>NW_026126416.1:33868750-36732500 GCF_943737965.1 Phodopus roborovskii | reverse complement strand
CCCACCTAAAGCAGGAAAGTGGTTGTTGAGGAAATATTTAATTAATTGGCTGTTGTTTGAATCTTTCCTTTGAAGACCTCTAGAATCATACTTCTTTCCCAATTAGGAAATTGTCTTTTTTTATTTTTTTTTTTTAACAGAACATGACACTTTTCTGGTGGTCACCTTCCTCAGTGTCAAGAAGGTGAATCCAGAATCCTAAGATTCACTCTGACTTTGGACAGCTTATTCAGTAAACACTTCTTTTCTGTATTTAGCCTATGTAAGGATAAAGCAAAGAATAAGATCTCATATCTTGTTTTATTAGAAGTTGGTATCAGAGTAATATTGCAGGACTGCAGATTTAAGAAATCTATAAATCACTGTAATACAAGTCTGGGGAATTATTAGCAAGAACAAATGTAAAACGTTGACAGTTACATTTCTAAAAGAAAACACAATAATCTCATTAAAGAAATTACTGACAGCAGCTCCCAAATGTTAATGGTTGAAGCAACAAAGCCTACAAAATATCAAAGAGCAGATTATCTTTTTCCTCTTTGAGAATTTAACCATTGATCTAACTTATTGAGCATTTCAAAATAACAGCTTTATTTTTCACTCAACCATCTTTTATCAGCAACACTAGGCGATTCTGAATAAAAATGACATTTGTATGCAATGGTCACTGAAATTTACACACAAAGGATTGCTAGACCCCACTAAAGGAAGAGTTTATATGAAAATGACCATGAACACTGTAGTGCAACAACCATGTGGAAGACTGTCCCGGAACAGAAATATTTATGTTCTGAGATATACAAGGTTAAGATATGGTTGCAAACATTTATTTATGTAAAAATTTCTGTCTTCATTGCAGTGAAGGAAAGTATTTAGATATAGATGATAAATTCACAGTTCAAGAATTTAAAATTATGTTTTTCATTTATTATGATCACTTCCTCCTATTCTTTTAAACAAGGGTTAAGCAAATTATCCACTTAAGGTTTAAGAACAGACTGATCAACAAGAAAGAGGATTGCTTTAAAGGAAAAAGCAGAATTATAAGATGTCACGCTATATGTTAAGGGAGGGCGTGAAGTGCTTCCCATTAGCTCTGTCTGCTGCCGCACTCGAAAGGATCCGTGCATTTCGCCAAGTTGTGAGACATAACCTGGATATTACATTACAGTTACTACTATGCATTTGGATCAAAATTAAGAAAGACGGTTTGTACACTTAATTCTTTAATCTTTCACCTGAGCCTCTTAAATGTTCCAGGGTTCTGAAAGCTGCACACCTCCCTAAGATGCAGTAAATATTCAATTATGTCTGTTTTGTACTTGAGAGAATGAAAGCACTTAGAGACTCGCGATCAGACCAGTGTTTTCAAATGTGTTAATGCGGCTAAGCAATCTTAAACCCTGGGCTGAGATTTACCGGGCACACTGCCTGACAAAGGCCTCAGCAGGGAGACGCCGAACTCTAGATTCCCACAGTGTGGGAATGCAGAGCAGCCACTGAGCAATACTCTGCCTGCATTTCGGCACACCCCTCTTCAAGGTGAAATGCCTTAAGGTTTAGTGTGGTTTTTCTAATGGAGGAGAGCATGCAGGAAAGCCGGGTGACTCTCCTGGTTTAGGAAAGACATCTTACACCTTAACGTCAATCAGTTTAAACATAATGTGCATGTGAAAAGAACACTTTACACACGAGAGGAGAGGTAGCTATTATAATGGGCAATCCTTTCAGTTTTGTATAGAGACATGAATTTGTAGTGGAGATTTTTTACTTACAAGCCTCTAGATTTCACAAACTAAAATCTTATATGTATTTTGAAAACTATTTGGATTTAAAATTTTCTAATCTTAATCTGTACTTTAAAAATCCAGATCTTTTGATTATTTCATCTTTGGAATATATGGCTGTGGGTTTTTTGTTTGTTTGTTTGTTTTTGTTTTTGTACAAAAAAAGGAAAACAAATCATTTTCTAATGCACTGAGGTTAGAAGCTTGTTCTAGTTACGTGACTAAGTTTCTTATTTCATTTGTGAAAAAGTTCTTAGATTTTTCCATGTGTCTTGTTCTTAATTTAAAACTGTTTTCAATGGACCAAAGACATTTTTGCAGGGAACAGAAGTGAATTTGTCTACATAGTTAACCATTGCTGATGTGGTGAGCTGCTGTAAGGATTTCTGATATTTTCCAGGAATCTGAGTCAGAAGGGCTCTCTCATGAGGTATGACAAAAATCATTTACATAAAACAGAAACAATCTCAACTACTAGACTTCAAATTCCAAGAAAAATTTTAGACTTAAAAAAAGAACTGTAACTCACACACACACACACACACACACACACACACACACACACCGCCATGGGAACTGGCAAATAAGGCCATGGGGAATTCTCCATTTCTCATAGCAACAGTGAGAAGAGGCTATAGAAGAACCTGTGGCGACAGCTCTCTTTTGCTCACCCAAGGAAGACGCTGCATTGATTGAGCATTATGTCTATGCTTCTACATTACCTCATTATTCACATTCACAGAAAAACTAAGAAAGTATCACGGAGATTTTTCTATACAACCTGAACCCAACTTCCCTTCAAATTAATTAACATCGTGTATAAGCATTACCTTTGTTATAATTATTAAACCAGTATGGCATTGTCAACTAAAGTTTCTATTTATTTCTTTTCCCCTTTTTTTTTAACCCAATGTCTCTTTTCTATTCAAGAATTACATCCACAACACCACATTACATTTATTTGTCACTTTTCTTTAAGCTTCCCTGGGCGGTGGCAGTTTCTCTGTCTCGGTGTGTCATTGATGACTTTGACAGTTTTGAGGAATATACTGGTCAGGTATTTTGCATCATGTCCCTTCACTGGAATTTTCCCGATGTTTTTCTCATTAGACTTGGACACCTCACTTGATTTTAATCACAACCCTATTAGGTTGATACTTTTTGCAGACAAAGAAGCCTCAGTGAAGAGAGTTGATGTAAATTAACTAAAGCTATCCAGCCAGTAAGGAACCTGTGATGCCCCTGTGAGCACAGGTTCAGCTACTCTAGGCTATTTGGAAACTGTTGTATGCCTGTGCTTTAAGAGTACCCTGTGTTAGGTTATTTACTTTATTTTTTTAAGAGGCTTAATTTGTTTCCCCACATGATTGGGGTCTAATTGCCTATTTTGCCAAAGGGGGGAAAATGAAGAAGCAGATAAAATTGCACAGAATTAAAAAGGTCAATTGGGAGGTTTATATGAGGAAAGACAGCCCAGATTGTGGGTTCTCTGGATGTCAAGATAGGGAGCATCCTTCCGGAGACACTGCAACATCTATCTCATGGCTAAGTTAAAAACAGCAAAACTAACCATTTCTCCCTCTTCTGTACCAGATTTTAGGGTAGACACAGCCCCAGAGAAACCTTTAATCCTCTGTTGCACAAATCAGTCTGCTCTTTTATGTGTTCAAGTTGATGTAGGGACAATAGGTGATCAAACGGAAAAGTCCTGGGAGGTTAATTCAGATCAACCTGGATATCTGTTGGAAGAAAGGCTTGCTTCGTGTTGCCTACCATATTTACCATCTGCTCACCTCCACCCCTAAAACCCAATGACAACATGGTTGCCCTTCCCCCCCACCAGCTGGCCTCTTGTAGGTGTGATATAGTGGTAGGACTTAATCATGAAGAGTTGTCTGGACTTGACAATGGAAGAACAATCCATACTTAACCATACTGAAAGACTGTCCATATTTCCATATAAAAACAGAGCAGTCTAAAGGACTTAGCTTGGGACATTTTCAAGCTGACGGTGATGCAGCCTCCACTCTGAGCAATTCAATAGGTCTCTGGGAATGGGGTCCTGAAACCAGTGTCTATGAACAGAAAACCACTCACCTAGATCTGGCAATAAAAGATTCAGATAATAAACTTTGAAAGACAATTCATGATTTCATGAATTGAGAACATGCCAATTTCTATATATCAATCAATCAATAAATAAATAACAGAAAAGTGCTTGCTGTCAAGAAAAAATGTGGTCTGCAAGGGTCAAGCTCCCAATGTAATAAAAACAATATTCCAGATAGCTACAATATACTAAGAAATTATTCCAGAGAGGGGGTAGAAGAGCTGGGCAGCAAATCTAGAGAGCATATACCTGGTGGAGCTAATGGTATCTTGCTTCAAATTATGGGAAGAACAAAATAACCTCTATGAGTTTGTTTTCACTTTTTAAAATTGTCAGGCTATCATATATTTAAATGTCATTAAATACAGGAAGATGCTGTTTTTAGGGAAACGTTCCAGTGTGCTAATGTTTTAGCAATGCTCTTCCAATAACTCAACACACTTACATCTCCAATTTCAGTCCAATTTGGTACCTTTGAGGTTAACCAGCTTTTCTAATACACAAAACATTTTGGTACATATGGACACTCTGGTGATTTGAAAGAAAATGATCCCCAAAGGGAGTGGCACTAGAGGGAGATGTGGCCTTGTTGGAGTAGGTCTTATTTGGAGAAAGTGTGTCACTGTGGAGGTAGGTTTTGAGGTCTCATATATGTTCCAGATACTTTCCAGTGTCTCAGACAACTTCCTGTTGCCCGTGTAAGATGTAAGAGTTCTCAGCTACCTCTCTAGAGCCATGCCTGCCTCCATGCTGCCTTGCTTCTCACTATGAAGATAAGAAACTAAGTCTCAGAACTATAAGTGAACCACCCTAGTTAAATGTTCCCCTTTCCTGGTCATGGTGTCTCTTTATTGCAATAGAAAAACTAACTAAGATAGGTACCAACTATTGAAGCACCCCAAGATATAGTGAATTAAAACAATAGTTATTCTTTTTTTTTTGGTTACTACTCCATTTTTATTTTATTGATTTCATAGAATAGTGATATTCCATTAAGCAACCTAGGATATACACTTGGTGTCCCAACTATCAGATGGTAATAGAAGCACACTTGATTAACAGTTTGCACCCACACATTTAGACATCTTTTTATTTTGGCCAAAGTTTTAGTATTAAATTAAGAAATACATTCACTCCTTCAGAAAACCAAACATTAGTGGCTTAAGTAGTAGTATACAAGAAAAACACAACACCAAAGGGTTTTATTAATTATGCATTTTAAATATCAATATGTGCATTTCATTTGTACAGTTTATAAATTTTGTTTTAGACAATAGTATGTAGTAGTTGTTGCTTTCAATTTGAAATACTGTGTACACATGTATATAAAAATAATCCAATGTATGACTCATCTGATAGATGCTTAAGATCAATAAAGGTTTATCTTTGAACATGCACTTAGGAAGAGAGGGGAGAAGCCCACTTCGCTACTCTGTGGTTGCTGGCTTGATTCTGCAGTGGTATCAATAGTGGTTTTTAGAGGGAACCATCTGCCTTCAGTCTACAGAGTTAGTATAAAGACACCATTATCAAGATGGGTAGAAGAGATGAAGAAAGGGGAATGGGCAGGTATTAGTCTTAAGTAATTTTGCACTCTTTCTGGTACAGGATAAAAACAGGTCAATGGGGATGGGGAATAATTAGGAATAAATTGCAATCAGATCAAGACATAATTGCCGAATTAAGTTCTTTTAATAGATTGCATATATAGATGTTTAGCCATACTCTACAACAACTCTTTAAGGGTAGAATTTTATGTTCAATTTACATGCTTCAGATATCACCTTTGTTACCTAAGGTCTTGTATCCAAATGTCCACTTGTACACTGAGATCTTTTAAAAGCTAGATGTAATTCTTACACCTTTAAGTATTTGTCCTATTTCTGTCTCTTCCTGACCATTGGGTATCCTTTATATATAAATAAGATAAGGTAATCAGATAGCCTTATTCAGTCTTTATCATTTTCATTCATCAGATTGTTCCTATGTAGATTGGACATTTATTGTAGCTCTACATAATTGATTTTAATATCTGTAAATGAATTAGCACTTTCATATTGAAACAAGCCTGCTAGCCTATGTATAAAAGCAAAACTTTTGTTTATAAAAAGGGAAATAATGGGGGAAGGCAAAGGGGTAATTTCAGGTTAATTATTAATTTAAAAGTGAACTAGCAATTTTGTATCTGGTGACTTTGTGGTGCACTCACCTCTGGTAGTGACTTGAATTCGGTATGTAAAAAGGGGTTAATGATGTTTCATTGCTGCTAAAAATGGCAAAACAAAAGTTATTTTAATCAGAAACCAGTTTGAGATGGGAGATTGTAACAGCTGTGTCTGATCTACCCATAAATGACTTGCTGTTGATATCACCTAGGCTTTATTTATTTTTATGTTAATCCAGAGGCTCAAATATTTGTAATGCTAAAAACTCCTGTGATCATTGGTTGTCCTTTACCCTTTTTATTTGCCCTTTACACATGGTCTTCTGGGTGAAGACCCAGAGGTGAAGGGAGTTGCATGTACTGAAAGCCAGATGTAGACATAGCTTTTCTTACCTGTATTTAGAACTCATCTAGTGTTAATAATTACCACCACTTGTCATCATTAATAGGGAAAAACTAGGGAAAAACTAAGGTCAAAACTCATTCAAAGAGAAAAAAAGATTAGAATCTGATTTGTTATTTGAAGAACCAAAATATTTGGAACCACACGGTCAGCAGAATTTTCTATATGGTAAAATGCTGTTTGAACATAAAGCTTCCTTTGACCTGTTAATTATGTGTATTCAAGTATTTATAACAGACAAAGAAGGTCACAAGTATTTAATGTTAAGGCCCAACTAAGAAAAAACCATACACACATGCTATATTCTGATGGTTATTTCTAGAAAAGTTAAAAACCTTCTAAGGAATTGTAGACTGTGTTTACAAATTGTCTCTTCTCAGACAGCCACTCACATATCCCATATATATTATGTCAATCACTCCTCTTAACAAATCTATAAAGAAGGTATATAATCTGCATATTAGGATGTGGTATGGAGTTATTCCTGGGGTAACATGAACAAATTATTGCTCACCCAAGACAGGGAACTGACTAGAGACCAAAGTTCTGATAGCACAAAAGTCCAGCTTGGTGAACCCATGAGTTTCATTGGAATTGTTTATGGAAATGTGACTGACTGAGAGATTACTTACAGGAGCAGAAATGACTCAAAGACAGTTACATCAAAGCCCAGGCCAGGGTGGGTGACAGTGAACAAAAGCTGGAAACTTGAAGCTCACTTCACAGCTTGCAGAAAGCTCAACAGGTTCAGCCACTTAGCTGGTCTGTGATTCTTCCAAGCTGTTTGGTCTTAACCTCTTCTTAGAAAGTGATCCACAGGGTAGAAGGGGCTTAGTGAATTTGTTTGGTTTCAGGGACTTCTTGAAGCTATCTTGAGTTGTTTACTTCCTGTCTTATTGAGCTTCTCTGAAGAATGGAATGTTTCACCTCCCGTGAGAACATCCTGTACTTTCACATCCCTATAAACATCCTGTCTTAAGATATCCTGTTGTTTCATCTTCCTTTTTATTTCTATGTCTTAAAGAGTTTCCATTCTTAGGTTTTTAACCTAAGAAGAAATTGTTACACAACATAGGGGCATGAAAGTAAAGGAATTTTCCAAATAGCAAAGCTTTTTTCATTAGTTGGCTTTCATTTCAGAGACCAAGTTGTTAATGGGCCTGCTAACCATCTTGTGCCATCACAAGTTACTGAGACATACTAGATGATGGGCTTGTTATGTAAAAGACCCTCCCTCCTGAAGATTTTTCTTTCTCAAATTTGTTAATATTTGTGGCTGGAGAGGTGGCTCAGTGGTTAAGAGGACATGTTGCTCTTGTAGAAGACCCATGTTCAGTTCTCAGCACCCGCATGGTGGCTTATAACAGTCTGTAACTCCAGTTCCAGGAGATCTGGCACCCTCTTCTCTCTCTGAAGGAACTGCACATACATGGTGCACTTATATACCACAGGCAAAACAAATTATATATATATATCAGAAAAGCAAATAAATCTTTTAAAAAATGGACATCTTTTGACTGAATTAATACTATTTGCAAATTTAGGATCTTAGCACAAATTCAACCATGGGAAGTTTGTACTTGGCTTTGACTGTCCACCTTAAAATATATGAAATTCACTCATGTCCATTGTTTATCATTTACATTTTGTGTATGAATACTAAGTGCTCCATGGGGACACAGGAAATCTGAAAGAAAAAAAAAACTAAGTAAAACTTGGTTTGAAGCGAATATATTCTACATAGACTGTTCTTTTGTCTACTTTATGGTTACATTTTGTAAACATGCTTCGGTCATCTCTCTTCTCATTTCAACATTTCTGTATTTGATGAAAGTAGATGTGATGTAGGCACCAAAGAGTGAAAGGCTTCCAAGTAATGCACTCCTACCAACACCCACTCCCTCCACAATATTAATCAGGCCAACAAAAATATGCATCTCCAGGCTGCAGTCTTAGTCTCTGTCCAGGAGAGCAGAAAGGGAGGTTCCAAAGACTCCTACTTTGCAGCAAAGGCAGTCATAACGCTCTGCTCAGAGCTGCTCAATTAGGTCACAGGACAGTCTAGGGAATGAAGAAATGAGGCTGTTAGGTGATGTGGAAATCACATAATTAGTCTGAGAAAGGGTCAAGGCAGGATAGGGAGAAGATGAAGTGCTGGGCAACAAAGTGTGGAGGAAGCTGGGTTTTAGAAGTGAAAGCTGTTTGCATAACCCAACACATAAGAACAGCTGTCTTCTTTCAACACAGACCTGTGGAGTCTCAAACCTGTAATTTGTTATGGATCTTTAAGAAATCAGGAAAGGACTGAGTTATGTAGATTCTTGACTTTTTGTTTCTCCCTGTACTATGATTACAGAATCAGTAATGATGGTGTTCAGTGTGTTCATTCAGTAAACTCTAAGAGTACTACAGATGTGTAAGTTCTGGGATGTGAGGATGATGACAGGCTTCTTTGGAGTCAGAGCTGTTATAAATTCCACTATAATGCAATTAATGTGGTAGATACACACATGGCAGTGGGCAGTCTAGCAATGGGAGATGCCCTTCACAGATGAGCTTGAGAGTAGGATAGAATATGTATTTTTAAAATGTATTTTGTTATTATTTTTTTATTTAAAATTTTTTTTGTTCTTATTCCAGTTCCCTCTCCATCCCTCCTTCTCACTCTCCCATGCTCCCTGACCACCCTCCCACCCCACCCCCCGCACCTCGACAGGGAGGGTGATGCCTTCCAGGAGGGGTCAACAAAATCTGTCAAGTCATTTGGAGTAGTGACTAGGCCCACCCTCCTGCCTCTAAGAAGGACTTTGGGAGCATATAGAATATGTATTCTTGAGAAAGATTCCATGATGGAGTGGAGATCAATATGAGGAAAGGATCAGGGGTCACCTGTGTTAGATATGCAGAGGCATTTGGAGTTTTTGAAACTTCGTAGGAATGTCTAAGCTGAGAAGATATTTGAATATTTGGCATCACATATCATTCATGTATGTGATAGCTCCCACTGGGTAAAATAGTTCACTGGAAGCACAGCACAAATCCGAAGGCATTTTTTCATTCTTCTCAGCTGAAAAAATGAGGATAGTTATTTAGGATTTCATCTCTATTGCCAGTTCCTAATTCATGTTTCCTTCTCCATCCATTGCAATAATCTCCATACATGCTGCTCTGACTTCAGTATTCCCTTCTAATAAACACATGAAAGAAATGAAAGGGTTCATAGACAAAATAGGAAAAAGAAAAACACAAAAGCACATTAGCAACCATCTCCAATAACTTCTCAGTTCCAAAGATAAAGTAGAAACTTCCTCAAAACTGAAGCTTAAGACTTCTCATGCATTGATTTTGAGCTAAATGAATTTTATGTCCCAGTTCCCAAATTGGCAGACACAAGATTTTAGCAAAAAACAAACTTCTCTATGCCACAGTTTTGTCAACCATAAAAAAAAAAAAAAACAGGTAAAAATAGTCATAATATGCTTTGTGAAGTGTTTGCCTAATTAAATGGAACTTCTATAAAATCTGCACATGTACCTCACACGAGTTGTCTGTCATGCAGAGCTTTCAGATGCAGAATGAGCCAAATATGGAGGCACATGTTCCAAGTAGTAGGGTCAGGAGTTCAAAGCCAGATTAAGATACATAGTGAGTCCTCTTCTCAAACTGAAAACAAACAAACAAATGTAGAATGAGAAGTTTAAAAACTGCAGAGTCTAAGTTCTCATATAACACTGTACCCCCAGTGTTTGATTATGCACAATTGCCCATATTTTTATGAGCATACCAGTGGCACAATTGCCCATATTTTTATGAGCATACCAGTGGCACTGAGGGTTATGTTAATGATCTGCCTATCGCAGTATTGCAATGTTATGAGAAGGTACATAATGATAAGAAAACATACTGCCCTATAGCCATGTAAATATGAATCACCATTGTTTGTTCATTATCACAATGGACACTCTCTAATCTGTTAGGATCATTTGTGTCAGTGTCTTATAACACGTATGAAAATGTAAAACATTTCATGATCATACTCAGCTTTAACCATATTTATTCTCTGACAGAGTAAAGAAGCACAGTCCATAATACCCAAGTGTTTATTTTCAGAGCAATTCTGCCCTGTTCTGTGAGTGAGAGGTCCATGCAGGCAAGGCTGTGTTCTGTGTTCTTTAGTTACTGCTCATCTTCTGTGTCTAGGCATTGCTATCTGTGTGGTGTGGTGGGGGAAGAAAACTTTCCTGTTATGTTTACATTGATCTTAAACATAGGAGCCATTAAGGGAAATTTCCTTTGCCCTTGTTTGTCATTATTAGTGGAGTACTTCCTCAGATTTTTGTAATCACAATTTGCTGCATTGCTATAATTGTAACCCACATCTTCAAACAATGCTCTTCCTTTCATATCCAACATGGCAATATACCACCATTCACTTTTACATTAGAACTTGCTAGAAAAATTCAATTTTCACATCCATCTGATGGTTTTTGACTTATACTTGCCTCTTGCTATATAGATATTACTGGGAATTCCATACTGCAAAACTGAACAGTACAGAATGAAAACCAAATGTGAAACTTTAGCCAAAATTCAGGGAGCTCCTTTTTTTTTTTAAATTTAATTTAATTTAATTTTTTAATTTTACATATTGATCCCAGTTCCCTCTCCCTCCCTCCTTCTCTCCCTCCTTCCTCCCTCCCTCTTCCCTTCTCTCCCCCCTCACATGCACCCTGACCACCCTCTCCTCCCCCCCCCACTTCACATGTAGGGTGATGCCCTCCAGGAAGGAACATCTAAATCTGTCAAGTCATTTGAAGTAGGGACTAGAATTTCTCTCCTGCCTCTCTATCATATGAATATTTTAGAAGTTATTTTTGTCACACAACACTTTTTTCCTTTACATTTGCACACATTTTGTGAGTAATGTTTAAATATCTGAACTTCTTGATTGATTAATTATTGATGTTGGACAATTGGTTTCATTTTTTTCTCCCATTAAATATTGACCTTTTTGGTCCTAATCCTACAGGTTAAATGTCACTGGCATCTAATTTGAACATCCTTTTTAATAAGGAAAGATAAGAAATATATATTAGTCCCAAGAATAAGGGATATATGAGGCATAGTTATGTCTAGGAGGCATTGACATCTATTGGTGCCTCTTGTTGTTAAAGTCCTGACAAACATTAGGATACAGTCATTGCCTTTTCTTTTTATTGCTGCAATAAAACACCATGACCAAAAAGTAGTTTAGGGAGGAATGGGTTTATTTGGCTTACACTTTATCATTGCTGTTCCTCACTGAAGGAATTCAGGAGGGGAAGTAAAACAGAGCAGGATCCCAGAGGCAGAAGCTGATGCAAAGGCCTTAGGGGGCTGCTGCTTACAGGCTCGCTTACAGTGTCAGATGTTCAGTCCATTATCATCATGGTGGGGAGCATGGTGAAGTATAGGCAGACTTGTTGCTAGAGTAGTAACTGAGGGTGTTACATCTTTCAGATACCAGTAATTTGCCTGAGCATAGGAAACCTCAACTCCCACCTCCACAGTGATATACTTCTTCCAAGGCCATCCCCACTCCAAAAAAGACACACTTCCTAATAGTGCCATTCCCTATGAGATTATGATTACATTCAAATTACCATAGTCATTTTGCTTCTGATGCCCCAGCAGAGATGATGTACCTGGGAAATCAGCTCCTTTCTTTCTTTCTTTCTTTCTTTCTTTCTTTTCTTATTTTACGTATCAATCCCAGTTCTCCCTCCCTCCCTTCCTCCTTTTCTGTTTCCCTCCCTCCCATGTCCCACCACCACCCTCCCATCACACTCCCCCACTCCACAGGGAGGGTGATGCCTTCCAGGAGGGGTCAACAAAATCCGTCAAGTCATTGGAGGGACTAGTCAAATTAATAAATGAAAATTCCTATTGACTCTAGCAATCAATAGCAAGATAAATGCAGAGTCTCTGAGTGTACACTTTAAATATGGCAAAATCATGGCAGGAGGTGTAGAGGGAGAAATCAATATGGGTTGAGCATTGTGGTGGTTTGATTAAAAATGGGCCCATAGGCCCATAGGGATTAGAGTTGATGTGGCTTTGCTGGAGGATGCACTTCCAGGTCTCATAAGCTTAAGCAAGGCCTAGTGGTTCATAGTTTCTTCCTGCTGCCATCAGATGAAGATGTAGAAATCTCAGATCCTTCCACAGCATATCTGTCTGCATGCCACCATGCTTCCTGCCATGGTGATAATGGATTAAACCTCTGAACTGTAAGACAGCCCTAATTAAATGTTTTCCTTTATAAGAGTTACCATGGTGATGGTATCTCTTCAAAGCAATAGAAACCCCAAGTAAGACAGAGTTTGGCATCAGCAGTGGGGTATTGCTGTGGTAAGCCTGATAATACTTTTGTTAGAAGGAATGTAGACTTTGGAACTTCGGATTACAAAACAGTTGAATGTTTTAAGAGGGGCTAAATAGGTTATACTAGTTGTAACATGGAAGACAGTGGTACTGGGTATGATTTGAACTGCAGTGGTCCAGCTCAAGAGGTTTCAGAGGAGAAGATATTTGTATGTGGTCTAGAAACCATTCCTGTGATATTTTGTCTAGAATGTGGCTACTTTTTGCCCTTGTCTGAAATGTCTGCCTGAGACTAAATTGATGAGTTTTGGATTAATTCTGCTGGAAGAGGAAAACTCAAAAGAGCCTAGTTATGTGTGGTTAATAGTGTTCATTGTTATGAAGATTTACAATGAAAAGGTGCATGATAAGCAAGGAAAAATACAAAATGTACAATTTGAGGAGAATAATGGGCACCAGGAAGTGGAATGGAACTAAGCCCTGTGTTCAAGGAGGTAAACAGATTAAGAAAAGCCTGATGTTAAATGGAATAAAGGGAGTAGTGACCTCAGGGCAACATCTCACACAATTAAGCTTCCCTCATGTGAAAAGGAATTGAAGAAAAACTCAAAATCAGGTGTGGTGGTGTTGAGGGCAATTCTGTACAGACACCCCTTGGCAGAAGAGGTGAGAAGGCATGGAGTCAGTGACACAGACTCAGAGAATCAGGTGAATAGCAAAAGCAGGCTCATTTATTGCAGAAATTAAGCTTGCCTATATAACCCCTTCCAAGGTTCCTTTAGCTCAGGCAGAAGTTGACTCAATTGTGTTGTTTTTCCCCCATTGGCATCTCCAGTCAGATGTCTCTATGTCAGCAGTCTCTGAGTATAGTGACAGGCCTCAGGTTGGCTCAGGGAGGAAGTACAGGCCAAGCATGCTCATGAGGACTGGTTTGAACAGGGTGGCTATGGCTTGGGTAGGTTGGCCTTCAGTTTCTCCTACATGGTGGTATTCTCATTTAATCTGAGAAGGCAGAGGCAAACAAATTTCTGAATTCAAGGCCAGAAAAAACAAAACAAAATAAAAGCAAAAACAAAACAAAACAAAACAAAAAACCTCACTCTGGTCTACAGGACAGCTAAAGGACATAAGCTTAGGCGGTGAAATAGACTATTGAAAACAGAAAGCTAATGGAGATATAAGTGAACCAGGGACCAATCAAATGGACCCAAGAAACAAGCTGGTGTAGCAATCCTAATATCTAACAAATTAGACTTTAAACTAAAATTAATCAAAAGAGATGAAGGTCATTTTGTTATTAATAACAGGAGAAATCCATCATGATGAAGTCTCAATTCTGAACATGTATGCCCAAATACAAGGCACTTACCTTTGTAAAAGAACATTGCCAAACTCAAATTGCACATAAAACCTCACATAATTATAGTGGGAGATTTCAACACCCCATTCTCAACACTAGACATGACCACCAAACAGAAAAAAAGTAACTAACTGAAGTTATAAGCCGATTAGGTTTAACAGATATTTATAGAGAATATTCCATCCAAACACAAAAGAGCATACCTTCTATTCAGTGCCACATGGAATCTTCTCTAAAATTGAGCACATACTTGGCAATATAGCAAACCTCAATAGTTACAAAAATTTGGAATAACCCGCTGTTTCTTATCAGACCACCATGCTTTAAAGTTAGAATTCAACAACAGAAATTGCAGAAACCCTACGTACTCATGGAAATTGAACAATGCTCAGAGTTGCACCATTCCTGGATTTAAGAAAGGAAGGAAAAAAGAAAGACATTAAAGAGTTCCTAGAATTCAATGAGAATTAAGACATATCATACCCAAACTTACACCCAAACACCTTGAAAGCAGTACTTAGAGGAAAGTTCATAGCACTAAGTGCCCACATGAAGAAACTGGAGAATAGTCACATTAGAGAATTAACACCACAATTGAAAGCTCTAGAACAAAAACAAGCAAACTCACCTGAGAGGAGTAGATGCCAGGAAATAATTAAATTGAGGGCTGAAATCAATAAAGTAGAATCAAGGAAATGGAAAGGACTCCCATACTCTTGGATAGGTAGAATCAACACTGTAAAAATGGCAATCTTTCCCAAAGCAATCTACAACTTCAATGCAATCTCCATCAAAATTCCAGCACAATTTTTCACAGACCTTGAAAGAACTATACTAAACTTCATATGGAGAAACTAAAGACCCAAGATAGCCAAAAACAACCCTGTACAATAAAAAAAACTTCCAGAAGCATCACCATTCATAACATCAAGCTCTATTATAGTGCTATAGTCCTGAAAATAGTTTGGTATTGGCACAAAAATAGACAGATAGACCAATGGAATCAAATTGAAAACCCTGATATTAATTCACACACCTATAAACATCTGATTTTTGACAAAGAAGCTAAAATTATACAATGTAAAAAAGAAAGCATCTTCAGCAAATGTTGCTGGTATAACTGCAGATAGATCCACTATCACCATGCACAAAACGTATGTCCAAATGGATCAAAGACCTCAACTTAAATCCAGCCACTGAACCTTTTAGAAGAGAAAGTGGGAGGTATCCTTGAATGAATTGGTACAGGAGACCACTTCCTGAACATAACTCCAGTAGCACAGACACTGAGATTGACAATAAATGGGACCTCCTCAAATTAAGAAGCTTCTATAAGGCAAAGGACGCAGTCAACAAAATAGCAGCCCATAGAATGTGAAAATATCTTCACAAACCCCACATTCAACAGAGTGCTGATTTCCAAAATATATAAATAACTCAAGAAGCTAATCATCAGAACACCAAATAATCCAATTAAAAAGTGGGGCACAGAACTAAATACAGAATTCTCAATAGAGGAAACTAAAATGGCTGAAAGACACTTAAAAAAGTACTCAACATCTTTACCTATCAGGGAAATGCAAACCAAAACAACTCTGAGATACCATCTTACTCCTGTTAGAATGGCTAAAATAAAAAAAACACCAAAGATAGTATATGCTGTAGAGAATGTGGAAAATTTTCCTCTACTGATGGTGGAAGCACAAACTTTTACAGCCATTTTGGAAATTAGTACAGGGGTTCCTCAGGAAAATGGGAATCAGTCTATCACAAGTTCCAGCAATTCCACTCTTAGGCATATACCCAAAAGATGTACATCTATTCAACTTTGTTCCTAGCAGCATTATTTGTAATGCCCAGAACCTGGAAGCAACCTAAATTCCGTCAATTGAAGAATGGATAGAGAAAATGTGGTACATTTACAGAACAGATTACTACTCAGCAGGAAAAAAAAAAAAATGGAATCCTGAAATTTGCAGGCAAACAGATGGAACTAGAAGAAACTACCTTGAGTGAGGTCACCCAGTCACAAAAAGACAAACATGGTATGTACTAACTCATATATGGATTTTAGACATGGAGAAAAGAATCACCAGCCTACAATCCAACTGCCAGAAAAGCTAGAAAACAAGGATGACCCTAAGAGAAGCATACATGGTCCCCCTAAGAAGGGGAAAGGGACAAGAATCCCTCAGCAAATTGGGAGCAAGTGGGGGAGGGGAGAGGGAGTTAGGAGAAAGAGATGGGGAGAATAGGAGCTGAGAGGATTACATGAGGGAGCAGGAAGGTTGAGTCAGGGGAAGAATAGAGGAGAGGGAGAAAGAGATACCATAATAGAGGGAGCCATTATAGGTTTAAAGAGAAATCTGGCACTAGGTAAATGTCAGAGATCTACAAGGATCACCCCAACTAACAATCTAAGCAATAGTGGAGAGGCTATCTTAAATGCCAATTAAATGCAAACGAGATTGATGGCTACTTATATGCCATCCTAGAACCTTCATCCAGTATCTGATGGAAACAGAAACAGACACCCACAACTAAACACTGAGGCAAAATCCTGGAATCCAGTTGTAGAGAGGGAAGAGTGATGAGCAAAGAGCTGAAGACCAGGCTATCTAAACCCACAGAGATAGCTGACCTGAACAAGTGGGAGCTCATGGACCTCAGTCTGATACCTAGGGAACCAGCATAGGACTTACCCAGATCCCCTGAACGTGGGTGTTAGTTAGGAGAATTGAGCAGTCTATGGGGCTTCTGGTAGTGGATCAGTATTTATCCCTAATATACAAATGGACTTTAGGAGCCCATTCCATATAGAGGGATACTCCTTCAGCCTAGATGCAGGGGGGAAGGCCTAGGCCCTGCTCCAAGTGATAGGTCAGGCTTTGAAGATTTCCCCATGGAAGTCCTCATTCTCCCTGGTGAGCAGAAAGGGGATAAGATGGGGTTTGGGAAAGACAAGGGAGGAGGGGAAGGAGAGGAAACTGGGATTGACATGTAAAACAAGCCTGCTTCAAATTTAAATAAAAATATTATCTGAAAAAAAAATATTGTTCTATCCTGGTGAGGTCAGCAGGTACAATGGACGGGAGCCACATGGTTACAAAGAAATGTTATGCAAACAGATTGCAGATAGTATGTGGACATGCTGAAACCTCAGAAGGAAAGCCAGTTATATTGATGGAGAGTTACAGTACGATAAACAAAATACTTAAAAAACTATCAAGATGAGATTTTATAAATTTCTGTAAGACACCATTTACCTACTTGAAGCAAATGTATTAACCACAGCAATGTTAAAACAGCAATAACCATTGGTACTATTATCTACAGCAACTGCCAAATGACATGAAAATATTTGTAGGTTGTCTTGGCTCCAAAAACTTTGCTTTATTGCCTGCCTTCACAAGAATACCTCAGAGTTAGAACCTGGTGAAATTATGGATTCCCTTTTAAGGGATCTTTGAATGATGGCCCTCCAGCTAGGTGTCCTTGTGAAAGGGGTTCAGATCTCACTGATCTGGGAAAATAGGAAGAGAATATCTTTTATCTCACTTGACTGTGACCTTGCACAATAACTCTGTCTCTGAACAACTTTAAGGATACCTCAGCAAATTACAGAATTCTGAGTGCACAATGCTGCGATAATCCATTGAAGGCATGAGGCAAATACTTGGTGCCATGTTGAAATTCACTGAATATTATTTACATGCTCTTCTGATCCAAATGATGAGAATGGATCACCACCTGGCCAGAAGAATTACTGCTTTTTACTGCTTTGTTAGACCTTGGCAAGTCTCTTTTCTCCCCCATGCTTTTTCCCTACAGACTTCAAATGAGAGGATTCCATTTTTCTGGAATAAAAACGCTCACAGTCTCACTAGAGGTTTTACTTTTGTTTATGAATGTATTTTATGACTAAGAAAAAGAATATGGTTAATGCATGTAAGGAGAAGAAGGGAAAAAAATGAATATTATATCCATTTAGTGCTTTCAGAGCATGTGAGACTAGGGAAAGATGATATAAGCAGAGGCTTTGTCGAAGGCAATAAGCATTAGAAGTGATGCAATTCAACAGGGGAAAAGAATTTACAAAGGTTTTTTTGTGACTAGAGGAGGTGGCAGATTTTCCCTTCTAATGTACTCTGCTGTGTTCTCATACCAGGTTGGAACAACTCTGCAATAGTTCCCTATTATGGGCCGGAGAAGCGAACTCCCTCATGATCGACTCCACTTTAATGCTTTTAAAGTGAGTGAGTTTAATATTAAAAATGAAAAATGTGCAGGCAGATTTTACCTAATGGGAATTTGTCCACTTTGCTTCTTGGAAAAAAACCCTCTGCATTAAGAATGAGATTTGGGAAGAGTTGAGATAAAAGAGTTTGAAAATAGTTTTTGATGAGATGCGACACTTACTGTTAAGTAGAAACCATGAAAGATCATTCCCAGTTCCCAGCGATGGGATGTTAACAGTGCACATTGCTCTTGTAATGGGGCTGATATGAAAATCTTTGGAGAGGATGATGTATGTGAAGAGAAGTCCATGGAGAGGACATTATGATATCAAGGCAATGACAAAACAAATTTCATTGCAAATCTGTAGAGACCATATTACAATGTCAAGGCAATGGCAAAATGTAAGTCTAGAGAGACCATTTTACAATGTCAAGACAGTGGTAAAACAATGTTGCTGAGTGATTATTGAGGCCACATTGCCATGTTAAATTACAATGTGAAAACATTATCATTTCAAGTCTTTAGAGATCATGTACCTCTTTTAAGATAATAGCAAAACAATGGAATTTGAATTAGCAAACAATGGAACAAAAGAATAATGTTTTGTTCCCATTACTATTAAGACTTGATAAAAATGGAAAGGCAAGTCAAAAGGTTGTGTAAGTAAAAATAACAAGTAAGAAAAGGGTGTATTATGTCCAGTTGGCATTTGGCTTAATTCTTTTTTTCTTTCTTCTCTCATACATCACATCCTGACCACATTTTCTCCTCCCTCCACACTCCCTAATCTCCAAGACCCACCCCTCTTCCATTTCCCTTCAGGAAAGTATCTGGCCTCCCAGGGATTTCCACCAAACAATAAATTACAGTAAGACAAACCTGTATATCAAGGCTGGGTGGGGCAACCCAGGAGGAGGAAAAGGGTTTAAAAGACAGGTAGAAAGTCAGAGACACCCCAACTCCAAACACACACACTCCCATTGTTGGGAGTACCATAAGAACACCAAGCTACACAACCATAATATATATGTAGAGGACTTAGGTCAGACCCATACAGGTTCCTTGTTTGTCATTTCTGTCTCTGTAAGTTAAGTTCCTATGAGCCCTGCTTGGTTAATTCTGTGGGCCATGTTTTTGTGATATTCTATACCCCTATGGCTTCTAACATCCTCCCACTCCCTCTTCTTCGGGGTTCTGTTGGCTTCACCTAGTGTTTGGCTGTGGGTCTCTGCATCTTCTTCCATCAGCTGCTATATGATGCCCTTCTTAGGACAATTGGGATAGGCACTGATCTATGAGTTGAGCAGAGTATCATTAGGAATAATTTCAATGAGTTTCTTTTTATTTTATTTTTTGAAATTTTTTTGTTAGTGTGTTTTGATTCTATCCTTGGTCTCTATAATGTCCTCTCTATGGGTTGTTGATCATTCAGGCAGTGTCATACATGGACTCCCTCATGTGAATTGGGTCTCAAGTTGGACCAGTCATTGTGTGTGTTTGTGTGTGCTTGTGTGTGTGTGTGTGTGTGTGTGTGTGTGTGTGTGTGTGTGTGTGTACAGCCTGGATTATAAACCCAAGTTCATCCCCAGTAGGGTTCTGTAATTCCCTTTGCTTCTGAGGTTAAGCAAATATCCTCTGTGAGCAAATTTATTCTTTGAGCAAAATGCCAATGGTTTTATACTTTAAAACCACTTTTATGTCAATACCCACTTTTGTAGGTTTTGGACCAGAAATGATCTTTAATTCAAATTCAAAACTCATATAATTTCACGCAAAAACATTTATAATAGCTTTATTCATGTTTGACAAATCATGGAATCAAATAACATGCTCTTACTTTTCAATTGGTGGAGGATGTTCTTCTGTATATATGCTTCTCTTACTGTTTGATGAATAAAACACTGTTTGACTATCTCTTACTGGTTGATGAATAAAACACTGTTTGGCTAATAGAGGCAGGAACATAGGCAGGACTAGGAGATGAGGAGAATCCTGGGAAAGGTAGGCAGAAGGAGGTGCCACAACAGAGACACCATAATGCCCAAAGAGTAACTTGCAAGATTACAGGTAAGCCACAGTCTTGTGTCAATATATAGAGTATTGCCCTAACTATCAGCCAATAGTTTTATAATTAATATAAGTCTCTGTGTATTTATTTAGAGCTGAGATGGATGATGGAACCTGGTGGTACAAGAACTTCTGCCTACAGTCAATATCAGATGAACTGATAAACTATGGTACAGCCAGATAGTGGAGTAGGATTTAACACCACCTAAAGAAACAATGTGCTGTAAGTTTAGAGTCACACTTTTAAATGAAGAAGCCAGCCAAATTGGCTATGTGTTGCATGACATAACTGGAGAAGGTCAACTATGGAGGTAACATAGGTTCAGTGATATTCAAGGGCTGAAGAGGAATGTGAGAACAGCTTTTTAGAGCACCGATTCTCTGCTTGTGTGGGACTGTAATTATTGCCCCTACCATTGTGTCTATAGTGGAAACTCTAGTCTGGTGATAATGATACATCACTCTTAGCCAGTGCATTGTCCTGGTGGACAATGTTGGTAGCAGGGTGGGCTGTGTATCTATAGGAAAAAGAGTGCATGGTATGATGGCAGAATTATTCTATGTAGCTAAACCAGCTAAAATTAAATAACCCAAAATAAAAACAAACAAAAACCTAAATCTAGATTTAAAATGTCAGACCCACTTGAGTCTATCTCCAAGGGTTATCTTTGAAAAAGTCACTATTATGTGACTAGAGAGAAGACTAAAAATCAATAGTGACTTTATTTTCCTGCATTGGTTTGAGCTTTTCTTTCCTAATCTAGGATTCTGTCTAGTGTTCGTCTGTGGGCTTTCAGCTTTATTTCCCTATACTTTGTGGAATCCATTCTTTATAAAAAGTTATTAATTCACTCATTTATTATCTACCTAATTATTTATTTAATGCATATGACTGTTTTGTCTTCATGTATATTCACTATGTGCATGCAGTACCGTCAGAGGCCAGAAGAGGGAATTGGGTCATCTGGGACTGGAGTCATAGAAAGTTGTAGGTGCAGGAATGGAGCCTGGGTTCTTTGTAAGAGTAGCCAGAGCTCTCAACCACTGAGCCATTTCTCCAGTTTCCTTTCCAGATTCTTAACATGAAAACTTCAGCAGCACAATGAGCTTGACCAATTGAGTACTAATTTCGGATTGGGTTTTGCTTAGTCTCACATTTTTTTTTTTCTTAAGTCATTTTTCGTTTGTTTGTTTGTTGTTTTTCTGTGATAGTTCTGTGCCTGCCATCTACATTTGACTTTATTTTCAAAGATTATAAATCGTGATTCCATAAATAGGTTGTGAAAAGATTGTTCTTCCTGAAGACAATTACTAAATTAGGAATATCAGGATTTATCCAGCTTCCGAATTGCATGTTTCAAAGGTTGTGGCTGCAACAAGATTTCTGGCTGTGCTCTTCCTTGTTCTAATCTGATCCATACCTTCATGGCATTGGGCCTTTCCAGTTTTATACTGCTGTGGGAACAGCAGTGAGCAGCAGGCATATCATATCATCACATGACACTTCATTCTTTCTTTAATGATCACTTCTTTGCTCTTGGAACAAGTCTGTAAAGATTACAAGTGTGTCTCGGGGGAAAAAAGAAAAGTATAGTAGAGCCAAAACTTGAGTGAGTTCACAAAGAATCATAAGGGGGTGGACGAGTTATTAGAATATAAATAGAAAGAACAGTATTAGCTCCAAACAAATGCGTTGAAAGTCTTTGTGTGCACTGACAGCTTCAGATATTTGATGTAAATGAATTTTTCTCTAGAAACAATGGAATCTGTAGCTTGTGGTGGCAGTGTTTCTTTCTGAATGTTGCTTAAAAAAAACTTTGATATATATTTTTTGCTCCTGAGGTGAAAGCAGAGCTAACTTAGATATATATTTGCATCAGAAAGGCTCCCAGCAGCATCTATAAGCATCAGCGATCACTTTTCATTATTTAGGTATAGACTTGTTTGCAATTTTCTTTTCCCAGCTCTTGCTTTCCCTGTACAAAGCATAAACACAGCTAGAGCCTTAGCCATTAGCCATGGCCACAGCAACAGCCCCCCGAAAGAGAGAGAGAGAGAGAGAGAGAGAGAGAGAGAGAGAGAGAGAGACAGAGACAGAGAGACAGAGACAGAGACCGAGAGAGACAGAGAGAGAGAGAGAGGAGAGGAGAAGAAAATGATGCAATTGCAGTGTAATTTTCTCTGAATTTCAGAAGATGAAGCTCCACACAACTTTATGTGTTTATTGCTATGTTTGGGCCTCCTGTATATTGCTGCAAAGAACACATGTGAGTGGAATAGTCACAATGTGCAGAAATCTATGTGCTCAGTTTTGGAAATTCCAAGAGCATGCACCTGTATGACAGTTGATGGGAGAGCTAAAAAGCACAAGGGAGATACAGCAAGGGGAGAGGGGTTGTTTTAACAGCACCTCACTTGCAATAACTCGCCTCCTCCTGTGGTAACAGTATTAGTCCCTCAAGAGGGCAGATCTGATCACCTCCCAGTTCTGTTGTATTTGTGATGGCATTTCTAACACATAAACTTTAGGTGGCACATTCAGTCACAGTTCTTCTTCCTTCATTTTTCTGGGTGCTCATGTCAGAAACGTGAGCATGATTCCTGACACACCATATGCTTCACAGAATTCTCATTCCAACCAACTCACCATTGCTTTTATTTATTATTATTTTGGGTTTTCAAGACAGGGTTTCTCTGTATTGCTTTGGAGCCTGTCCTGGAACTAGCTCTGTAGACCAGGCTGGCCCCGAACTCAAAAAGATCTGCCTGCCTCTGCCTCCTGAGTGCTGGGATTAAAGGCATGCACCACCAACTCCCAGCTCTGCTTTTATTATTATTTTTTTTTAATAGCATCACCTTTAAGATGTATCTTGAAGGCTGGAGAATTGGACAAATGGATAAAATGCTTGCACATATATATGAGAACTGTGGTTTGAATGCCCAGCATCAACATAAAGAAAACAAAGACTGGCAATCCCTAGAGCAATCTGCCTTGCTACACTAGCCAAATTGATCTCTAGGCTCACGTGAGATATACTGCATCTAAGTTTATGGTGGAAAGTAATTGAGGAAAATGCCTTGGGGCTTTCACACACATGCATAATGTGCATATGTATGTACACAAGTCACAAGTGTATCCCTTCACACGTGAACACACATACATACATGCACATCTCAAAACTTATGCATCTTGAATTTGTCTTTTTAATTACCATTTTCATCCTAGATACCTTTCTTTTTTAAAATTAAATTTATTTAAAATCAATCTTATTTTACAAACCAATCCCAGTTCCCTCTCTCTCCTGACCACCCATTCCTTCCACCAACCCCCCATCCCATCCCCCATACACTCATCATGTAGGTGAGGCCTCCCATGGGGAATGGTCAATGTCTGACACATCATTTGGGCAGGACATAGGTCTTCCCCCTGTCCTTAGGCTATAAAAGTATCTCTCTATAGGGGATGGGCTCCCAAAGCCCATTTGCGTGCTAGGGGTAAATACTGGTTCCACTGCCAGAGGCCCCATAGACTACCCAAGCCCCCAACTGACACCCACATTCTGAGGTCTGGTTTGGTTCTATGCTGATTCCCCAGCTGTCAGACTGGGGTCCACTGAGCTCTCACTTGCTCAGTTCAGCTGTTTCTGTGGGTTTCCCCAGGATGGTCTTGACCCCTTTGCTCATCACTCCTACCTCTCTACAACTGGTTTCCAGGACTAGGTACTTTTCTTCCCTGCCTATCTAACCCTCCTGCCACTGCTGATTTCACTTCTTCCAGGCATGTAATATCATCAAAATTAAATTACCACATGGTTTTGATTCTCCTAATTAATAACTGTACATACCCCATAATTTTGTTTTTTCTGCTATATTTATGGAGTCATGAAAAATTCTCTGCAAACTCACTATTTCTGATGACCATTTATTTTTTTTCAGATTTTCTGTTTTTCTTGTCTCACTACATTTACAGCCACTTTGACAACTGAACTGGGGACACATTAGGCATACAAAACATCACATTGGTCTTCTGATCATGGACAGAACTAGCTTTCTCTTAGTATTAGAATGTTCTTGCCTCTCTCTTTTCACCTATTTCCTGATTATCTTTTGGTGTACCATATCAGAGGATTCAAATTGCATGCCTCTGTCATAATTGCTATGAATACACTGTAGCCTTCTTCAGAAAAACCATCAAAATTTAAAATTACTTATTTGAGTACTTAGTGTCTTCTTGTTCACTGTATATTTCAGACCTGGCACTATGCCCAGCACATGGTAAATGCTCAATAAATATTTGTCGAGAAAATTAATATTATGGTAATTGCATGCACCATTTCAGGCTATTAACTACATTGTTTAGGAAAATCATAAAAAACTCAGTAGATTATATATTATTCCCTCTACACACACAATGTTTGTACACATATTTGTTTTCAGATGAATAGTGCTGTTAGCATTCTTACTACCATCAGCAACAAATCTGGAACTGACCTACTACTTAGCTCTTCCTGCTAATCTTGTAATTACCAGAGGTATCCACATTGGTTGGTGTGATTTGAAGGATGTCCAGAAACATGGGCAAAGTTCCACTTCCATTAACTAGTCCAGTAGTAGTTACTGTTTTGAATAATGGCCCTTTAAAATCTCTGACAGTAGATTTGCTATTTAGGAGAAATGATATACCGTTGTTATCAACAATGTCAGCTACCCAGAGATTAGATGTCCAAAGGAAGAAAGGACATTATATGGGTCTATTTTAACTGCCTTATGAAGCACTATGAATGTCCATGGTACCTCTTGTAAGGGAAAATATTTAAATGGGGCTGCCTTACAGTTTCGAGAATTAATAAGGCACTCTCCTGAGGTATCCTGAGGAACTTGAGCAGCACTACTTCATGGAGAATGTGATCGGTTGCTAGGCACCCGTTAGGACACTGGGAATTCAAAGGGATGCCCAAAGCAAGAAAACATGACCACATTTCCAACCTCTGACCTACATGATATGCATGCATGTGTATATATACCCCCAACTCCTCCACTGATAGTAATAAGCATAAATCAACTGGCTTTAAACACATGGATTTCCTTTTGAGTTTTCATACAGTTCCATTGGTTAAGAGATGTTCCTTCTGAAGTTGATTTTTTGAGGGTTTTAAATCATGAGTGGATGTTAGACTTTATTCAGTGCCTTTTCTCATGTATTGAGATGATTGTCTTTTGTTTGATTTTATTTCATTTGGGTATAAATCATGGAGTTAGGTTGCTAGGTCACACTGCAACTCTATTTCTAGATTTAGAAGGAACTTCTATATTGCTTTCCACAGATCAGTTCATTTGTGAATTGATAGCTGGGAAGGTTGGTAGAAGGTTTAGCCTTGTTGGAAGAAGCGGGATATTGGGGGTATGTCTTGGAGGGGCATTCCTCCCCATTTCCTGCCAGAATGAGATAAGTTTCATTGCTCTGTGTATAAGTTAGGGTTCCTACTGCTGTGAAGAGACACCATGACCATGGAAACCCTTATAAATGAAAATATTTAAATGGGGCTGGTTTATAGTTTCAGTGGGTTAGTATATTATCTTCATGGTGGCATGCCAGCAGACATGGTGCTGAAGAAGGAACTGAGGGTTCTACATCTTAAGCAGAAGCAACTCTGTCACTGGGCTTGACTTGAGCATATATGAGACCCCAAAACCATGTCCACAGTGACACACTTCCTCCAAAAAGGTCACACCTCCTAAGAGTGCTGCTCCCTACAACCAAGCATTCAAACACGTAAATCTATGGGGGCCATAACTTTTCAAACCACCACACTGCTATACCATTCCACCATGATAAATTGGTTAGCAGTGGTCATCAGTGTGTGGAGATCAAAGAGAAATTGCTGTGTACTGGTGTCTGTCAGCATAAAAGCTGAGAGGATGACTTAATGAGCTACTTGCCCAGAAATGCCTGCTGCTTTCTTAATGGGGCTGAGGGAGACTGCATGGTAAATTTATCTGCTTTTGAGGTTTTTAGGGGCTGTGGGGCTTGCTCTGCTGTTTCCACTGGCCATGGGTAGATTCATAGGGCATCATAACCATGTTTGTTATGCTGGCAAGGATACTAGGTTGCTTCTCAGAGGCCTCGGTGTGCTGGGTCAATGAGGATGAGTTAGTTGCCTGGCTGCATGGGTTCACTGGGTCATGGGCTGATGAGAAATGCAAACTCCATTTCATATGAATTCTGTCAGGACAACTTTCCCATCTGCTTCCTGTAGTTAGAGGATAGTGTTTGGATTAAGCTGAGCTTCTGAAAGGAGTTCAGTTGCATCATAGGACCCTGAGTGGTGGGGCCTCAAGTTGGCACTCTGAAGCAGGAACTGAGGTAATGGGGGTCACAATGGAGGAATATACTCCTGGTCTGGACAGTGCAGCAGTGTGTTGTTCAACAGCTCTCTACTTGGGCTTCCAGCCTGAGAACACATCAGGCTTTTTCATCAGCAAATAGCATGGTTTCTGTGGTTTGTGAGTGTGAGGGGACTGCTGAGGGTCTCTGGGATACTCTTTCCTCTTGGTTCAAAGTTGTTCTCAAAGAATGAGAGGGTGAACGTATGGTGATTTACCTTCATTCTCTGAAATGTCTCTATCACAACTCCTCTGCCATAACAATTCTAAATGAAATGATCGTAATGTTTTCTTTGTAAGGGGAGCACAGAATGTCTGGGACCTTCAGGCAAGCATCTTACAAGAACCAGTTTCTTCGCATGGGGTGGTCTTCTGTAAGGTCTTCTCTTTTCTGTTCCTGCCTTAGGCTCCATGTAGACTTTCTAGAGCTTCTAGTATAATGAATTTGACCAGCTTCCTTTCTCTTTGCTTTGATAGCTCATGACATGCTTTTAGAAATATTTTCACACCTCATCATTATATCAATCTTGTGCAATAGAAATGCATCTCATAGATAAGAAACTGAATCTCTTCATTTTAGATTGACTCTCTCCTTTCTGTTTGCCTGAACTTAATTTTTGTTAATAGAATACTAATTGATTCTAATAAGGCTGGTAATGGCTTTTTGGGCCAGCTGCCAATTTAAAATGACTAAACTAGAAAATAACTAAAATAATAATAGAATGTTCTAGAAGACCCCCTTAGTCTTCTAAGCCTCAGAAAGCTTACCTACATCTGAGTGGATTAAAAATATTACCATGTTCATAGAATAAATGATAGCAAATGACAGATACTTGAATGATACCAAGAAATTATTCTTTAGGCTACTAAAGACCCAGGACATGGCTCAAATTGGGATCTAGTCAGGGAGAGACTGGATGGAGTGGGCTGTCATCCAAAGCTGATATTAGGTCCTGTTATGTGCCAGGGTTTGAAACTCAGCCCAGAAATTGTATCCAGGATGTTTTGGCAAATCTTACCATCTTACCACTCCCCCTGCACTGGACTCAGGGCATGAAGCTTGGTGAAAGCTGCCAACATTCCTGCTTGCTGGTGCTGTCATGAACAGTACTGGTGCAGTGACACAGAAAATGTCTGGATGGATAAGCCCAGGGAAAACCATGGTGCATTTGAAAAGCTTTGTGTCATTTCTTGGTGATTGCATTGCTGAGTCTAATTAGGTTTTCTATAAGCTTTTAGGCAAATGGAACATTGAAATATTTCCCATGAACCATAGTGCTTTATTCACCAAGATTATTCTCAAACTAAATATATATATATTATTCTATAAAGAAAAAAATCCACAAAAGTTTTCTGGAAAAGATTATCTATTGTCTTCTTTTGAGATTCCTCATTTGTATATATGTAATAATTTCCTATTAATATTTGCCTTAATTGTAAAGTTACTATTTTGTGATCTCTCTATCTATCTATCTATTTTAGCAAACATGATAGGGTCTTCTGCCTCTTTTCATCCTCTGCACCAACACAGTCCTTGCTATATCCCACATTATAATACATTTACAGTACATTTACAGTGTTACTTCTGTGGGCATCAGCTCACTGTTTTGAGGTGTGGAGGTCAGCTGATCTGAAAGGGTAAGAGAGATTCAGGAAAGTGACTGCTCTATAGTACAATGAGCCAGGACAAAAGAAACAGGAAGAGGCACCTTCACCTAGGGCCCACATGTACTAGACAGGACTTTTTTTTCCACATTGTTTTCTTTGATCATCATATAACCCTATTTAATAGATGATTTTGCCCTTATGTAACTGATAAGAGAACTGCAGCTCAAGGGGTTAGGTGTCTTCCCTAAGGTGACAAGATTGAGAAAGGATTTATCATAGCCTTAAACTAAGCTATAGCCCATGTAAGCTCTCAATTGCACTTGGCTCATTTGAACTGAACAGAACTCTATCTAGATTAAGGGTTTTCAACACTCTACCTTTGGAACACACACATTTTTTAAATTCAACTCTCACAATGCTGTTTAGAAGAAGGTATACCACCCATTTCTTGGTAGCATTTATTGTCTGACTTTACGTGAGGTCTCAAGTCTCATGTTCTTTGTTTTTCTCTAAATGTATTCCCTAAACTGCACATGGTAAGCAGGCTACAGGGATGCAATTTGTAGCAAATATCAGGTTACTGGTACAATATTTTGGTTGGTAACAGCTATCCAAGTGATATGCTGACAACTCATAGCAGCAGACTCCAGGACTAACAGATGGCTCTAGTAGGTCTCAAAGGCAATGGCTTTTTCTCCCTAGCTTTCCTCTTATGGATGTCACTGGATAGCCAACAACCTCAGAGAGGAATTTGGGGTTCTCAAGCAATAGAGTTTGGCTAGAGACACAAGAGAAAATAATGAAGCAGAAGTCTCTCTTCACTTAGAATTTAATACATTTTGGATTTGCAACAGTCTTGCCATTCGAAGGTCTTTTAAACAGTGTCTGTCATTCTACCTTTCTTTATCATCATGTGATTCTGACACTTTCCCCACTGACAGGCATAATCAGTGGTGATTTTTTTCCCTTGAATCCAGGCTGGTAGAATCAGGATGTGGTAGAAAGGGCGTTCTGACTTCCAAGCTTAGACTAAAGCTGTGATGCACCTTCTGTGTGGTTCTCCCAGGATGCTGTTTCTGTGAAAATGTACACTACACTGGAACAAGTTCCAGCAACTCATAGGTAGGCCCACATGGAATAAATCTAAGACCACCCTTGCCCTGGGCTTCCAGCAGAGCCAACATTAACTTACCAGTTAGGTGAATGGACTTCCCAGCCTGTCTTGTGTCATCTCTCTCAATTCATGGCCACTTTGCAGACTTGTGAACTAAATAAATAATTGCTTATATTCAAAGTCACTAGACTTTTAGAGTTGTTTACAACTGGAACAGAAAACATGATATAGATATAGAAATGGTGGGAAAAAATCTTAAAGAGCTTGAATATACAAATGGCATAAAGTTGAAGCAACCTCTGGATGTTATAAATCCATATAATCAAGCACATAGGGATTTTCCATTTGTTCCTTGTCTCTAAATGTGTGTACATATGCCATAGAATGCCAAGTAAGCATGCCTAGAGCATTGTCCTTGCTCATTCATTGTTTTTAAAAATGCAATATATGCTGAACTAGACATTAGGCTCCAGAGACAGAGAATCCTGTGAAGAGAGAAGAAAAAGAAAGGAGTAGAGAACACAACATGAAACCTACTTTAAACACAACAGAAATGGTTATGTTAGCTTAGGGTTATATAATTTTTAGCAATTTAAAGGTCATAAGAAAGCAAAGGTTTTTGGAATAACAACATTACATATTTGGCCACGGCAATCCTCTGCCTCTCTTTCTTCCTCCGTCTGTGTCTCTCCTTCTCTCCCTCTTACCTTCCCTCATCACTCTCCTTCAAAATACAGGCAAGTCTTATGTTCCCCTGTACTGAGTCCCATGAGGAAGAACGACAGGTGGCATCCTTGCTTTGTCCTCTTACCTTACCACAGTCTGATTAGCTTTTAACCATTTTCTCCACTGTTGTTCCATTCTCGAACACTTCTGTTTGGCCTGCCCCAGCCTAGTTTCAACCTTCTATTTCTCCATTCTTCTTTTTACCCAAAATTTACCAATTTTCATCCTAAAAATATGAGAGCCAAAATAATTCCCAAGTCTTCTCGGTGTCATACTATTGTGTCATTGTTATTCACTGCCTTCTAGGCAAGTATGTTCACCACTTTTCACATATGTGGAATCCATCAGTGGTTTTACTGGAGGCTCATAATGTTCCCAGCCTCTGAATACTATTTATTTTCTTACTAAATTTAATTTTTGAGATTATTATTTGATTATAATGTATCTCCTTTCTCTTTCTTCCCTCCAAGCTTTCCCATATGCTTCCTTCCCAAACTTCTTCATATTCATGGTCCCCCTCTAATTGTTATGCTTGCATGTATGTATACACATATGTATTCCTAAATATAACCTTTTAATCCATATAATGTTACCCCTATGTATGTTTTTAAGACTGACTGTCTGGCACTGGACAATCAGTTGGTGTGCTCATCCCTGAGAAGGCAACTTCTTCCATTCCCAGCTTCCCTCAGTTGCCTGTAGTTCTTTGTATAAGGTTGAGGCCCCATGGCCTTTTCTTGGTCCACTTTGACATGCTCATTGGTATCATATCTGTTCAGATTACATTTGGGCATTCATGTTTGTGAGACTTTTATGGGTGCAACTTCTATTGTTACTATGAGACACAGTCACACATCCAACACCCGGATCCTCTGGAAGTTTTAATTTTTCTGTGAAATCTATTTTCAAGATTCTTCAATTCTCATCTACATACCTAACATTCAATCTTTTGTCTTCTAACTTAAATTTGTTACTAAAATTTATTTAACTGAACACAAAATTTCACTCCGTACAAACACAGAGATGTATACATCTCTGTGTTTGTACGGAGTGAAATAACAGGGCATTTATATACTTTGCATTGATCAATGGAGCATCTATTTTATCCATCATCTCAACCATAAGGAGAAACTCACGATCCTCTTTTTTAGTCATTTTGAATCTTAAGACATAATACTGTGGACTGCAGCCTCTCTTTTATGCAATAGAACATCAGAATTCATTCTTCCTGTTTGGAGACAATTTTAGACCCATTAGTCAATCTCTCTTCACACATGCCTCCAAAATACTCCCTCTGGTAACCGTTATTCTCCTATCTATTCTAAGTTTAGCATTTTTAGGTCCACATATAATTGAAATTGTTCAGTACTTTCCTTTATGTGCCTGCTTAGTTTATTAACACAATTACCAGGTATACAAAAAACAAACAAACAAACAAACAAAAAAACCCAAACGGCATTCCATTGTGGCTATGTGCTATCTTTTCTTTACCCATTCCTTCCCCAATGGACATATATAGGTTATTCCATCTTTAGGCTTCTGTAGTAATGTTGCAACAAACAGGAGTGAATGACTTATGACACACAGTCGTATCACCTAAAAGTTTTTCATTTAGTTTAACTTTCAAGCTTAAATAGGATTTCCATTATTCTAAATGCATTTTCTATACGGTGGGGTGGGAACCCTCCTATGCAGCTATCACAGATTTCCTGTCACCCATTCTTCAACCAATGGCCATAGTTCTTTCCCTTTACTTCTCTACCATTCCATTGGTCCTTACAGAAGCAAGGTAGCAGTTGTTTTTCTTTTTTGTGCTGTCACCTCCTCAGTAAAGAATTTAAATTTAAGGTTGGTACTATATCTATTGTTCTGAATTTCTCTTACTTGTTCTATCCTGTGTGGTCAGGGACAAAAGCATGTGACAAAAACTTAACAAATTGGAAAAGCAAGTGTCTTTATGATTAATTTGTTGAATTTGCAAATATGTGATACTTGGCACAGAAGAAAATAAATTATGGATATTAGAAATGGGTTTGATGTAAATGTATTCATTTTAACACATCTGATTAACATATTTAAGTGCAAGTTGCCCTGAGCTATTACTCTATGAATATATAGAAAGGAGCTACAAAACAATATTTCAGAATAGCAGATCAATAACGCAAATGAGCACTTAATTCTTAAATGTTGAAGTTTGGGGGTAGTTTTGAATCAGTGTGAATTTTCTCACCAGTAAAACAAAGCATCAAAATGTACATGAATACATTCTGTATCTTAGGAATTAATAGTAACCAGGTAAAGTAGGCCTATGAGCTCCTGTAGTTGATGAACTGGTTATTTTTCATTAAATACAGATGTGGATCACATAATTGCCTTTCCCACTTTTCACCTTATGTATCTTTGTATATTAGTGGCTTCTCAACAATCTTGCTGTTTCTTCTCATTATCTAGACTTGTTTCACAGTGCTGAAAATAGTGTTGAAAAGAGGACAAGCATTGTCAGTGGTGATGTTAATTGCTGCCCACAGCCTGAGAAAGGAGGCAGAGATGGGTGCTTAGCATATGCTGAGTGCCCAGCTCTCCCTTTCCATCTAAATGGGTTATGACATTCTTGCTAATGGTCTAACACTAGGCTTGGAAAGCCATCTGAGTCAAAACACATCTGTCTGGTGAAGGGGCGGTTTGAAGGCAGAACTGGAAATAAGGTATGTTGAACTATTTGTGTCTTTTAATTTCTTGAGTCACTAGTACTAAACATTCCTCTGATATGGTACAGAACTATAGGCCATGTTTTTGTTCTATTCAAATATTAGGCTTTATTGTCAATTTGTCACTACCCAGAATCACTTGTGAAGGGGGAACTTTGATTAAAGAATTTTCTCTATCATATTTGCTATATAGCAAGTCAAGTCTATATAGAAAGTCTTGATTGATGTTCTAAGAAAGTAGACAGGCCTAGTTCACTATGGATAACACTGTTCTTTTTTTTTTAGGTTTTTCTTTTTTTCTTTTTGTTTTACATATCGATCCCAGTTCCCTCTCCCTCCCTCCCTTGTTCCCTCTCTCCTACCCTTTCAACATCCCAACCACCCTTTCCTCCCCCTCCCCCCACTCCACATGTAGGGTGATGCCATCCAGGAGGGGTCATGTAAATCTGTCAAGTATTTGGAGTAGGGACTAGGCCTTCTCTCCTGTCTCTAGGTTAAGGGAGTATCCCTCCACAGGGATAACACTGTTCTTAACCAGGTAGAGCCTATGGGCTCTATATGAAAGGTAGCTGAGAGTGGGCAACAGCAGACTACAATTTCAGCTTCACTTCTTGTTTGGATTACTGCCCTAACTTCCCTCTGAGATGGACTGTGTGACTCTGAATTGTAAGCCAATAAACCCTTTTCTCCCACAAGTTACTTCAGGTCAGAGTTTTGTATTACAGCAACAAAAAACAAGTCAGAGCAATGTTTTATGTCAGCTTCTCTGGAAATGGGCCTTTCTCCTGTGAGGGTAGAGAACAGGCTGCAACTTGGGCTGTTTCAGTTATTTTCCCATTGGTCATGTAGTGACATAGAAAGTATCTCATTGGGAGTGAAGGCAAGAGATCATACATTAGTGTGCTGTATACCGAATCAGCCCATGAAGGACTGGATACAATGTGGGATAGAGACACTGAAGTCTGATTGGTAATTTTTCCTGATATTTAGATTTGAAGAGAAACTAAACCTAATCATTTAGAGCTACATTCTCTCATATGGTTGTTACTGACATGATGGGCCTATGCGATATTTGAAACTTTGCTTACTTAAATTCTGATAAGCTATAAACAAAGAATTATTTCAAAGAAAGGAATGTAATCATTCCTTGTTATGTTTTGAATGCATATTAAAATGATATTTTGAACATATTTATCTAACTAAAACTTATTTCTTTTTCATTTTAGAGAATGTGAATAAAATAAAATTTAAAAATTATGTGTGTCACTCATTTTATTAGGCAACATTGCCTCAAAACTTTCTGTTTTGAATGCTATGATCAACAGGCTTCAGATTCTTTGTGTATGACTAGTAGCCACCATAGTGTCTATATGAGAATTAACTGAGAGAATGCCATTAGAGCACTTGTCACATTACTTTAAGAAAAAATAACTCTCAATAAACATTTACATAAGAACCTCTGGGACTTGAGAGCTGGCTCAGTGACTGAGAATCCTGGCTATTGTTTCAGTGGAGCTGGGTTCAATTCCTAGCACCCATATGGTGGTTTTCAACCATTTGTAACTCTAGTCCCAGGGGATCCAATGTCCTTTTCTGGACTTTATGGGCACTGTTCATGTGCACTACACAAATACAAGTGAAGACAGACACCACATACATAAATAGATCTTTAAGATTCTTAAAAGCCACAGAATAATATTCTGGGGATTTGTGTGTGTGTGTGTGTGTGTGTGTGTGTGTGTGTGTGTGTGTGTGTGTAGTCAGGTATATAGCATATATTGAATGGCTTCAAGTACCAAGTTATGGATGTGTTGGAGACATGTGCTATTTAGGAGGAGGCTAAAATTCAACCATGAATATAACAGTAGTTAAAACCCAGTGTTGTTCTGCTCAGTTTGTTTAGCTTTTGTTTCTGAAGATGTTATTTCAGCTACTCAGAGTTAAACTGACAACAACCATGTTAAACTGTTACAATAATGTCCCCTGGTCACAGTTGATTGGCAGGGGAGTGAACATCTGCCCAGGCTGGGCCAGGCTCTCCTGGGGATTCCATTTGAGAACAAGAGATTTCAATTCTATCTTGTGTGCTCTTGAGTAGGTATGACATTAGCTGGAGAACTACCAATGGTGTTTACTTTCAACTCTATGGTCTGAGAAACAGAGACAGCTGCTCCATGGTGACAGCAAAGAGCAAAGCAGATGCAGAAAGTGCAGTGGGGACAAGAGAAAAAAAGGGGGGCTTCAAAGTCCCTTGCCAGCTGGAATATTGTACTCAGTCCTTCCTGAGAATGGGCTATATTCCTGTCTACATTATGGATGCCATCCTTATATTTTACACAGGACAAATCAAAACCTCTTTTGCTGAACGTAGTTCAAATATGCTTCCTTTATTTGCAACTTAGGGCATTTTAACTATTTTTGGCTTGTTCCTTAAACACACCCTCTCTCTGGCATGGGAAACAACTGTGCAGTCACTGGCCATTCTTTAACTGCTTCCAGGGATCACAAAGAGAACAAACAACTAACTGTGATGCCAACACTAACAGGTGAGGAATGCAGGTAAGAAAAGGAGAGAGAGAGAGAGTGGCCATCTTTAGGAAGAAGCAGGATGCATTCAAGTACAAAAATGAAAGCGGACGTTCCATCAAAGACATTGCATGTGGGTTAGTGATGATTTTGCTTTTCAGGATCTAAATTTATTTTTAGTTGTATACATTTTTAGGAATGTAAGATGAGTGGGAGGAAGATAAGCAATGAACTTGAAATAAGGAGACCTGGCTGGGCTCCCAGATGTGGCAGGGTCACGAGTGACATGCTGAGGACTTTGCATCAAGTTTTTGGAGTTGGTTTCCAACAGTGAGAAAGGAGGATGTGGTCTCTTCAGCTCAAAATTCTGAGTTTATAACTAAAACATGGAAACTTTTGTCATTGCTGACAAAGCATTTCTGCTAGGTTTGACTGTGGCAACGATTTAATTTAGATATGTTTCCTCTTCTGTCAAACCTGTGTGTTGTGATATATGCTACACTAAAGAAGCCTTGTCCTGAGCATTTATTTATATGCTGGAGAACCATGACAGTGAATTTCATGAAGTAGCAGTGGACAGCAGCCTGACCTAGAGCTCTTTGGAATATTTTACTCTTTCCTTCTATGCAGTAGACCTAAGGAAATGTTTACCACAAAAATGAGGAATGATTACATATTGTGGAAGACAGAGGTCATTTCTATTTGAACATGTACACTAAGAGTATTTTTGGTCAGTATATCTCTAAGTGCCTGTTTTAATAAGTACCATCACTATTTAAAAACATAGAAATGAGTGTATTTCTTTCACACTCATTTTTTATTCTTTCTTCTGCCTTTGTCTGTTGAAAAGGTAAGTTCATGTTTTATTTGATTTATATTATATATCCCAATGATTATTAGGTAACTTGGATGTTGAAGTTGCCTCTGTTTGTAAACAGTACCCCATGGGATCAAGGAATACAAAGTGTTGATAACTGAACACATCTGTTATCTGGTGTGGGCAAGTTAGCCAACAGGAGATTTTTAAGCCCAGAGAATGAGCAAAGGCAAAAAAAATTGCATTTATCATAAGTATAGGAATGAGGAGAAAGACAAGAAACTGGTTTTCTGTGTGTATAGTGTGTCTAGTTTTCTGTTCAGTGTGTGCATAGAAGACCTCTTGCCATACAAAGATAATCAAGTTTTGCTACTACTACTAGCAAAAAATACTATTGTTTTCTATATAATCATACACAACAAACCCTCAGGTTTATAGTGAAATTGACTAGGAACCAAAATCATATTCTTACCACTAATTCCATTTCTTATATGAGTGATGGACATCAATTACCTGTATTCAGATAAGTGAGATTGTTAAACTTATCACAATAACAATGGGGTTGGAAGATAAAGACTTTCTTGTCTATTTGATCTGTTGTATTTTAATTTTTTTCAGTGCACGTGGTATGTGTGTGTGTGTGTGTGTGTGTGTTTGTATGTATACAGGTATGTACATAGTACATATACACAATGTGGAGGTTAGAGGCTAATGTGTGGCCTTATCACCTTATTTTTTGAGATATGGTCATTCACTGAACCTAATACTCACAGACTGGGACAATCACAGACTACCTGGCCAATCAGGGCCATGGATCCTCATGTCTCAGTCATGCCCACCTTTACAATGGTTCTAAAAATTGGAACTCAGGTCCCTCTGCTCATGTGATGGGCACTTTATTGACCAAATTATTCCTCCATCCCCTATTTTATTATTTTTTTCCTTTTTTTAAAAAAAGTTTGAATCTTAGTGCATAAGCCAAGGTTTGCTTAAACTCAAAATCTTCTTGCTTTTACCTCCCAATGTTGGGAGTCTAGAGATGTATAGCCACACTGGCTATATTTTTATTTTTATTTACATCATAATGCAAATGGGGTTCAAACTGTTCTGGCTACCACTGGTAGCAGAATTGGTGTGTAAAATGCAATCAGTTGAGGACAAATGGGCATTCTTGATACAATACAGCTACAAGAAAGGATTTGATGATATAAGGATTAATTTAAAAGATGAAATTTAGAACAGATAATATATGTCTAATTCTTGCTAATTAGAAAACCTATCAGTGTGGTTCCTAGAAGTTAGCAAAATCATGGAAAATAGAAACCTTTTAAAATGCTTGACTAGATGGTGAGTGATACTCATAGAACAGCACACAATGTTGGTCTTCAAGGCCAACATCTATTGAATTACCATGCTTTCTCTAGGACAGTATTGAAGGCCAGTGCTGCAAGCTAAACACAAGGCCTGGTCCACAGACTTGCTTTTGGTTGATGACATAATCAGTAGATGACAATTAAGCATTGCTTCTTACCAGTTCTTAGAAAACAAAACAAAACAAACAAAAAACCAAACCAAAAATGTTTAGAAAACCTGCAGAAAAGTTTTAGCGATTTTCTTTCCATAGTTTTACGTGGTGTTAGTTTTCCAAGACTCAGTTACCAGCTGGCTATGCATTTTGACAGGTTTCTGAGATGATGGTAAAGGTGGCATTTCTACAGCCAAGAAAGAAGAGAACCAGTGATGTGTAGGACACTAGCGCACATGCTTTCAGGTAACCACACTCATGCAGAACTGCATCAAGTTGCCAAATGGATAGGGCTGCAGTAATTGATGATGCCATCATCCTGAAGTCAATACTAACTGGTACTCCTCACATTCAGGAGGGAAGGGGAATGAACTTCTGGGGGCTTGTGCGAAACACTTATCCATAGCGGTGTCATTACATCAGGATGGAATTTATATATATAGTTTTGACCTGTGGGCATATGTAATTTTACAAATCCCTAGCACCGTCTTCCTGATGGACAGTATGGAGCTGAAGCAGAGAGTGGAAAGCAGCAGTAAGATAGTAAGCAAGTGCAATACAAGGAGAATGTTTTTCTTTCTTTTTTTCTCTTCTTAAGTGTGTATTTATTTCTTGAGAATTGTGTGCAATACATTTTGACCATATTCTTTTCTCCTTCTAAACTCCTCCTAGCTCATCCCTTCCTCCCAACTCATCCAACTTTGATGGGAGATGTCATTCTGTAAATACGTTTCTCATACTGGTTAATGAATAAAGCACTGTTGGCCAATAGGAAAGCAAGACAGGCGGGATTAGGAAACAAGGAGGATTCGAGGAAGTACTAAGGAGGAGTCAACATGGAGAGACTGGGGAGACCAGATGCAAGCCCCATTCCCCGGTAAGATGAAAGCACATGGAAATATGTAGATTAACAGAAATGGGTTAATACTTAAGACAGATCTAGCCAGCAATGGGCCATCAGCATTATATCAAATACAGAGTCTCTGTGTGTTAATTGGGGCTGGCGCGGCGGGGAGACAAGACCAGTGGTGAGAGGAAAAACCTTACTCCATACACAACTTCATGCTCATTCTTTGTTTAAACACACTTGCGCACATGTACACACTCCAAAGACTGATTTATGATGTCTAACTATTCTTAGGCATGATGCCTGCCATCAAGTATGGTTTGCACATTCAATGTCAATCCACTGAAGAAAATTGATTTTCCCTCTCCAGGCAGTTATCATCAGGAGTGATACATTGAGGGACATTGTGCATACTTTAAGGAGGGCATTTTAAAAACAAGAGGAGTCCCATTGCCCTCCCCCCACTCCACAGGGAGGGTGATGTCTTCCAGGAGGGGGTCATCAAAATCTATCAAGTCATTTGGAGTAGGGACTAGGCTCTCCCTACTGCCTTTGGGTTAAGGGAGCATCCCTCCATGGGGAATGTACTCCCAAAGTCCTTTTGTGCACTAGGGATATATCCTGGTTCCACTGTCAGAAGTCTCCTAGACTGCCCAGGCTTTCTAACTGAGACCCATGTTCAGGGGGTCTGAACTGGTTCAATGCTGGATTCCCAGCTATCAGTCTGGGGGCCCAGTAGTTCCTCCTTGTTCAGGTCAGCTGTCTCTGTGGGTTTCTGTAGCCTGGTCTTGTCCTCCTTCTCTGCATCTGGATTCCAGTTCACCTCAGTGTTTTGTTGTGGGTATCTGCCTCTGTTTCCATTAGCTACTAGATGAGGGCTCTATGAAGGTACATAAGTTAGTCATCAATCTCATTATAAGGGAAGGGCATTTAAGGTAGTGATGGGAGATGTCATTTTGTATATGTTTTTCATACTGGTTAATAATAAAACACTGTTGGCCAATAGGAAAGGAGGATAGGAGGGACTAGGAGACAAGGAGGAAGAGGAAGTAGTAAAAGGAGTCAAGATGGAGAGTCAGGAGAGAGCAGTATGCGGCAGCCGGCTCCCGGTAAGAAAAACACATGGACATACATAGATTAACACAAATGGGTTAATAACTAAGGCAGAGCTAGCCGATAAGAAACAAGTAACCGGGCCAACAGTATTGTACCAAATACAAAGTCTCTGTGTATTATTTGGGGCTGGCAGCATGGCGGCGGGACAAGAGCAGGCGGCAGGCAGAAAAACCGAACTCCTTACAAGGTAGCCTTACCACTGTTGCTCAATTGTTAGTTGGGGTTAGTCTTGTAGATCTCTGGACATTTCTCTAGAGTCAATTTTCTCTCTCTCTCTCTCTTTTTTTTTCTCTCATCTATTCCTCTCCTGACTCAATCTTCGTAGTCCCACATGCTTTCCTCTCCTCCCCTTCTCTTTGGGTGGTTGGGGAGCATGGGGCATGGGAGGGAAGGAGGGAGAGGAAACTGGGATTGATATGTAAAATAACAAAATTAATAATAATAATAATAATAAGCAGGAGTCTTTGTTACATATAATACACTGGGCCCATAGAAATAGAAACCGAGGATACACCCTCCAGGAAAACTGTAGAAGATATTCCCACATTGGCATTATAATATTTCATGAGGACAACAATAGTTCATCATAGAAAGTATGATGACCCAGGAACTTATACAATTATTGGTTAACATAAAAGATAGGCCTCCAGTGTTGATAACCTGAAAGGGAGGCAAACATGGATAAGCAAGGGAAAAGCTGTGAGCTTCTAAAGAGCTTAAAATCAGGAATCATGGAAATATGAATTCCCATATTGCTTCTATAGGACCACTAAACTCTGAGAATGCTAGCAGATTTAGGCTTCAGGATTATTCTCCTTCCAAAGGGCGTGGTAAAGTTAGCTTTAGTTGCATAAATATTCTGTCCTGTAAATGAATCTAATTCCAGGACCAAGGAGATAGATCAGCAAGTAAAAACACTTTCTGAGTTAGCCAAGAAACCTGAGTGATAGAAGGAGGAAACCTATTCCCAAAATTTGTCCTGTCACCTCCATAGGTCTCACACACACACAACACACTACACATACACACACCATACCACACACACACACACACACACACACACACACACACACACACACAAGCACACATACACAATAAAATTGCAAACAAAATCTGAAAATGGGCCCAATTCAATGTAAAGATTTTTTTTGTATTTGTCAAAAGAAAATGATTTGTTTTTAGATGAAATTAGAAGAGGAAAAAAATCAGACTCAGTCTTATAACTAATCATTCAAACACTTTCAGAACAACTTTTCATTATTAATTTTAAAATTTTAAGTCCTTTTGATTAATTTATGCTGTAAGTATATAGATTAACACTTACCTTGCAATGGTGTTAATAATTGAGGAACAAGAACAAGACAAACAATACAGAAAACAAGAAGATTGCCAATGGCGCTAGGATAATACACCTTGGGTTCCCACTTGCTTGATATCTTCTTGGTTACTCCCTTGGCTAACTAAATCTCAAAGTTTAGGACTGGGTTAAATGTTGTCAGCTTTATACCAGAGAAAGAAGAACATGGCAACAAATACGAACTGATGGGAGTCATTGTGTCTACTTAGCTTCATTATGAGATTTACTTTTTACCCTTATAACATGTTGCAAGATAAATGACATATAATGAATCTGAAATCTGAAATATAACTAAACACATTTAATCAAATTTCTAGAATTTTGTGAAAGTATAACCATGTGTCCCCCAGAAGTTAGTAAAAGTAGAAAAAAAAAAAACCTCAGAGATTAATAGAGTTCTGTTTTACATGTACTATTCTCTTTGATAGTAACCAAGTTTACCCCCCAAAATATAAATATATATCTATTCCCTAGTGGTTATTAATATATTGAATTTGGGGGGCATGTGAATTTGTGTAATGTTCTTTATATGTCAAAAAAAAGAAGCATTTGTCTTACAGAAGAAAGCCAATAAAAGCAACAATTCCAAACCATGACATCTCCAAGAAATAGAGTAAAAACCTTAACATATGTGTAACACAAATAAATAAATGACCCAGAGACTGATATTGGGGTTCAAACTTCAAGCTGAAGAACAGAAAAGCAAAGCTTCTGTCCACTAGCTCTTACCACTACCTCAGGCTGAATGGGCTGATTCTGCTGCCTGTCCTCAGCATGGCTGGAGAATGAATGCCTGATACTCTTTCTATCTTTAGTGTGGCTGGAGGGTCAATGCCCTATACTAAGACCTTGTTCTTGCCTTCTATACCTCCCTAATGCTAGGAGTAATGGAGTGTGATCCCAGGTACTAAGATTGTGTGAACTGTTTCTCCTTAGGATTGGATCAATCTTGTGTGGATCTGGGTGGTCTTAGACTCTAACATTAGATAGAGTTTGGGAATCCTGAGGAAGAGGAGGAAGAGCAGGAGTTGTGGAGGAGGAGTTGTAGGAGAAAGGGACATAGGAGCCAGAAAGATTAAGGGCACCACAGGAAGGCACAGGAAGATACACAATTAACTAACCTGGGCTCATAGGGGATCCCAGAATCTGAACCGACAACCTGGGAGCTTTCATGGAACTGACCTAGGCACTCTGCCTATATGTTACAACTGTGTAGCTTAGTTCCCTTATATGACTCCTAACAGTAGGAACAGAGGCTGTCTCCAACTCTTTTATTGGCTTTTGGGACCTGCTGTTAATACTGGGTCATCTTGCTCAGCCTTAATACATGGGGAAGTGTTTAGTCTTATGCAACTTGGTATGCCATGTTTTATTGATACTCATGGGAGACCTGTCCTTTTTGGATGGAGTCAGAAGATGAGGGGATGGTGGTTGCAGGATGGATGGAGGGTGGGGAGAAGGGACTGTGAGGGGAGGATATGGGGAGACTGTGGCTAGGATGTAAAATAAATAGATGAATAAAAAGTAAAAATAATATGAAAAAATTTCTCTGAAGTCCCTGCAGACCTGTATGAGTAGGTGGCAGCGATTTAGCCCTTAAACAGATTCCATCACCTTCTGCCAGCTACCTCATGAGAAACCCTTGTTTTATCTTACAAAACCTGAGCTATGAGTCCCTAGATAAACACATTTAATTTATCACTATGGTGTCTTTAAAATTCAGAACATTTTAGGGTTACATCTCCATTAACTAAGTAACCTGTGTGGGCATGGGTAATGGCAATCCAACATCATTTCATCATACATTTTTGTTGATTGATGGGACCAGAGGCATTGAGATAACACCATGTCATGCTTGAATCTTGTTAGAAGATTCTCGAGAAAGTTGAGTGAGAAAACACAGATGAAAATTTCTTCACAAAATTTTGGTGCCCACTATGTACCTAACCATAATGGTAATAAAATAGTGCTGATTGCATAGTTCTACTAACTTACAGGAGGAAACAATCAGTGAAAAATCCAGTGATTTTTACATTTGCCCCTTTGTTCTTACTTGCTTTCCACAGAAGCCAAGGAGCTCAAAGATTCTGTTAGCTAGAGTCTACACTACTTGCCAGACTGACTGAGTTTTCATGTAAATTTCAAAAGATATCCTTCCAGAAGTAGACTAGCTCTTGTGGATCACACAGAGTAAGTAAGCAACACACATAGTCCCACCTCTGGTGACACTGCTTTCTTGTGACACTGTTTTGTTATACTATGTTGACTGTTTCTACCAGCGTGACCTTTTTGAGTCTGTTACTCTTTCATAAATGTTGTTAGTGTTTGCTGTACTAGATGTTAAATGGATAGTACACTATATTGATTCTGAATCTAATTTTCATTTCCAGAGTGTGGAGGGTAATGGGATCTGGCATTTAGAGCATCCTGATGCTGCAGGAGAATTCTTTAAGAGTGTATAGTTGAGAAAAAAAGGCATTATAAGCACATTTAAATAGTTCCTAGTAAAAATTAAGTTTATGCAAATTATTTGTTATTGAAGACATCATTAGGCAGCATTGAAGAACTAAATTTATTCTGATAATCATTATAATGATGAAAAAATTCCTTGCTTCAATAATTGATTTATGCTTCATTTAAATATACAGAGTGGTTTCAATATAATTTCTTATTAGCTCTAATGATGAATTTTAAAGTATCATGACTCTGAAATAAAGATGAAAATTCTCCACACAACTTATTGCATTTAAATGGATTTAATATTTAATATTTAAAAAATCATTTGGTATAAATAGCCATCATGAATCATGGCAAATCTACTAAGATGTAATTAAATGCTTTTTCCTTTTCAAATGCATCCACTTGTTTCATAATAAATTATTTTTGTCCTCTTTCTTCTATTAAACTATGCTATTATTTTGGAAATTACTGCAAATCGTGAAATAATATCAAATGTAAAATATCAGTAAATTTAAAAAAATATTTCCTCCTAGGCAAATTCACAGTAATTGGATTATTGTTTAACATTTTTTTTACTGCAAAATGTTTTAAACTATAATAGTAAGAACTCCAAAGTTTAATAGTAAAAGAGAAAAGGCAAAATGTAGGAAAGAAGCAAGATCCTATGATCAAACTGAACATGGTGGCATGCACCTTTAAACTTAGCACTTTGGAGGCAGAGGCTTGCTGATTGCTGTAGTTTGTCTAGCCTGGTCTACATATTTAGTTTCAGGCTAGCAGAGGCCACATAGTGAGACCCTGTTTCAAGACAAAACTAAGGATCCTATGACAATATTTACCACATGTTAGCTTTATTGTCTCCATTACCAAATGAACACACACACACAAAAGCAAGTGAAGAGAGGCATGATTTTCGTTTGTCCCCAGTTACAGTGAGGTCAGTCCTTCTCAGTTTGGCCTTAAGTGCTTGGTCAGAAATCATAAGATAGTAGAGGTAGTAGTGGTGGTGGTGGTGGTGGTGGTGGTGTGTGTGTGTTCTTCAGCTAAGGCACATGGAATGGAGACAGAGAAGTAACAGGAAGAAGCTAGGGAAGGTTAATGCTACAATAACAAAGCCGCAATGACCTACTTCTTCCAACCTTCAATAAGTCTCATCACCCCCAAGTACTATTGCTATTTTAAGTCTGACAGAGCATTCAAGCCTTCCTTGGTGACGGAATTGTTTCTGGAAACCTCTCAAAGACAGCCAGGGGTGCACTTCAATAATTTACTAATCCTCCCAAGATCTAACCAATGGGGTAAGTTCAGCCCTCATTCCTTGTAAGAGCATGGCCATGGAAAAACTGCCTGGGAATCTTTCACATTCAAGGGTCCAATGTTCATAAGTGGGATGAAGCAGGGATAGCAGAATTGGCACATTTCTTACCGGCTGTATTCAGACACTGGGTACCTGGGGCTCAAACACCAGAGTACGTGCCAGGAGAACTGTGAGTCCTTGTGTTTCCTGAACATCATGGTGAAATTCAGCAGTCTCTCGAAGGGTGATCCCAGCTAAGGCTGAGCAAAGTGCTGGACAGTTTTAGAAGTTATTCTGGCCCTTTGGACATGTTCAATAATAAACAGGACACACCAAAGACAACCACCCATCCTCTTTCCCTCTGCAATTGGCCAATAGAAACCCTGAACAATCTAATCTACATGAGGTATCTCCATCAAATTTCTCCCCTCAGGGCTCAGGGAATTCCACAGAAGCGGAGGCAGAAAGAGTGTTAAGAATCAGAGGAGATGGAGGACACCAAGAAACCAAGGCCTTTTATATCAACAAGATTGATGCACATATCAATTTATAGAGGCTACAGCACCATGCACAGGGCCTAGAGGGGTCTGCACCAGATGGGGTCTTAGAGCTGAGGAGAAGTGGTCACATGCCCCAACCTCTAATGCAGAAATTATCTTAAATTGCAAATGAAAGTGTAATTTCCTTCAAGGGAGTCTCACTGGAGAAACTAACTACTCTTAAGGGAAGCAGGCATGCCCAGTAGTATATGACCAACAGAAAATGAACTCAGTAGCATCTTTGGAGGTTTCTTGCTTCATAATGTCATGTCAGGACTTTCTCATTAATCTTATTTTTTGATTTGATTTTATTTAATTTATATATTTGTTTTATCTCTTTTTATCCTACAGTTTCTTTGTGTTTACATTATGGATTTAAATTTAGTGTTTTTATGGGATTCCTGAACTATGCAAAAGCTGTTGGTTTCTGTTTCTTGGGCCTTCCTATGGGCTCTTTTCCATCTGTTTTTTTGTTCAATTCCAATGTGTTAGTTTTTCTTTTCTGTTCTTTTATTATTATCCCTTAGAAACCTGCTTGTTTTCTAATGAGAGAAAGAAAGGGGTAGACCTGGATGAGAAGGGAGATAGGGAGGAAATGGGGGAACTAGAGAAAGAGGAAATTAAAGTCAGGATATATTTTGTGAGAAAGAATTCTATTTTCTTTGTTTCCATTTTCTGGTATCTTCTTTAATTTTTTTCTTCAAAGACTCAAAGTTCTTTTTTTTATAATTTTTAAATTTATATTACAAAAAAATCTTTTTATATGTCAATCCCAGTTCCCTCTCCCTCCCCTCCTCTCCTTCCCCCCATCTACTTCCATCTAATTCCCATTTTTGCTCCCCAGAGATCTTCTATGGGGGATCTTCAAAGTCTGTAACATCTATTGGAGCAGGGCCTAGGCCCTCCCCCATGTGTCTAGGCTGAGAGGGTATCCCTCTATGTGGAATGGGCTCCCAAAGCCTGTTTGTACACTATGTATAAATACTGATCCACTACCAGAGGCCACATAGACTGACTGGCCAATCCTACTAACAAACACCCACATTCAGAAGGGGTTTGGGTAGACCCTATTCTGGTTTCTGAGCTATCAGACTGGGGTCAATGAAACCCCCCCTTGTTCAGCCTTGTCTTGACCCCTTCACTCATCACTCTTCCCTCTCAACAACTGGACTCCAGGAGTTCAGCTCAGTGTCTAGCTGTGGGTGTCTTCTTCTGCTTCCATCAGCTACTGGATGAATGCTCTAGGATGACATATAAGGTAGCCATCAATCTCATTATAGGGGAAAGACATTTAAGGTAGCCTCTCCACTATTGCTTAGATTCTTATTTGGGGTCATCCTACTAGACATCTGGGCATTTTCCTAGTGCCAGATATCTCTTTAACTTATAATGGCTCCTTCTATTATGGTACCTCCTTTCTTGCTCTTCTGTATTTCCCCCCTGACTCAATCTTCCTGTTCCCTCATGTCCTCCTCTCCACTCCTCTTCTCCATTTCTCTTTCTCTAAATCCCCCCTTCTGCTCCCAATTTGCTCAGGAGATCCTGTCCCTTTCCCCTTCTTTGGAGGACCATCTATGTCCCTCTTAGACTCCTCTTTACTTCCTAGCTTCCCCGGTGATAAGGATTGTAGATTGGTAATCCTTTGCTCTATATCAGACTCCATAGCCACTTGGAACAGTGGGATAACTCTTTCATCTGCTAAATAAATGCTAAGATCGTTTTTCTGATTTTGGAGTTTATAGACTGACCATATGAGTAAAGGCATGCTTCAATTCAAATGACAATATCATTTTATTAACTACACCAAGGGCAGTTATTAATCTTATTGGTGTATTGCCACAAACTAGGACTACTCTGGACCGGCAGGGATACAGAATTGCTCTAGACATAACTCTCAGAACTAACTAGCACTGCTGAAGTGTAAGTTGTGACTAAGGTGAGCATGGCCTGAATTCCAAACCTGTGACAGGCATATATATATATATAACATCATGGTGGGCTGCAGCTAGCACAACCTGGTAAGCTGTCAGTACTCAAGGCAGTAACAATACAGTCTTATAATAAAGAAGTACAAATATGTGGTGATGATATGTGATATCTTCCTGCAATCAACTATGTATGAAACATGCTTGGTTACATCATCACACTGTGGGTATGACTCTACTGAGATAGTTTTTTATTCTTTCTGCCCTGGGCTTTCCTCCTTACTTAATGAGAACACTCTTGAATATCAAATATTTTCACTTTAGAAAGGAGATATCTGGAAGAAAAGCTTACAGTTCCTTAGATGGTCAGTTGAAAAAGGTAAAATTACCTACCTCCTTTTAGCATTATGAATTTATATAATGGCCTACATACAATATTGCAAAGTATAGTTTACAGCAGGGAGCAATATTAACATAAAATGTGCATTTCTGTGTTTTGGTTATGTTTCTATTGTAGTGAAGAGACACCATGATCAAGGCAACTTATCTGAAGAGTTTATTGGGACTTGCTTATAGTTTCAAAGGGATAATCTGTGATTGTTATGGAAAGGGGCAAAGCAATAGACAGACAGGAAGGTATGATGCTGTGTCAATAACTAAGAGCTTATTCCTGATCCAAAAGCAGGAGGCAGAGAGTTTAGATAGATAGATAGATAGATAGATAGATAGATAGATAGATAGATAGATAGATAGATAGAAAGAAAGATACTGAGAATGTTGTGGGCTTTTGAAACCTAAAAGCCCACCCCTAGCAACATACCTCCTTCAATAAAGCCACACTTTCTACTCCTTCCGAAACAGTTCCATATGCATTTAAATCTATGAGACTCTTTGGTCCATCATTCAAACCATCACAACAGAAAGAAAATTTTAAATTATAACGAAATAGTAAATTGTGAAATATTTTGTCTCAAAGCTTTATAGTTTAGCTTTTCAGATTAATCCAAAGTGTTCCTCGTGTAATAATAAAGAATTGTTTTCTATGTACTTTTCTTTCTCTAAAATAGAATTTCAAATCATGTAATCAGAATTGATGGATGATGAAGTGTTTCTGTTTTCCTAGTTTAATAGAGCTCATAGAGAAGAAAGGTTGTAGCCTATTTTTCAAGATCATCATTACAGTTATCATTATTAATTTTGGCTAGGAAAATCCATCTATTGAGTTGAATATTCTTGATGATTACTCAGAGCAAGTCATTTCTCACCACCACATATCTGCAGCCTCCTTATCGTGCCTGAAAAAGAGACAAAAGGAAAGAAAATACAATATTTTGAAATGTTTGGTACAATATTGGAGAAAAGAGTCATGTGTTACTCATATTTCTATTCTCTAATCAACACTGTGCAATCAAAAATATATTCAGACCAGTAATGATAAAATTTGTTATTTTTCCTCAAATTAAATTATTGTGAAAAATTCTTTTTAGGCATAAATGCATTTTAATAACTCCTAGTGAACTTCTATTTCAAAATTTCTATGCAAATATCACTTTAAACAAATAATTAAAATGAACTCGTTCTCAGCCTTGAAGTCTACCCTCTAGTGCCTGTGTACAATAGCTTATGTAATCAAACACTATATTATGAAATATTTTTTGTTATTTCTTTTGGAATTTTAATAAATTTAGATATTTTATGTGACTGACTTACAGTTGTATAAAAGATGGATTAATTCTTGTTTCCATTTTGTGGTGACAATATTAAAATTTCTTATTGGAATAATGTAGATATTTGTAATCTTATTCCCCATATCTGAAGTTCTGATTATTACTTTTAAACCTGACTTTTTATTTTTTATTTTTAAGTTTTTTCACTTTAAATATATTTTTAATTAAAATTCAATTACAATTTCCGCCTTCCCTTTCTCCCTTCCAGCTCCTTCCATGTTTCCCTTCTCTATCAAATAGCTTCTTTTTATTTAATTATTATTGTTACATACATATTTACTGACATATATATGTACAAATATATAAATACATCATTTTGTGATATTTAGAAGCAAAGCAGTTGTTAAAATTAATGATTTCAAGAAAATGTATAATAATTGGGTATCTGGCCATAAACCCTCTGTTTTGAAGACTCTTAAATATCCTAAACTTAGGATATCTGGTTTTACATAAGGATCTACCACTTTTCCTGTTACATGCAGCTGGGTGGTGTCAACAAGAATAATTGCCTTGACATATACTGAGTAAAGACTATTAAGAAGAAATTACATTACCAAACACAAGAGAGATGACATTCATTTTCCCAGTGCCAAACTGCACAGATTTAATAACAGTTTTGGATTATAAGAGTCTTAACCGATTTACATTAATTTATGATAAAAGTGGTAAGTTCAAAAATCCAAGAAAGAAAGGAATTCTGGACTCTCTTTTTTCTTGTGGCACATCTGTATAAAAACCCTTTCTCAGTCATGGACAAGGCTAGAAGTACTTAGAAAGGTAACATTTCCCTTGCCTATGAAGCTGGATTGGAGTCCCACAGGCCATAAGAAAGAGTGCGGTTAGAATGCACCATACATTTATAATTGTGTATTGTTTTGTAGTTAGCACTGGATGTCTATGGTGTGGCTTCCTCCTTCTGAAGCTTCCTCTCTAGGACAAGTCATTCATTCATAGATGATATTACAGTCTACCATCTTGAATTACTTACAAAAGAAATTAAATCATGTGAAAAGTTTGTTTTAAGTCAAAAAGCTGGTTTAGGATATACTTTTGACACTTATGTAACTTAAAAATCTATATTTTAATAAAAATTGATGTAAAATGATGTTTTACAGATATTTATATAATATTTTTACAAATTTGCATAAGCTGACATACAAAAATCAGTGTGTTGATCTTAGAAATTTTAAGCATGTTAGGACTTTTAACATATAACCCACTTAAAAAGTTTTATCTGTAGCATTTATTTCATGTTCTTAATCTATTTTGTTTGGTTTGAATCTTTTGAGTCAGCCCATGAGTCTCCAGATGGCCTTGAACTCCTTGTCCTTTAGCTCTGCTTCCAGAGTGCTGGGATTACAGTTGCCTGCAACTTCAGGCAATTTATTTATTCATCTGTTATTCATTCATTTATTGCTAAATAACAGTGAGTTGGGAGAAGTTGATTTTTATTGAAATTAAAGACATAATTGATTTTTAACTGAAGAAATAAAGTCATGTTTAGTCACATATTCATAATTTTCAGGTTTTATAACCATTTTTAAACTTCATTATTTAATGCATTTAATTAATTAATGGTATTTCAATAACTACTATTGTCATATTAAATCTGTGCCTCTGTTATCACTCAACATATGCTGGGGACCTATCACCTATATTTTAAAGAAGGAATAGGAACTTGTCTTTATCTAGCTGTAGGTAAGCAATGCAACCTTCCTAGTGGTCTAAAAGGTACTTTTAGTAGATAATAGCACAACATAATAAAATACAATATAGTAAGATAAAGCAAAAAAAAAAAAAAAAAAAAAAAGTATTTTCTAATGAGGGACCAAAAGGGAATGGAAAATGGAAGAACTGGGAGAAGTAGGTGAAGAGGAACTGGAGTCAGGGTATAATGAATGAAAAAGAACGTTTCAATAACAGGGGAAAAAAAGAAAATAAAAAATGCAAAGCTGAAAACCAAATTATATAGGCAAAATCTGTAGGATAAAAATAATAAATATAAATAACTAAATAAATAAAAATTTAAAAAGCCCTGGCACTGTCTGCATACATTTTTAAATAAACACAAAACGTTTCTCGTGTCCTTTTCAAAGAAAAGACAGAGAAAGTTGCTTTAAGAACATATTTAAATGAATGTAGTCATCAAATGCAAAGTACGAAGAAGACACTTCCAGAATTAGTGAGACCAAAGCTTTCCACAGTAATCTAAGTATTCTGACTATGAACAGCATCTGCTTACTAAAATTTATATTTAATAGAATACACTAATGTGTTTAACTTTAAATATTGAGGAGGTATTTGTGTGCACTTATACTTCACTGAGATAGATGCATCTATCTATCTATGTATCAAAAATCATGTTGCAAAAAGTTTTAAAGCCCCAAATATATAAACAGTTTCTCCACACCAACCTCAATATTCTTGAACATAAATATGCTTAGCTGGCTTTTGTGCCATATATCTAATTAGAATAACATGATAGTTAAAACATACTTCAACTTAGGTTTATGTTTTCCAACTTGATAAAATAATTTGAAAGATGTCAACTCGAAGCATAAAAGCTCATTATTTTAGTAAAACAAAACAGAGGCATGTTTATTCTGATAAGAATATGAATGCCCTGAAGTCACACCTTGTGGTACAACTAACAGTATTCCTGGTTTATCATATTTTGAAAATCCACACCTCATATTTTCCATTTCCTTATATGGATGGTGCTAACGACACACAAGGTAAAGCTATTAGCTCTCCAGTGGAACAGGGTTTGTGTAATTTCAGCTGTCAAGTAATGTGGTGGTGGGGGGTGGGATTCTGGTAATCTTGGGAGTCAAAATATGTTATAAAGAACAAGTGACAATAATTCATCAATCACATTTTTTTTTGTCAGTTAAAAAAACAAGTGCAGAATATGCCTACTTTGAAGAACCCAGTGACTTACTTTTTTTTTTTTTTTTTTTTGAGGAATTTAAAGGCAACTTTAAACCAGATTCTTTTGTAAAGGTAAAAGTATCAGAAAATTAGGTAGGAATGTTACATTCCTACCAGCAAGAAAATACTTTCTTGGTGATTTTAATTACAAAAGAGATAACATTTCTTTGTATTTCTTCATTTGGACAATAAAGGTATAAATATAGTATGATCCTCTCCTTTAATTTCTTCTTCATCCACTTAATTATCTAATAAAACATTTTACTTTGTAACCTTTTTTGGCATTTTATTCTCTGTATTTATTTAGTTCATTAGAGACTGACTTGAGATCTGATGCTCCATGTAGAAGGTTCAGTGTGGTGAGCTCTTGGGGACTGCCTCTAAAACATACATACATTAATACATATATCTTAAGGATGTGAAGGAAATACATTTAGGCAGAGGACACAGTGTAGTTGAGGCCAGAGCTTTAATAAAATCCTCAGAGTTTTCCTAAATTAATTTTATATATTTGTATCAGCCAATCTATTGGCCAGCCCTTTGTCAAATAGTTGAAAATTCTTGGAATTGGACAGTTCCCTTGAAGAGGGAGTCTGAGTGTAATACTCCATGGAATCTTTTATGTCCCCTTAGAAAACTAAGATTTCTAGTGATTTTAATGAAAAATAAAATCATATGTACATAAAATCATAATGCACTTCTATTTTTAAATGTATGGTTTTCTATCTCTAGGGGACATAGACTAATTTTGTCTCTAGAATACCTTTCCTGCTGAGATGTGGGTATTTTCAACATGCTCTTCCAGTTATCTGGGGCATCACACTGATTCTCTAGAGAATTAAAAAATGGTATGTAGGCAATCATTATTATTCTGAGAGAGGATGCAAACACCTACATTATTCATTCCACCATGGCAAATACCATAAGATCATGGTATCAGTTTGTTTTTGTTTTTATTGTTTTGCTTTCTGAGTTTTACTAATGCAAAAATATTTAGTCATTTTTGAGGCCTTATCTAAAAATTCAGTTTAGCTTAAGTTAAGAGACAAAAGGTAATATTGAAATTACGTAGAATGATTTATTTTGTTATATATGTTAATTAAAATAATACAGGATTTAGATATATTCTAAATGTTTAAGTAATTATTTATTGATGTTTTTGAAGTTCTTAATGTTTTTAAATTAATTTCTCAATTACAGCCAAAGCAACTGATTTCATAATGGCATCCTCAGACCTCTGAGTCACTATACTTTGTGCTAATAACTCCTCTCCTCCCTTGCTCCCTTACCCTTGTTGGTTCCCACCCACTCCTTAATACTTCTCCTTTCTGCTTCCAACTATATGTACTTTACTTCCTTTCTCTTCCCTCCTGAAAATCTATTTAATCTCATGATCCCCTTTATAGTTTTATGACCTGTACATATAGGCTCACAAATACATACATTACATAAATACACACATACATACATACATACACATAATTTTAAATCTAGGTTTCCACACAAGTGAAAATATTCGTTCTTTCTAAACCTGGCTTACTTCTTGTAATAAAATGTTGTCCTATTCCATCCATTTTCCTCCAAATGCTACAATTTCATTTTTATGTCAAAGACAATTCTTTGGTGAATGTTACCTTACTTTCTTATCTACTGGTAGACATCCCTTTTTTAGTTATTGTGAACAGTGCTGTAGTAAATGCGGATGTGCAAGAATCTTTCTAAGGAAGGCTTCAAGACCTTTTGTGTAAGTAGATGAGTGGGTCATATGATTAGGTTTTTGTTTTTCTTTTAAATGCCATACTGATTTCCACTGTGGCTGGACAAGTTTGCATTCTCACCAACAATATATGAGTTTCTTTCTTGCCACATCCTTACTGGCATATGTTGTAATTTTTTTATTCTGACGTTCACTCTTCTGTCTGGGGTCGATATGTAAAATAAGAAAAAAAAATCTATTCTGTAACCTGAAAAAAAATTTTTGTCACAGATTTCTTTAAGGAAATTATTAGAATAAAAATTTGGGTAACTAATAAAAATAAATAAATACTTTGGCTGATATCAAGTAACCACAAATGCAGTGCTAGTAATTTAATTTGATTTATAATATCACATGTGACAGATAAATAACTGTATAAGTGAAGTTAATCAAACTGATGCTAAGTTATATGTACTTGACTACATCTTATTATTTGAAACCATTTTAGTTGATGTCCAAGATTTCCTGAAATGGGATTATGGAGCAGTGTTGTATCTTTGCTCTTGTAGTATTTGCTTGTTATGTGGCACAAATTGTATTGATAGAACTAAAAAGGCAATGCTAGCAGAAAAATATCTCTTGTTAGATACTCATTTACAAAAAGCTTTCAATTTTTCTTCATTTGACAATGCTCTATCTTGGGTTTTTGTAAATATCATCTAACTTACAATGTTTTGGTAAATTCTTGTTTAACTGTAGCGCTTTAAGTCATTTGCAGAAAACGGAATTATATCAAAAATCTTGACAGCATCTATTCAAATACTTTTTTCTTTTCACATGACTTATGGTTATTGATGTTCTATTATTAAACCATTTTAACATACCTAGACTAAATCTAATTAGTAGAAATGATCACTTGAATCATATTCCTGGGTTTGTGTTAATTTAAAAGTTTTGCTTTTAGATGCTGTATCTGGCAGAACACTCTGCAATTACATTAATATTTCAGTAGAAAAATGTGTGAATATTCACCATGCATAGCACAAAGCTCATGAGTTCAGGTTTACAAAAAAATGATTGTGTACACACACATGCACACACATGTGTGTGCCAGTGTGCATGTGTGTGTTACACTTTTGGTTTTGGATATAAAACCCGAGGAGAACACTGAACCACTATGTATTATATCTCAGAACTATCTGATCATTTGCCTTTTTAAATGGTATGTATTTTAAAAAAATTCTTTATAACTATTAGTATGTTTCCTTTTTATTCTTAACACTAAGACTACTTTTATTAAGCATTAACATTTTGTGGAATATATTTATTTACCTTTTTTAAATTGTATTACTCTGGAAAGTACAGTGGTAGGAATTGAATCAAGTCCTAGAAGTGAAATGTGTTTAGAGTCCTAGATGAGAAAGAGCATAAGAATCAGAAAGTAATGTCTTTCAGACAGAATCTCAGACACACAGAGAGGCTCTTAATGCCAGAATAATGTTGTCAGTATGTTTGAGTCTGCAGTCACCTAGGTTTAAGGTGTTCCCATAAAAATATTCTAAGGGGAACAGACCAACAGAGGTTTAAGTGGGAGGAAGTAATTACTGATTGCTTGGGAGAAACCAAACAATCCTTACCATGTTTCCTTTGGGAGTGTTTGCCGTGTGTCTTCATGGATCCTCTGACTGCATTTGTCATGTCACTAGAGCCAGAATTGGTACTTTAAGAGGGAGTCTATCAACTGCAATGACATTGACATCTCAGTTGCAAGCTTACTATGGGAGTTTGAGTTTCTGGGTCTTTCTTACCAGTGACAACTTTGAGACATTCAGTTGTCATGTTCAGCCTTTGGGAGTTATAACATAGAATTTACTGGAGCTACAGTGAATAGCAGTTTCCATCAATGTATTTGATAGCTAAATTCACATCCTCTCATTAGCATTTCAGACCAGAACTATTTATTAAGAAACCACTTATCCAGAAGAAGAAAAAGAAGTCTATGAACTTAAGTCCTTCAGGGGTGAGCTCCCTTACATTGAGTATCTTTAGTAATTTTAGGGCTTTTAGATTAGGAATATTTTAGGGAGGAATGATGGTTGTCCAATGATAGAACTTCAGCATAGAAGTTATGTTTAAACCCTAGCATGTTCTATCTGTTTTTGTGAAACACTGTAGATGGTTTCAGACTAAGCAAACTCTCGACAAACATTTGGTTAGTGCCTTTGTCATCATTTCAATGTCTGTTTGGATCTGAATTCTACTTTTGCTGTAGATAGCACCTCTTCCTCACTCTTACTTTAAAAATAGTTATTCTTTTCCCACTGTCCATGGACTAGACAAATAAATATTAACTTTGAGAAGTTTACTTTAAGCGTTTGACTCCAGAAAAAAAACAAAGGGGGTCTTTATATTTTAAGTAAAGATGAGCTTACATTTTTTCTGTTAATCTAACTATTGAAATACATCAATTACACAGATATTCTGGCCAAAATCCCTGTCAGTTACCACTTATTTTTTCAAAAGCTTCACAAGTGTAATTTTTTTCCTTAAAGGTTACTATTTTTCTTGTCAGTTCTATATAGCCAAACTTTAAAGATTGTGCTAAAAGACCACATACTGACTTTTGTTGTGGAATATTATTTTATGTTGTGTTACATTTGTTTAAGCTGTGGAATATTTGTTTAAAGATGTGTTGCATTCTTTTATGCTGCACTTGTTTTACTCTGTGAAGCTGTGTTACTTTGCTTCTTTAAAACAAGCAAATGGCTAATAGCTAGGCAAAAGAGAGGGTCTGATAGGTGGACAGAATAAATAAGAGGATAAATCGGGAAAGAGAGATCAAGAAGCAAGAAAAGGAGGGGAGAAAGACCCAAGAGTCCAGCCACTCAGCTACACAGCAAGCAATGAAATAAGAAATAAAGAAAGAAACAGAAAAAGATAAAAACTTAGAAGCAAAAACTTGATAGGATAATTTAAGAAAAGCTGGCTAGAAAGAATACAAGCAAAGTCTGGGTATTGGTAAATAATAAGTCTCCATGTATATTTATTAGGGAGCTGGGTGATGGGGATCCCCCAAAAATCAAAGAATAAATAAAACAGACAGCAATAATCTTTCATTCTTAAAATAAACAAATAACTAAGATCTCAATTGGTCAACAGTGATGCCAGCAGAAGTAATCCTATCTGATTATCCAGAGACTTCATTTATTTTTTCTTTGTCTCACTTATTTTCCTCTTCATGACTGTGGTTTCCAGCATCAGAAACACTGATGCATTTTCATGGCAAAATCTCCGTTGCTTGTCAGAGCTCACTGGTAGTACAGAGAAATATGTGGCAGTAGCCCTGGGCACAACAAGTGCTGTGAGCAAACTTTAAGAGGAAACAGGCAAATTTCACAGGCAAGTGGATGGCACTTGAAGAAACCATCCTGAATGAGGTAACCAAGTCACAAAAAGAGGAACATAGTATGTACTCGCTCATATATGGATTTTAGACCTAGAGCAAAGGATCACCAGCCTATAATTCACACCACCAGAAGAACTAGGATACAAGGTGTATTCTAAGAGATTCATATAAAGTCCCTTACAGAAGTGGGAAGGGAAAAGTTCCCCAGAGCACAGGGGAAGTGGGGGGCGCAGTGAATGGAGAAAGAAGTAGGAGAGAGGGGAGGAGAGGAAAACACATGCGACTAGGAAGATTGAGTCAGGGTAGGAATAGAAGACAGGAGAGAGAGAGAGACAGACAGACAGAAGAGAGAGAGAGAGAGAGAGAGAGAGAGAGAGAGAGAGAGAGAGAGAGAGAGAGAGAGAGGGGGGGGGGAGAGAAAGACAGAACATAAAAGAGGGAGCCAATATTGGTTTGAAGAGAAAATTGAACCCAAAGAAAGGACTAGAGAACCACAAGACTGTTGCCAACTAACAATTTGAGCATCCGTGGAAAGGCTACCATAAATGCCCTTCCCTGATAGTGAGATCAACAACTAACTTATCCATGGAGCCCTCATCTAATACCTGTTGGAAACAGAAGCAAACACCCATACCTAAACACTGAGTCGAACTAGAACCCAGATGCAAAAGGAGAGGACAAGACCAGGTTGCAGAAACACATAGAGACAGCTGACCTGAACAAGGAGGAGCTAATGGTCCCCCCAGACTGATAGCTGGGAATCCCTGAATATGGGCCCCCCTGAATATGGGTCTCAGCCAGAAGGACTGAGCAGTCTAAGGGACCTCAGACAGTAGAAACAGGATGTATCCCTGGTGCACAAAAGGACCTTTGTGAACACATCCCCTCTGGAGGGATAACTGCCTTAACCTAAAGAAAGGAGAGAAGCCCTAGTTCCTACTTCGAATACCTGTCAGATCTACATGACCCCACCTGGATGGCATTGCCCTACATATGGAATTGGGGTAGGGGGTGGGAGGGGACAGTGGTCAGGGTTCATGGAGAGGGCAGAGAGGGTAAAAGGGATAGAGGGAGGGAGAGGGAACTGGGATCAACATGTAAAATAATAAATTAAATAAAAAATGTAAAGTGGGGGAAAAAAGAAAATGCAATGCATACACAACAAACAAACAAAAAAGAGGAAATGGGCACGGTCTACAACAGTAGTTGGAAATATTCACTTGGAAGCACCCACGTATTCTCTAGATCATTATGGAATAATTCCTTACAAGGTTTCACAATTCTCCCTGATAGGTTCTGATTTCTGCTTTTGGTTATTTCCTTCAGGTATTGGGTAATTTAATTTGATTTTGAGTGAACTTGGAGTATTTGACAGCCTTCGAGTCATGTCTACACAGGCCTGCCATTCCCTTCTGGACCAGGGCTCTCTTCCATGAATAAGTAGTTCCCCAGATATGTTTCTGATGCTTCTTAGGACTGCCTGCTCCTGAACTGTGGGTGTGATGTAACTGGCTGCTTCCAGTTAATTCCAACTTGATTGTACCACAGCGGACTGTCACATAGAACTGTAAGTTATTTCAATGTATAACATTTAATAAATACAAACTACATTTCACAAAAATTAAAGTAGGAAAATCATTTCAAAACACAAGATTTGGGGAAAAGTCATTAAGCAACTCTCCCAGCACATAGATAAGTAGATATGAAACATTTATGAGCAAAATTTATTGTGGATATAATTGGCTTTTAATGTAAAATCAGTTTGGAGAAAGAAGTGCAGAGCGGCTATTGTTTAACACAGGGTGGATGGAGCTCTTGAGATCTTACAATCTCCTGGTCTTCTTTCTAATACCCACATCTAACCAATGCTCTATAACAAGTTTGAGGTCCTAAGATTAAAAGTGAGGTAAATTCTGAATATGTGCATTAGCAATAACTTTTATATAAGATTCTTATTCCTTACAAGTAACAAAAGGTTATTTGGAAGCATGTTGGATTATTGAACAGTTACTGTGGAAAATATGGATCACTTCATAAATTCTTTAGCCAAAACCAATTAACCTGTCCATATCAGTCCCATGTCTTTTCTACTCTTACATTACTTGTCTGTTATTTATAGATGTTTATTTTGCTTTGTTTAATATAGTATGCCTCCATGTAGCAAAGGCTTGTTGGTGTCCTGTCCTGCTGATTATGTAGCTAATTTTGAGCCATCCCTCTGCCCCTGCTTGCCCGGAGTTGCGATTACAGCTGTGCATCACTATACCCAGCCTAAGCATACTATCATTGAGGCAGACAAATAGATTTCAAAATACATCTCTATCCAAACCAAGCTTAGAGAAAGATCTGGCTGTTGTCTTTTGTTCAGTGTTCATGCAATCATAAAAAAGAGTCAAGGACACCAAGCACTCAGGCAGACATACAACTCAAATCAAGAAAGATGGGGCCTCTAGTGTTTGTGTCATTCCCGGGGAAAGGCAAAAGATAATAGAATTACATAGTACAGCTTCATGGGAAGAACAAAACCTTCTTGAACATGGCAGTGAATCATTCAAAAGACAAAAGCTAAAGTTTGTATTTGATATCCATTCCAAGCAGTGACCTTGAGAAGAGGATAAAAGACATGTTTCCTTTCCATGAACAGCTCTGTTCCATCTCTTGCCCCAGTTAACTTCTGTGTTAGTTTTCTACTGAAGCTTCAAGCAAAAGCCTGTGTGTGTATTGGTTTGAGTTCATTAAGCTCATATGAGTTTCTGTGATTACCCTGGGTTTGATGAGTGCAGCACACATCCAAGAAATTGGAGGTACTAAGGAAAAGGATGCAGAGATAGGTCTCACAGCCTCAGAGCCTGCAGCAGAGTCTGCATGTTTTTTGAATATCCTTAAATGAAGAGATGTGGCCATGAAGATAAGAATCTAGACCAAGACATTAAAAAGATGATCATTCACTTCATTCCCTTAGAGAGGTACATTTAAAGTGTATATTCACTACTGATTATTATTTGTAGCTTGAGATGTGTGTAACTATTGAAAACAATATGTTATATGGGTCAGGGAATAACCTTCATTCCCAACTATGATTTTTATTACCATCAACTATTCTTTTATACATGCTCCACTCTAAAACCTTATGATGTTTAGAAACACCTCCCAAGTGTTTTTTCTAGAAAGACAGTATGGTTTTGGCATAGCCCTGTCATTACTCACAACAACTATGTTCCAAGCTGAAACTAAGCCACGGGAGTCAAACTCAAGAGGCAGGACCACTTGCCTTTTTTACTACAGTTGGTACTGGAACTTCTATCTGGGCCTCTCACATTGGATTTACTTAAGTGTGGATGAATTAGGACAGTGTCCATTGTCTTATGGAATAGCTGCAAAGCCAACCTTGATTTGCAGCAAACATTCTGTGACTAAAGACTATCATGTGGTTCCTAAGGGATGTTCATTCTCAGCTCTTTGCCAGAAGATAGTTAAGGCCAGCACCTTTCCCTATCCTAGCTTTACAAAATCTAGACTCCACTTCAATCTTGACTTCTTTGTACATCATGGGCATATTAAAGGACAACCCCTCTGGCTGCAGAGATGGCTCAGTGGTCAAGAGCACTGGCTGCTCTTCCTAGACAACCAGGGTCCTATTCCCAGCACCCACATGGTGGCTTACATCTATCTGTAACTCCACTTTCTGGGGACTTGACACCAATGACAAAACACAAATGCGCATAAAATAAAAAGAAATAATTGTAAAAAGAAAAGAAAATGACAAACCTGTTTGTTTTGCGTGGCTATCGTGAGACTATTTGTCTGTTTGCCCTCCCCCTTCCATTTATTTTCTAGAAGCAACTGCTAGAATCAATTTCTTTATCTTATCTTGATCTCCACCCCCCCCCCTACCTACCTTCATAGTTCTTGAGATGAGCTCTGTCTAATTCTATGTACAAGTCCAGTGCTTCAGGACCTGGGTCTTCGGGTAATTCTCCTTGGCTAGTTTTAACATTATCTGTCCTGACTACCTTCCCTTGACTCTCTGATAAAGCAGCTCATTTTGTCATGCTGGTTCACACATTAACAAAGTGCTTAAGAATTGCTTAGCTGTAGACTGTTCATATAAATATTGGAAGTAAGTATTGTTTCAGTTATCAAGCTGTTACTATTACAATTGAAAAATAAGATGCCACTTTCAGCAAGAGCAGATATTGGGGGCACATCTTCCCCTTGCACCTGTTTGCTAATGAGGGGTAAGCAAGAGATTTTGGGGGAATGTGGCCATATTTATTTTAAATCATATTCCATTGGCTTTCAATTTACATCATAAAAAAGCATGTATAATGTGGCAGAAATGTTTTATGTTATTAAGAATTGTTTGTTTGGGATTTGTAATTAATTTAATTGTAATATCTAGAGGAGTACAATTTTGAAAAACTTCCACTCTTGATTGCCTATTATTCATATGACAACACTGAAATAATGTGACAGTATTATAAATTAGAATGTAGCAACATTTATCCCGACTTAATAATATTTTAAAAGAAAAAGTTAGCATTTCTTAGTAAATTATACATGTATATAAAATCAGCACAAAGAACAATGTGGTTTTCCTCTAAGAATGAGATCAGAGCTGGGAAGCATACCAGTTGGCCTTTATCCCAGTTGTCAGTCATCCTCCTAGTCAGCCCTCATCCCACAAACACACTCTCAAAATTTTTCTCTGAGGATTGCTGAACAAGAGCTCTCATTTATTGATAAGAGTAGAATGGAGAAAAGAATTCATTCAGTTGCTGTGATAAATGGGACCTCCTTAGACCCAGGTACCATTTTGAGGTCATCAATAGACCTTCATTTATCTGAACTATACTTTTACAAAATCCAATCACACATTAAAAGGAAGTAGTTGATTAGTTATGCTGTACTAACTAAGAAAAGTTATTACACCATACTGATCTATGTTATAGCAAAACTGACCCCACACAAATGATTGGTGCCATTAAGATTGATCAAAATGCATAGGAGTCATAATTAGAGAATTGATAAGGAGAAAGCCATGAACTTCAAACTGTATGAATTTCTGTGCAGATGCTGAATGAAGATCCCATCCACATTTGTCTCAAAGCTACATTGCACCACAGGAAGTGTTGGCCAAATAATCATGGAGTAAGCCTATGCTTTTCATGTGCACTTAGCTATAACCAATTGAAATAAATTACATTCGGTATGTAATTTCCAATTCTGAACAGATTCCTAAGATTATAATGTATTTATGGGCCACACGTGAAGGGGTGGATCCTAATTATTCGCCCAAAATACCCAGATTCAAATTGTAGTGGAATTGCTCTCAAGTTATTATAGGGAATAATTTTAAACATGGAAAAATGAGGAAAAAGAAAAATCCATAACTAATATCTACTGTTTATATTTTTGTTTTTCTCCTTGTAATTTTATTTAAGCAATGTTTATTTTGTTGGTCTCTGAAAAATAGTGCATGTTTGTTATATATATATATATATATATATCTTTGTGTGTGTGTATGTGTGTGTCTGTGGTTATACATGAGTTTGTGTTATTGTGGTTATGTACGTGCACATATGTATGTGTAGGTCACAAACAGCCATCTGCTTTCTTTGTCTGCAGTCCTCTACTTTACTTCTAGAGACTGAATATCTCACTGAGTTTGGAACTCACTGCCTGGCCAGCAAGCTTCAGGATCCTCTTCTCTATACTTTCTTGGCACTACATTTAGAGCTACATACCATGATACCATATCCAGCTGTGCTGCTGGGTCCAGAGATCCATATGTGGGCACTCATGTTTGTACAGTAAGCACTTTACCAATTGAGCCATCTCCGGTTCTTTTTTTTTTTTTTTTTTTTTAACATGTTGATTTGAGTTCCCTCTCCTTCTCTCCCTCCCTTTTGCCCTCTCTCCCCCCCTCACATGCACCCTGACCACCCTCCCCTCCCATCCTCCCACCCCCATTCCACATGTAGGGCTATGCTATCTAGGTGGGATCATGTAAATCTGTCAAGTCATTTGAAGTAGGGACTAGGACTTCTCTTCTGTCTCTAGGTTAAGGGAGTATCTCTCCATGGGGGATGTGTCCACAAGGTCCTTTTGTGCACCAGGAATACATCCTGGTTCCATTGTCTGAGGCCCCTTAGACTGCTCAGTCCTTCTAGCTGAGACCCATTTTCAGGGGGTTTCAGACAGCCCCATGCTGGATTCCCAGCTATCAGTCTGGGGGACCATTAGTTCCTCCTTGTTCAGGTCAGCTGTCTCTATGTGTTTCTGCAACCTGGTCTTGTCCTCTCCCTCTGCATCTGGGTTCTAGTTCGATTCAGTGTTTAGTTGTTGGTGTTTGCTTCTGTTTCCAACAGGTACTAGATGAGGGCTCCATGATGGTGGATAAGTTAGTTGTTGATCTCACTATCAGGGAAGGGCATTTATGGTAGCCTTTCCACGGATGCTCAAATTGTTAGTTGGCAGCAGTCCTGTAGATCTTGAGACCTTTCTTTAGGTTCAGTTTTCTCTTCATGCTCTCTCTCTCTCTCTCTCTCTCTCTCTCTCTCTCTCTCTCTCTCTCTCTCTCTGTCTTTTATTCCTACCCTGACTCAATCTTTCTAGTCCCACATGATTTTTTCTCCTCCCCTTCTCTTTCTTCTACTTCTCTCTCCATTCACTGCCCCTCCCACTTCCCATGTTCTCTGGGGGACTTGTACCTTTCCCCTTTTGTGAGGGACTTTATATGAATTTCTTAGAATATACCTTGTATCCTAGTTCCTCTGGTGGTGTGAGTTATAGGCTGGTGATCCTTTGCTCTAGGTCTAAAATCCATATATGAGCGAGTACATACCATGTTCCTCTTTTTGTGACTGGGTTACCTCATTCAGGATGGTTTCTTCAAGTTCCATCCACTTGCCTGTGAATTTAAGTTTCCATTATTTTTTTCTGCAGAGTAGTAATCCATTGTGTAGATGTGCCACATCTTCTTTATCCATTCTTCAGTTGAGGGGCATCTAGGTTGATTTCAGGTTCTTGCTATTGCAAATAATGCTGCAATGAACATAGTTGAGCAATTGTGTTTGTTGCATGGATGTGGATCATTTGGGTTACATGCCTAAGAGGGGATTGCCGGGCCCTATGGTAAACTAATTCCCATTTTCCTGAGGAACTGCCATACTGATCTCCAAAATGGCTGTACAAGTTTACACTCCCACCAGCAGTGGAGGAGTGTTCCCCTTTCTCCACATCCTCTCCAGCATAAGTTGTCATTGTTGTTTCTAATTTTAGCCATTCTGGCAGGAGTAAGATGGTATCTCAAAGATGTTTTGATTTGCATTTCCCTGATAGCTAAGGATGTGGAGCATTTTTTTAAGTGTCTTTCAGCCTTTTTGATTTCCTCTATTGAGAATTCTTTCTTCAGTTCTGTACCCCACTTTTTAATTGGGTTATTTAGTGTTTTGTTGACTAGTTTCTTGAATTCTTTGTATATTTTGGAAATCAGCCCTTTGTCAGATGTAGGATTGGTAAAAATCTTTGCCCAGTCTGTGGGCTGCTGTTTGGTCTTTGCCTTACAGAAGCTTCTAAATTGGAGGAGGTCCCATTTATTAATTGTTGATCTCAGTGTCAAGGGTTATGTTCAGGAAGCAGTCTCCTATACCAATTTGTTCAAGGGTACCTCCTACTTTCTCTTCTAAGAGGTTCAGTGTGGCTGGATTTATGTTGAGGTCTTTGATCCATTTGGACTTGAGTTTTGTGCATGGCAATAAACATGGGTCTATCTGCAGTCTTCTACACATTACCATGCAATTGTGCCAGCACCATTTGTTGAAGATGCTTTCCTCCCCCCATTGTATTCTTTTGTTGAAAATCAGGTGTTCATAGGTGTGTGGGTTAATATCAGGATTTTTGATTCAATTCCATTGGTCTTCCTGTCTATTTTTGTGCCAATACCAGGCTGTTTGCAGAAATATAGCTCTCTAGTAGAGCTTAAAGTCAGGGATGGTGATACCTCCTGAAGTTCTTTTATTGTACAGGGTTGTTTTGGCTATCCTGGATCTTTTGTTTTTCCATATAAAGTTGATTATTATCCTTTCAAGTTTAGTGAATAATTGTTCTGGGATTTTAATGGGGATTGCATTGAATCTGTAGATTGCTTTTGGCAAGATTGCCATTTTTACTATATTTATCCTACCTATCCAAGAGCATGGGAGATCTTCCCATTTTCTGATATCTTCTTTAATTTCTTTCTTTAGAGCCACAAAGTTCTTATCATATAGGTCTTTTACTTGTTTGGTAAGTGTTACACCAAGATACTTTATATTGCTTGTGGCTATTGTAAAGGGTGATGTTTCTCTGATTTCTTTCTGTGTCTCTTTGTTGTCTGAAAAAAGTAGGGCTACTGATTTTTTTGAGTTTATCTTGTATCCTGCTAGTTTGCTGAAGGTGTTTATCAGCTGTAGGAGTTCCCTGGTAGAGTTTATTGGGTTGCTGATGTAAACTGTCATGTCATCTGTAAATAGAGACAGTTTGACTTTTTCCTTTCCAAATTGGTTCTTAAACTATAGTTTTGTTAGACTTTACCTAAAACATTTTACTTCAATTGATCTTTCTCATATAAAACACTGTAGAATTTTAGTGTTTACAGGTTAGATCATAATTGCAGAATGAGAAATTTCTTTCAAATTAAATTATATCATGTTTATATTTTTGATTAGTCTTCATTTCCTCCCAAACTGAAAGCTGCTGATAGCTTTACAAATATATTGCCGCTGGCTGGATGGCCACACATCACATCATAGAAAGTTCTCTCATGCTTAGACAATGCACAGGACTAAAAGCTGGAACAAGGTGTTTTGAACTGACTTTGAATATATAAGATGAACTATTATTACACAGATGGTTCATGGAGCAAGCAGCCAAGAAGTGCCAGGTTCTTACAGCTGTATCCACAGTTATTATAAGGGATAAAAGCATCCCGTTCTTTTGAATTCCAAACTTATTTTAGTTATTCCACGTCATCTTAGGATTCTTTGAATAATTTATTGTTCTGTCTACAAATGCCTCATTTCATACACATGCTCCCTGTGGGGTGTGATGGTGTGAGCACATGGAAAAAAAAACCCTGTGTGGAATTATGACACCCACTTCATGTCTTGACTGTCCTTTGTTATTCATATGAGACTTTTACTACTCATTATAGTTTAGCACTTTCTCTTGGGAAAACTTAATATCTACTCATAGCTCTGAAGAAACAAATCATATGAATGGGACTCCAAAAGAAATTTTTAGATGAATTGCTTTTAATCTTTACAAGCATCTCTTAAATATTTCTACCTCGTGGCAATAATTTTGGAGGTGTTTTAATGTTGAAGACAAGTATGAATCATTTACCTTCAAAACTACTGAAATCTGTGCTTTAAGTTTCCACATATGAAAGCTTTCTTTCTTCCTTTCCCATTCATCCCCATGAGTCAGATAAATTTACCAGATGCTTAGTACATAACAAGTATTCCAAAACCACATTGGTTAAATCCTCTAAAATAAAAATGTGTCAAATATATACTCTATCTCTATGGTAAGAATAATGGCTACAGAAAAATTCTCTCAGGGATGCTCATAAAAATCGCTATGAGATGGAAAAAAGAAGACTTTGGAGAGGATGACTCGGCCACCACCACTGTCCACCTTCCTGGGAAATCTCTGGATACTGGGTATTTGGAGTCTCCAACCATTACCAGAGTGCTCATCCCTCTCTAAGCTTTCTTTGCTGTGCTCCACAGAGGCCTCCATTCATTGTCCAGTATGTTAGTGGGTGATGTATGTTTTGTAGCTAATGGACTCGAATAGATCTTTGAATTTCACAGCTCGGTGAATGTGTACTCCATTTTCTTTTTGCCTCTGCTGCCACATTTTTTTTTAAAGAGCACATTTCCAGCATGTTAAAACTAACCATCAAGAAACTAGAAAAATCTGCTTAACACTTGATCACAGCAAATGGAAACTACACAATTAGAATTCTATAACTGTTGATGCTAACAATCATTTGACCAAAATCTTTGACATTGTTGAATGATTGAATTATTTCTCTATTAGAAATGGCATGTGGAATGGAACCCAATGTTTTCTGTTTCTGTTGGACTCATTGTAAAGATTTATGAGGTTACTTTGGATAAATAGATGAAATACTGATACCAAGAAGTTAGAGATGTCTTTTAATGTTAATTAACCATGTGCCATGCTTACCTTGGGATAGTCTGAAAACAATTCTTTTCAGGAGTATTGTAATGTTTCTTATGTTTAAACTGTTCATTCGCAAGACTAAAAGTGTAAGAACTTTTGATCTGAATAATTTCACAGATTCAGCAATCATCAAAACAGTTCTACACTGGCTTTATACACAATAGATAAAGAAAACTCTCAAGAACACTAATTGCATCATCACAAAAGAAGTAGAAAGGTACATTCACGTTACTTCATAAGAAAACTAATACTGTACATTCATGTGACTAAAAAGATTAAGCTATTTTAAGTTCTTTAAACTAGCATCAAAGCTAGATATTTGTCCCAGATCTGAAAACTGAGTGTAATATAATTGAAAGCAAAATAGGAGAAGAATCCCTAGGGGTTGAGAACCTATGATCCAAGACACAGTCTCCCACCTATTATGTAAATAAAGTTTCATGTGAATGAAGCTTTGGCCACTTCTCTATGACCTCACCCACTGATGCTTTCTCACTACAGTGACAGAAATAGATTATATACAAAGGACTCCACATGGTCTTCAATACGGAACATGTAGACATCTCTCCCTCTAAAAGAAAGCCCTCACAGCAATCCCTAAACCAAAGAGTTTAACATCTACACAAAAGTCATCCCCAATCTATGAAGAAGCTCTGAAAATAAAATAACTTCATGATGAAGTTGCCATGTAATTGCTCATATCACTCACTGAACAATAATTTCACAGATCCAAGGTTAGAGCTAAAACAAGAATATAGGCCTGGTGTGGTAGCTCATGGTTGTATTTCAAGCACTCAGCAGTTTGAGGCAAGAGGATTGGAAAATCTAGGCTAGCCTAGGCTACCTAGTGAGTTCAAGGCTACACAGCAAGACCTCTATCTATCTATCTATCTATCTATCTATCTATCTATCTACCTCTCTATCCATCCATCCATCTCTCTCCATTCATCTGTTTAAATTTGTCTTTATTTGTCCATCAGGTATTGAGAACTATTACTAGTATGGTTTTGAGTGCTTTAACAAACACTCGGATATGGGTCTTGTGATAATGTATCTATGGATTCATACTGTTGGAGAATTCATTATCTCTCCAAAGATGGCAGCTTTGTATAAGTGTGATGTGTCTGAACTGAGAAACAATGCCTTTATGGGTTTCCAGAGAAGTGATACTTCCCTGAAAGATTGGAAGGATGAAGAAGGCTAGTATCTTCCAGAGTGCAAAATGATTTGGGAATGTAAAGGATTTCCCTGGTGATTGGAGAGATGTATCAGAGGCCAAGAGCCCATATGGCCCTAAGAGAGGTTCTGAGGTTCTGAGTTAAATTCTTATCATTCACATGGGGTGGCTGACAACTGCCTGTAACAATACCTCCTAGGTTGGAAAGTCAATTTCCTTGGCACCTGATGGAACCTGGATTCATCAGTGTATTCTCTTAACCCCACCATACAAATGTAATTGAAAATAATGAAACATAAATATTAATGTTTCATTGTTTTTTTTTCCCAATGATTAATACTCCATTGTGTAAATTACCACATTTTCTCCATCCATTATTTGGTTGAGGGGCATCTAGGTTGCTTCCAGGTTCGGGCTATGAACATAGGTGAACAGATCCCTTGATATATGAATGTACATCTTTTGGGTATATGCCTAAGAGTGGAATTACTGGATCTTGAGGTAGACTGATTCTCGTTTTCCTGAGAAACCACCTTACTGATTTCTAAAGTGGCTACACAAGTTTGCACTCCTACCAGCAAGGGAGCAGTGTTGCCTTTTCTCCACATCCTCTGCAGCATAAACTGTCATTGGTGTTTTTGATTTTAGCCATTCCAGCAGGAGTAAGATGGTATCTTAGAGTTGTTTTGATATGCCTTTCGCTGATGACTAAAGATGTTGATCACTTTCTTAAGGGTCTTTCAGCCATTGTACATTCCTCTATTGAGAATTCTCTATTTAGTTCTGTAACCCACTTTTTAATTGGATTATTTGGTGTTTTGGTAATTAGCTTCTTGAGTTCTTTGTATATTTTGGAAATCAGCCCTCTGTCAGATGTGGGGTTGGTGAAGTTCTTTTCCCATTCTGTGGGTTGCAGTTTTGTCTTGATGACTGTGTCCTTTGCCTTACAGAAGCTTCTCAGTTTCAGGACTTCCTGTTTATTAATTGTTGATATCAGTGTCTGTGCTACTGGAGTTATGTTCAGACTTGATCTCCTGTACCAATTTGTTCAAGGTTACCTCCCACTTTCTCTTCTGAGAGGTTCAGTGTGGTTGGATTTATGTTGATGCCTTTGATCCATTTGGAGTTAAGTTTTGTGCACAGCTGATGGGAGATGTCATTCTGTAAATATGTTTCTCTTATTGGTTAATGAATAAAGCACTGTTGGCCAATAGAAAAGGAAGATAGGTGGGACTAGGAGACGAGGAGGATTCTGGAAGTAGTAGGGCAGAGATCCAAGATTGGATGGAGAGAGAAGAATGCCAACCCCTCTCTCCAGTAAGATGAGATTAATGGAAATGGGTTAATATTTAAGACAGATCTAGCCAATAAGAAACTAGTAGCTGGCCAACAGAATTATATCAAATACAGAGTCTCAGTGTATTATTTGGGGCTTGTGCACCTGTGGGACCAGGCCTGCGGAAAAAAACTACTCATAACATAATCCATCCTAGAGCCTTCATCCAGTAGCTGATGGAAGCAGAAGCAGAGTTTCACAGCTAAGCACAGAGCCGAACTCCTGGAATCCAGTTGTAGAGAGGGAGGAGTGATGAGCAAAGGAGTCAAGACCATTCTGGGGAAAACCACAGAAACACCTGACCTAAGCAAGTGGGAGTTCATAGACCCCAGTCTGACAGCTGAGGAACCAGCATAGGACCAAAACCCATGAGTGTGGGTGTCAGTTAGGAGGCCTGGGCAGTTTCCTGAGCCCCTGGCAGTGGAAGTAGTATTTATTACTAGTGCAGTGCATGATTGGGCTTTGGGAGCCTATCCCTGTGGAGGGTTACTCTCTCAGCCTAGATACATGAGGAGGGCCTAGGGCCTGCCCCAAATGATGTGACAGCTTTTGATGATCTCCCATAGAACACTTCTCCCTTCCTGAAGAGTGGATAGGGGTTGGGATGAGGGGGTCAAGGGGAGCCATGGAGTCATGGGAGGGAGAGGCATCTGGGATTGATGTGTAAAATAAGATTGTTTCTAATTTAAATTTTAAAAAAAAGAAAAGAAAAAATCTTAAAAGTCCTTTTGTGCACCAGGGATAGATACATCCTGTTTCTACTGTCTGAGGTCCCTTAGACTGCTCAGTCCTTCTGGCTGAGACCCATATTCAGGGGGGCCTGAATCAGTCCCATGCTGGCTTCCCAGCTATCAGTCTAGTGGCCCGTTAGCTTCTCCTTGTTCAGGTAAGCTGTCTCTATGTGTTTCTGCAACCTGGTCTTGTCCTCTCCATCTGCATCTGGGTTCTAGTTCGACTCAGTGTTTATGTATGGGTGTTTGCTCCTGTTTCCAACAGGCATTATTAGTTAAGGCTCCATGAATAGTTAGTTGTTGATCTCACTATCTGGGAAGAGCATTTATGGTAGCCTTTCCATGGAAGCTCAAATTTTTAGTTGGCAGCAGTCTTGTAGTTCTCTAGACCTTTCTTTGTGTTCAGTTTTATCTTCAAACCAATATTGGCTCCCTCTTTTATGTTCATGCTCTCTCTCTCTCTCTCTCTCTCTCTCTCTCTCTCTCTCTCTCTCTCTCTCTCTCTCTCTCTCCTGTCTTCTATTCCTAACGGGGCTCAATCTTCCTGGTCACATGTGTTTTCCTTTCCTCCCCCTCGTTTTCTCCTACTTCTCTCTCCATTTGCTGCCCCCCACTTCCCCTGTGCTCTGGGGTACTCATACAACATATTATTACAGTTATTCTCCCCTATCTCCTCTGTGACGTCCTGTGGCACCTCCCCTTCTGTCCTAATTTACATCCTTCCTGTTTTTCCTTATAAGATAAACTTTTAAAGATTAATAATAAACAAAACAAAAACCAGAACAGGAAGAAAACAAACCTCAAAAGCAAGACTAACAGAAGAATAGACCCAAAGGAAAAGCACAAGAAACACATAGAAGCAGAGACACATGTTTGTACACATAGGAATCCCATAAAAACACAACATCAAAACCATTAAGGGCAAACTGAGAGAAAGAAAATGAATAGCAGGTCAACAGACAGAAATGCATTCACATGAACTCACACTGTAACAAGACACTCTGTTTCTCTGTCTTCTTTTTATCTTTTTACAACTTGGGTCATGACAAGTTTCGTTTGCATTATAGAGAAAACAGATATTCAGACTCCCTGGAATTCACTTTTTATGAAGGAAGACAGACATCTAAATGCATAACTACTTTAGAAAAAAAACAAAAAACAAAAAAACAGAAAACAATCCCGTCACACACTGGAAATTCTGAAGGATCCAAGCATGAAGGCAGAAGAAACAAATCATCATCAGCCACATGTGTAACTAACGCTGTCTGGATACAAGACACCATGTCCAAAGAGCAGGATGTAGGAATTTCTGATACAGTGTAGGCAGTGTGGGGCAGCACATTTTAGAAATACATTTAGCATAGTTCAATGAAGAACATTCAGTCAAGAGATTCAGTTTTAATTAGTGAAACGGTAATATTAGAACCATTGAAATCGTAGAAGGGCTCATGAATAATTGTTTCAGAACCCCAAATTAGACTCTCTGGCTTCTTCTTCGTCTGTTTTTCAATCTCAGAAATTTGCATTAAGTTATATTACCTTCATCAACTTATATCAGATAAAAATTCTGTTCCTTTCTTCATGGCAGTAGTTGAATCAGCAAGTCATGGAGCTAAGCCCCTGTGCCATCCATCTGTCAGGCTTACTGTGGGCCCACAGCTGTTAGGACAATATAAAGTAACTCAGGGGCCTGCTCACAAAAAGGTTATTATTCTATTTCACTCACACACATAGTACAATGCACACAAAGTCTAGAAGTCCTTCTCCCAGTGTACCTATTTTTTTTTTACCATGTTCTTCTTGTTTTGTAGCATCTGTCAGACTCTGTTTATCTGTAAAACAATTGAATTAGGTGGCCTACAAAGTCTTTCTTGGCTTTTGAAACACATGGTTTATGCATATACTCAAACACATCCCTGTTGACTTCACCTATGCTCTATCTCATGGCTACTCGTCATTGCTTTTTGTGTTTGGGGTAAATGACTATTTTGCTTTTAGGAATGAATTTACTATATTGTAATTGCATGTAGAGTAGTATTTGATGATGATAGCTGTGATACTGGGTTAGAAAAATGTAGTGTCTATTACAACTTGGAAATTTTTTCACTTTGAATTTCTGGCAATGGAGATATTTTCCTGCCTTTTTTGCTAGAGTGTGTTAAAGGATTCAGGAAGTAGCCTGATCTGCATTGTGGGACCTTTAAGGAATTATTATTGACTGTCCTCAAATGATCATTAATTAATTTAGATCAATTTCCTTTGATATTGATATTAGAGTTAGCTGTTAGGCACAGTATATAAGATGATTCAATGGAGCTTAAAATGATCTGGTTTCATGTTAGAGAAATGGAAAATCATACAACATCTGTTTTATATACCATAAATCATCAGTATCAGTATGATGGCAAGTTCAGTTAGAAATTAAAAATGCACAGAATTCTTGCCAACCACCAATTAGTTTGCACGAAAACAGCACAGTAGTATTTACTTACACATGGGTAAACTGAGGCCATGGCTACTTGAAGAGAGGGCTCACAGTAGGCCATAAAGCAGTGGGGCTCAAGTTATTTCATTTATTGAACGCAAATAAGCCTTCATTAAAAATGTGATGTAGTGAAAATAACTTCATGAATTTAATTTCCCCTCATCAATGCACAGAACATTTACAAACTAAATAACCTGCATTAAGTAGATGGAAACAAATTAGTGTAAACTAAATTGAAAAATTTCAAGCCAGTAAAATGTACAGTGTATGTTCATTTGTAAAATCTTAACAGAGTGGATATTTTAAATGTATCTTTTGTCTTTGGCAAAAAAAAAGACAGGGAAATTAATATTTTTATAATATAGATGTCATCTTATATTTCATGCCTGGCTCATTTGAAAATGTAGATTAATTTGCAAACAATTTAGAAAGCTGAACTATTGAATTGGGTCCTCTAAGATTTAGGATTTGTCATCTTTTAAAGTTGACACCCAGCGAGAGCTTGTCAATTACAAAGAAGTGAAATGAAGTGAAAGTGCGTCTCATCTCCATCTTCTTGTTATATGCTTGGTTGGCTAGAGAGACACCATTTACAAGCTGAAAGTAATTATTCAGAAAGTTACGCTTCGCTTTAAGACCAAATTTAAGCGAGAGAAAAGTGCCATTATGTGATGGTTATTTTATTCAGTGAGTGGGGAGGTTGTGTGGAAAGAGAAAGTACAGCTTATGGTTGGAATGCCCCTAATGTGTTTACACTTCTTACCTCGGGGATGAGCAGAGCTGATTTCAGGTCATTCCTCAACAAACAAACAATACTTCCAGCTTTGTATTGTATCACTGTTCAGTGAATGCCAGCATTTGGGAGAAGTAATTATGATGCGACTTCCAGGTGTCATCCTTATGGGAATAGAGACACAGCAATCCTTCCTCCTTCCCTGACCTAAAATGTTTATTCTATTTATAAGACCTGGAATGTTTTAATGCCTTGGAAGAGTCTCACAAAAGTAAATTGCTCATTGTTGTCAAATAGATTCAGAAAGAAGCACTTTTGTGTGCTTATTCGTGCTCTAACTCTTGGCATTGACCAAAGGATGTAATGATGATAGGCAAAGCCACCCTGGGAGCAAGCAAAACAATACTTAGAGGTGTAGCATCCCAATATGTTCACTTTCTCATTGTGCTGAGCCTAGAGTAATTAAGTAGACTTTGAATATCTGTCTGCCTCTGAGACTGATAGAGATTAACAGGACCAAGAAAATGCTTGAAATTGTGCACATTTTACTCGTCTTTTCTCTCTAGACCTCTGGTGACCATTTACTACTATGTGCCATTCCCTCACCAAGGAGAGGAGAAAAGAGAGAAATTCAAGAAGGAGAGAAGAAGAGTTGTGTTGTAAAATTTAGATCTTTCAGAAAAAACTTGATATATCCTCCCTTCTCTCCTGTTTAACCTAAAGCCATCAGGCCAGCTCTGTTTCCACTACAGCAAAAGGGTGAAGGGCCCATGTGGGTTATTTGGTACTTAAACACTTGCTTAATCCTTTCTTGTCTTTTTTTCTGTGATGCATGATGCTAGAAACCACTCCACAGAGTGAATTTGTAAGAAATAACATTCTGTCTACCTCAACCACATGCACTTTCTGAAGCCATATTGAAATCACCCCATGACTCTGTCTTAATAATGCAGACCTCAGTAATTATTTATTGACTCACCCTGAAGCTTCTGATCTCGTTTATGGTCCTTTTTGCTACTTTCTGTCAACTGCTGCACACAGATGTCATTTTTTTAAAATCATAAAAGTACTAAAATAATGTCATTGTGTACCATAGATGAAAATAACAACTGTTTCAATGTTACAGGTCTAATGTGAAAACTAAGATAATTGTAAATACTCTCTTGCTAACTTTTATTAGCCCAGTCCATATTCTTAGAACCCCTTTGCCTATGGTTCTGCATACTGAGCTCTTATTGCATACTGATCCCTTACACATCATATTGCTAGGTACAGACAGCTGGCTCCTTTTCCACTAAAGACGTGGATCAGGACTTACTAAATAGCAACATTATTGAAACCACCGTAAGTTATTTAGAACATTATTACCAAATCCTGTTGCTATGTTTATATGATTATAGCTTTTGAAAAATTTACATTATTTTAAAGCCAATTCTCAGGAAGAAAATTACTGGCTCAAAAAGTGAACCTTAGTAGTATAATCGAAGGAATTCAATTTTCACTCATAACCATGTATTTGAACATAGATCTTTAACTTAATCATTTATGCACTTTAAAGTGCAGCATGTGGCTTTGCTTTCTGATTGTAAAATTAGATATTACTACCATCTATACAGTGTTTCATAAGGGTTGAAAACAATGTGTTAAATTTTGACATAAACAAGAAAGCACCATCGGAAGGGGAGAAAATATCATATGTAGGAGAGGGAATAAAACAGGGTAGTGAAAGTCATGAAAAGAGGAAGTGGATGAGAAAGAGGGAGATGGGAGATGAGTTAGAGTAATAATAGAGGGGTGCAAGAAAGGATACAATGTATGAAAATGCCGCAATGAAATCCATTGCTTTATATGTTAACTTAAATCAATTAAAAAAACAGACATACCTATTCTCCCTTAAAATTAGCATAAATATACCAGAAGGACTCGACATCTGACTCCACAGATACTTGCTCAGCCATATTCATTGTTGTTCTATTCCTAATAGACAAGAAATGAAAGGAGCCTGCCTAGATGCATACCAATTGATGAGTAGGTAGAGATAATGTAGCTCTCTCTCTCTCTCTCTCTCTCTCTCTCTCTCTCTCTCACACACACACACACACACACACACACACTCACACACAGGGATTCAATGTAGATGTAAAGGGCAATGAAATCTACAGGTAAATGCTTAGAGCTGGGAAATATTATACTAAGTTAGCCCAGACCCAGAAAGACGAACACCGTATTGTGTATTGCACATACTCTTATTTTTGGCCCTAGCTTGAATCTTTATGCTTGAGTATTTAAAATGGAAAATTAGAAACTGTAAAAGTAGAATGGGACCATCACAAGGAATAAGAGAAGGAGAAGCTATAGAGTAAGGGATAGTAGGACATAGACAATATGAATGGGAAAGGGAAAGAAAGGCAATTTAACTGAGGTAGGGGTTGAGAAGGCAATACAGACGTAGAGGGAGAAAGGGAGGGTACATACTAAAATAATATTGGGAAAAGCCATAGAGAATCTTATTACTTTCATAAGCTTACTTAAAATGCATAGTACCTACATGTTTTCTTATAAATAGCTTAAATGGACTTACTTAAATGGACTTACTCCTTACAGGAACCATAGACTATTCAAGAAAAACCCCAGCTAGGGGAAACTTTCCTTTGAGTTGTTGGTCATATGTATGTATATATGTGTATGTGTATATGTAACAATAACAATATTATAGAAGAAGGCATTAGTTCAAGAAGAACATGAAAGGAGTTGAAGGGGGAGAAGCAGGGGTGAATATGACATATAAAATGTACTCATGTATGGATTTCTAAAATATCCAAACTAAAATAAATACTAAATATCTAAAAATTAGTATAAAATCTCTTCTGTTTTCTTGTGCTATTTAGTTGTTAAACTGACTGAGATAAAAATGTTATTGTTATCATATTGTCTCAGTGTGCATAACACTGATAGCTAGGCTGCTTTTATGTTGCATTTTTCCATTTGAGTCTTCTTATTCATATTAGTTTGCATTCAAATTTTTAATTTTTTAAGTTGTAAGCATCTTCTTTCTATGGTGGGTTGATTGGTTGATTGATTAATTAAACTGACTGAATGCCTGAATCAGGGCTATGTAGCTCATTTTGTCCTTAAATTGACAGTCCTTCCTAAACTCAGGACTACAGCCATGCACCATGACCTCTGGCTTTACACCAGCATCACATGGTGTTTCTGTGATAATTCTCCACACACTTCTGTTTTAACATAACTATTTGTGCTGCAGACAATGTATATTCAGATAAAAATAGACTCACATGGGATACTGCCTCTTGTTGATTGCTTTTTATTCTCCATGTTTTAAAATACCTTTCATTACCTGAGTGCAGAAGGTAAATTATGAAAAATGTTCTAACTAGGTGTCTGGTGATGTTAGTCCATTCTTTGAAGTTGAAATGAAATTGGTTAAGTGTAACTTACGGTTCTTTTCTAGATTTCAGAAATTTTTCAAGAATCCAAGCTGCCATTACCATTTCAGGTTACATACCTGTGCTGAATTCTAGACCTTTGTATTCCCATCTGTTCATTCTATTTATTCCATTTCATGTCAACTAACATGTAAAAAATCACTTCCTTTTTATACCAAAGACTTCCATGTTTTGATGAGACTTTTAGCAGACTTGGTGATTTTGTGACTGAATAACAATTTGCTATTGAATTGGGAGCTCTTTGACAAAGAAAGTCACCAACATCTGTGGCCACTCCAAAGTCTTGTGTCATAAAAGAAATAGATATCCTTAAAGATTTTTTTCATTTGCCAATTTCCATGTCTTTTTTTTTTTGTTTTGTTTTTGTTTTTTTTGGAAATTGCCTAGAGATATATAAAACTTGTCTATTTAACCCCCTCAAGGGATCAGAGAACCTAGTGGATGAATGTCAGAGCCAAAGGATAGGGAGATGTGCTACAACAGAGTTTTTTTTTCCTTATTACCTCACTGCAACTGTGGTCACCTGCATAAGACTGGACCCATCTATGTTTCATCTTGGATTAGGAATGGTCTCATGAAGCTTCCTGCTTTGTTTGCTTTGAAAGGGAAACCATTTTTTTTTTCAGCAGTGTAGTCCTATATTCCAGCAAATAACTTCCAACTCATGGTCATGCAAGCAACCCTAATTAAAATCAGTGGGTCATACAAAAGGCATCAAAGCAGGAAGGGGATGCAATGAGATGGGGGTGTCAGTAGAAGAGGGAGAGGACTGGGAGAGGGAAGTAAGAGTGAGACGGCATCATTATATACACATATGAAACTGTCAAGGAATAAACAAATAGATGTTGTCTATTAATATGTAAAGCAGGTGTCCACACTAAGTCATTATAGTCACATTCAGCCAATTATAAGTTATGCCATTTACAGATACATCCATGCACCATTCAGAGAGACAGAAAATGCTATCAACAAAGATATGATAACTTATTGATTACTATATATCTCCCAACTTCAGAGAAATTACAATATAAGGATTTATGAGGGTTCGAACCAGGGACAGATTGCATGCATATTATTTTTGCCCTGGCTTTTTTTCATCAGGAGAAAATAGATTTCAAAATTATTTTCTTTAAATTTGCCTCCATCAATTCTTAGTGTTAGGAAGATAGTGATATAAAGACTTAAACATATATTTCATATTGATTATAAAACAAGAAAATAATCTTACTTTACAACCCTATACTGCTTTCTGATACATTTTAAATCCTTTCAATACTGAAGCGTTGAATAGTGTATTATTTTTGACTTTTTTTATGAAGGGTGCATCTGTTTGTCATGAATGTGCATGTGTGCAAGTGTGTGTGCGAGTGTGTGTGTGTGTGTGTGTGTGTGTGTGTGTGTGTGTGTGTGTATCTATGTGGAGGCCAGAGAGTGACACTGGGTGTCTCCCTCAACCACTTATCCACTTATTTTGAGATATGTTCTCTCACCGAACCTTGTTCTTAAAAATTAAGCCTCGCTGGTTGTGCAAAGAGCCCTGTGGGTCCTCCTATGTCTAGGCCCTATCCCCATATTAGAAGCACAGGTACCTGCAGCTGCATGTTTTTTAACAGGTGCTGGGAATATAAACTTAGGTCCTCCTGCAATCACTTTAGTGCCTGCACCATCTCCTGGGAACTTTGACTTTTTAAATTTAGAGAAAAAGAGCAAAGTAATGAAGAGTGTTAAGTTCTTTGAAAAATTTTAATTTTTATTTCTACATTGTATGCGTTGTGTGATCAGTGGATTTTGTATTCAGGTGTACATTTTGTGTATAATATTGCTTTGTACGAATTTAATTTTTGTTTCCCTACAATTTAAGCATTTAATTGTTCATGTTTCCTTTATGATATGTGAGACCTTGCAGAATCATTTTCCATCTGCCTGTAGAATTTTATTTTCTCTTTCCTTTAATGTATGACTGCTTTCAACAAGTTCTTCCAGAGTTGTTTATCTAGGAATGCTTTTATTTTTCATTCCTTGTTTGGGCACTGATTGATTGGCTGGGTAAAGTTCTAGAGGGAAGATATTTGCTTTTAGCACTTTAAAAATATCATCTTACAGACTTCCCATTTACCCTGCCATGGACTAACTGGGACCAATATTAAACACTGAGGAGAGGCATCAGGAAGAGAACAGTGATGTGCAAGAAGGGAGTTTCAGAAGAAAAGGTACCCAGGCAAAAACCAACAGGATCCCTGAGTGGAAGTGGAGTTCTAAGAGTTCTGGGAAACCAGTCAGTGCTGACACCCTGAGAAGACACACCTGCCCAAGAGAGAGCTCCTGAGATTTGAACAGGGGCCTTCCTAAGTGTCTAATGGCATCACATGTGTGTGCGGAAATTTGTCAGTCGAAAAGGAGCCACTGATAGAATCAGCAGTGTATTCTGAACTTTCTTCACCATGGTGACAAATGCCAGACGGCATCAACTACATCTGACTTGTAGGTATCAGATTCCAACCTGGGGGAAGGCCTGCAAGAGTTCATGGTGGGAGCACACAGTCAGGTCTTACTACATGGGACAGAACAGAGCTAAGCTATAATCCTCAGCTATCTTCCTCCTTTCCTCTGAAGATACACTTCTGCCATCCATGATCTATACTCCAAAGGTTCTACAATCTCAGAACAGCACCGTCAGTTGGGAATCAAATGTTCCAATGTAGGAACCCATGGAGGACATTTCACATTCAAATCAAACAGGAATGAACAGTAGCTGGCATTTGTACTGGCCAGAAATAGTGCCTGTTGTTCCCAGCCAGGTGGAAAAACCTTGTAATTCACACAGCATTAGATAGAACACACAAGAAAGTCTTGACTCAGTATGGGGGATAATTAGCCCTGGACTAAATGTTATTCTGGGACCACCTAACAAATCTTAAAAGCAAGGCTTAAAAGGATCAGGCTGTTTCCAAGTAATTTAACTATGTATTAGAACAAAGATCATAAATATGAATAGAATGCAAATATCTACCATGCAGCATAGGAAGACCCAGAACCCAATCAGAGACGGCCACATGTGCAAAAAGGTAAGAAAATATGACTCATGAGGAGGAAAACCAGCTAACTGAAGGTTGTAGAAAATAGTACATATCTCACATAAAGATGCTTAAACAGTCCCAATTATAGTCTGGTATTCCAAAGACTAAATAGAAAAAAATTCCAAAGATTCAAAAATGCATATAGTATTAGATATAAAAATCTAGACCCTAGAACAAGGAGTCTTCACAGGCATCAACAGACAATAATTTTAATTTAATACACTGAAAACAGAAATAAAAACTGTAACAAGTGACAACTTAGACTTTATTAAAATTTGAAACCTTGGCACTTCCAAAACCAGATAAAAGTGAAAAGATGAGAAAAATGCTTAAGAACAATAACAATATTCTGATTCATACAGTGAATACGGAGCTTATATGCAGAGCATATAAAGAGCTCTTACAGAAGAAAAAAAGTAAGATTTTACCCATTTTAAAATATACAGGCAATAACAATGGATATTTAAGCAAAGAATATAAAAAGGCCAACAAACACATGAACAGTGTTTTAAGTCTTTAGAGGAAGGTAAATTAGAATCATAAGCTGTGACCTCACATCCACAAGAATAGCTGTAATGGGAAAGATAGTCAATCACAGATGTTTGCAAGTCCATAGAGTAAATGAAAGACTTAAACATTGTTCATTGAAATGAAGAATGGATCAACTACTTTGAAAATTAATGTGGTATTTTAAAATTGTTAACTGATACACAACTAAGCAACCCAACTGTATCTAACAAATGAAAAGATAACTTCACAAAGACTTATTGCAAAGTATTGGCCTGTACACTTAAATAGGTAAATATTGCCAACTACACTTCAATGAAACGTTTTGTGAAAAAGGGAGATGCATAAAAGACATAAAAGGGATCAGAATATGCCGGACTTAATTGGGATAGATTAGATCTCACAAATAAACAAAGCTAGTAGAGCTGAAGACAGCACTAGAGATTGTTTGTAACAAATCAAAATGAAACACCCTAATATATGTGTAACTTCAGCTCAAAGGATAACATAAAGAGCAGTTAAACAGATGGGTAAAAATACAAGTCTTAAAGAAATTGCAAAGCCACAGATTTCAAAATGTCTTAGCCAAGTGCATGGATAAGGGTTTTCTAGTAGCAAGCCTCTCCTTCATCTTCTCAACCATCCCCAAGACCCGCAGTCCTGTTTCTCACTGTAGTAACATGCCTTCTGCACACATAGCAGGAGAGAAGGCCTAGTCATAACAATGAATACTGGGGAGCAACAGGAAGAAATAGGACAAAGATCTTGGCTCTGAGGAACCACCCCCACCCCCGAAGTTCTCAGTACAGCACATCTTTGACTTTCAACAATATAGTGGAAGTGGAGATGGATAGATAATTCAATCAGTAAAACGCTTGCCATGCCTGAGTTTTGGTCCCCAGCACTCATGTAAAAGCTGAATTAACAACACCCATCTTTGGTTTCAGGAAGATGCCCAGAAGCTTATGTGATTCTCCCTTCCTCCCAGGACAAAGGGAACAAAGAGCCAGTGTGCATCTATGTAAATTTCATAACTAAGAACAGGATCCAGCCCTTTTGGATAGTACAGAAGCACCCCAGAAATATTCACTCACAAAGCAAGTACAAGAATGCTTTTGTTGCTAATCTTGTTCACTTCCCTTCCATTTGGTTGCTCTCAGTATTCTTTAGTTGTCTGTAGTTCCCTCTAGAGATAGGGACTCATGAGCTTTCTGTCCTTGTTCAAGACTTAATAGAAGTATAAGAGAATCTGCATGCATGAAACCTCCCATGTTTCCCCAGTTTGATGACAAAATATGTTATATCCTGGCTCAAGGACCTGCCTACCAGTTCAGCACAAATTCCATAACTGCTAGAGACTTTCAGGAACTCTCATTTTAGCAACGCAACTGTGACACAATGTAGCAGACATCTTTCAACAATAATGAAAATTACACTTTCAAGTATTACCTATTTTCTTTCTTACTAGAAAAAAGAGGAAATCTCTCAATACATATATAATCATATAACACTTCATTTACCTTGCTTGACATAGTGAAGTATAGTACACAGTTTTTCAAGTGCTTTTATACATTATAAGGAGCACATAGTATTACACATGCACAGACTTCAAGGAGCATAGTGTCTGTGTTTTGGCAAAGCAGAGAATTATGAATCATTTCTGCAGAATATTGTAAATTTAATTTTCAAAAATATTTTATAATGAAGTAACTATTATTATAAAGATGCTTTCCAATGACATTTAATTACAGCACAGGATAATTTATTTTACTGGCTAGAGTATCTTGGGCTAATTGCATTTATTTACATTTTGTGTGTGTGCTGTTATAACTAACAGCCTATCACATACATTATTTCATCCCCTCACCCAAGTCCTGGAAGATAATCTGGAATTTCCCTTAAATCTTGGTAATGTTTTTTACTTTCAGGGAGAATATTTCTTTTCCCTCACACCTCCCTGGTAGAAGAATGCTTTGATCTCTCTAGAAGCCTAATTGCATTTCATGGAAAGGTTCCTCTTTGCAATTAGGTCTAGACTCGGATGCTCACTGTCTTTTCTTTTATGTTTCTGTTCAGTCATTTAGGTGGCAAATTTCCTGTCTCACTCATGTTTCCTTTCATCTCAGCTCCTGGTAACAGTAATGTCTGGGTAGCCACATGCTTTCATCTGAGACAGACAGGCTCCCTGATCACCCTTGAAGGGTTCTGGCAAGTTGGTCCTTGATTATTTTAATTGTTCCTCCCATTTAGAGATAGTTAAGAAGAGTCCAAGTTAGAACACTGTCCTACCTCTTATGGGGTTCCCTCTACTGGGGAGAAATCCTTACTGATGAAATAAACACAACCTTGCAAAGGTCTCATTAAAGAAAAGGTTTCATTTAAACACTAGTGGTATGATTGGACTTAACACTCCATGGGAGGGAAAATGTTTTATTAAGATTAGTAGCAACAGTCTGTCCAGATCTCTGTTCAAAAGCCAAACAACAACGTGTTTCTTTATTTTCTTTTTAAAATTTTCATACTGTAATTCCCTGTAAGATCCAAGGAGCACTAATAAGAAAGTCCTCTTACAGTAAGTTAAGAAAAGGCCATGTATGCTGAAGAAAAAAGAAAACTGATAAAGAAATGGACTCCTGAGCTCCTTGCTTTATTATCTTCAGCAGCGAATTATGTTGAGGAAGTGTGGTCCAAAGTTTGGTGGTGGGCCAGAATTTTAATCAGAAATCCCAATTAGAGAAGTAATGGTCCAGGCTGGAGATTGCTAAAAGCATAGGATAATCACTCTGTACCTCTGTTTCACCATTGTAAAAGCAAAACCAAATTAGGTCATATCCAGTTCCCATAGAAATACATACTTTGGCCAAGGTCTCAGGTATATGCACAAGAAGGGTGTAAGTATTGAAACTGCACTATTTGGTAAATTTGAGCCAAAGAAATACAATCAAAAAAGGTCTTCCACTTTACCCAGTTTTTTCAGTTATTATGATTTTTTTTTATTTTACATGTCGATCACAGTTTCCTCTCCCTCCCTCCCTCCTTCCCTCTTACTCTCTTTCCCCTCTCACATGCACCCCTCCCACCCTCCGCTCCCACCCCTCACCCCAATTCTGCAATGCCATCCAGGTTGGGTCATGTAAATCTGTCAAGTCATTTAAAGTAGGGACTAGGACTTCTCTCCTGTCTCTAGGTTAAGGCAGTTATCCCTCCAGGGGGGATGTGTCCACAAGGTCCTTTTGTGCACCAGGAATACATCCTGGTTCCACTGTCTGAGGTCCCTTAGACTGCTCAGGCCTTCTAGCTGAGACCCATTTTCAGGGGGTCTGAGTCAGTCCCATGCTGGATTCCCAGCTATCAGTCTGGGGGCCCATTAGCGCCTCCTTGTTCAGGTCAGCTGGCTCTATGTGTTTCTGCAACCTGGTCTTGTCCTCTCCCTCTGCATCTGGATTCTAGTTTGACTCAATGTTTAGTTATGGGTGTTTGCTTCTGTTTCCAACAGGTACTAGGTGAGAGCTCCATGATAGTGGATAAGTTAGTTGTTGATCTCACAATCCAGAAAGGGCATTTATGGTAACCTTTACCCAGTTGTTCAAATTGTTAGTTGGTGGCAGTGTTGCAGGTCTCTAGATCTTTCTTTAGGTTCAGTTTTCTCTTCAAACCAATAATGGCTCCCTCTTTTATTTTATATACTCATTTATTCATAAATATTATCTAAGTAGCAGAAATTGGATACAACACTGTAGACTTACCACAAAAGAAGTAAGTATAGTTATTATACAGCTTGTATAGTTGAGGTCTGAGGGGCAGGCAAATTGAATACGATGATGGGATACCAATTGTGGTCTCTTTAAAGAATGAACTCAGGGAAATTACCTTCAAGGGAACAGTGTTTGGCTGAGAAGCACAAGACCGAGGAGCAACAAGCATACATCGATTCAATTTGTTCAGAAAAACCAAGAGAATCTTCAGGTTAGGAACCACACAGAAGAATCATGGAGTTGGAATGATGACTGAGCTGGAGATTGGTATGAGATGGGGCTCAGAGGTAGGAAGAGATCCTTCATGCATAGCTTAGGGAACAAAGACATTTAGTATAAAGCGAGTACTTTTGTTATGTGACTCACATCAGGTATACAGTGTGCACTTATGCTCACCACTCTGTACCCTTCTTCACTATACTTCTCCACTTACCCAAGACTTTAGAGTCATCCTATGTATGACAGGATACTTTTGAACAGTAGATCTGGGTGTCATAATCTTTTAAAAGATTTATTTAGTTTTTATTTTATGTTATGTGTATGAGTGCTTTGACTACATTAGTGTATGTGCACCTCATGGGTGCAGTGTTGTCAGAGAATGGAAGAGGGTGTTAAAGCTCCTAGAAATGGAGTTATAGACAGTCATGAGTAGCAACATGGATGCTGGGAAACAAACCTTAGTCCTCTGAAAGAGCAGCAAGTGTTCTTAGCCATCTTTGCAGCTCCTGGGAGTGATGGTCTTATTTGTTGCTTGCTCTGTAAAATGAAATAGAAGCACGGACAGCAAGTAAGCAGATCTGGGAAAGCCTTGAAACTCAGCAGCATGAGCAGGGTTGCAGTGGGTCACAATGGTTTGGATTTAGGTATGATTGAAATGAAACCTTCAGCTATTTACACAGGCCAATGCAGTTCTCAGGCCCAGGCTGGAAACACAATATCAATAACTGCATGGACTGAATTGCAAGAGTAGAAAGGGTGAATAAATGAAGCAAACATTTCTCAGGACAGAGGCATGGGGCTTTCTAATATTTACAAGCCAAGAAGATGAGACAGACTCATCCCAGGAGGCTTAAGATGGGAAAGAAGTATAAGAGAATCACAATACAGAATCTCTAGACTAATATTTTTAAGAGTAGGAAGCTAAAAGACTAAGTTCAACACTCGACCAAAGGGCAAGAGTAAAATTTTCCAGCTATTGCATGACTTGATCGGGTGTGTTCAGAGAAGTGAAATGAAAATGCACAGAATTAATAGCAATAAAGGTTGTAAGACAAGTGAAACAAAAGCAAGAACAAAAGTATGTTTCTGTAGCTACCTTCTCACATATCATAGTTGAAGCTAACAAGCATTTTAAGAGTAAATTTGCCTTGTTGTTCTGTCCTAGAATTAGATAAAGTAAGCCAACAGCATTGTAAACACTTAAGCAATAGGTACTTCACAGAGCAGGTTAGAAAGTGACAGCTATTTATCTAAAAACAAATAAAGACTAAAGTTTCTGAGATTCAGATTTAGACTATATGGCCAAGATGTTGGTGCCTTGAGGGTCCAGGTAAGAGTGGGAGGTATGAGAAATGATGACATTGTACAGAGGTATTCTTTATTTTCTTTTTTTTTTATTGAAAATAGATTCTTCCCTCATACACACATTCCAAGCAGTTTCCCCTTCCTCCACTCCTTCTACCTGCCCCCACCTCCCCTCTCTCCTAGATCCACTTCCCCTCTATTCCCTCTTCAGAAAACAGCAGGCCTCCAAGAGACAAAAGCCAAACAGAACAAAACAAAATAAGACAAGGGGAAAGCCCCCATGCTGGGGCCGGACAAGGCAACCCAACAGGAGGAAAAGAGTCCTTAGAGCAAGAGAAAAAGTCTGAGAGGCACCCACTCCCACTCTTGGGACCTCCACAAAAGCACCAAGCTAGCACCATTACCTAATCAGCAAAAGACCTGGTGCTGACTCATGCAGGGCCCATGTTTGCCACTCATAGAGATGAGCCCCTGTGAGCCCTGCTCAGTTGGGTCAGTAGGTTCAAAGTGGGACTGACAGTATTCTTCTGTAGTAAGCATTGGGTGTGTCTTATTTAGGGCCACTGTTGCTGGATGAAACACCATGATCAAAAGCAACTTAGGGAGCAAAGGGTTTCTTTCACCCACAGTTCCATATAACAAACAGTTCATCATCAAAAGTAGTGAGGGCAGGAACTTAAGCAGGACAGGAACCTGGAGGCAGGAGCTGATGCCAAGGCCGTAGAGGGGTGGTACTTACTGGCTTGCTTCACATGGCTTGTTCATCTTGCTTTCTTATAGAACCCAGTGTAGCTAGAAGCTTTTATGTGTTCCTGAAGCCACCTATGAAATAACCACTCTAAGGCTTAATATTAATTATAATTGTTTGGCCAATGGCTCAGGCATATTACTGACTAGTTTTCAAGATTAAATTAACCCATTTCTACTAATCTGTGTATCCTATCAACACCTGGCTGTGACTTACAAGTAATATTCTGGTACCTTACTCTTCTCAAGGCTACAAGGCATCTCTCTGACTCCTCCTTTCTCTCTGTATCTCTGTTTGAATTTCCCACCTAGCTAGATTCTGCCAAATCAGCTTCTTTATTGACAAATGGTAATAAAATATATTCACAGCATACAGAGATGTATTTCAGATCAACCCAGGACCATCAGCCCAAAGATGGTACAACCCATGATGGGTTAGGCCCTCCCCCATTAGTCACCAACTTAAGAGAATACAGCTGAATCTTATGGAGGCATTTTCTCAATTGAGGTTCCTTCTTTTCAGATGACTCTAGCTAAGTGTCAAGTTGACAAAAATCTATCCGGCACAGAATGTTAGTAAAAGCAAGGGGTAAAGGATGCCTGAGGATACTGGATTAAAATTTGGGAGGATGGAGTTGCCTAACTATCTGGGGATAAGATGGAAGAAAAGAAGGCTGAATGGCACACTACCTACAATAGTAGGTTGGGTTTGTGTCAGTCACATGGATGGTTAGAAGTAAAATCCTGGAGTGTTTTACCTCTCACGATGACTGTTAAGAACCTTCGGAAGCATGACAAATATGCCAATGCTACTCTTTCAACTTCACTTAAAAGCTTCTTAAGTAAATTTCCTAAACACAATGGACAAAGTCCTATGGGGATGTCAAAACAAATAGTAATATAAGCACACACCTATAATCTGTTGAGACAAAGTCCACTACCTGAGGGACACTAGTACTTCTGGGAGTGAGCAAAGTATAACTAACCTGGATTATGCAGAATCTTTCTTTCTGTACTTTGGACCCCTAGGGTAGTGTCACATTCAGTTAACATCTTATAGTTACTTCACCTGGCTCTATCATTGAAGCAAAGATAACAGCTAGAAAGAGGGCTGTTAAGAAGTCCACAGTGGTTTCAATAAATACATAGCATGTTGTCAGCACTACAATATTATCAACAATTAGTTAAGAGTTATTTGTTAAGAATCATTGGCTAAACATTGGCCCTCCAAAAAAGACACTCCTTGACCCAGTTTATCTTGGGCAAACATCTCTGGTGAAATATGACAGGGGCAAAGAGTCAGTCCCCAGGAAACTGCAAGTTTTAAACTCCAAGGAAGGGATGCGGTCAATGACTCTGTGCCTGATTTGGAATCCCCGATGCAATTAATGATTGCTGCACATGTCCCTTATTAGAACGACTTCAATAAGCACTAGGAAAGGTTTGAGCTCTAAGAGCTAATCAGGAAAAATACCACTAAGCTTTAGGGTCAGTTAATTAACAGTAAAGTCATATTTTTCACAGATTAAGTCAGGCTCTTCCTTCTGACCTCATTTAATTGCTGCTTTTAAAAATCACTGGTGTAGGGTATGCTCATGGAAAGGCACTGCAATTCAGCCATTCTCTTGAGGCATGAGGAAGACAGAGCTTTTAAAGTGGCATGGAAGTGTAAATTGGCACATCCATTGTGGAGCCGTGGGGACTGTGTACTGTGTGGGAATGTATTTTATTGTAAAAAAAAAAAAAATACGTATCTTAGGAATTATCCTTTTATCGTGTGAGGTTTGGATATAGGCATGTAGATAAGAATTCACACATGAAGTTATTTAATGTAGCATTATTTTCAACAGTGAAACTTATAATCCTAGGTGCTCAAATTAAAGAAATCTTCAGATAAATAACTATTCCTTTGGCAAATTACATAACACCAAAAAAAAAAAAAGAAGGGAAAAAGTACATCAAATGAATGGCATAAAATATGGTTTGAGTTGAGGCTTGTTAAATTACTTTATGAGGTCTCTATCTGAGTCATGCAAAGTAGTTAGAAAAAGGAAAATGAAATGTGTTTGTAGACATTATCTCTTCATTGGATAATATAGGCTGTTTTCTTTTTCTCCCTTTGATTTTCCTATTTAAAGTAATAACTCAACTTCTTATTCAGGAAATGATTTATTATCCTTTCAGCGTGTTGCTCTATATCTTCAACTTCTGGTCTCAATTGAATCTTAAAGTTGTTTATAATTACTGTTTTATCATTAACCTTTTATTCCTAAGGAAATATAAGCTCTGCTTCTATGAGTATAGTAGATAGTAATTGTAGGGCATAGTAATGGTGGAGCTTATGGTCCATTCTTAGAGACAAGTTCAGACACTACAGAAATGAATATTTGCTTAAATTCTTTATGGGAGATTTTTATATTGTCACCTTTTGATAGTATTAACATAAACATAACACAAACATTGTACCTACTCACATTAAAATAAATATTGTATTTTTTGGGGTGATAGATCTGAGTGTTCATAAATTATAATTGAAAGATGGATCTGTTTTACTTTTCATTCATTATTAAAACAATAGGATTAAAATTTCCAATACACAACATGGGAGGATTCCTGGTCTGGGTGTCAATATCCTGTCACTGTGCTTCTTGCTTTCATTATGGACATGTGATAGTTGTTCCTCAGCAATTTGATGAGCTGACTTTTCAAATAACAGAAGGAACAACCCGTGTTCTTGAGGTTCTCACACAGTCTGCAACTTACTGATTTTGACGTGGTTTTTCTACTCCTTAGAATAAAGCTAAACTGTCAGAACCTGCTGTCCATTCTCCTGTGGAGTGCACGCTTAAACTCCATGGTAATGATGCTGAGCTGATAAACCTACTGTGTGGATATTACCACATAATAATTCTGAGGAAAAAGATGTTGCTATTTTTAAACGGACAGTTTTTCTTTCAAGCAGTAGGAATGTTTCCTTAGTAACACGATTCAGAGAATATTTTAGCCAGTATAAAATGGGCTCTGTGAATGGGGCTAGCAGAATGATGAAAATTATCTGTATTTATTTTCACTTTCCAGTTATCATTTTTAAAAAAGCCAAATGTTTAAGAACAATTGTCCATGACTTCCTTATATTAGACATTTTCATTGCTCTTTCTAAAAGGCAAATTATTCATTGATTCTTAAGGTGCTGGATGCCTGGTTAGACAGTGCAGTGTGTTAAAATATTAAAAGCACCATTTAATCAAAACCTGTCCACACAGGAACTAACGCTTATTAACCAATATGACCTTAAGCTCATCTGCATTGCTGGCAATAATTAATCCACCTGAAAAGGCAGCAAACCATCCAGTCATGTCTGTGTGTAGGACTCTGACTGACATCAGTCCAGATGAAGTAACATCCTTTACTTGTGGTCCTCAAATCCATCCAAGAAGGCTTGAGAGTTTCAGACATCTGGATTTCACTTCACATCCTCTGAATCAGAGCCTTTGAGAGGGGAGCTTTGTACACAATCTCCCATTTTGCACCTTACATCACACCTTTACATATGATACTCAGTCAACGGCAGTAAATCAACTCTTGGATACAGTTTTTAATGAATAAGTGAACCCTTTTCAAGTGAGGGTAAATTATTTTAATCTATCATCACTTTATAAAAAGTCAGTGATTACTTAGGAGCAGTTTTAGATCATTGGCAATATGCATAAGGAAATGAAGCAAGTACAATCTGCTCACTGATGCTCTTGCATAGGCACAGGCACTAGCTGGCATCAAAAGATTGGATTAATTGATAAACCGAGTATTATTCATTGCCTTCCAAATCCTCTGTATTCTATTCATTCTTCTCTACTCTTTGGCCCCTGGCAACCACATACCTATATAACTAACTGTTTTTACACTTTTTTACTTTTCCAGACTGGCCTGCACTTACAAACACAATGAATAAACCCTTCAAATTTATTTAAAACCTTTCTGTATCTTCTCAAAATTTTACAACTCTTTATAGTGCTGAATAATATTCTATTATGTAGACAATGTATCCCCTTATTTAATGAGGGGTATCTTGGTTACCTATGAGTTTTGGCAATTGTGAATAAAGCTGTGACACGGAATTATATGCAGGTTTTAAATGTGTATTTATGTATTCCCATTTACTTTGACTACTGATAAAATATATGGATAAGGTGTGTAATGGCAATCATGTTAACAATATTGCCACTGATGACTATGTAACCATAGTATTTAAGTACTTGAATCTTTAAAACACAAAAAGTACAAACATTCCATTCTTTAGGCAGACACAGCCTCATGAATAGCTTGTTGAGAAAAAACAAAATTAGTTCATGTGTGACACAAGCCAAAGAATTCCTGGTACTCTCTTTTTGGTATGGCACCAGGCTTGTCACCAGTGCCAAGGATACCAGTGCCAAAATATCTTTGCATTTGTGCCCATGTGCCATACTCACCAGGGTTGTATGGTGTTAGATGTGCTGGCAAGAGAGATCTAAAGAAATATTAAAGATACATCTTCTCTTATGTGACTGGGAATGTTTCTGGGCATCTAGCCTCTTTTCTCATTTTCTATTACTTCAAGTTTGTGACAAGTTGGGTGAACAAAAGCAAAAGGAAAGACAATACAGCATAAAACTGAGAAAGAAAACAATTGGAAGATCTTAGAGAAGGAAAGTAATTTATTTTGTATTTTTCAAAGATTATTATTTTTATTAAAATCTTTTAAAATCAAAACATAATTATGCTATTTTCCCCATTCCATCCACCTTATCCCATGTCCTCTCCTTCTATTCCCTCCCATGTCCATCACTCCCTCTAAAACAAATAGCCTCTTTTTTGTTATTGTGATACACACTCACACACACACACACACACACACACAATAATTTGCTGAGTACACTTAGTTTAGTGTTACTTGTGGAAATATGATCTCAGGGCTGACCACTTGGTATTTGATAACCAACTAGGGGGTTCATCTCTGTGAGAGGCTAATGCTCCCTCTGCCTGTGGTTTTGGGACCCTGTGAGATTTCTTTTCCCCTTGCTAGTCAGCACGTCTATGGATATTATAATTGGTCAGCTTGCCTAGGCAGCCATATTTTGTGGTATCACGGATGAGGCTTCCATGTCATTTGCAGGGTTCACAATCTCACAGCAGATTTCCTGGTCCTCTGGCTCCAACATTCATTCTGCCCCATCTTCTGAGATGTACCTTGAGCCTTAAGCGCAGGAGTTGCACTGTAGATATATCCATTGAACCTTGGCTCCACATGACCTGTTTGTCTCTGTATTATTACCAGTTTTGGCTTTCTTTCTGCTGCCAAGAGAAGCTTCTCTAATGAGGAGAGCTACACATACCTGTGTGTGTTGGAGTAAGTATTTAGAATGACAAACTTTGATGATCCCCCATGGAAGGGCTTACCCTCTCTGGGGAGTGGATGGGGGTGGGATGGAGCGTTGGTGTGGGGCATGGGAGGATGGGGGGTAGGAGTGGAAACTGGGATTGGTATGTAAATAAGCTTGTTTTAAAATAAAAAATAAAATATTGGTTCAGAAGGAGGAGGAGAAGAATTATGCTGGTCTAGTAAAGTGAAGGCTCTCTTCTAAGATCCATGACCTCCTTAGACCTGGATAGTTTGCTAGGTTTCCAGCAGCAGGCATAATTTTCTTCCTGTTGGTGTCGGCTAATATGAGTGCCACTATTGCATCTTTAGAGAAATCTTGCCATGCTGATCATTATTATAGATCATTGGCATCACAGCTGGAAACGATGATTGTCAGTTTCCTTCCTACGGTTTTCATAGTACTTTCTGATAACGTGAAAGCTAGACCACAGACAGAAGCTTCCAGGTTAGAAAGTATTTTAGATCCCCTCCCCAAGTCTCTGTTATTTCTATTCTTATTGTCTCTTTAGCCAGGTTTAACCCTTGCTATTAAGTTGTTCAGTCATGACTGCCTGAAGGAAAGTACTTAATAGTTATCTTTTAGACAACAATGCAGCTAAGCATTGTTTCATTCTATGAAAATATTTCTTGTAGTTAAAAAATCCCCATTCTCTACAGCCATGAAACACATATGTAATTCTTCTTTCATCTACTCTTCAGTCTTTCTTAGGAAATCCTGGGACTCACATTACTGTGCAAGAATTATTATTTGATCAAAACCACAAAGCACTTTCTACCTATGAACATTTCCATATAATAAAACTTGGCATTCCTCATCAATATCATTTATAATGTCAAAAATGTGCATGATCTGAAAATAAAAGTAAAAGGAAGAAACCCTGTACCTATCAGTAGATGCTATGAAATGGGCTTGTCAAGGAAACAAACACAAACAAGCAAACAAAACCTTGGTGTGTGTTAGCCTGCTAAGCCTGGGAACCTTCCCAATTGCAATTGCTATAGATACAAAATAGATGCCTGATGGGAGATGTCATTATGTATATATGTTTCTCATACTGGTTTGATGGATAAAGCACTGTTGGCCAATAGGAAAGCAAGATAGGCAGGACTAGGAGACAAGGAGGAAAGAGGAAGTAGTAAGGAGGGGTCAAGATGGAGAGTCTGGAGAAGGCAGAACCGCCAGCCGCCTCTCGCTGGTAAGACCATGTGGAAATACATAGAAATGGGTTAATAATTAAGACAGAGCTAGCCGATATGAAACTAGTACCTGGCTAACAGCATTATATCAAATACAGAGTCTTGGTGTGTTAATTGGGGCTGGCGCGGTGGCGGGACAAGACCAGCAGCGGGAGGAAAAACCTTACTCCTTACAGATGCCAATTTTGAAAGCACCCAGAATTACATGAGCAATGCCTTTCATTAAATATAGTTACAGTTTGAAGACACATGACATTAAAGTGATTTCATGTTCTCACAGTTTGAAGCTCTGACTTGGAGCATATGTATAGATCACAACCATATTTATATCAGAAAATGCTGATGTTGATTTACAAAAATATATGGTCAATATTCTAGGTAGCAGTTACCTTTGGGATATCACAAAATTTTGATTGTTATAAATAGTGGAAGAATTCTATAGGAATTGTATTTACTACACTGGGCTAACTAGATCTGAGCTGTTACAAGGTCCCTGAGGAGGGGGTTGGGAAGAGAAAGGAGGGCTCCTGGGAGCTCTCTGAGCGCCCAATAACACTCTCAATTGACCGGCCTGCTTAGCCAAGCTGAAACCATATTGTTACACTGGGCACATTAATTGGAGAACTCAGTAATTTGTAAAACACTGTTAGTGCCTTTTGGAAGGTGATTGAAAACTCCAAATTATGGAACTGGGATGAACCAGGTTTTTCTTATTATCCTCTAGAATCCACCTTGAGGTCCTTACCATTTTCATTTTTTCATTTCAATATGGTCATCAGACACACAGGGATTATGAGACACAATGAAGTCTCTGTAGATTTTGTCCAAAGGTTACCTATGGAAATGAACCATAACATTCATAACAATGTCACCAATGTTTTTGTGACTGAATGGTGGGATTTTTGCCCTCTGCATTAGAAACCTACAAGGAATCTGATGAAGCTTCCACCTCTTCAGGGCCACCCTTTTGTAGTTATCCATTATTTTTGTCCACTACAAACATCTAGTCATTATAAGAACGATATTCTTGATTTTAAGTTACCAGAACTTTCGCAGTTGGCTTTCTTAGCTATGCTTCTCCTCTACAATAGATACAAAGCTAAGCTTAATGCCAGCCCAATGATTAACCTTGGACTTTTAGGAAAGCCTGGGAAAACTGAGTATTATACAGGAAAGAGAAAGAGCAGTCTGCTATGGAAGAATATGGATTCTGATGATGGGATTATGACGTTAGACTCTATACACTTTAAGGAGTCTTTGTTCTGTATTTTGCACAGACAGAATTATACACTACACTATTACATAAACAATACTATTTCATAAATGGAGTTGCTTCATATTGACTTGGATAAAGTTAAATGTTTGCCCTGAGTATGAAACATAGAAAAGCAAGAGTTTTGAGGAGGCATTTTCTCAATTATTTGTCAGAAGTACTTCCAGAAAACCACAAGTGACTATAATTTCAGAGGGGTTCAATAATGCTAAGGGAATAGGGGTTTCAAGAACTAAAGAAAATTGATGAGAGAATTTTTGGAAAGATTTAGACTTCTCAAGATCATACTGAATTTCATGAAGATAATAAAGCAAAAAAGGCTGTAGCAACGAGCAAGGATTTTGCAAAAGTGAAAGTTGCTGTGAGTTTGAAATTATAGCTAACTTATCTTTCTGCATGAATCTATTCCTAGCACAACTTTAAAAGAAGTAGGTACCACTTCTTAAATATTGCAGCCAACTAAACATCAATCAAAGCTAACTTTTAACAACCTATGTAAAGCCACAAACTCAAGATTGATGACCGTCTTAACACACCTGATTCAACAAGAATGGCTTTGTCTTGGTTCACCAAAGTACAAAGATATTCAGAACTCCATGTATGTTTAGTTGAGGCTTAGGAAATGAAAGAGCAAGTGACTGAAATGAGTGAGTAGTTTCTATTTGTTCTAGTCTACCATGTACACTCATGCACCACATACAGGGATTTGTTTTGCCAGATCACACTGCTGGGTGAGGACTCTACCCACAGATATCTACCAAGTCTCCATTACAGTTGACTGGAGGTACCCAGGGAGCTGTGTAGGTCAAGCTCATAATTTTCCTCTGTGCTGAAATGAGCTGTCACTGCAAAGATTAAACACAATTTCAATTTCATCAGCATTGTAAGTCTAACCCAGAGGTAAGCCCATCTCCTAGAGTAGAACCATTAATGTAGCAAGGAAGTGGACCATTTTAATTCCCAAAGGAAAACACTGGCGCTCTTGGTAGAAGCCTTGCTAGCCTGCTCTTTCCAAGCCCTGTCTTTAGCTGCCCTTCACTTATGCCTTTCTTTGCATTTGTCAATTATAGTATCATTAGACAGTGGCCCTGGACTCATAAGTAGCCTGTAATATGACTGAGGACCTAAGCAATTCTAAAGAATATTAACAAAATATACTTAAAATTTAAAATCACACTTGGACATGTTAAATGTCAAAGACAGTTAGAATGTAAAAATTTCCTCCTCTTTAGAGTTATGAGGCACAGGGCTTTGAGGTTGAGATGGAATGAAGGGATGAATGGTCCATGTGAACATGGGGGTTTCTGAGTCAATTTCTGACTTAGTTTCACTTTACACATGAGAATAAATGTTGGAAAGAAAACACTTTTGAGATGGCTATAGGGTTCAGTAAGTCAAATGGCATCATTACTTCTTCTTTCATTTACATGTGGCTTTTAGGCTTAATCACTATAGGGGCTTTGAATTGCTCTTGCCACTCAAAAGTCTTGGTTTTCCCACTCATTCTCTTCTGCTTTTCAGTATCAAGAGGGCCTGCAGCTTGTATGCTTGTCTTTATACAGTTTGAATTATTCTGTCATTGAAAGCATTTCAGGCTCGGAATAGTCTTCTTCATTTTTGATTTACCCAAGAAGGTTTTATATTTAGAAAAAAAAATGTCTTTTAAGAAACTCCAAATAAATGACTTCATGATTTTATTCCTCTTGCATACTAAATGCACTAGATGCTTACTAGCCTTTGGGCACATTAACACATACAATAGAAAGACAGACAGACTCTGCCATTTTAGTTAACACTCTGGCAGTCAATTCACAAACAAAGCACAGCTATAGACTTCGTCTGAGAATTTCCCTCTTTACTTTCTGTGCATTGTTACATGGCTTTTGATGATATGAAAAACAGGTTGCAATTTCCAAGAGACCCCATTTTTCTTGCAGATGGCAGAAATAGGTTTATCTTAAGAAGACAAACCTGGAAAAGGAGCTACCATCTGGAGACACAACACAGATAGCCCAGCAGGACAAAACATGCTGAAGTTAACCATGTTTACTCATTTAGTGGGCTTTGCAATTCGAGACCAACTTGGGGCAACATGCCTTTTAGATAACATTCCTTTGACCCTAATAATTACTTGAATTAAAAAATGTATTACCAAATTAAAAGCATGTAAAAGCTAAATTTCTAAAAATAAGCATTAAAAGGAAAACTGACAGGGGACCATGACAAGATTTGGGGGTAAATTCATAGCTTTCATATTATATTATTTTCACTGATGAGTCAGTTAGATACACATAGAGTCCATATCTTAGCATTTCCTTCACCCTCAGCTTGTCAAGAAAAAATACTTCCATTATGAACTGTTAGGTACTAGGTCCTATACATTTATTACCTTACAAATTTTATTAGGTAAATGGGTCTTGAGAATATTCTCATTAGGAAAATCTTACTGAACTTAACTATAATACCAGAAAGAGGCAGTCATATCTTCTGAGCCCCTAATGCACATTGGTTACAACAATTATTAATCGAGAGCCTATAATGTTCTGAGCTCAGACTATTTTTTGAAATGCACTGGAGGATAAAAAAAATACATTGGCCTTGCTTTAAAGGACATGATCTTTAAACAATGGAAATTAAGGTACTATTTATTTTAATAGTATTTATAAAGCAAAATGAATTTAAGACAAATATACCAATAAATAAATATTTTGAGATATGTTTTCCCAATAAAGTGTTACTATTGTTACGATCCTGATTTTATTGGTGGTGAAATTGACATCCCAGAAGCTTTAATGGTTTACTGAGAAAAATGCACAGTTAGAATGGACTATCCAAACCCATGCAAGCTAAATATCCCTTCCAACCTACAAATACAGGGAAGAGATATCCATTGCTTCAAAATGCAGCAACCACAGTGCCTAATTTAAAATCTACCAAACAAAGTAAGGGTGTGATTATGTCTGGGAGCTGAGAAAGACAAATTTTAGGTGAGACCTGAAGACATCAGATTACAGAATAATAAGAATGGCTTCATACCCTCTTCCTCCTGGGTAGTAATTCTCCTAGCAGAGACTAGAGGATGACTCTGCATTCCTTAGTTGTCATCAGTTATGGTTTTAGAAGTTATAAAGCTCAGGTCAAGTTCCAAGGAATTAGTTTCAAGCCAGCTTACTAGTTGATGCTGCTCTGATCTCATCTCATTTTTCTTTTGGATTTTTGCCTTTTATGCCTATCTCATCTGACTAAATCCTATCATATCTCACTGTCCCAGTTATGTTCCTATTGGGACAATATATCACAATTGACTTGGGGAAGAAATGGCTTATTTGGCTTACATATCCTGATCACACTCCATCTTGAGGGGGAATTTAAGACAGGAACTGGAACAGAGATGATGAAGAATTGTACTTACCAGCTTGCTTCCCCTGGTTTGCTCAGCTACCTCTTTTATACCTCTCAGGGCTGCCTGCTGAGTGGGTGGTACTACCTACAGTGGACTGAGCCCTCCCACATCAATCATCTATCAAACTGTCTATCAGGCAAACCCATGGAATGTTTCCTCAGTTGAGGCTCCCTCTTCCCATGTTATTCAAGCCTGTGTCAACTTGATAACAAAAAATATTCACTTGTTATCTATTCGAACATAGTCAGTTTTATAGTTCTGGGCCGTACTTTTCAGAACATGGGACAGGGTCTATTTTCTCATGTTCTAGAGTTCTAATGCTTAACTGAAGTCTGAGTCTCTTGAGTAAACACAGGTCCTGTTGAACTTCCTACTTCTCCTTCCTCAGTTCACCTGCAGCCCTGTGAGGGCTGCTTCACCTTCTGCTTATCAGAGTAGGGTATCCCAAATGTCCTTAATGTGCTTCAGTCATATTATAACCCCAAGAACTCAACAGGTTTTAGTCATGGATCAAGGATACCTTTGGTTGTTTTGTGACTGTCATGTTGAGTAAACTTGCTCCTCACAAAACTATCGAGGAGTCATTGAACACAGTATATTTTAACAGGTGACCTCTGGACCATACAGATTCAACTGTTTCCTCTTAATGAATTTCCATAAGTTCTATCATCATTTATACCCATATGAAAATTTGTAAGAATCAAGCTTATCTCATGTGACTGTGAAGGGCTTGAGCGAATCATGTGTGTAGAATGTTGAGTATATGGTCTGACACAGAAGAATTAATAAATTCCTTTTCTTATTGCTATCATTTTATTCTAATTTACTTGGGTTCCAATAAACAGGAATGTCTATATCTTTGCATCACTGATTCAGGGCTTAGTTCTAGGATAGCCTAGATGGCATCTTGATGTCTGTTCTGAGATTTTTCTTTTTGTTGCTCCTGAGATTTAAAAATCCAAACAACAGTATAGGTTATTATCCCCCTGAACTTGCAGCTTAAAAGAAACACCACTATTCCTTAGAGATGTCTGTGTAGAGTGATTTTGTGGATCTGCATGGGGAGGAAGCAGATATAGTTTAGTGCCATGTCACATAGTTTGTGACTCTTGACATAGCCTCAGTGATGGTGCTGTCCTTGGTCTGGCAGTTGTTGTTGCTGACTCCTTCAGCCAACCACACTGGGCCACTTTGCCCAACTTATTTGAGTCTTTGCCAATCACCACTTTCTCTCCGACTTGTAAAGTATATCTTTTCCATTATTGTGGCTCTACCAGAACTGAAGGAAAAAATGGTTTGGGTGTAACATCCATTTTCTTCCCAATGATTAAATATATACATGTATGTACGTATGTATGTACATACATACATATATTTTTATCTCTCAGGTTCACCCTGGAAGGCATTAAGATCTTTACCCTGGAACATTCATTTCTGGAACCCTGCAATCCCCACTTGTGATCTTGATCTGCATTTTCACCTGTACTCCCACTTGCCTAATTGTGTGAGTTCATATCGTGGTATAAATTGTAGGGTTCTTTCACTTGGGGGCATGTAGCTGTTTTCCAAATTGTCTATAATACTAATAAGCATTTTACCTGGCAAGATCAGAGTGACCCATTTAAGGTGAAGAAAACATAACAAAGAAGGCAATTTAATCACTGTCCTCAGTTTATAACCTACTGAAAAAGATAACTGGTAAAGTAGTAAAAATAATAAATTACAGGCATGATAGGTCATATGTAGCAAATAAACAGGGTATTTATTATAGCAGGCAAAGGTGGATAATGCAGCATTTGGGCAAAGACTATAAAAAAGAGAAAACAAAACAAGACACCTATATGGAGAGTTGTGTGAATGTCCTTAAAATTAGGGTTTTCTCTTAAGTATTATCTTTAATAACCAGAGGTCTGAAAAGGGAGGTTGGGAGACCCTGCTGTGATGTTCTGATATGTTCTCAGCCAGCTATGTGAGAATAGCACAGCTTCCAGTGTTGAATCTGGGTAACAAGTCTGCTGGATGTTTATGTTGCTCATTTATAGGAATATGACCATGGGTCTCTGATCCAGGTACATGTACTCTTGTTTCTCCTTGTAAGAAGTCAGAGGAGACAGAAATCTCCCTCTCTGCTGCTTGGTCCCAGTTACAATTGTTGATTCACTTACCCATTCTGACTCAGACAGCTTAATCTACCTTCTTTTTTTAATTAATTATCTTTTTCTTATTTTACATATCGATCCCAGTTCTCTCTCCCTCCCTCTCTCCCTCCCTCCCATGCCCCTGACCACCCTCCCATCCTATTCCCCTTATCATTCCACAGAGAGGGTGGTGCCTTCCAGGAGGGCTCAACAAAATCTGTCAAGTCATTTGGAGTAGAGACGGCCCTTCAGGCCTCTAGGTTAAGGGAATATCCCTCCATAGGGAATGTGCTCACAAAATCCAGTTGTGTACCAGGGATACATCCTGGTTCCACTGTCAGAGGTCCCTTAGATTGCCCAGGCCTTCTAACTGAGACCCATGTTCAGGAGGTCTGAGTTAGTCCAATGCTGGTTTCCCTGCTCTACATCTGGGGGCCCATTGGTTCCTCCTTGTTCAGGTCAGCTGTTTCTGTGGGTTTATGTAGCCCGGTCTTGTCTTCCATCTCTGCATCTGGATTCCAGTTAGGCTCAGTGTTTAGCTGTGGGTGTCTGCTTCTGTTTTCCTCAGCTACTTGATGAGGGCTCTATGATGGTAGATAAGTTAGTCATCAATCCCTTTATCAGGGAAGGGCATTTATGGTAGCCTTTCCACTGTTGCTCAAATAGTTAGTTGGGGTCAGTCTTGTGGGTCTCTAAACATTTCTCTAGAGTCAGTTTTCTCTTCAAACATATAATGGCTCCTTCTGTTATGGTATCTCTCTCTCCTTTTCTTCTTTAGTCTATTCCTCCCCTGACTCAATCTTTCTAGCACCACATGCTTTCCTCTCCTCCCCTTCCTTTCTCCTAGCACCCTGAGTTCCCACCTCCCTAATCTACCTTCTTATGATTTCTTCTCTACTACCACCTTGTGCTTCTAGCATTTAACCGTCCTAAACTTATCTGCTCAGTATCCCTGGGGATCCTGAAGAGTTTTCTGTTTGTGTATTCTCTTTACTTATTTGTAATTTCTGAACATGAATTCATTTGTTTCCTGCCAGTATCTGTCATTTAAAACATTTCATGTACAAAGGGCCAATTTAGCTCATGCTGAGCTCACAATATGATTGGGAAGGTTTCAAACATGCAACGGGAAATATTAGTAGGTACATGTTTGCCCAAAGGCAGGGGATGGGAGCAGAAGGCTTTGAGATGAAGTTTTCATGATCAGAAGTAGAAGGCAGCATCATGTAGGGGATATGAAAAAGCTTTTGAGGTAGATGAAACACAGTGAGATAATGCATCTAGAAAAAGATAGGCTTGTCTGGAAGTATTCAATAAGGTTAGACATATTGGTACATGTTGCCTAATGTCTCCATTTTGCTAAATGATTTCAAGTGCAATGGTAACACCATTGCACCAAAAGATTTTGAATTAGAGACAATTCTAGGAGAGACTAAATAATTATATTAGCATTATAAAAATTATGGGGCTTATATACCTTATCTTTGGGGTATGTTTGAGGATTTTCTTTTCCTATACACTTGGAATTGTGTTCTAACCTGACATTAAAATAATACATGTTGAAGAGAGTTTTATTGTTAATATTTACTACTACTACTACTACTACTATTATTTAGAAAACAACAGCTTGGGGACTGGAGAGATAGTTCAATGGGTTAAATATTTTCACTATAAACATAACAACAGATCCTCCAGATGCACATAAAAATTGTCCAAGGTAGCATAGTTCTGTAGATGCAGCCCTGGGAGACGGACCCAGGTCTACACTGGAGGCTCCCTGGCCAGGCAGGCAGCTAAATCTGCAGGCTCCAGGTTAAGAAAGAGCTTGTCTAATCCACCTCTAGCCTCCATGCAAGCACATGTTGATGCACTTACACTGAAACACATGAAACATGCACACATGCATTCATACCCCACCCCAGACACAAAACAGCATATTAACTGGGGACTACCAATAATTATCTATTTCACTCTTTTCTTCAACTAAACCTCAGTGGTTCCTATGCTAATCATTTTGGAAGGAAACTGCTTGACAGAGAGAAATAGACATTTGCCAGCATCACATTGGGGAGGAGGGTATTGTGCTCTTCCTGATTTTAAATACTGAAGTTATTTTGCTCCAGGCAACCTGAACTTCCCTTTCCCAGGAGCGGCAAACATGCTCTGTCTCACTTGTGTTTGGTTTACCTATTCAAAAAACTGCTTACCATGGCAACCCTTATCTACATGACAGGTAGTTAAATTTGCTTGGAAAAACTGCAACAAAGTGTCATTTTTTTATAAACCCTATATACAGAAATATTTTCTTCCTAAGGGATTTCCAGTCACTTTGTTGTGGTCTTCTGGCCCTTGCCAAAAAGACAACACATGAGTGAAAAACTTATTGAGATCCATACACTTGCTCAATATTAGTGATGGATGCTGTTGGGATGGGTATAGCTTCTCAGAACAGAAAAAATAATTGACATTCTAACTCTCCTTTTGATATCACAGACAGAGCCTTCAGATAAAACTTATCTGAATCAAATAATTATGCATTTTATGGGAATTGCTTTGGGCACTGAGGGGTAGTGAGATGTGAGGATAATAGACAGAGAGCCAAAAATAATTCCAGCCCAGTTTGGATTACACTCTGCACCCCAGACTATGTGTTCCATTCAGAAAGACTCAATACCTCTCCAGAAGCCCTCCTATGGCACTATGGGGTTGGTTCTAACAATAGCAGTTAAGAGTTTTGATCATGAATAAATCTGTAGATCCCCTGATCCACCTGTCAAGATGCAGAACATGTTTGGCACTATTGACAGATTTTAAACATAAAAACTGGTGTTTCTATATTATTTATTCCTGTGGTCCAGACATGTTTGGATCAACATGCTAGTTGTTATTAAATCTGCAATTCAAGCTCCCCAAAGCGTTCACAGTTGAAACTCCCCCAAAGAATTGTTCACTATTCCTCACATCAAATTATTAATCTACTCTTGGCATCCAGTCAAGGCAAAATATATTATGCAAATTAGATCTTGGCCCAGAGCATGAATGGAATTAGTTTTAAGCACAAGAGGAATCTGGACATGAGCAAATGATGGGGGATGGAGGTGGGTACAAGCATGTGACCCAGTGAACTACTCTTGTGGTTCATGATAGATGCTTCTTCGCGATACTTTAGCTCTGCTTTATCCTTAAGTATAAGGACATCGGTAAAAAAAAAAAAAAAAAAAAAAAAAAAAAAAAGATCTTTCAAGGAGACATGAAAATGCAAACATTTAGGGGTTATTTTGTTTTTTCTTTTTTTTTCCCATTTTAGTAATACTGAAGTTCAGTTTCATGTTTAGTTTTCAAGTTCTTTTTCTTGGTTTTCAAAGGTTAATGTAAGTCCAGATGGCTTGTAATTCATAAAATATACATAATGTTATGATTGTGTTACTTACATATTATGGACAGGCTTTAAAATAGGTCAGTTGCAGTGATGGGTTGCTCTCCTGAACACATATTTTATGGGCAAAAATATATAAATATCCTGTAGACTGTATTTGGTATGGAAATTGTATTACCTTGTGTCCTGCTGCAAACATCTGCTTTTAATGGGTGTGAGAATCAGAAAATGTTTATCCTGTGCCATAAGCAAGGGGATACATCCTGAGAAGAGGGATAACTGCTACCCAAGTGCTAATTTTAAGTCCAAAGAGGTCAGAAATGATGTTTTCAAGATAGCTCTAATCTGGAATTCAGGAGTAAAAGTGAATGCCTTTGGATTAACAGCATGGTAGATGACAGTGCACAAGCACTATGAAGTTAGATACCTCTGAATAGAGTGTCCCTATAAAGAAAGCATTGTTGAAGACAAATCATGAAACTAGCTTTCAGGACAGCACATATCCTAAGGAAAATAATGGCATCGATAACAGTACAGGGAAGGACTGAGGGTGAGCAGGAGCATAACAGACTAGACTTAAGAAATTATGTGGCCTTGCAAAACTCTTTGAGGTAGACAAAGACCCAAGGGTGCAGTTATAATTAATGAAGGCAACAAAGTATGGAATGAAGCTATAATGGATGAGATGGAGGAATTACAGACCTGGATTCAGTTGCACCAGGGAGACTGGCTGGAGTTGTTAATTGGGATAAGTGTCCAAAGGAACTAGGGTGTCAGAGCAGGTAATAAGAAGGAAAGCTGATACTTTACCAAGTTGTCTTAAACTTGATTATTCTTGTGTGGAGTGTTGAGAGGAGGTGTAATAGCATTTTGAATGTATGAGAGAATTTCTTCCAGGGTTGTTATAGAACAGTGTAGCAAAGACCTTTCTCTGTAACACGTCTATTCATCCATAGATTTATTTAGGCAGAGAGTTAAGAAATCTTCATTGAATGACACATATTTTTTAGTTTTTTTCTTTTTGCTGTTTCACAATGATCTTTATTATATTGAAGTTTTATATAGAAAAATCATCAAATACATTTAAATGTTGTATTAAAAATTCATTTAGTAAACAACTGATTTTTTTCTTTTTTCTTTAAATTTGAAACAAGGTTGTTTTACATGTCAATCCCCCTTTCCTTCACTCTCCTATATTCCTGTAAGGCCTCCATGGGGAGTCTTCAAAGTCTGTCATATCATTTGGGGCAGGGCCTAGGCCCTCCCCTGTGTGTCTAGGTTGAGAAAGTATCCCTCTATGTGGGATAGGCTCCCAAAGGCCATTCATATACTAGGGATAAATACTGACCCATTACTAGAGGCTCCATAGACTGCCCAGTTCTCCTAATTAACACCCACATTCAGGGAGTCTGGGTTGGTCCTATGCTGGTTTCCCAGTTATCAGACTGGGTGCATGAGCTCCCCTTTGTTCAGGTCAGCTGATTTTGTGGGTTTCTACAGCCTGATCTGGACCCCTTTGCTCATCACTCCTCCCTCTTGATAATTGGCTTCTGGGAGTTCGGCTAGTGTCTAGCTGTAGGTATCTGTTTCTGCTTCCATCAGCTACTAGATGAAGGCTCTAGGATGGCATATAAAGTAGTCGTCTATCTCATTATCGTGGAAAGGCATTAAAGGTAAACTCTCTACTATTGCTTAGATTGTTAGTTGGGATCATCCTTCTAGATCTCTGGGCATTTCCTTATTTTCAGATTTATCTTTAAATCTATAATGGCTCCTTCTATTATGGTATCTCTTTCCTTTCCCTGTCTCAATTTTCCTGCATCCTCATGCCCACCTCTCCCTGCCTCTTCTCCCCTTCTTTTTCTCCTAACTGCCTCTCCCCTCCCTCCATGCTCCCAATTTGCTCTGAAGATCTTGTCCCTTTCCCCTTTTCTGGGGGACCATGCATGTCTCTGTTAGATTACTCCTTGTTTCCTAGATTTTCTGGTGGTGTGAATTGTAGGCTGGTAATCCTTTACTCTATGTTTAAAATCCATATATGAGTATGTACATACATGTTTGTCTCTTTGTGACTGGGTTGCTTCACTAAGAATGGTTTCTTCTAGTTCCATCCATTTCCTGTGAATTTCAGGATTCCATTGTATTTTTCCACCGAGTAGTACTCCACTTCATAAATGAACCACATTTTCTCCATCCATTCTTTAGTTGTGGGGCATCTAGGTTGCTTCTAGGTTCTGGCTATTATGAATAATGCTGCTATGAACAGATGTCCTGATGAGAGATGTCATTCTGTAAATGTATTAATCTTTTCTTTAAATCTTGCTAAATGTTAATGGACTAAATATTGTTAACAATAATTCTTTTGATAACTGTTTTGTTATATATTTTACTATGTTAAAATTAAAACCTTTATTTTTATTTTAGACAGAAAAGAGATGATGGGAAATGTCATTCTGTAAATATGCCTCTCTTATTGGTTAATGAATACAGCACTGTTGACAAATAGGAAAGCAAGATAGGTGGGACCAGAGACAAGGAGGATCTGGGGAGAGTTAAGAGGTGATCCAAGATGTAGGGACTTGAGAAGAACTCTGGACCCTCTCTCTGGTAAGATAAGACCACATAGAAATACTTAGATTGATAGAAATGGGTTAATATTTAAGACCGAACTAGTCAATAAGAATCCCTAATAACAGGCCAACAACTTTAGACCTAATATAGCATCTCTGTATGTTATTTGGGGCTGATGCAGCTCTGGGACCTCTTTCTCCACATCCTCTTAAGCATAAACTATCATTGGTGTTTTTTATTTTAGCCATTCTGACAGGAGTAAGATGGTATCTCAGAGCTGTTTTGATTTGTATGTCCCTGATGGCTAAGGATACTGAGCACTTTCTTAAGTGTCTTTTAGCCATTTAAATTCCTCCGTTGATAATTCTCTATTTAGTTCTATACCCCAGTTTTTAATTGGATTATTTGGTGTTTTGTTATCTAGCTTCATGAGTTTTTTGTATAGTCTGGAAATCAGCCCTATGTTAGATGTAGGATTGGTGAAGATCTTTTCTCATTCTGTGGTCTGTTGTTTTGTCTTGTTGACTGTGTCCTTTGCCTTACGGAAGCTTCTCAGTTTCAGAAGGTCCCATTTATTAATTGTCAATCTCAATGTCTGTGCTACTGGTGTTAAATTCAAGAAGTGGACTCCTGTACCAATTTGTTCAAGGGTACCTCCCACTTTCTCTTTAAGAGATTCAGTTTTTCTGGGTTTATGCTGAGGTCTTTGATCCATTCGGATTTACGTTTTGTGTATGGCAATAGGCAATAGGCAATAGGCAATAGGCAATAGTCTATCTGCAGACTTCTACATACCATCATTCAGTTATGCCAGCACCACTTGTTGATGATGCTTTTTTCCCCCATTTTATAATTTTAGCTGCTTTGTCAAAAATCAGGTGTTCATAGGTGTATGGGTTAATATCAGGGTTTTCAATTCGATTCCACTGGTCTATGGGTCTATTTTTGTGCCAATACCAAGCTGTTTTCAGGACTATGCAGACTATAGCTCTATAATAGAGCTTGAAGTCAGGGATGATGATGCACTGGAAGTTCCTTTATTGTACAGGGTTGTTTTGGCTATCCTGGGTCTTTTGTTTTTCCATATAAAGTTGAGTATTGTTTGTTCTTTCAAGGTCTGTGAAAAATTGTGCCAGAATTTTGATGGGGATTGCATTGAAACTGTAGATTGCTTTTGGCAAGATTGCCATTTTTACTATGTTGATCCTACCTATCTGAGAGCATGGGAAATCGTTCAATATTATGGAATCTTCTTTAATTTCTATCTTTAAACACTCAAAGTTCCTATTATATAGATCTTTATATAGGTCTTTCACTAGTTTGGTTAGCATTGTCCCAAGATGTTTTATGTTGTTTGTGGTTATTGTAAAGGGTGATGTTTCTCTGATCTCTTTCTAAGCCCCTTTATCTTCTGTATATAGTAGTGCTACTGTTTTGGTTTTTTTTGTTTTGTTTTGTTTTTTTGTTTTGTTTGCTTTTTAGTTCATTTTGTATCCTGCCACTTTGTTGAAGGCATTTATCAGCTGTAGGAGTTCCCTGGTAGAGTTTCTGGGGTCACTTATGTAAACTATCATAGCATCTGAAAATAGTGAGAGTTTGACTTCATTTTTTTCAATTTGTATCCCCTTGATCTCTTTTTGTTTTCTTATTGCTCTAGCTAGTACTTCAAGTACAATATTGGAGAGATATGGAGAGAGTGGCACCTTGACTTGTTCCTGATTTTAGAGGAAACACGTTGAGTTTTTCTCCATTTAGTTTGTTGTTGTTTTGCTGTAAAATTTCTTTTATTATGTTTAGGTACATTCCTCTAATCCTTCATCTCTCCAAGACCTTTATCATAAAAGGGTGTTGGATTTTGTCAAAGGCTTTTTCAGCATCTAGTGACATGATCATGTGTTTCTTTTTTCAGTTTGTTTATATGGTGGATTACATTGATAGACTTTTCTTTGCTGAACCATCCCTGCATCCCTGGGATGAAGCCTAGTTTGTTGTGGTGAATGAGTTCTCTTATGTGTTCTTGGATTCAATTTGCCAGAATTTTATTGACTATTTTTACATCAATGTTCAGGAGGTATATTGGTCTATAGTTCTCTTTCTTAGTTGTGTCCTTGTGTAGCTTGGGTACCATGGTAATTGTACCCTCATAAAAAGAGTTTGGCAATGACCCTCCTGCTTCTATTGTATGGAACACTTTGAGGAGTATTGGTATTAGCTGTTCTTTGAATTTCTGGTAGAATTCTGCACTGAAACCATCTGGCTCTGGGCTTTTTTTGTTTGGAAGACTTTTGATGACTGCTTCAAATTCATTAGGGGTTATAGGTCTATTTTAATTGCTTATTTGGTATTGATTTAATTTTGTTAAGTGATATTGTTCCACAAAAATGTTCATTACCTTTAAATTTTCAAATTTTACGGAGTACAGGTTTTCAAACTATGACCTGAACATTCTATATATTTCCTCTATGTCTATTGTTATGTCTTCCTTTTAATTTCTGATTTTGTTAATTTGCAAGTTCTTTCTTAGTCTTTTGGTTAGTTTGGATGAAGGTTTGTCTATCTTGTTGATTTTATTGAAGAACCAACTTTTGTTACATTGGTTCTTTGTATTGTTTTCCTAATTTTTACCTTATTGATTTCAGCCCTCAAATTGATTATTTCCTGGTGTTCATTCCTCCAGGATGAGTTTGCTTCTTTTTGTTCTAGAGCTTTCAATTGTGCTGTTAATTCTCTTGTATAACTATTCTCCAGTTTCTTAATGTGGGCACGCACTGCTATGAACTTTCCTCTTAGCGCTGCTTTCAAAGTGTTCTATAAGTTTGGGTATGTTTTGTCTTCATTCTCACTGAATTCTAGGAAGTCTTTCATTTCTTTCTTTATTTCTTCCTTGACCCAGGAATGGTGAAACTGTGCATTGTTCAATTTCCATGAGTTTGTAGGTTTTTCTACAATTTGTGTTGTTGTGTGTTATTGTTGAATTCTAACCTTAAAGCATGGTGGTCTGATAATATAAGATACAGGGGATTATTCTCTCTCTCTCTTTTTTAACCTATTGAGGTTTAGTGTATTGCTAAGTATATGGTCGATTTTAGAAAAGGTTCCATATGGCACTGAGAAGAAGGTATATTCTTTTGTGTTTGGATGGAATGTTCTATATATGTCTGTAAAACCCAATTGGGTTATAACTTCTGTTAGCTCCTTTGTTTGTCAAGATTCTGTCTGGTGGATCTGTCTAGTACTGAGAGTGTTGAAATCTTCCACTATAATTGTTTGAGATTTTATGTGTGATTTGAGTTTTAGTAATGTTTCTTTTACGAATGTGGGTGCCTTTGTAGTTGGGGCATAGATGATCAGAATTAAGACTTTATCTTGATGGGTTTCTCCTGTGATGAATAAGAAATAACCTTCTTCATCTCTTTTGATTGATTTGAGTTTAAAGTCTAACTTGTTAGATATTAGGATTGCTACAACTGCTTGTTTCTTGAGTCCATTTGATTGGAATGTCTTTTCCAAAACCTTAACTCTGAGGTGATGTCTTTCTTTGAAGTTGAGGTGTATTTCTTGTATGCAGCATAAGGATATGAGGATGGATTCTGTCTTCTTATCCATTCTTTTATCCTCTGTCTTTTTATGGGAGAGTTAAGACCATTAATATTGAGGAATATTAATGACCATTGATTGTTAATTCTTGAATGTTTTGGAATTGTTGTTGGCAGTGGTATTGCGTGTGGATTCCCCACACACACATTTTTCTTTTCTTACCCTATTGGTAAGGTAGGATTATGTGTTGCCTATGTTTTGTGGGTGTAGTTAATTTCCTTGAGTTGGATTTTTTCTTCCAGAACTTCTCTATGGCTGGATTAGTTGATGTGTATTTTTTAAATCTGATTTTTGTCATGGAATATATTGGTTTCTCCATCAATAGTGATTGAAAGCTTTGCTGGGTATAGTAATCTGGGCTAGCATCCATGCTCTCTTATTGTTGGCAGAAGATCTACCAGGACCTTCTGGCCTTAAGAGTTACCATAGATAATTCAGGTATAATTCTGATAGGTTTATCTTTATATGTTACTTGGCCTTTGCTGCTCTTAATATTCTTTCTTTATTCTGTATGTGTGGTGTTTTGATTATTATGTGGCAAGGGGACTTTCTTTTGGGGTCCACTCTATTAGGTGTTCTGTAAGCATCTTGTATTTATATTGGCAGATCTTTCTTTAGGTTGGGAAAGTTTTTTTCTATAATTATGTTGAATATATTTTCTTTACCTTTCAGTTGGGTTTCTTCACCTTCTTCTATACCTATTATTCTTAGGTTTGGCCTTTTCAAGGTGTCCCATATTTCCTGGATATTTTGTGGCAGAGATTTATTGGATCTAAGATTTTCTTTGTTTTCTTTGGTTGATGAATCTACTTATCCTAGTGTATCTTCAACACCTAAATTCTCTTTTCCATATCTTGTATTCAGTTGGTTACACTTGCATCTGTAATTCCTGACTGTTTGCCCAACTTTTCTATTTCCAGCATTTCCTCACACTGTTTTCTTTCTTTCTCTCTTCCTTCCTTCCTTTCTTTCTTCCTTTCTTTTATCTCTGTTTCATCTTTCAAACCTTGAACTGTTTGAATTATTTGGTTTGTCTTTTCCTCCATTTCTTGAAGTTTTTTTCTTCCATTCCTTAAGGGATTTTCTCATTGCCTCTTTAAGGGTCTATGGTCATCATAAAGTTGTTTTCAGGGTTGTTTTCTGCTCTGTCTGTGTTGTGATGTTCAGGTCTTTCTGGTGTGGAGTCCCTAGACTCTGGTGGCATCATATTGATCATTCTGTTCTTGACTGTTTTCTTATACTGTAGTTTACCCATTTGGTAGGGTCTTTCCTGTTCTGGTAAGTACAGGACAAAGGTTCTCTTCTGGTGAGTGCAAGCAGGTCCAATACTCTGAGGGCTCTTCTACTCCAGTGGGTATTGTCGGGACTCCTCCAGTGGTTGGATGCTGGACCAGGATGCTGGCAGATTCTGGATGGGATGGTCAGATGGGTGGGCGCCCCTCCATGCAGTCCTCAGTTCTCCATCCTCAGGATGCTCCAAGCAGGTCACAGGAAGGCAAGTCAGAAACACACTCACATTTACCCCTTCCCTTGATTGGAGGTGGGACCAGGATGCTGGCAGACTCTGAGTGAGCAGGTCCTAGGGCAGGCTCCCTTGCAAACAGACCTCAGTCCTTAGTCCTCAGTCCTCAGTCCTCAGGATGCTCTGATCAGGGCACATTTTTGGTTTAAAAATAGATTGTCCTACAATAAGTCCTTTTCATGATGATGATGATGACAATACTACTACTACTACTACTACTACTACTACTAATAATAATAATATAATAATATAATAATAGTAATAATAATAAATGTTTCCTGGTTTGTTCACAGCAGGCAGTTTGCTAGGCCATTATACCTAAAGAATACCTATTCTTGAACTTTGAGTCTTCATTGTCTAGACAGAAAAAATGAAGTGACTAGTACAACATGTGATACCTATTGTAAAGTAGTGGAAGAATTTTGCAAGGAAAAATAAACAGAGTTTCAACAACACAAAGAGTGGTCAACCACATTTAATTTTCAAGAAAATAAACTTTATGCTAATACTGGAATGAAATAAAATGTGGAACATTTTGATGGTTCAGCCATCAAAAATCATGTGCACCGAAGCACTGAGGTAGAGGAGAGCACAGGACTCCAGTCAAGAGGAAGGGTGTCAGTGTGGCTGGAGTCTGAGTGAGGGAAGGGAAGGATGTCAGGAGCCTGGGCTTCAAGCAGGAATGGGCTAAGCTCTGCCTCACTAAGTCCAGATTTTGTTGGGAATGACAACAAGCTTGTGCTGTTTTAAATCAAGAGGGAAAACAGTCACATATGCTTTAGAAAGAATATGACACTGACTATAGTACAGTGTCTAAACTCCACAGGAAAGAAAATCATACAACACATGATATGGGGATTCAGGAGCCAAGGCTGCAGTCTTGGATGATGATGATAGAGGTGCATACAGAGAGAGGAGGTCCATTTAGGAAATAAAAATGACCAGAAAATGACTTGGCAATTTTGGCACAAAGTACAGGTTTCCCCAGACAGGCACATGAATGTGTAACAGTAGCTACCCTTAAGAGTGATTATAGCAGTATTAGTCCCAAAAGAAAAATCTAAAAACAACACAGATGCAGATGAGTTACTGTAGCAAGTCACTTACACTAGAAAATTATACAGCAGCCAAAACACATCACCCATAGCAACATGAATATGCTTAAGACTTAGAAACATAAATTTAAAGGAAGTACAAACCTTAACAACATGATACCACTTTAAATGAAATTAAAATAATTAAACTAAAAAAGATATACTTCTAGGAATGTATGCAAATGCAAAATCCTACCTTGAGAAAGGAAAACATAAATGATGGACCTGTGATCCAGGATAATACTCAGCTCAGGGGAAGTAAGTCTTCCTGGCAAATGGAATGAAGAAGAAAGGGATTGGATGTAGGTTACTAGCACCATCCTAGTTTGAACATTATTCAAGAATGTTTACTACATGATTATAAACACAAAAACTGAATAAATCATGTGTGGGTCACACACTGAAAGACTGTTAGTGTTAGTCTAATCCTCCCACAAACAACATGGACTGATAGCTTAGAAGTGAGGATCCTTCTTGCAAAACTACAGAATAGAAAAGTCATACATATGATTTCCAAGTCAGGCATTGTGACCATGCCATTTCTTGACCTAATCAGACAGAGGGAGGCTTTGCTCAGGTTTCCTTCTTACACAACCCTCATCTGCCTGTTCATAGATGCACTGACCACAGAGGCCTAGACTCTCCCTCAACAATCATTAATCCAGAAAATGCCTCACAGACACACCCAGTGGCCAGTATGAAGGAAGCAATTCCTGAACTTGAAGCTAGTGTCATGTTAGTAAAAGCTGAACAACATAGAAACTTAATAGTTTTATCTGGCTACTATTATTAAATTGCAACACATTAAGTAATTTTGAATAAAATGATTCTTCAGTATCCACTGTTAAAAATAGGCTTGAATTTATGCAAGGCTGAGTGTTCAGAGCACACTGACACAGCAATAACTCTTTGCTTTGGCTCTGCCTCTTTCTTAGATCGAAATCCTGATCTCTCTACTTCCTAGCTATGAGTTCTTAGCACTTAAATGAGCATCTACTTCCTACATGGAAAAGGGAGACCATTGTCTTGCAAGTCTGAAGGAACAATCTAATTACTCACAGGTCTAAAGTGCACACAACAGTATCTGGCCTAACCAATAAGTTCATATGAGTAGTGCCACTCATAATTCCTATGAGATTAGGCACTTGCCTGTACATCTTCAGAACTTTGTAACTTTGGAAGTTGTATGTTTTCTGCCCATCAAAACCAAAAGAGGAAGCTGGAAAATTAGAAAAGAATCATACATATTGAATTTCTTGGATTAAAAATATACTTGCTTTCAGGAATTACTACTTTTAAGAATACCACTCAATTTTATAAAATGTTCTAGTTTCTGAAAAATCATCTTTGCTTAGATTTTCCTCAAATGAATCATAATTACACAGATGTCAGTTAAGTGATATGTTCAGTCTAGAAACTTTACTCATGAAGTTTCCTTCAAATTTTAGAATGTGGAAGATATCTATTTCATAATTCCTTTCATTTCTTCCAAGAACTTTCTTGGGCTAGTAATGTCACCTAAGTGTGTAATGCTTTCCAATCATACCAAGATAAAAAACAATCAAGTGATATTACTGCGATTATTTGTGTAACTTTTCAAATTCTTCCATGTTAGATTCAACTTGACACATAAATATCTGATGTCTTCACTGTGAAAATCCCAGGAAGAGTACCAAATGGTCTATCAGAAAGGAGAGGCAGATTTGCAATTGCTTGTGGATTTTGAATTTGATTTTCTTTCTTTTTTAAGTCATTTTTTAAAATTTAAAACAACCTTTTCTCATTTTACATACCAATCCCTGTTCCCACTCCCTCCCCTTCTCCTGTTCCCCTCTACAATCTTCCCCCCCCCCACCCCGCTACTTTGCAGATAGAGAAAGGCTTCCTATGGACAGTCAACAAAGTCTGGCACTAAGGCCTTCCCCCCCACACATCTAAGGCTCTCCCCCTACATCTATGCTGAGCAAGGTATCCCACCAAAGAGAATGGGCTCCAAAAAGCCATTTCAAGGGATAAAATCCCCCCCACTGTCAGTGGCTCCACAGACTGCCCAAGCCACACAACTGTTATTCACATTCAGAGGGCCTAGTTTGGTCTTATGCTGGTTCCCCACTGTCAGTCCAGAACTCCCACTAGCTCAGGTCAGTTTTTGATGTGGGTATCCCCAACCTTGTCTTGCCCCATTTCCTCATCAGCTCCACCCTCTCCTCAACTGGACTCTGGGAGCTCAGCCCAGTGCTTAGCTTTGGAGCATCTGCTTCCATCAGCTGCTGGATGAAGGTTCTATGATGATAATACAGGAGAGGGCCAGTTCAGGCATCCTCTCCATTTATGCTTAAGGTCTTAGCTGGAGTCATCTTTGTGGATTCCTGAGAATTCTCTAGTATCAGGTTTCTCGATGGTCCCCTCCACCAAGATAACTCTTTTCTTGCTCTCTCTCTCTCTGTCCTTCCCCCCATCTTGACTGTCCTGTACTGTCAAGTTCTCCTCCCTTATTTCTTCCCCCATTCCCCTCCCCATCCCCTCTAAAATCTAAGACAATTATACTTTATTTACTTCATAAGCAAGGAGACAAATATTTTGAGAAAACACAGTTTTACAGAGGGATGTGTTGGTTAAAGGATACAGAGTCAGTTCTGTAGGACATTAAGTTCTAGAGATCCAGTGTATAACATAATGATAATGACACTTGACATTTCTTAAGAGTCAATCTTAAATATTTTCACCCCTTGCAAATATAAAATAACTATGTGAGGTCATGGGTACTATAATACATTGCTAAAGACTTCACAATACATGCATAAGACAAAAGCATCAATTTTGTTATAAATATATATGGTTTATTTTAAGTTATTTGTTTATTGTTACTAGTATATAATGTGTTTATATGGAGTATCTGTAAATATGGATACATGAATGCCAAGGAGCATGTGTGAAAGTCAGAAAATAATTTTGTAGATCTTGGTCTTTCTTGTTGATTGAACCCAGGTCTCCAGGTTTATTCAGCAAGTGTTTTTACCTGCTGAGCCATATCGCCATTATTTATTTTTAGGTTTTAAATTGTATGTGTGTATATCCATGTGTGGGAACCAGAGGAAGACCTCAGAGGTCATACATGAGGTTCTGTGCACCTGCTTTTTCACCAGCTTGAAGCTTTCCATGAGTTCCAGAGAGCCACCCGTCTATGCATCCTCAGGTCTGGGATCCCTGCTGGGTTGTGGGAATAAAAATCAGGTCCACATGCTTGCAAGACAAGCACTTTACTAACTGAGCCATCTCCCCAGCTCCTAATTATACACACCTTTTTACACAGTTTGTGGAAGAAATCATGACTCTTGACTCACCACTCTTGACTGCTCATAGAACTAATATGAAACACGAGCAATGAGGGTGAAATAAACCAGAGAAACCCAGACTGTTACTTAAATGCCCTTCCCTGATGATGAGATTGATGATTACCTCATATGCCATTCTAGAGTCTTCATCTAGTAACTAACGGAAGCAGAAGCAGACACCCACAACTAAACACTGAGCCAAACTCTTGAAATCCAGTTTGCAGAGAGGGAGGGGTGATGAGTAAAGGGGTCAAGACCAGGCTGGAGAAACCCACAGAAACTGCTGACCTGAACAAGGGGGAGCTCATAGGATCTACCCAGATTTCCTGAATGTGTTGTTAGTTGGAAGGACTGGGCAGGCTATGGGGCCTCTGGTAGTGGATCAGTATTTATCCTTAGCATTTGAATGCTGAGAGCCTATTCCACAAAGAGGGATACTCTGTCAGCCTAGACACATGGGGGAGTGCCTGGGCCCTGCTCCAAATGATGTGACAGACTTTGAAGACTCCCCATGGAAGGCTTCACCCTCCCTGGGGAGCAGAATGGGAATAGGATAGGGGTTGGTGTGGGGGGAACAGGGGAAGTAGGGAGGGTGAGGGGATTAAGATTGACATGTAAAACAAGGTTGTTTCAAATTTAAATTACACACACAAACATATAATATAAAACACACACACACACACACACACACACACACACACACACACACATATATATATATATATATATATATATATATATAGAGAGAGAGAGAGAGAGAGAGAGAGAGAGAGTTACTCTGATAGTGCTCAACACCATTAAAGTTTCTGAAAAACTTTCTCATTAAGAACCCTGAAAGTTGTCCATTAAAGTCTAAGTATATATATATATTCAAAATTGTACATATTAATCTTAAAGTACTTCTAAGTGACATCAAGACACCAAAGGGCATGTATAAAGCCATGGCCATATTTTCACTAGAATATTTTCAGTTCCTGGCTTTTCTTAAATTCATCCTCGAGCTTGCTTCGGCAGCACATATACTAAAACTTTCTCATCCTCTTTTTTAAAAAGTCATTTTCTCTGCCACATTCCTCATCAAAAAAAATATTACTTGGAAAGCTAAACAAGTTCCAAGTTCTGAGGATTTACAAAGCTTTAAGAACAGAATCTGCTAGAAAACATGGCTGCCCTTTGGGTTTGTTTGGCTCTAATAAGACCAAGAAATGTATGAATAGGGCACAGCAGAAAAGAAAAAGAATGCAATAAATCTCTGTTTTAGTTTAAAACCAAAGTGCATAAGCCAGAAATAATGAATCTGGCTATGATATTTGGCTGTCAACCTGACTGATTCTAGAGTCAGACACACCTCTGACTGTACATGTGGTCAAAGTAACTGAAAAGGGAAAACCTGACCCTGTGCATGGTTGGCACCTCTCTATGAGCCAGGGTCATGAACTGAATGTAAAGGAGAAAACAAGAAGAATGCCAGCCTCCCCCCACCCCCTGCTTCCTGCCTCTGAACACAACATGACCACCAACCTTAAGCTCCCACTGCCTTGCCTTCACCATAATGGACTATACCTGGGAACCCAGAACCAAAATCAACCTTTCTGTCTTAAGCTGCTTTTGTTGGGTATTTTGTAACAGTCATAAAAAGAGTGAGTAATACATTAGCTAAACTGAGACCATTATAGATTTAACTGATTTACTTATAGATATGAGAGAGGAAATAATAGTTCTCATTTGTTTGGACCAACAATAACAACTTCATGATGGATGGGTTTGTTTCAAATGGAAGGAATGAAAATCATATTCTAAGACTTCATTCAAAAAAAGCAAAAGAATTAAAGTGGATTGCACGTCCCTCATTATTTTAATCAACACATTAGGAGGAATGACATAACTATAATTTTAATTTGTTTTTACACTTTACTCTCACAGCTGTAGTTTGCAAAGGAATTTCAGATTTTTCTATGTTGTAATAAAAATGCCTTTCTTGGCTTCTATTGATTTGTCAAAAGTCTATCATTTTCAGCATTCTGCACATAACCTCAGCACACATAACTCAGGAAGAGTTCCTTATTGTCACTTTGCTAACTTAAATTTGGTAAAACAAGTAATTGAAAGAGATAGCCCAAGGTTTGGCTACTCCATTGATGACCCTTGAAAAACAATTAGGATATTAGATATAGTGCAAAGTATAACCAGCCTACAGTTCAAAACCCCAGAGAAGCTAGGAAACAAGAAGGACCTTAAGAGAGACATACATGGACACCCAAGAAGGGGAAAGTAACAAGATCTCCTGTGCAATTGGGAGCATTGGGGAGAGGGGAGGAGGTAGGAGAAAGAGGAGGGGAGAAAGGAATCATGGAGGAGGAGAACATGAGAGATCAAGAAGGGAGAGCTGGGGTAGAGTTGGGGGAAGAACAGAGAAGGAGAGCAAGTAAAGAGATATCTTCACGAAGGGAACCATTATGGGCTTAATGAGAAACCTGGCACTAGGAATTCACAAGGATGACCCCAACTAACAATCTAAGCAACAGGAGAGAAGCTGCCTTAAATGCCTTTCCCCAATAATGAGACTGATGACTACCTTAAATACTATCATAGAGCCTTCATCCAGTAGCTGATGGAAACAGAGGCAGAGATTCACAGCTAAGCACTGAGCCAAACTCTCAGAATCTAGTTGTAGAGAGGGAGGAGAGATGAACAAAGGGGTCAAGACCATGCTAAGCAGTTCCACAGAAATGCCTGACTTGAGCAAGTGAGAACCCATGGACCCCAGTTTCACAGCTGGGAAACCAGCATAAGACCTATCCAGGCCCCCTGAATGTGGGTGTCAGTTGGGGGGCTTGGACAGTCTATATGGCTCTGGCAGTGAAACCAGTATTTATGCCTAGTGCATGAATGGGCTTTAGGAGCCCATTCCCAATGGAGGGATACTCTCTCAGCCTAGATACATGCAGGATGGCTTAGGTCATGCCTCAATTGATAATCCCCCATGGGAAGCTTTACCCTCCCTGAACAGTGAGTAGGGGTTGGAGTGGGAGGTTGGTAGGGGGGATGGGAGAATGGGAGGGAAAGGGAACTGGGATTGGTATGTAAAATAAGATTGATTTTAATTTAAATAAAAATTAACTTTAAAAAGAAAACAATTCATAGTGGGATTTCTTGAACCTTGAACCTTCATATAAGTGTACTGTTTCAGTAAATATATTTGGTAACATAAAACAAGAATAAAAGGAAGTTGGCCAAACCTTGCTTCTCCATGACCTGGAAAATTCAAACCACAACCAGTTGCTAATACATAAGTTGCATGTGGCTCTAGTTTAAAACTAAGATGTAGGATTTGGATAAATTATTCTTTTCCTCCTGAGATTTGCATAACATAAAAGTGGACACAAAAATCTATGATTTAGAAAATGGCTACTGTCAAAATAATCCAAGGGGACAGTACTTAACACATAGCAATGGGAAGCTGCTACACTGCTATGCTACTGTGGTTCCTAGGTACCTGATTCCTGACACCTGCTTCAAAGATAATAGCATTTTAAATTACAGGCAAATCATAAATGCTTTATTAATATTTATTGAATGATTTAAAGATGTGGTTGTATTCTCTAATAAGTTTTTATAGTGTGATTATAAAATCCACTACACCTCTTTAATAGATGGTTCCATAATAAGCTCATTCATAGATGTTGCTATAACACAGCTGTTGTAATTAAAACAAAGTGTACACCTTGTTGATCCATTAATTTAAATTGTTAGTTCATCAGGCAAGTCAAAGGGACCCATATAATTTAAAACTCATTATTTGGATAAACCTTTGGCTATAGTTTCTTCACTATCATTGACACCTATAGTCTTTAAGTCCTGAAAATAGAATAAGAGAAAACTTAGACCACAAATGTTTAGGGGGACAGTGCTAATTTAATTAGTTAAGCACATTCACTGACATTTATTGAGAAAAATATAGCCACCTCCTAAATAAATAAATAAATAAATAAATAAATGTCATGGTGTGGGTTTGTTTAAAGCTCATGGCCTTGATCTTACATGGTTTTCATAAGCTCCAAAAAATGCCTCAAATATACACATTTATTGTATGTTCTCACATAGTATTATGTAAATTGAAGACATAAAATCTTTCAGAATATCCCCTGATCAACCTAAAATTGGGACAGAAATAAGATAAAAAAATTCATGTCCCTTGTTTACTCAATACCATCTGTTTTGGGAACATTGCACATAATAAATAAACTTTGTAGCAAGAAAAACTTTACATTGTGGGAGTTTTAGCTTTGATTGGAGAGAGCTATTTCCTCAAGTGCCCATTAATTTTAATATGATAGACTTTCAGATATTGTTATTAATGTTATAAGCATAAATGTTCCTGAATTAAAAACATGAAAATGAGAAAATATCATTCAATAATGTGTATTAGTTAAATTGCATACATATAATCTCAGGCTGCCAAAACAAATACCATTGAGTATGTGAGAAGATAGAAGTGGATTTTTCATGGTTCTGGAAATGAAGACATCGCCAATCAAGTCATAGACAAAGGCAATATCTAGTGAGAGCTTTCCAGCCGGAGACAACCATCTTCTTGGGGTGTTCTTACATTGTATACTCTTTTTTTTTTTTTTTTTTTTTTTTTTTTTGTGAAAAAGCACTCTATTCCTATTGAATTAGGGTTTTTGTCTGTATGATATCATTAAACTTAATTAATTTACAAAATATCTGTTTCCAAATATGCTCACTTTGAGCACCAAAATTTTAACATACACAATTGAGGGTCAGAAAAGACTCAATTAGGTTCCTGAAGGTACAGGTAGAAAACAGATGCAAATTAGACACAACAATATTTTCTTGTTCTTAATGGTTTTACATGAATATATTTAGGTCTTGTGGCTTTAAAATTCATATTCTAAGAATAAACTCTTTTTCAAATTCTATGAGCAGTAGCTCCAAACTTCATGAAAATTGCACCTTGGGATAACTGAATTTACATCTCTTTCTTTTTTAAATTTTTAAATTTAAATTTAAAACAAGCTTGTTTTACATGGCAATCCTGGTTCCCTCACTCTCCTCCCTCCAATCCCCATTCCCTTTCTGCTCCCCAAGGAGCAGACTCCCAAGGGGTATCTTCAAAGTCTGTCACATCATTTGGAGCAGGGCCCAGGCCCTCCCCTATGTGTCTACACTGAGGGAATATCCCTCTATGTGGAATGGGCTCCCGAAATCCATTCATATACTGGGGATCAATTCTGATCCACTACCAGAGGCCCCATAGACTGCCTAATCCTCCCAACTAACACCACATTCAAGGAATCTGGGTCAGTCCTATGCTGGTTTCCCAGCTATCAGACTGGAGTCCATGAGCTCCCCCTTGTTTAGCAGGTTTCTGTGGGTTTCTCCAGCCTAGTCTTGACCCCTTCGCTCATCACTCCTCCCTCTATGCAACTGGATTCCAGGAGTTCGGCTTAGTGTTTAGCTGTAGGTGTCTGCTTCTGCTTCCATCAGTTACTAGATGAAGGCTCTAGGATGGCATATAAGGTAGTAATCAATCTTATTATCAGGGAAGGGCATTTAAAGTAGTCTCTCCTCTATTGCTTAGATTGTTACTTGGGGTCATCCTTGTAGATCTCTGGACATTCTCTAGTGCCCTTAAAACCTATAATGGCTCCCTCTCTTATGGTATCTCTTTTCTTGCTCTCCTCTATTCTTTCCCTGACTCAATCTTCCTGTTCCCTCACACCAATTGTGGGAAGCCACAGCCCCAAGACTGCGCCTGGCTGGATGCCAGGTAGTCCGAGCTTAGCTGTAAACAAGCCTTATTTGGAAGTGCTTGATGGATCTGGTGCGCTTTCTCCTTCTGAGGCCTATCCAGGATCACCAGGTGGCATGAGCTGATTGGGCAGTGAGCACACATTTAAGGGCTTGCTGGGGCTGGGAGAGGAAGAAGCTTGTTCAAGGATCCTGATTAAACTGCTAGAAGAAGATCTACCCTGAATTGCATCTTCCTTGCTGGTCGAGGTTGGGCGTGACAGCCAATCACTCCCCTCCTCTTCCTCCTAACTCCATTTCCTTTCCCCAAAATTCTCCCAATTTGCTTGGGAGATCTTGTCCCTTTACCCTTCTCCAGGGGATCATGTATGTCCCTCTTAGGGTCCTCCTTGTTTCCTAGCTATTCTGGCAGTGTGGATTGTAGGCTGGTAATCCTTTGCTTATGCCATATATGAGTAAGTACATACCCATACCCTGTTTATCTTTTTGTGACTGGGTTACCTCATGCAGAATGTTTTTTCTAGTTCCATCCATTTGCCTGTGAATTTCAAGATTTCATTTTTTTTTTTTTTTTTTTTTTTTTTTTGCTGTGTAAATATGCACATTTTCTTCAGTTGAAGGGCATTCAAGTTGCTTCCAGGTTCTGGCTATTTCAAATAATTCTGCTATGAACATAGTTGAACAGATGTCCTTGTTGCATGAACATACATCTTTTGGGGATATGCCTAAGAGTGGAAATGCTGGATCTTGTACTCCCACCACCAGTGGAAGAGTCTACCCTTTTTTCCACATCCTTTCCAGCATAAGTTGTCTTTGTTATTTTTGATTTTAGACATTCTGACAGGAATAAAATGGTATCTCAGAGTTGTTCTGATATGCATTTCCCTGATGGCTAAGGATGTTGAGCATTTTCTTAAGTGTCTTTCAGCCATTTTAGATGCCACTATTGATAATTCTCTATTTAGTTCTGTACTTTTTAACTGGATTATGCAGTATTTTGGTAACTAGCTTATTAAGTTCTTCATATATTTTGAAGATCAGCCCTTTGTCCGATGTGGGGTTGGTGAAGATCTTTTCCCATTCTGTGGGCTGCCGCTATGTTTTGGTGACTGTGTCCTTTGCCTTACAGAAGCTTCTCAGTTTCAGGAGGTCCCATTTATTAATTGTTGATCTCTGTGTCTGTGCTACTGGTGTTATGTTCAGGAAGCAGTCTCCTGTACCAACTCATTCAAGGGGTTCTCCCACTTTCTCTTCTAAGAGGTTCAGTAGGGCTGTATTTATGTTGACGTCTTTGATCTATTTGGACTTAAGTCTGAAGTCTTCACACCAGCATCCTGTTATGTCAGCACCATTTGTTGAAAAAGCTTTCTTTTTTCCATTGGATAATTTTAGCTTCTTTGTCAAAATTCCAGGTGTTCATAGGTGTGTGGGTTCATATCAAGGTTTTAAATTTGATTTCACTGGTCTTTCCTGTCTATTTCTGTGCCAATACCAAACTGTTTCCAGGACTAGAGCTCTATAATAGAGCTTGAAGTCAGGGATGGTGATGCCTCCAGGAGTTCCTTTATTGTACAGGGTTGTTTTGGCTATCCTGCTTCTTTTGTTTTTCCATATAAAGTTGAGGATTGGTTTTTCAAGAATTGTGCTGAGATTTTGATGGAGATTGCATTGAATCTGTAGGTTGCTTTTTGGCAAGAATGACATTTCTTGTTCCTGCCTATCCAAGAGCATGGGAGAGCTTTCCATTTTCTGATATCTTCTTTAATTTCTTTCTTGAAAGATGCAAAGTTCTTATTATATAAGTCTTTCACTTTTTTGGTTAGCATTGCCCCAAGATATTTTATGTTGTTTGTGACTATTGTAAATGGTGATATTTTTCTGACTTCTTTCTCAGCCCCTTTATCATCTGTATATAGTAGGGCTACTGATTTTTTTGAGTTAATTCTGTATCTTGCCACTTTGCTGAAGATGTTTTTCAGCTGTTAGAGTTCCCTGGTAGAGTTTTTTGGGTCACTTATGTAAACTATCATAGCATCTACAAACAGTGAAAGTTTGACTTCATCTTTTCCAATTTGTATCCCCTAGATCATCATCATCTTCTTCTTCTTCTTCTTCTTCTTCTTCTTCTTCTTCTTCTTCTTCTTCTTCTTCTTTTTTTTCTTATTGCTTTAGCTAGAACTTCAAGTACAATATTGGAGGGATATGGAGAGAGTGGGCACCTTGACTTGTTCCTGATTTTAGAGGAATCACATTGAGTTTTTCTCCATTTAGTTTGAGGTTGGTTTGCTGTAAATTGCTTTTATTATATTTAGGTATATTCTTGTTCTCCTTGATCTCTCCAAGACCTTTATCATGAAGGGGTGTTGGATTTTGTCAAAGGCTTTTTCAGTATCTAGTGAGATGATCATGTGTTTCTTTTTTCAGTTTGTTTATATGGTGGATTACATTGATAGATTTTTTTTCCTTTGCTGAACCATCCTTGCATCCCTGGGATGAAGCCTAGTCGGTTGTGGTGGATGAGTTCTCTGATGTGTTGTTGATTCAATTTGTCAGTATTTTATTGACTACTTTTGCATCAATGTTCAGGAGGGCTATTGGTTCTCTTTCTTAGTTGTGTCTTGTGTAGCTTGGGTACCAAGGTAATTGTACCCTCATAAAAAGAGTTTGGCAATGACCTTTTTTCTTCTATTGTGTGGAACACTTTGAGGAGTATTGATATTAGCTGTTCTTTGAATTTCTGGTAGAATTCTGCACTAAAACTATCTGGCCCTAGATTTTTTTGGTTGGGAGATTTTGATGACTGCTTCAATTTCATTAGGGATTATAGGCCTATTTAAATTGCTTATCTGTTCTTGATTTAATTTCCATAAGTTATATCTATCCAGAAAATTGTCCATTTCCATTAAATTTTTGAACTTTGTGGAGTATAGGTTTTCAAAGTATGACTTGACTTCTATATAGAGATGGGTAGTGGGAAAAGTTTGGTAGCATAGAATAGCCATGGAGAAACACAGAACGTGACAGTCTGACACTTACTATACCTAGGAAAATATCTGGTAGTTGTGGCTATTATAAAAACAACAACAACAACACAACAACAACAAAAATCAAACCAAACCAAAACAACAGCAAAAACACATCAAGCTTCATTTAACTCAGTACCATGGATTAGTGTAGATGTGTGTCTTAGCAAGTCTCTCAGAAGAGACCCCAGTGTGATGACAGAGACAAGATTGCCATGTGAAGAATATCCAAAAATGGGTAAAAACAAACAAATTAATGAAATATTCTGGAAAGGTGACTTTTCACAAATAAGAGAACTCACATCTACCATCCGAAGATTCTTGAATGTAGAATCAGTAACTGAGAAACTGAGAAATTTCCCATAGTTCTCTGAGAACAATAACCCCAAAAATAAGCAATCTGGATTTTTATTATGCTTTTCTTTCCTGCCAATCACAGCCACTTGTGCATTTGTTCAAAGCATCTGAATCAGCATATTTGTAGTCTATGTGCTCACATAGCTGTCTACAATATGAAGATTTGGGAACTGTTGGATGAGGGTGTAGTGCATGATTCATTAAACTAGGCCATCATTATGCAATTCTCCTTTCTGGAGTCAAAAATATAACCAGTTCTTTATTCAATCTTAGGACATTCCCTTATTAGAAATGCTCATTCGTATTTCAACATTTTCATGAGAATATTTACCTTAAAATGTTTAGTGGATACTTTAAATTTTAGGGGGATGGGAGAGCAAGAGACTGGAAAATCCTGAGTAATGAAATAATGGAGGCAATGCATAGTTAAAATAAACAGTGCTAGCACACCCTGATTGTGAGTACGGAGAATCCAGTAATACCCCTGAAGCTGACAGACTAAGAACTACTTGGTGATGGTGAGTTACACATTTCACATTCCTTTAAAGGGTGACAGTCACCTGGTTGGTATTAGTCAGGCACTTAAAGCACTAGCAAAGGATTAAGTAAATGAAGCTACAAGGATTAAAAACATGTCATGTGACAATGTAAATGGATACATTTCCATACTATTGTACAAAGCAGTATAGAAATAGATACTTTTGTATAGTCATAGAATAGTAATATTGGGAAACACTAAAGTGATGGGGTCAATATTGAGATAAAGGAACCCATGTGTTTTGCTTTTCAAAAAAGTAATAGAAATAATGTAGATGAATTCATACCCTTGCTTTCCTGTTCATGTTCTCTTCTCTTTGAAAGTCCTCTCCTTTAGAATGGGTTTTGTTGTTGTTTTAAATAAGGGAAGTGGAGTTCAGGGTATCATTCTATGCTACATAACCATGTGTAGCAGCAATAACTCAGAAAGATAACATTTCTGCACCTGGGTGTACACTGTTGTTAGAACAAAATTGGAATGCTTAAAATCATGTAAAGAAATCAAGATATCTAAACAGCATACCTGAGATCGATTACTGTCTTATGCATGCCGAGGAATACATTCCTTCATGGTAATACTCTCTCTAGAAAGTATTTCAGCACCTTCTCATGAATTTTTACACAATTGGAGACTGTAACTCAAACAACTTTGAAGTATATTTTAAGTAGTCAATTGAAATAGTAACATGTGAGTTGCAAATGGCTGCTGCTGCTCTATGAATCTGGGTGAGACCTGTATGAAGGCTTTAATATTACCTTAAAGTGGGTAGATTCCCTTTCTGTTCCATAACACATATCTCTCACTTTGTAACACCATGTTTATAAACAAGCTTTCCTTCTCTACTTCTCTAGTTCCCAACTTGTAAAGGGTTTCTGTTTTCTACCAAAAAAAAAAAAAAAAAAAAAAAAAGAAAGAAAGAAAGAAACAAAAACCTGCTTAACCTTGCTTGGAAATCTTGCTTCACAAAAGTTCCCAGACTATTTGACTGGACTAACTCAACCACCTTTCCAATTTCCTCTTGGTGTGGCTCTGCCTTTACTGTTCTTTGCCTTCATACCTATGCTTGCTAGTTTTATGTCAACTTGACCCACGCTAGAGTCATTTTGGAAGAGGGAATCTCACTTGAGAAAATATGTCCACCTGATTGGCCTGTAAGTAAGCCTGTGGTATATATTTTCTGAATGATGATAGTTCCAGCTTACTGTGGGTAGTGCCAGCCCTGGGCATTGTATAAGAAAGCAAGCTGAGCAAGCCATGGGGAACTAAGCTAGTAAGTGACATTTCTCAGGGCTTCTGCTCCAGTTCCTGCCTCCGGGTTTCTGTCCTGGTTTCCTAAGTGATGAAAGTGGTAGATGAAACAGACTATTTCTTCCCCAAGTGACTTATAACTGCAATTGAAACCATAACTAACAAAACACCTTTCTTCTTGCAGCCCCCTTGCCCAGAAGGCTCCTTTTCTGTTTCTCCCTCTACCACCAAGGCTTTTCTCTGACTTCTGAAATGGTCTTTGTCTTTCAAGTGTTCCCAGTTTGCTAACACATTGCTAATCCTCTAGTAAGAAACATTTATTGCCTTATCAAGATACAAATACTGTTCACACTAGACTTATTTGTGTACATGTCTTTCTGCTCCAATAGAGTATGTATCTATTTATACAATCACCTTAGGTTCTGGGACTATTCTTTGCATGAACTGGGTAGCTATCTTTGAGAATTTTTCTTTTATTGGTGGTCATTTGCTCTAGAGAGCAATGCTCACTGCAGAGAAGAGAATCAATAGCATCAGGGAAATAAGGAAAAGCAGACATGAAAGTTCAACTATTTGGTAAACTATCAATTTAGAATAATTTCGTGGTGGAGAAACCAGGTAGAGCAGATGGAGCGTAGAATTCTTGAAAATAAGCTCTTGGGTGACTTCATGTTCCCCAAGCACCAGCTCCAGAGTCAAAAACATGCATGGTTTCCAAGAGTTCAGAGTGGAAAGTAAAACTCAATGCACGTGATAAGGAGGCAGGGTCTGTACCTTCTGTACCAGGTACTCTCTGTTCCATAGCTGTGGCCTCAAACACACAATTGTAAAACATCAGGAACATAGAGCTGTGCTCTGTAGCAGAGGCTGTTGTATTGATTAAAATGTGTCTCCTTTTCCACATGGATGCACACTTGTGCTATCCCAACCTATCTTTTCAAATGGCAAGGCTCTTTTGACTTAGTTCTGAGCTGGGGGAAATTGGTCTCAGTGGTAATATGATACTAGGCCTCCCAAGACAAGGGTTTTTTCCCCTTCTGATAACAACACACTTGGTTCCATATATAAAAGGAAATGTGAGTTGGATTGTCTTAGATCACTCAAGTCTGAAGTCAATTGTGAGATAGCATCATTAAAGACTCAAGGTATAACTGAGGTTCTGCCATCAAAATCCAAATAGATATCATCTGTTTCCATGCTTTACTTGCTAAAATCTCTTTGTTTTCTCATTCTTCTTGTAGGAATGATACCCTGTCTTGCTCAGTATATGGAATGAACATATGGAATTAACACTGAATGATGTGTCTTTAGAAGTCTTTCTTGAATGCAATTGAATAAACATTTCCCAGGCTTAGAGAAGGCAGTTCAGGCATTGACCTGCTCTTTTCAGTCCAGGATCAAATTGATGAACAATAATGTGCCAGGCAGCAGATGGGTGTGATGGTAGGAAAATTAAAAGCAGCTCACATAATGGGAGGAGGGGGAGATTTTATGACCATTTTCCTTTTGTATCCACATTCTCATGAACGCACATTCATTAAGACTGGCACCAAGATCTGTGAGCACAGATATGTTTGGTTATGCAGGGATTCATGGACAGAATATTTCATTTACAAAGAAAATATCTGGCAGGGTTATTGATCAAATCTTCCACTTGAAGGAATAACCACTTATCAGCTGGTTATCTGAAATGGTTATGATGGTTGCAGGAGATATAACAAATACATTAGAAAGAAGTCCGGAAGAAAAGAAGAGTCCATAGACTTAAATTTATCTTCAAATCAGTCTGAAACATCCCAATGACCTCCACATTCCCACAGGTGGCCGACATTTGATGAATTTCCATGATCAATTTTACTGATAAAAAGAAGTTAATGTACTAAGTTCAAAGCTAAAGCATATCTGTAACTCTGTTTTGCTAATTACTGTCTATGTTAGGGTACCTTGGTTAGAAAGCAATTAACTTTAAATAATGAGGCAGCTTTGATTCATAGATTCATGCTATAAAGGTGATCGTGTATGAAGTTTTTGATGAATTAATTCTATTTTTGCAAAAATACAAGATGTAAGTAAAAGCCCTATGAGTCTGTTGTTCTAGCAGACTCTGGGCAATCATTCTTTCTCTACATTTCTTTGTGACAAAATGTGCAATTTAACTAATACAGTCTGACCATTCTCCATAATTGTATTTGGTTGAAGAATATACTCTTCATCCTGTGTGCCAAGCGTATTCATCATTATCTTGAGCATCTCTCTGTATGTAAATACTTAGAACAAACGTTTTCGAGGGGAATTTTAAACTAACAGCCCCTGGTTCCATCAGCTGATGGCTTAATCACAAATAGCATAGCCATTTAAATTAGCCTCCTGTGGATGATTAGACAATGTAGCCGATGAACCAGTGTGAGACACCTGTGTAAAACAGGCAGTAAAAGCCACAGAATGGCTTACTCCCAATTAATAAATGAACTAACAAACCAATAACTTGTCTTTGGTGCTCTGAATGACTGATCTTGCCTGACTGCCCAGGGTTTAGTTTTCATTTGAAGCAGGTGCTCCAGTTCCTTGTTGTACAAAGTCACTGGACAAGGGGTGGTGACTGGACTTCATTCCCTCTCACACACATTCCAAGTATTTACTTATGGAAAAGAATCATTTAAGACACCCACTCTTTTCTTGAGATAGTGTTGTTTTCAAAGAAAATTCTATCACCTTTTAGTATGTAGGGAAGTCCATTTAATGGATCATGATAAGGAGCTGATATAGAATGCTCAAGGTAGCATTAAGCATATTTGAAAGTTGATTTATTTACACATTGAATGAAAATGAGCATTAAAATATTTCTTTCTGACTACAAGTTTCCATCCTGCTGGATTATTTAAAGATAATTCAGCACAGTCCATATTCTATTTCTTATCTTGAAGTTCATAGAGACCTGTAATATGTCACCAACTAATCATTCTCTTCTATTTGGGTTACTTTGTCAGTTGCTGCAACCATGAATCTGACCAAAGGAAATTAAGAAAGTAAGGGTTTATTTTGGCGTTCATATAGAGAAGTTCATCTTGGTCTGGATGGCATGGCAGCCAAAGGCTTATATTTCATCCATTGTCAACTGAGTGCTGAATGAGTGGTGCTATTTCCTTTTTCCGCTTTATATAGTCTTGGCCCCAAGTACTGTCTATACTTAGACTGAGACTTTCTCATCTTCATTTAACCTAGTCTAGCTAACTTCAAACCATCATGCATAGAGACTTGTTTCCTGTGTGATTCTAAACCTGCCAAGTCGACAATCAATATTAACCATCACATCCTCAAATAGTCTGATCCAGGCTACACAACCAATGGCTCTTAACACTGATACTGAGAACTCAACAAATTTTGAACTATAAAATGCATGCAGAAATTTATATTTGCACATAACAGGGATGCAGGTATGGCTTAGGTAGTAGAGCAGTTACTTAATACATAGAGGCACTGGGTTTGATTCTCAGCCACTATAAATTGAGGGTGATGGTGGTACATTTCTGTAATCCCAGCACTATGGTGGTGAAGGAAGGAAGATTAGAAGTTTAAAGTCATCCTAAGGTATAATCTGCTCAAGACTGGCTTATGGAAATATCCCAGTTTTACACATGCTATTGACTTCATAATGTTGTATGTCTCACTTAAGGAAGAAAACATTAAGCTACAAATACAAAATTAGGTCTGAAAGGGAATATTTTCATAGAATGAGAGAAAAATAATAACAAATACCAAGAGCCTTTAAAATTTAGTTCCCCCTTTTTTCTGATCTCTTTTGGGCAATTTTCCAGAAACACTTGTCCAGACAGGCTAAGTAGGCTCACTCTATCCTTCTGGAGCTTTCAGCAACAGCCTGCTCCCACACAGTCATTAAAGCTTAAAACTTCCAGAACAGCACATTAACTACCTCTCTGGCACAGGAAATAACAACTGAATGGAAGCATACTACTGATTGAGAGGGCTACAGAAAGCTTGATATGTCTGAGCCCCAGATTATTTGTTGACATGCTGGACTAGATCTGGCTCTGCCATTGACTTACCTGCAACTTTAAAGAAGTTAGTTAACTTTCCCACCACTTAGTCTCATCTCCTCCAAAGCAAAGGATATTGATACAAGCCTCCCCAACAGAACATACTTGAGCTTAGCATGTGAAATTTGTAGGGACCTTCCTCATGGGCTGTTGTTAATTACTGTTATCCACACATGCTCAACCAGGATCTAATACAAATGCTTCTGTTGCATCACATTTTTCTTTGCTGTATTTAGGATTAATCCCAGAGTTTCTTACATGCTCATCAAGCACTCTACCACCAGGTGATATCCCCAGTAAAGACACAAGAATTGGATTCTTTTCTCCTCTCTTCATGGTTAGATCATGTCTAATCTCCAGGTGGAGAAAGCAGTAATATACACTAAACACTTGGAAATCTCTAGAAGAAAGGTGGTTTTTAGGTTGCCAAATCATGGGTGAGAACAGGGGGATCAAAGCCATATTACAGCTACTAACTAGAGAATGGTGCCAAGGCCAGAACTCTCATGTGATTTCACATATACGAAGGTTTTACTCTTTGGGACTAGAAGAAGGTAGTAGAGCAAGCTAAATAAAATGTTATTTATAATGATCATATTGATTATCTATGGATAAATTAAGACAGGGTGACTTTTAAAGTACCTGATTAAATTTTCTAAATAGGAAAAAAGTAGCTTCCTGTCAAAATACTTTTCTTAAATTATATTTTTTCTATTATTTGAGATTATAAGTACTTTATTTACACTCCCCTTTCCTCCATCTAACCACTCCCAGTTATCTTTCCTTGCTCTTTCTCAAGTTAATAGTCTCTTTTCTTTAATTGTTCTTTTGCATATATATTCCTAAATGTATAAATAAAACCTGCTTAGACCATGTTAAGAGTAGTTTTTTCCCTGCCAGCCTGGGCCCACTGTCACACCAGCCCCAAATAACACACAGAGACTCTGTATTAGATATAATTCTGTTGACCTGCTACTAGCATTTCTTATTGGCTAGCTCTGTCTTAAATATTAACCCTTTTCTATTAATCTAAGTTTCCACGTCGTCTCAAGACCACATGGTGTTACTTGTACAGACATGTTTCAGAACTAACATTTGGTATTTAATAATAAATTGGCGTGCTATTCTCTGGGGGGAAAAAATCTATCCCCTGTCCCCAGCATTCTTTAGTGGCCTGCTGTTCTTTGTCTAGGGTTGGGTCCTAATGGACTTCCCCCTATCCATGTTAGTATATCTACTAGTATGATCCTGTTCAGCTCATGTTTAGGCATGGGTATAGCTTCTTTGATATTTCCAGGAAACACAATCCTACAGCAGACTCCATGATGCTTTGACCCTTATAATCTTTCCAAAATGATCTCTGAGTCTTAGGTGTAGGATTTGTACTGCAGATGTATCAAATGGGACTAGACTCCACAGCTCTGCATTTTGACTAGTTCTAGCTTCTAGTAATGTTCTCTGTCTCTTGGCAAAGAGAATTTCCTTGATGAGAGGTGAGGACTACACATAAGGATGAAATATATTTCTAATGATGACTTTGATTCAGGAAAAAAAAACAACTTCTTCACAGATAGTAAAGGCAATTATCTTTCTCAATCCATTCCAGAGTGATTGAAATAACTGCTGATCCTAAATTAAATGAAAAGCCAAAAGTTCACATATTTAACATCACATGACCATCTACTGTTCTGGCAGCCTTTGTCAGTCTTAATTTGCCAGCTTGGTTGTCTAGAGCATTTATGCATCTCTATGAATCTATATATAAAGATTTACTAATGTCACTGGTACCAATATAAGGATTTCAATTATTATTACTACAATTTATTATTACTTTAATTATTATTAGACTTTGGGGAGAGAGTAAATATGAATTTTAAAATAAAGATGTAAAAGAAAATATCTACTTCTATTGCTTGTCTTGGAAACACCTGAATTCAGTTCCCAGAATCTAGGAATGTCAGTATTTGTATGCTCGTGTTATCCCAGTACTAGGGAGACAGAGGCAGGATGATCCCTCAAGCTTAATAGCAAATCAGCCCATATGACTTTTGAGGTTCCATTCCAGGAAGAGACACTGTGTCAAGAAAAAAGATGGGCTGTGCCTGAGGCATGACACCCAAAGTTGTCCTTTGACATCCAATTCTACTTTTGTGTTTGTGTGAGTGCATATGTCAGGATAAGAGTGATTGTAAGTTTGTGTGTATAGGCCAGAGGTTTACATCAGATTTCTCCTCCATCATTCTTTCTTATTTTTTGAAATTAGGTTTCTCATTAGACCTAAAATCACAGCTTTCTCTAGCCTAGTTGGCACATGGGCTTTGGGCATCCTCCCGTCTCCACTTTGTCTCATACTGGTTTTGCAGGTGTGTGCTTCTTGTTTCTGCTTTTTCCATGGATACTGTAGATTAAAGTCCTCATGTTAGTGTGGCAAGTACTTTATCATCTAAGTCATTTTCTCTGTCCCAAATGCAACTTTTGAATTTATATAAAAAAAGCATCCAAATTAGAATGCATGAGTATTTGCCCCACACATTTCATCTCTAGGAAAAATATATAGTCACATAAAAATAAACCCCACATTCTTCCTGAGTAGCAGACACTACTGAGATTAACAGCACACCCTTTTAAACATTTCTATGAGACAGTCTTTTCTTAAAATACATAACAGTTAAAATTACTCTAGGCTAAGTATGATAAAATTAATAAAAATTATTTCATTAGAGACTATGCCCAAAAAGCAGAAAACCAACAGCAGCATTATTCTTGCACATCCTTGCAAAGACAGTTTAAAAACATAAACTCCCTCAGCATTATCTGGGCTGATGTAGCCAAACTCAAGGAAGAGATTCTGAAAGATTATCCTACTGGAATTCTCTTTTCCTTACTAGACTTGATGTAATTGCAATTTCTACAGTTGCTCATGGTGTTAGAAATTGGTATTCTTATGTAGAAGTTTCTGAAATAAGAGATACCTCATATATTACAAACGAGAGGCTTACCGCACGAGCCATGGATCACTTTTGCTTTATGACAATGTTGAGTTCAGAACAGTGCTTACTGGCTTTGGACTGAAGATATTTCCTGTTACTTTACTTGGTGTTTCATTTGTTAAATTTAGGTTTATACTTTTAAAAGGGTCTTTCCCATGGGATTTCTCTTTGTTGCCCAAGTATTTTAATAAAGGCAATGTTTGTATCTAGCACTTTATTGGTTGATGATGAAGAGGAGAAAAGACAAAGTTGATTGTATATATGCATGTCAGTTTATTAAGACATGCCTTCTGGGTATGAAGTAGTTCAGTAGTTCAGCAAAATCCCCAGGCTGTCATTTGGAACCACACAGAAAACAAACACCATCCTTAAAGTGGTGATGAGAGTAAAATGTGTCTGCTCCCAGTCAAATTCACATCGGAAATTGTTAAGTTTCTTGAGTATAGACAACCTTTTACTGTCTTCAGTACTCTGATCGGGGTCTGAGAAAATTGTTAGCACAGAGTATGTTTGCAATAAATATGTACTGATTTGTAAACACTGGAGGCAAGAGAACACATGAAAGAGATATATGTATGTATATATGACTGAAAGAACTTTACCATTTATTTACCATGTACCCTTGGCCAACTGCATCTCCATAAAGATAGAAAATCACTACCCGGCAGGTATTCTTTAATTTTAGAAAGGATTGTGTGGCCATTCAGACATGTATGTGTCAATCAATAGTCCACTATCATATGTAAACAAGGACAAAGAGCCTCTAGTCTTCTACAGTGCCTTCAAACACAAAGGGCACTTGAGAAGGAATTACTGAGAAATTTTTTCCTGGATTCTTATTCACACACTTTTGTGAATTAAATTCTAAGATTAACTAAAATATTCCCAAATATTTACAAATGGCAAAAAAGATCCTAAGAGTTCAGGAGAAAGGGAAGCTATGACTGAAGCATTGGCAATACTTATGAATGCTACCTCCAAATTAAGAATGGATACTGATAGGAATCTAGACCAAGTTCCATGAGGTGGAAACAAAAAAGGCTTTAAAAGAAGTAGGTGGGGAAAGTTGTAGAACACCATGATATAAAAGCAGAATGGGAGGAAGGGTCCATTGGGGGACTGGGACCAAACACACTAGGAGTAGCAGAGTGAGGAATCAGTCTAAACTAAATTTACATTAGAAATTACATAGGAATACTTGAGACTGCATAGCAATTAAGGAAAAAAAAAAGAATGAGGCTTATTCTAAAGGTGAAAGAATTTGGGAAGCAAATTACAGTGATTTTAACAAAAATGGTTCTCATTGCCTTTTGTGTTTGAATGCTTAGTTCCTAATTAGTGGAACTGTTTGAGAAGGATTAGGAGGCATGGCCTTCTTGGAGAAATGTGTCACTGGGGTTAGTTTTGAGGTTTCAAAAGCACATGCCATGCCCAGTCTCTTATTCTGCTTGCTGCATATAGACAAGTATGTAAAGCTCTCACTTCCTTCTCCAGCACTATGCCATGCCTGCCTCTTTGCTTCCTGCCATGATGATCATGGACTAATCTCTAAGTAAGCCCCAACTAAGTGTTTTCTTTTATAAGAGTTGCTTTAGTTACTGTGTATCTTCACAGCAATAGAAACTAAGACAGGTACATATGTCCAACTGTTAGACCCAGGCTATTTATGATGTGCATCTAAATCAAACTGAGTGCATACTTCATCATTGAAAATATCTTACAATATTTAATTTTAAAATTTATAGGCATTTTTATTGTAGATTAATCAGCAGCTAGCTACAATAGTAATGATAAGGGACAGGAACAGCCCCTGGATTGTCACCATCAGAGGACCTGGGTTCAGTTCCCAACACACATCATGACTCACAACAATATGTAACTGTAATTATAGTGGAGCTGATTCCTTATTCTGATAGCCACAAACATCAGGTGTGCATATTCCTGTTGTCATATACACAAAAACTAGTAATGGCATTACTATATAGCAATATAAACCAGTTCATTTGTAGAGAAGTTAAAGTGAATGCTCAGGTTGACACACAATATCCTAAGAGATATGGTTTTCACAATATGTCATTGACATCAATTGTGTACCCCTAACTGAACCACTTTAGAGTCTAAAGCAAGTCTTGGCTGATATCAAAGCAGTAATTCCATATATTTCTTATTCATTTTCTGATGGGAGATGCCATTCTGTAAATATGTTTCGCTTATTGGTTAATGAATAAAGCACCGTTCACCAATAGGAAAGAAAGATAGGTGGGATTAGGAGACAAGGAGGATTCGAGGAAGTAGTAAGGAGGAGTCAGCATGTAGAGATTGAAGAGAGCAGAACGCTGGCCCCACTCTCCAGTAAGATGAGACCAATGGAAACAGATGAATAGAAATGGGTTAATAATTAAGACAGAGCTAGCCAATAAGAAATGATAGTAACTGGCCAACAACATTTATATAAAATACAGAGCCTCTGTGTGTTAATTGGAGCAGGCATGGTGGTGGGACCGGTGACAACTGGGGTGGGGGTGGGGAGGAGTCTACTCCTAACCTATGGCGCTGCAACGTAGCTAATAAAAACTTCCATTTAAAACTTAAATGAAGCCTAAAACAGGGTTTTAGAAACCAAAAAACAAGAAAAGCAAGGCTTCTTTATAGCAGGATTTTTCTCAGTTGGACTCTTTTGCTAGAAACAAGGAGAGATTTGCATTACTCCTTTAAGGGAGATTTCCTGATTCGGCATAAGCAGCAAAAATCTGCAAGGCTTTTAAAGAGTTCTGCTGACAACTGAATGGTGTGTATGAGAGTTGGCAATGACAATGACCACATCTCCAAGCCAGCAGCATGCTTCTGGGTGCAGCATAGACCAAGGCAGTGAGCACAACTCTCAGTTCTGGCGGTAAAAGTACCTACTGCCATATTGGATAGACTGTGACTAACACAGCTATGACTTTCATTTTAGCAGTGTTGTTTACCAGTAAAAAACTCGTGGCCAGAAAAAGATAAAGATTTACAATAAAAACAGATTTACATTAAGAAAAACTGTTAAATAACTTCTCCATGGAGTCCTCAACTAATGCCTGTTGAAAACAGGAGCAAACACCCATACATAAACACTGAGCCGAACTAGAACCCAGAAGCAGATGGAGAGGACAAGACCATGCGGTAGAAGTACATAGAGACAGCTTACCTGAACAAGGAGGAGCTAAGGGCCACTAGACTGATAGCTGGGAAGCCAACAGGGGACTGACTCGGACCCCCCTGAATATGGGTCTCAGCCAGAAGGTCTGAGCAGGCTAAGAGACCTCAGACAGTGGAGCCAGGATGTATCCCTGGTGCACAAAAGGACTTTGCAAACATATCCCCCATGGAGGGATAACTGCCTTATTCTAGAGATAGGAGAGAAGCCCTAGTCCCTACTTCACAGGACCTGTCAGATCTACATGACCCCAACTGGATGGCATTCCCCTACATATGGTATTGTGGTGGGGGGTTGGGAGGGGAGGGTGTTTAGAGTGCATGGGAGAGGGCAGAGAGGGCAAAAGGGAGGGAAGGAGGGAGGGAGGGCTGGAGGGGAGGGAGGGAGGGAGAGGGAACTGGGATCGACATGTAAAATAATAAATTAAAAAAAAAAAAAAAAAAAAAAAAACGCTTTGACTCCAAAATTTAAGTTGAAGAACAAGTTACTGGGGAAAAGTATTTCTATTTTTGTTTCCACAGAAAATGAAAAGATGTGGATTCCTTAAAGACTAATGTGGTTTGATCACACCAGACCGCCTGAAACAGAGTACAAGCTGATCCTACATTCCAAACAGCTGGACAAAACAGCCCTACAGACTACAGCTAGGATATCTGAATCTTCTTTGAATCCCCCAAGACAGCGCCCCTTACCAGCAGGAAGTAGTTTGGAAAGAACGACGCCCAAATTCCCAAATATTGTGTATAAATGTTTGTTTTCATTTAATTGGACTTTGTTATATAAAATTAAATAAAAAAATAATAATAATAATAAAAGAAAAACTGTTAAAGGTTGACAGTATGTTCTAAAATATAGGTAGGCTTGGTAGAGAAAGAGAATAAAATGGTTTTAAAAAGACAGAGAGGAGCTGGGTGTGGAGCACACACCTTTAATTCCAGCACTCGGGAGATAAAGGCAAGTAGATCTCTGTGATTTCAAAGTAAACCTGGTATGCAGAGTGAATTCCAGGACAGATAAGAGTTACACAGAGAAACCCTGTCTCAAAATATGTAAAAACAGAAGTAGAAGAAATAGAGTAATAAAAAAGCCACATAAAGATGGAAAGCACAGAGAAACTTTGGATATTATATGTTGTTCTGTTATCTTTAAATCATTTGACTGCTGAGGAAATAACAACAACTGCTAAAACAAATGCTGCTGGATAAATCCAATTTATATATTTTAAAAATGCTTTGACTTCAAAATTTAAGTTCAAGGACAGGCTACTGGGAAAAAGGATTTCTATTTTTGTTTCCACAGAAATTGAAATGCTGTGGATTCCTTCCAGACTAATGTGGTTTGATCAAGCAAGACCCCCCTGAAGCAATGTCCATGGGACAACGCAGCCTTGCAGACCACTACAGTCAGGATTTCTGCATTTTCTTAGGCTCCCCATGACAGCGCCCTCTACCAGCAGGAAGCAGTTTGAAAAGAACGACGCCCAAATTCCCAAATATTGTTTATAATTGTTTGTTTTCATTTAAATGGGGTTGGTTTCAAATGGTTAATGATCACAACCAATCTTCCTTTAAAGGTAAAAAGGGGATTATGGTATACATATGAATACTTTGTTTTAGAATGGATTTTCATTTATTGATACAAATTTAAGGTCAATTTTGTGATATTTCTCCTCTTGTTTAGGTATTGTGTTTATATAGCTCATTTAGAAATGTAATGAATAACTTAATACAGAATAGATAGTTACCTATGATAGTCAAAACTTAGATTAAATTAGTTAGGTTTTCAAGATGTATTTGAGATGGATAGGAATTCTTCAAAGCTTCCAAAGACCTACAAAATATGGTGCTTAAAATGGTTTAGGGTTTTTTTGACAGTGAGACATAACTGCTCCTCACAACACCACCTGCGTCAGAACAGAAGATGGACATCAAAGAAACTCATTATGGAGTTTGCTTTCAATATGGCAAGACTAGCCATTTGGACAAGATACTGCTCTTGTCTGGACTGTTTGATTTATGCTGTGTAAACTGGACATACAGGACCCACAGGAAAGTGACTGCTGATACAAGATGGGCCATTTCTACAGGGTTCCTGCTTTATGGAAGTGTCTCCCAGACACAGAGAAAAGTGACTGACAAACTGCAGAACACAGAGAAAAGTGACTGACAAACTTCCAATACAGATGGACAGTTTAAAATTTCCTCCTTTACTGAGGAGTCTGCCAGATACACTATGGCCTATAGGCTGAAGACGGAATATTACAGACAAACTTCGGGTGACTGGCCAGGCAGTGAGTTGTCTCTGTCATTTCTAGAGTTTATATATTATCCTTCTGTGGTCTTTGAAGGAGTTGAAGACAAATAGTTATGGTTATAGTTTTCCTTAGTTAGGATTAAAGATAAATTACGTATAAGACTTTAGACTCACAAAGATAGGATACATGATAGAATTTTCCTTCAAATCTTACTAAATGTTAACGGACTAATTATTGTTAACTGCGATTCTTATTTGGTAACTGTTGTGTGATATATTTTGCTATGCTGAGGTTAAAACCCCTCTTTTTATTTTAGACAGAAAGGAGGAGATAATGGGAGATGTCATTCTGTAAATATGTTTCTCTTATTGGTTAATGAATAAAGCACTGTTTTCCAATAGGAATGGAAGATAGAAGGGACTAAGAGACAAGGAGGAAAGAGGAAGTAGTAGGGAGGAGTCAGCATGCAGAGATTGGAGAGAGCTGAACGCCGGCCCTAGTCTCCAGTAAGATGAGACCCTGTGGAAGTACTTAGATTAATAGAAATGGGTTAATAATTAAGACAGAGCTAGCCGACAAGAAACAAGTAACTGGCCAATAGAATTATATCTAATACACTGTACCAGTATGATATTTGGGGCTGGCGCGGCTTGGGACCAGAGCGGCAGGAAAACCTTACTCCTAACAATTTTCCTTTACCATTAATAATCTCATCCATTTGTCCTCCCTCATCTTTTCACATCAATAGCATTGTTTTCTTCTTCATCATTCTGTGTTTCTACTTCTTTTCCAGGTGTGGTGCCATTAAATTGAGAGTTTTCAGTTTTTTTTTTTTTTTTTTTTTTTTTTTTTTTTGCATGCTATAATGATGAGCCTGCTGTAAGTCTAGGAATAGAGAAGGTTATTGACATTCAAAGACCATTTTGTCCTCTTAAAATATAAAATATTTGATAGAGGCACTTACTATGAGGTTTCAGTCAGATGTAGAATCCTAATATAAGAAAATTTACATGCTATTTGGGTTTTAATTATGTATAGAGATTTAATATGTTCAGAAGAACTTTCATTGGTGTGAGAACTAGAAATTACTTTTAAGAAAGTTTGGCTATTTTGAAAAGTCCTTTTGGCCTACAGCTTACATTGGACAGCTGTACCAATGAAGCTACTTAAGAAAAAGAAAACACTCCATTGGAAGGCCAAGATCCAAGAATGTAGGAATAGCACAAATTGGACTTGATGGTTGAAAAAATAAAGAAAGAACACAAAGTTGGGTAAGTATCAAAAAAGGGATACTGGGGGACTTATAGAGTAAATATGCTCAAAATGCAGTTTTGAAATTTCTCAAAGAACTAGTAAAAACAGCAAAATAAAATGTAAGCAACACCTTGTATCCAGGTGTTCGTCACATTTTATTTTGTGTATTCTAAGAGTTTCATATAAGGACCCTCACAGAAGGGGTAAGGGACAAGTCCAGCAGAGCACATGGGAAGTGGGGGGGCCAGTGAATGGAGAGAGAACTAGGAGAAAGAGAAGGGGAGGAGAGGAAAGCACATGCAACTAGCAAGATTAAGTCAGGGTAGGAATAGAGGACAGGAGAGAGAGAGAGAGAGAGAGAGAGAGAGAGAGAGAGAGAGAGAGAGAGAGAGAGAGAGAGAGCAAGCATAAAAGAGGGAGCCATAGTTGTTTTGAAGAGAAAACTGAACTTAAAGAAAGATCTAGAGACCTACAAGACTGCTGCAACTAATAATTTAGCAACCGTGGAAAGGCTACCATAAATGCACTTCCCTGATAGTGAGATCAACAACTAACTTATCCACTATCATGGAGCCCTAATCTAGTACCTGTTGGAAACAGAAACAAACACCCATAACTAAACACTGAGTTGAACTACAATCCAGATGCAGAGAGAGGACACGACCATGCTGCAGAAACACATAGAGATAACTGACCTGAACAAGGAGGCGCTAATGGACCCCCCCCCCCAGACTGATAGCTGGGAATCTAGCATGGAACTGACTCAGACCCCCTGAAAATGGGTCTCAGCTAGAAGGACTGAGCAGTCAGACAGTGGGACTAGGATGTATTCCTGGTGCATAAAAGGACCTTGTGGACACATCCCCCATGGAGGGATACTGCCTTAACCTAGAGACAGGAGAGAAGTCCTAGTCCCTACTTCAAATAACTTGACAGATTTACATGACCCCACCTGGATGGCATAGCCCTACATGTGGAATGGGGGTGGGGATGGGAGCAGAGGGTGGTCAGGATGCATGTGAGGGGATGAGATAGGGTAAGAAGAAGGAAGGAAGGAAGGGAGGGATGGATGGAGGAAGGGAAGGAGGGATCTACCTGTAAAATAAAAAAAAATCATAAAAAAATGTAAACAACAGAAATGGAAACTCCAGACAAATTTCAGTGATAGAAGTATGCTAAGCATGTGTAAAGTGCTGGATTCTATGCATAAGAAAAAATACAAACTATAAAAGGACAAGATAACACTAAGGATGTAGTAGTAGTTCACATTTGTTGCCAGTAACCAACACCTCTCAAATGGAACAAAATTATACTTGGTACTGGAAACCTAGCTAACTGCTCAGAGCTAGTAAAGTTGTGGGTCTTGGGGAAAAACCTAGTACTACTACCTTACTAAACCATTATAATCCTACACACTAAATGTTTGTCTTTATATCCACAGGGAAGTGAAGTCCTCACCTCATCAAGGAAACTACTCTTTGCAATAGATGGAGACTGTTACAGAAAACCACAACCAATCAAAATGAAGAGTTGTAAAGCCCAGCTTCAGTGAATACATCTGCATAACAACTCTTGAGTCAAGGAACAAATAGAGGAGAACAAAAGAAAAGAAAGATACCATAATAAAGGGAGCCATATAGGTTTGAATTCACTATAGAGAATGTCCAGAGACATACAAGGATGATTTCAAACTAACAATCTGGGCAACACTAGAGAACTACCTTAAATACCCTTCCCTGATAATGAGATTGATGACCAACTTATATGCCATCATGGAGCCCTTATCTAGTAGCTAATGGAAACAGAAGCAGATACCCACAGCTAAACATTGAGCCGAACTCCTGGAGTCCAGATGCAGAAAGGGAGGAGTGATAAGAAACAGGGTCAAGACCAGGCTACAGAAACCCACAGAAACAGATGACCTAAAAAAGGGAGAGCTCATGGACCCCCCAAGACTGATAGCAGGGAAACCAGCATTGGCCTGACTCAGAACTCCTGAGCATGGATCTCAGTTAGAAGGCCTGGGCAGTCTAAGGGACCTCTGACAGTGGAACAAGGATGTATCCCTGATGCACAAAAGGACTTTGGGAGCACATTTCCCATGGAGGGATACTCCCTTAGCCTAGAGGTAGGAGGAAGGGCCTAGACCCTACTCCAAATGACTTGACAGATTTGATGATCCCTCCTGGAAGGCATCACTCTTCCTGTGGAGTCAGGGGGAATGGGGTAGGATGGGGGGGGGTGAGGGGGAACTGGGATCAATATGTAAAATAAGAAAAAATTATATATATACACATACCAACTCTTGTACCAATGCTCTGGGAACATTAAGGAAGAAGGGGCAGAAAGATTGTAAGAGCGAAAGCATCAGAAAATTTGCTACATGATGTGTCTCCTAAAAATATCTGAAGCTACATTATATAGAGCCAGCAGGTTGTATTTATGTATTTAGGAATATATACATATATATGTCTGTGTAAGAACACATACACACATAACAATAACTAGTGGAGAAAAACCATGAATTTGAGTAAGAGTAAGGAGGGTATTTGGGATGTTTTGGAGGGAGGAAATGTAAAAACCAATGTCATTGCATTTACCTTTGTATAAACATACATTTTAAAGGGTTTTATTGAGATTTTAATGCAATGGAGACTTTAATTTTACTGGGTTTTATTTCATTTATATAGTAGATTGATTTATAAGGATGACAAGTGAAACCATTATCTACCTGGGTGAACAAAATTAGCAAAGGGTGAATTTGAAGGGCAGGTGAAAGCAATATAAAGTCAACGAATTTCTACTTCTTGTGTTTGGAAATAATTTTCTTCTTCAATGCTTACTATATAGTGATGATTTGCTGAAAGTAAACTTCACAAGTACTTATTTCATTACACTCAGTTTACTAATTTTGTGTTAGCTTAAATTCCTTTATTATCAGGTTTTGTGGTAATACAGAATCAGGATCAAACCTAGGTTGCCTACCCCCATCTCATTTGAACTCATAATCTCTCCTCACATCTGTGGGGTGTCTAGATGATCATATAGGCACTCATTTTAATAAAGCAGTTCAATTAAAGTATTTATTAGCAAGGACCCCATGGGAGAAGCCATGTTGTGGAAAGACTTGGCTGAGAGGGGTAAAGAAATTAACCCAAACTCATTAGCCCTAAAAAACTAACACAATATTCCACAAACCATCAGAAACCAGCATGAGCAGAAACTCAGTAGGCAATGCCACATGTTGGGTCCATTTTCTAAATGCTCAGTGAATTTTCATTAGGAATTTTGTTACACATACACTTTGGTTGTAGATGTTACCAACATGTCAAACCAATGTATTTTCAAGACCAAAAACAAGAGTAGTTTATGGATTCCGTATTAAATTTGATTCATATAGTTTGGGAATTTATCCTACTTGAAGAAGAAAAACTTAAATAGACAATATCAGGCAAAAAGATTGGCCACCCACATACTAGAACAGTAGCATGGGACCTAGTAGACCTTGATCGTCTAAACTAAAAATACTAAGTTTGTCAACAATCATTTGAGAACATTGCCTATGAGTCTTAATGTTTTTACCACCCTTGTGGTTTTAGTATATGAATTAGATGAATTATATATTACATTAAGCACTAAGAGTAAAACAGCTATCTTTAAATTGCTCAAAATTATTTACAAATGCTAGAAATTACTATAATGATGAGTTTGAACAGAATTATCTCTTGCCATGAACCAACATGTATGATATAGGTAAAGCAGATTTAAGTCTGGTTCTAGAAGAGAGGTAACAGGATAATAATAATATTCATAAAATAGAAAAAGCTGAGACCTTACAAGAAAATATTAAAATTAATAATGTATCAGAAAACTGTGGAAGTAATAAGAGCTACAAAGACCAGTTGTCAGAGGGAGGGGAGTGTTCCAATATGAAGGAAGTTAATAGTTAACTTTTACCTGTAGCACAGGCTGATTCCAATTTCAGGCTGAAAGTTGAAAATCACAGCTTGGCATAGCCATATCACCTCTGCAGGTGGAAGAGAAACAAGATGAACTTTAAGCAGTCCCAGGCCTCATTTATGGCTCTCCTCTTCTATGACATTGGTTTCTCTATATGTTTGTTTTTGCTTCAGTACCATACAGTTTTATTACTATGTCTTTGCAGTATAATTTGAGATCCAGAGTTGTGATACTTCCACCACTGCATATTGTTTAAGATTGTTTGACTATTTTGAGCAAGAGGAAACAGGGGGGCAAGGGTGGGGAGTGAAGATGGCTGACAAATAAGAGCAAAGCATATAGGACATATGCCATAATGAAAACTATAACATTGTAGCCTCCCAGACAGAGAGATTAACAAACCTGTAGTTTGCCTGTTGCTGCCATTGGCCCTGATCTTGCCCAGCCAATGAGGGACTACCACATGATCCTGCCTGAGATCCTAGCAACAAGCACCGTGAAGGTCCTAATCATGCCTAGCCAATGAGGGATGGCAATGCAATGTCAACGGATCAGATGTAGATGGCCTGGGTGCTGGGCGGGTATATAAGTTTCTACCCATTGCTAAATGAATGAATCTGTTTTTCCTTTCACATGACTGTCGATATCTGTGTTGTTTACTTTGTGTCTTCTCACCCCTTCCTCTGAAGAAGCTGTTAGCAGCTAGCAACAACTTTGTATACCAGCATTAAAAAATAAGAGAACAAGGCTGAACAGCCAGGAGCACAGACACCTACTTCCTTCAGGTGCAAGTGAGTCCAAGGATCCAGTGGTCATTGATTCTGTGGGGGATGGTTGGGGATATGGAGAGGCTGATGCCAGGTCTCTGGGGCTTTGGTGGGTGGGAGTGGTGCTCGGGATGTGCCACCAGGGACTAGAGCTTAGAGTGCAGGGCTGTCTATCCAGGAGCCCAGACACAAACCTCCTCCAGGTGCAGGTGGGACCAAGGCTCAGTGGTCCCCGATTCAGTGGCGGATAGTTGGTGGTGTGGGGAGGCTTCTGCCTGAATTAGCCTTCCCCTGTAATAAAATTGGTAACCACCCTAATTGTCATCATATGAACTTCATCCTGTAACTGATGGAAGCAGATATAGAGATCCACAGCTAAGCACTGGGCCAAGCTCCCAGAATCCAGTCAAAGACAGGGGGAGCAATAATATGAGCAAAGGGGTCAAGACCATGATGGGGAAACCCACAGAGACAGCTGACCTGACCAAGTGGAAGCTCACTAACTCTGAACTGATAGCCGGGGGATCTGCATAGGAACAACCCAGGTCCTCTGACTGTGGTGACAGTTGTGTGGCTTGGGCAGCTTATGGAGCCACTGGCAGTGGGACTTGGATTTATCCCTAGTGAATGACTGATATTTTGGAGCCCACTCCCTATGGAATACCATGCTCAGCCTAGGTACAGGGAGAAGGGCCTTGGATCTGCCTCAATGTGATGTGACTGACTTGGTTGACTCCTCATGGAGCTTAGACATTATGCCCCTAAAGAAGGATGATAGCCAACTAAAAAAAGAAAAGAAAAGTAAAAGAAACAGCTTTTAAAGACTATTGGACTAATACTGAGGATCAGACATATCACATTTTCCCCATCCATTGTTCAGTTGAGGAACATTTAGGTTGCTTCCAGGTTCTGGTTATTACAAATAATGCTGCTATGAACATAGTTGAACATATCCTTGTTGTGTGAATATGCATACTTTGAGTAAAATTGTTGGATCTTGTGGTAGGCTGATTTCCATTTTCCTGAGGAACTGCCATACTGATTTCCAAAGTAGCTGAAGTTTGCACTCCCACCAGCAGTGGTGGAGTGTTCCCCTTTATCCACATCCTCTCAAGCATAAAATGTCTTTGGTGTTTTTCTTTATTTTAGCCATTCTGACAGGAGTATGATGATAACTCAGAGTTGTTTTGACGTGCATTTCCCTGATGACTAAGTATGTTGAGCACTTTTTAAAGTGTCTTTCAGCATTTTAGATTCCTCTATTGAGAATTCTCTATTCGGTTCTGTACCTCACTTTTTAATTGGATTATGTGGTGTTTTGGTAACTAGCTTCTTGAGTTCTTTATATATTTTGGAGATCAGCTCCCTTTCAGATGTGGGGTTGGTGAAGATCTTTTCCCATTCTGTGGGCTGCTGTTTGGTCTTGTCAACTGTGTCCTTTACCTTACAGAAGCATCTCAGTTTCAGGAGGTCCCATTTATTAATTGTCAATCTCAGTGTCTGTGCTACTGGTGTTATGATCAGGAAGTGGTCTCCTGTACCAATTCATTAAAGGGTGCCTCCCACTTTCTCTTCTAAGACGTTCAGTATGGCTAGATTTATATTGAGGTCATTGATCCATTTGTACTTAAGTTTTGTGCATGGTGGTAGATATGGATCCTTCTGCAGTCTTCTATAAGTTACCATCCAGTTATATCAGCACCATTTGCAGAAGATGCTTTCTTTTTTCCATTGTATAATTTTAGCTTCTTTGTCAAAATATCAGGTGTTTGTAGGCGTTTGCGTTACTATCAGGGTTTTCAATTTGATTCTATTGGTCTAGCTGTCTATTTTTGTACCAATACCAAGCTATTCTCAGGACTATAGCTATATAAAAGTTTAAAGTCAGGGATTGTGATACCCTAGGAAGTTCCTTGATTGCACAGGTTTTTTTTGTTTGTTTGTTTGGTTGGTTGGTTGGTTGGTTTTGACTAACCTGGGTCCTTTGTTTTTCCATATAGAGTAGACTGTTGTTCTTTCAAAGTCTGTGAAGAATTGTGTTGGGATTTTGAGAGGGATTGCATTGAATCTGTAGATTGGTTTGGTAAGATTGCCATTTTTACTATGTTGATCCTACCTACCCAAGAGCATGGGAGGTCCGTTCATTTTCTAGTATCTTCTTTGATTTCTTTCTTTAAAAATTTAAACTTCTTATTATGTGGGTCTTTCACTTGGTTGGTTATCGTTTCCCCAAGATACTTTATTTTGTTTGTGACTATTGTAAAGAGTGGTATTTCTCTGAGTTCTTCCTCAGCCCATTTATCATCTTTATATAGTAGAACTACTGATTTTTTTGTTTTGTTTTTTTGTTTTTTAGTTAACTTTTTATCCTGCCACTTTGCTGAAGGTGTTATTCAGCTGTAAGAGTTCCCTGGTAGAGTTTTTCAGGTCACTCTTGTAAACTATCATATCATCTGTAAATAGTGAAAGTTTAACTTCTTCCTTTCCAATTTGTATCCCCTTGATCTCCTTTTGCTTCCTTATTGCTCTAGCCAGAACTTCAAGTACAATATTGAAGAGATACGAAAAGAGTAGACAGCCTTGTCTTCTTCCTGATTTTAGAGGAATGACGTCGAATTTCTCTCCATTTAGTTTTATGTTGATTGTTGGTTTGCTGTATATTGCTTTTATTATGTTGAGGTATGTTCCTGCTATCCCCCAATCTCTCCAAGATCATGGAAGGGTGTTGGATTTTGTCAAAGGCTTTTTCAGCATCTAGTGAGATACTCATGTGGTTTTTCTTTTTCAGTTTGTTTATATGGTGGATTACATTCATGGATTTTCTAATGATGAACCATCCCTGCATCCCTGGGATGAAGCCTACTTGGTTATGGTGGATGATTTCTCCCATCTGTTCTTGGTTTGATTTGTCAGTATTTTATTGAATATTTTTTTTGCATAAATGGTCATGATTGATATTGGTCTGTAGTAGCCTTGTAAAGAGAGTTTGGGGATGACTCTTCTGCTTCTACTTCATGAAACACTTTGAGGATATTAGCTGTTCTTTGAATTTCTGGTAGAATTATGCACTGAAACTACATGGCCTTGTGTTTTGTTTTGTTGGGAGACTTTTGATGACTGTTTCTATTTCATTAGGGGTTATAAGTTTATTTAAATTGCTTATCTGTTTTTGGTTTACTTTTGGTAAGTGATATCTACCTAGAAATTTGTCCATTTACTTTAAATTTTCAAAATTTGTGGTTTTCAAAGTATTACCTGAAGAATCTCTGAATTTCTTCAGTGTTATGTTTCTTCAATTGTTATGTCCCCCTTTCATTTCTGATTTTGATAATTTACATGGTCTCTCTCTCTGCTTTTTGATTAGTTTGGATAATGGTTCGTCTATCTTGTTGATTTTCTCGAAAAAAAGCAATTATTTGTTATATTGATTCTTTGTATTGGCTTCCTTGTTGCTACTTTATTGATTGCAGCCCTCAATTTGAGTATTTCTTGACATCTACTCCTCTGGGCTGAGTTTGCCTGTTTTTGTTCTAGAGCTTTCAGTTGTGCTGTTAACTCTCTAATGTGACTATTCTCTGCAATTTCTTCATGTGGGCACTTAGTGCTATGAACTTTCCTCATAGCACTGCTTTCAAAGTATCCCATAAGTTTGGGTATGTTGTGTCTTCATTCTCATTGAATTCTAGGAAGTCTTTAATTTCTTTCTTTATTTCTTCCTTGACCCTAGAATGATCCAATTGCACATTGTTTAATTTTCATGAGTTTGTAGGTTTTCTGCAATTTGTGTCATTGCTGAATTCTAATTTAAATCATGGTGGTCTGATAAGAAACATGGGGTTATTCCATTTTTTTTTTTTTGTGCCTATTGTGGTTTGCTTTATTGCCAAGTATATGTTCAATTTTAGAGAAGGTTCCATGAGGCAATGATAAGAAGGCATATTCTTTTGTGTTTGGATGGAATGTTGTATATATGTCTTTTAAACCCAATTGGGTCATAACTTCTGTCAGTTCCTTTGTTTCTTTGTTAATTTTCTGCCTTGTGGTCCTGTCTGAAAGTGGCAAGTTGAAATCTCCCACTATAAGTGTGTGAGCTTTTGTGTACTATTTGAGTTTTAGTAATAATTTCTTTTACAAATATGGATGCATTTGTATTTGGGGCATAGATGTTCAGAATTGAGACTTCATCTTGATGGGTTCCTCCTGTTATGAACAAGAAATTACCTTCTTCATCTCTTTTGATTGATTTGAGTTTAAAGTCTAACTTGTTAGATATTAGGATTGTTACACCTGCTTGTTTCTTGGGTCCATTTTATTGGAAAGCTTTTTCCAACCCTTTACTCTGAGGTAATGTCTGTATTTGAGGTTGAGGTGTGTTTCTTGTATTCAGCAGGAAGATGGATTCTGTCTTTATATCCATTCTGTTAGCCTATGTCTTTTTATAGGTGAGTAAAGACTATTATTATTGAGGGATATAAATGATGATTGATTGTTAATTATTGTTTGTTTTGGATTTGTTAGTGGTGGTGGTATTGTGTGTGGATTTCCCCCGTTTTTCTTTTGGCTGTTGGTAAGGTGGGATTATCTATTGTCTATATTTTTGTGGGTGTAGTTAACTTCCTTGGGTTGCAGTTGTTCTTCCAGAACTTTTTGTAGGACTGAATTAGTTGATATGTATTTTTAAATCTGGTTTTGTCATGGAATATCTTGGTTTCTTCTTTTATAGTAACTGAAACCTCTGCTGGGTATAGTAGTGTGGACTGGCATCTGTGGTCTCTTAGTGTTGCTAGAATATCCAGGACCTTCTGGCCTTCAGAGTTTCCATGGAGAAGTCAGGTGTAATTCTGATAGGTTTGCCTTTATATGTTACTAGACCATTACTTTTCAACTCTTAATATTCTTTCTTTATTCAGTATGTTTGGTGTTTTGATTATTATGTGGCAAGGGGATTTTTTTTGTGGTCCACTTCATTTGGTATTCTGTAAGCTTTTTGTACTTTCATTGGCATGTCTTTCTTTAAGTTGAGAAAGTTTTCCTCTATGATTTTGTTGAATATATTTTCTGTACTTTTGAGTTGGGTTTCTTAACCTTTTTCTATTCCTATTATTCTTAGGTTTGGCCTTCTCAAGGTGTCTCATATTTCCTTGATATTTTCTGTTAGGAATTTGTTGGACTTAAGATTTTCTTTGTGCAGAGACAGCTGATCTGAACAAGGGGGAGCTCAGGGACCCCTTGACTGATAGCTGGGAAAGCAGCATTATACCTACTCAGACCCTCTGAATGTGGGTCTCAGTTAGAAGGCCTGGGCAGTCTAAGGGACCTTTTGACAGTGGAACCAGAAGGTATCCATGATACATGAAAGGACTTTGGAAACACATTCTTGTTTCTTATCAGCTAGCTCTGTCTTAAGTATTAACCTATTTCTGCTGATCTATGTATTTCTCTTACCGGGGAGCCGGCCGGCATACTGCTTTCTCCCGACTCTCCATCTTGGCTCTCCTTCCTACTTCCTCTTTCCTCCTTGTATCCTAGTCCCTTCTATCTTCCTTTCCTATTGGCCAACAGTGCTGTATTCATTAACCAATATGAAAAACATATACAGAATGACATCTCCCATCAATTCCCCATGGAGGGATACTTCCTTAACCTAGAGGCTGGAGGGAGGGCCTAGATCCTACTCCAAATGACTTGACATATTTTCCTGAAAGGCATCACCCTCCCTGTGGAATGGGGATGGAATGGCTGGGTCAGGGGACATGGGAGGGAGGTAGAGTGAGGGAACTGGGATCTATTTGTAAAAATAAGAAAAAAATCATTTTCTTTGGTAGATGGATCTATTTCTCCTAGTGTGGCTTCAGTGCCTGAGATTCTGTATTCCATCTCTTGTATTCAGTTGGTTATGTTTGTGTCTGCAGTTCCTGATTGTTTACCCAGCTTTTCTATTTCAAGTATTCCCTCAGAGTGTTGGTTTTATTTTGTTTTGTTTTTGTTTCCTCTTTCAGCTTTCATCCCTTGCACTGTTTGAATTGTTTCTTACAATTGTTGGTTTGTCTTTTCTCCCATTTCTTTAAAGAATTTTCTCATTTCCTCTTTTAGGTTCTCTATTATCTTCATAAAGTTGTTTTTAGTGTCATTCTCTTCTGCATGATCTGTGTTGGGAAGTTCAGTTCTTGCTGGTGTGGAGTCCCTAGACTCTGGTGTTGTCATATTGATCTTTCTGTGGTTAACTGTGTTTTTATACTGTAGTCTACCCATTTTTTTTTCTGTGTGTACCAGTGGGTTTCTCCCTCTCCTGGTGGGTATGGGGCCAAGTTTTTTTGCTGGTGGGTACAAACAGGTTCAGTTCTCCAATAGCTCTCCTCTCCATGGGTGATGGCAAGATTAGGGCACTGGTAGAGTCTGGATGGGCTGGTCTACTGTTATGGTTACCATGTCTACAGACCACAGTCCTCAGGAGGCTCCAAGCAGGGCTCCAGAAAATGGGCCAGAATAGGCCTACACATAGCCCATCTCATGGATCGAGGTGGGCCTAGGACGAAGGCAGACTCCAGATGGGCTGTTCTTTCAAAACAGGCTTCCCCTAGCTCAGTCCCCTGTCCCCAGGAGGCTCTGAGCAGGGCACAGAATGCAGGATCCTCTCGTGGGTGGATGCCCCTCTATTCTTTCTTAAGTGAAGGAAATATTAATTCTCTTTGTAGAAAACAAAATGATCTAGATTATGTGTATATTTTGAAGAAGATAAATTATGGCATGTGTTAGAAGTGTTGATTACAGAAGCAATCATGAATGTAATCCACAAAGTAGCAGAGACATACATAAATAAGGCCATTGTTTAATAAAAATAGATAAAAATATTGGTAAACTAAAGACAAGAGCATAAAATTAGAAAGAAGATAAAATTTATATGAAAGAACTAAATCTGTATTTCACATTAATAAAATATCTGAATTAAATAGACAAAGGTGTGACAGAAAACAATACACAAGACAAGTCCCATGAACCAGAATAAGAAATGATAGAAATGCCAAAATTAAAAGGATAAAAAATAATGAGGATGGGATTGAGAAATATATAACATGCTCAAATTTTGTAATATATGTAAAGGTATAAATTTTGAAGACAAGAATAAAGAAAATGAGAATGAAGCAATGTGTAAAAAGAAAAACCAGTGGAGTTTTCCAGAATTTATGGAAGGCATGAAGAAATAGACATAAAATTTAAACAATCAAAGTCAATACAAAAAAAAAAACATAAACTAGGAACATAACCATCTGTTTTCTACTTATCTAAAACAAACTACAAGGTAACAGATGAAAACAGTGTATCACATCTAAAAGTCAGATAACAGCTGACTTCTCAGTAGAATACTATATGTCAGAAAACAGTGAAAAATGTCTTAAAATGCTTCAAAAAGTTAGTTGAAGACCTAAACATCTATGTCAAATAAAACCAAAACATTCCAATGTTAAAGGTGAAATTGGCATGCTTTCTGATAAAGGAAAGCTAAATGAACTGGTTCTAACAAGTCTGTATTAATATTGCCTTTAAAACAAAATCATAATAATATACATTAAAGTCTATTCTTCATGGTGAAGGAAAATGATCCCAAAAGTATTCATGGAGGTGCAGGAGGAAATGAAACACTGGAAAGCATAAACTCAGGATAAATATTAAAATGTTTACCATATAAAATATATGGTAATATATTTCAGAATCTAAAATATACAGAAAACCAAAACTTATGACAACAATGTAAGCAGTAAGACTGGTAAGTGCAGATTGCTTGTCCAGGCTTCTCAATTACTAAGAATGTTTTCAAAGTAATAATTTATATGAGCATATAATTTAAATTATATGCTAATAACTTAAAATGCATTTTGTATTTTCTAAGAGACACACTAAAGCACAGTAAGAGATACAGAACTTAAAAGAAAGTACAAAACAGTAAAATGTAATGAAAAAACTAAATATGCACTTGAGAATGAAACAGATGTCTTGAAAGTGGGAAAGAAAAAAAAACTAAAATGACTAGCTTGGGATTCTACACGTGGTTCTAGGGCTTCAGAGGGATGTCAGTCTGGCATGGCCCCTGCTGACTGAATACTGGAGCTTTGAGCATCTATATATATGGGAAAATAATATTTTCAGCCTAATGGAGGCTAAAGTTAAAACAGGGGTTAACTAGTGCTTGCAGTGGATACCACTTATATAGAAGCTCCTGGAACATCATATAAATGAGGGCAAAAAGTATGCCCTCACTGGAGGACACAGAGGAGTGCAATGAAATGCTTCCCTCCAAATACAACATTATATTGCAATCATAAGCACAAAGTAGCAATGAATGCATGCACAGGATTGGGCCTGTCAGCATTCCATCAAGGAAAGAAGAGGTACTCATGAAGCCTCATCTCTTCCTGAAGAGTTAATGCTTATTAATGGTAGTTGTATATTTTCTTCAATGGTGCCACTACTAGGGAACTAATCAGGAAGAAGTGGTTCAGAGAGAAAGGAAAGGAGCATTAGAGGTGATGGTGATAAATAAAATCACAAAAACTAGTGTCATGTATAATCAAAGAAGGATTATAAATATACTATTTTCCTGCTCAGAAAAGTGATATGAAACACATATTCTTATATGAAAGTACATATACATGCAGATACCAACATACAAATGTCCATATACCCAAATACAGGACACATATTAAATTTAACTTTAAATTATTTTCTACATAGTATATATTATTTGTTGTATAGTAACTCAAAAATTTCCATAAACGGCTAGGCATCTCTTCTATAAGATTTATGCTATACTTTTAATGCATTGTTTCTAAAATTATCAAAACCTTGTGGTGATATTTTGCTTGTACAAATAAAGCCTGTCTGTAGGTCAGAGAATGGAGCTTGCCACTAGTTAACCATAGAGGTCTGAAGGTCTGTACAGACAGATAAGAAATGAGCTAGCTGGGTGGTAACAGGATATAAGCAGGGAAATAAAGCCTGTCTGTAGGTCAGAGAATGGAGCTTGCCACTAGTTAACCATAGAGGACTGAAGGTCTGTACAGACAGATAAGAAATGAGCTATCTGGGTGGTAACAGGATATAAGCAGGGAGAAACAGGAACTCACTTGAGACACAGAAGGAAGTAAGGTGTGGTAGTGGCTTGCTCCTCCTTATCTCTGATCTGTCAGCATTTTCCTCTGTACCTGACTCTGGGTTTTTATTACTTATACCAATTAAGAACCCATGTATAAAACCTAATTGCCCATGAGTTATTTGGTGCTGTCCTTAACCATAAATTGTATTCCTGTTATCAAGTATAATAAAAGAAGATATTATAATACCACACATGCACATTGGTTCAATTCACTTCTACTGATTCTAGGACACCTAAGATGCTCCTATTTTTAAATTCCTTTACAAATGAACATTATAAAGAAAAGGTTCATGGTCAAACAGTTAGGAGTAATAAAAATAAAATAAAATTTCAGCAGCCAGAGCTATGACTTGACCTCAAACTCAATAGTTGGCATTAATTAAAACTGATGCTTACTAAAAGCATGATAAAATGGAACATTTTATAATTTGTAAGATGTTTTAAGAAAGACACATCTTGCAAGTTGGTTTTGGGTGTCATATTTTCTAGTATTATATGTTGAGGAAAACATCACAACTTGTCAAATTCCAAACACCATGTGACTCACCAAAAGGAAACCATGTACACAGAAAAGCTGACTTAACCTTTCACTCAATTCCAATGGGAAAACAAACATCTTCAAAAAAGTCAAGCCAAACTTTTAAAAAGTTCATCTAAATTTTGCCTGTTCACAATTATTGCAACCATTCCAACAAGCAATATGATTGAAAATGGTAAAATAGTCTTCCAATTCCTATAATTTACCCAAAGTTCAGACCTAATCACACTCAGAGTCTTGACTTCAGGAAGATCACAATTGAATATTGAGATTAAAGTAGATGTGCAGAAATTATCAGAGCTTTTTCTTAAATATTCTTAAAATTCAATGTTAATAGACCATGAATGATTTGAAAAGTAAGTATAGTAAGTATTTTTCTATGATTAAATTGAATTTCTGGACAAAAAGTTTAATATCAATGAATCAATTTAAGAAACGAGAAGGAGAATGAGATGTTATTATTCCAATTTACCATCATCCTTTCTTCCATTGCATTTAAGATAATATACGTAATGAACTCAATCAATTGTTGCTTATTCCTTACAATTCAGGTCATCTGCAAGAGATGCTTTATAGCAAAGGCACAAATATTGTCATGTCTAATACCTGTCAATTTATAATTTAATCTGTCTTTTTAAGCAGTAAACATTTTTTGAAATTTCTTTTTCTTTAAACTTATCTTCTACTATATTCCTCACAAAGAACATTTTTTCCTTAATTCTTTTAGAATTCATACAATGAATTTCAATTATATTCACCCTTCTGTCCTAAATCCTCTCAGATTCCATTCTTACTTACCACTTTGTCCATCCATCTTTGAGTTTTCTTTCTCATAAATCCATTGAGTCCAAATTGTGTTGCCCAACTGTCCTTGAGGGAGGGTGGGGCCTGCTCTGAAGTATTGTAGGCCTATTAAAGAAAACTACCTCTTTCTGTTCCAAAAACTATCAAATGCCTATAGCTCTTCACTTTACCGATTGCTGGGATTTTTGCCTATCCCTTTCCTTCCATGCCAGTGTTTGCTTGACTTGAACACTGTAGGTACTGTGCAGGCTGTCAAAATCCTGTAAATAAAGTCCCTGCAGTCTATCACAATCTGAACAATGTTTAAAAGTCCAAAGTCTCCACAGACTTCCCAATCCTCCTAACTAACACCCACATTTAGGGGGTCTGGGTTGGTCCTATGCTGTTTTCCCAGCTATCAGATGGGATCCATGAGCTCCCCCTTGTTCAGGTCAGCTGTTTCTGTGGGTTTCTCCAGCCTGGCCTTGACCCGTTTGCTCATTACTCCTCCCTCTCTGCAACTGGATTCCAGAGCTTAGCTCAGTGTTTAGTTGTGGGTGTCTGCTTTTGCTTCCATAAGCTACTAGATGAAGGCTCTAGGATGTCATATAAGGTAGTCATCATTGTCATTATCAGAGAAGGGCATTAAAGGTAGCCTCTCCACTATTGCTTAGATTGTTGGCTGGGGTCATCTTTTTAGATCTCTGGACATTTCTCTAGTACCAGATTTCTCTTAAAACGTAGATTGGCTCCCTCTATTATAGTACCAAAGTCCAAATTCCTCCAAAAAAAATTGTCAAGTGATGGGGAATGTTCTCTGCATATCTCTGCATATATGTTTGTCATATTGGCTGATGAATAAAACACTGATTGGCCAGGCAGGAAGTGACATAGCATGGCAGATACTGCCACTAGCTAACCATAGAGTTCTGAAGGTCTGTAAAGACAGGCATGAAATGATGTCACTGGGCCGAATCAGAATATAAGCAGGAACAAACAGGAAATCTCTCTCTGCAGAGATGTAGCAGATGTAGGAGATGAATGTCTGGCATTCCCGGTAAGCCAAGATGATGTGGAAATACTTAGTTTGATGGAAATAGGTTAATATTTAAGACAGAGCTAGCCAATAAGAAATGCTAGTAACTGGCAAACAGTTTCAGAATTAGTACAGAGTCTCTGTGTGTTATTTTGGGACTGACAGGGCTCTGGGACCACGCTGTCGGGGAACTATTTGTAACATTCAAGCATATCACAACAATACCCTAGTTCCTGGTACCAACTTCTGTCTTAGGTAGGGTTTCTATTAATGTGAAGAGACACCAAGACCATGGCAACTCTTATAAGGATAACAATTAATTGTGGTTGATTGCTTACAGTTTCAGAGGATCAGTCCATTATCATTGCAGGGAGCATAGCAGCCTGTAGGCAGACATGGTGGTGGTGAAGTAGCTGTGAGTCTTACGTGTTGCAGGCAACAGAAAATCAACTGAGACACTGGGTAGTATCCTGAGCATAGGAAACCTCAAAGCCTGCTCCCACAGTGACATACTTCCTCTAACAAGCCATACCCACTCCAAAAAAGCTACAGCACCGAATAACGCCACTCCCTATGAACTTAGGGGGCCAATTACATTCACATTACCACAGATGTGAGACAGGCATACTATGTAGAGCCGATCACTCTACTGTCTCTTGTGCTTTACACTCTGGACAGTTGTGGGTCTCTATGTTAATTTTCATCTCCTTCAAGAAGAAGCTTCTCTGAAGAGGGCTGGGAGATATAGCAACACATCATTAGGTATCGTTTTAACACTATGTTTATTTAGGATAATAGTAGTACTAGGTTTTCTTCTAGAGCTTCTGACCTAGGTAGGCAACTTCTAGAACATTTCCTTTGTCCATTTTAAAATTGTTATTATTTAAATTTTTATTGTTTACTAGTAAGAGTTCTCTGTATATTTTGAATTAAAGTATTTTATCAAATATGTAATGTATAAATATCTTTCCTTTCTAATGTTTCCATTTTCTTTTTAAATTTTAAAATTTTTATTCATTTTATATACCAACCACAGTTCCCCCTCCCTCCCTCCTTCTGCTCCCCCTACCTCCCTCTACCCTGAGCTACTCCTCAGAGAGAGTAAAGCCTCCCACGATGAGTCAACTAAGCCTGGCATATTGAGTTGAGGCAGGACCAAGTCCCTCTCCCCTGCATCAAGGCTAAGGAAATGGGCTCAAAAAAGCCAGTTCATGCACTGGGAATAAATCCTGATAGCACTTTCAGAAGTCCCACAAACAGACCAAGCCACACAGTTGTCACCCATATTTAGGGGGCTTAGTTTTGTTCCATTCAGGTTCCTCAGCTGTCAGTCCAAAGTCCATGAGATTCCACTGGCTTGAGTCAGCTCTCTCTGTGGGTTTCTCCATCATGATCTTGATTCCCCCACCCCTTCATCATTTAATCCTTCTTCCCTCTCTTGGACTGGACTCCAAGGGCTCAGTCTAGTGTTTGACTGTGGATCTCAGCATCTGTTTCGGTCAGTTACTGGATGAAGGTTCTATGATAACAATTATGATAGTCACCAATTTGATTACAGTAGAAGGCTGGTACAGGCAACCTCTCCACTACTGCTAGGACTCTTAGCTGGTATCATCCTTGTGTATTCCTGGGAATTTCCCTAGCACCATATTTCTCCCTAATCCCATAAAGACTCCCTCTATCAAGATGTCTATTTCATTGCACTCCCTCCAACTTTAGCATCCCATTCTCTCAAGTTCTCATTCCCAGAATGGCTAAGGTAAAAAAAAAAAAAACACTGATGTAAGCTTATGCTGGAGAGGATATGGAATAAGTGGAACACTCCTCTACTACTGGTGGAAATGGAAACTTGTATAGTAAATCAGTATGGTCATTTCTCAGAAAACTGGGAATCAATCTAACTGAAGAACTAGCAATATTACTCTTGGGCATATACTCAAAGGACACTCAATCATAACATAAAGGCAGTTGCTCAACTATGTTCATATTCATAGCAGCATTATTTGTAATAGCCAGAACCTAGAAACCTATATGGCCCTCAACCAAAGAATGGATAAAGAACTTATGATACATTTAGACAAAGGAGTATTACTCAGTAAGGGGGGGGGAGCAACATCATGAAATTTGCAGACAAATGGATGGAACTACAAAAACTCATCCTGAGTGAGGTAACCCAGCCCCAGAAAGATGAACATGGTATGTTATCACTCATAAGTGGATATTAGATGAAAAGCAAAGGATAACCAAGCTTTCATAACAATAAATTTTAATTTTTGTGATATCCAGTTTATCTGGGTTTTCCTTTTGTTGCTTTTATTTCATTTTTATAACTAAAGAAGTCATTGCCTAATGCAGAATCACAAAGAATATCACATACATTTAATTCTAAAGACTCATTATTTCAGGTATACAGTCTACCATCTATGTTGATTTTCAAGCATGGTATTAGGAATGGGTCTAACTTTAGCCTTTGACACAACTGCATTCCAGTGTCCCAGAACCATTTATCTAAAATATTATTCCTTCCCTCACTGAATTATCTAGGTACTCAAAGTTAATTGATCATAAATTAAAGGTTACATTATTCTGATTCTCAGTTCTCTTTCATTGATCTATATTTCTATTTCTATCTTTATGCCAACTAAATTGGTTTGTGATCATTTTAACTTTTAATAACTATTTTTCTCACAAGAAAACTGTGTGAGCATATGTGAGAAAGAAAGAAAATGAGAGAGACCTTATTAGTCACTAAGAAGAGCAAGGTAGAGCACTTCCCATGTGCTTCACTATGTCAGGAATATTTGGAACACTCCATGCTGTGACCTTTCTATGGATGTGCTGTAGCTAGGGTGAGTGATAAGCAGTGGACAAGAGATTAATGAGAATTACCTGAGAATCAATTGGCTGCATTTATGCAAAGTTTTTAAAATTTAATAAAAAAGCAGAGCCATTGATTCCTTTTTTTTGATATATAGCATATATTATTATCTCATAAGCCAAATTTGGTTCAATCCCAATGCAATCCACAGAAATAGTGCAGAAATGAAGATAGAACAGAGGCATTTGACTTAAAAGGGTTTAAACTCAAGATCCAGAAAAGAACATTTTACTAAGTGGTACAGCCTTGAGAGAAAGCACTGGTTAAATAATTGTAGCAACAAGGATTTTAGGTAGAATACACCTTGGGAGACTCTCTTACTTAGTAACATACCAAATTCTTTGCTTTCATTCTTTTCCTTTACCCCCAGATAGCCCACCTAAAATATTTTTTGTTAAATCTACTTTGTAAGAGATGTGCATTTATAGTATGGTGTTTCAGCTATGATCTCTGACTGTTTCTGTCTCTGTCTCTTCTCACTACATCTCTGCTTCCCTTACTCCCTATAAATCGCACATGCACACACACACACACACACACACACACACACACACACACACTTCTCTATGTCATCACACAGCACTCACACATCAAATAGCAACTACCTTCTCATCACCACATATCACTCATACTGTTGTCATCATAGAGCACTCTATCATCACAGAACACTCACAGTGTCACCATCACATAGGACTCACACTGTTGTCATGGAGCACTCACTCTGTCATCACAGAGCACTCACTGTGTAATCATTACAGAATACTCTTCCTGTCAGCATGGAGCACTCACTCTGTCAAAACAGAGCACTCATTATGTTATCACAGAGGACTCACTGTTGTAAGGAGGAAGCACTCACACAGTTATAGAATACTCAGTGTTGTCATCACAGAACACTCAGTCTGTATCATAGATACTCATTCTGTCACCACAGTGTACTGACTTTGTCATCACAGAGTTTTCACACTGTCATCACAGAGCACTCCCACTGTCACCATAGACCACTCATGCTATTGTCACGGACTACTTATTCTGTTATCATAGAGCACTTAATGTTGTGGCCATCAAAGAGCACTCACTATGTCATCACAGAACACTCACTCTGTCAACACAAGATACTCTGTCATCATCACAGAACCCTCTCATTATCATAGAGAACAGATTCTGTAATCACATAGCACTTAGTCATCATCACATAGTACATATTCTGTCTGCTTAACAGAGCACTCATTCTGTCAAAAGTGAGCACTCACTCTGCCATCACAGAGCAATCTCTTTCCTATGACAGACTCTATAATCACACAGCACACACTCAGTCATCCTCATAGAGTGTACACTCAGTCAAAAGTGAGCACTCACTCTGTCATTATCACAAATTACTCACATTGTCATCATGGAAGAATCAATTTGTTTTCATAGAGCACCCACTGCCATTAGCACTCACTCTGTTGTCAATGAGTACTCACTCTGTTGAATTAGAGTACCAACTTTGTCATCACAGAGTACTCACTCTGTTGACATCATGGAGCATTCACTCTGTGACATCATGGAGCACTCACTATGTTGACATCACAGAGCACTCACTCTGTTGACATCATAGAGCACTCACTCTGTGACATCACAGAGCAGTCACTATGTTGACATCACAGTGCACTCACTATGTTGATGTCACAGAACACTCACTCTGTCATCATAGAGCACTAACTGTCATTACAGAGCTTTCACTATGTCTTAATCACAAAGTACTCACTCTGTCAACACAGCTCACTGTCAATACACAGCACTAGTTTGGTCATCATCATAAAGCCCCCACTCTGATGTCATACAGCACTCACTCTGCCCTCGAAAACCAAACAATCTGTTGTCATCATAAAGCACTCACTCTATCATCATATAGTAATCACTGTGTCATCAAGGAACACTCATTGTCACTACAGTACATTCACTTTGTAGTAACAGAACACTCGCATTCTTGTCATCACAAAATACTCACTCTGTCACCATGGAGCACCCATTGTCATTATACAGCACTAACTCAGTCATCACAAAGCACTCAGTATATTTCAGAGAACTGAGTCATCATAGAGCATTGACTTTCTCATCACAGAGAACTCATTATGTCAAATCAGTCAACTCTGTCATCTTTGGAAACAATTAACTCTGTTATCGTAGAGCATTAACTCTTTTGGCAAAGAAAAAGTCATCACAAAATATTCACTCTTGCCTTCAGAGAGTACTCACTCTGTCATCACAAGTGATGGGAGATGCCATTCTGTAAATATGTTTCTCTTACTGGTTAATGAATAAAGCACTGTTGACCAATAGAGAAGCAAGATAGGCAACACTAGGAGACAAGGAGGATTCTGGGAGATGTAGGAGAGGGTAGTCATGATGTGATCTCAGGAGGAGAGGATGTGTGAGTCTGGCATTTTTGGCAAGATAAGACCATGTATAAATACTTAGAATGATAGAAATCATTAAGACAGAGTTAGCCAATAAAATGCTCTAGCCACTGACCAAAAGTTTTATAACTAATAGAATCTCTGTTTTATTTTGAGACTGACGCAGCTCTGGAACAAGGCTGGTGGGAAAGGATGCTTGTAACACACAAGTGTGATCACTCTGTAGTCACAGAACACTACACTGTCATCACAAATTACTCTGTTGTCATAGAGGACACACTTTGTCATCAGAGCACCTACTTTGTCTTCATGAACACCCACTGTCATCACAGAGCATTCACTGTCTTCACAGAGCATTCACCCTCTCGTCACCATCAATAAACACTCACTCTGCCATAATAGAGCGGTCACTCTTTCATTCTAGAGCACTTCATTTATGAATAAAGAACAATCAATCTATCATAATTACAGAATACAATCAAAACAGAGAACTCATGCTGTCATCATCACAGATAGAGCACTTACTCTACTGTTAGCACAGAGCCTTCACCATATCATGAAGATCACTTTGCAATCATAGGGTTCTCACTCTGTGAAAACAGACACTCGTTCTGTCATCATTGAGGATTCACTCTGTCCTTATCAAAGAACAGACTCTCATTACTGAGCACTAACTACTAATCATAGAACAATCACTTGCCACAGAGAATTCACTGAGTTATCATCACTGGGCACTCTGCTGTCACTGAGCATTCACTCTGCTTACATCACAAGGCACTCACTCTTTCATCATCACAGAACGGTGAGTCCTCACAGAGCACTCTCCAGAATCATAAAGACTCACTCTATAATTAAACTCTAGTCATCACAGAATACACGTCCTATTATGGAGAACTCACTGTGTCATCAGAGAGCACTCATGCTCTAGTCATAGAGCATCCATTCTTTCATCATGAAAAATCACTCACTCTGTCATCACAGAGCACTCACTCTTGTCATTGTGCACTCAACCTGTAGTCAAAGAACACTCACTCTGACATCATTATAGAGGCCTCCCTCTGCCTTCATACATAGAACACTTACTCTCTTGTTTTAATTTCAAAACATGTAAAACACTGTCCCTTCCCTTGAACTAAGAAGCCAACTGCAATGAAATGTAGAACTGTTCTTTTGACCAACTGAATATAATTGACTTAATTCCATGTATGCCATTCTCCTTATGTCCCTAAAATTGTCACCAATAGAAACAATATCTTTTCTTGTTCCCTGTCCCCAGATTCTGCTGTTACTTGTACTTGAATCTGTGATCATTTCCTCAGGGCCCACTCTTCTGAATCCTGGTAATGACACATTTCACCATGATCATACTGTTGCCTACTTGCTTTATATATATTAAATATATATAATATATTATTATAATATATAATAAATATATTATATATATATATTTCTCCATGAATACCTCACCACCCCTTTGACTCACTTTATTTCCCTTTTACTCTGTTCACTGCCTCTAGAGAAAGTGAGTTAATTTTTCTTATGTAAACAAAGGAATATATTTGAATTATGTTGTCATTTCAAATGTAGAGTTTTATTTATAGTCACCTTTGATTTATTATCTTTGAAATGGAGGGTGCACATGATCATAAAATGCATACAATTATTTGAACTTATTTATATTTTAATCAAACTCTCCACCTCTCTGCCTATTATTATTCCCCACTCAGATGTATTATCAACAACCGGAAGCCATCTGAGCAAAGGGAAAAAGAGATTGCTAATTTAATTAAAAAATAGATTAATCCACTTTATAAAGAGCCAAGCCATCAATTCATTTTATATATCAAAATTAACTACTAAATACTCTTGCCTAAACAGTCAAAATAAAGACACACTTTGTTTGTACAACACAGGAAAGTATCTCTTCCAGTATTTACCTTTATGCACTGTCCTTTTCAAGTCTTCTGTTATAGGCAGGAGGGGAATAAAGATAGATAGAAGCCATAGGTTCCCATGCCATGTCTCATGATATCCATAAAATTCTGCCTTGCTATAAAGTATAAGTTTTATTACCTACAAAAGTTCAATTTTGGTTTTGAGGTAGAGTTCACTCTATCTGAGCATGCCGTGTATGCATGAGTATGACTTCTTGTCTATAGCTTTTCACTGCAGCTTAATGTGAACCTTAAATCAAGTGTTGGGATACAGGTTGGTTATTTGCAGTATATTACAAACCTACAATGATTAATTTCATATTTTGGGTTCTGAGTCAGCCAGTTCAATCTTACAAACACTCTCCAACATGACTACTGCATGCAATCTTCTTTACAATTCTAATTTTAATATTTTGTAATAGGCTACATGTCACTCATTTGTATTTATTAATGAGATCCATATGACTTAGAATAAAACTGGGGCACATGTTAATTATATAGCAGGACTACAGCATTGGACATAAATATATACATACCCATTTTTCTAAGTCAAAAGGAGAGAAAAAAGGAAGGAAAGAAGGAATGAAGAAAGAAAAAAGAAAGGAAGGAAGGAAGGAAGGAAGGGAGAAATAAAAAAAGGCAGAAAGAAATGGAGGGGAGCGGGTCAGGGCTTCAGATTTCTCTTCTCCCAAATTTGGTACTGAAATTCAATACACCAAGGATAATTTACAGTGGATGGCTTCTAAAAAAATTTAAATCATATAAGCAAGTTTTAACATTAGTAAATAAATTATTTCTAACCTAAGGATAAATGTATTTTTATTTTTTAGAAAAGAAAGACTGCAAATTGTTTCTACTTAACAGGCAAATATATACTCCTTTTTTGGTCTCCTAGGTCACAAAAGGTGGTTATCCTGTCATTGTGGCTGATTTTTGAAAAGTGTGACATGCATTTAGTTGTCAGGTCCTATCAGCAGCATTCAGGAATCAACATTACATCAGCAGCAAGACACACCATTTTATGCTCTTTTTGAAGATAATTAGAGTTCCCTTTTGTTGCAAATAAGATGTAAAACAGCTATAACTGCAGGAGAACGTGATTAAAGTAACCTCTATAGAACCCCATTATTCTAGACAGATTCCTTCAGATGCATAATTTTCCCATTTTAAGAAAACATAATGCATGCATATAAAATTCAAATCGTCGAGACACCTCTAACAAAAATTAGTATTCTATTAAGGCATTCTTAGTAGCTGGTTAACATGTAAAACTCTTTAAGAGTATTTTAATATAATCATGAAATAATAGTATGTGTCACAAAAGGTAAACATTTTACAGTGAGAGTATTCCTCAGACAAGATCCATGGATTGAACTTATTTTTTTTAACTTACAAAACTTTTGACAGATAATGTGTGAGAACTTGTATCCCAGACACCCAAATTCTTTGAAATATGTATGTACATGATGAGTATTGTTCACTTCAAGACTAAGGTGGTTAAGTGGGTGTGTCTTTACTCATACACACATACACAAACATAGACACTGGTGCAGACAACTTATTTGTTTAGACATTTAAATTGCATTTCTTTGCACCAGTAAGAGTCATACATTGTGTTTTTTCCCTAGCAAGTAGGAATAAGCCAAGGATGTTTATTCAAATAAAATAGAAGGTGTGCATCAATATTACATGAATTATAAAGTTTTTGGCAAATCATTGCTTTCAAAACATATAATTTTCAAAACACCATGGGTAAAAGGACCTGTAAAGTAGAACTTATCTCTCACTGCAGGTTTTGACCCTTTCCAAGTACCAAGGATACACTCAACCACCCCAAACACCTAGCATTCTACCATATAACTCATCACCTGTTTGCCCTTAGGTGTTCCAATTATTTAGCAAAATATAAATGCTACTGGAAAAAGCAACAAAGTATCGACTAACAAATCCTACCCAGATTGTCTATATAGTGACCATAACTTTTGCAGCATGGGTTATAATTATAAAATCAAACTCTTGGTTCACACAGCTGGGAACCTCAACATCTAACAAAAATGTTATTAAAGAAGCTTCCAAATGAATAATCATTCTCAACAACTCACAGCAGCTTTCACAGCAGGAAAGTGGGGGAAATAGAGAAAGTTTTAAGGTGGGGAACTGATTACGATAAAAACAGTCTCTGTCAAGAGAATGGATTGCACAAGGCTTCTCAGGAGACAAATGTTCACCTGGAAAGAGACAGCATTGTGAGCACTGAAGAACTGGCTTGGAGGACAATGATCTTATTAAGAACAGATGCTAATTTGCACACTGTCTCCTGCTGAACTGGAAGCCAGTTTACCACTGGGTTTGTTAATTTACCCAGGACACCATTATCTTTGGTTGGACTTAATGTATCAGAGCAGAGGTCATTAACTGCTGAGCTCATGATTATCCAGCATGAATTACCGACAGGATAACCAAAATAGATTTGTCCTCCGACTTCATTCTCTGGATGTGATTTCTCTTCTGCTGTTATTTAATTTCTGTTTCAAAACCCATACACACACACACACACACACACACACACACACACACACACACACACACACACGTAGGCACATCCAAGTGCCCTTTTTGAGAGACAATACAATCACCAATGTTCACAGTAGACAATGCTATTTTGCTTTGGTCTCCTGGCATTTCTAAATACTGATAAAATTACTATTATATACAACTCAGCTCTCTCTTTTGCTACATTTGCAGGTAAAGAAAGTCATGGCCTTGTGGGAATTTTTAAAATCACAATGAAAAGAAATAATTACTAAGGATGCTTTCTATTGCCCATTAATGTTTGTACTTCCTTGGATGATTAAATATTCACAGTGAAGTGGCCCTGAATCTAGACTCCCCATGGCAAGCATTTTATTTTAACTCTTTTATGCATCTATCAATCACAGTTCTAAACTTGTTCTCTCTCATGTAAACATTTTGTTTGGGGCAAAAAATAAAAAACCACTGTAAAACTCCTCTGGTACATTTGTTTTAGCTTACAGTTCAATAAAATCACTATGAACATTCATAAAAAAGAACTTCCAGAATTAAAAGTTAAATGGCAAAGTGCATTCTTTAAAATATTTGTAGTTTCTGGTTAAATAAACACATTTTCATAAAGCTGTGTATTCAATCTATTTTATATAAATGGAACAAATCAACCAAAAATTCATTTACAATGTTTATAGCCTGTATGAGCCCATTTCTAATAGCAGGGAACACTTCTTCGTCTCTGCATGCTATCTATGCAAAGAGGGGAATTTTCATTTACTTAATGCAAATACTCATACAAGGCAAACTCTTCAGGCATACACAGAGCTAGCTTCTTGGCAGCTTTGTGGCAATAAGAAGATATCATGACATAATTGTACAATAAATAGTGTGCTGCCACCTTAGAATTCCTTACAGCACAGTGCCCTGAATGAAAAGGAGAATACATGGAGTCTGAAATAGTTTTGCTGCCAGTTTCTAAGCTGTTTTGCTTATGAATGATTTAATTGTGACCTTATCTTGCTGGACATTTATGACAATCTTGTCTTTTGAGCTGAAAAATTATGAAGGAATTTTTTTCCTTACGCATAGACTAATGAAAATTATATTGTGTGCATGTGGGACAATGCCAGTCATAAAGGATATAACTAGCTAACAAAGTAAGAGGGGTATGGGGTCAGGGTGCCAGGTCTAGACCTGGTTTCTAGGAAGAGGTGGCATTTGCATGTGCAAGCTTTGAAAGTTCAAGCCTTGGTCACAAGATTTTCTAAGGAAACTTGAATACTAAGCTTTAAAGCAGAAATGTTTGGGCTCAAAAATAACTCCATATATACCAATCTTATTCTGTATTTGATTTAAAAGTACCTATTGATGATGAGATTTTTCCACATAACGTGGTTTCTCTATTGCAGGAGGAGATATTAGGCAATTTCACTGAAGTGAGTACATATGAATATTTATAGTAAACTGTATATGGAAGTTTATGAAATGGTAGTTGTTTGTGTTTCTGTCTGGGATTTGCTATATTTATATATCTCCTCTTCTGAGAGGGTAAGTCCCAGCTCTGAAATTCCTTTTATATATTTCTTTACTGACTCCAGGTTCTGGTGTTTTATAATAAATTTCATTTGGGGATTTCAGTGGGCAGGAATCCATTCTAAAGGTAAGTGGTGCTGTGACTGGATACCATGAAGTACAGTGTCCTGGCCCTCATTTTAAGTTACTATATCTAAAATTCATCTCTGGATATTCTCAAAGATAATAGAAGTCAAAATTCTTTTTTTTTTTTAAGAGGTTCTGTCTTCTTGACTCACAAGTGAGGGATTAAGAGAAGTAGACTTTCCAACATCCACTTCCCTGTTAAGTGGGAAACATTATTGCTATAATAACATATACACACACACACACACACACCTCACATAGTCCATAATGATACACAATCTATGTGTAATACTTAATCTAGTGATGAAAATATTTTTGGAATAATTTGATCCATTGTTCCTCTTCATGTCATTTTAGAACCCCAGACTGTCCCTCTTGAAAGTCAGATCTCATGTTCTCCTCCTCTCCTCCCCTTCTCTCTCTTCTACCTCCAAGTTGGAGGAAGGACAGAGAAGGAGAGCAAGGAAAAAGATTCCTTGGTAGAGGGAGCCATTAGGGGGTTAACAAGAAACCTGGCACTAGGGAAATTCCTAGGAATCCACGAGGATGACCCCAACTAAGAATCTCAGCAATAGTGGATAAGCTACCTTAAATGCCCTTTCCCTATAATGAGATTGATGACTGCCTTAAATGCCATCATAGAGCCTTCATCCAGTAGCTGATGGGAGCAGAAGCAGAGATTCTCAGCTAAGCACTGAGCCGAACTCCTGGAATCCAGTTGTAGAAAGAGAAGAGTGATAAGCAAAAGGGTGAAGACCTTGCTGGGGAAACCCACAGAAATAGCTGACTGACTCCAGACTGACAGCTAGAAAACCTGCATAGGACCAAACTAGCATAGGCCCCCTGAGCATGTCAGTTGGGAGTGGGTGCTTGAGCAATTTATGGGGTCCCTGGCAGTGGAACCAGTATTTATCTCTTATGTATGAACTGGGTTTTTTTGAGCCCATTTGTTATGTAAGGATACCTTGCTCAGCCTATTTACAGGGGGGGGGGAGGGTATCGGTCCTGCCCCAAATGATGAGACAGATTTTGATGATCCCCCATGGGAGACCTCACTCTCTCTGAAGAGTGGATGGGAGTGGGGTGGGGAGATGGTGGATGAAGTGGGAGGGCAGGAGGGAGAGGGAACTGGGATTGGCATGTAAAATAAGATTGTTTTAAAATAAAAACATGATAAAAATACATTTTAATTTTTGTTTTCAGAGCTCTGGGGACCACAGCCAAACATATCAACAAGTGTTCCACTACTGAAGTCCATCCCCCAACCTTCAATTGCATACGTAAATAAAAAGGAATATCAAACAGCCTGGCTGGTTTGAATCCCAGGAAGATAATATCTCAGAAATGGGTGTGTTTCTCTGTCTCTCTTGCTGCCATTCTCTCACTCTCTCCACTTGTAGGTTTGTGGTAAAGATGCACCGGTACAGAATTTCAGATACTCAGTTTTGTTGACTGGCAGAATCTCCTCACTGGTCTTTGATCTTTAACTTTGAACATTCATAATCTAAATTCTAAAATGGTGCCCGAGTGATTGCTTTTAAATATAGCTTTTTCTTGGCCTTTAGGTAAAGGTAGGTTGACAGGGCTCATCATATAGACTCATTCCCACATACCTGTGCCAAGCTTCTCATTGCCAGCATTTGTTACACCAAGTTATTTCCTCAAGTAATATATTGTTTCCTACTTCCAAGGTTAATAGATAGCAATTCCTCTGTCTTATTTATCTGGCCAAGTCCTACTTGTCTTGAAATCCTCTATCAGTTGCTACCATCTGTTTATGTATCCATCTTCATTACATCTTCAAGACAATGACCTTGGATGATGTACCCCGCACAATGATAAAAATATTTTTAGAATAATTTGACTCATTGTTCTAGAATCCAGGTCTTGAAAGTCAAATCTCATCTGACAGAGTAGAGCCTCTGAGAAACATGAATTCAACATTTGTTTGTTGTATCAGTTAATGATTGAATGGAAAACAGTTTCCCACTGCCTTAAAGGCGTCGTGCAAGATATAATAGAGGTCATTTAGCATATTAAATTAAAATTCTAACTTACTCTGTTGCTGTAGAGATGTCCAGATAGAACTTCACAAATACAAGTGGAGCCTCCAGTATTGCAATCAAATTAGGAACTCAGTGGCAACTGTGAATTAATTTTGGAATCTGTTGTTTTCTCTGTCAGTCCTTTACAGATTTTGTCCTCAGGTATTTTGACTTCAGTATACCTCTATAAAACCTCAGGTATTACTTGAATGAGTGTCTTAAGCATTGGATTTAGAAAGAAGAGCTCTCCTTCCTTTGTCTTAGTTCATCAGATTGTGTAATATTTAATTAAGTGATGTAATTACAAAACAAGAACAATTGACACAGTCAGAATTGGTAGCAAACATAAGTAGCTCATCCAAACACAGGCTCACTGTGTGAGAAAGTGTCAACACACTGACTAAGGGAATAGCTCCACAGCATGAGACAGCTGTGCCTAGCATTGGACAGAATCAGGTAGTTACAGGTGTGTAAGTGGAATTAGATTAGAAATACCTCACTATAATAGATGATTTAGGGCACTTACTTTAGAATAATGTAGTGTTTTTAAAGTCAGCATTACTATAAACATCAATCCTTGTTGCACAGCAGAGAGCAGACAGTAGAGATGGCAGCAATTTGACTTTGAATGCATGATACAGCCTGGATACCCCAGTGTTCAATATTTGCTAATTCTTCCACCAAAATAGCACAATACAAAAAAAAAAAAAAAAAAAAAAAAAACAGAGAACTTTGAATCTGGCAGTCATATTCTAGTTTCTTCTTATCTTGTTTAGATCGGAGTAGACTGTAATGATAAGGACTAGTAAATTCAAGAACTTGGGTTGTGCATTATGATGAACCAAAGGGGTCATGAAATTATTCTGTTTTCATAAAGAGGAAACATGAGGCTTCTTAAAACCGGTTATGTTAATCTGAACTATTTTTTAACAAGAATGATCCAATCAGGATGAAACACAGAACATGTTTCATAGGTAGTAAATATATTTGGTCACAGGGTCACCTCATATCTAGGAAAAGCAACACTGTAGAAAGACACAAAGGCAAAGGGTGCAAGGTGAGTGTTAAGAGCTGCAGTGAACTCTCCCACAGAGGACAGTGCTTCAGGATGAGTGTATGGCAGCCAGATGTTTCCGTCAATCTCTTGATGTAAAGAAGTAGTTCCCCAAACTATCTTTACAGATTGTTTTTTCTTTTCTTTTCTTTCTTTCTTTGTTTTTTTATGTTGTGAGTGAGTCAGTCTCAAAGTGGTGGAATCTTGGATTTTCTTCTTTGCTACTAAACAAGAACAAGTAATAGTCCTCAGGAGTGTGCCTATGTGCTTCAGACCCCATGTAAAGGAAATTTTTATTCTTTTCTTTTTCTGTAATGCAAAAACAGGTATGAACATATATGAGCATAACATGCTTCTAAATAATGTATCTTTAAAAATCATATCCATATCTTTTGTCTCACAAAGCACAACTGTCCTGAGCGGTAGGGGAATATCAGGTTGTCATCAATGAAGTCAACAAGATTCTAGATTCAGTCTACTAATGCCATTAAACAAGTTTTTCTACTATTCCCATCTTTTCATCACACCTGCTAAATCCCTGCTAAACCAGGACTCATTTGTGTCTTGAAACAAACACCCTTTGAGTTTCCTTTTGCCTTTGTTACTCTGTGGTAAAGATTGTTAAGTTTCCTTTTGCCTTTGTTACTTTGTGGCAAAGATTGCTTTCCTTGCAATGCAGTTCCATGCAGAGTGTCTTACTGATTATCTCTGCAATTTCATTGACAAAGCATGCAAAGAGCAGTTCTTAATTTATTACCAGATTACCTTCAAGGTATTGTGACTGGGAGATTTCAGACAATACCCTATAATTTTTTTTTTTTTGAATTGTGCGCTAGATTATCTAGACTCAGAGTGCTCCTCTTTAACATCATATTTACCACTGTTTTGAGATTCTTGTTTCATTAGGTCCCACATTTTAGTCAAAAGCTTAGATATCTGATTTCCTCCTTGTTTTCTCTCTTACCCATCCTCTTATATCCAGTTTTTGAAAAGGAAACACGTGGAAGGCATTAGAATGGTCATTTATAACAGAGAGACAGGCCAGGAGACTCCAGAGATCAGAAACAAGTGTGGAGGAAGAAAGGAAAGCACAGAGGGCAAAAGAGGAGAGTGAACAGGAAGAGACATCCACATTAAAACGCTTTGCTTCCTCCCTGGCCTGTCTCTTCTGACTCTTCTCCATCTGGTTCAACCAGAATCCACTTTCATCTTGACTCCTCCCTTTTCCCACCTCTCTCCATCTCCAAACATCAGGTCTTTTAAGGAAAATGTGGAGCCAGCTTGCTTCAAGGGCCAGCAGTTGACAGAGTAACAACGATTGTAACCACCATGTGTGCTGCAGGAAGCCCACCTCCCCTCCAACTGCTCACTGAAGAAATACCTGCACTTGGTGGAATAACCAGGAAATCATGAGCTCAACCCACTCAGACCTCAAAGAATGAGGCAACGATACCCCTGGGAAGCTAAACTAAGCGTTCTGTACCACAGATGGACACCAGGATGCATCTGAATACAACATGACACCCAGTGACAGCATGAGATGGGGTTAGGATCCCATGTCTGTGCCTAGGACAGATAGACCATTAGACCAAGTATGTGGCAATTCTTATGAGCTGCCAACACACTCAGATCAGTCCTTGACCTGGTAAGAATTAGAAATGCTTACTTGGCCATCCTTATATTAATATAAAGGAAGTGTCCCAAGCATATGAGCAAACAATGACCAGAGAAAGGGGTATATTTAAAACTATGAATCAAATTAAATATTTTAAATCTAATAGCATGAGAATGAGGGCCAAAAAATGAGGACAGGGTCTGTAATGTAGACCTAATTGAGCAGACACCCTGTGCATCTCAGGCCTGGACTACATGCAATTTGTTTCTAAAAGACACAGAATTCTTGTCACTGCTCATCACAGACAAATGTCAGGACTCCAGCCAGGTGATGCACGCATGGATTGCTTCACATGTCAGTGATAACCCTCCTGCCTACAGAGATGTGGCCAGTGTCTAGACAAGAAGCCACTGCATCATGTCAAGGTACCTGATCAGAGGGCAGAAAGAAACCTGGAGCAATTTTAAGTTTAAAAAAAGGGGGGAGAGACTGGGCAACCAAGAATCTATGAAAATCTTTTCCCCAACACACACACACACACACACACACACACACACACACACACACACACACACGGGGCACTCATTTAAGTTTTCTCTTCTGTGGAGCTCTTCACTACCACACATTTTCTCTCTTCTCACCTCCTGCATCCATTCCTGAATAAATTCCAACCATATACAAACAAGGAAGCACTGAGCAAACCAATTGGCTCCCTACACCATCACTAAATTGGGTGTAAGTATCCACTTTTCTGACCCCACTCTGCATTTACGTAAGGGAGAGCAAGCTTAATTGCCCCAATCCCACAGCTATGTTGACATATTTCCAAATGATTACATAACTTCCCCACATCCTTTGCTCAGAAGAAATGTTTATCAAAAGCTTGGTCGCTGACAGGATGGCATTATTAGCCCAGCTCTGAGCTCATGGAAGTGCCGATTTGTTGAGGACAATCTTAACTGTAGTCACAAATCGGGTGCTTCCTGACACATTGCTCCTGTGAAGGTAGTCAAAGTAGACTATATAATAAAAGCATGAAAATGGCATGATGGAGGGACTACAGATATTGGAGCTGCAGTGGGGAGGTGGGGGGGGGGAGCAGTGTGCTGGGGACATATTCTAAAACTATCACAGGCTAAGGATGAAAAAACCAATTTTGAGTTCATTTCCATTTAGAAATGGCCATTTATTTAAGGTGTGTGTGTGTGTGTGTGTGTGTGTGTGTGTGTGTGTGTGTGTAAATCAAGCACAAAGATAGCACATTGCACATTGCACATTGCAATGAACTTTCTTCTGGAGGCAGGACAAATGGTTTCAATGTAGCTAAAACAGTTGTGGGGGGGGGCAGGAAAGGGAGCAGGAGACTTTCTGTATTGCAACTCCTGAAGATCAAACAGTGCAAAGCTATTTCAGCTGAGACCATGACCTTTACAAACAACACTAAAAAGGGACTTGCATCCTTCACTACAGCACAAAAGCTTCACTCCAGCACAAAAGCTTTGGCAATATTCAGTCACTATAAGCAAACACCAAAAGCACGGTTTCTCAAAAGCAAGGTCCATAAGACACCCTAATGGGCCCAGATGAGATTGAACTCACCATGGAAGGTGTATTTTTGGCAGCCGAAATGTGACTAATTAAGATAATTTAAAAATCAAGACCAACTTTAAAAAATGCACTTTTTGAGGCACACAAAAAAGCAATGAACGTGAAGTCTGAACAGCTTATACACAGTTCTCAGCTTTAAACATAAAGGTATTCATATTAAAAAAAATAAAATGTTGGTTTTCAACATATAAAAGTAGTAATTATGTAAAATAAATAGTCTACAGGTGAGTAAGTGTGAAGAGAACAGTACATACAATGATAAAAGAATAAGCAGGTATAACTTTTTAGAGGACAATCTGACAATAAAAATGACTAATGTTATATGCATTTCCTTGCTTTTATAAACACAAATTTCACTTTTAGAATATTTTCAAGTTCACAATGGAAATAAGCAGAGTTAAGAGAATTCTCAGATGAATCATACATGCCCAGTGACTTCAGCTTTCATTTCATACAGCAGAATGCTCCATGTTTAACATCAATAACACATTATCAACAAAAGTTGACAGTTTGCACTAGAATCTTGGGTATGGTACAGTCTGTGGGATGGAGTACATGCATAACATTGACTTGGAATGGCCCCCATAAACTCATATATTTGAATGCTTGGTCACTAGAAAGTAGAACTATTAGGAGGTGTAGCATTCTTAGAGTAGGTGTGGCCTTTTTGGAGAAAGTGTTTCACTGGGGGTGGGCTTTGAGAGTTCCAATACTCAAGCAAGGCCAAGTGTTCTCCTTTGCTAATGCTGTCTGATCTGGATGTAGAACTCTCAGCTACTTTCTACAGCACTGTTTCCTGTGACACAGTATTTCCTGCCATGACAATAATAAACTAAACCTATAAAATGGCCCCAATGAAATGATTTCCTTTATAAGAATGTACATGGTCATGGTGTCTCTTCACAGCAATAGAAACCTTAACCAAGATAAGTATCGTGCCTTCACTATTGTAATATCATATGAAATAAACCTAAGAGTATGCTTTTTCTTTGCATACCCTGTAATTCCCAGAAAACACTGGTCCTTTTATTGTTTTCATTGTTTTGTCTTCTCCAGAGTGTCATATGGTTTAAATGATAGCATGTGTAGCTCTTTCAGATTAGTTTGTTTTATTTAGCAGTAGTTTGCATCATCTGGTCCTTTTCATATCTTGGTAATTCATTTCCTTTTAGCACTTAGTAATATCCCATTGTCTGCATGCCCCACAGTTTACAATATTTGCAACTGATGAAGGACATCTTCATCACTTCCATATCCTGACAACCATGAATAAAGCTGTGATAAGCATCTTTGTGTAACCCTTCGTAAGGACACCAGTTTTCTAGTTTTCTGGGGTAAATAACCAAGCAGCTTAATTATTGTATCAGATCATAGGAGCTTATTCATTTTGGTAGTAAATTGCCAAATTGTCTTCTGAAGTTTGTTTACATCAGTAATGAAAAAGAGTCCCTGTTGCTTCATCACTCAGCAGCATTTGATGCTACCCCTGTTGTTGATTTTGGTTATTCTGGTAGTATAGTGATATCTTGTTATTTTGTTTTGCAGTTCTTCAATGACACAGATGTGGAGCCACAGTGCTTCCTATGCTCATTAATTAAAAGGTAACTGGGGATGAAAGATCCACTCTGAATCCAGAATGGGCTGAAGAAAAGGACAGATCCATAGGGAAGAAAACCATCACCTTCAGAAAAGAGACACTGGTGAAATTTCTCAAAGAAACTTAGCACTTCCAAATCCTCTGAATGTTTTATTGCACACATGTCAGCATTTTATGATGGTTTTTTGATTAATATGTGCAGAGAGAAAAACATTTCACATGTGCTTGCACACTCATTCCTGCTGTGAAAGCTCTGGGAATCGATGATTGCCATTCCTACATTCAGCTCCTCTAGCTTTAGACCCTAAAATTCTCTGTTGAGTCTATTTCAATTTTTGTAGTAATCATCTAAATAGGTGTCATGACTCATTAATGAATGGCCTCACAACCTTTTAAAGAAAAGAATCAAGGAATCAGTGAAGCACCTATTCCTAAATTTTAACTGCTTTTTTTTTTTTTATCCCATTTCCTACTTAAACAAGGAAGCATAAAATCAATACTTGAGATCTTATTAGTTTAAATTATCTGAACTTACCTGCTTTTTATTTTAGCAGGTAATTAAGATACCCATCAGTAATCTATATCCACACCTTCACCAAAGCTGAAAGGAAAAATCTACCCTTGGCTGCTTTGTCCTAAGTTATTCTAAATGCAGAACTTCAAAGAAACTGAAACAGAAGCACTCTGAAAGGCTGAATCACCATTTGCATTGGTGTATGGTCCCTTTGCTTTGTAAACAAACAAATTTTTAAAAGTAATGTACATATCTACATTAACACAAGCATGGACAATGTGTTATACACAAGCCAGCCAAAGATTTTTTTTGTTTTTGTTTATTTTATGTTTGAGACATCTGTTAACTTTATAAGTTTGTTTGGACTGCATAACCAAACCTCTATTCATGCCATATGAAAAGATGTTTGTAATAAGTCATGAGGATTCTATAACCAACAAGATATATCTCATCCAGTTTCAGAGCTGTTCCCATCTCAAGAGATCAGTACATATATCACCTATTTTTATAGTTTTTTTCTAAGTTTCTTTATGTCTGTAGCCAAGATTTTCAGGGTGTCTCTCCTAATCAAATCTGATCTCTCTTAATTTTGGAGGAATCCAGTCTTTCATTTCCTGTGGAAACAAAAGTATAACCTCTCCCCCAATGCAATATATTGTCTGAATTCCATTTTAAATTTAAGACATCCCTAAAAATACCTTTTACAATACCACCTCTCTCAGCAGCTACCATTCAGTCATCAGCAGCCAAAAAATTGAAAGTCAACAAAGCACTGAAGGAATACTCCAGATAGACTCTTGCAAAAGAAAAGAAGTGAGTGGTCACTGCACTAGATTAATATCTGGGTAGAAGTCTAGTGCTTTGTTTTAAAATATTATTTATTTAATATTTTTACGCGCACGCGCGCGCGTGTGTGCATACTCATGCGCACGCATGAGCAGGTTTTTATGCAGCTCCCCAGGGAGGCCACAGGCCATCAGATCATCTGGAACTGTAGTTACAGGCAGTTGTGTGTTTCCTGTTGTAGGTCCCAGGAACTGGATCTGTGTCCTTGGCACAGTAATGAGAGCTTTTAACTGCTGAGCTACCCTAATGTTCCTTTTGTGAGACTCAGCATTCTTAATTGAAAGAAAAGAAAAACCAAGCAAACATAAATTAAACCAAATACCATTAGGGAAGAATATAGGGATGATGACCAGTTCACCATATATGACAAAGTACATCTGCAAGAGCCAATGTCCCTCTGTGGAAAAACTTCTGTCCTACTGGAGAAACAGGTCTCAGTCTCCTAGCACTTAATACAACAGAGGTTCAAGAAAAGTCATTTGCTGTGTGTCTCAGGGAAGTGAAAGCATACGCTGGTTCCACTGTGGAGTACTTGGAAACAACAGTACTCAGTGCATGCTGAGGGAGCTGCTTCCAAGTAGGATGAAATCACCGAGACTTGTATAGAAAGCATATGACCAGCTAACCTTTAGGGAAGCACAGGGCTAACACATCTGAAACATCTGAAATGTTCTAAAAATCAGGGGCAGCCCTTTAAAAACACAATTTTTATAAACTTGTGAAGTAGAACCACATTTTATGTCCAAGATTTGTATGTCAGAAACAAATTGCGGTTGTGAAAATGTCACCTAAAGACTTTGGACTTGAAGTACTTTACAGACAAGATCAAAGCCCCTGGTTCTGCTGTCTCCCTCCTGCATCCTCCCACTGAGAAGATCCTAGAAAGGAAGGGGAAATATTACCATTTTAAATTAATTTAACACTCAGAAGGTGCTAAGTGCTCTTCAGAATAATATATTCAAAACAACACATGGAAATAATAAAAGTCTTTTCTGCTTATTGCTCCCTGAGGCAAAAGTTTGATTTTTTTTTCTTATGTGGTATCTGTATGACCTATTGTTCCTAGGTGTTTGCAACATATGATATCTAACAGTCTCGAATCACTGAAAAATAAAACATTGCCATGAAAACACTTGCTTTATTTTATTTTTAATAGATGTTTACATTTCCTCTCTAGTGTCAGAGATGGGTGCCTGTGGTTTTGATCTATTTTTTTTTCTTGTTTGTTTGGTTTCTTTTTATTGTTCTGTTTGTTTTTTTTAATACACGAATATGTAACAATGATTACAAACAAAGAGGCCATGAATTTGAGTGTAAGGAGAAGGTGTATGGGAGGATTTGGAGGAAGGAAAGAAAGAAAGGGTGGAATTATATAATTATATTTTCAAAAATACTATGATTATTTTTAGGGTGATTACTTATTTTATTGGACAGCTGGAGACAACCTGAAATAACTTACTAAGAAAAGAGGAAATCAGACTGTGAGAGCTCTGTCAATTACGTGTTTACCTCTCAACTGTCAGAATCTGCCTTTTACTCATATCATCCAGTTTTGGAAGAAAAAAAAAAAAACCAACTGGTTAAAGAAGTAATTTTGATGAGAAGGGAAGAAAGAAGTAGTTAGATATGATAGGGATATTCTCAAAAAGTAAAATTTATACATGCATGAAAATCATTTTGTGTAACCCTGTATAATAAAAACAAATCCTACATTAAAAAAAAAAATGCTGGGCATGGTACCTCATGTTTGTAATCCTAGCAGAGGTAGAGAGATGAATATTCATGGGATTCTCTCACCAGACAGCCTAGTGACTTCTTGGCCAGTGAGCCCGTCTCAAAAATAAATTTCTGACATTATTGAAAAGTGAATGATCCTGAAGAATGACAGGCAACACCTAAGGTTGTTCTTTGGCCTCTACACATATGAGTACTTACACACACATACATGAGAGAAAGACACAGAGACATGAGAGAGACAAAGAGACAGAAATAGACAGAAAGACAGAGATACAGAGAGGTACACAGAGAGACAGACACAGAGAGAGACTAAGACAAGCATAAAGACAATGAGCTCCTAGACCATGATAAGGTATCTCTAACATGAACTTCTGGAGAAAGAGAGGACAAGGAATTGGGTTCCAGGCAGCATCTTCTATCAGCCACAAGATTCCCCAAAGTAATTACTATCAGTCACAAGACATTCATTCTACCACAGAAGTAGTCAGCACTTGCACACATTTAATTGAGTCACGATTTTGCTTACAGATTTTAAGACTTAAGTCGCAGTTCTTAATCAATAAACAAAATCCATAAAAACAAACAGCTCTGGGTTCATGGGAGGATATGAGAAGTCAGTCTTAAGAAGCAGAATCTTAAGGAGAAGCTGCTAGCCAGAGGAGATATGTTGCATTGTACACTATGGGCAATGACATGGAAAAAAACCTTTCCATAATCCCTCAAAAAACAAATCTAAAACCTCAGTCTATGTCCTAAAATCTGCCTTGAAGGAATATACGTTTTTCTAAACCACCACCACCACCACCAATACTGTGATCACATCTCAACCTCCTAACAGCTTGGGACTAAGGTCCTTCAACAGACATCTTACTGACACACTGTTGTTTCCTTAACATGTAGACTCTATCTTAAATATGCATCCCCACCTCTTTGCAATACAAAAGAAAGCCTTGTTTAGGTACATTGCTTTGTCTGAGCAGCAGCTTATACAGTGAGACTGAAAAGCCTGTTCTTTTTGGGGAGTGAAATTTCCACTGCAGCCAGCCACTCCATTCTCAACACCTGGGAAGATTTCCTCATCAACGGAATGGCACACGTTGCAAGTGACATGTCAAATAATATATGAATAATGATGTTTAGGATACATCTTTGTCATTGTACCAGGGAACATATACTCATGGTCACCTGGGCTTGTGTTCTTGATTTGTTTTAAAATTTGTTATTCTATATCATTATTATGTGTGCACGATGTGTGTTTGGGAAAATCAGAGGGTAGCTTTGTTCAATCAGTTCTCAGCTTCCACCTTCATGTCAAAGTTGGGGATGGAACTCGGGCCATCAGGAGTTCATGGCAATTGTCCTTACACACTCAGTTGTCTTATCTTGCCCACTGACTATGATTTTTTGTTTTTTACTATTTTTATTTGAATATAATTATTACAGGAATCCCTGATGCCTTGTTCTCGGGGGAAGTCTTTGCAGTAGGTATATACTCTGGACAAAAGTTTGACAAGATAGTGGAATGGAAAGAGGAAAAAAGAAAATCTAGGTCCTGAATAGACTGCTGTCTTCCAGCTAGCATTTGAGCCCATGCTGGGTGGGTTGGGTGGTTGTGTCAAGCATGGGCTGTTTGCAGCCTGCTTCCAGCAGCTGTTGCTGGACACTTTCTGTTGACAGACAGGTACATGCTGTTATCACACACTATATCTGAGGGGTTTCCCAGGAGAAAAGCAAAGAAACCCTTTCAGAATGCATACAGCTATGGCACTGAACCAACCACTCTTTGGATAATAATATTTGCCATAGCTTTAAACAAACAAGCAACTCACCACCAAAGTCTGAATTTGTATATATTTATATATAGGGGTATTTTTTTTCCTAGTCCAAGTTAACATAACTTTACAAAATGTAGCCATTTACACCTGCATCTGGTAAATTAAAAAAAAAAAAAAAAAAAAGACTCAGAACTAATCAGGCATGAGAACTAACTTTATCTCACAGAGACATCAGCAGCAAGGCTGAGGTTGTCTGCAGACACACGAATGAATGTGTGTTCATGTTAACACTTAGCTGTCATATCTGATGTTCAGCATCACATGCCAAGCCCTGCTATAATATGAGGTCTGATTTCACTCACTGGGCATGCTCCTTCCCCCTTAAAACTCTAAGAGTGGATCTAGGACCAGCTCAGGTCTTTCCTCTTCACAAGAGTGAAGGGTTTTCACACCTCATTAAAGTCAGATGGAGCTCACTCTGTGGGAGAGAAAAAAACAAAACAAAACAAAACAAAAACCCAAAAAAAAAAAAAAAAAAAAAAAACCGAACAAACAAACAAACAAGCAAAAAAAAAAAAACCACCAACACCTTCTGGGTATCCCTACACTGAAAGAAATACCTCCCTTCTCTTGAAAACAAATCAAGCCAGCCAAAATTCCAGTGTGGATGGACCCCCTCCCAGCTAGGAGCTATTGGCAATTTATGGCTCCTGGGATGACAGTTTGTTTTCTTCAATGAATCAGGCCCCAAGGGGCCACCTCTGCCCTGTAGATGTCCCAAATCCCTTAGAACACAGGGGGCACTAACTGGACTCATAGGGTTTTTTTTTTTGTTTTGTTTTGTTTTTTTTTTTTTTTTTTTTTTAAGGAGAAGAAAGTGGTGGAGGAGATAGGGAAGAAGTTATGGGGAAGGAGTGAGCCTGGATTTTGTCTAAACACATTTTATGCATATTAGTACTAAATAAATTTTTTCATACAATATTTTAACCATGGTTTTCCTCTCTCACAACTCCTTCCCATCTCTTTACCCACCCAACTTCATTTTCTTTCCTCTCTAAAAGACCAAAACTTTTGTTTGTTGTTTTGAAAATACTTTTTTTTCTTTTTAAAGAAAGCAAACAACCATTTCCCAAATTCATGTTAGGTCTTTGAGTTCTGGCACAGTAACTTTGTTCTGTTGTTTGGGTTCATGATTTGCCACATCTGAATAAAATGCTTTGAGTTACAGGACTCACTTCTTTGTTAAGGCTAGAGCACTTGCTCCTCCAGCCTGTAATAACCATAAACTATTAGATACAAAGGGATCCCAAGATCATCCCAAGAGTTTTTCACTCTCACTTTAGAAGTCAGTAAACTGGGGAGAAGAAATGATGAACACAAGGTCACTCATACATTTTCTAAAGGAATAGTGAGGAAAGAGCGAGGCCCCTTGAATGAGAAGCTTCCTCTGGAGGTTTCTTCTAGTGTCATTGGGGGAGAGGGGCTTGCTGAAAAAGCATGGGGTTGCTTTGACTCTCAGCTCTGTTGTGATTCTCAAAGATGAGCCTTCTTTAAGGTTGATATATTCATCTTGGACAAGCAAGAAATATTTGATAGTATGAAAATGAACATATGTCAGCATACTTATTGGATTTATTTTCTTCCCCATAAGATGAACACAAATCTGTAACGAGTTCATTTTTTTCTGCCTGCTGCCCCCTGGTCTTGTCCCGCCGCTGCGCCAGCCCCAAATAATGTACAGAGACTCTGTATTTGATACAGTGCTGTTGGCCCGGTTACTTGTTTCTTCCCGGCTTGCTCTGTCCTAAGTATTAATCCATTTCTGCTGGTCTATGTTTTTCTCTTACGGGGAGCCAGCTGCCGCATACTTCTCTCTCCAGACTCTCCATCTTGACTCCTCCTTACTACTTCCTATTTCCTCCTGTCTCTCCTATCTTTCTTTCCTATTGGCCAACAGTGCTTTATTATTAACCAGTATGAGAAACATATAGAATGACATCTCCCATCATCTCCTCTTTTCTGTCTAAATAAAAAGAAGGTTTTTAACCTTAACATAGCAAAATATATTATACAACAGTTATCAAGTAAGAATCACAGTTAACAATATTTAGTCCATTAACATTTAGCAAGATTTGAAGAAAATATTCCATCATCTATTCTATCTTTGTGTGTCTAAAGTCTAAGTAACTTATCTTTAATCCTAAATAATGAGAACTATAACCATAACTATCTGTCTTCAACTCCTTCAAAGACCACGAAGGATAATATATAAGCTCTAGAAATGACAGAGAAAACTCACTTTGTCAGTCACCTGAAGTTGTTTTGTAATCTTCCATCTTCAGCCCATAGGCCATAGTGTGTCTGGCAGACTCTTCAGCAAAGCAGGAAACTTTAAACTGTCTTCTTGTATTGGCAGTTTGTCAGTCACTTTCCTCTGTGTCCTGTAGACTGTCTGGCAGACTCTTCCATGAAGCAGGAACTCTGTAGCAATGTCCATCTTGAATCAGCAGTCACTTTTCTGTGGGTCCTGCATGTCCAGTTTATATAGCATAAAGTCAAACAGTCCAGACAAGAGCAGTACCTTGTCCAAATGGTTAGTCTTGCCATATTGGAAGTAACTTTATAATGCATTTCTTCGATGTCCATCTTCCATCTTCCTTTCTGGTTCAGGTGGTGTTGCCAGGAGCATTTATGTCTCATTGTCAAGAAAAACCCTAAACCATGTTAAATGCCATATTCTGTAGGTCTTTGAAAGGTTTGAAGAATGCCTATTCATCTCAAATACATCTCTGTATATCTAGAAAACCTAACTAACTTAACTATAAGTTTCCTAACTAACTTAACTATAAGTTTTGACTATCATAGGTAATTATCTATAATCTGTACTACCTTATACAATACATTTCTAAATGAACTATATAAACACAATACCTAAACAAAAGGAGAAATATACATATCATAAAATTGACCTTAAATTGTATCAATAAATGAAAATCCATTCCAAAACAAAGTATTCATATCTATACCATAATCCCCTTTTTACCTTTAAAAAGATATTGGTTGTGGTCATTAACCATTTATAACCAAGTCCATTTAAATGAAAAGAAACATTTATAAACAATATTTGGGGATGTGGGCGTCGTTCTTTCCAAACTGCTTCCTGTTGGAAAAGGGCGCTGTCATGGGGGATTCTAAGAAGATGTTGTAGTCTGCAAGGCTGCTTTGTTCAAGCTGTTTTGAATGTTGGATCACCAGGAACGCTGTTTCAGGGGCTCTGGCTTGATCAAACCACATTAGTCTGGAAAGAATCCACAGCTTTTTATTTTCTTTGGAAACAAAAATAGAAATCCTTTTCCCCAGTAACTTGTCCTTGAACTTAAATTTTGGAGTCTAAGCATTTTTAAAATATATAAATTGAATTAATCCAGCAACATTTCCTTTATCAGTTGTTGTTATTTTCTCAGCAGTCAAACAATGCAGAGACAACACAATAGCATACAGTAACCAGATTCTCTCTGAGCTTTTCACCTTTACGTGGCTTTATTATTACTCTGTTTCTTTTACTTTTTATTTTTTGAGACAGGGATTCTCTGTGTAACTCTTATCTGTCCTGGAATTCACTCTGCATACTAGGTTTACTTTGAAATCACAGAGATCTGCTTGCCTCTGTCTCCTGGGTGCTGGGATTAAAGGTGTGTGCCATCACACCCAGTTCCTCTTTGTCTCTTTAAAACCATTTTATTTTTTCCATGTCTAAATATATTTTAAAACACACTGTAAACCTTTAGAGGTTTTTCTTAATATGAATTTGTCTTTACTGTAAATCTTTATCTTCGTCTGGCCATAAGTCTTTTATCTGGTAAACAACAACATTACTAAAATGAAAGTCATAGCTGTGTCAGCTGCGGTTTACCAAAGATGGTGGCGAGTATTTTACCGCCAGCAGTGAGAACTGTGCTCACTGCCTTAGTCTGCATGCTGCTGGCTTGGAGATATGGTCACTGCCATTGCAAGCTCTCGTACACACCAATAAATTGTTAGCAGTGCTTCTTAAAAGCTGTGTGGTTTTTTGCCGCTTATGCTGAGTCAGGAATCTTCCCTTAAAGGCGCTGCGCAAATATCTGCTTGTCTCTCGCAGAGTCCAACAGAGAAAAATGCTGATACCAACAAACCTTGCTTATCTGTTCTTTTGTTTCTAAAACCATTTTTTAAGCTTTTGTTACATTTTAAGTGTAAGTTCTTAGCCACGTGTGTAGTGAGATAATCCTTCTGTGGCACTGACCACGCCCATTGGGGGGTGGAGCCATGGGTGGAAGTGACCTGTGGAAGGAAGTCGGAGGGAGAGCCGGAAAAAGCTCTCTTGCTGGCGTGACTTGGACAGGAGAGGATCGGGTTGAATTTCCTGGTGTTTATCTATCTAGGTTGTAAGTTATTTCTCCCTGAATAAACATCTATTTGGCCTATTTGTTTATCCTGATCCTTATTTAACCACGTTATCTGGTGTCAGAAGTGGTGTAAGGCAGAAGAAAACAAATTCTGGGGACTCATTTCTTATATGCACTTTTCTCTCTGAAATCCTAATTTTCTCACATACTTTTAATGCTTATTGTTGTCTTTCCCTAATGCATACCTTAAAACTTGAAAATTTTACTTTAATATTGATGTGTAACTTTTCCACAAGGAATAATAATGATTCCTAACAGCAGTCTTTAAACTCTCTGGGAAGAAGATGGGGCCCCACATCGTTTCCACTTGACTCAACCTGATGCATCTGAACTACAAACATCACCCTAAAACTGGTTTGAGACTGTTTTGCTCGAGACAACTCATGACTAACTAGCTGTAATGGTGCACCTTTTTATTACACCCTGGCCAGAGTTTCAAATAGAACTACAGTCATAAATTTTCTGCCACACAGTGACTAGCTACATATGTCACAGCCAGTTCTGTTGAGAAATTTGGTTGCTAAAAATTTTCTTCCTACAGGATCCATTGGAACAATCATCATCCCATTTCAGCAGGAAGTAACCTTAAGATAACGACGCCCCTTTTCCATACCCTTGGAATTTTGGGATAATAGTCATCGTCTTGGGGTTGGTTTTAGTTATTTAGGGTTGGGTATGGAAGGTGATGCTTACACTCGGGTTTATCTTTTAGACAGGAATAGGGAATGGTTGGGAAAGGTATGGTTTAGATGGGATATAGGTAGATTAGCCTATTTTCTTGAGAATTTGAGTAATAATGAGATAGTATTTTACAGCTTACATTGTTATGTATTCTTATGTGGTAAGCTATGTAAAATTAAGTTTACATTTTGTTATATTGTGTTAAATCTTTCCACTTACAATGTTTTATGCACATTATTTTTTACCATATTCTATGTATGTATACTTTTCTTGTATTCAAAACATTTTGTATATTGATACAATTTGGGATATTTATTTTGCTGCCCTTTATAGTTCTACCTCTAGTCTTGACACTAATACTCTACCTCTATTTTAGGGATTTACATGTATGTATATTTAAATAGTTATATTGTTTAAGTATTTGTTCTTGCTTTACTCAGGGAAGTTTTAATCAGTCTTTTAGCTAAATTCCTGAGTATTACAGATTATCTTCACTCATGTTTCCTGTACCTATGAGATTAGTCAGATATAGATGCTTAATCTTCAATCACTTCATAGACATGCAGAACATGGCATTTAAATGTTTTAATATTAGTACTCCATTGACATGAGACACTATTGCTCCTGACAGCACCGTGCACTTTCCCGAAAATATGTTGGACACTGTTGTTGCTCCTGCTGGAGTTCAATCTCGCCTCAGCTAATGGCCTGTTGGGCAAAGAATTACCCCCACCTTGACCACTGATTTGGACATGCAGTCCTATATGCTTGCAGGAGACAAATATAGAAGACTGCTTGACCTTGCCAAGTCAGGGTAAGACAGCCATTCTACCTCCCTGCTGTTGTTGTGGTCTGTCAAGTTCTCTTGGCCTTAGCCAAAACTGGGTGTACCAATGTTGCAGTGAGACCTAGGGTGACTGTTCAGGTGGCTTGCTGTTTCTGTCCTTGCTGCACCTTTTGGAAGTTGTCCATCCACATTTCCTGTCTACTCTAGTATTGTTATTTTCCTTCTCAGGTCTTGATGAGGTTGAAGATTAAACTATCACAACTATTATTCTCTCTTCCTAGTTAGATATATTAGGTACTAGACTTACGTTTTCCAGCTTAGGACAACTCTATTGTAAACTCCATTATGCCTTCACCCTAGGACAAGATATGTAGGTCATTTTGTTCTCAATTTTCCTTTTCTTATAGCACACTTGTTATTCACTGTTTTGTATATAGTTTTGTATTAAGCCTAAATCTTTTCTTTAGACTAAAAGGGGAATTGTAGTGAGATAGTCCTTCTGTGGCACTGACCACGCCCATTGGGGGTGGAGCCATGGGTGGAAGTGACCTGTGGAAGGAAGTCGGAGGGAGAGCTGGAAAAAGCTCTCTTGCTGGCGTGACTTGGATAGGAGAGGATCGGGTTGAATTTCCTGGTGTTCATCTGTCTAGGTTGTAAGTTATTTCTCCCTGAATAAACATCTATTCGGCCTATTTGTTTATCCTGATTCTTATTTAACCGCGATACAAATCCAGAGTAAAAAAAAAAAAAAAAAAAAAAAAAAAAAAAAATCACAAAGCAAACAAACATAACAAATAAGAAAATTTTTTAAAAAATATTTTATAAAATAATCCGGTCTCCAAGCCGGATTTATAGCTGGCTGTCCTTGCTTCTTGCTAACTGCTCAACCCTTCTTCCTCACTGGACTCAGGGTATAACACTTCAGTGTCCATTAGCAGAGGCAAAGGAGATAAAAACAGTATTCTTAGTACAGCAGGTTGTGGTGACAGCCACCACACAGCAAGACACAAGATGTTCCTCACTTGCTGCTCACTATCTAGAATGCAGAACCACTCCATCCATAAAGCCCAAAGGCCATGGGATACTACTTTTCCTCTGTTTAAAATGACTGCAGAGAGTGTAGACCATGTCCAATACTACTGCTTTTATATAAAACATTTTGAAATATTATCTGGTAGCCGGGGAATAGAAAAGAGATTTGTTAAGTTACAACATGCCAGTAGGAAGTATTCATTTTGTTTAGCCCTGTGGCATTTGAGGGACCTTTCCACCAGCAAGACTCTGCCTAAGTGCAGAATGTAATATAGTGTGGCCCCATAAACTGAAATAAATGCTCAGTCTGCAAAGCTATGAGGGAGATGGGAGGAAAGAAAGAAAGACCAAAGGGATTTATAGGAGACAGACAAACTAGAGAAGCATACAATGAAATGATCAGAATATATGCATAAGCATTCATTGATGCAAGGATGCAAGATACTGCAAGACAAACATTACTAGAAACATTAATGCAATAGTTGAGAAATGTGACAACTAGAAGTCTCCACACACGGTGTTGATTTGTTTATTGGGTGCCATTATAGTGAACTCCAGATTTTCCTGTTTAAAAAATCCTAGTTATAACCAAGTAAAAGACACAGGGAACTTATTGACAAATGCACTAACTTCAAAGTCCCAAAGTAGACCAAAGTAGAAAATAAATTGAGGCTCAATGAATCAGTTCACCAAATAACAGAAGCTCTGCTGAGAATGGGATGGCTCCAGCTTGATGAAAGAAAACTGAAATAGTCAACATGATGGACACATAAGGACACCAGTCCATAATGTATATAATTGAGAATTTTTTGACTGTTAAAAGAACACTTCATGTAGCTATGGAAATAACAGGCAGTTCCTTGATGCAATATATAAGACACTTATTTCATTTTTATGTTCTGTATGTGTTATTAATTATATTATTAATATTAAAAATGTAATACCACACTAATCAAGGTCTCCTTCCCAACAAGTCATAATTAAATAAATGCCACATTCTTGATTGCGCTAAGGCCAATTAAATCTAATTTCTCTTCTGTTTCCATACAAAGGCTGCAGCTGTACATGCTATCCAGGGATAATTAATTGCCACCAACTACCTCCTTTTTAAAGAGAGGACTGTCTGAAATTGGAGGCACAACATGTGACCTGAGGCCAAACATAGCCTACTGCTCTTTGCAATGTGAATGACTCCTTAATGACCAGGGCTGATGTTTTTTCTTTCTACAAACTGCTGTCCATTTTATCCATATCTTACACAGAGACAGATAAGGTCTATCTGTCTAGCCTGCTATTCTTGGTTTCATAAGTGTGTTTTAACTGCATAGAAAACAATGGACAGACATAGGAAGAACTTTTCCTAGTCCCAGGGCCCCCAAGGACTAACCACTGCCTTTCTGTGGGATCCAACACCCTCAGTGCCAGGGGACACCAGCAAGTCCATGCCAGGACAAAGGATTTTAATTGGGTCCAAGTTTAAATGAGTAAGTTCTAACTCTAATAGGAAATAACTAGAGAATGTATTTGGGATGGATAAAAGTAATAGATTTTATTACTTAAAATTAAAATTAAAAGAAGCCTCAGAGACTTTGGTGTGTCCTAATGGTATGTCTCCATCAATTCCCTTCTATTTTTAGTGCTCAGGAATTCCTCAGAAAAAGTGGAAAAATTATAATAGCCAGTGGGGATGGAGGACATTAAGAAAATAAAGTCCTCTGAATACAGTAGGTCCAATACACTCGTAGAGACTGTGACAGCTTGCAACAGACCTGTATGGAGTCCCAGCACTGAGAAAGAAACCCATCTCAAACCCAGAAGTTATATCCAACTTACAGTACTTGCAAATGAAAACTCAGTTCTCTCCCATGGGGTGCCACTGGTAATACAAACCACTCTTAAAGTCAGTTACCATGCCTAGCAGTAGAGAGCCAACACAAAATGAACTCAATGGCATCTTTGGAGGAGCTTTGTCTCATAATGTTTTGACAATGCTTTACAGTTTACACACACACACACACACACACACACACAATGACTTCCAGTTTTGTGTTTTTTAGGGGGTTCATGTGTGTATGAACATGTGTGTCTCTTTGTCTACATGTGTAGCTTGTGTATTCTTTGTCTCTTTTTCTTTTTCTTTTTCTTTTTTTTTTTTTTTTTGCCTGTTTTATCCTATCCTGGTTTGTATCACCTTATTTTATTGTTATTCTTTAGGTGCCTGTTTGTTTTCTGACAAGAAACAAAATTGGTATAGATTCCCATGGGAGAGAAGGTGGAGAAGAGTCTCAGAAGAGTTAGGAAAAGGAACCATAATCGGAATACATGATATTAAAAATATTTTTAATAAAAAACAGGAAAAGGTGGAGGGTGGGAGGGGAGGGTGGTCAAGGTGCATGTAAGGGGGAAGAGAAGGTAAGGGGGGGAGGGAGGGGAAACTGGGATAGACATGTAAAATAAAAATAAATAATTAATTAATAAAAAAAGACAGGAAAAGGAAAAAATAAGAAGTCTCAGATCAGGGGTCAGGTAAAAGTTTGTTAAAATATACCCTAAAGAAATATATTGGGAACTATACAGGAATAGAGACCCATTATGGGTTTGAAGATTCTTAAAGTTGGATGGAAATGCTCAAACCCCTTCTTCTAAAGACAGTTTCTAAGTTCTTCTTATCAACGAAAAATTAAATATAATTTTTGTTTTGTTTTAGTCTCAAACACAGGATTCCCCTCTTTATCACCCACCCTGTTATTTAGTGATTTCATGGGGGTATATAGTTTTATTCTTCAATTGTGTGTGTGTATGTGTAAATGTCTGTATGCCTGTGAGTGTGCACACTTGTACAGCTATCCAAGAAGGTCAGAAGTAGGGTTTCACATCCCTGGAGCTGGAGTTAGAAATGCTTGTGAGCTGACCTCTATATCTCCTGGGAAATGAGCAAGGTCCTCTACAAGTGCACCAAGCACACTGAACCACTGAGATCTTTCTAGCCCTTGTTTGTGTGCCTGTGTCTGAAAATGTACTTCAGGGCTGTGAAGATGGCTTAGTCAGTCAGCTTTTTGCATTGCAGCTATGAGAACCAGAGTTTGGAAGCCCAGAACCCATGGACAAAGGGGAACACTGTAGTTCTCACCCTTAATCTCAGTGATGAGGAGATGGGAACACAGAAACAGGAACATTCTTGAAGATCATTGACTATCTAGCCAAACAATGTGAAACCCTATCTCAAGAAGGCCATGCACAAATTACACTAGGTTGTCCTCTGGCCATCACTCACAGGTTTATACACATGTGCTTGCACATACACTTGCACAAACACACTCAACACATGCTTGTACACACAGCAGCACAAATACAAGTAAGAAAAATAAATAGATAAAATCATTCCAATGGCTAGTATACTGGGCAGAATAAATACAGTTGATTCCCAGCCTCCAAATCATCCTCTCAGAAGTGATTGTTTCTCAGGCTTGCTTTGGGAAGTTCCATGATGTAGTCTCTTCACCCCTTCTATGCACATCCTCTACAGTACTCTTCATTCATAATGGGTGGCTAGAAAACAACCCAGAAGCTGAGTCATGTAAACACAAAAGACATTCTCATTATTTAAACTCAACCACTGCAATAATGCAGTATCTTTCTTTACTGTGAGGTATGTTTCCTATTTGGTAATCAGCTGGCTTATTATCCACAACAAAAGCCACAACTATTTCTGTTCTACAAAGTTAAGGCTCTCCTGTTTCATGTGTGTAAGTTCAGTTTTTGTTTAACTCTGTCCAAGCCTCACAAATTACAAAATTCATAGCTCATATGGGCGTGAGCTCCCATCATTCTCCTCAAGCTTGGTGTCAATTTGTCTCTCTTGTATCATTTTGGATAAAGGTATTTAGACAACAAAGGTTCATAAATGGCCTGTAAATAACTCCCAATATTTGAAGTTGATGCTCTGGTAGCTGTATTTCAAGCAGAGACATTGAGTTTGCCTTCTTCATATCAATAGTTTCCAAGCCACTGGCATTTTCATTTTATATTTACCTCTATCCTCAGTAAAACCCTGTGAGAGTGTATTCATTACCAATGCCTGTGCATGTGTTTCTCTGTGGGCATACACAGTAAATTAAGATGTCCTTCTGAGTTCAGTAAAGCTGTGCCCTGGAATGCTATAGCATTTAACCACAGGCTTGATCCTACTTCCTTTGTAAATCATTTTGGGCATGTGCTTTCTGAAATATGAAAGTGAATTATTGCCTTATTTTCATACTGTGGGTATTGTTTATTATGGAAGGGCCATTAACCCTGTAAGATGCTGACAATCTTCCACTCTCTTGTCTACAGCAGACGATCATTTACTGTCACACTGATTAAATATATTATGACACCCAGCTAGTAATGCACAAGGTATGTACACGGGAAGACCGTGCTTCATGGACTTTCTCACTGTTCTCTCTTTAGCATTCCACAGAAGAGATTTGTGTCTAATTTGATACTTTTAGAATAAAGAACATCACATTACAAGGAGCTATTTTACCATCGTATGCTCACATACATTGGTCTCCAGAGAGACCCCAAGGAAAGGATTTATATTAAAAACGACACAAAGTAACACTTCTGATTACATTTATTATAAGCATCCATAGTCTGTCTACGTTAGATGCCGGAAACTTTGAACTCAGGTTTCCTCCTTTACTACAAGCAATAAAAACAAATTTCAAGTTGAATTTCCCCAAGATAAGCACTAAAATAATGCTACCCTCCAGCTTAGTTTTGAGCCTCAGCCTACCAGGGGAGCTTGAGCGTGGCACACACAGATCCATCCCGCATACACATGTCCATAAAGATACATTATAAATTACAGTTTCTACATACTGTCTCTGTACACAGGGAGAAGCTGCTATAATTTAGTTATTTACTATGTACTACCAGTGCTGTAAAATGTCATTTTCTAAGAATACATCCGAGGCTTAAGTCAGCATTTTTATGATATCATCTGCACTGGGAAAACATTAAAGGCTCAATATTTAATAAACATAATAAACATCCCCATGAAACAAATTGTTCATAAACTACCTGTTTAATTTTTCAGGGTTCCTGAACCACATATTTTCTTATTAGTTGTGAGCCTGCTGGGTTGGAGGATAGATAGGGCCTGTCAGGAATAGAATATAATGTAGCGGTTTTATGAATTATTTCTTTGAGGGAAAGCCTATTACAGCTGACAAGAGGGTGATGATATTAGCCCATCATCATTCAGATAGTACCACCCTTCCCCCTTTCCATCCGTCAGGCCCCTGGTATGGGGCTGTAAGCCACACCATCTTTGCACAGCCTACACAAAGACAAATTTTACTCTTTTTCTGAGTCCATGAAACATTTAGTATTTCATTTTGAATCATGGCAGATGACAGAAACAAATGGCCTAATGAATCTCGCTTATTGTCCCTTGCAAATCCGATGAGCTAAAAGTAAAATCTCTGTTTCCATTCTCTGTTAGGTTTTCCTTTCTTCCCTTTTTCTTTTTCTTTTTGATGTGCCTCGTCTCCCTGGGAAGATATTGGCTATAGTCTAAACAGAGTCTGAACTTACAGAATTATTTTCATAATCAAGTCATTGGATTTTTTAATCAGCTGCATCATTCTTTAGTGGCCCTTTCTCCACTACAGTCTACAGTCACCTTTAGGGGGATGTGCATTTTTCAAATCTTGTTGCTTTATAATATATAAATACAACAAGAGACAGGATCAGAAGGAAAAGAAATAACAGATAAATTCTTAATGCCTTTGGGGAAAATGATCAAGATGAATGAAAGGGCAATATGAATTAGGTACCTTTTCTTCTGGCACTTACTGAAAGTTAAATCACATATTTTACATTTCTGATTTGCAAATGAATTGACGAAACATGCACAACTTCTACGGCGACTTCTCCCAGTTGTACCTGTTGTGAGTATGGCATGTGTTGGGGGAGGGATCTGTTGAGTGGGGTCTCTCTAGGAAGTATGTCTACTTAGCAATAGCGTTCTTCCCTGGCTATTTGGTTGGCTCCTGGGCAAAGCTGAGTCCAAGGCCATGCCACACATACAGGTGACCTGGCAAACAGCATCCATCAAAATGGGATTTCCTTTATGCTCTCTGCTACACTTTTTAAAGGAAAGTATTATTCCCTGGATATATTCTAGACCCTTTAGCTGCTTCAGACTGTGTTCTCAAGGGGCCCCAGTTCCTGGGCCCAGGCCATAGCATATATCTATGTTTTCAATGGGTTTGGTTGTGTTAAAACGGATCAGAGAAAGGAAGTGAAGAATTGGGTCTAAAATAGGGAAGATGTCCAGAGTCCTAAGAGAAAAGGAGAAACCCCCTTCTTTGGTTCTTTGCTCTGCTTTGGCCTCTTTTATCCCTTTCTCTGCTTCTCTATAATGACTTCTTCATAGCCATTAGAGTTGTCAAGTAAATTTTTCTTAGTTCAGCTATGAACAATTGATCCTGATAGATGTTAATAGCTCCAAACTAAGGCAGAGTCTGGAGTCAACAACAAGGATACTAATTCTGAGCTTAAAAAGAAAATAAAGGAGAAGGTGGAGAAAGTTTGACAAGTGATGCCATAACATAGGTCAGAGGTGTTCCTGTTCAAATTCCCTTCATTTTTGGAGAAAAAACTGAGCAGTAAGGCTTATAAGTCACACAATGTTAATTATTTAAGTCAACATTATTTGATGTTTCGATAGAGAATAAAATTGGCATGGCCGTTCTTGATCAAATGAAATTAAAATTTCCCAGCTTTTTTTGATAATGTAAGTTTGTTTCAGAAAGTGCATACCACACTGGTTTTTAGTATATGTTGCAAATTCTTCTAAGGGCACTTTTGCTGATAGTCATAATTATAATTCAGCCTTTAGGAAGTACCATGTCAACATCTTCTACTTTTATTGTGCTCTTAAGCTACTAATTTCAAAACTGGCCACTTGTTACCTCTTTCCTGGTGGTCTAGTGGTTAAGGTTTCAGCCCTCTTAAAACCACTGCTTGCCTTGCTAAAGAGAGATTATTATAACTAAGTCATTTATTTCATAAAATTCTAAACAATAAGAAAATGTTAAAGTCCAACCAGCTTAGAAATGGATCAAAGACAGTTGTACAAAAAGCATACTTTTTTTGGTAAGTATATAGCTCTAACCATTTGATCAATTGAGGACCGTCCTCTACTAGGTGCCTTTGGTGAACTCTCTGTGTCCATCATTTAGCCTGGCTTATATATCAGGCTGAATGAAAAAATTTTAATTGTAAGAATTAATTAACTTTATACTTCTTCCTATCCCCCATGTTTTATCAGTTGAAGGGAAAATTTGTGCTTATAAGAGCAAAAATATATTAATGTACTTTCAAATCTGCAATAAACTAAACCCAAAACTGAAAGCAAAGGAAAGCAAAACAAGTATTTCCCACAAAGACTTGCCTTGACTATTTTGAAAGATTTTATTTATTTTCTGTTTATTTTTTTTATACCTGAGTATATGTTTGTGTACCACATGTGTGCAAACTCCTACAGAGGCCAGGAAAGATCATCAGATCCCCTGGGCCTGAGTTATAAGCACTCATAAGTTGAGACTATGGGTTCTGGGAATCAAACCTAAGTCTTCTGAAAAAGCAACAAGTGTTCTTAACCACAGATTCATCTCTCTAGCTCCACGATTTAATTTTTAAAAGACTCAGCATGTAAATACAGCTTTGATAAGTTAACTTGGCATCTTCTGGTTTCCATATTGCTATAATCAAGGTAAATCAATGTTCTATTTAATCATTAATATCCTTTTTTTCATGGTGTTAAAACAAACTTTCCTGCCAAATCTTTATACATTGTTTGGGCCCTGGGACCCTAACTAGAAAGAAGGACACACACAGACATGTGGGCACCAAAAGGCTAGGATTTTGATGATTGGGTTCTCAGACAGTGAAGCTTCAGCACTCTGGAAGCTCGGTGAACTTAGTATATACAGCTGGGCAGGGAGACAGTCTTAATTATAGAGCTGGACAAGAAAGTAGGGTATTTACATGCAGCTAAATAATGAGCCAGGATTATTATACAGAGCTGAACAAGGAGACTGTGTTAGCTAATCTCAATGGAGATAGTTGTAGGAGGAGTTTCTCTGTGTCTCAGCAGTTGCTTCCCAAATAACCATCCAGAGGCTTAATATTAATTATAAATGCTCTGTCAATAGCCCAGGCTATGACTAATTAGCTTTTACCACTTAAATTATCCCATTTTTATTAATCTACGTGCTGCCATATGGCTTGTGACTTATCTATCCTTCAGCATATCCTATGTACTGTGTCTCCTGGCAACTCTACTGACTCTGTTCTTCCTCTCAGCATTCTGTTTGGTTGACCTGCCTATATGTCCTGCCTGACTACCAGCCAGTCAGTTCTTTATTATCCAATGAGAGTAATAAATATTCACAGTGTACAGAAGGATTATTCCACATCAGTTTCTATAGAGGGTAGTCTTCGGACTATAAGCATTCTCGGTGGGAGAAAGCCACAGTGGTCATTTTCTGTACACATTATGAACATCCATACTAGGAGCAAAGGATAAAGGCTTTAATTTCCCTCTGAGTCTCACCTGGGGAAGGCTTTGCCGCTCCTGTGAGGCAGAGGTGTTGATGTCCTTGAAATGACCATGCCCTTGTCACACAATACATATTCTCTCAGGACTTCACTGGCTCCCTGTACTGTCCTCTTAAACTCTGCACACACACACACACACACACACACACACACACACACACACACACACGCATGCAAACACAGGCACACAATCATACACACACACATACTCAAACACAGGCACACAAACACAGGCACACACACTCACACACAAGCACGCACACTCTCTCTCACACACACACACACACACAAACACACACACACACACAAAGGGCAATGTCTTTACTGTGATACAATGTTACAAACTCCACAGTCAACAAGTGGGATAATAGAAACACAATTTCAGAGGCAGTACTTGAATGAACTTGTTAAAGAAGCAGGGAAAGCTAGTAATGTTAGTTGCAACTGCTGTTTGTGTAGGTCCGAAATGATTGAGTATCAGCAAGTTTATGTGATGTGACTTAATTAGATGCTTCATTTGTATTAAGCCTAAATTGCACATTTTGTTTTTTTTTTAGAAAAATAAGTACATAAAACTGCAGTGGTGTCTCACCGCTTGATGAGGGGTAGTTATTACTTCCAAAGTCAACATAAAATTTCATTAAAAGACTTCAATACCAACAGAGTTCAAGGGCCAGGAGTTTACTTACATTTCTGGCAATATGTCAATTTTTTTCATCTCTAGAAAAGTAACCTACTCTCCTCCACATCCCTCCATTTTATAAAAGTACAAATGAAGCTCTTCTCCCTTTGTCAAAATTTTGGTTAATTAGAAATTGTCCATCAAAGTTTTAAAATAATAGACTGGCAAGGAATACACCATAGGCTTGTGATCAGCATATACACCCAGGATTTCATACTCAGAAGTTTCTTTCACCACCCCTGGACAGACATTGTCCTCAAATTGTCAATGACTTCATTTTTATTAGCAATTATCTCTGATTTTGTGTCTTGTGAATGATATTTGATGAGTTAACAGGGGCTGTACCAGGGGCTGGTGCAGTCCTGCCTCTGCCATCATCTGAGTTCTTTAACTGTTTCTTGGACTGGTAAGTCCAAAATGTAGTTTATCCATCACTCCTGGTAATGTTCTCAGTAGGAACACAGGATGTGCTGAGTTGGGCACTATTTCATACCCTTTCGTGCAGAGGTGTGAAGAAGCATCTACTCACTGCAGATTAGGCACTGTCAACAGACAAAAGAAAACTTAACTAGATTCAAGTCTAGCATAGTGAACCCGTTGGGTTTGGGTTTATTGGAGCTACTGAAAAGAACAAGAGTAGCTGTACCACCCGAACAGTGGTGTTTTTTAACAGGTTAAGATGCTACCACCAAGTCTATAGTCCTACATTGACCACTAAGACTCACATAGTGGAAAATCAGCTCTCAAAAGTTGTCTTTTGACTTCCACACATACACACCATGGCACATGTACCACACAAATAAATATATATGTTCCTAATAGCATTAACACATCTACTAAAGGCTTATATATGTAGTTACTAATTCAAAGACTAGTTTTTAATAGTATGGTCTGGGGTTCTTGGTAGTATATAAAACTGCAACTGATATTTAAAAAGAAATATTTTATCATCAAGTGTGTGTGTGTGTGTGTGTGTGTGTGTGTGTGTGTGTTTGTGTGTAGCTATGTCAGAGCCCTCTGAAACCCAAGTCACAGACAGTTGTGAGCCAGCTGACATGGGTGTTGTCTACTCAATGCAGGTCTTCTACAAGAGCAGTACTGGTTCTTAACCAAAGAGTTATCCTTCCATCCCAATGTAACTGGGTTTTTGTATATTGAACATATATCTAGCAACCTTTAGATAATATATCAAGTAGTAAATGAGCAAAGGAGATTCAATTCTGGTGAAGTTGACTCTCTTACTACAGATAAAATGAGCTCAACAAAACCCATTTTGATAAATCTTGGACTCAGATGTCTCTAAGGATCCTGCTGTGATCATGTAATAAATAACAAAATAGAAATAAAAAAACAACAAAAATGCCCAAGCAGTCACACATTAAGGATTTTGATTATAGCATTGTTGGGAAAGGAAGCATTGTAGCAGTGGCAAATCACATGAAATACTATTTGCAAGTCAAGCTGCCAACTTCAATTTCCAATTTATTAGCATTTACTCTCAGGAATCCAACAATCTAGATATTTCCCATAATAATTTCCCATAACACACACACACACACACACACACACACATATATACACACACCAGGAGATATTCATGAACATGGCTAGAAACATTATTCATTTGAGTGCAACACTGGCAAGAATAAAAAATTTCCCATGAATATAGCATATCCACCTGACTATTAACCAATAGTAAGGCAGTGCATGAAACCCATAACAAGAGGTGTCAGCAATAAAAGTATAATGTTGGATTAAGGAGGCAAACTCAAGATGGTAGCACGTATTATTTGGCCACTATCATGGAGTCCCCTAAACTAAAATCTGAATGACATCATTATAAATTCCAATATTTACAATAAATCTTCATATTTAAAATAAGAGAAATGGAATAACAGAAATGTTTAAATAATTATACCTCCAACAGTGAATTCCAAGGATATTTATGACGGGATAGGAAGGGATAGCAAGTGATCTATTGGAAATGCCCTAATTCCCAAACTAAATTCTGAGCTTATGAATCTAACTATATCCTGATGCTTTATTAATAACATTTGAATAGAATATAAAAGTAATGTATATCAAATATATAATAAAATTTTAATATTGTGTCCTTAATTGTTATAACATGATGTCATATAATACATATAGTGAAAGAAACTTTAAAAAATATCTATTCATTTTGCAAATACTTAGCAAATATTGTTAATGCCAGAAACTATTAAGCATATCATGAATTAAGCTATACCATGCATCAGTGTTAAACAAGAGGAAAATGTCCCTGTATTCATAGAGTGTACTTTCTACCATAGTCAATTGAGTTAACTTATGACATCAAAATTGCAAAGTGTACACACTTACACAGTTACATAAAAGTGAAACAAAAATGAATCAGTATTATGAGCAGTTTTTTCTGCCAGCCTGGTCTAAGAGTTCCACCAGCCCCAAATAACACACAGAGACTCTGTATTAGATATAATTCTGTTGGCCTGTTACTAGTTGCTTATCGGCTAGCTCTGTCTTAATTATTAATCCATTTCTGTTAATCTAAGTATTTCCACATGGTCTTATCTTACCGGAGAGAGGGACTGGCGTTCTCTCTCAGTTCTCCATCTTGAATCTCCACTACTTCCTCTCTTTTCCTAGTCTCCTAGTCCCTCCTATCTTCCTTGCCTATTGGCCAACAGTGCTTTATTCATTAACCAATAAGAGAAACATATTTACAGAATGACATCTCCTATCATCTCCTCTTTTCAGTCTAAAATACAAGGAAGGGTTTTAACCTTAACATAGCAAAATATATAACAAAACAGTTATCAAATAATAATGATAATTAACAATGTTATTCTATTAACATTTAGCAAGTTTTAAAGAAAATATTCCATAATCTGTATTATCTTTGTGAATCTGAAGTCCTATATGTAACTTATTTTAATCCTAACCAAGGAAAACTATAACCATAACTATCTGTCTTCAAATCCACCAAAGACCACAGAAGGATAATATATAAACTTTAGAAATGACAGAGACATCTTGCCTGGTCAGTCACCCAAAGTTCTGTAATCTTCCATCTTCAGCCCATAGGCCATAGTGTGTCTGGCAGACTCCTCAGCAAAGAAGGAAACTCTAAATTGTCCACCTATATTGGCAGTTTGTCATTCACTTTTCTTTGTGTCCTACAGAATGTCTGGCAGAATCTTCCACGAAGCAGGAACTCTGTAGAAATGCACATCTTGAATCAGCAGTCACTTTTCTGTGGGTCCTGCATGTCCAGTTTATACATCATGAAGTCAAACAGTCCAGACAAGAGCAGTATCTTGCCCAAATGGCTTGTCTTGCCATATTGAAAGCAAACTCCATAATGAATTTCTTGATGTCCATCTTCCTTTCTGACACAAGTGGTGTTTCCAGGAGCAGTTATGTCTCATGGTCAAGAAAAACCCTAAACCATATTAAATGCCATATTCTGTAGGTCTTTGAACAGTTTGAAGAATACCTATCCATCTCAAACACATCTTGAAAATCTAACTTAATCTAAGTTTTTACTATCATAGGTAACTATTTATAATCTATACTAATTTATACATTACATTTCTAAATGAGCTATATAAACACAATACCTAAACAAGAGGAGAAATATACATATCAGAAAATTGACCTTAAATTTGTATCAATAAATGAAAATACATTCCAAAGCAATTAATATCTATACCATATTCCACTTTTTACCTTTAAAAAGAGATTGGTTGTGAATATTAACCATTTATAACCAAGTCCATTTAAATGAAAACAAACATTTACAGACAATATTTGGGAATTTGGGTGTTGTTCTTTTCAAACTGCTTCTTGCTGGTAGGGGGTGCTATCATGGGGATCCTAAGAATACACAGAAATCCTGGCTGTAGTGGTCCTCAAGGCTGCCTTGTCTCAGGGACAATGCTTCAGGGGTCTTGCTTCATCAAACCATGTTAGTCTTGAAGGAATCTACAGCTTTTCATTTTCAGTGGAAACAAAACTAGAAATCCTTTTCCTCAGTAACCTGTCCTTGAACTTAAATTTTGAAATCAAAGCATTTTTAAAATATATAAATTGAATTAATCCAGCAGCATTTGTTTTAACAGTTGTTATTTACTCAGCAATCAAATGATACAAAGACAATATAATATACACTATCCAGATTCTTTCTGTGCTTTCCTTCTTTACACGGCTTTTTTTTTTCTTCACTCAATTTTATTTCTATTTTTTCATTTTTTGAGACAGGGTTTCTCTGTGTAACTCTGCCTGCCCTGGAATTCACTCCGTACACCAGGTTTACTTTGAAATCACAGAGATCTGCTTGCTTCTGTCTCCCAAGTGCTAGAATTAAAGGTGTGTGCCACCAGACCCAGCTACTCTCTCTTTATTATTCTTTTTTAAACCATTGTATCTGTTTCTTTTTCTCTCCCAAGTCTACATATATTTTAAAACACACTGTAAACCTTTAGAGGTTTCTCTTTATCTGAATCTGTCTTTAATGTAAATCTTTATCTTTTTCTGGCCATGAGTCTTTTATCTGGTAAACAACAACATTGCTAAAATGAAAGTCATAGCTGTGTTAGCCACTGTCTATCCAAGATGGCAGGGGTACTTTACAACCAGAACTGAGCTGTGCTCACTGCCTTGGTCTATGCTGCCATCCAGCAACATGCTGCCTGTGGGCTTGGAGATGTGGTCACTGTCATTGACAGCTCTTGTACACACCAGTAAGTTGTTAACAGAGCTCTTTAAAGGTCTTGTGGTTTTTTGCCACTTACACTGAGTCAGGAAACCTTCCTTAAAGGACCCGCGCAAGTCTCTGTCTCTAGCAAAACTGAGTCCAGTTGAGAAAAATGCTACTACCAAGAAACCTTGCTTGTCTTTGTTCTTTTGTTTCTAAAACCCGTTTTTAAGCTTTTGTAAGTTTTAAGTGTAAGTTCTCAGGTCCACATTCAGCACCATTATGTTATGAGGAGGATTTTTTCCCACATCCGTTCTGGTCCCCGCTGCCGTGCCAGCCCCAAATAACACACAAAGACTCTGTATTAGATATAAAGCTGTTGGCCAGTTACTAATTTCTTATTAGCTAGCTCTGTCTTAAATATTAACCCATTTCTATTACTCTAAGTACTTCTACATGGTCTTATCTTACCGTAGAGAGGGGCTGACTTTCTACTCTCTCCATCTTCCATCTTGAATCTCCTCCCTATTACTTCCAGAATCCTCCTTGTCTCCTAGTCCCACCTACCTTGCTTTCCTATTGGCCAACAGTGCTTTATTCATTAACCAATAAGAGAAACATATTTACAGAATGACATCTCCCATCAAATCAGTACTTTCTATTTTAAATAATTAGGCATCTAAAAATTATGTGCAACTTGGACCAAAGAATGATAGTAAGCATAGCAACAATACAATGCCAGAGTAAGCTAAATAACAACAAAGAAAGACCATGAGACAGGGAAAGAAAGAAAAGAACTATAAGAAAACTAGAAAATGCATTTAAAATGGCTAGTGACTAGTGAGATTTTACCTGAAGATAATTATGTTAAATGACAAAGTCATCTTGAGAGTCACAGCTCTCCAAAATTTGCATCTTAATTCCACTTATTCAATGAGAAAAATACAGCTTTGGAGAGGACCCAAAAGGTTTGATCTCAGAGACATGTTGAGTTGATTATCGTTTTGGATGTTTGAAGATTTTATTTCCTACTTAATTTTTACAATATTTGAAAATCCATTGAGTTTTCCCATCAATATTCAATGTTCATGCATTGAAGATCTGAAATAATTTCTCTCCCAGTTTCAATGCAGGCAGCTATGGACTAGCTTAATGTGGATATAAGCATCATGCTTCTGTCATCTCCTCAGGAACTCTATGTTAGCCCCCAGCAGCCAACACTTGTTAGTGTTCGCCATACAATACCTCACAGTAGATAATCTGGCATCACTGTGCTCAAGGTGTTAATGAGTAAGGACTCATTTAATAACTGTGGAGAACTGGCTGACCAGACAGAAAAAGAAAATTACTGAAACAGCCACAAAATGGGTTTCTCCTAATATGTGACACAAATCAATGTCTTTCAGTAGCAAGGTTGTCCAGGTATATAAATATGGATATGGGAAGTAAAGAAATAGTGCCTAGCACCAAACTTTGAAGGGATTCTTACACCATCAATGTGAAAACTTAAAATGGTATGTACTGTAATATTGCTAAACTAAAAACAAGGTATCCTTTAAAATCTGAAATAAGATTTACACTGTCTTTGTATGAATTTAAACATTTTTAAAATAACTGATCTTAGATAAACTGGAGCCAAGGGATCAAGAAAAAAATAATGTTTTCATTCATATTTTGGCAAAGTAATATGTTTATGAAGAAACAATGTTAAAATACATTTAAAAAGCTCTCTAGTTTTATCAAACATTTCCAAACTATAATAATTGGGGATGAGGTGGTTGCTCAGTGGGTAAAGCATTTACCCCCTAGCATGAGGACCAGAGTTCTGGTGTCCAGAAAGAACCAAGATCAGTGGAGTAGTCTATCTGTAACCCCAGTTCGGGAGCAGGGGAAAGAGGTTGCCTAAGTCAACAAGCTAGCTAGAGTTCCAACTCTGAGTTCAGAGAGAGCCCCTGCATTGGTACATGAGGTGAAGAGCGATAAGGGATGATACCTGATGTCACCCTTGTGCCCCCCTGACACGTACAGATGAATCATCTACAATGTGTGCCTATACATGCAAACATACATGCATACATACATATATGCCATCACTGTACAAAACCCCCATACAAACTAAGGCACAAACAACAGTGGAATCAAATATCCACTGTGTTAATTCAGAATCAGATAGTTTAAAAGACTAAGTAAACACAGAAGGAGTTCAACACCAGCACCAAAGAAACAAACAAACAAAATGCTAAATTTTCAGCATGGTGGCTGGTGAACAAACATAAGTAAATGGATCCAGTGTGGTCAGCCATGTCGCCGGGGCAGCTTCATGGAGAACAACACTAAGACTCTGTATGTCCTCTTTTCTGGACTCTTCTTACATCATCAGACAATATATAAATTATACAATATTTGACCGTGTACCTTGCTTATTCTAATGAGTTCAGAACTGATTTACTTAACCAAAAACAGAGAAACAATGTGTATAAAGTACACAAGATTTTCCTGTAGATTCTTCAGTGGAAAGAAAAGACATTGGTTAAAAGCCTAAAGATCACCTTTCTGAGGAAAAGTATTAAAAACATAAAGACATGGTAAAATTATCTGAAGGTAATCTATCTTCTATAGAATAAAACTCTCTCCAGAAATCACATCTCTCCCATATGTTAATATAGTCTTTGAATATAAAAATCAAAATTAAAAACTAATTCTTAATAGGAAGCTTTTGTTAAACAGCAACATTTTGAAATGCTGTCAGTAACTATCATAAATATTTGAGAAGTTAATATTTTAATCTTCAACTATAGCACAGAAAAAACACTTTTGGTGACAGACAGTGCTTCATTAATGGAGTTCTGTGTGTCTAATTGCTTTGGGCACAGTGAGCTGCATTATTTTGACACATGACATGCAATTAGTATGTGGTCACGCGGCTAACGGGAGATTTTACACCTTCCCCCTTCTATGTTCAGAGTGAATAATTAGCATATTTTTTCTGCCTAGAATAATAATCAGAGCCTCAGATCCAGAAGTTGCCTAATGAGGTAAGATTCCAGTTGTTGACATTAATACATCTGACACATTTTTTCAGTTGTTAAAGTAAACCGTGTGCTATCACTTCATTTACCCTTTCCCAAGTACCCTCGGGAACCAGGGTTATGTTGCTCTCAGCACAAAGTGATTGAGGAGAAAGACCCCAATGAACATTTTATATCATTACTTCACTGCTGTGCACACAGTAGGCATGAGATAAGTATCTCTGACAAATTATAGGAGAGTAACTTTTGATATATTTTGTCATGACATCCATCATCAACATTCGAAGCAGAAATAATCTATTTAATTCAGGTAACATCTTAGAATTAAAAAGTGGAGTGCGCTATAAGCCTTGAACAGTTATTTTCATCAAAACCACTATAAATATGCTAGTATATAGCTAACATTAATGAAAAGTAATCCAGCATCTACAGAACAGAGGCATGAAATGACTGTGTCTGCTCACTAATTAGTCAATATGATTGCATAAGCATTTCAGGATTTATACATTATCTCAATTGAGCAAGCACTAACCTGTATTGTGAGGTGTGATCTGGATCCTCTGATGACAAAGACTAAGAGAAATAAAGAGTGTCATTAACAGGACAGAGCCAAGAATTAAAAAGGCATCCATCAGATATAGTTTCCTTTTCATAGTAAGATTTTGTATGATCAAATGCTTTGTAGATGAAACTAAGGTAACTGAAGAGAGTCACATTATTAACTTCAGTTAATGGACATATGTTCTAAGAGTTTTCAACAATCAAGAAAAAGTACAATTTTAAGCATTACTTGATAGTATATAAAGTCAGTAATGTCATAGTTTTATTATTATGGTCTGTAGGGATCAAGTCACATGCTGAAGAGTTTGTGAATATTTGATACATTCATGTATGAAACTTTCATAGTAAAACCCAGTCATTTATTAAAATTAACATATGCCTATTAAGAAAATTCAAAGCCAAAATTCCATCACATAATCTATAAACTATAAGAACAATATCAAATTGCATGTGAAGTATGGAAAGAATTGCATCTAGTTACCACTCTAACTGCAAAGTTAAACTAATGATTTGATAGTTTAAGCAACCACTCACAAAACAGATTAGTCAGTATTTGACTTGGTATCAGTGTAACATCTTAGCATGCTGACTTCTTTCCTATCAAAATGAAAATATTGTTATATTCCAAGGAAAAAGATGACTACTAAAAATAAGTAAGGAAAATTTCAATGACAGCTAACATAGTATGATCTTCACCAATAGTAAACAATAGAAAATCTATAGCATTAGAAGCGTATTAGTAAAGGCCATAACAGTAATAAAAATAATCACCATTAAGTGAACATGTATGCATCGCATTACATATCTGCACTATTCATAGCACTATGCTGGATAAATAACATCATCTCATTATATAGTAAATAAAGTGTGCTGATTTTCTATTCTGGCTTAGCTAGGGAATAAATAGAACTGCCAGAATTCCCTTCTCTTCCAGAAAAACTATGGCCAAGGCAAAGTACTGTTGTATGTACATATGTTTAACTTATACAGGGTACATATTATAGGCAAATAAATGATTCTACTCCAATATAGTTCAATCAAACAGTGAGTTTATTGAGCTTTCATACATGAGTATGAGTGAGAAGGTACTGATAGAAACATGAATGACTCAAAGGCAGCTACATCACTAAAACATCTACCAAGGAATGGGTAACAAATCACAAAAAACTGTACCCTGGGACCTGTCTGCATGACTTCAGGCAACTTACCTACCTGGAGAACCTCTATGTCTCTCTGTCTCTGTCTCTCCTGCTGTTATTTATTTTATATATTATTGTTATTTTTTTAAAATTTAATATTTGTTCTTATTTTAATATCGATCCCAGTTCCCTCTCCCTCCCATCCTCCCATGTCCCCCATAGACATCCCCATCCCATCCCCCATCCACTCCCCAAGGAGGTTGAGGCCTTCCATGTGGGAGCTTGAAGTCGGGAATGGTGATGTACTTGGCAGTTCCTTTATTGTATAATGTTGTTTTGGCTATCCTGGGCCTTTTGTTTTTCTATATAAAGTTGAGTATTGTCCTTTCAAGGTCTGTGAAGATTTGTGCTTGGATTTTGATGGAGATTGCATTGAATATGTAGATTGCTTTTGGCAAGAATGACATTTCTTAGTATCTTGTTCCTGCCTATCCAAGAGCATGGGAGATCTTTCCATTTTCTGGTATCTTCTTTAATTTCTTTCTGGAAAGAGTCAAATTTCTTGCTACATAGGTCTTCACTTGTTTGATTAGCATTAACCCAAGATATTTTACATTGTTTGTGGCTATGGTAAAGGGTGATATTTCTCTGATTTCTTTCTCAGCCCTTTTATCATCTGTATGTAGTAGTGCTACTGATTTCTCTGAGTTAATCTTGTATCCTGCACTTTGCTGAAGGTGGTTATCAGCTGTTGGAGTTCCTTGGTAGAGTTTTTCGGGTCATGTACATAAACTATCACATCATCTACAAATAATGAAAGTTCGACTTCTTTCCAATTTTTATCCCTTTGACCTTTTCTTGTTTTATTGCCCTAGCTAGAACTTCAAGAACAATATTAAAGAGAAACAGAGAGAGTGGAAAACCTTGTCTTGCTCCTGATTTTAGAGGAATGGCATTGAGTTTCTCTTCATTTAGTTTGATGTTGGCTGTTGGCTTGTTGTGTATTGCTTTTATTATATTTAGGTATGTTCCTGTTATCTCTGATCTCTCAAAGACCTTTATCATGAAGGGGTGCTGGATTTTATCAAAGGCTTTTTCAGCATCTAGTGAGATGATCATGAGGGTTTTTTTTTAAGTTTGTTTATATTGTGGATCACATTGATAGGTTTTCCTATATCAAACCATCCCTTCATCCTTGGGATGAAGCCTATTTGGTCATGGTGAATGATTTCTCTGATGTGTTCTTGGATTCGATTTGCCAGTATTTTATTGACTATTTTTGCATCAATATTCATGAGGGATATTGGTCTGTAGTTCTCTTTCTTTGTTGTGGCTTTGTATGACTTAGGTAGCAAGGTAATTGTAGCCTCATAAAAAGAGTTTGGCAATGACCCTTCTGTTTCTATTGTGTGGAACCATTTGAGGAGTATTGATATTAGCTCCTCTTTGAATTTCTAGCCCTGGGCTTTATTTGGTTGGGAGACTTTTGATGACTGCTTCTATTTCATTAGGGGTTGTGGGTCTATTTAAATTGCTTATACGTTCTTGATTTAATTTTGGTAAGTGATATCTATCTAGAAATTTGTTCATTTCCTTTAAATTTTCAAATTTTATGGAGTACAGGTTTTTAAAGTATGACCTGAAGAATCTCTGTATTTGTTCAGTATCATGTGTTATGTCCCCATTTTCATTTCTGATTTTGCTAATTTACATGTTCTCTCTCTGCTTTTTGGTTAGTTTGAATAAAGGTTTGTCTATCTTTTCGATTTTTTTTTCCTCAGAACCAACTCTTTGTTACATTGATTCTTTGTATTGTTTTCTTTGTTTCTACTTTATTGATTTCAGCTCTCAATATGATTATTTCTTGGTGAGTTTGCTTCTTTTTGTTCTAGGGCTTTCAGTTGTGCTATTAGTTTTCTAATGTGACTATTCTCCAGTTTCTGCATGAGGGTACATAGTACTATAAACTTTCCTCTTAGTACTGTTTACAAACTGTCCCATAAGTTTGGGTATGTCGTGTCTTCATTCTCATTGAATTCTAGGAAGTCTTTAATTTCTTTATTTATTTCTTTTTTGACCCAGGAATGGTACAACACACATTGTTCAGTTTCCATGATACTGTAGGGTTTCTGGAATTCTAACTTTAAAGCATGGTGGTCTGTTAAGATACAGGGAGGTTATTCCACTTTTTTGTATCTGTTGAGGTTTGCTATATTGCTTAGTATGTGGTTGATTTTAGAGAAGGTTATATGTGGCCCTGAGAAGATATATTCTTTTGTGTTTTGATGGAAAGTTCTATAGATGTCTGTTAAACCCAATGGTGTCATAATTTCTGTTATTTTTGTTCTTTTTTTTAAATTTTATATAACCAAGTCCATTTAAATGAAAACAAACATTTATAGACAATATTTGGGAATTTGGGCATCGTTCTTTCCAAACTACTTCCTGCTGGTAAGGGGCGCTGTCATGGGGGATTCTAAGAAGATGCAGAAATCCTGGCTGTAGTCTGTAAGGCTGCTTTGTCCAGCTATTTTGAATGTAGGATCACCTGGTGTCTGTTTCAGGCGGTCCGGCTTGATCAAACCACATTAGTCTGGAAGGAATCCACATCTTTTCATTTTCTGTGTAAACAAAAATAGAAAGCCTTTCCCCCAGTAACTTGTCCTTGAACTTAAATTTTGGAGTCAAAGCATTTTCTTTTATTTAATTTATTATTTTACATGTTGATCCCAGTTCCCTCTCCCTCCCTCCCTCCCTCCCTCTCTCCTTCCCTCCCTCTCTTTTACCCTCTCTGCCCTCTCACATGCACTCTAACCACCCTCCCCTCCCATCACCCCACCACAATTCCATAAGTAGGGGAATGCCATCCAGTTGGGGTCATGTAGATCTGACAGGTCATGTGAAGTAGGGACTAGGGCTTCTCTCCTGTCTCTAGGTTAAGGCATGTGTTCGCAAGGTCCTTTTGTGCACCAGGGATACATCCTGGCTCCATTGTCTGAGGTTCCTTAGACTGCTCAGTCCTTCTGGCTGAGACCCATATTCAGGGGGGCCAGAGTCAGTCCCATGATGGCTTCCCAGCTATCAGTCTGGTGGCCCATTAGCTCCTCCTTGTTCAGGTAAGCTGTCTCTATGTGTTTCTGCCATCTGGACTTTTCCTCTCCATCTGCATCTGGGTTCTACTTTGACTCAGTGTTTATGTATGGATGTTTGCTCCTGTTTCCAACAGATATTAGTTGAGGGCTCCATGGATAAGTTAGTTGTTGATCTCACTATCCGGAAAGGGCATTTATGGTAGCCTTTCCACAGAAGCTCTCTATTTCTCTCTCCTGTCTTCTATTCCTAACTGGGCTCAATCTTCTTGGTCACATGTGTTTTCCTTTCCTCCCCCTCATTTTCTCCTACTTCTCTCTCCATTCGCTGCCCCTCCCACTTCCCCTGTGCTCTGGGGGACTTGTTCCTTCCCAGTTCTGTGAGAGACTTCATATGAATCTCTTAGAATACACCTTGTATCCTAGTTCCTCTGGTGGTGTGAATTATAGGCTGGTGATCCTTTGATCTAGGTCTAAAATCCATATATGAGTTAGTACATACATGTTCCTCTTTTTGTGACTGGGTTACCTCATTCAGGATGGTTTCTTCAAGTACCATCCACTTGCCTGAGAATTTCAAGATACCATTATTTTTTTTTCTGCAGAGTATTATTCCATTGTGTAGATGTGCCACATCTTCATTATCCATTCTTCAATTGAGGGGCATCTAGGTTGATTCCAAGTTCTTGCTATTGCAAATAATGCTGCAATGAACATAGTTGAGCAATTGTCTTTATTGCATGGATGTGGATCATTTGGGTCTATGCCTAAGAGGGGGATTGCAGGGCCCTGTGGTAAACTAATTCCCATTTTCCTGAGGAACTGCCATACTGATCTCCAAAATGGCTGTATGAGTATTTTTGTTCTTGTTGTTTGTTTCTTTGTTAAGTTTCTATCTGTTGGTCCTATCTAGTGCTGAGAGTTGAATGTTAAAGTCTCCCTCTATAAGTGTGTGAGGTTTGACATGAGCTTTGAGTTTTAGTAGCGTTTCTTTTATGGATGTAGGTGCCTTTGTATTTGGTGCATAGATGCTCAGAATTGATACTTGGTTCTGATGGATTTTTCCCGTGATGAATATGAAGTGAGCTTGTTCACCTCTTTTGATTGATTTTGGCTTGAAATCTAATTTGTTAGATATTAGGACAGCTACACTTGCTTGTTTCTTGGTCCATTTATTTGGAAAATCATTTTCCAACCCTTTACTCTGAGGTATGTCTGTCTTTGAAGTTGAAGTATATTTCTTGTATGCAGCAGAAGGATGGATTCTGTCTTCGTGTCTATTCTGTTAGCCTGTGTCTTTTTATAGGCGAGTTAAGACCATTAATATTGAGGAAAAGTAAGGATCATTGATTGTTAATTCTTGTTTGTTTTGGATTTGTTGTTGTTAGTATTGTGTGTATATTTTACCTTGATTTTTCTTTTGGCTTCTGGTAAAGTGGGATTATCTATTGCCTATGTTGTTGTCAGTGTAGTTAACTTCTTTGGGTTGGAGTTGTCCTTCCAGAACTTTCTGTAGGGCTGGGTTTGTGGATATGTATTGTGTAAATCTGGTTTTGTCATGGAATATCTTGTTTTCTCCATCTATAGTGATTGAAATCTTTGTTGGGTAGAGTAGTCTGGGCTAGCATCCTGGAGCATTAGGCTAGCATAGACTACCAGCTGCCACAGTGTCTGTGGCTCAGCTCATCTGCTCAATCAAATCCAGTTCCCACTGCATCTTCTTTACACATGTGCTTTACAATTAAAGCTTTGATTCCTTTAGCTGCGTCACAGGTGGGAGCAGGGGAAGACAGTGGCAGGTCACAGTTTGTGCTTGTCCATTCTGCTTTGTTCTGGTTTCTCTCCTTAGGTCCAGCTTCCTTCTCTGCTACAGGTGGTTCCCACCTGAAACAACTCTCATCAATGTAGTTTTCTGGAGTAGCTCCCACAATGGTCCAGCCTGATGACACATACTCACTTCACCTGGGTCCAGAACTTGAATTTTAGAGAGAGGCAAACTCTTGTATTTCAAATCTTAAGATTAACCTACTTAAAACAGAATGTTTATACATTAAATAAAGAAAACAAAACACAAACAAAAAGGATGATTTGATTGATAATTGCATATCTCCACAAATATTACAAACAGGCATAAAATCATACATCTTAATTGGATAATGATATCTATTTTAACTCGCATTGAATTACTAGAGCTATTCTTAGGAAAACTGGGATCCAAAGGAGAAACATCTTTAATTGCTGCCTTTAATTATTACCATGTCATCAGCACTAGCCAGTGCAAGTACAAATGGGTAATATCAATCTTGATAATGAAGAAAAAATAACTATTTATAAAATCTTATTGTATAATTAGAAAGTCTATATGAATTAACTGAAAAAGTAATAGAATTCATTCTTCTGATTTCATGGCAGAAAAATCCATTATTCTGTAACTGAGAGAAAAGACTCTACATTTGTCTGATTGCAATGCACTGGTTGATTCTGCAGTATTCTGCCAATTCTGAAATAACCTTAATCATGTCTATCTAGGTGACTTACATACAATATTTCACATGGCACATGTTTTAAAATACATTAACAGATTTGCCAATGTTCTCTGTAATGAGAAAGATAAATATCAAGTTTTACAATGGTCAACTTCATTCCATACTAAGTTAGACATTTACTATATTATCAATAAAAATAGTAGCAATCCTCTGAACTCAGAAACAAGCCTAATTATGATGCAATAAAACTTAGAAGCAAAAGTTCCATAAAAGATATAAATTATGATAAATGGCAAGGTCAAATCACTAATTCTCCCTAACATTAAAACAACCCATTAAATTACAATACTTAAAACAATGTGGGATGAAATACATAGAATTACATATCCTTGCAGATCAATGAAATAAAAATAATACATATTTAAGTCCTTTAACATAAGAAATTTATAAAAGTAAGAATTTTTAAGTGACTATTAAGACAATTGGCCAGAAACATTTAATAAAAGATGTATATTGGTTTTTGTCTTTTATCTTACTGAATTTTGAAAAATGAAGACAGTTAAAAATAAATGCAACTCTATCAAACTAATAAGTTTCTGTACATCAGGAAAGCAACCAGTGTTGAGAGACAACCTAAAGTAGAAAGAATACCATAATGAAACAGGAAAGTTGGCATAATACTCCATGCTTTTGGACATTGATAGCTGTGGGGAGATGGACAGTCATTTTTTTATGTGTGAATCTAGGGAACTGAGGATGGGAGTGAATGTAATCAAAACACAATGTATGAAATTCCCAAAGACTTACATAAAAAATATTTTAAAGAAAGGAGAAAATGTTTGTAACCTCTTCATCCAACAAGGGGTTGATACTCAGAATATATACCCAATATAGATACCCAAAAACAACTAATACAATTAAAAGAAAGACTGAAGATTTAAGTGGATACCTCTTTTACAAAAGAAATACAAATCAACAATTAGGAAGTAAATCAGTGTCACTGATTATCAGGAAAATACAAGTTTAAAATACAAGATGTCACTTCTTACCATTTAGATTAATTAGTATCAAAAAGACAAACTGATTGTTTTGATTGATCCTTATTTTTTTCAATTTTGTTTTTCTGAGTTCATTGTGTATTATGCATATTAATCCTCTATCAGATATATAGCTAACAGAGATTTTTCTCATCCTCTGTGGACTTTCTTTTCATTCTGTTGTTTCCTTTGCTGTACAGAAGCTTTTTGGTTTTATGAGGTCACATATGTCATTTCTTAGCTTTAAATCTTAAGTGAATAAAGTCCTATTCAGAAAATTCTTTCCCACAGTTATATCCTATAGAGTACTGTCTGCATAGTCTCCTACCAGTTTCAGAGTTACAGGCTTCTGATTAAGACATTTGATCCATTTCAAATGGATTTAGATATGGGTTAATTTTCTATATCTGACCTTTCACTGAAAACCCAGAAGAAAACACACATTCCCCATGGATTCTGGAGCTCCTGATTCACAAAATGAATCATGTTAGATCACAAAGTAGCACTTGTTAGAGGTGCTACTATGAGGACATGGCTCTTAATGTTTTCTCAAGAACCACAAGTCATCTTCTGGAAATAGTGGCTAGGTGGCTCTCAGTCACCTGTCCCAGGAGCAGGTTCCTCAGTGAAGAGGGAATAAATGCTATATGCACATGTTTTTGTTTGTTTGATTGCTTGTTTATTTGTTTGTTTAGCAATGCTTACATGAAGCCACAAAACTGTCACCTGATGTTTTTCTCCCGAAGGAAAATAAATGAAAATATATCTTTAAGGAAACTGATTCAATGATAAAATAAGAGGGGGGATGAGAAGGTGTGCACGCACTCTCATGAGCCTTTGTGTGTGTGTGTGTGTGTGTGTGTGTGTGTGTGTGCTCACAATCACATGCACTGGCACTCACACAGACATACAGGTGTGCATGCTCAAACACTGACGCGCTGGGTGCACTAATCTGGGATTTTTTTTTTTAGTTAAGTGGATTTGAGGCACTCAAAATATGGCTATCTATAGAATAGAGACAACATAAAATGCTTGAAATATTATTTTATAGCCTCCCTTTCTTTTCTATTATTACCAAGTGTGATTTCTATTAATTTACAAAAACTACATCCTGTGATGCAATGTTTTCCTGTTTAACAAGCCATAATTCATCATAGCCTTTACAATTGTCATCTTTCATTTTAACTGAGTTTTGTGCTCATATCTATGAATTGTGGTACAATGCGTTGAACAGGTGACATAATAAGTATACACATCTCCTGAAGTGTTAATCACATCTTGGTACTGAGAACTTTTACACTCTTTTCCTGGTTATATTACATATTGTAGATTGTTATACACAGTTTTGTCAAAAACCAGAATGAATTCCTTCTCTGATGGTTGGTATCTTCTATTATCTGTCTTTCATTCCATTATTTGTCTATAGCCACTACTGTTCTATTAATTTTTCTATGAAATGGATATTTCATGTACACAAAATGATGAGAACATGAGCCTGGTTTCTTTCACTACATAATGAACACTCCTGCAACTGAGTCATGAAACAGAGGAGCAGGACATCTATCCATCCCAACAGTAAAGTGACTGTCTTTGTTGTGATTTCTATTGCTTCAGAGAGACACCATGATCACGGGGACTCTTATAAAGGAAAAGGTTTATTTGGTATGGCTCACTTATATTTCAGAGGTTTAGACCATTATCATCAATCATGGCAGGAAGCAAAGCAGCATGCAGGCAGATATGGTGCTGCAGAAGGTGAGAATTCGTAAGTCTTTACCTGCAGGCAACAGGAAGTGATGTGAAAGACTGTGGCTTGAACATATTTTGAGACCTCACAGCCCATGCCCATGGTGACACACTTCCTCCAACAAAGACATACCTACTCTAACAAAGTCACACCTCCTAATAATACCACTCCCTGTGAGCTTATGGGGGCCAATTACATTCTAACCACAGCATTATCCAGTCAAATTCAAATGTAACTGGTATTGACAATAGGATATGGAGAATATTCAAGGGCAAATGAAAAATTTTTATTCTCTTGTGTCTGACTGATATCCCATGGTAGACATAGATGTATTTTTTATACCCATCCATTAGTGGGTGAGAACCCGCTGTCTGGTTACATATCCAGCTATTGTGTAGGATGTTGTAGTAAACATGAAAGTGTGCAAATTGCTTTGACATAATTGTTTGATTTTTTACTTGTCTATGTTCCTGTTTTGGGATTGGTAGACAAATACGATGGTTATGTTTTATAAAGAATCTTTATGCTGCATTCTAAAGCAGATGTACTAATTTGAATATATTAATGTGTTGTAGCCATGCATAAAAGTTTCCCTTCTTCCATTTTCTAAATCAATATTATTTTACATTTCTGTCTCCTGTTTTGCTTTTGTCAAGGTCATCATGAGCTAACCAGTGGGTTCAGTGCTACCCCTGGATACACAGGACTCTATCCCATAAACAAAAACCTGTAAATGATATTAGCATGCACAGATAGACCTGTGGTTCTCTCATTTGTCTTTGAGATTACCGGTTTATAAGAAAAAAAGCTGTACATCTTCAGAAGATAGTGATATATTACTAGGTCTGCTTGACACATGATGGTTTCTGTCTACTAAGAATACTCCTACTCAAATTCATCTGAGATAGACCCATTATCTCCAACAAAATGTATACTTATGGGAGTAATAGTTACATTTTAATTTTATAGCCCTCTCATTACAGTTTTCTTTAAAGATGACTTTATTAGTCTTACCATCTTCCTAATTGAAACAACAGATATCAATAGCCTTTTAATTTTTGTGAGCTCAGCACATTCATGTTTTTCAATTAACAATAAGTTCATCTGGGAGTTCAGGATGTAATTTGTCTATTCTTGTTTTTAGGATAGGATGATGGTGAGTGATTGCTTCCTGAAAAAAATAATGAAAATTTCAGTCGCATTCTATGCATTCTGCAATTACATTATTCTGCTCCTGGAAAATATGAAGGTTCAGATAAGCTTTAAAAAATCCTTCATAAAATTACAGTTACAGTAAGACCGTGATATTGAAATTTGACAGCAAGATAGAGTCCTTTAAGCCAAGTCAATATACTGTAAATATACATGGATTATATTGTGATAACTGAATCTGTCACAGTCTAACTAAGCTGCTATTAAGAAGGCTAATATTTTAAATATAGAAAGAATGCTTAGTCTGGCCATCTGGTATATTGGAAAGTCATAGGATATTTGTTGTCATTATAGAATTAGTTTATCTTAGGTGGGTGAAAATCTTTCCTGGGATTCAAAAGGCACAACTAAACATTTCTTATAGCCAGAAATATTTTCATATATCAAGTTTTTCTACTAAAAGTATGTATTTTCTTTGATACATTTGAGGCTTTGAAATGTGCTTGGCCTAATTTTAGAGATAGTATAAGATACACAATAGCTCTCAATACTTTCTTTGAAGTAAAAATTTTATGTTAAAAAGTCTCATACTGATTACATATTGAAATCACAGTATTTTAAGTACAATGGTTTAAATAAACTACATCAAAGTATAAAAGACCAAGGGATTGCTTGTATCTGGAGTTAAGGGATGGTCAGGTAGAGTAGAAATGCCTTCATCAAATCTATTTAAATAATAAATGACTTATATCTTAGAAACTCTTATTCATTCTAATATTAAGTGCTTGAATTCAAATATTTTACCAAGTGAATAATCTTGATTAAAATATTTAAACATCATCAAGCCTCAGTCTTTTTTCATATACACTAAAATGACAATGTTTCAATGTTTAGGGATTGTTAAAAGATACAATGTATTTAAAATGCTTATCTTTATGTTTTCCATCCAATGATTATCAGCTACATTTGTAGATGAGCAAGTCTGGTTTATTACAGTGGAACAGAACATACAACATGGCATCTGTGGACTACTCAATAAGGAGGATAAACAATCTATAACAGGACCAGGTCTTAATTCAGGGACTTACACAATTCAAAGAATAAGTATTTTCCATTGGGCAGGGGTGACATCAGAAAAGAGGGACACACAGCGCTGAAATGGGGGAGCCCCAGTGGGTCTTAGTCTTTTATAAGGCTACGACATAGGGATGTTTGACATTCTGGGTAGCAATATTACTTTTGACCATGCTTAGACAAAGTTATAAAGAGGCCTTGTCTTGTTTCTGGTCTCAGATGATTTTGTGTAATGATAGGAAGATTATGTATGCCCAGGAGGGGGTGAACATGGCCTCAAAAGGTTTGTCAGCTCACCTGCTAGACATCAAGATTTGCTTTTCAAATTTTGTATTTTTACTTCTCTCACCATACCTGACAGAAGCAATATACAAAGTTCTTTTTTCCCCCAATACACATGTCAAGTGAGAGGAGAGTTTGTTCCTGTTCTGAGAACTTCTATCATTTACTTTCCAAGTAAAGGATGAAGAGATTGTGATAGATTGTGATCGGATGTAAAAAAAAAAAAATCACTAGAGAAATAGAAAGAAAACAAGCTGAAAGAAGGGAATCTGCCAAGGAGGAAAAGGATGTGAACTGAAAAGTCAGATCTGACTAGGATGTAGGAAAGATGGATCCTAAACCTTGGAGCTACTAACAGGGAGGTCATACAAACAGTGTCAGTGGAATAAAGTGATGAAAATCAGGCCAACAGCATAGAACAACAACAAAAGGGGAGAGGGCTGCTGGTGAGATGGCTCAGCAGGTAAGGTGCTTGAGACAAGCCTCAGGACCTGCACTGACTCCTTGGGTTCCACAGCGTGGAAGGAGAGAACTGACTTCTTTGAGTTGTCCTCTTATGTCCCCATGGGTAACATGGTATACACATGTCCCTCCTCACATGGTGTATACACACACAAAATATAGTAAAATTTTAGAGTGACAATTACTAATGAAAGAAGTAAAGTTATTTTTCTGATGGGATGAGAAGTGTCTGAACAATATTTAGTACTAGAATTGTTTTTATATTTAAGTATTCACAGTTCTAATCAAGTAAAAGAGGTTATATATACAGCAAAGACAAGAACTGGTAATGAAAGGTTCTGGGAAATGCTAGAAAAGGGGAATGAAAACTAAATGTTTATAACCAAGCCTTTTTTTTTTTCATATGGAGTACTTTGCTGTTGTTTGCACCATTCATGGTATTATTCATAATTATTCAAGTTAGAGAAAAATGCTGAATGATTTTTAAAGTCATAAATAATAAACAGAACAATACAATGTAGAACATGGCATGGGGATGGGGTAAAAGCCAGAACCACAGGCATTATAAGAAGTTAACTCAGTAGTTCCCATAAGCAGACATGGGTTTGAACTATAGCAATGACCATCAGAATAGGGAAGGAAGAATTTATGAGAGCTCTCTATGAGAGTAAAGCACAACTGCATCCTGTATTTATTGCCAGGTACATCTGGGCATCAAAGAAGTAAGGGGCATGACATAGAGGATATCTGAGATTTACAATTTATTCCAAAACATCATAGTGAGACTGCAAGATAATAGTGTGCTCACTTTATAAGTCACAGAGAACAAAAGCAGGTCAGGATAGCAGCACATCATTAGATTGGTGAGACAGGTATTTGCCAGTTTAGTCATTCAAAAAATTTCATAATTTGTATGCTTATTTTTAAAACTTACCTTATATTATGTTTATATAACAATATAATTTACATATTAAACAATACTATAATAGAATTATTTAGGGAGGTTCTGACCAGAAGAATAAAGGACAGAATTTCAGTTTATCTCCAAAACAAAGCAAATTTTTTAAAAAAGAAAAAATCACTTCTTTTCTATGTGGGTCATTGTGACAAATGTACTCAGTAACTACACATAGATAAGTCCTTTTGAGGGATTGGCTAGTGTAAATAAAAATTAAGCCCAAGGCTCACAATCACAGCCTCATAAGAATAACACATGGTTGATTCTTTTAGAATACAAAGATGGTTGTTGCTATTTCAACACTCAGAAAGTTGAATTAAAGAGATTTTTTTTAAACCTATATTATATCAGGAATCATACTTTTCCATGGAGAACCTTCTAAACTTATGAAAACAAGCTTATGTTCATTCTTGCCAACATGAGGAAATCACATCCTGTTTGTGGTATTGTGAAGAATAAGAGAGGTAAGCAAGGAGAGTGGCTGCCACGAACATAAACACATCTCTTCATCATGCTACAGAGTGAGCTAAGAGTCATCATGAAGAGTCACAGTGGCATAAAACTAGTTTCCACTCTTCCCTATGCTATATTCCCATAGTATGGCATGTGTATTGCATTGCCCTTAAGGAATCCTTTTTAAAAATAATCTTTATTTAAATTAAAAATCTTATTTTGCATATCAATCCCAATTCCCACTCCATTCCATCATCCCATTCCCTCTACAACCTACCATCCCACCCCCATCCACTCCACAGGGAAGGTAAGACATCCCACGGGGCATTACCAAAGTTTATCACATAATTTGGGGCAGAACCGAGGCATTCCCCCAAGCATCTAGACTGAGAGAGTATGGCTCAATAGGGAATGGGCTCCCGAGGCCAGTTCATGGACTAAGGATATATACTGGTTCTACTGTCAGAGGCCCCCAACTGTAATCCATGTTAGGTGGGGCTTGTTTGGTCTTATGCTGGTTCTCTAGCTGTCAGTCTAGGTTCTGTGAGCTCCCACTTGCTCAGGTCAGTTGTTTCTATGGATTTCCCCAGCATGGTGAGCATAGTGACTCCTTTCTTCATCACTCATCCTGCTGTGAATCTCTGCTTCTGCTTCCATCAGCTGCTGAATGAAGGCTCTATGATGACATTTAAGGTAGTCATCAATCTCATTATAGGGAAGGGCATTTAAGGTAACCTGTTCCCTATTGCTTAGATTATTATTTGGGGTTATCTTTGTGGATTCCTGGAGATTTCCCTAGTGCCAGATTTCTAGTTAAGCCCCTAATGGCTCCCTCTATTAAGGTATTTCTTTCCGTGCTCTCCTCTGTTTTCCCCCCCAACTGTACATTTACACAATTGAGTACTACTCGGTGGTTAAAAAAAAAAAAAAATGAAATCTTGAAATTCAAAGGCAAATGGATGGAACTAGAAGAAACAATTCTGACTGAGGTAACCCAGACACAGAAAGAAAAATATGGCATGAACTCACTCATAAGCAGATATTAGACATAGAGCAAAGGATAACCAGCCTACAATTTACAACCCCAGAGAAGCTAGGAAACAAAGAGGACCCTAAGAGGGACATACATGAACTCTCTAAGAAAGGGAAAGCGACAAGATCTCCTGATAAATTGAGGGCACAGGGTGAGGTGGGAGAAAGAGGAGAGAAGGGGAGTGGGGAAGAGAACATTAGGGATCAGGACACCATTAAGGAATCTTAACCATGAGTAAATTTGCATGGTATGACTAAAAGCTAGAGAAAATATTTTATCTCTAAGCTATAGATATGTTGAAGAACATACACACTGAAAATAAGTAGCCTGTCCTATGGGGTCATGCTTCCTTGAGTCCTAATAAATTAGGGCTTTAGCAAATTACTGCTTATATGCCTTATGCATGATCATCTCTGAAAAGCTTAACTATTTTAACAACAAATTTTACTAGAAGTTGACTAGAAATAGATAGATAATTAAGGAAGGAATCCAAAAGGGAGACACTCATAGAAAGATGGCACCTGACATGTATTTTCAATAGTGCTTGGTCATTGAATGCGTACTCAAAAAGAGTCTTTGCATACAAACACACTAGCAGCAACCTTTAAAATCCCATCTCTTTAAAATCCCAGACAGTGAGGCAGAAACACTTTCAAGTAGTCAAATCTCCTCAGGGATTATTGGCCAAAACCTGTTTTGGTGATGGGCTATGAGTGAATTATCATAAAAAGCTTGGAAAGATTTTTGTCATGACTCCACACTATTCATGAATCTTCCATGCAACAATTTGCCATAAGTTATCAATAATTTTTAGCCAAGTGCATGGCAAAAATCATCAGGGAAGTGTGATTAGTACACAGAGTGATTCTTGTAAGACAGCTTTTCCCTCTCCTGAGCAAAGCCAAAGGAATTAAAGTACAGTTCTTAAAAGATTAATATAGGAAAAGGGAGAAGAGAATAGTTGTGAGGCTGTAATTCTCATGTCCTAGTAAACTTGGCTTTCTTTGCAAAGATTACATCCTTCGGCTTCATTGTTCACTAACAAAGTGGTGGGCTCTAGAGAATATTCATTATTTAAAGTGTATTTGGTTCTGACTGAGCAATAAAGAAAATCATACTAAGCTGCAATAAAACAAGCAGGTGTGTGAAGTTTTTTTCCTATCTACCTTCCAGCACATCTCTGGGAGTGGAGAAGTCGATTTCCATTTCAATACACAGCCAATGGGCAGAGAGATACATTTATTCAATGACAACCTTTTTCTGGTTATAGATTTAAACCCTTTTGCCATCAATTCCCACATTTTTAGGAGAAGTTGTGGAGAGTGAAGTTGGGAATATACTGATCATTTGGGGCTCTGGGAGCTTTCCTGATGGTACATGCCAACTTGGTATGATCCATGTGTGGTGATAACTTGCTTGTACAGATAAAAGCCTGTCTAACTGTACAAACCTCCAGACCTTTGTGGTTAGCTAGTGGCTTCATTCCTTGACCTTCAGAGAGGCTTTATTTATACAGGAAAGATACCACTAACCCAGCTAGCTCACTTGGTAGAGCATGATACTCATAACCTCAGGGTCATAGGTTCATACTCCATGTCGGGTGCCGAAATGTAAATGGTTCTATGTAGCACAGGCTGGCTCCAAACTCACCAAATTCCACATTCCAAAAGCTAGCATGGCAGGCTTGTGCTATCATGCCTGGCTCCATGGCTTTCATTTATAAACAATAGCTTCCTAACAATGGCAACTCAGATTCCACAGTTCTTGGAAGCAGGAGCTCTCCCATGAGCATTTCACATTAAAAAACACCCCTGAAATTAGTCTGCCATATGTCACAAAGAGTAAAATAAAGGCAGCTCAGACCATAGATTATACTTTCTGTAGGATGAAAAATAAAACATCTGACAGTTCTATTGGTTTTAAATTTTTCTGATTTTCAGTTCCCCAAATATCTAAAGTAAGAATTTGTCATAGGCAGAGTTTTGCGATATTCTGTGGCCTCCACCAATTGTGTTGGCCCCAAGATTCAGTTCCTTTCTTTGACAACAGTGAAGAACTTCTGTGAATATGATAAAAGGTACATATCAAAGGATCAGAAGGGAGATTAACTTGGTCCCATGTCATCAGGCTCAAGCCTTTAAATAAGAGCTTAGGCTTCTGAGATCAGAGTGGTGTTCTTGGGGGGCACAAACAGCTTCAGCTCTATGAATAGGTGCAGAATGAACACCTGGGAGGGACTAAGGTGACCTCCAGGACCTGAGTGCTTTTGACCTGCACCTAACAAAAGAAAAGAAGCTTAGTACTATGGCTCCAAAGAATGGGATTCTAGCAAAAGTCAGGTAAGCTTGAAAGGTGACCTGTGCTCTAAGCTCTGCCTACTGGCTCCCTACTGACTGGGAGACTCCTGACATGGTAACTGAGGTAAGAAAATTGTGGATGAAGTTGTGGACATGGTGGTAACTTTCTATACTATAACAAAACACACACACACTGTTTTATTTCTGCCTTTTGTGCCAGGATATGTATATAGTAGCTCAGTAGTAGATTCTGTCAACACTAAAAGAAAATGGCTGCAATAAAATGGCTTCATTGACATGGGACCAAGTCATTGAGCCTGCTCAAAATTTGCAAGCATTCAGTTATTGGAATGAAGTTGAGAGGGTTTTTGCTGAAGGAGAAGCAACATTAGTTTCCCATCACTTTGGGGAGTATTTTGCCATTCCCAATAAGGAGCCAGCACAAATTAGAGTGGTTCTTAATTGAAGACATAACAACTTGACCATTATTTAAGAATATGGAGCAGGCATCAGGAGATAGCCAGTTTAATTGGAAGAAATGACTGTTTACCAGCATAAATACTGTAAATGATCTTATAGAAGTAATTATAAATGATAAGGAACCCTGGGAGGGTTAATAATGGATTTTTGTGGAAATCCTTACATTTGATTAAGATTTTCTACATTCTATGACTTATTTGAGAATAAGTCCCCAGGCATTTATGTGTTCCAAACATGACCTAAAAACTTTACAAAATCTCCATGTTAAGAGTCACAACTTTGAGAAAATAGAAAATGAGCTAGATAATTACCATAATAAACTTATTTGGAAACTGTACATGTTTACATGAAGTAGACAGATATAGAAGTATGCCTTCTTAGGTATGAGGTCATCGTAAAGTTTAGGGTATTAGTGGCCTTGTAACTTAAAGTCATCAAACAGAAAAAGATGAGATAGTAGATGTGGATTTCTTAAGAAAGTATACTGAGCCTGTAGATAAATGTAACTAAAGAGTCAGAGGCATATATATATACACACAAGCTTACATCTTAATGTGTGTGTGTGTGTGTGTGTGTGTGTGTGTGTGTGTGTGTGTGTGTGTGTTGTAAGCATGTCTGAGTGTGCATATTCATATGAATGAAAAGTTGGAAATGAGTTATATGGAAATTCACCCAAGGCTCTCTGTTCCTTACCTAAATAAATTTAGAAGATACATGAAATATATTCTTATATTTTCTTTTTTGGTACAAAGAGAATTTGGTTTGCAGTCTTCTCTAAACATATCATTTGGTAGAGGGATTATGTTTTGTAGTCATCTAGCTGTAGTAATTTACTCTTTTTTAAAAAAATGTTTTTGCATCTGAAGTTGCTGAGTTTGTGTGTATCATGTGTGTGCAGTTGCCTGTGGAGGCAAGAAGAGATCAGCGAATCCCCGGGAACTAGAGTTACAAGCCATTGTGAGTAACCTAATGGGAATGCTGGCATCTGAACCATGGTCCTGGGCAAAAGTACTAAGTGCTTTGACCAGGTAAGCCATTTGCCCACCCCTACTTTTTTTTTATTCTTTTTTTATTCTAAATTAAAAGCCACATTTTCCAGAATGCCCATCAACTTTTAGGGAAGGAAAAGGTGAAAAATGGAGTAAATGTACTACTTTTTCTGGCTGTCCTCAAACTTTGGGAGTGGGTGCCATTTCTTTTCTGTGTTAGAGACAGTATAAATCCATGAAGAGTGACTACTTATTCATCTATCCACACTGTGAACTTCTGTACTCAGAGGAACATGAGAAAATACTTTCTATCAATGTTGAATAACTAATGCAAATGGTTTATCCACTGATGGAATGAAGGTTAACAATATTGTGAACACAAGCAGTTTAGAATTGTACTTATTATCACCTTCTTCTATTAAATAAAAAGACTAATGTACAATATTTTAATTCACAAGAATCTTTGTTCATTATATAAAAAAATTAGAGAATTCAGTTAATGAACCCATTTTAGTAGAACATTCTTCTCATTTATCTATGCAAAACATACCTATGTGTACTTACACAGGTTTTTAAAATAATCTAAGTAACATAGACAATAAAATGAAACTTCTGAAACACTGGGTTTTATAGTAATGTAAAATGAGAGATGTGCAGGTCCTCTGAATCACTACAGCAAGTCCATGATACAGAGTAGGCTATAGTGATATTTGTCTACAACTACATTTATGTTTTCATGGGCCTTAGCAATAAACATAACAATTGCCACCCAGTTAATAGGTTAAATTTGTATCATAATATATTGACTGTAAATTTGTACATAAGACTTGCTTCAGGATGCAACTCTTTCCAGCATCAAATAGCAGGCTAATAAAAGCGGTTGCAGAAACAGTTTTACGACCCTCCAATGACTTGTGTTTTACATTATTTTATCTCATTGCAGACATCTGAATTAAAGGTTAACAAATAGTATTTAATGGGTTGTCTAGATGAATGTACAGTGCATGAATACATGTGTCTTGCTATTTCTATCAGTTTTAATACTATACATGTTTTATGATTTGGGTTAAGACATGACTATAAGTGGGTGATGGCTCTTGACTGACTTTTTAAAGTAATATGAAATGGCACATTTTGTTAGACTTCCTCCAATTAACTACCTATCCACCATTAAAGCAATCTGTCATCATTTTAACAATGTCATTAACGTCTACATTATAACTCATGGGCTTTGTTCTTCCTTCAAAATTATTAGCACATACATTTTTATAGAAAGCTCGAAATACAAAAACAAATTTAAGAAGCTTTCAACTCTAAGCTATACAAATATTTTAAATGAGTTACACAGAAAGTCTGGCTTTACTAACAATGAAAAGCCCACTGAAATTATATATCCATTAAAGTAGATTAATGGTACAAAATACAAATTTCTTTTCTTTCTACCTCAGCCATTAAAAAAATATGATTCAGCGTATTGCCAAATGTACTTGAGTTAATGAAAATAATTTAAATTTGGATCTACAGCAAGTAGATATTAGTGTATAAAATATATGCCATAGGCAAATGACAGTTTTACCTTTTTGGCAATGTTGTGAAAAAAAACTTAATTTATAAAAACATTAAGTGCCTAATTAAAAAGAGCAAATTTTACTACCAAATTTAGACAGTGATATCCAACTCTAAGTTGATAGATTATGTGTTATTTATTATTGATTTTGTAAATAAGATTCAGTCAAGGATAAATGCAAAGGGAAGGTTTAAGTTCACAAAATAATGAGCAGTGTTTCACTGAACAATGCCTCTTATGATGCAATACACAGGTGTCTGCACTGATATAAAGTGGAGCAGGATGCAAAAATCTGCATATTGCCAACCAACGTTGTCAACACACATAAAAGCACTCATCGTTTTTATGAGACTTTTTCATTGATAATTAGTTTACACAAAACATATCAAGTGCATTCTCACTCGAAGGATAGACAGAGTAATCATTTTCAGATTTTTAAAAAATCAGTTTCTAGGATGTCCCTTGTGTGACTCTCAAAGTCTCCCATTTAGTTCCTCTCAGTTATGCCTTTTCCCCCAAGTAGAGCAGACATTTATTTCTGATTCTAAGCCCATCAAGACTCTAGTGCCTTGTGCATTACAATGATTGAACAAATAAATGTGACATGGTTACTTTATGTCCCAAATTAATGCTCTCTCTCTACCTTAACCATTCCTCCTCCTCTTATACTGCTTGTCTGCAGAAAGTTTCCAGCCACCCAATCTTCCAAACCAAAGTCCCCAGACTGACATGACTCATACCCTATAGCTTTAGATTCAGTCCAAATTTTAGAGGTAGGGAAACAGAGGAGGGAATAAAGGGAGGGCAGAATAGTGGGGGAGTGGTGCAATTATATTTTAATTGTGAAAATTTTAATAAAAGAAAAATATAAAGGCACTATAGTCTGGAGTCTGTCTTACAGCCTCACCACCTCTACCTTCTGCTGAGTCTCATTCTTTTAGATGTATTCCAGGAACTAAGTTGCTCAGCCCCCTACTTCAGCACTTGGTTGCATCTGAACCCTATGTCCCAGGTCCCCAAAAGGACCTTTCATTGTTCCCAGGAGACTGTAATAGTTCTCAAATCTTCTCCATGACAATCAATCTTTAATATTTTCTCTTTTTCATTTCTCCTGGATTTCTGCTCTTTGTTTTTCTAAATATCATTGATTCAAATTCATTACTGATAGAACCAAATTTCTTAATGTTAACTAAAAGAACCCTAAACTATTAAATAAACTGAGTAGATTGTGGTTATTTTTATTGGTTTTTTACTTTTATAACATAATATCACAGACTGGGAAATTTATAAAGAAATTAAGTTTATTTCTTGTAAGAATGGAGGCTTGGAAATCCAAAGGCATGGCACATCTGGCAAGGGACTTCATACTATATCACCCCATAGCAGAAAGAAGAAAGGCAGGAGTGAGCAAGCATAAGAACTCACTTTTATAATAAACACATGCACTCATGCATACACACACGCACATACACACACTTGACCTATCCCTGCAATAGCAATATGAGTTTATTCATAAGTCCTCCTGAAAATAGTGAACTTTCACTAGATACTTTCTCCAAATACTATCACATAAGGAATTAAATTTCTAAAAGATGAATTCAAACTACAAAAGCCAGAGAGGATTTAAATTTGGGACCAAGTCATCAAGTTAAAACTAATGTACTTTTGATTTTCAGATTTTTATTTAATTTTTAATGTTGGCATATCAAGTAATAGATTCCATCATGGCAGATTCTTACATATGCATAATTATTCTTTGTTTCCATTCACTCCTTTTAATTTTGCAACCAATGCAATATCAACTAAGAATAAGTTTGTGTTTTTTAATCAGTAGATAATTAAAGTATTTATATTATCATTACTAATTATCTGCGTGTGTGCTACATGCAACAGTGCATTAGTGGAGATCAGTGGACAACATTTTGCAGTTCATTCTCTCCTTTTACCTTTATATAAACTCCAGGGATTGAGGCAGATCATCAGGGTTTCATAGTTATTATGTTACCCACCAAGAGATACCTTGCCAGCCCAGAATTTTCTAAAACAATGATAAATTTCCAGAAAGCCATTTCTCTAAAATAATGAGAGATTTTAATTCAAATGAAGGAATTTACTTTTCTTCATCTGCTTTATACAATAAACACTCCTCACTAACAGCTGCTTGGCAAAACGAAGCAATGTCAATGTGTTAAGAAATTGTTGCAGTGATCCAAAGCACACTATATCTTTCATGTTATATCAAGAAAATCATATACATTATTTGGATTGCCTCCATTAAAAATATTACCATAAAAGTCAAATTCTAAACATACCCTTTGCTTTATTTATTCATATAATACACATTACCTAATCTTTCATTTTGTTCAAACCAAATGACTAGACTAAGGCCACATGCTTCTTCTCAATTATTATGTTTCACCTGTACACACAACTTGTGTAAAGTTAACCAACATGTGATGGTCAGTGATCATTTTAATATTGCATGGGGTTCATCTGGGGATTTCTGGATTAAAGACATCTTTAATGGAAAAATCATATACTTTGAATTAGAACATCTTCTAAACTGCAACTTAGACCTACTTTATCCATTTCAACCTTCCAAAGTCCCTTAAACTCTCTGGGGTTTTTTTTAATCAATTAAACACAAATAATTATGATTATTGCTTACTTAACAGCCATTGCCTGTGTCATGCTGTGCAAAACTGTTGCATTAACTCTAACGATGGGTCTATGAGGCAGACACTATAATCTTTATTTTATGAATGAGAAAAAAAGCAAAGAGAGGGGTGATACCAAATCTCAATATAATAAGAGATCCAGGATGTGAACCCAGGGGTTTGATTTGAGAGTTAATGTAATTTACCATGTGGTATGATATTTACTCCACTGAGTCATTGAAAGGAGGAAATACAACTGGGAATATGAGTCTTATAAATGCCAAGGTACCACTTGACTTGTCATTAATCTGTTGTTTTAAATGCATTACTAATATGTTAAGCAAAATTCTTGAATTTTACAGAGATTGCTACACACTTACATTATTAACCTAGAGAAATGGAAGAGTTCTCTCTCCACTGAGTGAAGAAAAATGCCATTTTTATTCTCTAGGTTCCTTATGTAATAATAGCTCAGTGAATTCTGAACAGTTCCATGACTTGGACATTGTGGTCTTGTTATATAAATAAGGAATCAGAAGTGAAGATAATTAAGAGCTTTATTAAGTATTCAATATAAAGTAGGCAGAATTTAAACCTGGAATCTTCAACTCAAGAGCCAAGTTCTTTATTCTTCATTCTGTCTTCTAGGTAGTGGAGCATGAATTCTTACTGTAGTCAAGTCAAAAACCAAACTTCATGTGTTTGACATAAATTACAAGGAGAAAGTCAAAGACAGTGTACATGGTCTTTTGTGTGTGTTTAAAGTACTCAATTTACAATGTAATTTTCAATAGCTATCAGAAATATACAAGGAACAGAATTAGTTTATAAATCTATCTGAACACAAAGGTGAGACTGTACAGTTGCATGTGGTACTTTGCTGACTTAAGAGAAGTGATTTTGTCATCTGAAGATAAAAGTTCATATTGAGAAACTAGTTCCACTATTTTTAATAGCATAAAATTGAGGAAACTGTAATATTTGTAACATACATATTCTTAATTCTTACAAAACCACCCAAATGTATAAGTTAGTTAAGTACTGGCTTTAACCCAGAATATATATACTTTAAAATAAATTTCTAATTGGGATTTTCTTTCCACTGAGAAGACTATATCTGGAAATTTGCATAAATTTATCAACAACATCCACTTCATAACTGAGAATCAAACTAGATGCTCTCCCACAGTAAGCAAATGCTGTAGTGTTGACCTGTAGTTTTGTCTACGACAATAGTTTTCAACATCTGATATTATCAGGCCTTCTGATAGAAGCACCAGGTGCATGCTACTAAATTTATACACACATCAGTCCTGTTGTGTCTGTAACCCATCCCTTCTAGCACCTATAATCTTTATGCCTACTCTTCTCCATAATCCCCTGAGTCTTGAGGGGAGTGATTTGATAAAAGTATCCCATTTATGATTGAGTAGATTTTTAAGTCTCTTGTGTTCTGCAGAAGAGAACAATAAGGATGCTATAGACACATTTCTCACATCCCAAGGTTGTGTGACACTGCGTTGTCTTGACAGTTCAGCCAGCAAGAGAGAATTTCAAAGATGGCTTCAATGTTGTATTAATTCAAGTTTCATATTTGAAGTACATGTTGAAGTGTGGGCACTTAATAAAGATTATAACTCAGTCTATAGAGTAAACAAGATTTATGGAGACAAGAACAAATGGTCCAAAAGTTGAAAACTATCTAGAGTGAAGCCAGTAGAGTTGAGGACAGCCGGAATTTCAGAAAGAATAGCTAAATTGCAGAGTCTGGTTTCTCAAAATGGCTTTGATAAATACCACTCATTCATTCTTATCATTTGAAAGATAATCAAAGTATCCTGTGAATTTCAGTAAAATCATCACTATGCACACAGAAGCCACGACTTAACATCATTCTAACCTCTATTCAAAGCCTCTACATAAATTCTATAATATATGTTCTTCAAACTAGGATGGAGCATAATTGTCAATACTAAGTAATTAATGACCACCTTTAGATAATCAGGCATCTTGTTCTATTGATTCACATGCCAACAATTAAATAGTACTGGACATTATAGGTGATGTAAATAATTATTTTTCTTGTGAATTTAATTAAGGATCTTCATGTTGGTGCAATTAAAACTTCAGAAACATTTATAATGTTATCACCAAAATTAAATACCCCAAGACTGGACCAATCAAGATTTGCAAAAGATCAAAGCAATTACAATTTCTATTTTCTTATTCCATTGAAGAAAACAGCCTGTATGTGTGTGTGTGTGTGTGTGTGTGTGTGTGTGTGTGTGTGTATCACCTTACCTATCATTAAGTGTTACATTATTTTTATATATTCATTAATAGCACATCAATATCAGATGCAAAAGCTTTAATAGTAATCAAATTTAGGGTTTCTCATTGTCCATTATGTACTCACTAAGAATTGCAACTTCCAATTTAATCGAGAATAACATTATAATGAGATTATTTGCTACCTGTGCCTTCCACGGGATTGCTTTACACTTCTTGGTTGTTTTTAACCTGCTTCCTTCACACCCAACACAATGTTATCTTAAGAAGCAACTGGAGAATAATATTATTGCCCTATAGATATCCCATCTGATCAAAGTTCTCTGACATGCAGAGATATATCACAGGAAAATTCTAGAAAAAGGGGTCACTCAGCAGTCTACTGTTCATATCAGCTTCTAATAGCATTCCATCCTAAAACAAAACATATGTAACATATTGATTATAGTCTAGATTATTAAATGTATTCAAAATTAATAACTATTATTTACAAATATACCTACATAATTGGGGCATATACATGTATAATTGACTGTAAGATTGGTAAAAGCATGGCCTGTTTGATATATTTGTTAAATGAAGTTTTAAAATAATCACATCACGGTGATGTAGAAATCAAACCCAAACAAATGAGTCCTAGAAGGAAATAATGATCTATACTGTGTTACCTCTCAGGCACTAAAAATACTAACAAAATCTTTCTAAAAGATGACACAACATGAAGAGTCCCCATGTGCTACTTTGAGTTGTATAGATTTCCGAGTGACTCCCACCTGCATTTGAAAAGTTCAGAAGTAGAGAGAATGCAAAAAGAAAATTCAGCTGTGGATTCTGCCTCTGCTTACTCCAATCTGGCTGTAAAGAAATATTTGCATCATAATATTATGGAAACATAGTAAACTGCATCATAAGGTAGTTTTATTGAAAGGGTGGTTTATTTTTAAAGAACACAGAGATGAAAGAACAGATGTATAATAAAAAGAAATGGCATGCTTTATTTGTTCCCATTCTGATTGCCCAGAGTCTGTTACATGAATCTGTTAAGTTCTGCTTACCTCAGAGCACACCGCTGAACACAGTTATTATAGCCATTGGCTAATTTTAATTTAGGAAATGGGCACTTCATCCACAGAAAGGAACTGAATATTTAAGTCATCAGCTTGCCATGTTCTTGCTGCAATGTATGTGATGACTTAAAGTCTCAGTCGTGATCTCTGCTTCTGGAAATGATCATGTCAAATCATTCAATATCTTAGAACTACATTTACCTCCAGTTCTACTTTGAAAAAAGGGAAACAAAGTCATGGATCAATGACCCCTATTTAGGTTAATAGATTTCATATTAAAGATAGTAGCTGAAGCATGCCTAATGGACCTAATCTACATTCCAAATTGTCATTATGCATTAGGCAAGTTGGAACTGAGCTGGAAGCTTCCTTGCTCTGGATAGCTTTCCTAGTCCCAGAAGATGCTGGACAGGTTGATGAGGTAGAAAGGGCATTAATGGTCTTACCCATATTTGAGCCTTATTAACTGCAAGAGAAATCTGTTAGGCAAGATATGTCTACTTTGTAATAATGGCATTACTGTTATGAGAGTAACTAATCCCTCTATGATTGCTTTCTAGGCCAATCCTAGAGGTGAGCAATGCCTGGTCAAAAACACATCATTTGATTAAATGGACATAGCATCAAAACTCTTTCTAAATATTTATGTTTATATCAGCCTTAATCTGATAAGCTTGTCTTTTCAGTGAATGGCGATAAATTCAGAGATTCATTGATGCAGAAAACCTTGAGAATAAGTAAAAGATAGAAGCTTAGCCCTAGATAAGACATATATACTATCTCAAGGCTCAGAAAACATTCCAAATATAAAAGCCAAATGGTAGAGGGAAGAGCTACAAAATGTCATCTGGGTAAGACACAGGCATTACTATAATGAACTCTCGGCAATTTCGGATACCAGCACAAAAAAATGGCCTATCAACAGCCAAGTATGGATGGAGGAAGTGTTCTCAGGATCCATAGATTGTTTGGGAGGGTTTCGTTGCATTGAGTTGTATTACTCACTGGTGAGCCCACCAGGTTCCAAAGAATAGTTCCAATCCACTGTTCACACAGATGACCCTAGTCAAACTAAATAGGTTCAAAACAAAACAAAAATTCATGATTTAGGAGACAGACTGGTAATGACTAGTGGCTATCATTAGGGATAGAAGAGATACAGGATCTTAGTTTAGATTCCAAGCAGCCCCATGAAAGCAATGCACCTCACCATAAGGGGAAGACTGAGGAAGAATTCAACTAATGACATCTCACCTCCATAAATTTGTATGTGCACCTACATTCACTGGTCCATGCATTCACACAAACTCATACATGCACCATCACCCCACCCAACACACACAGACAGAAAGACAAAGAAAAACAAGGGCTTTAGAGAAATGTCTGACAATATTCTATTGAACAGCATGACATGTTGAGTTAAAAATATAAGAAAAATATCTAATGCAGGGAGATGATTTTAAATGTTTTCCTTCCATCTATAAAATCAGTGAATCAAATGTAGTTCAAATGTGATGGGGAATCTATTAGTAAAACTATACTTAAGGTAGGGGTTTCAATAATTTTTTAAAAAAATCAACACAGGACAGAAATAAAAAATTAATTAGCAATACTCTTACAAGTTTATGTTATCCTCTAAAAAGATACTGAAGCTTCCCCTTGTAAATTAAAATGAAACAAAATGTTTCAGATCAACACCCAAATCAAGTCATGAAAGTCCTAATAATAAGATGGACAAAATGGGAAAAGTTTGTCCAGAACAAAAAAGAAAAAGAGAAAGAAAAATAGGAAGTTTTCTTGCTCACTCCCTTTTGTCTCTTATAATCAGCAACAATGACAGTCACTTTTCCTTAAATGGATCAGCTTTGAAAATTTGATAGACCAGATGCAGTTCTCAGTCCAAGCCCAGCCAAGAGAAAAATAAAAAATAAAACAATAATTGCTGAATAATCTTTCCATTTTCATTCAAACATAGAAATGCATAGATGCAAAAGAGAAATGAACACGGGGCACCAAGTGTATCTTTCTGCAGTGGTCCAAACAGAACACACACCATGAAACAACAGCAGACATGTACCCATGAACTGTGCTCTTAGTTACTGAATCAGTCTATCATCCTGCTCTATCTCCAAGAAAAAAATCTTAAGCTAAAGCCTGAATTAAGAGCAGGAATCAGAACAAAGTTGAAATATGGTTTCTAAGAACTTCTGAGATCCTACAAAAGTGCATGGCTCTGAGAGAGTCTGTGAGAAGGAAATAAGTAGTTAAGATGAAGAACAAGCAGGTCATATAAGAACAATTAGACAACCCAGAAACGGATGGCTGAGAGAGATGGTGAGTCTTTCAAAAGGTGCAGTGCATCTTTAAAGGGATTGTAAGATGCCAGCTCCTTCCCCTCTATTCCTTCCAGCTAGGAAGTGATAAATTCTCCTCTGCCACACACTCTCCTGTTCATTGCCATTCAGCACCCTTAGTAAAAGCAAACAAGAAAAAATGCGTGCATCTAATCAAGGTTTGGAGCATCTAACATACCCCGAGACAGAGACATTATTTTTTTCTTTATAAGTTAATTATCTGTCCCTGATAGTGTTGGAAAGCTGATTAACATACCATGACACAGGCACCAAGTATATCTTTTTTAACTTTGACATCAATTATATAAAACAGATGCCAATGTTACTGTCTGCACTTGAGAAAACAACATTAGACAGGAATCTTAGCTTTGCCTAAATAAGTGATAAAGTCACCATGTGAATTAAAATTCATCTAATTACAGCATGTCTTAGGGTTTCTATTGTTATAAAACAACTTGACCAAAAGTAACTTGTGAAGGAAAGGGTTTATTTCATCTTACAGTTCCACATCACAGTCTCTCACTGAGGGAGGTCAGGGCAGGAATTCAAACAGGGCAGGAACCCAGAGGCAAGAGCTGATACAGAGGCCATGAAGGGTGTTGCCTATTGACTTGCTCTTCATAGCTTCATAGCTTGCTCATCCTGATTTTCTCATAGCACCCCCCAGGACCACCATCCACAGTGAACTGGGCCCTCCTATATCATTCATCAATAAAAATTAAACTATAATATCAAAAAAAATACAGATTATGTATTCTGCAAAACCTGAAGGTAAATAAAGTCCTGCTCACTGTTCTATTACTATGAAATGACACCATGGCAAAGGAAACTATTGTAGAGAAAACATTTAACTTCCTTGCAGTTTCCAAGGCTTACCATTATCATCATTATGGGAAACATGGCAGCGTGCTGGCAGATGCTGAAGCAGTAGTTGAGAGTTACACACTAATCCATAGGCAGAGAGACTCTGGGTTTCACATGGGATTTTGAAACTTCACCCCCCCCCCAGTGATATACTTCCTCCAATTTTTTCAAATAATGCCTCTCTCTGGTGAGTAAACACTCAAATATAAGAGCCTATGAACCATTCTTATTCACACCACCATAGGAAGGAAGGAAGGAAGGAAGGAAGACAGGAAGGAAGGAAGGAAGACAGGAAGGAAGGAAGGAAGAGGAAGGCAGGGAGGGAGGAAGCACAGGCCGACCCACAGATCAATTTGTTAGAGACATTGTCTCAAGAGGCTCCCTCATTCAAAATGACTCTCACTTGTGTCAAGTTGACATAAGACTAGCCATCACATAGAATATGAGTTTTGAAGACAGGATATAAAATGTGTAAAAAATATAAATTCAATACTGAATTTTGTATAATAATGTATGTGTGTAAGAGAGTATATTCCCAAAAATTATTATTTATGTACAAAAGCACAATACTTATAGGCATTTATACAATGTAGAGCTACATTATTTATGTATTAGAGTTAACAGGGACTAGGCATATGGAATGGGGCAGTGTTTTTCTGGCATGTGTGAGTCCAATCCCCAGAAACACACAACACACACACACACATACACACACACAATACACACAGAGAGAGTTAATAGTAATTTACATATTTAAGAAAAACAAATAATTGGAACTACAGAACTATGGTATCAGTGAAATAATTTTGAGGTGGAAGTTGTAAGTTTTGTTCTTGAAATTTATTTTCTATAAAAGAATATCTTTTAGTTGGTTAGCATAAATGTAAGTACACATAATTAAAAACAAAACTGAGTAAGAATAATCCCTTTGTCATTAACATTCAGTCCAATTAAGCTTTCTAAATATACCAGGTCAATATTTCTAAGTCTTCACTGGTTTTTTTTCTAATACAGGGAAAATGCTAATTAATTTATGGGCAGTATTTAAAGTTTATTTTATGTAGCATGTCAGCAGTCACAGTTAAAAGAGAGAAGTGAGTTTTACAGTCCTATGGAAGGTAATAAATGTCAGACACATGTAGATTCAGTTACAGTGTTATGAACACCCAGGGTAATACGCCCAAGGAAAAGCTTACACAAACACCAAATGAAAAGATGTGTTTTCTAAGCACAGTCAGGGGACTGTTTCTAACTCCATGTGTAACGTAGGTGAGAGAGAGGGTTAAAGGCTGCAGTGCAGTGGTCCGACAATAAACCCCCAGCAAGTGTGCGTTTTGATGGGGTGTTAATTGAGTAGCAGGTGAACATAAACAGAGAGCAAGAAGAGTGTGTAGGGGGGAGTCTTTTTGTTGATGAGGGAACATAAGGATGCAGAGCTCTGTAATAAGAAATAAATACAATCTGGAGCCAATTTCACCAGCCTCTTTCCAACCTCCATAGTGTGGTCCTCTCTAGTTTCAAATGCTTGCCAGGGAATAATACATGGCTTTTTAAAATGTGTGGGCAATAATAGAACAAATCAGACAGGTTCCTAAAGCTTATAAAATGGAGGGGTTTGTAGCATGTGTTTTATTTGTGTTTGTTTGTGGGCAAACGCAGTGTTCAATACCATGGCTGCTGCTTGCTGACATGCTTGCCTTAGAGAGCTTCAAGATGCATAAAACAATGACTAGGTCAGTCACTTAGTGCTTACAGTAACATGACTTCATGACTTACGAGGAATCACACAGCAAACGGCATAAAATAGAATGGACAGAAACAAGAAAAAGATTCAAGATTGAAATTTCAGATTTTTCTAAGATAAAAGGAGGTTTTCTTTCTTTTTTTTTTTTTTCTTTTTTTTTTCCTGCATAGTTCATTGAGAATGGATGTATCAGAAACACAAGAACTTTGTTTTTATTAAAGGATTATTGGATAAAATATATCTAAGTAATAATGTAGACTACATTTAAAAAAATAGCACCAAATCAAAGGTGTATCTTCTCAGAGAATTACCTTCAGATGCTTGCACAGTATTATCTAAAACAGCAACAATGGCCATTTGAAAAAAAAAATGACTTGGTGTCTTTTCTAACAAAGCATTAAATACATCCAAGTTGTGGGAAAGTCATATTATGTGCTTATGAAATAGTTAATATTTATGTGGTTCCTGTGCATAAGGAACCGAGCTGTTTTACACACCCCATTTCATTTGGTCCACACAAAAACCTTCTGAGGTAAGAATTCATAATTTACTCTTACAGATGAACATACCAGTCTACGAGAAACCTCGCACAGTCACCTAATGAACTAGTAGTGAAGCCAGATGTTGGTCTAAGTAAATTGACTCCATAAAGAGCAGAGATCCTCATCTGCTTTGCCATCTCTCCTTACATCAACTCTTTTTCTTCCCATGGAATATTGTAAAGGAATTAACTTTTGCTTTGCTGTAGTAGAGGCTGTTGTTATGCTAGAGTCATACACATTTGACCTCCTCCGCTTATCCTGAACCCAAGGTTCAGGAAACATCATGGAAGAGAATGAAGAAAGATTGTAAGAGTAGCAGAGGACCAGGAAGTCTGGGATGAAACTGTGTCTCCAACAAATATCAGGGAACCTACACCCATGAAGTCTCAACCAACATGGCTGCTTAAACAAGACCTAAACAAAGGTACCAAAGCTTAGATAAAGAACTACAGGTAACTAAAAAATGACGGGGAGGGGGAGAATAAATCATTTTCCCCAGGGAAGAGTTCCAGTTGATTCACCAAATGGTTAGCCCAGAAGCCATATACATATAAGTAGCATTATATGGAGAGAACAAGTTGTATTTATATGTTTAGGAAGGGGTGGTGTGTGTGTGTGTGTGTGTGTGTGTGTGTGTGTGTGTGTGTGTGTGTGTGTAAACAATTTTTTGAAAAGCCATGGATTTGAGAGAGATCAAGGGTGTATATATCCATTACATCCATGGGAGGCGTTAGAAGGAGGGAAGAGAAAATGAAAATGAAGTAGTCATATTTTAATTTTAAATAACAAAAAAATTACTAATTTTAAAATTGAAGATAGAGTCTTCTCTCACACAATCCATCCCAAGCACTTTCCCCTCTCTCCACTCCTCCTAGCTTTTGCTCCATATCCCATCATGCCTTCCCCCACCCCCCCAGATCTACTACCTCTCTGGTTCCTCTTCAGAAAAGAGCAGGTTTCCAAAGACAGTAGCCAAACAGGACAAATCATGATACAATAAGACAAAGCACAAGGCAAAGCAATAGGCAGAAAATAGTCTTGAGAGCAGAGAAAAGAGTCAGAGATGCACCTGCTCCCACTGTTAGGTGTCCTACAAAGACACCAATCTATCAGCCATAACACATACACAGAGGCCCTGGTGCAGACCGATGCAGGGCTGCTGCTTGTCTCTTCAGTCTCTGTGAGGCCATGTGAGCATAGCTGATTGGGAAGCCATGTTTTCCTAACATCCTCCACACCCTCTGATTCCTACAATCTTTTCTCCCCTTCTTCTACAGGGTTCCCCAGTTTGTGAGGGGAGGGAATCAGATAGAGTTTCCATGTGCTGCAAGAGGAAGACTCACTGATAATGACTGGACAAAGCACTGATCTGTGTGTATAGCAGAAAATCATTAGGAATCATTTCGTTGAATTTTTAATAAAAAAATAGCAAAAAGTTGATTCTTTACATGGGCTAATAGAGTGATTCCAAAGCTTTAATGTTTAGATGATTCATAACAGTCTTTCATAAAATGTAACTATTGAGTTAAGTGCCTGAGGTAGGGCTAAAAAATTGCATTTCTAACAAGCTCTCAAGCAAGGGTATTTATCTATGGGATTTTACTTGAGATAGACAGGAATAAGAATATAGTTTGTGTTTGTGTACTTTTTTCCATACCGAAACTTGTATGAGGGCATAATTTAGCTAGCTATACCCATTGAAACCTTCTGCCTCCTTCTGCTTCTGTCTTATTTTTCTCTAGTGTCAAAGAAGAAACCTGCAATGTTAACATTTTGTAGTATGTAGTAGTGTGTGTGTGTGTGTGTGTGTGTGTGTGTGTGTGTGTGTGTGTGTAATACAATCTATTCATAGTCAAATGCTGGAAGGTGTGCCTAAATGAAAAATAACATCATGCCATTACATTTTATAGACAATTTTGATAAAAGTCTTGAAGTATTAAGAACATATCCTCTGCATTACTAACTGCATGTGGTACTGTCGGGGAAACTGATTAGCAGTGCCACTTTGAGAAGCATTACAACAATTAAACAAAAAGTACCAAAAAAAGTTAAACTGCTAATATCATGGAACCACAGATATTATCCAAGAATCTAATAGCCATCCTATGCTTCCTGATTCATCCAAAGATATCTCTTCACACTCAGCTCTCACCAAGAAAGCAGCATCACTGTTCCATTGGCCAGTGCCCTGGTTTAGTTCCATGCTACTCTCATTTCAGTCTAGTTGCCTAACAGAGAGTAAGTGGAAGCGCCTTGTCCTTCATCCAGAGAACTTCAAGATGGTTCTCAACACCTATGGACAGAGAAAGGGTTTTTCTTTTGAATTATTCATCTAACATCACTTCCTCACTTTACATCCTCAATGGCTCCCTATAACTTAATGTTCAGACCTGCCAGGTTAGCACACATGACTCATTGTGATCAAGCCCCATCTGTTTCAGACATTCATTCCTTCCATTACCTCACACTCACCCCTTACTAAAGCATGCTAAACAGAATACAGCCCTACTATTGTGTCAAGGTGTTTCACACTTTCATACCTTCCCTTATACTTGTTTTAATTGGAAGCCCTCCCCATACTCATCCACCCCCTCCTTCCAAGATGCCTTTCCAATGCACCTCATCAGTTTGCCTACCAACAGTTCCAGCAGTATTCTAGAAGACCTAGCAAGTCCATGAATCCTTCCATTGAGATAGTCAAGGGGCTATAGTAAAAAAAGAACACTGTGCAGACTAACTCTAGAGAAACATAGGTTCCAAACACAAACTCTGTGATGGCTAATCTTAACTGATAAATTGATAGGTCCTAAAATCATCTGCATTACAAACTTTGGCATATTTATGACAAGGTCTCCAGAAAGTTCTATATGATGAAGGAAGAACATCTTTCCTAAATTTCGATGTCACACATTTCTCAAATGGCAGGCCAAATTAAAACCTCCTTTCTTTAAGTGACTTTTATCAGGTATTGTTGACAGCAGCAAGTAAAGAAGCTAGAGTATCTACTGACTTCAAAACATAAATAGGTGGGCTAAATCATGAAAAATAACAAAACCTGCATGGTGTAAGAACTATATGTGAGAATTCTGAGGGAAGACACTGAAACTAGAGTAATCTGCCAGCTAAAAACTCTGACTTATTTTCTATAGTCATAGGAAGGGATAAGTGGGGGGAAAAGATGTTTCCACTTAAGGATTATAACAATAAATTGAAAGTATGACCCAGTGTTCCTGTATAATTTGAGGATCTAGGACCTATAAAGAAGATTCTTATGAAACAAAGATTAAAACTAAATAGGAGTTAGTAGGTTAATGGCCATAAGCACAGAGGCAGGATAGCACAGAAGACAAGCTCAAGATATAAACTGAGAAGACTAAACTGGGCCCGGTGATGCACACCTTTAATCGCAGCACTCAGGGACAGAAATGAGTAGATCTCTGTGTTTAAGGCCAGCTGGGTGTATGTATAGAAAGTTCCAGGACAGCCAGGGCTACACAGAGAGAGTTTGTTTCTAAAACATGAAAATAAAACAAGCACACAAAAACTGAGAAGACTCTCAGAGGAGTGGTATTGAGGAGAGTCTAAGACCAGCCATCTTCATAGTGAAGAAAGGGACTCTTGCTGTGTTCTACATTCTCTTCTGAAAGAGCAGGGAAAGCAATTTTCTTCCTAACAAACAACAGTAAAGGATCAGTAGGGAATCACAAATAAAATGGAGGCTAAAACAACAATAAATAATGAATCAAATCCCCTGTGTAATGGGGCCACAACAGGAAGGTTTGCCTATGAGACTAAAGAACAAGCATCCCAAAATAACCTTAAAAATTAATAAAACTATAAAAGCCATAACACAACATGTTAGAATTTCAAAACTTAGATGCTAAGTAATTTGAGGAAAGGACTACTTGAAAATAAACATTAAAATTTCAAAAAAGATTTAAAACAAAAGTAAAATCTATTTCTTGTTAAGAATAAATGTGAAAACAAATAAGCACAATAGAATATACCTTATATGAAACATAGAAAAACCAAACTTTTATAAATAACAAAAATAATAAAGATGGATTAAAATATATTTAATATTAAGTGGTGAATAGAGGTCTGACATAAGTAGAATAGCAGTCTCTGAAGAAGAAAACAAAAACAGTAAGCAAAACAGATACAAAATAATTCAAGGACTTTTTTTTAGTAGAACTTTAAACTTTGAAACTAAATATTGGAAGAACAAACCACAAAACTGTGAGTTAAATCCACCATGACTAATGTTAAGAGATGTAGAAAATATTTAAAAAAGAAGACGGGGCCCCACATCATCGTTTCCACTTGACTCAACCTGATGCATCTGAACTACAAACGTCACCCTAAAACCGGTTTGAGACTGTTTTGCTCGAGACAACTCACGACTAACTAGCTGTAATGGTGCACCTTTTTATTACACCCTGGCCAGAGTTTCAAATACAACTACAGTCAAGAATTTTCTGCCACACAGTGACTAGCTACATATGTCACAGCCATCTCTGTTGAGAAATTTGGTTGCTAAATGTTTTCTTCCTACAGGATCCATTAGAGCAATTATTGTCCTATTTCAGCAGAAATTACCTTAAGATAAAGATGCCCCCTTTCCCTTCCCTTTAAATTTTGGGATAATAGTCATCGTCTTGGGGTTGGTTTTAGTTATTTAGGGTTGGGTATGGAAGGTGATGCTTACACTCAGGTTTATCTTTTAGACAGGAATAGGGAATGGTTGGGAAAGGTATGGTTTAGATGGGATATAGGTAGATTAGCCTATTTTCTTGAGAATTTGAGTAAGAATGAGATAGTATTTTACAGCTTACATTGTTATGTATTCTTATGTGGTAAGCTATGTAAAATTAAGTTTACATTTTGTTATATTGTGTTAAATCTTTCCACTTACAATGTTTTATGCACATTATTTTTTACCATATTCTATGTATGTATACTTTTCTTGTATTCAAGACATTTTGTATATTGATACAATTTGGGATATTTATTTTGCTGCCCTTTATAGTTCTACCTCTAGCCTTGACACTAATACTTTACCTCTATTTTAGGGATTTACATGTATGTATATGTAAATAGTTATATTGTTTAAGTATTTGTTCTTGCTTTACTCAGGGAAGTTTTAATCAGTCTTTTAGCTAAATTCCTGAGTATTACAGATTATCTTCACTCATGTTTCCTGTACCTATGAGATTAGTCAGATATAGATGCTTAATCTTCAATCACTTCATAGACATGCAGAACATGGCATTTAAATGTTTTAATATTAGTACTCCATTGACATGAGACACTATTGCTCCTGACAGCACCGTGCACTTTCCCGAAAATATGTTGGACACTGTTGTTGCTCCTGCTGGAGTTCAATCTCGCCTCAGCTAATGGCCTGTTGGGCAAAGAATTACCCCCACCTTGACCACTGATTTGGACATGCAGTCCTATGTGCTTGCAGGAGACAAATATAGAAGACTGCTTGACCTTGCCAAGTCAGGGTAAGACAGCCATTCTACCTCCCTGCTGTTGGTGTGGTCTGTCAAGTTCTCTTGGCCTTAGCCAAAACTGGGTGTACCAATGTTGCAGTGAGACCTAGGGTGACTGTTCAGGTGGCTTGCTGTTTCTGTCCTTGCTGCACCTTTTGGAAGTTGTCCATCCACATTTCCTGTCTACTCTAGTATTGTTATTTTCCTTCTCAAGTCTTGATGAGGTTGAAGATTAAACTATCACAACTATTATTCTCTCTTCCTAGTTAGATATATTAGGTACTAGACTTACGTTTTCCAGCTTAGGACAACTCTATTGTAAACTCCATTATGCCCTCACCCTAGGACAAGATATGTAGGTCATTTTTTCTTGATTTCCCTTTACTTAGAGCACACTTGTTATTCACTGTTTTGTATATAGTTTTGTATTAAGCCTAAATATTTTCTTTAGACTAAAAGGGGAATTATAGTGAGATAGTCCTTCTGTGGCACTGACCACGCCCATTGGGGGGTGGAGCCATGGACGGAAGTGACCTGTGGAAGGAAGTCGGAGGGAGAGCCCAGAAAAGCTCTCTTGCTGGCGTGACCTGGATAGGAGAGGATCGGGTTGAATTTCCTGGTGTTCATCTGTCTAGGTTGTAAGTTATTTCTCCCTGAATAAACATCTATTCGGCCTATTTGTTTATCCTGATCCTTATTTAACCGCAATAGGCTAAAAGATAAATGATAAGTGCTTAATAGAAGATAGAACATAGATAGATAATAGAATGATTGATACATAGATAGATGCATAGATAGATGATAGATAGATAGTAAATAGATATTGAACATCTAGATCCTCCCAAAAGTGAACAGACAAATCAATTTTGACCAGGCATTTCAGCAATAAATCTACAGAACATAACAATGTTTTACATTTCAGTTGTCTAATAACTGAAAACATGAGAAAATATAATTTTAATATATACAAGCTAAATTTTGTTATGAACATACAAGTACTTAGCTAATCCCATTTGTAAAGATAATTTCTAAAGAATCTATAAAAGATCAGTTTTACAGAAAAAAAAAACTAAATATGGACTAATGGAAGAATTCAATGTTTTTCTGTAGAACCAAGGCTGATGGTTGTGAGAATAAAAAAGCAATGTATTATAAAGACACAAGCCTGTTGCAAATATCAAAAAGAGAGACAGTATAATAGCATATTTCACAGAGACTCATTGAATCTGTGAAGATGTAACAAAAATGCTTAATGAATGGAAATAAAGAGGGATAGTGAAACCATGGTGCATTATGTTAGTGCTCATATAAGTACACAATGACCAAAAGAGAAGGGGGGGATTTATACAGAAGTGTCCATGGTAGGTGCCATCATTAAACTAAAGTTTGCAACCTTTGTAAATGCCATTAAAATGCTTAAATGCATAAATTTTCTTAGGAGTTAAAGAACAATTAGAGAGGAGTTAAAGAACAATTAGAGATGAGTATGACAATAGATATTCTTCAGTTACAACTTACTTTAAAATTTTCATTTTCAACCAGGCAAGTAGGTTCCTATAATTCCTGTACTCAATGAGGCTGAGGTAAAAAACATTTAAAGCCTGTGGCCATCCTAGGCTACACAGACACCCTATCAAAAAAAATTTTACTTAAAGGTCATATAGAGATGCTACATAATCATGAGCCAGGGTTAAAGTATTCGTGTTTGTATGTGGGTAGTGCACAGGCATAACATATGCATGTCAGTGTGCAGGTACATGTGCAGGCCAGAGCAGGATATGAGATGTCTTCTTATGCAGCTCTCTGAAGTATTGCTTTGAGACAGGGTCTCTCATTCACCTGGATGCTCACCATATTGACAAGGCGTTTGATCAGGAAGCTCTCTTGCCAGTGTTGGGATCATAACTACACACAGCCATGCCACACTTTTTACTTGGGTGTTAAGGATTCACTCAGGTGCTCATGGTGACAGAGCAAGCACTCTTACTGAATTCTATCTCCATTTCCAAACAGATTAACTTATAAAAATGCAGTCTCTAGAAAGTAAAAATTAACAGTGTAGAACTGACCTAACTATACTCTAATTCAAGTGATTGTTTTGTTTTGTTTTGCAAGGCAGGGTCTCTCTGTGTAGCTTTGTAGGCCAGGCTGGCCTGGAACTCACAGAGATTTGCCTTCCTCTTCCTCCCAAGTGCCACTCCACCCCCTGGCTTCAAGTGACTTTTAAAATGTTGTGATTTGGTTGTAAACCCCCAGGATAACAAGAGTAAGATAAAAATTAAACAAATTACACTAGAGTGGAAAATTATACAATTACTGAATTCTGCCATTGTTGCATCACTGGTGTGAGACAAGCTAGTAAGAATTTTGGTGTCACTAAAATCTGAGTTGTAAAATATGAAGTAAGCAGTCTTGGGCTATGTTTTTGAATTCATATTTTGACCATCAGTATGGACTCATAATTATTTTGTTTTTTGAAAGTCTTCTAGATCTAGCTTCGAAAGTGTCTATAAACAATAACCTGACCAGACATAATGAATGACTCTATCCCTAATAATGTAGACTCTTAAATTGGGTGTGTCACCAGAAAAACAAACAAACAAGGATTCCCAATCAAATTATGGACCCCACAGGTCCTTGGAGATGTCTCTGATCCCAAGACAGTCCTGGCTGGAAAATTTTGACTTGATGCTATCCCTTAATGAAGTAATGAGTTTGGCTGAGTAGTTCTCACAGTGCGAGAAGGAATATTTGCCTCAGAACCACACACAGCAAGTGGACCCAATTAATATTAACACCTTAGACCCACTGATCAGAAACCCAGAGGTCAGTACAGCAATCCTCTAACAAGGCCTCAATAACACTGATGAACACTGAAGTTCAGAAACCACAGGGCAATGATTGTCAACGGCTCTTGACATGAAGGAGCAGGGCTCAGTCAGACTTCAATTTCTTCTGGCAGACATACATACCAACAATGTCTGATGTCATCCTGTTCTCTGCCAAAGCCAAAAGTAAACTGAGTCATATTAGACTCTATATAGCCCTCAAGTTACAGAAAATACAGAAAAGCAAAAATTTAATCCAGAAATTCTAAAATGAAGGAAATTCTTTGGTTTTAAATAACATAGATGTTTTCCCCCACAAAGAAATTTAAAGAAAACAGTTACTGAGAAGGAAAGAAACTAAAGAGTAGAAGAAATTATCCATGTATCAAATAGATTGGTCATACTTGATAGAAGCTCAAACAAAGAGGTTGGAAATAGAACATTTATTGTACAATTGTATAATTTTGAATGCCATATTGAAGATCACTCATTGCTGCCTGGGAGGATTGTAACAGTATGTTGATGTTCTTAATATTGGTAAAATTATGTCACTTAGACAATTCAGTTCAATCCAAGGAGAGAGGTGTAGAAGTGGGTTATGGAGAACTGTTTTTGAGTTGTTGAGTTACACTTGAAACAGACTAATGCTTATTATGGCATCTTACATTCTTTCTATTTTTACATATCTGTACTTTGCAAATAGAAAAAGTTTCACATCAAGCATCCTTCCTTCCAAAAGCTTTTCTTTGGTTCACTTTCAACTTGAAGTAGATACTTTGCCAAAGCTTCTCTCTGGACCCATGTATAATGATCTCACTGGGTTCTACTCCTTGAGAGAAGACCTGGGTTGTATTCACTTCCATAGCCCAAGGACACCACAGTGCTTTAGCATAGCAACATTATCAACTCAAGAAACTAAAATCACACTTCGGTAACTAAAGAGGGTTCCATAAAGAATAATCTACAAGGTTAACAGGAGTGTTACAATAAACATTGGAGTCTATTGGAGAAGACCATGGACTATTAACAGGAAGTTGTTCCCTGCTCCTGACCAGTGAGTGCAAGAATGAGAGACCTAGGCCTGCTTGAGACCTCAGGGGGGGACCACTTAGTGTGCTAGAGGACTTTCTTAAACAACAGACCTAGGGACCTCTGGGGTCCTAGGGTGGCTAGGTAATGTGTACCCTGCAAAGTCACTCAGACACTATGCTGGGAACTCCATTGATTGACTCCAAGAGAAAACAAGAGAGTCTGTAAGTAGAGCCAAATGTAAGAACGATAGTGCAGACAGTGGGAGAAGAGTGGAGAAACTGCCTGCATCAATCAAACAAACTTTTAAACAAAAGAATGATGTTTACAGGCAACTGAAATCAAGAGGCAGAACTAAATCACAGTTTAGAAAAGTAGCCAGGAATGATGCTAATAGTTGATATACTGACACAGAGACAAGAGATTTCCCACTAGATTTCCAGACGGAAAGGTTTCTAATGCCAGGCATGCAATGTTTGTAGTGTATTTACATGGGTACACACTCAAGTGGTAAGTTTGTGCACAAAAGCATGGGGCACACAGAGTCTGGGACACATGCAGGTAAGTGTATATACATCGATGTGGAATACACATATATGTGTGTGCAGGTGTGTGTTGGGTACACTCAGAGATGAGTGCATGCATATAATTATAAGGTACATACATAGAGGTGTTTTCATGTGGGTATAGCATGCAACTCTGTGCATACATATGTGTGCATATAGATATTGAGTACACACACTGGTGTCCATGTATGTTTGTATGCAAATGTAGAGTGTATGTATGTTCTGTGATATCTTTACCAGGCTATTTTTCTGTCAATTTACATAGAAAAATTTTTGAAAAAATTCAGTTCTTGGTGTCAAATTATTAAGATGGCTTCAAATATTTCTATCAATCATGAGAAAGAGGCAACTTTGGTTTTTTAATACTTGTTCATCTCTAATGAAGAAATGTTGCTTGTGTGCATACTGCATCAGCTCCAGTTGTATTATTAAGCAGCATGTTAATAGTAGCATACCAGTGTAAATATACCTGCAATTGTCAGTTAACTTCATGCTATTATTTTTAGGCTGCCTGCGGCAGTGCATCAGGACTGTCAGAAGGAAAAATAACAGAGAAAAAGGCAGTTTCACATTCCTTTCCACAAGCCAAGACACAATGGGCTCGTTATCAACATGTGGTTGCCTACAGCTCAATATTAATGCATCTTTACCTCTTCAGTAACCGCTGTGCAGTTGAGTAATTCAGCCAAATGTAAACATGTGTTCCCTCAGGAAGGATATGCGACAGTCAAATGAGACTTTGTTTCTCCCCCTCTCTCAAGTTCTCTTTTGAAAGAACTAAGGAAGGCTGATGGTTCCTGGGCACAACTGTGGGTAAATGGTCTTTTTCTAAAGATCAGTGTGTTGCTTTTACCCCACCAGTGAGGCCTTTGTTATGTTTGATGTCTGAATTAGTCACATCAGGAAGGATTCCCACACAGGTTCTCAGTCTGATAATACCTAACAGCCATAGGAACTAAGAAAAATCTCTTTATTATAGAAAATCTAAATCCCCTATAATTTGAGTGATATTTGTTCTTCAACCACGTTTTAAAATTGTTTCATTTCTCTGATAAGAGTGACTTATGTTGTAGATAATTACCCCATGGACATGGCTCTGCAAATCAAACCTTAGATCAGTAGTAACCACACCAAGAGTTGTATATATATAAACATGACTTAGAACTATACTGGTTGGATGGAGAACACATTTTCTTGCTTAGCAGAGTTGATGGCTTTGCACCAGTACATAGATGCCCCACTCTCTTAGAAACAGGAGAATTCAATCATGGTTTTCATTATTTTTTAATTTTTCTCATTCTTGGGAATTTCATACATGTATGTAATAAAATATGATCGGCTATGCACATGTGGTTTTCATTATTAGCAGCAACCGAGAGACATAGGAACTAAGCCAATGACTTCTGCCACAGTGACCACAAATGTTCAACCAACTGAACTGCCTAATGCATCTGAGTTTTTGATACAACTGTGAAGCAGGGTAGTAGGGTCAGAGGAGCATATGTTCATGTGTGGAAGCTACTAAATATACGCAAATCTTCCCTGTGATAAACTAGTTACTTCTCTGAGTATGTGGTGTGAGGATCAGATGATAAAATACTTGGGAATAACTTCAACCACTGCTGACTATTGTATAAGGCAAGTTCACTGGACTCCTATATAACTGCTTTCTTAGCTCTGTCAGAGCAGCTTCAGATTTGACCATACAAGATTCCATGACCCACTTCAGATTCTGTTCCCATTTTCTCATTTATTTTTACTTTCCAATGTTTTCATTCTTCAACCTGATTTGATCTACCAACTTTTAAAATGCCCCAATTTAAAAGTATTCAAAGATTATTTCAGAATTCCTCTTAACCTTAAATGTGAATCTGTTTCTAATAATTTTTGAGGTGAAAGGTAGAGAGAACACAAACATAAAGCAAAACCAAGAACTAGCTTCAGGACTGGGGACATTAAAAAAAAATTGATGATGCTAAAGGTCAACCGTTATAGTCCTGATGTGGAGAGCAAATAAGTATTACAGAGATGTAAGCCTACTGTGACCAATGATGGGGAAATCCCTATACCTTTTATAAGGGGACACAGAGAGAAAATTGCAAACTCCTGCTATAATATATTTATTTGCTGGCATTTTTTTTTTGTTTACAAATGGAAGCTTGGAAAAACAAAAATTAAAAACAGCTAAATGCTATTCAGAGTCAGAAGTCTTGATTTGATTTGCATCTTGCTTTCCTTTGAGTTCTTTCACCTTCACTGAAAATGGTCCACTTTCAATCCTCTTTCAGAGGCTAGAAATTAGAGAGATGTTGAGTTCACCCTGTTGGAAAGCACAGATTGTAGTGGCACCTTGCCTTGCCAGTGAACTTGTAGTAGTAGCCACACTCTTTGGGCATGGTTTGAGGTGCAGATGTGAGCTGTGGGCTCACACTCTTGGGTCACAGAGAACACAGCAAAGACAGAGACTGCAACTTCTGGAGCATCAAGGCCACTGCAATTATTTACTCTTATCTGTGTAAGTTCTTCCCTAAAAAAAAAAAAAATCTATTTATCATTTATCTTGGGTCTGGTAAATTCATTTAAACCCTGCCTTCAACAGATCTTGACTCTCTCCAGGTCTTGGTATCATTCTGAAGCTCTGGTGTCATGTATAAGCCCATCCGTGCATTTTCCTCTGACCCTTGGCTTCAGACCATCCTATGACCTTGACCATCTGTCTTTCTAGACTTCAAGTTTGTTATCGAGGAACGCTAGTGTACAGACACAAAAGCGAATGGAAATTCACAGTCAGAGTGGACTAAAACTAGAATCATGAAGCATTTCCTCATCTTCAGAAGTAGCACCATCTTCCCATGTGAAAGTCATGACATCTTATCTTGGGTGAAACAGCAAAACCTCTAATGCTGTGGCCTTTGTCCACTGCTACCAGCCTGTGTCTGATCTTGCTATTACTGAACTAAAGTTTAAAATGCTGATTTCTAGTCCACCACTGGGAACATTTCCACCCTGCAAATAGACTTCCTGCTGTAAGAAGAAGCAAAGGGTCAACACAGCCCCAACAAGCCCTTCCAAACTGTCATGGTCCCTCCACAGATGCTAAGAGCTGCTAAAGCTTTGTCTGCTGAACCTGATGCATCAGAAGCACAGGCTGTGTTCTAACACCACAGGTAGAACATTTCCCTGTTGCCCTGAATACTGATGATTTCCCCAGGTGGAGGATTGCTTGGGGGAGGGGTGAGACAAGGAAAGGAACCTCCCTGCGTCACAGCAACAAACTCCTGCCCCTCACAGGAAAAAGCGTTTCCAACTGTACATGTCAGTCAGTCAAGGTAGTTTAAAATACGTGGTCTCCTAAGGCCAGGGTGTCATTACAGATTTAGCACTACTAGGGGCCTCTCTTTGTCACACAATGAAGCAATATGACTAATTAACACTCACTAGGGAGCCTGAGATAATGATGCCTCTCTCTTCCTAGAGCCAATTACCCCAAATATTCAGATTACCTACCTACTATTTCACTGAAAGAAGTGTCTCTAGGATTTTTTTTTTAACTAGGGCATTATGTATCATGTAACGTCACATTATGTGATGTTATGTCACAGGCTGACAGCTTACAATGAGGGACATGCTGAATATATTGGGTAGTTAATACCTGCCTGAATTAACAAGGCAACCAACTTTGCAAAGAAAGAAATTCTGAGAAATACCTGCCATACCTCTTGAGCTATCTGCAAAAAGAACATGACTAGTTCATCCCACCAGCCACTGTGTGTCACTTTTATTTGTTGAAAGGGCCCATGGAAGGACATTTGTCCACAGAGGTAAATAGTTGATGAGACTTAGTGAAGAATCCTTAATGGATATTCATTCACAGAGTCTATTACAGTACTGTAAGGGTTCATCTTCCAGAGTGAAGGTAGTGTAATGGAGAAGGCAGGATTTGGTCGAGCCAAACCACAAACCCCTTTTATGTGTTCTTCTGTAATGAATCCACTCAAGAAACACTACAGCTGCACTTTCTATGGGTATTTGGTTAAAGGATGGTGGGATGCACAGAAGCTCCATTTTCTGTGTCCTGGTTCTAAGAAGAAATAGTAGGATCCTGCCTTGGGACTTTTGCACTAATAACAAAATCTAGGATGCTTTCTCTTAAAATATGTTCTTGGTGAATATTCTCACGATTTGTAAAAATAAAATACAGTAAACCTTGGATTATTTAGAATAAAAGAATCACATATTTAGAATACATATGTAATATGCGTATGTTTTTGTATGTGTGTCTGTGTGTTCACATATAGATGTCAGGGGACAGATTACACAAGTAGCTCTTTTCTTCCACCATAACTGTCCCAGGTATCAAACTCAAAGCAGGCTTTCCAGCAGGAGCCCTTACCCATGAATGAAGGTAGCGTTCTTCCATTTTAAAATACCCTCCCCCAAATCTCTGTTTTATCTGAAATTCTATCCTTTCTTTACTTCCAGCAGTTCACATTCTACCCACCCCAGGAAAAAAAAATAAAACATACTCATTTTAGCAGTTAAATGGCAAGAAGGGTATTCAATGAGATGATTAGGTCCTGGAAGTCACTTCCTAAGTATTTTCATCGAGGCATTTACCTGATCACAGCTTTCAGTGCCATCCTACTCTCTCCTTGAAAGAAATCAACCTATCAGATCAAAACCAAAAATCCAATAGTTCTATAGTTGAACCTCAGTATCTCCAACATCTTCCAACCTAATTCCCACTGCTTTACTAACACACCCCTCACACCCTGTCATCAAGTCATTTTCAGACCCTTCTGAAACCTAAATATGGATTACATCTCTTGATGCTCTTCATTGTCTCTCAAGACTAAGAAGCCCCTCTAAAAAAAAGCATTCCTAACACTCACATCACCTTTGGGTCCCAAGTGCCCATTGCTCTTCTTGAACAGAATTAAATGTACTACATTTAGTGCCTTCCTGGGAACTAAACTCATTCTTTAGTAGAGCCATGCCATATTTGACTTTCTCTCTCAAGCTCTTAATACAGAGCCCAGATGCAGCAGACCCAGGATGTCCACTTATGAACAAATGGCCGAGTGAACCCAATAGATAGGTGTGTGATATCCAACTTGCTTTTAGTCAACATAAGAAATCCCTAAACATGATGACCTTCCACTGACTTCATTGGTGGAAGTGTGAATATTCAATTTGAATTCTTCATTTTGCACCAAATTATACATTATTTTATAAAAAGTTAAGCAATGTAATAAATAAATTCTAGAATTATTATACAAAAAATACTAATCTTATTACATGAGTGAGAGGAAGGTCAAGAAGAAAACTATATACTTTAATGAGCTTATAATCTACTAAGGAAGAGAAAGATATATGAACAAGTAGGCAGCTCTACTCTAGGAAAATATATCATTATAATACCATTATTAAATAGTTGACAGGATTGCAAAAGAGACAATAGAAAAAATAAAAAGTGGATCTTTAATGTGATCTCTGGGAGAGAGCTTGTACTGGAGTATGGCTTAAGTCTTCCACATATCCAATGGGTACGAGTTGTAAACAGCACTATAGAACTGAAAGATAGGAAAGACTTCTGTTAAAGAGAAAGGGTGGCAGATATTATGGGGTTACTTATTCCACTATCTCATTGCTAAAGAGTTTGGAGTTTGCCTTTTAAGTACAGGGATGTAGTATAGTGATAGGATTTAAGAATTTATGACCATGTGTCAAAAAGAGCTGAGGTTGAGGCTGGGGAAAATTACAGGAAAGGCTTGGATCTAAAGCGGTGAGGCAGGTTGGGATCTCATTGTAAAGGGTGGATAAAGGATTTGGAGGGTAATGAAGTGGATTGCACTGGAGTGCATGGGTGAGAACCTGCATGAAGAAGGAAGGCCTGAAAACTGGATGATTCCAGGGATAAGTCCTGGAATTCAAGCCTGAGTCCAGGACAATAGTTTGAGGGCATAGAGCATGATCACTCCATCTTGGCATTTTTAGCCGAGATGTGAGATTTCCAGACATTACTAAAAAGGGCAGATGGTGTGAGCAATGAGTCCTTCATTGGGTCAGGCTATGATCAGGGTATAATCAGGAAAGAGTATTGAATTGTTGTTAATATAAATAAAATTACAGAAAATACATAGAAAGAATCCCCCCCTTCCTATTTCCTTAAGACAAATTCTTACTGTGCGGTGGACCACTACCTTTATAAAGATTTCTCTTAATCCTCTGCATTTTTCTTTGAGCCAGGAAAACATTCCACATCATTACCCAGAAATCAGGACATTTGTTTTGCTTTTCACTTTGTTTCAAACACATTTTTATGAGGAACCCCATATATAGTAATCACTTTAATAATTTTACAGCAATGCCACAGTGTCTCAGCCAATACTTTGAGAACAGTTTCTAAGGCATTGAGATATTATTGCTTCCAAATCTCATTGATATATGCCAAGTTTGACTCAGGATAGCAAGACAGAAGTCTATGGAAACATTTGATTTTTCTAGTAAATTCATGTCACTACTATGCTATTAAATATAAAGACGTGAATCGCTCTGAATCAAGTTTAGACATGGGATTTGCAAGTTTGCATATTTCCGTTGACAGCATAAATATAAATGGAGAAGCCATAAATAGTCTTCCTTGCCTTTGGCAAACCTTGGTGTATCCAACACGTATATATGTGTCTTCCTCTAGTTGCTGTAAACACACACTCTTATGAGCAAGGGGCAACCAGAGAGGATAAAGAGTAATTTCTATTTGCTTTGGCTACAGCAAAATCTGTTGACTGATGAAAATCTCAGTTTTCAACATAGATTCTATAAAACCCCAAGCAAATTGTGTTAAGTGCTTTATATATGCATGTTGTTGGGTCCATCTGTAGTTTAAAAATATATTCTATGTCTTTTGGATATCTTCATTCATGAAAACAGTGTTTTGCTTATCATTGTTAATGCTTGGTAAAATGGGTTTTTTTAAGCTTTGTAATCACCCTCTGTAAAAGCATGAGGAAAAGGCTAAATGAAAGGCTTTGCTCTTATTCAAAATCTCTGAAAAAAAAAAACATTTGAGAGATTTTACAAGCTAGCATGTCATGTTCTATTAGCCTTAGAACAAGGTGATTTAGGGAGAAGAAACATCGTATCTACCAGTAAGAATATCTCTTGACCCCAGAAGGGAATATGCAGGATCATGTGCCAGGTGACTAGCCTCCAAATGTAAGAGTCATTCGATGTCACTCACTATGTGATGGACATCATGCCACTCTAATCATGGGAAACCAAAGCACAGGCCATTTAGTCAAGGAGTTGAAAGAGTACTTTGCCAAGATAACTCTCTAATCTTCTATCAAACCATCTGGGTCCTGCTCTCCAATCCTCAGACCAAATACCTCTTCAATGAAGTAACATGGAAATAAAAGGAAGAAGACTTCCAGAAGCAGAACTATTTCTTTAATGAGAACAAATGAAGGAAGGCAATCTCTTGGCAGGAGCAGAGACTTTGCACACAGGACACAGAGTATTCATATTCGGGGGTAGAGGAGTTAATATTATAAAGGGTGAACTTTGGGAATGTTTGAGTCTATCTGCAGATCAGGTCCTCTGCAATATCAAAGTGGAGGATACCGAGGGTGATTGGTAAGTTGATTTTCCTGGCAGAAGCTACCTTTATCTTACACCCCAGGGTTCAATAAGACTAGGGGTTCAATAAAGTCCAAGTTTGTGCCCAGGGTTTTCAGCCCTCTGAGGATTTTAAGTCATTAACCTTTCACTTGCCAGCAACGTAAGAGTCAGAGCCTGTAGAGTAAAAGAAAAGGGACAAATTTGACTTTAAGCCTCTGTCCTCATCAGAAGATTAACCTTACTGTCTACTCTCTAAACAAAAAAATAAGTTTAGTATGTTTTTCATGTTTGTGTGAACTATTGATATACCTTTCACAGTGCATTCATAAATCCACATGTAAACTATATATTTCTCTCCCTCTCTTGATATGGGATGTCCTTCTGTATGTTGCAAATATGTGTTGGTTTTATTGGTTGATGGAAAAAAAAAAGCTGTTTTAACCAATTGCCAGGCAAAATATAGCTAGGTGGAAAAATCCAAACAAAGATGCTAAGAGAAAGAAGGCAAAGTCAGGGAGAAGCCATGTAGCTGCCAGAGGAGTAATCACCGGTAAGCCACAGCCTCACGGAAATACATAGATTAATAGAAATAAAAGTAATTAATTTATAAGAGAGAGATCTAGCCAGTAATATGGTTCAGCCATTGGCCAAACAATTATAATTGATGTATTAAGCCTTCAAGTGTTATCTCATAAGTCAATGTGAGAAACTAGCGGGCGGGAGAAAAACCTGTTCCGTGGAACCAGGCAGAAAAATAGTTTAAGTATCTCTCTCTCTCTCTCTCTCTCTCTCTCTCTCTCTCTCTCTCTCTCTCTCTCTCCCTCTCTCCCTCCCTCCATCCCTCCCTCCATCTCTCTCTCTCTCTCTCTCGTGTGTGTGTGTGTGAGAGAGAGAGAGAGAGATAGAGAGACAGACAGAGAGAGAGAGAGAGAGAGGTATCCTCATGCACCTCATGTATATGTTATTCTTCTGTATACGTTATTCTTCTGAGGCAGGAAGTCCCACTTAAACTAAAGCTTGCCAAGTTGATTCACTGGCAGCTAGCAAGCTCTGATAGTCCTCCTGTCTCTTCTTTTTATTCCAGATACTGGGGTTACAGATGTTTATAGCCTTACTTAATGTTTTACATGGCTGCTAAGGATTCATACACAGACCCTCACCCCTGCACAGCAAGACTTTGAATCCACTGTACCATCTCCCTAGCTGGTGTATTTCATTTTTATGGTGTATAATTGTAATTTGTGTGAACTGTGGTGTTTGTTTCCTAATGTTGTTAATTCTCCACACTGGGATACTAAGCATCCAAGGGAAGATGCTTTTGTTTGATATAAATTCATGCTCAGTATCCTTTCCATCATCTTTTTAGTTCAAATCCCTCTACGTATGAGACTGGAATGAAGCCAAGAACTACTGAGACTCTATAGCTCCACTGCAGCTAGGTTGTGAACAAGAAATTAAGTTTCACCAGAACTCTTTTCTCTCCGGAAACTGGAACGGTGTGAGATTAGACAGAACCATGTGCACTACTGTCATTATTGCCCCTCGGAAACAAGCTAATGAAATGTTAGCTCCACCCACAGAAATGGTCTGATGCCTAGTATCTCTTGAGTTTTCAGACACACATGTGGTGCCAACAGTATATCTATCTCTGCACCACAGTTCTGATAATGGGCTCCTGAATTCAAATTCTTAGGCTTACGTTTTGATTTTCCACATCAATGATTGGTGCAGAGCTAGGGACTCCCCCGAAATGTCATCTCATTAGTCTCATTCAGAAAGTTATTCCTGGACCCAGCATACAGTCTCCTCTTCAGTACTTCCAATAATTTTAGTAACTATATAACATACAATATATAGTAACTATAATTACTTCTAATAATTTTAATAACCTTAGTAAACTTAGTAACTAATTTACATCATGCTTATTCTAGCTACATTAGGTTTCAAATGTTGGAACTGAACCCCAGCAGAACCCAAACCTTTGTTTAGAAGAGGATACAAACTCATGGCTTGGGGAGTCATCTATTGTCAAATCTTAGTCTGAATTTTACATTAATATTTCCAGCTGTGGAACCACCATTACTCTAGTCAGCTGTCCTCAACAGCCTACCATCATCCTTCTTCCTTCCACATGAATTAATACTATTGAATATACCTTTTAGAATATATATTATTACTACTTCTGTTTCAATTCTTCTTTATTTCATGATGATTTTATCATCACCTCCTAATCAGTTACTTTGTCTCCAAAATTTACACTAAAACAACAGTTCATGGTAACTTGTTTAAAACAGAAAATGTAGAATTCATTGGAATTTCTTAAATTTCTAAATCTCATGAACATTATTTTAAACATTTTTAATAATATATCCCAGGGCTGAAGATATGGCTCAGTGGTTATGAGTACTTGTTGCTTTTGCAGAGGACTTAGGTAGAGTTCCCAACACCCTCTCCTGGCTTTTGGAGTACAGAATGCACATGATTCACAGCGATACACATTCCATATAAATAAAATTTTAAAAAGTCTTTTAAAAAAACATAATCTCAAAGGAAAAGATACTAGATTACATGGCAAACAAGTGTTAAACACAAGAAAGAAATGAGAGAAGTAGCAAATGGCAGAGAAATGCAACCACTTATTTCTTTTGCAAAAGTAAGGAAACCTAAGCCTAGCCCATTTCATAATAGAGAACTAAAACATTCTAAATTCCACAGTGCCATGTTCCTCTGGAAGAGGACTAAAGGCAACATCAAGAGGAAAGGTGGGTTTGAAATGCATTTAAGAAAAATATATAGCATATTCTTCTCATTCACCATTCTGTGCAGCTGGACCAATGTGCTCCCTCATACTGGAAATAACTAAAACTTTATTTGGAGACAATTATTTGACTATCATTGACTAGGGATATATGGTATGCCACATTGAAACTGAGAGGATTAAGATATTGCACATCCCGAATCTTAAAGGAAAGTCCAGCAGGCAAGTGCTTCCTATGAGCCCAGTCTTCCCAACAAGAGTCTGGATTTCTCCATCTCCAATCTATTTCAACTGCTTAAATATTTAAGGAAAGTCTCTACCAGGAAAACAATAGGCCACATGGGACAAAACTGAATTGGAAACAAAACTTCAAAACAATCATTAATATCTTTGTGTAGGTAAAAAATATATTATAGCTTTAAAATAATGTGATCTAAACAGGAAGTTGAAGAAAAAGAAAATATTTTGAAACTTGAAATGTTAACTGGGAGATGAAACCATGACCGGAAGGCTAAAGATAAAAGTCACAGGACTCTCTTAGAGAGCAGAAAGAAGCACATGTGTAAAATCTGTTATGGAAACTAAGAAATTTAATTAGGGAAATATTCCAAATAGCAACAAAGTCAAAAAGAAAGAAAATACTGGTAGGTCTCTCACTATAGAACTGTTCATGTTTCTCACATGGAAGCCACCAACAGTGGTGCCCAGCACATGTTTCCCAGCAGTGGTACCCAGAGTCCAGCACTGTGTATGAAAATAGACTGGCAAGTCTCAGAAAATTCAAAACAACATAGCTTAGCGAGAAAAAAGAAATTGTTTCAAATAGCTGCCCTGGAAAGGGGGAGGAAATGAAGCAGCCTCCTGAAAAAATCAGAACTTAGCAACGTAAAGGTGTGGCTTAGCGGTAAGCAAACAAACTACCTGAAGTTAGAAATATGAACATGCCATCCACAAATCAAAAGCAAGCAGACTCTATAATTATGGTTTTCTAAGTCTCATAAGTTATTTGCCACTATAAACTATGTCCACATGTAACCTTTTATGAAATTAAAGTCTAATTTGAAGAAGGAAGCTCAAATCACCCATCCTGCACTTAACCTTGCACAATTGAGTAAAGTCACCTTTAGCATTTCTTCCTTGTTTTCCAAACATCACTGGCTCCCCTGTAGAATTCTCTGTTCTAACAGAAAAAGTCATCTAAAAGCGTGGTTGCAATAGCTCCCTTTCCCTAAGCTAAATCCTTTGTTCTGCTTAGAATGACTTCATTAACCTAAAATAGGAGAAGGCAATCAGCTTTCATTATTCTTTTCTTACAACATGGAACAACTTCTCTGTTCTTTCTCACTAGCATCCAACAGGTATTATTAGCTCCCTTTGAAATCATCTGAATGTATCCTGCAATGTAGCTGATTACTTCACCCTCAAAGCCCCTGCTGGTTCTATTTGACTGTCGTGTGGATGACTGGAACTCCTTCTGTGTCCAAACAGGATTTGAAAGTATGCACACTGTAATTTCCAAAGTGTTTCTCATGAATCAGGAGTAAATTAATGAATATATTGCTGTATAACACTACTCTCATGAATAAATGTGCACATGCATGCACAAACTCAGTAAGTGCCAGGTAAAAATTGAGCTCAAATTCATTAAAGTCTTGAAAATATTATATACCTTTTGAGATTTAAAGAAACAATGTTACTATCAAATCAATATTTTTCAGTCTTTATTTTAATATATGAGAACTTCATGTAAAAGTAAATATATCTACATCATTTCTACCTGTTCTTTTCCCCCTCAAACTCACCTCATGTCCTCCCTACTCCCTCAAATTTTATGACCTCTTTTTCCATAATTACCATAGTTATACATTCATATAGCCTACTGAATCCAGTGTGTTTGTGGCTGACCACTAAAGATTGGGAGAAAATTGATTCGCTGTCCCTCAGTAGCCCTTAGTAATCATGTCTGGAAGACACTATCTCCCAGCAGTCTGGCTGATCTCCTGGATCCTACAGTCCTGCTGCCCCATCGTCTGCAATGGTCCCTGGGCTTTAGGCCTTGGAATTACTTTCTAGATTTCTCAACTGGGGCTGAACACTCCACAATCATTTAAACTTTTGTTTTCTGTCTTTTGACTGTGGATCTTTTCAATAGCCTGTTTGCTGCAAAAAGGAATCCTTTGATGAGGACGAGAGCTACACTTTTCTGTGGTATAAGGATACGTATTCAGAATACAGTTAGAAACACTATTGATTTGGGAAATGGTAGTAGCAGGTTCTCCTCTACAGTCCCTGACTTCTAGCCACTGCTTCTTGGTTTATTTCAAGCAAGCAGAAGTTACCTTCAGTCCAAATGTCAATCTTTAGAGACCCCCAAAGTATAAGCACCACTTTTACATCATCAAGGACATCTTGTAAGGCTGGCCACTACTGTGGTTCATAGGCTTTACAGCTAGGTAGGAATATTAATAAGGTTTATTCCTTGGCAACTTGAACAGAGCCTTTTAATATTATAAGAGCTAGCCTTAAAGAGACAGCTTCAGGTCACTACAAAGTTCTATGACCAAAATATATGGTGCCTTCAGCAATAGGGCATTACTCTCCAAGTTCTGGGAGGCAACCAAGGGGAATGGCCATAGTCTATGTTATTTTGGGATAGTCTCTTGGACTCTGCTTACCAACAGCTTAAAGGATGGTGTGTCATGTGTGACATTGGTATTTTCATTCACAAGGAATTACAAACCCACTTTAAATAAAGTATTATAGCATGCTTACACATTCATTTATGTGTGTTGTGATGCATGCATTTGCTCTGGTGTACATGTGGAAATCAGAAGACAGCTTGCAAGAACCAATTCTCGTCTTCTGCCAAATGGGATCTGGGGGTTGAAGTCAGATATTCTGGCTCAGCAGAAAATGCTTTTACTGGTGTCAGTTATCTCTCTGACCCCAAAGCACCTACATATTTGAACTCATCCCCTTGTTAAAACTTTTAAAGTTATCCACAATAATAAATGAACTGAAACTGATGATCATTAGTAATTGTGTTTTTAATGACTTTTGTGGTAGAGCAATGTTTAGAGTGAGGAGATATTTTAAAGTTCAGTTTAAAAATCCTTTTGGAGCTGAGAATGAAAATCAAAGTGTCCAGTGTCAAACATGAATGACATGAGTGATATCTAACTACTGGAGCAGTCATAGCATGACTGGAGGGACATTTGCCAGAAAGAGTAGTTTGCTCAGACTTAGTGGCAATCTGGGATTGTGGCCTCTTCTTCCCTTCTCTAAAACAATCCTCAAACATTCTGGGTCAATCTCATTTACAGTCTCAGTCAACGAACATGCTCTTTTACCCACAACACACACACACACACACACACACACACACACACACACACACACACAGAAAGTAGACCTCCTCCTTGTGCTCTGCAATTATTTAAGACTCATCCATTGTGTTCTGTCACTTAGAATCTGTTTTACTTAAACAGAGGGGTGAAAATTAGGACCATGTATTTACCCAAAAATTCATACAAATAAACTTTATGAAGAAATTTTAAATATTTCATTATTCAATTATTAACTGTTATTGAACTGAAGTCAATGGATGAGGAGACACTACAATAATTATGGATGACTGAGAGTAATCTACAGAAAGCTAGGATGACAATACCTGTATGTCACAAATCCAGAAGGCTGTGTCTTTTCTGCCCAACATGGTGCTTTTTGGGGACTTCTCAGCCACTGACTTACTGTAGAATCCATTGCAAACATCATAGAAAATCAAGAGTTAGAGTCTTTATTGAAAAAAAGTTTGATCTTGAAATTTGCAAACAGATAGAACTAGATAAGAAAACATCCTGATTGCAGTAACCCAGACACAGGAAGACAAACAGGGTATTCTCACTCATAAGTGGATATTAGATGTAAAGCAAAGAATACCTATCCTGTATTCCATGACCCTAGAAAAGCTAGGAAACATAAAGGACCCTAAGAGAGACATACATGTATCCCTCTGGTAAGGAGAAATAGGCAAAAGCACCTGAGAAAATTGGGAAGAGGAAGAATAGCACAAGGAGATAGGGTGGTCAAGATGGGGGAATGAGAGAGAAGGAGAGCAAGGAAAGAGATATCTTGATTGGGGGAGTCATTATGAGGCTAGTAAGAAACCTTTCACTAGGTAAATTCCCAGGAATCCACATGAATGACACCCAGCTAAGACTCCAAGCATCAGTGGAGAGTGTGCCTGTAATCAGATTGATGATTACCTGTATTCTCATCATAGAATCTTCATCCAGTAACTGATGGAAGCAGATGCTAAGCACTGGGCAGACCTCCCAGAGACCAGTTGAATAGAGGGACGATTAATAGCATGAAGAAAAGTATCAAGATAAGTTTGGGGATACCACAAGAATAGCCAACATGAGTTAGTGGAAGCTCACTGACTCTGGACATGCATAGGACCAAACTAGGTCCTCTGAATATAGGTGACAGTAGTGTGGCTTGGGCAGTCTGTGGGTGTTACTGGCAGTGGGACCAGTATTTATCCCTACTGCTTGAACTGGCTGTTTGGAGCCCATTCTTTTTGGAGGGACACCTTGCTCAGCCTAGATATGGGGAGGGCCTTGGTCCTGCCTCAAAGTAAGGTGCCAGTTTGTTAACTCCCCATGGGAAGCCTTACTCTCTCTGAGGAGTAGATGGTGGGTAAGAGAGGGAGGAGGGATTAGCAGGAGGAGGGGAGGGAGTAGAAACTGGGATTGGAATGTAAAATAAGAAAAGATTGTTTTTAAAATTAAAAAATTATTAAAACAGAAAAAAGTTTGATTTCTTGAGAAAAAAATAAATATTCTACTCTTTGTTAGAAATCTCTGTATCATAAATGAGTTTTTTGGGCCTAGGTGTACAGCTCAGAAATAGAGCCTTGTCCTATTATGCTTAAGGCTCAGGTTCAATTTCCAGCATTATGAAAATAATGGAAATAAATTGCCTCAATATTCTTACTGTGAGTAGATAAGGAATGAGGCCACCATAATGAATGCACTTCCTCAAGCTCATGGAAAACCAGGACTACCCTGGTACTCTAACATCTCAGTGGCTTTTCCCACTCAGAAGGCACCCCCTCCCTCTCTCTCTCTCTCTCTCTCTCTCTATATATATATATATATATATATATATATATAGTCACATATATATATATGTATGTATATATATATAGTGTGTATGCATGTATGATGTATGTATGTATATATGCATGTGTGTATGTATACATATATGTATATTTCCGTTTTGTGTGTGTGTGTGTGTGTGTGTGTGTGTGTATGTCTCTCTCCCTCCTTCCCTCTCCTTTCCTCCTCCCTTCTCCTCAAATTTTGATGAGCCAGTCAGAAAAAGAAAACTAAAGTGTTGTTTCAAGTGAGAGGAAGAAATATGAAAACTTTTTTTTTTTTTTTTGATGATGATAACAACTAAACCACTCACTGCTTTCTGGCAGTCTCACTCCACAGTCAGATGGTGTAGGGATTGTAGAATTAACCAATAGAACAAAGCATCCCTGAGGTCAAATCTCATACAGTCACAAAGCCAAGCCTCTCAAAAGTTAACTTCATGTGAGCAAGAGGAAATGCTTGAGTCAGCTCAAAATGTCAAAGCAGTGTCACAACATGACCTATAGAAAGTCACTGAGACATGCAGCCTTAGGTCTGCATATGATTTGGGAGAGCAACTCTCATGCCTTGTTAGCTACACAAGGAAAGCAGGGCTGACAGAGGTCAGGTGCACTGTCCCACATCAGAATTTCAGTACTGGAAAGACATCCAACTTTGAAAACCCCTCTCTGACTTCCTCTGCACCAGAGTTAACTTTTCATGTTAAAAGTAATTTGGAAACACACAGGATCCATGGGTCAGACCTTTTGGATACTTCACTGTGAGGAACAGTGACTTCTGAAGTAGACAAAAGGTCCTGGTTCTTCGGCAGGAGATAAGACTAATTGCTAAGGCTTTGACACTGCGTGGAACAGAGGTAGAGTCTGTGAAGGAGCTGACAGAACCATTGGTAGTATTCTTTGTTCCTCTGAAATTTCAGAATAACTGGGGGAAGGGAGATGTCCACAGGAAGTGCCATTCAACCTTACAAAGACTGCTAGGAAAGGTCACCCTTCTGTATGTGATTTATGGTTGCATATCTCTTTCAAAGATGCACATCAGGCATTTTCACATTGTTACTCCATTTAAACTTTAGGACATCCTTCAGGGGCTGCGCTAGTTCCTATCACAACAAACTTTCAGTGTTATTTTATCTTTTCATCAAAACTGTGACATTTTCATTTCTCAGTATTTACAAATAATTTTTCACAATAGAAAACTCCAGGGACTGTAACATAAGGTTCTTTGCTCCAACTGATCCTGTGGCCTGAGCCCCAAATAAACATACAAATGCTATATTAAATATAAAACTGTTGGTCGATGGCTTGGGCTTCTGATTGGCTAGCTCTGTCTTAATTAACCAATTTCTATTAATCTATATATTTCCACATGGTCTTATCCTACCAGAAAATGCCTGGTGCGGCTTTTCTTCCCTGTCCTTACATGGCGACTCTGCCTGCCTACATTTCCCAGAATCCTCCTTGTCACTGCGACCTGCCTATCTTCCTGCCTCATTGGCTGAATAATGTTTTATTCATTAACCAATAAGAGAAGCACAAATACAAAAGAACACTCCCATCAAGGGACAAACTTCCTAATAACAAATAACACGAAGTTTAGACAAAGTTCTCCAAGAATAGAAAGATGAAACCAGATAACCATAAACACATTTATATGTCCAGAAAAATCTTGATATCAAGGCTGATATTGGTTGAGCTGAGAAGGAAAATGCAAGCTGCCATTTAAAAAGGTCAATCTACTAAAATTAATAAAATGGTGAACTTATTAGAAGGCAAAGAAATTTCAGAATTTAACACCTTTTACAAATTCATATAGTTTTATAGATTAAAATTCATTTTTGTTTGTGTGGTGTGTGTGTGTGTATACACATGTGCCAAGGTGTACTTGTAGAGTTCAGAACACAACTTGGATAAGTTGGTTCTCTCCTTCCACCACCTGGGTCTCAGGGATTGAACACAGGTCATCAGAACTTGGTGGCAAGTGCTTCTCCTGAGTCACCTCACTGGCTGGATTACACATTTTCTCCCAAAACTCTTACCATGTTAGAAAAAAAGGATTTCCTTTTAAACACAAAAATGATATAAATAGTAGTTAAAAGGCTGAAAAATTTAGACCCATTACTTGGAGACATAGAATTAGACAGGTTGTTCTACAAATAGAGAACCCAAGTCACTGTTCAACATGGAATGGCAAATAAAATGAAATAAAATTGAAAAACTTTTTTTTTTGTCAAAACATTAACATTTTATGTTCCCAATGGACGGGATAGATAGATAGATCCAAATTTAAGAACATTTGATGCTTTTTCCTAGGACCCAGGTTCTATTTCCAGTACCCACATTGTGGTTCCATGGGACCCAATGTCCCCTTTGGGTCTCCGTAGTTACCAGGCATACATGTGGTATACAGACATACATCTAGGTGAAACACATAAACTAATTATTTAATTAAAAATAAATAAAATTATTAGACAGATTCTTAGAATGCATAAGGGAAATGTCAACAGATTTCCTGGACAGGAGTGTTTCTGCAGTTAGAGTCTGAGCTCCCTGAGAATCAATCACTTTGTGGACAAGCCTGTTCATTTAAAGTTCCAAAGACTTGGATGAATGAACATTCCTTGTTGGCAAAAGCCATTTGAGCACTGACCCACTTCATAGCCAGGAAGTTGCCATGCCATAACCAGAGAAAGTATAACTAGACACTAGAGAAAATATATCTAGAGACCCTGTAGCTACCTTCCCAGATTGATGTGACAGGAGTAGGGACTATATTTTTTCAGTTTAGCTGAGTATTTTTAAAACCACACAGACCTCAGTAATTCCAAATGACTCTACAACATAGTATTTTCATATATGTACATATACACATGAATACAAATTAGTAAATAAAACCTTTTAAGAAAGCAAACCCTACTACTATTAATATTCAATCCTTTGTTTTAAAATATACAAAAATATGAAGCTTAGAGTTAATTTTCATAACAACAACATATCTGTTCATCCAGTTATAATATCTAATATCAGTTACCATCATTGTGACATTCACTTCAATGGACCTGCACTGTTTTCTTTTATTTAACAATGTAAAATACATCCACCATATATCCATTGCTGACTGTCAGACACTCTATAAAGCAGATTCTGCTTTCCTTTATCACCCTGGTAGAATACACATTACAATCATGCTTTGTAGAATAAATGGAGCTACTCTGCTCTCTCTCTCTCTCTCTCTCTCTCTCTCTCTCTCTCTCCATATATATGTATATATATATGTGTGTGTGTGTATGTACATATATATATATATATATATATATATATATATATATATATCAGCAAAATGATCACCCTTATCTTGAAGTTTATGCCATTCATGTCAGGCAATATAAAAATCTAGATAGTCCTCCATAATACCAAGCTGAAAACAGGATAGGTTGGCCCCAGGCTTGAAGCATCTTATTTCAACATCTTAGATGTATTATCTACAAATCCAAAATAGATCTCTTAAAATGTTTCATTTACACTCTTTACCAAAACTTTGTTAAGTAATATATAGTCACCATCAAAATCCTATGCCATGTCTCAGAGAATTTCAGATTCTAAATTTATGATTGATTGTCCTGGTATTTAATTTAATGGCACTCTAATTTGCTATCCAGTGTTTAGAGGCAGGCAGGGAAATGATTACTGGAAGCATGAGATCACAGCTTAAAGAAAATCTTTCTTTTGGTGCTGGGTGGGAATGAGGTCATTTCAATCAGCTGTGATGTCTTTGCCTCACTTACTTAGATGTTGTCTGTTTTTCCCATTAGATCTTTAAAGTGCTGTGTGCTTCATACTCACCCCACACTACTTTCCCCAAACTGATGTATGTCATGTGTTCAGATTTTTGTCACAACACATATTCTCCTTCTTGGCCTGAATAAAAAAGAAAGAAGCTAATCAGATATCCGAGGCAGATTCTCATCATCAAGATTTAATAGACACCCACTTCTCTGCCAGAAGCTCTAGTCTCTAAGACCTTACTGGTGACTTAAAACTCAGATCAAGACCCATTGGAGATGATCAGAATCTTATATCCACATACTTCTCCCCAGGCACCAGCTCAAAGGCCACTTTATTTATGGAGACTCACAGCAAACTACAAGTAGAAGAAGGAAGAGTTGGAAGCATAAATGAAAGTGACAAGTAATGGTAGAAGTTTCTTGGAAAAATATGTTTCATTTTTAAAATGTATATGTATTAATTCTAAATACATCTTTAATTCCATATGTAATATTTTCAGAAACATAAGTAAAACAGTTCCTAGTTTTTCTCAATCATTAGTAGGTGAAGAGATGCTGTATCCTGTCTGATTGCTTATGATACTGAGCATCTCAGCCATTTCGCATTCAGGCACTATTTCTTCCTTGACTGGGTATCACACTACTCAATTCCAGATTCACGTAAATACATACATGGAGACAAGTAATTATTCCCTTAGTATTGTTTGAGCTATTACACTCAAACTATCTACAGTTCTACTTGCAGATTTCTACTCCAGAAATGGCACAGAGATTATCATCCTATCACAGTATCTTTCTAGAAGGCCAAATAATGTGTGCCTTAGTGTGTCATTGCCCTATAGTGTCACATTCTCTTTTACCTAAAGAACATATTTATCAAGGCATTTTTCCAGTAAAGAAGAGACTTGCATAATTCTGAAATGTTTATCAGTTGTAAGTAAGTTAGTCTCTTTAAAACTCATAGTCCCCTTGTCAGGCATTGGTGGCACACACCTTTAATCCCAGCACTCGAGAGGCAGAGGCAGGCAGATCTCTATAAGTTCAAGGCCAGCCTGGTGTACAGAGCGAATTCCAGGACAGGCTCCAAAACAATACAGAGAAACCCTTTCTCGAAAAACAAAAACAAGAGAAGAAACAAAAAAAAAAACAAAAACTCATCATCCCCACATCTATTTCCTTCATTCAATTTCATTCAAACTAGATTTTCAGTTGCAACTCAACAATGTCAGTTAATAGGAAATCATTCCATTTCTCCCCTAGAGATGTTGATTGAGAGAGCTGACTAAGTAAGTTAATAGAGTCAGTTCCTTTTCATGAGAAATGTATTACTGTCCTCCAGGATTTTAACCTTCATTGTTCTACGCCATTTTCTCTAATTTAAAACACGCACACACACTTCAAAATGAATTAACTTTCCCTATCACTTTCTCGAATAACCATGGTAATAGTAGCTAACATATATGAAATACTAGAAAGCAGTACCAATTCAATATTCCAAGCAACACTGTTTGGTACATAATATCATTGTTTGTCACTTTCTCATAAAAATCCTCACAGACTATGAAGTTGGCTCAGTGGGGAAAGTAATTGGATACAAGCACACAGATCTGGATCTATGTCTATAGAGCCACATTAAGCCATGCTCCAAAGCACCAAGCATCTATATACTCAGCACCATAGGCATGAGATGGGGACAGGAAACTCCCCAGAATCCCATGAGCCTTCTAGCCTGGAGAATGAAGAAGCAGATGTCAAAGATCTCATTTCAAACAAGGCAGAAAGTGAGGACCATCACCTGAGGTTGTACTTTGGCTTCCACATCGGTCCTGTAATCTGTGCATGCTCGTGTGTGTGTACACATGTAAGCACACATGTGCGCACATGCATGCACACACACACACTCACACACACACACACACATGCAAGTACATACCTATGAAAAAAGAGAGAGAGAATCATCAATAGAAGAAACAGGTTCTAAATTGAGTTTTGAAACTGAAAGTATTAAACTATAATGTGTCTATTTAGTGATAAAAGAATAAAGAATTCCCAACTTATTTCTTATTTCATTACAAATTAAAGGAGGCAAAACAATATATGGATGTCTCAGACATCTTCATCTTCTTCCTTCCCTCCTTGTTAGAAATATTTCTAAGTGTTTACTTGACTGTTCTCTGCTATCCTTGAAAGAATTCCTTCATCCCCATCCATTGCTTAGGCTTGTGTAGCTGAGGGCAAGCCTTGACAGGGAAACAAAGTAAAATATCTCATAGGTGAACCCTGAGAGATTGCCTGAACATTTTGCAGAAAAGAAAAAGCAACTATGGCATAGAGAGTAGTTACAAAGAAATGAGAATGACTGTCTGTGATGGTTGGTCTTAAATGTCAACTTGGTCAAATGTAGGGACATTCCTCTGGGTGTGTTTGTGAGAGTTGGTAAAAGGATCAACTGAGAAAGACTCTCCCTTCCACCTGCAGTATGGGGGAAGTTGTAGTGGGGCTGCCTGCTCTTCCTGAGTGTATATTTGTACAGTTGCTGATGATGATAATGATGATGATGACAATGATGATGCATCGCCCTCTGCTGACATCTGTCTCCAGGGTCTTCAGTCTTGGAGCATGCACTGAACACCAGCAACTCTCCAGGAAGCTCTGGGCTTTGAATCATGATGGCTATAGCTGCAGCTGTCTGCCTGATCTGCCCACTTAGACAAAGAGCACCAAAGCCACACAAGTGTCCAAAAGGAATTTCCCATGTGTAGTTTCAAGCATGGCACTCCAAATGCTGGTTAATTGCCCACTCTTGTGGCCCTTCGGTTTTATTAACTCCGATATATCTTTTCTTGTATCTCAGACTTCTCTGGTTGAAATGACATCCAGTAATTGGCTTAATAACACATTTCTCCCTTTTATAGGTGCCCTTCATTATTTTTTAACTCATTAGTCCACTTCCTAATGATGTCTCCTGGATCACCTCCTAGCTAAGCTTCCTGCACTCAAATCTAGTCTTAGAGTTGGCTCATGGAGGAGAGCTTGCGTTCTTAAAAGCAAACCTAAAAGATTTTCAAAAAATAAACATAATGCAATTCAGTTTTCCTTAACCAATGAGCTGATATATATGTATACACAGACATATACACATGTATTTGTGGATGTATATAAATTAGTGGACTTGCACTGTTACAGCAAAAAGCACACATTAATTTTTTTATTAAATTTATTTGTGTGTGTTTGGGGACTGCATGTCATGGCATACATATGAAAGTCAGAAGACAAATTTCCAGGGGCAATGCTTTTCTTCTACCATGTAAGTCCTGAAAATTAAATTCAGGAATCAGGATTGGAGACAAGGGACTTTACCACTGAGACATGGCACCTGCCCAGGGCCACAATGTGGATTTTACATATGATCTTTGATGATCAAGCTAATCTTTGATTAGGAGAGCCCTACCACCCTAGTACTGAACATGAATGAAGACCAAACAGGGCCTATAGAGGCACCAGTCCAAAAGCCAGTTTACCAGCTGTTAACAAGAGGAACTTTAGCATATCACCTGATATTTGTAAAGAGGTTCTTTATATTAAAACTGTCTTTACTGGACTTTTCTTTAATGTTGAGTTTCCTGTATCTCAAAAACTAATTCTGCTCCCTGAAAATTATTTTGCACATGTATTTTCCAAAGTCTGTTACAGTAATGCGATGAGTACAATGGTAAAATATATTCCCACTACCTTATACTCAGGAACTGTGCAGTGGGGTTAGTGATGATGTATCTACCTTCCAATAAATTTCTATTACACTTCATGGCCATGGTTTGCCCAATAAGTGATGTTAGGTGAATTTGGGGGGAAATAGTGACAGTGATAAATAGTTTCTCTAAAAAAAAAGTGTCCCCATATCTGATCATCTCCATTATATGTGCCAATTTAACTCTTGTTTTAGTCTAAAAATAATTATAATTTGAGCCCAGGGGCATGGTAGCAGTACTGATCCAGATATCCTCGGCTACCCTCAAGATGGCTGGGAGTGAGATTCAACCTTTAACTGCTCTAGAGGTCAAATGATTAAGGGACGAATATCCAATTTACTGTAATGAAGCTGTCAGTGAAATGACCAGAAGCAGGGAAATTCTCATCTCCAGTCCCACAGTGTGATTTGCTAAGTTGTCCCTTGAAAATGTGGAGTGGGGATAGTCGATAGGCTTGTCTCACTTTTTTTCTAACTTTCAAACTGATTTTATTAACTGGAAGAAGAGAGCTTGATGTGTGTCTAGAAGTTTTCCATCTTTCTAGGAACTTAAGTCTCCCATGAATTAATAGATCCCTTTATTATGTGCACAATTCTCTACTTAAATTGAGATCACTACACTATTCCTCCATAACGACAAATTAATTTTTACCACTGTGGGAGAAAAGAAAGCATTTAAAAATGTAAGCTAGTGCGACTCTGAAATGGTCCCCAGATGGAGAGGCAAAGGAAGCCAGCTTTCAAGCTAAATGTGGCTTGTTTGGTAAGAGCTGAATAGACTGAGTTCAGGTAACCACTTCAGCCTGACTGATAGAGTTGTTGTTTCAGTGCTTGGCCAAATAGCCTTTTATGATGCAATCAAGTAATAGATACGAGATTGACAAGGAACAAAGAAAAGGAGCTTTCTATCAACACTGACTAAGATCCATTATTGTGGTGTGTACACTGTGCTAGGGACCTATAAACACATCTTCATTGATCCCACAGAGAGATAGAAATATCTCCCCTTGTACGGCTCAATCAAGTCCTTTTCACAAAGGTAAAGTGCAAACAATATTGAAGAAGGAGAAAGACGCCAACATTACAGTCAAACAGTAAATAATAGCTAGGCTCGGGAAACCTATTTATAACATTTCAAAGTTCTGTCAGTTCAGATGAAATGGATAACCCCTCTATCACAACCTCAGAAACCAGAAGGGCGGCAGGGGTGGGCATATGTTCCTTTTATTGTCCTCTCTTTCGCCAACTGACCAATCAATACGGGGCAAAAAAAAAAATCTCATTTTATAATTTTGCATTTTCATATATGTCTTGGAGGACATGCCTCTGGGGGGGGGGGTGGGGGATCTCATCTGTGAAGGTCAATAACTCAGTCCTCGCCTTGCCCCACCCTGCCCATTGGGATCCACTGCCATAGAGTGAATGAATATTGTTGACTACACACTAAGAAAAAAATTAACATATATTGGAAGCATTGCTAAGTTTCCAAGCCAATTTGAAGTTTTATTAGACTTGCTCACTGCATCCATTCTAAACTTTTATTTTCATTTGTGTTTGAATACTTGTGATTTGCAGAAAGCTACTTGGGTACTGTAGATATCTATGAATAGTTTTGTATAGTTTTCCTAAAAGGTGGGCATGATGGTCTGAGATACAGGATGCAGGAAGTTATAGATTGATGCATCTGTTATGCAAATATCTATCCGTAATCACTATTTATCCACTGTGGCTAAAGCACCATTCTGAGAAGAGCAAAGGGGGAAGTAATGGTAATGTCTTAAAAGTGATTGCTCTTATGCCTGTAGATTTCTTAAATTCAGCCATCAATGTACTAAATATTTAATCCTTTCCCCCCTTTTTGAGATGTATAAGAGAAATCAAAAATGAGCATTTAAAAACAATGTTGCAAGGTAGTTGATGTAGAATAGGTAAGTGAGAGACAAATTGGATTACTCTTCAACTCTTCTTTTTATACTGCCTCTTCCTCTTTTCTCTTTCCCAGACATGAAATTCTAAAGGAAACAAAGACTCATTTAACTCAGGGTAAGGTATGGGGGGTTCCTATGTGTTAAGGAAAGTGCATGACATGTTACTTTCAATACCTTGGACTCTCCTGTGTAGAGTGTAAATGAGGTGTTAACACAGCTCCTGGCATTGTGCTTTGATGTACTTTATGGTCAGCAGTCAGCATCCCCAGAGTATATATATAAGCATAAGATGATATACCAGTCTATCTTCAGGATCCCAGGAAGATGTTCAGAACAAAACCAAACCAAGTCAGAAGCAGCCTGAACATCTGGCCCAATGCTCTCCAAAACTGAACATTTCAAGGAAGATGCCATTACCCAGGCTTTGTTTAACAAGCAAGATGTTCACTGGTGTCCTGTGAAGTGCTAATATCATTACTCTGTGACTAGCTTGTGATAAGCGACTGCACTAATTTGAGTCCATTTCTGGAACACAGGATGAATAATTTCTTTGTAAGTTCCTAGAACAATGAATGCTATACACCTCATATATTCTGATCCCTTGCTTCATTCTCTAGCAGGTGAACTATATTCAGCCCCTATTCTCATTCCCCTGACTTTAACTTCAAAAAAGAAAAAAAATCCTGCTTTACTCAAATGTCTAATGGAAAGGATTCTTTGTCCAGAATTCCTGCCTGGCCATTGGATGACCCATTACTTCAAGTTGTCATTGAACTTGTTTACATGTTTGCTTTGGTTTACATCCCCACCTGGCAAAAGCCTTTTTGTTTCTCTTTTCCTGCCTCCCAAGCACTTAGGCATCCTCTTTAAGCACAGCTGTGCTAATCAGGTCACCACTAAAATGAATCTCATGTGCGTAGATTCAGTCCTAGGTGGAAAAGGAAACTGGCTCTTCATTTTTAATTAAAGCTCAAAAAAAAAAAAAAAAGTTAGCTAGGAGAGAAAGAAATTCCCCTAGAACAAGCACATCAATAAAAAGTAGCTTATAAATAAAAATAATTAGTGAATTTGCCCAATTTTCTCTCTCTCTCTCTCCCTTTTCTCATTTCTAGTTGCAATCTAATCCTGAATAATCTAACATGGAAGGAAATCGACTCAAACTGTGAAACCTAAAAGTCACCGATATCAAGTGTTTGTGATATCCTATGTACAACAGAAACAACTCTGGGAGTGATCTAATTTGCACGTGATGGGAGACTTGATATTTGAGAATCTTACTCCATTAAAATTGGTCCTGGACAGTGGAATATGCTTATCTTTCAAGTGAGGGCAAGATGATTTTAATGCCATGGGGAAAGTAGTAATTTAATATCCTAAAACTATGTGGCACCCCAAAGCTAAATTTCATTTCATCACTTTCCCCTGCATGAAGTCTAAATGTATCTCTTAACCAACTACTGTCTAGATTCACACACTCATGTCAATTCCTGCGTGCTGAGCAACATTCCAGATACGAAGCAGAAAGCCTTGGATGTAAAGCTGTATTGAGGCCTATCATTAAGAAGCTTATGCCAAAGAATTTGGTGATGAAGCACTAACAGTGATTTATGGGACCTTTGTCCAGGTCTAGTAACACTTGCGATCCCAGAATTAAAGATGGTATAAAGAGACAATGGGCTGGCTCACTGTTCCAGGTACGTAGTAAATTACATGATGGCAGACATGCCAAGCCTTTCATAGGACACAAGCACTTTGGTGTCATCATCACATTCCAGCTATGGACTCAGCTTTTCAGGGTAATCCCAGCTTAGTCCTGTGCAAACTCAAATAACTGGTTCTTTTTGCTCCTTTCTTCCCATTCACCTTACCAAATGTCTTTGTCTTAAGATATACAGAGAAACAAAAGAAAAGTAAACACGAAGTCGTGGGGAGATGTGACATTTGTATATTTAGTATTCAAGGTCTAAGTTATTTGTGAACAATTCCTGAAGCGTATGTGACATAGAAATGTGTCATTTTGCTGAAGACTGAATCATCATGCTGGCAGCTTTACTCACCTCTGTGTAGCCTCTAGCTACTCAGGTTATTTTGTAAGAATTTGTAAGAATTTTTGCGTACTATTTTCCTTTAGTCTTGTGTTCCTGGGGATGAACCCAAGGTTTGTACATGGTGGAGAAGTACTCTACCACTGAGCAACTGACTTCCCCAGACCTAGTCTGTGTGTATGTTCATATGTGTATCCCTCCCCGCTCCCTCCCTCCCTCTCTCTCTCTCTCTCTCGCTCTCTCTCTGTCTCTTTCTCATTCTCTCTCTCCATCCACCCCTCCCACCCCCTCTCTTTTCCTCCTTCTATCTTCCTCCCTACCCATAGATGAACTCCTATATATATTTGAGAAATCATCCCTTTAAAACTCAGGTGCTAAATCTGACTAGAGATTATGGTGGTCTCTAAGCAGCAGCATGACAATGTGTTTTCTTGAGTTCCTGGGAAAGAAGACCTCTTCTGTCCATTCCCAGGTCTGAAAATGCCCTAGGAACAAAAGGCCAGCTGTGAACTTATCCTATGTACCTGACACCTCCTCTCTCAATCCTTACTTTCCTGGAGTTAAAATTCCCCCCTCCAGCATTTCTCATAGAAGCCCAATGACCTATTGTGACAGTGACATTTTTAGTAATAAGACTGAGAAACTTGAAATCCAAAGCAAAATGAGATTATGGAACTATAAAGACTGTTTTCCCACATACCCAAAAGGATAATACAAGTACAGAGTATAAAACCTTTTTCCTCTGAAAAACCAGATATTAGGAAACATAGGATGAAAGATTAAATAAGTGAGGCAAGTATTAAAATTTCCACAGCAAGGAACTTAGAGGGAACTTCTGCCTACTGCCATAGACAGTAAATCAGAGCTGCTCAGAGCCCAGCGTTGGGGAGGCGATCCTGTGTATAGAAGAGTCTAAGATAGAGAAACTGTCCATTGCAGCCCCCAAAATATGAGAGCTGCACAGAAATCACTTTAAACCTGCAGAAAGTCTCAACCAGCTTCTCTGCTCAGTGACCATGAGGGCATGATAGGGATGTATTTGACCAGGCAGGAGTAACAGAGCAATCCCAAGGGCCCTACACAGGCCCACAAGCAAGGTTGCAAAAGCCTTGTAAACTGTGAAGTACCCAAAAGAATACCCAGAAATGCACAGGCCTAGCAGTCAGACAAAACTACAGAAAAGATGAACTCATTCCCAGTTGGACCTTGCAAAGTATAAAAACAAAACCTGAAAAAAAATATCTATTTTTCAAGTAATTTTGCTGCATCCCATGATGAAGCATGTGACTCTTGATAAGAATACAAGGATATCCTGCACCCAACAATGTAAAATTCTTGATGTCTGGCATTTAATCAAAGTTTACACAGCATCAAAGAAAGAAGAAAGAAATAAGCTGTAATCAACTAATCAAAACCAACCCAGAACTGGACAGGTGTCAAAACCATGATACATGGACATTAAATTCATTTATATAACTATATTCTTATGTTAACAACACAGAGAACAGGGTGAACTTTTAACAAAAGGATGCTCTAAAGGACACCAGAATCAAACTTCTGAGGGAAAAATAACAATGCCTGCTTTATTACAATTAGTGGAATGTCATGGATTACATATAGCATAATAATAATAAATTAATAATGAGCTTTAAAACATAGCAATATAAAATGAAGCATAGAAAACAGTAAAAAGAGAATCTGCAGAGAGCTACGGTATACCTTTGAGCATCTTAATATGTGTGGTTGGAGTCCCTAAGGGAGCAACTAGGGGATGGCTCAACAGTTCAGAGTGTGCACTCACTACTAGTTCAGAGGACCAGGATTCAGTTCTCAGAACCCATGTCAGTCAGTTCACAACCACCTTTAATTCTAATCTCCTCTGGCTTCTGTGGGCACTGCACTGGCATGCACAAACACATACAAAGGCAGCATGCACACATGCACATACACACACACACACACACACACAGCATGCACACATGCACAACCATGTGCACATACATAGAGTCTAAAATTAAAACTAATAAAAATAATTCTTACAAAAAACACTGAAAGAATGAATAGTTGTAAAGAATCAAGAAATAATGACAGAAAGCTTTTTTCTATCTAGTTTAAGATTTTCATCATTTAAATTTATAACTGATTATATCAAAAGGTACATAAAATATTAGTCAGGGCTTAAGGGGAAAGGCACAGAAGAGAGTCGTGTGGCAAGCTAAAATTACCAAGATTAAGTACCGTGTGACAAGTCCTGAGATGAGCAGGTACTCATCAGCAAGACTCACTCCAGCCTTCCACTGATGCTTCCAACACAGCACCAGTATCCTTGCAGAGGTGGGTTGAGAAAATACACTATCGCTCAAAAGATTCTCCTATGATTTCCACAGAAATTCTGAGTTAGCTAAAGTCTCAAAAGACATTTAGGAAGACTTTATTTCTTCATTTTTGTGTGTGTGTGTGTGTGTTCTTATATAACTGTGGTCATATATCATTATACTAAATGTCTTGAAAATGTCCCAATTAGATCCAAATGAATACAATTATCAGAACTACACTTCAGAAGTAAATATTCCTGTGTATTTTAAAAGATCAAGACTAGTTTTAACAGGCGATGAAAGCTCATATTTGCAATTCCAGCATGTAGGAAGTTGAGACAGGAAAACTGCCACAAGTTCAAGGCCAGCCTGGACTACACTGTTTCACAAACAGGAAGAAAGTTAAAAAAAAAAATCACAGAATCACAAAAGAATAAAACAACATTGGAAGAATACTATGTAGATTATACTGGGGGAAATTACCTAAATACTCATTGCAAAATCTAAACTAGCCAGCAAAACACAATTCAGTTGTGTACCAGCTTGAATGGCCCCATTACTGTCTTCCAGCATCTTTTGCAAATTCTTATATCTGCACCTTACACAGAAGATTCATTGTTTCTTAACAGATTACTTGTTCCCTTACTTCATTCAGGCAAGAACACCCTTACTTTAGTCTTCATTTCAAGAGAAGACACTTCAAATGTCATGTCTCTTATTGACTACTGAATCTCCAACAGCACGCTACTTACTGCTCGGAACCTATGCACGTCCACTGCCCTTGTTAGTCCCTGACATCCCATCATATCCAGCTGCTGCTCTAGAGCAGGCACATGAAACAAATCAGTAATGGGAAATGCTTTCAAAGTCAAATATATTGCTATTGAATTCTTTCAGAAACCTTGTGTGCTAGCCTTTAGAGTGGAATGGAGTGTGGCTTCTGAAAAAGAGATGATATTTTATATGTTTGGCTCAATATAGTGACCTGAATTGGTTCTCATTTGCTCAAATCCTAACTCCTCATGCCTCAGAATGCAACTCTGTTCAGATATGAGGCGTTTTGTAAGGTAAGATGAAGTAATGAGAGTGGGCCCTAATCTGTCCATGACCTGAGCTAGTAAATGAGGAAATTAAGACACATGCACAGAGAAGAGCATATCCAGGGACCAGAAAACTGCCATTTCAGGCCACCTCTGAAGAAACTCACCCTGCACAAAGGTAGCATTCAGTTCAAATTTGTTCACTGTTGCTTTAAGTGAATTAATTTATTCAAAATTTAAAAATAGCTTCTCTCCAAAATGGTGTGTTCTTCAACTGAATCAACAATTGTCACTTCAGGAAATCATTTTAACAGAAAGTGGCTACTCCATAGACCAGATCAGCTTTTATTATTGTGAGCCTAGCCTTTAAAGGCTGAGCTATCCCTCCAGCCTGACCAGATCGGGTTTTACACCTTCCTAATTCTTGTTGATGAGTCAAATCAGAGGAAATGCATTGGTTTTTATCCCATATCACTACTCTATACATGAAGAAACTATTTTCAAAATTATTTCATCTTTTCTCATATCCTAATAAAGGCCGAGAAGAAAACTAGTAATAAATGATGAGGTTCCAGTTCTTTTAAATCATCTGGATTTAAAAGACTTGAAATGAAGTTAATTATAATTATGGTATACACAATTTCTAAATAACAGAACACAATTTTGTGGCAAAGGTGTACATAACAAACTTCAACTTGAGGCATTGTCTGCTAGTGCTGCCATTACCCCCGAGAAACAACCTTTGAGACTGACCATCACACACATAGCCCTGTGTATAAGCTCTGCCCAACAAGTGCATTTGGTTTAAGTGATGATAAATTAGATGCACTGTGAAGCCACCACCTCTTCCATCCAGAGCTGACAGATGCCTACCGGAATGCTGGTGTGCAGGTAATTTTAAGAGAAAAGCACCGCTAAGTGTAAAATAAGGGAAACTTAATCACAGAAGTCAGCTTGGCTAATTGGAGGAGACAAAATCCACTCATAAATTGAGCCATTTTGAGGATATAGAAGAAGAAGCATGGATCAAGGAAGCTCTTCATCAAGCCCTGGCCACCTAAGTTCTATAGATGTGTTGGAGAGACTGATGCTATGAACATCCATCATAATCCACTTGCGCTTATTCAATGGTTGACTTTTGTCTCACTGCCTTCTAGTCAAACACAGGGATGGAAACACAATAAGCCCAGCAAAGGGACATCTTGTTTTTCCTCCAATGGATGCCAAACATCTGGGTTTTGTTTTCGCTCCTTAGCTCTCAGAAACCTCTTCCTTTCCTTATATTCCTATTGAGCTAGAGTTCAATGCTAACACCATGCTTACTTCCTTACCATTTCCCTCAGATACCCTATCATACCAGAGACTCTTTCTACATTGTCTAGAACTTACTGACTCCAGATGGGACAAAGAAGTCAATTCCCAAAGCCACCTGGGTCTTGATATCTTGTCATAGCAACCCCAGGAAAGCATTGCCATCCATTTGATTTACAAAATTAGGCTTACCTGTTACTGAATTTCAAATACAGTGGCTTCTATATTGAAAACCACACTGTTCCTGTACTAAAAACTGTCAAAAGGCCATTTGCTCCTTTTAGTTGATGTTCAATCCCTTTAAAATGTGTGACATGTTCCTTCATGATCCTGTCCTGGTACCTTCCTGGGCATATTTCTTCTATGCTGTTTCAGCCACATTGAATGCTATCAGACAATTTCTTAAAGGCCTATGCCCCTTTTCCACCTACCTGGTAGATACTTCACTTTTCTGTTTACCTGGCATCTCTCACTCATTATCTCTGCTTCAGTGGAAATTATTTATTCCTCAGTCCTTCATGTAACCCAAAGCCTGAAGTGATACTCATTCTAGTATGCTCTGTTCTCTCTGTGATCATGCATGCAATTCTTTCACCATGTGAGATGGACTAGACAGTAATATCCTTTACAATGCAAATCACAGAAAACCCTTAGCCCTCATCCTGAGCAAATAAATGGTACTCACTAAACATCTGTTCTATGTATAACTACATGTATATCAAATATAAGGTTCTGAGGAAATGAACTCTGCTCAAACTTCAGGTAACTTTCCTTCAGACTAAGTTGTGTGAATTCCCCATCAATCACTGAATAAACTCAAATATATAAAATAAATCATCTAGTACTTTTAGCTCTAACAACTACTTATGGGCCCTTGCTCACTAAACTGAAATGTTTGAATAAAATGATTATAAAAGAAAGAAAATTATAACCAAGTAACAAAACTCATGTCTCAAACCTTAGAATGCTTACTCTGACCTTTCAACTAAGAAATTCATCCTCCAAACTCAACCCAAGTAGATTGAGTATAACTATGGAAACTGTATAGACGTGTGATAACCACCATCAAGTAGCTGAAGGTTTTCCGGGCAGAAGAGCAAATGCATGTGTCCTTTCAGAGTGCAAAACAGGAATCAATGACTGAAACTCTCAACAACTTAAAAATTTACTGCATTTTACAAAATGCAGCATTATATTTGATGTAGCTTCTACATCATGCAAAATAATCAGAGAGAAGCTACATGGGCGCAACAGTAATAGTAATAATTGTCAGTTCAGCACCTATAAGGTACCATATACTGTGGTATGTATTGACACAAATACCTCTTCACCTTCACCACAGTTCTGTGAAGTCAGTGCTGTTATTCCCATTTCTCACAAATGAGCTAAGGTTGATAGAGAAAAGCCATTTCCCCAATACTATATACACTTAGGTGAAAAGAGGGCAGGGACAGAAGTTAAAGGTAAGTCTCACTTCTGACTCAGTGTGTGCCACTGCCCCTCTGAAGTCCATACCTCTCAATGGGAAAAACCCTCTCAAGTCTGTTTCTTATCTTCAACCCATTGCTTCAGATGTATAGGATTTAATAGTGAATATCCCATAGAAAGCACTTGAAATCTGAAGCTGACAAGTGAATGGCATGTCTGCAGCAAACATAAGGAAAGCACTGTAAACCTGATACCTCTATAATGTTATAAATATACTGATAAAATATGGCATATTTAGTGTATTTCCTTCACCTCTATTGCCTTTTTGGCCTTATATTCTTCAGTGTATTGTTGCTCAGAAAAAGAACATTTCATTGCAGATTTCTCTATTTCAAAAAGATTATAATTTGGAGACTAAATTAAATCTGAATTTTCAATCTACTTTCAGGTATTAGAGATAATTATTTAATCCTCTCTGGAATCTACTACAAAAGTTAGTGGCTTCCCTGAGTTATGAAAAGCAATTGTGTTTCCTGAGCATTTTTATACTCTATGGTAGGTTAATAATCTCCAGTTCAAATCAGCTCAGACTTAAGACAATTGGAAAAGGAATGCTTCCGTACTGTGCTTTATTAATATTTCAGTTGACTTACAGATACAGTATCCCAGGCCCCTCTATAGTTAATGTCTTTTTAGTCTCCATTCCAACAAGCTGGGTTTACCATTGAAAGATGGTGTCATTTTCTCATCCATATTCATTATAATCCAAGCCACTCTTCCATCTAGCCTCTGTGGATGGAACCCATTCAGGGTTCTCACTTCCTACCTACTCCATGATAACCATCTAATGAACTCATCTCTGCTATTCCCCTGTCTGATTCACCTTTTAAATAATAGCTCTGAACATTTCACCTCCCTCCTTGAAAAAAGAAAAGTTGGTAGATTTGAGTTAAATATAAGATGCTATCTAAAACATGTGAATTCACACTCACTTGTAAGCCCAGCACTTGGAAAGCTGGGATACTAAGATAAAGAGTCCAGGGTCATTCTAGCCTAGTATGCACATAACTTCAGGCCAGCCTGGGATGCATGAGATCCTGTCTCAAAAAGCTACACACACACACACACACACACACACACACACACACACACACACACACACATACATAAAGGTATCTAAACTTTTAGACAAGAATTAAGTCTTAATGTTGACTCCAAATTTAACCTTTATTATTTTATTTTCTAGCAGCATAAAGACTAAGTACTCTGAATGACCTACCTAGGAAAAGTAGAGCCTGCATGCTCACTAAAGAATACAAGCATTGCTTAGAAAACAGTTGCAAGACTATCATAAAAGGCTGGTCAGAATATAAACAGAAGTAATGAGGGAGTCATGGTGGGTAGAGTAGCCATGCATCCCAGAGCAGTATCTTTTTAGTAGCTGTACCAAAGTGAGAGGTAGTAGAAAGACAACACAGTGCTCACCCAGATGTCAAGGGGACCACCCACATAGAGAATTCAGAGGGTGTCACACTTAATGTAGAGTTAACAAGGAACAAATCTCTCACACACAAAGAGAGAGGACTTTGTATATTACACACTGACCTTGGGGTGTATGAAGAAGATAGGGGCTTGAGAAGCACAAGGATAGGGATTCTTCTCCCTGGTATCATAGATGTGAATTCCAAATGCATGCACTTCTGAAAAGCCTCCAGATAAGCTCATGTTGCTACCAAAAAAATAGCAAGTCAAAGAACCTCCCTCAATGCAGGTCTTAAAGGCACCCATGGTTTTAAAGCTCATAATGAGAAATGTGAAAATACATAACACATCTCTGTGACCAGGGGCAACCAAAAAGGATAGGTAACATAGTCCAGATGCCATCATCACACAGATTATGAACATGTTCAGTAGAAACTGGGAATTTCTAAAGTTTGAAAGTATGGATTATAAAAGAACAGAAAAGAACAAAAAGAGACATGACCTAGATGATCTAGTAAGAGTGCTTCCATGAAGAAGAACATAAACTATATACATCACCCTTCTAACCTCATCCCTCTGCTCTCCAAGTCCCTCCATCCCTCCAAATACTCTCTAAATTTTCTCTGAACTTTCCTGTATTTATTCTGCTCCTATTTTCCATACCTCCAACTCAGTTCCTCTTTCTTTATATTTGAATTCATATCTATTGAGTCTTAATTTACTTATTTGTTTATTCATTTGCATGATCTTTTATCAGTGCCTGGGGTTGAACCCAGATCTTGTACACATACTAAGCACACAGCTGGGCTATATACCCCTAGCCTAAGAGTCATTTCAAACATCTCCTGTTCAATTTATCCACTATACCCACCATCCTATGATCCTCAACAAGATACACTGCCAGAAAACAACTCAAAACAGAAACAAACCCACAAAAATCTCTCCTTTTTTCCTGCTCTTCTAGGAAGTGGAGAAGTGATATAAGATAGGTAGCAGGTGTATTAGTATGTCTTGGGTGGGATCCTGCATAGGGAATCTAAAAGCCTATTTTTAAAAATGTCATTTGCATATGGGTTAGACAATAATAGAGTGAGTACTGAATTGAGCAGGGGAAGGAGAGTTAAATGGGAAAACACAAAGAAAGAAGAGAGGAAAGATAAAACAATGGAAAAGAGGATTACAGATTGAGACTGTCTCATATTGAAAGTGTTTGCTGAAAAACAACATGGATAAATGTACGAATATCAGGTCAACAGTGAGCACACTTTAATATTCTCTCTTTCTTTCTCTTTGATAGTACCAAAGTGGTTTCAGTTTTTTAAACGAAAATTTGGCATGGAAGGGTACTGTAACATAGCCTGGCCACTTAGGGGATTTAGGCAAAAGAATGTAAAACATCTGTGATACAGAGGTTTCAGAGCCTGTTGTTTAGCCTTGGAAACTTTTCCCATGGAATTACAAACAGAACTGTATGACAGACAGTCTCTATCCTAATTATGTAATTACACAGTAGAAATGAACAGCTGAAGAGGAGCCACTCTGTGCTCCTGTATAACGCCTGCCTCCTCAGCACCCACAGGAAGGATGAACTCTCACTGTACCACACACAGCAATGATGGAATGAACAGTTGGTTTTTACACGGCATTAGAACATACATGTTCAAAGAAACAGATAAAATTAGAAATCATTTTAAGCTTCAGCTTGGACAAGGAACAAGTTGTTATTATTATTTTAAAACATACTTCAGGAAAATGTTTCTTTATGTTGTTCCTTTATTCGTTCCCACTGCAACTGCCAGAATATCCAAGTCCATACCAGCAGATAAGGATATTGAGGACAACACCTATACCATCCAGGGTGGAGCTAATGAAAGTTACCAAACTTAATGGAAAATCTCAGTACTGAGCCAGGATTTAGGAATCTATCATCTATTTTATCAACTCTTTCTGTGCCCTTGGTGTCAGGAGAAGTTGCATGTGCTGTATTCTTGGAAGCATCTCTGTGTGCCTTCTGGGTTACAGAAAGCAGTTCTAAGTGTGCATGGTGTTATTGCAGTATTTCACTCTATGAATGGCAAAATGGAGAGTCTGAGAAATAAAGGCAATCTGCCAGCTCAGCGCTATTGGGAACATGGCATCATGGGAAATACTGTTAACAACATGTTAGTGGAATAGAGACAAGAAACCACCACAGGGCTATATCAAGCAGGTAACTGCAAGATGCCTGTAATAGAACTGTGTGCTGGCTTTAATTATCTGTTTTTAGAGAAACCAGCCCCCCACCAAAGCTATTTGTACAGGAAGGGAACGCTGTGGGATAGGGTGTCCAAAATGAACGGAAGTGAAATAAAGCATGGAAAAACTAAGCAAAAGGGAACCATTTCGCCTTTCTCTGTACATTTGCCTTCTGTGTGGCCAGTCTCCATTGTGTGTGGTTCTGGTCAGCCAGCTGAGGGTCTTGTGACAGAGCCTGTGTCCTTACTACTGCAGCAGAAGATCTTTCATGGTCAAATGCTTAGGCGAGGAAAGGGATTCAGTATATATTATTGGGCCACCGGGAACAAATTGCAGAAAATGGCTTGTTCAGACTCAGGAGGGAAAGATGCCGACTTCCAGCTCTCGTTTAAGGTCATCCTCGCTGGATGATCCTCCGGCTGGGGGAAGGTAGCTACAGCTTAGTGGATAACTAGAAGCGCGGGTCCAGAGAAATGGTTTCCCATTTCATATGACATCCAAGAGTTATCAGTCCCTGAAGTCCCACCATATAATAAGAACTCTGTAGCTTTCATTCTGGAAAAATTATTAATCATTTGTGGCTGAAAAATGAATCAGTGAAGTTAACCTAGGTTGTCAGGTTTGATTTATCTGGAGGTAAACAACATTCTAAGAGGATTTAGTGGGCCAGTGTTTAGTAAAAGAGTATGTCCAGGTCGTGGCACTACATGGATTGAATGTTCAAACATTTAAAAGCTCTTTTATCATTGGAGTGAATACAAAAATGACAGCCATCATTTGGTGACCTTAGAATGTCCCAGCTATTCGTAACAGACCTTCAGTAGCAAATCCAATCTCTTATCAAGATGGGGGTCTAAATAAATGACAAGTATTTTTTTTCGAATCTGAAGATTAATATTGAACTGCCCTGTTATAAATACATTCTCATGAACAGAACGTTAAATTACAATTACTTGGGATCATACCCAAAAGAGGAAAGAAGAGAAAGGCAAGCTTTGTTTTTGTCTCCCTTTCATTTGTTTCATTAGGTTGTTGTCTTTCTACCTCATCGTAAAACTTCTCTGTGGATACCATGGTTTCTGCACTAGCCACCTGTGCAAGGCAAGCACCTGTCTCAAAAATGCAATTTTTAGCAAAGATTTAAATTGCAAAGCAGAATTCCTCATTCCGCTGCCAAAGCAAACTTGCTTTTCTTCTGCAGAAGGATATGTTGTCTCAGAAGGAAGATTTTTCCTTCTGAGGACTCGATACTTTAACTTATGAGCAGATTTCCCTCCCTTTCCCTCTCACTAATTCCTCTCCTCTCTTGTCAGCTGATAACAGGGTCTCAACAAGGTCTCAAACAACTGAAAAGAAAGAACCCTCTCAAACTGGGAAAATCTCCTTAGTCATCAACTCACTTCTATTGGAGGGCTCCTTTGTGGGGGGAAAAAACAAGAAAAGTTCTGGGTATGTCAAATTGTGGATACATGCAGTGTAGCTTCATTGTTGCTGCATAGGATAAAGGGTTTGATGATAGGCCCAGAAAGAGCACTCTTCCCTCTACCTCTCCTGTCTTCTTGTTCTCAGCATGCAATAGGAATTAATTGAAAGAGCCTAGGCTATGAAGACAGACTTCCATTTGAATCTCTACTGAGCACACAAGGAGCATCTCCCCACCATGGTATTTCTTTCAACATAACCTGTCAATCCAGGAGCTACCTAGGGATGTCAATTAATGTTGACTATCCATATATTAAATGATGGAGAACCGCCCCCCAAACACCTTAACAGTGGATTTCTGATATCTTATACTAAAAAGGATTGCCAGAAGTAGTTTGCTATGCTACAACATCATTAGTGAAAACAGACAGAAAGAATATTTTAAGAAATAATGCAAAGGGCAGGTGATAAATCTTTCTGAATTATTTTAATATGGACTAGAGAGAAATTTCATCAAGTACTTCATGGGATTGCACATTTTCAGCATTGTGATGATCTGTTGCATAAAATGGCATCAGGGATCCAAAAAGGAAAAAAAAAGTTGGCAAAAAGAAAACAATCAAGGATAAAACAGTCAATTTTGTAGCTGAGATCAAATGAAACTGAAATCCCATAAAGTACCAATGAGGCCTGTATCATAACACTTCCTTCTTTTTAAGTGCTAGGAGACACACCTCTGTGGACCCTGTGCTCTGGGTAAATTTTTGTGAGCATGCTATGAATGCATGAAATTGGCCCCTTTCTCAGTCCTATACTATTAGCAAGCAGCCTTGAAGAATGAAACAAGACAAGTAACGGGTTTGCTTATTATTTCGGTGTCAAGTGGTTCACCTCACAAATTCAGTGGTCCTTGGGTACGATGCAAACCATCTACACAAATACGATGCAAACCATCTACACATGTGTGTAGCCCCTCTTTACGCTGTGTCACCCCAAGAAGTAAAGTATAGAAGACTCCTTCACAAAATCCCCTGTGTTTGGTTAGCATCCATCAGACTCAACTAGGGTAAACCCACTTCCACACCTTGTATCAACAGGTTTTATGTCCCCACCAGACTATTACTATCCCCTCCATTCAGACATATTGCACTCATTTTCTACCATCTGAACACAGGGTCTATATGGAAGCAAACACTAAGAAAGTACTCTGAAGACTCATATGGGTTGGAAGAACTTATTTACCAACAAAACAACAGAAAAACTTGTGTTTAGTCTTATATGAAAAACAAATCCTATGATTCCTATAGAATTCACATTGATGATCAAATAAGGGGGGCAGAAAAAAAGAATGAGAATAAAATGAGAAAAGTATCTGTGACCCACCTAACATCAACACACTATTCCTTCCACCTAACCAGAAGGCAGAACTTCTGTCTATTTGAAATTCTTGTGCCTAACATTCTCCTGTGTTTCTTAGATTGTACCTTAGAAAGGGGAAAAGGCTAGGAAGGGCATTCATGTGCATTCATGGAAGAGAAGAGTGAGATTGTAAGGTAAACATACAGCAGGAAACTAGCCTAGGAATTGAGATTCACACCTCTAGTCTCAGAGTTAGGGCTTATTTTTAAATACATTTCCATCCCCAATATCTTAATATATCTATCTGTATCACTCCCTTTGAAGACTTCTTGTTATATGCAAATTAAATAACACATAATAGTCTTTCCATATTTCTGTTACCAAATTCGTGTGTGTGTGTGTGTGTGTGTGTGGTTGAGAAGGACTATAATTTTCTTATTAATTGAAAACCAACCCACAAATCCTTCCAAGTATCATTTTTTTTAAAGTAACGTTCATTTTCACTGGGCACAGTAAACCACAAATGCTATACATTGTGCATAAATAGAGTGGCTTTTTTTAAAATACATTTTAAGTAAAATAGAATTGCATCACTTCCTCCCTTCCCTCCAAATGGTCCCAACCCCTCTCATGTTACTCTACTCTCATCTTGTTAGCCTCTTTATTATTGTTGTTACTGTTGTTACATACCTGTGTGTGTGTGTGTGTGTGTGTGTGTGTGTGTGTGTGTGTGTGTGTGTGTGTGTGTGTGTAAATGTATAAATACAACCTGATGAGTCCATTTTTGTTGTTTGTGTGTATATGACTTTAAGGCTGGCCATTTTGTATTGGATAACCAATAAGGGGTCTTTTTGGGGGGAGAGGCAAAAATTAGCCTCTCCCAGCAGTCATTATTTGCCTATTGTTCTTTGTCTAGCAGTGAGGCCCATTCGAGTTTTCTCCATTTCATGTTAACATGTCCATTAAGACTGCTGTTGTTCAGGGGCTTTGTTTTATATAGCCATTTCTTGGATAGAATGTTTCACAGATGACATCCTGGTATTCTGGCACTCATCATATTTTTCATTCTCTCTCCCATGATATTCCTGAGACCATAGATGCAGGAGCTATGATGAAGGTGTACCTACTAGGTCTGGGCTCCCCACAATCCTGTGATCTCTGCAATGCACCCAGTTGTGGTGTCAGTGATGGTCTCCTTTGTCTATAAAAAGAAACTTCTTTGATGAGGGGCAGCAATTGCACTTATCTGTGAGTACAAGGATAGGATTCTGAATGCAGTAAGAAATTACACTGGTCTATCAAAATGGTGGTAGTTGATTATTTTTGTAGATCCTTGACCTCACTAACCCTGGGAAATGGGCTAGGTTTCCTGTACCAGGCATGATTTCCCTCCTGTTGCACGGACCTTAAACAGATGTTGTTTGCCACCAACATGTGACACTTATAGTACCTTTACAAAATATTTTGCCAAGCTGGTTAATGTCATAGTTCATAGCTGTTGCCACAGAATATGACAATGACTAACTGCATCCTTCTCTTGGTAGCTGGCAAGTTCTGGTACCATGGAAGGTGGATCACCGGAAGGGGGTTTTCAGGTTAGACTTAGCTTAAATAATCTAAGTACTATATTCAATGTGTGCAGTATCTTCAGCAATAAAAAAGATACAGACCCTAACCTCTGAAAGGCAACCAGGGGCTTAAATCATGTTAAACAGATCTGTTTTCTCAAACATGTATCATTTATTTATTTTCACAATTACTTCTACCTTGTTGAAATGTACATTATATTTCCTATAGTCACTCAAATATATAATAACACACAAGAATTCATATACCTCTCTAATTGAAACTTAGTGACAGCTGATAATTTTCTCCACTTCCTCCTCTGCTCTGCTGTATCTACAGTAGTAACCACCATTCTTAACTCCTTAATGTTCTTAACTTCTATGAGACCAACTTTATTAGGTCTGCACATATCACTAGTATGGTCATATCACTTAGCATGATCATATATGGTTCCATATTGTTCTCACAATATGTGAATAGGAGTCTGTTGTATAGATGGGTCACAATTTCTTAATCCATTCACCAACTGATAAATGAACATTTAAACTTCCTCTACTTCTTAACTGTTGCGGATAATGCTTCAAAAGAAAAAACATGTCTAGATGACTCTTTAGTACTCTGGTTTCATTTCCTTTGGATTTATATATAGCCATAGGACTGCACAATCATATGGCACTTCCATTTTTAATATTTTAGGAATGCTTATTATCTACTTTGAATACCATATTTTCTCACAAACACCTCATATTCAATAATTCAATAAGATTAGTATAATTAGCTAATACATTTATTTCAATATCTATTTTTAAATAACCAACAAACAAGCTTTTCTTTAAAAAAAACTTCATTGTGTAATAGCTAGTAGAATTGTATTTGGTATATATATATATATATATATATATATATATATATATATATTTCAATTGATTTGTCTAGGAATGGGCCTAGGCTTACACCACTACCAAAGAAAAGTTTCTTAGGTTTATATATCTAAAGTCCTCTCTCAAAGTGCTCTAGAATTACATATGAACTCTTAAAAGAATTCCTTTTTGAACTAGACTTCCATCTTTTAAAATCATTTTAATTTATGGTAATATATGCTAGCTCATGTTAAGTGGAATAAATTGTCTGTAAGGAAAGAAAATGCACTTAAGTGTTATACAAATCAGAAATCATTCATATTTTCACATTTTTTTCCAAAGAAAAACTTTGAAATATTGGCAGTTAAAACTTTTCAGTGTTCGAGTCTCAACAAGCAGCATGATTTGCTTTGCTTTGGAGTGCTCGAGATTTTTATCTGGCATGTGAAAAAAAAAACAGCCTTAGAATAACTTATTAGTTCTGCCTTACAGAATGCAGCTGGTAGTAAAAACAATCGACTCAATATATCAAGATCATATTTCATAACTTCTAATTCCTATGTAATTGGTAAACTCACCAATTTTCAGTGGAGAAAAATAAATCTTTATGTGTCCTTGCATGTAAGGCGGGAGGGAGGGGAGGAGGGAAGAATGAAAAGTCCCCTGGAATAAGACAGCTGAATGGTCTGAATGGGTCCAGTGAGTGCCAAGCTTCAGAGAATTACTTAAAGAGATCATCTTGTTTTGTTGCAGAAGGTCACAGGTAACCCATAATCACTTATATAAAAATAATAATAATAAAAAAAGATTTTTCTATACACCTTGACAATAATTTTCTTCTACAATTCTTAATGATGTTGTATATTTAAGGTTTAAAAATGTATAATGGAATATTTTGCTCAAATCCTAGATAAAAGAAAAATAATCTCTAATAATTCACAGTTAATAAGTGGTGGGGAATTTTCTAGAAAGAAGGAAAATAGAAAGAAGAAAAGTGGGAGAATAAGGGGGCAAAGGAATAAATAAAAGGATAAAAGATATGGCAAAGTTAAAGCCCTCACTTGAGACTGCCAGGAAAATGAGCTTGTGTTCTCACCTACACAATGCTTCTAATTCCTCTAATTCTGTCTAAATAGAAGTTCTTCTCTAATGGCTGACCTTACAGACATGGAGGCCTGCCTACCTTCTACCTAATAGAGTAATGTAGACTTCTATTTTAACTCTTATTTAACCACCCAATGTAATATAATCAATCATTCAGTAGCTGAAGTTCAATTCATACTAACCCTGGATATTCATTTAGTTGTTGTCTCCATATTAATAATTTTTGAGATAGCACAATGCCCCACTAAAGAGCTCTGGCTGGACTGAAACTCACTATGTAAAAGAGGCTGACCTCTAACTCACAGAGATATAGCTGCTTTTGCCTCTTCAGTGCTATGATTAAAGGCATGTACCTTCATGCCTATCAAAATCATAATTCTTACATCTTAGAAAATATAATATTTGAGATCCTTCTAGCCACACTAAGCCAAAACAAAATCAATGTCACAGTTTTTGCTACAATCTACATTAATGCAATATATAAAAGAGTTAATCAATTAACAGTTTACTAACTCCAGAGAGAATAATCCCAGCAAAAAGAATGCTAAGTTCGCAATTAGAATTTATTTAGGTGTCTCCTCTGGTCTTAAGGAAAAGAATTCTAAGAACATTGCATGCTTACTACTTAGCTACTTACTTATCACATTCATTTCATTTGATACCAGAGGATATAGGTAAAACTTAATGAGTGTTGACTCTTCTTTCTAGAATAGTAAGCAAGCTGGGCTGCACCTGTCATATTTCCTGTGATGCTTCAGGGTAGAACTGTGAGCAGCAAAGTTTTGCATTTAAAGTAGAGAGGCATACAATGAAAATTCATTGGCAAATTTGATGTAATTCTGAACATCAAAAGCAAAGTCAACTCTGTTGAAAGTGATGTATCTAAAATGCAACTACCCTCCCCGAGGCCTTGTAAGCCAGAATTATAACTTGGGAGCATGGATTTCCATCCAAAACAAAAGTTCATATCAATTTTTAGCCTACTACATCTTATGAAGACACACAAAAATGCTAAAATTAACTCCATAATCAAGACATTTGCAGTCTGTAAATAAAAGATTTTGTCTACTGTTTATTGTTTTCCTTCTGACATGTGGTGTTGCATGTGACCCTAACTGAGAGCCTTCTCTCAGCTCAGCTCCCCTCTTTCAGAATTCAGACAAGATACTCAATTTCTTCAGCCTCAGTCAGTGTGTGTGTGTGTGTGTGTGTGTGTGTGTGTACATATGGATACTTCATATTGAAATGCATTGGTTTGTACAATCAATATGAGTTAATAATTATAATTAAAAGGAAGCACAATTCCTTTAAATGTGGTGAGGAGGTGGACAACTTTAATAGACTTCCTAACATCACAACAGAAAGCCACCTCACCAGGACAGAAGTACTTGCTTTCCTTCATCCTGTAATTTATGGTATCATTGGTCTCCTGTGAAAAGATACATAGACACCATCCTTTTTTCCCAAGGGAATAAACACATTTTAGAGCAGCAGCAAACTGGTTATGTGACCTCTCCTGTGGTCCTTTCTTGCATGTGATACTTTCTTCGGAAATACATGGGACACATTGTGTTCTCATGTGAAATGAAAACACTCCAGGACTCATGAGCTCTCTGTTGAGTGTGGCATGAACAAATACAACACATAATAGACAGCTAATAGGAACGCAAACTGGTGAATAAACAAACACACGGGCGACTTGACTGCCTGTGTTCCCTTTTGAGATGTCAATATTATCCAGGAAGCACAATGCCAGCTTTCATGAACTTTCAACAAACTGATTAGGAGGGATGGACATTTTCTCAAAAGACCTAACAACAATGTGTCAAATATATTTCTTCCAAGTTTTCATTAATGTATTTCTTTGCATAGCTACTGAAAATTAGACAGTGCACTCATGAAAAATTAAATCAAAGCCCACCATTCTGGTTCCTAGATTTCACAATTAATGGGACCGAAACCAACATAACAAGTTCTGTGGGATGGGAGAATTGACACTTACAAACATTTTGCATTATCAATAAATCACGGTTCATTTTCACAAATGGAGTTTGTTTCAATTCTCAGCTGTTGGGCAATGATTTGACTTGGAGCAAAGGCACTGGAGTCTGGTAACAGCTGAGATATGCTTGTTTGAATGGGGCCGAAAGATCCATTGCAGGGTTCCGAAGAGTGTGAATTACAATTCCAGCGATATCAGAAGCAACTCATTCTGTTCTTTAGAAGTGCGGACATAAAAGAAGTTTGAGGTTTGCTTATTTCCGAGCTTTAATTGAGGGCTAGATTGTAATTCATTTTCATCCCTGAGTGAGTGGTAAAAACATACACAGCAGGTAATTCACACCACCTCACAAACTGTTGGTGCACTCAGAAGACTAATCAGGGGAAGCTTCCAATAGCAAATTATCAGCTACAAATTAAAACTCTGCTTCATGCTTGCTAAGAGCCGGCCCTGCTTTCCACCAGCGCCCGCTTGAGTGTTAGTAATTGCTGGATTGCCACGTGATGATGAGGGATTCTACCTGCTTGCATTAAAGACAGCCTCAGGGAGGTGTGAAATAAACTAGACTTCAGGCAATGTTAACTTTTGGGCTTAAAGATGAAAAGTTGTCATAATCCCAGGCAGGGTTGTATTTATTCTAAGAATGGAAATTTAAAGTAACAACCAGCTAAAGACACAACTGGATTCTGAAGAGAGTTTAAATCAGTTTGCATTGAAGCCTTCCGGGGAAAGCAACTTCTCCAACCCAAAATAAAGACAGAGAACTTAAGATGACGATGATAATTAATTAAATTTCTGCTGTTAATTGGTCTCAAGGAAATGGAGAAAGAGGATAAGACTTTTTTTTCAGAGAAGGGTCTTTGATTTTTCCAGGCTTCGTGCCATAACCTCAATGTAATTTACAAAGTATATTTTTAGCATTTAACCTTCTCAGTGATTTTTGCTTAAATGATGTTGAAAATTGTTTCAAGAAAGCTGCAAAGTGGCTGTGATAATACATAAAGAGTTCAAAATGGCTGCACATGTCTGATAAATATATACGCTACATACACAATTATGTTATTGGCTTAAATGACCATAATTGCACCTTTTGGGCTGTAGATGCACTTTAAGTTCCATCTCTCCCCCAAACAAAGCTCTCGCATATAGAGACAAGGGTGTACAAACTGCAAAAAAAGAAAGCAAAAGGAAAAAATAAAAATTCTTTTTCACTGCTACTAATTCTTTATATTCAAAATCTTGGCTACTCTAAGTTAGAAAAATCAAAGCACTGGTAAATTCCCTACTGCAGGTTGACTAGTACAAAATTTCCTAATAGGGAAAACCTAGTTTTCAGAGCTGCTCAGGCCTAAGCATGGATGTAGCTTGCCAGGCAGCTTTCTTTTCTAATGGAGTGTCTCTGGCTTTAAAGAAACCCAGATAAATAACTCAAGGATGCGAATCTGGATTCCTGGGGGCCACGTTTCAAGCCTGTAGTGGATTTAAACACTACCGTTGAAATCTTTGGGTAGGGGAGGAGTAAAAGGGGTGGGCAGGAGAGACATTTAGAAATGAAAAGTCTCTGGAAAATAGCCTTGGGAACCCCGTGTAACACTTCCACCCTAATAACTGCCTCACAAGACATTCATTTCCTTAAATTCTCAGAGGCCAGGTGATGTTGGGCCTTGCTCTGTAAACACAGATAGTCCTGAATCCACTGATACCATAAGCCAATTCCTGGGAGTCTATCTTAAAAATCACTTTCAAAACAGTCATGCAGAGAGCTTTTTCTGTTTCTTATTCTACTGCATGTGTGTGTGCATGTGTGTCTGTGCTCTGTGCTTTTGTGCCTGTGATTGTGTATGTGTGTGTGTGTGTGTCAGTGTACATGTATGTTTGTGTGTTTGCCTTATTGATATCTTGATATTTAAAGCAAAATTATTAGTAATGATGGAATGTGGGACTTTCTGTTTTCTTCAGCAGATGGTGATTTCTCTTGTAAGATCTGGTTATTTGTCTACAAATTTGAAAACACATTTTTCTTGGCATTGCCTGTACCCATGACAGTACATTCATGTGAAAGGGACTTCTTAGGATATTGGATATGAAGAGAACATATACAAAATGGTGTCTGTTTGCAATTCAAATTTTCTTCTCTCTTAGAATTTAGAGTCCAACTCTGACCACACCACACAGTATCACCACAACTGACTTAAGGCACAGCCCTTTGACATTAGCACCACAGACGCCAACCTGGCAAACTCATGTTTGGGTTAACCCTCACAGGAGCGCCAGTATCATCTATCTGTTTCATTGTCAAGGTCCCATAAATTCCCTCAGAAGAGTTAAGTGATGCACATGCTTCACTAAACATCCTGAGATATCTATTTGATGTGTTACTCAACCGATGAACCCCCAAACTGTTCTTTAAAAAATCCTTAAATAGCTTGGAGGAACAACAAATTCATACATCAGCCCATTCTTTATGTTCTAAAGTGCAATTTCTGGGACTAAACGAAAGTAAATGTCATACCTTTAATTTCGTCAAAAGTTATGTACAAGTCTATTATACCAAATAAGCACATAACAGAGTGCAGCCACCTTTCTGCTCAGCAGGGTGCCATTTTACAGACTTTAAAATTCACCAAGTTCAAGCAGCTTTTCCTTCTAAATAATACATGTGCTAAATATGTCACATTAAAAGTGCTTTTGGCATGTAAATGATCCGTTTTCTCATAGAAATGCTTTTAAAAGAATCTGAGCTCACTTTTTCCTTTTCCTTTTTTTTTTTTTTTTTTTTTTTTTTTTGGAAATTCTAAGTGCATTGAATTCATTGTCCTACAGAACCATGCAGAGTTGAGCGAAGCGAACTGCAGGGACAAACCAGCCCTTGTCAGCCTGTGTATTTATGAATCATTTGAACTGTCAGAAGTCTTGAAAGTGTTCTATTTGCTTCAACATTATTTTTCTGTTCCAGTCCAGGCAAAATCTTCTCTCTCACTTGCTTTTCCCTCTCTCCTGTGAGCTAAGTCTGAGCAAGCGGTTGCAGATCACAGGGGTTCACTGTTAGAACATAAGGCACATGTATGAGCAACTTTCCTGTGTACTTACTTCATGCTTCAACCCCTGCTCCAGATTTTCTTATCTTTGAATGACAAAGCTGATGTTTTGTGGGTGATTAAAGTATTTTCCACTAAAAGTGTAATTCAAAATGAATATTATGAATTGTGTGATCTCTTTCTCTTGTAGTTTTATTATACTACATATAGGACTGCTACCCCAAACCAAGCCTCTGAACTGACCGCCCGTCCTCTGTGCTTGTCATCCCATATAGTAGAATTGGAAAGCGTGGTCTGTTGTCTTCCTTCAGAGGACTTCTGCTCGTACCTATGGAAACAGAGCTGTATGGAGCGGGCTTGACACTCTATGCACTTCATAAAAGTTGTTTCTCATACCATTAGTCAGTGTCAGGGTGCTTCAAGAACTTGAACCTCGCTACCCACTCTGTATAAAGAGCCTCAGGAAATAACCCAGAAAGAATACCTACAAAGGGGCTAAGATGGATCGTCAGCGGAGGATTTGATTTATAGAAAAGCAACTGGCAATTTACAAAATGTATAAAAGAGAATCTTGAATATAAGTGAGTTACCAAATTTCACAAATAAAAATAAAGAGTAGTTAAGACTGAATTTCTGTTAAATACCAAATAATTGTTGGTGTAAGTTACTTATAATCCTCTTTATTTTTTTCTGAGACTCAAATTTTACTGGACATTCTACATTTATATCTTAAAATTCTAAATATTTATTTTAAGGTCTAGTGTGAACAAGGAAAAGTAAATATGTGAACATACTGGCTTCTGTGAAATTAGTCCATGGTTATCAGTTACAGCCATGTACTTCATCCAGTGTAGGACTAACACAGTGTTGTACATTCAGGGACACATTCCTAATAACACCTTCAGTTTTTTTTTTAATTAGAGATGATTAAACAAGAATGAAGACAGGCAGGTGCTATAAGAGCATAGCCTTTTGAGGTAGGGAGTTGGTTCAGTGCTTAAGCATTTGCCATGCAAGTATGAGGACTTGAATTCAAATCCTCAGTATCCAATTAAACCTGGATGCAGTATGGCACATCTGTAATCCAGGTGCTCTGGTGGTGAGATGTCAATGAGATGAGACAAGAGAGTCTTCAGAAGCTCTCGGCCAACTGTGTGCAGTGGCAAATAGTTGTCGGACTGTGTGTCAAACAGGGCAGGAGGCATAGACTGACAGTGTATTTATGTAGTTCATATGTACACTGTGGCAATTGTAGACCTACACTCACACAAAATAAGTACACACACACACACACCATATACTAAAAATTTTAAGGGTTTCTTTATATTTATTCAACTACTATAAAAATTTTCAAGTGCATTTAGTTATATGACACCAAAATGTTTCCATTCTTCAGTTTCTCCCCATTAGCATTTAGATATATGTACCTAAATGCTTGTTTGAAAATTAGTTCCTCTCAATGTATGACTGGGTCTAGATAAACCATAACATAACTGAGCATCCTTTTGGAGTCTAGTGTTTAACTTCTTTAACACACTTTGGCCATCATGAAGAACCTTACAAGTGGGATAACAGTGACTATCTTTACGTATCAAAGTAGGACATGTTAGAGAGCATGTTGTATAGCGTGAGTGGTGGCCAAGTCAATGGAATGACCATCAATATTCTTCCTAGAACAGCTGGAAAGATTCTTATGTGTGCTCCTTTCAAGAAAAGATTTTCTTGGTAAAGACCAAGAGTAAAATCAGGAAGTGGGTCAGACACCAATTCCACCTTGTTAAACAGGGAACTCTTTTGCCTCTGTTCTTCTAGCAAACTAAAAATGGATCCATTAATGGAAAATATTCTATGATCAGTGCCTAGGATTAAGAACATTTTTCCTACATTTTTTCTGCCCTTTATATTCATTTCCATAACACAGAATAATAATTTTATTGGGCTGCCCATAGAACCCAGTTTTTAAAGGCAATTCTTAAATGGCCTCAGATTTAGCTTGCAGCTCATGTATAAACTCCAAAGTCATTTCTGTGGACCAGTCCGTTTTACAGCCAGTAGGAGTTCCCCACCAGCGTCCACGGTGTGACGTTAACCAGTGCTTCACTCTGTAAAACATGGTCCTTGGCAGGTTGACGAAAACCTGGGCGAGCATTCCCATTTTCCCGACGTGTATTTGCATAGGCACTTACAGGTTTCGTTGCTCTGTCTGAACACTCTCCAGAGTCCCCCAGTCCCCAGCTTAAGCAACACATTTCACCAAAGGATTCTTATCAGTTAACAAACACTTTTAGAACAGGTGGAAGTGCAGAACTTGCACTTTTTGTGCAAGTCAGAGGCACTCGGTGACTGTGTTTCTTGAAATGCATTTCTTATGGTAAAGCAGAAGTATCTAACACATTAGATGAAAGCAAACATTCATAGAGGGTGACCCAGTACATTCTAAGGGAGGCTACTAGCCCTTAGAAAGATGCATAGGATGTAAAAAAGTCATCCATGGACTTTTAATATTGTTGCTACTCATTCAAAGGTTATAGACAAATACTAGTTACAGAATTAATAGGAATATAATATATACTCTAAAGATCAGAGTATCATGTCACTAGGCAGAAAGACAGAAAAATGAAATACTGAAAAATAGGGTACTTTGCTCAATATTGACTATTAAAAAATATTGATATTATAAAATATCAATATTAACTGCTTACAAAAGCAAGCAGAATTGCAGGAGAATTGGGAGACATTTGAAAGCAAGATTCCACGTGCCTTCCAGCCAATCTCTTGTAAGAGAGAGAAAACAATGGGCAGCATCTGCCTGAATACTACAGTCTCTCTCTCTGCCTCGGCACCATACATCGGATGCCTTGACAGTAGCCATGGCTTCTGAGCAATGAAGAGAATATGTGAGAGGATTAATTGGATCGATGGTGGCACTGAGCTGATGAAAAGCAATGCTGCAGCTAACTGAGGTGCCTCCAGATTTTAATTGTAAGAAAACAATTACTCCCTTTTGATATAAGAAGTTTCCAGATCCAGCATGAAAGGATTTTTAAAAAAATCTTTTTGAATAATTATATTACAAAGAGGTTTTTTTTTCTGTAACAGAAACTCTGAATTTAAAATGCTTTTGTGCATTTTATATTCTTGACTAAAGTGTTGTATTCACATAATTTGACTTTTGAAAGTGTTGTCTAAATTTTAAAATATAATCTCACAGAGTGAATTTTTCTCCAGTTTGCTTCTTATATGTAGAGGCTCTGAGCTGAGTTATGCATTTTAACTGAGGAAGATGTTTGAAATAATGTATTTGGCCTATCCAAGAACATTGATAGACATGAAGCACAAAATATCATGAATTATTAAGGATGATTTTTTCTTACTTTCATTCCTTAGTGGCCAGGTTGCTTTTCATTGATCAAACAGATTTTGACTTCAGAGAAGACAGTTCAGTACATCCATAAATATACTTATATTTATAATTTTCATGTATGAAAACAGGGCTTTGGTGTCCTGAAAACACATTAGAAAGAATGTGATATTTAGAAGCTTAAACCCTGATTTGATTTGACTTTCAGACCAAGTTAAACTCATACAACATGTAGAATCATGAAGTTAGACAAACCACAGATTAATTATTGCCAAATTTATTATCTTTTATGAGTAAGGACAACATTTATCAAGCCTAAGCATCAAGTTAATTGCAGCAACAAGGGTTCTGTTCACACTAAAAGGAAAATCTCCAGCCAACTTAGTTATTACTAGGTCATTGCCTTGGTGGGGAGTCTGCTTTGGACACCTTCTGTTTTAATTGCTCAGTCAACCATACTGCAAGCTGGGCATGACCTTTTTACTTGCATAATTTAAACATTGTAAAAGGAAAAGCAAGGTTTTTAAAAATAACATATATAGAGTCAACCTAGTGTCCCAAACCATGTATGTGTTGTTGAACTAGTATCACCATGTAGGCTAAGTGGAATAACTGGCCAGCAAGCTCTAGGAATCTGCCTTTCTATGTCTGCCCAGCCTTGAAATTATAAGCCCTGAACACTGAACATGGTTGGTTGGGTGGGTGGGTGGCTGGCTTTGATTTGTGTTGGTTTTGAGGATCAAACTCAAATCCTCATGCTTGACTATCAAGTATTTTATTGACTGAGTCACTGTATAGCCCTCTAAGATATTCTTCACATCATTCCAAAATGATGTTACATTCCCTCTGATATGTAAAAATCAAAACAAAAATGGAAATTCCCACACTATAAATTTTTAAAACTATCTCTGGAAATATTTGGTGAATTTTGAGAAAATGCCCAGATATTCATGTCCCCTTTCACACTCACCACCCATTCCCACATGTGCTAGCTGCTCTAATGATGCTTCCAGGAGGAAAGGGGGTCCAACTGATCCCTAGCACCTTGCTGGATATCGGACTGGAACTCTGTTGTCTTGAGGAAAATTTTAGAAATTTTAAGATTATTTTTTCTATTCTATCAAAACTAGCACTATATTAGAAGCAAATCAAAAAATGTCAGCAGACCCATAGATGTCACAGCAGTAGCCACAAGGGCAAAGCCATCACCTAGCTCAGTGTGCACATTGCAGAGAGGACAATGCTCTTGTCCAGGTACTCTTCCTGCTACATGTGTGACCTCAGGCAGAAGTTCAAGGTACTCACTAATATAAAGAATGCTTTGGTTAATCTTTAGTCTTTTGTCTTTAAAATATTGAAGGGGATTAAGAAAGCAGAACTGGGGAGATGGCTCGGTGATGTGAAATACTTGCTGAACAGGTATATGGACCCACATTTCAATCACCAGCAGCAATTTAAATGTTGGACATAATGATGGGCATTTTATAAGCCCAGAACTGCCAGGGCAGAGATGGTGAGTTCTGGGATTCACTGCTGAGCTCCAGGTTCAGGGAGAGGCTGTGTCTCAAAAATGTAAGGTGTAATGAAATAAAGGGAGAAATTCAGCAAAGACTTCTAGACACACACACACACACACACACACACACACACACACACACACACACACACACTGAAAAGAAAATTAATCTGTCCCTTATTTTCAATTTGTAATCTTGAAAATGCTTGAAAACCAAGAGTCTGGAATCTAATTCAAGAGCAAAAAAAAATCTGAATAATGTTTAATGTGGATAATTTTTTCAGTAGAACTATTAATGTAAAGACTACAAGAACCTGACTAACTACAACTTTAGATGTGACACAAAGTGTACTCCATTCAGCTCCTAGAATCCCAAACTTGGGAAAACAAGAGACACTCAATTCCAAAGATTTTAAATGTAGGAAGGCAGAGCAGAATATGAGGATCAGCAAAGCAGTCCTCTCTACCTTCTTCATCAGAAATCTAAAACCATTTCTGTGTCAATCAAGCAAGTAATCAGTATGACTAGAGTTTCATTTGTATCCCCAATCACATTCTTCATTCCCAATGGTCTTGTGATGAATTACAAAAGGGAGTACCACAATTGTTTACATGAGCAACTGTGATGAAAGTAATTCACAAATCTACTAACTGAACTGCTAGGTAATGTGTCCTCAAATAACAATATCTCATAACTGGCCATCCATTAGAGCTTAGTAATATTACTGTTTGCAAAAGACAGGATATATTTGTAAAAATATACCCCACCTTGAAGTTGACCAGAACAGTATCTGTAACTATTAATTCATTTGAAGCAAGCACAGTCTTGAATTTTTTTTCTATCAGAATGATGTTAAGGACTACTGAGTGTCTTCAAATACTGATATAATGACAGCAGTGTCATCCCTTTGTTCCTAGTTCAAAATGGGCCTTACCCCCCAAAAAATGTTTTATTTTTAAATACAAATAATAGCACATCCTGACTTGTGACAACACAAAACATCATGGAAGGTTTCCAACACTTACAATCCCCAGGGTTTGATAATGAAAGGTAGGATAGCGTCTAGTGGATCTTGGCCTTACTCGTACGTCTGTGATTGGGATCCATTTATCCAACTCCCTTCAGAACACTTCTTCATTACTAATCCTCAGCTTTTGTTTCATGAGCACCTGCCAAGTTTCCCTTAAGTTCCTCTTGGATGAATTTTCAGGCAGTTTCCAAAGTACCTTCCTTCTGTGATAAAAATGTGGCAGTGTATTTCAGGTGAGGAATTTCAAATCCCATTCATAATTGTTTGAAATCTTCCCTCATTCAAGCTGTCAGAGCTTGACAGGCCTGGCTCTGTTGCTATGCACTATTAAATGGAAGCTGCTCTCCAGCCTAGGGGGAACCTTTCTGCTTCCGTGGTAGCAAATGGGTGAAGCTTATTGGAGAATCCTTGGGGGAGGCAATACCACATAAATGGGACTTCTAGCATGACACAAAAATAACCAGTCCCTTCCTGAGAGCTCCAACCTACACAATGTTGATAATACTCTACTTGATCCTCCCAGTTCTGTTTGAGTCTCAAAATAATTTTAAGGTGTGTGGTTTTATCAGACTAGGATAAAGTTACATAGTATGTTTATATTTTTAAACTTGGGTTTTCTTTAAAGCCACAGAACATTAAATGCTTTGAAGACAATATTTTTCATATTTAGGTAAAAATGAAGAGAGGATGGATTTCTAGTTCTGAGAAATACCCTAATGATTTCTGCTGTGAGATGCAGAGGTCATTAGGAAGTAGTATTACTAATCCACAGTGAATCAGATTTCAGCCTAAACCATTAATATAAACTCATAAACACATTGTACCCAATTACCTTGAGATGCTTTACAAGATAAAAAGAATCACAAACTCTCTGGAAGAACTGATGTGCTGAGAGAATAATTTTAATTTATTCACACCTAGATGGTCATGAGACTTGAGCTATACTTCCATTACTGGCTGTTTGTTCTTGAGAAACTAATCTATTTGTTCATTCCCTCAATAAATGTATAAATATTTTTTCAGATATTTTGCTAAGGATAAGTATTATGGGATGCAAAGTTCATAAACAAATATGAACTATTTTTCTACAGAGTGGGTACAAGAAATAAAGTGTTTGTATAATTAAAAGTATAGTATATTTTACAGCTGGATGTACTTTACCTCTGTGATGGGTGGTTCCCCCCCCTCCACCCCATGAATGGCTGTTTGTATTCAGATAGTTATTAATGGTAATAATAGCCTCTACTATCTCCAGCTCATCCATCCCTTCAAATTCAAAACATAGCTCAAGAAAAGTTACTGTAAAAAAGTAGGAAAAGAAAACAAAATCCCTTATACTTCCCAAAGTCTGCTAAAACAAAATATATGATGCAGCTTACATATAGAGTAGAAACACACTACAAAGAAAAATATTTTCTATAAAAAAGAATCCCAATTAAATGTTGTTATTGTTGTAATACAGTGGCCTAATACAGTGGTAGTATAAAATGGAGTGTGAAAGATGATGATACCTTGTACCACTACTATTACTACTACTACTACTACACACACAAACACACGCATACACACACGCGTGCACGCACGCGCACACACACACACACACACACACACATAAACACACACACACGGGAAATGCTTGGCATCTTAAAATAAAAGTGTGCAGGACAGCACACTAATGACTGAGAACCAATAAATATAACATGAATTGAATTGAAGATAAGAGAAATCTTAACAGAGAAATGTCTTGAAACTTAGAAATCTTTCTGTACCTGTGGGCTGTACAGACTAATTCAGCAGCCCCAGTCTGTGCAAACCCTACACATTCCAAGGTCTGCAGGATGTATCCTTGGTCTTGTTATTTAGAGATGACATCTCAGCCCCTAGATTGTCACACCTACTATGAGTCTTTTCTATTTACCTTGGGCTTTGAGCCATGACAGATTATTCTAGTAGTGTGACATGGAGAACACTGTGTTTGATTTGGGGTTTTCTAATGTTGAGCTTTGAGGCGCATTACATTAGTTTCACCTGTAGGCTGGAAATTGTGCAGCATGTGAAAGCCTGCCCAAAGTGCTCAGCTTAGAGTGAAGGTGCAGGGATTATTTTGAGTATTCACTAAACTGAATATGTAGTGTGACTCTAATCATTTCTAACATAATTATCATCTCTGGTTAAACTCAGCCATCTACTCCATGCTTGCCACAGGCTTTAAGTAAATAATAAACAAACAAACAAATAAATAAATAATTTTATATGTAAAGGTAAAAAACAAAGTTCCTTGATACTAAACTTAAACATAAAGAACAGTTCATGCCTTTTGTAAGAAGTAAAATATCAAAAGTTGAATAATTTTCTCAATCTTCTATTATAGTATTTCTATTTCTAGTTTATTACTTTTACCTGCTAAACTTCCAGTTAGTCCCCAAAACTAGGATTGAGGATCACTCCCTCGAATCCTATTGGGAAGCCTTTTACAGCTCATGAAAATATGGTTCCTTCCAAACTCCATAAAAATCTCTGTGCCTCTCTAACGCAAGGTCCTACTACATACAGAAAGCATGTGTTTACCCATCTCCATGACTTACTGGCTTGAGAGCCCATTTAATCGACATTTCTCTTCCACAAGAATTTGTCACTTCTTGGCATTGAAGAACTGCTCATTAAATGTTAAATAAATGAGCTAGTGGATGAGTTAGCATATAATAGCATTAATGAATATACCCTGATCCTAACCCATGAATATAATTCAACAATGTAAGGATTGTGTACAGCTCTGTTTACAACATTTGTGGGGGAAAATATTCTTCCCCTTAAGAGTGTCCCAAGTTTGGTATAATTTTATCTAAGAAATGGTTGAAGTTTTCTGTGTAGAGGAATTATGAGGTTAAGGAAGAAAGTATACAAACTGTCTCCAGCTCCTGGGTAGAACAATTAAAAATATGAGAATGAAACAAACAAGTAGCATTTGTCTCCCAGTAGCCCCAAATCAAAATCAACTTATGTATGGTTTGAATCTCTAGCAAAGGATTGGGGGATTGGTAGGGAGAATCTGTATGAATCTAGTGACAAGAGTTGACTTCAAACTACTTGGAGCCTTGTCTACTTGCCATGAAACAGGGTTGCCTTTACTTCCTGGAGCGGTGTTTCTGGGAGAAGGATCTCCTCTTTCAGAGAATATTTATGAAGTATCTATCATGCATGGAGCTTTGTGCTAAGCCCTGTGAGGGCTACAGAAGTGAATAAGCCATGGTTGCTGCTCTCAAGGAATTTTCAATAAAGCATTCCTCTTCAGATGCCAAAAGTGAAGGTGCATGGTTACTACAAAAAGAAATAAGAAAAAGCAGAGAGTCTGGAATGAAGTTGTACTGTAGGCACCAAGCCCTGCTTAGCCATGTCTCCTCTATGAAAGCTTCATTTCCACTTGAGTTCTTGCTGGAGATTAGGGATAAGATCAAGTAACTCTATGCGGATGGCATCCTCCCAACAGTTTATAATTCCATGATCATCAGATGCTAAAGACATGTTGAAGGAAAAAAAAAGTTAAAAAAAAGAATACAACACCTCTAATTCAAGAGGACTCACTCTGACCCACACAGGCACCTTGGAAAGAGGAATGTCTGCCAGGAAAGCAGAGGAGATTGTTTGGTGATGTTTGGGGTGGGAACTGAACTGCCCCTAGATAGGGGGCACCAGTGCTTAAGGGATATGGTTTTGTCTCTGTGGTATGTAGAATTTTCTTCCAGTAGGAATCTCCTGACAGCAGGAGGAATAACAACAGTTCATTGAAAGTTGAAACTAGTTAAGAAGAAAACATGTTTTCCTGTCAGCTTATTAGTTGCACATGAATCTACTGCTATTTTAATTACTGTCTATGGTCCCACAGGCCAGTCAGTGCCCCCTCCAGCCACTTAGGCTTCAGCCAGCTCTGCTAGGGCTTCCTTATGTAGGTTTAAACTAAGTCTCTATTGTTTTATTTACCAACAAAAACTTGGGTGGAAACCTGCTAGGTTAGAGAAGCCAAGAAACAACAAACTGGCCTTGCTTTTTGGCTGAAGATTCCACAAAAGACATGTATGTCTCTTCAATCCATCCCTAGACCAAAAGGAAGTTCCAAAACTCAAGTTCCTGCCCTTTCCTTCTTGTGTATCTTCTCTATCCAAATTGCTGGCTTCTGTATGGCCAATTCTGGTCAGCTAGTCAATGTCTCTGACACCTGATTCAAGGTAAACCTTAACAGTCTCAGAGTGTCACAGTGACGTCAAAATTCCCACTATTCAACATACCATCCGGAAGGAAAAGATGTTAAATTTCTATCTCCTTGCTGCATGATAAGAAATAATGTGAAATGTTTACTTCAAATAGTATTCGCTAAAGATGATATTTTATAGATGATAGAACAGTTTTTAAACGTAGATAATTTTACCCTAAGCTGAGATGACTGAACAGTTTTAAAAGTTGGTAATTTGACCCAAGGCTATGCAACCAGGGGAAAGGAAAGCAGAGTTGGGAAGTGCTAATTAAGATGTAAAATTCTGGAATGCAGGAATATTATCAACAACTTGAGAAATCCGGGGAGATGTAGTATATAGACAGGAAAAACAAGATGGTGGATATTTTATCAAAGAGAAAGTGAATGGGTGAAGTAGACGTTGTTTATCGCCTTCTTGCTAATAGCCTTCACTTACAAGAATTAACATAGAGGCACAGGAAGCAGATGAAAATATTACATAAGTAGGTTTTTTTTTTTTTTTTAGCTTCTGTCCATTTTTGGCCTTACAGAGCTGTACAAAATGGTTTCCATTCTCTGCTCATACACTCCATCCATTACCAAGTGCAAATGTAAGGAGTAAAAGCCATCATTCTCCCCTAGATGGCACTGCTACAAATTGGGATGGACAGTCCTCTGTGGACCCTAAACTTATAAATCTAACAATTTAGAGAAAAAGCAATAAAGATTAAATATATGGCAAAATGCAATAAACACTAGAGTGATGCAGAGAACCAAGCCACAAACAAACAAAATATACTGAAATCGTCCTGTCCCAGTGGGACATAAATCAGGAAAGATCCTACTTTATGACTAGACTCCCTCCAGATCCGCTAAGATATAATGCTATTTGTCCAACATATTTTGGTTCCCAATATTTTTTCTTTCAAGTTATTGAAGTTAATATTTAACAAACACATTTTCTGCCAAGTTTTAATATGATATCACCCTCCAAAGAAACAAAGTCCAGAAAAAATTCGTCTTGTTGGCAATATTTATTAGTATTTTGACACGAAACCTGAATTATTATTGAAAGTAAATAGGAAATTGGTGACTCAGGACTGAAGAATTTTTTAAAGGTGTTCTCAAGGTTAGTATGTGCTCTGTGGCAATGAAAAGGTGGATAAATAAGGCTACAAGGTATCCTATAATCTGCAATTTTTCCTGTAACTGTGACTACTCTTTAAGGGAAACTTTCTAGCTGACAAATTTAATTCCCCCTCTTGGTTTTGTTTAGACTTTGGAGTTCCTGGTGTCATGACACTAAACAGCAACAACAACAACAAAATACTAGATGTTCCAAGACTACTTCCATTGTGGTGCTTGATCTGTCACTTACAAGAGCTATGAACTTCCCAGAAGACCTTAAAAATTATAGACTCTGAAGTCTTATTGAATTGTGAGGAAAAATAAGATTTTATTTGAAAATGGATAGAACTAGAAAATATTATAACAAGTGAGAAAAATCAAGCCAAGTAATAAAACTTTATGGCTTCAAAAAAATTATAATTGTGTCTATATCACAATGTAAATATATTAATGTATATGTTATAATGTGATATATCAACATCAATGTAATTGTGCTTTGTGTTATTAATTATATGCAATCATAGTACTAAATACATATTTATACTTCTTCACTAAAATATTCTCGGCTTGGCAAGGACACACAAGGAAATACCTGAGTCCCTGTCAGGAAATCTCTGAAACACTCGCTGGAACAAGGCGGAAGCAGCAAACTCGCATCTTCACGCAGCTGGTTGTGTCTAAATGAGCCACAGGAAACAAACTAGCATCCAACCTGTTAGCTGCTTCCAAAGGACAAATGGCTTCAAGCCCTAGGGACACAGGGGTCTCATCTGCATGGCACACCGAAGCTGAACACTGGCCTCGCTCCAACTGCTTGTCTTTGAGTCTATCGCTCTCTGTGTGTATGTGTTCACAGAAAACAATACACGCACACACACACACAGCCAATAAATGTGATACAAACTACATGGATATTGTGGTCTAAATTTAACCAGGAAACAAAGCAAACTGATTGTTACCTTTTGGTCAGGGCAACGATGACAATCACAATAATTTTTGCAACACATTCAAACAAGGAAGCAGGAAGGCGTGATGGGGGCTGACTGTCTAAAATAAAATCCCCCAAATACTGGTTTACATAAACATGCCATCCTTACAGAAGGACCGGACACGCCGATGTGAACTTTTCAACCCTCCAGCCTATTGAGCAGGTCCAGGCTGTAACTGGGGCTCTTTCAAGTGGACAGTAGGGAGACAGTGAGCAGTGGCATGTGTTAGTATTTCCTTATGCTTCGAGAGAAAAGGGGCCTTTGGTCACTGAGAGCTTGACTATGTGAAGAGCATTTCCAGTTCTTCGCAGTTGTTTGTTCTGAGAATATAGATAGAGCAAGGAAAATCTGAAACCCAGCAGCAGCCTCCCTTTCCACTGTGAGCCGCTACGCTGAAGCATATAACATTTGACAGCCTTTTGTGAGTAGCAGAGTGCCTGAATTTCTTTCTTTCTTTTTTTTTTTTTTTTTTTTTTTTTGGCAGCAGTAGTATCCTTTCACCTCATTATAAAATCTAACCTGTCAGAGCTAAATTAAGGAGTTTTTTCAACAGGGCTGGGAAACTCATCTTTAATTACTGTACAGGGGAATGCTTCTGAATTATCAAGTATGCAGGAAAAGCCTGAAAGACAATCTGACTGCTGTAAGAAACATGCACTCCTTGATAGAGAAGCCATGTTGTTGGTTTCACAGCATCTTTGGTGACAGAGCTTTGATAGTGGTGGCTTTAAAATCCATAGGAAACACAAAATTTAAAAAAAAAATATTTTAGTATGTCTAGTGGGAGTGTTTGTACACTCCTCTGTCCATGCACAAACTCCTTTAAGAATTCTATTAGGTCTCTAAGACTGTAACTATCTAGATGTTTGCTCTACAGTAATTTCTACTGGAGGTTTCCCTTACACCAGCTTAATGTGATGGTTACTACTATGAGCCAGCAGAGTCTATTACAAACTCATGCCCTGCCACTAGCTAGCTAATGGACTTGGAAATGTAATCAACCTCTCTCTCTCTCTCTCTCTCTCTCTCTCTCTCTCTCTCTCTCTCATATCTGCATAAAAGAGAAATCATCCTACCTATGGTGGATGACTGGAGAGTTAATTACATGAAATAATGAATATGGAAAGTTTAGCCAAGTGCTTAGCGCATTATAGCCACTCAATAAATGGCAGTTGTTATTATTGCAAGCTCTTTGCTTGGAATTTCTAATTGCTTTGTCTGTGTGTGAAAATGTGGCTTCCAAGCTAGACTAAGTAATAGACAGAAGTGTTCCCACAGATACACACACAATTTTTTTGCAGATAGGGACAGGACAAAATACCTCAGCTTTCTACCTTACAGCCACAAAAACAAGGCAATTGTTAAAGAAACCAAACAAATGGACCCTTGTTCATCTGATACCCTGAACCCCACTTAATTAATGGTCTCTCAAAGTCAGTGTTTCAGCTCAGTCAATACTCAACAATGTATATTAACCAGTCGTTTTGAAAAAGGTATTTCTTATAAGAAAAGATAAAGCACATGCCTCTTGTGGATGAATAACTCTGGACACTTCCACATGAAACATGTCAGTCCTGGAAGTTCTAAACACATATGAACATATCAGAGCCTTCAAAGCATGTATGGTAGAAAGAAAATGTTGACTTTGTCAGGCTCATATTTCCTAAACCTGTCTGCAAATAAATTCTCTCTCTTTTTCTTCAGCAGCTATTGCTGCACTAATAATCCATTCAGTACTCTTACGGTCGATGCCTTTTAGATGTATTAACTCATCAAACCCCAACATTATTGTGAGGCAGGCAGCATAATTACTTTATGTTATTTTTCTAAAATTATTTTTCTAAGTGAGAGTGGGATTAAAATCCTGGTGCTTCCATTCAAGTTTTGTTCTGATCCTGCATTTTATGACCTCTCGTGATGTTATACTTTCATTTGCAATGAAGGAAATCTCAGTGGAAGCAGGTTCAGTGAATGCAGAGAGAGTTCATTGTCCAATTTACTTATTGGTATCAGGCACCAGGCTTATTTCCAATCTCTAAACCACTCACCACTTCTCCCAGAGTTGGTTTCATCCTCATTCTGGATCCTTTTGGCTCTCTTTCCAGGAAGCCTATATTTACCTCCAAAGACAAAACAATGCAGTTTTTCCCCAACCTTTGACAAACTGCAATAGATTCTGATTAAGCCAGTTCACAACTTGGACCACTCACTGCACATGAGAAAACACATTGTGCTTGTTGCTTTGCACTTGTTTTTGGTCTCAGTACAGTAGAATGGGTTGGTGTAGGCCATCCAGTCCTGATGGGAGATGTTATTCTGTAAATATGTTTCTCTTATTGGTTAATGAATGTCCAATAGGAAAGCAAGATAGGCAGGACTAGGAGATGAGGAGGAGAGAGGAAGGAGTTGGGAGGAGATCCAAGATGAAGGACGGAGAGAGAAGAACACCAGCCGCTCTCTCCGGTAAGATAAGACCATATGGAAGTACTTAGATTAATAGAAATGGGTTAATATTTAAGACAGAGCTAGCCAATAAGAAACTAGTAACTGGCCCACAGAATTATATCTAATACAGTGTCTCAGTGTGTTATTTGGGGCTGGAGCAGCTGTGGGTCCAGACTGCCAGGGGAAAAAACCTACTCATAACACAGTCCTATCTCCAAAAGGAAAGTGTACTGATGAGTTTTTTAACTGTCAACTTGCCACAAACTAGAATAATCTGGGTCACATGTTAAGGAGGAACTATCTAGAGAGGACAGGCCTGTGGGCAGGTAGGGGTGGGGGGGAGGGGTGTCTTGATTATTAATTGATGTAAGAAGACCCACCCAAGTATACTTGTCATTTTTCCCTAAACAGAAGTTCCTGGGTAGTATTAGAGAAAAGAAAGCTAGCTGCATGCAAGCAAGGATACATTTATTTTCTCATTGACCTTACAATGGGTATAATGTGACTAGCTGCTTGCATTCTTTGCTTCAACTTCCATGAAATGATGGGCAGTAACTTGAGATTGTAGACCATATAACCTCTCTTTCCCTATGCTGCTTTTTGTTGGGGTGTTTACTACAACTGTAGAAATGAGACTAGAAAAAGACAGTGAGCCCAGTGCTAGCCAAACAAGAAAACCGAGCACAAGAAAAACCAAAACAAGGAAACAGTCTTATAGCTTACGTTTTGATTGACAGGCTTCCTAGCTTAATCTGAGGTAAATATTCTGTGGACCACACTTTCAAAGACACCACCTGATGTTTTCCTTATTCCTACAGCTTCTGGTGACTTGAGACAAGACAGGGAAACACAGTGATCAAGAAAACCGAGATCGATGAAGAGAATCCAACTAAAGCTTGACTATCCCTGACAACTTTTATTCTTCTTCTACTCTTTCTAATGGCATACAGAAATAAAAGAATCGAGATTTCCTCTGATAATTTTTAATGAGAACAGAAGCTTAACTGTAATATATTATTTTGTGTAAAATTACTTATGGGCATCTCTCTATTTTAAAAAGCTTAAAGATATGGAAATAGAAAAAGTAAGGGTCAGTGGCCCCCAGTTCACTCTTGTGAATCTCCTTCCCAGGTCCAATAATCTGTCACATGCATTCCAAGACTTTCCAAACAATCTGTTCCGTTTTACACATGCACTTACAAGACATATCTTCTATGACAAACAGATACAGTAGGGTTTTTCTTTCTTCAGATATACATCTAAAGAAACTTCCATCAGTACAAACAGGTCTTTTTCTTTATTCATTTTTAACTGCTATATAGGGTGTCACTGTGTGGCTGAGCCATCACCTAACTTCTGCCAGACATGTAAGAGTTTCCAATGTTAGACACACAAATATATGCATATATATATATATATATATATATATATGAAAAATTGTCTCTAAGAAACTCACTAATGAAAATGCTCAGTTGAGGGCTTTGAGCACTTTAAATTTTTATAGAATTTGCCAAATTACCATCCAAAATGGCTGTTCCAATTTACACTCCCACCAACTGTGTCTGAGAGTACCTGTTTCCCCACTGGATATTAGCAATCTTTTTGCATTCAATTTCAAAGAGTAATCAACAGGACTCCAGTTAACTCTGTGATGAAAGTGGCTCCCCAAGAAGCTTAAGAATGTATCATTAGACAAGGAAGAAAACAATTATTTGGTGTGACCTCACTCTGTGATTGGTATAATAATAATATTATAAGACCTCTTGATTGAACAGCTACTTACCCTAGACTTTAAAGACATTAACTACCTGCCTTACACTATTCTCAAGAGGTCAATAAGAGTTATTCCTCTCTATTCTACAGATGCAAATTGTAAACCATAAAATATAAGCAAAATTTTCTTTCAGGCTGTGTATAAGGATAAAATTAATAAGCTTATTCTTTGGAATGCATACTTTATTTGTTTTATTTTCTTGGTGATGAGGTAACATTTGAAAGCCAGAAACAAAACTTTAATCTGGGTACTTAATCTAGCCACTTGCATCAAAATCATATTATTTTATATTCACCCAAAAAATATACAATACACTGCATGTACACACACACACACACACACACACACAAAGTTAAGCCACTTGGGCTGACAATGTTCCCCACATAAACTGTAAATTAACAAACCCCTCAATACTGGAGCTCATTGCAGAAAACCATAACTGGACACAATGCAAAGGCTAACAGATAGTGGGTAGCTTAGCCCCAGTAGATGAATCTAGATCATAGCTACTGCACCTGTGGCTAAGAGAATTTAGTGGAAGATGGGGATGAAAGATTGGAAGAGCCAAACCTCCAAGAAGTAGACTGTTCAACAGTCTTTCCTAGAAATAGCTGAGTAAACAAGACTGGAACAACAGCTGTATCAACAGACATGCTAAAATGGAAGGAGGAAATTTGTGTGGATCACCTTCTTCCCTAAACAATGCCCCATGGACAACTAATGATTTCTAGGAGATGGAGAATTAGGCTCTCCCAGGAATAAGTACCCTTATTCACTGTCTACTGCACAATGTTAAGTCTTGAAACCACCAACAAAATGCACCACCAACAAATATGGAGTAAGTAGGTTTTTATATGTATGTATGTATGTATGTATGTATGTATGTATGTATGTATGTATACACACACGCACGTGCGCACACACACACACACACACACCAAAAAGAGGCTATCAACTTGAAAGGGGACAAAGGAGGGATTTAATGGAAGCTATCTAGGAGGGATTAGAGGAAGGAAAGCTATGTAAGTCTATTACAATTAAGACATTTCTTTATTTCCACTAAAAGATGGGTGCTGGTTTATAAGTACTGTGGATTCTAAGCTAAAAAATGTTCATATATGTGGGTTTACCAGAGGAGTCTGGTAAAATCCACTGGTGTTATCTTCTTGTGTGACACTGCCAACCTAAAGGGAAATAAATAGAAAAGATGTCATCTACACCATTCAGTAGTTAATATTTCTCTATGGTCCTAGCTCATCATTTGCAGCCTAGTGAACTTGAACCTTTCACACAGGAGGCAGCACAAATACTGTTAACTTCCTCAGAGCAACTTTCAGGCATTGCCTTGAGCTCAGCCCCAGATACAGGTCCCAGGGGAAGCCAAGTACTCTTTCACATCTGTATTATTCCCTTGTAGAAAAGCCACAACCCAAACGTACCTATTCACAGTCAATCTAAATGGAATCTCCAGAATGTGACAACAAGCCCAGGCATAGTCAGAAAATCATCTTCATATCTGGGAGCAAACTGCTCACATGCTTTGAGATGTATATTATATGATTTTTGTGAGCCTTCCATTGCTTTTAATTTTTTGAGCCATAGTCAATCAATTGTGATGGCACTGATATGAATATAAAGCAATTAGAATGCAGTTGATAAGGATACTGTCCAGACCAGAAATATATTTCTTTTCTCAACATAGTAAACTTAAGATAGTTTAGGAATAAATGTCAATAACTTTATCCTTCTGCAAATCCTTTCTTTCTTTCTTCCTCTATTTCTTTATTCCTTCCTTCCTTTCTTTCTTTTCAGTTTTGGTACCTTGACTTACAGCCACAATCCTTTCCTCCATCTACCCAGGCTCCAGCAACATCCAGTATTTCCTGTCTAAAGCTTTGACACATTTGTCACAACAGCTATGGTTGAGGAAAGGAGTTGAAACAATTTCACCAGGCTTGTTATGATTCCCATGGCCCTTGTATAGTCCTCTTAACAGCCTTTGTTCCCATCCTTCCAATCAAACATGAGCACCAACTGCTTCCCCTTGCACAGTGTGAAGCACAAAGACTGGAGCCTTTGAGCTCTTGTTCCAGCGCACAGATCATTAGAGCGAATGATATTGTTCTGTACATCAAACCCTTCATGCCAACTTCTAAATGAGAGAGATAGACTGAAGTGATGACAATGAGCTATCAGTGTCCCCTTTTAATGCCAATGCCCTTTCTAATGAAAATGACCGCTTTAATAAATTTTGCAGAGGACTTCAAGGCCCCCAAGACCATGTGGAGAGGGACCTGGGATACAGGCTAGAAGGGAGAAGATGACCAGATGACAAAGAATACGCATGTGGTTTCCTGGGCATATGATCCTGCTGCTCTGTCTCCCACTAAGTTCTATAGATCTGTGCCTCTTTAGAAGTCAGGAGATAGCTCCTGCTGTTTTCCAAAGTCTAAATATCACGAATTGATGGGCCTGGGCTAAGATGGAGATATCTGTGGTTTAACGTGCTTATAAGACAAGCATGATGACAATATGTATTTTAAGAAGGACTTTCCTCAAAGCTCAAAGCATTTTTGCAGATTTGATCTAATTATTCACCCATAACATTGATGGCACCTAGGAAGAAAGTAGGGGAAAGGGCAGTGAGTGTTATGGAGGTGAATGTATTAATACCACTATGAATACTTTGCCTGGCAAATACACCTGGAATCTTTATAAGTGGCCTATGTCAAGGTGGCTTGGGGGAGAGGGGTGAGGGGAGGTTATCATGTTTTTGCTTGTTTGGGAATTGTGATATTTTGGCTTTTTTGTTTTGTTTTTTGTTGTTTTGAAACAGGATCTCACAATGTAGCCCTGACTGGCCTGGAACTCCCTATGTAGGCTAGGCTGGACTTGAACTCACAGAATTATGCCTGTCTCTGCCCCTCAGGTGCTTGTTGCAGTAAATTTTTAATACCTTAACAGTTGCTTTTCTCCTGTGTTTAAGTTAGAACTAAGGGTGAAGACTAATATAAAAACAAACCTTTATTTATAAAAAGCAAAAGCAATACTGAACTTCCTCTAGTGACTCTTTCTTAGGGCCCTGCCTACCTGGTTTTCCTCTGTATTTTATTCTGTGAAAGTGGCACTTTAAAAAGGAAACTGGCTTTCCTAAGCCAGACATGAAACTATGGATATAGAATATAAACCACTATCCCCATTGTATTACAAACAGGAAATATTATTGCTCTCACTGTCACAAAGAGGGCCTCAAAGCACCTTCTGGGGGCCATTCTAAAATGTGCATGAAGAAACTGCTTCTCTACTAGGTAAAATTTTAGACTGAGAAAAGTTGTAATGACTAGGTGGTAAATTAATGTGTGCCAACTACAGAGCTATAGTCCTGGTTATCCCATGCATCTAGAAAACAAAAGACTTCAATAATAGGTTCTTTTTATTACATACTCAGAAAACATCTTTACAGACTCTAAAGAGGTGCAATGTTATCAGGGTACCCACAACAACAACAAACATTTTCGTGCTTTTCAACTTTTCCAAAGCAGAACCCTCTGCTGCTCCCTTTCTCCTCCTCAGGCAGGAAGGCAGGCTTGCTAGCAGTATGTGTGCGCATTTCAGGAGATAGGAAGTGACAATATGGCCCTACAGGTCTGCTCTGACTGAGCAGGCAGCGCTTTTTCACTGTGGCAGCTAAGTGACGTGACAGACTGGAGAAAATCCCAAGCAACCCACGTCTCCTTTTGGTGCCAGAGGAAGATTTGTGGCCTGGAATGAAAGTAACATGATAAAAATGTGTGAAATTCTGTTGAAAAACAATCCAAGTGCCCTCCTGTATTTTTCATTCCTATGTAATAGAATCTTTAACCACATCTTACATATTCCCTCTACCATCTGTGACCAGTAGATACTTACTTTGGAGAAAATACATGGGAATGTTAAAGGTAAAGTGACTTAAGGACTTGGGTATTGATATTTATACCAATGCTAAAAGATTCTTTACTTTAAACCCTTTTTTGGATTGGGGGTATAGCTCAGATGGTAGAGTACTTGCCTGATATACAAGAAGCCTCAAGTTCCATCTCCAGTACTACATAAAACCAAGTGTAATAATGCCTGTGTATACCCAGGAAGCAGACGAAGGAGAATCCAAGGGACTCAGGGTCATCCTAAACAAGATAGATAATTCAAGGCCAGCCTTGGCTACATGAAACCCATGAAACTGTATTTCAAAAATAAATGAAATAATTAGAGAACTTTTATAATAAATTGATGATGAAGTTTCACTTTTCTGGGGTTTGGCAATAAACTGAGAAGACCTTCTAGGCCATGAGTTACGTTCCGCTTACATGGCCATGTCTACACATGCCACTCACAGGTCAAAAGCAGGTTCAAAACAAAAGACTCCAATGGAATTAACAGAAGCCCACGCGGAGAATATGATGCAAAGAAGAGCAAGAGAAGAAAAGGCTCAGAAGGAGTAGATGGTGATGAGTTGGATCAGATGCTTGAATGCCACTGTTGTGTCAAGGTATAAATTTGTGATCACAGATCACCAACCAAATGTCAGAAAACAGCAGTGCCAATATCTGGATGTATATGAAAATCCCAGAAAGTCATGCAATGGTATTAAGATAATTAAAATAAATGAACAAAACCATCTCTTGTAACACAGCAACCTTTTACAACTTGAAAAAAAAGAAGGAAAAAAAGAAATCAGTATCTGTCCCTACTGATGAAGCTCTTATCTTTTCATGTGCTTGTTGAGCAAATGTTATTTCTACTCTGGGCACCCAGGCCAAGGCATTAGAACCAGCATTAAAAACCACTCTCACTGAATTCTGAGGTCCTCAATTTTCTAATGTTTGATTGGTGATTTCAGAAACATAGTCATCCCAGCACCATGGAAAAATCATTTGATAGCAGGAAGAACTTGCATACGCTTACATGTCCAGCTAACAAATTTCACAGGGAGAAAACATGGACAGCTTTGTCCATCATCCTCAGGCGAGAAAGTGGCTGTCTTGCTGGTCTTTAACCCACAAGGAACTATACTGGCAACCCACTCTGTCAAAGAATAACAAACATCTAACTCAGAGATTGAGCTTGCTGACCTTAAGCAAAGCCATAGCAGTAGCTACTTCAAACCATGAGGACTAGTTTCTAGACTAGCACTTTTGACTTGATCAAATAACCAGGAAAATATATGACTTCTCAGTCTTATATAGAATGATGGTAGATTTGAAATTGAATTATAAAACCCTCATTTTTGTGTCCACATAATTATTTAATTGTTTTTAACATGGCTATAAGATAGTCTATGTCTTTAGATTGGAAAATTCCTTTCCAACATAGATTTCTTCTATATGTTGAATTTCCTAGGTAGAACAAAGGTGAGAAATATGCCCAGTGGTAGAGTATATGTCTAGCATGCTTAAGTTCCCAGATTGAACCTCAAAAAGATACAAATGCATACATTATACACTCATGTGCACAAAACACTCACACACAAAAAGCACATGCACAAAATGAGCTAAATATCAATAGAGAAAGATTAGAGACTCAAAGCATAGAATTTTAGGTACCAGAAACAAAACAGAGTTAAAGAAATTTACAAACAATAAAGAAACAAAGAAAAGCTATACATACATATATCATATTCTCATAATAAGTTGGTAATTAAGAATAAGTTGGTGATTAGCACTGGAAAACTGTATCAAAAGAAACAAAACTTTATAAACACAGACAATTTCTAATAACAGCTAGCTGTGAACTTTGATAAAATTTCAACTAAAAGGCAAGGATATTTTAATCTGAGTCAAAATAACCATTTTTGTAGGAAAACAGAAAAAAAAAAGAGAGGCATACAGAGAGGTCTCAAGACAACAGAAAGAAATGTCGGGATGGAGAGGATTTCTATATGTAAAGCTGAGATCTCACCTATGTTGAAAGAAACCATGGTTGATAATGATACAGAGCACTTGTGAGTTAGATGCCTTTGTTTGTGATTAGTCCTATGTCAAATAAAACCGAGCTCCCATCTCATAATGAAGCCTAGTCATTATGAAGCTTTTGATTTGCACTATAAACTCACAAGTCAAGAACTTTATTCTTGTTTTGTTTTCCAGACAGCTTTATTTACTCTTTCTCAGTTGTGTCATCAATGCTGGAAAGTTAAAATGCATTCACAATGCCTGGGGTTACTTTGTTTTGTTTACCTGATGGTAACAAAGAACAGAGAAATGCCACCCAGATCCCCTTGAAGGTATGACTTGTCACAACAGCAGAGTGTGGCCAACAGCAGCCTTCAAGTTGTGCCTCGGTTCCAAGACCCACTTCCACTGAGACTGTATAGTTCTCAGAGAAGTCCATCTCTGGTGACTGGGGTGGATCCACTGATAAAGACCCACTCTGTGCATTAAAAACAGAAAAAGGAATACATGTTTCTAATTTATGCAACTGAATCCCTAGTGTAATTGAAAACTAGAACACTTTAGCTAGGTGACAAACCATGAAATCTTAGAAACATAATCTCAAAGTGTGGTTTTTGCTTTTTTTCTTAAGGAACCTACAGAATACACACACTGGTACCAGTTATACAGAGTGAAAAGGCAGGAGTAAACAATATGTTGTTTAAGAATATCTGCATGCGACACTGAACAACAGCAAGAAGACATGACTGGTATTCATACTCAAATGGTGGTTATTACAAAGAACTGAGAAGATGGAGGGATGGGTTGTTTTTATAAGCAACATAGGAGACTAAGGAGTACGTGTGGCAGTCTCTTAGTAAGGGTATGCATTGGTGTTAGATTGTATACATAAGGTTATACAGAGAGAGACACAGACAGAGAGACAGACAGAGGGAGATCATTGTTCCTGGTAGTTACATCTTATAAGATAACAGCGGATGCTCTTTAGCTAATACAGTTAGTTACCACACTCCTCAGGGATATGGATGAACTTTCTGTAAGACTTCCATCACACGCTCTCTTTCTTTTTAGTAACTCTTCTCCCATATCTTACATCTCCACAGCAGTTTCCCCTTCTTTCTCTTCTCTCAGTCCTCCCCCTGCCATGCTTTCTTTGTAGTTGGATTTTTCTTTGGGCCACAAGCTCACAAATAATAACAGAGAGACTTCTTACTAACTATGAAAGCTCAACCTATAGCTTAGGCTTGTTCCTAACTAGCTTTTATAACTTAAATTAACCCATTTATATTAATCTACATTTTACCATGTAGCTTTTTTACCTTTCTTTCATTCTGTATGTCTGACTCCCTCTGTGTCTCCTTGGTATCTTCTCTGAGCCTCAATTATCTCCTCCTACTTCCTCTCTCTTCCTGGAAGTCCTGCCTATACCTCCTGCCTAGCTATTGGACATTCAGCTCTTTATTAAACAAATCACAGCAATATATCTTCATACAGTGTACAAATTTCCCACAACTCCTATTCCACTTCCCTCCAGAAAAGGGCAGACCTTCTAGGAACATCTATGGTGTATCAAATTGTACTATGACTAGGTATCTCACCTCATACTAAGGCAGGACAAGGCAACCTAGTAAGAGGAAAAGTGTCCCAAAAGCAAACAAAAGAGTCAGAGACAGCCCCAGGTCCCACTGTTAGGAGTCCCACAAGATTACCAAGGTACACAACCATAACATATACGCAGAGGACCTAGATCAGACCCAAACAGGGTCCCTGGTTGTAGATTAAGTCTCTGTGAGTCCCTATGAGCCCTGGTTAGTTGATGCTATGTTTTTCTTGTGGTGTTCTTGACCCCTCAGGATCCTATAATCAGTTCTTCCTCTTTCTCTTCTGCAGGATTCCTCGAGCTCTGCCTAGTGTTTGGCTGTGGGCCTCTGCATCTGTTCCCATCAGTTGCTGGATAAAGCCTCTCTGTTAATAATTATACTAGGTTCTGGTCTACAAGTATAGTAGAATATCATTAATAACTATTTCATTGACTTTTTTTCCAATCATGTTTGGTTCTATCACAGATTTCGGAGCTATCCAGTCTCTGGGTCCTAGCCCTCCAGGCAGTTCCAGGAATGGGCTCCCTCTCATGCTACAGGTTTCAAACTGGATCAGTCATTAGTTAGCCAGTCCCACAATTTTTGTGACAATTTACCACAAAATATCCTGCAGGCAGATCAAATTGTAGGTCTAAGGTTTTGTGGTTGGGTTGATATCCCAAAGCCTCTAATTGGAAGCCTTGCCTGGTTACAGGAGATGGCTGATTCAGCTTTATAGTCCCTCCTTACTAAGAGTCTTAGCTAGGGTCACCCACGTAGACTCCTGGGAGTTTTCATTGTAATAAGTTTCTTCCTTACTCCTGAAATGCTCCCCAATTCCAGTTGTCTTTCCCAGTACTTTTTCCCTCCACCTTCCCCCCACCTGATCCCTTCTACTATCAGCTGCCCACAGTCCACCCACTATTTCTGTTCTATTTTCCTTTCCTAGGGAGACCAATGTGTCCCCTCTTGAGCCCTCCTTGTTACTTAAGTTCTCTGAGTCTGTGGATTGTAGCATGGTTACACTTTACTTCATATCTAATCCACTTATGAGTAAACACATACTAATTTAGTCTTTCTGTGTCTGGATTACCTCACTCAGGATGCTTTTTTTTTTTTTTTTTTTTTTTTCTAGTTACATCCATTTGTCTGCAAACGTCATTATGTTTTCTACAGCAGAGTAATGCTCCATTGTATAATTGTGCCACATTTCCTCTAACCACTTTTCAGTTGAAGGGCATCAATGACCATAGTTAAGCATATATCCTTGTGGTATGACTGAGCATCCTTTGGGTATATGTCCAGGAGTGGTATAGCTGGGTCTTGGGATAGATGGATTCCCAATTTTCTAAGAAAACTGCCATGCTGATTTCCAAGGTGACTGTACAAGTTTGCTCTCCCACCAGCAATAAAGGCCTATTCCCCTTGTTCTACATCCATGGCAACATGAGCTGTCTCTTGTGTTTTTGGACTTAGCCATTCTGACAGGTGTAAAATGGAATTTCAGAGTCATTTTTCATTTTACTTCCCTAATAGGTATGGATGTTCCGCATTTCTTTAAGTGCTTCTTGACCATCTGAGATTCCTCTGTTGAAAATTCTCTGTTTAGATATGTACTCCATTTTTTAAAGAGAGTATTTGAGTTTTTTATTTAGTTTAGAAACAATCATATTTTAGATATCGATCCCAGTTCCCTCTCCTTCCCATGTTCCCATGTCCCTCCAACCCCCTAGGAGGGTGAAAAAAAGGGGAACACTCCTCCATTGCTGGTGGGAGTGCAAACTTGTGCACTTGGGATGGTTTCTTTTCAATTCCATTCATTTGCCTGCGAATTTCACAATTCCATTGTTTTTTTGATTGCTGAGTAGTATTCCACTATATAAATTACCATATTTTCTTTATCCATTATTCAGTTGAGAGGCATCTAGATGGCTTCCAGGTTGTGGCTATTACAAACAACACTGCTATGAACATGTCCTTGTTGTATGAATGTGCATCCTTTGGGTATGTGCCTAAGAGTGGAATTGCTGGATCTTGAGGTAAATTGATTCCCATTTTCTTGAGGAATTACCATACCAATTTCCAAAGTGGCTGTACAAGTTAGCACTTCCTCCAGCAATGGAGGAGTGTTCCCCTTTGTTCACACCCTCTCCCATATAAATTGTCTTTGGTGTTTTTGATTTTAGCCATTCTGACAGGAGTAAGATGATATCTCAGAGTTGTTTTGATTTACATTTCCCTGATGGCTAAGGATGTTGAGCACTTTCTTAAGTGTGTTTCAGCTATTTTCCTGAAAACAGCTTGGTATTGGCACAATAGATTCCTCTATTGAGAATTCTCTATTTAGTTCTGTACCCCACTTTTAAATTGGATTATTTGGTATTTTGGTGACTAGCTTCTTGAGTTCTTTGTATATTTTGGAAATCAGCCCTCTGTCAGATGTGGAGTTGGTGAAGATCTCTTCCCATCCTGTGGGCTGCTATTTTGTCTTGTTGACTGTTTCCTTTGCCTTAAAGAAGCTTCTCAGTTTCAGGAGGTCCCATTTATTGATTGTCAGTCTTAGTGTCTGTGCTACTGGAGTTATGTTCATGACGATCTCCTGTACCAATTTGTTCAAGGGTACCTCTCACTTTCTCTTCTAAAAGGTTCAGGGTGGCTGGATTTATATTGAGGTCTTTGTTCCATTTGAACTTAAGTTTTGTGCATGGTGATAGGTATAGATGTCTGGTCTCTTTCGTTCTTTATATATTTTGGAAATTAGCCCTTGGTCAGATGTGAAGTTGAAGTCTTTTTCCATTCTGTGGGCTGTTGTTTTGTTCTATTGATGGTGTCCTTTGCCTTGCAGAAGCTTTTCAGTTATATGAGGTTGTATTTCTTACTTGTTGATCTTAGTGTCTGCACTATTAGTATCCTTTTCAGGAAGGTGGTGTTTCCTATGCCAATGCTTTTAAGGCTATTTCCCACTTTCCGTTCTATCAGATTCAGTACATCTGGCTTTATGTTGAGGTCTTAGATCTGCTTGGACTTGGGTTTTGTGCATGGTGATAGATAAGAATCTACTTGCATTCTTCTACATACCAGCATCCAGTTATACTAGCACCATTTGTTGAAGATGCTTTCTTCTTTTTGATTGTATAATTCTAACTTCTTCATCAAAAATCAGATGTCCATAGGTGTGTGAATTTGCATCTGGGTCTTCAATTAGATGGCATTAATCAACCTGTCTATTTTTATGCTAATACCATGTAGGGTCTTCGATTAGATGGCATTAATCAACCTGTCTATTTTTACACTAATACCATGTGGTTTTTATTATTAAAGCTCTGTAGTAGAGTTTGAAATCAGGGGTGGACTATCACACATTTTCATTAACCAATCATACACAGTCTTACTTTGCATAAGATGTAGAGAGACGTCATTGAATGTATAGTTATTTCAGTAATGAGGTTAACATTAAATTCATGAGTAGCAGTGTAACAATCCATTCCTATACAAACTCATTTTTGAACCATAATTCTTCATAATTCACACCATAGAACTCTCATAATTCAGAATATTAAAAAGCATGCCAGCAGTTTTCTAGCAGTTGTTTTAAATGAGGAAAATACCAAAAAATAAAAATAAAAAAAATTTTGCCACACAAAAAGTCATGAGAGCAAGTAAAGTAGATCATGGAAAGGAAAAATTGCTTAATTTGTAAATAAGAAGGTCCAATGTTACCTTGTTGAAGCCAGCTGGTAGTGCACATATCAGATGACTCCAATTTTTCATTATTCAAATACAAATTTACAGGTGGTAAAAATTGACAACATGTACACACACACACTTTTTTCTCTATACTAAATATTTAACGTATCTCAATCAGAAAGGGAATAATGTTTCTATGATGGCACACGCATATTATCTTAGCACTCAGGAGGCTCAAACAGGAGGCCTTCAAGTTTGTGGTCTGACTTTGCTATATATAGATAAAAATATACTATATATAAACATGTCCATATAAAACATATACCATCAATACAAAAAGACTGGATCCCCAATCTCCTGCCCTGTAAAACTTTATCCCCAACTATTTCACAGGCATTTCTAACAGTAACTACAAGGCTGTCCACTAGCACTCCTTGTAAGCTTTAGTTCTCTAGCTGTGCTAACACCATCACTCAGAATTTTGCTCTGTTCTTGCTAATATGCATGTGTTATTAGTTCTAAAATGCCCAATGAAGCATCACTACCTAACATAAGAAGCCAAAGTGTATTGGTCTGAATTCACCACAAAGCACCCCATTCACTGAGAACTATTGAGTACAACACACACACAGAGGTGAGCATATCCTCCTCAGCCTGTATAAACTTGGTTGCTCTTATGACTTCATTTGAGAGCAGTCACAAAATCTCTATTAAATGGAAGCATTGCCAACTTTAACACCCTGTTTGGCTCAGCATCAACCCAAAGAATTCAGTTTGGGACTTGCTTCACCTCTTCCATCTCCAAGACCCTGACACTACCAAATGCATGTCTCATCCTCAAGCACAGGGCAAGATTAGGAGGGGGAAAAAAGATGTGCTTTATCTCTACCTTGCAACTGATTGCCTGTTAGAACTCACTGGGAGAGTTTCAGTTCTATAATCTATTGAAGAATATTGTAGGTGGAGTTTCTTTGAAAATTCTGCATATAATTGTCCATGTGTTTCTCATTCTCTTTTTTCTCTGCTGAATAAGTACTAAAGTTGGATTGCTTTCAAAGTGGTCACAGAGAGAATATTTTCCTTGAGAGATGGACACTCTGATGATTGTCTCATTGAGGATGTTCACTTTTTGAGTTGAAATTAGAATGTGGACTCAAATATCACTGTTTGAGAGAAGCATGATGTCTCACGACTGGAATCTCAGCACTTGGAAGGGTGAGGGAAGAGGATTGTGATTTCATAGCTAGCCCTTATTTATATAGTAAGACAATGTTTCAAAACCCAAAGAAAGATAAGGAGGAGGAGGATGAGGGAGGAAGAGCAGAGGAGGAGGAAGAAAAGGAGATGGCATGACAAATCTCACTACTACAAAGCATCTGATCCAGTAGTATATACAAGGGGCATGAGTTCTTAAAACATTGAGTATTTCATTTATGCATAATAAGAACGTTCTGTAAGTATCACTTAATTTTATACCTACCCTCAAAACTGCAAGAACTGAACAAATACAACATAATCATATGCAATACACCTTTACATAGTTAAAGAAAGTAATTCTCCACAACATTTCCCCCTTTGTCTAAGTAAAAAGGAAAGTTTTTAACTTTAACATAATAAAACTATATACAATAAGAACAACTATCAAATAAGAATTACATTTACAATATCCAGTCCATTTGTATTTGGCAAATTCAGAGAAAATACTCCATTATCTACCCTATTTTGGTGAGTCCAAAGTTTTCTATTTAATTTACTTTATATCATAACTAAGGAAAACTGTAACTATAACTACCTAGTCTTCAACTCCATTAAAGATCCCAGAACAAGACACTATTACCTAAGTAAACAGGAAGTACAGTGATAGCCACTTACAAATCTATAGAAATTACAGAGACTTGCCTGGACAGTCACCCAAGTGTCCTCTGAAACTTTGGGACATCCCTCTTAAGGCTACAGGCCTAGAATATCTGGCAGACCTTTCCAAGAAACAGAAATTTTGAAAGATAATCCCACTGTGTCTTGCCTTGGCAAATTTCAGCAGTCACTTTTCTTTGTGTCATGCAGAATATCTGGCAGACTTTTCTGTGAGGCAGGACTATATAAGGACTGTCCCACCTTGTCTTGGCAAAGTTCAACAGTCTTTTTCCTTTGTGTCCTGATTATCCAGTTTGTACAGCATGTTGTCAGCAGTTTCTTGACCAAATGGCTAGCTTTGCCACAATTAAAGTAAACTCCATATGGAGTTTCTTCAATGCCCATCATCCTTTTACAGAGTAGACTGGTACTTCCAGGAGCAAACATGTCTCAGTGTCATCAAAAGTTTTAGGTTATTGTAAATGCTATATTCTGTAGGACTCTGAAGCATTTGAAGATCACCTATTGGCAAGTGTTACAGCTCTGGAAAGAAAGGTATCCTGACTTGTCAGAAAGTCAGTCTAAAAGTACAGCTGGGAAAGGAGAAATCCTGGATACCTACAACTGTGAGGAGAAAAGTACCTTGTCTTGTTGGGAATTTAGGCTATACTTAAACTATGAAGGGAAGGTATCCTGAATACCTACAGCTCTGGAGGGAAAAGTATCCTGACTTGATGGGAAGTCAGGCTATACCCGAAACTGGGGTCTGGTGGAGGATGATTTCCCTGCAGAATGTGGCAATCCTGATCCTCTTTGAGAGAGGACCATTACAACTGAACTCTGCTCTGGCCCCCTCAGGGAGTTTCCCTGCAATGATACAGGTTTCTTCTCAACTCTGGCTCAAGATGTTACTTCTTAAGATTCACTCTGCTAAAGGGGAAATTTCTGCAGAAATATAGCAATCTGCTCGGCTCCAGTGAAAAGTTGTTATTTCTGCTCCACTCCCATAAAGCAGTTTCCCAGCAGAGGGGTCAGTTGCTTCTTCTGCCATGATCCCTTAGGGGAGCTTCCTGGCAGAGATTCTGCTCCATGCCAGCAAAAGATCTTTACCTAAGACTCTTATTTCAAGAGATTTATTTGGGAAAGGGGAATCCAGGAGTGTGGCTGCCTCTGCCAAGGTGGCAAAGGTAGGACAGCTGCCAACTGAACAGGCAGAGGGGCTCCTTAGGGACAGAGATTTTTCCAGGGAGATTTTTCAGGGAGGAAATTGGTCATATTTCCATCCCCTTGAGCTTGAACAAACTCAGGTTGGTTGGTTTTCTGCTCAGGGATTGGTTGTTTCATGCTCAGTTGGTCAGGGGCAGATTTGGCTCTGGATTCAAGGCCAGGGTGGGTTTCTTTTGCTGACCCTTTTATTCCATACTATCTATTTAAAATATATATCTGTTCACCTTGAAGACATACCTAATATGAGTACATGTCAGATTATTATAGATGACTAATTACTAACCTGAATTTCTTAATTAAACATTATATTTTTTAAATGATTTAGATAGGTATAATGCCTTAAACAAGAGTAGAAATATATACATGGTATAACAAAAATAACCTTAAATTCGTATCAATATACAAAAATTCATACCAATACAAAATATTTGAAGTTAATCATTGTCTTTTTATCCTATATTCCTGTATCCTTCTTAACAATGACAAAAATCCATAACTCAGGAAATGACCAAAAACCAACCTACTCATGTATAGGGAATGTGGGCATTGTATTATCTAAACTGTTATCTGATGGTGACAGCATCTTTAGGAGAACCTGAGAAAATTGAGATAATAGTCAAGTCCTGGGAAAAGTAGTTGTAACATTTGTTGTCCTAGCTCAGAAATGTTCCCATGCAGAGGGATCAGTATATACATCACCTGTCTGGTAGTCTTTCTTGGTTTATTACTTTATGACTGTAGCCAAGATTTTTAAGAGGTCTTCTCACATAAACCCTGTTATCTATGAACCATGAAGGAAAAATTAAAGCATAACTTCTTCTCCACAGCAATACCTTTTCTGAATTCCATTTTAAACTTAGGACATCCCTAATCTATCTAGGTTGGTTTAATTCAGCAGTCCCTTTGACTCTGTATCTCATGTCTCTGTATCTCAGCAGCTGTTGTTCACTTGTCAGCATTCACAAAATTCAAAGTCAATACACCACCATACAGGATCCAGACTCCGTGTATTCCCCATCTTTACATAGCGTATTCTTTTTATATCACATTACTTTCTCTTTAAAGACTTCACTATTGTTTACTGTTGTTTATAAACTATTTGTTTTGTTTTCTATGACTGTCTATACCCATTTTGTTTTCTTTCTTAAGGCTACCTACAATTTTGAATACACTGTAATCTACTTAGAGGTTTGGGGGTTTTGTTATTGTTGTTTTGTCTTTATCTATCTGTGCCAGTCATAATGGTCTATCTCTGGCAGTTTAACTTTTTTCCTTTATTTCTAATTTAAATTAGAAACTAGCTAATTTTACATGTCAATCCCAGTTGCCTCTCCCTCTCCTCCTCCCCTGGCCCACATCAACCCACTATACCATCCCCTTTCTGTTCCCCAGGGAGGGTAAGGCCTTCCATGGGAAATCTTCAAAGTCTCTCATATCATTTGGAGCAGAGCCTAGGCCCTCCCCTGTGTACCTAGGCTGAGAGAGTATCCCCCTATGGAGAATGGGCTCCCAAAGTCCATTTGTACACTAGGAATAAATATTGATCCACATCCAGAGGCCCCATTGATTGCCCAGGCCTCCTAACTGTTACCCACATTCAGGAGATCTGGGTCTGTCCTATGCTGGTTTCCCACCTATTGGTCTGGGGTCTATGAGCTCCCCCTTGTTTAGGTAAGCTGTTTCTGTGGGTTTCTCCAGAATGGAGACCCCTTTACTCATCACTACTCCAAGAATTCAGCTCAATGGTCAGCTACAGATGTCTGCTTTTGCTTCCATAAGCTACTAGATAAAGGCTCTAGGATGGCATATAAGGTAGCCATCAATCTCATTATTGGTGAAGGGCATTTAAGGTAGCCAGTCCAGTATTGCTTATATTGTTATTTTGGGTCATCCTTGTAGACTTCTGGACAATTCCCTGATGCCAGATTTATGTTTAAACCTATAATGGCTCCCTCTATTATGGTATCTCTTTTCTTGCTCTCCTCTATTTTTTTTGCCATGACTCAATCTTCCTGCTCCCTCATGTCCTCTTTTTCCCACCTTTTTCCCCCTTATCTTTCTCATAACCGCCTCTCCATTCCCAACCATGCTCCCAATTTGTCCCTTTCCCCTTCTCTGGGAGGCCATGTATGTCTCTCTTAGGGCCCTCCTTGTTTCCCAGCTTTTCTGGTGGTAATGATTGTGTGCTGCTAATACTTTGTTCTATGTCTAAAATCCATATATGAGTGAGTATATACTGTGTTTGTCTTCTTGTGACTGTGTCATTCAGGATGGTTTCTTTTCATTCCATTAATTTCCCTGTGAATTTCACAGTTCCATTGTTTTCTTATTGCTGAGAAATACTCAATGTGTAAATGTACCACATTTTCTTTATCCATTTTTCAGTTGAGAGGCATCTATGTTTCTTCCTGGTTCTGGCTATTAAAGATAATGTTACCAAGAATATAGTTGAACAGATGTCCTTGTTGTATGAATGTGCATCTTTTTGGCATATGCTTGAGTGGAATTGCGGGAACTTGTGGTAGACTGATTCTCATCTTTTGAGGAACCACCATACTGATTTCCAAAGTGTCTGTACAAGTTTGCACTCCCACCTGTGGTGAAGGAGTGTTCCCCTTTCTCCAATTCTCTCCAGCATAAACTTTCTTTAGTGTTTTTTATCTTAGCCATTCTGACAGGAATAAGATGATATCTCAGAGTTGTTTTGATTTGCATTTCTCTGATTGCTAAGAATGTTGAGCACTTTCCTAAGTGTCTTTTAGCCTTTTTGATTTCCTCTATTGAGAATTATCTATTTATTTCTATACCCCATTTTTTAATTGAATTATTTGGTGTTTTGGTGACTAGCTTCTTGAGTTCTTTGTATATTTTGGAAATCAGCCCTCTGTCAGATGTGGAGTTGGTGAAGATCTTTTCCCGTTCTTAGGGCTGCTGTTTTGTCTTGTTGACTAAGTCCTTTGCCTTACAGAAGCTTCTCAGTTTCAGAAGGTTCCATTAATTTTTTTTTTTTTTTTTTTTTTTTTTTTTTTTGTCTATCTCAGTGTCTGTGCTACTGGTGTTATGTTCAGGAAGCGGTCTCCTGTACCAATTCGTTCAAGGGTATCTCCAATTTTCTCTTCTAAGAGGTTCAGAGGATTTATGCTGAGGTCTTTGTTCCATTTGGATTTAAGTTTTGTGCATGGGGATAGATATGGATCTATCTGCAATCTTCTACATGCCAGCATCCAGTTGTACTAGCACCATTTGTTGAAGATGCATTCTTTTTTCCATTGTATAATTTTAGCTTCTTTGTCAAAAATCAGGTGTCTGGAGGTTTGTGGGTTAATATCAGGATTTTCAATTTGATTCCAATGGTCTACCTGTCTATTTTTGTGCCAATACCAGGCTGTTTTCAGGACTATGGCTCTATAATAGAGATTGAAGACAGGGGTGGCTAATTGCCTGAGCCAAACTTTAAAATGCTAAGTGGCAGCAATCCACTCCACCATAGCTTTGGTGGCTGGCTCTGTTTCCTCCTGAGGTCTGTGAGAAACAAGAGCATGCCCTCCTGTGGGCCTGGCCCAGAGCTGTTTTCAAATGGAAGCTGTGCCTAACTGGAAGCTGCAATCAACCACTCCAGTTCTCTGAAGATGGAAGATGATGCCCACATTGTGGCAGGCATTTTTACTTTGCTGTTTGCTTCTACTCAGCGTTGCTGGCTACTCAAGTGCTTGCTGTAGGGCAAAGCCTATTAAAGGAATCACATCCACTTTTTTGTTTTCTTTTCTTTTTTTTTCAGCTATATTGGGCCCTTTGTGCAAATTTAGGCCCCACATTGAAACACATAATATAGCAGGCTTTCTTTTGGCCCAATAATAAGTTCCTAAACTATGACAGAGACTTATTATTAATAATGAATGTTCAGCCTAATCTTATTGTTGTCCCACTACTGCTTATAATTTAATTTTGCCTCTTTCTTTTCATCCCCATTTTGCTTTGGGATACTTTTACCTTTTTAAAATTGTGTATGCTTCTCCTATATGTAGCTGACCAGCAGCTGCCTGGCCCCTGGCATCTCTCTCTTTCTCTCCTCTCTCTCACTTTCTTCTCTCTCTAGCCCAAATCTCTCCTTTTACTTATTCTCTCTGTCTGTCAGCCCTGCCTACCCCCTTTACTGCCTAGCTATTGGCCTTTCAGCTTTTTGTTGGACCAATCAGGTGCCTTGGGCAGGCCAGATAAACAGCAACACATCTTTACATGATGAAACACATGCAGCATTAACAAATGTAATACATCTTTGCCTAGTTAAATAAATACAACACACCTTTAGAATTTTAAATTAATAATCTATAACATAAACAAATGTGACTAACATATTTACATAGTTAAAGCAATATTCCACAACAGTGAAGCTTAGAGAAGTTAACACTACATATATGATTCTGTAAGCATTAATTTTTTGACCCATCATGGTCCTGCCACCCTTGAGTCCCAAATAAACACACAGACACTTATATTAACTATAAACCTGTTGGTCTGTGGCTTGGGATTCTTATTGACTAGTTATGTCTTAATTATTAACCCATATCCATTAATCTATCTATTTCCTTATGGTCTGAGCTTACCAGAGATCCCCTGGACCTGTTACTCCTTTGGCAGATAACATGGTGTCTATGTTTGTCTACACTTCTCAGAATTCTCATCTCCTCATCCCACCTATCTTCCTGCCTCATTGGCCACAGTGTTTTATTCATCAACCAATAAGAGAAACATATTTATAGAAGGATTTACCCAGTCATGATTCCATATATCTAATATGCTGTATCTAACTGATAGATGTTTCCACATAAAATGTTGTCATTTCTTTATCATCTTCCTTTTATCCCCACAACTTACCTTTTGCTCTTGAAAGGATATAGGGTTTAGTTTCCTCCTGTATCTCCCCAAAATTATGATTTAAGGGTACATTTGCTTGTGGATAAAGCCAACAAAGACTCAAGCCCAACACACCATTCCCCAATTACTCTTATTCTTAATGTCCACCATTATTTATTTATTAGCCTGTCAGGTGAACACAATTCTGAAAAATTCCTTTAATCTATTTTAGAGTAAAATATAAAGAAAGATAAGCATGGATATCAAGCATTCCTTTTATGACTCTAATAAACCTGGTCTGTCTTTCCTTTGCTTGAGATGGAGATATTAGCCTTTACCTGCTCTCAATCAGACTGGTAATATAAAAGGAAGATTCTTACCTCTGTGAATAAAGTACTTGCAAGTCAAAAGTATAAACAGATCTCTCATAAAATTCATCTATAATTAAAATACAGGTGTATGTGAGCACATTAGACTAAGGGATGAACTACCCAGGGATGTATTGGTATGAATAAGAGCAATTCCAGCAAGGACAGGATTAGTTGATTTTTTTTCACTACTGTGACAAAATACAGAAGCAATTTAAGAGCTAGGGGATTATTTTGACTCTTGGTTTTAGTCCATCACAGTGGGGAAGCATGTTGGAGTTCACAGAGTTAGGAATGGTGAGAAAGGCTCTGAGCATATCTTCCTATATGAGAACAACAGAGATAATAGATACAAAATACACCCAGTTCTGGCAAACAGGCTCCACAACCTCTAAAAATAGCATCATTGGCTGTTGAGCCTGTGTTAATATTTCAAACTCAAACCATTAATAAGAAATACTGCTCATGACTGTGTGGGAAAAGCTACAGCCTTGGAGAGTTCAGGGAAATGTAGAACAAACTCTTGTGAAGGATTTTACAGAGCAAAGGCTTTGTTTGTAAAGTGGAATTGGGTGTCGATTGAGATTGTGATGGGTATTCTTTGTTACAACCAGAATTTGAACTTTGTTTTAAAAAGAAGCAATGAAAATAATCAGGGAGCAATATGATCAACTTGGTAGGTCTAAAGAGCAACTATCGATATAGAGAAAGACATAAAGAGTTGTATGAAACTATTGCCACAGCCCAGAAGACTAGAGAGATATGATGAGACTAGGAAGTTTTCTACTAACAAAATTGAACTTCATTTTGAAAGTAGAAGGGGAAAACAGACAACAGTAAATGTTTCCTTATGAACAAAGAGTCCTTACCATTTGATGAATTTTCGAAGACTGAACACAGCCGTGCAATGTGATTGTCCCATCTGGCACTAGACCAGTGCCTAACCTGGGGCTGTGATACAAAGTGATAATGAGAAATGCTGGAAAGAATTTGTTCATTAATGTCCCCTGGAGACATTCATACATGTTGAAAATGAGCTCTGTGAGAAACAGCAACTTCACTTGGACAATGGATGTGCTCACTGGGTATTTTCTCTGAATATGCCTGGGCACTAAGTACCATACATCCTCTGATGTATAAGACAAACTTACCAGTATATAGATTCATCTCTATGAAAGAAGGACAAGAGAAGTCACCAATCCCTGGTTGCACTCAAGATCACAGATTGACTGACACACAGAACCTGTTATTCTCAGATGTCCAATTACAAGCTATGTCTATTGACAATAGGCAAAAGTCCCTGTCCCCTACAGTATTCATTTTTCCATACATTAAATCACCATACTGTATATATGGTAGTCAAGGTATATATAATCATCTTGACCTAAAACATAAAAGAAAAAGTCAAAAAGTAACTTCTTCATTTTTATTAATCCAGAACAACAGAATCAGCTGAGTAAATAGAATAATGTTATATTTTAAGTGATATGGTTTACACAAAACCTTGCACTAATTTCCACATGGTTTACTTTTGCTTAGCTCCCTTAGGCAGTATTACATTACTTACAAAATCCCTGTGCCCTCTGGCCATGCCTATAGGAATTAAGATCTCAAAAAATTCTCTTATAGGGTATAATATGTAAATTTAACATTTAAATACAGAATAGTAGCAAGCAGCACAACACCCACTCTTTAAGGCATGTAGTTTTCTTTAAGAGAATTATTGTGTTCCAGGAAAATTATTTATAGTTTTCTTGTTTGTTCCTCGTTTTGTGTGGTGGCATCTTATGTAGCCCAGGCATGCCTCAAACTCAATATGTAGTTAGGAGGATAATCTGAACTCATGATTCTCTCATTTCCACCTTCAAATACTGGAATTATAGGCCAGCACCACTATACCCAGCTAGAGTTCCTTTTGCAATATATTTAAAAATATTTATGAGTCCAAATTAAAGTTGGATAAGCTATGCATCACCTTGGTTCACAAATTTGTTGTTGACCACTAGGCAGCTAAATTAAATGAGTAAAAAATGTGAAAATACCTTGTTTTAGGAGTAGGTCAAGTTTGGGTCCATTTGACTTCCAACCCAGTCTGTTGTTTGTATAGAAGTAGGAGAGAAACAAACAAAAAACCTTCAAATGTTAAGCCTATACAACAGCCCTATTTTAGGTGCCCACACCTTCAGACACAGCAGCACAGGACAGTAAGATATAAGAACATTGTTCAAAGTTACTGGGGAAAAGGATTTCTATTTTTGTTTCCACAGAAAATGAAAAGATGTGGATTTCTTCCAGACTAATGTGGTTTGATCACGCTAGACCGCCTGAAACAGAGTACAAGCTGATCCTACATTCAAAACAGCTGGACAAAACAGCCCTACAGACTACAGCCAGGATATCTGAATCTTCTTCGAATCCCCCAAGACAGCACCCCTTACCAGCAGGAAGTAGTTTGGAAAGAACGACGCCCAAATTCCCAAATATTGTGTATAAATGTTTGTTTTCATTTAATTGGACTTTGTTATATAAAATTAATTAAATAAATAAATAAATAAAAAAAAGAACATTGTTCATTGCATGGGGTAAAGGTCCCCATTTAGGAATTACCTGAATTTTCTTCCATAGAGAAGGGCATTGATATACATCTGAGAAGATCCATGAGGTCGGGTCTGGAAAGATACCAGGGATCCACTGTTAAGCAAATAAAATCAAGTTATTCAAGGATATACACATGATTTGGAGTTTTGTTTAAAATAAAAGAGATGTTGGGACTAGTTAACTGTAGTGGTTGATGTCTCTGGTGTTTTGTTTATTTCTTTATAAACTTCTATACTGTTTAATTATTTTTAAAAACAAAAACAACAAAGTGCTATTCTTGTAATTTAAAAACAGGCAAAAGAGAGCTATCGAATTCATCATTCTGCCTCAAAGTAGTATGCCACCTAAACAAAAATTCTCCCTATTACCCTTGACATTGCTTGATTAATGTAGCTCTGGAATTTCAGCTAATTCAAGCTAAAATTTTTGATAACACCCAAGGGACGTGACCCCATATGACCAAGATTTTTTCAAATGATTTAAATCTCTATGAATTGAAACTACTAACCTTCACATAGCCATGGTACCAGGCCAAGCCAAAGGAGTTTAAAGGTCACCCTTAGGTATGGTTGGATTTTCCCTCCAACATCTTCTTACTGCCTTCCACCCTGTAACTGTTATTTACAGATAAATCAGTGAATCAGAGCCAACCTGGATTTCTGCAGGAGATGGGCAGGAAGCATTGGTAGTTACAAATGATCAGAAATGGGTTTGAGGCAGCTTAGCATGAATGTGTCATTTCTAAAGCAAATATTTCTCTGTGCATATGAATACATATATCAACTCTAAATGAACTCCCTTGATTTCATACCCAACTAGATTTACTTAAGCTGTTAACTAAAATTAATTAATTAATTAATAACCTCAGAATAATAATAGAGAATGAAAGAGTAAGGCACACCACTGTCATATAAAAGTTAGATATGAAAATAATAAAAATCATTTCTAAGTGAAAAATGTAAACATCGGCAAGGTTTAAACATTATGTAGGTGTGAAGCTGTCATTTACTGTGTTATGTATACTGTCAAATGAGAATCAAGGATGTACAAAACTTGTTTTCTCCAAATTATATAAATCAGTATATGTCAGGTGCAGGGGTATTGAGTGAGAGCCCTTGTCCTCTGTCTGCTTGCTTACACCTCGGGTTTTCTTTGCTGGGTTCATACATTTTGTTGTTACTGTGTCCCTATTGCTATCCTTAGAATATTCAGTTTCTTTTGAAAATACTGAAAGTAACTGGGAGGAATGCAGAATGCCTGCTGACAGGCAAACACAGCAAGCTAGAACCAGTGGACTCGTAGGAGAGGTTGAAAAGCAGACCACATACTATAATCTTCCATCTTTGTATTTTGATTTTTAAGAAATGTTTTTATGAGAATGGCACATTAAAGCTTGTAGGAGAGAGTGTCAAAAGCTGAGCAATTGCCAAATATCCCACAGACCCCAGTCTCCCTGATGCAAATGGCACACTTCATTCTTCCCTAAACAGCTCACCATAAATTGTCATGGACTCTGGGAAAGCTGGATATTTGCTGGAATATATTCAAACAACCTCTCATCTGAGACCTGTTACCTTGAAATTAAGAGGCACTTCCATGTCAGAAGTCAGAGGTCACCTCTGGAGCAGATACCTGTATCTGTTTTTAAAGAGAATGTAATGTCAAGAAAAATCAAAATTCCAATTATTAAGCACGGGACTTCACAAGCCAGTAAATTGCTATTGATTGGCACCTCAGTGAGAAGCATCATTTTATACTGAAAACACCAGTAGAGCATGGAATCATCAGGATTCAAGAACAAAGAGCTTCCAGGAACTTACTGTCCACACCACCACCTTTGTTTTATACATAAGGAAACTAAAACCCAGAATGTATCTGATTTAACTTTTTAGGGTCCTAAAAATAGCTTTTCATAAATATGTATTACAAAAAGTGAAATCTTTTTATGTTGTGTTTTCACAATTTTTTGGAAATTTAACTTTGTCGTTAGAATTGGTTATACTAACAAAAACCCATGTGAGTTCCCAAAAACCTTTCCATTCTGTCTTCAACAGATCACTGAACAACTAACTGGAACACTTTGAAAATTTAGGTCTGGAGATGGAGGCTATGAATGGTTATTGAAATGACAGGATTTGTTAAGTCATTTAATAGTAAGGGGTGAGGAGCTGAACAAAGTGTCTGGGGTCCCAGAGACAAGCACTCTGGGTCGGGAGGTGTGTGTTGGTAAGAGGGTTGTGGATGTGGCAATTACTGTCAGGGGCTGCTCAACAGAAACTGGAAAATCCTGTGAGAAATAAAGTGACCCAAAGAATGGGAAATTGAAAAGCAGGGGTGGGGATGGGGACCAGTTAGATTTCTAATCTGATATGGAATTGGCCATAAGAAATTTAACATGTGATATTCCAAGGCATTTATTTTTATGGTGTTTATTTTTTGAAAGCAGAAGTTCATCAGAAACAATTATGCTTAATCTGAATATGGTGCCCTAAGCATTATTTCCACAAGATTAATATCCTCTGTTTTACTGTGTTGACAGGAAAAACTAATTTGACCAGGTTATTTCTGATACACTGGGTTTAACATTTGGTCAGAAACATAAGTGAGGCTGCACATCCCCTTATGTGCTCAACACTCACAAATTCACTTCCCCCAAGAGGAAGCTCTTGGAGTATAATATTGTGTTAATAATACCTTTGTAACTGGGACAAAATCATCCTGGGCAAACACAACTGCCACTTACAGTGCAAAACAAACCTTCAATTAATCGAATTTACAGGCACATGTTCTCTTTTTATTCTTCTCTTAACCTAGTGTTCACTTTCCATGCCCATGATGAAGAGGAGCACGTAACAGCCAGGTACAACAAACTTCCACTTGCGGTATTTGTAGAGCTGCTTAGGTTGAGCAGCCCAGCTCACTAGGCTCTTAAATCACCATTTATTTGTTCCCATCTTGGAGCATAGCTTTCTGTGCTTTTATAAACAATTCCTAATTTCCATCATACCCTTCCGTTTCAAGTACAGTGAAGGAGTTGAGACACATACTTTATCTAGCAGCTGTATATTGTAGGATATAACAGGAGAACAAGTTAGATTGGCCTAAATGCAGCTATCACAGACCTGGTAAGATCACATCTGTAAACTGGCTAGGTCAGTGCTATCACACTGGGAGCAGAGTTTTTGAGTCTTATGATCTGTACTGTGAAGGTCTAAGGGTGGTAACTTTTCTGCCCCAAATGGCTTCATTCCCCATTCCCATAACAATATATATATATACCTCATTCTGCTTATGACCCATCTAGAGCAAACTGTTCCCTAGGAGAGTATTAAATAATAATATTTATAATAAATAAATTAAAATATATAATAATATTTATTATAATACATAATAAAGATGGTTATTAAAGTTTCAAGAATTACCTTGATAATTCATTGAAGGTCTTATGCCGATGCTAGAGAAAGCTACCTTGAAGGGACCAGTATTCTACACAAAACACTGCAAGACCGAGTTCTCAGCACAAAGAAGTTATATTTTTCCCCAGAGGGACAAATGGGCAGGGAATAAGAGAAAGACCTGCAATAGAAGATGAGAGAAAGAATGGAGGAAAGAGACAAGGGAGGGAAGAAGGGCTATTGTTCCTTGGAGGACAAAGGACTACCTTTAGTTAGAGAGCAGATAGATATGGTTCATAGGCAAATGGCAGTTTATAAAGGTAAAAGGGGAAACCCTGTGTTAGGTATTTAATTTTGATTGGACAGGCTAATTAGGGCAGCCACAAGGGAGATTTCGATTGTTGAATTTCAACATTTTGACACCTAGACCTTAATAGTCAAATAAGTGGCCAAATAAGGGAACAGACCTCAGTGGCTAACATTAGGTGTGTAATCTAATGGTTTTTAGCCAGGAGGAGGGAATAAGGGAAGGGCAAGGCCTGTCAGAGATTTGTTCTCCCTGCTCAGGACAGCTAGAGTCCCCTTACCACCTTTCTTCCAAACTAATGTTTCAAATAAGGACCTGAATGTGCAAAAGTGTTGAAAATGTTAGTTTTTTATTTTGTAAAAGGCCGGAAAAGATTCATCTGCAGCAAATGGAAGATGGGAATGACTAACAACTTGTGGTTATCATTGTAAATTGATTGTGGTGATATATTATTTATGATTTATTAAAGCTTTCCTACCTGAGGACTCAGAAAGCAAAGTCAGTCTCAAGCTATAGAGATCAGGCAGTGGTAATACACACCTTTAATCTCAGCAGCCAGAATCTAGGAGGTGATGGCACACACATTTAATCCTAGAACTCAGGATTAAGAGGTAGACAGTTATCCTTGAGTCCAAGGCCACCCAGATCTACAAAAGATTGATCCAGTCCTGAAAAGAAACAGCTCACACAAGGATGGTCTCAGCACTTGGGATCATATGCCTTTAAATCCCAGCACTGGAGGGGTATAAAAGATAGGAACAGGGTCTTCAGTAGTCAGAATCAGGCATTCATTCTCCAGCCACATCGAAGATAGGAAGATATTCAAGTCTCAGTATTCTCCAACCATTCTGAGGGGAGCATTCAGTCTGAGGTTTGGGAGAGCTCATGGATCAGCCATTTCAGTCTGAGGTAGACTGAGAACTAGTACCCAGCTGCATGAGACTTTTAATCTCAGGGTCATGGATTTGAGCCCCACATTGGGCACCGAAATGAAACAAAAACAAAAGACCCAGAGGCAAATATTTGGATTCAAGCTTCAATCTGAAGATCAGAAAAACAATACATCTTGAGGCCCACTTTGCTTTCTGAATCCTCAGGCAAACTTTAATAGATCATAAATAATATACTACCACAATTGATCATATGGGTTTACTACACCAATAATGGGTGTCTTTTACAAAGATGGCTTCTTTACACATGGCAGAGATCCATTCATGCCTTTATGTTAGACATGTTCTAAATACTACCTAAATGCCTACTTCCCATGAATAAGATAACAGTTGTTGTCAATTGGTTAAGGTGTGATAGGAGAGTAGAGGAAGTCATTTGCTTAGTACCTCTTACCTAAGTAGTTATTTAAACTCATTTCACAAGTACTGTTTTTCTTAGGTGGAATCTGCAACTACACAGTTGCAGATATTTGTTGTTGGTACTGTCCTATCAGAGCTGTGTGAAATCAAACAAGAACATACATGGCAGCTATTGATAAGTAAAGCAGGGAGCAATAATATGACCCAGTGCCCTGAGACACACTGAAAGAACTCTGGAGGTTGCAAGAAAATATAAGTTGTAAACTGCCAAGATCTTAGCCATGAAGGTGGTGGGGGTGGGGTGGTGGTGATGGTGGAATGAGTAGGACAAAGGACAAGATGTGAGACCAAACTCCATGTACCTGACATCTTAGCAATAAGAGACAAGAAAAAGGCTTTATACAAAGGCCTTAGGTACTTTGTTCACCAAATTCCTTTGCTTTTTATGAAGTAAATGGCACTTTTTTATAAAGGAAATGACAGGGTTAAGGCTTAAGTGAAACATTCCATCTTGTAGGGAAGCTATATAAGCAGGTGTAGATGGAGTTTCTTTCCTGCCTGGTCCCACAGCCATTTAGCCCCAAATAAACACATAGAGACTTATAATAATTGTAAACTGTTTGGTCGATGGCTTGGGCTTATTATTGGCTTGCTCTTTCATAATTATTAACCCCTTTCTATTAATCTAAGTATTTCCATGTGGTCTTATCTTATTGGAGAATGTCCAACCCTGTTACTCCTTCAGCAGCTACATGGTATCCCTCTGGAAGCCTCTCTTTGTGTCCTCTCCCCAGAATTCTCCTCATCTGGTAGCCCCGTCTATACTTTCTGCCTGGCTACTGGCCAATCAGTGTTTTAGTCATCAATCAATAAAAGAAATATATAAACCGAAGGATATCCCCCAACAAGCAGGAAGGTAAGCAACTCAAAATAGCTACAGGAAGTCTCTGAAACTAACCAGATTCACCAGAGTCAATATAAAAGCTGAAAGTCCCTCTCAGACAGAAAGAAGCTGAGTTGCATAAAAAAGGTTCTCAGAGGGAAAAGGCTGAAGACTCTGAGACTAGCTTTCTAGGGAAAGCAAAAGCAAACTGAAGTATGTGGTATAGACCAACTGAAGTACCTGGAAAGAATATTCTCCAATCTGTTGAGCTGCCTGCAGGCTGTGCTTTGTGTTCCAGGATTCAAGGTTCATGAGCTGTCAACCATGTTGGGGTGGGCTTTAGTGATACAGCTGTCTTTGAGTCATTTCTGCTCCTGTAAGTAGCCCTTCGCTCATATTCTTGTAACCTCAATAAAATGCAATGGATCATCAAGATGAACTTTGCTGTTATGGGTATTTTGGCCTGCAGTGAATTTCCTGTTTGGTATTGTCAGTACTTTGGCCTGCAGTGAATATCCTGTTTGATGTTGTTCACACTTTGGCCTGCAGTGGGTTTCCTGTTTGGGTTGAGTAGATAGATGTGTGTGTGTTGCAACTCCCCAGAAAAGTTTTGACACACAACACAGGGTTTGGGAATATGTTTGATTTGGGTCATCAGGAACTGATTTTCTGTCTCTATCATTGATTCTAAGTAGAGTTTAAAATAACTGGCATCTCATACAAGTGCCATCTCATTTTCAAATATACTAGAATATCTTAATGAATGCAGAGTGGGATAGGTTACATGCCTTTGATTAATAAGCCGAAAAGAGATACCTGAGCATCTTTCTGCTTTCTCACTTTGTAATTATCTCCTAATGTAACTTAATATTTTGATTGCTATATCATTTTTATACATAGGGTGGAAATCATCGCTTTGAGGAAATTTGCTAGGATGGAGCATTTCAGAAAGTTTAAAGTTGGTCAAGTGAAGGGGACAGAATAGACAGAATTCTTCCCACTGTGTACTCAAAATAAAAAAGTCAGAGTAGAACTCATGTGCTTTCTTGTGCTGGCTAGTTCTATGTCAATTTGACCCAAACTAGAGTCACTGGAAAGAGGGAACCTCAATTGAGAAAATACTTCAGGAAAATAGGAATGTAGGCAGGTCTGTAGGACAATTTATTAATTAGCAATTGATAAGGGAGGGCCCAGCCTATTGTGGGTGGGTCATCTGTGGCCTATGGTCCTGAATTCTATAAAAAAGTAGCAGGCTGAGCAAGCCATGAGGAGCAAGCCAGTAAGCAGCAGTCCTCCATGGCCTCTGCATCAGCTCCTGCCTCCAGGATCCTGCCCTGTTTGAGTTCCTGTCTCCCTGATGATAGGAGTCCCTGTTTCCTATGATGAACAGTGATGTGGAAATATGAGCTGAATAAATCCTTTCTCCACAACTTGCTTTGGTCATGGTGCTTCATCACAGTGCTAGTAACTCTCACTAAGACCTTTCCCAAGCACTTAAGTTGGACTATTGAGGAGATGAAGGCAAGAGACATCAGATCCCCTCTCCCTCTCTTCCTTTCGCAAAGACACTGCTTTTGCAGTTCTCAGAGCTGAGACTGTGAGATTTGTGAGACAGCCTTGAGCTGCTAGCTTATTTTCTTTACTCTCAACCCTATCTACCATTTTCAAGCCCTCCATCAATATTCATTTGCAAACACCATCCCAAAGATGGTTCTAGGTATGAAAAGGAAATTTATTTAACAAAAAAGAAGGAGGAGTTAAGTAAGCACTGATGAAATTTAGAAAAAATCCAGTTCTAACACTAGATAATGTAGACTATGACATACAGAGAAAGAGATTTTTACATCCAGCTACCAAGGAATTCGTTTATCATCACTTTCATTTACTCAAAAAACACAAACAGATGTAACTCCATTGCCACACATATTTTTCTAATCTTTGCTTTCTCCAGTTTCAAACTCTCTTGCTTGGCGTTGTGCTAGCCAATTCAGGAAATGGAGAACAAAGGTCTGACAAGTTAAGCTTCTTCAGTTTCTTTAGAAATAAATTGTCAGAACTCCCATTATTCAGCTAGCCTCACCTGCCCAAATACCAGCTTAAATAAACTAACAGTACCTACAACAAAAGTCATTTCAAACACAAGTGTTTAATAAGCCCCCCGAATGACAGAGAATTAGGCATATGGCTGTTTAGGCTGACCAAATAGTCAATGTTATTGTAAGCCTTTAATTTAGCTTTCAATGTACATAACTGGGTGTTAGTGTGGGACAGGTGAGGAGTGGAGGGGGTGGGGGGGTTCCTCACACTCCTATGGTAGATTATGTTGCTAATAGAATGCATATACTTGCTCAGCCTAGGAACATGCATGAAAAAAAAATTAAAATGCCAGAAATTCTTTTCCTATCAGGTACTCCAGAAGAAATGTAAATTACTGTCTGTCATAAAGTTGTAGAGAATGAATTAAAGTCATTAATGCTAACGCTTTATTCACAAAATGTAACACTAGTTCCAAAGTGGAAACTCAATCAATAGAACACAATAAATCAACTCCCATTCAGTCCAGGAAGTCACCAATGGATGCCTGGCTCACTTTAAAGGGATTTGGGTTAGACAGCAGAACAGGATAGTTTGACACATTTTTCACTAAAAATAGATAATATGTCTAATTTCAGGATCTGAACAGAATGTGTTTTAATGTAATTTCCTTGAAAATTGCTGTTTCTTGTGCACCTCTGAATATATACTCAGCATGAATTGATTACCACTGGTTCCCTGGCTTATATTTTAGTCACTGCAAGGGGAAAAAAAATGAAAAGAAATCTATCCTCTTTGTCTTCATACCAGAAAATGGAAGGTAATGCCTATGTCGTTAGCATGGTGTCTAGCTCTAGAACTGATGTGACATAGAGGAAGTTACTCTGTAAAACCAGGTTACAGGGTGCCATGATGTCTTGCAAGATTGTGCCTTTGAGATCTTCAGCAACATTGGCTGTTTCTTTTGTTTTTTCCCCCCATAACATTTTCAGTTCAGCATTGCTAATAATTTTCTATTATCTCTCCCTTCTTTATATACCCTCAGTATTTCCTTTTCAGAGTCTCATTGAATTAACTGGAGAACAAAACTATATGATATAGTCTTATTATAAGCAGAAGAAAATTAAGATGATCTAATGAGATAAATCACTGAGGTTAATAGCTTTTTAAAAATCAATCTTCCTTCAAAGGAAAAGGCTAAATGGCTTAGTGGATGAAATGCTAGCCCCTCACCTCTGAGACCATAGTTCAAGTCTAAACTGTGAAACCATAAGCAGCATATTTATCAGATGGAGGTCAGTCTCTAGTGGAAGAAATTCTGCACTGAATGAGCTGGAGATCTTGGCAGCTATGTCCTGCACCCCTCAGTTCAGAGAGTGGGGCTGATGTGCATCTTGCTCCCAGCCCTTCCTGTCTCTTTGGCAACAGACTAGGTGGAGGCTCACATCACTGTCAGGAAGCCATGACTGTTTTCCAAAGAGCCTCAAATAGCACTGGAACTGTGAAGTCATTGAAGGCGGATGCTTGCCAGTCCTGACCTCTCAGCTCTCACTGGAAAAACCTGACCTCCCACACCTGTAGACTGCATGACACCTTTTCCTGTCAATTAACAAAATAGGACACAATAAATAGATGACTTGGCTATTTCAGACTAGCTAAGGACTCACTAGAAGGTGGTCACTAATATAGAAGGCAAAATTCTGTAACTAAATTCAACTACATCTATAGAAATGGAAAGGGTATAAATATGCCCATGTCCTTTCTCATATATCAATGTATCTGAAATTGTATATGGTTGTGCTTTAGCAGGTGGAGTCAGACCATCCATTTAGCTACATGGATAATCTCACCCATTGGTTATTTAAAAGGCTTCTTTGTATGCATCCCTTAGCAATGTGCTTATCAGCTTTCTTCATCAATTGTGTACTGCACTGTTTTGAGTCTGCAAAAAGTGATACAAACTGTATGCAGAGCACACATGTGACACAACTAGCTGGTGTTTAAGCACATTGCAATAAGCTCAGTTTCATGCATAAAATAATCTAAATACAGTATCCAACTGAAATCAGCACTTTAGTACCTATGTTATGGTAAGATACTCTTTGGCTATGCATTATGTAATAAAAATAGAAGCCATATATATTTGAACATTTTACAATAAAATGTGTGAAAAATTTAAGTTTAGTGTGAGATGTTGATGCATCTACTGGACTTCCATATTCCTCCAAGCTGGTTTATTCATGACTGTTATCTACCTACCTCTAATTCAAAATACCTGTAAATGCCTTTGTTATGATTAAAGCAGTCCCTACACCCAATCTCAAGCTGATAGATGACTCTATAATTTCTGGGAAAATATTGTAAAGGTCACTAGCTAATACATCCTCGGGTACTTTCTAGTCCCATCCTTGCCTACCCAAATGGCAGGAAGACTGTGTTGTAATATTCCCATACATTTGTAATGTCTGCTCAGAATGGAATTAGAGAGTACATGTGTATGTACCCATAGCAAATTCACATGTATTCTATGTTGTATATTACTAAAATTACACATTTTCCTTTTGATAAATTTCATACAAAAAATCTTTCCTTAATAACCTATGAATATCACTGTCTGGCTCATGTATTATTATGCCTTTTAAAAATTAAGCTATCCACAAAACATGCATTTACTTTCTGCTATACAAAATGCTAATAATGCTTTTAGAATGGTCTTTAAAAAGTCTAATTATATCATTTAAAAACTGAGAGACCAAAGGGCAAGCTAAATTCTCCTAACATAAATCAGACTTTTTTTATTTCAATGACTTTAAAAACCTCAAATGTAGTAATTTTAATAGCAATGAAAGAATGAATAAGTCATAACTCCGCCTGATCACATAACTGTCTATAACTGTTATTAAATGCCCCAAAATAAGTGAACTCATTATGTTTCTGCACTGCTTTTAGCTAATCTGAGATTCGGCTCACTTAATCATAGAGAAGGCTTCCGCGCAGTTTAGACCCTGAGCAAGGTCACCTCAATGTCTTTTCTCTGTTCTGTCCTGATCATTTAAGAACAGCACTCTGACCTGCAACTGATGCTGTCTTGTGCAAGCTTAAAGGTTGAACCCCACAGAGCTGCATTCCAGACAGACATTTGCACAGCCTATATCCTGTGATCATCTCTACTGCAAAATAAGCTGGGTTCCTTTTTCAGCTAAGCTGATGCCAATCAAGATTTTTAATGCCATGTGCCCAGTGAAACCACCTCTTGAATGATACATATACATATGGAGACAGAATTTGTAATTCTTAAAACACACCATCTATCCACAAACACATTATTAAGTGCTAATTGGCTATACAGGTATGGTGACTAAGGGTTAGTTTAGTCTATGTTGTTGGCAGACTATATGGAAACTTGATGTGGAGAATTTACCCAGCAAGGCAAATTATATGGTCACAGCCTTCCACGCAGTGTTGGAAGCCTTGTCTCAATCTTTGTCTCCTCCTGTCCTGTGCCAGAAAAACACGGTTAACTTCAAATGTGTGACACAGCCTACACATTTGTTAAACTACAAATGTTAAGGACAAATTTTAACAACATTTCTGATGCCATGAAAGAGTGTGTCCTGCTATTAAACAAAATGGGAAGAATCCAAGAAAGGGAACATCCTGAGTTGAAGACCCAAGCAGAAGACCATAGAAAGCCAACAAGAAAGCAAGAAAAGGCTAAGGAGACATAAAAAAGAGAGGAAATAAGGCCTAAGAGGAAGCAGAAGAGAAAGACAAGGAAAGGAGATTATTAAATCCAAACAAGGGCTGAGAAATGGTGGTGAACATCTTTAATCCAAGCACTCAGCACTCAGAAGGCCAAGGCAAGAGGAACTCTGTGAGTTTGAGACCAGCCTGGTTTACAGAGTAAAATTCCAGGACAGCTTCCAAAGCTACAGTGAAACCCTGTCTCAGAAAAAAATAATCCAAACAGGGTCAGAGCTGTTCAGTTGTGAAGCACTTGCCAGGTATGTAAGACATACTAGGTTAAATCCCTACCTGTGTTTTCCCCAAAAGTAAACTACTGACTTGGCAGTTCATTGATGATTCTTTCTAGACTATAGAGCTAGCTCAGTAGATAAGGCACTTGACACAAAAGCCTGAGGACTTGGATTTGGATTCCCAGAACCTACATAAAGCCACATGTGGTAGCACACATCTGTAATCAAATCCTATGAAAAAATGAGGGGCAGAGACAGCAGAATTCCTGGAAGCCCAGGGCCAACCAGCATGGAGTATAGCAGTGAAAAATAGACCCTGACTCAAATAAGGTGGTAAGGCAAGGCCTGACACCCAACGTTGTCCTCCAACCTCTATACACTCTGTGGTGCCCATGAACCCACACTCCCATATACATCATACACATTTACACAAGTAGGAATCTTTTAGAAGGATCATATCTTCTGGAAAAATGAACACATTTTAGCACCCTGTGTAGTTTTCTTGAGTGTTCATTGAAGAGTAAAGTGCTTTTGTTCTGTGTATGATGCTGGTTGCTAGGGAGCTTGCTCACTTTTTAGGAGATGGTCTGTGAGGCTTAGTTTTTGTGCTACACACATATACATCCACTCCTTTACTAAGAGGGCATGTATTGGTGCACTTGCATGACCAGGCCTGACAAACTTAAATGACTATACCCAGACCAAAAATGGAACATACTTGCGGTATGTTTTGTATTACTTATGATTCTTTTGAAAGATGATACAGCATGGTGACAGAAATCCTAAGAGAAAATGAGATACATGATATAACCACTTTCAATCACTTCAGAACCAGGTGTGTGAAATCTGGTAATGACATCAGCTTGGTATTTTTGATGACATTATTTGTATTCATGGAAATTTGGATTGGGCCTTAGCTGTAAGATCATGCCTTGGTAAAATCAAATTCTATTTGGCACATGTGTAAATATTGAGTAATACGTTACAGTTTGAGCAAGCCACCACTAGGAGCAAATGAGCCATGCTAGATGCTAAGTGCTGACAATTGCAACAGACTAGGATTTTGTTCTGATTGCTGAGAAAAACTGTTGTCTGCTCAAGGGTGTTTTGTTTTGCTTTGCTTTTCTCAGGTAGCTTCTCCATCCTTAGGACTCATACACCACTCAGATGCTGTGTGGGGTTTCCTTTTTCATTAAGGTCCATTGGCCTGTTTGCTAGTAACTGCAGGAATTCTGGTCAGGCCAAAAAGGGCTCAAGTGGTCATTTTAAGGGTTTGTCTAAACAGGTGTAGATCTGAACAGTTTCATATTTTAAAACTCCCTTGACTACCATTTTAAATAATTACAAAAATGATCATGTGTTTATTTTTATGTATAACTCAAATTTTTGCACTATCAAATGATACATAATTTTACATATTTCTTAACAGTGTTTCTATACTCTGACTGAGCATATAATGCATATATGGTATGGTTTCCTTTGCATTGATAAAGCCTTCAAAGGGGGTACAGATTCTCATTAGAAAACATTGTCTTAAACAATCAGGAAATTTCCATATGAAAATCTCTGTAGATCCGTTCGGATTATTCAGAGATCTTCCTTGTCCCTTTTGTTGAGTCATTTCTGAATAGCCCATGGCACCCCTCATCTGTCATAAAACACCACTACCAAAGATTTCATAGTTATCTTTTCCCAGCACTTATTCTCCACTGACCTATTTAATCTACCACAGTAGACTAACCCCTTTGAGTGAAGGGTTTCCCACATCTGCCATAGAGAGCATGTCTAGGTAGTAGGTGACCTGAAATTAAATTTCTGATGACCAACAAATGGAATTTCCTCCAGGAGCAAACAGAGTTATGATATGAGCCTCTAGGGTTATGGTATAAGTGTGAAGGTCAGTTTAACTACAGGGTTTATTAAAGTATGCCAGGGAGATCAGTGAAATACTTTCCTGGGTATGTCTTTGAATGTGTTTGCAGACACCATTAGGTCATGAAAGGTTTCATGAAAGGATTTGAATTTCTAATAGATTTTTAGATGGAGGTAGGATGTCCTTCTAATTATAGGACAAGGTCACTAAGGTCATTGCCCTGGAAGCTGGTTCTTGCCTTGACCTCTTCCTATATTCCTCCTTTCTCTCTAGTTCCTGTCCTCCATGATGTTCTGACTCATATCAAAGCTAAAATAAGGGGCCAAGTAACCAGAGAATGGACCCTTAGAAGCCATGAGCCAAAATAAATACTTCTTTCCCAGAAATTTAGTCATAGTGGCATATGGATACCAGAGAGACACAGATATTGTTGTGACTGGTCTAAACACATGATTACTAAGATTTCAGGACTGACATATATGAAGAGTTTGAAGATGTTGACTAGAAAAGATCCAGCAGAGCTTAAAGCATGAATCTGGTAGGAATGCCAATGTATTTGAAGAAAATAACAGCTGTACAATGAAGTTTCAGATGCATACAAGAAGTCATTAATATATGGAAGAAAACTTGTTCATATTTTGACCATCTCCTGAAACTTTCTGGTAGATAGGGTTTAAAGGTGATGGACTAAATAATTTGGAAGAGGAAGTTTTAAAAGAGCATAGTATTCCAGATGTGGCATGGTTATTGTTGGCTGATTTTACAAATATTTACAGTAAGGACTAGGAATAAAAAGCAGAACAAATGGATTTGAAAATATATGGAGACAGACCAGAAAAGGACAAGTTTAAGGCACTTTAATTTCTAAAGTGGTTGGAAGTCTTAAAAAGAAGCTAGGCAGCCAATCTTACTTTTAATCCCAGTATTTAAGAACCTGAGGTAGGAAGATGGTGATTTTATGGCCAACCTGAACTATCTAGCAATGCCCTTTCTCAAAAGAAATGAATGAATAAACCAGAAGATAATTTCTTCGCACTGGAACAAAAGGAAAGATACCTTGAAGACATCTTGGGAATTGACCAGAGCACAAGCAACTGTACCACCCAGTACTGAAACCATTTAGTCCCAAATAAATACACAAAGGTTAATATTAGTTACAAATTGTTTGGCTGATGGTTCAGGCTTCTTAATGGTTAACTCTTAACTATCAACCCATCTCTATTAATCTATGTATCTCCACATGTTCTTGGCTTACCTCCCAAGTAGCTACATGACATCTATCTGGTGACTCACTCTCTGAGTTCCTCTTCCCATAACTCTTCTAGTCTGGTAGCCCCAGACTATATAGCCCCTGGCTATATAATGCCTGCCCATTGGCAGAAACAGCTTTATTTATCAACCAATTAGTGAAACATATATTCACAGCATACAGAAGGACATCCCCCATCATCTCCTCTTTTTTACCCTAAATAAAAATGAAGATTTTAACTTTAGCATAGTAAAATTATATATAACAAAATGGTTATCAAGCAAGTACTATACTTAACAATATTTAGTTCACTAGCATTTGGCAAAATTTAAAGATACTATTCTGTCATCTATCCTATCTTTGTGAGTCTAAAGTTTTATATGTAACTTATCTTTTATCATAAGTAAAGAAAACCATAATTACGCCTTCAACTCTATCAAAAACCCCAGGAGGATATAATATTGACAGAGATATCTCATTGTCTGAACAGTTACCCAAAGTTTCTCTGTAACATTGGTGCATCCCTCTTCAGCCTATAGTCCCAGAATGTCTGACAGAGTTTTCTGTGAAGCAGGAACCTTGAAGGACCACCAGTTCAACAGTCACTTTTCTTGGTAACCTGCTTGTCCAGTTTGGCCAGCATGCTTACTGTGAGCACTTGAGGCAAGGGCAGTTTTGTCACATTCAAGGCAAACTCCATAACAAGTTTCTTCAATGCCCATCTTCCTCTCTGATGTCATTGGTGTTGCTAGGAACAGTTGTGTCTCATTATCAAGAAAAAAACCCTAATAAACCATTTTAAATGCCATATTCTATAGGTTTTGAAGAATACCTATCCATTTGAAATATATCTCTGTAAATCCAGAAAACCTAACATACCTATAAGTTTTGACTATTACAAGTGACTATCTGTGGACTATCTGCGCTGCTGCTCCTACCCTGTGCCCTACCCTGCCCACTGTCCTGCTGCTCTGGTTGAGCACTGGGACAGAGGGTGGAGCCAACAGTCCACCCTACTTCGGGGACTTCTCGGAGCAATTCTGAACAAAGGAGACCTGCCTATCCATGCAGGACCACCCGTAATTTCCACCTGCTTGGTCTCTGACCCCACCTCCAGTCCTTCACTGGAGTCCCAGGCCCCTCCCAGAGATCTACCTATCTCTGCAGGTCCACTCTGAGTTCCAGCCGGCAAGATCCTTGACCCCCAAAGCAGGGCCTCGGCTAACGAAAGAGGCCTAAGATGGAGAGTGCCAGTTTCCAGTGAGATCAGACGATCCTGCAGAAACTTCCCAAGTTTCACCTCAGCCTTTGTCCTCTTCTGCCAGCCATTGGCTAGAGCCATTGGCTAGTGGCATCTTCTACTGGATCCTCAGCCCTGACCCCATCCCTGGGTCCCTGTCTGCGGAGAGACCTCCTATAGAGCTTGGACCACCCAGAGCTACAAATATTGAATCTCTGACCCACATAAGCCCACCAGGGAAGTACCATAGAGAGAGGGGGAGACCCCACCAACACCTACTGAAAGAAGCTATGGGAAGATGGCAATACAAGAAAACACCTAACGACAGAAAGACAAGCATGACACCACCAGAATCTAGGGAATCTACACCAACTAGAATGGAACACAACAAAAAAGCAGAGGAAGCAGAAGGGAATGACTTAAAAATTACTATCATAAAAATGATAGAGGCCCTCAAAGAAGATGTGAGAAAATCCCTTAAAAAAAATGGAGGAAAAAACAAACAAAAAAGTGGAAGAAATGAACAAATTCCTTAGGGAAAGTAAAGAAAGTAAAGAAAGCCAAGAAAAAACAATTAAGCAGGTGAAGGAAACGGTTCAAGACTTGAAAACTGAAATAGAGAAAATAAAGGCAACACAAACTGAAGGAATGCTGGAAACAGAAAAACTGGTCAAAAAAATCGGGAACTACAGACGCAAGCATAACAAAGAGAATTCAAGAGATGGGAGAGAATCTCAGGCACAGAAGATAAACTAGAAGAAATAGATTGATTGACCAAAGAAAATCATAAATCCAACAAATCCTTAACACAAAACATCCAGGAAATGTGGGACACCGTGAAAAGGCCAAACCTAAGAATAATAGGCGTAGAAGAAGGTGAGGAAGACCATCTCAAAGGTGCCAAAAACATATTCAACAAAATCATCGAGGAAAACTTCCCAAATCTGAAGAAGGACATGTCCAAGAAAGTACAAGAAGCATACCGAACCCCAAATAGGCTGGACCAAAGAAAAAAGACCCCTCAACATATAATAATCAAAACACCTAGCATACAGAATAAAGAAAGAATATTAAGAGCAGCAAAGGAAAAGGGACAGGTAACATATAAAGGCAGACCTATGAAAATTACACCTGACTTCTCCAAGGAAACCCTCAAGGCCAGAAAGTCCTAGATAGATGTTCTACAAGTATTAAGAGAACATGGATGCCAGCCTAGGCTACTATATCCAGCAAAACTCTCAATCACTATAGATGGAGAAAACAAGATATTTAATGACAAAACCAGATTTTCCCAATACGTATCTACAAATCCAGCCCTACAGAAAGTTTTGGAAGGAAAACTCCAACCCAACGAAGGTAACTACACCCACAAAAATGTAGGCAACAGATAATCCAACTACACCAGAAACCAAGGGTAAAGCAGAACAAATACATTCACAATACCACTGCCAACAACAAACCTAAATCAAACAAGCATCAACAATCAATGGTCCTTACTCACCCTCAACATTAATGGTCTTAACTCACCTATAAAAAGACACAGGCTATCAGAATGGATACGAAGACAGAATCCATCCTTCTGCTGCATACAAGAAACACATCTAAGCTTCAAAGATAGACATTACCTCAGGGTAAAGGGTTGGGAAAAGATTTTCCAATCAAATGGTGTGGCTATCCTAACATCTAACAAGTTAGACTTCAAACCAAAAGTAATCAAAAGAGATGAAGACAGTCATTTTGTATTCATCGCAGGAGAAATCCATCAATACAAAGTCTCAGTTCTGAACATCTATGCCCCTAATACAAAGGCACCCACATTCGTAAAAGCAATGCTACTAAAACTCAAAGCTCATATAAAACCTCACACACTTATAGTGGGAGACTTCAATACACCACTCTCAACACTAGACAGGACCACAAATCATAAACTCAACAAAGAAACAAAAGAACTAACAGTAGTTATGTCTCAACTGGGGTTAACAGACATCTATAGAACATTCCATCCAAAGACAAAAGAATATACCTTCTTCTCTGCTCCACATAGAACCTTCTCTAAAATCGACCACATGCTAGGTGACATAACAAACCATAACAGATACAAGAGAATAGGAATAGTCCCCTGTATCTTATCGGACCACCATGCTTTAAAATTGGAATTCAACAACAACACAAATAGCAGAAAACCTGCAAACTCATGGAAACTTAACAATGTGCAATTGCACCACACCTGGGTCAAAGAAGAAATAAAGACAGAAATTAAGGACTTTATAATATTCAATGAGAATGAGGACACAACATACCCAAACTTATGGGACACCTTGAAAGCAGTGGTACGAGGGAAGTTCATTGCACTAAGTGCCCATATGAAGAAAACAGAGGATAGTCACATAAGCGAATTAACAGTGCAACTGAAAGCCTTAGAACACAGAGAAGCAAACTCACCCTGGAGGAGTAGACGCCAGGAAATAATCAACTTGAGGGCTGAAATCAACAAAATAGAAACCAGGAAAACACTACAGAAAGTCAATGCAATGAAGAGTTATTTTTTTGAGAAAATCAACAAGATAGACAAATCTTTATCCAAATTAACGAAAAAGCAGAGAGAGAACATGCAAATTAACAAAATCAGAAACGAAAAGAGGAACATAACAATGGACACAGAGGAAATCCAGACAATTTTCAGGTCATACTTTGAAAATCTGTATTCCACAAAAATTGAAAATTCAAAGGAAATGGACAAATTTCTGGATAACTATCACTTACCAAAATTAAATCAAGAACAGACAAACAACTTAAATAGACCTATAATGCTCAATGAAATAGAAGCAGTCATCGAAAGCCTTCCAACCAAAAAAAGTCCAGGGCCAGATGGATTCAGTGCAGAATTCTACCAGACATTCAAGGAAGAACTAATAACACTACTCTTCAAAATGTTCCACAAAATAGAAACAGACGGTTCATTGCCAAACTCTTTTTATGAGGCCACAAATAACCTTGGTATCCAAGCTTCACAAAGACACAACTAAGAAAGAAAACTACAGACCAATATCCCTGATGAACATCGATGCAAAAATACTCAATAAAATACTGGCAAACCGAATTCAAGAATACATCAGAGAAATTATCCACCATGACCAAGTAGCCTTCATCCCTGGAAAGCAGGGATGGTTAAACATATGAAAATCTATCAACGTGATCCACCATTTAAACAAACTGAAAAAAAAAACCATATGATTATCTCCCTAGATGCTGAAAAGCCTTCGACAAAATCCAACACCCTTTCATGATAAAGGTATTAGGGAGGTCAGGGATAACAGGAACATACCTAAACATAATAAGAGCAATATACAGCAAACCAACTGCCAACATCAAACTGAAAGGGGAGAAACTTAAGGCAATTCCTCTAAAATCAGGAACAAGACAAATCTGCCCTCTATCTCCATATCTCTTCAATATCGCACTGGAAGTTCTAGCTAATGCTATAAGACAACAAAAGGAGATCAAGGGGATCCAAATTGGAAAGGAAGAAGTCAAACGGTCTCTATTTGCAGATGATATGATAGTTTACATAAGCAACCCAATAAACTCTACCAGGGAACTCCGACAGCTGATAAACACCTTCAGCCCCCTGAATATGGGTCTCAGCCAGAAGGACTGAGCATTAAGGGACCTCAGACAGTGGAGCCAGGATGTATCCCTGGTGCACAAAAGGATCTTGTGAACACATCCCCCATGGAGGGATAACTGCCTTAACCTAGAGACAGGAGAGAAGCCCTAGTCCCTACTTCACATGACCTGTCAGATCTACATGACCCCAACTGGATGGCATTTTCCTACATATGGAATTGGGGTGGGAGGTGGGAGGGGAGGGTGGTTAGGGTGCATGTTAGAGGGCAGAGAAGGTAAAAGGGAGGGAGGGAGGGAGGGAGGAAGGGAAGAAGGAAGGGAGGGAGAGGGAACTGGGATCAACATGTAAAATAATAAATTAAATTAAAAACAAAATGCTTTGACTCCAAACTTTAAGTTCAAGGACAAGTTACTGGGGAGACAAGTTACTGGGGAAAAGGATTTCTATTTTTGTTTCCACAGAAAAGGGAAAGCTGTGGATTCCTTCCAGACTAATGTGGTTTTATCAAGCCAGACCACCTGAAACAGAGTACCAGGTGATCCTACATTCAAAACAGCTGGACAAAACAGCCTTACAGACTACAGCCAGGATTTCTGCATCTTCTTAGAATCCCCCATGACAGTGCCCCTTACCAGCAGGAAGTAGTTTGGAAAGAACGACACCCAAATTCCCAAATATTGTCTATAAATGTTTGTTTTCATTTAAATGGACTTGTTTATATAAAATAAAAAAATATTAAAAAAAACGAGTGACTATTCTGTACTTAATTGTACATTACATTTTTAAAAGAGTTTAATAAACTCAATGTCTAAACAAGAGTAGAAATATACATATAACAAAATTGACCTTAAATTTGTATCAATAAACCAAAATACATACCAATGCAAAGTATTCATTTCTATACCATATTTCCTTTTTTTTTCCTTTAGAAATAGATTGACTGAGATCATTAACCATTTATAACCAACCCCATTTAAATGAAAACAAACATTTATAGACAATATTTGGGAATATGGGTGTAGTTCTCTCCAAACTTCTCCCTCCTGTTGGAGGACACTGTCAATTCAATGGGGATCCTGAGAAAACCCAGAATTCTGGCCATATCCTGCCTCTAGTGGTCTGTGAGGTTTATGGTCTCAGCTATTTTGAATGTTGGATCACCTAGGCTACTGTTTCAGGCAGTCTTGCTTGATCAAACCATATTAGTCTAGAAAGAATCCACAGCTTTTCCTCTTCTGTGGAAACAAAAGCAGAATGAACCTCTTTTCCAAAGTAACATATCCTTATTGAATTTTGAAGTCAGGGCATTTTCAAACTATATGGGTTGGATTAATCCAACAGCATTTATAATCAAATATCTTTTAGCAGCTATTGTTCCTTCCTCAGCAGTCAAACAATTTAAAGACAACATAATAAAACATACAGTATCCAGACTTTCTGTGTATTTTCCATTTTTACTTGACATTTTTATTATTATTACTCTATTTCTTTTAATTTAATTTTATTTTTGTTTTGTTTTGTTTTTGTTTTGTTTTGTTTTGAGACGGGGTTTCTCTGTGTATCTTTGACTGTCCTGAAACTCACTCTGTATACTAGGCTGGCCTTCAAATCACAGAGATCTACCTGCCTTTGCCTCCCGAGGGCTGGGATTAAAGGCATCTGCCAACATACCCAATTACTCTCTTTTTAAAGGACTTTCTCTATCCTTTTTCCTTTCTATCCCAAGCCAACATATAGTTTTAAACACACTGTATACCGTTTAGAGGTTTTGTTCCTTTGAATCTGTCTTTACTGTGTATCTCTATCTTTTCCTGAACACATGAGTCTTTAATCTGCTAATCAGCATAGCTAAGATTAAAGTATTGGCTGGCTCCACCCCATTTCCTGACTTCCTGAGAGTCAAGCTTCATGCAGAAGTACCAGTGGGAGCCATGTTTATTGACACAACTCTGTGGAGTTTCTAGGTCCATGTCACCACCAAGAAACATGCCACTGGCTGCTCCTAAAAATCATTTAATTGTTTAGTAGAAGGGCCTCTTAAAAGAGGCTTGCTGTTTTTGCCACTAACACTGAGTCAGGAAGCCTCTCTTAAAAGTGTCACACCTCTGCTTGCCTCTAGCAAACAGAGGCCACCCAAGAAAATGCTGCTACCAAGAAGCCATGGTTGATTCTGTTCTTTTATGTTCAGAATTCCCTTTTAAGTTTTTGTCAGGTTTTACCTGGAAGTTCTTGCTAAACATTTGGGCACCATTTATAGACAGAAGATTCTGTCCTGCCTGGTCCCGTTGCCATTTAGTCCCAAATAAATACAAAGAGGCTAATATTAACTAAAAACTGTTTGGCTGATGTCTCCAGCTTCTTATTGACTAGCTCTCTCTTAATTATTAACCTACTTTTATTAGTCTATGTATCTCCATGTAGCCTTGGCTTACTGGAGAATGCCCAGACATCTTACCTTCTTGAAAGCTACATGGCATCTCCCTGGTGACTCACTCTCTGAGTTCCTCTTCCCAGAACTCTCCTAGTCTAATATCCCCACCCATACTTCCTGCCTGGCTACATCCTGCCTGTCCATTGGCTGAAATAGCTTTATTCATCAACAAATAAGAGAAACATATATTCACAGCATACAGAAGGACATCCCCTATCAGGCAGCATATTCTCTGGGTATGAAATTATAAGCAGTTGAGTTTTCCTGGAGAAGATAGAGCCACTGAGTTACTCTGCTCACAAAGAAATGCCTGTGGGGTGCTTTCACACATTCAGCCACCCAGGCACTTGGAGGTCCAATGGGGCCCATTCACTGTTCAGCTGTCAGCAGACCAACTGGATGCTTGTTTTGTAGGCATACAAACTGCAAGTATTACAGGGTCATGGAAGTTTTTGATGAGATCCCAAAGGAAAGACTATGGGACAATGTGTAGCAGAGTCAAATCCCCTACGGGAGGCCCTGAATAGATAATGTGTGAAGTTTTAAAGGGGTATAAAACCAAAGCTGCACTATAGATCCCAGGATACTGCAGGTGCCAGAACACAGGAGATATGTGAAGGATAGTTGTAGGTGACAGGGTGGAGCTAGCCCAGAAAGAAGGTATGTGGGTTGGAAGAGGCAAGGCTATAGGCGCCAGGATGCCAAAGCCCGAAAAAACTCATGCCACAACACTATGTGCACTAGATGGCAAACACAGAAGAGAAGGGCTCAGTGTTTTTCCTGTTGGCTTTTGCACTCAGGTAGGATATGCTAAAGAGGCAGAGAGAAGAAGATCACCAGATCAAGTCCATTTTTAAAAGGATTCAGCTGTCACTTTACTGCCCAAATTGTTTGCACCTGTTTAGAATTACTATATGGCTTTATAGTTTTGTCTCCAGAATTGGCCCAGGCTGATTTCTACTTTTCGGAATGGAAATATTACTCTTTGCCATTGTATGTTGGGAGTATAGAATTTGCTTTGTTTTAACAGTGACCCTAAGCTAAGTGTTTTCAGTAAGTTTCAGAAGAAAGTCTGAATTTTGAGTGATGTTTAGAACTGTAGAATATATGGGCTCATAAACTGAACACATTTTTCTTTATAGCACAGAAGCGTGTCTTCTAGAAACTCACTAATGGAAATGTTATATTAAGGAAATGTTTGGGGGGTGTCAAGTTGAAAAGGTGTGAACTTGTACTGATTAATTCATGATGGTTAGTTCTGACACATACTATGGGTAAGGTCTGTCAACTGATTTTAAAACAGGAAATGAGGTTAATCAAAATCATTTGATAAGGTTATTTTTCTCCAAACTGTATCCCATCCACCTCTCTCTATCCCATCCTCATACCATGTGAATCGGGAGGCTAAAAGGAGGCTTGCAGAGGTTCATAGAACTAAGCTAGCCAAGAAGCTTGCTCCCATTGACTGACTAATGTCCAGGAAGCACTTTTTCCAAGTCTTTCCTGAAGGTGCACATGGACCTCGCCATAAGGACATGTGCAAAAGCATCCTCTGATTCCTTTTTGCTCTGAGTCACATCCTTCTACTTTTCCATGGTGACTCTGGAAGTGTGGTCCCTGAAACAGCAGCATTTGTATCACTGAGGATTATGCTAGAAGCAGAAATGGAAATTCCCCAGTTTGGAACAACAGAGTCAAAATAATGTAGACAGCCACACATGTCCCCCGATTCTGATACACTTAAGTAACATTCCCTCCTGATCATTTTCATCCACCAGAAACAACTACTCCTCAAGCTTAATCCTCTAAATCATGCCATGGAAATGCACTGTCTGGTCACATGGAGGGTTTGCTTTAATTGATTCCTACAGCTGCTTCAATAAAACATACAAATGTGTTGCCTTAAAGAGTACACCTCAAAATGAAAGTGACCCAAAATTGAGACCATCTGCCCCTGCTACCACCCCTAGGATAAACACACAGGCTGTTATTAGCCACACAGGTTTCCCTGTCACCACAGCGACATGCACGGCATGCAAACAGTACATCTGTGTATTCAAAACAGAAGCTCCTGCTGCTAAAGACACCATCGATGTGAATTCACATAGCAAATTGTTTGTTCAAAACATATGTTGGGCTTAAAATAATTGATCTTGGTAAAAATATTAAGGTGCTCACTGAAAGCATTTGAAGACATAATGATATTAATACCATCTGTGCAGTAGCCATCCTGAATGAATCAGTAACACACTTTTTTATTGTTTTTTAAACCCTATAATGGATGCTACTGAACACTGTAATTTCCATGAAAATCTCTTGAAATTTACCTACCATATTTTAAATACATTAATTCATTATGTATTGAATTATGTTCCCTTCCTTGTTTCTTGCAGGGAGTAAAACCATGAATTATGGCTTTTTTAAAATCATTTTCATCTTTTTAAGTGCATTGTTGGGGTATATATGGTTTTGTAAATATACTACCATTACTGATATGTTTCATTTTTCTTTAATATTCTACTTAAATATTGTTTATCTTTAAAATGACATATAGCATTTCTATTTCCCAAAGCATTCTGAGCCCACATCATCACAAATCAAACAGATTAAATTCTGATTACATATCCTGTGACTGTTGCAAATTATTATGAGGCTTTGCAGTTTTGCTCTTACAAAACTGTTAAGATAATAAGCCTTAATACAAATTTGATCTCTTCTTCTCTCTAACATATTGCAGGATCTTGAAAGGTGGGCACTAAATAATGGACATTATATAATAATTATAAATAGAGAAATGAGATGGACATGAAAATTTTTAAAAATACTTATTACATTTCTCTTGTAAGCATGTATGTTTTAGGTGTGTGGAAATAAGAGGACAATTTGTATGAGTCCATTCATTTTTTTTTTTCCATCATGTGGGTCCCAGGGATTGGATTCAGGTCCTCACGTTAAGTAGCAAATGCCTTTAACCTCTGGGTCATCCTATTGGTCTTGAATATAAACAATTGCATAAAAAGAAATAGGTGAAATGAATACATAGTATTGGAAGTCAAGTGTCAGTGCTCATGGTGGAGCGGTAGAGGTAAGGAATGGAGTGAGCACTGGGTGGAAATGATCAGATAAGAGCTCTCAGGAAGAGATGACAGATCTTCCAGAAGACAAAGCAAGCTTTACAAGGATCTGCAACAATGTGTTGCAGCCAGGTACAGCAAACAATACAGATGAGGGTGCTTTCTCAAACTGCTGAAGTTCCACAAAGGCCAGACTACATCATAACTAATGAGTGGCCAAATCAAAGAAGCAATGGACAGCATCATCAATGCTTGGGCTCGGCTTGGAGTGCATGAAAGACACTGGGGCACTGAAGTGTAGAGGGACTAGAGGACCAAGGTTTAGATTCTGCTCTGAAGCACATTATAGCATTGAGTAAAGGTTGAGGGATTAGCCAGTGTTTGTATAAATCTGTGTGATCTAATCTAATCATTCCTGGTCAGACAGTTAGCCTGAGCTCCTGTCACTTCTTCCACAGCTTGAAATTTTAAGTAATCACAAATGGAAACGAGAACACCTACATATAGCACATAGTCAACAAACTGCAGTTAATGTATTTCTTTAAGGTGCAAAGAGATTCTGATAGAAGAAAAGAATGTTTTAAACATTATGATTGACAAATTATGTCTGAGGCTGGGGAAATGGCTTAGTCAGTAAAGTACATACCATGCAAGCAAAAGGGACTGAGTTCAGATCCCCAGCACACTCATAAAAGCCAGGAGCAGTAGCCTCTGTTTATAATGCAAGCACAGGGAAGGGTGAGGGAGTTGGGGACACAAATCCATGGGCTTGCTTGCCTGTGTCTGTCCAAATTAGTGAGCTCCAGCTTCACAAGAGAACCTGTCTCACAAAATAAGGTACAGAAAGAAAAAACATCTAACATCAAACTCTCAGTCCACACATATGTACCTACATCTATGCACAAGGAACACATACACACGAAGACCAAAAGTGAATAAAGCATGTCCCACATAAATAGAAGGTCATAGAAATCTCCAAAAGTCTATAACTAGGGCTTTAAGCAATATGACAGAACTGCACTTTGTTAATTGTAGAAATTAAGCAAAGACCTCTGAAAAATGAAGATTTCTTTTTAGCTCCTGAAAAAACACAGTCTACCTGTTTGGAAAATAAGAAGTATATATCAAATACTGAGGGTAGTCGATTGGCCTTTCACTAGAAGAATGATTAAGTATATTGTGTAACTTTGGAGCCCATTCCACATAGAGGGATACTCTCTCAGCCTAGATACATGGGGGAGAGCCTAGGCCCTGCTCCAAATGATATGACAGACTTTGAAGATTTCTCCATGGAAGGCCTCACCCTCCATGGGGAGCAAAAAAGGGATGGGATGGGGGTTGGGAGGGAGACAGGGGAGGAAGGGAGGAGGAGAGAACTGGGATTGACATGTAAAACAAGCTTGTTTCAAATTTAAATATAAAATTATTATCATATAAAATAAATAAATAAATAAAACATTATTTTAATACAAAAAAGAAAAAGTATGTTGTGTAATTGATACCATGTGGTAGTTTGAATGAAAAGCAGATAAAGAGAACTTACAGAAGTAAAGTGAGTGTAGCATTGATTATATGAATAATGCAAGATCATTCTACATGCACCTAAAGAGATGTTTTGAGAAGACTCTCATGGTATAGTATTGATTGATAAAATATGTGTGAAATCCACATACATTTGTGGTGTGTGTGTGTGTGTGTGTGTGTGTGTGTGTGTGTGTGTGTGTTGAAATAAAAAAGCAATCAAGTACGTTCCAAAGGAAAAATAATGCAGGAAAATTAATGCATAGCTAGAGAAGGACTTTGACCTTTCACCTTTCTTACTTATTTACTGCTTAATACTTTCAGCTAAAATGTATTTTCAATATAATAAAAACAACATTCTCAAAAAATATAAGTATATCTTAAAAAAAAAAAAAAGAAAGAAAGAAAGCCTATGTCCACTAGAGTAGGGAATCTTAGTCCACTGGAATAAAAACAATATCTGAACATTGTTTCACCATCTACTATATGCTAGGCACAATGCTATTTTACATGCATAATTTCATTCATTCCCCATGATGAAATTATGGCCTATGTATGCTATCCATTCCTTTCTATATGCGGCTGATGACTGATGACTGACCCAGATTCACATGGTAATCTTTTAATTCTGTTCAGATCCATGTCTTTCCAACAGATAGTCTTTACCCATGGCCTAACAGCTCTAAAATATAATGGAAGTAAAACTAACTTCACAGGATTTGTGAAAGTGGGAATCCAGTGCTAGCCCCAGCTCCTGAGTGGGTCTACACCTGGTTGGTGGCCATGGTTCATTTTAAACACATAATACATGACCTGAAATTCTATTATCATGGAGAACTGTAACTCTACCAAGGATAAGAGACTTTTACATTGAAGAAATAAATTTAAATATTCAGATGTGGATGGAGTAAGATCCTGTTTAAAACTGATGACCAACATCAAGCATGGCTTATAGTAGTGTGCAGTTTATGATACAATTCGAGCAGTTTTAGCAGCCAAGTGCAGTCTTTGTTTTAACTTGACTATTTGTCATGTAGAATCTATCCTTCTGTCTTTTTGATCCATGACAGGTCTTAAGGGTATTTTACTGAATTTGAACAAATAAAATATCTCCCATGTGCTCATTGATTCAGTTTGTTCTTTTTTGAACAAAATGGTGGCCCGGCATGCTTTTCAAAGGGGCTCATCGCCTATATTTTAAGCTATTGCCACGCAGTGTGGTGGAGATAGGGGGAAAATGTCTCGGATGCAAAGGAAAGTTAACATTTACATCTGAAAACTGTCTCCTTGCCATGTTGCTTGACAAGTGATGTGGATAATTTTATCCCCTAGTGAGGTTTACAATCTGCAGAACTAGTACTTATGTTGATCTCATCAGAACCAAGTGAAAAAGAGGAGACATTACCTAAATATCATGCCTCAGACAGAGATAATCCATATGGCAAATTCGTTCCACTTTGTATCAGAGATTCTTTTTCTTCCTGGAGGGGTCTTTCTACAGGAATTCAACGGGCTCCTTGGATTCTGGATATAGGTAAAAATCCAGTCTGTTTGTTTTCTAGTTACATAAAACGGCTTCCATCATTATTTAAGTCATGCTTTGTTGGCTAGGAGGGGATGGGTAGGCAATAATATGTCATGCATCATGTTAAGTATGAAATGCATTTCATAAATATGTCTCTTTAAAAAAACAAATGTGTCCAAATCTCACCACTTGAAAACTGATTCCATGCATACCCACAGTATCACATTTAACATTGAGTCTACCCTATAAAAATTATCCAGAAGATCCATGAAAACAATGCTATCCAGTGTAACTTTCATTCTTAGGTCACACAGCTCTTCTGGATGACTCCCTGAACTGTAAATCAGGATAGACAACATATACCTCATAACCATCAGTAGGTGCATCCTTCATTTCATGACACATCTAACTTGATTGTAATATAATACATCAATACATGTTCCTCTTAATAAATAGACATAAAACATCTCTGTATTTTTCACCAGTGAGTAAAATAGCTTTAAATTGTGTGTGTGTGTGTGTGTGTGTGTGTGTGTGTGTGTGTGTGTGTTCGAGTACATACACATCCATAATTGTTTTCAGGTAGACACACCAACCATATTCATTTTACTTAGGTAAGCGTCATCACTAGTGGCCTATAATATCCATTTTTGCTTTTGTCTTGATTCTTTACATTTTTAAATATTGAGTCATAGACAGATATTATTTCATCCTTGGTTGGTTCACACTAGTATTTTTTCTAACATAATATTTATTATTTAAGAATTTCACATAATGTGCCCTGATCATACTAACTTCCCAGGCCTCCCTGGTACCCCCCACGCTTGGACCTTCTCCTCCCCCCCAAAAAAAAAACCCAAGTCCAACTAGTGTTGACAATATGCTCACTGGAGCATGGTCACACTCCCAGTGGCCTGTCCTTAAAGAAAAACTGAGTCCTTTCCTGACCTGACCCGTACCCCCACCAGAAGCCATCAATTGTGGAGAGCTACACTTCAGCATCCTTACCACAATTTTTTTTATTTATTTATTTATTTTTATTTAATTTTATATAACAAAGTCCAATTAAATGAAAACAAACATTTATACACAATATTTGGGAATTTGGGCGTCGTTCTTTCCAAACTACTTCCTGCTGGCAAGGGGCACTGTCTTGGGGGATTCGAAGAAGATTCAAATATCCTAGCTGTAGTCTGCAGGGCTGTTTTGTCCAGCTGTTTCTTACCACAATGTTTTAAAGTTCCTGTTGAGCCTGTTTCTGTTTGGTGCTTTTGGGTTTTGGGGTTTTTTTGTTTGTTTGTTTTGTTTTGTTTTGTTTTGTTTTTTAAGGGCTAGTGTTCTCATTCTCAACTGTGAATCTGCAGTCATTGATTCCACTACAAAAGAAGCTTCCTTGCCCTTTACAGGCAGCAGGAACATACATCTCGAACATCCACATGGCTTTTAGCATCAGTGCATGCTATGATCCTCAGCATGGTCTCTGGTGGCAGTACAGACCATGGACATCAACACAGCCCCATGCTGCAGCTCAGGCCTAGGACACCATCATAGCCCTCAGTGATAGCACAGGCCACGGACATAAACAAAAAGAGTCAGCCCCTCTTTTAAGCCAACAGAAAGATATAAATCAATTGGAGGTTGCTAGTCGTCTAACACAGTGGTTTTAAAACCTATGAAAAGCAAGGCAAGGAGTTTCTTGTGATGTGCAAACTGAATCTATGTTGCCAGTCTTCCCATGATGCTATTAAACACATTTCTGTGAGTTAAGGTTTGAGCTTAAACTATCACACATGGCCAGTAGCTTTCAGATTGGATAGTACACAGACAATTTTGTCACTGTAGAAACGGCATCTGGGAAATTTCAGTTTAGTAGAACCAGCACATGGACGCAGAATCTATATATTCAGAAACTGAGTATTTGTGGAGTATAAATTTGATAACCACATAAATACACAGTAGAGAAAAGTAGCATGAAAGAAAATTGGAATGGCAGCTGAATATAGGTATCACAAATACATTTGTGCTGAAGGTACTGGAGTTAGGGATATTTTTCCCAAATAGTATAAGGTAGTATAGTCTCATTAGCATGGTTAACAGGAAAACAAAAAGTACCAAGTGATTACAAACAATAGATCAAGGACCATGATCCCAGTCGTGAGTTTCTCTGAAGCAGGAGACAAAGAGCCAGGATGATAAATAAAATAGTCAGTTCAGTGCTAGGGATGTGAGGTATGGAGCTATCTGATGTCCCCCATTCCAGGGATAGTTACAGCACTTGAAGGACTATGCCTAGTAGGCCATGGGATAATTAAGAGAAGTTGACTGACTATACGTATAAATTAAAGAAATGACCTGAGGTGCCACTTAGTGGTATCAAGTCAGCTTGCTTTACCCAAAGGAACTGTATCTACAATCTTACTGTATTGCTTTTCAGTACAAAAATCTATCTTTCATACCAGTGAAAACTAGGATTTCAGTGTTCTGGCTCTCTTTAATTGCCATCTCATAGGTAAGTTTCTATTGAGGAATTGGCCTATGTGCATTTCTATGGGGAATTCTGTTTACTCTTAATTGGTGAAGGCACTACAATCCATAGGCAAGTGAGCTGTATAAGAAAGCTAAGCATGAGCCCTTAAGTGAGTGAACCAGAGAGCATGGTTCCTCTATGGTTTTTGCCTTTCAGTTGCTGTCCTGAAATTCCCTGGTGAACTGTGGCCTGGAAGTATAAGCCAAACAAATCCTTTCTTCCCTCTACCCCAAACAGCTTTCATCCAGAGTATTTTACCATAGTAACTACCCAAGGAAGCTAGAGATTATATCAAAATGTGGTCAGTAAATATGAAAATAAGGACAATCAAAAGATCTGTAGTGTTACTAACTTACTTGGCCATTCCATGATGCTTTTTTTCCCACATTTCTTCTTTATCTAGATGTGCAAAGGGGCAGATATAAGTAATTAAGGCAGATGATTCCCAAGACTTGCTATCTCTAATATAGACAGTAGTTCTTAAAAGAGTTTCCCAATGCCTAATGTTATAATACATATAAGCAGAGGGAAGCATTAGTGTATCTACAATATTCTAATAAAAATGCAAACGTAGAGCTCCAGAATCACTCTTTATCTTCTGAGTTAATAGATAAATTGTCCATCTAGCCCAGTATGGATAACATAAGGTAGATGTTCAAAGTATTTGATGGGTAAGTAAGTGAATGAATGAGTTCACTACATGGAGTATAGATTCCTGGTTATCAATGAAAAGATATTACCCAGAATCACCTGAGTTTTTTTTTTGTTATATGTTCAGCTGTTTAAAATATAATCAAGTTGTTCTGAAATTATTATTTGTTTTAAAGGTAGAAAGGACAAGAGAGATGAATTAGAATTAGCAAAGGTACACTGTGTGTTCTGAAAAATATTCCTAGGTCAGTATGATACACCCTGTCCTCAGTGCTTATCACTCTAAAAAAGCACACTTGTAAGCACTAGCTAGCAGTACACTAGGCAATAATAATCATAACAACAGTATTGTCCATATCATACATACAATAATGTCCCGCATTTATAGACTTGTCAAAAGGTCACATCTATACCTCAATATACACTCACAATAACTTCAACAATGTGATAAATATGATGAACAGGAAGAGCAGACCATGTTCAAGGTTTGTAGGATTGCATAAACATGGTGAAATTGAAACATTTATTATTACATAAGGATATCTAAAGAAGAGGTATGTTAATATGACCACAGTGTAATTATAGGATTTTCACTACTTGTATCTTTATTAAAAATCTTTCTGGTTGTCATTATTTTTTCTTCTAACAGCCTTAAATGAAGGTTGAAAAGCAAATCCCACTTTACATTTTGCTGTGTGCTAAATGGAATTGCAGATATCATACAATTGATCTTCCTGAATTAGAGTAATAAGTAACGTTTTTCATTTAAAGTCTAAGAAGTATAAATGAGCCAGCTCTCTGGGCCTCACTTTTCCAAACTAAAATATGGAAATAATAATATTCTTGCCTACCCATCCTCAAACATTATTTGGACTTGCAAATAAGCTAAAGATATATAAACATGTTTATCCTATTTTAATTCAACCATAAGAACTCAGCCAGTAAGAGATAGAGAACAATTTAAGTGCTTATGTCTTCACTATTATATCCTAAGATGATTCTGAGTTAGGTTCCAGAAACCTAAGGCTCAAATGACAAGAAGGAAAACCAACTGTTTAGCCTTTCTGAATGGAAACACATTGGTGGTTTTGCTGTTTTTGTCTTTGGTTTCTTTATTGTTGGCTTTGGCTTTTTTTTTTTTTTTTTTAATGATATGCAGCTCATTGGTGTCTAAACCAGTGCTTTTGGTCCATGTGACTTGGTGAATGATTAGGATTCATAGTGACTGGCCTCACTCCCTGACTTTGGTACCAAATGTAGTATAGGTCAGAACTTGACCATTTCTGGTGCATTTTACTCTTAGGGATTGTCACATCTCATTGTCATTGTTTTTTCCTGATCTATTTTTCAATCCTAAGATTCTCTAAAGCTGTCCTCACACATTGACAGGAAAATGCAACTTTGCACAGGGTTTTCATTCAATCCCAAGGCTTTAGAGACCTATACTAGCCCTGATCAAAGATCCTTTAATTTAAAAGAGCCTACCCTGAGTTATGTCCACAGCTCAAGCTCTATCCATGATGCATTTGGAGTTGTCAGCTATAATTCCAAGGATAACAGCAAGGGACTGCCTAAGTAATTCTTCTCAATCAAGGCATTTCTTGTCGTCCCCCAAGTAAAGTGCCAATGTCACCAGTGATCTTTTCCAAAACGACATGTGCATCGATCTCCGGTGTTTGTGCACTACAAGGCAGGTGACAACACAGCTTTGTTTCATTTTTCCCCCTCTAATGTCAAAGCATAAACTATCTTTTAATTCTGACACATTTATCCATTCAAAAGACAGTATGAAAAACAGTTAGGGATCACTTGCCCATCTATCACCTTGGACTCTTCAGGCCAAAAGGCAGTTGCTCTTTCATTTGTAAACCAGGTAAACAAGAATGATCCCCAATGGACAGAGAAAAAAGAAAAGGCAAACAAACAAAAGCTATTCAGCAGTGAAAGTTGATATCCTATCCTGCCTTGGGTGAACCTGGCAGCCTTCCTACAAAGGGACAAAGAAGCTCAGGTGAAGTAAAGTAAGTATCAGAAGCCATATAACACAGCCTAAGCTCAGCTCATGTACATCTCAATGTATAGACAGAATTCCTGGCACATGCAAAATTGACAAGATTTCCATCACACATGTATCCAAAGTGCAGGTGTGTGAGAGAATCCTGTCCGTGGGAAGCTACACATGCGTCCATACCTGCTTTATCTCTCTGCGTTTTTTCAAATCTGCAATGACCAGAGCTGGAGAGGTCGCTTTGTAGTTAGTATCTTTTGCCCCTTTCCCTGAAGACCTGAGTTCAGTTCCTAACATTCTTGTCAGGTGACACACAAACTTCCTGTAACACTAATTTCAAAGATCAGACATCCTCTCCCAGCCTACCAAGGTCACATCCCAATGCTGAGAAGAGAATGGAGTATACATACCACTTAGAGGTTCATGCAGCAGTACACAGAATAAGTCTATACAATAAAGTTGTCTACTTGAAGAGGCTGCCTCATGACCGATACTTGATCTGACAATGTTTGGATGCTCTTTGACAGTCAACCACATTTTCAGAGTAGCAGGGGTCCTCAGTCTTTTTGCAGGACAAATAGTTCATTAATGTTGAAATCTACTGAGACTACAATATAGGTGATTTTTGACTGCATCTGTGGCAAGCACCTGGTGAAATCACAATTAATTCTCTCCCCTGAAATACTGAGTAGTCAGAAGTTGCTTTTTAATCATTGCTCTTTCTCTATTTTATATGAATACCAATGGATTGTGCAATACTATTTTAAAAAACATTTAGAAGGAAAACTCATCACCGGTTGCACATTAATTTTTTATAAATGTCATTCTACATTTATACCGGCAAAGGCAGCAATCTATGCAAACCAGATTTGAATGGTTCGCGAAGCAGAGTATTTACAAACACCTTGGATTCTTTAGCATTCACACTCTTTCTTCCTGCCACAGTGAATTTGAATTGGATACCACAGCTGCTGTCAGATCCAAACACAAGTGCATCCTTCAGCTGCCACCCCCTACCAAGAATGCCAGGCAAAATCTGCCCATCTTTCATCCACATCCCAGGCCCTGTTGTTCACAATTAGTATTTTTGTTGGAAAAGGAAAAATCAAAGGATAGCAGAAGTTCAGCATCTTCCCCATTGCTGGTAGGACAGAGGGGTTTTGAGAAGCACAAACTGAATAAAACCCATCTCTAGGATGCATCTGCAGCCCTTCAAATTGATTCTTGTGTTCCCCAAATACTACCACCATCATTTTAGGTGGCAATATGTACCCAAACAACAGAAGTCACATGCCATTGCTACATTGATGTCATTAAAACATTAAGCCTTCATTAAAGGATGCTCCCCATCAGAACTACAGCTAACTAACCCTAACTCCTAGTCCACCCAGAAGATCATGGTATCACAGTATGGTACAATGTTTTTTTGGTGTTATAAAATACAATAAAAGAGTTAGGAACATTATGCTTGCTGGACCATGAAGACCAGTATCCACATACCCAGACAGAACCCATGTAAAAACCAGGTAGGTATGACTCATCTGTCTGTAAACCCAGTGTTTAAGAAGCAGAGCAAGGGGATCCCTGGCGAAAGTAGCAAGTTAGACTGGCTGAATTCCAGAGCTCTGTGTTCAGTGAGATATCCTGCTTCAGTAAAAAATGAGGAGGGCTGGCTATAGAGAAGGACACCTGGCATAAGCCTCTGGATTCCACATACATGCATACATACACACACATACACACACACACACACACACACACACACACACACACACACGATGCAGACATGCATGCATACATGTACATGCAAAAGCAAACCAAAATAGAACAAAAGTCATGTTAGGCTTTTTTCCACCCAGAAAATAAATTTATGTACAAAATAGGAAGAGAAGAATGCATTAATTTATCCATGTATCTCCTGTACCTGTTTTAATCTAAATCTGATCTCATTTAGGGGGATTTTGGAAACCACTGTTTCAGAAAAGCTCTTTATATGGGTATTCAGGACCTCTTGATGATCATTTCCCCACAAATAACAGATAGTACACACCCACCAATAACAGATAGTACACACACCAGGGTATGACCTGCATGGGCAAAGCGAGATGAAGCCTTGTGTTCATCCAGATGAATCTCCCACAGCTAAGTAGCTCAGAGCAAATTGCAAACATTTTGTGTTTGGAGCAGCTTCTCTAGAGAAAGGCACAGGCAATATGTGCAATGAGTGACAGTTTCTTAAAGGTTAATATCTCCTTTAATCTATTTCTACAACAGGAAGGGAAATACAGTATTAGCATTGGGTGTGCTTGGGGGATTAGAAAAACAATTTCAGCTATTATGTATATGTTAGACCACAGGGAAAACAGAAATCCTCCACATTCATTTTACGTTTCAAAATATAAAATGCCTTAAATATATGTATACATTTTCCTTTTTACTAAAGATATGCCTTATGTGTGAATGTGTGTGAGTGTGTGTGTGTGTGTGTGTGTGTGTGTGTGTGTGTGTGTGTAAGGGAAGAAATAAAACCACCCGTAAAGCCAGACCAGAGACTTGTGATTGTCACGTTAGGTAATGAAACCATTAAATGCACGGTATTAAGAAAAGACATGATGCAATTAGCCAAGAAATTACTCTGATCTCAGTGACATTTTCAAAAAATCATAATACAATATACATCGGAAGACATGATTGACAGCCTAATCCAGTTTTGATGGAACGTAGTCCACACACTGTGTGTAAAGCAGCGCATGTCCAGATAAAGCCCACAGCTGTGAATCTCTGATATGTCCTTACAGGCTTGTCACCCAGGAAATTCCTCAGGTTTAAAAGATGATGAAAGTATCGACCATTAATGACAGGATCATCTCCTGCCCTGAAATAAAATGTACTAATCCTTTTTGCTAGGTCTATGAATTCCTAATATAAATTATATAAACTCTCGTAATTCATCTCTGTTAGCACAGTTGTGTTTGGAAATTGTACAGCAGTCTTTGCCCTATTTGAAATGCTAGATGAAAGCAAGACATGTTCGCTTAAGCTGCTGCATAAAGTAATTTAACAGAGGGGACAGAATAACTTCTAGATAATGAGAACTACAGGTTTTCAAAATGGAAGTGTAAAAGTTCTTAGGTGGCTGGGTGGATTTAGGCTTCCTCTTTACAGAGAAGCCAGAAATACCAATGCCCACTCTTTCACAGTTCTTTTACTCCAGGGGTTAAATAAAGGGCATCAAACAATGGTATGTGCTTAACCACTGGTGATGGGAAATTTCTGATTATTAATCAGAGACTTTAGAAATTTCAAAGAAAGAGTTTTAGCAAATAAATGATGTGAAGGGGGACAAACTGGTTGACTTTGTGAGTATGCTCGTGTGAAGGAGGGAAGGAAGACCACAGCATAAACACATGTCTACAGCATGTTAGAGACTACTACACATTAGAGTCAGCTTTTCCAAAATTTATGGTAAAGGGATAAATGAAAGGTATTTTCAATGATTTAGTATGCGTGGGTGTGTATACCATGTGTGGGAGAGGGTGCCCTCAGGGGCAGGAAAAGAGCATCAGACCCCCAGAGTCCGGGTTATAGGCCTGACATGGGTGCCGAGAACTTAACTCAGGTGTCCTCTAAAAGAGCAGCAAGCAATTTTAAAAGGTGAGCCATTTCTCCAGCCCAGAAAGATAGTTGATTTTCAAACCCTACAATTATCCTACATCAACAATGCATGTAAAATGTAATAATAATTTTCTCAGTGCATTTGTAAGCTGGTTAATTTATTTCTTTTTTATGTTTCACCACCTCCTCTTCCTCTGCATGTGTGTATGCCTGCAAGTATGCATGTGTGTATGTGTGCATGTGTATGAATATGTGTGAGTTTAAGCACATATGTGCAGGTGTGTGAGAGAATGTTGTATGGGTTAGTGTAGTGTGTGTGTGTGTGTGTGTGTGTGGTGTATGTGAAAGAGAGAGTTTGTGAGAAAGAGTAAATTGAGGGGCAAAGGAAGGTTGTGTGTGACCTGTTCTAACACCCTCTAGTCACTTGAAACAGGTCCCTCTCTAAACCTAGAGCTTATCAGTTTCTACATAGGCTGGCAGACAAGCAAGCCTGTCTCTCTGCCTCCTCAACACACAGAGTGCACAGTCACACCCAACTTTATGTGGGTGCTAGTGGTCCAAACTCAGGTTACCCTGCTTGCAGAGCAAGTACTCTCACACTGGCCATCTCCCCAGAAACACCTCCCTGGCGTTTACTTTTGTATTTTTAAATTGGGCACTTAGCATTATTTTGTTTGAATTATACTTGGTACCATTTCACGGTTCCTATCCGAACACAGGACAAGCTTTGCTCTTAGGGCTGTAAAGTAGAAAGGATGAAATTCTGCAAGACAAGGCTAAGCATGGGAAGACTCATTTTTAAAATGAACGCAACATATTTCATCCATAGAGGAAATAATAAAGTAGTAAAGATGATGCTGTTACTCAGAATACATTGGTAATTGACCTTTGGAAATTTCTTGAGAAAAATGGGAAAATCACACCATCATCTATGATGAGATCTGTCTTTTACTGCAAACAAATATTTACACTGTTTTATTTATCTGCTTTTGCAACTAGGCTTGAAATGATATTGTTGTGTTTTCTAAAACGAAGTCCGTCTTCACTTTGTATACAATTAAAGCTACTATTGTCCTTTGTAGGACATGAATAACCTTGTTATTCCTAATCACCAAATGCACATCCTGTCCCGAAGCCTATGGTGAATGGATAAGCAAATGAGGTCCACACAAGGAAGGAGACCTCAGCAAGGAAAAGAAATCAATAGCTGATACACACGACCACATAAATGAATCCCAAATGTATGCTGGATGCAAAAGCAAACACAGAGAATACATTTTACAACTGGTTATTTGAACTGTCCAGATTCAACAGTATTGGAGAAAAGAGCTTGCCTGTCGTATACAACAGGTAGTTGGACTCACTCAAAATGCTCTGAGGGCTTTTTTGGTTAAAAAAAAAAAAATGCTTCAAAATTATATTGTAATGAGAGGTATTTGATTTTGTAAGTTACTAACACCCCTTGAACTGTATATTTAAAATGACTGGATTTTATGGCATGTAAGTTATAAATCAATAAAGCCATATTTCTTAAGAAAGAAGCAATACTAAAAGATGTTCCTTTAAAATGAAAAAATAAGAATTGGGGGCAGGGGAAAGGGTTCTTAAGGTGACTGCATGGCTAGAATGATGGCAATTGAAATAAAAATAATTACATTTGTAGTCAGCTTTCAAGGGTATTGCTATATGGAAGTCTATTTAATTACAGCTACTCCTGTTTTGAAATCAGGTCTTAATTGAAGCCAACACTGAGCAATGTTCACATAATCAGCTTATTTTTGACACATTATTTTTTCACCGTTCTCTGTTTTGCAATGAAACTGTAGCAGAAATGATCACCCCTTGCCCGTTTTGCAAGAAAATTTGCTTCCACTAACCCAACCCTAACTTCAGAGCCAACAGCCTTTTCTATTGTGACTCCTATAGGAAACAGAACAAGGGAAAGCCAAGTCTTTTATGTCTGCATGGAGAGTTAGCTTCAAAACCATTGTCATTAGATCAAAAGCTAACCATGTATATAGAGTCCCACTACTCACAGGGATTAAAGATCCCCCACAGGTAGGATGGTTACATCTGACTCAAACTCCTCAAACTTCAGCAGGTTTTAAGAGTAAATACTGACGTTTGAGCCAATGCACTTTTTGTAAGGGCTTGGAAAAAGGGAAAATATCCTATTTCATGTTTGTTACTTGAACTCTTTCAAGTATGCACAAGACTATCAGGCACAGGCAGAGACAGACTAACCCTAACAGTTAAATGTAGGGATGGGAACAATAAAGGGTACCATTACAGTGCAGCTTCACAAGAGCCTGCAATTCCACTGCTCTGGAAGCCTTGGCATGTATTCAGGGTCAGTAGAACTGTGGCATTAACACACACAGTAGTTTCTTAATGTGCTTGGTCTAGAATTATTTCTTGCATTTGAATGTTGAATATTTTGGATCTTTACTCCCACAGTATTTTCTTGATATTTCAAGCAGTGGTGTCTTTTATTCCAAATTGTATTCTGTGCTGACCATTGTTTGGAATACCTTTATTACTCTGCTTTTTTTTTTTTTTCTTTTTTAAGCATTTTCAAAGCAAAAACAAAGATTAAACAACTTCAAGTTGTTAGCAACTCTAAATATCAAAGAGAAGGGGGAGCTCTCCTCTGAAGTAAGCAAAAATATGAAGGCAGAAAGTAACATTTGAAGCTAAAATTACTGTGAAGATCGTGGTACCCAACCCTTTCAGTTTCAACTCCACTTGTTTATTGATCAGTGTTGATTTACTTGGCGAGGCGTGATTCTGATACTGTATGAAAACCCTTCCCCTATGTCCTCCTTGGAACAAAGTTCACAGAGACCTTGATAAAAAGTGTGCATTATTTCCCAAGGTTTACTCTATGGCATTTTATTAATTTGGGGGGAAAATCACAGTTGTGCTTTTTTGTATCTAAATGTTTGTTCCTTTATTGAAGTCACTGAAGATCGTAGACCTAAATGCTTTTACTTTACCCCCCACCAAGCCACAGGATCACAAATTGCCTGAATTTAGAAATTTTTTTCCTCTTAAAACATGATCTTTATGGTATTCTGTCTTATTTAGAAAAGGTTTATAGCATTAAAAAATTCTAATTGGGTCAGAAAGTAATCAGGCATGCATTAAATTGTGTGTAAGATTTGAAAACATTTTCAGAGTGTTTCTCATTTTTTTAATTTGGGTGATCAGCCACAATTTTGTATTGCATTCTGAAGTCGAAGATTATCTAAGTGGGAAGCATCCAAACTCTGACCATGTAAGCTGCTATTTCAGTTTATATAAGCTGAAGGGTTAAATGGACATGAAAAACTAACTGTTTCGGGGCCATTAACATTTCTAACTTTAAAAATGAGTGTCTCTCTGGTGCGTGCCGATTATGAGCTGCTTTCTGTTAAAAATGCAGCACTCTGAGCGAAAACATTACACGTTTACTCTCACTTTCATTAGACATTAATGAGTAACCTGACATTTCTCATTTGATGTAAAAATTCATTTGCAAAGGATATTCCCACAAGCAAAGACCAACTCTTCTATCTCCTCATGTCACAATCAAATCTGCAGAGTGTAAGAGAAATAAATAAAATGCAGGAAAAGCTTTGAAAAGACATTTGAATATCTGGCATAATGGGCCAGAATTCCTCCACAAACGATTAACCATTTCCTATACATATCTGAAGCAAATGCAAGTGAGCTGAATGCCACAAAAGCTATATCTGGGTCCAGTTGAGTATTTAAAGGGAAAACAACTGAATATACAACTCAATCACTATTTGGGAAGGAAAGAACAAATAACAAAGAAAACTATGATACAGGAAGAGAGAAAAGTCAAAAGGGACTGGGACAGGGAATAAGAAAGAGAAAGAAGACATGATTTACATAGGACATATTTTCTCTCCCAGTGTGTCTTAAAACTTGTATCAACTCTGCAAAGTATTATACATTTAATATAAGTCAAAAGAACTGAAAATTAATTTTAATGCTACTTAAGTAATTAAAGGATGATAATGATGGTGAAACTCATTCAAATGAAGTTGCTTTTGAGTTTTCTGGAGTTTATGATTTTTGTTTTCTGATTAAAAGTAAATGTTAAATTTTTTTCTGTCAAAATCCTAAATGGCTTTTTGACGGATTTGTTATGGTTAATTAATTACTTTCATTTGCACTAAGTTGTATACTTGAAGATGAATAGTACATGATAACAAGGCCAGCTTCTGTGAGGAAGACCTTTGGCGGTCTATGCAGTCTGCTGCCTCATTACAGAACTAGCTATCTGCAGGAAGCCTGACTTTGAAAGGTACAGCCCATCCCATAACACCCTCCCCTAACTGAGATGATTGTAGCTTCTTCCGAAAAGTGATGATTAGGAGAGAGAAAAGCAAAACGGAATGCCGTATGAATATTTCATGTAAATGAAAGCAGGCACTTAGCGCCGTGCATCTTGATTGAAGCTAGAGTGCCTCTAAACGCCTTGACATTGAAGGGTTCCGACTCCCCTTCCCTCGATGACTACTTCAAGAGCTGCAGTTAATAGAGGGATACGACCATGTTTAGCTGAAGGGCTCTTTATTACCGGCTGATACTAAATAAGACCACAGGCCTCCGGTTAGCATAAGCGAATCCTAGATGAAAGAGACCACAGACAAAACCGTAAGCAAGATGGGATGGTTTCATTTTTGGTTTTGCCTTCTCTCCTTGGAGCAGCACTGTTTGTTTCACTTTTCACCCCTTTCAGGAGAAAGCTAAACAATTCAAATTGGGCAGGGAGCAGGCTCAGGGGAAACAAAAACGTCACAGAGACGACATCAGAACATGTGATGTTAGGTCTTCCTGTATGAAAGATAGTGGCGATGGCCAAAGAGAAGAGTCTTCATTGTGAAGGTTTTGTCTTTATTTTTCTTATGGTTTATCTTCATTTTTCATTGTGTGTCTGCATGGTTTGTGTGCATGCATGTGGTGCCCACAGAGTCCACATGAGGGAGTCAGAGGCCCTGAGTGGGCTGCCCAACACTGATGCTGAAAACTGAACTCGGGTCCTCTGCAAGAATTGTACCATTCTTAACCACTGAGTCATGGCTGCAGACCTCCCACTATGTGCATTTATCCCATTATGTGCATTTTTAGATACAATTATCTTTAAGATAAGTTGTGCTTTTCTAAATGTATGTGATAAGAAATCAGTCCTTATCACCAGTCCATATTTCAAGCTCCATCCTCCTCAATGGTAGGGAGATCTCTCAGGCAATTGAAAGGAAATTATTTCAAAATACCAATTCTGGGTGGCTGAAATCAAGCTTTATATACAGGGTCCTGTGGAAGACAGGCTCGCTGATGACACCACAAGCCCTCCTTCAATGTTGGAAATCCAGCTCATTGCCCCAAAAGATGCTTAGGTAACTGCCTGCAGCCAAAGCCAGGATTACGGGTTAATTAGTTCTTCTCAAGCCCTCGGATGCTGAACAGTGAGTAAAATCTCTATGAGCTGTGACCATCAGTGAGTTCTCTGTGTGTGGTCTAAAAGGCCAGTGCCCATCCCCTCACATAGCTGAAGCCCCCAGTACTAGATGCTACTTCTTGTCTGTAAGAGTTCCCCAGCCACAGAAACAGAAGCAAGGAAGATCTATCACAGGACAGCTTCCAGTGTGCTTAAAAGTCCAATTCTACCAAGTAACAGGCTATACAAAACCCGGTGACAACTTTCGTACTTTGTTAGTGTCCTTTACTTCCGACCCTACTCGGGAGCTCTTGGGAGCCCTGCAAGTCCTGTAAGTTAACATTGAACACATGAACAAGATACGACTGCAACATGCAGAAACACACAGGTATGGGCTGAGGCACTGAGAATTTGAAGTGCTCTGCAGGCACTTGCATCTGTGTCGCTGAGTCAGGGACAAGGGAAAGACTGAAATCAGTCAGCCCAGCTGCTGGTCAAATGAGAAACTTGCCCCAAACTCACTTGCTTGAGGAACTGTAAAATCAGTCTGATTTTAGACATGACCCTTAGTCTTCCTTACTTATTTTAACAAAGTTATATCATGATTACACTTCATAAATAAAGTCATATGGATTCCTTCAAATATATTTAATCATTAATAACTTCTCTTTTGTGTTGTAGTACCATGGATATTTCTTAAAGAATAGTATACTGAAACAAACTTCATGCAAGTTTACAATCCTTACTTTCACACTGATCATACAATCAAGCCTGCCTACATTTTTGGGGGAAATAGATTTCCTCTATGTCAGTGCTGCCTTAAATAAGAATTATACTAAGATTAAGCCTCTTGTCTTAACTGGCAGGTATACAGATATGGTGAGCCACAGAGCGGTCTACTGCCTATATGGTCAGGCTTTGAGGCCATTGCTCATTAATCCCTCATTTCACTCACTGTATAAACCTTCCTAAATGCCTGCTATTCTCCAAGCTCTTGATTCAATACCAGGATCATCTATTATCACTTAAAGAAGGGTTCACATTTTTTTTTTCCCCTGGAACACCATCTTCCCTAAGTTATCCAATCAAATGTTCCCACTAGAGACAATGTTGAGAGCTGACCGGACTGAGGCTTGCTTAGTTCTCCCCCATATGGTCTGCATATGGCTTCCAAGTGAGGTCTTTATGTGAAACTTCAGATACAAGGATGCAGTGACTTTTCAAATGACATTAGCACTGTAAGACAGAACAAAGAAAGTCCTGCTGTCCTGCTGGCTTTCTGTGACTTACAAAGCCTGACAGTAACACATGTAACACTCAGAGCCATGGGAAGCAGCACAAGAAAACTACATGGAATGTTTAGGAAATGACAAGTTGCAGGTCTCGGAGGCCATTGTTACCATTATTAAAATTAAACAGATTTAATCTAATATTCCACGGGCAGTCAGACAACTGACTTTAATACTGTAAACTGAGGCTTAGCTTACATTGTATTGCACTCAGCCTAATGCTTTAATTAAGTTTTGATGCAGCTGCTGACGACAGCCCTGTGCACAGGGAGGCCCTGAGCCACGGGCTGCCCTGCCTTCTGGAGCATAGTCCCTGGGAGCCAGGCAGGAGCAGCAGCCATTGATGCCACTGCTAGAAATTTATGAAAGAGCTGCACTGAATTTTATCGTAGTACATAGATCAATTCTCAGGACAGAGTCCTTAACAGTGTATTCGGAGGGAGACTAGGTACAGAACCAATTTTATCTGCCTCGGTGATGTGTAAACTGTGTGAGGAAAGACATCTCCCAACTCTCTCATGGCTTACCTTCCCTGGTGACCATTTATGCATGTTCTTGTAAATATATCTATTTTACAAGTGAAGGGAGGGAGGGGTATACTCTTTACATTCTCCTTTGAAATGACCTTGAATTGGGAGCACTAGAGTCATTCAGGAAATTATCAGCCAAGTAGATTTCCATAATGACTGGTGGGTGAGGATTGCCACTCAGAAAGCACTGGTGGCAGGCTCTTGACCAGAATGTCTTCTGCACAGAGGCTATTTCTTTCAAGAAGCAAAGAAAAACACTGTGTGCCCAGGTCTCGAAGTCAAGTCCTTGCCACAACACTCTAGAGGACTTGGCTTGTGCACAAGCTGTCACAAAGAACATGACAAAAGAGACGTTGATTTGCCATTTTCTCCGGCAATGAGCACCAAGAGAGAAAGGAAAAAGCCCTTTCCAAGCCAGTGTTCAGGTAATCAGTGGCTCTCACAGTGGCAGGGGGGCAGGACAACAGCAAGAGGAGTCTTTGCTTAGTGTTATTTATACCAAGACTACAGAGTCCATATGTAAGCCAGACTGATTGAAATCTGTTTCCCGTCTCTCTGCTTCCAGACTGTCTGGATAGAGGATGGCACTTTAAATCTTACACATTTTCTTTTTTCAGCTACTTCCCTTTCCTCCCAGTTTTGGGCACAACATCTGAAGAGTGATGCAACCTACAGTGGCGCTCAGACAGATACCTGGTGGACAGATTTCATACACGTAGCACAGAGTCTCACATAAGAAGGGCTCTACTGCCTCAGCTTCAGGTAGGTGAAGTGCTCTGTAAAAGAACAGAAAACAAATATTTTCAGCTTTCAAGACTCTGTGTTCTCTGCTGCAAACAATCAAGACTGCCATCATAACATGCAAGCAGCCATTGCTGAAACACAAACAAATTAATGTGCCTGCGTTTGCATGCAACTTGACGGATGCTGGAATTTGGGATTCATGTACTTTCCTAATTTCACAGTAGGTTGTTTATCAAACTAATTTTAAATAGCCAAATTATCATTCTTTGCTTCCAGACCCTATACTAAGAGACAGCAAGTAGAGTTTGGCCTGTGAGGTGTGATTTGCCAACTAGAGGAAGATCATATAGGCTACTAAGTCTATGAAAGGTATCTCATACAGATTTTTTCCCTAAGATATGTGTGTTATCCTGTAAGCAGCGAGCTTATGGTAAATCTGCTATGTGAGACCCGAGGCACAAAAGTGATCAAGTGAGATGACCAAGAAGAGGATGAGAACTTTTAATACAGGGAGACTCCTAAAATACCATTGCCCACGGTTCCGCATACATGCTGAGTTCACAGCTAGCGGTAATAAGTATATCCCAATCTTAACCATCACACACACTTTTTACTCATAGACAAATATGTATATACTTCAGTCAAAATATATCTCAACGGTAACAGTGACCTTATTACTTCTCTCATGTGATCTGTATGGTTGTATGGGAGTGGGAGGTTGGGATGAAACAAAGTGCAGTAAGTGGCTGTTGTTGCTTTCGAGCTCACCTCTTAGCAAATGTGGTACAGTGGCAAAACCAGTTTGTGGATGCTGGTCTGTTAGTAGTCTCTATTTCTATAAGATAAATAACACTGCCAAAAGTAATCTTAGTATTTAAAACATGGGACATGTATAAGCATAAAGAAGACAACACACCATTCGCCCTCCCAAGTCATCTTTAGAAAGCAAAACCAAGGCCTCAGTAAACTGCTCTTTATATAATGACATTTTATCCACAGTGGTACATTGCTACAAGTTCTGAAAAATATTTTTCCCATTTATCTTTGTGTGGTTCATAAAGGGAGATTGGACATAACATGACTTCAACATTTCTATCAGGTAGGATTTTTTTTTCTATCAAATTCTCGGGATTTAAAAATAGTAACAACATTTTTTTTTAAAAATCAGGTAACTTTCCAAATGCAGTAAACTCTCTGCTTCAGGAGTTTCAGTTGGTGGTGCCAATGTTAGGATCAGTTACCTGCTTGGAAACATGTGTCATGGAAGGATTGAGGCCATTTTCAACTTATCTAGAGTGTAAAAAACAAACTCTAATTCCTGAATTGGCTTGAATAATGAGAACAAACTCCATTTTGTCCAAGAACCTAAGACATTTGAGACACAGTGGATTTTTCATGCAATCAGTGGTTAAAAATGTTCTTGCCACTCAGCAAGGTTCTCAACATTTATTTCCTCCCAAATTTCACATGTTGTGATCCTAATCTCCAGTGTGTGTTGAAAAAGAGGTGATTAAGTCATGAAAGTAGGGCTGAGAATATGAAAATTAGCAAGCCACAGTTCCTGTCCCTACCACCTGCCCAACTACTGGTAGACACAGACCTATAAAGATAACAGCACACTACAACAATGCCATGTGAGTACCCACAGTGGGTGTGCAAGGCTGTCTACGTGTAGAAGAGAAAACTTCACTAAGGAGGTACACTTTCATCACAGCTTTAAAAGATGACAAGGATGGAGGCCATCCCATGCTTGTTCCCCATACCAGGCAAATAAATCTTCCAAAGTGCAAAGTCCTGGGGTACCTGCTAGGCTGGTGAATATGACTCCCTGCATGCCTCCATCATAGCTGATCAAGTCACCCAAAATAATGTTGCTTTCTACCTCCTCTATAAACTAAATTGTAGACCCCACCTAAAGGTAATATATGTCTAACTAATAGAGCAATAAGGCACTGCTGATGAACAAAAACAAAACAAAGTGAATAATGCATTTTCCAAAACACTTTTTTAGTGGTATGTAACTCAGAATCTATAAAGTTCATTTATGAATTATGCAGAATCTGTCATATGATTTGAGAAGTTGGGGAAGGGACAATAAATGATGAATTAACAGCATTTGTTATATTAATAAATGATGCATTGAAAAAATAGTAGCCAAAACAAAATCAGGGATCTCAAATACTAGACCATATCAAAACAAATAAAGCTTTAAGACTTGGCACTCTGGAAGAAAATCTACAACTTGGTCCTCCCTACTACTCACCTTCAAAATAGTGTGAAGAGGCCTCCATCAATTTCCCCAGCAGCAGATGGGAGTTGTACTTGGGATAAGTACACCAAGCTTTGGCTGTCTCCTATCCACCCCTTGTGCCCTGATTTCTACTTGGTATCTCAATCCCTGAAGAAGACTTGAGTGTCAAACTTAAGATGAACTAAAACCCTGACATTCTGTCTAGACCTTTCTAAGTGGGTCTCTAGAAACCCTGACCACACACTGGCCATGACCATGAACCTCTCTGTTCAGACTTCCCAAAACAGCATTGGTGAAACACCCATTTACCCACCTTCTCTTTGAGATTTTCTAGTTTATCTCATCTCTATCCACAGGCTGAAGACATTGACAATGGGATTGCCAAATCCTTTCTATACTGAACAATTGTGCTTTCGATGAAGGACCTAGGACCAAATTTAACATCTTCCAACTATCCCTAATTCCAGACTTCTCCATAGCTGCTGGTCCAGCCCACAGGCAGATTTTTTTTTTAGGAGAGCTAATCTGTCATAGAACATACAAGCACATTGCTTTCTACCAAAGACCTGTTAAAACAGCCATATATAATGCTGTTTCTTCAGAATCTTAGAGGCAGCTCATGCGAATGTGTCTTAAGCCTTTATATTTTAGCGTTGCTTCAGTGTAGGGTTGAAATCAGAATCTAGCAAGCTACTAAATTCACAGCACAAGGCTTTGATTAACACCTATTAACTTCCACACCTTAGTGATAAAGACGTGAAAGCAATTCCATTTTCATCCATAGATTTAATGAACAGTCTCTTAGAACCTAATAGTGTATGCTTGTTTCCTCATACCTTACCAAGCTAATAAAACAACTAGAAGACACGAAAGAAAATACCAAAACAAAGCAAGCAAAACAAAACAACACATACACGCACGCACACACATACACACACACAAAATAGAAAAAAAAAAAAAAAAGAAGAAGAAGAACTGGCAGGGACTCAGATAGTAAAGTACTTGTCAAGCAAGTTTGCTGACCTACCTTTGATCTCCAGAACCCACATAGGGCAGCTGTGACATGGGTGCTCTTAATCCCAGGGCTGGAGAGTTGGGAGGAAAGGGATCCTTAGAGCTTGCTGACCTGCCAGAAGTGGCTAATTGGTGAGTTCTGGGTCAATGAGAGACCCCATTTCAAGGGCGGCGAGGGGGGGAAGGGGCGGACAGTGCTTGAGGAACAACACTCAAGATTAATCATATTTTCACACATGTGCATATACAATTATGTGCACACACAAAAATGCAGAGGGGGTGAAAGAGAGGGAGGGAGGGGGGGCTTTCGTTGGTAAAATGTCAGCAAGTGATATAAAGATATTCTCCAAGTTCAAGAACAAAGTTTGAGCCATGGATTATTTTTAATACCATGACTCACATTTGGTGTCTAAAAGGTTGCTTCACTGTGAACAATCATTAACCCCCAAACCCAGCCAACCTCTTACGAGCATCTAACAATGATTCTCATTTTAGAAATCAAAATAAGTCTAATTAAAATTAACAGTGACTTACCAGCCTTAGGAGCTGAGGTTTTAAAGAAAACCTTTAATGTGTTTATATTGTCATTTACTTTTAATTCCCAATTTTCTGTCTTCACTGGTTAGACAATTAACCAGTACTCAAGTTTGTGAAATACTGAGAAGCATTAAATTTACATAAATGAAATAAATTAACATAGTTAAACAATAGAACGTTGCCTTGTGACATCTCCATTTTCAGATGTCATCAACAAATAATCAAGATACAAAATCAGGGTAGGCATTGTTCCTTAATAATTGCTTAGATTATCATAGATCTGCTAATCATTACAATATTATTCAGAAATTTGTTTTTAATCCCACTAACATGTTGCTGCTGACTGAAACAGCTAACAGCATCATCTTCTCTAACAGCAGCAAAATGCCAGAGAATTGATTTTAATTGGGTTTTAGAAAAAGAATTAGGTGGAACTCAAATATGTCATTCAATTTCTATGTCAAGGAGCCTCTCACAAAGGATTATCTGGTAGGCTGGACTTGAGGACAAAGGGTCTAATTTGGAGTTCTGTGATTCAAGCATTCTGCACTGAAGTATTTTTGTACCACTCCGGATTTTTCAGCAGAAGTCTCTGCTTTAAAATAGTAAAATAGATTCCAGGAGTTTGGCTCAGTCTTCCAAACAGATAAATAAGTGAAGGGAAACCAGAGAAATGCTTTTATTTACAATGGGCCATTTTTACGTTCTGAGATCAGAGGGTCTGAGGATCAAAACACTTCTTTTATGTATGTGAGTGCATGTATTCACACGGCTGTATATACTCGTCCATATTGGTACACAAGTAAATGCGTACGAGGAGGTGCAAGTAAAAGATAGACATCCACATCTTCCTTAAACAACCTTGGTTTCTGAGACAGATCCTTACTGAACCTGGTGCTCACTAATTCCACTAGACTATCTGTCAAGTGAGCTGCAGACACCCCCAATCTACACCCCGCAGTGATGTGTTACAGACATGCACTTTTACAAGGGTTCTGGGAATCCAAACTCAGGTCCTCACACTTGCATAGTAACATTTTTATCCACTGAGCCATCTCTCTGGATTCCAGATATCATTTTATCCTTTACATTTCTAGAAATCCATATGCATAGCTATTCTGAATGACTTTCAGAGAGAGCTATTATCTGTATTTCTTGTCCTTTTTGACCACCCTTGTAATTTGGGGACATTTGAAGCTGATGCTAATTGAGTGATCTCCACGGGAGGTTGGAATAACTTTCTCAACTCAGCATTGGACCAAAAAATGAAATTAACATTTTGTAAATATTATAATATTTCTTTTGAAAAATAATTCCACTTTTATAAATGACATGTGTAAAAGAAAAAGAAAACAGCAGCAACATCAAAATAATTTAAAGAAATTCTACTATAGAGAAGGATTTGAGCTCCAAATTTTCCTCAAGCCCTTTGAGAACTGTTTGTTTTTAGAGTAAAACCCCTTAAGGGTTTTACTACCTCTGTGTTGTGAAAGACAATCTTTCCAGGTTCTTTTTATTTGATACATGCTGAGTGATTTTTGTTTTGTTACTGTTTTGCCCATAGTCTCACTATGTAGCCCCTTGCTGGCCTGGAACTCACTAACTACATTAGACCAGGTTGACCTCAAACTCACAGAAATCCACCTGCCTCTACCTCCTGAGTACTGGGATCAAAGGTGTTCACTACTGCCACACCTAGCCATACTTCATGATTTTAAGAACTAATGTCTTCAGCTGATATCTGTAAGGTTATCTCATGTTTATTCCTTGGTTGCTTTCATTCATGTATGTGCCCATCCATCCACTCACAGAAGATGAATTAATTGCACACATACAATTCTGTCTGGTTTACTTCCCAGTAGTAGAAGACTTATTTCCTGACTTTATACAAAGCCAAAATATCCATACAAGATTTTTGCAACAGGATAAACACAAAACAGTGGGAATCCAGAGCTCTAGAAAAATGAATGCCATGTGGTGATAAAAGAATAATGAGTATCCATGCCAACCACTCAGTTCCAAAATGTAGCACACACAGATTAATTAACAAAAAGTCTAAATAGAACAAGCTTGGGATTCCAAAGTCACTTTAAGCCAACTCATATAATACATAGTATGCTTGAGATTTGAGATTGCAGTATGTTGGGGTGGTCCACAGAGGTGTGCATAAGAAACAGTGACACAAGGAATGGAGGGATGAAAGGGAGTTCACAAGAAAGATATGGAGGAGGGGTTATCCTGTTAGAAACTAGCAAGACTCAGAGAAACTACAAGCATTTCTATAGAGCATTCAGTAGAAGGATTAGTGATGGAGGGTAAACAGAACCACACAAAGCAAGACCTTGCCTCCGTTCTTAAAGAACACAGCCTTTAGCTAAACATGGTAGATCATGAACACACTACCATTGCTTGAGAAGCAGGTGAAGGAGCATCATGAATGTGAAGCCAGCCTAAGCAACATAGAAAGTTCCAGACTAGCCAGACTGTCTCTGAAAATCAAACAGAAAGGAGGGGGGAAAGGAAGGAAGGACCCTCCCTAGGGAGAGAGGGAGGGAGGGAGGGAGGGAGGGAGGGAGGGAGGAAGGAAGGACTCTCCCTCATAAGCCAGTGGCTGGCTGTGGGACTTCTGGGTCTTAGAATCTCTCTCTACTCTAAGAAAGTACTGAAGTGACCAAGTAGTTACTGAAATGCTACTGCAGCTGACACTGGGAGGTCTGGGAAATGTCTCAACAAGTAGAACGTTTTCTATGCAACCACATGGACCTGTGGTCATATTCTCAGCACAAGAAGACAGAGACAGAAAGATCCCTAGGGCTTGCCCCCCCCCCAGCCCAATCTAGACAGCTGTTGAGCTTCAGGTTCAGTGAGAGACTGTCTCAAATTATGAGATAGAGACCAGTGAAGGATGACACCCAATGATGACCTCTGTCCTCCACAGGTACATATGTAGGCACAGATGCCTGCATGCGCACACACGCATGCACACACACACACACACACACACACACACACACACACACACACACACGTTACTGAAGCCTGCAAAGAGCTTTAGTTTACTGGGAGTATATGATTTTATGTATCCATATTTGTCACAATAAAATTAAAACTGAGAAATGTTTGAAGCATGTATTTATTGATTTGTTCAAATGATAATAAAAGCATTGTCTGGCAATGTAAAATTTTAGTAGAAAATAACTCTTCAAAAAAACACAAAAAATCATTTTTGTAAATATCATTAATATTTTCCTTAATTAAAAAACTGAATTTTCCTCTCTACTTCTGGATTTCTTCTTCTTTAATATCAAAGCAACACCAAAAACTAATTACACTATATATACTTGAGAAAGCAAGGGTGTAAAACACAAACCATGTTCACCTATAGGGTCCCCTGAAAGCCTGTTAAGTCTATGTAGGGATGCCCAGGTCACCTGTGAGGATAATTGCACTGTGCTGGTTTGGAGACCAGCTTATGCTCTGTGAGAAAATTTAGCAATACCTGCATCTCAGAGGATGCCAATCGTTGACAGGTCCACAAAGAGGAAGGGGAAAAGAAAAACGGTGTTGTGCAGATGTGACACAAGGGAATGAGCAAGATGGTGTGGGTCTAAGAGGGATGCTTAATTCACAGGAGGTTACACAGAGAAGGAGTTCTGGAGTGTACACAACTTTCACAAATGGTACCAACAATTCTCGTGTCCTGTCACCATGGGCTTTTCACTGTCATGTAAAAACAATGTGTGGTTCTGGCACATGCTCAATATTGATGGGCCCTACAACAGAAATGATAATAAAAATAATCATGAATAACTTTGTGCCAACTAACTGAAGGTTTAAAGAGAGCACAAACATGTAGAGAAATACATACTACTAATACCTCCAAATGAGTAGTCTAATGAGGAAAACTGATGGATGAACCTCTTCTAGTCACACAGAGCCACTCATTTAGAGATGGTGTCCATTTGCCTAGTCAAATGTTCGCTCCAAGTGACCTATCCCTGTTCACTATTTCATGTTAATGTGATTTATAACATCACCTTGCCTTATATTGAAAAAGAAAAGATCTTATAAAAATCCCATCCTTGCAAATAAAATTTCAACCCCAAAAGATATCATCACAGAATATACCAAAGACTCTCTCTCTCACACACACACACACACACACACACACACACACACACACACACACACACACACTGATAGTTCTAAATACACACAAACTATTGCAGAGAATAAGTGAAGAAGAGCCACTCTCTGGAGGGAAAAAAAAGATGTGGAGTGGAGCTGGGAAGGATCTTGGAGAAAATAGGGAAGGAGGAACAACGGTCAGAATGTATTATATTTAAAAATATTTTCAATACTCTCTGCCATAATCCTGACACCCAAGTTTGTTGCTATAAGAGCAAGGTAAACTGGAGAGGATGGAGTTAACTCCATCCTCAGAAAAGGCCACCTTGAGAAATTCCCTGTGTAGGGCAAGACTGATTCAGCTCCAGCCAAGGAACAATAAACAGTTCCAAGGAGCACCCAAACCGTGCCCACCCCGGTCAAAATGACCTCATCTGGGTGGTCAGGCAATAACTCAATGACTAATTTTGGTAAATAATATCTTCTTGCCACAACTGTCCTTGTGGGCAACTGTTAGTAACAATTTTGAAATTTCCCTAACTTCCATGTCAATGAATCCAAAGGTCATCTACCCTTACACAATCCTGAACAGCCAAGGCACATACCACCCTGCTTGAGGTTTTTTTGTTTGTATGTTTTTTATAAACTCTTTGCAATTGAGACCAAGCACCCTTTTCCTGCAGCTGCTGTGCCAGTTTGCTGGACAGGGTCTCTGCCTAGGCTTGTAACTTAACATTAAACTTCGTGTGTTTGTATCAGTGAGTCGGCTCCCTGGTGGTCATTTTGGGGCTCTCATGACCTTAGCATAACTGTTGCAAGAAAGGAAAACCAAACCCTCCCCAAGAAAGGAACCTTAACTAAAAATTCCCAAGGTTCTGGGGAGATGTAAAGTACTATCCATTTGAGAATGAGAACCTGCATTTATATCTGAAGCACATGTGAAAGCCAGGTTTGGCAGTGTATGCCTGTAATCCCAACGATGATGCTAGGACACAGACAGATAAATCCCTGAAGCTCATTGGTCAGCCAGCCTAGACATAGCATGATGCCCAGGTCAATGATAAGCCCTGTGTCAAAAATTAAGCTCAAGAGCCATAGGGGAAGATGTCTTATTTCTCCACAGATACATGCACACATGGTGTATCCTCACTGCCATGTGTATCTACACAAACATACACACACACACACACACACACACACACACTCCAAAATAAGTAGAATGTAATTGATCACAATAATGAACAAAAGGGATTCATAGTGATTAAATTAGATTTATTTATTATTCAAAAATTATACAGTACATTTCAGACTATAAAACCAGTATAATTTACCACCTTAACTATTGAAGAAGAATTTTATGACCATGTCAGTAGATATTGAAAAAAACACTTGATAAATTGGATGTCTTAGCCAGGCGCTGGTAGTGCATGCCTTTAGTCCCAGCACTCTAGAGGCAGAGGCAGGCAGAGCTCTATGAGTTCAAGGCCAGCCTGGTCTACACAGCTAGTTCCAGGAAAGGCTCCAATCCAAAGCAATACAGAGAAACCCTGTTACAAAAAAAAAAAAAAAAAAAAAAAAAAAAAAACAAAAATGTTGAACATCTTTTTAATTGATCTAGAAGTCCCACCCAACACATTAACACATTAAGAAGGGGAAAACATAACTAGTAACACAAATGGTTGAATATAGTACAAGTCAGGTAGCTGACTGGGAGAAGGGATATAGTCCAGTGGGAGTGGGGTATCAGAGGAGGACTCACTGTCGGACAGAAGTGGAAGAGCAGGGAGTCAGTGAGCAGGCAGTTTTTATGGGGAAAATGTGGGCTCTTATGACCTTAACTTGCTTCATGATTCTATAAGGTCAAATTCCTAGAAGAGATCCCTTTTTTCTGGGCAGTGTGACCTGTACACCATTCACTAGATGATAATTTGTGCTCCTACTGACAATACACTTATGGAAGCTAGAAGTCAATGTTGTTATTATTGTTGTTGTTATTGATGATGATGATGATGATGTTGTTGTCCCCTGGGGAAACCAAAGCTTCTGACTTACCTAGACTAGCTTTCCATGTAGTTTTTGGGATCCAGCTGTCTCTGCCTCCCCAGGACTGAAACAACTACAGACATAGTAGTGGGCACACTTGTCTTTTTACTTGGTTGCTAGGGATTCAAACTCAGGCCCCTCATGTTTGCATGACAGGCACTTTACCTACTGAGCCACCTCTCCACATCTGACAGGTATAAAAGTCAAGCAAAAGAACAAGGAAGAAGGGAAAGTTCACAGAAGTGCTCCTAGGAAGCAGCTCTCTCTGGGGATCGGCCACCTCTCTGGGCACAGCCAGAGTACATGTTGGTCATCAAGGCCATCAGTCAAGAAGAGACAGACAGAAGGACAAGTGTGTACAAGCTAGAACCGGCAGACCACATCTGCTTCTGTCTGCTACATATGTTCTTTATCCTGAGAACTTCCCAGAATATTGCCACTGCTTTCTATAACTGTGTCTTCCTGATGTTGTACACAGACTCCTTTAGGCCAAGTCCAATTCAGCCCAGCAGGGAAGAGAAGATGTTCCCAACTTAATATAAGTTGGCATAGCACAATCTAATGTAACTGATTGACTGTGATACAGACTTAACAATGAAATATTACAAAGCACCCAAGATGAATACATCCAACTGCAAACACAGCATGGATAAAGTATATAAACATAGTTATAAAGCAAAACCCATGTCAAGCTTCATTCTAGCAGGATCTTATAGTATATGCTTCTTTTTACACAATGTTTAATAATAGGCTAAATTAAACATGGCTGTAGATGTGTAAGTGAAAAAACAAAACAAAACAAAACCAAAAAACAAAAACCTCTGACGGGAAAATCCAGAAATCTATTGAGCATCCCTGGCAGGGAGGAATCCTTCATCCAAAGCCAGTTTTTAAGAGTCCATTATTCACTTTCCAACTGCAATCTCTGAGATGCAATGATTTTGTTAGACAACAGTTGCTTTGTAGTTATTTACTAATTTTACATTCCCATTCTGTCCATAAAATATTTCAAAAACTAAAGAAAAGTAATATTTAACAATCTGACTTCTGTCAGCTAGGTCCCTTATGATAGGGCAAACAGACAACACACCATATTCAATCCTGAAGGTGTGCAGAGGCTCCCAACACAGGGAATGTTCCCTTAAAGGTCTGATGGGGTCCTCACTCACAGCTCTGCATTCATGCTCATGATGATTTAGAGATGTGTCCCTATGCATAGAATCATAAACACTATGCACTAAGTTATCCATAAAAACATATGGTTAGCTAGAACTTTCATCCAAAAAAGCCCAGGATTCCGGAAGCTAAAACAACAAACATACAAGTGAATAAGAGAGAGACAAAGCTAATATTTCTTTTAGAGCAAGCATTTCTGCATCCTTGGCTTGTGGAACAAAATCGGTGAGGATCAGTCCAAATTGTTAACAAAGTTGTCAAGAAAATAATTCGGTGAGAATTTAAATCTATCGTTATTTACAATAGTAATTACCCTAATTGGGAATAAAAACTACCCAGAATTCTAACACAGGTTATGTGACACTGGGCAAGTGGCTTGACCCCTCCAAACCCTGAGAGAGCTAGAGATTGACCTTTGCTCACATAAAAGCTAATGAGATGATCCACATGACAAGTTCAGGGTAGCACAGGGAAACCATAGACACCATGTTTTTGTTTTGTTTTTCCAAGGACTTTTAAAGCACCTAGGGATGATGGGAGTCCACACCAAAGCTAACCTTTATTTTTCTGAGAAATCACAAACCCGCATGAAGAAGGGAAAAGACATTTAAACATAGAACATGAATAGGAAAAATAAGAACATTCTGTAGGTCCTCAATATCGAATCACGTGGGAAAGTGTAGAACAAATTTGCCATGAGGCCAGCAACATAATGTTATCAGACTTCTTGTTATATCCATACAGGGAAAATCATGCATCTTCAGTAATAGTTTCTGAAATTAACCCTATTTCTTTCAGTTTGAAGACTCTTTTTCTAAAAGCAAACTTAAATTTCATTTCAATGTTGAAATACTAAAAGAATTTTATTTATGGGGTAAATTTTTTTTCAATAGTTCAAAGGTAAAACATCCAATTTAAGAGCAAAATAAACTTCAATGAAGAAACAGAAGCTCTTCAGTGGGAAAAATACTGATTTAAATTCCATTCAGTTGACTTCCCTGGGAAGTGTAGCAGCAGATGACATCATCAGCTTGAATGGATGTTATGCTGGCTTCATAACATCTAATGCTCAGGGCAGAGTTCCTGTGCACCCCAGACACAGAGCCCTGTGGAGGAGAAACTGAACTAAGTCTTTCTTGTCTCTTTAAAACACCAATGCTAAGAATCCCACTTCTTGAGGACATGCTAGAGAAAAGTACTCAGGGATTTCCAGAATAATTTTTCTCAAGATTCACCACTCCAGTGTATGCTACAATCCAGTGACACCTCTGTCTTTAGTCAATATATTTCCCAAGAGCCTAATGTACATTTCAATACTTTTTGTACATTAAAATGCCAGTAAAATAAAACAGAAGACAACTCTTTCCAACTAAACATAAGCTAGTGTATTTGAATAGATGGTTCACAGAACAGATCCAAACAATCTGAGGCAGTACTGGATGCCACTAGTCAAGAGAGTACAGTTTAAACGAGAAACACCAACATGAGAAAAGTAGACTAGCAAAATGCTAATAAAATAATCTTGTCTATATTAGGTCAGGCATGGGGAAAGTGACCCTTTCATAAAGTGCTGTTGGAGGAGAAAAGGAATTTCAGCCAAATTTGAATGGAAATCGTAAAAGATAGATTGGCCAGCTTTCCATTGAAAGCCTAGGTCCAACCATGAGTCTTTTAACAAAGATGAGCTATGCTGAAATGCCTATTTCGGGGCATTTCAAGCAAAAGCAGAAAGCAGCTTCCAGGGTGAACACAGTCAGCAAACAACACAGAGACTGCATGGCCAGGTGGCAACTCTCACTGATTCTATCTCCTTTTGTATTATCTGTGGGTATGCATGACAAAATCATAGGCTCTGACATTCAAGACCTCTTTTTCTTTTTTTTTTTTTTAAGAAGGCTGAATAAACTGGATGACTTGGGAGGGTTTTGAAGTTTGTGGATCTTAATTTCCTTCTCTATAAAGTATGCAGGCCTAGCTCATTGGGCTGTTTTCCTCATTGCCCAGCACAATATGGCACACAGTGAACATCAGGCCTCTTCTGAGGCCAGAGGATACTGATCCTTTTTAATGTGTCTAATCAGAAATTAGGTCTCACATCTCTCCATGGGAAACTGAGGTTTCTTTGGAGTTCTTTCTAGTCAGTCTTGAAGGAATAGGCCTGCTCTTCCATTGATACCCATGGATAGCTAACAGTGATCTGTGTTAACATAAGCTGAATGTCTTGTCTTCTCCACAGGACCTGCGTAATATCTTGCTTTTATACTCACCATCTCCTTCTACAGCTGAAACCATTCAAGCCCTACCAATTCAGTAAATTTAACCACCCCTGATGTTGAATAATAAACCTAAAAATAATTGATCTATAATTTCAGTTTAAATGATCTGACATAGGCAGGCTTCTTTTAAGCGACAGCAAATGGGATTTTTTAATGGAAATATTGATAAGCCCTTAAGTAAGCCCTTAAGTGATTGGGGAGCCGAGGACAATGACACTGATACTGCACCAATAAACCTAATGCCATGGAGACCGTCTTTTAAAGAAATGTGTCTTTTCTTTATCAAAGCATAATGCATAGCTTGACAACAGACATGTCAACAGTTAGGCCTCTATTCTTCAAACCGTCATGCTCTATTAATGCTGGTTTTCAGTGGGATTTACTTTGTCAAGGAAGGAAAGGCCAAAGAGGGAAGTCTATGGTCTTCCTAGTCACTAAATCCCTCTTCTCGCTGATGCACAAATGACTAACTACTCCCAGAGTCACAGAAAGAATGAGGGTTGAAAGCAGGCCAAAACCATCTAAGGAGCAGGGGGTAGGCAAACTAGCCTTGAATAAGCAAAGTCCTGCTTAGACAAGAAGAAAAGAAAACAGAGTAAGTGACAGGAATGCCTAGGGGTATCACCTGTTCTGTTTGCATCTGTCAGGTGGGGGTGATAGAGGAAGGTTTCCTCGGGCCAATAGAACTGAGTGTTCTAGCTGGAGCCAAGAATAGTGTCTTAACTTGGTTCCAAAGAAACCTAGGCATTTCACCCCAATAATCGGCTAGCAGAGAAACATGGTAACTTACATGGGCTTTCCTGGTAATCACAGGCACCAAGAATCGTAGGCAGGAGAAAGCAGCAGAGCAAAGCTTTGTTTAGAATGGATTTCACAGTGGTCTTTGGGTGCCAATGAGCTTTAGGTTTGCAATTTAAGAAACAAAATCTCAGATGTGACTGACAAGCAAGTTCTGATCCAGGATTGAGTGCTCAGAAACTTGAAACAAAATATTTGAGTCAAAGGAACTGACTCGCCTATCTGATTTTTGCATTATATTTGTTCCTACAATGACTTCAATTTACACACATGCATACATGCACACATGAACACAAACTCACGTGTACACATGCACGCACACACACAAGTACTCACACACCCCAGGAGACAAGTGTGCTCTATCTCCTCCTTTTTATAGGCAATGATGCTAAGGATGAGTAGAGAATAACACTTCCCAAGTGACTGTCACTGAACTCTGAATTTGTGTTGAGCACAGGGACTGATTTTTTTTCTAAGAAGTTCAAAATGTTTTTTCCTGTTAGCCCTTTTGAGCAAGGATCTCACTATGTAACCCGGCATGACCTGAAACAGTCCACACTGACCAAGCTGTCCTCAAACTTGAAACAATCTCTCCGCATCTGCTTCCGTAATTTTAAAAACATTGTGAGAACTCCCAGTGAAGACAGAAAAGTCACCAGCTAATTTTAAACTTAGCTGCATGCCAATAATCTGCCCCAACCTAGAATTCATCTTAACAACTTTCCTTAAATGTTACAAGAATAAGTAAATATTAAAGCTAGTATTATTTCTCAGATGAAACATAAAATGGTCATTACATTGATTACATTATACTTGTCTGTGTAAATCATTGAGAAAATCATGCTTTTAACTAACTTTTACAACTGAGAATTAGAAAATATGCATAAAATATTTAAATCATTGGTACTGAGGCTGAATTCCAAAGCCTAAATTTTTTAATATGCACATACAGCCTCATAAGAAGTGAACAATACAGTGTACATAATCTCTCTGGATGTTTTTCAGTATTCAAGAGCAAACAGAATATGAGTAAAAAAAGACTTCTCATTGTAGCTGACATCAGACATCTTGGTGAGACCACCCAAACGTGAGGTGGCAAAAGGAGAAATTCTCACTCATCAATTTAGAAAAACAAAAACAAAAATCATGTTGCTTTTTCTCCTTAAGAGTTTGCCAACTGTTGGCCCTGAGAAAAGTAAGTAGGATTAGAGGATCGTTTGTGGTGGCGGAGACGCCAGCGGAGCTATGCCAGCTCACTCAGCTAGCGAGGCAATGACGAGACGATATGATGGGCGAGAAGTGCACTGTAAACCCAGCTTTTGCTCGGTTTTGTGCCCAACTCCATCTTCCTGCACGTGCACTGATCAAATGGGAAGGCTAAGCAGCCTCACAGAGCTGCTGATGAGCGTGGTGGAGTTTTTAAAACCCAGGCATGATGCAGGAAACAAGAGAAAGCAATGCCCACCGAAGACCAGAGATTTCAAGCTACACTCTAGGATGCCTAATTCTAGAGCAATAATTGTCTCTGTTTCTGATGAATTGAGCTGACTGGCTCAGACATATCGTTGCATAAATCTACTCTAGAGAAAGGAAACAGTTGCTAAAAAAGTTTTTACGCAAAATGCCCAGAATTCAGCGGAGTTACTAAGCATGTTCAAAAAAAAAAAAAAAAAAAAAAAAAAAATAGAGGGAGAGTGATAATAAAAACAGACACTGGATCACACAAAGGTTCTTCAATAACTGTGTGGGTTAGTCAAGAATATAAATAACTAAACAGAGATGATTGTTTTTCATTCAAAACTGGAATTTTAAAAATAACTCATTTTAATTGGAAAAATATAATAATTTAAAATAGTCACTAGGTAGATTGAAAACCTTGTCAGACTCAGCAATACCCTCATTAGTATATTACTGAATTAGAAAGGAAGTCAGCTACATGGAGAAAAGGCAACAAAGAGATAAGAATCATGAAGAAAGACACAGACTTATGAGATTCTGGGTGTGGCCAAAGGGAGGAAGAGCTAGCAAGCACATAAGTGTAACTTCAGAAGAAATAACAGAAGAAATTCAACAGCAATAAATAAATAAACATAAAATGCCTCAAGTACTGTAAAGTTAAATAGTGTGCTTCTTGTTCATAGTCAAGGAAACCACAATAAAAATACAATTTTTTTCTGAACTAAACCAAATTAAAAATTTAGACTGGGGATAAAGTTAGGATGAGAGAGAAATTTATAACCGGAAATTATTCGTTTTAGGGGCTGGTGGTATAGCTCTATGGCAGAACACTATGAGGCTCTGAGTTCAATCCCCAGATGTCCTCTCTCTCTCTCTCTCTCTCTCTCTCCAGTTTTAATGATACATGCCTACAATCCTCTCTCTTGAGAGGTCGAAGCCACGAGATTAGATGTTTGAAGCCAGCCTGGAATAACAGCAGGACCCTGTCTAAAGAAAATGTCTATTATTTTAAAAGAAGAAGAACTAAATAGAACTCTTTGAAAAAACAGTAAATGAAACCAAATGTTAAATGTCAAGGCAGCAGCAGCAGCAACAACAACAATAACAATAACAAAGCATAAGAGATGTAAAAGTTCCTTCAAGGATACAGGCCCTGAGAGGCTGCTTGTGATCCGTGGCCCTACACCCATGCTAGGGGATGCTCAAAGGTCTTTAAAAAACAAAGAAAAAATGACAATAGCTGGAGGAGAAGAAGAGAAGAAAAGATTGAGTTGGAGTGGAGGGAGGAGGAAAGGGGTAGTGGGTTTGATTTTTAAAAAGATTATATGCATGTGTGAATTATGTAAACAATTTAAAAAAAAAGAACAGAAAATGAAAAACAAATTTTTCTGTATTATGTTAGACTCTGGTAAAGAGTTTATTTTAGAAGTCACAACAGACTGGAACAAATTTAGGCCAACCCTTTGCTAGATGGATGAGTTAAGCTTCAGCACTGAAATTGCCCAGAATCAGCCCTAAGGTGTGTTTTTATATGACCCAGGTGAGAGGGTCTGATGAAGCCTCCAGGCCTGAAGACAATGCTGTCATCTTTCTGGTCATAAAAAAAAAAAAAAAAAAAAAAAAAAAAAAGTCACTGGGAACAAAATGCAGGATAATTTAAAAGGCTTTGAAAGTGAGCAGAAGACTAGTAAATGTGTTTCTCTGTGGTCAGCTAAATAGTAATGTAGGAAATAAAAAGAATATAAAGATGTCTTAACCAACCTTATATATGTGTCAAGACATATAGGATAGTGCATTTATACAGCTTTAGTACTGAAAGTCATTGTTGATGAACTTGGGATTAAATCAATGAACTAATAATGAGTCCAAACGAAGCTATCCATTTAGGTAAGGGAAAATGTCAGCTTAGGAGTTACGGCAGGTATGTACTGAAGAACCAGACCTGTGTGCTGGAGAATTTCACAGCATATTCCTTTATCAAGAAGTGTTTTAAAATGCAAAGATAGAAAGTATCATTGAGTGAACATAGGTAAAGTATATGAAGAAGGTCTCCAAGACGGGTGGAAAGCTCTGGGCTGTAAAGACTAAGGTAAGGCAGAAGTACTACTGACAGCCATAAAATTATTGCTACTATAAGCTGTTTGCACATAGACATTAATGCCTATGGTGGTTACTTTTTTATGTCACGCAATAAAACTCAGTTACTTCATCAAACAGGAATCTCAGGGCATTGTGAAGGTATTTTGTAGTTAAAACAGCTACAGTCACCTGACTTTGAGGAAAGGAGGTCACCCCTGCTGTGTGAGGGGACTTGTCCAATCAGACTTCTCAGGAAAACCTCAGGTTTCCAAAGGAAGTTCTATCCAATACTGCAGGCTCAATGCCTGCTAAGCTTCCAGCCTGCCAGTCTGCCTGCCCTACAGATCTCAGACTTGCCAGCCTCCACATCGCTTGAGCCAATTCCTTCAAATAAATCGGGGGTGGGGAGAGCATATCCCATTGGTTCTCCTCTGCAGAACTCTGAATGTACTTCGATTGAAGTGAGAGAAGAAAGAAAGGAAAGATCAGAAAAATCAATTGCAGGCAGAGAGAACAGCACAGTAAAGAATGTAAGAGTAGGAGTCTTATTTACTTGATGACCTTAGATAAAGCTAGGGATGAAGAGAACAGGAGGAAGGGAAATAAAATTTGGGTGAGCAGAGACTCTGGATTCTTAGGCCTCTGCAGAACTCTCAGGGTCCTCGCAACTGCTGCTTAACCTTCAGCTATAACTCAGTGTCACTCCCTCCCAGAAGCCAGCCTGATTCCCCAAGCACACATCAGGTCCACTCTTGCCCTTTCTAGTAGCTCGTAAATTGTTTTCCTTCATGGAAATTATCATAATGTTTATTTACTTCCTCACTGGGACGGAGTTTCCTTACATAGGCCAGGCTGGTCTTCAAGGTGTAATCCCCCTGCCTCCAGCTCCTGAGCATTGTTAATAGACAATGCTCAGTCTGAGTAATTGTTAATAGACATCTCCTTATTAGGCTATAAATCTTACACAAATATATGAATGTGCATGACAGAAAATGTTTTTTGCAATTCAATTGTAATGGATAATTATTCCTCATTCACTTTGTGAACAAGGTTCAGTGTATATTAGTGTCAGAGTGAATAAGATGGAAAAAAATTTTGGGCAAAAAAAAAAAACCTTGAATACAATCCACTATCAAGTACAATGTGGTCAAATAAATTGTTCGTTGAACTACTACCTTGTGCTGGAATTATATTAACTATGGCAAGTAACAAAAAAAAAGTGGGAACATAGACAGGGTTCTGGTTTCAAGCAGGTTCTGAGACTGACAATGTCCAGTTCATTCATGAAAAATATCTAAATTCTAAAAGAAGAATAGTTAAATTAATAGGAAGCAGAAGTATGTCTAGGAAGGCAATCATAGATTGGACCTAATGCTTCAGAATTAAATGAGTGGGTTTGAATCTTATCTCTCCCACCTGTGTTTGTGAATCTTGGCTTATACAAAATGAAAAGGTGTGTTATTCATGTGATTGCTTAAAGAATAAATAAAGCAATATGTGTAAGCACTAGGAACATTGACGGGTGTGTAATAGTTGCTATGCATGGTTACAAAAAAAAAGCTGAGGTTGCTGTGATACATTAGCAAGACTGGAATGAATGATTCCAGCCTAGAGTGGTGTAGGTTCAGTAGCAGTTGGAAATTTGGAAATTCTTAAATTTATGTTTTTAAGAATGGATAAGCTAAAGCTTATAATTGAGACATTAAGTTCTTCCTGGTGGATAAAAGGTACAATGGTAATAATTTTTTAAAGATTAGGTTGGTCCTTTATATTCAGAGTTTGCATGCATAGATTCAGTCATTGATCAAAAGGACCTCAGAATTAAGTGTCATAACTTTTTTGTGTTGTCCTTACTTAAATGATATAGTATAATAACTATTTGTCCATTATATTCAACATTAAAGTAATGCAGAGATGCTGTAAAGTAGACAGAAGGGTCTGTGTGGGCTTTATGTAAATATGCCATTTTATACACAAAAATGAAGCATTTACATATCGTCATACATATGAGAGTCTTAGAACCAATCTCCTTTAGTTAAGCACTGCCCCCTTAGTCTGCTGATTGGTGGCATTTGCTTTAAAAGGATTTTGATGCCCATAGTTAGATACTAGACATGGAAAACAAAAACAGAATGGGAATAGCCAGTTTCCAGTATGCAAAGAATGAGTATACAACACCACAGGGCACAGAGCAGCATGGTATTAAAACAGTTTTCACCTGATTATATGGCTCACCTTTTAACTAGCCTACAATTCTCATCCATAGAAACCCCACTCTGATTGCTCCTTTCCCTGCCTGACATGAGGCTTCCTCACACAGGGAGGTTTTCTCCCGTGTTCTCTTTTTCCTGAGTCCTAGATCCCTCATATTCCACCAGTGCCCCCTCTCCCCGCTTAAAAAAAAAATGTTCCAAATGTTTTCATTTAAAAATAAAATTCTCTGCCAGAACTCAGGAGAGACCTTGCCTTAACTGCTCAATGGAACCTAGCACCCAAGTCTGCAGGATTGGCCTTGGACTGTTTTCAACCATGTCAGTGTGAAGTTGGGGCTAAGAAAATCAAATAATCCAGATCAATGTCTTGCAGAAGGAAGAACACAGGTCCTCCAAAGTTTCTGAGACCTCCAGCCTTGGTCTCAGAAACATGGGAGGCCATTTTTATTCCTGTGCTCACCAGCGGAGGAGCTTTGCAATGCTTTGCAACTGGTTTGTTAATTAATCTGATATAAATGCAATAAGATGCCAGAAATCACAAAGCTATCTACAGTCATGCAGCCTTTTTTCGATGCTGTGTATCAAATTTGATTGTGATTGACTGTTCAAAGGCCTTCCCCGCTCCCAACCCACAAATGAGAGGGTCTTGGAGCCTATTATAGGACTGAATCCCAGAGGCTGACACTAGCGAATGTTCTTCTAGGTAGATTGTAGAAAGGACAGAAAAAAAACAAGCTTTTCTGGGATTGTGAATAAGCATTCCACTGCCACCCAGGCTCTCATACGGTCATTTAGCACTGAGTGTATGAATGTCTCTTATCAAATGACAGTTTGAGTCCCAGCTACATGCTGCACATAGATAAAGGCAATTTCAGAAACGTTCCTTCACAGTCACAAAGTGATGGCGCAGCTCACCACGAGTTCATCCCATACTCCTTTCCCATTGCTCGTTGATGTCCAGTTGTGCTCGCTCTGCCGATCACTTTAAATTGAACAGCTCCCATCCAGCAGGGGCTTCCATGTTTCACTCTCTGCCTGCCGTCGAGTCCAGAGAGATGAAGAAGTGGATGGCTTTCTGCCGTAAATATCATCCGCTATCCCCCACTCTGGGAAGCAAGGCAGCTGAGAGTGAAAAAATCATTTGGGTTATATGAAGGAGACAAGAAGATACGGAATTTGAATCTATGCAAGAAGCAGATTGAATACACACTAGGAAAATATTTGCAAGCAAGAAATGAACAGACAGTGGTTCCATTACATGATAATCTCTGTAAATAAGGGACTCTATCCATCAATCAATCAAAAAGCATTCCTTCTGCAGCCCACTGGGTTCTTAGTGGATTGTGGCATATGCTGTGACAGGAAAAAAAAAAAACTAATGCTGAAGAACTAAGCTATAAAGAAAGTGCCCAATTACGTAGCTGAGTATAAGTTTAACAGGATTTCTAAGACAGTGAAATAGTTGTTGGGTCTTCCATCTGCATCCATTAATTACCTGTACTTGATCCAGCATCAGTGCTTCCTTCCACACAAAAGTGCTCCAGAAACATGCTAATGTCCATACTTTTGCCCCAGTGTCTTGCTTCAACTCTTCACTGGGAGCTGGCTTTGGATTCTCCCCTACTAAATGATGCTCATTTACTAAGTTCACTGCTGCCCAAATCTTCTAGCTTGTGTGTGTGTGTATGTGTGTGTGTGTGTGTGTGTGTGTGTGTGTGTGTGTGTGACCTGTTTATGCTATCCAGCTTTGTATTCTGATGTTATTATCTCCTCTGCTAGTATTCTTTTGGATAAATGACTGAGCAAAGCTACTCTGTCTTAGGTAGCTTCAGACCTACTGTGGATCTTCCCCATCAATGACAGAAACTGTGTGTACTTACATACACATAAAGACAGGCCCCAAATGGCTTTAAAACATGTTTGTTTGGGCTGCTTTTAAAGCAATTGGATATAGAATTTAAGTTTTGTATCTGGAGCTTAAGTCACTTCCCTAAGCCCCTGTGAAACACAAAATGACCTTTAAGCTATTTATACAACAGTGAAATGAAGAAACTGTCCCTTGTATCCTTACATTATTTGTAGAAAAACCTGATCCTCGTCATAAAAAGGAAAAACAAAAACACCTATCAAGAACAGGCGTTCTCTACAAGCAGGAGGTAGCATTTCTAGCGACCACTGATAATAGCGAGGGAATTCTGAAGACCACAGAAGGAGGATTCAGGCTTTCTGCTTTCTGTCATCCCTATGTAAAATTGACCTTCTGTGGGCTGTTTTATCAGAAATCCAAGTTTTGTATGAGTCTTTTTAGAAGTTAAGAATCACCCCTCCTTCAGATAGCATCTTTTTTAAGATTTATTTTTAACTGTGTGTATGTTTATGTGTAGGAAGGAGGCATATTCAAAAGTGTACATTTGCTGGGGGAGACCAAAAGTAGTGGGTCCCTGGAGCTGCACTTACTGACAGTTGCAAGCTGCCCTAGTGGGTGCTGTGAATCCAACATGGATCCTTTATAAGAGCAGTACACATTTTTAACCATTGAGCCACCTTTCCATCCTCCAACATGCTTCATTCTACCCATGTCCTATTTGGAGGAACCAGTCATAAACTGCCCAATGGCAAGAAGGTCAGGTGATACAGAGTATGTACATTGTCCAAAGAAGAGAGTGGTAAGTGAACATCCATGAAAGAAGGGAAAATCAAAAGGAGAGAAATATGAGACTAGAAAGAAATGGCTGGGGCTTGTTGCTCTTGCAGAAGACCATTTTCCTTCCAAGCACCTGCTTGGTGGCCTACAACCATTTATAACTTCTATTAGGGGATCTAACCTTTGAATTAACCAGAAACACTGGGGGTGGGTTTGAGGTTTCAAAAGTCCACGCCATTCCCAGTTAGCTATATTTTTCTTTGCCTCATGATGGTTATCTCAACATGTAAGCTCTCAGCTACTGCTCAGTGACATACCTGCTTACATCCTTGTTCCCCACCATAATGGTCATAGACTTTAATCCTCTGGAACCATGAACCCCAAAGTAAACGCTTTTTTATATAAGTTGCCTTGGTCATAGTGTTTTAGCCATGAATATATGAGTAACAAATATGCAAACAAAAACAATCATAAACATAGAACAAAATAAGTCTGCTTAAAACTTTAAAAGGAAAATAATTGACTGCAATCGAGTTACAGGGGTAGAACCAAGACTTTCTAAATTCTTGGTTCTAATCTCAAGAATTACAGCCCTCCCATCCAGGTAGTATCTATTATTTCAGTTCTTCAAGTCTTGAGGTTAATTTCTTGAGATAAATATGAAAATCACCTTGGAAAACACCAATTCTAAAATATAAAGTTTTCTCTAAAGAGAAAAACTAGAAAAACATATATATTTATAAACTAGAGACAATGAGAGAAGGAGCTTAAAAGTCTTAGAGAAATGCAAAACACACAGAATTTTACACATACATATGTGTGATATGAACTTATAAATGGAAGTTTCTGTCCCACCCAATTCCGAAACCATTTAGTCCCCAATAAACATACAAAACCTTATATTAAGTATAAACTGTTTGGCCAATGGCTCAGGCTTCTTATTGGCTACCTCTCTCTTAATTGTTAACCTATTTCTATTTATCTGTGTATCTCTACATGGTCTTAGCTTACCAGCAAATGCCTGGGTGCCCTACCTTCTCAGGAGCTACATTGCATCTTCCTGACTCTGCCTTTCTCTATCCCTGTTTGGATTTCCCACATGGCTAAATCCTGTCTGTCCAGTGGCTTAAACAGTTTTACTCATCAACCAATAAGAGAAATATATATTCACCGCATACAGAAGGACATCACCCATCATGAACTCAGTAGGAGTATAATGGACATTCCCACCTACAGGCACGATAACAATCGATTCAATATTCAAAAAGTTCTCCACTTAAGAAACTACATATATGATATAGACATCCTGGAGAAGAAGGAGCCTAGAGCAAACACCAGGACTCAAGGCTAGGAATCTAGAGAGTCATCCAGCCCTGTCATCCACCCTGGCAGCTCTCTATCTCAACTTCTGTTTTGTAAGGTTAAATCAGAACCAGCACTCATCTGCAATGGCTACAATCCTCTGAGAGACTCACAGATCTCTGTGGCACACAGACAACCCAGAAAATGCCCATATCTGGAAACAGCATCTAGAAGTCCTTCAAAGATCACTTCGATAACAGAGAAATCCCTTAAGTCACATGTCCACAAAACCACTTACTTTTTAAATATTATCTTATGAATGAGAAAAGTCTGCTAACACAATGCATTTTTTAATTGAAAACATTCCATATATTCACAGGATTTCTCTCTCATTGAAATTCAAGGTTATCTCACTTAAGGGAAAGTGGGTGTCTATGTTTATATAAGTGCTTGAAGATGTATCATTATGTACCTGTATGCACATACATATGTAAAGAATTTTTGAGTGTCTGTGTGCTCCTGCATGCATGTTCTCTTCTGTGAGACCCATGTATGTGATACCTAGAATGAGAACTAGGAGGTCTCACAATGAAGACAGGCTACAGGAAGACTGCTGCCTCCTGTATTTGGATGATCACAAACACAAGTCATCTATCAAAGGAAGTGTATAGGACTAAATGGAAAGATTTTTAATAAGAGGCAAGGGGGTGCACTTTACCTAATAAAAAGAACATAGAGAGACCCCGACTGTGGCTAATGTGCATAAAAAATTCAGCCTGTCAGATCCTCACTTTTCTAATTCAGTAATCTAAATAATTTATTTGACATTTTAGCTCAAGATGACCTTTCTTGGGAAAAAAATTACTGTTTTAAACTTTTAGCAAGTACAACCCCCAGCCCCAGAGTCCCCACTGAAGACTACATGTCCCCTAATGAGCAAAGGTTAACCTCGTATTGCTCAAACACATTGCTGACCCTTTTAAATGGCTCGCAAATGTCATTTAATTTTTTTAAACTAATTTCAATTATATTGCAATATTTGAGTTCCGTATTTGGTGGGGGGGGTGGTTGTGGAGATGTGAGATTCCAGTCAGGTCTTACCTAGAAAAAATTAGGCAAATGATTTGTTTTAAATAATAGAGTTCTTAGATAGGGTTATGTATCCCTATGGTTTGAATAAATAAATACACAACTTTGAAGTCTTGCAGGACACATAATACACAGTTCTCCTGGGGGTTAATAGCTGTTCTTGAGAAAAATAAGATGAGAATTCCAGGTTCTCAAAGGAGCTGTGTGGTCCAGGTGATCAGCCATTAAGCCAAGCTATTCAGCTGAAAACCCTAAGCCTCATAGTGTCCAACTTATCCTTGCCTTCCATTCTAGAACAGTCTTCAGTCAACACAGGAGATCAGTGGAGTGACAGATGTCATAAATCAGATTGCCTGCTCGTCTCTTCCATAAGCAGTTAGTGAAATCCCAACCTTTTCTCTCAAAAGCCATCCAAAAGCTTGCCAATCAGTCACACACACACACACACACACACACACACACACACACACACACACACACAAAGAAATGATGGTTACTAGGATTGTAATTGGATTTCCACTGTGCACAAGAGCCAGTCATTTCATCATTGCATCCTTGAAGACTCATTCATGAACTATAGAGATGCCACAACACTTTAGAACCCAGACTTTCTTCCTACCCACAGGGAAGCTTAATAGAACTTGATTCTCTAATCAGACAAACATATCATTTCATTTTTTCATTGTTCCTGTTAAAGCAATAGTGTTATAGGGGCATGGGTTGACTTACGTTTCTGCATTATTTTCCAATGTAAATATTGTTATTGGTTGCTGTACCAATTGTAGGAGTGGGACAAGCAGATGTGACCATCAAGTTGAGATATGAAAGCTCAGATCCACTATTTCCTTCTTGTTCTCACCTCTCTGACATAGCATCCCCTGGAGCCTGCTACTCCTTATTTTATTTGCCCAGAAACATCATATTTCTCTTGATCAAAGGGGACTATGGGCCACAATGTCAGAAACTACCTCACAAAATGGAGCTGAGACCTACCTAGAAACCTATGTGACTTTGAGCCAGGCTCCTGCCTTTCCTGACACTTGAGCATTTGCACCAACTTTGTTTCCAGCAGACTGTTTAGATTCAGGCACAAATAGAGAAATCCAAAACCTTTTTCAGCCTAAAACATCAGTCTTTCCGGGTACAGTCATCACTGACAAAGTTTCATAAATAGGAAATAATTGATTCTTCTGAAATAATATCCATCCTGGGAGGTCCTAGTCAATCACATTAATTGTGGAGGCTTCCTCCAATCCCACCAAGTCAGAAAAACTGGGCTTGGGTCTAGCCTCACATTTTCTAAAACAGCAATACAGATTTGTTTTATGCTTCCTTATTTTGACTACAAAAGGCTAACAAAATATGTAAATTGAATAACTAGTTATCTGATATAACTAAAATAGTAAAGAGCTTTGAGCTCTCAGGAGAATTTTCATCACATCCTGGCTAGGAGAGTCATTCAAAAGTGAAAGATTTAAAACAAAGAATCCCACTGTGAAAATACATCCACGGCAGTAGTTACTTATGATTTATTCTAATTACTATAATAAAACATCATATCCATGACTCTGATCATTGTTTGGAATGCCTCCTATAGAAAATGCTGCTGCCAGAATTGTGCCCATTTGCTTAACAGAAGCACACAGCCAATCAGCACGTGGAACGAAAGGACACAGTGTCACATTGGTCCCTCCCCACCCCCACCCCCAACACACACACAAGATATTGGGAGAATTACCACTGAAGCCCTCTCCAGACTTCCTTCACTCATTGGTTCCTGGCACCTGACCTCTAAAATGACTCTTATTCCAATCCCCATTCTTGGCATTCTGTACTCCTAATGACAGATTTTTGGAGGTTTGTTTGTTTGATTATCTGTTTTTGGTCCTATTTCCTTGACCTCTGAATATAATAAAATTGACCTGCCTTCTTCCACTTCCATGTCATAAACTGTTTTCTTCTAGACATTTTCTTGTTTCTCTGCAAACACTCTAAAAACACTTCTTCATTTTGTTTGCAGACATTGTAGACTGCTCCTGAAGCACTGTGACTCCACCCTCCCATCTCCCCATCCATTGTCCTTCAAAACATCCCATATGCCTCGTGGTTCTTTTCTACCTATGAACTCAAGTCTTTATCTAATGCTTGCATTTATGAGCTCAATACCTTTACTTGTGCAAAATCATTTGGGCCAGTGTACCTGGGTAGCCAACAAGCACAAAAACTACTTGTGGAAAGTAGAATCACTGTACATATTCCTCATTTACCCAACCACAAAAGCCACCTGATTGAGCTTCTTCAGATACCACATAACCACATACCATTAACCTCATCTTCAATCTCAAAATATATTTTCTTTCTGCCATTCCAAAAGTAAAGTTCACACATTCAAAATTTCCTTTCTGGTCACTATGTTATATTTTCCTACTACGTACAATCCAATGTACTTATACAGACTACAATGAGTCCCTTGATGAAATGTCAATCCTCACTCCTATCTATTCAAAGTATCTTCTTTTTTTCTAAGTGAAAATTTCAGCCCTTGAATATAGATACTTTCTTGAAGCAAGCTTTGGTTTTATCATGATGGACTCCTTTTTTCTCCTTGAGCTACTATATCATATAAGATGTAGACCTCCATTGATAGAGGGTAGATGTTTTGTAACTCACTTTACAGCTTTCCCTTATGGAAAGTAAGGATTTCTATTAATCTTTATAGCCCCCAAATTTAACACTGAAATACACTGAAAGAACAAGTCTGTTGTGCATTTGAAGAATTGATAGATATTGATGTTAAGAGAGAGGCAACAGGAAAACATTGGCTTTAAGGAAGAAATCATGCACTGGCAGGTGCTGGCACTTGGATTCTCTCATCCAAGCTCTGCTGCTATCTTTACAACCTAGAATAAGCCACATGCTGTCTCCAAACCTCAAATTAATAATCTGAAAAAAATAAAAACAAAATCTACCACTCAATTAACTCCATAATCCCTCTTTTATTACAACAAAAACCAACCATAAATGAAGGGAGAAATAAAAGACAATCTAATGTAACATGCAAGTTAAAAGCCTGGCTCTGCCAATTATCGAGCTTAAGATTGAAAAGGTAACCTGCCTTCCCTTAGCATCAGTTTACCCATCTGTAAGGTGTGTTCTAGATTGCCTTTTGTTACTGTGATAAAACACCAACAAAAGGCAACTTAGACAAAGAAAGGGTTCATCAACGCATGACAAGGCTGGAGCTCAATCAGAGAACGAGAAGCAGGTGAAGCAGAGACCATGGGCCCTGTTATCTTTCTTAACACAACTCAGGAACCTGCCCAGACATGCCCCTTGCCCAATCTGATAGAGGCAGCTCCTCAATGGAGCTCCCTCTTCTTGGTGCTTCAGGTGTCTCTAGCTGTATCAAGCTGACAAAACCTAACCAGCATGGGGTAGAAACAAGAAATAATTTCCTTTTAAAAAATCATTTTGGGTTTTTAGGTTTTATTTGGGGGGGGGAATGCCTGAATAGGCCCTGCCAGACCAGGAACTGGCTGTGTAGATCTTTCTGCCTCTACCTCCTAAGTGCTGGGATTAAGGGCAAGAATCACTACACCCAAAGAGAAATATGTTTCCATGGTAGGATGATGTGAGAATGAAGTCAGTATATCATTTTAAGATAGTATTAAACATATAACATGTAGAATAGTACCCACATATGAAGAACTATCTATGAATGAATCTAAGTTTAACTTGTTAGCATTTGATTTGAATGTTGACTAGCCATTACCTTGGGGTGCATATCAATAAAAGTCTGGGTCCCAGGAACCAGAGTAGATTCTGTTCTCTCAAGTCTTTGTCAAAAAAACCAACCATTCTTCCTCATGGCCGCTAAACCCAAAAAACCTAAGATAGTATGGAATTGGCAATGAGCATATGAGGTTTCAGAAGTTTCATTGGCATCTATGTCCAACATCCCTGAGGAGGCCGTGGAACTGTCAGTACTTATTCCTCCACTGTGGAAAAAGGATGCCCAGTAGACACAGGGGGAAAGCAGTCTTTGCTCACTATTCACTTCTCAGAAAGGCCAATGTGCCAGCCAGCCTGCTTCTTGCTGTGAGACAACCGTGACAGTGAAAACTATGGCCCTCACTTTGACTACCTAGTATCTCCTTTTATTCTTTCAGCCTGATCTCTTAGGATCCTTCCAGGAAGGACTTCAGTCTCAGTCTTAACCTCTTTCTGAAAGACCAATGGGTGACAGACAAGCCTGCATAAGCACCTTTGATTTCCCTCTAACTGGAACGATGCCCAGGTTGACTTATTAACAGGAAGCATAGCATCTAAATCAAAGGGTTAACTTACCCTCCAGTAAGGCCACTCAGCTGTCCTCCATCTCTCTTGCACTGACAGATTTTATATGTAACCGCTTTGTCTGATGAGTGGTGTGCTAGATGAAGAAGCCAGCTCTACATTCAGTATGTCCTGAGACATGTTACATGGGCTGGCAGTGGGATTCCGTAACCATCACTGAGAAAGGGGGCCAGGCAAGGCTGTTAATAGCTGCGATCCTGACTACCTTGTTACAGCTTTGAGAAAGGAAAGGTAGAATGGGAGATGGAACTAAATTTGGTCACTTGTCTAAATTAGTAAGGAAGAATATGGATGACATTGGAGCCTCCCGTTAGTCTTAGCTGCCCTCATTATTTTTAATATGCCTTTGTTCACCTTCATTTCCCTTCAAGAATAGGGAAGTCCGTGTAAGAATTCACAATTTCCGATCCCAGTCTGCATGTCTATAAAGGGGTACACCTGCAATGCCTGCTTGGCTTGGTGTGAGCAGACTCTTGCCATGTTAGCCATTCCAGCAGGCCCAACACAAATAGTGTGACTGAGCTAAGTGAGGGATGCATGGCGGCCCTCACTCACCTGACCACAATGTGGGGGAAAGCTTTGAAAAGGAGAAGCAAGCTGCCTAATTTCTTTTCTTCCTCAAGGCAGTGGTGAGGGGTTTTGATCTTCACTGGCCTTGTTCCTCAGCCAGCTCTCTTTCTTTGTCTTGCCCCCTTTCAGTGAGATTCTGCACTGTTATTTTTTCCCCTAACCAGAAAATGTAGTGTGATTCTGTAAATGTTTTCTTGCTGTTGTATTTTTTCAGACTATTTTCTTCCTTGTTTTGGGGGGGAATGAATCTGCCTTTGGTCACACTATTTGCTCCTCTATGGTCACCTCGGAGAAGATTAACCCTTTCATTAAGAAAGCCTGGCTAGGGTCAAGCCACCGCCTGGCTAGGGACTCTTATATACCTTTGATCTCCCAGCTATGGAGAAATTATTAGCAAATTCTAAGCCTTCCCATGTGATTTGTTTTTGTAAATTTGTAGAAATTATTCCTAATCCTATTACGTGGCCTAGGGCAAACCTGCATTAAATATAGGAGACTTTTTGTTATGTGGCAGATGGATAATAAAGGAATGCTGAATGCAGCTCCATTCCAAGTTATGGGAATCTGGACACTTCATCAGCATTCGCTTAATCCTCTGCCATGGCTCCGCCTTTGATGAATGCTCTCATTTATGACCACTGATGCCGCTCACTTAATTTCAGAGAAGAAAAATAATACCTAGCTGTTAATGTGAATATTTGAGTTTATGGCTGTACAATGAATAATTGTGACATTATCAAAGGAACGTCTCCTTATACATTATTCAGTTGTGTAGACCACATTAACCAGAGACTGGAAACTTCCAGCTTTGCACCTTCCATCTTCTTTGGAACTGAGACACCATGCAGACAAAAGTCAGTATCTCAAACCAAATTCTGCCTGACAGCGCGTATCAGCCCGCACTATATTTTGCTCATTGTGGTGCCAATCTCCTATCTTACCAATGACATTTTTTCAAAGAAAGAGGGGATTTCCTAGAGACTCGACCCCATGCAACTTCCATAGCTTATTATCGAATAGGAGCATGTAGCCCTGGTTCCTGCTTTAATATGAACGCCATAGAGGATGTCTGGAGGGTTTGACTGAAAATTAAGACAGCACACCTTTGCTGTTTATACTTTATATGTAAACTGGGGGTCTTTTCTGCGTGTGTGTGTTTCACTCGGGGCGCAGGAGAGAATGTTTGGAAGTCATTTGTGAATCGCTGGGTATTCCCTGGGTTCAGCTAGGCAGGGATCTGTGCTGGTATCATTAGAATGATCATACAGAATCAATCACTCTTCTGCTACTGAGGAAGATGTGCCTCCGCTGCTTGGTGATCTACATCTTTGTTTCTAGGCAAGTAGGGGATAAGGTACTACATAAGGGTGGTAACAAGCAGATTGGAATGGATATGTTCCGTGTAAAAAGAAAACTCACTACATGGTCATCTTAATATATATATATATATATATATATATATATATATATATATATGTGTGTGTGTGTGTGTGTTATGAGCAGGAATGCTATTTACAAATGCTAAGGCTATTCATAAAATATCAAGTGTTAGTCTATTCAAGAGAAAATACCTGTCTAGAAATAGGCCCATTGAGCTTCTTGGTTTTTGTAAGCACCTTTCTATTTCAGCTTAAATTTCATATTGTTTATCAAATGGACTTTGGATGTGAGATTGGGCTTCTCTGAAGATGCTTTTGGATGTCTGGGGGACTCTGAGGCGTTTAGACATATTCACTGAAGACAAAACACGTGCAGAAATGTCTTTGAGCTTTGGGAGGTGCACCAAGGGACAAGGTGATGAAATCACCAACGGGTGTCATCTGCCCAGTTTTAAGGAGATACAAGCTGAACGTTGTTTTCACATTCTGCTAGTTTTCACACAATAGTGGAGTTATTGACACATATCCTTAGCTAGAAGATTGAAAAGTATTCCGGCCCATAAGCAGAAACTTTCTTCCAGAAGTACTGAAGCATGTATGATTATGCAAAGTACAGAAGCATACATCAGCAGATCATATGTAGCTGTACCCTGACTCTGTGTGGTTTATTGATATATAACATAGGCAATATGCTGAAGTGAAAAGTTAGAAGAGTGTCTAATTGATCGTATTCATATTATATGAAATAAATAAACCAAATAGCAAACTGGAACTTAGTAAGGCTCCCTCAGCTGTTACTGGTCCAGACACAGCTGAGTCAGAGTGGGCTCTCAGAACCACCAAACATGTTGCTCAACTGCATAACCTCAGCCCCAGAAATTACAGCTACCTTGTCAAGGGAAGCTTGGAAAACACCTTCAGCTGCAGACTCCTAGAAATCTCCTAGAAGCCAGTCAGTCCCAGCAGCCACAATCCCAGCATTTGTCCCTGGCTATTCTGGATTGGTGTCTAGGAAAACAGTTACCAAAAAAAATGACAGGTAGAAACTTAGACAGAAGAGCAGGGAATAAGTGGCTCCTGCTAATTATCTGAGTACAAGAGGGGCCCTCAGCACCTGTGCCCTTTAACTCTAGGCAACAGAACCACCTGAGATGTTTCAGAAGCATGCCTTGCCAGTTTCCCTTTCCGGATTAACTGTACTTACAGGTCAGCAGTGGAAAGCCAGCATCTTGTTCTAAATGTTTCTTTGGGTGACTGATCCACAGTCTTGCCAATAATAGCTTCTCTGCACTTCTCTTTACTGTAAAGAGTCCATGAAAAGAAAGAGGGGCATCCCATTTTTGTTTCTTTCTTTGCCTTTGGTGGTGCTGGATCCAATCCAGAACCTCATGTGACACACACATTCTGACACTGACCTCATGAACAGGCTCGGGGCTTCCGCTTCGAACTCAGACTCTCACTGTCTACTCTAGACAAGTAATTTTAGCTCTTTAAGGTTGTTCATTCCTTCATAAGGCTGGTATAATTCTACATGCTTCTGAGGGTCAACATACAGTTACAACTACTGTGTCTTGTGTAACTACTCCAACTAGACCATTGTGGGCACACCATAACAATGGCTGTTAATGTGACGCTGATCTAACTCCTCATTAAAGGGGGACATGGTGGGGGGAGGGGAGAGGACAAAAAGAAGGAGGAGCAAAAGGGGGAGGAGGGAGAAGAGGATGATCAAGGAAGGGAGGAGGAGGTAGATGAAGTCTGACAAGTCTTTCTACTGAAAGAAGACTGGCTTTACTGTCTGGACAGTTCACTTTCAACTTGTATCTGAGCACAACAATTTTTCAAAATTATCTGTTGCAGGTCTTTTTTTTTATTCCCTTCCAGAAAGGACATCTTATACATTTGGGAAGGGCAAATAAAACTATAATACATGTTAATTATCATTTAAAAGCTGGTAGGGAAGAGAAGAAAAGAAATCATCTTGTTACTTTGTCTCAGACCTTTCCTTTAAGGAAAATTTAAAAGGCAAAGCTAAATTAGCCAACTGAGGCAAAGGTAATTCATACACACATAGACAGGGCGGGGAGAGAGGGAGAGAGAGAGAGAATAGTATGCAAGGTGGAAATGGGATAATGGGATTGCATATGACAACCAAAGGAACCTGTCTGCACAAAATGCATACATACAGCCACATATACATAAAAACATACATGCATGCATGTGTATATACATAAATGCATTCATGGCACACTAACAGAGGGCAAATCATACTCTTTCCTCTTGAGCCCTGACAATAAGTAAAGCCAGTCTCTTGGCCTCGCTGATAGTCTCTCAAGGCAGAGGGACATTCACAGGGACAGGGCTCTAGGACCATAGCTTGAGGTCTTCCCCACTTTTGCTTTTGTAGAGATGGGTTGGGAAGCTTACCATCTATATCATGCGCAATAAATTATACTTTGCTGAAATGTTGCCTCGCTAAAATATGCTAAGAAAGCTGTGAACAATATTTACAAATAGTTCAGATGTCACAACAAAACACCCACCACTCACGCATTCTCACATTTTGCTATGATAAATGTGGTAATAGAGGAGACCGTGTTCAACGTTAGGAAAGTATTCTTTACCGAGAAGTGATTGGGAGAAACTATTAAACTATAGAAAATCCTTTCCTGACTCTCCTCTCTGTCTCCCTGTCTCTCTAAGCATCTCTGTCTCTTTCTCTCCCTGCCTCTCTCTTCCTGAAGAATCTGCAGTCTCCCTCTGCTCCTAGCATCTCCTCACACAGCAAGCTCTCATATCTTTATTTGGGAACATTATTGATTTCTTGAAAAAGCAGCAAACTTGGTTTCTTGCTATCCTAGACCACTGACCATTTTCAAGCAGTTATGCAAACTAACTAATGCTATGTCCCTTTGGGGAAAGAAAGAGCGGCATTGCTCATGAGACAAATGACCTGACTGGGGACAGTGCTGGGTAAAGAAAATGCACTTATGTCCCCTTCTCACTGGGAACAACAACACACTAGAAACAGAAAGTTAAAAGTTTCTCCATCGTCTATAATGAGAAAGGAGTGGGGGGTGGGCAGATACCCATTTTATCTCAGTTTACCACCTCAACATCCCGTTTGATGTTAAAACAAGACATACCTGAGGAGAAGCTATCTGGGTAAAGAACAGCATACTATCTGGAGGCAATGACTTTCTCAGAAAAGAAAAAGAAAAACTAAAAAACAAGTGTCTATTGGAAGGATGCCACAGGGGCTCATTTTCACTGTAGACAGCTTCCCTGAGTTTGGAGGGGGGAGCAGGAGAAAGTGTTACACCAAGGAATACAAAAGTTATCTATTCACTGTTCTGGACTTGGTTTATAAATAAACAGGAATTGCAGTGCACTGGTGTTCAGGACACCTTGCACTGTACCTTCTAAACAGGTAGTCAGTTACATCTTGTGTTAGATACATAGAAGATGGAGAAAGAGATGGAGTGATGATGAACATATAAAATGAATTGCCTTTGGTTTGTTGGCTCCACTTACAGCTGGTCTGCCACTTAAAAGCAAAAGCCTCTGTTACTGAACATCAGGATGCCTAGTTAAACTTACCCTGCACTTGAAGCCTGAAGATGGGGCTTCGGTTCTTAATGTGCCCTGATGCTGGCACCGCCCCCTCAACTGCCTTCTTGGCAGAGCAAGTACAGCAATCAGAATCATGTGGAAAATGAATATGTTTACCTACCATCAAAACACCTTTCAAGTCCAATACACATTTTTGTTCTATTAATGCCAACACAAATATGCAGACACTGTAGCAAGGGTCGCTTTAAAATATAGTGAGACAGACCGATTAAAATACACTGTTTTCTCTCTGCCAAATTCCTGCCTATGGGGAGCAATTAAACCTGCCTTCTGCACATTCAAACCCTGAATGAGAAGCGAATGTTGCATCTTTGCCACTTAGACGAATGTAATTCCGATGGAAAGATTTATCAACAACTTACAGGCAGTTCCGGGTCTGGTTTTGTTTGTCAAATAGCACAAGCCCTCATGCTGCATCTGGACTCTGTTACAGAGTCACTTGTGGAACAGGAGTCCCCAGAGAGGGGTGCTCATTTTGGCCAGTGAACAAACAAGTAAACTCACACAGAGAGGAGGCAGCTTTGAACAGATAAACAGCTCTGCTTTTAGACTGAACACACGTAACACTAGCCAAAATACAATCAAACAGACAAAGAGCAATGTTATTGTGGCTCTTGAAGAAGTCAGTGTGAACAAGAGTCACAGATGCCTATAAATGGACATCTCACAGGTGAATTTAGTCTTCTGGCATCATGGGAAATGAGCAAAGGTTTGTTGTAAGATTTTTTTAAAAAACAGCACTTAAGGGTATTTGATGCTAATAACAATTATAAACTCGGGGTAAGTGACAATTCTATATGATTTGGCACTGAATGTTTTCAACTTTTAGGCCTATTTTGTTTTCTGCTCTATTGATCATTTCCTGTGCATAGGGTTGTGACTGCTAGAGAGATCAATGGTTGGTGGCTGTTATTGCACTGCCCCAGTTACAAGCGTCCACCCCCACTGCCTGGCTTCACTGATCTTTTCAGTGTGACATTCCAGCTTTGGCCTGGCTCCTCATCAGCCTCTGAGGCAAAGCCTAGACAGCGGACTTTCTGGGACATGACTAAATGCCTAGTTAAACTACAAGGTTACTCAACACTGGAACAGGTCACAGTGAAATGTCCAGCCCTCTCTAGATGTCTCTCTTCTTGCCTCAAGCAAAGCAGACGTCTTAGATTCTTCAGGGCTGTGTATAATCTATTTTGGCTTTGCAATTAAGCAACTGCATATTTAGCACGTCTTCGGACATTTTGTCCTTGTTTTTCCCCCAAGGCAAACGTATCTCTCAAGTACTATGCATTAAATGACATCTTTAAACCTTCCATATATTTAGGCTTCTTCATAAGGATTTAAGGTTGACTCTAGGAAGGACAAGTATTTCTCAGTTACTGATCATGCTATGCAAACTGCAAAAATCTCAGAATAGTCAAAGTTCATGTTTTTAATAAAAGGCAAATCTGCTAAAACTCCTGAACAATGACAGTATTTCCATTTTGATACCTACTTTTGAGTCTTAGAAGCAGATGAATTCACACTGGGCTGAGAACTGGCAGACACATTAATATGCCAGGGCTTTGTTCTTAATGGATTTTGATGTTTCTGTTTCAAATATATAAAAAAATTTCACTTGATCTTAAAAGAAATATTTTAGATTTTTCTGTGAAGTCAGAAAAATAGATGAGTACCTTAATTAGCACTAAGAAAAAAATCACATAAAACAATAGCTCTATAAGTTTTAAGTATATGCATATGTGAGCACACACATACACACTCACAGGCACACACATGTGATGGCCATACTTACAGATATGTTGTTCTAAAAGGAGTTGCATCAATGCAAGTGTTATGGTGCATATCTATCAAAAACCCACTTAGAAGTTTCTCTAAATATGCCTTTTTATTTCCTTTTTTAATGGTCCAAAACACCATTGCCTAACAGGTAAGTACCCTCCATCTTTATGGCATTATAAGTACTCATTTTTAGACAATAAAGTCTTTAAAAATCCTTTCAAAGAATTTCAAGCTATATTGCAAATGGATAAATCACACATGTAAGCCTGTGTTTGCATAGTTATGTTATGTATTGTGAGTGTTTGGTCTTTTGCATCTATTAAATGAAGGCACACACTGGTATATTTCTGGAAATCTTCCCTTCCAGGGCTGAGACATTACCATAATAAACTCAAATATCCCCTATTTGGCTATAGGTAAGCCATTTTCTTCTAAAAGTGTCCCAGATAAAAGAGCAAAATGTGGTATTTCCAGATCCTGGTTCCTTTCACTGATGCCACCCTCTTTGTAGTAGTTGAATTGTTCTTTTTTTCCTATGGATTGATGTTAGGAGACTCATATTTGCATGGAGGCAAAATTAGAAGTCCCATTTAAAAAACTTAATATATAGTATGCTACTACCATTTTCTTATATAATTTGATTTTTTTTTTCCTTTATGCACAGGAAAGCTCTTTCTAGACTAAAAATTTTGGGTTAAAGTCTCAATAAAGAAAAATTGAGGTACCCTGGTGTGTCACCCACAACAACTTCAGACACTGTCCCTTAAACCTAAAACATTGAGAAGGATATGAGCCTATTAAAAATTAGAAGGCAGCCAGTTTTTGTGAATTCATGGTTATTTATAAGATTTTCTTTGGGGGAAAGGGTTATCTTTAATTTGATATAATTACTAAAAGTATCAGTCGAGGTCTCCAGTTGTCTTCATAAATATCTAACACCATAGTAGGCTGCTTGGAGAAGTAAATTTTCCATTTTAAGAAAAATGCATTTATATAAAATATCTGATTTCTAAGAGAAAATTCATGTAATAACAGACAATCTATTTAGATTATGAAACAGTATGATAGCATATTTTGGAGTTTTGCTTTTTTATTTATCATTTTGTGGGGCATTGGTCCATGTATTGTTTAGGGTTTTTTATATAAAATGAAATAAATACATACCAAAGAGCTTTGTATTTTGCATAATAACCAACCTGATTTTCACTTCTGCTGTCTTAAGAGACAGTGCTGGACACAGTAAAGAATAAATGTGTGATCGATAAACTAAAGTCTGTGAAGTCAGAACAAAGTAGAAATCTGAGTCTCAGCCCTGAGTGTTTCAAAAATATATTACAAAAAGTGGGCTAGAAATTTTGAATCTTATGAGTAACGGAAATGCTCTCGATTAAACGATTTTTAATTGGGCTAAATGTTGGCAAGACATTCATGACACTGTTACAGCTTCATCTTTTAAAAGAGAAACTCACAGAGTTGTATAAAGTAGTGTGATTTAAACCCTTCAACTTCTCTGTCATTTGTGGGTGGGTCATTCCTTCTCTGAGGATGCTGACAAAGACCTATAGGCATCCCCTCCTGGAGAATCCTCCATCAGGATGGAACAGTGCTACAACACTGGTCTAGGATGAGATGTGTCCTGGAATTCAGAATGGCACACATGTACTATGCTCCCAGAAGTTCTAGAAGAAGTAAGTTAAAGATGGATGGGCCATCCACAGACCGTCAATACTTTTCTAATAATTGAATTTCCATCTCCCAGAAATTCCTTTGGTATGGTTGACTATGATGGGATAATACAATTTGACTATTATTCACTTAAGGTATTTGAATAAGATCTGTGAGTTAGAAAGATGAAATCATACTTGGTGGTAATATTCATCAAGAAAGGTCACACCTAATCCTACAGGAATGCCACTTGTAAATAAAATCTCCAGATGGAGAATAGAGGAAGAACTATGTGTATCACCCTGCCATATTCTGACTTGTCAGTATAAACAGAATCACCAGACAGGGAGTCAGAGGGTGGTAGAAATCCAGAATGGCAACTGCCTATGTGCAGACAAGTCCCTGACATCTCTCTGGACCTTAATCACTTTTCAGATTTAAAATTAAAAAAAAAAAAAAGCCGCATGATCTAGAGACTCTCCTGTCCCCTGCAATGATGTGTCTCCCCTGAGTGAACCTGAATAAGACCATATGGGATGGAGCTGACAGACGGGTGTTACTTCAGAGAGCGCTTCAGCCGGAACCCAGCTGCACTTTGCTATCACAGGAGAGACAAAAACAGGATGGCTTTCGTTGGTTTGAGTGAATGGGAAAACATGGGATTATTTAAGGTTATTTAGATATTTAAGCAGCTCATTAACATTTCAAATGTATAACACTGAAATAACTTTATAAAAGAAACCCGGTATGGTTCCTCTGGTTACCTCCCCAAGAAAACAAAAAGATCCTTTTGTTGTTGATGCCATCCTTGTTCCGGTGCAGAGCTGTCTCTGTCAACTCTGTATTGGCTGACTTTCCTCCTGAAAGCCATACAATGAATCCTCCCATGCCCCTTCCTACCATTCTCTGTAATGGTGAAATGCTAGCTACTGTTTACAGAGAATTCATCCAGGAGGTGAATCATGAGAGGAGAGTAGTAAGTTAGTTACATGAAGGAAGTATTAAATTCCCCCTCTCGTTCTGCTAAGAACTCTGTGATTCCTGGCACTTAACTTTTTTCACCGTGAATCTCCAAGACCTGACCCTAGTGAGGAGGAGACGTTGGTGGCAGTGTTCAGTTCTGGGCCTTGGCTTTGCTCCCTCTAGCCCCTCTCTCCCTTTCTACTTTTCCTTTTTCATTTTCCGGTTCCTACAGGGAACTTAAACTTCCCACAGCATCTCACAGTCCTCTTAAAAATACAGATGCTTTTGAACACAATCGTTACATAAACAAACCAAGAAGAGAAAAACGACAGTCTTGAACCATCTCAACGAGGTGGCAGAAAACAAGCCCTCATCCTTAAAACATACAGTTATTTGAAGTTTTCAGGAAATTTTGTATTGTATGCTTTGAAGTGTTTTTTTTTCCTTTTAGTGTAAAATTCTGCCTCTTAAAAACAGCATTTATTGAAGTTCAGCTCATATTAAGATAGAGTGGACAAATGGGAAATCAGTAATCCTGCACCAGGGTTAGCTAGTCTGAACATAAGGCATATTTGTGTATATTTGTATCTTTCAGTTAAAAAGCAAGTCTAAATTTTCTAATGACCTGAATGCTGCTATCAGGTCACTTTCTACTACCTGGGGAGGGGATATGACTATATAGTTAACCACAGGATGCACTCAGCTTGTTTTGCACTTGCCTACTTAACATACAGCGCCTGCTTGATCTGAACTTTCCAGTGGATTTGGAAGAACTGTCAGTCACACAGCCAGGCTAGTTCAAAGGAAGCAGAAGCACTTGCATCCAAATGAAATCTATATTTGGTAATTCTGAAAATATCATTTTCCATGGCTTTGTAAGGCATATTACTTGCTCAAATAATGTGCATGCCTTTCCAGTGAGGCAGTTGGTTGAAATGGGAGCTAGGGTCACTCTGTGTTCTGCTTACTTACTCCACACGTAGGATGAGTAATGCAGACAAAACCCTGTCATTGAACGCAGCTTTACTAAGGGGCTTTGGGAGAGAAACCCTTTAAGCACTGGTGTTGAGCACTTTGTTGAACCAGGTGGGACAGCTACATGAATAGAACCTCTTCAGACATAGACCTCAGCCCCAGCACACCTGGCCTGTATTTGAAAAAGAAAGTCTCCCTTGTTTGGCTACATAGTCAGCTACAAAAAGCCAAGACAACTTTAATTTAACCATTAAGAATGGAGGCCCATATTTAAGAGTCATCAGCAATAAAGGAAAATACACTGGATCATTTCAAGTGCATGCTAATCATTTAATGTAATAAATGGAGCAACCCTAATTATCTCCCGAGGAAATGATTTCACACTAAAACAATGGGAATGAAGAGGTTACTTCAGGAGCATAACACACAGCTGAAAATCACTCATGTGAATCTGGAGGCTTCTCTTGAATTTCAGAGAGAGGGAGAGAGGAGAGTGAGAGAGAGAGGGAAGAGGAAGGGAGGGAGGGACAGAGGGAGGGAGGGAGAAAGACAGAGAGCCCTAATTCCATGAGATGTAGCAAAAACTGGGGTTAACGATATTTAACACCAGCTCTGCCTTGCCCATGTTTTCTAACCCCAAGCACAGCTCCCACCAGGGTCCATCATAGCAGCTTTGAAAGCTGCTCCCTAATAAGAGGGTATCTTACGCCGGTGCAGCACAACAGATAAATTAGTCTGCAGCTCACTTCACCATAGCCTCACTGCTTCTCTGCCTTCAGCTTCCCTCAGATCATCCATTTGCCACCCACACTAACCACTATAAGAGGATTTCCATTAACACATTTAAAAATGGTTTGGGGTTTTGTCTTCAGATTTTAATTTTTCCCTCTTCCATGACCCAGCCTTTTAAAAACTCCAAATGGGCATTGTTTTGTTCTGCTTATTTCAACTGAAATGTCTCACCATTTTTGGTTGTATCACAAAATTAAGTTTTAAAAAATTTAATGGATGGTTTACAGAAGAATAAAATGTTCATGCTTTTTTTGTTGGTTCGTGACATTGCAGACAGTTTCACAGCAAAGTTTAAAAAGATTTCCCCAATCTCATATTTTTGTTGCTCCATTACTCTGCTTCTTTACATGAAGCTCATGAAGTGAACACTGACTTTTAAGGCATGTAAAAAAAAACATATCAAATAGTTTAGTCACACTGGTGTGCATGTGTTCCCTCAACCAAGGTAACGGAATCACTTTAGCATCTTCCTCATTTCTCCCTTTCAATATACCCTAGCCCAAACAGCAAGCAAAGAGGGGGATAATACGGACTTAATGTTTGAGTAGTTCCTCCCCCGGTTTCCTGTTCCTTAACTTTGGGGAATGAAGGGAATGTTAGAACACTCTCCTTTTTCAGAAACAATCAAGAATCAAGAAAACATATCTGGAAATATTGTATGTAGCCTAAGACTTCCCTAATGCACACCGATCACTATGAATATAGTAAAGTAAACAAATGAATAAATCTTGTTATGCTTTGAACATATTCAGAGTTATGTTGAACGGAAAAAAAAAAGAACAAACCCAAACCTTCCTTAGGTCAGAACTGATGAACAAATTAGAGAATAGAAAACAACCACACAAAACAGAAAAGTTGATGCAGGACTAATTAATTCTCTAATTACTGCAGAAAGGCATACATAGAAATCTTCATTTTAAGGAAGTGCATTTGCATTTGTGCTTATTTGAAATCAACATGGATATTTCACAGACGAGAGTGCCTTGACTCGCTTTTTACCTCCGTGTTCCTGCTTTCTGTGGACATGAATACAACCAGTATCTGATATGAAGCTAATTGGAATCAACTGCGCCCATCTTCACAGGAACACTCCAGAAATGTGTACCATTCAGGCTCGGCTTACTGTAATATCCTCTATGGGATAGTTGACCACAGGATTCTCATTCACAAACAGCCAGGTTAAACAGTTAAATGCTAGCAAATCCTGCACAGCCCTGTGGGAAATTTCACTTTAATCCTGAACTTATAAGAGGGCAATCAAAGCCCAAAGCCCGGGTAACAAATCTGATCCTCTGTTGCAATCTGTGCCCTCCTGGGAAGGGAAGAGGTGCTCTCCGAACAAGCCCAAGGTGGATAAATACCTAAATGATGAGATAGATGGCGAATGCAGAAGAGGCATCTGGCCTCAGCCATTCGCTTCCAATTCCATATTACACTGCAAGAGGCAATTCTCACTCTGCTCAGGAACAGCCAGTGCTGATTACTAGAAGTTGAAGTGTGGCTTAAGGAATGATTAATGACAGTGTCGGGAGAAAAACAAAGCACAATGAGAGCTATCTCTAATCCACCTGCTTGCGGATACTATAGTAAGGGAATGAAAACGGCCCCCGTGAGCCCTGATGATAAAAAAAAATACCAAATGAGAAAGGTGCAAAGCTGTAGATACGTATTAATCTGATATCTAAAAACTAGGTCTTAGCTTGAATAAAGCATCAGGCATGAATGGAGCCCCATAGGTGATAGATACTGGGCCATAGTGGACTTCACATTGTCTGTATTTTTTTAAATCAAACAGAACTGTTCCCTTCAGTATTGCCTTTGACATTAATAGGTTGGTATTTGAAAAGTCACAGTTCACTAGATGAGCAGGCTTGTGAGTGCAAGCTCATTAAACAAACCCCCTTTCCTTGTTGTCCGGTTAAAATATATATGTGTGTGTGTGTGGCACCATACCACCACCTTGTGGCTTCTCCATTCCTGTGCACACCACCCCCATTAAGAGGTCTAAAATTCAGTTGCATTTTCCATATGTACAAATCCAGGTGCAATGTAATTATAAGATCAATAGTGCAGTTTATAAGCAAGTACCACTATGGACAGCTTTCACCTAAGACAACATATTGCCAATAAGATCATTCAGAGTTTCATAATGTATCTTTGGATGCAATATGAGGGCTCAGCCTGGCCATTCTTATCATGTCCATTCTAATTTCAGACCACCCGTGAAACAAGATAAGGTGACATCCAATGTCTATCTATCTGAAGAAAATGAGCATTTTTTTCCCACCTGTTCCCTTGGAAGAGGTCACTGGTTTCCAAATTTTAACATCACTAAAGAGAAAACATGATACTTTAAAAATGATACTTAGAGCTTTCATACTCTTTCTGAATGGGGAAAAGACTGCAGAACAATGTCGACTCTTTCTGTTTGTGTCTCTAAATATACATTGACAGAATTCCTAGGACCTTTATCACCTAAATTCTCACTTTTTACAGATTCTCCATGCATTCATTAGCTTCTCACTGTGAACCTCATTCTGGGGGTGCAATGGCATTCTCTAATGTCACTTGAGATGCAGTCACCCCTATTAGATGGTAACAATGGTGATCCCCTGATCCATGTGGCCTCTGGACATCATCTCACTCTCAGATTTAGGAAAGCTGTGCCTACTTTGGTCCTTAAAGATAAGCATCTATTGCATTTTTCTCTCTTTTAATCTGATGAGCAACAAGTTAAATGTTAATTCATATTTCATGTGAGATTTTTAATATTGAAAGTCTAATGAAGATTTAGTGTTCCGTTTTTTAACAAGGCTGACATTACTGTTGAAAGAAAGCAAATACATTATTTTAATTAATATCAATTCATAACTGCTCCTGATTTATATATTAAACAAAGAGAGAAAGTGTCTTGTCACACACGACAATTGAGTTTGTATTCACCCATCATTTACTCAGCGCCCGTTTCTCCCCCTTCTTCCATGGGAAATGCATGACGGAAGCCACCATGTAGGATTGTATGTCTCTCATACACTGTTATGCTATGCTGTGATCACCTTTCCCCTTGCAAGTCCATTCTAGCCAACAGTGCTAGTCTCCCCCTGACATCTCCTACAAGCAAGTAAGTGGCTTCTATTGTTTTAAATGCACCCATCTGTGTATGGCATAGCCCTCTAATAATCACAAAGAGCCCAACAATATCTGTGTAATAAAGGTATAATGTTAGGCCAAAGGAGGTGATTAATAATAGCATTTTAATGCACCTAGAAACAGAAATTGCCTTACAACCCAGAGTGTCTTCAGTTATTTACCTAAGTAGAGTTGTCCAAATGGTTAGGGGCTGTATGGAAAAGTCCCTTCAAATGTCATTGCCTCAAAACCTAGGAAAATTGCAGTTCCCGTAGATGCTATCATGACATCAGATCATCATTAACTTGAATATTATCCATTAGTAACATTCTGCTGGATTTTCTTCATCATCCCTTCAGTCTTCACCGTGGCAGGAATTTTTTGTCTTTTGGACTCAACACTGTGATGTCCTGTTGAAATCTCCATCTCAGAGCAGGCAATGTGCTTTTCCTGTCTCCTCGTGTCTCTCTGTGCCTGTCCCCATAAACATGCTGTCAAGTCATTTATGTCCATTTCCAGAGCAACAACATCAAAGTGGACATTAGAGCACTCTGTGCTTCAGGAAACACATATCTTGGTCCAAGGTCTACTGCTATATCCCTGCCCCCAAAAGACCCAAAGACATGGGCAGAGCGAGGAAAAATCCTGTGGGTGGGGCCAGCAGGAGGAGGCAGAGCACAGTGATTAATGTAGAAATGGTTTTAAGCCAAAGAAAGGATTTCATTTCTTGTTAATTGTTGAGCTGTAGTACAAGCCAATAATTATTGTGTCCTCTACTACTTCTACAAAAAAATACCCTTCTCTTAATATTTCATGCTTGAATCATTCCAACCAATGCAGACAGATCCTGTTTCTGAGCTGGAAGCTCCTGCTTCTAGGGAAAAAAAAAAAAAAAACAAGCATTCCTATGCTCAAGGAAGGGTCCTAATCCCACCCCGTTTTTAACTGAAAAAAAAAAAACTCATTTGCCAAGAATAAGACAGTTGGTACCTTGAGAGGGAACCCAATCTGAAATCCCAGTTAGATTCCTCTCGGGTCTAACCTTGTCTCTCCCTTCAGTCACAAACCTAAAGGCATATTTATTTTTCCAAACTCTTCAGAGACTCCTGCCTGACAGTGGGCATGGTTTCCTCTTCCAACTTCCTAACTGGTATAAACACACACACACACACACACACACACACACACACACACACACACACGACCACCACCACCTTCATTCCACTGTAGTCACCTAGAGCTTGGAAAGGCACTTTAGAAATCACTGTCTAAAGATATGCGTTCTGATCATACTCTGTACTGTAAGAAGTCTTCCACTTGATTCCCCTGGTGTGAATATATATATATATATATATATATATATATATATATATATATATATATTTCATTTTCAGAAGCAAATCCCGGGATGGATGAGTAGTTATTGTTGCCACTATTGTTTTCCAGCAATTCTGTAAGTAACTTATTGTCACTGTACTATGTCCCATTTCCAGATGAAAACTAAGGCTTTTTTTTCTGCTTCAGTGCAAAATCTTAACAGCTGATTACAGAGGTGTCCAGAGTCCCATCTCTGCTACATCCTAGGTATCCTGCATTAGCATTGTTAGGAGGGTTATTTATCTACAACTTGAATGTGTTTCCTGATATCAAACGATGACTTCTAAGCTATCTCTTAGAATGTGACATGCAGGTCTAGAGCCATGGAAGAATTTCAAAATCACTTCCACAAAAAAACCTCAGCTCTGATTCAACTTGGGCCTATTTAACTTAATTATCACAAAGCCAATCTGTATTTGCTTATAATACTGCATTAGTGTCTAAATAAAATAGTTCTGAAGCTGACCACAAGGTCACTGGATATGTAAGGAAACCCACACAATCGTTACTGCCCAGTAGAGGGCAAATGCATTGTATTTTATTGCTAATTTGGGTCAAATCCTTATAATTTTGTGCTTAAAGTTTGTGCAGGGGTTATGAGCATACAGTTATTGAATAAATGTACCATGATATAATTTTTAACATCTCTGGCTGTTTTAATTGAATAATAGTCTCCTTTCTGTGCTATTTAATGAAAGACGTTGTATATCTGGTAGTTTGAACTAGGGACATTATTTGGAAAAGAAATTATAAAAGAATTCACTTCTGCCTTCTAGAACTTCTATATACTGCTAGAATCTGGGGAAAAAAGAGAGCAGAGCTAAAATCTTAAAATTACATACAAGTGGAAAAATGTTTTTTCTTCTTTGTGATCATGTTTCCTTTGTTAAAGGACAGAGCTCTACAACGCATCTCTCCCAGTGGAAGGTAGTTCGGGCCAGTATGTTGTGTTATTCCATTAGTTTGTGTTTTAAGACTAAGAAGAGATATTTCTGTGTTATAAATTATTTATAAACACAAGAACAAAGGGAGGCTGTCAGGGCTGCCGCTATTTTGAGAAAATAAAAAAGAAATGATGAATTTATGGAGAACCCAATTTGATAAAGAGGGAGGAGATGCAATGGCTAATTATTAACATCCATCTGCAGACAGAGACCCGGGAGCAGAGAATTAGATGGATACATTTACATCTGTCTGTCACCAAAAGAAATCTCACTAATGGTGTTCCACCCTGTCACCAGACTCCCCGCATCCAGACTAGAGAGACTTAGAGACATGCAAAGATATTTTAATCAAGAACAGGCCACAGAAGAAATGCAAAGAACTTCAGAAGTGGACACTGGTAAACAACTTCACTTCTGCCCACATGCTGTCTTCCCTTCTCAAACACAGAGTGACTGTAAAATTCCGTGGTCTTGATATCTGTGTAGGAACTGGGATGGAGCTGTACTGGTTCCCGAGGCTTTTCTATTTAAGCGGCTGTAAGCCACAACCCATTGATGCCAAGCACAGTGTAGCAGCAGATATACAATAAACAATGGGGTGGGGGCTGAGAACATGTTTTGTTTTATTTTGACGCTGAGCCTATCTCTTGTCTTCTGGACTTGGCTTTCATGGGTGGGAGGGAAAAGAAAATAGGATGCTTTCAAGGCACAGGATCTTTTCTTGAACAGAGCCGAGGAAAGGATAAATGTATTAAGAATGTGTCAGAAAAGAAGTGTTCTGTGCCTGTGTGCAGCTTTTTCAAGGAAGGACAGGAGTTCTTTCTCAAACATGAGTTTAAGCCTGTGGGCCCCTGAGAGGGGTTGCCATTTCAACTTCACCCTTGTCTTCTTATTTTCAGTTGCAAGGTCATCTATACTTGGGAGGTTGCAAATCACCTTCGAAAAATTTGGGGCACTATTTTTATCTGTAACCCCTCTACACACAAGCCATGGGCTGGTTCCCACATCTGCTATTCTATGAATAGATCTGGCAGATTTTTAGCCTCGATTTTTGATGCGTTGTCCATCATAGGATTTTTCCCAGCTGGTCTGGATTAGCCAGGCAGAGTATGGGAAGACCTTTTTTTTTTTTTTTTTTTTTGCTAATTTTCTTATTTTATCACATAGTTTTAAAACAGGCAAGAAGATTCTATCAGATTCTTAAAAGATCAAACTGCTAGTATGCCAAGCCATTCTTTCCCTTTAAATATGATTATGTCTCTCATTGGACTTTTCTTTGTTAAGAAAGCTAGCCACCTTATAAATATTCACAGACTTGTTAAAGAAAACACAGACTTGAAACTAAGAACATGTAGTTATGTAGGAGGATGGACATGCATGTGCCAGGGCACACATGTGGGGGTCAAGGGACATCTTGTTCTTGTGGGAGTCAGTTCTCTCCTTCACCATGTGGGACCTGGGGAGTCGACTCAGATTGCCAAGGTTGGCAGCAAGAGCCTTCACCTGCTGGGCTGTCTCAACAGCCCCTGAACACATGCATTAAAAAAAAAAAAAAAAAAAAAAAAAAAAAGATAATGACTATCCATTCCTAAAAATGTTCCTTTTGCATTTAGTGAGGAGGAGGTATCTGCCCACAGGAAACAATGACTAACATCATAGATGAAGAAATGAAATAAGGAAAAACACTCTGTGAACACAGAATGTAAAGCCTTGCTTCTCTCTGCATGAACACTATCAGCAAGAACTGGAGCAGGTGAACAACTGGTAAGCCTTTTTTTTGAAACTACTTACAAGTTGATTTTGATTAAGCTTGTCAAACATTTTATAATAATCTATGAGCTGGAATTTTTAAGTGTTTTTCCTCATGTTCAGCTAACCTTAAAGATGCTAGTTTTAAACAAGGAAGACAAATGCTAGACAAACCTGAAAATCTCCAGAGTTCTACCCAATGGAAAGCCGGCTATGAATTTAATGCAGATGCCCATGTTGAATTTGGAGAGATAGGCCTGTTTTTAATAGCAATTTTGTTAAAAAGATACAGAGATCAGCCCACAAATCAATCTGAAGTAAATTTTAGGAGGCTGTTCATTCCCCTCCCTCCTTTTTCAAATACTTTTCATTTATTATCTGGAATGTATAGGATGCATAGAAATTCCAGGGCAAGTTTTTCCAACATGTTTTACCACATAGCAGAATTAGACCATGGAGCTTGGAGACCAGAGATGCTGGAAATACTATATAGAGTTGGGATACTGGCATGAGAACACACAGACTAGAGAAGTGAGGCAGGATGGGAGCCTGTGGGTACCTGCAGAAAGGCCCTGTCTTCCAAAGGATCATAGTTGATATCTCTTTGTTTGCAAATTTTCTTTAAAGGAAGAGGGAGTGCATGAGATCTGAGAGTTTTTACAAGAAAGAAATGGGTGAAAGTAGAGAATATTTATATTATATTTTTTATATCTTGATGGTAGGCCTGCAGAACACAGTGAGTTGTCAGTATGTTATACAGCACAGTCTCTGCTTGGTGTATTCTAGATCCTGATGATGAGAACTGAAGAGGAAGCCCGTGTCCTTGGCAATAATAATAATAATAATCCCAAATGTATAAGGTTTGATAACAGTATAAATCTGCTCCATTCACACTCTCTTTCAAACTGTCCTGTTGTCTCCCTTCCCCTGTGCTGCTCACGCACCACACATTGAGCTCATCTGCCTCAAACCTCCAGCACACATACCTTGCTCAAACTGCCCCCAGCATCCATAGGGTTCTTCCCTGAATGCTTCTTCACCACACCCAGGTTCCATTCACCCAACAATGCTCAACTTCTACACAGGAGTTTCTATATCTAATTTCTTCCAAAATGGTACTGTGCTGGTTGAAACCTATTGGGTCAGGCGCTACCCTTTGTTATTTAAATGATAAATCATAGTCACCATGCCACTTATTGACCATTCCTTCTTCCAGGCACAGATAGATAGTCCTGACTTCACAAAATTTTTGACTTGCAATTTGTCAGCCTTATGATGGTACAGGAGTGGTACACATTCTGCCAAAAAAAAAAAAAATGCACTTTGAGGTTTGAACTTTGGTCTCTTGCCTACAAGCAAGGGATGCTGACCCTCTGGAAGGAGAGGCTGTACACTGCAGATTCCAGTCTACCAAGCAATCATGGGATGAGCAACTACTCCACAGAATTCTGTGTTGCTAAACTGTGTGCTCAGGTAGATTCATTGAATTAAATGCATTTTCAACTTAGGATATTCTTGACTTATGCAAGGTTGGTTTATTGGGATGTAGCTCCAACATAAAGCATCTGTGTAGACTATGTTCAGCTCTGTGACCCTGGGGCTGGACCCATCACTTGCGAGATGGCATATATGAGAGGACAGAGCACTGAGGGCTGTCCTAGTTGGCTTTTTGTTACTGTGATAAAAATCATGATCAAAAGCAACTTGCAGAGGAAAGGGGTTAATTCATCTTACAGTCCATCATAAAGAGAAATCAGGGCAGGGACCTAAAGCAGAAACCATGAGGGAACACTGCTTACTAGCTCACTCTTGATAGGAGATACCATTATGCATATATGTTTCTCATAGTGGTTAAATGAAAAAAGAACTGTTGGCCAATAGGAAAGGAAGATAGGAGGGACTAGGAGACGAGGAGGAAAGAGGAAGGAGTAAGGAGGAGAAGATGGAGAGTCTGGAGAGAACAGAACCGCCGTTCCCTGGCTCTCTGTAAGACCACGTAGAAATACATAGAAATGGGTTACTACTTAAGACAGAGCTAGCTGATAAGAAACTAGTACCTGGCCAACAGAATTATATCTAATACAGAGTCTCAGTATGTTAATTGGGGCTGGCGTGGAGGCGGGACAAGACCAGGCGGCGGGTGGAAAAACCTTACTCATTACACACTCTCTAGTTTTTGTTCAGATAGCTCTCTTAAACAACCCAGGAACCCCTACCTGGGAATGATACCACCCATAGTGGACTGGGCCCTCCTTCATCAACTGGCACTCAAGAAAATGCCTCCTAGGCATGTCCACAGGCTATCTCCCAACTGAAACCCCAATAATTTTTGGCTGTCAAAATGATAACTGAAGCTACTGGGGAGAAGAGCCAACACCAAGGAGGCTTCCTATGTCATTCTTTCTCCAATATGCAGTAACAAGCTGGTGGTGGCTTCCTAAGCCAATGTGTAAGGCCACAGCACTACACAACCTCTAGTAAGCCTCATAGGTACCCAATCTTGTTGTTTCAGATAAACATCCCATGATACTGTTTCTAGCCAGCCAGTAACTCAACAAATAAAGGCATTCAGGGGCCACAGAGTGACTCACAAACCCAGACACTGCTGTTTCCAAAGGGCTATAAAATTCAGGCCTAAATTAGGCAAAGGCTAACCTTGCCTTCCACAGGCTTGGGGATAGGGTTGTACATAAACTGAGAAGTTTAAAGAAAAATAAATAAATATAACAACTTAATATGACAATATTAATAAAAGAGCACCCTTTATCCTTGGAAAAATGTAATTTTAAGTGAATATTTTTGGTAAGGTTAAGACATAAATCAAAATCAAAACTATCTAGTACACTCAATGGGAAGACTCCTATAATGTGGAATTTCTATCACACGAGCTCCTGTAGCTTGTATTGTCATTTCCTTCAAAACAGAGTTAGTATTTCAACATGATGATTCCCACCTAGTGTGTGCTAAGAAAATATTGATTGAAGAAAAGGCATGCCAAATAGCACTGAAGCCTTAGTGAGATGGGAATCTTCCAGTGTTTAGTTGCACTCTATTTTTGCATATCTTTTATTAATTTTCTTATTTGACAATTTAATACTTGTACATAATGGATTTTGCTTACTTCTACCTGCACCCTCTCGTCTTCCTCCCACCACCCCTGATAGCCCCACCCTTACCTGCATCCCTGCCTCCTCCTTACAAGTCCCTTTCTCATTATTTATGATCTTTAGTTTTGTCTTATGGTTCACTGAGTTTAACCAGGGCCATCTGTGTGACCATTAGTCTCGTATTATTTACTGGAGCTCAATAGGCTCACCTGTGGGTACAGAAGTGAAGGCAGTGACTGCCTCTCTCTCAGAATCCACCATTGTCAAATACATGTCAGGGTGGCTTGCGCCCTTTGAATCTCTCCCTGATCTGATTGACTGATGACAGAAGCTGTTGTGCAGGCAACTGCAGCTGATGTGGGATCATTACAGTGGCCATGCCTAACCCAGCAGACAGAGCTTCAGAGTCCTTCTCCCAATCTTTAGACTCATATCCTTTCCACTTCCTCTTCCACAATATGCCCTGAGTCTTACATGGGGTAATACAACACCTTGTTTGAAGCTGAACACTAGACAGTTTCTTATTTTCTGTGTTTGGGGAAACCATGAATCTTTGCATTCACCCAGTTCGTTGTTGCAAAGGGAAACTTCTCTGGTTAAAGCTTAGTGTTGTAACATCTGTTTGTGAGTATAAACATAAATATTTAAGAGGAAGTTTGGTACCATGTCTCTTTAGCTAAATGTCTGTAGGGTTGAAGACCTCTTGCCATGAGTGTTTGGCTAGCTTTACTCTGTCAGGTATCAATTCCCACCTGTAGAGAAGGTTCAAAACCAATCAGAGAATGATTGGTTACCACCATTAAAGTCCTTCCATTGTGACACCAGTGGGTGCCCATTGATGCAGTAGTTTGTAGGGTTCATAGCTGGGTAAGAATGCCAATGCCTTTTCTCTCCTAGTAGCCTGTGTAACACCATTTGGCACTGTGAAAATCAGCCAGCTATAAGGAAGCTTCCAGACCAGTTCCAGCTTGATTCCTCTATATACTGTAACAAAAGCATGTGGGGGAAGGGAACCTGGGGGAATGATAGGAGCAGCATTGTTTTGGAAGCCTTTGGAGCTTCTCTGAGCAATGACTCATAAAGAGGAACCCAAAACTGGCATTGGAATTTTTATATAATAACTCATGGCCTTTAAAGGGGCAGAATTATCCATCCCTACAAGATCTCTCTCTTCTAGATCTTTCCCTGGAGCTGGATTTATAGGCAGTTGTGAGCCAACTGACGTGGGTGCTAGAAACTTAACAGATTCTCTGCAAGAGCAACACACACTCTTATCTACTGAGTCATCAGTCCAGACCTTTAACTTATATTTTTAATTAACTTTCAGAGTAATAGATTCCCATATAGCTTTTCAGACTCCCTTTGTTTAGTCAACCCTCCTCATTTCCATTCATCTCTGGAACCTACTCCCTGCCTCCATCTTGCTTAAACCTTTTTACCTCAGTGCCCCCCCCCCACTTTCAATCACCTAGAATTGACTACCCTCTCTCCCTTCAGACATTTCCCACCCTAATGGACCCTTTCTGGTTTCCAAGATTCTGCAAGTACTCTAAGTTAAATGCACAATTCTCAAAGTTTCACTAGGATCCATATATGAAGTAGAACATATGGCATTTGTCTCTGAGCCTCGATTACCTCACTCTGTATAATTTTCTCCAGTTCCATCCATTTAATTCCAAATTTATACATTTCATTTTTCTTTATAGCTGAGCAAAATCTCATTATGTACATGTACCACATTTTCATTACATTCATTAGTTGATGGGCATCTAGGATGATTCCATCTTAGGTATTATGAATAGAGTAGCAGTAAACATAAACAAGTATCTTTGTGGTAGGATATTGAGTCCTTTGGGTATATGCCCAGGAGAAGTGGAAAAGTTTGAATGAGAATGGCCCACATAGGCTCATATATTTGAATATGTGATCACAGTTAATGCAAGAGTTGGGAAGGATTAGACGTGTGTCACTGGGGTAACATTGAGATTTCAAAATCACTCCTATTCCCAGTCAACTCTCTCTGCCTTGTGCTTGTGGATCTAGAATAGGCTCTCATCACTGAAAGGAGTCAAGACCATGATGGGGAAACCCATAGAAACAGCTGATTTGAGCTAGTGATAGATCACTGACTCAGGTCTGACAAATGGGGAACCCGCATAAGACCAAATTAGACTCTGTTAATATAGGTGACAATGGTATGATTGGGACAATATATGAGGTCACTGGCAGTGGGTTCAAGATCTACCTCTATTGCACAAACTGACTTAGTGGAGCCCACTCTATATGGAAAGTTAGCTTGCTCATCTTAGACACAGAGGATGTGGGGGGTGGAGAGGTGCCTTGGTCCTGCCTCAACTAGATGATGGGACAAACTTAGTAGACTTCCTAGGGAAGGCCTTACAACTTCAGGTTGGGTGTGGAAATGCTTCCAATGTTATTCCTTTTGCTCAGGACTCTTTTGTCTATACAGTGTCTTTTGGGTTTCTAGAAAACTTTAAGATTCTTTCTGGTATTTCTTTAAGGAACAACATGGAACTTTTGATTGGGATTGCATTAATTATGTAAATTGACTCAATGATCCTGAGTTAGGTTCCTTTTATGAATAATTAACTATTTCTTCTATTTTGTTAGCATGGTTTAAGATGAGCCCACCTTTCTAGGGGTGGTTCCTTGGCCAGGAGATTGACCTGGCCCCATTAGAATGTTAGGATTTAACCCAGGACAGAGATTCTATTCTCTTGACCAGGAGTCATTTTTTCTTAACGGGCCTTAATGGCTACTTTTGCATTTCACCTCCTTACAACCCAACAATCTCTTAGGAACCCAACTTTGAGGAACATACATTTTCAAAGCATAGTCCTATGATTTTCTGAATTTCCTTTACATGTCATGATTTCTCCTATTTATCTCTAATTTTGTTAATTATTCTGTCTCCCTTTCTTTTGGTTAACTGTTTATCTTTTCAGAGAACTAGCTCTTCACTGATTCTTTGTATTAGTTTTTGTTTGTTTCCATTTCTTTAAGTTCTGCCTTGAGTTTGATTATTTCTTACCATTTACTGCTTTGGGATTTGATTTGTTCTTGTTTCTCTAAACTCTTGGGTGACACCATTAAGTTGTTTATTTGTGGTCTTTCTTATTATTTAGTGTAGGCACTTAGAGGTATAAATTTACCTCTTGGGATTGCTTTCATTGTTTCCCAGAGGTTTGTGTATGTTTTGTCTTCATTTTCATTTAATTCTAGGAATTGTTTTTATTTCCTCCTAGATTTCTTCAGTGAGTCTTTCTTCATTCAATAGTGCTTTGGTTTGATCTGGATGAGTTTGTTTACATTATTTGGCATTTCTTTTTCTGAGATTCCAAGCTTTATTCTATTGTGGTCAGGAAGAATACATGCAATAATTTCAGTTTTTCTATGTTGGTTGAGGTTTGCTTTGTATCCTAGTATGTGATTTATTTTAGAGACACTTTTGTGGGAGACTGAAAAGAATGTGTATTCTGTGATTTTATAGTGGATTATTCTATAGTTATTTGTCAGGGCTTTTTCATTAATGATACCACTTCATTCTGATATTTTTCTGTTTTGTTTTGGGGAGGTTGGGTTTTTTGGGGTTTGGTTTGGTTTGGTTTGGTTTTTTTCTAGTTTACATGCCCATTAGGGAAAGTGGAATATTAAAATCATCCATAATTATTGTGTTGGGGCTAATCTGTGGCTTACTCTCTATTAACATTTGTTTTTATGGAATTGGATGTTCCCTAGTTTGATTGTGTATGCTGAGAATTGCAATGTCTTCCTGGAGGGTTTCTAACAATGGAAGAAACGGAATCTGTATTGCATAAGATGCTGCAGCACAAAGAACATAGAGTCAGGAGAACCAGATGCCCTTTGTCAGTTATTCACAGAGTAACCATACACTGACTTTGCCAGTAGAGTTTTATTTGTGCTGTTCATTTAGCATACTAAATGATACTGTCATTTACTCTCAAAACTGTCCACACTAGGAATCAAATTATAAGGTTACTCTGTCATGTCTAACCTAAGAACTCTATTTTAGATTTCTGAACCCCAGTTTCCTCAATTAAAGATCTGAGGACAAATCTAGGAAAAATATGTGTTAACTGTCTTAAGTGTTCTGTGTGTAACAGGCATCATTATCATTACAACTAGAAATGATGAGTCAATAAAGTATCAACGCTAAAATGCTCTCTCTTTTCAAAAAGCATTGCTCACTTTTTTTCTTTCATTCATTCAACAAATATTCAATGGACTATAGCTGTGAGTCAGAGACTGCTTATATGGGGGACAAGATGAGCAAGACAAAATAGCATGTATGCTTACACACAGCTGGCCTTAATCCCTCTCTGAAAATGAATCCTATCAGTAAAGGCTGAAAGGCCAGCTCTATTTATAATTGTAACTGGAGGATGACTAAAACACAGAAAAGAGGGGTTCAAAGATCATGGTGCAATTCACTCCACTTCGGTTGGGGGCTAAAACTCCCACATCCTAGTTTACACCCAGACTGGCCAGTTCTTTGTTTTGTTTTTACAGGCTTAGTGGAAATTCTTAGAGAGTCCTTGATCCTACCTCAAGATCTCTCCTACTCCATCCTGGCCCCTAGGCAGGATTGCCCTTGAAGGCAAAACAAAAAACAGAAGACTAATCCTTGCCATTGTGAAGTGTTGGTCAGTCATGTTTATACAAGTCCCACAAACCAATCCTCAGGATGTTACTTTAAAGCTTAATGGCCCCATCTTCAGAACTTTATACGAGCTGCCACAGTCCACAGACCTCAAAACAATACAACATTCTCAACTGAGAGATAGGGAGGAACATTGATGGGGCCAAAAGGAAAGAGGAAGGCCTCTCAGTCAAATGTCCAAACAAATCACACTTGAGCAGGGTTCTGGCAAAGGGATTCACGAGGGGATATTTTCTGAGTGAACATAGATATCAGTCCTTTATCTGCTGTGTTCTTTTAATATTCAAATTTTGCTTCTCAACAAATCCACAGGAAATAAAAGTAAGAATTTGCTAATGTTAGGTCCACATATACAAATGTGAACACCAATCTTCAATTAGGAAAAAACAAAGAAGAATTCACACCTCGTTAGGAGCCAAGCCCTGTTTAAGTGCACCTAGTCTCTGGAAGTCAAAAGGACCCTGACAATCTAGACAACGGCCTTCTCTGGTGCCCTCCAATAGCAATCAGAAAGCTCCAAGTGCCCTCTTTTGGCCAGCAGAGAACACTGCAAGCTCCTTCCATTGTCAGAGGAGGCCCCTGAAAAAGAATGTGTTTACAACAAAGCCCTTTTACTTATGAGCAAACCACAATGATGACTAGACAAATGGAAGTTGCCTCTAGTCAAAGCACTTCTGCTTTCAGAAAGCCTCATTAAATGAGTTTCATTATACATCTCTCAAGCCTACTTGGCAAACAAGGGCCATCCTTAACCCTCTCAAGCTGAATGCTGGATTTTAATAGCAATTTGTCAGAAAGCACAGAGAGTTCTGTCTTCTAAGCTGTCTCCAAGGGCAGGTTGTGGCCAATGGTTATTGTCCTCTTCTCTCTGCATTTAGCATTTATTTCATTCTGTACTGTGTTATGGTTAGCTATTCCTGAATGCCTTATTAAGTCCTAGGGCATGGTCTATGCCTTGTCTATCTTTGCAACCCCAGAACCCACCATAGAGCTTTACTTGTAGCTAGGGTTCTACAGTGACTGAAAGATCATGGGATGCTGTAGAAGTCATTTGGTCTGTATGTCCTCTTGTATCATCTTGGAAATTTTTTTTTCAATCTATTTTGTTCTAATTTGCTGGTAAACTTTTCATGATGCCATGGTAGTTTGGAATTTAAGAATGGCAGGCAGGAAGAATCCAATAGGGTAACATGTGCTTTTCAAAATCAAAGCTTAATATCTATTCTGTTGGTGTGTTAATCGGGTTTCTGTTGCTGTAATAAACACAATGACCAAAAGCAACTTGGGGATGCAAGGGTTTATTTCATATGACTTTTATAGCCCATCATGAAGAGAACAAGGCAGGAACTGGGATGGGAGCTGAAGCTAAAGTTGTGGAGGAATGGCAAGTACTGGCTTGCACTCCATGGCTTGTTTAGTCTCCCTGTTATGCAACCTGGGATACCTACTCGAGGGTGGTACCATCCACAGTGGGTTGGCCCCTCCCACAATAATCATTGATTAAGAAACTGCCTTCCAGACTTGTTTCCAGGCCAATCTTATGGTGACCTTCTCTCAACTGAGGCTCCTCTTCTCAGACCACTCTAACTTGTGTCAAGTTGACAAAAGCCAACTGGGACAGCTAGTTGTCACTCTCAGCCTTCTACCTCATCAAAGAGCTATGAAGTCAGTTATGTTTAGGTAATAAATTCAAAAGCTGCTAAGACAAAAGTGAATCCCTAAGTTGTCACGTAACTGCTTCCTTTGAGTCATTTCAACATGTCTTGAGCAGGATTCTTTTTTTTTTTTTTAATGATTTTTTTATTTAAATTTGAAACAAGCATGTCAATCCCAGTTCCTGCATTCTCCCTTGTCCCCCCTCCCCATCAGTTCCCATCCCATCCCCTTTCTGCTTCCCAGGGAGTGCTTCCGTGGGGAGTCTTCAAAGTCTGTCATATAATTTGGAGGAGGTCCCAGGGCCTCCCCCATGTGTCTAGACTGAGAGAGTATCCCTCTGTGGAATGGGCTCCCAAAGCCCATTCATATACTAGGGATAAATACTGATCCACTACCAGAGGCCCCATAGACTTCCCAGTCTTCCTAACTAACACCCACGTTCAGGGAGTCTGGGTCTGTCCTATGCTGGTTTCCTAGCTATCAGACTGGAGTCCATGAGCTCCCCCTTGTTCAGATCATCAGTTTCTGTAGGTTTCTCCAGCCTGGTTTTGACCCTCTTTTTTTCTGTTTTTGTTTTTTGTTTGTTTGTTTATGTTTTTGAGGCAGGGTTTCTCTGTGTAGCTTTGGAGACAGTCCTGGAATTAGCTCTGTAGACCATGCTGGTCTTGAACTCACAGAGATTTGCCTGCCTCTACCTCCCAAGTTGCTCAGATTAAAGGCGTGTGCCACCAACACCTAGCTTGAGCAGGATTCTAAATTAAATATTTTAATGCCTGGCTATCAGCTTCATCCTTCCATTTAATCCAGCTGCTGACATGGTGCAAGGACAGATGCTTCCCTGAAAATATACAGTGAAGTTTCTTATGTATGACACATTCTTCAGATGTTATAGCGCGTCTTTCCTGAGAATTTCTGAAATTATAGAGTGAAGGGGAGCATACTACCAGCCCTTAAGAGCTATCCAGGTGACAAAATTATGTTTTATTGGCTGTGATTCCTAAAGAGTGATGAAGATCAGCATGACTGAATCCAATAATGTCACACTCTGCCGTGAGTTGGCATTTACTGAACACCTGTCAAATCTAGGACACCCTGCTCCAATGACTGCCTTCCCTTCACCAGGATGGAATAAAATCCCCTGAAACTGTGAGCTGAAAATAAGTCATCCCTTTCTTATGTGACTCCTGTCAGGGACTTTGTCACAGTGATGATGAGAAAAGTAACAAACACAAAGTCCATATTTATTTATTTGCCCCATCCATTGCTTTGGCAGGCTTTTTTTTTTTTTTTTTTTTTTTTTTTTTTTTTCAGTTCAATAGTGAGCAGGGTATCCTAGATTTGACAGGAGTATTCAAGTACAAGAGCCTGTACAGGACATTTTACATTAAAATCATAACATTTTGTCTCAGCCTTCATGGTCTCAGGTGCATTTTGTGGTGCAAAATTCATTCTATGAAAATTAAAGAGTCCTCAACCCCAGTAATATTAAATGGTAGTTTTCACTTGGAGTAGAGGCAAACTCTTAACTGAGTGCCTGTAAACTATAAATAAATAAATAAATAAATAAATAAATAAATAAATAAATGCTCCTATGCATCCAGTATACAACAGCTTTAGAAAAGAATGATATCCGGGGATCAGACCAAAACAAGACCAAAATCTGGCAGATCCAACATTGAATTCTGCATCCCTGTCCAGAACCCTAAGCCAATGGTGACATCGTGTGGTGACAGTGGGATTGGTCAGCTCTGCCATATGCAGCAAACAAGGCTTCTGTTGAGCTGCTGCTTTCCGTGGTGGATGTTTCAGGCTCTGTGAAGCTCCAACAGACGCTGCAACTCTGTCTTCGTCTTCACAGATTCACAAGGAATATCCCTGAGGGCTCTATGCAAAGTGTCTAGCTGTGCTATGCATTGCTTGTCTACACAGAAGTCTTTGATTTGGTTTGGTTTGGTTTGGTTTTTTGTTTTTGTTTTTGTTTTTGTTTTTGTTTTTGTTTGTTTGTTTGTTTGTTTGTTTGTTTTTGAACCTTAGCATAAGCCTCCATGAACCCCTAACGCTAGCATTCAGCATGGCTGCAATGTCAATACATTGTGAGCAGCACCAGTAGGACAACAGTAATATCTGAGTGTCTGGCTTCCCAGGCAGCCCGTTGGAGCAAAGAACCCATGATGTTTGCAATCTTAGGCAGTCTCTTTTAAAAGGACTTTTTCAATGGAATTTTAATTTTTAAAACCTAGAGCCTTCCATGAGTAGCTATGGCCCTCTAGGTAACTTCCCTATCATCCCAATGCCAAGTTCTGGGTTTCCCTGAAGTGCCACATCTGCCTTGTCCACAACTTTAATGGGTTAGTGTTCCTTCCCCTGATGAAGTATACATTTGTCACATCTTCCTGCTTTAGCTTCTTAATATAACATCTGGCTAAAAGTAGTGAATAATAATTATTCCACAGCCTGAATTCAATTTGCTTGAAATGTCCTGTGTCAAATAAATTAGTCTGTTGCTTTTGAATACAGCCTCACTCAGGTTTTCAGAACATGAGAAAAAAAAAATGCAGCTATATTTTTTTTCTTTTTTTTAAGATGTAACATGAATTGTTTCTAATCCAATTTCTTTGCACCCATCTGAAAGTTCATGATCCGGGTCTTCATTGTCACATTTCTATCAGCATTCTGATCTCCCGGATTTCCACCAAAATGACCAGTTAACCTCTGCTCACAGTGTACTGGGACTTTCCTAGCCAATATCTAAATTTTTTCATATTCTTCCTGCAAAGTGACTACAGAGGCCCGTGAGACAACCACATGGTCAAATTTACCAAGGCAGCAATGGCACCTCTAATCAGTTGCTTCTCTTGTCACTATGACAAAATACCTGACAAAAATCAAGGTATGGAAAAAAGGGATTTTTAGGGGGGGAGGGAGCTGATCCTTCTCAGGGCATTTCAGTTCATCATGACAGAGAGGCAGACCACAACAGTCCCTGCCCATGGCAACAGGGGCTTGCTCTTACTATCTTTTCTCTTGGTGGCAGACCAAGAAACAGAAAGAACTGGATTGGAGCCAGGGCTGGGCTGTACCTTAAAAGGCCTCCCTCTAGCAACCAACCTTCCTCTGATGTTTCTGTAGCAACCTGTAATAATGCCAACCTCTGGGGAATGAGAGTATAGACACATAAGTCTGTATGAGACACTTCTAATTCTAACCACTACTATCCCTAAGCAGTGACACTCAACTCACAGAACTGAGTCATTGGCATCTACTTAAAGTAGATGAAACACAAAACCAACTAAAGATACCTCAATATTAATGGGTAAAAGTAAACTATTTCAGTAAGTTTTTGAACGGCACACTCACATCTACTCATTATCTGTGAACTTTTTTTTAAAAATGCATCTTTTGACTGATATTTGCTAGAAGAAATATCTAATGGTGTAAGTATTCCAGTTGCCCTAGTCTGGGAAGGATAGGCACATTGCTTTTAAGCAGGAACTCTGGAGATGATCAAAAATAAAAGGTCAGCACAGAAAACTTAGTTAGGAATATATACATAGACACAAAATAAATATTTTAACAAGATTTTAAAACATGTAAATTTTGCCTCTTCTTTAGAGTAACATTTTAAGATGATGACTAAGCTATAATGTGACATACTGACATTATCTAATGGGACAAAAGTAATTAATGAATTTTTTATTTTATAATTTTCTTTTTTACATGTTAAAGGATAAAAAGTCACATTCATGAAAAGATAGTACTTTCTTTAAAGAAATTTCTGGTTAGAGACTTATATCTACATTATAACATTATTAAAAGTAACTTTTTAATGCATAGTAGACTAAACTATATTATCTGTGTATGTCCGGTGTGTGTGCATAAATAAGTTTGGAGACCACACAGGGTTAGAAAGAGAAAGAGAGAGAGAAGGAGGGAGGAAGAGAGAGTGAGAACATACATAATTACAAAACAGAGTTGCTTAGAGATATATTCAAACCATGAGACAAACAGATAAATTTCTCCTGCAAAAATTATGTGTTAGTCTTTTCCCTAAATGCATATTCATTAAAGAAAATGTGTGATTAAATATGATATATTTATTAACAGTTTTAAGTTTGCTCCAGGTGTATAAATTTTCTCTCTGTGCCAAAGCACTTTGTACTTGATCATCATGCATAAATGTTTAGTTAAGCAATTATGCTTTGTGAGAAGCAGACCCAGCCCTGTGCTTGGCAATAACTGTCAGCCACTTGGGGTCTCCTTGGTTGCTGTCTCAATCTCTCTTTCTACAAAATACAAGAAGTGAAGGAGACGTAGTTGAGAATTATGAAGCAACCCATTATATTTAAGTATATTAAATGTTTTTTAAATTTAAAATTAAAATGTGTGACCATATAGCCTTCTTAAATTTGTTATAAATAGGATTGTGGTGACAGCTTTAACAACCACCATAACTTCAAAATCACAATGAACCTAAGTGAACTTTTGAGAGTTTCGCAACAATAACATTGTTGTGGGATGCTTTACTCTTTTGGCTTTTTGAAGGGCCTACCAGCAAGCTCCCAAATAAATCATACTCAGAGTCTTATTGTTGCTTATGAATGCCTGGCCTTGGCTTGACTTGTTTCTTGCCAGCTTGCCTTATCTTTAATTATCATGACTACCTTTATCCTTTTTCCTCTCCTTACTTCTGTAATTTTACTTTGACTATTACTACATGGCTGGCTGGCTGGCCAGCACCCCGATGTCTTCTTCCCCTTGTTATCATGTTGCTCTTCGTTCTCCTAGTTTCTCCTTCTATTTATTCTCTCTGCCTTCCAGCCCTGGCTATCCTTGCTCCTGCATCCTTAATGGCCATTCAGCTCTTTTTTTAGACCATCAGGTGTTTTAGACAGGCAAAGAATAACTGCTTCACAGAGTTAAAGAAATGCAGCATAAACAAAAGTCACTCACCTTAAAATAATATTCTCCAAATAATAGGCTGCAACAAATAAATAAATACCTATTTTTTTATTGATGAGTAATTCACAGATATTGTTAAAACTAACACAGCCTTTTACTTATTCCTAATTGAAAGAAATCTTATATTTTAGTAAGAGATTAGTGAAAAGATATAATTTTCTTCTCCATCCATGCTGATGTAGTTTTATAGTACAGATACACAGGACTATCAGGATACAAAGTTGTTTGCAGACCACATGACATGGGGCGGGGGAAACTACTAGAGAACTTAATGATAAAGAGAAAGAAATGGATCAAATATGTGCACATCTTTTAATGGCATACAGAAAGTCTAAGCTCAGATGTGAGGTTGTCTTAAGATTTCAAACAGAGAAGTGCTCCCTTGCTACTTTTTCCAGTGCTCTCTCTGGACTGTCTACAGAGTCTATGGCACACACAAAAAAGATTATACACATTGAATTAGTAATGCCAAAAATTACATTGTGAGTGTGGCACTTGAATATGATCCCCCAAGACCAACATGAGAACCAATTCCTAGAACTTGTCCTCTGATCTCCACACATGCACTTGAAGTGGGTACACACACACACACACACACACACACACACACACACACACACACACACACAAAATGTAGTAAATTACAGCTATAATGAGATCTAGATTAATTACATAATTGGGAGGGAAGTCAGAGAGAGGCAGGAAGGGAAAACTGCCTTTGGTTCTTCTACTTTTCTAGAACAGTCTTTAGGATGCTTCTCAGTAGGTGTGCTATGCTGCTGATCCAGCATGTTCCATGAACTATAGAGCTAGGCCAAGACAGAACTTGAAAATGATAGAATAAAACAAATAGCAAATAGGATGGAGGTAAAACATCTGATAACAACTTGGCTTGAGGAAAGATGGAGGACCAGGTTAGTGAAGGTAGGAAGTGAAATTAAAGGTGAGAGGAAAAGGAGTGAGTGCCTGACACAAAACAAATGCTTCCTAATGAACAGACATTAGAAGTCACCATCTTCTAGGCAGGCTTTGAAGCTTTACCCCCAACTTCTAAACTAACCTGTAGAGTAATCCAGTCCTGCTCACTTCTACTGTAACATGTTTAATCCAAATGCTAATTTAATATAGAACATATCATCTGTGTTGTGTATTTATTTGTACAAAACTAGCCTCCGAGTGCCTTCAAGTTTTATATTTAAAAAAAGTGGGACAACCAGTCATATTTGCATGTCCACACTTAGTCCTGTGACAAGCCCATGCCTGGTGCACTGGTATTCATCTTAGCTGATACATCTCCTTTGCAAGGGAATAATGCAACAGGAGAGGACTCAAGGAAACCCTGGAGGTTACAATGTCACTTTGGTAACTGATACCAATAAAGAAAGATGGATAGATGGGTAACCATCCTCCTCTTCACTCTGTCACTTTACATGCCCCCCCTCTACTTAGGGCTCTGTCCACTTGTTAACCCTTAGAGCAGAAGCCAGACTACTAAACTAGTAGGTTGCACAAGAGCTGATAAATTTAGGGTTTTATTCTTCCCTGATGCAGTGCCTGCCATACAATGAATTATCGCTAGAGAAGGTGATTTATTTTAAATGATTAAAATGTTAAAAATGGGGGAGTCTCTGAATTAGAAGGATTAATATTTATTTTACATTCAGAGTTATTATTTTCCCCCTGATCATAACAGTCTTAGCTACATTGACCTGTGTCTGTGAAACATTTTCAAGGTTAATGATTGATATGTGAGGGCCCAGCCCTCTGTGGGTGGTGCCATCCCTGGACAGGACAGATAATCCGGCGTTTTTAAGAAACCGTAGGGAGCAAGCCAATACGCAACATTCTTCCATGTTCTCTACTTCAGTTCCTGCCTCCAGGTTCCTGCCATGACTTGTCTTCATGATGAACAATAAACTATAAGCTGGAATAACTTTTTCCTCCCCAAGTTTCTTTTAGTTACAGTGTTTGTCACAGCAACAGAAAAGAAACTATGGAACATATGAACTGCCATTTTTCTCACCCCAGAGACTCAGATCGAGTGTGAAAGGCCTCAAGAAAAACTTCTCAGAGAAATGAACATGCATGCCATAGTCTGCAGAAAATGGATCCTGGAACCACCTCTGATCTGGAGGGAGCCCAAACACACAAGGCTTGCTGAAGCTGTTGTCTTTTAAGGGCAAGATTAGAGGCTACAGTAGGATCAGCCTGTACTCTCAGAATCTGTGGACCAAGGGTGCCAAATGTCCCTTTGGGTCATAAAGAAAGGCAAGGAAAATAGAAGGACCTGTTTTTCCATTGAAGGGCATCGTTGTGGCCAACCTCCAAGGTAAGGTGACATCAGTAGAAAGAATCGAGACCCAAGGTGTGTCAGAGGGTTATGTTCTTGGCAAAGGTATAATGCAACAATGGGGGTGTCTCAAAACAGCCCCCAAATATTTCACCTGTCACCCAGAAGGTTACAAAGTCATATTGGTAATCACCACTAATAAAGAAACCGTTTAGCCATTATCCCCCAAATCTACCACTTGACCCTGACTTAAAATGATGGGAGATAGAGGATAGCAAAGAAAGTAAAATAACTCTTTTCCTCTGCCTCTCAGTACAGGTTTCTGGGGCTCAGTCAGGCTGGAAGTTATGAACAAAGATCAAAAGAGAACCTAAGTTAAACAGAAAATTAAATATTTAGCATTCCTGATACCAGGCATGTGATGTGGATAAGGACACTTCCTATGCATTGTGCCCTTTAACAGCAGCATCCTGTTTCCATTTATGCCAACTATGCAATGAGTGTGTGCAGCCACAAAGTTTTAAAGCTAAGAAGCTCTGGTTTAAGATGTCAAAGAGATTTGATCTTTAGCGAGTAACTAAACCTCCATTTAAAAACTCATCTTGCAAAGGGGTCAAGACCAGGCTGCAGAAACCCACAGAAATAGCTGACCTGAACAAGGGGGAGCTCATGGACCCCAGACTTATAGCGGGAAAACCAGTGTAGGACCAACCCAGACCTCCTGAACGTGGGTCTCAGATAGAAGGCCTGGTTGGTCTATCGGACCTCTAACAGTGGAACCAGGATGTATCCCTGGTGCACGAAAGGATTTCAGGAACACATTCCCCATGGAGGGATACTCCCTTAGCCTAGAGACATGAGGGAGGGCCTAGGCCCTACCCCAAGTGACTTGACAGATTTTGATGATCCCTCCTGGAAGGCCTCACCCTCCCTGGGGAGTGGGTGGGGAATGGGACATGGGGGGGGGTTTCAGGGGGTGGCATGGGAGAATGGGCGGGAGAGGGAACTGGGATTGATATATAAAATAAGAAAAAATTTAAAAAAGAAAAAATACTCATCTTATTCATGTGCATTAAGAGAGTAATTGTAGCATGACTCAACCAGGTTGCTATGGAAAATGTACACATGGTACATAGGAAGCAGAGATGATTCTTTTATTTATCTAATACCTATTCAAAGTTAATTTAATTATTTCCCCTGGGTTGCTGAGACAAAGTACCCACAAGAATGTACAACAGAAAAGTAGGAATTCATTGTCTTGCATCTGAAGTTCAGAAACCTTAGAATTAGATATTGGCAGGACCATGTTTCTCTGAGCTAAGACACTAAAGGATCTGTTCCAGGCCTTGCTTTGAGCTTTGTATTGTCCCTAAGCTAGGGACAGCATCACTCCAGTCTTTGTATGCTGTTTTCCCATGCTACCAGTATGTCTTCACTTGTGTGTGTGGGTGTGTGTGTGTGTGTGGGTGTGCATATATATATATATATATATATATATATATATATATATATATTCCACTATACTGTACTCTACTGTGAGCTCATCTTACTGTATCACCTATTTAACAACCCTACTTCCAGACAAAGTTACATTTTGAAGTACTGGGAATTCTGACTTTATTAAATGAATATGAATGATACATAGCTTAACCTATAATACCTACATAATTTATGCCAAACACCTCTGGAACTGACAGGGAAGTACTTAGAATGTCTATGGTCTAAGTGGGGAACGCATTCAATATACAAACAATCTATTTGATTTAGAGATCAAGGACCTTGAAAGAAATGTAACAATGAATTAGATCTATGATCCTCAACCATTTTGGTCTCATGAGTCCTCTAGGCCCCCAAAGAGCTTTCATTTGGGGGTCCACATAGCTGCCATTAGTCATCATTTTTTTAAATTGTAAAAATTTTCCAATCAAAAAATAGGCAACACACTTAATGATTCATGTGAAAATATTAAGATTAGCATCTATACATATATACTTACAAAAAATATAAAAATGTTTTGTCGACAGAATGCCGGTTCCAATGGTCATTCAACATCATGCCTAGTGGCCAGCAGATGGCTCAATGGGTAAAGGAATTTGTCTCTAAGCCTGATGACCTGAGGTTATCCATGAGACTCGCAAGGTAAAGAAAACTGATATCTACAAGTTGTGCCCCATCTGTGAACACACACACACACAATTAGTGTATAAAGTATAAGCCTGATGAACTGAGTTTTATCCATGAGACCTACAAGATGGAGAAAACTGACATCTATAAGTGTTCTGTTTGTACATACACTCACATTTTCTCTCTCTCTTTTTCTCTCTTTCTCTCTCACTGTATCAATGTAAAAGTATGCATAATTAATAAATAGAAATTATGAGTTGCTTATGAAGTGTTCATGTGTGACTCTTCTATAATGGAAAATCATGCTTAATCAAATCAATAGCAAAATGTTTAAGAAGCGCATATGGATTGAGAGATAATTCATTATTCCTTGCTTGTAAATAACTATTTCTCAACTTAGGAGTCTCACAAAATCATCTAGGAAACCTTAAATATTTGAAGACTACATGTCATTCCACAGTCGCTGAAACCAGAGTTTGAACATGGATTCTACTAATTAAGCAAGCTACAATATTCATGAAGAATCAAAACCAAGGTACACAAATATGATATATGTGACTCAAACCAGAGCTGAGGACATGTTCCTTAGATGAAGATAAAATCAACAAACATAGATTATAAATTCATCCTTCCTCCCATTATGTTCAGAGTCCTCAGCCTGAGCTTGTACTCTTCATTATGAACCAACATGAATATGAACAAGAATATGCACATTATAATAATTCTACCTCAATGGGAAGAGCCAAGTGATATGAGAAAGATCAGCTCTTGATACTTTGGAAGACTCCCAACATTCTGTCCTGCAGAAAGGTTCCAGTGTCAAATGACATTGTTCCCTACAAGACTGAATTAGAGTGTGACCTCAAGTGTTAATATATTCAGAGTTTTTTCTCTGCCCTTGGAAGCCAAATATTCACATAAAATATGCATTGTCCTCTCCTCCTTGGGTTTCTGAGGCCATCATAACAAACTATCAAATTAAAGACAAGAACATCTCCTGAAGGAAAGTTATAGTCTTTAGAAAATATAAGGTTCAGCTAAACATCATGGATAATGCATTCATAGCTGTGTTGTGGTTCACAAATTTATAGGACTTTTCTGCCTTTACACTGATTTGATTATCATGACATTTTACATAACCATCACTCATTTTTTCCCCATTTCTATAAAGGAACTGGAGACTATGGGAGGCTGAGCCACTCAGTGTCGGTTAGTGGTACAGCTAAACACATGTCTTTCCAGGAAATCCTCAGTGCCTGCTGCTCAACCTTTGCCTATGAGTGCAGATGTGTTTGTTAGTGTTTCTTAAGTCTTCCAGGCAAAATAAATACAATATCTGCTTTTAAATTTCACCTCCACATTATGCCACTTATAAATCAGCAAAGTTTAATTTGTTTACTGTAATAGTACTTTGTCAACAAAGATAATTGGCAGTGTTCTTTATTTTTCACTACCAACATCTTGATTGCACAGGAAAACCAGGTTGGGGAAGATTTCTCAAGTGGGATATAGACCTTGAAGCTATTTCTAGTCACAGGATCACCTCTGTAACAAAGCAAAAGGTAAAACTGAAAACTCAGTCATCTATATATGCAGACATTCCTTGAAGCCAATTCTGAAGCAAATGAGGACACAAAGGGCTAAGTGAGAGGAAGAGCAGCTACCATTTCACCTGAGATTCTGGCCTGACAGGGAATGTAAGGATGGCAGCCCACATAAGAGGCAGGATTTGTCTCAAAGTGATGGGTATGAATGAGACTCAGTCAATGCCCCATTTCAAACATCTGTGGCTCATTGCAATCAGTGAGAACAGTTAAGTCTCTGCAACTGTTCTCATGTAGGGGTTAAAGGGAGAAAACACCCAGAGAAAGAAGGTGGGAGGTACCCCCTCTTTTATGAGCCCCCAAATAGTGGTCCATTTTCAGAAACTAAAACACACAAAGATGAACAGAATGAGAGAGCAGAGGCAACTGAAAAGTGAATGCTTCGGAGAGATGGGCAGGACTTTTGTAGCAGGTGTGTTTATCATATTGAAAGCAGAGCCTAATTGAATAAAAAAGAGTTTGTAAAATAGTGAGCCATTAATTAGGCAACATGGAGTAAAGCATGGCGTCCAGTAATGTACGAGGCTTTGGGGAGCTTCAGCAAGCACTTATCAATTCTGTCGGGGTGCCAGAGGAACCAGGAGCCCAACGTTCACTCTTCTGGAAGCTACCTGATTCATTTGGAAGTGGCTTCCCTGCATAGCCTCTGTTCAAATCATCCCATAATTACCCTGGCACTGTGAGCTGCGAACTTGGCGGGCTTTAAGAGATATCAGATGTTTTTCTCATGCTTGCTGAACCTCTCTTAGACAAATTTTGCATTGTTTTTTGTGTCAGTTTTATCGCAGAACATCATGTTGCCATCTGGGAAGAAAAACAACATGGTAGGGAAGCAGCTGGTGAATGGCAGTGGCCAAATAAACATTGGCAGGCACCGGCCATTAGGTGAGATAAGAGGGATAGGCAGCGGCCAGCAGTGGCGCTCCCTCACTGATGGAGCATCGGTCACTGTCCCCTTCTTGCTTATCTTTACTCAGATTCACGGAAATTTTTCACCCGGAAGCCCAGGATGTGTCAGATGCAAGACCTTCCCTTCTCCACCCTGGAAGTGCAAGATAGGAAGGCTCTCTGCCGGCTTGGATTCTCTTCTGGGTCGGGCATTGGCTTTCTGAACCAAAAGGATCACTGGCGATGCCTTCACAGGACTGTCCCCCAAAGAATGGAGACCATTCATATCCTCACCCTGCCCTGTCGTGGCCCCTTTTTTTCCCAGACACAGCTTTGTCACTGGGGTCAGCTGTTTTCACATTGCTAAGTCTCTTTAGAATTACTGCTATGCACTTGTTTGTAGTAGCAAGGCAGAGGGGAGAGCTTAAACCAGCTTAGCAAAATTTCTTCCCTGGGTTTTCTTATTTTGAAGATTTTTCTTCTATTTTAACCTTTCTTTTAAATTTTCTTATTAGTGTCTCTGTATGCGTGTGCCTAGGTCTGTGTGTTTCTGTTTCAATGTGTGTATTTTTCTGTGCATATCTCTGTATATGTCTATGTGCTGTCTGTGTGTCTATATCCATACCTATGTGCTTTTCTGTGTTTGTACGTTTGCATGTTTCTGTGTGTATGCCTGTGTGTATGTGTAGGTCTATATATGTATGGGTGTGAGTGTGCATCTGTGTGAGTGTATCTAAGTGTCTGTATGTGTCTGAATATGTATACCTGTGTGCATGTGTGTCTGTCTGTCTGTCTGTCTGTCTGTCTGTCTCTGGAGACTGATCCTGAGCCTCATGAAAACATTCTACCACTATCTTGAAATTCGCAGGCAAGTGGATGGCACTTGAAGAAACCATCCTGAATGAGGTAACCCAGTCACAAAAAGAGGAACACAGTATGTACTCACTCATATATGGATTTTAGACCTAGATCAAATGATCACCAGCCTATAATTCACATCACCAGAGGAACTAGGATACAAGTTGTATTCTAAGAGATTCATATAAAGTCCCTCACAGAACTGGGAAGGGACAAGTCCCCCAGACCTCAGGTATAGTGGGGGAGGACAGCTAATGGAGAGAGAAGTAAGAGAAAATGAGAGGGAGGAGAGGAAGGCATGTGCGACCAGGAGGATTGAGCCTGGTTAGGAATGGAAAATAGGAAAGAGAGAGAGAGACAGAGACAGAGAGAGAGAACATAAAAGAGGGAGCCAATATTGGTTTGAAGATAAAGTTGAACACAAAGAAAGGTCGAGGGAACTACAAGACTGCTCCCAACTAACAATCTCAGCTTCCGTGGAAAGGCTATCATAAATACCCTTCCCGGAGAGTGAGATCAACAACTAACTTCTCCATGGAGTCCTCAACTAATGCCTGTTGAAATCAGGAGCAAACACCCATACATAAACACTGAGTCAAACTAGAACCCAGAAGCAGATGGAGAGGACAAGACCATGCGGTAGAAGTACATAAAGACAGCTTACCTGAACAAGGAGGAGCTAAGGGCCACTAGACTGATAGCTGGGAAGCCAACAGGGGTCTGACTCGGACCCCCCTGAATATGGGTCTCAGCCAGAAGGTCTGAGCAGTCTAAGAGACCTCAGACAGTGGAGCCAGGATGTATCCCTGGTGCACAAAAGGACTTTGCAAACATATCCCCCATGGAGGGATAACTGCCTTATTCTAGAGATAGGAGAGAAGCCCTAGTCCCTACTTCACAGGACCTGTCAGATCTACATGACCCCAACTGGATGGCATTCCCCTACATATTGTATTGTGGTGGGGGGTTGGGAGGGGAGGGTGTTTAGAGTGCATGGGAGAGGGTAGAGAGGGCAAAAGGGAGGGAAGGAAGGAGGGAGGGCTTGGGGGGAGGGAGGGAGGGAGGGAGAGGGAACTGGGATCGACATGTAAAATAATAATAAAAAAAAAAAAAAAAAAAAAAAAAAAACGCTTTGACTCCAAAATTTAAGTTGAAGAACAAGTTACTGGGGAAAAGTATTTCTATTTTTGTTTCCACAGAAAATGAAAAGATGTGGATTCCTTCCAGACTAATGTGGTTTGATCACACCAGACCGCCTGAAACAGAGTACAAGCTGATCCTACATTCCAAACAGCTGGACAAAACAGCCCTACAGACTACAGCTAGGATATCTGAATCTTCTTCGAATCCCCCAAGACAGCGCCCCTTACCAGCAGGAAGTAGTTTGGAAAGAACGACGCCCAAATTCCCAAATATTGTGTATAAATGTTTGTTTTCATTTAATTGGACTTTGTTATATAAAATTAAATAAAAAATACTCTATATGCATAAAAAAAAAGAAAAAGAAAACATTCTACCACTGAGCCACATTTCTAGTTCTTTTTCTTTCCCCTTACTTTTTCTCCTTGAGGCGAGCTGTCTTTGTGATGCTCAAGCTGACCCTCTAGTGAAGCCCGCAGGTGCTCACATCTGTCTTCCTTCTTCAGTCCCTTGAGTAGCTGGGGTTAGTAAAACCTTTGCCACCAGACTCAGCTGCAAACTGGTGGACACTTATGACCACCCTAGATATGTTATTTCTGCAGATGGAAATGCATGGTTGACTTTCAAACTTAAAATCATTTAAATGGATTGAGGTTGCTACCATGACCACATGCGTGTGTTTGAGAGAGACCATTGCCCAAATGCCAAGGGACAGACAAATTAGGGCCCATCAGTAACTCTTCCTAAAACTTCATGGTAACAAATTCTCTGGAAAAAGTCCGTACTACTGAATCAATTTTCATTTATATATTTATGATGAAAGAGGATCAAGAAAAATGTTGAATAAAATCTAAGAGAGATTAAATGATAATGAGAATTTCTTAAAAATATATTTAGATTCATCTCAATATTATTCATTTAAAAGGTCAGTTATTCTAGATGTTTGCCTAAAGAACATAAATAGTATGCAGCCACATTCTTTCACCAATATACTTGCCATTCTTCTGATATCTGTGAGGTAAGCAGTGCTATCACTCCATGACTTAATCTCTTCTGCTGCTGCTCATTTAGAAGTTGAGAACACATGCTATTTCAGTTCTTAATACCAAACCTAAATAACACTTTATTATATATAGTATATGTCATATGTTGCATATTATATGGTATATTACATGTCATGTGTCATTGTATGATATATAATACATATTACATATTACATAAATTATGCATTGTATATAACATAATATATGATTTGTATATAAGTTAATTATTGTGTATAAATTAAATAACTGACCTACATACCAGTTGTGATTAAACTTTATAAGTAGCTTTGTCCTTGTGCAGGGAAATATAAAAGAAATCATTCATTGACACAAAGAAAACATGGCTTTGTCTTCCATGCCTGAGGGTTTGCTGTGTATGGAAATACCAGAGAGTCTCCACTTTGATACAGAGACTGTGAGGCTTGGCCTCAGCCCCAAGAGGAGTCTAAGGTCTAGGACTAGAAGATAACTAACTGCTCCAAGGCTCAACAGCTTAGACACTCAAAGCATGACTCTGTGGCCTGTGGCTTGCAGTCCAGTGCTGTGAAGCCAGATGATAAGCAACTCTTCCCCAGTGACAGCCTATCCCCACAACCCTGAAATCAGTAAACACAGGAAGGCCTCCTAGAAAAGCCTGGAAATACATAAGGGATGGAATGACAAACTCGGTAGAGATAGATTTATTTATTTTTATAAAACTACAGCAAACAAATCAGCACAACTGAGGAGGAATCCCTGCACATCCAGGAAGGAGGACTTGGAGGGAGCACCTGGAATTTTGCAGAAGGCCTTAGGGAGAAGAGATTAAAATCAGATTTCAAATGCTGGCCAGTACGGTGTGAATCAATTTGTAAACGATGGATGTTCCCATTGGCCGGCTTCCAGGGAAACTACAGTCAGGAAGCAGCCTCCCTGAGATGAATAGCCAGTGCCTTCCTGTGAAGGGTAATGGCCTCACCTCTCAGTGGGGCTCAGATGACAGACTACAACAAGGTGGCAGCAGTAATAAGAATGTCCCATGATGAATTGGAACCTACTATCACAGGGAGATTTTTTTTCACCCTCAAAGAAGGATCTTGTCACTTATCAGGATCAATGAGTAGGGGAACAAATCCCCTGGCCACTGAGGCCCACCCAGAACAGCAGCATCTGAAGTGTTGAAACCAGGTTATGGTGACATAAGGACAGGTTGGTCAGATCTAGCAAAAGACCCCAATAAGGTCCCAGCAAGAAAGAAAATTTCAAGGATTCAGTCAAATGTTCAACTACAGGAAAAGACCAGAAACTGGGTAATTTATAAACAATAGAAATGTATATCTCACAGTTCTCTGAACATAATAAATCCAAGAACTAGACACTAGCAGGGTCAGTATCCGGTGAGGGTAGGTGTCTGCCTCCAAGACAGTATCTTAAAGCTGGGGGGGGGGGGAAGAATATTGTAGTCACATGTAGCAAGAGGGATGTAAATGTAAAAGAAAAGTTTAACTGGTTCTCCCTAGTGCTTTCTACAAAGTCAGCATGCCAGTGAACTGTGAGGGCCATGGGAAACATCTAAATATTAAAGGCAATTCTTTCTCTTTCTGATCTCTAAATAGAATTCTGTCATTTGCTGCCAAGGACCTTCAATTGTCAAAGTGGGAGTTTGGAGGGGAAGTTTGATGTGAAGAAAAAAAAAATACTTAACAGTAAACTTGGGGAATAGAATATAGTATTTTACTTCTACTGGAATCCCCAGGGCAAGTCTACGGCTCAATGTTGTGGAATATTTGTGAACACTGTGTGAAGATGTGTTACTGTGATTGCTTTAATAAAGAGTTGAATGGCCAACAGCTAGGCAGGAGAGGATAGCTGAGACTCCTGAGGAGAGAGAGAATTCTGGGAAGAAGAAAGGTGGAGATACCAGGAAGACACAAAACAAATCAGACACACAGTACAAAGGAGAGTCCTGTGATAGAAGGTAAATTAATAGAAGCAAGTTGGGGAAAAGTCTAAGCTAAGGCCAAGCTTTCATAATTAATAATAAGTCTCTGTGTAGTTATTTGGGGGCTGTCAATCCAAAGACAGTCCAACAAGAAAGCTTGCTACAGCCCAGTACACATTAAGAGTTCATTAAACATTTAATAGATAAACAGAGGTGTGACATCCTTCTAAGAATTTGTAAATGGTAACAGAGACAGAACTATCATTAAAAGAACTGAGAGCATAGCTCAGGTGATAAAGAATTTTTAAAGGCAGAATTGGCAAAGTTGGTGTATCCTTGTTTCCTGTTAGAAAAACAGCACAACAACAAAAATTTGAATTCTTGTGTCTAGTAACCATACCTAACCCTCAAGAACGAGGATAAAAAGTTAATATTCATGCATGTGTATAATATCCTCTGGTCATATTCATCACTTTACCCTCTCTCATCCTCATACCAAGCACTCTTCCCCCAACAAGTCTTCATCCCATTTTTATATCTTTTTGTTTTGCCTTTGTTTTTGCTTTGTGACCCACTATGTATAAATGGGGTGGCTCACATGGACATGAGTGTGAAGCTTTCCAATGGAGCATGAAGACAATGACTTCCTTTCCCCCAGCAACTTCCTCTTTGCATTACCTTGGCTGAGTAGGACTCCTTGAGTCTCTGCTCCCATCTATGAGTGAATGCGTGTTAGTTCAGTCTTATGCAAGCCCTAAACAGGCAACTTCAGCTGATATGAATTAATGAATTCCACTGCCATGTCAACCCCCCAGAAGTGATTCACAGCTGTCCTTCCAATCCAGCTCTTTCATTCTTCTCATCCCTTCTTCTACAATGTTCCCTAAGACTTGAGGGACAAGTTATAGATGGCCCACCTAAGGCTTACCACTCAACTGTCACTTGTTCTCAGCACCTTGATCAGCCTGGAATCCCTGCATTAACTACTGCTTGCTGCACAGAGAACCGGTTTTGATCAAGGCAAAGGACAGAACTAGTCTTTGAATATAAACACAAATATTCAGCAGGCAATTTGAAAACATGTCTATTTAGCAAAACAGGTAGTAGATTCACTGTAACCTCCTCTGTCACAAGTCTTTCCAAGTCCACAGTACAGGACATGAACTCTGTCCTGTGGAACAGTCCTCAAATACAATCAGAAATCATTTGGTTAGCCCTATAACAGTCATGTCTCCTGTTGAAGCAGTAAGACCCTGATGGCAAGATGGGCAGATGGGCAGATCATTCTCCAGTGAACAAAGTATTGGGTCACCATACAATGGCTATCTGACATAAAAAATAAAGACCTGGAAAGTGTGACAAGGCAGAAAAGACGTGGCAAGGCAGCTATCTGGCTCCACCACTCCATGTGATATGGACATTTGTTTTTCCAGGGTAAGTTGACACTTCTAGGTATATTATGAGGTAGGCAGGCTGACCATCCAGAAGAAAGAAAATTTCTGAATAGGAACTATAAAGATTTTTTTTCACATGAGGAAATATATAATGGGTAGGAAAGTATTAGGAAGAACTTCAGAAGAGCCTACCCAAGAATAAGCCAAAAAGTATAAGCCTGCTACACAGAGGGCATTCATGGTGTCCTCAGTGGACCAAATGGGAGCTGGGCTTCACCATAAAAAGCCAAACAGTGAAGCATCTGCTCATGTTCATACATGGAAGAAAAACTGTCAAGAAGATTGGGAATTAAAAAGTCTATTTGTCATGGGAAGAAGGGAGGGAAAAAATTGAAACAACATAAGACTTTTATAGCAACTGAAAGTCACTAGAACTTTCTGTAGTCAAGCCAGAATATTATTAAGATACCTGCTAATATCTACATATAATTATGTACTATAATACCTAATTGTATTGTAGTATATTAATAAATAGTAACCACAAACCTATACAGAATTGAAACTCTTCAATAAATATAGTTAGTTTTATCTTTCACTACTTCCATGTTTATTTAGAATGAAGATGGACATGTTGTTACTATATGATGTGCTATACTTTTTCCCCCCATGTCTGGATAATATTGTGATCCTGTGTTCATAATACTTATGTCCCTTGAGACGCCCCATAGAGACACAATAAAATAACCTGAAAGAGCAACTTGAGTTTCCTCAAAGGTTTCTTTAACTACCTTTGCAGTGACAGAACTGACATATATCAGAGGCTTCTGTGTAGAACACCAGAAATGACTACAGGACCTTCATTAAGGAACAGACTGGATATGGTGGAAATGTGGCTAAAATAAACATTCAAAGATGGGGCTTGGTATTCTTTGGCAATGTAACACATGAAGAGAATTTATCCTGGTGGGAGAAGACGTCACCAGGGTTTAATCTTTGGTCACAATTATTTATAGCATGTCCTGATCCATACTTATAATAACTCGTTCCAAATTCTACAAAGAGGAGTCATAGACAAGAAGTAAAGAGAGTTATTAAAATGAACTTAAAATCAGTAGGCACCCTAAGGAAATGAACGCAGTGTGAAAGACCATGAAAAAGAAAACAGGTAGGGATAGTTGATGGGGAGAGCAGGTGTCTCCACATTGTATCACAGACTTTCCGGTGGCATTCATATCAAGATGTGCTACAAAATGCAATGACCAGATTGTATCTTGCATGAAAGTTAGTCTACCTCAAGAATGACACACAAAGAAAAAGCTGGAGGGTAGAGTATAGCCTGGAACAATAAAATGTGTTCAATAAACACTTATTAGTGTGAAATAAATGGTGACATAAAAGGACTTCTCTCTGAGAGACTGTAAGCTACTCTGAAGTGCCTGCACAGGAAAGGGATTTCATATATTACATCAATAGGAATTTGAAAAATGAAAACATAATACTTCAATATGATTTAGCCTCTTTGAGTAGGTTGAATTTCCAAGCTAAATATGGTCTGGAAGACTCAATAATCAAGATTATACTAAATAATAAATGGTTGGAAATTCAACACTGTATTTAAACTGAGCTTTTCAATGTCTTAAGTCAGAAAAACATAGGATAGCTAAGAACTCTGGGCTTTTCTATAGCAAGAGAAGGCGCCTGTTGAGTATAGACATACTTTTAAAACCTATACAATATCATAGATTAGTCTCACATTGAAACATACTGTTCTACAATACTCATGTTGCCAACCAAGGCAAATGCTTAGGATTTTTTTTAAATCTTTATTTTGTATTCACAGATGATGAATTCTGGCTATTTTGACATGTTCTTCAAATTTTCATGTGTCCCCTAAATAAGTGAAATAGTACCTTTACAGAGTTTTCCTGTAGCTGGTTTTCTATTTCAGAGCACTTGGGCTGAGCAATTCCTATCTGTCCACTTGCAAATTCCAAAAAAACAACATTAGAAGCCTTGAAGTGAAGACTTGCACATTTTGAATAGATTTTAGTTTCTTGGGGACAAAAGATAGCTAGCTTCTGGTCTGAGATGTAAAAGGCTAAAACATAATTGAGTTCATAGCTAAATATTACCCATAGGGAACTCAAAAGCCATCTGAATTACAGTGCTTGCTGGGAAATGAACCAGGAACTACGCTGGGGTGCCATAGCTAGCTTGACTAGAGGTAAAACACAACTACTAAGCCAATGCTGTGCACTTTCACCCGTAAGGATCTGGGAAATAAGCACAAACAAAATAGTCAAGAGCTTAAAATTTAGCTGTGGGAAATTTATTGTAGCTAAATAGAGAAGAAAGCAGCTGATCCCTGGGGAAGCAAGCAGGCTGTAATGGAGGATGCAATTTGAAGCAGCATTAAAGTAATTCCCCAGCACTGTGTGCTCCACAGTCACTTCAAGGAGGGCAACAGTACTCGCCACTCCAACACCTGGGGAATTCAGGGATTCCCAGCACAAAGACCCATCAGTTGAAGGGCAAAGTGACAGAGGGTTCAGGGAGATGGGTTAGTTAATGGATGGGGGAATAAATTCTCCCAGAACAATCCCTGTTCAGACCACTGGAAATGGAGTCACCCTTCAAATAATCTGTATGCCTGTTTCTTTTTTCCATTTTCAATTTATAATAACAATAACGACCTAGACATAGGACATTTCCTGGGCCTTAATGACTGTCTGAGGTTAATGGCCCTCAACTACACCTCAGGCCATCAACCCCTCCCAGCTTGTCATTAATCTCCAGGAAGTATCCTGTTCCAGGGTCATTATAGTTTCCGTATATACCTTAAAGGCTTATAACTATAAAGGCTTATAAACTATACCTTAAAGGCTTTATAGATTCTTCAGATACAGATCTCTTGCCAGTAGAGATTATAAAACCTGTTTAGAATTCCAAAATTATCTCGAGCTTGACTTCTCAAAACCATTTTATTCTAAAACAAAATTGGCCTAAGAAAATATGCAACTTTATTTTTGTTTACTTATTTACATTTTGTCAAGAGAGAGTCCAATTCAACATTACAATGAACATGCCAAAGATCAATTAATATGGAAGGGAAAGTTCAACTTTAAAGGGGAATTCCCTTTCTTCTGAAGAGTGCACCATCCAGCCTTTGAGAAGGGATGTTATCTGTTAAAATAGCTCCCTCCAATGTTGGAAATGTTTAGATGGTACGAGTTACATTTAATGGACAGATTTTTCTAAGTGCATCTAATCCTAAAGCTACAGAATAGTCTATGTAAGGAAGGACTGAAACAAGGATGAACTACAACTTGCAGAAGGGTTAGAAACTAAGCTTCTCACCCCACAGCAAATTGAAGGATAGTTTCTTGAGAAGCCTTAAAGATCTAGAGAGCTCAAGTACAGACAAAGAAAGGAGACAGGGTAAATGCAGGAACCCAACTAACAGCAATAGGACCATGCCCCCAATTAAGCAGGGAAGCCATATAAAATGAGGGTTAGGCATTGTAGGTCTATGCTGGTCAATGTCAGCTTAACACCAGTCGCCTAGAAGAAGGAACCTCAATTGAGTAATTGCCTCCATCAGCTTGGCCTGTGGGAATGTTGTGGAAGATTTATTGATTCTAATTAATACAGGTGGTGTCATCTCTGGACACTCGAGCCTGAGCTGTATACAAAAAGTTTTTGGGCAGTGTTCTCTGCTTCACTTCCTGTCTCCAGTTTCCTTCCTTGTCTTCCCTTGATGACCAGCTGTGACGTGGAAGCCAAATAAACATTTTTAACACCAAACTGGTTCTAGTCAGTATTTTATCACAGCAATAAAAAGCAAACTAGGACAAGGACCTTAGAGATAGGTGGGCCTCAGCTTTGGAGAAGGATGGGGGAAAGCATCAAAGATACAGATAGGTACAAGGACTAGCTGAGTCCCAGCTTTGGAGAACAGTAGCAGAGATGCATGCATGCAGATTCTGTTAAAATCCAAGTCTAGTAGTGTAGAATTATAACTGTATTCCCAGCTCATGGGTCAAAATCCTCAAACTGAAGAATGTGAGACACTAAGCACAAAAGCAGAGCAGATAGGGACGCTGCTATTGTAAAAGCTGGGTAACTTATACAAAACAACTATTTTCTTCTGTATTATATAGGCTGAGTTTGTAAGACCAAGATGCTGGCCAGTTAATCCAGTTCCTAGTGAGGGGCCCAATGTGGTCTTTATGTAGTTTATTGTGTCCTGTAAGGATTCATGTAGAAGTCTAGTCCCAGTTTTGTGGTATTAGGAGAGTATGAGAACCTTAAGGAGTGGCACCTACAGGGAAGTCATTATGTCACTGGGGGCACTGACTTCATTAGGAACAAATCCTGGTCTCAGAGAGTAAGTTCTTATGAATATGGGTTATTAAAATGCAAAGATACTTCAAAAACTTGGCCTCTTCTGAACTTAGCTACTTTTTTCCCTTTTCTTTGCAATGTTATGATGAAGCCAAAGGAAACTATGACAGAAGATGAAAAACGGTAGTGACTCTGGGTTTCCAGGCTCTAAAACTGTTTTGGCCTAAATAAACCTTTTTAAAAATATAAATTCTCAGGTTCAAGTATTTTGCTATAACATCAGAAATATGATTAAGACCCTCTTCCTGGTTTTCAGAGTGATTCCCTTTTACCACATTCTTACTTGAAGAAAAATTTACATAGCTTTCTGTTTTAAAATGTTATAATTAACATGGTCACTATAGAATTTGTTTATAGGATCCTTTAAAAATTAAATGTAGAACTACTACATGAGTCACATATGCCACTCCAGGGCATATAGCTAAAGGAACCAAAGTTAACATATCACAGTTACACCTTCACATCTCTCTTTACTGCAGTAAAATGCACTATAGCTATAGTGAATGCATATATGTGCATACGCATGCATGCATGTATATATGTATATATACATATATGTATGTATACATATATGTGTGCATGCATGTATGTAGCAAGCCCAGTCACCCAACAGATGAGCAGATGAAGGAAATGTGGTGTTTCAAGCAGGGAATGATAGGATCAAGGCATGGGAACAGTGAATATTAAAAGTATTTAACAGAACTGATAAGAAAAAAACTTTATAATATCACCCAGCCACTAACCCCGCAACCTAAAACAGCAACCTGCCTGGTGTAATAGTTGCACAAATATGAATAACTAGCAACATGCATGCCTCACACTGCTAAAGTGATCAAGAAGCTGAGACAGATCATGAGCTCTAGTAATACTATTACTATTCTGCTAAAGGAACAGAACAATAAAATGACCCACATGACAGATTGCACCAGTACTTCACTCAGTCCCTGTCAGAGGAGCACTTTCTTGAAGTGGATGGGAAGTAACACAGAAACCCACAACTGGGGGGAAAAAATGCAGAGTGAAATACTTTGGAGTATTCATTCACAAATGGGATGTCTTCATCAAAACCTTCCGCTCAAGGCCTGGAAATCTGTACAGAAGAGAAAGTAGAAAGATTATAAGAGCCAGAGGTAGTTAATTTTACTCCAAGCAAATAGTGTCTTCTAAATACAAGACTAATGAACTCACAGAGACTGTGGCTGCATGCACAGACCTACACACATTAAAGCCAGGCAAAATCCTAGCACTGAAGAAGAGAAGTGAACACATAGTCTCATCCCTAACCAGGAAGCTATGTGAAATTGATACCATCCAGTAAAGGCAAATTGGTTTTCTCCAATGGAGACTGGGTTTATCAACACTTCACTATCACAGGCCCCCATGCCCAGAAGTGATTGGTCAAAACAAAACAAACTCCATGTAGATATTTTGTGAGCTTCTTGTTTCATTGTGGTATGGTTGGGGATCTTTTTTATAAGTTTTTTATTTGTTTTGAGTTTCATTTTTTTGTTTTTTTGTTTTTGTTTTTGAGGGTTTTTGTGTGTGTGGAAGAAAGAAAAAACAGGAACATGGAGTTGGATGGCTAGGGAGATAGGAAGGGCCTGGGAAGAGTTGGGGGAGGGAAAAATGTAATCAAAACCTATTGTGTGAAAAAAATTAAAGCAATAAAAATAGCAAAAAAAAATGTTACTTTTGCATGTCAGTCAGGAAAGCAAGAGAAAATAAAACATGAATTCTCCTTTAGGGAAATAAAGAATCTATTCTGTGCACAGAAACAAAGTGTGTAGATTCTCTGAGAGAGAATTGCCCCTCTGAGTGTGAATGGTGTCTTTTATATCAGTTAACAGAAATTACCTGGCCTTGTCTCCTTGGCTATTTGTGGGGGATGCTATTTGAATAGATAAAGGGGGCTCGGGGGCTCACTTTCTTCTCGTCAGGGAATAAATTTTATCACACCATTTGTCCTTTCTGAGACTGGCGTTTGAGATGAGGTACCAGGGGTCATTAGGATGTCTGTATGAGGCATTACAATGCCCTGGGTCAGGCTCCAAGCCATGAGAATAGATTGCTACAGAGTGGGAAAATTTGCTTTGTGTTTTTGATCCCTCGTTTATTTTGGCCTTTTGTGTCTACAGTATACTTTTTTTCCCCCTCTATAATGGCAGGGTTTGGACAAGGTCAAAATCAGGACATTTGCAGAAACATGGATAGAACTGGATAGAACTGTGTAAAGCAAGAAGTTAAAGCATTGTGCTTTAGTGAATCTAGGGGAAATAGAAAAGGAAGATACTTGGGGAATTAAGGTAACAAAGTCATGAATATGACCAAAGTATGCTATGTCCATGTGAAAAAATGTGACAATAAACTCCATTATTTTGCACTAATAATTTATACTAACAATAAGGTTAATAATTTCATTATGGAGCTACATCATCAGAACTTTATCAGAACATAAGCACCTCTAAAAATGCCCACCTCCAAATTCCATCAAATTAGGTTCAGTTATTTGATACATGAATTTGGTGACAGCTCGGGAGATGGCCCAGCTGGTAAAGTGTTTGCTGTACAAGTGATAGCAACAGGGTATTATGGTGGTGCACACATGTAATCAGAGCACTTGGAAGAATAAGGCAGGAGGATAGCCAACATGGGCTGTATAGCAAAACTTATAACCACCTGTAACTCCTGCTCCAGGGGCATCTAATACCCTCTTGTGGCTTCAGTGGGCTCCTGCACTCATATGAACACACACACACACACACACACACACACACACACTTTTTAAAACAATAAAATTTAAAACTGAAACATATAGCATAGAATGAGAATGAATTTTATTTAAGTAAAAACAATACTTGCATTGTAGGCAAACCTTAAGTTCACAATTTTCCTAGGAGAGTGTGAACCCAGCAATCACAGAGCTGCATGAGTGACTGATATGTGGCAATCAGGGTCCTAAGAGCCTATGTAACTCGGGATGGTGGCAAGGAAAAGAGGGGCTATCTGAGGAGCACCACAAGCTTGGGATCAAAAGTTTGGGTTTCTTTTAGAAAGTGCTTCCACTGTCCCTAGAGACAAGCCTTAGAGACTTTCAAGCACATAAGTAGATAATCATGAAGTAAATCAAACTTGGCCAAGATTAGTGAGACACGCTCTTCATAGTTCTGCTAGTCCCCAATCCTATGTATTTTCTATTGTTTTTACAAACCCCATGACCAAAAGCAACCTGGGAAGGAAAGCGCTTATTTTATCTTACAGCTCACAGTCTATCACCAAAGAATGCCAAGGCAGGAACCTGGAGGAACTACTGGATACTGCTCAGTGGTTTGCTCTCCATGATTTATTCAGCTTTCTTTTTTGTTGTTGTGAATATTTTTTATTTAAATTTGCAACAACTTTGTTTTACATGTCAATCCCAGTTCCCTCACTCTCCCCTCCTCCCCTGCCCCCACCCCTGACCTCCATCCCATCCCTTTTCTAGATGGTGAGGTCTTCCATGGGGGATCTTCAAAGTCTGTCATATCATTTGGAGCAGGGTCCAGGCCCTCCCCAATGTGTCCAGGCTGAGAAAGTATCCCTCAATGTGGGATGGACTAGCTTTCTTATACCACCCAGCACTGCCTGCACAAAAGCTAATGTAGGTAGAGTTTCCCTGTCCAATCACCTGCTCCCAAATAATGGACAAGGAGCCTTATACTAATTATAAATGTTCAGCTCAGGCTTGTTACTAGCTAACTCTTACACTTTAAATTAACCCATATTTCTTATTGTGCTTTGCCACTTGGCTCATGGATGGTTATCTTATTTTCTAGAAGTCTTGCTTCCTCAGCAGCTGGCTGGCATCCTTTTCAACTCTGCCCTTCTTCTTTCCATTATCCTCCTAGTTTGGTTGGCCAACCCATAATTCCTGTCTGACTACCAACCAATTGGCATTTTATTAAACCAATCAAATGGCAATTCTTTACAGTGTACAAGAGGATATTCCACAGCACTCCCCCTTTTTTGTCTAATTAAAAAATGTTTTAATTTTAACACGGTAAAATTACATGCAACAAAAGAGTTATTAAGTAAGAATTACAGTTACAATATCCAGTCTATTTGTATTTGGTAAAATTTGAGAACTATTCTATGATCTATCTTATCTTGGTGAGTCTAAAGTTATATCTAATTTACCTTTTATCGTAACTAAGGAAAACTGTAACTATCTAGTCTTCAACTCTATCAGAGACCCCAGAAGGGTGAAATGTTACCTAATGACAGGCACATCAGGCCACCTGGACAGTCACCCTAGGTTCTCCTATGATGTGGGGGGGATCCTGCTGTGGCCTACAGGGCTGGAATATCTGGCAGACATTTCTGAGAAGCAAGGATTTTGAAGTACTCTCATACCTTGTCTTGGCAAAGTTTGGCAGTGACTTTCTTTTGTGTCTTGCTTGTCCAATTTGGGCAGCATACTCTCAGCAGTCAAAGAAAGGGCAGTTTCTTGCCCAGAGGCTAACTTTTGCCACAAATAAGGTACACTTCATATGGAATTTCTTCAATGCCCATCATGTTCTCTGAAGGAGATTAGTGCTGCCAAGAACAGACATGTCCATTATCATAAAAAGCCTTATATTATTAACACATCTTAAATGCCATAATCTGTGGGTCTCCAAAATGTTTGAAGATCATCTATCTAAATATATCTGTGTATGACCTTGAAAACATACCTAACATGACTCTGACTACTATAGATGACTATTAATCTGTATTTCTGTAATTACACATTACATTTTTAAATGAGTTGCATAAAAACAAGAGCAGAAATATACATACGGTATAACAAAATTAACTTTAAATGTGTGTCAATAAATGAAAATCCATACCAATGTAAAATATTTAAGATTAATAGTTGTTTTGTATTAAAGTAGATTTAATAATATACCTTTTTATCTTATCATTTCTATACTATATCCCCCCTTTTTTTCCTTTAGAAAGAGATCTTTAATTTTAACTTTTTTTATTAGCTTTTTTCCTGACCATGACCAACAACAACTTGCTACCAACCCCCTTAAATGATAATAAGCATCCATAACCCATTTTGGGGAACGTGGGCATAGTTCTCTAGACTACCTCCTGATGACTGGGGGTACTGGTAATCTTTGGGGGACCCTGATAAAATGTAGGATTATGGTCAAGTCCTGACTGGAGTATTTTGTGAGGCTGGCTCATCTTAGACAGCAGCCTTGAAGCTGTTTTCAATGCTGAATTCTGAGGAAAATGTACTAGAGGCATTTGGAGGTGTTGGATCACCTGAGCCATCCATTTTCATCAACATCTAGTCCCCTGGTTCTGAAAAATACATAAACGTTTAAAGATAACATATATTACAAGTATGGAGTGTGTGGTATACACAAGTCAGTTAAAGATGATTTTTGTTTTGTTTTGTTTTACATTTTAGCAAGTAAAACATACATTATGTCCACCCTTGTCAGTTTGACACTCAGCCAAATCTTGTTATGGCAATCTTAACTAAGCTGTGGTCCAATGTCCAATTTCCAATTAAAATCAGGCATTGATTCAAGGGGTGGGGTTTACATTCAGCTGGTCAGGATGGATCATAGAGTTTCCCAGACTCAAGACAGAGTGGTCCCCAGAGAAAGCAAGATGGAACCATAAGGTTGTGTGGGCCGTTTTGGAGCCAGGAGTTGAATGGTGGCAAATATATGGAGGCTATGGTGACTATCTCAGGATCTTACCTTGTTTGTCCCCAAGTTTTATGTTATAATAAGTGGTAAAAGAAATCGGTACATCTGGTGCTCAACGTGTGACATTATTAAACCATGCAAAGGCGACATGATTCCACTACAGCTACCTGCTGCGGCCAACCACTTCCCCACCCATTCCACCCTTCCCACATCCCCTTCCTAGCCTACTTTTCTGCATTCAGGGGTTTTCCATTGCTGCCTTCCCAGGCACAAATTCCGGGTTCCCTGCTACCTCTCCCCTCCTGTTCCTCCCGCCCCAGGCCTCCTCCCCCCCCCACCCCCCCAGGCCCCTGAGCAGAATCTAGTCTGACTACCTTGCACATTTGTTCAGCTTGCTGAGCCTGAGCTGTCTTGGTGCTGTGCCTGCTCCACCTGCTGGTCAAACTTCTTTACTACAACTGAGCTGATAAAATACTTAGGAACATATTCATTCATTCATTCATTCATTCTTTTATTTTGGTTTTTCGAGACAGGGTTTATCTATTTTGTTTTGGAGCCTGTCCTGGAACTAGCTCTGTAGACCAGGCTGCCCTCAAACTCACAGAGATTCTCCTGCCTCTGCCTCCCAAGTGCTGGATACTTGGGAAGATTTAAATGGCAAACTATGCTATTAAATTAATTAATTATTAATAAATAAAAAAGAAGGAAGGAAAGATGAAAGGAAGGAAGGAAGGAAGAAGAGGGGAAAGAACCAAACTTAAAATATTTCCCATGTTAAAAATTGGAACTATCACAATGCATGAAATTAGAAACCTGTTTACTGCTACTATGGACAGGATGCAAATAGAAAAAAATAAATGAGAAGATAAGCAACATATCTGGGATTGACATATAGATGGTCATAATTATTATTAATTTTGTAATTCATATTTGTCCTTAAAATAGTCTTATGACTATGCCAAATATGAAAAAATTGCTGATTAGATACAAACCTTAGAAAAACTTACTATTCATAAGATACACACCTTAGAAATGTTACTAGTAATAATATACAAGCCTTACAAATAATTACTAAAGAAAATAATAAAATTTTGATTGGTAAAATACAAGCTTTGAAAATATTTACTGATGAAAATAAACAGTTACTGGTAAAATATAAACCTTAGAAATACTCACTAATTAAAATAATAAAATTTTAACTGATAAGTTACAAATCTTGGAAAAACTACTAAAACAGATAATAAAAGTACTCAGACACAGAGGGATTTATAGCAGAACCTACCATACCATTACATTATGAATTTCAAGAAGAGTGGCCCAAGGTTATCATAAAACCAAACTTAACTTATCCAGTCACTATTCAAGCACAACTGTCAAATGATAGGTAATCCAAGGTTATGGAAGAGCTTACTGGCGTCATGTTGAAATGTTAAATTTGAGGAGATTTAAGGAAGTGATAGTTGCATATGATGTAGAGTCACCTTTTATGAGGCAGATATTAAATTCATGAGCAACTAGTAACAGAATTATTCCACAAGACTGGGAAGATTTGGTTACAGCAGTATTGGAAGCTAGTCTTTAGTTACAAGGGAGGACTTGATGGAAAGATAAGGCTAGGGTCATCAAACAACCAAGTAGAGCTAGAGGTATTGAAATTTCACAAGATCAATTTCTTGATGAGAGCAATAATTATGCTGAAATGCAAAGATAGTCTATATATGATGGCCACACCTTGGATGTACACTGTGCATCAGCTTTGAATGTTTGGTACAGAGTTAGAGAAGCCAGAAAGAGAACTGTGTCATTTACTACAATTATATGGGGACCAAAAGAAGCCTACACTGATTTTTTTTCTTACAAAGATTGACTTCAGCTGTAAATAAAATGATATCAAATCCAGAAGCTAGACAAATACTAATTGAATCTTTGGTTTTTGAAAATGTTAACTTACAATGCAGAAAGAAATCAGGCCTTTAAAGGTGAGGTCAGCAACCATTGAATGGATCCAAAATACAGTCAATACTGAATCTCATGCTCATGATGACAAGGTCATCTAAAAAGGGATTGTAGGCAAGGCATTACTAGAAACAATGTTTTTTCTAGAAATAATCAAAACAGAAGGCCCCAGGCTTCTGGAATATGCAGAAGATGTGACAAAGGCTTACATTGGACTAATGAATGCAGATAAACAAGGGACAGACAAAGTGACCCTTTGCCATTGGGAAATGCTTTGGGGGCCTCTCACAGGCCCCTACCTCAAATTTGGTTCAATCATTCTCTGTCACCATGGGGAAACTCCTCCACAAAGCAATTAAATGACCTAATACCTATTGTGAAAAAACATACTGCTCTTGATGATAGAACAACTTTAGAAGATAAAACAAAAATTTCATGAAAATCCATAAAGCAAATGTTTTGGCAAACTTCTATAAAGAATCAAAAACCAAAGTTAAAAATATGAGTAAATGACATTAAAATTGAGGGTTTGATAGACACAAGAGATGTAACTATAATTGCACCAAAAACTTGGCATCCAAATTGGCCTCTTCAGGAGGTAAATGTTCAGCTTCTAAGGATTGGAACTTTTTCTCAAGTGAAACAAAGCACAAGATGGGTTGAATGCATAGGGTCAGAAGGACAAACAGGAAAATTAAAACCACATGTGGCTAACATGTCAATGAGGTTATGGGGAGGTGATTTATTACAGCAATGGAAAAACAGATCAGCATTCTTCCAATCTCAGAACAAAACCATAAAATACTAGAAGGTATTCTCAAGGGCAGTTACAGACTGTTCAAGTTATACATAAATGGGACCCAACAGCTGCTGACCTTTCGAAGGTGCCAACAGTTGACCTTTAAAATGGTCAACTGATAAACCTGTCTTGGTGGAACAGACCTTTAACATCAGAAAAATTACAGGCACTAGAACAGCTGGTACAGGAGCAGCTAAATGCTCAACACATTGAAGAATCAACCAGTCCTTGGAATTTTCCTGTATTTGTCATAAAAAAGGAATATGGAAAATGGAGAATGTTAACAGATTTGAGAGCCATAAATAAGGTAATTCAACCAGAGCGTTCTCAACAGCCTGAAATTCCTCCGCCTTCTCTATTACTTAAAGAATGGTCTATAATAGTGACTAATTTTAAAGACTACTTTTTTACTATACCTTTGCAAGAACAGCATAGAGAAAAATTTGCCTTCATGATGCCTACTTATAATGATTCCCAGGCTGTTATAAGGTAGCAATAGAAAGTCCTCCCACAAAGGATGTTAAACAGCACTCCCCTATGCCAATATTTTGTACAACAGTTATTAGAAATAATTCATAAACAGAGTCCTCAATTTATAATTTGCCATTATATGGATGATATCTTACTAGCTGATTGAAATTTTATATAACATAGAGCAAATGTTTCAAGAAATAAAGAAAATATTGCCTTGCTGAAGATTATAAATTGCTCCTGAAAAAAAATAGAAAGTGGATATTTGATTAATTACCTATGATATAAAATAGGTTTACAAAAAAACATTCAACCACTAAAGGTACAAATCAGGAGAGATCAAATGTGAAATCTTAATGATTTTAAAAACTGCTGGGAGATATTAACTGGTTTGGCCCACGATTGGATTAACGATTCAAGAACTAAGTAATTTGTTTCAAACACTACAAAGTGATAAGGACTTAAATAGTCCAAGAAAATTATCAGCTGAAGCTGAGAACTGGCTCTGGTAGAAAAAAAAAATACTGGATACATGTGTGGATTACTTGGATCCAGAGCTTGATTGTATCCTCATCATTATATCTTCTACTCATTCTCCTACAGGAATTCTTATTCAGAGAAAAGATACCATTTTAGAATGAATATTTTTGCCACACAGAGTAAAAAATTAAAGACCTTGTAAAAAAAGGTCCTAAAAGGAAAATTGAGACTTCCTCAATTAATAGGAATGTACCCAGTAGAAATGCTGACCCTTTTACTAATGCTGAACTGTCTTCATTATGGGCAGAAAATGAATATTGGCAAAGAGCTTGCAGTAATTTGGGGGAGAGAGATTAACCACAAATATCCCAAAAGTAAGAGACTTCAATGTATAAAAAGAACCAATTGGGTCCTTCCTCATATAGTGTGGGGAACATCAATATCTGGAGCGCCTACATTCTATACTGATACAAATAAATCAAGAAAGGTGGGTTATAAACTAGGAAATTTAAGTTAGTGGATCAAAGCCCTCATGATTCCATTGAAAAGTCAGATTCATATGCTATCATAGGTTTTCCAGAACCCCTTACTATTGTTACTGATTCTCAATATGCAGAAAAAGTTGTTTTACATCTTGAAACTGCTGAACATATCCCTGATGATTCAGAATTATCTTCATTATTCAGTTATAGAAAATAGTCAGAAATAGTAATCATCTTCCATATATAACATAACATATATCTGGTCCCATGCAGGTCTAGCAGAAAGTAATTGATCAGCTATTGATGGGAAATATGCTAGAAGCCTCAGGATTTCATAAGAAACAACATGTTAATAAGCAAGTGTTTAAAAAAGTATTTTTCTATAACTTGGCAACAAGACGATGAAGTTATAAAGAAATGTTCTACTTGTTTTTTGTATAACCAAACTCCACCACCTGCAGGAATTAACCCAAAGGGTACTCAAAAAAATTGAAATTTGGCAAATGGATGCCTTTTATCATGTTGTTTCTTATGAAATCCTGAGGCTTCTAGCATATTTCCCATGCAGAGGTACATGGAAATAAATAAAATAAAGTTTGGCTAATGTGCCTACAAAACATGAGTTTATCTCAGAAGAAATTAGCACATTGAAAACAAAAATCCATCACCAATATGAAGTGTGAATTCAATGACATCGATAATATCAGGTCTGCATCACAACTGTGGAAATTCCCTGGTTCATGGTATAGGTAAAGAAATCCCCTTTCCTTTTCAACATGCTCAGAGTCACAGAAAAATCAACTTGAAAATATTGAGCATGTCATACATGCTGGAGACTTTAAAAGCTTCTTTAATCCCAATGAGACAGTCAATCTTGTTTATTCTCCTTTTCTTCATAATTTAAGTATGCAAATTCAAAATAGTTAAATAATATTGTTGCCATTTGATTACACTGGAGAAAACCCAATGTGTTCCTTGAGGGAACAGTGTGTATGTGCCCTGGAATAAACCCAGGAACCTCACAAAAGCTTAGCCATTGCTTTTCCACTCAGCTATAGTCACAGTCCCCTTTGACATGATTTTGTGAGAGAGGAGAAAAGACGGGAATGCTCACAAGCTCCATCATGGATAAGCATCCCTTGAGTTTCTGGATATGCAGTCATAATGAGTAGAAAGGTGAAGTTTAAGCGCTATTATGAGTGAAATAATCCTTCTGTATGTTGTGAATATGTATGACTCTCATTGGTTGATAATAAATCTGATTTGTCCTATAGGAAGGCAGAAGAAGGTGAGGCAGGAAAGCCAAGCTGAAAATACTGAGAGAAAGAGAGGAAGAAGTATGGAGTCAGAGAGAGAGAGGCAAGCAGCCTCCAGGGAAGCAAGATACTAGAGAACAGGTGAAACCATGAGCCATGTGGCAAAACACAGAATAATTGAAATGGGTTAATTTTAAGTTGTAAAAGCTAGTTAGTAATAAGCCTGAGCTATAGGCCAAGCATTATGCAATTAATATAAGCTTTTGTGTGTCTATTTGGGACTGTGTGGTCAGGGAAAAAGAAAATCTCTGCCTCTGCTTACAGTTATATCCTCCCAAGTGTTTCTATTGAATTCTAACTTCAGTGCTTCAGAATAGAACCCCATTTGGTGAGAGAGCCATAGTCAAAGTACAGAGAGTAAGTGTCATTGGAGTGCTCAGGCACAGATGAGATATTTGTATCTCCCCAAGGCTCAGAGACCATCATAGAAAGGGGGGTTGAAAGATTATAAAAGCCAGAGGGCAGGAATGACAGGATCAAAACTGTCTTCTGAGCATGACAGGACTACTGAACTCATGAATTCATAATATCTGCAGTTGCCTATACCAAGATTTGCAAACGATCAAGATAATCAACATTCTAACACAGAGTGAGAAGGAGTCCCTACCCCTAACTCAGGAGCTATGGACAATGGATGACTTCCTAGGAAGGGAGAGTCAGTTTTCTTTAGGGATATGCCTCCTGGTATGTTGATCACAGTTCCATGTACAATCCTACATCCAGGAGTATATAAGCAGCAAAAATGGAGTTCATGAGTTGCTGGAGGTTTTTACGAGACACAGAGTTGGAGAGTAAAGGAATAGATCTGAAAGGGGTTAAGCACAGGACTTGGTCAAAATAAATTGTATAGGAGACTAGAGAGATATATGAGGAGTCAGGAGCACCTGTTGCTGTTGCAGAAGTCCTGGGTTTGGTTCCCAGAACCCACAGGTAGCTCACAACCATCTGTAACTCCAGTTTGAGGAGCTCTGACTCCCACAGTCACCAGACGCATACGTGGTACACATATATGCAGGAAAAATACCCATACACATAAATAATTTTAAAGTAATAATTTTAGAAGAAGCTGTATGAAAGTCTTGAATAACTAATAACACGTTTTGAAAAACAGAGTTATTGCTCCAAAGCAAAATTCATGATAAACATTTTTAGATATTTACTGTTGTTATAATAGCAATGATCGAATAAATTGCATTTTAAAAAAAAATACATATATCTTTTGTCAGTTGGATCTCAATTTATTGTATATTAAGCTGCATTACATCTCAATGTTGACTTATATATATAAAAAAAAAGCCAATCGGGGTCAAATGACAATATTATCTCCCCCTCCCATCGTATATGTGTGGTGTGTGTGTGTGAGTGTGTGTGTGTGTAGAGAGAGAATCTATATCGATATCTCAGTAGTTCAAATGTTTGTTTTTGTGAGTACTAGAAATGTATTCTGAAGGAAAATTCAGAGAGATTTTTATAAGTGAACCTGAAATGCATATGACAATAGTAACTACAAATACAAAAATACATAGAGGTTAGAGTGTATTTGAAGAACGATATTTAAAATGATGTCCTAGACCCTCCCCAGCAACAAGCCTCAAAACCAGACTTACTCGTAAAAGCATCCGGTATACATTTAGTGACCTTCAGAGAAAGGACAAACAAGGTGAGCAACCATGATAGCTTTCCATGTCCCATAACCCTCATCAAACAGCTGGGGAGCCCGGCAGCTTCCACTGAGGGTTCAGGGGCACCTACCTGGCCAGTCCCCACAGCAAATGGGCACAGGGCAAGCACATCCAGCAGGGGCTCTCAGCCTGCAATCAGGGCAAGAGTTTCCCAACAGTTACTCACAAAGGCAGAGGCATTTCTGACAGCAGGGAGTGAGCCAAGAAATTAATCTCGGCCATTCTTCCCACTGGAGAGGGAGGGCATGGAAACTTTACCACTGAGAACAGCTGCTCCAAAAGCTGTACTGGGTGTTAATCAAACCATCTGTGGTCTGCAGGAAGAGGCTTGTATCAAAAACCTTAACTTGCCCCCAAGGCCCTGTTTCCACCTTGATTTAATGATTTTTCACTGGTAGCAATCTGCTGTCCTCATCCCTGCAGGGGCCCAAGTGCCGGGCCCTGCCACTCCTCCAGCTCACTGTGGTAGCCCCTCAAGGAGAAAGGCTCCCCTGGCAGGAGACATGGCTTTATTTTTATCCCAGTTAAAGTCCCTATCCAATCCATTAACAGCTGCAATAACCTTGGTCCAGGGCATTTCCTGGTGAAGGCAGAGCCAGCTGGGGTTAATGAACTCTCCCTATCATCAATTCCTGGGAGAGGCCATGGGCCTGAATTGTTACTTAATGATTCTTCCGTGTACAGCTTCTTAAAGCAAAGAGATGCCTTCTTTCAGGGGATGGCAATGGGGGTCATCAGAGGCCATTAATTTTACAAGTAGTTTGCTAGAAACTTCAGTATGTTAAAAAGTCAGTCTGGCTCACCGATCACCTCAGCGTGGTCTTGTCTGAGACCCGAAACTTGACAGGTTTCTGTGACTCACACCCAGAAGTCACCAGCTGTGAATGCATAGTCTTTGTTTTCTGTGAGTGGTTTTTCCCTGAAAGTCTGCAAGAGACATTGCAGAGCTAATTCAAGACAATCATGGGCATGGTCAATGCTAAATCTCTTGTAAGTTCTGTCTTGGGGCTGGGTTCTCACTCTCTAAAACTCAGACCTTAGCAAGCTTGAATGAACCCATGAGCCTCTGCAGGCAAAACTGGGTCTTGGTGCCCCTTGCTAGTATTGCTGGATCTGCTGGACTCTGTATTTATCTCAGCACACTCCAAGTTCTCCTCATGCCCATCAAGCCTCTTATACACCAATGCGATTCTTTCCAACATGCCGCAGCTCCATAGCTCTCTCCCTCCACACCACCTGATTTAAAACTGTGAAATCCTCTTTTCTTTACCACACACTCGCTGCTTTCCCCTCCCCCTCCACCTACTCATATGAAATAAAATCAATGTATTCCCCCTCCCTACACGTGTGTGCACACGCACACCAGCACACACACACACACACACACACACACACACACACACACCGGTCAGAATGTAAACTCTTTCAAAAGGGCAAGTGCTTTGCATTGTCCTGTTTCCTCTTGAAAACACTGGTGCTTTTACTTTTCAATACCCATAGGATGAATGAGCCATTAATTGGGCACATGATAGCATCACTGTGGTCACAAGACCAAATTTCCCATCTTCATCACACTTGGACAGGCAGAAAGCCCTATTTACCAGAGAGACATGATTAAGAAGGGTGTACCTTTATGCTGCCTAGAAACCAGATTCCCTGAAGCTTGTCTCTGCTTAGGGCAGACTTAGCCATAAAAAGCCCACACATTTACAGAGGCTCTGACTTCATAAAGATAACAAGAACCTGTTGCCATTGTTACCACTGAGACATGCTGCCCAGCCCATCCTATGTCAATTGTGCAGTCATAACACTGTGGAAGTTTGTAAAAAATTCTATTCCAAAGTTCCAGTGGGAAGAGATGAGTCTTCAGAAGCTAATTGACTAGGGCAGGATCAGGAAGCCAAAGCACATCAATAGAAGGGAGGTAAGGTTTGTAGAAGCTAGAGGGCAGAGAGGGCCACAGAGTTTCCCTCTGCTTTGTTTTCTCATCCCTGATTAATACTGACACATTTCCCAGCAAGCTTGCAGTGGCAGGGGGCTAGAGAACAGCCATGACTTTCCAGGGCAGCGATTTACCTACATCCATGCACTGAGACCTTTGAGAAAGCAGCAAGTCATAAAGAAGGAAGACTTAAGAGAAACCGATCACCTCTGTTTTTCCTAGTGTTTTGTCTAGATTTCCAAATCGAGTTATTATGGCAAACAACCTCTAGGTGCTTTTTGCTTATGGAATGTTCCAGCAGACCCTGCACTCTTCCTTCTTGATGCAGACTCAGATGAGGAGCAGAAAAGCCTGGGATTTTTGTCATATCCAACCCAGGGGCTCTGAAGGGAGAAACCAGTTCACTGACTTTCTATTTGGGAGATTAATGGGCCCATTGCCCCCATTCATAAAACCACATCTCTGCTGACATTTCAGGTGTCTAGAATGGAAGAACAGAAGGAAAACCGACTAGATTATGAGTAAGTAACAGCGACTATGAAAGGCTGCACCCAGGCACCGGGTATGAGGCAGGTCACTGTTTATACCTTCACTAATCTAGTCAGTCACCTCTTCCTCTTCTCCCTCCACCCATCTCCCAAGCACTCCACTCCTACAGGAAGTGATAGCTGCTGTCAATTGCCCACCCAAGCCAGCCCTTCCAAGATAGGACTTTATTTTCTAATACCGTGCTTTGTGTCACTCAAAATCCCTGGGCCATACTAGCCTATTCCCAATTAAGAACTCTAATAGCAAACCAATAAATTGTTTTACTTTCTAGAAAAAGTTTAATGTGAGCCTCCCTTGACTTAGGTACTCTTCCTAAAGTTGTCATTTCATTCACAGTTTTTTTTTTTCAAAACAGATGTTTGTTCTTTTGAATGATGTTCCTGAAATATAAATATGTACTCAATGAAATGGCCCACATATGAGAGTCGCAAACATTACAATCAGAAATGAAAGAGGAGGGGAACCAAGGAAGATTGAAGCCCCATCGTGGTTGTAGAAACTTCTGTCTCTGAATAAAGGCAGAATAGCTTAGAAGTGATGAAGCAGGTGCCTAGATAAAAATAGTCAATAAAAGTATATTGCATAAGCATGTTTTGAGAACAATTTAGGAAAAGGTTGCCATGGGAAACAGTTCTCTCCAGTACAAGGCTATTTAAGGAAGTGAAGCTTCTCTTGAAATTGACTGGAGATGCATCTCAAGATGTCCCTCGATGGGTTGAGAATTACTGATACATTGTAGGGTGTGATTAAGATGTGTGGGTATGCAAGAATGAAAATAGCAAAGTGTGCTCCCAGGCAGAGCACAGCAGATGCATTTGACCTATCTTCTAGAGAACCCACTTTGTAAAATGAGTTTAGTTCTTGAGATAACCAGCCCTTGTTCATTTGGGGGGGGGGGGCTGAACCTATAGGTCCGAAAAAATGGAAATCTTAAGATTGGCCCAATCAAAGAAGAACATTATCAGTTTGAACATGGATCTTGAAAGGGATATGCAGAGAATTGATGAAGCCAACCAGGAGCTGCTTCTCAAAATACAAGAAAAAGAAAATGAAGTCCAGAAGTGAGTCTAAGGTTTCACCATGGAAGTTCTCAAACTGAAAGTTGAAGGGGCGGGGGTAAACAGGAGGAAAAACTCAACTATCCAACTTTCTCTAGAGGATTCTATCTTATGTAGCAAATCCTTCACTCTGTCATTCTCCCTGGCTAAGACATTCAGACACAGCAAGCATAAAAATATATTTACTTAAAAAACTAGGCAGAGCTTTCCCTGAGCTGAAGAATACTGGAGTGTAGGATAAGGAAATTCTTTCTTTCTTTCTTTCTTTCTTTATTTATTTATTTCTTCCTTTCTTTCTTTCTTCCTTTCTTCTTAATGGTTTGGAAATGACCTGATTCTATGGATCTGGAAAAGAAGAGTTTCCAACTTGAGATGCACGTGTAGTCATCAACCCCTGAGTTTTATCACTTCTGAATCTGTCTTTACCCTTGCATTATCCAGGCTGGAAAATGAGATCACCCAGACTGGAGACCCTGCAGAAGATGAGGATTGGGAGAAGGAAAACTACACTGTGATGGAAAGAGAAAGAGCCCTGCAGGAGCTGGAGGAAGAAACAGCCAGACTTGTAAGCATGGTACTGGGGAAAGTGAGTCCCTGGGCTTCATTCTGTCCATTCCCTAGAGCACAGCCCACTTTGACTAAGCTACTCTTTTAAAATCTTAGTTTGATAAGATCTTTAATCCCACATAGCTGAAATATCACTTCAATACAAAGTCAATATAAACATACAATTAGCATATTTTTATTCTTTCTTAAATGTTTTTGAGATCATAAATATATCATTTTCCTCTTACCTTACCTCCCTTCAAACCCTCCCATGTACTCTGTTCTCTCCTAAATTCACTGCCCCTTTTTCATTAATTGTTGTGACATACATATGTTGCATACGTGTGTCTATTACTAAATATATAAATATAACCTTCTCAGTCTGTGTCTTGTTACTTGTATGTATGTTTTCAGGGCTGACCATTTGGTGTTGGATGACAAATTAGTGTGCTCTCTCCAGTGTTTCTTAGTTGACTATACTATTGTATATGGTTGAGACCCTAATTGACATTAGTGTGTCTGTTGCTGTCATCCTTCTTCAAGTCATGTTTAGGTATACATGTTGATGAGACTTTATGGATGTAGCTTCTGACATTTCTAAAAGATATGACCTCATAGAAAACTACCTGTTCCTCAGGCCATTATAAGTTTTCCTCCTCCTCTTTGGCAAGATCCCTGAGTGCTAGGTGCAGGGGTTGTATTGAAGATATATCAGATGGGACTAGGTTCAAAACTCTGCATTTTGGTCAGTTACATTTTTTGGTTTGGTTTTGTTTTGTTTTTTGGTTTGTTTTGTTTTGTTTCTGTAATGCCTGTGTCTGTTGCCCTTGATGAAGGATGAGGGTATAAAGACAAACAATTAGAACACGATCATGCTGGTTTCATAAAGTGGTGGTGGGTTCTCCAAGATCCATGCCTTCACCGGCCCTGAGTAGTTAACTAGGTTTCAATACCTAGCATGATTTCCCTCTTGTTGAGCAGGTCTTAAATCCAATTAGAGAGATGTTGGTTATCACTAAGGTGTGAATGCCACTACTGCACCCTTGGAGTTATCATGTTACAATGTTATTCTGATTGGTATTGTGATTCACAGGAGGCCCAGATGGTTGGTTGCTTCTCTCCTTTGGAAGCTTCCAAGGAGCCTTCTGGCACCATGAAACCTAGTCCTCAGGGAGGAGGCTTTTAAGCTAATATTTTTTGCATGTAAAGACTATGTCCATGCATAGGAAGGGATTGGGGAAAGTAGGGTTTCTTGGGTAATATTTATCACTGGGAATATAAATATCTATATCCTTCATATGCTGCTGATTATTTCACCTGTAATTTGATTTCAAGATCTGCTTATATTGTACAAATAAGTTCAAACTGCTGAAAGAAAACTTAGCCTCGTGAAATGGGAATACCAACTGAGTAAGAGTAGGTAATGTTAGTTTGATTACACTCTGGTCCTTTCTCTCTCCAGGAGAGGAAGAATGAGGCTCTGGTCCACAGTATCTCAGAACTTCAGAGAAAGGTAGGATTGGGCTCTGTGTTCCTCAGTGTCTCCACAGCATTATTATTCCAAAAGAGGACAGACAAAGGAAGTGGATGCAGGTGTCAGAAAGGCCTTAGCTTGGCATGGATCTCACTCTCTCACTCACTTTCCTGAAGTAAAAGCTCATGTCAAAAATCATGAATGTTCTCTGTAAATATGGAGTGGGAGGAGTAGTGGAAGGGTGTTCAATGGACTCACTAGTTCTCCATTCTATCACAAGAAAATAGATTCTAATAGACACTGTTGAAGTGTTCAACCAGAAGCTAATTTTACCTTCACAGAGACTGCATCATATACACAATTACCCTTAATCCCCAAAGATCTCCTCTTCCATCCCCTTCCACACTATAGAGAGCTCAACACTGATACCTACTCTGGCCCACACTGAAGCACTTTGTAGCCCATCTTGAGTTGGCACTTGAAAGAAGTACTTGTTTGCCCAGACTGGGTAACAAAACCAGTAAGAAAACACAGGTAGAATGAAGATGGCTCCACAGGACACCAAGTATCCTCCTCCAAAGGCCATCTCCTTGAAGCTTTCATATAGCCATGACTCTTAACCCACAGACACCAGAGGATATCTTTTCTCTCTGATTATTTTTAGTAGTTGTTGTTGTCATTGTCATCATTGCTGTATTGAAATGTGTCTTTTATTTGAAACTGTAGCTTACAAGGAAATCACAAAAGACAATCAGGTGTGAACAAGGTGATCTGGAAATAACCCCAGAAGAGTCAAAGGTAAGTGCTAAGCAATCAAGAGAGGGTTGTTTGGATTGAACTGCATGGCCAGGAAAACAGCTCTCAAGTCAGACACAATCATCAAAGTTGCTACCAATTCTTGGTACTTTGGCCTGTATCAGACTTGGCACAGTCAGAGCCACTGAGGTCTTTGTCTCTCCTCTGCCCTTACTCAAGAATTTCTCTCTGCAGCAGATTTTATTCTCGCTTCTATTTGGAAAAACAGAGCATATTTGTGTACAGATTATTGAAGGCATGAAGTCGCTCATTTAAACCCTGGCTCTAGACTTAATCTGATGTGTACAGTTGAGCTATTTCATCTCTTTCTCACATTCTAGGCTTCAGGACCAAATGAGATTGTGTATATGGAATATTCTTTCCTCTTTCTGCTTTCTAAATGGTCACAGAGTTATCTAACAATTTTGAAGTTGTTACTTAGAAGCTGGATGAGGTTACACATAAAGGCAGACCTAGGATTTGTATGTGTATTGTCATCTGAATGTCAAATAAAGTCTATTTATTTATTGCAATCCAAAAAGTATTTGTTCACTTAGCCCCTAAACTAAAAATCTTTATTTTCTAAACACACTATGAATGTGAAGCACTTCTCTAATTATGTTCCAGTTCTAAGGAACCAGAGCTAATCACAAACTAATCAAAAGTCCAAGAATTAGAGACATTATTTTTTTTTTTATTGAGAAAGCAGATAAAAATCTGCCTTGACATTTTTCTCTGGAATCACATCCTTGTCCCAACCTAATTTCCCTACACATTCAAACACCCACACAATTCGAAATTTTTGAAGAAGTGGAGATGCTGAAGATAGAAGCAGCAAATGGAAGGATGTAGAACTCCTGTCCCATCTTCTGCTGGCCAGTTTAGTACTGGTGGCCACTTGGGGCTACACACACTGGCAGTTCAAAGCCAGCCAGAAGCCCAGCTTGACTATGCTGCTGTAGGAAACATCTTGGAAGAAGGAAATAGTGGGTCTGAGACTGCATCAGGAAGAAGTTGGAGATGAGACCAGAAAGAGTTATAAAGACCCTGACTATGCTTGCCATATAAGCAGTCAGGAGACCAGTGTTTTCCAAAGATCCTTCCTTTTGCAGAACAAATTTTGCTGTAGGTAATACAGTCATAACCAATAGGAAACACATTGGGTCTGGCTATGGTGGTTGTCAGCATCTCAGCCTTTGTGAGAGCTATTGCCACCTTTTGCTATAGAATGTCATTAGGCCTGTGAACCATCTGTTCTGTGGCATTCTGGTGTAATTATTGTGTGATACACAGCATCTACTTTGCTTCTTTTCCTCTGGCATGTTAGTAATCAGGCCAGCCACTGAAGGAAATATCTGCTCCCAAACCTTATGACTCACACCATTGGCCTGAAAGAATAGCTCTTGGAACATCTGGATGACTAGCCTTGATGTAATTAATTGAAGGAAGAAGAAACTGTGCAGAGTGCAGATGTCAAATCATGCCATCTAGATGGAAGAAGAAAAATAGAACTGAATAGAAAAGTGTGGTGATTCTGCTCTGCCTCCAACATACATCCCAAATGCAACCCCTCCTCTCCATCTGTTATCCTGTTACTCCCTGCTTCTGAAAAACCACCAGAACACAGGCAACTGAGATCGCCTCAGAAACTATTCTTGCTTCTTATTTTACTCATAAACCTTCCATTTTCTGTATCAGGAAAAGAATTGTTCTTTCAAATAACAAATAAGACTTTGTCTTTACACACCAACCCCCCCATACCCAGATTCACACTGCAATAAGAATAAAGATCCAAACTCCATATACTAGCTCCAGGGTCCCATAATACAACCTTGACAACTCCTTCTAGAAGGTTCTCAACTCCCTAATCCTTTGATTCCTGAATACAGTTCCTCATGTTGTATGACCCCAACCATAGAATTATTTTGTTGTGTTGCATAACTGTAATTTTGTTACTGTGAATCATAATATAAATATCTGATATGCATATAGGCTTAGGTAACCCTGTGAATGGGTCATTTGACACTCCCCAAGGGGTCACAAGTTAAGAACCACTAGTCATTGGAGTCCTATAATTCCTTTTAGAAGCTACAAAGGCCCATAATCTAGGCCTTATCTGCTTTTCCTACCTGTCCTACCATATTCATCTACCTGTTCACGATTACCAAATGTCCACTACTTCCTGGCCTTAGCCTTAGCAATAACCTCCCCACAAAACATATTTCTTCCAGATATCTACCAGGCTAGTATTTGTTATTTAGTCCTCAGCTCAAGCATTGTCTCACTCCAGAGGCCTTTCCTTTCTCATGTCACCATCTCACACCTCTAACAACTACTGCTCACATTGTCTTCATTGCCTTTTTTTGCACAGACTGTATTGACTTATTTGTTATGTCCCCACCTATAATGAAAGCTCCTCAGGGAGGCAAAGGGCTCGCCAGTTCTTTCTCTCCACAAGGTTAGAGTAGTGTGTATGTGTTAGTTTGCTATAGTGGCCATTATAAAGTAGCGTTTTTCCAAATACTTAAGGAGAAAAAAATGGAAAAGGGAATATACTGAGGGATAAAATACTGAGCGAAAGTCCTGGATCAAACTAACCATAGAGTGAGTTTCAGGACAGTGAGGTCAACACAAAGAAATGCTGTCTCAATAAAAAGAAGGGGAATGCGGGAGGGAAATGGAAAGCCAAGTTCTTTAGGGCTCATCATTTTTTTAGAAAAGTACCTTTAAGACTATATAATTCAAAGGCAAACGTAGATGACAAAGGCTCAATGTAAAGAAATTTGTTCAGCTGCAAAGTGCTGGATGCTGTAAGGCCTCCGCCGATTGTAGCCTGCCATGTCAAGAACTAGTAGGGCTTCATTGAGATGATATGCCTGCCTTGTGCATCTTCATCTGCTAAGGTTGGTCCTTTCCTTTCAACAGGTTAAGTTACAACAGCTGGAGATTTCCTGTGTAAATCAAGAAAAGGAGCTTGGCAAGGTGAGAGTGTGACTTCAAAGTTCTCCCCAAGATGGAGAGATATGATCCTCCATCAACCTAATGTGGCCCACGAAAGACTGACATATCATCGGCTTCCAGACTCAGAACCATCATGGGTCTACTTAGTGGTTAAAAAGGGGGCTGGAGACAAACCCAATCCTCTAAATTTTCTTCAGCTGAACATTTTTACAGAACACAGCCCAACTCTGTGTCTAACACATACTAGTATCTACTCCTTTTTCCAAATTTCCTGAAATAATTCCTATTTGAACTATAAAATATGATTTGTTTGTCCTCAAAAAAGAAATGAATTTATATATCCAGCAAGTTTACATTTTGGTCTAAAAATGGATAGATGTAAGTACTTCTGCTCTTCCAACAATAAACTGAGAAAACTTTAAGACTCAACTTTGGTTTCCAGATAATGGAAGACTATGCATTTGTGTCTCAGCTCTGTGAAGATCAAGCTCTCTGCATAAAGGTACAGCTTCTCAGTCAAGGGACAGCGAAAGGATTGTTCAGGGACAGGATGAAATGTCCCCAGGCTGCCCAAGGAACACTACCTAGAAAAAATTATCACAATATGGTTACTAGGGAGAGACTGTATGGCCATTAGTCCCTGGCACATATCGCCCTATTATCCCTTGATTCTTGGTAACTGCTGATATGCTATCTCAGTATCTGTGTCCTTTAATTAATAACAAGCATGTCTCTATGTCTAACCCCTGTTACTTTTGGGAACCTATCCACCTCTGAGGAATAAAGGGAGAGAAGGTGGTGGGTTGAGAGGATGTGGCCATGAGAATACCAAGTATTCATTATATGGTCTAGTTAAAAGTGTTTGCATGTTTGGAAAAAGCATAAATTGCTCAAATAGTGACTGTGGCTCCCTTCAATTCTCTTTAAAGAAGTACCAGGAAGCATTGAAGAGAATAGAAGAAGAGCTGGAGACAGGATTCCTTGAAAGAGAAGTGTGAGCATTGACAAAGGGACATCCTAATTTGGTGGTAACTCCTTCTGGGCTGAGTCACAGTCAGTTCTGCCCAGGTCCACTCTATAATGGAATAAGCCCCTCTCCTTTTGTGATCTTGTTAGCATTGCAGTCTTAAAAGACTAAAGAAACACATCTTCATAACTTTATCACACTGCTATATTATAATGGATAATATTAAGGGCATATGCATGCATTTTAAAGTGTTGGTATCTGAAATCCTTAGTAAGTGGGGTATTGTTACAGTTTCCTGCCAGCCTGGTCCCACTACCGCATCAGCCCCAAATAACACACAGAGATAGTGTATTATGAAACTGTTGGCCAGTCACTAGTATTTCTTATTGGCTAGCGTTGTCTTAAATATTAACTCATTTCTATCAATCTAAGTGTTTCCACATGATCTTATCTTATCAGAGAAAGGGTCTGGACCTCTTACTTCTGTCACATCCTACATCTTGACTCCTCTCAACTACATCTCCCAGATTCCTCCTTGTCTCCTAGTCCTGCCTATCATGCCTTCCTATTTGCTAACAGTGATTTATTCATTAACCAATAAGAGAAACAGATTTACAGGATGACATCTCCCATCAGGGTAAAATCATCTTCTAAATATGTAAAATACCGATCACAATATAGGCATGGAATGCATCCCTGGAAATACTGACAATATGTGTTCTGAAATTGAGATCTTTGAACTCTATTGAGCTATGAACTTTAAAAACTAGAAATGTCAAGATTATTGTTCTCCTCAGGGGTAAATCATAGAGAACCAAAACAATGAGCCTTGCCTCCATCACTTCACCTTCTTTGTGAGCTAATCATAATAAACATGCATTTCTGTTTATTAAATTCCGGATGGTTTTTCACTCAACAACAAGAAGCCAATATTGCATTATCCTCTACGACAGCCATTATCAAATGGCAGCATAGAAGCAGGTCCTAGGACATGGAGGTTCTTGATCCTGAGGCTCACTCTCAGGTCTTTCTAGATGCTTGTTGGGCATAATGTTAGCACTTCCCTGTTAAGCTGGGATTCTAGAAGAGAGTTGTCTAGTAGAACTTTCTGTGCCATCCAATAGGAGGCCACTATCCACCAGTGACTGACTTCTGAGACCTTGGAAGATGGGAAGTGTGGTCAAAAAGCTGGGTTTCTGTTCAAATTTATTTAAACAACTATAAGTAATGGCTACGCTGTTGGATAAGGCATCTTTTAAAATAACTATCCTATATGTTATAAATATTTGAATACTTTGTCCAATCTCTCTTGTGGTTTCTTTTCCTCCTAGATCAAAAGTCTTAAGCATGGATTCTGAGAGAGAAAAGAGTAACAGCCTAAAAAGCAAGGTAAGAATTCCACTTCTTCCACTCAGCGCCTTTGCCTACCCAGGGACTTTCCAGGAACTGAGTCACCAAGTGGATGCCCAATTTTCTCACTGCACTTTGCAAACATTTCCATCCTTACCCATCCCCAACCGAGATGAAAAGGAGCAATTGTCTGTCCCACTTTTACCCATACAAAAGACAGATTCTCAAAATCCAACCTGAGACCTTAAAATTCCAATCAAAAGCTGGAAGGTACATTAATGGAGGAAATGTAAGAGGAGGCAGACACAGCAATACCCTTTCCTGTAATCACAAAATGCATTTCTGTTCCTCCCAACACAGTCTTGAAGCTTTTACAATACAGATCACTGGGTACGTGGTACCATGTAGCTGGAGCTGTTCTGTAAATTAAAACACAGGCACACAAGCGAACGTTGGTGGCTCACACCTTTAATCCCAGGACTCTCAGGCAGAACCATGCAGATCTCTGTGAGTTCGAGGCCAGTCTAGTCTACAGAGGGAGTTCCAGGACAGGCTCCAAAGCTACACAGAGAAACCCTGTCTCGGAAAGAAAAAACAACAACAACTAAGGAAAAGGAAGTCATACTTCATGTCACACTTCATAATAGTTCACATCATGAACTTGCCAGCGCACAGGCAAAGGTCTGAAGTCAAAGAATTTTTTGGAAGAACAGTTACACTGGCCTAAAGACCAAGTTTGACAATCACCAGAGTTTTCATGTAGTGAAGATAAGTCGGTTGTTGTTTGTTTTAAGATTTATGTATATGAGTACTTTATCTGCATGTATGCCTGCAGGCCAGAAGAAGGCATCACAGCATGTAGATGGCTGGGAGCCACCATGTGGTTGCTGGGAATTAAACTCCAGACCTCTGGAAAAGCAGCTGGTGCTCTTAACTACTGAGCCATCTCAGGGCCATTTGTTTTGTTTTTCAAATCCCAGAAACAAGAAGCCATCACTATTCATAAGAGACACTGCCAGATATTAACTATGGTCCTGGGACCCTCCAGATATTTACTTCTGCAGGACCATGCTCACATGTCACAAGTTATTCTGGTCCCTACCATTGCACATTCTACTCAGCAAGCAAGCCTCCTGAAATCTGCTAGATCCAGCATTCTAGAACCAAACTTAGCCTGCTCTACACTCGTTCTCAGAGGCCCACAGATGGAGTTCTTCTTAGCAAAAATCAGAGAAAAATCTGTCTTCCTGGAGCCCATTAGAATCCCATGAGGGTCTACTGTTCAGTGATGTTCAAGAGCCTTGGCCCAGGAAAGGCTGCCTGAGCAGCTTAGCGCCTGCCATGATATTCCAGATCCCTCAGCTACAGAACCCATTTCTAGTTTCTGATTCTAGTTCTATTGGCTTCAAAATTTGGGCAGAACTTCTCTTACTCTTGATATCAAAAGGGACTACTTTGTAAGGTGACAAAATAGCTGAGAAAATATTCATGGAAGAGAGAGGTCAAAGAAATCCAGCTGGGAAAGTGGTGGCACACACTTTTAATCCCAGAATTCAGGAGGCAGAAGCAGGTGGATCTCTATGAGTTAAAGGCCAGCCTGGTCTACGGAGCAAGTTCTGGGACAGCTAGGCTAGAGAAACCTTGTCTGGGAAAAACAACAACAACAACAATAAAAGAAGAAAAAGGGAAAAAAGAACCCAAAAAGAAAAGAAAGAAATTCAGAAAGCTTCATTTTGAGAGTACTTTAATCCTTTTGAAACTTCTCTCTTCGGATGTGTCCATATGATTCCCAGGGGCTATAAATTCCCCTTGGCTTAGTGGGATGTAAATGAGTAATTTAAAGAGCTAGGAATATGGACATTGAGGACTCAGTTTGTATGTCACTTACCAGTTATATTATTACCTCATTAATAATAATCGTTCTCTACTTGTGTGTGTGTGTGTGTGTGTGTGTGTGTGTGTGTGTGTGTGTGAAAACTAAGGCTGAAAAGATGATCCAGCTGTTAAGAGTTCTTTCTACTCTTACCGAGGATCCAAGTTCAGTTTTTAGCACCCAAGTCATTGAACTCATTCCGCTCACAACCACCTGGAACTCCAGCTCTAGGGGATCTGACACCCTCTCTCTTCTGGCCTCCATGAATTGCCAAACCTACATACACACATCCACACAGACACACATACATTTAAAAGGAAACAAAATAAATCTTAGTAAGCAATGTTCATAATTGAAAATTACATGTGTTTGTACTTATATCAAGAATTTGGAAGATTTATATAAATTTAATATTCAACTGATGATCTGTTAATGTTACCTGACAATATCCAGAAATTGCTTATTTATTATTGGTGTTTCTTCCAGGGTAACTCCATCACCAAGAAGGCATCAAGGTTCAGTAAAAGGTAAGCAAGATCTCTTTCAGTAAACTTCCTGCAGAGCAGAGGAGCCAGAAGCCATCCTAGCAGAGAGCAAAATCTAAACAAGGAGAACCTGATACACACAGGCACACACACACACACACACACACACACACACACACACACACACACACACACCAGCAGACTAGGGTCACTGGCTGTGTAAGTCAGTTCTAGTGACATGACTTCTGATCCAACGTTAGCAATTTAGTAGCGATGAGTAACAGAAATCTTCATTCTCAGGAAAGATGTGGCAACTCTCACATTTACTCCCTTTTAGGATTTGAAGTAGCTTGTTGAATACAGTTTTCCAGTAGCAATGATAGACAGGAAGTGGGGAGACAGAACCCCTAGAAGAAAGTGCACAACCATCAAACAGCAGACATAAGAAACAGAAAACATTTGTGGAAAGAAATCCTCATCCATGACAGAATACATTTTTTAAGCTTTTTACATGAACAGCAATCCAGAATTGAACACTTGAGTACATATTAGTCCTGAGGGGAACATTGTGACAGCAAGGAACACTCAGTACTCAGTAAGCCCCTCCATATGCAAGAAAAGGACAAATTATGTTCCATATGATCTGCTTCAGAAGGCCCCAAAAAACATATATTCAAAGTGGCATGAAATATGGTTTAGAAAGAGCTCAATAAGGACAATTAGAATTATTGGTGCTTAAAGTCAACTATGATTGTCTGGGAAATTTGGTTAAGGAGAATACCCTCTCATACCACATACATGAAGTATTACATGTCCACATATCCCTAGCTAGGACATTTCTGAAACTGAACAGAGTGCCTCCCAGCACCACCAGGCTGCTCCTCTAATCCATAATACTAGAGTCCAGCAGGACTCACTCGCTGCCATGTTTAATTCCTTAGAAGTAACCCATTAAGTCCTGTCCACACTGCAATACCTGCATGGAGGACAAACTAATAATGAGCTTACAGATAGTTAGCAAACCTGCATGGACTTTGAATAGAAAAATGGGAGTATCTTTCTAGAGTTACTTTTGTTTTGTTGTTTAGCTTGTTCAAATAGGAGTTTGCTACACTGGTCTCCAATTCATGCATGGCCTCCCAAGTGCTGGGGTTACAGAGACATATGTCATCACCCTTGACTGAAACATTGATTCTAATCAAAGAAACTGTTAATAAACAAGGTCCTATTAACATTAAGATCCGTTGTTCTCTGATACATGAGAACCAGGGAACATTATAAATGTGGAAGAGTATAGAACATTACACACAATGGAAAGGGATATACATCCACAATATATAAAGAGTTCCTGTAAGTCAACAAGCACAAAGCTCCTACTAGGTAAATGGGCAAGAGGAAGGAAACACATGAGACCAACTAGCCTATGGACCAGTGTTCAGCTTCATGGTCATCATGGGAATGTGAATTGAGGACAGATAAGTTACTTTTTTTATATAACTATTTGACTGGCAAAATCTGAAGCATTGATAAAAATAGAGTTAGAGGAGATGGGGGCCCACAGAAATACATACTTAGATGCATCTAACTACTTTGGAAAATACTTGGCAAAGAAAAATCAAAATTAAGGGAACAAAATGAAGCTCTGTAGTGAGAAATGGTACAACAAAAATAAAATAGGGGTGCATGGGAAAAATAACTGACTAAGCATCAGGAGCGATTAAGGGATGGCGCTGGGATATAAAGATGTCAGAGGTGCTCAGGTCTGAGTTTCTATTCTGTTCCCGGGTCTTATAACCCCTGATTAACAGTTTCTGGGTTTCTCTTTCAGGGTTTTTCGCTCCCTCTTGTTTACCACACTATTTTTCATCAAATTGCTGGGGTACCTGATCTTCCATTTAAGCTTTATAAATCCCGACCTACTCATCAACGCACTGCCCAAGATACTGAGCAGAGACATCTTGTGGAAGCTGCGATGCTTCCTCTTTCCATCTCTCACACTTGAGACAGAAGACATGTTACCCCACTGATCCCAAGCAGTGTCTGTGAGCAGCAGAAGGCAAGAGGGACACAGGATTGTAGACGTGGAGGGTAGAGGTACTCCTCGGTTTTTCCCTTGAGGTTGGCCTACTTGGTGACCATTTGTCTCCATGTCACTTTTCCAAGATTAATCTTGCCCAGTAAAGAACTCTGTCAATGAGTTTGTGGATGGATGGATAGATGGATGGATGGATGGATGGATGGATGGATGGATGGATGGATCGATGTATAAAACAAATAGTGTGCTGTAGTGAGCACACCTGGCTAATTTCAGAATTCTATAGATTACTTGTAAAGGTAAGACCTGTGAATCTGAAGTGCAGAAGACCTCCCCCACTACTTACAGTTGAACTTATATCAGAATCTAAAGTAGTGTCACTAACCTAGTGTGTATATATCCATCAACAGGCTTGGCCATAGTGTCACATACCTGTCACATCAGATACTCAGGGGACTAAGGCAGGAAAACCATGAGTACAAGACCAGCAGAGGCAATATAGGAAGGTTTTCACTCCAAAATAATAACAACAATAATAAATAAAAGCAACAATCAAACAACCAAAAACCTATGAATGTAAGAAATTATAATAGGCAAGTCTGGAAGAAGCCTCGAAGTGTAATCAGGTTTTCGTTTCCTTTTGTTTCTCTTTGGCCATTCCCCCTTTAGTTCAGGATGACTGCCAACACCCTAAATTCTGTACTGCCCAATAGAATGAAACAACCTTGGTCAATAGTTCTCTTTGCAAAGCCCAGAGAACACAGACTGGCCCATCTGAGGTAAATTGCTTGTCTCCTGTCCCACAATCATTTGGCCAACAGGACAGACTTTCTGATTGGTCAAGCCAGAGGCATCTGCCTAATTCCTTATTAGAGAACAAGATAGATGAGAGAGAGAAAGAAAGAGAGAGAGAGAGGAACTGAGAATTGTTTGTTGGCTCAATGGGGAAGACCATTTTGTTGTGGAAGAAGGGACCTGTATTCAAATCCCTGGCCCTCTTGAAAAAAAAAAAGAAAGAAAGAAAGGTCAGCCCAGTGCTGAAGAAGAGAGCCAGGCAAATCCTGGGAGCTCACTGGCCAAGCAGCTGAAAAAAAAAAAAAAAAAAACACACACACACACACACACACACACACACAAGCGTCACTGAGACCCTAACTGGAGAAAATTGGAGATTTATATTGGATTCTCTCCTTTAACCTCCATCAGTGCCTGTGTGTGAGAAATGGTTCAGAGGGTCAGTGTAGCTACATTGAGTACACAGTGTGCTTGCCACAGGAAGAGAGTCTGTGTTTCCCGAAATGGGAAGAGGAATGTTTGACAATCAAAGGCAGACATCTCTTAATCATTCAACTCTAGCAATTAAACAAACCTAAAGCTGGAGCCCCAGCCGTCTTCCCGAAAGCAACCGTCATAAGCCCTCCAGATCATAGACTGAGATAGTGCAAATTCCTCCAGACAGACCAGGATAGAACAGTGTCATTAATCAGGGCTCTAGAGCTACAATAAACAAAAGACTCTGAACCACACACACTCAGGGTCTGTGTTCAGACTCCCTCCTGAAGACTCTCCCTCCTTCCTACTGCCGGAACCCCTGCTGCCAGCCAGGCACTGAAGTTCCCTGGTGGGAAGAGCTCACCACTGGCCAGGAATGAACAGGAGCCAGCTCAGTCCATTGCTATTGCTTTTTGAAACCACACGATGTCACTGTTGAAAATGAGCTATACAAGGTGCAGGGGTCACTTATTTAACAAACGAAGACACGCTGGATAATAGAAAGAATAGAAACAGATGGTACTGACCTATGAGCTCAAAAGGGAAATCAGACAGGCCTGTTCAGGAAACCCTAGAGACATCTCAAGACCCCATTCACCGTGTGCTCTGCAGAGGCAGGTGAGGCCAGCCCTCTGTGGCATGTACAGACCAGGAAGCAACCTGCTCAGGGTCTCAGCACTGTGCTCAACACACACACACACACACACACACACACACACACACACACACACACACGCTTCTGTTCACATCACTAGTGCCAAGACCAAGTTTTTAGAATTAAGATGGAGTTTAACTTTAGTCAGTCAGGAAATTTTTTGGTGATTAGAGCCAGCCTGTTCTCTAAAGACACACCCGACCCCCACCCCCACCCCACCCCACCCCCATACCTGTAGTCAGACTTCCTTCATCTCAGGGCTTTTGAAACCCAAAGGGTCCACAAAATCACCTAAGCAAGGTTCCAAGGAGCATTTTCTTGCAGGCACTTGCCACAATCCTCCAAAATGCGGACCCCTGGAGGAAAGTTAACAAAAGGCAGTTTAAAGCACTTATTTCTGTAGTCAGACATAAATTTTGTTCCCAAGCTGCTATGAGCTGGGCTTTTAGGCAACATCTCCTAGATTCCCAAATAGTATTCTAAATCCTGAGTTCATGTTGTTCCTGTCTGGAGGAGGATAAAGGATAAAAAAGAGCTTTTATTAAACTAAGGTTTGAGATGTAAGACAAGGGAGGATAATGTCTGTCCTTGAGGGAAACAGATACATGTGACCATGAAGGGTCCTGTAATAGAAAACAGGAGATTGATTCCCCTCGACGATGTCCAATGGCTGGTGATGTCGGATTCCTGGTTATGCTAGACCACGAAATCAGCTGCCATTGTCAGGGCGGACTTCACCAAAGGATTAAAAACAAGTCATTGGGCAATACAAACTGGGCTTGACAGGGAAGAGGGGGGAGAGAAGAAGAAAACTCAAAGTTGGGTGGGTAGGGAGGTGAGGGTAGAAGGGTGGTATTGGAGGAGCTTGGGGATAAATATAATCAAAATACACTGTATGAAATGAAATTCCCAAATAGTTAATGTAAAACAAAATCCTTTAAAAAATCTGAGGCTGAGGAGATGACTCGGTAGTAGAACTCCTGCTGTAAAAGCATGAGGGCCTGAGTTCAATTCCCTAGCCTAGCATTCGTGTAATGTACCAATGACCCCCAAAGCTGAGCAAACGGAGGCAAGCAGATCTTAGAAGCTTGGGGACCAGTCTAGCCAAAACTGTGAGCTCCTGGTTCAGTGAGAGACTTTGTCTCAAGGTGTGGAATGGTAGAGGAATACAGTCAGCATCAACTTCTGGGCGCATCATACACAGGCACACACACATACACCACACACACACACCACACACACACATACATCACACACACACACACACACACATACACCACACACACACACACACACACACCACACACATACATACATATATCACACACATCATACTCACACACACATACATCACACACACACACATACACCACACACACACACACACAAATCTATCTTGGGTTAAATTTTCAGTGGTAGTAACTAAACACAAGTATTAAAAAACTGAACCAGAAGTAAGCAGATCTCTGTGAGTTCAAGGCCAGACTGGTCTACATAGTGAGTTTCAGGATAGCCAGCTACAAAGTGAGGTCCTGTCTCAAATGAGGGTAGGCAACTTCACTGGTTAAATTGTGTGGAACTGTTCAATTCTTTGTAACTTTGACTTGTATCCTAATACTGAGTTAACCCTAAAAGGTAAGACCCAACACCATGCTGACTCCTGGAGGTGCCAATACCGGTCTGCATGGCACACCAACCACATTAGTCTTTCCTTCCCGGAACCTGGTAGTTTACTTCCACCGAGCAGCCAGTGTTATGTCATGGACTCCATTCCTGGCATACAGAAAGACTATGTAAAAGAACCCTGTCCCAGCATTCTGCCCTGCGAGGGGAGTCGATGCCCTCCTACCCCATACATTTGAAACTCAGAATTGGGAAAGAAAAAGTACTTCCACACTTTGTCTTTTCAAAATCCTTTAAAGAAAATTTTACAACGTTCCCCCCTTTTCCTGAATGTTTCATCACTCTCTTTTCTCTGCTGTGGCTAAGTGAGATAATGCTAGAAAACAGCTCAAAGTGATTGAAGAGAACTCAGATGCTCAGCACAGGCTCGGGATTTGTAGAATTGCTTCGTCCCTTGTTTAAAATAAAGATGGGTGCTGCCTGCATTGTTTGGGGTTGGAACAGAGTAGCTGAAGATTTAGATGAACTTCCGCCCTTATGACTACAGCTACCACTGCTCTGCCTTTAAGCGGCTTGAGATCTAGAGTTAAGGGGCAGTGGTTAGCTTCGCTGCTTTTAAAATTCTAATGATAAATGGCCAAACTTCAGCTCCTCGGTTCCTCGGTCCTTGCTGTGAGCTTGAGGCAAGGCGCATCCACAGCATTAAAAAAAAAAAAAAAAAAAAATCAGTATCTACATGACCAGAGACCTGCTACAGCTGGCTAGCTGGCCTCTGCAGCGGTTTTATACCTGAGACCTAGACACTGCCTTCCCAAATGGCGTCTCGCTCACAGCAGACAACTGGGCCGCATGTCTGGGCGATTGAGTTGAACATAGACAGCTGCATGTGTTCTGTGTAAACAGTAGAGGGCACTGTTCCCCGACACATGGAAATTTGTCCGCCTCTCACTTGTTCCACTTTTGAAATGATGGTTTGGTTGAGAACACAAGCGACAAAATATCTAGCCACCAAAAACTGTCAATACCTAGAGTTAGAATCACTCTGATCTACAGACTGTGAGGCCGGGGTAGGCCCCGGCCCCTCTGCCGTTAAACTTAAGTGCACCTTGAAGTAGGACTTGCTGCTTTGATAATTTCCCGAATGTGTCACTCCACAACTCTACCTACATTAAGATAAACAGAAGGCTAGATGGATCCAAAGCTCTCTCGTTTTGTGGAGACAGGGGAGATATACATGGCTCATCTCACTCCAGCAGCAATTCGTCATTAATGGAGCTACCTTCCTCTGCCTCCACATGGGAAAATTAAAACCTAGGCTTCTGCCCACATCATTCACTTCTCCCTGTCAGATTATATTTTCCACATGGAAGAACCAAAGTTTGGATCCTGCTATGGCAGCACTCACCTGTAATTTAAGGACATGGGACATAGAGGCAGGAGGATCCGAAGCGCAAGGATATCATGGGCTACAGAGTGAGTTTGAGGCCAGCCTGAGCTACATGAGACCTTGCCTTAAAGGAAATAGAAGTCTGGGAGCTTACTATTAAGTGACCTGACTTCATTCTAACACATCCCTAAGGTGTCCCCGCAGTCCTAGCGCCTTCCATGGCACTCAGGCCCCTCTCAGCAGATGTAACACACATGACCATGACTTTGGTTTGTGAGCCACCAGTTACAAGCCAGTTTTCTGTTTCTTGTGCATCAAGTGTCATTGAATTAAATGTGATCTTCCAATGTAAATGTCATTATGCCCAATTTGTAAGTAAGCCTTTTTCCGGAAACAAGACGATTCCCAAGGTCTTGAAATGAAATTCTGGGATCCATGTTTGGCTCTCTACCTACAGCTTAGCTCCTAAACTCTATTGCTTCAGAAGATAGATAGACCAGATGTCCAGCCAGGGAAATGTTGGGGCATATCCCAAGGGAAAGGGATGTTTACCTACCTCCACACAGGAAAATTCCAGCCTTTGGTTATATTTCTAGATGACGTAGGTGCCAGAGATACTGAGACTAGCCATAGAGTCATAGAACTGGAAGAAAACGTAAAGGCTTCTCCTTCCAGAAGAGTCCACCAGAGTTTACTTGTGAGGTAGAAGGGAAGGATAGTGTTAACATTTAAATTCTCTTGAAGCCATTTTGAATTTCATGTTCTTAAAAAAAAAAAAAAAAAAACAGAATCCAAATGTTTGGATTTACATAATTTTTGGTATCACACATGGTACATGCACCCTTTAAATGTCCACCCAAGATGTTGCATTGTTTCACAACCTTCCATCCCAGGTGCCTGAAAGTCTATGGAATCTGGAATCTGCATCTCACATCAGTAGCCCAGTAGCACTTTGTCTCCTGCAGAGGAGAGCTTCACACGGTGTCCCCAAAATGTCCCTCTGGATCATTACCAATCCATTTCCAACTACAAAAAGCTAACCTAACCTATGGGAACTTTCTGATATGTTAATAACATCTACATCTGTGGGAGCCAGGCTAGACATGGAAAAATTTTTTGTTTGTTTTGTTTTGTTTTGTTTGTTTGTTGTTTCAGGGAGACATGGTCTCATATAACACAGGCTAGCATCGAAGTCACTATTAGTCAAGGATGACCTTCAGTTTTTGATACTCCTTCCTCCCCACCCCCAGTGTTAAGATTGCAAACCAGGACACAGTTACATTTAGTACTGGGGACCAAGCCCAGAGTCTCCTGCATGCCTGGAAGACACTGTGTCAACTGTTTTCCCTTCCTAGCCCTTTTTGTACATTTCCCTATCACTTAAGCACCTCACTAAGGGGAGATGTAAGTGCCTCAATTTCTTTTTTATTCCCCGATTTCTTGTGCAGTGTGTACCGTTTTTAAGTACTTGGGGGAAAAAAAAACTCTCCTTTAGGGCTGGGGAGGCCTGCAAAGAAAGAAGGAACACAGACCAGTACTGTGTTGGATGCTGAATTGTGCACGACAACCAGTGGCCCCTTGTACCTCCACTAGTCTGAGATCAACTCCCAATATCCACACACCAAAAAAAAAAAAAAAAAAAAAAAAAAAAAATTGAAAAGACTGAAGATATACGGGTCCAGTGCTGCAAGAGTCTGAGGCAGGAGAATTATGGAGAGTTGGAGGGCAGCCTAGACTGCATTGTGAGTTTTAGGCAAGCCTGGGTTACAGAGTGGGCCTTGTCTCCAAGAAAGAGGCATTGGGAGCTGGAGGTGGTGTCATTGAGAGAGGTAGGTGGGGCCCTCCTGCGGGGCCACAGGATCTGCTGCACATGGAAAGCCTCCATTTCCCAGCCCTGCCCGACACTGCTCCCACATACTCCCTAGACCTGAGCTACAGGCTGAAGAGCTTGTCCACACTGTCCTTTCCTTCCTCCCCCTTCTATTTTTATGAGGCAGGAAAGACTCCGTCTCGCTTTGCATGTACACCAGGATGAACTATGAGGTTTGCTCAAATTCTTTTGTGTTCTGGAACCAGATTTGATTTCTCTACCTTTCCACTGACTCACCCTGTGTCCCTTAGGCAATAAAGGTCGGAAGGTCGCCTGGGTGACAGTCAAAACCGTCACCCTCCATGGAAAAGCCCTGTGGACAATGCACCGGATGCCTTTGGTTTGCACAGTGTCTTATGCCCAGAAACCCAGATTCCTCAGGCTTCTTCCGCCATCATCTCCCTGCAGTTCGATCGGGCATTTCGTAGAGGCAGAAGATCCTCGCGAGCCCGGCAATATATAGCACTGTTGCAAAACTTATTTTTATCACGAAGTTTCTCCGTAGTGACTCAGAAAGGATGTAAGAAATAGATGAGAAAGAAGACAGGAAAGGCAGATGATGCCTGTTATGCAACCTGAAGGATGTACCCATTTCTTCCACACGGTGGCACAAGCTCCCTAAAAATGGCCTCAACTCAGAAAGAGAAACTTGCTCACTTGATCCTGCAAAAAATGCTCCCGTCCCGTGGGTCTGTCCCCATCACAGCCCACTTTCCGGGGAGAAATGAAAACTCACTAGTTCAGGCTGTGCTGAATCTGCGGCCAGAAAGCAGCCCTTACTGGAAGGTGGAGTTGTGTGCTTTGCTTATCAGAGGAGACTAAAGCCTGTGAGAGAACAAGTGGCTTGCAGATCATACCGGAAATGCCATCTAAGGCTCTCCTTTGGATTCTTGCTAGTGCTATAGGAAGAAGGCAGCGAAGCTCAGATGGTTGACAGTTTTGCTGCATCGAAGAAACGGACTTCAGTGCTGGTGCCTTTCAGGCAAGTAGGCAAACATGCCTATCACAGGCCCAGGACTCCATGGCTGCTGCATCTCTGTGGGGACCTAAGGCCCCTTTAATGTTTACAACACTCAGAGGAATGCCATTAAGAAGGTTAAGTTAGGGAGGATGGCTCAGCGGTGAGGATGCTGTCTGCTCTTGGAAGGACCCATATGGCAGTTCAGAACAGCCTCCAACTCCACTTACAAGGGACATGACCCCCTCTTCTGGCCTTCACAGGCTCTGCACACATGGTGCACATGCACTCACACTGGCTCACATAAGGCACATAAATTAAAAATAATATTTTTTTAATTAAGAAAAAGGAGCTCCAAAGTGGGGGAAGATAGCCCAGTCTTAATGTGCTTGTTCTCAAGTATGAGTTTGCCCACCTCCCATCTACATCATTGGGTGCTTAAAATCCCGATGCTAGGGAGGCAGAGACAGTAGGGTTCCTGAGCTTGTAGCCAGCCAGCCTAGCCAAATTGTTAAATTGTTGAATCCCATGAATCCCAGGTCAGTAAGAGGTCTTGTCTATAAATAAATAAATAAGAAAAGAAAATGAGAGGTCAGCTCCTGAAGAAAGTGTCCTCCACAGGCTCAAGTATTGAGTCATTAATCACCAGTTAGTGGCCCTGTTTGGGGAGATTAGGGAATCTTGAAGTACAGCCTTGATGGAGGAAGTATGTCCATGGCAGTGACACTTCCGGTTTGCTCCCTGCAGAGTGCATGCGGGATGGAAATGTGTCTTTCTAAGCAGCTTGCAGCTCTTGCCACCTGCTGCCCTGCCTCCTCCTCCATTAAGGACTCTCTCCTGGAACCAAAAGCCATGGTCATGGTGTCTTAGCTCAGCAACAAAGGGTAACTGACACAACCCCTGAGGTTGTACTCTGACCTCCACAGGTACACTTTAAATGTAGTCATACACACATGTGTACAAACACACATACACATTCCTTCATGTACAAACAATGTTACATTGATGCCCAGACAACAGTATAGATGCCAAGTGGAACCAATTGCCAGGTATATGAACCACGAGTCATGGTCCTAGTCAACAAGAGAAACTATACTCTACTTCAGGCAGGGGGAAATGGCTTTCGACAGTGCTGGTACTGAAAGCAATGACTACTGTCAGCGGGTGACAGAGGCCCCAAGTGCCGTCAGTCTGTCAGCTTGATGACCTCATGACTCACCAGGCAATTCAAGGCCCTGCTAACATCTATATCCCAACATCTCACTGTGGCTGAGAAGGAAGGCAAGGCCCATGGACATTCCCATAGGAATGAATACATCCATTAGCTTAGCTAATTTACACTTTAAGGAGCAAGTGGTTGAACCCCGAAGAGATGGTGCATGCCAACCAATGTCAGCAAAGACAAAGGGTTGCCAGCTATGGGTTCTAGGGCCAAGAAATAGAAGTAACACTGATTCTGGAATGACTTTTCTGTTTGTCTCATTCTCATGTCAGACATAGAAAGTTAGGTGAGCCCACAGGCCAACCTACCTCACAGGTGCACTATTCAGACTCCAGGTGGCAGGGGGGCAGTTGATGCTGGTGTTCTGGTGTTTCGTTGCAGATATTTACAGTTCTGGAGATATTGACTAAAAGCCTAGGTTCGGGGGTTACCTTTTTTTTAATATGAAAAATATTGTTACTATTGAATAGACTTCTCATGTGACAGTAATTGCTCAAGACTGACAAATGACCGTCTGCTACAGGACATAAGGCTGTGGACTCACAAAGTCCCTATCATCCATTTCATGTCATACTCATTCTATGGGTTTGTACCACCAGCATTCCTTGTGGGTCCCAACTTCTCTTGCTTCCTAAGTGGCCCCTACAGAGAGAATCTTCAAAAGGGAAAGATGGTACCAATGATCTGGGGAACTAACCAATGACAGACAGCCTTCAGAGGATAGCAAAACACTGCCAGCTGGAGGGAGAAACCTTGATAGTATGAAGACTGTTCCTGGTGGGCTGAGTAGAAAACATGGGACATTCAGGCATTTCCAGCAAGGGGAAGAGATCATGTTGATGAAGAGGTTACTATTATGAGCAACAGGACCTGAGCTCTGCTGGCAGCCCTCTGAAAACTTCAAAGGTTGTTTCAGAACGCTCCTCAGAAGGTAGAACACTGGGTGTTTGTGCAAGATTTGGGGGCTGTCGTGAGGGTTTAAACTTTCCTACCTTAGAGGTTGTACTGAGAGAGATCCCAGAAGCTTCCAGGGTGTGAAAAAAAAAGCACTTAAGCAAAGAAGAGGGTTGAATTAAGGTAGGAAATGCACACAAGGAATGCAAGTCAGCGTAACACCAAGATACTCTACATTTGTGTTTATAGACATGCTATACATAATGACCAAACACGGAACCAACCTGGATGCCCGTTAGAGTGAATACAGAGAATGGAGTCTCATTCAGCCATGAAGAAGGATGAAATTGCCATTTTCAAGAAATAGGAAGGAACTGGAGATCATTCCATTAAGCAAGAGAAGCCAGGCTCAGAAAGATAAAGTGACATGTTTTCTCTCATATGTAGAATCACTATCAGTATGTATGTATATGTAAAATGAACATAGACATGGGGCTATAGGAAAAGGAGATCTGAAGAGAAGAGGGTGAACAAGAAAAAGTAACAGGAGAAGGAAAACAATATCACACGCCTCGTGTTCCTCTCATACGCACAATTTAGATTTAAATAACAGACACAGAAGCAGAAAGGAGATCATTTGGGTGATAGGAAGGAACTAGGGAGAGTGGGCAGAAGGATGAGGTGGGGATGAGAGCAAGGATGTGTACACGGTAATATGGTAATGAAACCTATTTGTGTACTAACTAACAACTAATAATAATAACTTAAGAACTGTCTTTAAAAGGTATTAGCTCCAGGATGATGAGTGAGAGCTCACATGACCTCTAAAGACGTCTTTTCTGAAACAGTTCAACTCACTGGACTCCAGAATTCCCTGCCGTGAGAACAACTGTCTTTGGGGGAGATGTTGCTGTTAGGTGAATAACACCACCCTGGTGCTGTGTAATCTTGGTAAAATTAAATGGTCTCTGCAACTTTCATTTGTACAGTCAATATGACAAAGCATTCACTGACGCCCAAGAGGCCTCTAATGTCTCTAAGGTAGAAATGAAACCAATACATCTCAGTTGGTGCTAGACATGAGGGCAACTCCAACATGAAGAGCCCAGTTGGGAACAATCACATCCCAGGGAGGTTGCCTCCAGAAGTGCATGTTGGAGGAAGAACAGGATGTTCAAACCGTAGCTGGAACCATGACAAGGCATCACCACCTGCCATACAAACCCCATCTCCTGAGCCTTCGAACCATCCATACACCTGCTCAGGAATGTCACAGGGGTCAGAGGTAGGTGTGGCCATGCCAACATTAATGCCATAGCAATAAAAGCAAAGGCATCAGAAATATCCCTTAGTCATGTGACACCTATTTCCACCTTAAATTTCTTCTCCAGGAAGAAAAACTACGGGTGGAAGAGAGATTCATCAGTTGAAAACTTTAATTTACTTAGGGCTGAAGTTTCGGTGAACTCTGAATTCCTAGACCTCCTGGTCACAGAGAGAATATCAGCAAATTGTTAAGGGGATGGATGTCATAGCACATGCTAAGCAGACCAGGTAGAGATGCCACCATGGCATAGTTTCAGTCTGAAGCATGATCCGTGTAGGAATCATACCTTCTTGATCCTATTCAGATTCACCTCAAGACCCCCAGTTACCAGGATAGCTAAGCCAAGCCCATCCAAAACCAGCTACGGGACCACTGCAGTAAGTTCTCACAGAAAGCCTTGCACATGAAAGACAGCTTGGCCCTTCCTGGCCTTCAGCCCTTCAACAAGAGGTGTGCTTTGTGTAAGTAAGTGCAGTAAGGCCTAAAAGGAATAGGCCTGTCCAGGGTCCCTTCAGGAAGACATGTTCTTTACTTAGTGTATCTTCCATAGAAACAGGGTCTTCCATTTTGAATATTAGAAAAGGTCTCCCCAGATCAAGGTTGCTCCCCTTAACAGTAGCTGAATGCTCTTTTAACTTGGAGAACAGAGGGATACCAACAGATATTCCATTTGTAAAGATTCATTGAAATGTTCATGCAAAGGGCAATATGTAAGTAACACTTTTCCAATCACCCTAAGTATTGGCTAAAAAGACAATACAGCAGGTCATGCTCTGAAGTCTGCTTGCTGAGTTTGCCACCTCCTGCCTATGTAACCTGAGCGAAGTCCCTCAAACTCCCTAAGAAGCTATTGAGTATGAATGGAAAATGATAACACATGTAAATTAATGCATGTCAGTGAAAGCACACATGAAGTGTCTCTTGGGACATCTAGAGCATAGTAAGATTTGGACATTGTAGCTGCTTGCAGTAGGCAAATGAAGACAAATGGTTCCCCCAGAACCTCTGACCCTATTAATGTTGTGCACTGTGGTCCAAGTATCCGAACATTTGACCAAGCAAAGAACCAGCATACATGCACACATGCATGTGCATGCACACACACACACACACACACACACACACACAGACATGTGCATGCATATAGAAATACACACACACATACATAGGCACACATGTGTGTACTCACATACCTACACAAAGATAATAGAAAATGGTAACAAACAGAGATTTAGGGTTCTGGCCTTGAAGCCTAGGATATTACCACAGCCCAAGGCATTTCTGGAAAATGAAGAAAAAGACTTTAGAATTGTGGTCCTGCCAAGATCCTGATTTCAGCTTCATAATACTGATTTTTGGACTTGTCCACTCCAGAAGTGCAAGAGAACAAATTTCTGTCATTTCAAGCCATCCAGCTTGGTGTTACAGCATTCTTGGAAACTAACAAACATTAGATATGCTGTTCTTACATCTTTGTATTGAGTACTTATTAATGTATAGCATAACTTAGACATATTAGACATAAACAGTGCCTGGGTCAGGAATTTAGGCTGTTGTATGACTTTTTTCCTGGGGATGAACTAACCACTACTCACCCTAGATAAGACATAAACAACACATCAATACACACACACACACACACACACACACACACACACACACACACACACCATGATTCTTGGCTGTCCTGGAATTCACTCTGTATACCAGGCTGGACTCAAACACAGGGTTACATCTGCCCCTGCTACCCAAGTGCTGGGATTAAAGGTGTGTGCCACCACTACGGACTTTAAGTAAAGAAACATAGATGCCTCTGGAAGCTCCCCAAACTTTCAAGATCCACAAGGCCCTGCCCCAAGGTTACATTAGCAGTAACAATAGCTATGGAGAGGAGGCCTTCCCACCTACACAGCTGCCAAGCTCCCAAGGAGCTCTGGTGTGGGCACATTGGTAAAACAGCCGACTGAGTAATCCATGCTCACATGAGTAAACATTCACCCATGCTCCCGTATCTAACGCCAATCTACTTCCTGAACCCTGAAAGTTTTGTATACTTCCCTCTGGAATGGAATGCTCCCATTTAGGGGATATAGCCATGCAACATAGGCTTAATTTATTTGTGTGTCTCTGCCTCAATAATTAACCTGCAATCATGCTAGCTAGGGGCTATGTTCTCATCCTGAGGCTTGAATGGGGAAGAACCTAAGCAGGATTCCAGTTGTCACAAGCCATTGGCTTGAGGGCCTTTGATTATCTGTGGATACTAGCAAAGCCAGGCTCAGTTCCTGTGTCCTACGCCCCTTCCTAGAACTCTTCATTCATTTGGAAGTTGGCTGCTTCAGATGTGTGAGAGAATGAAGGTATAGTCAACTGCTTCTGTGACCTCATCCAAGACTTTCCCAGTTTTCTTCCTTGACTTTTTTCCTCTGCAGCATTTGAGTGTAGAGAAAGTGGGGTACATGATTAATGCTGAGTCTCTTAAAGACTCTAAAAAAGAAGAAAGTTGCCAATTAAAGGAAAGCATGCCTCATGAATGTAGGATGCAATGACAGTCACTTATTAATAAGGCAAAACTCCAACACACTGCCAGTGACAACTGCAAACAAAGAGCCATGGGAACTTTTATTCACCACAAATTGTAATACAAAATGGTTGTGCCAGGTTGAATGTCCAAGTGAGTGTTTCTATTACTGTGACAAAACACCATGACCAAAGGCAACTTGTGGAGAGACACAGTTAATTTGACTTACACTTAAGCAAGCTGGCTAGTTTTATGTTAACTTGACACAAGCCAAAGTCATTTTAGAAGAGGGGACCTTCAATTAAGAAAATGACCCCATCAGACTGTCTTGTGCACAAGACTGTGGTGCATTTCCCATGATTGACATGGAAGGGCCCAGCTCACTGTGAGTGGGGCCACCCCTGGACAGGTAGTCCTGGGTGATATAAGAAAGCAGCTGAACAAGCCATGAGGAGTAAGCCAGTAAGCAGCCCCCCTCCATGGCTTCTGCATCAAGTTCTGCCTCCAGCCCTTGAGTTCTTGCCCTGATGACCCTCAGTGATAGACTTTGATATGAAACTGTAAGCTGAAATAAGCCCTCCCCCCACCCACCGCAGGTTATCACGGTAAAAGAAACTTAGAGTCCACCACTAGGTTTTTGAGATTCAATTACTGGACAGTGATACAAATAATAATTGTGAATGCAAATGCTGCCTGGAAGAATGTCTCACCTTTAACAATGGTAACGTCTGGACAGTGAAACTGGAGAAGGCAAAGAAGCATGAAGAAAGTGAAGGGACAGCTCTAACTTCCGCTGGGGTCCTCTACTAATCCCTGAAGTAGGGCCACAGGGTCCCAAGGATAGTATTCCATCCTCAGAGTCAGGTAAATTGACCCCACATCCAGACCCCAACATTAGAGCCTGACATTTAGATGGCCCTTCCCTGATCACCCTTGGACTGTGCTCCTTCCAAAGAACAAGGGTGCATGGAGACACAATCTGGCACCCACCTGCAACAATCTAGGTACTCAGGACCTCAGAATCCTCTGCTCTGCAATCTCAGGCTCATCCAAGGGCCTGCTTGGTCTGTTTTCCAGGACAGCTTCTCCAAATGAGGCCCGAGCCAAGAGTGCCCTCTGCCCCAGACATCAGTGGCAGACCAAGGCAGCTGTCTGTTTAGGAGGCAAAGCTCAGATGTAGGGTTAGAGATTCCTCAAGAGTCTTCTTAGTGCTAAGTGAAACCAAAACTAGGGAGAGACATGGAGTGACCCAAGGATGGAGGCTTTCATTTGTTCTTAACACTGGGCCCCACAAATGTAAGGGGTGAGCCTTTTTTGAGAGAGGCCCCACTGCTGCCCAGGCAGGCTATACTCCCGTCCAAATGCGGACCCAGCTGCTTGCACAGAGCACCACTGTAACAGGCATCTGCCACCAGGAATGTGCCAGGCCACAAACAACAAATGCCACCCTGCCTCAGACACTGGCAGGGCAAATGCCTCTGTTAGCCTGAAGCCATTGGCTACAGGCATCCTGTCAGCACCTTGCAGCCAGCTCCTCCTGGACACCTGTCACTGACTACCACCCATCCTTCAACACAAGTCTCCCCAGGCCTGTCCTTCCCCCTAATCTCATTCCAGTTTGGTTCTGTCTCTTCCCAAAATCCACTTGTCATCCTCCAACTATTGATCAACCCACCCACCCTTCTCAGATTCCTTCTGCAATCCCCATTAGCGTTGACTGCCCTCATTGTCACAGCTTCCCCACACACGCCCTCCATTTCCTGGTTTCCACCTCCCAGTTGCGGCCCATATAATAGAAGGGGGAAACACATCCCCCCCTTTCTTCTGTCAGTTGCTGACACAGAGCACCACCCTGTCCCCTCTGTATCAAAGTCGTCTGCTGAGGCTCCAGGCCATTGTCCTGGGCACCAAAGGTGCCCTGAGCTATCATATGCTTTCTGAGTATTTATTACAGGTTTGAGCTCTAGCTCATCCTTGTTAACTGACTTTCTTCTCTAGCTCTGGGCTTTTAGATTATAGATGATCCCCAAATGTCTTTGTGATGTCCTGATACACATCATAGTCGCTTGGCTTCTACCTCCTTCATTTCAGCAACTTGGACTCCAAACCCAGTCCTCTATAATTTCCTGCAGCTATTCTATCCTTCCCTTACGCTGCCCTCCTAAAATTGCCCTCCCAAGGGTGCATCTCAACTCCTCAGTATTTCATCTCAACTGTCAGCCACCCCCAGTTAGCATTGTGCCTGTGTCACCTTCCCATTTCTTCAAAAACTTGTAATTTTTAGCAATTTTCAGTCTCTTAAGTGATGTCCTTCATAATTTAGCCATGGCTAACCACTCCTTATTGAGGCTGACACATGCATCTTGCTTTCAGGCTTTGCTATCCATCCACCCAGAATGCCCTTCTCTCCTCTTTCCTGATCTCCATGACTCAACCTTGAAAATGGTTTAACTTTTTAAGTAGACTTGCTATTTTATAATAATCATACAGTTGCACGCAGTTATCAAAAATAATACCAATCACATGTTATCCTTTACCAAGTTCCCCCAGTAGTAACTTTTTACAAAGCTATTGTCACATTAGCCATGTAGTGCCTGTGTCTTTACACACTGTCACGCAATACACTGTCATATAACATGGGATGGGCAGTACCAGAATCAAGAAACTAGCAGTGATATAGTCAAAACTTTAGAAGACTTCTGTCATTGTGGGGATTCCTCCTGCACAGCATTCTTAAGCCCAGAAACCATTGACCGTCTTTGCATTTCAGACTATAGGAACTGGAGCCATGGCTCAGCAGTTAGGAGCACTGGCTACTCCTCCAGAGAAGCCAGGTGGGAATCACAGCACCCACCCAGCAGCTCAAAACTGTCTATAACTACAGTCCCAAGGGACCCAATACTCACGTTTGGTCTCTGCAGGCACTGCACACTTGGTGGGTGTGTGTGTGTGTGTGTGTGTGTGTGTGTGTGTGTGTGTGTATACGTTCTTACACACAAAGTGATTTTTTAAAAGAATATTATATAAGGCCCGGTAAGATGGTTCATTGGTTTATAGCCTATATTTACCATACAGAGGACCCAAGTTTAATGCCCATATCAGGCTGGTCACAATTGCCTGAAACTTGAGCTCCAGGGGCATCTAACACCCTCTAACTGGCTTAGTTATGTGCACATATACAATAACAAATAAAAACAAAAGTACCTTTTAAAAATCAAGACACATGGAGGAGGGCATAGGCCTGCTCCAAATGATGTGACAGATTTTGAAGATCCTCTATGGAAGGCTTCACCCTCCATGGGGAGCAGAAAGGGGATGAGATGGAGGTTGGGAGGGGGAAAGGGGAGAAGGGGAGGTTGAAGGAACTGGAATTGACATGTAAAACAAGCTTGTTTCAAATTTAAATTAAAAATATTATCATAAAATAATATAAAAATAGCATTGTAGGAACCTCCTGAAACTGAGAAGCATCTGTAAGGCAAAGGACACAGTCAACAAGACAAAACAGCAACCAACAGAATGGGAAAAGATCTTCACCAACCCAACATATGACAGAGGGTTGGATTTCCAAAATATACAAAGAACTCAAGAAGCTAGTCACCAAAACACCAAATAATTCAATTAAAAAGTGGGGTACAGAACTAAATAGAGAATTCTCAATGAGGAATTCAAAATGGCTGAAAGACACTTAAGAAAGTGTTCAGCATCCTTAGCTATCAGGGAAATGCAAATCAAAATAATTCTGAGATACCATCTTGCACCTGTCAGAATGGCTAAAATCAAAAACAACAATGACAGTTTATACTGGAGAGGATGTGGAGAAAGGGGAACACTCCTCTACCGCTGGTGGGAGTGCAAACTCATACAGTCACTTTGGAAATCAGTATGGTGGCTCCTCAGGAAAGTGGGAATCAGTCTACCTTAAGATCCAGCAATTCCACTCTTAGGCATATACCCAAAAGATGAACATTCATACAAGAAAGGCATCTGTTCAACTATGTTCATATTAGCATTATGTGTAATAGCCAGAAGCTGGAAGCAACCTATGCGCCTCAACTGAAGAATGGATAGAGAAAATGTGGTACATTTACACAATGGAGTACTACTCAGTGGGAAAAAAATGGAATCTTGAAATTCACAAGCAAATAGATGAAACTAGAAGAAACCATCCTGAGTGAGGTAACCCAGTCACAAAAAGACAAACATGGTATGTACTCACTAATATATGGATTTAGACATAGCACAAATGATTACCAGCTATAATCCATACCTGCAGAGAAGCTAGGAAACAAAGAGGACCCTAAGAGAGACACACATGGTTCCCCAGAGAAGGAGAAAGGGAAAAGATCTCCTGAGCAAATTGGGAGCAGGGGGGGAGGAGAGGGAGAGTTAGGAGAAAGAGAAGGGGAGAAGAGGAGAGGAGGAAGACATGAGGGACCAGGAAGATTGAGTCAGGGGAAGAAGAGAGAAGAGCAAAAAAAAAGAGATACCTTAATAGAGGGAGCCATTATAGGTTTAGAGAGAAATCTGGCACTAGGGAAATGTCCAGAGATCTACAAAGATGACCCCACATAAGAATCTAAGCAATAGGGGAGAGGCTATCTTAAATGCCCTTCCTATATAATGAGATTAATGGCCATAGCTTATATGCCATCTTAGAGCCTTCATCTAGTAGCTGGTGGAAACAGAAGCAGAGATCCATAGCTAAGCACTGAGCCAAATTCCTAGAATCCAGAGAGTAAGGAGAGATGAGCAAAGGGGTCAAGACCATGCTGGGGAAAACCACAGAAACAGCTGACCTAAACAAGAGGGAGCTTGTGGACCCCAGACTGACAACTTGGAAACCACTATAGGATGGATCCAGGCCCCCTGCAGGTGGGTGACAGTTAGGAGGCCTGAGCAGTCTATGGAGTCCCTAATAATGGAGCATCATTTATATCTAGTGTACAAATGGACATTGGGAGCCCACGCCCCATAGTGGGATACCCTCAGCCTAGACATGCTGGAGAGGACCTAGGTCCTTCCCCAAATGATGTGACAGACTTTGATGATTCCCCAAAGAAGGCCTTGCTCTTTCTGTGGAGCAGAAGAGGGATTGGATGGAGGTCGGTGGGGGGCATGGGAGAATGGAAGGGAGAGGGAACTGGGATTGATATATAAGATAAGGTTGTTTCTAATTTAAATAAAAAGATCTCCAATAAATATGTTATATAAATAATACAGGTTTTTAACTTTTAAAGTGTTTTCCTTTATTACTTAGTAGGAGTCGTTGGCGAATCCTCTAAATTGTTATATCAAGAGCTTATTCTTTTGTTGCCAAAGAGTGTTCCATAGGAAAAAAATCTCTGGGATTTTGTATATGAATAAAGTTACAACAAATAGCCTTGTAAAATTTTTTGTGTGAGTGTGAGCTTTCATGTCTTAGAAATTAAGGCCCAAGGTATACAAAAGGGAGAGTCATTGGATTTGGCAAAAGCAGAAGTTTCCTCCTTATTTTTCTGGGAGCTGATGGAGGCAGGAGAGAGTTCTTTACCCTCTACAGTGCTTAACCAAAGTAGAGGAAATGTGAAGTAAACACTTTTTACCTTGTTAGACTAGCCATTTCCAACTAGGGCAAGATGGATATTTTTCTGCTATTTGTTTTGTTTGGTGCTCTTTGGAGTTACCAAGTTGCTGACTTCTTCATAACCAGACAAGCGTAAAGATAAGCCAGGAAAAGTATCACCATGTCACCATTCCTTGAGTCATTAGTCATTGTACCTTCTCACCATCTTCCAGAATCTCTCTAACTTTCTTTGAGATACAATATCCTGAAGCTGTGCTGCCGTGTGTGTGTGTGTGTGTGTGTGTGTGTGTGTGTGTGTGTGTGTTCACTTTCTGTTCTAGGGATCAAGCCCAGAGTTTCATTTCTGAGAGGCAAGCACACTAAGCTATAGCCCAAGCCCATGTGTGTAGTTTTTAATAGTACTTAGAACAGGGGTAAATACAGCAATTCCACTGACTTGGCAACAATCTGGTGTTTAAAATTCTGCATGTTATATTTCTATTAGGAAAAAAAATGTTTTTCAGAGATTTAGCTCAACCATAGTTCCTTCTTAAAGCTCTTCCTAGTCTCTCCAGGAGGGGACTAGAGTCCCCTCCTCTCTGTGTCCCCAGATTCACCAATGCCTCATGCCAGAATCACCATACTGTTTTGTAGATGCCTATCAAATTGTCCATCTGCACTAAACTGCCACCTTGGTGGCTGTATGGACAGTGTTTCATTTGTTATTGAATCTCCAGAGCCTGCAGTAATGTCTGACATGTGATTGACACTCCATAAATGCATTTGGAAAAGCACACATGCATGCTTTCCTAATTAAAATCTTCACGAGCATGCTGGTAACTTTCACAGAAAGGTCACCGCTTGGTTTGTTAACTAGAGAGCCTGCAGCCAGGCTTGTTAACCTCTGGAAATGAAGCTCTCACAAATCGTCCCTTAACAGAATAATCACATGTCTCCAGTAACCTTCCACCAGCCGGCATTTCCACCCACTGGAAGACACTTTCATCCCACTAAGATTACACGAGGGCAGATCCTAACTCATGTCATGTCTTGGCTTCCTCCACAATCTTTTCTTTAACCACATTAGCCTACTTTCCACAGTAGAAAGGCAGTTACTTTTGTTATAGATGGCCTTGTGTTATTCTTCCTAAGTTTGTCATTGTTGCCACATTCCCACACCTATACACTCTAAGCAAGGAGGAATAGCATTTGCCCTCAATCTATGTCATGTCTTACATATACTAGGTCCTCAGTAAACACTTACTTTCAAAGAAAAACAAAATTTAAATGAAGAGTGTTTGGGAAGGATAGTGTTAAGTCATGAGTTAAGATGCTTGACTCAGGGATGGAGAGATGGCTCCCTGGGTAAGAGCACTGGCTGCTCTTCTAGAGGAGCTGAGTTAACTCTCAACACCCACATAATAGCTTGCAACCAGCCAAACTCCAGTTCCAAGGAATCTGATAGCCTTTTCTACCCTCTGTAGGCACGAGGCATTCACATGGTACATATAAACACTCAAACACATAAAATAAAGATACTTTTTTGAATGAAAATGGCTTCTCCTTCCAGCTCAGCTCCTTACTCATTACTCATACTAACTAAGTACTGAGTCCTTTGCTCCTTGCTTTCTCCATTGGCAAACTGGGAAGAAAACATGACCACTACAGACACCTTAACATATACTCGAGCTTCATGGCAATGAGTTAAGTGACGTTTAATAGAGTTGTTTCTCTGTGCATTCTCAAAGGCAGCACAGGTTATTAGGTTCATAGGGATCAGGCTAATCAAGTGACTTCAAGAGCTCAGAAGTAAGTCACTAGCTCCAGACAAGTTTGGCCTGCATAAGGCTCATCTGGTGGAAGCTACCTCAGTTATGTCTGCCTGTCTTGGGCACCTTGGCTGGTGCTGATGCTGTAATCAGTAACTTTCACAAAATACATCTATCTACTTGTGCAGACTCAGTTTATTCACAGACTAGTTTCTATACAAGATGCCTTAAATGTTAAGTATTTTGGAAGAGAGAGAATAGCACGGGTTCTGTTTGTGGAGTCATTTCTGAATATAAATAAATATAGTCAAGGTCATTTTCAGCTGCATGGAAAACATCCCTCAAAACATCAGGGAGCTGAGTATTAAGAGTCAAGGAGAACAGGGAAGTGAGATGATGTGAGTAAAGACGATTGCTGCCAAGGGGAAGGACCTGAGTTCAATCCCAGGAACCCATGTGGTAGAAAGAGAAAACTGACTCCCACAAGCTGTCTTCTGACCTCCACATGCATGCTGTGGCATAGCATACACACAGAGGAGGAGAGACGGGGGGGGGGGGGGGTACGGAAACAGGGCTGTAGAGACCGCACAATTAGCAAGGTGTTTACTGCATAAACATGGGCACCTGAATTTGATCCCAGAAGCCAAGTGAAAAAGGCAGGCAACAACATACTCTGTGTATGCGTACATACACAGATGTGCACACATGCAAACCACAGAGAGAACATCAGTCTCTCAAGGACAGGAAATGCAACGAACCAAAAACTGGGTGGGAGACAGCTCCAGGAACCTGCTAGCATTGCCTGGAAAGGATCTCCCCCTCAACTGGAACAAAACAGCGAAGCCTCTGGCCTCAAAAACCTTTCTCCATAAAATCACAAAACTGAGGTTAGAGAAATGGCTCAGCAATTAAAAGCACTGGCTGCTCTTCCAGGAGACGTAGGTTCAATTCTCAGCACCCACATGGTGGATCACAATTAGCTGTAACTCCAGTTCCAGGAGATCTGAAGTTGCTTTCTGGACCCTGTTGACACAAGGCATGCATGTGGTGCATAGATATGCCTGGATGCAAAACAACTATATACATAAAGTAAATAAATCTCAAGAAAGCTCTTTTTTTTTAATTTTGTTTTGTTTTGTTTTCTATATCACAGAATGCACAAGATGCTTCCTTCTCAATGCACAAAAGGAAGTTCAAAAGCCCCTCCAGAATGAAGACTTAACTCTGAGCCTGTGTTCAATGGAATCAAGCTTGGAGCTGGTAGAGAAACCGTGTCGTTATTCAACAGAAAATAATTTTAGCAGCTTCTGTAGGAGGCAAGGAGGGAAGAGGGGCTGATGAATCAGAGGAGCTTGGATATATAAAAGGACGAGAGGAAGGGGGATGATCCAGGATAACAGGGAGAAGAGGGAGGCAAATGCAAAGCTGTTCAGCTCTCAGCTTTTGACTTTAATGCTTGAATCCCAGTGTCCATTAAGTGACCACTACAGCTTACTATTATATGTGTGTGTGTGTGTGTGTGTGTGTGTGTGCAGTACAACACTTGTGTATACACATAGTGGTTGCCTACTGACAGTTCACAATCCCATTGAGTGTAATCCAAGGAAACAATATCATAAAAATAAAACACATTAACTCAATTCTCTCTGAATAGAAAAATGCATGGGGCATTAGCATGCATTTGTAAACAGGAGGCCTTTCTACTAATAGAGAGGATGTATTTATTGTTCATTTTGTTTTATTCAGGTGGATTTACTAACATAGGATGTTTTGGATAAAATAGCAACTTACTTTTCCTTCACCACCTCATAAAAATCTCACAGGAGTCCCCCTGCATACCCCCACCATTGCCTTCTGAGATAGGTAAAAGTTCATGTTTATAATCCCTAGGAACTGTTTCATTTCCTGCCTTCCAGCCTCTATGCCCAGAAGGATTCAATCCACATTTGTAGGTTCCCCTCTCCTCAGGACCAGATGACTTGAAGCACAATCAACTTCTTCCACAGTGTCCTACTACCATCACTGAGTTTATCAGTGGACCTTACAGCCGAGCTTTGACAGGCACATACATCCCTGTCTGTCTGTTATTGGTCTATTCCAATCCCTGCTAGAGCTCATTTTGCTGAAGATTTTATCTTCCAGTGCTAACTGAATCAGCCTCAAATTCTATCCTCTTCTCTCATCCTAAACAGCTCTTGGGTTCTAGTCTCACTAAGACCTGCTTGAGCTACTGTCAGTCCAACTTTAATGTCACAACTTCTGAATACTCCTCCCAGCCTCCAGACATGCTGCTCCCTGGAAGGGCTTTCAACTTTGCAGTCACAGCATTCATCCAAGCAACCCGTCCACCATTTAAGCCCTGTAGTACCTTCTTCTTGCTCCTCAACTAAAACCTAACCACCTTAATAAGAACAAAAGGCTTGTCTTGATGGGACCACCATTACCACTCTGACTTTATGCTCACTCTCCATCCACAGCCCTCTCCACCCTAGACTCCAGACACGTTAAAGTAAATCGCTTCGAACAAATCAGTTTCCTTTTTCATGGTATTCACGCCTGGAAAATTGCCTGTTGCCTCTTCATCCATCACATTCTGGGTGAGATGGCACATTTGCAAAGAATCCTTTCCCTGGCTTACTGAGATGAGTTGTATGTCTTCCTATGTGTGTGTGTATAGACCCATACTTGACTCTGTGTATTAGTTGCTGTTCTTGTTGCTGCTCTAATTATAGGAGTAACTTAGGGAAGAGTGATTTAAACTCGCAGCTTCCCAGGGACAGTCAGTCCATTATAGTGGGAAGAAATGGCAGAGCAGCCCTTGTGCGTGACAGCATGAGCTCATGGCTGCTCTTTTACATGGCAGCAGATAAAAAACAGAGAATTAGGCCATAACTGGAGACAGACATAACCTTACAGGTCCTCTCCTACATGCCTACAACCACTAACAAGATCCCATGTCCCAAAGGTTTTGCAATCTCCCAAAACATTAATGGCAAATGAAAACCAGGTACTCAAAATGTGAGCCTGTAGAGGATGCTCCAGATTTGTGATGGAAGTAATGCCGATGTGATGCTACTCACTTATTTATCTTCATTTGGCCTTTATTACATAGGCCACATCCAATTACAACACCCACAAAAAGCTACAAGAGAAAGCCTTCAGCCCACTGTTGCCATGATGGCTGTAAATCTGGGAGCAGCTCTCATTCTCAGTTGTCTTTATTGTAAAACGAATGAATCCAACAAAATGATCATTCAAACCCTTCTAGAACAGTTAGAGTCTATTTGAAATCCTTCCAAATGAAAGCCTTAGGATCAGCCATTTCCACTGTCAGTACAGAACATTTAAGTACACACAATTAAAGAAACAGACATGCCTAGAAATGTTTGGTTGTTATGGTTTGGGCAAGAGATGTTCACCCAAAAGGCTCATGTTTAGAAGGTTTGATTCCCAGCTGATGGCGCTATTAAGAGGCGGTTGGATTATACATGCTTTTTATACCTGTTCAGACAGCATGGATGATTAGGAAAAGGAAGCTGTTTAGAGATATTTATTTGGGAACATGTGTTTTGAAGGGCATACCTTTTTTCTTTGTCCTCTGGCTGTCACGAAGTCGGTAGCTTTGTCCTACCCTATTCTTCCATGATATTCAACTGGTTCTGCCATGCCCTTCTGCCACTGTGTGCAACCTCAACACAAGTCCAGAAACAATGGAATCAACTGACCATGAGCTGAAATTTCTGAAACCACATACCAAAATGAATCTTTCCTACTTTAAACTGTTTCCCTCAGGTATTTGTTACAGTTCTGGTGGGGGGGATGGTTAGGGGGAAGGACTGGTCCCAAGAAGTGAAGCTACTATGAATATATCTGGCCCAGTTTGAAATGAAATGAAGGACACTGGGACATGGACTAGAGGGCACTTTTATTACGTTGGTATCAGTTTAACTTACATTTGCCCATGTCTTGAGATTTTTGTAGGAGGCTATTCAAGACATTGCTATTCAGGCTGTGGTATGGTTGCTGCTGACTGCCTTTGTCCAGACTGATGGCAAAAAAATAGAACCAAAAAGTAGAGCAGAAGGATTATGGAAACTTATAGTCAGGGCAAATAAAGTGTGCTTCCCAAAGAGATTAGCTGTGCTAAAGTCACCCACTTTTCACAAGGCAGTAGGAATTTGTTGAACTCTACTCATCACAGGCTCAAAGATACAACCATTTGGAAGATTCTTTTGTAGGAAGATAGCACTGGGACACCCTGCCTCCTCCAGGACTCATTTCTTCATGCTCAGCCATCCAAATGCCCAGAGGTAGCCATGTTCTGATGGCTACTTCTTGAGCTAGTAGAAGACTTGCCTTCCCCTGTGTGATTCTATATTGGCATGAAGTGCCAGGAATTAACATTTACTTTGCTGGATTTTGGTTCAACATCAGTCCCACGCCTCTTTTCTATGTCCCATTACTCTCTTTTAGAGTGTGCTACTCTACATTGGATAAATATCAGTAATTTCTGTTTTTACAGGGGCTCATAGAGAAGCATCTCGGAGTAAATGTGGAATGGCAACAGTGCCTCAAGTGTCATGGATTTTGTTCTTGACCTTTTGGTCTGGAACTGTTTGGGCCATGAGTATAATTTGCATTGGGAGATTGAGGCTTTTGATACCCAGGAGTGGAATGCTGTGTTAGTTATTTTACCTGTTACTTTAATAAAATACTCTCACAAAAGTAATTTAAGGGAGAAAAGCTTCATTCTGGTTCCCAGTTCAAGGATACAGTCTATCCTGGCAGGGAAGTCACAGCAGCTGGAACTTGAGGTGGCTGGTCTCAACATAATCATAATCAGGAAGCAGAGAGCTTTCTCTCTTTTTCTAATTCTTTCTAGAACCCCAGGCTAGGGAATGGCACTGTCCACAGTTAAGATAGGTCTTCACAAATCGCTGAACCTAATGTACATAATCCCTCAAAGGCTTGAGCAAGGGCAAATGCACTGGTATTCTGTCAGTTTGTTTCCTGGCTGAGTCTAAAGAGCATCATCTTAAAAATAGTCATTAAGGACCCCTATCTCCAGGCCTCTGCCTGAGGTGAGACTGGGACCAGTTCAGGTTGAATCTCCCACCCACACCCTTCCCTGGGAACTCCATGGGTTAGCCCTGAATCTCGCTCCCCCCTATATCCTGTGCCCAGCAAGAATACTCCTAGTAATGGGATCCACAACCCTGCCCTTCCCGCACCCTATGCTCTACTGAACCCACTGCCCCACTGCTCTGGTTGAGCACTGGGCCAGAGGGCCGGCCCAATAACCCTTCCACCTCCTAGAAACTTGCTGAATCTGCTCTGAGCACACTAGACCTGCCTATCTACACGGGGCCACCCTGAGTCCCTGCCTGCTTGATCTTTGACCCCCCCATTGCTGGGCCTCTGCCAAATGCCCCTGCCTGAGGAAAGACCTCCTACAAAGCTTGGACCACCTACAGAGCTCCTGACCCACCTATGCTCACTGGGAGAGTAGGGTAGAGAGAGACTTCTCCTGCACCCACTGGAAGAAGTGATGGGAAGACAGCAATACAAGAAAACACCTAACAATAGAAAGACAAGCATGACACCACCAGAATCTAGGGACTCTACACCAACTAGACCTGAACACACCAAAGCAGAGGAAGCAGAAGAGAATAACTTAAAAAAAATAACTTCATAAAAATGATAGAGGTACTCCAAGATGATATGAGAAAATCTTTTAAAGAAATGTGTAAGGCGTATGGTTTTTCCGTCCACCGCCGCTGGTCTTGTCCTGCCGCCATGCCAGCCCCAATTAACACACAGAGACTCTGTATTTGATATTATACTGTTGGCCAGTTACTACTTTCTTATCAGCTAGCTCTGTCTTAAGTATTAACCCATTTGTGTTAATCTATGCATTTCCACGTCTTCTTACCCGGAGCCGGCTGCCGCGTACTGCTCTTTCCAGACTCTCCATCTTGGCTCCCCTTACTACTTCCTCTTTCCTCCTTGTCTCCTAGTCCCTCCTATCTTGCTTTCCTATTGGCCAACAGTGCTTTATTTATTAACCAGTATGAGAAACATACAGAATGACATCTCCCATCAGAAATGGAAGAAAAAACAAACAAAAAATTGGAAGAAATAAACAAGTCTCTTCAAGAAAGTAAGGAATGCCAAGAAAAAAACAATCAAACAGATGAAGGAAACAACTCAAACAGTTCAAGACTTGAAAAGTGAAATAGAGACAATAAAGAAAACACAAACTGAGGAAATATTGGAAGAGAAAAACTGGGCAAATGATCAAGAGAACTATAGATGCAAGCATAACCAACAGACTAAAAGAGACTGAATAGGGATACTCAGACATTGAAGATAAACTAGATGAAATAGATTCATCGACCAAAGAAAACCTTAATTCCAATGAATCCTTAACACAAAACATCCAGGAAATGTTGGATATCTGAAAAGGCCAAACTTAAGAATAATAGGCATAGAAGAAGGTGAAGAAGCCCAGCTCAAAGGTTCAGAAAACATATTCAATAAAATCATTGAAGAAAACTTTCCCAATCTGAAGAAGGACATGCCCATGAAAGTACAGGGAGCATACTGAACACCAAATAGACTGGACCAAAGAAAAAAGATCCCCTCGACATATAATACTCATAACACCTAACATACAAAATAAAGTTAGAATATTAAAAGGCTGCAACGGGAAAAGGCCAGGTAACATATAAAGGCAGACCTATCAAAATTACACCTGACTTCTCCATGGATACCCTCAATGCCAGAAGGTCCTGGATAGATGTCTATAAGTACTAAGAGTCCACACATGCCAGCCCAGGCTACTATACCCTGCAAAACTCTCAATCACTATAGACGGAGAAAACAAGATATTTAATGACAAAGCCAGATTTTCACAATAGGTATCTACAAATCCAGCCCTACAGAAAGTTCTGGAAGGAAAACTCCAACCCAAGGAAGTTAACTACACTCGCAAAGACATAGGCAACCCAAACTCAAAGGATAAAGCAGGGCAAATATATTCACAATACCACCAACAACAACACATCTAAAACAAACAAGAATTAACAATCAATGGTCCTTACTTTCCCTCAATAGTAATGATCTTAACTCGCCAATAAAAAGACATAGGCTAACAGAATGAACACAAAGAAAGAATCCACCCTTCTGCTGCATACTAGAAACACATCTAAGCTTCAAAGACAGAGATTACCTCAGGGTAAAGGGTTGGGAAAAGATCTTCCAATCAAATGGACCCAAGAAGCAAGCAGGTGTGGCTATCCTAACATGTAACAAGTTAGACTTCAAACCAAAATCAATCAAAAGAGATGAAGAAGGTCATTTCGTATTCATCACAGGAGAAATCCATCGGCACAAAGTCTCAATTCTGAACATCTATCTATGCCCCAAATACAAAGACACCCACATTTGTAAAAGAAACACTACTAAAACTCAAACCTCACATAAAACCCCACACATTTATAGTGGGAGACTTCAACACCCCACTCTCACCACTAGACAGGACCACCAGACAGAAACTTAAAAAGAAACAAAAGAACTAACAGAACTTATGTATCAATTGGGTTTAACAGACATCTATAGAACATTCCATCCAAACACATGGAACCTCTGTAAAATCGACCACATACTAGGCAACATAACAAACCTTAACAGATACAAAAAAAAAAAAAAAAAAAAAAAATTGGAAAAGTCCCCTGTATCTTATCAGACCACCATGCTTTAAAGTTGGAATTCAACACACATATCACAGAAACCGTAAAAACTCATGGAAACTGAACAGTACACAATTGCACCATACCTGGGTCAAAGAAGAAATAAAGAAAGAAATTAAAGACTTCCTAGAATTCAACAAGAATGTGGACACTACATATCCAAATTTATGGGACACCTTGAAAGCAGTGCTACAAGGGAAGTTCATTGCACTAAGTGCCCATATGAAGAAAAAGGAAGATAGTCACATTAGAAAATTAACAGCACAACTGAAAGCCTTAGAACAAAAAGAAGCAAACTCACCCTGGAGGAGTAAACACCAGGAAATAATCAATTTGAGGGCTGAAATCAATAAAGTAGAAACCAGAAAAACAATACAAAAAAATCAATGCAACAAAGAATTGGTTTTTTGAGAAAATCAACAAGATAGACAAACCTTTATCCAAACTAACCAAAAAGCAGAGAATGAACATGCAAATTAACAAAATCAGAAGTGAAAGGGGAGACATAACAATGGACACAGGAAATCCAGACAATTTTCTGGTAATACTTTGAAAACCTGTACTCCACAAAATTTGAAAATTTAAAGAAAATGGACAAATTTCTGGATAATTATCAGTTACCAAAATTAAATCAAGAACAGATAAGCAACTTAAATAGTCCAATAGTCCCTAATTAAATAGAAGTAGTCATCAAAAGCCTCCCAACCAAAACAAGCCCAGGGCCAGATGGCTTCAGTGCAGAATTCTACCAGAAATTCAAAGAAGAGCTAATACCAATACTCCTTAAGTTGTTCCACACAATAGAAGCAGAAGGTTCATTACCAAACTCTTTTTACAAGGCCACAATTACCTTGGTACCCAAGCCACACAAAGACACAACTAAGAAAGAAAACTACAGCCTAATATCCCTCATGAACATTGATGCAAAAAATACTAAATAAAATACTAGCAAACTGAATCCAAGAATACATCAGAGAAATCAACCACCATGACCAAGTAGGCTTCATCCCTGGGTTGTAGGGATGGTTCACCATTCGAAAATCTATCACTGTGATCCATCACATAAACAAACTGAAAAAGAAAAACCACATGATCATCTCACTAGATGCTAAGAAAGTCTTTGACAAAATTCAGCACCCTTTCATGATAAAGGTCTTGGAGAGATCTGGGATAACAGGAACATACCTAAACATAATAAAATCAATATACAGTAAACCAACAGCCAACATCAAACTGAATGGAGAGAAGCTTAAGGTGATTCCTCTAAAATCAGGAACAAGACAAGGCTGTCCTCTCTCTCCATATCTCTTTAATATTTTACTTGAAGTTCTAGCTAAAGCAATAAGACAACAAAAGGAGATCAAGGGGCTAGAAATTGGAAAGGAAGAAGTCAAACTGTCACTATTTGCAGATGACATGATAGTTTACATAAGCGACCCAAACAGCTCTACCAGGGAACTCCTACAGCTGATAAATACCTTCAGCAAACTAGCAGGATACAAGATAAACTCAAAAAAATCAGTAGCCCTACTTTATTCAGACAACAAAGAGGCTGAGAAAGAAATCAGAGAAACATCACCCTTTATAATAGCCACAAACAACATAAAGTATCTTGGGTTAACACTTACCAAGCAAGTGAAAGACCCATAAAGCAAGAACTTTGTGTCTTTAAAGAAAGAAATTAAAGAAGATACCAGAAAATGGAAAGATCTCCTATACTTTTGGATAAACATAGTAAAAATGGCAATCTTGCCAAAAGCAATCTACAGATTCAATGAAATTCCCATCAAAATCCCAGCACAGTTCTTCACTGACCTTGAAAGGATAATAATCAACTTTATATGGAAAAACAAAAGACGCAAGATATCCAAAACAACCCTGTACAATAAAGGAACTTCAGGAGGTATCACCATCCCCGACTTCACACTCTACTATAAAGCTATAGTTCTGAAAACAGCCTGGTATTGGCACAAAAATAGACAGGTAGACCAATGGAATTTAATCGAAAATCCTGATATTAACCCACACACCTACAAACACCTGCTTTTTGACAAAATAGCTAAAAGTATACAATAGGAGGAAGAAAGAATCTTCAACAAATGGTGCTGGCACAACTGGATAATAGTGTGTAGAAGACTGCAGATAGACCCATGTCTATAACCATGCACAAAATTCAAGTTCAATGGATCAAAGACCTCAACATAAATCCAGCCACACTGAACCTCTTAGAAGAGAAAGTGGGAGTTACCCTTGAACAAATTGATATAGCAGACTTCTTCCTGAACATAACCCCATAGCACAGGAACTGAGATCAACAATTAATAAATGGGACTTCCTCAAACTGAGAAGCTTCTGTAAGGCAAAGGACACAGTTGAAAAAACCAAAGGGCAGCCCACAGACTGGGAAAAGATCTTCACCAATCCTAGATCTGACAGAGGGCTGATCTCCAAAATATGCAAAAAACTCAAGAAACTAGTCAACAAAACACCAAATAACCCTATTAAAAAATGTGGCAAGGGGCTGAATAGAGAATTCTCAATAGAGGAAATCAAAAAGGCTAAAAGACACTTAAGAGAGTGCTCCACATCCTTAGCTATCAGGGAAAAGCAAATCAAAACAACTCTGAGATACCATCTTACTCCTGCCAGAGTGACTAAAATTAGAAACACCAATGACAACTTATGCTGGAGAGGATGTGGAGAAAGAGGAACATTCCTCCACTGCTGTTGGGAGTGCAAACTTGTACAGTCATTTTGGAGATCAGTATGGCGGTTCCTCAGAAAAATGGGATTCAGTCTACCACAGGACCTGGCAATCCCCCTCTTAGGCATATACCCAAATGATCCACATCCATGCAACAAAGACATCTGTTCAACTATGTTTGTAGCAGCATTATTAGAAATAGCAAGAACCTGGAAGAAACCTAGATGCCCCTCAACTGAAGAATGGATAAAGAAGATGTGGCACATTTACACAATGGAATACTACTCTGTGGAAAAAAACAATGGAATCTTGAAATTGGCAGGCAAATGGATGGAACTTGAAGAAACCATCCTGAATGAGGTAACCCAGTCACAAAAAGAGGAACATGGTATGTACTCATTCATATATGTATTTTAGACATAGAGCAAAGGAACACCAGCCTATAATTTATACTGCCAGAGAAACTAGGATACAAGGAGGAATCTAAGAGATACATAAAAGGTCCCTCAGAGAAGGGGGAAAGGAACAAGATCTCCTGAGCATATGGGGGGGGACAGTGAGTGGAGAGAGATCTAGGGGAAAGAGAAGGGGAGGAAAAGAAAGCATGGGGAACTAGAAAGATTGAGTTGGGGATGGAATGGACAAGAGAGAAAAGAGAGAGAGAGAGAGATACCATAAGGGAAGGAGCCATCATTTCTAGAGAAATGTCCAGAGACCTACAATACTGACCCCAACTAAGAATTTGAGCAACAGTGGAAAGGCTACCATAAATGCCCTTCCCTCATAATGAGATTGATGACTAACTATCCACCATCATAGATCCCTCATCTAGTAGCTGATGGAATCAGAGGCAGACACCCACAGCTAAACACTGAGCTGAACTGGAATCCAGATGCAGAGAGGGAGGACAAGACCAGGCTACAGAAAACCAGAGACAGTTGACCTGAACAAAGATGAGCCAATGTGTCCCCAGACTGATAGCTGGGAATCCAGCATTGGACTGACTCGGAACCCCTGAACATGGGTCTCAGTTAGAAGGCCTGGGCAGTCTAAGGGACCTCTGACAGTGGAACCAGGATGTATCCCTGGTGTACAAAAGGACTTTGGGAGCACATTCCCCATGGAGGGATACTCCCTTACCCTAGAGGCAGGAGGGAGGGCCTAGTTCCTACTCCAAATGACTTGACAGATTTTGTTGACCCCTCTGTAAGGCATCACCCTCCCTGTGGAGTGGAGGGGGGATGGGATGTGAGGGTGGTCAGGGGGCATGGCAGGGTGGGAGAGACAGGGAGCGAGGGATGGAGAGGGAACTGGTATCGATATGTAAAATAAGAAAAATAAATTATACAAAAAGACTTGGGTTGAAGGCTCAGTCTCTGGTGATACCATTGAGATAATTAGACTATAAAGGCTCCAATTTCATGAATGCACACTTGGAAAACAGGGCTTAGTAGGAAGATATAACCGGGATATCTTGCCTCTGATCCTGTCTGTCTTTTTCTGTCCCAATGCCCCTAGAGGACAGCAGATTTTCTCTCCCACACTGTCCACCATGGTGTACTTCCTCACCACTGGTTAGGACCAAAAGAGCTAGGTATTGGTGCACCTTGAAATTTCAGAAGCCCTTGCCAAGATACATTGTCCCCTGCTTCTCTCAGTTGTTTGTCACAGTGACAAAACAAGAAAACGTTTGTAACATGAGAAGAAACACTCCCCCCAAAGGAACTGTGTTCCCCTCCAAGTGCCTTTGCCCTTGAGCTGAATTCTCACCACTCTGGAAAGAGAAAGATTAAGATACCAGCTGGTTTGGAGTTTGGTTAGGTCTCAGTCTCTGCCTCCAAGATGACTGCTGTTTTGTTAGCCAAAGGGATAGTTACTGGGTCCTCACATGGCAGGAGTAGAAAGAAGCGCAGAGGGAGCCTAGCTAGGTCACTCCAGTCAATTTATGAGGTCACCAATTCCACTCATTAGAATGTGACTGGGGATGTAGGGAGCATCTCCATATGCAGGTTATTGGGTGAGCACCAAGGGAGAACACATCACTTCCACGTTTCCTTCAGAATCAGTCTGTGTCTGCTTCATTAGTTTGGAAGGGTAAAACTCCTCCTAAATGTCAAGATGAAACACTGAGTCACTTCCAAAGCCTCTTTCTCTGGCCCCGCCTCCCCAGCCGCCCCCAGGGTGCTGTTCTTAGACCTCTACTCATTCCTCCTCACTTTCCCAGCTGAATTCATTTACTCCTACCATTCAGTGTCAATCCAAATGGCACAAATGCCAAATGTTTATGTCAAGTTCCAAAGACCAACATCAGTGGTACCTCTCAGAAGACTGTCAGGATGTCCTATTGGGATCCCTAAACTTAAAAGCCACCAAGGGGCCCCTCTGCTCTACAGGGTCTGTCCAAGCTGACCTATAGCCATACCCAGGCACCAGCTGCAGCCTATACAGTTTCCTTTCTAGTAGATTCTCCTGAGGGAAAGCTGAGCCACTTTACACACACCCCAAGGTGTGAAGGGAGCTCTTTGTTGGACTGTAGAGTACCCTGAGGGCTGCTATCCTCAGCATATGTTGGGAGTAGAGGGAGACATGAAGGCTGTATAGGTCTGGGTGTTTTCATGTAATTCTGGCATGAAACTCGAAAGATGCCACAAATACACATTCTAATATAGGTAGGTACATGGGGACTGCAGCATTTCATTTAACTGTGTAGTAGCTTGATTCATGACTTTTAAATATTTAGACATAAGAGATAAAGGTTAGCCTTTAACCAAGCTTCAGAAATACAAGCAGAGAGCCTGGGCACCACAGGCTCTCCACCTTACAAATCAAACCAGTCTTTGTGTCCCTGACTATCTTAGCTTGGTGCGTTTAAAAGGTAGCGATGGAAATATGAGGTAACACACAGTTTTCATGAACAGATGATTTCAGGGAAACAGTGCCGGATGAGAGAGAGGCACAGAAAGGACGAACAGAAAGCCAGTGAAAAGGTGCCATGGGACACCTGGTTCTTCCAGAACCCCAAAGGTCAGAATGCCTTGGACCACCGAAGTACAGAAGTGGGAGCGACTTCCCTTCATTTCCTTCTTCCGTTGATCGATGGCTGCACTGCTACTGTTAATTCTCAAAAATTTTGTGTTTGGACCCAGCATGCCCCAAAGCAGAAATCGAAGACCAAGGCATTTAGAGAAGGAGAGAGAGAGAGAGAGAGAGATCAAGAAGAGTAGAAGCAGATGTCAGATGTGTTATGCCCCCCTCTCTCTTTCCTGAACAAAAATTCTATAATTATCCTATTTTCTGTCTTTATTAGCAATGCCACTAATGACTTTGACTTTGGCTTCCAAGGAGAGGATGCTGGAGTCCAATCACTTCTATTCCCTGTGTTCTTAGCCTGTCAGTCACAAAGCCTTGACAATGTGGTCTCTATAGAGTTCCTTTGCTGGGACCCTTCCTCTGCATTTCCCTCCCTTTGACGTAGCATAAGCAATTGTCAGTCCACTTGAAGGAGCTTATTCCAGGTCAATACTAATGGAAGACTACATGGCAATGTCTCCTTCAGGCAGCATTAACTGATTTGTAAAGAGAACACTTCTAACTTTTCCCCCTACTCTAACCTCATCCATTTCCTTTACTCTCTTACACTTAAGTATTCTTCTATCTTAGGACCTTTGTGCATATACTCTACTACTACAGAGTCAAGTCAAGACTCTATGCTTAACTCACAACATTCTTCCCTGTTTCCAAACTTCCCTCACCTCAAGTTCATCACACACATGTGTACATACACATACACACGCATGCACAGACTGCTCCAGCCATACCCAGCTTCTCACCATTCTCCCAACTTGCCATATGCTTATGAACCTACATACTGTGCTTCACACTCAATGTACAAATCATCTCTGCAACGTCACTCCGTTGTTCCTACACACCGATAAATCCTGATCTAACCAAAATGCCACCTTCTCTGCTTCTTCTGAGATGACTCAGTGCTATTCCCAATGGAGCACTTGGATCATGGTATAATTATGTACTTGCATGACTCTTTCCATCTTTGGGAGATCTTCCCGGTCAGTACTGATGTTTTATTCATCTGTGTATTCTTGGTAAGCAGCCAGTGGTGAACACAAAACAAAATGGCATGATTGTCAGATGAGTGCAAGAATGAAAAGCTGCTGAGTCACACTGAAACAGCTGCTCCACACACTTCCTCCCATCTGTCTCACTTAAGAGGCACGTAAACAGAGACACTGACAAGGAGAATTCAGAAGGGAAACAGTACTGAAAGGGTCTAACATCCACACGTGCTTGGGAGGTGGGTGAACCAGGTTGAAAATGAGCTAAGTCACTGGTGTCTCCTGTGGAAATACCAGAGGTGTTAATGTGGTCTTTAGCACATGAACAACAAGTGATAGCACAGAATGAACTGGAATAGGCAGGCCTAATGCTATGAAAATTGTCTGGTGCAGGCTATATTTAGGAGGAAAGAAGCCAACCAAATGTTCCAGAATCAACTCTGTCTCCGTTTTATCCCTTTAACAGTCTATGCATTTTTACAGCATTTATTTCAAACCTTGCCACACAGAACATCCTATAATTCCGATCGGTAAATGTAAAATTAGCTAGGTTTCTGTTTGTATGATGGTCACATGTTTTTATTAATGTTAGGAAAACATGTAGGGAAGCAAGACAGGACTGCTTCCTGCTCTTACAGAGTTTGTGTCCTAGCACCTGCATAGCAGCTATAGTTCCAGGGTATCTGACCCCATCTTCTGGCCTCCGAATGTTCCAAAAGATGCATGGCAGACATTAAGTACCCTAAGCTCATTTGTGGTTATAAGGTGAGTGTGAGGGTGTCTGTGGGTGTGGTGTGAGGAGTCTATAGGTGTGAGTGTGAGGTATCTGTGGGTGTGGTGTGAGGTGTCTGGTTGTGAGTGTGAGGTGTCTGTGGGTGTGGGTATGAGGTGTCTATAGGTGTGAGTGTGAGGGTGTCTGAGAGTGTGAAGTGTCTGTGGTTGTGAATGTAAGGTGTCTGTGGGTGTGGGTGTGAGTATGAGGTGTCTGTGGGTGTGGTGTGAAGGTGTCTGTAGTTGTGAGTATGAGGTGTCTGTGGGTGTATGAGGTGTCTGTGTATGAATGTGAGGTGTCTGGGTGTGAGTGTGAGGTGTCTGTGGGGGGTGTGGGTGTCTGTGGGGGGTGGGGCAGGTGTGGTGGGGGTCTGGGAGGTGTGGGGTCTGTGGGTGTGGTGTGGTGTCTGTGGGTGTGTGTGGGTGTCTATGTGAGAGTGTGAGGTGTCTGTGGGTGTGGTGTGAGGTGTCTGTGTGAGAGTGTGAGGTGTCTGTGGGTGTGGTGTGAGGTGTCTGTGGTTGTGAGTGTGAAGGTGTCTGTGTGTGAGTGTGAAGTGTCTGTTGGTGTGGTGTGAGGTGTTTATAGGTGTGAGTGTGAGGTGTCTGTGGGTGTGAGTGTGAGGGTGTTTGCAGAGAGGATTCACTGAAAGCGAAGACCTTCGTGAATGGGAGCAGCACTATTTCACAGTCGGGATTCACAACTGAAGGGAAAGAGGAGGAGAAAGCAGAGCATTGGCGCTTCCCTTCTCTACTTACTGGTCTACCGAAGTGTAGGCATGGAGAAAACTCCGCGCCTACTACCTCTTGTCTCCACACTACCAGGCCTTCCCTGCCATGAGAAACGGTAGCCTCTAAAGCCACAAATCAAACACAAAGCAAAACAAAACATCCTTCCTGACTTAAGTTGATTCTGGTCCCAGTGATAAGAAAACTAACTGATGTGAAAAAGCATACATGAAGTGTTGGAGACTACAAACACACAGCAAGGGCCAACAGAATGATATTCTCAACTTAAGGCCAAGGACCCTGCAAAAAGCAGCCATCCAGAAAACTCCTGCCAGTTGCCAAGAGGCATAGCTATAGACCAGCAGTGGGGAATTGTGTTTCTCCTGTGTGAGCAGAGACCAAGTGATGGAGTGAACAAGTGGGCCATCTTCACACCACCGTGTTCCAGCTCCACAGAGGTGGGTCCCTTGTTACCGCTGCATAATAATGAACACAAGAAAATGGAAGCCCTTTGTAATATGTAAATCTCCCTGCACTCTGTTCTATGAGTGCAGCCACGTTTCCTTTAAATGATATGCAAAACAGATGCGAGAGAATCAATGGAGAGAGTTTCCTTGTCCCAGTGATGTCCATGTAATCTTTCTTTGTGTCTCTGTAAAATCATCCATCTATTTTACCTCTTCCTACTGTGCCACTGCTGCGACTGTAAGAAGAAACACAGCTGACTCCATCCTCAGCAAAATGGAGTTTTGCTTTCAGATGAAAATACTAGTGTGAGCCGTGGGTGATGGAAATGTCACTGTCTCAGTCTTCCACTACCAGATTCTAGACACCCATTTCCCATCAGTTCCAAGTTGTTTTCTTTCCTTAATTAGAAAACGTTCAAGTCTCCTGAGATAAGCCTGGTAGATTAGTTGAGGCAGGAGTCCTCTTATTCGTTACTGCCCATTTAGTCACAGTCACAGTGTTTGAAATTAAAGTCAGACCACAGAGGAAGCAAAGAGGACCCCACGTGTGTGTGTGTGTGTGTGTGTGTGTGTGTGTGTGTGTGTGTTTGTGTGTGTGTGTGTGTGTGTGTGCTGGTGTGTGCGCACATACACTCGTGTCTTGAGGATAATGTCCAGCTCATCCTCCTCATGTAAGTCAGCCAAGAATGGAAAGGAACAAAACAGAAAGGCCTGCCAAAGGCTGCCAAGAGATCCACATCACCAGGTGGCCCCATCTGTCCAGTGGCAGGTAGGAGACAGCGCAAGCCTTTACAGAACAGTAAGAGATATAGGAGCTGTAAGTTGGAAAGTGTGAGTGTAAGGGCCATTAAATATAGAAAGGGATGACTAACAAAGAAAGAATGATCCCGGGTACATTCCCAAAATAGAAGCAGTATTCACCTGGCTGGGATTGCTCAGTTATTACCTGGCTAAAGAAACATTAGAGGAAGCATCTAGTGCAAGCAAGTGAGGTGGCTTAGACAAATTGTAACTGTTTCACAAGCTCTGTCTAGTACTTTCACAAGCTCTGTCTCGTACAGCTTCAACTTCTGGTATTTCCTCTCACTCCTCCAGTCCCCAGGACATAGATGCACTGTTATCAGTGTTTTATTCTGATTGCTTAAGGATGCTTCCTGGAACAGGGTGTCTAGAGAAGGATTAAGCAAGCAAAATAGAATTCTGCCTCTTCTTTTTCCATTTTAAAAACTATGCCCCAGAGACATAGCATAGTCAACAGTTACTAACCTCATACCTGAACTGCTACGCAGCCCATCGTTATGGAAATCACATGATAAACAGGATATCTGCATGAGCAAGGGAATTTGATAGCCCTGGCCACATTACATAACAGAACAAAATCCCAGATTTCTGGATTAGTGTGCTAATACTACATAGCAGATTGCCACAAACTTAGGCTCACAAATCATTCCATATTCATTTTGTCTGTTTGCATGGGCAGGCTTAAATGGAGGCTTCTTCAGGGCTCACAGTCAAAGCATTATCTGGGCTGTACTCTCATCAAAGGATCCACTGGGGAAAAGCTGCTTTCCAAGTTCACTCCCAGTGTTGACAGAATTCACTTTCATACAGTTGTGACTGTAGCTATCCTCAGACCAGTGTCTGCAACCCCTCCACCCATGAGTTTCTCCTCTGTCCAAATACTAACCAGGTTTTGTCATGCTTAGATTCTAAGATCAGTGGTGACTGATCTTAGCGCATCTGGGATAGTATGGCCATAGATCACGTGAGTTTCTCTAAAATAACAGCATTTATCTTAAAGGAAGAGTATCCAGTCTATTGAAACGTAGTCTTAGGAAATGTTACAATTTCCAAGGTAACTTCATATACTATTCATTAGAAGCAAGTCACAGGCTCACATGGTGATAACCTGGCATCTCAGGTACTTCAAGGCCTAGCTGCCCTGGAGTACCCATACCTGCATCCTGTGCTACAAAGAGGATCAAGTGGAAAGCCGGCTCCAGTGAAGAGATAAAGAGGCAGTGAGGGAGGAGCCCAAGAGAGTGGCAAAGTGGCCTGCTATACATGTTCCTGCAAAAGTAGAGAGGAAGGTGATGACTAGGTAGTCACACCACACACTACACACCGTGGTGTGAAATGTGTCTCCCACAAACCACCTTATGATGTCAACACATTACCCTTTGGGCATGAAAAAAGAAGCCAACCAAAAAGTCATGAGGAAAGGATGGATCTTCAGACCAAAAAGAGAAAGAGAGGGGAAGAGAGGAAGTGGCTTCCCAAGAAATTGAAGACACCTACAAAACTGGAAACATTTAAAGCATGGAGGGCAGGCACAGCCTCTGGAGAAGCAGAGGAGAAAGAGTCCAACCTGACTGGTTGTGTCATGTCTACGAGTGGCCCTAGTCTCCCTTTGTGCACAATCCAGACCAACAATTTTTTGACCAACTGCATTGTGACACAATGTTTTTAGTAGCTCTACAAAGACTTTTGAAATATGGGAGGGGGGATCCCCCCACATTTCATTACACTTCTCTTAAGTGTAAATGATATTTTAAAGAGGTGAAATCAAAGCCAGTGAGATGGTCGATAGGGTTAATGTGCTTACAGTGCAAACTTGGCACTTGAGTTCAGCCTCCAAATACCAATTCCAAAAAACCAATTCCCAAAAGTTGCATTCTAACTTCTACATGGGAGATGTAACTTTCTCTCTCTCTCTCTCTCTCTCTCTCTCTCTCTCTCTCTCTCTCTCTCTTTCTCTCACTCTCTCTCTCTCTCTCTCTCACACACACACACACACAAAACAAAATGAAAAGTTTTAAAAAGAGGTAAAAATCATACACTCATTTATGTTTTAGTACTAACCCGTAACATTGGGATGTTGAATTATGGATATCATCGCCTGTGTTTGGATACCACTTTAACACTTTACAGGTGAGATGTTCATTTTATATCCTATAATACAAGGCATACTAAACCACAATTTAGGGCCATAGAAATACACTTAATATTTTAAATTGATTTTTTAAAATGTATTCTTTGAGAATGCCATACAGTGTATTTTTATCATTTTGTTTTTCCAAACCCTTCCAGATTCCATCATCTACCTCCCTACCCATTCAACTTCTTGATGTTTCTCTCTTGAGAAAACAATTAAGAAAGAAAGAAAATCACTACATAACAGAGTTCGATGATTTGGGGTTAGCCAACTACTCCTAAGCAAGGGGCCTGCCATGGAGTGTGACTGATATATCCAGTGTCACTCCATTTCCTGCCTCCCTACAGTTGTTGTTTGTACACAGCTTCTTAATGGTAGGACTTTATACCGACTTTCCCTTCCTCGGTGCTGGGATATCTGGCTTAAGCTTGTACAGGTTGTATGTATGCTGCCACAGACTCTGTGAACACACATCTTGAAAATGTTCTTTCTTTATGGTCCTACCACAGCCATGGCCTGTGTTGATGTCCGTAGCTCCTGTTACCACCAAGTGCCATGCTGGTTACAGGGGTCTGGGCTGCCACCTGGGGTCTTGTTGGTATCTGGGGCCATGCTACTGCCAGAACCATCCTGATTAGTGTTTCCACCTGGAGCCAGGATATCATCTGGCCAGAACTACTGACCAGGGCCATGTCTAGGTCTGTGGTCCAGCTGAAGCTGGGGTCTGTGTTGGTCTGTGACCCAGGCTGCCCCTAGGCCCACATGGACGCCTAGAGTCTGGGCCATAATCTGTGAAATCTTGGGGCCTTGCTGTAGCTGGAGCCATACAGATCTAGGTGACTGTACTGCCACCCAAAGCCATGGTGTTATCCCCGCCTAGGCTGCTTTGAAGGGCCATGTCTGAGTCTGTGGCCCTATAGCAGCCAGGGGCTGGGTTGATGTATGTAGCACTGAGGGTCGTGTAGATGCCCAGGATCAGATCAGTCACCTGAGTACATGTTGGTATCCACAGGCCATGCTCCTTCTGGAGCCATACAGATCTGAGTGGTCTGCACTGCTACCAAGTGCCATGGTATCATCTGGGCCAGACTGCAGCTGAGGGCTATGTTGGGGTCTGTGGCCCTATTAAACTAGGGTATGTGTCGATGTCTGAAGCTCCTGTTAGCATCGAAGGCCATGGGACAGCCAAGGTCTGGGGCCATGTTGGTGTCTGAGAACCACACTGCTACTGGAGCTCTGCCTGCCAATGTGAACTGCCTACACTGCCACCTGGAGCAATGGTGATATCCACACCCTGCTTCTACTGGGGACCAAGTCTGGATCCATGGTCCTACGGCAGCCGGAATCTGTCCTGGTCCTACCGCAGCTGGGGTTTGTGCTGAGGTCTGAGTCCCATATTGACACCAAAAATCGCACAGAAGTTCAGGATTGGGGCCACAAGCTGAAGCCTTGGTGGCATCTAGGGGCCAAGCTGTCACCAGAGCTATCCTGATCTGAGTGGTCAGTGCTTCCACCCAGAGCCGGGATGTCTGTCATCCAGGCCTGAGATGCTGCCAAGGGCCGTGTCAGGATCCAGAGTCCCAGGTGCAGCTAGGGTCTGTATTTATGTCTGTGACCTCTGCCTCTGTCACCTCAGGTGGCTGGCCACAGGAAGCATGCATGAGGGCCATGCTGAGCCAGCCCTACCCTTCACTGGCCCAGGAAAAGCTGGCCCTGCCTCTCACTCAACACTGAAACAAGACAACCCTCACTAGAGGCCTGGCCCCTGCACTCAGGAGAGATGACCCCCCCACAACCTCCCCACAAGCGAGGGAGAACCAACCCTAATGGCATGGGCAGAGAGGAGCTGACTCTGCCCCTTTGCCTGAGGCAGGTGGCCCCCAAAATCTCAGCTACATCCCAGGCCCACAGCTGGACTTTGGGTTGACCCATCCTAACATCTACCCCATCTAGGACCTGCTGGAGCTTGTGAAGGGACTGATTCTGTGGAACAATACCTACAGGATCTCCATGACTCAGAGAAGCTGTGGGAGATCCTGGAGGAATTCTGGTGAGGATCCAGTGATGGTGTATCAGAAACCAGAGGCGCTGAACCAGACCAGTGACTCATTGTAATGAGCATTTGCTGGTAAAGCTGACAGCACTAAAGGATGTACCACCCGACACACTGAGGCTCCAATGCCACCAGGATGAATTAAGAGGTGTTGGAGAGGAAGGAAAGAAGAACAAAGTGCTTTGGGGTGTCTGGGAGGGGGTGGGGGGGGCGGATGTGGTTTGGTTTGATCTTGTTTTTGTTTGCTTGCTTGCTTTGCTTTGTTTTTGTTTGATTTTTTAAATTTTTTCTTTCAAGAGCACTGCATGAAGGGAAGATATGGGGGGACTGGGAAGTGAACAGAGTTAGGGTACATGATGTGAAATTCTGAAAGAATCAATAACTAAATTATGTTCAAGCATTTAAAAAAAAAAGAGAGAGAGAGATGCTCTTTCTTTAAAATCTTCCACCACCTCTGGCTTTCACATGTATCTGCCTCCTCTTTCACACAGATCCCTGAGCCTTTGGGGGAGGGGTTTTAGAAAGGCAACTCTCCAGGGTTGAGCATCCAAAGTCTCCCATTCTCTGCACACTGTGCAGTTGTGTTTCTCTGTGTTGATTCCCATCTGCTGCAAGAAGAAACTTCCCTGCTGAGGGATGCGTGATGCATTGATCTATGGGGACAGCATTGTGTCACTAGGAGTCTTTTTTTATTGCTGTGTTCAGGCAGCAGAATAACACTAGTAGGTTTTCTCTGAGCACATGACCCATCCAGTCTCAGATTCTTGACCTAATTAACAATATCAGGCTTGAGCTCCATCTCATGAAATGAACCTAAAATTCAATAAAAAAGTAGATGGTTAATCCCACATTATTGTGTCACTATTACACCAATGGACATATCTTATAGGGGGTTATTCATACAGCTTTTGTATGAATACAGGGTTTGTAACTGGTTAAGATTCATGATCACAACAAAAGACATCATCATTTGTACAAAAAGCCCACAGAGTGTGGGGAAAAAATCTAATAACTGTACATCTAACAGAAGGTATTTAGAATATAAAAACAACCCCCCCAAAAAAAAACTGAACATAAAGAAAAGAAAAACAAATTAAAAAATAAGATAGAGAAGTAAACAGAAAGTTCTCAATTTTAAGAAGGGAAAAGGCAAGTAACAGCCCCCGTCCAACTCTGAGAAGGGATTACACAAACAAGTAGGAGAAAGGGACCATTGAGGTCACATTATAGTCTCCATATCACAACTCGTGTATTGGTATCTGCACCATGAAGGTTTGACAACCATTGACCTCAGGCTTCATGACCTGGCCTTTTTTCCTACACTTTCTGAGAGCAGCCGTAGCTATCATATGGCCCTAAAAGTACTCACAAGAGAAATAAAAGTGAATGTTCACACAAATGTGGACATAGTCACAGCAATATTATTCAGAATAGCCAAAAAATTGAGATAACCCAAATGACCATCATTCAACAAAGCATTTCCTTACTGCTTTGTGGGAGCAGAAAAATAAAAATAAAATAAATGTGTTCTCTGCTTCAATATTGTCTAGGGCTTCAAAGACAACAAGTCTTTTCATCCACATCTTTTCCTAGTACCAATGTGACTCCAAGGTTCTCCAGATGAAGAGATAATGTTCTTCTTCAGAAAGCACAAACCCTGTCAGATCTCCCTCCCACCTAAAGGAACCTTCATTTCAGAAGTCCAGCAAGTAGGAACAATTAAAGGCCCAGCCTCAGGGCCCAAAGACCCTCCACAGTCATCAAAGACCTCACCGGGCTTATCTCTTAGGGACAAAAACAAAGAAACAAACTGTGGAGTTCAGGGTCTCTAACAGCTCCCCTCAGCCCTGTTCTAACACAATTTCAAATAAGTCTCTAACATGGTGGTTTCTAGACTAATCTCCAGGACAAGTCAGGAATTTTCTGCTCAAAACTGGGCCCTCTGGCCTGAGCTTGCTTCCCCAATCCAGCTAGCTCCCCTCTGCATCCCACAGAGGTACGGACGGAGGCTTTCTCATACCTAGCTACAGCTCTAGCCGGATCCATCCGACAAGGCCCTGGAGTTTAACTTTGTTCCGATGCTTTGCGGTGGTAGGGTTTGTTTTGTTTTTAACTCCTATAATATAGAATCAAAAGTAAAAGCAAATGTTCAAAGTGTGAGTCATCTTTTCAAAGTCACAGATTATAGTCATATTGAACCTCTTCTTAAAAGACAGAAAGAGCCATTTTTCTGGTTCGGACTATCTCTTCATTAGAAAAAAAAGTATTTCCCTAGTGTTTGGCACAGAAGCAAGAAATAGATGGAGAAGAAAATGACAGGAAGGCTTCTAGCAGAGCCTGCAAGTCTCAGCTGCAGTTCAGCAGCCCTCTGAGGTCCAACCTTCCCCAAGGCCTCCAGGAAACAGGTGCGCAACAGCGTTGGGAATCTGGAACCCAGTTCCTCTTCACTGTTCCTGTCCAGGCCAGCCGCTTCAAAAATTATGCCTGCGCTCGCATTTTCTCTTGTCACTACTTCCTCCTGCAGCCAAAACAAACACCCGGGTATGGAAACACACCAGTCCTAGACATGCATACATATGGCACAGAAAACACTTCTGAGAGGAAAGGGAAGAAGTCCCTCTTTTCCTCCTGCTTTCTGACCATGTGCCTTCCTCGTCCCACATTCAAACCGCTGAGGTTCTTCATCCTTTAGTCCCTGACAAAACCTTGCTGACCTCAGGCTCAGGCTGGATCAGGGTGATACAGCTGTGGCCCCCAACACCAGCCTCACAAGGAATGTGGCTATTCCTCGTGATAGGGTTAACCCAGCAGGCTCCACACACCCTGCTCCTCAAATAATCACACCACAATGAGCTGGGTCCTCAGACTAAGAAAATGCCTTACAGGCTTGCCTACCTTAAGGATCATTTTCTCAAATGAGGTTCCCTGTTCTCAGATGACTTTAGATTGTGTCAAGCTGACATAAAACTACATCTATATGAGGCAAAAGTTGTCCAAGAAGAACAGCTCTAACCCAACACTAGCTAGGGTGGCTTTGAAGTAATTTCATATCTCGTTGTCTAGGAAATAGGCATCAAATTCTCTTAGTTCTTGGCACTGACCATTGTGGCATGACCCAATCATTTCCTACGTCCATTCCTCTACCACATTATTATGCTTTATACTGGCAACTCCACAGATAGTTTAGATATTGTGAATTCTACTGCATCAAGCCTTTGTCAAGAGGCTGGAGAGATGGTTTGGTGGTTAAGAGCACTGGCTGTTCTTCTAGGGGACATGAGTTCAATTCCCAGCACCCACATGGTGGCTCACAACTGTCTATAGATCTCTTGCCCTCTTCTGGCCTGCAGAACACTCATACATAAAATATAAGTAAATAAAAATTTTAAAAAGAAACAAAAGAAAATGTATATCCTTGAATTGATCTTCTGTGTTCAGAGGTCCCACGCCAGGCCAGGCTGCTGACCAGTGATGATTATAGTCTCATGCCTCATGTCATACACCTCCGAATGACTGAGAGCTCCATAAGCAGTGTCGTAACCTATGTATTACCCCAGTATCTGAACAGCACAAAGCTGTCCTAACCTACGATGTATGCCTCAAAACAAGTGTGAACCTTCCATTCCAGTGGATTCTCCCTCTTGAGTTTCTTTGCCCTTATATGAAGAAAACCCATCCAGTGTACCAGTCTTCTTGGCTTATTATAAATTAGTTTTAGTGAGGCAAAACGTGTCCTTGAACTTTTTCTAGATCATAAAAAGTGATCCTATCTACTGGTTAGACGAGGAAGTTCTGGAAGCATGAGAGAAACTTGGGAGTGGTAGAAATGTCATTCTATCTTCATGGGGCATTGCGTACAGGGACTACTCCTGGCATGAAAGATTCACAACAACAAAGGTGAAATATTTGTGGCAGCAAGAGGCTCACCAGTGAATAGGCATGTGCTCATCTTATAGTGAGCCTGGCCTTTAATAGCTGAGCCATCTCTCCAGCCTATATGTGCACATCTGAATAACATGAAGAGATTAATGAAAGTCCAATACAGGCCTAGGAGTCCCCAGCTGTGCTTGGAATAAATGTGTTTTATTTCCTTGATATAGAGACTTATTATTAGTTATAAATGTTTGTCCTAGCTTAGGCTCATTTCTGACTAGCTCTTTTAACTTAATGTTTCTCTTTATCTACCTTTTACACAGGGATTTTTACTATCTTTCTTTCTGTATAACTTACTTTCACTGCTTCTCATGTCTGGCTGGCTGGCAGCTGCATGGCTTCTGGCCCAGGGTGACTCCCCCATCCTCTTCTCCCTCCTTCTTGAGCCTACATTCCTCCTATTTAGTCTCTCTGTCTGGCAGCCCCATCTATCCTTCTCCTGCCTAACTATTGGCTATTCAGCTTTTCATTAGACCAATCAGGTGCCTTAGCAAAGTGAAACAAATACAACACATCTTTACATAATTAAGCAAATACAGCATAAACAAAAGTAACACACCTTTATATAGTTAAAATAATATTTTGCAGCATAAACCAATGTAATACATCTTTGCCAAGTTAAAATAATATTCTACAACATAAGCCTGGATAGAGATGAGTTTCTAAGTAAGAGGCTGCTGAATGCTTGGCTGGTAGTAGGGTCTGGCTGTGACCCCCAGCTAAACAGGAATTCCTGCCTGGAAGACTAGACTTACTTCAGAGTGGTTCAAGGTGAGGGCCGGGATCTGGTAGAAGCTACAGGCTGTTCTCAGTGATATCAATAATTTTTGGATGATGGAAACAGAATTTGAAGGTGAGTTGGCACACCTTTGAAAAAGCAGCAGAAGATGCCCAAAGACACATTTTCTGTTTTCCTTCAGTGACTTTTCTCCAAGTGTAAGTAGGTATCCCTAAACATAACCCTTTGAAAAGTTAAAAGAAGAAAGAGGAGGAGGAGGAGAAGAAGAAGAAGGTAAAGGAAGCAAGTTTACAGCATTTAGATGTTGTTGCTGAGAGACTGGCGACTGGCGTCATGATGTCAGGTCTCCAGCACCCTATGCAGCAGCATCCTCCTCCTATAATGCTAGAGTAGGGAGTCTAAGATAAGAGGGGTCCAGAAGTTCAACTGGCCACACAGTCTGGCTTATCAGTGAGCTCCAGAATCAGTAAGGGAGTCCAGATCAAAGATAAAGTAGAGAAATGAAGGAAGATACTCAGTGCTGACCTCTAGCCTGCCATGGTGAGTTGCAGTCACCAATCTGCTTCAGCCAGTGGGAGTCCCTATGACTTCTCTTCCAAGTCCCAAATCTGATCGACTGAATGAATCCCCTGTCAAAACACTGTTTCCAACTTCCTTCTGCTGCCTTTTGCATCAAGTTGGGAAACTTCTATCTTCACTACAGGTCATACATGGTCTAGCTATATGTGGCTCTAGTGGTAGTGTTGTAAAGTCCCAACATTTTGCTTATGAAGAGTCGTGTCAGGCTTGGGAAAACCATCATTGCAGCAAGACAGGCCCTTCTAGGCTAACAGAAAGCCTGATTTCTCCTCAGGCAGCAGTTGATTAGGCCTGTGCTTCTATAGTGGAACCCATTCTCTTCTCTTTTGCAATTTCTGTTGTTCAATATTCAAGTAGCAATTGCTATTGGACCCAAATGTGTCCCTGGGAGATCGGAGTATATCTGAAATCCCTTCCTGCAAAATACAAAGATAACTAATAATGATAGATCCTCTTTGTTCCCCTTCCCAATACCAGGGTTTAGGGGTAGAACAATGATAGGCATCTCAGGAGCCTCAGATGACAAACACAAAGCCCAACTCTGTGGAAGACTAGAAAAAAACTTAGATCTTCTGTGACAAACACAGAAAACCTCCTGCCTCCAACTCCTTATTCAATAAAACAATAGCTGGTCTTACAGTTCAGCCTTAATTAATAAGTTATAATACAATCTACTATTAATGACAAGATCTCATGACTTTCTGAGAGACAGTGTCCATCTATAGCTTGGATATCCAATCCCAGTCACTGTAGTTATTGGTTAAATGAAGTGTGTTTAGTTCAAGATGACTGTTCAATACATATAAATATAAACCTGCTCTCAAAGCTGGGAGGTGGTGGCAAACACCTTTAATCCCAGCACTTGGGAGGCAGAGGCAGGTGGGTCTCTGTGAGTTCAAGGCCAGCCTGATCAACACAGCAAGTTCCAGGACAGGCTCCAAAGCTAACACACACAAACTGTGTGTGTGTGTGTGTGTGTGTGTGTGTGTGTGTGCGTGTGTGCGTGTGTGCACGTGCACCTGGTTTCAAGACTTAGTACAAAAGAAGTGAAAATGTAACTATTTCATTAACTGTTACTAATGATTATAATAAATTTTGGAGATATATTGGGCTAAAATTTATGGGGTTATTTTGTCTGTTTGGATTTTATTTATTTTGTAATGTGGCTACTAAAAGTGATACTGATGTGTGGTGGTGCACATCTTTCCAAGGGAAAATTCATGCAAAAACAGAATGAAACAGAGCTTTGAGGATGTTCCATTTAGGGAAAGCAAAGGCATGTAAGGGATGGGTAAGAGATACTTAGTTACTTGAATCCATAAGTGATTCTCTGTATTTCCTGAATTTCTAAGACCACTCTATGCCTCTGCATTTGAAGAATAATAAAATAAGAACTTTTACTTCCTCACATACATAGCTAATTTGTCTTATTTTGGCTTTTTCTTGGTTTGTTTTTGTCTCAGTAGTTGAAAGGACATGAGTGTCAACCCTTTGTAAATATTTCGTTAACTAATTATTAACTGGTAATGTCTCACTATATAAGCCCCACTAGTCTGGAATGTGGCTATAACTCTGGATGGCCTTGATGTGACAATCCATCTGCCACTGTATTCCAAGTGCTAGGACTAGATGCACGTGCCTCCATGCCCAGCAAATAGTCCCTTTAATTCACAGTTCAGAACCCTGACAAGAGAAAATGGGTAGTCGGATCATCTCCTTGTCTTAGCCTGCCTCCTCGGTCTCCTGTTTCTGTCCACATTCCTGAAGCCTGTGGCATACCACACTGTGACTAAGCCCTAACAAATGCCATGGTTACTTTATCAGAATTTTCTCTTCATCTGGCGCTGATGTCAGTCAAATATACAAGCTAAAGGTGTTCTGAGCTACTAAAACTCTTCTGGGGTCATTTGCATTGCGCATTTCCAAAGCACTTCCTTGGAAATCCAAATGATTTCCCCAGTGTTCTTAGGACAGCTAAGGCCAAGCTAGGAAGCAGAGAAGGTTAGAGAGGGAAGTCACTTCCAACAACTGAAGTAAGATCAAGTAGGTTTGACTGGTGTTCCCAGGCTGAAGTTGCCCCTGTAATGAGTGTGACCACTTGTCTACCACCCTTAAAACACAAGCTTGGGCAGCATAGGAACAAGTGCTATCCCCTTCTTACACCATTTTCACCAACCAGCGCTCTCTAGGTCTAACCAACACACAAGAAAAAAGCTGACTAAAGTTACAGGATGAGGAGGGGAAGGAGTGGCTGAGAACCAGATTCTGGGTTTGAATCTGCACAACACAAAACTAACAGCTCTCTAGGAAACACAAGGAGTCTGCAAACAAAGGGGACATTTTTTGAAGTACTGGAGATGTATATCTAGTGTTCAAGTTCAGGCCTTTGGCTGCTGCTGTCCGCAACATAAAAATCAGTTGGATTCCAGCAGCATATATAACGCAACTAATCAGAAAAAAAAAAAAAAAATGTAAGCGGTTGAGTTGCTTCTAAACAAAGTTTGTCTTCTAAACAAAGTTTAACATGGATCTGAAAAGTACCCCAGATTCTGCACCAAAGTCCAAGGCATTACGGTTTTCCCGCTTTGAGTTAGCAAGGGAGCCCTGTTTACAAAGAGTTCATTAATAAACTGACTAAATAGCTGGACATGTAAGGTGTGTGAGTACATGGGTGGGGGTGGATGTGGGTATATGCTGGTGCCTTGTGGAATCCAGAGCACACGCTCCAGTGTCATTCCTCAGGGCACCCATCCATCTTTTCTTTTAGGCAGGATCTCTCACTGGACTTTTCCGTCAGGTCTAGGCTGCTGGCCAGGGATCCTCAGAGATCCACAGATCTCTACATTGCCAGGGAATGGGATCCCAATCATTCCCCTAGCACACTCAGCTTTGTCTGCCTGGTGGTCATTCCAGATTGTGATGATTGCATAGCGAGCCTTTACTGACTGAGCTACCTTTCCAGGTCCTGGACCTATAATTTTGACTTAGCTCTGTCTCACTGACTCCATCAGTCATGAATGTATCAATTTATCCACCACAAAGACCTGACATAGACTAAGGTTTCATCTAGTCCTTCCTTTTGATGATTTAATTTTATTAATTTCCTAACTTATGTTAGTAACCAATTAATTTTAATTGTGATAATAACAGAAAAAAATGTGCCCAAACTGTATAAGATCTATCTGGAAGGGTCTATACAAAACTTTTAGAATCTTTCAATCAAATTGGTGGAATTACGTATGCTTTTCTTAATATATGAGAAGAAGTCATTGTTGGGCATGGTGGCACATACCTGTAACCTCAATAGTCTGGAGACTGCAGAAAGAGGAGCATCCATTTGAGGCCAGCCTGTGCTGCATAGGGAGAACCTGTACCAAAAATAAATTTTCCCACAGTAAAGAAGGCATGGTTCAGTGCTGAAGAGATGGCTCAGTGGTTAAGAGCACTAGATGCTCTTCCAGAGGACCCGGTTCAATTCCCAGCACCCACATGGTTGGTACCTCACACATCTGTAACTACAGTTCCAGGGGATCTGACGCCTTCATACAGACATGCATGCTGACAAAACACCAATGCACATGAATTAAAAATAAATCATTAAAAAAAAAAAAGGTGTAGTCTAAGCCATAGGCTTCTGGCAGATAATGTGTGGTCTATCTTGATAAGGTGTCTGTTTGCCTAGAGGACCAGTTCATAATGCAGAGTTTAACAATGTGGCCGAGATAAAAGATGGGTGCATTCATATACACTCAGTAGGAACAAGGCATGGGTAAGTGACATGAGCTTCAGTGGGGGATTTTGTGTGACATTGTCAGTCAACATGGAAACTAACATCACCTAAGAGAGTGGTAGTTGATCAGTCAAGACTATATAATAACTATATAGTAGAGATAAAACAAAAAACCTCTTGGAACTGATAGTAGGCTGGGCACCTCTTTTATATGGTGCTTTACACATATTGTCACACACTGAATGATGTCATGTGTTTATAAGGTGAGGGCCATGGGAGCTCCATGTTGGCGACTGTCTATGCTAAGTCATATCTGCTTCTTTTCTTGACATGTGTGAATCTGAATCCTTCCCAGAAAGCGTTACCATTGGACTTGTTTGTATTAGAAATAAGGATAGTCCTGAGGATGTTGCTTCTAATCCAATAGGATGCTAAATTCTCTGTAATACCACAGCAATAAAAACAAACAAATTTGAGAGAGACAAATGTTATTTTCCCCAAACTTTGGTGGCCTATCACAATTCCCCACAGAGGAGCCAACAGCCTCCAGACATATTCTTTTCTTTGTGCCTTTTCTCTTGGTCTGTCTACTGTTCCTTTAGTGCACTCTTCCAAACCAGAAAATTCTTTATTTTTTTTTCTTTATTTTTAAAGACAAAACACTATCTTTAAAAAAAAAAAGTGCTTTGTCTGCATGTATATAGGTGTATCAGGTGTGTACAGTACCCAAATATGCCAGAGGATGGCACCAGATAGCCTGGAACTGGAGTTACAGATGAGGTTAGCCACCATGTGGGTGCTGGGAACTAGTGTTGTTCACCCTGAACCATCTCTGTAAGCCTGGGAATTCTTACTTTTACTGAAAGTCATTTTCATGTGTTTGTGGCTTTTTGACTACTTCATATCTATTTCTTTGGAATTTCACCTTACAATTAAGCCATTGCTATCAATTTTTTGATTCTTTAAGTTTTTAAAATTTAAATTAGAAACAATCCTGTTTTACATGTCAACCCCAGTTCCCTCTCCCTCCCTCCTCCCCAGGCCTCCACCAACCCTATATCCCATCCCTTTCTGCTCCCCAGGGAGTGTGAAGCCTTCCATAGGTGATCTGCAAAGTCTGTCATATCATTTTTATGACTGTATTATTTTCCCTACCATGAATACTTAGTCTATTAAATTAAAATAGTAACATTCACGAAGGATGCAGCCATGCCTCAGTTGAAACAGTGCTCACTAGCATGAACAAAGCCCTAGATTTAGTCCCCCACCCTCAGCACTGTGGAACCCATCTGTAGTCCCAGCATTCTTGGACGTAAAGGTAAAATGATCCTTAGCCACATAGCAAGTTCAAGGCCAGCCTGGGCTCCATGAGATCTTGTCTCAAAACAATTTCTTTTTTATAAAGTAACAGTCTCAAACCCAGATCTACCACTGTGGACATCAGAACGAAGGTTCCTTAGAACACCAAAAACAGAACTATCATACAATTCAGCCGAACCATCTTGGATACATAACCAAAGGATGTTACCAATGTACCACTGAGGTATCGCAGCATCCATCTTTTCTGCTTCACTGTTCAGGATGATTAGGAAATGGAACCAGCCTGGATGCCCATCAAGAGAAGAATAGATACAGAGATATGCTATGTACACATTATGGAGTTTTATGCAGCTGTAAGGAAATGTGAAATCATAATATTTGCAGGAAGTATATGGAATTAGAAATCTTTATGCTAAGCAAAATAAGCCAGACTCAAAGACATATGCTACATGTTTTCTCTTAAATAGAGAACCTAGGTTCATAAATATAGATATATAGATATAGATATAGATAGATAGATAGATATCCGAGTGTGTGCATAATATGTGTGTTATAAAACTTGAAAAGGTTATTATAAGGAAGAGAAAAAAATCTAAGTGGAGTTGAGACACAGGGCAATGGAATATATATAATAAGAGTACAGAAAATGGGGATTCACATATTTACATGTGTGTGGTTAGAGACTGACCATCTGTATCTGCACAACTCACTATGACACAACTTTACTATTCTAATATGTCCACCATAGAACTTTACTATTTCAGGAAGTTTGGTCATAAAACCAAAAGTTACAAATGACTTTCCAGACCAGGAACTTCCTGGAGAACCCATCAACTCTTCAGTAGAAACTCTCAAATGATAGGATAAGACTCCCTGAACGTCTTTAGCATCTCACAACAAACACTGTGTCCACTAATCCTGAACTGCTATACCGTAGTCCTTAACCAGTACCAACCAAACTCCTGCATTAGAAGATATATTTCCAACTAGTAAGTTCTCAAGATCTCAGTAAATACCCTCGCATTTTCAATCTGTCTTTTGAGGATCTTTCAAGACTGTATATAGTTTATTCTCTCTCTTTCTCTCTTCAGACTAAAAATAAACACAACTTACTGTCACCACAGGTTTTACTCATTTCCAGATGCTATAGAGAGCCAATATTTAATGCCTAAGATAGTAAAAGCCATTACTTGCTCCTGAGGTTATTTATGAAAAAAAGGTACTGCTTCGTGGCAGAGTGTAGATAAGAAATATGGGTTAAATTAAGTTGTAAGATCTAGTTAGTAACGTGCCTAAGCTATTGGCTCAGCATTTATAGTTAATAGTAAGTCTCCGTGTGCTTATTTTGGAGCAGGCTGACAGGATGAAAACCTCCACCTACAGAAGGGTAAGGAGATGTATTGTCTTTTTATAGAGAAGAGAGAGAACTATACAAATGTATGGTACTACTATTTTAAATGTGATGACCGATTTCCATAACTAACATCTCACTTGGTCCTTACGGCATTGCCACATGATAAATAGGGGACACATGAGGCTCATTATTATGAAGATGGAGATGCCAGACTCATGGAGGTTGCACTTGAGAGCTGAGACAGAGAGCTAGAAGACAACTGTAAGGCAGGGCTTAGCCAATGACAACTTGTAAGCTAAATGTGGTCCCAGAGTCTGCTTATGTAAACACGGCTCTTATTGGAACACAGTCTGCCTGTTTGTTTACATAGTTGTCCAAGGCCACTTCAGCCACACAACAGTCTTGCTGTGTAGTTCTGACAGAATCCATCTGGCCTACAGACCCTGGACTGTGTACTACATGACCTTTTTACAAGCAAGGCTTGCTAATTCCTAGTCCAAGACAATATATCATAAAGTTAATTCCCAAATATATGGAATAAAGTTATTAAGCAGTAAAGGCCTTAAAGATATGAATCAAACATTGTTTCGTGAAGCAAAGGAATATTTAACAATATGAATATTTAACAATTGCTAGGCACCAAAGAGTTATTTGTTTATATATTTATTTATTTACATACCTATTGAAGCAGTATGGCTTCAAACTTGAGTTCCTCCTGCCTCATTCTGGAAGTTGAAGTGTGCTACTGTGCCTGCCCCAAAAAAGTTTCAAGGTCCCCCAGGAACTTCTCAATTGTGTTGGTGACGGATGGCTGCCTAGCTATCCCTGTGAGTGTTCATACACCAGCAAACAGGAAGGGAAGCACTGAAGATGTTGATGGTGACATTTGAACTCAAAAGACTCCCAGCAAGACTAAAAGCTGAAAAGCACACTACAGTTGCTGAATCAGCAATCTCTAGGAAAAGAACCGCGCCTGAAGTGGGTGGGCATGACTTAACCAGGAAATGCATCAGTAGCCTTGTGGCCCACACAGTCAGCTTTCCTGGAACTCACAGAATTTGTTATGTCTGTGTTTTGACTTTCTTTTGCATCAAGACCATCAGCTTCCTCACACTCTCCTGTTCCATGAGCCCCTCCTCTGTCCTTCACATATGCTTTCCACAGGGCCCTCCCCTGCAGTGTAAGGACCAAAGCCATCACTCTGGAGATGAGTGAAGGCTTTAAGTTCAACAAGCACTGGGTTGGGGTCCATGGTTGTGACTCAGTTCCTCCAGAACAGTGGTTCTCAACCTTCCTGATGCCGTGGCCCTTTAATACAGTTCCTCATGTCCTGGTGACCCCCAAACATGGAATTATTTTCATTGCTACTTCATAACTGTAATTTTGCTACTGTGATGAATTGTAATGTAAGTATCTGTGTTCACTGAGGTATTGCTGTTAAATAAGGATCAGGATAAACAAATAGGCCAAATAGATGTTTATTCAGGGAGAAATAACTTTCAACCTAGACAGATGAACACCAGCAAATTTCACTGGATGCTATCCTGTCCGAGCAAGAGAGCTTTTCCTGGCTCTTCCTCCGACCTCCTTCCACAGGTCACTTCTACCCATGGCTCCACCCCCCAATGGGCGTGTCAGTGCCACACTGAGGGTCTAAGGCAATCCCTGTGAAAGGGTAGTTGGAACCCCAAGGGGTTGTGACCTACAAGGTTGAGAACAACTGCTTCAGTGGCCTGCTTTTGCTGGTGGAGAGATGGGTTCCAGAAATGTATCTATCACCCTGCTTACAAACCTACTTTGTGGCATTCAAGTTCAAGCCCAGAGATTTGTCCTCATCAGGCCAGGACTATGTGGCTAATAGAAGAGAAAAGGGTTGTAAGTTACACTGTAGGCATTTGACAAAATTTCTTCTGGTTGATTATTTTGGGGGTTTTGTTGTTTTGGTTTTTCTTTCTTTCTTTCTTTCTTCTCATTTTAAGACAAGGTTTTAGGATGAAGCCCAGGCTTCCCTCAAACTCACGGTGGTTTCTTGTCCCAGCATCTTCAGTACGTACAATCACAGGCACGTGCAGCAAGGGGCTTATATTGTATAGTTCATATGAAAAGAAATCTGAAAAGAGTTTTTCCAGATGAAAACAATCCTTAAAATTGGTCAGCAAACTACTAATAAACATTGTAAGTTGTAAAATTGAAGGGATTTCTCCCCCCCACCCCAGTTTTGTTTATCTTTCCGAGATAGGGTCTCATGTAGCCAAAGCCTGGACCATCTTCCAAGTGCTGGTGTTGCAGGCCTGCCTCAAGACTAGTCAAAGTATTTCTATCTGTTAAATAATGAAAGGACAATCAAACATACTAAATAACAAATTATGTTTATACTTCCTGTGCAAAATAACATTACCAGTAATATGAAGACGCAATCAATGAGATTTTTACCTTGTGCTAATGAAAGGAAGAAAAGCAATACATGGAGGTAACTTAATTAGTAAAAGTATATTGTTATTTCTATTTCACTTTAGTGGCTTGTTTAGAATTCACATCATTTTGTGAGTTTCAGTTTATATCTAATTGTATATTTTTTTGACACATAGACAGCCCTAGGATTACAAAGAGTCTTATAACACAAACCCTTGGATCTCATCTATAATGCCCTCACAGCTGGCCATCAAGGCCAGCCTGGTGGATATTTGCTTCCCAATAGTTAGTTCATCTCTAGCCTCTCCCACTCTCTTCACACACTCCACTTTGGCCACTTGCTGTCCCCAGCTCACACCCAGCACACTCTTGCCCCAGGACATTAGCACTGGCTGTTTACTGTCTACAATACTCTCTCAGTTCTTATGGGACTTTTCCCCCACTTTCTTCAGATATTTGCCAAAATATTACCTTAACTGGCACCCATGCTTCCAAAAACAAACTCTCACCCACATGCCCACAAACAACTCTAGTGAAACTTATTGGGTCACACACAGAGATTCGCACAGGCACATGCATATAGACAAAATGGAAGTAGACGGGGAGAGCCAGCTGGGACGAGGGAGGACATCATCCAGAATGGGAGAGTTGAGAGTAGCGGAGGTGGGTGTGACCCCAATACATTATTTATGTGTATTAAAATGTCATAATAGAATACACTACTGTGCATAACTAAAATATGCTGATAAAAATATGTTAAAATATTACCTTCTTCGCACAGAGCCTTTCTTGACTCCAATATGAGCTAGTACTGACCTCCAGATTCCTTGACGTTCTATCTGCTAACATTGCAATATTTCACCTTATTAGTTCTCTTTAATATATTTTGTTTTTTGAGACAGGATTTCTTTATGTAGCCCTGGCTATTTTGGAGCTCACTATATATACCAGACTGGCCTTGAATTCACAGAGACCTGCCTGCCTCAAGAGTGCTGAGATTGAAGGTGTGTGGCACCATGCTCCACCCAGCATCCATTAATGGTTTACTTGCTTATTATGACCAACTTATGTACAGTTTCTCCAACAAGAATGTAAGCATCAACCATGGACCTGTTTACTGCCCATACTCTGGGGCAATGCTTCCCCAGAGTAAATGAAATGAAATGAAAACAAATGAATAAATGAAACTATTAATACTGAAGTCATAAGTTTAAAGTAGTTAGTAATAAATAATAAATACAAGAGTAGACTGTGGCCAGGTGTGTGTGTGTGTGTGCATAAAATACATACATATGAATAATAGTTGTTTTACTTAAGTAGAAATATTATATACTTAAGAAGCTAACTCATCTGTGTTGGTGTCCATGGTCCATGACATCTTCTGAGGCTATGTTAGTGTTCATGGTCTGTGTTCCCACAGGAGGCTGTGTGGATGTTCACGGTCTGTGCTATTATTGCCTGAAGTCACATTGTTGTACACAGCCAGTTTTGCCATCTGAGGCTATGTTAGTGTCCCATGTGGAATGGAAAGAGCGCTTTCTCTCTCTCTCTCTCTCTCTCTCTCTCTCTCTCTCTCTCTCTCTCTCTCTCTCTCTGTGTGTGTGTGTGTGTGTGTGTGTGTGTATGAGAGAAAGAGAGAGACAGAGATCTTCTAATAAAACTTTACAAAAACAATTAGAGAGAGAGGCTGCACTTGAACAATTTGCTGTCCTTAGGTGACTCCTTGCTGTAGCAAATTAGACTATAGATTTACAGTCACATCATTTACATTGCCTCTAAAATATAAAAACAAAAATAAGGGTGAGTTGTAAAATGATGTTTTTGCCAAGTGTGGTGACCTAGGTGGCATAAATGCAATGCGTGGGGCATTGAAGTAGGAATTTTTGGGAGTTTAAGGTCAACCTCAGCTGCATAGTGTCAAGGGCTATGTGGGCTACATGAGACACTGTCTTATAATAAATAAATAGTAAGTACTAACAGAAATATGAAATGATAGCTTATTTAATCTCATATAATAAATTTATGCATAAGTTGTGGCTGATGTTAGTTTACTGAAATGGAGGCGAATAAGTCTAGAAAGCTCTGAGACCTTCCTTAGCGTCATTGTCCAAGTTTCAGTTGTATAGATCTATCAAGCTCTATAACTAAGTTTGCCATGCCTGAAATCAAGGGACTTCTTCTGGAAAAGAACCAGAGACAATACTGTGGGCCTGGAAAACAGTGAGATGTCTTCCCTTCAGAAGTGTTATCATCCAGGCAAATGCAAACCTGGCCCCTCCCCTTTGGGGCTTGCAGTACCCTGGCTCTGTATAAGGATGCAAAAGTCCCTTTAAGAGGCAAGCTCTGCTCACTTCTGCCTCTTTCTTCCTTTTCTCTAAAGAGGCAGACAGGTCTGTCTATCTCTCTGATTCTCCTTCTCTCTGTGTATCTCTTTCTTTCTCTCTTTTTCTTCCTTTCCCTTACTTCCTTTTCCCAATAAACATTTCACATAAGTCCTGCCTAATGGCTTATTTGTCTCTCACCTGCCATGGGGCCTGCTAAAAGTCCCACCTTGCACCATATTCTTAACAAGAAGTACATTCATCTGCCATCATCCACAGAGACTCAGCTCCAATACCCCTTTGCAAATACTAAGATCCATGGGTAAGTAAACTCTTTATATGACGTTCCATAATATAAACACATCCTCCTATAGACTCAAAACTGTCTCTGAATGACTCACTATACTTTGTGCAATATAAATACAGTGTAGACAATTTACTAAATAGGAGATAACAAGCAAAATAAACCTAAGTATGTTGAAGACAAGCATGACTTTTCAGAGTACTTCTACCAATAGTTTAAGATCAATGGGGAAACTGTGAACATGGAAATCTGACTCTAGTACTTTTAGACAGTCAACTAAAAGTATATGTTACTCTTTTAGCAAGCTACATACAACCTATATATGAAGTTCATATAAGTGTTGTTCCTTCCCCCTAAGAGAAGCACAGAGCAGCACATAATTTCCATACCCAGGTCAAAACCTAGTGTCTCTATATGCATGATTTTTTTTTTGTCTATAGATAATGTCACATTTTATATTTATATATTTGTATAATTTCATTTCATTTATTCAATTTACAGTTCTCACTATACAGCTCAGGTTCATGATCTAGTACAAACCACATCTTATAAACATGGAAGTTTCTCTAAGATAAACCAGACTATCTCCTTCCAAAATACATAATACAAATTGATTGAAAAATATAAAAGTAAAAAACTATTAATTTCTTGCCCTCTCAGTGGAGAATCTTTGACTGGTCAATTTCTCACTTCATGGTTCTATCATTCATGAAAATATGAAAGACTCCCTATGTATCTTCTATGGCCTTGGGTAAGATATGATATTCCTTATTAATCACTTTTAATGCCTATATCTGAAGTAGATATTCAGTAAAAAGTTACTTGCTAGTTTGAACAATCCCTGCATATTTATACAAGTTTGTATAACCAGGGATTGTCTTTGGGGTTGGGTAAGTATGTGCCATTGTTGGCAAGCCTTAGGGTGTCTTTTACAGTAAAATGCCTCTCCAAAATTCAGTAGATCTATGTATTTGCTTCTGGTCGATTCTCTGCATTAGTAACCACAGCTAAAGATCTTGTCTAGACACAGTCTTTGAGGCTAAGAATTGTTGTCGCCCTCCTGCTAGACCCCATACTCGTCCAAATCCTCCAGTATTTAACTCACACAATTAGGGCTTTGTGTTGGGAAGCTCTGGTTTTACCAGTCTTAAGAGCACCACTTTCCCACCTCTGCTTGTATTAACTTGGACTACTAAAGACTTCTTTAGCCCTGCAAGACTTCAAAGAATGAGATTCCATTCATTTGGGCCAAAGGTCATACATACATGGGAAGGACCTTGTTAAATAAAATCATAGCTTCTCCCCTCTTTGATTACAGGTTAGCTATCTAGCTTAAGTTTGCATTTCATTGTAGGATTTTTTTTTCTAACAGTCATTAAAGTAAGCCAATACATGTAAACACCCTAAATGTTTCTCCCCATTTCCCACTGCATGGCAACCCCAGTCAACTCATGATCTATATAGTCAAAGACAGATGTGCCAACAGAGTGCTTAAGTGTCTGTTATATGGTAAATGCCCCCACTTTATGGGAGAGGGGTCCTTAAGCTCCATCCTGACCTACCATTTTAAGTCTTTTTTAATCTGTTTCCATTTTTTTTAACCCAAATTCTTTGTCAGTCAAATATGCTGTCATTAAAAACTAACCATAATTACGATTTGGGTGTGGTTCATTTTTTTCCTCAAAGATCCATTGTGATTGTGATCTTGGTCCCCAGGGTGATTGTAATGGGTGATAATGTGGATTTTTATAGAGGTATGGCCTAGTGGGAGGATCTTGAACTATTCAGATATACTCTGAGGGGCATTATCACTCAAACAAACCTGGACTTGCCCATCCTTTCTCTACTTCTAGCTCAAGATGTGATTATCTGTTAGTGTTGGCTCGGTACTCCCACCACTGTTACTCACCATGAGGAAGGAACAGCCTCACCAAGAAGCCTATGTTAAGCCATTTATACTTTGAACATAAAGATTTCCCAAACTTTAAATTCAGTAAACTTCCTCTTGTTAATACATACAAGTAAATAATAAATTATTAGGTATTAGTGTGTGTATGTGTGTGTGTTATTACATATGTGTGGTCATCTATGCCACCTCATGGATGTAAAGGTCAAGACAATTTTGAGTAACCAGGTCTTTCCTTCAACCTTTATGTGGGCTCTAGGGATCCAGTTTAGGTCTTCAGGCTTGTACATCAAGCTGGTGAGCTATCTCCTTGGGCCTGGTATCAGGTACTTTACAGTGATTAAAAGAAAAAGTACATAATTATTGCACAATAGTTTAAGGAACCAAAAACATATTTCTCTACCAAGAAATGCAAATGTGAACAGTGACATTATTTAAGGTCCTTAATCAGCATCTGTGTGGTTCTTTTGGCCTGCTCTTTGTGGTCTCAAGGGTATGTCCCGCCTTCACACTATAGGAAGATGTAAAAGTAACAAGTGTCACTCAGAGCACTTCCCTTCAGCTCATATCTGTTATAAAGGGGAATTTTTCTCAAACGATCGAGATAGGTTTCTACTTATATCTCTCAATGGCCAGAACTGGTTCTCGAGCCAGCCTGCCCATGGTTCCATAGCTCTGCCTACCAGCTATGGAATGGAAGGCTCTTTGCTGGGGGGGTGCAGGAGGTCCTGATAGCAAAGAATAATATCTGTGGGAATTCTATCAATAGTACCACCCACAGTACTGTTCCCAACAGAGGGGATGGAAATCTAAGTGGAAATTTTTTTTAATTAAAATGAAAATAAATAAAGCCTTCTGAACCTTTTCTCACGATGCCACCAATTACACAATGCACTTGGTAGGGGATGAGGCTGCAGTAAATCTCCAAAAACAAGAGAAATTAGTTTTCTATTGCTGTATGACAAATGACCAGCTTGGGGAAAGCAAAACACACACACACACACACACACACACATACACACACACACACACACACACACAAAAAAAAACAGTACCCTTCCAGTTTTTCATGGCCTGAAGACCTGTGATTCCAGGAACTGTTTCCTCCTGTACCAGGACTCACAAGGTCACACCAAGGCTGGGCTCTGGGAAAAACGCTTGCATGGGCTCATGCACCCAGCTGGTAGAGCAGTAGATGAGGACTGGGGGATCCCTCTTTCCTTTGAGGCTGTCATATCACTCACATCTCCAGAAGGCTTCTCCCTGGTTCTTGCCTTGGTCTCTTCCAAATTCAGAAAGCAACAGACATACCAAGTCTTTCTTTTGCTATAAATCTGACTCAATATGAGTGTGAGTAGGTTAGGCCCACTCTAAATCTCCCCACGTGCTGGCTAGTTTTATATCAATCTGGCAGAAGCCAGAATCATTTTGAAAGAGGGCACCTCAATTGAGAAAATGCCCCCACCAAATTGGCCTGTGCTCCATCCAGCCTGTGGTGAATTTTCTTGATTGATGATTGATTTGGGAGGGCCCAGCTCACTGTGGGCAGTGCCGCTCCTGGGCTGGTGGTCCAGAGTGCTGTATGAAAACAGACTGAGAAAGACCTGAGGAGCAAGCCGGAAGCAGTGGTCCTCCGTGGTTTTGTTCTCATTCCTAACCTCAGGTTTTCACCCTGACTTCCCTTAGTGACTGGATGTGGCTCGGAAGTGTAAGATGCAATAAGCCCTTTTTTCCCCCAAGTTGCTTTTTTTTTTTTTTTTTTTTTTTTGTCATGGTGTTTCATCTTAACAATAGAAGCCCTAGTCAAGACACCCCATGTTATAGTCTACAGATTAACCACCATAATTAAGTCTCCAAATTCTCTTTGGCTATATAAAGCATTAGGTGTACTGGAGCAATGCTAGTAGGCAAAAGTTCACATTTTGGAATTCTGTGTGTCATCATAAGTGCCACCCCCAGCTAAAATCTGAAATGATATCATTCATTGGTTAGAGACAGTTATATTATTTTAATTTTTAGACCAAATTTGTTTCCCAAGGTATCTGTTTAATAAAATTATATTTTAAAAAACTAACAGAAGAAAGAAAATAAAAATGTTCTTTAAGAAATGTTCATAGATCAAGATTTTAGAGAACAAAATGTGTACATATAGTTGGGCATGGTGGCATATAATTTTAGTCCCAGCACTCAGGAAGCAGAGGCAGGTGGATTTCTGTGAGTCTAGGCCAGCCTGGCCTACACAGAGAAATCTGGTCTACACAGCATGTCACCTGTTCTGGATGATAAATACACTGTGTTGGTCGTGCTTGGTGGAGCACCCCGTAATGCCAATCCTTGGGACACACAGGCAGGTGTCGGCTGTTCAAGGTCATCCTTTAGTGCTGCACAGCAACCTTCTCTAAGTTGAAACACTCTCTCTCAGACTGACTGTTGCTTAAGATTCAGGAAAACTGCTAAACTCAGAAGGCAAACGAAACTCACTGGTTTCAGGAAGCTCCTAACACTTACAAGGTTCACAAGCCCTCTCTCTCTCTCCTGCTCCCAATATATTATATATACAGTAGCAATCGCAGACCTGAGGAGCCTGAGCAGAATCTACTGCAAGCTGCACAGATGCATTTTTCATGTATCATCAGTCTGGCTGGGATGGGCTTTTTGTTGCCATGGCTTCCTTTGGATGATTGGTACATTTATCAGCCTCTCACCACACTCCTGGAAGGACCCAAAAAAACTCACTGGTTCACTAAGATGGACTTGGGTGGAACCATTTCTTTGGTCTCTCATCAGTATTCTAGGTGCTTGTTCATGTCTCCCCAGGAAAAGTCGCACAACACACAACACTTGCCTGTACTGCAAGTTCCAAACAAGCCTGGGCTACATGAGACCCTGCCTCAAAGGAGTGTGGGGGGGGGAGCAGCAGAGAGAGGGCAGTTTATCAACAGAACAGAAAATAAAATATTTTCCTCACTCCAGTTAAATAATTAGAAAAATAAAAAGAGGAAATATAACTCAGTCTGCAGGGCTGAGAAAATGGTGGGAAAAGAAACTTATGGCTCAAATGTACAGCGTAGAGAATGTGTTCATAGTTCAAAATGTCTAAAAAGTTAATGTGGGTGTGCTACACATGGGTTATAACCTGTTGCCTGCTACAAATAACCTGTTAGGTGTAGAGACAGGCAGATTATTGGAGCATGCTTGCTGCCAGCCCAGTGATTCAGTGAGAGATAGTCTCACATGAAGAAGGCAGAGAGCGATAGATAGAGCTAGACACCAGATGTTCTCCTTTGGTCTCTGTACATGTAATACAGTTGGACACACACGTACAAAATAAACAAATATTTTTAAAAGATTATCAGTCTGGGGTCACCAACAAAAGCTGGTCACATTTCATAATCCAGAGACTGGGCTTGGCATAGAAACACACGCGTTAAGCAAGGATTTACAGCTCATTGTAATGAAAGCAGCTCAAAGGAGAAGATTCCCATGGGGACGCATGCAGAGCACAGTGGCCAAACCCCTGTGTTTCACAGAGTCAAGGCATGGGGGACAGACAGAGTAAGAAAGGGGAGGCAAAGGGGACAATACAGGCACATTGCTGAAGGAACCAGAAATGCAAGAACTGACCCAACTCTGAATGCCAGTGCATTTCAAACAGTTCCTAATAGTTCACCTTCCCCAATCTCACAGGGAAACAAAGACTGTTACTTCCCCCAGAGACTCAGGCTGCCTGCCCTGTGACCTTTGGGAAGCCCCTCTCCCTGCCCTTCAAATGACTGCATTTAACTAAACTGTACTCTCTGGGATTTTCCCTGGTCCTGCACTCTGCACTTCTCTAAGCATTTCAGCCATTTTCTGAAGAACAAATCTCCCAAGTTATCCTCATCCTCTACCATGTTTCTTCGTAAATCCCCTCACACCTACACACACCCACTCACTCTCTTCCATGTCCACCCATGGCCTAAGTCTAAACATACTTTTATAGTAGCATGCAAGGGATTTCTAGGCTTTTCACAATATTTAAGTTTCCATAACAAGGAACCTGTACCCTATACTAGATGAAAATCTATGTATCTCCTGAGGTGTGTGTGTGTGTGTGTGTGTGTGTGTGTGTGTGTGTGTGTGTGTGTGTGTGTTCCCTTATAGCTCCATATCTTGCCATGAAATTCCCAGAACTATCCATAAGTCTCTCCTCCAACCTTCTTAGGATCCCTTTACCTAAGAGAACACTTACCCTTGCAAGTTAGACTAAGGGTAGTTAGCCACTATTGGTTCTGTGGAATGCATTGTTCATTCTCAGGAACTCTTTAAATAAATGCTGCCTCTGCAGGAGGGAGGGTCTAGTCCCTACTCCAAATGACTTGACAGATTTAGATGACCCCTCCAGGAAAGCATCACCCTGCATGTGGAGTGGGGGGGGGGAATGGGAGGGTGGTCGGGGAGCATGGGAGGGTGGAAGAGAGGGAGGGGAGAAAGAACTGGGGTCGATATGTAAAATAAAACAAATAAATAAACAAATACATAACTATAATAATCATAAAAAGTAAATAAATGCAGCCTCTGAGCTCTTGAAATGAAGCAAAAAAAAAAAAAAGTAGAGGCAACTGGCATTTGGAAGACAAGTCAGATATATTGGCAGAGCACTGACAGCTCACTCAGGAAAGAGGAGAAGGATCAAGGTATGAGACTGTTGACTAATGAAGAGTGTTGTGGCTTAGATGGGCCTTGTTTCCCAGTGGTCAGGATACTGGAAACTTTCACCCTAGACTGTGCAGATGGAATGGAACCTCCAAACGTGGGGCATATTAGGTCACAGGAACTTCACTCTCAGGAGTGGATTACCAGGTATGTCAGGCCTGTAGAAATGGATTAGTTAGTTCTGCCTTGAAAGCACGTTGTAATGAAAATAGCAAAGCCCTCCCAGTCTGGTTCATCCTGTAAGTAGCTCATCATTGGCCTCTGTCTGTCCCTCTCACTAGTTTCTGCCATGATGTCATCTGCAACATTGTGATCTATCCAAGAAGGCCCTGACCAAGATCTAGTAGACAGGCCTGGCCAATCTTAGACTTTCAGTTCCCCAAAGCGTTTGCTAAAATGCATCATTTTCCTGGGCAAATCCCACAGCCTTTGGTGCTGTGTTAGATCAATACAGAAAAGGCTAAGACAAGAGGGAAAACTTTCAACAGAGGAGCATTGTGTTGGAAACCAAAATCTGTTCATCGGGACAATAAACAAAAGCACACAAATTTAGTTCCTCTCAGCCAGAAGCTATAGATCTGTTGAAGTGGTCCACCTTGGAGTTTTGTCTTTTAAAATCTACCATACATAGGTTTTTTCTGTCATTAAGACTTAACTGCCACTTTATCAAGCCCAAGGGACTTTGGTCTACTGAGCCTATGTCTCTGTGGGATGTATCATTCATTCTCAGGAACTCCTTAAATAAGTGCTGGCCTCTGAGCTATTTCTTGATTTTACTTGCATATCTTTTTTTTAACCCACACATTAAAAAGATGACCCAGAAAAATTTATAGAGCCAGTATGCATTTGAATGCTAGGCAAGGGGTGATGATTGCTGCATTTTGCAGAAGCTAGCAAAAATAGTACTGAGTAATGAATGATGCTGGTTGTAATCTAAGGACTTGGGCATTTTAGGACATGGATGCAAAAAAGAAAAAGAGGGGGGAGGAAAATCATAGAGTTGTGGCTTTTTATTACTTTAGAATCAAGAGGAATCCAAATAAAAAAGAGAAGAAAGTATGGCTTATGTCTTGTAATCCCAACACTAGGGAGATATACTCAGTATTGTCAGGAGTTTGAAACCATCCTGGCCTTGGAGTGAGATGGTATCTTTGGAAATAAATTGATTGATATGATAAAGGAGATGAATTCAAAGCTCCTCTGCTTGAAATAAAGCAATGGTATCCAGGGCCCCACCTCATGTCTGGTCTCCATTTATCTCTAAGTTGGTCTTCACTTATATTAACTCCACTTGCACTGATTCTTAGAGCAAAGTTTGGAAATTACAAATGGAAAACACAAGGGTAAATTGCCTAAAAATTTGAAGGCATGTAAGTTATACAACATTTGACTTGTGACTACCATGTAGGAGTGTTTCTCTAAAGTCACATCTAGTCCAATGTCCCTCATCAGCTGCTCCCATAACATAGAGGGCAGAATGTCAACATCAAGGAGTCCAATGAGTGGCCAATGACACAGTAGGAAAAAAAATCAACACACTTAGCCACACAGAAGAAAATCTGTGTCAAGAAGTAGAGCGTGTTTTCTTCTCCAAAGCAAGTAAAACTAAATCTGAGAAAGAAAAATAAAATGTGAGAATGTCCCCAATTGCCTTGTTTATTTTTATACTATTGAATAATACATGTACATTTATACATATGTATATATTTGCAAACCACTTGATAATTCTTTCTGGAATGTCATGAAAAATGAGGTAGCAAAAGTATGATAATGGCAAAATGGAAAAGAGAGGAAGACACTTTGGGTGACAGGTAGAGATCCAGGGTCAACAAAATAAAACCTGGGCAATTCAGTCACTCATTCATCACATTCATGATGTCATGAGACAATTGTTACACTTCAACCTGGTAAGAAGAAGCTGCAGCCAGGCCTTGGGGACTTGGTGATAAAAAGTGATGCCTGGTAGAGCTACTGAGAGCCTCCACATCAGAAAAACTGAGACCAATAGTAGTAAGCACAGTACCCTTAGGGTACTGTGAGGGTGAAATGAGGTCATCTGTGAACATGGATGCCTTCGATACTTTAACCTTTATTGGGGGGGGGGGGCTTGTTTCCTTTCTGATATGTTCATCTGAATGAGCTGTGGGGGAAAAAAATGAGACTTGGTGGTTTGAAAACACCTACACTTACGTTTACCTTGAGCTAGCTGCTCACACTAATAGCAACAAAACATTCCTTTTCTTATTCCTAATGTTAGAAAGCCTGAAGCAGCAGCCCATGGTGGCAAATATGTATAATCCCAGCACTAGGAAAGTAGAGGCAAGAGGATCAAGAGCTCAAACCAACCTTGGTTGGTGGCAAGCCAGGGCTCCATAAGACCCTGTCAAGTGAAAATAGAGGAAGACAAAACTCTGAAAGCAAGCTGGGTGTGTGAGCATATCTGTATCCTAGAAAGGACTGTGTAGGAGATAGGAAGATGGAGAGTTTCAAGCCAACCTGGGCTATGCTGCATAGTGAAATCCTGTCTCAAAATCCAAAGCTCAGGGGTTATTGCATTGATTTTCAGTGGGGTAACGTGTGGAGGCGCAGAGTGTTTGAGACAAGGAATAACATGAAAGTGAAAGTCACAGGAGTTCACAGAACAACTCAAAAGCAGCCATTAGGTTCGAGACAATACATTAATATCCATAACAATTTGTTGTTTGTTTTGCTTATTTTTCTCAAGACAGTGTTTCTCTGTGTTGTCCTGGCTTTCCTAAAACTCACTGGGTAGATCAGGCTGGCCAAGACTCAGAGATCCACCTGCCTCTGCCTCCCAAGGGCTGGGACTAAAAAAACGTGAACCCCCACCACGCAGTTATCCGCAACAGGTATGTTTTTTAAACAAGGAAAGTCATTTCACTAAGCAGAAAGATTCCAGTCTGCTGGGCACTCCACAGGAGGAAGCACATTTCTGAGATCAGTACCAGGGATTGGCTCTTGCAGCAGTGAGACTCAAGTACATCTGGATCCCCATCAGGCCACCCAGTGTAGGACAACAGTGTAGAATCTAGATGTATCCAGGTACAGGGCAAACACATTAAGATTTTAATAAATGAATGAAAAGAAGAGGTCATTTGGGGTTACACAGTCAGAAAAACAAATAAAATAACTCAATTAATCCTAGCCAGCTTACCCTGGCCTGTTGATCTACTTTTTGTTGTTCTGGTACTTTTTAAGTTTGTTGTTTGTTTGTTTTGTTGTTGTTGTTTTGTTTTGGTGTGGTTTGGGTTTTTGTTGGTGTTGGGGCAGGTAGTAATGGTAGTTTTTCTTGGTGTTATTTTGGTTTTGGAGGGTTTTTTGGTTTGTTTGCTTTTTGGTTTTTCAAGACAAGATGTCTCTGTGTAGCTTTGGAGTCTGTCCTATCTTATCTATGGACGAGGTTGGCCTCGAACTCACAGAGATCAACCTGTCTCGGCCTCTGGGATTAAAGGCATGCACCACCATGACCCATCATGGTAGCTTTTTGAAACAGGTCTCCCTATGTAGCCCTAACTGCCCTAAAACTCACTCCTTAGCCACAACTCCCCAACTCTGAGTTTGTGGTGATCCTCTGGGCTCTGCTTCCTAAGTGCTGAGAGAACACAAGTGTCTCCTTGTGGGAGAAATGACTGATGACACAATGAAGGTCCTTGATTAGTAACCAGTAGCTCCCTCTGTAGCTGTAGCATAGAAGTGCTTTTTAAAATAAGATTCTAGAAAGGTCTACTTAAAGCTGCGGTTTCATTTCAAAAGAGACCAAGAAACAGGATGGGTGGGTGGGAAACCACAGAGAAAACCTCTTTCCTCTGTCTTCACTAACTAGACTCTTCCTAGACAAGCACAGGTGTGTTGGCGCACACCTGTAGTCTAGCTAGCACTCAGGCTGAGGCAGTAGGGTTGTTCTGTTCGAGGAGGTAAGTTCAAGGCCCATCTACGTTCCACAGCCAGACATTGTCTCAAAGGTTCAAGTTCAGCAAGGATAATGACTGCTCAGTTTGATAGCAACCCATTTCTCCCGTTAACTTCAGCTACGACTCACAGTGAAATGTGGATAAAGATTCAAAATAAAAACATGACACCCTTCCTCAATGTCCTGCACTGTGTATGAAGACTTGAAAAGGAGGCCAGCCCACATCACATCTGATGTGCTTTCAGGGACTGAGTGGTACTGCAAAAAACAAGCGCATATGACTACAAAGCCAAGGGGGCTCGGCTGAGAGGCGCTGGAGGAAGGGAAATAAATACAGATGAAAGCAATCTGTTCAAAGACTTTGGAGAGGAAAATCTGTGTCTTCATGCTAAAACAGAAGAAATTTCTGGGAGACAGGTAGCATCAGAGACGGTTGGTGATTCTCAGTCACTCAGGCAGATTCAGACTCTTTCAGCATACGAGACACATCCGTGGGTCTGAGGACTGTCACCATCTGTTCAGCTAAAACAGAGTCAACATATTTCCCACATGCTAGGGTTTTTGTTTTAATTTGCCAAACAGAAATTAATCTTTTCCTTGTCAGAATGTTTTACTGTGACCATAGTCAGAGGAAGTCAACAGAATCTCTGCAGGTTCCCTTGGATTTTGTTTTGTGGTGCTGTGGATTGAAGCCATGGTCTTGGGCATGCCAGGTGCCAGAATTCTACTGCTGAGCTAACTTCCAGCCTTAAAACTGTTTCAAACCCACCCCCATCCCACCCATTCCCTGCCACTCAATTGTATGAACTTCCAATGTTTCATTTTATTTGGAGGTGTGTGTAGCACATGGTGTGTATATGTGTGTATAGACACATACCACATGCTACAATATTCATGTGGCAGTCAGAGAACAAATTTTTGGAGTTGTTTTTCTTCTTCCATTTTTTGATCTTCTGCTCTGAGTACTCCAACCTGGATAGTCTCCAATTTTCTTAACAGTTCTCCTGTTTCTGCCTCCCATCTCACCATGGAGTGCTAGGATTACAAATGTTAGCACCACACACAGCATTTTATGGGATCTGTGGAACAAATTCAAGTCATCAGGCTTGCATGGCAAGATTTTTGCTCAAGGAGCAAATCATAACCAATTTAGGTTTCATGATACTTAAGACCATTGTTGGGTGACTACAGAGTCCTGTGTCTCTTCATTTTCATCATCAGAAGTCCCATCACCAACTTAATCAAAGCCAGTAATACTATCATCACTCTCAGCACTGCCACACAAGCCCATCACCCTCATCCCCCAGTCCACCTCTTATCCCCTGATTATGCCCTTAGCAACCAGCCTGTGGTTGGCCCATCAAGTCCTAGTTCTGTGCCTAGCACCATGCCAGGTACAAAAGGACATAGGCAGTAGTCTTAGGCATGCACTCTACCCACAAGAATCTCACAAACTTGTTAAAAATCGGAGGGAACAACTTGAGGATATCATCATGAAAGCATCCACTGTGACATGGTGAAAAAAATTATGACAGTGATAAAGATAAGGGGTGGGTATGACTCCATCATTCACCTATATCTTCCCTTCCAAATTTGTAGACCTTAACTCAGCAAGAAGATACTGAACTTTTAAAGCTCTTTAGTTAAAAGTCTGGCTCACAATTTTAGCAGTCCCTTTAAGTCATGCACAGTTATATAATACTCACTTTCAAAACATCTTACTCTTAGAAAAAAAAAGTCCCTAGCCCATTAGCTGTTTTTGTAGCTCTGGGCAAAACTTGGTCCACCTGTGAGCATTGATAAAAAATCATTAGCACTCTAAAAATGTAGATTTATTCCTACAAAGTTTTAAAACACATAAAGAAAAGGTATAATAAGCATTCTGAGAAGCATTTTGTTATTTTTAGACAAGTAACTTGAGATATAAGAAAGATACAAATTAGAATAACTGTTGCTGACTGAATTGTGTTTCCGTATTAATTCACATTTTGAAGACCTAACTTTCAATACCCAGTATGTAACTGCATTTGTATATGGGGGTCTTTAAAGGGCTTAAGCTAAAATAGACAAACCTTTATCCAAACTAATCACAAGACAGAGAGAGAATATCCAAATTAACAAAATCAGAGGCAAAAAAGGGGATATAACAACAGACACTAAGGAAATCCAGAATCATCAGGTCATAGTTAAAAACCTGTACTCCACAAAATTGGAAAACTTTAAGAAAATGGACAATTTTCTAGAAAAGTACCACAAACAAAAATTAAAGCAAGAACAGATAAACAACATAAATATACCTATAAAACCTAAGGAAATAGAAACAGTTATTAATAGTCTCCCAATTAAAAAAACGCCCAGGCCCAGATGGATTCAGTGTAGAATTCTACCAGAAATTCAAAGAAGAGCTAATGCCAATACTCCTCCAATTGTTCCACACAATAGAAACAGAAGGAATATTGCCAAATTCTTTTTATGAGGCACTGATACCCAAACCACACAAAGGCATAACTAAGAAAGAGAATTACAGACCAATTTCCCTCATGAACATAGACGCAAAAATACTCAATAAAATACTGGCAAACCGAATTGAAGAACACATCAGAAAAACCATCCGCCATGACCAGAGATGCAGGGATGATTCAACATATGAAAATCTGACAGTATAATCCATCTAAACACACCCACACCCACACTCACACCCACCCACCCACCCACACACACACACACACACACACACCTTATAAACAAATGGAAAGAAAAAAACCACATGATCATCTCACTAGATGCTGAAAAAGCCTTGAAAGGTCTTAGAGAGAATAGGGATACAAGGACCACCCCTAAACATAATAAATGCAATATGCAGTAAACCATACTCCAACATGAAACTAAATGGAGAGAAACTCAAAGCAATCCCACTGAAATCAGGAACAAGACAAGGCCATCTACACTCTCCATATCTATTCAACACAGTACTTGAAGTTCCAGCTATAACAATAAGACAACAAAAGGAGATCAAATGGATAAAAACTAGAAAAGAAGAAGTCAAACTGTCGCTATTTGCTGATGATATGATAGTACACATAAGTGACCCCAAAAATTCTAGCAGAGAACTCCTACAAATAATAAACACCTTTAGTAATGTACCAGGATGCAAGATTAACTTAAAAAAAAATCACTAGCCCTCCTATATACAGATGACAAATGGACTGAGAAGGAAATCAGAGAAACATCAGCTTTCACAATAGCCACAAACAACATAAAATATCTTGGGGTAACTCTAAGCAAACAAATGAAACATCTGTATGACAAGAACTTCAAGTCTTTCAAGAAAGAAATTAAAGAAAATATCAGAAAATGGAACAATCTCCCATGCTCTTGGATAGGTAGGATCAACATAGTAAAAATAGCAATCCTACCAAAAATAATCTACAGATTCAATGCAATTCCCATCAAAAAAAACCCACCACAATTCTTCACAAACCTTGAAAGAACAATATTCAACTTCATCTGGAAAAACAAACATCCCAAGGTAGCCAAAACAATCCTGTATAATAAAGGATCATCTGGGGGTATCACCATTCCTGACTTCAAGCTCTTCTATTGCTATAGTAATGAAAACAGCTTGGTATTGGCATAAAAACAGACAGGTTGACCAATGGAATTGAACTGAAGACCCTGATATCAATCCACACACCTATGAACACCTAATTTTTGACAAAAAAGCTAAAAATATAAAACAGAAAAAAATATATTCAACAAATGGTGCTGGTATAACTGGATGTCCACATGTACAAAAATGCAAATAGATCCATATCTATCACCATGCACAAAACTCAAGTTCAAATAGATCAAAGACTTCAATATAAAGCCATCTACAGTGAACCTCATAGAAGAGAAAGTAAGAAATACATTTGAACACATAGGTACATTAGACCACTTCCTAAATAGAACACCAGTAGCACAGGCTCTGAGAGCAACAATTAATAAATGGGACCTCCTGAAACTGAGAAGCTTCTGTAAAGCAAAGAACATGGTCAACAAGACAAAATGGCTCCCTACAGAATGGGAAAAGATCTTTACCAACCCCACATCTGACAGAGGGCTGATCTCCAAAATGTACAAAGAACTCAAGAAACTAGGAATCAAACTACCAAATAATCCAATTTTAAAAATGGGGTGCAGATCTAAATAGAGAATCCTCAACAGAACAATCTCAAATGGCAGAAAGACACTTAAGGACATGTTCAACATCATTTAGTCATCAGGGAAATGCAAATCAAAACCACTTTGAGATTCCATTTTGCACTGACCAGAATGGCTAAAATGAAAAAGACCAGTGACAGCTTATGCTAGAGAGGATGTAGAGAAAGGGAAACACTCCTTCATTGCTGGTGGGAGTACAAACTTGTACAGCTGCTCTGGAAATCAATATGGCAATTTCTAAGAAAAGTAGGGATCAACCTACCTCAAGACCCTGCATTACCACTGTTGGGCATATACCTGAAGGAGGCACATTCACACCACAAGGGCATTTGGTCAACTATGTTCATAGCAACATTATTTGTAATAGCCAGATCTTGGAAATGGCCTAGATGTCTCTCAACTGAAGAATGAATAAAGAAAATGTGGTATACTTATACAATGAAGTACTACTCAGAGGTAAGAAACAATGACATCCTAAAATTTTCAGGCAAATGGACAGAACTAGAAAAAAAAAATCCTAAGTGATGTAACATAAAACTAGAAAGACAAATATAGTATGCACTCATGCATAAGTAGATACCAAACATAAAGCAAAAGATACCCAGCCTACAGTCCAAAGCCCCAAAGAAGCTTGAACCCTCCTCCAAAAACAGATGAAAGCAGATACAGAAATCCACAACTAACCATTGGGCCAAGCTCTTGGAGTACAATCGAAGTGAAGGAGGAGTGAAAATATGAACAAAGGAGTCAAGGCCATGATAGGGAAACCCACAGAATTAGCTGACCCAAGCTAGTAAGAGATCTCTGACTCAGGTCTGACAAATGGGGAACCTGCATAAGACCAAACTAGACTCACTTAATATAGGTGACAATGCTGTGACTGGGCAATATATGAGGCTACTGGCAGGGAGTCCAAGATCTAACTCTAATGCACAAACTGACTTAGTTGAGCCCATTCTATATGGAGAAATACCTTACTCAGCCTAGACACAGGGGTATGGGGGTGGAGAGGTGCCTTAGTCCTGCCTCAACTAGATGATGGGACAAACTTAGTAGACTTCCTAAGGGAAGTCTCCTTCTCCATGGAGCAGATGGGAGGAGGGGGAAGTGAAAGGTTTAGAAGGAAAAGAAGGAGGGGGAACTGGGATTGGAATGTAAAAACTGTAATAAAAAATGAACAAACAAACAAATAAATAAATAAAAGGCTTTAAGCTAAACTGAGTCAGTGGCCTGGATTTTAATAAATATGGCCAGTGTCCTTATGGAAAGATGAAATTGGTATGCTACTAAGGGTAAATATGAATATCCCTCACTAGCTCTTGTTTGGAATGTTAGATCTCTAGCCAGTTCCACTATTATATGGGAACTTTAGGAGGTGGGACCTGGCTGGAGAAAATAGGCCAATTGGCCAAGTCTTTGTGAGGTATATTATCCCTAGCCACTTCCTCCCTTGATTGATGATGTCTCAATACCATATTATTCTGTTAAAACTATGAGACTGTGGACTGCAGTTTGAAACAATAGGTCAAAGTAAAGAATCCCCATCCCTAAGCTGTTTTGGTAAGATGTTTGATCATACCTACAGAAAAATAGCTACTATAGATACATGTAAGTACAGAGGGGAGATTGCCAAAGTAGACGATGGCTACCTCTAAGCCAAGGAGAGAAAAATGTAAAAGCTAACACCTCAGACTCTTCAGGACTTTTGAGCAAGTAAAGTTTTGTTGCAGTCACCCAATCTGTGGCAGTTTATTATAGCAGACTCACCAAATTAATACAAGTGGACTACATAAGCATTTCTTGATGGATGGTACAAAAACAGAGAACTTAGGTTGGTGACTGTGGTAATTGGGATGAACCGGTTCATACAGGGTGACACTATTAGGAGGTGTGGCTTTGTTGGAGTAGGTATGGCCTTGTTGGAGGAAGTGTGTCACTGTAGGGGCAAGATTTGAGGTTTCCTATGTTCAAGATACTACCCAGTGTCACAGTCTATTTTCCTGTTGCCTTCAAATCAAGATGTAGCCAGCACCATGTCTGCCTGCTCTCCATCATTATGATAAGGGACTGAACCTCTGAAACTGAAATTGAGCTGCCACAATTAAATGTTTTCCTTTATAAGAGTTGCAGTAGCCATGGTGTCTCTTCGCAGCAATAGAAACCCTAAGAAAGACTCCTATTGGCATTTTTATTTTATATATTTCAGTGGTTCATGGGGTAATTAATGTTTGATAATATTTGTTGAACTAATATTATAAAGTTTAGTTAATTCAAGATACAACTTCAGCTATCTGTGGTATTACATGCTTATACTTCCAGTACTTGGGAAGTTGAGACAGGAGGATTACAAGTTAAAGGACAACCTGCCTACATAGTAAGCCCCTGTTTTGAGCAGAAAATATATGCTATTAACCTGAGAAAATTGACTCACTTATTATTTTAAAAATTATGTACAGAGTTGAAGAGATGGCTCAGCAGTTAAGAGCACTAGTGGCTCTTCCAGAGGACCCAGGTTCAATTCCCAACTCCCACATGGCAGCCTATAACTGTCTGTAACTCCTGTTCAAGAGAATTTTACACCCTCACACAGACATATATACAGGCAAAACACAAATGAACATTAAAAAACAAAAATAATGTTCAGGACTGGAAAGATGGCTCTGTGGTTAAGAGCACTGGCTGCTCCTGCAGAGAACCCAAGTTCCCAGCAACTTTGTGGTGGCTCACAACCTTCTATAACTCTAGTTCCAGGTGACCTGACACTCTTTTCTGACCTCCTCAAGTACCAGCAATGAATATGATGTACATACATGCAGAAAAGCAAAACATCCATACACGTGAAATAAAAATAATACTTTTTTTAAAGCTATATGTACTTATATTTTTAGCTGAATCTATAGTAATAGCTTAAAACTTTTAAAGATCAAGATTGCAAATAGCCAGAAAAGTTATCATTTCTCTCAGTTTTAATGAGTCACTTCAACAATACAAAAGACTCAAATCATAAAGAGGTAAAATTGTGGAAAAATAAAAATATTTCACCTCAATATTGATGCAAGTTTCTAATATTAACTTCTCTCTTAAAATTTGTTTCTCAAGAGTTTTTCCTGTGACCTCATCGATCTCTTCAGGACCCCGCTGAAGTTGTTTGAGATACAGTTATCTCAACTGTGAAGTGTTTGGACTATGACATTAGTCACCCCATTGCTTTTAAGGGTTGATGGAGCTGATCTGGCTGGGGAGGCAGATATCCTCTTTTTCCATGTGTATCCTTCCAAAATCACTAAGCTCTGTCAGTGACTCCCTCCCTGTACAAAGCAAGACCATGACTCAGCCAAGAGTATAGACGAAGCTACCCTTAGACAAGATTTCAAGACAGCAGTTTTCTTCATTTTGTAAATGGGAAGGATTCCTTGCAAATCAAGGAATATTCTTTAGGACTGGGGAGAAACCTCATAAGGAAGACACAGATACCAAAGTGGAGACTATTAAATTTACCCATGGGAAAGGCAGAGCAGATGGGAGAGGAAGACCTGGAGGTTTCCTGTAATGGTGTATCTTCATTGCCAACGTGACTTTATTTACAATCACCATGGAAACACACCACTGAGTGTGTCTATGATTTCCAGAAAGGCTTAACTGAGGAGGAAAGACATACCATGAGTGTGGGCAGTACCATTTCAAGCACTAGGATTTTGGATTAAATATAAAGACAAGCTGACTAGCAGCTGTGCACGTTTCCACCATTATGCCTCCCTGCCATGATGGACTGTACCTTCAAACTGGAGCCAGAAAAAAAAAAAAAAACCTTCTGTAAATGCCTTGTCAGGTATTTTGTCATTGCAACCATGAAAGGTAACTAACACAGTCCCGTGGCATGTGTTTTATCCTAGTTAGAGCCTTTTCACACTACCCAAAGGGCTGTATCCTGGAGTTTTTCCAGAAGTAAACATCTTCAGCTGATTGTGTTGCCTAATGACCAGACTCCTCCCCAAGAACACATTGCTTGTGCTCTCAGCAGACCTTCTGTCTGAGGATGCATGTCCTCTTCTCTCGTTTGAACTTTACAATGAACTTGGATCACTCATAGCTAGTTAACTAAATCTAAACAGCAGCTTCTCTTCTGCTTAAAGGAGTAGGGGAAAGAAACTGGAATTGAAGAAGGGACAGATTCTGAAGTGTTACCAAAGTAACTTCTGGAATATGGTTAGAAAACCCTGTCCTCTATGTCAGCAACCCCACACATTCTTTCTCAGGAACTACTTGTGGAACACCTACTTCATGCAATAGATAAGCCCCTGGGAATTCAGTAGCAAGCAAAACAGACAGAAGCTTATCAGCCTCAAGGAACTGACATTCCAGTTTTTTAAAAAATGAACTGGATATATAACATGCTACACAGAGCCTGTGTACAGTGAAGAACACCCATATCCCTATTACTTGGGAAACTAAGATAAGAAACCACAATTCAAGGCCCACATGAGCAACTTACTGAGACCTATCTCAATACTTGGGTAAATAAAAAAGGTCAGAAGGGATGAGCATGTATGTACTGCCCCAACTACCAAGAAAATATAAAATAAACATACTAGATAGTACTCAGTGCAATGAAGGAGACGTGATATAGGGATAAAGGACATAGAATGAGATAATGGATTGAACTATTATGTAGCAGTCTGGCAGTGAACTTGTACCGGTGGCCATACCCCCTTGGGCGTGGCCTCAGGCAGATGAAAGTGGAAAGAGGGAAGCTTGAGATGTGGCTTTCCTTTGAACTTCCTTTCTGGTGGGTCAGCTGATCCTGTAGGAAGGGCAGAGAAATGCTCCCTGGCTTCTTTGTATTTTTCTGTGTAATTGTTCCCCAATAAACACCCATTTGTCATTTATCTTGGTTCTAGTGAAATAACCACATCCTTGCCTTCACTATCAGCTTCTGGGAAAGGAGCTATGGATCTGGATCAGAAGACTTGGGAGAGACCACCAAATCACGCTGTGTCTTTCTCTAAAGCCCCTGAGCTCCAGATCATAGCTGTCCAGTTTCATAGTGAACTGACAGTCCCTGGAAAAGCAAGGCCTGCTGTAAAGGTTCTGGAGTCTCGGCTGAGTGGAGTATAGAGTACAGTGACTGCAGGGAGCTGGGATGTTACAAGTTCAGAGCTCAGACTGTCTTGGTCACTGGTCCTTTTTCATTGCCATTAATCATCAACTCCTGTATCTGACATCATCTTCCCTTTCAGATGATGCTCTTGGAATTCAGGGCTAAGTGGGACTCACCTAGCCTCCTCAGTGCTAAATGAGAAAGTCAACCTGTAAATCCTACCTGGTGAGTCTACTTGTTTAGTTTATAGTCATGTCAACTCACAACTCCCTTTCCTGAGACTTATATACATGTAAACTTTCCCATAACACAATAGGTCATTTAGAATAACTCAAATTCCTGTTCACTCATATTTAACTCAGAACACACTTTTTCAAAGTTGTGTTTGGATTTCTATGTCAATACCTTCCATAGATTCATTCATTATTCACCTGAGTTTTCTGTTTTGAATGTTACTGCCTTTGAAATGAGGATGACTATACTTAACTTGTAGAGGGTTGATGAGTCAGTAGATACTAGGTTGTAAAGATTCTCCTAGGGGGAGAATCCTTTCTGCTCTTTGACTTCACCACTGACAGGAGACTAATGATGCTGGACTACCTCATGGCTTGTGGTGACACCCAGCACAAGAGCTCCTCCTGGAAGGAATGTGGGGTCATAGCTACCAGGTGTTGTTGCTATGTTCTTAACGATTGCAGCAGCATCCTCACTGGGGAAATAGCCTTTGGGACAAGATGGCATGACCTTGAAGGCATGAGTAGGTATCTAATCTTAGTATATAAGAAAAGAGAAATAATTAAGATCATTTGCATTGCAGGTTGTGGTGGTGCATGCCTGTAGGATTTGCTGAAGGAGTCTGAAGCAGGAGGATCATGAGTTCAAGGTCATCCTAGGCTACACACACACACACACACACACACACACACACACACACACACACACACGGTGCTACCTATCATCCACAAAGGCATGGGTTTAATTCCCAGTACTGTATGAACCAGGAGATGGAGGTAAGAAGATTAGAAATGCAACGTCATCTTCAGCTGCACAGCAAACCCAGAACTAGCTTGGGCTTCATGAGACCCTATCTGAAAGGGAGGAGGAAGTTGAGAAATAAAAGAGAGGAAGTATAGAGGGAAGAAAAAAGAACAAAGAGGAAAAGAGAGGGAAGGGGAGGAGGTGGCAACCACAGCAGCAAAGAGCATAGTGGCTCTGAGAAAACAGGGAAGTGGAGAGAAAATGTAGGAGCAGTTGCTAAAAATGGGGATTTTATAGGGTGAGGGAACTATGGGTATTCTCTAAGGATGAGCCAGTGGAGAAACATCTTGAAAAGAAGGATTCATGAAATTAAAATGGAAACTATTTGTTTAGTTGCAACATGAATGTCTGTTCATGTCTCCAAAATCTTTAGCAATTACACACCTATGAGTTTTATGATTCCTTTGTGCAAATTTGGAGAAGAGTTTGATGAGCCACAAATGACTGTGAATATGTAAGTTCCATGACAATTTGGAGAAATCTTACAGGGAATGGACAGGGTTAGAAAGGAGGGAGGAGGGAAAGAGGGAGGAAAACACAGGGGAAGGTGTGTGTGTGTGTGTGTGTGTGTGTGTGTGTGTGTGTGTGTGTGTGTGGTTGTGTTCACAGTGGAGCCTAAAGCTCATACAATGGTGAGGCCTGGATAAGCAGTCTGTATGAGTCTATTATTCTACAGCTAAATCAAAGCAGTGAACAAGGTAGACAAATCATTTGGAAAGGAGAGATGATGAGCAGCCCTTAACAACTTGTGGATATGATGCCACAGACCTGCATCTAACCCAGAAAAAATGAATTCACCTCCATCCCTACCCCAGTAGCTGTAAGAACCAAAAATCAGCCCTTATTCCTAGATGTGGCTGGTACCCTCCTAGCACCAGGTTCTAAGTCTTTTTGGTCCCAAGAATGGGAAGTGCAATTTTGGGAAGGAGCAATTGTGCACTTTATTAATGGTGTCAGCTGTAGGGACCCTCTTAAGTTCCCTCCTTTCCATGTTAAGAGACACTTAACTGTTCTGAGTATTGGGTTGAGGGCTAGCAAGATGGCTCACTGGGGAAAGGCATTTGCTGCCAACCCTGATAGCCTGAGTTTTATCCTTAGGAACCACATGGTGGGCAAAGAACTGGCTCTCATAGGGTCCTCTGATCTCCTCATGTTTCCAGGAGGTAATAAAGCTCACACATTCTCACTGCCTTGATTTTTGCTCAAGTACAACCATGGATTGAGACTTTTGAAACCATGAGGAAACAGTTCTCCTTTTAATAACTATGGAAATGAAAATGTAATCGCTCACAAACCCCCTTTTAAGTTGTTTGTGTTAATTACTTAGTCAAAGCATAAAAGTAACACATAAATACAAAAGCAGAACATAAAGCATGCAAAGAAAGATAATATATGCCATTTAAAGTGACTAATGTATGGTATGCAATATGGAAAAGCAAAATATAGTTAAAATGGACAGGTTGGGAGCCACAGGAAATAAAATTAGAAAGATAATTTAGAACCTGATTGTGGTAGGTCTTGAACATCATTATAAGGAATCTGAAATTTGTTTGTAGGCAAAAAAAAAAAAAAATGAAATGAGTTTGGGGACAGCATGAGACATGTTGATGAGCTAGTTTATAAAGGTTGAAGGAAAGCAAGCTTCCACTAATGTATATTTTTTTATTTTTCAACCCTATTATCAGATAAAGTATGAGATAAAGGTTTCTTAGTCTTTTGTAATCAAAGGTAGTATGTTCATTCTAGTCATTGGGCACCTGGTTCATTCTTCTTACAGATGAAAACCTGGGAAGGAACAGAGGCATTGGAAGAGATTGCAAAGACATGTGTCCTGTTGGCAACTAAATCCAGTGTTTGGATTCATTTATTCAGGGCCCCAGGATAATATGTCTTGTTGTCATCAACTATTGTTTTTTTATAGCTTACGGTTGCAGGAGCAATCCTTTGTCTATTTGTAGCTTCTAGTCTAAGCAAACAAAGAAAGGACAAAACAACACCTACTTTTCTGATAGAAAAAAACATCTATTAAAAGGATGGTTGTCCCTGAATTATCTCAATGGGAATCACATCAAATCTCTTCATTTCAATGACTAGGAGAATGAATAAACTCAGGTTAGACAGCTCATGAAATTACCCATCCATGCATCATCCATCAGTCACCTGATAATGTTACTAGGTACACAGTGACTATATAATATTCACATAAAACTTCAGCCTCACGGGAGAGAAGAAATCATGTTGTCATATTAGCAATGTTTCCTAATAAAGATGTCTCAGCCTGAGATTGTGAAAGAACAGGGAAAGATTTAAATTGTTTCTGGAAATATCTATTTCTATATATATACTTATATACAAGTATCTTGAGTACATTTTTTAAATTAAAATACTTTCTCTGACCCACTAGGCAGATGAATTTGAAAGGCAAAGATAATTTATCATATAGCACAAGCTATGTCTTCCATGGGTTATCCTTAAGCAAAAATTCTGAATTTTTGGTAGGACAAGTAAGTATTGGCCTTGCCATCTTGCAAAGAGGTCACTGCCCATTCCAAATCTCATGGGAAAATATCCAATTTTCCTAATTGTTTCCCTCCCATACCCCTAGTTACAAATTGTAACTGAGCCCACTTGGCTCCAGTCTGTTACAATATAAGTGGTAATAGTTTTATTAATGGTGATATCGATGATGGGTGCTGATGACAACAGTAATGGTTCTGATGACTGTAGTGATGAGGGTGATGGTGGTGATGATAGTGATGGTGCTACTGATGGTGATAGTGATGGTGATGAGAGTGATGACGATAGTGATAATGATGACAAGGTGATGATAATAATGGTCTTGATAATGGTGATAGTGATGATGGCAATGGCGATGTCAGTGATATGGTGCTGATGATAGTGACAAGTTAGGATGCTTTATACATACTAATGTGATCCTTGATGGCAAAAAAAAAAAAAAAAAAAAAAAAAAAAAGCCAGAGAACCCCAAGTGTATTAGCAGAGAACACTCAAAGAGAAGGAAGAAAGGTACACAGAGTTAAGGAGTCTGTGTCAGTAAGAGGAGATCAGAGACTTGGTCCTCTTATCCTCTAACCACTTTTCTCTCTCTGGGAATAAGTTAACCCATTCCACTTGCCTTTTACATTTTGATTTAATATTTATCACTCCTCCAGTGTGGGAACAATACTCTGACAATGAATTCTCCTCATCACATCCATGGAACTTAAATTGCTTGGGTGCTGAGAATAAATAAAAATAAGTATTTTCCCCTTGAAAAAAAAATGTTGGTAGCACATTAAACAGGCTTCTCTGACTTTCTTTTCAATTTTTGTTGTTTGGGGTTTATTGTTTTGGTTTTTTATTGGGCGGGTGGCAGAAAATGCTGGGCCTGTCTTAAACATCCCCTGGCTCCCTGCAATCAATGTACATCTATCCCCAGAGGCCCAGAGTCTCTGAGAAGCAAGTAGCAAATGGAATGAAAATGGAACAAATGATCCACAGCCCTAGAGCTTTGTTTTCAGAAGCATCTGGCGGCCACTTCCAGATCTCTGAGGTTGGAAATGACAGGAAGCAGTAAAGGCAGCTATGTGGCGCATTGGGGGAGAGGGGAGGGGACTCGGGTACGACTTACAGACCTGAATGTCTTGCTATTATTAAATTTCCCACTGGACCATCGTCTTCCAAATTTGCCAGGGTTGCCTAACCTCATCCACATTTAAAAGTCTCCGGAAAACCAGGAAGGCCTTTTAGGGTGGGAAACTCATTCATGTTTGGACTCAGGAAGACTTAGAAACCTGCAATAGCACTGTCATTACCCTGCCCAGGCACACCACAGAGCAGTCAGCAAGCATTCCCTCAGTGGGCACAGAATTTCCCCTGGAATTTACAGAGCAGAAACCTTAAACACATATCACCATACGAACCAGATTACATAATGTCTCCATCACCCTCCTGACAGCTACAATTATGAGTCAATCCTGGTTTAAATATGAAACCGGAAGCTCCGAATTTCCCCTCTGACTATGTGGCAGGCTAAGTTAGAGCTCTCCAGGCCTGTCAGCTTGGAGATCTGAGCTGCTTCCACAGTCACTAATCTAGCAAGAGACCAAATGACTGGGTAATTAAAAGCAGTACTGCATAGAGCCCTGCACTGGGCCAGATGTTGCAGAGCACTGCTCCAGGCCAGATGTTCGCTTTGCTTAGCCATTGCCCACATAAGGAGCAGAAACAGCCCCCCTTATTCCTTTAAATTCTCCCTTTCTTTATCCTTTCCAGCTAATTTCCGGCTTCTGATCTTTCAATCCCACAAAATAAAGTAAAAATAAAAGCCCCATTACGAAAAGATGGCATGTTATTGAACATATGACTGTAAGTTGTAATGCGCTCTGTAGTCTCCTCTTTGTACTTCTTAAAGCATTCCAGCGCCTGAGACATTAAGTTACCCTGGCAACCTCACATGACTAAGGGCTCCAGAGAGCCCCACCTAGCTGCAGGGACTCATTTAAGTCAACAAGGGCCACCCCTACACTTAGTAGCCCAGAAACTGAGTAAATAGCACTGCTGGCGGGGGGAGTGGGGGTTATTTTAGGGACTAAAGACTGTTGAATGAGGCAGCCCCTCCCTTATTTTTTTTTTAAACCTCAAACACAAGACAAATAAAACTCTCAATCCTACCCTCCAGAGAAGCCTCATTAAGGTCATGGGTCAGCTGGTAAATAAAGGAGAGGTCTGCTGGGCATTTTTCTAGCTAATGGTCAAATTACAAGACTCTTTTAAAAAAAAAAAAAAAAAAAGCCAATAATTCAGGTCTGGAAAAAATGGCAAAGTAATGTATGATAGACTACTGTGATCTTATCAGATTAGGAAATGCAGTTTGCATCTGCCTCCTTGTATTGAGGGTCTGGTCACTCCATTGTAGGCTGCCCTGGCTTTTGGATCTCAGCGGCCTAAAGGATATTTCAGGGACAAAGAGACTGGAGAAACAATCCTAATCCAAGTTAGTGGCCATAAATAAATTGCTTTACCTTTTTAGAGCATTTTCTTTTGAGGCAGGGTTTCCTTGTGTCCCTGAGCTGGCCTCAGACTCATTATGTACCTGAGGATAAACCTTGAGCACTCAACCCACATCCCAAGTGCTAAGATTGCTGGCAAGTACAACCCACCACACCAGGCAAGAGCAGAAGCAATCTCCTTTGGGTCATTAATATTTACTAACACCATTGCCTGCTCGTGACCAAGCTGAAAAGGCTGCTATAAACATCACAAAACAGGATTACTAGATGATTTCTAGAAAACTCACCAGGTCTGCAGTGTGAGAGCCATTGTTCTCATGCTAGTGTGTGGCCTGCATTCTAGCTGGGAGCCATCTCATCTGTGGGGCTTTGCACTGTGTTGTTTGTGTCTACATGGTTAAACAGAAAGAAAGAAGGGGGAAAAGAATCTCAGCTGTCAGGCATGATGTCCATATGAAGGCAAAATGGCGACCAGATGACAGTCAAATGAAACCCCAGAATGAGAGTTGGAGTTATTATGCATAGCAATGTGCTGGTGGTCAAACTATGCCCTAGTAAATAAGAAAACACTAGGGCACCACTTTTACACTGGATTTTCTATTACCCATTGCTTGATCAGTATGCGTGTGAGAGAGACAGAGAAAATAGGAAAGGAGCCTATATTTGTATACCATGCCATTGCTTGATGGCATCACTGAAGATGCCTGGACATATCCTTAAAGTAAGGCATTCTCTTCCGTCTCCTGTTCATTTGCCTCTTAACTAATTTTGTTTGTTTGTGTGTGTGTGTGTGTGTGTGTGTGTGTGTGTGTGAGTGTATGTGTGAAGAAAAAAAATCACATATTCCAGATCTCAGAGAAAAAAAAATAACCAGGTAGTACAAGCTAAGCCCCAAGTAACAATCCCCATGGAGACATATTGGAGCAGCATTTAAGAAGCAATGATGCTTACCATGCACAGCCATTCCTCTGACCATCCTGTTTCCATGGCTTAAAGCATGGATGATGGACTGGGCACACTCATTACTGACATAAAACATGATTCACGTTAGCCAGAACTAACCACCCCCAAAGCTGGAAAGGATGAGTCCTCCACCTGAGTGCTTCACTCTCATGTGGGTCATTTCAGGAACTGCTAGAGGCATGTCTATGTTCTCAAAAATATTTTCTAACCTTCTGGTAAACGTCTCAACATCTCCCTAGGCCAGGATCCTCAGAAATAAAGATCCACCTTGTGTTCCCTATTTCCTGTTTGGAATTACAAGAGTCAAACAAACAAACAAACAAAAGACCAAACAAAAACAACAGAGGTTCCACCTTCATTCCTGCAGTCATGGGATATATCCACTAAGCTCTGACAAGCACTGGTAAGGATCTGCTCCGAACACAGACCCTTCCCACACATCAAACCCCTCCAGAATCTTGGAAGTCAAGGCAGCACATGCCTGTAACTCCAGCACTTGGGAGAAGAGTCTTGGGAGTATCTGGAATACAACATCATTGTTGACTACTGAGGGAATTCAAGACCCTGTCTCAAAAGCTCACGACAAAGCTACAATAAAGGGATGGTGTTCTCTAGAAAGCACCTGCCCTGCCAAGCAGAGACCGACTTTAAAGATCAACCCTGGGGGGGAGGGGTATAAAGTCAACCAAACAGAGAACTCAGTGAAACCTTTTACATGGGTGTTACTGGGGCTCCTGTCCACACACTTGCCACAACTGCATATACACCTTCAATTTAGAAAGAATTCACAAGCACACCAGCTTTTATGGCGTCAGCTCTCCGGCCTTGGGAGTTTTCACTGGAACAGACAAAAACCGCTGTATCCAGAGCAGCCTTGAGTTCTCCACAGTCACCCACTTGTCTCCAGGGAGGAAGGAAGGAACTCAAAAGTCTCAAAATAGCCGACCGGTCCTAGTCCTTCAACATGTGCAGGTTACATCACTTCACAGGGCTAGCTGTGACATCACTTCTAGACCTGAACGCAACCCACCCCTCCGCTGAGAAAATGGAAAATGCTGAGCCACGCCTCAGGACTTTCTTGTCCAAAGGCAATTTCTTGTCCCGCCTAAACCTGAGAGCAGGGCAGGTGGGTGTAGGGCCCAGCAAAGAAGCCTTTGAAAGCAGGAAACCAGACGCTGCAGGTCAGCTTGGATCAAGTCCAAACTGGGTTCCACCCCACCACACACCCCCACCCCCTGTGGACAAGCAATCTGTTTATGGGAACGCTTTTGTAAGGTTTACAGAATCTCTGCCTGAGAGGTAGCTGGTTCTGGCTTGGTCTCTAGGTAACCCACCACACCAAGGTGCACAAACACGGTAGGGCAGAGAAGGGGAGTAAAAAGAGAAGCTGGCCGGCCTGGGCCCCCTCCCGGGCCGCCGTGAAACGCGCTTTAATTGCTTCAAAGAACCCTTCTCAATGGGGTTTCAGAGGCGCGGGAGCGGGTCCCCGGCGAGGGCTCTTTTCCGGCTGGCCAGCATTCCTGGGCGCTGCGAGGGGAGAGCCCGCGGCTCATTTCCATGCCTGTCGCATACTGCCTCCGTTGTGCCGGGCTGGGCCGCGAGGGGAGCGCGGCTGGCAGTGAACAAAGCCCCATTCATCCCCGGGGACGGCTTCCTCCCGGACCAGCCGTGGCCGCAGATGGGCTGGCTAGGGCACGCCATCCATCCCCTGGCTGGGGAGCAGGGCCCCGCCCGTGCACTAAGTGGTGATGCAGGGCGCCCCCGGGCTGCGGTACCCAGGCCTCCACAGCAGGGGAGAGGCTGGACCGGGGCACTCAGACACTGAGGCTTTTCAGCCGGGAAATCCCGTGTCCTCGCCGGCTCCTTGAGAGGGAGGATGACAGTTTCCACAGCCCTCTTCCCTACTCGGGCCCCCTGGGATGGTACGGTCCGTCTTCCCAGTTGTGAGGGGACTTTGTTTCTCCTCTGTGGCCTCTGCAGTCCCCGCGAAAGGGTCACTTCCTGACTTTTGTGTCTCTTCAATCCAGTGCCTTCAAAGTTCCTCCCCTCTGGTTGTGACTAAGTACATAATTGCGAGGCTTATCCGTAAGGTTTTTCAGAATTTAAACATCCCTCTAGGTTAAAGACTGGGGCTGTAGCTTCGAAATTAACATCGTTTGTTGTTGATTATTTCCCTTTCCACTGAACTGCTGCGTGCAGGGTCTGGGGAGGGGGGTGGCATGCAAAGAAAACGCACTTGTTCTGCAACCGTGTCTGCACGCTACCAGAGTTTTTCCTTTGGTCCCGCGTTACACACCGACCAGAGAAAGCTACAGAACTCTAATGTTGAACAGAAGAGAGTCTGGGTCACTTTTCCTTCCCTCTGAAGAAGCCCCTCCAGGCTGATTTCCACAGCCCAAGACAGAAACAGGCTCCAGACACATTCTTCCCTAAGGGATGCAACAGGGCATGGCAGGATCAAAGAGCCACCAGACACTGGGGAGACTTGCCCTAATCTATCCATCTTACAGATAAGGAGCAGATAAGATCTGAGAGGGGAAAGGATTTGTTCACCTCAGGCGGAAGCTGGTTCATCAACAAAACAAAACAAAAACCCTCAAATAAAAACACAATGACCATCTTCACAGAGAAAATCACCATGAAAAATTATTCACCAAGTATATGTACTTTTCTGCTCGAATCAAAATAGGCCTACCCTACATTGCCTGAGAATTGCTCCTATGTTTCTTCTACTTCCTGCATTTTGAACAACACTTGCCTCTCTCCAAAGAGTCCTCTTTCCTCTCCAAGGGAACGACAACCTCCAAAATGTTCACATGCAGATAGAGTGACTCTGCACTGGTTATTTCTGAAGATATGGGGCTGGGGCAGTTCTAAGTGCTTTATATACTGCCTCCCTCAATCCTCACAGTGGGCTCTGAATTGGATTCTATAACTTTCCCTATTTCACTGAAAAAGAAATCAAAGCTGAGAGAGACAGAGATTAAGATCACACACACAAGGGTTAATTAGCCATAGCTGACTTTCTGATCTCTTCCTCACCTGGACTTTGCTAACTAAAAGGCGCTACACAGCCACAGGGCAACAAAGGGGGGGGGGTGCGTGTAAGGAGGTGCTAGGCATGGGCATGCACCAGGCTGCAAGAGAGGGAATGGATGGGGGTGGGGAGATGCCTCGGATACCTGGAGACAGAGCAGGCTGAGGACTTGACAACTGACCAAGGAATGTTTCTTCCAGAGTGCAAAGTGGTGGTAAGTTAATCATCACTCCCTGAGCTGCCTTAGCATTTTATCTCCCAAGGAATGCTCTGGAAATAATAGTATCTTGGTTTTCTGTCAGAGAAAACTTGAATTCAAAGTTCAGACCTATCATTTCCAAGGTCTGAGACTTTTGAAAAATTACTTAAGCACTTTAATTCTGTCTCCTCATCTATTAACCAGAGAAAATAAGAGCATTTATTTACCACATCATGTTCTCGTGAGGATTTAAATGACATGTCCATGTGAACATTCAGCTCCATGTTTTCTACATTATCATCCTTTATCAAGTCAGGCAGACTGCATTATGTTTAGTTTGAAACAAGACTTGCTTTGTAACAATAAAGAGTTACTGCTCACCCCTGTACATGTCCCTCCTAAATAGCCGAAAACTCTGCTCAGGGTCTCTTCACTGGTTGCGTAGTGATGATCTCAAACCTTGCCAGTCATCATAGCAGAAGGGACAAGAGAGCATTGGAAAATAATTACAATAGTAATGAGCGATCGGTCCGGATATTTCAGATGAAGTCATCCTTCATAACTCTGCAGTCAGTACCAATACATGCCCCAGCCACTAACCCTAGCTACTATAAAGCCAGAGCCAGGACCTGTAATTCTGCTCTGTCCCCAGTCTGGAGGACATCAGAGGCTTAAGGTTAGGTTCGAAAATGCTTGTAGTCAGTATTAATAAAGACCATCAATTAACCTAGCTTTCTTTCCACGAGATAGAAAATACCAACCCCCCTTGAGACCTCTAATGTCACAGCTAGTCCATGACACTTCTCAGAAGGTTCTGTCTTCTTAGGAGTCAGGTCATGGTAAAATTCAACAATAGCTTCTGGCTACAGCAAAAGTTCTGTTTCTCCATACACCACCTTCCCCTAAAAGAGAAAAAAAGCAAAGAGCACACATAGTGAGTTTCCTCTTCTATACACTAAGGCTGAGGAGCACAGGAAGAGCAGGCAGCGTGTAAATAAACCAAGTCCCAATGAGGGAACTAAGACTCCAGGAAGCCCTATGTGCTAGCTCTGTGAAACTAGAGCTGGGAAGACAGAGGGAGGATTTGGAGTTCAAGGCTATCCCTAGTGAGTTCAAGGCCAGCTGGGGCTATACAAGGTGCTGTTGTTCTCCACCACCCTAAATCAAAGGAATAAAAGAAGGACTCAAGAAAAGGGGCTGTAGTGACAGTGGAGGCCACTGACACCCTCCCTCCCCTGTGTCACATCTGACCAGCTGCATCTTGTGCCTTTGTTTGGGTGTTTGGACAGCATCTGGGGTTAATTTGCTGCATGCTTTGCTCAGACCCTCACCTCCATTCCTCCGGTGTTCAGCTTCTGCTTATCTTCCTTCTCAAATTATCCTACCCTGTGCTTTTGTGAGTGTTCATTCCTGGAGTCCTGGCACAATGGTTAGGATGTTGTTCTCCAGAGGTCCATGCACTGATAGCTGGATTAGAAGGATGGCGATGCTGAGTAGGGAGGTGGGACTTGGTGGGGAAAAAAAAAGAATGTGGCCCTCGTGGAAGGGTTAATGCTGGGTAGATGGGCCCCACAGGGCTCACAGGGGAAGGAGCTGTTAAATGTCCATGTGCTTGATCTTCCTTGGATATGGCTCTCCTCTCCCCCCTTCTCTGCTTCGCTGCTAGGGAGTGGGGACAGGAGGGATTGACAGACTGGAGATTGACATCTTCTGTGTGGACCCTCCACGTTTTTTAGAAGATGTTCATATCAGGATCAGGAGTCACATATACCTCTTTTTTACTAGTTAAGTACTCAGCCTCAGGTATTTTCTCACAATTCAAAACCGAACCAAGACATTCAGGTATTTTAGACCGTTAGTGATGGCTACTAACATACATATTTTTAAAAGCATATATCCACATCAGAGCATAACATCTCCATCTGCATATCTAATTATCTCTCAAGGCTTCCATTACTCAGTTACAGTGCATAAATTTTGCCCCAGAAAAGCAGCTTGAGTCATGTGGTAGCTTTTACCTTCATTTGTGGGAAGACCAAATACAGGCAGCAGCTGTTCCACATAAACAGCCTGATTATCTGGTATTGTCAGAGCTCCCTGGGCCACAGGCTTCCTGGGTAACAGTAAACCAGATTCTCGAAGAGCATTTCTCAAAAGGATAACTATACTTGAGATTTCCCCCAATGAGAAGGTATAACCCAAAAGTGTCCTGGTGGAAAGTACCGGTGTGAGAGCACTTGGGACTAAGTGAAAAGAGCCGAAGCTACCAGAATCACAAAAAAAAAAAAAAAAAAAAAAAAAAAAAATCAACTCTGAGAGACCATCTGAAGATATGAAGATTATATATGTTGTTCTTTTGCTGGAGGGGGTCCAGCGTGGGGGGGACCAGAGAGCAGAGAGAGGGGAGCAGGAAAGAGAGGAGAGCCTGAAAGACAGTAAAGAACAAGAGAGCTTAAGTGGGAGGGGTCTGTCTTTTAAAGGGGTCCTTCACACCTGCATGCAGACTAGTACTCAAGGAACCCTGGGCTGACCAGAATACTGCCTGAGTGCATTCTGCCAGGCGACAGGGGCGGGCCAGCATAATGCCTGAATCCTTATAATATGAAGTTGGGTTTTTTGTTTTTCCCTCCATCATAACTTCAAATGTTTAGAATGTTTTTTTTAATCAATGTATGAGCATCCATAAAGATAAATAAATAAAACCATATCTGTTGGTGGTATAGACCTGGAATTCCAGCAACTTGGGAGGCTGAGACAGGAGGATCATAAGTTTCAGAACTTCCTGCGCTACAGAGTGAGTCCGAGGCGTACTGACTGACTTGGTGAGACTGTCTCAGAATTTAAAAGAAGGATGGGTATGCAGCTCGATGGGAGAATGCTTGCCCAGCGGTGGGGGCTGGGGGAGGGGGGGGTTAGGTTCCACCCTTAGTATAAAAAATGGCGCGGGAAGGGCCGTTAGTAGAAAGCACACAGTTGAAGAGGACGCCTTCTGGGAAAGATGTGTAGCAGCTGCCCTTGAAGAAGGCCCCCATCCTTGCTGCAGTTGAGCCAGCACCAGCTGCCTGGATGTAGAGGCCACATTTGGGCTCCCTAGGGTTTTCTTTTAGCTGCTTCCTCTGCTTGCAAAGTGGGAACCACCCAGGCGGCTAAGCAAACAATGGAACATAGTGCATTACCTCCAGCCTGGACAGGGAGGCCCCCTGAAGGCTGAGACCTCCTGCAAAAGGCACTGAACTTGCGGGGGGGGGGGGGGGGGGGGTAGGGACACAGACTTCAGAGCAAAAGGATTTCAGAGCAAAAAACCATTTAAAAGAAACAGGAAATGAGTCCCTTAAAGCCAAACCATGTGGAAAGACAGGCCAGATCGTTTAAATAAAACAACAATACAAGTCTATATAAATGCCGTTAGCCCCACATTCCTGAAAGTCATTGGTCCAATGAGGAGTAATCTATTTATTTAACAAACATCTCTTAAGAAGCTGCATAGGCCAGGCACTGTGGTCATCTTAAAGTTTTGCATTAAATACCATCTAAACCTCCTGGGATATAAATACTCTAATGAAAGAGATGGACATACAAAAAATAAAATCTGGCATTGAAAAGAGAGGAAGGGGGAGGGAGGGGGAAATGGAGGAAACTGGAAAAATCCACTAGATTTAGCAATTGAAAAAAAAAAAAAAAAATCCCCAGACTAGGAGAAGACAGATAAGACAACTTATTGAGAGATAAGAGAGGACACCAAAGAAAGAAAGGATATTATCTTCTGAAACTCAGCTGAGAGGAGACAGGAATTCAGCACTGAAGGGATTATGTTTTCCCAGGTGAGAGACCTGGGCATATCTGTCATTGAGAACAAGTCAGAAAGAGATACAAGATAGTCGGGTATGGGTGGGAAGGCTTCCGCTCACTGTTATCTTCCCTCTTGGAATTTTTGCCCTATCAACATGCTGCTGGGAAAGGCTTGCCCCTCTAAGAGCCCTCTCTATGGTTTTCTCCCTGCAGTGTTGGAACAGGACCCAAGATCTGATCTTGTATAACTCTGGCTCTTTCTGAGACAACAATGATTTGTCAGAATTTGAGGTTTTGTCAGCTCTGAAAGCATCAGATGCATAGTTGTTTCATGCTTCCTTTACATCTCTTCCTTCACAATTATTCTAGAAAACATGATTTAAAAGTGTCACATCCAAGAAATACAGACCCCCTGCCAATCACTGGAGTCAGAGAAATTTGTTTTTCTTTTCTTTCTAAAGTAGTTTTGGGTTGGTTTATGTGCGTGATTTGTTTTGTTTTGTTTGTTTCGGGGGTCTCACCTCCCCTCCCCCACACACACACCATCATTTGATTGGCCCAGAACTCACTAGGTAGTCTTAGTTGGCTTGGAAGTCCTGGCAATCCCCAGCTTTCACTGAATGCTAGTACTACAGGTGTGAGCCACGCCCAATACAAAATATTTTAGTTTTCAATCATATTTCCTTTTAATCTATTCAGTTATATACTTTATCAGAACTCATTGTTTTGTCATATTTAAATCTGGTCACAAAACATGGGTAAATTAAACAGGAGGAAAATAAATTTTTAATGAAAGTAATACACTTTCCATTCCTTACTTTCTAATTTTTGCTTCAGTGTAGCAAAATGGATGAGAATTTTCTAAAAAAAAAAAAAAAAAAAGTTTGAATAGAAAAGACAACAATAAAATAAAATAACTTTTTGCAATAAAAAAAAAATGTTTAAATCTTCCAGTATAAAACAGTCTACAATATTCTAGAGGTCGAAGAAAATGACATGAGGTAGGGTCAAGCTAACTTCAGCAGCAGATCTCATTTTGCCCATGCTTCATTTTCTGAAAATAATATTTGGGGTCCAAAAAGGAATACTTGCTGATGCATTAGAGCCAGCTTATGACACGTGCCAATGTGTCTTCAAGCAAGCCCAGAGGCCAGAGCCAAGGTGACTAAGAGGCTAGAGAAGCTGGAGGGGAGGCAGATCTAAAAATATCAATGTGTTTTCTTATTCATACTGTAACTTTATTTTGGTATGGTGTGAGGAAAGTAAATATTGCTTTTCTTTTTAATGGCCATATTGCTTTAAGATCAGTTCGATCTTCAAGTAAAAGATTTTGAAAATAATTTAGCTGAATTCTATCTAGCTCCCTCTTCCATTATTAGTAGAAATTGTCTGCAATCAAGTTTGTGGAGCATGGGGGGGGGTGTTAGTAGGAACCACCCAGGAACCAATAGCAATCCCTGATATTTACTCTTTTGTAAATTTGAGACTTATATTTTACCTTCTTCCCCCTTGTCTTTGTTTTTGTAAAAAATGTGTGTGTATGCTCAAGTGTGTATGTGCCTTTTTTTGAAACAGAATATTCCTGAATAGAGGGGTCCTACCACAGAGAAACTATCAACCCTGCCAGTTGGGGAGGGGGGGAGGGAGAAAGTATAGGAAAGGGTTCATTCAACTTGATAATAATATAAGAAAAGTAGAGATATTCCTAGATACAAACACCAAGTTGAGGTGTTTGTAAATCCCCACTCCCACCCCTTGTAAGCCTTTTCAGTTCTCAAATCCTATGAGTTTGCCTTTCCGTTAAGGGATGACACAGGACAAACTAAGCATATTACAATAAACACATTATGTTATTAATTAAGCACTACAAAGAAATTTAGGAAACCTATATTCAAAGTGGACATAAGAAAAAGATAAGGGCTCCTCCTTTGTGAACTCCTGCTTGTGGGTACTCAATGTCCTGAGAAGTAGCAGGCTGTGACATAAGAAGTCCGCTGGAAAAGAGCTAGAGCACACCATGGGAGCTGCCCAGAGCTAAGCGACACAGGGCCGCTCATAAGCTGAAGACAGTAGGTAGTAAAAAACACCTGCAGATGCTGGCTGCTGGAAGGATATCATTCTGCACACTCTGCAAGATTCAAAGGCATGGAAAATACCCTTCCAATTTTCCACCCACTCTTACATCTAGAGTCTGGATTTAAAAAATAGCCAAGATATTGAAAAGACCCTTTTTTATGGAAAAAGAAGAAGGGAAGGGGTAGTGAGTGGTAGCAACAAATGCCATCTGCTAATGGAAATACATTAAAGGTAGCCATGAAAACAGAGAAAATCATCCCCATAGAAGTTTGATAAACAGAGATACTATCTAGAGATGAACACTGATATTTGACAAAATCAAGTGGTATCTCACTGATCAATCCAAGCAAGCCATAATCCCAAGAAAAGAATGTCAAGTCTAGCTGCCAATGTAATACCATTCTTAGCATTCTTAGTCCCTGCCATTCCCCCCACCCCAGAACAGCAATTCAGCTCCATTGGTTCTAGTGATCACAAAATTTAACTCTGGGGTAGACTTTGCCTGTGTGGTTTAAAAAGGTGCTAAGAGGAGAAATTCTTTCCTGAAGTCTTCATGGTGCCACTAGACTAACTGTCTCCAGAAGATGTCACAGGGTGACCTGAATGTCAAGACCTGGTGATTTGGTGGCTGGGATGACCTTGAGTTGAGTTAAAGTAAGCATCTAGCTTAGAAACCCAGAGTATATCATTGTACTGGCTAGTTTTATGTCAATTCGATGCCTCATCCAAGAGAAGAGAATCTCAATTGAGAAAATGCTTCCATAAGATTGGGATGTAGGCAAGTTTGTAGAGCATTTTTCTTAATTAGTGATTGATGGCAGAGGGCACAGCCATTATGAGTGGGGTTATCCCTGGGCTGGTAGTCCTAGATTCTATAAGAAAGCAAGTTGAACAAGTCATGAGGGACACACCCATAGGCAGCAGCATCCCTCCATGGTGTCTGCATCAGCTCCTGTCTCCAGGTTCCTAGCCTGTTTGAGTTCCTGTCCTAAACTCCTTTACTAGTAAACCGTGATATAGAAGTATAAGCCAAAAACCCTTTTCCTCCCCAACTTACTTTTTGGTCAAGGTGTTGTCAAAGCAATGATGACCCTAACTAAGACAGTTTTTACTGCAATGCAGGAAACACTAGGTTTTTAAACACTTAATATGTATGTTATCAATATGCCTAGTACATTGAAGCCTTCTCTGAAAAAGCTAGCTAGCATGTTCCAGAAGAGGTATGTACTCTTTGAAAGCACTTTGGCTCACCTGGCTCACTGAAAACAAAGCTATATTATAAAAGTATGAAGAGTGATGATCATGACTCTTTATTCTAAATGATCAGAATACAAACCAGTTATCAACTGTTTACCACCAGGAAGCAGTTCTGAGGCTTGCAGGAAAGTAATTGAAGTTGGTACACTCTATCCTAATGGTCAAGTATAGCCTCTTGTTTTTGTAAGTAAAGGTTTATTGGAACCCTGGCACACTCATTCATTCATTTATGGACTATTTAAGGCTGCTTTTGTGCCACAGTGGCAAATCTGGGTATCTACCACAGTGACCAAATGTCTTACAAAGCCTTAAACGTTTACTACCTGATGGACATTGGTCTAACTTGGTCTACAAGGGAGATCTTTTTGCAATGTTAAATAGACAATTGTATAATCTTTGTAGCCAATGACCTAAAGAAGATCTGTACCTTGTACTGTGCCCCTCCCCTTGTAACAAATGAAAGTAATTCAGGAAATGACTAAAGAATTTCTAAAATTTTCCAGGTCTTTGTTGGTATCAGTTGTGGGAAGACTTGGTAGCTCCCTATCACACCTGAGCATGTCTCTAGGTTCCCCCTTTAAGTAGCATGCTTGGCTTTCCCCTACTTAGAAGAGTTACTGCCCGAGTTACTGCTATATACACAGATTCTGGTTAGGGGTTTCTGCCTCTGATTTAGTACTACTTTTCAACATATCTCTTCCGTGCGTGGCTTTTCCTGTAGACAACTGATATCCTCTCAGCCCACTGGACTACCATCTGTCTCCTTGGATAATGCTCAGTACACTTGGGTCTGGGTTTTTCCTGGCGTCTCTGGAAAGGTGCCTTTCTGTATTTATTCTGCACATGACTGCCTCCATGTGCTTCATTTTACTTCCTTCCTTAATAAACTATTTTGTTAGCAGTGTTTATTTTTTGCTCCTGTCCCTCATCCTGTTGCAGTTATTTTTAAGGTGCCACTGACTCCCTGACACCCCAAAGGCAGGCAAGAGTGTGTCATTTCCCCATCTCACACAGGCTATTAAAGCAATACAGGTGTCCCCACTCAACTGAAGATAATTCCCACTCCTTCAATGGTCTTTGAATACCCTGCCTTATCATTGAAGGTCCTTTCTATAAGCCACCACTTTGATGAACTATCTCATTGGATCACATATGGTTTTTGGAAATCCATATCAATGTTTTATGTGTTGCTACTGCAAGCAAAAGTTCCAGCTATGAAGGAAAACCAGCAAACCCACTTGCTATCAAATCTCTTCTGTCTTATCATATGCAAAATCAGAGAGAAACAACCAGCTTTGCCTTTAAGGCAGTGCAGGGTGGATTAGAGTGTTTATTTTACTGCTTCATCTAGAGTCTATGAACATGAGATGGTTAAGCATTCAAATCAGCCTCCCAAGTGTTGGGGTTGCAGGTATGTGCCACCACACCTGGTTTTTAAAGGGCACAATGTCCTTTAAAATACATTCACATGCAGCTAGCTAAGTGGGGATACAGAGAGGATATTGATTGATGGTAGGATGTCAGCCCATTCCAAGTGTGCCATCACTTTGGACAGATCACAGGGTCCACAATCAAAGCCATTCCTGACTAAGAAGAAAGCATCCTACACTCCACTGGCTACACTAATGTCATTCTGAAAGAAACAAGGTGAAAACACGCTATAAGCAAATGTCTCACCACACTGGAAAATACATATGGCAATATTTTAATATGGTTTACAAAACAAAAGACAAATCATTGTGGCTAATACTCAGATATTCCTTTTGATATTCGAGTAGTCTATGATGGAGTTAGTCACATGTATCACCCCTAGACATAGAATAAGTATCTTTTCTGTCCTATCAAATGCACTCTGGTCATGGTCATGTAACTCGAACACGTGAGCTAAAAGTAAATTGAGTCCTTCATTTATTCCAAGACGGAGCATGTCAGACAGAGGGAATCTAGTATGTGCTTTGAAATATGTTCTTTCTCTCCCACCATTGTGACCAGCAAGAGTTCCACAATAGCTTTCCTATCTGTCTGGATGCCCAAGCAAGGACCACAGTGATACCCTAGAGCTGCCCATCATCCCAGTGTTACTATGTGGAAAGAACCCCTGGTGTTTCAGAGTTCTTTCATGGAACTGTAACATTGCCTGAATTTTCTATTAGCAGAGTGGAGTGTTATCCTCTTGTCTTTTAACTACACAAGCTATTCTCTGAAAAGATAGTGAGAAAAGACTCTCATGTAAAAAGAACTCTGCTCATTTAAAACAGTCCAAAGAGCAGATGGAAGCAAAGGTCTGAATTTATTAAACAGGCTAGATCTGCAATAACAAAGGCTCTCAAAGATGGAATGCAGAGTCTTATCAAGTGGTCACTTCCTTTTCAACAGAACTGAGCAAAAAGTACCAAGATAATCAGATATCTGTGGAAGACACTATAGCCTAAAGAAAAAAGCTAGTAAGATAACTCCTAATGTCCTCATGGTTTCTGCGATTACAAGAGCAAAACATATCTAACAATATTCATGTCACATGTTATCATTTTCAAGGCTAGAGAAACACATTCCTTACAGCTTTATACTATACCATGTTGGATGGAAATGAGTACCTATATTGTTATTTCTTTTAATCATTATTGTCAAAGTCAATAACTCTCACAGTGGCTTTCAGAAATCTTACCTTTCTCATACTTGAAAAATTTCCTAAGTCATAGGACTCAAAGACTTGAAAGTTTGCACCTGTGAATCCATGAGTACCAACAGAGAAATAGTTTTACAAAGATCTTTGTCACCTCCACCTCTGTGGGGTTGGGGGGGGGGACAATGACTTTGTTTTATTTATCTCTAATAGATCTTTTAATTTGAAATCAAATACTTACCTGCTAGAATCTCTTAGGTAATGAAGGTCATATTTCAGAACTCAGTAACATTATTTTAGAAAAGCAACTATGTACCTCCCAGATAAGGAAGCCTAGGAAATGCCCACACAGGATAAGGAAGTTTAAGAAATGCCCATACTGGATAAGAAAGCCTAGGAAATGCCTACACACAGTCCTGAAACAATTTTCTGATTTTCAAAATAAAAATTCATTTGCTGATAGAATGAGCAATCCACCCCAATGCATTTCAGAAAGATAAGAAATACTCACTTCTTTACTTCCTTTAAGATGCTGATCTCAAATGAATGCTGTAAGACTGTGTGGCCTTTTCAGATCATAATTTCCTGTACTGATATGCAAACTAGACCCATTGACACAAAGATGCAACATTTATTCAATGGTAGAGTCTGTTATTTATACTGTTATCAGTTTAAATTGTTATCAATTTACTTTATCATGCTCCAATTGCCTCTACTAATTTACATGTTTCTTTTCTTTTTTCTTTCCTTTTCTTCTTCTGAGACCAAGTCCCACAAAACCCAAGATGGATTCTAACTCAGCCTTTTTAGAAGAAGACAACCTTGGATTCCTGAATTCTAAGATTCTACCCCCCCCCCCAGTACTGAAATTAGGGATGCCCATGCCTGTTTTTACATGGTGTTGAAGATAAAACAGCTCCTGAGCATATGGACCTATGCCCTCCATACACACAAATGTGCATGCACTGGATATACAAAAGATTATTTTTATCACTTAAGAATTGTGATGTCCTTTAGGCACAAGCCTTAGTAGTGAGTCAAGTTTTCCTTGATTCTGGACTGGGTCTCAGCAGGAATACCACCCCCCTCACCCCCCAACCCCCCCCCCCCCGCCTTGTCAGGTACATGTAGAAGGGATCAGCTCATAACATGATGCGATTGGTTCTATCATCCCTAAAAGCCTCACTAGACATTTTTTAATAAAATAGGATATCATGTCAAAGTTCCAAATTTTAAAGTGTCTTTTAAACCATCATTCTGAAGTATTAAACAGACTGTCTGGTTCTTATCTTTTCTGAGGAACTCTGGACATTAAGGAACATTCTAAAGACTAATGGCATTTTAAAGGAGAATCCCACAGGACAATGAAGGGTCTATAGCATTGCGTCTGGTACTAGGAGATAGTAAGATGGTAGGCAGTCAGAATCATTGATCATTTACAGAATTCTAGCTAAAATGGGGAAGTGAAAACCTTAAAGCTAATTTTAGATTAAATGTAAAAAAAAAAAAAAAAGGTCCACTGTACACATAAAGAAACAAGGCTGGAAGCCCTTTAAAGCCAGGATCCACAGTCATTTAGGTAAACATTGATTTGTCACCTATTATATACTTGGCACACATGAATAGACTATAATCTTCAGGTGAACGGTCCAGCCAAAAGCAATGATCAGAGCAAAAGCTGTGTCTGCAAACAAAATCCAGGAAGCAGGTTGGTGTCATACCACAAAGTGTGTTCTGCCATGGTGTGGAGTCAGTTCCCCTGCTTGAGCCTTCCTTGACCACAGGCGATGAGTCATTGCTTCCTCCATCCCTGCAGTTCCCTCTTCTTCCCTCCACTGTAGCTTGCCCTGGTCACTGGGCGATGTCTGCTCTTCCTTAGATTGTAGCCATAACACCCCAGCACAAAGCCCGGTGATAGAAGGCAGTTAATATATGTGATTTAATGATCCACTTGATCATGAGTAAGAGAGTGAAGAAAGTGGCCTGGGTAAAGCCTTTTGTTAGGGTACAGGCCTTGCCCTATTGCATTAAAAAGGACTCAGGTCAACATTGGCTTGACACAGATCCTTCACTCAACAAAACCCTCTTTTTATCAGCCTCTTCAGTGTGGAACTTGAGACAACACAGAAGAACTTTCTATCAATGATTACTCCAACTTAGTGATTCGAAGAGTGAAGAAATCCATGGAAAATCCATCTTTTCATCTTACTAAAAACTTATTTGCCTATTCAAGCTTCTCAGGGGCAAAGTTAAAAATTATATTTAAAGGAAAATAAAATAGGCACCTTAGAAAACAACTCTACAGCCTCTGTCCGCCTCCTTTCCCCCTTCCTATTATTTTGAGACAGTCTCACATTGTCCAGGTTGACCTTGAACTCTTGATTCTCATGCCTATTTTCCCCAAGTGCTGAGATTGATGGCATCTAGTTCTAGTACCCATGGCATTCATCTTTCCATATAATGGGATATCCATACCAACGACCACACACTGTGTTACTTCAGGCTCATTAGCAGGTGCCTTTCTGTGACTTCCTTTTTTTCTAAAACAAGAAGTATTGAGTCAGCAATTTAACCAAAGGGAAATCCCTGGGCTGGGACTATGAATAATGAAAGCTTACCAATGTTGATAAAAATCCCAGCACTTGGGAGTCAGAGGCAGGTGAATTTCTGTGAGTTCAAGGCAAGCCTGGTTGGTCTACAGAGAGAATTCCAGTACAGTCTCCAAAGCTACAGAGAGACATCTCAAAAAACCAAAACAGAAAGAAAAAAAAAATCAAGAAAAAAAATCAAATTTCCCTTTAGAGGCTTGAGACCAAAAAGTAAGTGTCATTCTAAGAAGCCCAAGTGGTTTAGAAAAGATTGCTTCTAGAAATCCTGTGGCAGTTAGTATTTCAAATTTGATTCTTGAGATGTCTCTGAGTTCCTTAGTGGACTGAGAAGTAACTGAGTTCAAAATAAACAGCTAGCCAAGAGGGGGCAGGGTTGGTAGCTTGATGACTAAAGCTCTTCCTGAGGAAATATGGAGATCTAAGTTCAGATCCCCAGAACCCAAGTAAACACAGGACATGTGATCACAAGTTTGAGGCCAGGATGGGCTTCATAATGAGACCCTACCAAAGCAAATAAACAAACCCAATAAACAAATAAAGTTATGGTAAAGAATATGATAGTGTGACTCAGGAAGACTAGCTATCTGCTCCCAACTTTATTCTCAAGGTCATTGTAGGGGTCCAATACCAAAGCTTAGCACAGTTCTTAGAACAGAATAAATACTTAATATGATTAAATTTCATGGGGTTGTGTGTGTGCATGCGTGCATGTGTGTGTGCGCGCGTGTGTGCACCTGTGTATACACGTGTGGCACACAGAGGCCTGAAGTTGCTTTTTGACATCTTCCTTAGTCAATCTCTACTTTATTGAAGCAGGGTCTCTCATCTGCATCCAGAATTTGTTGATTGGCTATTCCAAGGAGGGGACTAGTTGGGGAGCATCCCCTGACTCTACCAAGTGATGGGATTATAGGCAGATACTACCACACCTGGTTTATTCTACAAAATGCTGGAGATCAAACCCAGGGCTATGTGTACCCTAAGCAAGAACTATGTCAATAAAGCTGTCTCTCTAACCTGAAGTTTTTATTCTAAAGAATGTGTCCTACAAATTTCTTCTTAAGAGGGGAGAGGGAAACAAAGAGTGGGCGGGGGGAGCAAGGGGAACTGGGAGGGAAGGTGGAGGGAGAAGAAAGGAATGAATTTCCCTTTCTTTTCCCTGAGTATCTATTTCCCTAAACGTTCCAGAAATTGGACTCAAGGCTCGGGAAAAGGGTCAGATGACCCATTCCACATTTCCTCTTTCTGCTTGCTATTGGAAGGTGTTGGTTCGTCTCTGAAAGACAGCGCCATTTAAACTACCTTGCCAACAACTCATTCTGGCCCAAACCACCACATTCGTTTGAAACAAGAAGTGTGCTCAGTGGTTCAGGGTGACCCAGTTAAGAGCAGTCCCATTTAAAACTATTAAGTGTGGTTTCCTTTTCAGTGAGGTCATCCTGTTTAACCCTCTGGACTGAAACAGCCTATAAGACAGTTTCTCTAACAGCTGATTTTAGCCCATTTCTTGGTGGACCAAAGTGCTCAACTCTTTAAGAATACTGTCTTAAAGTGAGAAGGAAGATGCTGGGGGTTGGGGTGGGGAGGGTGTGGTTAAAACCAACAGTAAGATGCCAGTGTCTAGGGAAGAGGACTCAAGTGGTTGCAAAGGACAGGCTGGAAGTGCCACCAAGGAGGGAGCTAGAAGAAGCCCCATCCATGTCCTCACTGTTCAGTGGTTCTGTCCTTGCTTAGCAGAGACTGTGAGAAAGAGAACATCTAATATGTTTGTTGCAGAGACTGTGGGCCTATGCTCCACCATGGAAAAACAAGAGCTCTGAGGGCTCAGTGCAATTCCAACCTGTTTGCAGAGTGGTCACAATGCTACCTTCCTAGAAACATATGCGGAATAAACAGTATAGTCCTTATTTAAAATATGGGCTAAAAGATTCTAAGTGAGAAATGTTAGGTGGAGTGGCAAGTGTGTGATCAGCAGTCTTTCATGGAGCAAGCCCTCCACAGAAAATTAGAGGACCACACACTCGGGTGCCTCTATTTCTTCCACACATCTCCAACAGGAATGTATAGTCAAAGTGGTCGTAAGCATTAAAAGTCCTTTAGTTCAGACTGAGATAAAACAGAAATTTGTGCTCTGACTAGCAAAGTGAAAAACAAGATACAGAATGATACTACATAGATAGTAAAAATTATTTTTCTATTATTATATCTATCAATCTATCTGCTTTGTCTATCAACGGAAAATTCATTAAAGAACTTTTTAAAGTTACTTCTATAGATGAATACATTTGAGGATGAGAAAGAGGATCTTTACATTTTGTATTTGTGGATATATATATATATACACATATATATATGTATATATATATATATATTATTCATATGTTTGCCATAAGCATCCCTTGAATCACATCTTATTTGAATAGCTTCACAACTGGTCCTGAGGAGCAGCCAAAATTCAGAACCATTGGAGACAGCTAGCTGTTAGTTTATGTTAGTTTAGTGGCCATTAAGGAACTGTTTAAACACATGTTTGTTGACCCTGTGGATTCTCTCAAACTAACTGCTCTTTATGGCTTCTCTTGAAATCTCCCTCCAGCAAGCAAATAAGCACTTTCAAGACAGGACCATCTTTGGGATAACATTGGTCTTCTGAAACTAGATATAGAGCCCCAATGTGGAGAACATCTCAGATCTGCTGTGCTTATCCCTGTATCAAAATTACACCTTTTCCCTTTCTTGCCCTTCCAAATGTTTAGTCCTGGAATATTCCAATCTGATTTAACTGCAGATGAAGACAGCAATCAGAAAGCCTGCACTGAGGGTTGCAGCAAGGTTCTCAAGCTCATGACCTAGGGTACCCCACATATCAGGGTGAGTTGACAAGTGAATTAGTGGGAGGGGGTGAGTCCTGAGGGAAAGTATCAGAACACAAAGTACTTAAATGACTTCTTTTGAGCCAACATGTTAGCTGGATATTAATTTTATAGCTAACTCCCAAGACTATTTATGTGTTAATGGAATGATTCTTTAAATCAAGATTCAATCTCTAATTATGGAACTACAGGTACACTGCTGGTTGAGGAGATATTTTGGGAAAATGTAGTCTTCTTGGGTTTCCCCAAATCCATGAAATAAGTGAGCAACTCACCCAAACACTGCATTTGCTCTCCGGCTTGGAATACCCAAAGTCCTCTAAAAATCTTGCAGAGCCTTCATTGTCTATCACTTGAAATTCCTCTCACTAGGTTGGTCTCTCCAGAGTGAGACAAGAGAGGAAACCTCTGCGTTCCATCACCTCTTCATACTTAACAGTATTAACTGTGCAAACCCAAAGGAATGCTGGCTTCCATGCACTCCACCGATGGATGTTTTCAGTCTGAAACAGTGAGCTTCACTCGACTTTGTGGATGGGATGTGTGTGACTACTCCGCCTAATCTACAGTGGGTACTCTGTTCTTCCATTGGAAAGTAACTTGAAGATGAGTGTAGAAAATAAAATGACAATAGCTTTGCAAAGGAAAGACACATCCACCTGGAAATGTAGTTTTAGTGCCCATAATATAGCAAATGCTTTGCCTTCATTTTAAGTGGTCACTTTGCTTTCCCCGGAACTCTTTGGAAGTACCCACTTCTAGAACCCTCCAAGTGAAAGTGAACTCTCCTCTCAAGTGTATTCACCATCAATAAATGCCACAGAAACAGGCAATGGCATTGCTGTAACAGAAAGGAACATCTCTCCTTCATCTTTGCCATACAAATGCATTGCTTTAAAACAATTCAACTGGAATCCCATAGACTAAGACTGACCCAGGTAATCTTTGCCAGACTGAAAGGCATAGTGTAATCACTTCTCTAATGATTCTGTTAAAATTCCAGCATAAGGCCCCAAAGACCATCTTCTGTCTTTTACCCAAAATAACTGTGGTTATTTATTAGAAACACAGAGGTGACCAAAGCCTCAGAGTGGAATTCAACTCAAATTCTGGCACTTTTAAGAACTATAACCATGAACCATCTAATAGGAATTCCACAAATACAAAAGTTTTGTTTTTTTTTTTTTTTAGTAGGTTGAAATGGTTAGTAACAGCAGCCCATTCAACTAATCATGGTTGATATTAAGAAATTGTTACCAAAGGGATCATTACATCACAGAGGACCACATGTGTAAGAAGACAGGCCCTATGAGGACAAGGCCAGCTAGGAGAAAGTTCTCCAGAAGGATTTCACACTACATGTAGTGTTCATGACTGTAATCCCAGCACGCAGGGAGCTGAGACAGTAGGATTGCCATGAATTCAAGATGGGGGGGGGTGTGCATAGTAAGTTCAAGACTAGTCTAGGCTGTAGAGTAAGACCCTATCTCAAAAAATAAACAAACAAAAACCAAACCTGGGCCTATCAACAATTATCTCTCTACTCCCCTCACTTTTCTCTCTACCTTAGCCCAGTACTCTCCCAGCAACCTCAACCCCCTAATTCCTAAACCTCTCTCCTTCCTCTAGTCTTCCTTTGATGCTTTCTTTCCACTTTGCCTCTCAGTAGGAGAGCTTTCTTAGCAACTGCATCTATTGGTATTGGGTAATGCAAAGTTCTTTGCAAACTCCAGAAATAGCTAAGGAGGCCTGTCATGGGAGAATGCCCTCTGGTATAGAGTCAGTGAAGGTATGCAAAAAACAAAGCCTTGAAGTATGCATGCAGCTCTGGGGCTCCATTGTTCAGGGGAGCAAGTCTAGTAGAAATGGCATCTTTCTGTGCAGGGAACATATTAGCAGCCCCTCTCATGGAAAAAAGCTTAAAAATCCGAGGATCAATAAGTTGACAAATAAAAATCTTCAAGGCTAAAGCTCTGGGGATTTTGTTCTATTTGTTTCCACTAACATCAAAATATCCTTTAGTGTCTTTTCTTGGAGAAAAATACATATATACTAACAAGGACAGGGTGGCAGAGAAATCAATTAACTGTGAAGATTCTGGAAACTCAGGCTCTACCGCTCATAGCCACAAGTTACTATGAAGCCTAGGATGACCTTGAATTTCCCTAAGATGATGCTGATCTCTCTCTCTCATAACTACTGTGGTACACACATACACCACTGGGCCAAGTTTATTGAACCTACGACTTCCTCCCCAGCCTTATAAGACTTTTGTGTCTATTCTTATAACAACAAATTAGGAAGGGAAAAAAAAGCCTCTGATTTGTGTGGTGCCTTTGGAGCAATTATTCAGTAAAAAGATCAATCAAATGTGCACCTTATGCTTTGGAAATCTGGAGATGGAGATTGCTGGAGGAGGAGATGGCCAGCATTGGTAGCTTCGTTCACTCTAATCATCTGGGTGCCAATTATGGAAGTCTCTAAAGGAATTAGAATACCAAAAGTAAGTAAATTTACCTTATATTCACCAACAAAATCAGCCTTCCGGGCATTGAAGCACACTCCTGTTAAAGTGGGTGTTTTCAGTGTCATTTAAATTCCAATTCGCACTCAAAATAATAACCCCAAGGACAACGCACAAGGCCTTATTAAGCCCTGCTCTGGGAATTCATGCAAGAGTGGTGGTGAGAGCACATTAAGCATAGCAAGAAAGCATCTCAAGCCTGCTCCCTCCTTCCCTCAGATAGAAATCAATAAGCTTTTGACCACAGCACTATCAAAAAGCAGATGTTCAGCAGACCAGCCACACCTGAGACTTCACATCCTTTCCCATTAGAACTGCTGACGGTAGCTTTTGAATCAGGCTGGATCAATCACATATAAAAGATATATCTCATATTCTCTAGCACACACTTCCGCTCTCAGAATAGACTGGGCTCTTGTTTTGGAAGGCTGACTTTCAAAAGAATCAGGAAAGTATGCATCTAAGGGACCCAAGCATGCTTTTCCTCTTTCATGACTTCCACTCTGTGACTGAGATATTTAGAAGATTTTAAAAACTTAGGTCTCAGGGCTTTACTGCATTATCATAAGGACTAGAGTTCAGATCCCAGCACCCAAGTAAAAAGCTAGATGTCTCCAAATACCTGTAACTCCAGCACCTGCACCTATGTTCATTCACACACACACACACACACACACACACACACACACACACACACACAAGAATAATCTTTAATAAAAAAGCAGCGTAGGCCTCTTACTCAAAGAAGTACTCAGCTATTAAGAAAAAGTAAGTTTTGCTTGTATTTTTGATATAGTGTATACAACACATCAAGCATGAGTGCTTGTCATGTGTGTAGTCAACAAGCAAATGTCCCCTCCTTTCCTGAGCTGGTCAGATATGCAAGGGGAAATCAAAAAGGAGAAGCAGGGTTGGTCGCTTGGGGGAAATCCCTATGTGTCAGGTGGTACAGACAGGATTGCTGACAGTTTGGGCTCTAGTGTGAGACCGTAGAGGGAGAGGGAGGGAATGAGGAAGGGATGGAGAGAGGAAAAGAGAGGGAGTTTCAGAAATTTGTTCACAAGGCTGTATTTTTCATTCAATTATAATTCCCCCATGTCTCAAAGTATTTTATAGCTGGCCATTGATCTTTCCCAATCACAGTGAGCTATCAAGAGTGCTGAGTAACTGTCATCCATCATTTTCTTTGTTTTGTTTTTGTTTTTTATTTTTTTCAAGACAGGGTTTCTCTGTGTAGCTTCAGAAGCTGCCCTGGAACTCGCTCTGTAGACCAGGCTGGCCTTGAACAAGAGTCTTGGTCCAGTTTTCAGATCTTAATAACTAAATCTGAAGTCAGAGTCTCTGATTGGATTTCGATTTATTGTCTGAATTGCAAAGTCTTAATACTTCTATGCATACAGTCCCTGTGCTCCTCGGAACTAGAGAGGCATAGATTACATTCTATACACATGTGGTGTGTGCAGAGTGTACATGTTCACATGTATGTGCATGTGTGTGAAGGTATTCGCGCGTGTGGAGGCCATCAGCAGCCTCAATGTTGCTCCATTTGAGCAGTTCATTTTATGTTGGGGACAGTCTGTCACTGGCAGACATCTGGGTCTAGTCTTGATGACTAAGCAAAGCCGGCAAGCAGTGAACTTCAGAAGCATATCTCTGCTTCCTCAGTATAGACCACATGCGATTAGTATACATACCTCCCCAGTGTATAGAACACAGGCAGGCCCCTCCATGACTGACTTTTAAAATGGGCAATGGGGGTCAGACTGGGATTCTCATATTTGGGTGGCAAGCATTTTACTGTCTGAACTATCTCCTTAATCTCTAGATTATATTATTTAAATGACAGGTCACCAATATTAAACAGGGAAAAATAAACATTAATAGACAATTTGAATCTCTTTCCTTCACCCTATCCCTCCTTTTTCTGGATAGTTCTCATTCTCAGGTATACATTTTACACATGTAAACATATTATAACCTGTTATAATGTGTTATATATAATATAATGTTTGTGCATACAAACTCCTAGTCCCAGAATCACTTAAGGAAAAAAAAATTCAGTTGTGAAAAATATGACACAAATTTAAATATAAATGAGTGATTTTTGATATAGGTGTTCCATTCATACTGCAATTCCATCTCAGGACCCAACCTGCATGAAACACTTTGGTGTCATCTTTCAGAATGATCCAAAACAGGACAGAATTTTTAACAGTTTGAAGAAAACAGAAACTAGCAGGAGGCGAGGGAGGAGAGTATACTGACTTAAAAAAATATTTTCAATTTTAAAAAAGGAGAAGAAGAGGGAGAAACTGGGAACTGTCTCAGCAGCTGATTATGTTGAGGGATGCTTCTGAAGACTTGTAGAGTCTAAGAAGATGAGTCAGAGGTCGCATGCACTCTCTGTGGCTAGTAAAAGTTGGACTGTTGCCATAATTATCATTAATGTCTTTGTCACATGCCCACCACACTGAGTCTCATTCAAAGCAACACAAATGCCCTGTTCCCGGGAGATAACATCTCAGGCAACCCTACCACAGTCAAGGTTTGAGTGTGAAATGAGTGTGCCCTTCAGCACGGACCTCTCCTTCTTGCTCAGTTTTTCCTATATGACAGTTTGTGGCAATGACACTCCCACGCACGGAGAAGCAGGCTCTTGAACCTGAATTTGTCCAAAGAGACTAGGAATAGAGGAAATGCATCCTTTGCCTCTGGTGTCGGTCACAACTGAGCTCTGGCTGCTTTCCTATTCTGTTATATGCACACATAAATCTGTGTCTGTGTCTGTGTGCGCACGTGCACACACGCGCCTGTACACACGTGCTCTATATTGTCATTTGTTTTAACAGTTTTTTAACTAAAATTTTCAATTTCATTTTTTAAAATGTGTATGTATTTTCTCAGTTTACTTTCTATTGGTGTGATAGACTTGTAGAGAAAAGGGTTTGTTTGGCTTGCAGGTCAGTCCATCAAGCAGGAGCTTGAGCAGGAACCTGGAGGCAGGAGTTGATGTAGAGATCATGGAGGAACTCTACTTGCTCAACATGGCCTGTTCAGCCTGCTTTCTTATATCATCCAGGATCAGCTGCCCAGGGAGCACCACTCATAATTATATGGGCCCTCCCCACATCAATCAGTGATCAAGAGAATGCCCTGTACTCTTGCATATAAGCCAATCCGATGGAGGCGTTTTCTCGATTGTCCTTCCTCTTCCCAGATGACTAACTTGTGTCAAGGTGACAAAACACTAACCAGCACAGGTATGAACCAGGCCATCTAGGAAGTCAAACAGCACCTAAAGTCTTTCTATAAAACAAAATAAGCAGTCTGCCACTTATTGGGCTCCAAGCAATCACTTTCCATGCTTACACTGCTTATTTTACTTCTTTGTATTTCTAGAGAATTAGCTATTACTTCTTAGACTTTTCTCCTATGTATTTGACCTGCTGCATACTTATTAAGGAAGACAGAAGTGAAATGTCTTACACCAACCTCTTGCCAGACACACGCGCACACACACACACACCCACTCCATTCTTCCAATATTGACTTCTTATTCAGTTAACCTTCAGTACTTAACATGATCCCATAAGTATCATTCACAGGCAAAACATAATCTCACTTTGACTTTACTTCCCTTTTTGTATAACTTTTATTTTTACTAGCTAATAATGACCACCATTCTGGTTTTCTGTCTCCCTGTCATTAGCTCTTGCTGGGCTGTCTATTAACCAACCACATCAAATTGTGCATTAATGCATTCCCTCCTCTACTCTTAGATCAGTCAAGCGGAGAGAGCTGAAGGCTGGTGCTCAGCTCCATTCCTCCTTTGTATTCGGTCCCAAGCCCCGACCTATGAAAAGTGCTACTCAGTTAGGGTAGGTCTCCCACCTCAATTAACCTAACCTAGAAATGGCTCATAGATAAGAACAGAGGTTTGTCTCCTGGTAAGTCTAGATCCTGTGGAGTTGACAATCAAAATTAACCATCAAATCTTTCTTCAATTTTTCACTGCTCTCTTCTTGGGAAACTTGTTTTGGTTGAGGCTGGATCTCCTGGATGGATTCTCCAGCTCTTTTGTTTTATGTTTGTTTTCAGTTTTTGCTGCTTCTTCAGGAAGATTTCTCCAACTTTATCCTCGGATACTTAAAAAAAAAAAAAAAAAATGCTTGGCCTTCGCATGGTTTATAACAGAATTTGTTATTGCTTTTCTGAGCATTTTTCTGCTGAATTTCCTATTTGCTTTGCTGCTCTTTTTTTCTTTTCTTCTTTTTGTTTCTTGTTGTTGCTGTTGTTTGTTCATAGGTCTTTGCCTGGCATTGTGGTTTGAATCTAGAATGGCCCCTGTTGACTTGTGTTTTGTGTGCTGTTCTCGGCTAGTGTCACTATTTTGGGGACAGAGAGCCTTAAGGAGGTAGGGACTACCTGACAGAAGTACATCACTAGGGGTGAGCATTTGACAGTTATATACAACTCCCCCAGCTCAGGCGTCCTCGCAACTTTCTTGTCAACCATGATATGAGAAGTTTCTAACACGTGTTCCCATCACCATGAACTCTACCACGCCTTCCTTGCCATGAAGGGTCATACTTCCTGAAACCATCAGCCAAAAAGAATCCTTCATCCCTTATGTTGTAATTTGATCATAGTGAGACAGACATTACTAACGTATTGATTTCAGCCTCTCACCCCACATTAGAAGGACTTTATTTAAGCAAGGAACATAAGTGTGGAATATTCCTTTACCCTGTCTAAATATATGTCACGGTGATTGGTTTAATAAAGAAGCTGACTGTCCTATAGCTAGGCAGGGTAAAGTTTGGTGGGAGAACCAGACTAAGAGGCTGTTGGGAAGGAGATGAAGAGAAGGAAGATGAATGTGCCATGATGAATGAAGGTACTGCCATATCGCAGAGGGTAGATTAAAAAAATACTGCTCATTTAAATTGTAAGAGCTAGTTAATAGCCGTCTAAGCTATCAACTGTGTATTTATAATTAATGATAAGTCTCTGTGTGGCTATTTGGGAACTGGCTGGTGGGACAGAAAAGTCAGCCTACATCTAAGAGCCAATCAAAATCATTCTAGGTAATTCATATGTCTGGGTAGGCTTTGCTTGTCGTCCTATGACAAGAAATATTTGCTGGCTATAACAGTGCCAGAACTTATAGGTCTTTCTTGCTAGGCTAGTCAGATTTCCCATAGAATAACCCTTCTATTTCTAGCATGGAAATAGTGTGTGTGTGTGTGTGTGTGTGTGTGCGTGTGTGTGTGTTGCACATGAGCATATGAGCATGCAGGTGCACTCACACACACATGCACACACACACACACACACACACACACACACACACACACACACACGGTTCAATCCCCAGTGCCAAAGAATAAAACAGATGTGGTGGCACAAGCCTATATTCCCAGCTCCCAGAAGGAAAAGGAAGAAGGAAAAGGCATTAAATATCATCCTTGGATACATAGTGATTCTGAGACCAGCCTGGGATACAAGAAACTCTGTCTCAAAACCAAATAAATAAACAGAGCCTCTAAGCTGGCTTAATGGGTAAAGTCACTTACCCTACAAACTTGATATCCTGAGTTTGATCCCAGGAACCCAAGGTGCAAGGAGAAACTGACTCCACCAAATTGTCCTCTGTTCTGCATATGTCTGCCCCCACACTATACACAAGCATAAACACAGTAACAATATACAATTACATGTTTATTAAAAGTATATACTAACTAATGTGAACTAATGTGAATGGAGAGATTGCTTTAGAGGGTCTCAGACAGGCACTTAATTTCATTTAAAATCATAGCAGTAATAGAGATATTTACTAGTTAATGACTAATTAGCATCACTGAGGGAGACTTTAGAAGGAAGAGTTGAGTTGTATCTGGAAGGTTCTATGGCTGAAATCACATTGTTAGGCTCAGGTGAGACTTGACCCAGGTTGTCTTTTCTCCCTGACAGTTGCTGCCTTTGGCTTTTGTGATGGCTTGTTTTATGTTAATGTGACACTAGGTAGAGTCATCAGAGAGGAAGGAGCCCTGGCTGAGAAAATGCCTCTAGAAGATTAGACTGTAGGCCAGTCAGTTGAGCTTTTTCTTAGTTAGTTATCGATAGGGGAGGGCCCAGCCCATTGTGGTCAGTACCATCCCTGGCTGGTGGTCCTGAGTTTTATAAGAAAGCAAGCTGAGCAATCCATGAGGAACTAGCCAGTAAGCAGTACCCCTCCACAACCTCTACATCAGTACCTGCCTCAGGTTCCTGGCCTGTTTGAGTTCCTGTCCTGACTCCCTTCAATGATGAACAGTGATGTGGGATTATAAGCCAAACAAACCTTTTCCTCTCCAAGTTGCTTTGGTTATGCTGTTTCATCACAGCAATAGTAACCCTAAAAAAGATCCTAAATAAGATAGTTTTCCATCTACATTTTATATTCAGGCTTCTAAAATGACAGTGACATTGAGATATTGCAGAACATCAAGGAGAATAATTGCTTCTTTTGTTGTCAAATATAATGGCCACTTTGCTCAGAAATCCTCCAGAGAGGCTCATATCCAAGTAGCATCCTACACATCTGTAACTTTATCCAAAGGCAAAATGAAGGATACTTCCTCTCATCAGTATCACACAACAATCACTAGCTTTAATTAAGAATCGAATGACACAGGCCTCCATAATTGGAGAATTCATTTAGTGGGCTCTTACAAGGTAAGTGATTTCCAATTTCTTGAATTTAACTCAGTGCCCCATGACCCTAAGATTTCCAGAAATCTACTTTTGATCATGCTTGACTATAGTCCAGGGAGCAAACCTTGTCTGGGTTTGAAATCAGGAAGACACTGACAGTACATCCAGGAAGCAGATGTACTTTTGTTGTACAAAGTTTACATATCTTAGTAGATTTAAACCGAGCTATAAACAGAGTCAATTGCCATTTCTTGACTATTTATATAAATTAAAGGATGGCTTAACTTAATTTCTTCCACTTGTACCCTCTGGCAATAAAGTTTGCTAAAGAGTTCAGTTCTCTTTTCAAAAGAATGCCTATCATCTTCTGATATTTAGCTGTAATTTCTTGAGGTGGTTTATCTTGGAGCTATAATGATCTAATTAAGAAAACCTCACTTTGGACATAACTTCCCCATCCTCAGAACCAGTGTCTACCTATCCCAGAAAAGACCAACAAACTAAAAAAAAAAAGACCTGAATAGGATTTCCACCAAACCTAGTCACAAGTCAGATGTAATTTAAATTAAAGGATTCTGATAGTGTAACCAAAATATACAAAACAGATGCAGTTACCTTTGAGCATGGATTATTGGAATAAAATACCAACAATAAACCCTAACTCCTGCACCCAGAACCAAGCAGAAAGGGGCTCCTAAATTCAAGGAAAATATGTTCATGATTCTTTACCAGTATTTGCATGCACATATTTAAAATAAATATATAATAAATTATATACAATATAAATAGGTATTTTCTAGAATTCCCCCTCTTGTGTGTGTGTGTGTGTGTGTGTGTGTGTGTGTGTGTGTGTGTGTGTGTATGTGTGTGTACATTAGTGGGTATATGTATGTGATGTATGTTGTGTGTACATGCATATCAAGGACAGAGGTTGATATTGGTATGTTCTTCTAGCATTCAGCAGATATATTTATTTATTTACTTATTTAGAAATAGGGTCCCACTATGTATCCCTAGCTGGTCTAGAACTGCCAATGTAAACTAATATGGTTTCAAACCCACAGATATCCACCTACTTTCCAAGTGCTAGTACTTTCCATGCCTGGTCTCTTCCTCATTTTTTGAGACAGGGTCTCTCACTGTCTTAGGGTTTCTACTGCTGTCAAGAGACAGCAGGACCACAGCAATTCTTATTAGGAAAACATTTCATTGGGGGGGCTCACTTACAGTTTCAGAGATTCAGTTCATTACCATCATGGCAGGGTGTATGGTAGTGTGCAGGTATTCATGGTGCTGGCTACATCTTGATCAGAAGGCAACAGGGAGTTCACTGTGACTACTGAGAGTAGCTTGAGTATAGGAGAACTCAAACCCCCACAGTGACACACTTCCTCCACAAGGCCACACCTACTCCAACAAAGCCACACCTCCTTATAGTGCCACTCCTTATGAGCTTATGGGGGGCAATTACATTCAAACTATGACACTCACTAAACTTGGAACTCACTAATTCCTTTAGCTGGGCTGGCCAACAAGCCCAAGAGGTCCTCCTATCTCCTCTTCCCCAGTATTAGGACTATAGTCAGGTGCTACACCAACGTTTTGTTTGCTTGTTTAATTTGGGTTCTGGAGAATGAAATCAGATCGTCATGTTTGTACAACAAGCCCTTCATTTTTCCCATTGAGTCATCTCCCCATCCCAGTGAGCAGAGAATGGAGTGAAGCTAGCAAGGGTGGTGAGCAGACTCTTAAGACTACTCTCAAGATCCTAGCCACAATAGAAGCAAATCTTCTCCAGAGAGCTAATCAATGCTCAGTCCAGGCAGTGCTGGAAGGGAATGTCATAGCTGTAACTAAGGTCTCGGGTGAGCTGGCTGTTAGTTGTGAAGCTTTTCCTCTGGAGGATTGGTCTGATCAGATGAGCCATGAAAAGAGCCTACTGTGCTTTCCAAAGGGGGTGGATTTGAACCATCGTAAGCAAAACATGCAGTACAGGAGAGGCTTTCCCAATGCAGGCTTTGAAGGCAAAGAGCATCATAATGCAGCATTGGGTGTGGACATCCTAGAGCTGAGTCCAACCCCCAATGACACAGGGAACTTGGTCCCACAAAGATAAGTTTAGCCTGCAGCTTAGACGAGCTTGAAAGCCAGTTCTCCAGGGTCACCAGGATAGAGACCAGCACTTAGGTGGCAGCCTTTTAAGACTGGAGCAGAGAACATGGTTACACTACACTTGGCTTTTGCTTCATGTAATTCTGTGAATTAATACTTTTTAAAGTGCTCTTTGTGATATTTTGTTATATAACAATGCAAACTAGTGCCAAGTCCTTTTGGGGTTTTAGAGATGTTCTGCTGGAACCTCCAGCTCACTCCTGTTTGATCCAGAAAAGCCCATTCTTGTCTTTCTCTCTCCAAACCATGCCTTCTCGGAGAATCTCTGAACAAAGGGAAGATACTGAAAAGCCCCCGGTTTTGCGTTTGTGGCAGCTAATGTAGCTCCTCCCCCGAAGTTGTCAGCAGCACAAATCCCCACCCAAGCATTCCAGCTTTTGACCATACTTGGGCACAAACCCAGCTTGGGGCAGACAAGTTATCACTCCCTGTCTACTGGTTATAAAAAGCTCCCTGCTTTAGTTTAGGTATGTGGCTTCTCTTGCCTTGATCTCTGGGACTGGAGAACTCACCCGGGAGTTGCTTTGCTCAAATAAACCTATTCTTTTACTCTTTTAATTTGGCATGATCTGGCTTACTGTGTTGGCAGAGAAACCAATTATTGGGGTACAGAAAACCTATTAAGTGGGAGTGTTGGTTGTAGGCTGTCCCACAGTCCCCCTCAAGTAAACACACTGAGGCTTATCGTAATTATAAATGCTTAACAAATAGCTCAGACTAGCTTTTACAACTTAACCCATTTCTATTAATGTGTGTGCTGCCCCAAGGCTTGTAGCCTTTACTTCTATCCCATTTTGTGTGTCCGACTCATTCTCCTGGCCGGTAACCCTTCTGACTCCACCTTTAATCGTCCTATCATTCTCCATTTGGCTTTTCCAGACTAACTTTATCTTGTTCCGCTACTGGACAGTCAGCTTGTTTATCAAATCAATCATAGCAACATATATTCACACAGGATACAGAAGGATTATTCCACAGCAGTTGATGGGTTCTATTTATTAGTTTTTTGTTTTGTTTTGTTTTTGTTTTTGAGACAAAGTCCCACTATAGCTCAAATTGACCTCAAACTCATAGTTCTTGTGAGTGGTGGGATTACAAACATGGGAATCCTGTTTGTAGAGATGGTCAACTTATTTTTAATGAGAACAATAATTCATTTGTTTTCATTGCTACTTTGGCATTATGTACATGAATATAACAACCACCATCTGTTTATTCATTGACCTGTTTCTCGTTTGAAGGAATTATGAATAAAATTGTCAAGGAACTTTTGTCCACTACTAGAAGTGCATAAGGAAGCAAGGTTCGGGAATCTATCACCTCAGTACCACAGCCCCCTAGAGTCATGAGTTCTAAGCCCTGGGGATCCTGAAATGGATTGGTTTGCCTATTTCTCCTGCCTGCTTTGAACTTTCTAGCAACCCTACTACTCATGCACATTGCCTAAAGAAAACCTGGAGACCATGCAAATGCACAGAACAGAAATGAGGGGATTGACCTTTACCCTGGCTGCTAATTCTAAGACATGCGCATCTGGTATTCAGCAATCTGAGACTTCCTACCAGTTCTCATTGCCTTTCTATTCCTTCCCTGAAAAAAAGTATGTGTGTGTTGGGAGGGGGGCTGCTTGATTAAATCAGAGTTTTGTTAAAGTCAAGAACCAGAAACAAAACAGAAAAGGAGCAAAGGTGAAAAATTGGCTTGGCTAATTGTTCTGATTGCCTTATTCCAAATCTACCTTGCCTCAAAATCCCATTCTCTGTTGATTAAAAAAAAAAAATAGCACCAAGTTACCAATAATATGTATATGTACATATATATTATTAATATATTTCTATTGATATTGATTTATATCAAGTGTGTGTGTGTTAACTGCAAGAATGGGTGTAATTCAAGAAAAGTAGACCTCTGAGGTAATTTGAATTAATGAAGAAACTGGCACTAGATGTGTGATGTGAGAAGAGAGACAAATTTTTCCAGACAATTAAAAAGAAAAAAAAGTCTTTCATAAGAGGACTATACCAACACAGATACAGGGCATAATATAACTGTCTTTAGAACCCAGCTAATTGGTCCTTGGATTCCAGACTGCTGCATATGAAGTCTTCCTATATAAAGCCAATGTTTGCCACTTCTCAAAACTCCCACTTAACATTAGGACTGCTGTCTCTCAGTAAATAACCTGACTCCTTCCTACTTTGTGTGTGTGTGTGTGTGTGTGTGTGTGTGTTCTTATACTCCTAGTATACTGGGCTCTTCCATTCGTCATATTGGGGCCTTACCCAGAACATCTGAATCTACTCCTGGCCCCCTGTGTGGTGGCAACAGAATGTTGTTAGTAAGACAGCCATAGGAATAAGTAACCTGTTAGCAGTCAACACACCCAAAGCCTAGGGAATGACTGGTTTCCTTGAGGAAAACGTGGTTGTTCCCAATAAAGCTCTGAGAATCATGACAACTATGCTGTAACTGACAGGTGATAGGCTTCACAGCCCACTGGGCTGATGCAATGGTTTGGAGACTTTACGTGTTGTTAAGCCAAACCACAAATGATTTTAAGAAACACTACAATTTGATCCATAGAGTCAGGGTAGAGCAGTGCATTTACAAATATCCATGATTCCAAAGGAATTCTAAGGGAGTAGCATCTTGGGCATAGAACATTCAAAAATTTCCTGTTGTACCAGAGTCAATTCCAGTGTATAAGATTGAGTCTCAGAGGGAGGTCAAGAATTGGTAGCCTCTGGCCATCTCTCTCTCTCTCTCTCTAGCTGTGTGTGTGTGTGTGTGTGTGTGTGTGTGTGTGTGTGTGCGTGCGTGCGTGCGCGTTGTGTGTGTTCATATAAATAAGCAGCAGTTTCTCACAGGTAAAAAAAAAAATTCTCCCTCAAACTAAGAACGTGGAAGCACCCATTTTAACTTCTCTTATTCATTTGTCAGGGTCTGAGAATTTTCTGAAGGAAGGGTCCTACCAAGTGATATAAGGAAAGTACAAGTTCCATTTGAATCCCCTTGCCCACCAAGTCAGAGACCCTGAGTTAATAGCATTAGCTATTCTACCTACAAAACAAGAAACAGTATCTCCCTGACAGCCTGATCATTTGAGGCTATACAGTGTTCCAAACAATCTACCTGTCCCACAGACCGTCGAGGGATAATAAAACATAAGCCAAATGTCTGGTTGAAATATTTAGTTGGCAATTTAGTTATGCACACATATTCAAAGTTATACTTACATCATGAAGTAACATGTTGGAAGTGAGGGTGTGGCTTGGTGGTAAAGTGCTTTCTTCTTCGGTGCAAAACCTTATGTTACATTCCCAGCACTGCAGAGCAATATTTATAATAATTATCATTATCAAATACAATTATGCGTTGACTTTTGAAACACTGTATTTTTCCATTTTCATTTTCTAAAGCTATCTTTTCCTCAATGATCACCACACACCTCCCCCCAGCAGTGTTCCAGCTTGTCATTGCCATGTCCTTCTAAGACAGAGAGCTAATGCTGTTTAGTTCGTGATCAACACTGACACTGGAAATGTCACCCTAAGTGGGAGTCATCCACTGTATCACATTTGCTCATTTTTTCATTTCCTGTAGGTCTATATTTGTAATCTCCATAATGCACCACTCACTGAATTGCATTCTTAGGTGACGTCTAAAAGGCTTATTTTTAAAAATATCTCGCACTTGCATTTCAGAGCTAAAATCAAGAGCTACTTTGTCGGTGACACACTATTCTTCCTTCTGTTTTCCCGAGTTGGTTCTGGCAGATGACCTCCATAAACACCCCAAACAGGCTCTAACTTAGAACATATCACCTGATATATCTACCACGGACAGTAATTTTCTTGTTCCAAATTCAGGTACTTCAAGAGTACAAAACCATGATGTCATAAGGATGTATCTAAAAGGTGACTTCCTTTTGTTTTTTGTTTTGTTTTTTTTTTTCTGGAACATAATTTTTGAGACAGAATATTCACCTTACATTTAGGCAAAGGGCTATATACTTAAAGCCAATACTTGAAATTAATCCAAAAATATCAGATTAGCATGTGTTCTGTTTTTCTTTCAATTGTCCCTGGAACTCCAGATCTCATCACTCTCTGTAGATTTCCATTCAGGATTCATTACAATTATCCCTCCTTTCAAAGGGAACCACAGAATTTAATGTGTGTGATTATCCACCTGAAAGGTGCCCATCCTGCTGGTTTACCAGGCAGAGTAATACTGGCCAAGAATACAGAAGAAAGAAACAAGGGTTAATTCTTTACACATTTAAAACTTTGTTTTATTTTATGTATAGTGTTTTGTTTTTGTTTGGTTTTGCCTATGTGTATGGCTGTGCATCGTGTACATGCAATGTTCATGGGCCTCAGAAGAAGAACATAGATTCCCCTAGAACTGGAGTTACAGATGGTTGTAAAACATAGAGTGGGTGCTGAGAACTTAACCCTAGTCCTCTGGAAGAGATACAAGTGCTCATAACTGCTGAGCCATTTCTCCAGCCCACATTCTTAGCACTCCATACTAGCAGTTCTTTCTCTGAATTCCATACACCAACGACTTCGAGGCTGCTTTCTTACTGAGTTTCTTCCTTTCTACGGAAGAGGGAAAACAGTGCTATGTGAAAAAGCTGCTGATCACCGAGGCCTCAAATTTGACTCCCTGGTTATTTGGAAGCACTGTTTTGAATAACTTTCAAATTGTCTTTCCCAAGACACTAGCTCATGTCCATCAAAGAGGCGACTACAGACTTTTATTTTATTCAGGGAGGAAGTGGAACAAAAGTTGCCCTTCTGTTTGACTCAAGGTAAGAACAAACATCTATAGAAGGCTTTACAGGGAAACTAACAATAAGTGAAAATAAATACCCAGCATTCCACACCAACACTCCCACCTTTCAGTCTCCAGCAGAATCCTACCGGCAACCTGTTCTTAGGATATGTTCCGTATTACCGTGTGTGTAGTTCTGTAACAGATAAAATTACAGACCACATCCAAAAGCCTCCTTCACCTATTGTAACTGTGATTAGAGGTGGGAATCACACAATCATAAACTAAATGCTATAGCATCATTTTAATAGGCCTTACTAAATAAATAACTGACTTAAATAAATAAATTCCGCCTGAATTTAAAGTTCTTTTAAAGCAAGGACAGACTCGGGCACTTAGTTCTGATACCCTTAAAGCTTTAGAAACACAAAGGAATTCCATGGGTGCACATCAGCCTTTTTACCCTGGATGTCGTCACTTTATTTTACTAAGTCTCCATTCTTTCCTCTAATAGGGAAAAAAAAAAATCACGTTTCCTTGTGTTCACACACTAGGAAATTTTGAATAAAAATTTGTGAGTGAGGAGTTGATACTGAGTTGGCTGTTCAAGATGGCCATATCCTCCTTCCCTTGCGAAAATCTGAAAATAATACTGATAAAAAGAGCAAGCCTGCTTGTGAGCAAGCCAGATGGCACAGCACCCTTCATAGAGTCTGTTAGTTTTCATGTCACCTCCTTGGAAGATTCTCCCTGGGAAAACACATGGACATGGGACATGGTGGCAGAGACAGTAAGCTGTTTGGAAGCAAGGCCCATCTTCCCAACCCCTAGGGCTGCCAAGGAATGACTTGCTTCATGTCCTTTGGGATAATTTCCCTGGCAGAGCAACTGCCCTTCTGGATGACTAAATATATCTCTCGTGGTCAACAGAAAGAAAACACAGAGGCTTCTTCATGAAGAATTTAGAAGAAACCTCAGAGCTTACCCATGTTCTCTAGAGCCACACAGTGAGTGGAATGGGTGTGTCCTGAATGGTTAGAACACTCATCTTTGGGAAAATTCTCATATTCTACTACATGTTTATTTGTAGAGATGGTCACTAAAGCATAACAAGAACCACTGTAGGCCACATGATGAAGGAGGCTTCCTAGAGTGGCAGGAAGTAGTAGTTGAATGAATATTTTGAAATCTCATACAGTCCCACTTTCTCTAAGTAATTGACAATTCCCAAAGACCCCTGATAATTAAAGCTCGATTCGGAGCTGAATAGTTGCTACTAGGGTGAGTGTATATTGCCTAAGATATCTATGTGTTTTCATTGGATTTTTTTTTTAAGACAAGCATTAAAACTGTAATTCCAGTAATGGAGAAGCTGAGGCAGGAGGATCAAAAATTCAAAGCCAACTTGGGTAACTTTGTGAGACCTCACCTCAAAATAAAAAGTGAAAAGAAGGCTGGGGATATAACATAGGGGTAAAGCACTCGGATAGCATTGCTAGGTTCAATCCCAAGTGCACCACCACACAACAAATGTTATAATCTTGTCAGATTTAGACTCACTGACAGTAGCCTGATTTGATTAAAACAAACATCAGTGTAGACTAAAGTCTGCCTTTCACATAGGCATGGTATTCTCAGAACAGTTAATAAGTGTCCATGGATACACAGCAGATGATGGGTACACTGCAGAGTGCTGGGACACTGCAAAGTGATGGGTCACAGCAGAGTGCTGGGTCACTGCAGAGTGATGGGTCACTGCAGAGTGATGGGTACACTGCAGAGTGATGGGTACACTGAAGAATGATGGGTGAACTGCAGAGTGATGGGTACACTGCAGGGTGATGATGCACTGACTGCAGAGTGATGGGTACACTGAAGAGTGATGGGTCACTACAGAGTGATGGGTCACCACAAAGTGATGGGTACACTGCAGAGTGATGGGTTCATTGCAAAGTGATGGGTCACTACAGAGTTATGGGTCACTGCAGAGTGATGGGTCACTGCTGAGTGATGATGCAGTACAGAATGATGAGTCCTAAAAGCTCCATGGAAGAACAGTGTAGGTGACAGCATATGAGTGTGTTGGAAAAAGGGCCTCTGCTTCTTTCACGTGTGCACGAGAACAAATAACTGAGAGCACTACTAAGTGGAAGCACACATTTAGACCACAAGCACCATGTACTGAGTAGAAAGCTAGAACTTCGTCGCTTGGTTTTACCAAATGCTCTTCTTCTGACTCTGCCCTAAGCTCATATCCAGGTACTGCATTTCAGGTAATCATACTTAAACCATAAGGCTCTACAGTGTATTGATAAGCAGATTTTCCTCATTCAGTAGATCCTTTGAAATAATCTCTTTTTAATGACTCCACAATTAATCAGAACAAACTGTGTCTTCTGAAATGCCTTTTTTAAGAAGTGGTGGTGGCAACACTTCCACTGATTCCAAAGTTCCTTAACTGCCACCATGAGTTATAATCTGTCTCATACAATGCCTGAACTTGCTTAGTATCAGTGCATGCTCATATTTTGTATTGTGTGTGAGAACAGACTTTTGCAAGAATGTTCACTTCCCATTGTACCTCTTAGGTATAACCAAAGAGATCCAGTGCATGGTAAGATTGAAACAAAAGGCTGGATTTAAATAAAATCTCAGCTTTTCATTGGCCTCATAATTTGATTACTGATGAATTCTATTTATTTGTTTTGTTTATTTATTTGTTTGTTTGCTTGCTTGCTTGAGACAGGGTCTCCCTTATAATCCTAGCTGTCCTTGAACTCACGCTGTAGACCAGGGTAGCCTCAAATTCATAGAGATTAGCCTGCCTCTGCTTCCCGAGTGCTGGGATTGAAAGAAAATGAGTCACCTTGAATTTAATGAGCTTGAATTCAATTTTAATTTCCCTATCTCAGCATACTAAGGAACCAATTTTTTTTCTACAGGTGTCTACAAGTTTTAAGATTACCTTTTCAAGGACAGCTTCATTGCAATTTAGTTCACATGCAATAAAAGTCACCATTTTGAGATGTATAGCTCAGATAGTTTTAGTACCCCTTCAAGGTTGTGCAAAAATCACAACTATCTAATTTTAGAATATTTCATAGCCCTAAAAAGAAACCTCACATCCATTAGCAATTGCTTTCCATGCTCCCCTCCTCCCTCCTCTGATGACCACTAATCTACTTTCTGATTCTATTGATTTGCCTATTCTGAGCATTTCATATTAATGGGAAAACATAATATGTGGCCTTTTGTGCCTGGCTTCTTTTACTCCACAAAATGTCCCCAAGGTTCATCCATAGCACTATTAGTCATGACTTCCTTCTTAGTGGCTGGCCTTTCATCATTTAAAGAGATTCTGTACTGGCTATAGCGCTAAGTCATCAGTTCTCAAGGAATAGACGAGTTCTGAGGTCCACCCATTGAGAAGAGCCCATTAACCATGAGCTTAGTAGAACATCAAGGCAAAGCTGCTGATCCTTCCAAATTGGTGATCCCATCCAAGTATGCTGTCAAAACTTAAATTTTCAAATTTGTGCAGAGGACACAGAACAGTTGGGAACAGCATTCCAGCCATCCTTGTTTTCTCTACCTAACTTAGTGGACCCTGCCATCAACACACATCACAACCTTTCTGAGTAGAAGAAAATGCTTCCAGTGTGATTTGATATGTGGCTTACCTTTTCTCTTTTTGTCTTTGTTGTTTGAAAATTTCATACATTAAAATAATGTTTTGAGCTAATGTAGCACCATTCCTTCCCTTCTAAATTCTCCCATATTTCCTCACTTTCTAAATTCTCCCGTATTTCCTCACTTTTTTTCCTCCCGGCTTCCTGTACTATCTTTGAAACTCACTGCATCCACTTAGTGCTGCCAGTATTTGCATGGGTGTAGGGCCATCGACTGGAACATGGACAGGGTAGGGGCTCATAAGGCCTCACTCCTAGCTAAGGAGACATTGCCAAGTGATGGCTGCTAGGGATGAGGTATGTGGAAGTGGAGAATCAGTTTTCTTGTGAGACTCATCTTTTAGTGGTTGATTTGCTAAGTCGTTACTATGTGGCTTACTGATCATGGTTTTTGCTCTCTATTTCCATATGTGGGAGAGGAAGGAATTTTTACAAAGTGATGTTTTACCATGGTAACCATAGATAGTAAGTCTCCATAGCCTTGTCTCCTATCATAAAGGTTGCCTTTTCTACTTAAATCTTTTAAGCATGGCACTAATTCCTTCTCCCTATAATACACCTTCAGATCATAAGAATTTTGGCTGATTTCCTTGGAGCCAGGCATGATTTTCTTTGACTATGACTTTACATATCTTACTTAATTTAAGCACACTCTTGCTGCTGTTTCAATGGTGCCTAGATGACTCAAGATCATATAGATAGTTCCTTTAGAATGTACACTGTCTCAGTTTGACTCTGTCTCAGTAGATCTGGAATGGAATTCACAAATCTTTATCATGAGTAAGTATTCTTGGTTACATAAGTAAGCATTCTTGGTCCTGTAAGTAAGCACTTTTGATACAATGAGTAAGCCTCTTGGTCCTATGAGTAAGCATTCTTGGTACCATGAATAAACACTCTTGATCACATTAGTAAGCATTACTGGTCCCACATTGACAGAAGGGCTTCAATGAGAGTCCCAGAAATATTGTCTTAGTGACTTCCATTCAGAAACAGCTTCACACAAAAATGTTCCTCTTAAATGTTTATGTATTCTTGGATACATAAATGTTGCATGAGTGACAGTGTTGGGGAAGACACAGAGTTTATGTTATTGTATCTGTTTTTGTCTTTTGATGTCAGTTTGAATAAAATAACAGCCATTGCTGTTAGATAAGGATAGAGACAGGATGGAGGGCTCAGAGTGAGAAAGCTGCCTGGAAAGTAGGCAAAGGAGGAAAGTCAATCTATCAGGTTAGTATTTTGAGAAAAATCAATCAGGGACAGAAGAAATATTTTTTTACTATTTCAAATTTGAGAAAATACATGGTATTTGCATCAAGGAAAAGCTTTAGGATTGAGTGAGACCTAGTTTACATACAATAAGGACCATTCTCTTCCTTTTGACTTTGCTGAAAGCAATTTCAGAGTATAGATGGCATGAGGTGGTGGTAGGGTGTGTGTGTGTGTGTGTGTGTGTGTGTGTGTGTGTGTGTGTGTGTGCAAGTGCACATGTGCCTTCCGAGATCAGTATTCATCATTCAGTTTCCTAACTTGAATTTCTATTTGCTTTTGGCCCTGGGGTCCTTTTACAAATCTTCAAGTCAAATCTCTTATGCTGGTTATTGAGGTATGATGGGACAAGTATTCACCACGACCCTCCAGGCAGCAGGCCTGGCCTGACAATGTACTCAGATCATCTGGGAGCACAACTTGACAAGGGTCACTTTAGGTATCTTTGTGTCCTGATTTCACCATCATATACATGTGCAACTATTGACTTTGTTTAAAAGAAAAGCAATGAACATGACTGTTTACTAAAATTGGCTACCAGAGTCTAGAACATCTTGTTCATACAAAGGCCGTGTGTTCATGTGTACTATCAATTGATGGTCAGAGTTCTTAAGATTATTTATTTCTTAAAAGTTTTCTCTGTTACTTGAGGAACAACAGTAATATTTCTGTTTCTTCTGATTTTTTTCAAGATTCTATTCTGTAATTAAAATAGTGAATACATGAGTATTATTTTTTTAGAATTTCATACTTCAGTACTGTATTTACACATTTCACCCAACCCTTTCCTCCCATGCTCTACCTCTTAAATTCATGCCCTACTTCCTTAATTATTATTCTCTCTCTCTCTCTCTCTCTCTCTCACACACACACACACACACACACACACACACACACACACACACACTTGCTGAGTCCAGTTAGTGTTGCTCATATATAAATTTAGGACTGACCACTTGGGACTTGATAACTTATCAGGGGCCTTATCACTGGAGAAACTGGTTCTCTCTCTCTGAGCTGCCACTAATTGCCACTTGCTGATGTCTCCTGGTCTTATCATGGTGCAGGTCTTGTTTAGGTGACCATATTGTTAAGATTTCATGAGTATATTGTAGAGACACTATTTCACTGTCCTTTAACTCTTTTTGCCCTGTCTCCTACAATGTTCACTAAACCTTCAGTGTAGGTGATGTGTCAGCTGTTGTCTGCATTTTAACCCGTTCCTGTAATAGTCTCTGTCCACTGAATGGACACTGAATGGGGGGGTGGGGGTGGTGAGAGCTACACTTACCTGTGCCTAAGAGGATGGATATTTAGAGTGCAGTTGGTAATTATACTGGTTTAGGAAAGTGGTAGTAGTAGGTTTTCCTCCAGGATCCATGACTTCACGAGTCTACTGTGCCTTGGCTGAGTTTATATACCAGGTGTGAACCCACTACTATTGAGTAGGCCTTAAGTCCAATTAGGGGCTGTTGGTTGTTCCTATAAGTGCCACTATGGCACATAGCTTGCAGTGTTGGCCATCGTTCATAGGCTTTAAGTTGGGTGGGACTTTTAATCATTTTTCTCCCTCTGCAACTTATATCATTCCTTTGGATACTATAAACACCAGTCTTCAGGGAGGAGGTTTTCTATTCAGTTCTACCTTAATTTTTCAAAGTCCTGTGTCTGAAGTGTATGGTATCTTCAGCAATAGTGTCTTACCTTCAAGTTCTGGGAAGCAGCCAAAGGCAACAGCAACAACTGATATCGTTATGGGAGTCTCATGGACTACCCTGACCAACAACACTGGACTTCTTGTTAGGTAGTCTTTGGCTCTCAAGGGGATTATTATCACTCAAAGTATTACACACACACACACACACACACACACACACACACACACACACACTTTATTATATAAGTATTTTAAAATAATCATAAAATAATTTATGTGCATTGGTGTTTAGCCTGCATGTGTCTGTGTTAGAGTATCAGATCTTGGAGTTACGGAGTTATGAGCTGCCACGTGGTGTTGGGAATTGAACTTCCTTTAGAAGAATAGTCAGTGCTGTTAACTGCTGAGCCATCTCCATCTCCCCATGTCCAGTTTTTGATCAGTAATGATCATACAATGTATTTGGGGTACTTCCTTAAAACATTACTGCTTACTTTATTAATCCCTGACTTTTTCCTCCCCCATTTATTTATTTATTTATTTATTTATTTATTTATTTATTTGTGTGCCCAAGTGTAAGTATGTGTGTTCACATGTATATGAGCATACTTGTATACATTTGCATGTAAAGTACACAGTTGATGGAGTGTGTCTTTCTTGTTCACTCTCCACATTTTCCACTGAGGCAGAATCTCCCAACTGAAAAAGTGTGCTGCCGAACAGCACACTTTCTCTGTGGGTTCTTGGGACCTGAACTTCAGGCCACATGCTTATGCAGCAAACACTTCCTCTCCTCAGCAGCATGTCCCAATTTTTAGCAAATGACATTTTATCATAAAAGTGAGTATATAAGCTTAAACTGGAAAATGCAATTATACATGGGTATCACTTTATTTATCACGAGAAAACATGTTCTGAACTCACAAAACAACAGAACAAGGATGTATGTATCTAAAGAAAGCATGTCTGAGAAAAGCATTCATCTCTTGCTTTAATCACTTCCTAAGATGTCACTAAACCTGAGGTCATTCTTATTTATACAGCGAGATAATCTCCTATTCTTCTGGAAAATTTCAAAACATGGCCAGCATGTTTTTTGATTAGCCCCACTTCCTGTGGTGGGGTTTAAACACCACGACAACTTTCATTAACTGCTGAGGTTTCCAGAGCTCGGGGTCACTTGATAATCTTGTAAAACGGATAGCCAATCTTTGCTAACTGTCACATATGCTGATTTTTACAGAAAAAAAAAAAAAATCACACCCCTTCGTAAGAGGTTCTCAGTCACAGCATACACTATTATGGGCTGTGTCCCCAGGGAAGCCTGGGAAATCCCTTTCCCTCTGGATGGCTCTAGTTACTACAGGGTTTCACACAAAAACAGCGCTCCTCCCACCCTCCCAGGTTCTGACTGTGCCTCTGGTATCTAAGTGATGGAAAGTGGGAAAGAATGTATCGAAAATAAAATTTTCGTTTATGTAGATTGATGATGAACTGGGATGAATTAAAAGTTACGAACTTGTCCAGAACTAGCAATCTCTCGACATTTTCAATTATAAAATAAAATAACACAGCATACTAAAACCGCACTTGATGACAATGTGATTTTCCAGGGATGCATGCAGGTGCTTCAGAGACTCCCGACAGAAGAGCAGCCATGTTGAAGAGCACCACAAGGGGCGAGGCCGCGGAGCTGGCCTCACATGGTTCGCAACAGTCTTTTCAAACTGTTTTCAAAGTAAATTCTTTGTGTTTCATTTTGTTCTTTTAGCTCTCCACTTGTCTCCAGTTGAGGGAAAATCCAAACTCTGTGTTTTCAGATTTTGTTCGTATTCTTCATCTTGGACTTCAAAAACTATCTTTTTTAATTGTATGGAGTTTATTTTAGCCTTTTATATGATGTGCCTAGCCTTGTTTTACAGATAGGTTAATAGGCACGGACACGTCAGAAAGATATGATATCCCCTTTGTAAAACAACAGGAATAACCACTGGTTTAAAAAAAAAAAAAAGTTCAACTGGCTCCCACACTTAGACACATAGAGCACATCTGAGTCAAATCCTCTTCCTCAGAAGCCTTGTGTTACAGTTTCCATGGGAAAACTGCAAAAATGCTCAAATGTGGGCATGTTATAATTAGAACCAAACGTGGGCTTTATGGGACCTGTCAGGATGTTTCTAGGAAGCCTGCTCAGTGTCGGCTTCCTGAGACATCCTTTTCCTACAACCATGACTCATTCCTGCTTCTTCTCCTAACTCACCCCCACTTGTTCTGGGATGGACAGAGCTCCCCATGCTCCAGAGACAGAGACGAGGGGGCTGGTGTCCGGTCTGTGAACAAGAGCACCGGTCTAGGTCTTGTGGACGTGGGGCAAAGGATTTTGCTGGACACATTTGAAGCCAGCAATATGGCGGGCATGTATTTATCACACATGGAGAGACTCTTTTCTTTGGCAACCAAGCTAGCTCCACGCTAATCCCCTCAAGCCCTTCCATTCCAACTCCTTTCTTCCTTTCAGGAAAACACGGTACAAATTCTCTGCAAAACAATGAATCTGCTCCTCAGGGGAATGTACAAGTCAGAAAAGCTTTTAAGGAGAGAAAGAGCCAAGGCCTTTGCATAAGCAGGCCAGCTGCAGAGCCTCCAGAGAGGAGGGTGGGAGACCGCTCCCGCTCCTGCTCCCTGCAGCCCTGGCCCAAACCTCCCAGCTACCGCCTGTCTCCGCTGTCTTCCCACAATCCCGAACAGGCCAACCCACACCTCCGGGACTGCACCCCTGTCATTTTCAGGAAACGAGATGTTCAGAGTCCATCCTGGCATTTCTATGAACTCACAGAAATAATTCATTGACTCACAGAACCGAAAGAGATGATCTAGCCATTTTTATTTTTAAAATGATAAAAATGCAGCCAGAACAGTTCAGTTCCTCTGACCTACACAGGCCCACTCAGCTCTGGGGGCAGAGGCACGCCGTGGTCCGTTATCTCCTTTCCCCTCTTCCATTGCCTTTCAACCTGAGCTTGTAAAAGGCAACCTCGGGGTCGATTTGCTGTTTTCTGCTGAACCCTTTTGCTATTGTTTCCAGCAAGGCTCTTCCAGTTTATGTGATATGTCATGACTACACAGCTGAGCCAAAACTGATCCTAAAGACACATGCCTAGTGCCTACTACTAGTTAAAACTAGAGGACTCAAGGCATTCCCTTGGAGGGTTCTTGGATGAGTATTAAAAAAAAAAAAAAAAAAAAAAAAAAAAATCAGTTTCCCAAGTGAGTCTTCTGGTGAGGCCAGTTTGAGGATTAACATAAAGCAACACCGGGAGACAAAAGGGATCTTTGATGGGTAGGGTACCCAAACAAGAATGGCAGAGACGTGCTGGGGACCAGGAATTTTGCCTCCTAGCTGCTTTTTTTAGTGGGTTAACCACCAGACCACACTTCCTCTCTCTGAGAAGCAAGGAATTAAAATCAAAGGTTTACCACTGATTCATGCTGCCTGCTAACACTGCTTATTGCGACATGCTGTGACCCTCTGCTCTATGGCTTGGAAACAGATGTGGGGAGTGAGCAGCCTGAAGGTCTGAGGGGTGGGGGAGGCGAGGAGGCAGCTGGCCAGGGGAAGAACTTCCTCTGCTCTCAATTTTCAGCAGGAGTGGAAGTTAGTCTAAATTGTTACCATGCAGTTCTGGAATCTTCTTCTTCTTCTTTTTTTTTTTTTTTTTTTCAATTGCCTGGCTCCGATTCCAGGTTTGCTCAAGAAACCTGAATACGTGGTAATGCATACTCCTGGCCTGACTTTTGCCTCTGCCCTCCTCTGAGAGCATATTATGAAGCTGAAGGTTTAGCCTCCCATCCCACCCCACCCCACCCCTCCCTCATGCACACTTTAAAGGAAGTACGGAAATGTTAAGCTTCTTGACCAAGCTTACACTGATTTCAGTAATGCAGTTGTTTGATTAAAAGTGCAATCAAGCCATTCCCAACCACATTTGCCAGGTTTCTTTTAATATATTCGCATCATTAGGCAGCTGGGGGGGTGGGAGGTGGGGAGTGAGTGTTTGATGTGCTCTCTGATGTGTGGCTTACTATGTGAAGGTTTATCACAAGTATGAAGCTTTTGAAAGACATTGATTATAGAGATAGCTTTTGTGACTATTCAGCTTAGCCAGAGGCTCTATGAGGGTAGAACAGAAATCACAGCCTTGATTTTCACTGGACATTGAAAATGTGACTGCTTAACTGCCACAGGATGTAGAAACTGGATTCTAGGTCTATAGGAGAATAGGGTTACCAGACGTACCAAACTAAAAAAAAAAAAAAATCCAGTTAAATGTGCATTGTAGACTTTACAAATGTTAATGTAAATACATCTCAGGTAATACTTGAGACCCATATAAAAATCATTCATTGTTAATATCAGGTTCAAACCCACCAACCCCAGTAAGGTTCCCATTAGCACCAGGCTGTTTAAAATTCTTTTCTTTTCTTTTCTTTTCTTCAAAAGGCCTTTATTGTTACTTATTCATCTCCATATTACTTCATTTACCCTGCCTTCTCCTTCTCTATTTCTTGTTCTTTTTTTAATTTTTTTTCTTATTTTACATATCGATCCCAGTTCCCTCTCCCTTTCTCCCTTCTTCCTTCCCTCCCTCCCTCCCTCTTTCCCTCTCTCCCATCCCCCCTTCCCATTACATCCCCCACCCCAACTCCACAGGGAGGGTGATGCTTTCCAGGAGGGGTCAATAAAATCTGGCAAGTCATTTTGAGTAGGAACTAGGCCCTCCCTCCTGCCTCTAGCCTAAGAGAGTATCCCTACATGGGGAATGTGCTCCCAAAGTTCTTTTGTGCACCAGGGATACATCCTGGTTCTACTGTCAGAGGTCCCTGCCCAGGCCTTCTAACTGAGACCCATGTTCAAGGTCTAAATCGGTCCAATGCTGGTTTCCCAGCTATCAGTCTGGGGGTCCAGTAGCTCCTCCTTGTTCAGGTCAGCTGTCTCTGTGGTTTTCTGTAGCCTGGTCTTGTCCTCCCTCTCTGCATCTGGATTCCAGTTCGGCTCAGTGTTTAGCTGTGGTGTCTGCTTCTGTTTCCATCAGCTACTGGATGAAGGCTCTATGGTGGTGGATAAGTTAGCCATCAATCTCATTATGAGGGAAGGGCATTTATGGTAGCCTTTCCACTGTTGCTCAATTTGTTAGTTGGGGTCAGTCTTGTAAGTCTCTGGACATTTCTCTAGGGTCAGTCTTCTCTTCAAATGTATAATGGCTCCCTCTTTTATGGTATCTCTCTCTCTCTCTCTCTCTCTCTCTCTCTCTCTCTCTCTCTCTCTCTTATTCTCTTGTCTATTCCTCCCCTGACTCAATCTTCCTAGTTCCCCATGATTTCTTTTCCTCCCCTTCTCTTTCTCCTAGCTCCCTTTCTACTCACTGCACCCCCAATCCTAATATGCTCAGAAGATCTTGTTTCTTTTCCCCTTCTGTGAGGGACCTTTTATGAATCTCTTGGAATCCTCCTTGTATCCTTGTTTCTCTGGTAGTGTGAAATATAGGCTGATGATCCTTTGCTCTCTGTCTAAAATCCATATATGAATGAGTACATACCATGTTCCTCTTTTTGTGACTGGGTTACCTCATTCAGGATGGTTTCTTCAAGTTCCATCCATTTGCCTGCCAATTTCAAGATACCATTGTTTTTTTCCCCACAGAATAGTATTTCATTGTGTATATGTGCCACATCTTCTTTATCCATTCTTCAGTTGAGGGGCATCTAGGTTGCTTCCAGGTTCTTGCTATTACAAATAATGCTGCTATGAACATACTTGAACAGATGTCTTTGTTATATGGATGTGGATCATTTGGGCATATGCCTAAGAGTAGGATTCCCAGGTCCTGTTGTTCTGTAGAAAGGATCTTCAACAAATGGTGCTGGCACAACTGGATGATGGTATATAGAAGACTGAAGATAGATCCATGTCTATCGCCATGCACAAAACTCAAGTTCAAATGGATCAAAGACCTCAACATAAATCCAGCCACATTGAACTTCTTAGAAGAGAAAGTGGGAGGTACCCTTGAACAAATCGGTACAGGAGACCACTTCTTGAACATAACTCTAGTAGCACAGACATTGAGATCAACAATTAATAAATGGGACCTCCTCAAACTGAGAAGCTTCTGTAAGGCAAAGGGCACAGTTGACAAGACCAAACGGCAGCCCACAGCCTGGGAAAAGATCTTCACCAACTCCACATCTGACTGAGGGCCGATCTCCGAAATATACAAGGAACTCAAGAGACTAGTCACCAAAACACCAAAAAACTCTTCAAAATTCTTAACAGAGATTAGCACAACACAATCACTTCCCCCAACAAGTTTTTTCAGTATGGTTATGAGGAGGAAGCGGTCTATCATACAACAATCCTATTACTTTGTAATAAATACTTTCCCAGAAGGTACAAAGATGTGGGAGAGCCAGAGGCAGTGAGAAAACAAACAAGGCCACCATAGCCTGGAAAGGTTCACAGAGTAATTTATATTTAAGTTCACTTTTAAGGATAATAAGTTCATTAGACAGAGAGAAAGAATATGGTCAGTCCAGCAGGGCTGGAGTATCCAGCTAGGAGACAGGGTTTATGGACATAAAGAGTGAGGCTTAAGGGAGCAGCTAGTAAAAGCAGTTTTCTTATATCTTTTTTGGTAATGGTGGGCTGTATAATAGACATGGATTGATGAAAATACCAACAAATTAAGACCATAAATTCTGGAAGAAATACCCAATTAAGCAATGTCTGGAGACTTTATTCTCAAGGAGAGAGTATATCTCTGTAGGAGACCACAGGTATAGAAACTAGAGTTATAGTAAAAGGGGGGGTGGTGCAAGAGGGGCATTTGGGGATCATAGCAATCATCTTGGAGAAGATAAACAAAAATTATCAAAATGAAAAGAATGAGGACAAACAATATTAGTATTAAGATCGAGAGGCATCGCATTACTATGTGCCCTACAGTTATCAAAAAAGGAAATTGGTAAATACTATGATGAATTTATGCCAATAAATCTGATCACATGGGTGAACTAAACAAATTTCTTGAAACATATATACAACTAAATCTTACTAAAGAAAAGTAGACAACATGAATAGTCTCATATGTATCAAAGCACTGAAATTTATAGTTTAAGCATTTTCACAAAGAAAACCTGTAGCCAAGATAACCTTACTGAGGAATTCTACCATATACCAAGTGAGGAGTAGGGGCTGGGAGGTGGGGAGGCAGCTGATTGTGAACAAAAGCTTCCAGAAAATTGAAGATGGAATGCTTTCTCATTCATTCTATGAGGTCAACATCACCTGATGCTGACATGACATGAGGGATAAAGGTATAAAGAAAAGACTTCTACTGTGTCTCCTGAGGGTTATTTCAAAATTCTCAAGGACTTACGTTATTTTCCTAGATTTAATCGAGGCTGTGTGATATTGATGTAGTGATGAATAAACATGTATCAACACAGGTGTGGACATGTGTTTTTGACAAAGACATAAAGGCACTTCACTGTAGTGATTGTTTTCTGAAAACAGCTGGAGCCCCTGGGTTTTAACACATGAAAATGAAATCACATCAGTCAGTTCATCCAACTATATGAAGACTCACAAGTGTAAAATATAACATAGTAAAACTTTTTATTTGGAGGTTTGGGTTTTATTTTTGGTTTTGGTTTTGAGATAGGATCACATGTACCCAGGCTTGGCCTCAAACTTGCTAGGTTACTGAGACTGGCCTTGAACTCTTGAACTTCCTGCCTCTACCTTCCAAGTGCTGAGGGTATTATTATTATTATTATTATTATTATTATTTATTATTATTATTATATGTAATTTTTATATTACATCCCAACAGCAATTTGCCCTCGCTCCCTTCCTCCCAATCTTCCCTGGCACCTCCCCTCTCCTGCAGACACCTTCTGTCTTCCCTTAGAAAAGAGTAGGCCTCCCAAGGAAACCAATCAAACACAGCATAAAATGTTATAAAAAGACCAGGCACATACCATCGCAACAAGGCTGGACAAGGCAACACAGTAAGAGGGAAAGGGTCCCACAAGTAGGCAAAATAGTCAGAGACAGCCCTGCTCCCAGTGTTAAGCATTCCACAAGAACACCAAGCTACTCAGCCACAACATAAATGCAGAGTGTGGGGCCATCAGGCCTAGGAATGGTCCCTAGGCCCGGCCTAAAGGCACGGCCCAAGCCTGCCTGGAGTTTGGAGACCTGTCTCTGGTTACACTTCCATACAGCGATAATTCAGCAGGGCACGAAAGAAAGTAACCTATGTCTGGTAACTGGTGATTAAAAACAACACTATTGGCCCTCACTAATCTCTCCACCCACTATCATCAAACTTCTCCTGCTGAAGCCCTGCCCCTACCCTGAAGCCTACTTAAACAGTGCTCTGATCAATAAAATGAGTTCCTGTCCCTGACCTGTCCCTGTTGCATCTGATTGTCCTTGAGGTGGGCAAGAGCTAGGGAACCAGCGGACAGCACGCTCACCTTTCCTCAGTCCTCTCCTCTGAGGGAGGAATTGCAGAGGGACAACAGACAGCAGAGGATTTAGGTTGGACCCCTACAGGCTGCCTGATCTTTACAAGCCTCCATGTGACCCAGTCAGCTGATTCTGTGGGCCTTGTTCTTGTGGTGTACCTGATGCCCTCTGGTTCCTCTTATCCTTCCTCCCTCTCCTCGGCAGAACTCACGGAGCTCTGCCTAATGTTCGGCTGTGGGACTCTGCATCTGCTCCCGTCAGTTGCTGGATACTCTCTGGTCTCTTTGATGACAACTCTCCTAGACTCCTGTTCTAGAATACTTTTCAGGCAGAAAAAACTGTAGTTTGAAGGTTTTGTGGCTGGGTTGGTGTCCCAGTCCCTCTACTTGAGACCTTTCCTAATGTTCAGGCTCCTGATGTTCAGGCTCCATGTCCCCTGTTACTAGGAGTTGTTACTGGGGTTATTCTTGTAGACTCCATGAAGTTTCCATTGTACTAGGTGTCCACCTTGCCCCTGAAATACTCCTCAATCCCAGTCGCTGACCTTCCACTCGATCCCTCCTGTTCCCAACTCCATCTGCCCCCAGTCCTTGCACAAAAGCTATTGTATCTCTCTTTCCCAGAGAGATCCTTGCATCCCCCTTTAAGTCCTCCTTGTTACTTAATCTCTCTGGGTCTGTAGACCTAGCATGATTATCTCTTACTTTACAGCTAATCCCTACTTATAAGTGAGTCCACCAGTACATACCGTGTTTGTCTTTCTGGGTGTTGATTATCTAACTTAAGGTGATTTTTTTTTTCCAAATTCCATCCATTTGTCTGCAAATTGCATGACGGCATTTTTTTTTAACAGCTGAGTAATATTCCATTGTGTAAATGTACCACATTTTTTTTTTTATCCATTCATCAGTTGAGGGACATCTAGGTTGTTTCCAGTTTCTGCCTATTACAAATAAAGCTGCTGTGAACATAGTAGAGCAATTGTCCTTGTGATATAATTGAAAATCCTTTGGGTATATGTTCAAAAGTGGTATAGCTGAGTCTTGAAGTAGATTGGTTCTTGATTTTCTGAGAAACCACCATATTGATTTCTATAGTGGCTGTGCAAGTTTGTACTCCCATCGCCAATGGAGGAATGTTTCCCTTGCTCCACCTCCTTGTCAGCATGAGCTGTTGCTTGTGTTTTTGATCTTAGCCATTCTGACAGGTTTAAGATGGAATCTCAGAGTCTCTTTGATTTGCATTTCCCTGACGACTAAGATGTTGAACACTTCTTTATTTCTTGGTCATTTGAAATTCTTCTGTGGAGAATTCTGTTTAGATCTGTACTCCATTTTTTAATTGAATCATTTAGTTTGTTGATGTCTAGTTTCTTGAGTTCTTTATATATTTTAGATACTAGCCTTCTGTCAGATGTGGCTAGCAGTCTATGGGCTGCTGTTTTGTCTATTTATGGTGTCCTTTCACTAATTGTTGATCTTAGTGCCTGCACTATTGGTATTCTGTTCAAGAAGTTGTCTCCTGGGCCATTGTGTTCAAGGTTATTTCCCACTTTCTCTTCTCTCAGGTTCAGTTTATCTGGTTTTATGTTGAGGTCTTTGATCTACTTGGACTTGAGTTTTGTTCAGTGTGACAGATAAGGATCTATTTGCATTCTTTTCCATGCAGTTAGAGCAGCACCATTGTTAAAGACGCTTTCTGTATCTTTTCGACAGAGAGTTGAGTCAACTGATACTAAGAGATATTAATGACCAATGATAGTTATTTCCTGTTATTTTGTTGTTGTTGTTGGTGGTGGTGTGTGTACTTCCCTTCTTTGGGTTTTGCTGGTGTGAGATTATTCATTGCCTGTGTTATCATGGATACAGTTAACATCTTTGGGTTGGGATTTTCTTTCTAGTACCCTCTGCAGGGCTGGATTTGTGTATATATATTGTTTAAAATTGATTTCATCATGAAATATCTTGTTTTCTCCATTTATGGTGATTTAAAGTTTTTCTGGGTATAGTAGTCTAGGCTGGCATCCGTGGACTCTTAGAGTCTTCAAGACATCTATCCAGGTCCTTTTGGCTTCTAGAGTCTCCATTGAGAAGTTGGGTTTAATTATAATAGGTCTACTTTTATATGTTACTTGACCTTTTTCCTTGCAGCTTTTAATATTCTTTTTTTTTTCTCCTGCATTTTAGTGTTTTGATTATTATGTGGTGCAGAAACTTTTTTTTTTCTGGTCCAATCTATTTGTTTTTCTGTAAGTCTCTTGTATCTTTATAGGCATATCCTTCTTTAGGTTGGGCAATTTTTCTTCTATGGTTTTATTAACTATATTTTCTGGGTTTTTGAAAAGGGATTCTTCTCTTTGTTCTATTCCCATTATTCTTAGGTCTGGTCTTTTCATATTGTCTCAGGTTTCCTGTATATTTTATGTTAGGAATTTTTTGGATTTAACATTTTCTTTGACTGGTGAATCTATTTCTTCTATCATATCTTTAATACCTGAGATTCTTTTCTACTTCTTGTATTCTGTTGATGATATTTGTGCCTATAATTCTTGTTCGCTTACCCAGATTTTCCATTTCAAGAATTTTCTCAATTTGTGTTTTTTGTATTGCTTCTATTTCCATCTTCAAGTCTTGAACTCTTTCTTTCACCTGTTTGTTTGTGTTTGCTTTTTTTGTTGTTGTTGTTGATTTCTTGGCTTTCTAGGCATTTTTAAAGAAACTTACTGATTTCTTTCAACTTTTTGTTGTCTTTTCTTCAATTCCTTTAAAGGGTTTTGTATTTTTTCTTTGAGAACCTCTATTATCTTCAGAAAGTTGGCTTTAAGTTTGTTTTGTTGTGCTTCCGTTGCATTGGAATATTCAGGTCTTGCTGTTGTAGGATAGCTGGGCTCTGGTGGTACCATATTGCCCTGACTGTTTTTGACTGTGTTCTTATACTTGTGCTTAGACATCTGGGTTTCGAATGGTTATAGGTCTAGGTGCTGATTTCTGAGTTTGTCTTTGTTGGATGGGTGCTTTGTTCCTTGTTTTCTGTTTCCTTTTCCTATTTGGAATTCTGGTCATTGCCTGGATTTCTGGTAGCTGGTCCAAGTTGGGGGACTGGTCTTCTGGTGGCTAGCTTGGTCTTTGGTGCATCAGAGAGTCTCTGCTGAAGTTGGGGGTAGGGATTGGAGGTGCTGAGTAAATGAGTGGAGGAGGCTCTCTGTTTGGCTGCCTATCTGTGCTTTTTGGCAGCAGGTATGGTCTCTGGTCCAGCAGTGAGTCTCTTCCTTAGTTCACCTAGCTGTTTTTCTGGCTTGCTTGGTCTTACTTGTCCTTCCAACATGTTGGCCTACACCAGTTCTTCCAACTGGTGTGGCCTGCTTCTGGGCAGTGGAAGTCCACCTGAGCTGGGGGTGGGCAGTGAGGTGGGAATCAGATGGTGTAATGGGTCTTTGGGAACTGAATCTAGGGAATAGGGCAGTTCATCTGACAGGCAGGCAACTCATTTGTTCTTCTGACCCCAAGTTCTAGGATTAAAAGAGTATGCTATCTGGCTGTACAGAATTTTTGGGTTTTTTTGTTTGTTTGTTTGTTTTTGTTTTGTTTTGTTTTTTGAGAAAAAATATAAGAATGTTTTTGGCCTTGGGTTCAGTTAAAATTCCTTAGGTAAACAATAGGTGAACAATGCATACGATGAAAAAAAATGCCCCCCCCCAAAAAATGAAGAACTCTGGTCTTTGGAGGGGATTGTTCAGAGGGTAGAAAGAAGAGTCAATAATTGGAATAAATTATGTACAATCAGATATTTGAGAAATAAATACCTGTGTCCAGAATATATAAAAAACACACAAAATTTAAGATGACAGCAAGCAGCCCAATTTCATAACTTGGCAAAAGATTCTACCAGACTTCACCAAAGAAGATGCAGATGGCTGATAAGTATGGAAAAGGATCATTACTCATCAACAGATGAAAACATAAAAACACCAGTCACTAGGAAATTCACTCAATCACAACAGAATGAGATACCGCTACACGTCAAGTGGAATGGTTAAGTTGTAACAAGAGCAGTCACCTCAAGTATTGGTAAGGATATAACACAACTGCAACTCCAACAAGTCGGGACAGAAAGTGAACAAGATACTCAGCTATACAAGGATGACTGAAGGGAGCCACATAAAGACCTAAGTTTAATCACTACTACCAAAAAAGTGGCAAACACATATCTACTATGTGCCCCAACCATTCCAACTAAGGTACCTAACAAGGCAAAATGCTGATACGAAAGTTTGCACATCCGTTTTCAAAACAACTCTATTTCAATAGCCAAAAGATGAAATAATTCAATGCCCAGCTAGATGAATAAATAAACATACTTCTTTGTAATATCTAATAGACAGGACTTCTTTGCCTCTACCTGCTGACTCCAGCACTGTCCCAACAGCCTCTCTAGGCACATTGGTATTGATCATTCTGCACTTTTACAGCGTTTCTCAAGGGTCTATAACTGCTCATTAGTGAGACTGGTAATTCAGAAACAGTCCCGAGACAGCCTGCAACCAAAGCTACTGATTTGTGTGGGAGTCTGTTTTCCTAGAGACCACATCTGCCTTGCAGCCTTCACAACTTCCTACTGGTTTCTTTTTCCTCCAGCATATTTGCCTGTGTTCTTTTTATTTCTCCTAATTGCAGTGACTCAGTTTGTTTTTCTCTTGCCAACATCCTTTCTCCACAAACTTAGTGGACTGAAAACATGGTATAGTAGGAAGAAAACCCAGACTCTAGTTCTGGGTTTTGATTTCAGTTTCCTAATGCAACTCTAGGGGACTCAAGTCATTGTTATGCTTTCCTCATGTTCAAGAGGCTGAGGCAGGAGAATAGCAAGCTGATGCCAGCAAAATCCTCTCTTCAAAAACAAAAAAATTAGAGAAAAGAAATTAACAGCTTAGGTTAATTCATTTCTAAAATATATAGACTTACCATTGGTGATAAGGTAGATGATTTGTAGTATGCATAATATATTTAATAAGTATGTATATGTAAAGCATATTTGAAAAATACAGCTGTTATTAAACAGTGTAAGATTGGGAGATTTAAATATTTTTCCATTTACTTTGTGTGTATGCTTGTGTGCATGTGCTACAGCATGTGGAGATGAGCTATAAATATCTGTGTGTAGGCCCATATTTTCGCTGTTCTTGGGCAATTACATAGTAGAATTATTGAGATAGGTGATGACTTTATTACCTTTTGAAGGAGTACTAAACTATTTTCCCAGGCAAAACCACTTCACCAGCAATGCAAGAAGCTTCTAAGAAGCTTCTAATTTCTCTGTGTGTTCACCAATACTTGTCATTATTCTTTCTATAGACATCCCAGGGGGTATGAAGAAGTATCTCATAAGAGTTCTATTTTCATTTCTTTAATTAGCCACTTGTATCTCTTCTTTGGACAAATAGCTATTCAGATACTTTGTCCATAATAGTTTATTTTTCTTTTTTATTATTATGCTGTAAAAGCACTTTACATATTTCAGATAATAGCCCTTTATCAAAATGATTTTCGAAGTTTCTTCCATGCCACAGACTGGCTTTTCATTTCCCTGGTGGTATCCTTTGAAACACAAAACAACCAATTTTGCTGAAGTCTTTTTGCCTATTATCTTCCTTTTGTATTTGTGCTTTTAGTTTCAAATCTAAGAAACAACTGCCTGATCCAAGATCGGGTCAAGTTGTGTCTACATTACCTTATATTTTCATGTTTTACATTTAGTTCCTAGGCTGGAAAGCAGATAGAAGAATTATTTCTATGTGTACACTACAAAATATTGCACACGGAAAATTCTATGCATTTAATATATTTGTTATGCTTTTCTTGGTCCTCCCATGTGGGCTCAATGAAGTGACTTCCTTACCAAGGATATACCATGCTGGGAGGTGGGTAGAGATATTTTATAGTGGAAAAATGACAAACTACTTCATTCATGTGGCCAAAGTAAATACTAGCAATGAAAAGTCAATGGGTAGATATCCTTGCTAAGAACAATGAAAGGAAGGTTTTACCTCTTTCACCTCCCCCCACCCGAAAACCTAAAATCTTATTCTACTACTGAGACTATGTCATAGGACAAGTCCCAGTCAAAGGACACCTTACAGAGCATATGTCCAGTCATCTTCAAAACTGTCATGTTTATCATAAACAAGGAAAGTCTGAGGACTTGCCACATCAAGAAGAGCCAAAGAAGATACTGCAACCATGTGTAACATGGAATCCCTGGCACAGGGTACCTAAGAATTCCTTGCAACCTTGATTTGTCTATAAATCTGAAACTTTCCTAAAATGTTTATGATATATTTTAGGAAGCCTTGCCAAAGAGACTGAGCAGGAGTTGAAGAGAACATTATTTATCAGGACCGCACATGCCTCAGAATTCAGCTCAAAGTTATTAAGTGTGGTTCAGAGACATTGAAGAAGCAAGACATTTCAACCCATTTACAACTAAAGCTACAAAAGAAAACTGAAATATATATCATATATATATATATGTGTGTGTGTGTGTGTATACATACACGAATATATAATCAAGTAGAACACACACACACACACAGAGTAGGCAAGGAAGAATGCCTAAAAGCAAAAACAATTACACTGAAGACTTCCTTCTCTTGCAGAATATAGCAGAATGTCTTTGAAGTGCTCATGCTAGAGCACCTCAGTCTCACATGCGACCCTTGTGTTGTTGCACAGCCACACTGGTTTCTTTCACCATCTCTCTTTCCTTATTAAGTGGAAAGAGGAGTCTACATGTTTATGTGATAAAAGCCCCACATTATAGCTTGCTGTAACGATGTACTTTAGGCAAATGTTGTATGAGTTAGACAAGATGGACTGCGAGACCAAGTAAGGTCCAAAAGAATTTTTTTTTTCCTTTCTAATGATCAAGGATAGTGTACCAGGTCTGCAGCTCATTTTCCTCCCTGAGTCAATGCAGCATCTTAGGCACCAGGCCCTGTCATCCTGTAGACCCTCACTATCAGCTGCAGCCATCTAAGAAAAGATGCTGCACAGTGCAGGGAAGGCAAACCCTCTTCTCAGAAACCTCAAAGTGACATGTGCCACTGTCACATAACTGCCTGCCAAGAACCAACCACAGAATCTCAGCCAATCATAGATTGGAACACAGGATCTAGCATTTCAGCTAGTCATAGCCTGGAACACAGGATCTAGCATCTCAGCTAGTCATAGACTGGAACATAGGATCTAGCATCCTGCTCAGGAAAAAAAAAAAAAAAAGAGGGGTAAAAATAAAATGAAGAAATGTTTTGAACAGCTGGCAGAGTTGGGTTTCCACAAGCCTACTCATACATAAAGAAAATTCCCTTTCTTCCAATAAGACAACCCACCTTCAGATTTTGATAGGAAAAATGTTCTGATTCTGCTAATATGCCCAAAGTTACTTCACAAATTATTTCACACTGGAATCTGAAGCATGAACATTTAAATTACCTCACTGTACTAAGAGACCTCTGAGCAGCAGGTGGATAAATGCAAGACAGCAAGCCAAGTCAGCTCCAAGTCAAAGGGAAATGTTTACCCACAGCGTTAATTCTTGCCTCTCTGCTCTATGAACCAACACTGAACTGAACTTCACAATAACATCACTCTACTTTCAACATTCTGTCTCAACCTCTGTTGATTCCTATTACGATGAGACTGTCAAGTGTTTAGGGACTCTTCATCCTTTTACATCACAACACACTCAATTAAGGCATTAGACAAACCAGGATGTCAGTAAACATTTGCAAAATGGAACAGGCTTAGTGGCAAGGGCCTGATTGGCAGATTGTGTTTTAGGGTTTGTCTGTGCTTGTTTTATTTGTTTGACACAGGAAGAGACCTGGGATGAGTGGCAAAGGTCCTTAAGCCCTGTATACATTCTGAAAGGAGAGAGAACACTTGGGGAAAGGCTGTGGGTTTATTCCACAGGTTGGAGCAGGGGCTTGTACATAGAGAAAGTTGTCCAAACAGTGACTGCAACAGGATTTGGGTGACAGAGGAGTGGGACAAACATGCCAGGCAGACAGAGCTTAAGTGAGAAGTTTCATTAGAAAGAGATGGAGAGGGAAGGAAAGAGAAAAGAGGTAAAGAGACAGAGAGAAAAAGAGAAGAGAAGAGAAGAGAAAAGGGGAGGGGAGGGGAGAGGGAGACAGGAAAAGTCCTGTCTGCCTCAGGGAAACAGTGGGAAAGACAGCATAAATGGGCGGGGTCTTTCTTTTAAAGGAGTCCTTTGCATTGTGCAGATATGTAGCCATGGAGCCCTGAGCTGACCAGGGTACTGCCTGAATGCATTCTGCCAGGTAATAGGGGCTGGCCAGATAGCATATGCCTGAATCCTTACAGAACCAATTCTTGGAATTACAGGATTATGGATGTGGGAATGGGTGAGGAGATAGAAAAGCAGGGTTGGCCCAAAGGCAGTTGCATCACCAAAAAGCCCACCCCCAGATGGGTGATGGCTTACAAACCTGCATCACTGAAGCAATTTGTACAACCAACAGACGGCTGTACATGCTTTTATAACCCTAGAGAGGGGCTCTCCAGAATCGTGCAACTTTCAGCTTTCCCATACATGGAAAGTTTGTCAACTGAGCCTGATGACCCTCCCCTACTATTAGAGGGATTGACAGGATCAGAATTCCGATCCCCATACTTGTGTGGCAAGTGCTTTGATCACTGTATCATTTTCCCAGCCCCAAAACAAGTTTGTTTTGTTTTGTTTTTCATGACAACATGGAAACCTTAGTCCACTACTGATTTCCTTACCATATTCACAGTCTACCCTCCATATTGATGAGCTCCAAAACCGATGGTACGATCAGCTGTCAATTAAAATATTCAGAATAAATCATGTCTGTCCAGGGTCACTACTTTTTAAAGTACACGGCAAACTAACTATTATATCATACTTGCATTATATTAGCATACAAAACCTATGGTATGAGTTGATATAAAGTATGTTGGAGGATTGTATAGGCTAAGTGAAAACACTCCGCCATTTTTCAAAAAAGGAAGTCTAATATCTAGATTTTGGTACCTACAAAGGATCTTGGAAGCCGACCCTCGTAGATTCTGAAGTACAAATATTTTTAGATGATACATTTTTCTGATGAAGTCTAAATTTTTCTGTACATATTTTTTTCTAACAAAACTGGAAAACGATATTGGCATGAGCATAACAAGCTTTGTCTCTGGGCCACCAACCAGCTCCAAAATCACGACATGGAGACTTATTATTAGTTATGAATGCTCAGTCTTATCTTATGCTTGTCCCATTAGCTCTTATAATTTAATTTAACCTGCTTCTCTTCATCTATGTTCTGCCTCGGGGCTTTTTACCTTTCTTTTATTCTGTATGTCCTACTTTCCTGCTTCCTCCATGTCTGTCTGTCTGTCTATCTGTCTGGTGGCTGCCTGGCTCCTAGCACCTCCCTCTCTTTCTCCTTCTCTTTCTACTTCATTCTCTCTTCTCCCCTGGCCTAGTTTTCTCCTCCTACTTATTGTTTCTGCCTGCCAGACTCACCTATCCCTCTACTGCCAAGCTACTGGTCATTCAGCTTTTTACTAGACCAATCAGGTGCTATAGGCAGGCAACGTAAAACAAATGCAACACATTTTCACATAGTTAAACAAATGCAGCATAAACAAATATAATACACCTTTACATAGTTAAAGTAATATTCCATAATACATTACAGCTGAACATTTCTGATTCCTACGAAGGTATTACCTAGTAGCATTTCTTACTTCTTTAACACAAGATTGCAAATTTAACAGTCAATTTGTTCTGTTATACTTAACAAGATCCTAAAACTTTTGTGTTCACTGTTAATTATGCTTGTCTTGTCCCCTCCAGTACACTTGTCCTTATGATACAATTGTTCTTTTAGGAAGGATTTATGGGTAGAATATGTGCCTGAATGCATGTTTAGTTCACCCTAACACTTGAATAACCACTTACCTAGGAATGCAATTATAGATTGTCAGTTATTTCTCCCTCAGGGTTTTATAGATGTTTGCTTTGTTGCCGTCTAAAATCCATGGTTACAGAGGGGAAGGCTACTGAAATTTAATTTTCTTTGTAATTTTCCTTTGAGATTAAGTAGCTGTGAAGATTTTTCTCTTTATCCTTAATATTCCAACGTTCCTTCTAGGGTGAATTTATTTTATTTAGGCTACTTGAAACTTGAAATGTATTTTATACTGAAGGAGACAACAACCAGGGAAAATTCTCAGCCAATTTTCCTTCAAATACTGCTTTTTAATCTCATCATCTGTATAAATTGGATTCTCCAAATTTAAACTCCATTTATTTTCAAGGTGGGACTATAGGCAAGCTCTATTGAAAATCTGAGGCCTAGATAAAAGGTGGAGATTTGATTTCTAAGAAATGTGTCTCCAAACTTAAAAGGCCTATTGCTTGTCTGGATAAAATGACTTCATAGTGATCCATAGCAAGGTCTATCACAGTGAAATTACATAGATAAAGAGACATTTCTAAAATATGCTTTTCATGGTGGTACTTAAAAACATTGGAACCACAGACTGGTAGAAAAGAGTCTTTAGTTTGCAAAAGATAAGTTTGCAGACCCCTGCAGAAATTCAGGTGATTGTGTAAGCCCAGCCTCAACTAATATATCTGCAACCAATCAGCATGAAGAGAACTGGTGATTGTGTAAGCCCAGCCCCAACAGATACACCTAAAACCAATCAGCATGAAGAGAACAGGTGATTGTGTATGTCCAGCTTCAACTAATACATCTGCAACCAATCAACAGGAAGAGAACAGGTGATTGTGCATGCCCAGCTTCAACTAATACATCTGCAACCAATCAGCATGAAGAGAACAGGTGATTGTGTAAGCCCAGCCTCAACTGATACCTAAGACTCAGGAACCACAACAGAATATGGGGCAGGAAGACTGTAAGAGACAGGGGGAAAGGAACTTTTCTGTGAAATGTTGTTTCCTATAAATGTCAGAAAAAACTATACTCATCAAGCCTCACCAATATAGCTGTCTAAACAGGACCTGAACAAGAACGACACCATTATGGAACAGGGAAATCTTACGGGGCCTCAACCCTAGACAAAGAACTACAGGATAAAAAGGAATGCCAAGAGCAGGAGAGTCTTCCCCAGAAAAGATCCCTAAATTTGTCATTCAATACCAAGTTGTCAGCCATGAAACTACACACACACACACACACACACACACACATAGACCCAGCATTATGTAGACCAAGAAGATTGTATTAATATATTTACTCATATATATAAAAACAAAGAAAAAGAGGGCATGAATTTAATATAGAATAATGAGAGGAGTACATGGGAAGGGAAAGGACATAATTATATTTTGAATACTTAAAAACAAAAATTTTAATACTTATAAAAAAGATAAGCTTGCAGCCCAAATGGAATAAAAATGATTTCATTTCAAGCTAGTGCCAGATTCAGGATTAAACCAAAATTTTCCTTTACTTCAACACGGTATTTTTAATGTCATTCCAAAAGTATTAGAAATATTTTGGTCAGTATATGAGCATCAATAGATGATCCAACAATGGGGGCATAGATTATTAAAGGGTAGTGGAGACCTGAACACAACTGGAATAATAAGGGTTAACTAATGTGTCAGGTCATATGGCACACTGGCCCTCCACCACTGAGTCAGGAAGAAGCCTGAGAAGAACAATTCAATTAAGGAAAAACTAAAAGGACCATTTGGTTGAGGAGATGAACATTTGCTCTGTAAGTAAACCCATGCTGTTACAAAAAAACGTGTTTTGTTTTAACTAGTTTCTTAAGAATTGTGTCTCAGAGCTATTTGGTGGGAAATTATTTCACCAGGATAGCCCTTTCTGAGCTTTTAGAAACCTTTATTTTCTAATCATAAATGCCATGGAAGCTTGGCTGGTGGTGCATGTATTCAATCCCAGTAGGTAGGAAGCAGAGGAAGGCAGATGTTTGTGAATTCCAGGCCAGCTTGGGTTGCATAGTGAGAGTCTGTCTCAAAAGCAAAGAAAAGGAAAGAAAGAGATAAAGGGAGGGAGAGGGGGAAGGAGGGAGAGAAGGAGAGACCGATGTAGATGGATGGCTAGAGTTGGAATAAAAAACAAGAGTACAGTGCATAAGGAGGTGACTAACCAGAGCAGATGAATGTGCTAAGAATGTGATTGCAGCCGAGTAAGAGTCATGTGTTACCTTCATCTCCCAAGTGGTGGGTGATTTCAGTAATCCAGTTGGTGTCATATGTCCATCCATCATTTAGCAGAGATGTCAAGGGGAAGAGACATGTTAGCAGCTTAGTTAATATATACTGTACATTATATTTTCTTTCTCCCTTCACATTGTGGAAAGAAGAGCTGTGTGAAGAAATAAAAACAAAAAAACAAAAAACAAACAAACAAAAAAAACTCCTGTATTGGATTGTTTTATATCAGCCTGACACAAGCTAAAGTCAACTGAGAGGAGGGAAATTCAATTAGGAAAATGACCCCATATAGGCCAACCTGTAGGGCGTTTTTCTTAGTTAATGAATGATGAGGGATGGCCCAGCCCATTGAGAGTGGGACCACCCCTGGGCTTGTGGTCCTGGGTTCTGTAAGAAAGGAGGTTGAGCAAGCCATGAGGAGCAAACCAGTAAGCAGCCCCCTCCATGGCTTCTGCATCAGCTCCTGCCTCCAGGTTCCTGCCCTGTTTGAGTTCCTGTCCTGATGTCCATCAGTGCTTGACTATGATGTGGACATGTAAGCCAAATAAAGCCTTTCCTCCTCAAGTTGCTTTAGTTGTGATTTTTCATCACAGCAATAGGAACCCTAAGATAACCTTGTGTTGTTAGTTCTTTGGAGGGACAAAGCAGGGTATAATTCCACTACGTTCATATGTATACAGAAACTATTCTAAGCCAAACAAACACAGACCCTCAGCCTAGTTAAAGGGCCGCCACAGAACAAATCACAAAAATGAGGGAGAAAGGGCAGCTCTCAGCTGAGGCTGGGAGGAGGCTTCATACACATTCATGCAAAGTGGAAACACAGTTTTCATCCTGCTAAGAAAAATAAAGGGGGGGGGGGGGGAGTGAGACTGTCAGTGTTTTGGCAGTGGGAAAAGAAGATTGGGGTTTGTAAGGAAAGGGATGTACTTGAATGAGCATTAGAGAATGGAATTCGGCAGGTAATGGAGGAAGAACAAATAGTAGAATTAATGTACAATGACCGAAGAGGAAGGAGAAGGTTTGTGGGCCATTTGGGTTTAATTACAAGTCTCTCTTTAGCTGCTCACTGTGGTTAGGAGAAACAGACAAAAGAGCTGCCTCCAAAGGCAAAAGAGGATGACAGACAGAACCAGGGACACCCACCAGACTGGAAAGACAGCAGAAACAGGCGAGCAAGTATGGTGGTCAAGGCTGGGGAGAATGAACTGTCAAAGCCTGTAACTTCTAGAATTGACATGGATGGGCTAAAAGGGCAGAACTGGTGGTCCCAGTAGGTAGAGAAACAAAAAGAAAGGAAGGCTGCCCCCAGAGGAGCTGCCAACAGTGCCAGTTACAAGATCACATGGAATATAGAAGCCCTGAGTCACATCCAAGGCATTGTCCACATCCCCAGATCTGTAAAAGTGGGGAATCTCATCTAGAACTGTCAAGCAGCAGTAACTCACACTCTAGCAGCTTTCAAGCCAGAAGCCCAAGGACAGCAGACTAAAATAGCACCTTGGCAACCAGCTGCAGAGAAGAAGACAACATCGTGGATGGGCTCTTCTGGCAGGGATCAAGGATCAGGACTGTGCTCAAATCAAATCTTAATATAATATATCACTGATCAGAAATTAAGACAGAAACCACCCTTACAGATGGATACCCGCAATGGGGCCTGGCAGTAATGCTGAACTTGACTGGGGGACACTCAGGATTTCCAGATTTATTACTGGCACAATAAGCCCTGGAACCTTTTACATTCCTATCAGAAACCCTAAGGAATAAAAATAATCTCAGGACTGGACACGAAGCTCAGTAAAATGCTTGCTTAGCATGCAGACTCTTATGTTCAATCTCTGGCACTAGAACTGGCAAAACAACTCATGCTTGTAATCTGAGCACTGGGGAGGTAGAGAGAAGAGAATGAGAAGTTTAAGACCAGTCTGGGCTACATGAGACCCTGTCTATAAACAAACAAACAAACAAACAAATATTCTCCAGACACATATCTATTTCCAGGCTTGGTTTTTAGCTTGCATTAAACAAAGCCAGCCTCGGTGTGTAGCTTTAACATCAGTAGCTCTGTGGTTGACAGAGAGAGAAGTTTGTCTCCTTGGTGACATTTGATGAAGTCTGGAGACAGAATTGTTTGGGAGAAAATTGATAATTGGTGAGTAAAGACAAGAAAGGCAAAGGCCAGCCCTCAGAAACAAAGCATGACCCACCCCAAAGGTGAATCTCTTGTGTCCTGGAGAACCCTGAGTAGGAACGCCCCTGGTGGAGGTATGCACCAATAATCAAGAAAGAGAATTGCTGGCACTCTGAGCATTTACTCCCGCAGTCAGCATTCCAGCAACCCTCTAGCCCTTACTGCATGCCAAATGTGCTGCTCAATCTAAGAGGTTAAGAACCTCAGGCCCAGTTTATCAGAAACTCAAAAAGTCAGCCAGGCATGATGCCACAGGCCTCTAATTCCAGCACTTAAGAGGCAGAGGCAGGAGGATCACTACAAGTTTAAAGCCTGGCTAGGATATACCTATTAAAATTTGTTTTCAAGACGTTTTAGTGTTAGCTACTATTTTTCCCTTTTTCAGTGTTTGCAGAACTAACAAGAGACTAAGTCCTGAGTTCCCAGAAAAGCTCATTTTAGTGAACCCTGAAAGGAAAGGGTCAAGGATAACAGTGTGGGTAAGAGAATAAAGGAGCCTCAGAATGGTCCACACCAGCCACCAACCACAAGGGTCCTAAGTGTTCTGGAAGGAGTGTGCTGCTGCCTGCAACTCATTTTGAAGTGCTCTACAGGGCAATATGCATCCATTGGACATGAAAAGCCAACACTTGATTTAAAAGGCAAAAGGGAACTTCAGTGCATTATCGTGGGTAAAATCTTGGTAATGAATTCACTGTGAAAATCTCTCATTTTTCCTTTATGTTTCAAAATTTGGATGATAAAATGTGAATAAAATGCAACTTAACTGTCCACTCATTCACTGTTCTGCAAAGGAGGTTTTGAGACTAACCTCCATGTGCCCAGTAGATGTTCACAGCCAGCCTTAAGAACCTGCAGCCTCAGGGTCAGCAGCTGCAGCAGCAAGAACTGGGACCTGTGGCACACAGCCTGGGAACAAGGATACTGCCTGAGGTCTTGTCAGAATCATACAATTCCAGAACCAAGACATCCTCCAACTAAAGTGATCCATGTGCATGTAAGAAAGTTGAGAAGCCCGGAGGTAACAGAAACACCCATGGCTTTGTAGTCACATCCTATTTTTCATTCATTCATAAATCTTAAAAATGTATTTATTGGTGAGCATGGTGGCACATACCTTAATCCCAGCACTAGGGAAGCAGAGTCAGGTGGATCTCTGTGATTTCAAGACCAGCCTGGTCTACAGGGCAAGTTCCAGGACAGCCGGAGATACATAGAGAGACCCTGTCTCAAAAAAGCATGTGTATTTCAGTATATATGTTCAATTATACATATATATATTTATATGTACATTTCAACATATTTGTCTTAAATTTTGGATGATAAATGTGAACAAAATGCAACTTAACTCTCCACTCATTCATTGTTCAGCAAAGGAAGTTTGAGACTAAACCCCATGAGCACAGTTGACAAGCATAGCCAGACTTAGGAAACTACAGCCTCACGACCACCACCAACAACAACAATATGCCAGTGGTGTTCCTGGCAATTGTGAGTGATAGGAATAGAATAATGTTTAAAACTCTTCTTTATGTAAATTCCAGCACAAGAGACTCCTACACAAGAAAACAAAGTATCTAGGAAATATGTTTAGTAAAGAAAGAAGAACAGGTAACAGATCAAGAAATACTGGTCAGGAACTATTGAGGAACTCAGTACATACTTAGGAAAGTCTCATGGGGTTGCAAGCAAACGAAAGAGGGAAAATATTACTACGAGAGGATACAGCAGAGAACTATGTATGGAAAAGCCCTGAGGTAGAGGACCTGGGTGCTAGAGCAAATGGGTGGCTTAATACTTCTGTCTGTGTAGGGAAAAAAAAAAAAAGAAAGAAAGAAAAAAGAAAAAAAGGTTCTTCATAATCCTTAGATTCTGTGATTGCTTTTTTCCTGTATTGCTTTTTTTTTTTTTTTAATGCCTATTTATTTTTAAAGTTAGCACACAAAGCTATGGGCCACATTGCTAATCTCTTCATCGAATTAGCATACTATTTTGCTGTTGTTTTATCTTCTCTACCCCCCTCCAGCCTCCTATGTCACCCTTGCTAGTCCCCCCCAAACACACACCCACCAATTGCCAGTAATCTAAGAATAATATAGAACTATGTGTTTAATGAAGTAAAGCACATAACTATGTTTTAACATGGTATTAAAATGACTCCATGTTCAGTAGCTCTGGTCAGCATTTGGGTTAGCTCATTACTCTGCTATTTTCTTGTCTCCTCACTGCTCACCATAGAAAAATAAGTAAAACTTAGTTGCTAAGTATCAACTAATGGCTAATGCTCAGAAAGCACTTATACCTGAGACCTATCCTATCATAGTCCTCTCAGTTTTCATTTATTTCTTGATAGGAATCCCATCTACTAAAGATATCAACCTGGGGCTAGATATATGGCCATATATGGCCACAGGGTCCAGCAGTGGGCATCTATAACCCCAACCATATGTGACTTGGGGGTGGATGAAGACTGATAGATCCCAGAGCATTGCTAATCAGCCAGTCTAGCCAAGAAAATGAGCTATGGAGCTGGTGAGAGAACTTGTCTCACAAAAATAAGATGGAGAGCAACAGAGAAAGACACACAACATTTGCTTCTAGCTTCTGTAGGTATACACATGAGTGTGCAAACCTGTATACACAGGTGCATGAACACCTATACATTCACAATACCAACTGAGACCCTGGTAGCTGAGACTTGGAATACACTTTTGGTATTTAGTTAATGGGTTAAAATAACATCTAAATCTAAATTCATCAACCATGGTTGGGAACTCTTGAAACTATTCATGCATCAGACAATAGCAAAATGGAAAACCCATTATACATCTCTCTGGCAAAATCCTCTTGAGCGGAAAACCCACAAAGAGCCTTACTTTACCCTTAATCCACAATTAATGATCTGATGCAGCATCAAACAGCTGAACAGAAGATAATGGGAATACTGCCAACCTCTTCTCCAGTCATTGTGATCCAGAGACATTTAAATTAATCTAGTCACTCGTGTTCACATACTCTTATGTAATCCTTAAGATGTGCAGTGTTGTTTCCTCTGCCTAGAACACTCTTCCACCCCAAACTCTCTTCCCCTGGATGAATTCTGCTCATCTTTTAGGTCTTTGAGTTCCCTTCTGTAGCACAGCATTTCACACTGTGCTGAGACAGTTTGTTTACTTATCAGCTATTAAGACACATAAGGTGACTGATGCAGCTCTTCAAACTTCTTAACTCTGCATTACATCTATAATCTCTGCTATAAAATATTCACTCATTTCTGCAAATGAGTGAAGCTTCCATTTTTCCCTTCATTAACTCATTAAACTCTATTCACCATCTTTAGATCCATGTAATTCTCAACAAATAGTCTAATTTTTTGAGCAAAACAATTCTTTTTTTTTTTTTTTTTTTCAGAATCAAGAGCTTGTGCCAGGCATGGATGTACACATATATAATCCCAGCATTCAGGAGGTTGAGGCAGGGGCATTGTGAGTTCAAGCCAGCCTGGGTTACATGGGAAGACTCTGACTCCAAAAATAACTAACTCCATGACAAAAAAAAAAAAAAAAAAAAAAACAAACAAACAAAAAGCCCCCAGGATTTTTTCAGCAATCTCTAGGCCAAGAACCATAGACTTTTCAAAAAAAAAAAAAATACAATAAATTTTTTTAATCCAGAAATTCATGACTCCTGTGACAGCTGAAATAAATATAATGCCTTAGTCATCACTATTCTCCTAAACTGGTTTGAAGGAACATGTTTTGCTTTTTGTTTTAAACAGGAACAGATTGCTCAGGGCTGGGGAGGGCATGCAAATCAGAAAGCCCTTCCCCCTTCATTTTGTATAGCCTCTCTTTCTCTTCAGCCCAGGCCTTTTGGCTAACCTCCAAGCTAAAATCACCTTTCTCTTCATCTTAAGAGAAATCAGGAGTGCTCCTATGGCAGCCAGTCTGTGGAGATCAGCCTGGAGGGAGGGGATGGTCAATTCTGCTCACAGTGGAAACAGAAGCGCTGGATCCAGGCAGTGAGCATGGAGAGGAGGAGAGGGAACTAAGTTGCCAATCAGCTCTTTAGCTGCAACAGTTGGGACAATATTCCACCCAGACCAAACAATTGTGATCTGTACCCAGAGAGAATCTGTTTTTATTGTTTTGTTTGTTTGCTTACTGAGCTCTTGCATGTGCCTTACATGATCTGATTTATGTAATAATCATCCATAGAACCAGATGAGTATAAGGAAGCAAATGACAAAGACAGAACTCAGAAGTAACAGATCCTAAATCCAAATATAAGTCTCAAAGATTCAAAAGAGTATTTCCCCTCTGATCCTGGGAATTTGTACCCTAGAAAAACCACAGGAATATGTCTAGTATCTTGGAGGCAGCCTGTGATGATAGCTTGCTTGTACAAATAAAGCTTGTCTGAAGGTCAGAGAGTGGAGCTTGATACTAGCTAGCCACAGAGGGTGAGTCACTGGGGAGATGCCATGTAGCTGCTGAGGGAGCAAGAGATCTGGGCATCACCAGTAAGTCAAGACCATGTGGAGATACACAGATTGATAGAAGTGCGTTAGTACCGGCATAACAGCCCATCCAGAGTCTGCCAGTGTCCTAGTCCCACCTCCACCCATGGGAGGAGGTAAGCATGGGCCTGTTTCTGGCCCGCCTTCTGGTGCCCTGCTTGTAGTCTCTTAAGGACTAGGGAACTGCACAAGGGGTAACCTGTCCAAGCAGACAAGCTCATCCAGAGTCTGCCAACATCCTAGTCCTGCCTCCACCAACTGAAGAGGAGAGCCATTGGAGTACTGGACTTGCTTGCATCCACAGGAAGAGAACCTTGGTCCCAAACCCATCAGGAGAGGGAGAGACCTCATAAGTAGGCACAGAAAAAAGGGATGGATAGAAGACAGTGTAAGAACACAGTCAACAACAAAAATCAATATGATGCCACCAGAATCTAGAGACTCAACACCAAAATCATCCCAACACCAGCTTCATCCCAATACAGATGAAGCAGAAGACAATGACCCTAAAAAACAACTTTATGATGATGATAGAGACCCTCAAAGAAGTAATGAGAAAATCCCTTAAAGAAATGGAAGAAAAAAAAAAACAAAAAAAAAATTCAAGAAATGGAGGAAAAGACAAACCAAAAATTGCAAGAAACAATTCAAACAGTGCAAGGCTTAAAAGCTGAAACAGAGACAATTTAAAAAACAAAAACAAACAAACAAAAACAAAACAACAACAACAACAACAAAAAAAAACCAACCACACAGTCTGAGGGAATGCTGGAAATAGAAAAGCTAGGTAAATGATCAGGAACTACACATGCAGCATAACCCACAGAATACAAGAGATGGAAGAGAGAATCTCAGGCATTGAAGATACACTAGGAGAAATAGATTCATTGACCAAAGAAAATTTTAAGTTCAAGAAATCACTAACACAAAATATCCAGAAAATATGGGACACTGTGAAAAGACCAAACCCAAGAATAATAGGGAATTAAAAAGGTGAAGAAACCCAACTCAAAGCTGCAGAAAACATATTCAACAAAATCATAGAAGAAAACTTTCCCAACCTAAAGAATTTCACACCAATGAAAGTACAAGAAGCTTCCAGAACACCAAATAGAGTGGACCACACCAATAAAGATCACCTTGATACATAATCATCAAAACATCAAACATTCAGAATACAGAAAGAATATTAAGAGCAGCAAAGGAAAAAGCCATGTAACGTATAAAGGCAAACCTATCAGAATTACAGCTGATTTCTCCATGGAAACCCTGAAGGGCAGAAGGTCCTGGATACTACCAACAGATGCCAGCCCAGACTACTATACCCAGAAAAGTTTTCAATCATTATAGATGGAGAAACCAAGATATTCCATGACAAAACCAGATTTGAACAATACATATCAACTAATCCAGCCCTACAGAAAGTTCTGGAAGTTAACTTCATCCACGAAAACATAGGTAATAGATAATCCCACTTTATCAACAGCCAAAAGAAAAAAAGGAGGGAAATCCACACACAATACCACCACCACCAACAAATCCAAACAAACAAGAATTAACAATCAATGGTCATTAATATCCCTCAATATTAATGGTCTTAACTCGCCTATAAATAGACACAGGCTAACAGAATGGATTGGAAGACAGAATCCATCCTTCTGCTGCATAAAGAAATATACCTAAACTTCAAAGACAGACATTTCCTCAGAGTTAAGGGTTGGGAAAAGATTTTCAAAACAAATGGACCCAAGAAACAACTGGGTGTAGCAATCTTAATATCTAACCAATTAGACTTTAAACTAAAATCAATCAAAAGAGATAAAGACAGTAATTTCTTATTCATCACAGGAGAGATCCATCAAGATGAAGTCTCAATTATGAACATCTATGCCCCAAATATAAAGGCACCTACATTTGTAAAAGAAACATTACTAAAACTCAAATCATACATAAAACCTCACACACTTATAGTGGGATGTTTCAACACCCCACTCTCAACACTAGACAGGACCAACATACAGAAACTTAACAAAGAAACAAAGGAAGTTACAGAAGTTATGACCCAATTGGGTTTAACAGACATTTATAGAACATTCCATCCAAACACAAAAGAATATACCTTCTTCTCAGCACCACATGGAACCTTCTTTAAAATCAACCACATATTCAGCAATATAGGAAACCTCAATAGGTACAAAAACTGGAATAATCCCCTGTATCTTATCAGTACACCATGCTTTAAAGTTAGAATTCAACAACACAAATTTCACAAACCCTACAAACTAATGGAAATTGAACAATGCACAATTGCACCATTCCTGGGTCAAGGGAGAAATAAAAAGAGAAATTAAAGACTTCCTAGCATTCAATGAGAATGAAGACACAACATACCCAAACTCATGGGACACTTTCAAAGTAGTACTAAGAGGAAAGTTCATAGCACTAAGTGCCCACATGAAGAAACTGGAGAATAGTCACACTAGAGAATTAACAGCACAACTTAAAGTTCTAAAACAAAAAGAAGCAAAATCACCCTGGAGAAGTAGAGGCCATGTAATAATCAAATTGAGGGCTGAGATCAATAAAGTAGAAACTAGAAACTAGGAAAACAATACAAAGAATCAATGTAACAAAGAGTTGGTTCTTCAAGAAAATCAACAAGATAGACAAACCTTTATCCAAACTAACCAAAAGACATAACACGCAAAATAACAAAATCAGAAATGCAAAGGGGGACATAACAATGGACACTGAGGTAATCCAGAGAATCTTCAGATCATGCTTTGAAAATCTGTATGCCACACAATTAAAAAAAATTGTGGATAGATATCACTTACCAAAATTAAATCAAGAACAGATATGCAATTTAAATAGACTTATAACCCCTAATGAAATAAAAACAGTCATCAAAAGTCTCCCAACCAAAAAAAGCCCAGGGCCAGATGGTTTCAGTGCAGAATTCTACTAGAAATTTAAAGAAGAGCTAATACCAACACTCCTTAAAGTGTTCCACACAATAGAAGCAGAAGATTCATTGCCAAACTCTTTATATGAGATTACAATTACCTTGACACCCAAGCCACACAAGGACACAACTAAGAAAGAGAATTACAGACCAATATCCCTCATGAACATCGATGCAAAAGACTCAATAAAATACTTGAAATTGAATCCAAGAACACATCAGAGAAATTATCCACTGTGATAAAATAGGGCTCATCTCAGGGATATAGGGATGGTTCAACATACAAAAATCTATCAATGTGATTCACCACATACACAAACTGAAAAAGAAAAACCACATGATCATCTCACTAGATGCTGAAAAAGCCTTTGACAAAATCCAACAACAGGAACATACCTATACATAATAAAAGCAATATACAGCAAACAAACAGCAAACATCAAAGTAAATGGAGATAAACTCAATGTGAGTCCTCATTGCTAGAGCAATAAGACAACAAAAGGAGATCAAGGGAAGACAAATTGGAAAGGAAGAATTCAAACTGTCACTATTTGCAGATGATATGATAGTTTACATGAGTGACCTGAGAAACTCTTCTAGGGAAATCCTACAGCTGACAAATACCTTCAGCAAAGTGGCAAGATACAAGATTAACTGAAAGAAAAAAAAAATCAGTAGCCCTACTATATACAGATGATAAAGGGGCTGAAAAAGAAATCAGAGACACATCACCATTTACAATAGCCACAAGCAACATAAAATATCTTGGGGTAATGCTAACCAAACAATTGAAAGAAAGAACTGTACAGCAAGAACTTTGAGTCTTTCAAGAAAGAAATTAAATACCAGAAATTAAATACCAGAAAATGGAAAGATCTCCCATGCTCATTGATGGGCAGGATCAACATAGTAATAATGGCAATCTTGCCAAAAGTAATCTACAGATTCAATGAAATCCTTATCAAAATCCCAGCAGAATTCTTCACAGACCTTGAAAGGACAATACTCAACTTTATATGGAAAAACAAAAGTTCCAGGATAGCCAAAACAACCCTGTACAACAAAGAATTTTCCTGAGGCATCACTATTCCTGACTTCAAGCTCTACTATAGAGCTATAGTACTGATAACAGCCTGGTATTGGCACAAAATAGACAGGTAGACCAATGGAATGAAATTGAAAACCCTGATGTTAACCTATACACCTATGAACACCTGATTTTTGACAAAGAAGCTAAAATTATACAATGGAAAAAGAAAGCATATTCAACAAATGGTGCTGGCATAACTGGATGTTGGCATGTAGAAGACTGCAGATAGACCCACATCTATTGCCATATACAAAACTTAAGTCCAAATGGATCAAAGACCTCAACATAAATCCAGTTACACTGAACCTCTTAGAAGAGAAAGTGGGCTGTACCCTTGAAAAAATTGGTACAGGAGACTGCTTCCTGAACATAACACTGGTAGCACAGATATTGAGAGCAACAATTAATAAATGGGACCTCCTAAAACTGAAAAGCTTCTCTAAGGCAAAGGACATAGTCAATAAGACAAAATGGTAGCCCACAGAATGGGAAAAGATCACCGACCCCACATCTGACAGAGGGTTGATTTCCAAACTATACAAAGAACTCAAGAAGCTAGTTACCAAAACATCAAATAATCAAATTAAAAAGTGAGGTATAGAACTAAATAGAGAATTCTCAATAGAAGAATCTAAAGTGGCTGAAAGATACTTAAGAAGGTGATCAACATCCTTAGCCATCAGGGAAATGAAAATTAAAACAACTCTGAGATACCATCTGTCAGAATGGCTAAAATCAAAAACACCAGAGACAGTTTATGTGGGAAAAGATGTGGAGAAAGGAGAACACTCCTCCACTGCTGGTGGGAGTGCAAACTCATACAGCCACTTTGGAAATCAGTATGGTGGTTCCTCAGGAAAATGGAAATCACTCTACCACAAGATCCAGTAATTCCTCTCTTAGGCATATAACCAAATCATACACATTCATACAGCAAGGACATCTGTTCAACTATGTTCATAGAAGCATTATTTGTAATAGCCAGAACCTGGAAGCAACCTAAATACCCCTCAACTGAAGAATGGATGGAGAAAATGTAGTACATTTACACAATGAAGTACTACTTAGTGGGGGAAAAAATGGAATCTTGACATTCGCAGGCAAATGGGTGGAACTAGAAGAAACCATCCTGAGTGACGTAACTCAGTCACAAAATGACAAACATAGTATGTACTCACTCATATATGGATTTTAGACATAGAGCAAAGGATTATCAACCTACAATCCATACCACCAGAAAAGTTAAGAAACAAGGAGGACCCTAAGAGAGACATACATGGTCCCCTGGAGAAGGGGGAAGGGACAAGATCTCCTGAGCAAATTGGGAGTATGGCAGGAGGGGAGAGGGAGTTAGGAAAGAGAAGGGGAGAACAAGAGGGGGGACCAGGACAGATTGAGTCAGGGGAACAATAGAGGAGAGCAAAAGAAAAGATGCCATAATAGAGGGAGCCATTATAGGTTTAAAGAGAAATCTGGCACCAGGGAAATGTTCAGAGATCTACAAGTATGACCACAACTAACAATCTAGCCAATAATGGGGAGGCTACCTTAAATGCCCTTCCCGATAATGAGATTGATGACCACCTTATATGCCCTCCTAGATCCCTCATCCAGTAGCTGATGGAAGCAAAAGCAGCCAGCCATGCCAAACACAGAGCCAAACTCCTAGAATCAAGTTGCAGAGAGGGAGGAGTGATGAGCAAAGGGGTCAAGACCAGGCTGGAGAAACCCACAGAAGCAGCAGACCCGAACACAGGGGAGCTCATGCACCCAGTCTGATAGCTGGGAAACCAGCATAGGACTGACCCAGATTCCCTGAATGTGGTGTTATTTGGGGAGATTGGGAAGTCTATGGAACCACTGATAGTGGATCAGAATTGATCCCTAGTATATGAATATACTTTGGGAGCCCATTCCACATAGAGGGATGCTCTCTCAGCCTAGACATACAGGGGAGGGCCTATGCCCTGCTCCATATGATATGACAAACTTTGAAGATCCCTCATGAAAGGCCTCACCCTCCCTGGGGAACAGAAAGGGGATGGAATAGGGGTTAGAAGGGGAACAGGAGAAGGGATGGAGAGAGAACTGGGATTGACATGGAAAACAAACTTGTTTCAAATTTAAATTAAAAAAAAAAGATAAAAAGAAAGAAATTGAAACAGGTTAATAATTAAAAGAGAGATAGCCAATAAGAAGCCTGAGCCATAGGCTAAACAGTTTATAATTAATAGTAGCCTCTGTGTGTTTATTTAGAACTAAACTGCTGTGGAACCAGGGAATCATCCATCTATAGTAGCCCAAAGTATAGAAGCATTCTACACAGCCTGTAACACCAGAATAAACTTCCACAGGAGACCAATACCTAGACATACGTACTCTCCAACTACAGGAACATATTAAGGTTTATATTAATGAAGGTTAGCTGTTGGTCTTCACTTGTGTGGTTCTAGCATCCAAGAGCTTTTTGATACACTGTTCCCTAGGCTTAAATATGCTTCTAGTGACTCTACACCTAGTGAAATTTAAATTCTTCTCATGTTGTTTGTGTTTTAAGTTCCAGCTCTATCTTCTATAACACCCCAGACACCTAGACTTTCCCTTAGCATTGCAATTCTACATTTAATACCATCTATCCAGTTTCACTGTAACCATTTAGCTTTCTACTACAGTGTGAGCTGCTGGAGGACAGATATGGCAGAGTGGCCAATTCATTTTCATCTTTATTGTTCAAAAGCCCGGCATACAGTTGTCCACTCATGAAGCATTTGTTGAATTGATCTAGCAGAGGCAGAGACCACAACTGTTAAAACAACTAAGCATAAAGCAACTGGATAAGAGCACTTAAAAAGGTTCAAGATGATATATAAGCAGTCCAGGAGCTCTGCTTACAAAAGTCTGTTTGGGAAAGTTGTTTGGTGAAATGCATGTGAAAGATAGAAACATCCATGCAAAGCAAGGAAGTAGGAAAGTACAGAAAATGCCAAAGAAGAAGTAGAGGGGAGTCCATAGATTTATTTTCCTGATATTTTTGAGGACAAAGGAATCAAAAGATGCATGCACATGGGTACACACACACACACACACACACACACACACACACACACACACACACACACACACACTCAAAGGAACAGGAATCAAAGAACTGAGACTGTTTTTGCCAACAAATAAATGTGTACTTGCTTATGTGCTCAGAGCGTACTTCAAAGGAAGTCACTTGCCCAGAGGCCTTATGAATCAGAGTATACTTCTGAACAGGCTACTACTGTGGGCATTTTCATCCAGTATTATTTGTAGGATTTTAGAAAGAGTGAAATTGAATGATTCAAGGGGCAAAGACTCTCCCAGATTGGGAAGGCGAGGCACTTTTAGATGATAGGTCTCTTCTACTAAAGACAAGAAGGGAAGTACTTTGCACAGTTTTTGCACATCAACACACCCCTGAGTCAATGATTTTAAATTGTCTAAAGGTCCAGGGAAATGGGGGAAATTGACATTGAATAAGCAGCCTCTCCTCCTTCAGCCTGAGTAGCCTTGGAATGGTAGCTTAACCTTGAGACATTCTAATATCATTGAGGGGGAGGGTGTTGAAGAAGCCCTGGTGGCCTGCTCATGTCACACATGCGTGGAAAGGACCTGAGATGTTATGGAGAAGATCCCAACATCAAGCTCAGAAATGACTGCTCCAGCAAAGAGAATCTGTCAGGGTCACTGTGACAATGAACCTGGAATTCCAAAGATCCTGGATAGGTTCAAACACCTGCCTCTTACAAAAGGCTCCACGTTATTCTCCAGCAGTTTGCCCATGGATCATTCTGGGAGGGAAATCCTGGGGTGAGATTGACCTTAGCTAGCTGCATTGTAAACACCAGAGAGAGAGAGAGAGAGAGAGAGAGAGAGAGAGAGAGAGAGAGTTCACATGTGAGAGCCACTATTCAGTAATGGATGTGGTTACATAACTGAAGACTCTAGTCTATTCTTACTCCCAAGGACAGCCACGAAAATATCCTTCTGAGGAGAGCCATGCACTAGGTAGGAAAGTGCAGTATGTAATATGTCATAAGATTACAGTGTCACAGATTGCTTATCCATTAAATTGTATCATTCCTCAGCTATCAGCTACACTCCTATAGAGCTTGCTGAACAAACACACACATTGGCAAAATATTGATGGATGTGAAGGGAACCTTATCAGTTTCAAAAAAAGAGCTGTTTTGGGAGAAAAGATAAATTCTTTTAAATGGGCAGGTGTGTACAAATCTGCTCCTTCATGATGGCCAATGAGCTTCTGCTCTCCAAATCAGAAGAGGAAAACATCTTTCCAAGGTTGATAAAAAATGTTTCTTTAGCTGTGCTTGTATAATTAGCAATGGTGCTGGATACTTACAGCATTATTTAAATCAATAAATCACAAAATCAGCATTAGACTTTAAGTAAGAGGAACACATACATGTCTGCAATTCCCCCCAAGAAATAAAGACATTGTTTTGTTCTGTATTTATCTTCTCAAAGGGTGCTGATGTTCTAAAGTATATTCATATACTGATAAATATTTGGTACATGCTTATCAGAGCTCCATAGTAGTAAATATCTTGGGAACTCCAGTCAGAGGTTAGATCCTCTTAGAAATGGCATGTCAATCCTTTGACGGTCTTCTCTATGGCTAAGGAAAGGAAGAGTCTGGAAATGCAAGAAGAATACTGCCACAAGTACATGGTACTGCAAAGCAACCCTGTTCCTATACAGAGACATACTGAGAGGTGTATGGCTTTACTATCTCTTTTCATAATTAAAATTCTCCTACAATGTTCACACCAGAAATGGCCACCCAACTTTACCTGTGTAACTTGGTGGACTGCCCAGCACAGACCTTTGCAAGAGAGCAAATGTCTGCCACTTAAGCTCCTCTGAGCAGAGCGGAGCCTGTCATGGATACATTTTCATACCAAGAAAGTTTATGGGTTTGGAATTTTATATGAAACTCTGGGGCTGAAAATTGCCAAATTGAAGCTAAGGTGGAGAACCAGGGGAATTCAGCTGGCTTCTGACTTACCAAGCAATTTTGTCATCATACTTTCAAGCAGTTGTGTAGTTTGACAAAAAGCACCCTGACCCTGAGCAACTTGGGAAGGAAATGGTTTATTTGCCTTCTATATCCAGGCCACAGTCCTTTATTGAGGGAAGTCAGGGTAGGAATTCTGACAGGTGTGTGAATGGTCAGTCATGTGCTCATTAGGTAAACTGCATAGAAATAATTCTGATGTAATTGAATAGATTCAAGCACTACTCCTGGCTTCCGATCCCTTATTTCCAGTTCTCATGCACTTTCTCCCAGCATGTCTATGCCGCTTTGCTGACTTGTCTGAGTACCAAATTCATCACAGAGCACACACTTCAATGAGGGGAAAAGAAGGGTGGTTTATAGATGTTTTTAGATTACATCTGGGTCACAGGAAAAAAAACAGACGACTGCAGTGTGGTGTCACTAATGGTTAGAACCAGTTGAAACCAGTATCACAAGTTCAGGAAGCTTAAAATCTAAATGTAAAACACTCTGAGAAGACAAACAGCCTCCTGTAAGAGTTTAAGCATCCCTTCCTTCTATGATCCATTTTCTTTCACATAAGCCTCTTTCTATCTTGGTCTTCTACACAATGCAACAGAGCATCGTTCACACAAGCACTGCTAGCAGCCTTTTTAGTTAGAGGCTTGGCCAGGGAGATCCTATCCCCAAATGGATGTCATCCCTGAGATTTTTTTCAACCAGTTTCTCACACTCTACCTTCTTGGCTGTGTTTCCCTCAGTCTTTCCCATCTGCATTTGCTCTCTCTCTCTCTGTCTCTCTCTCTCTCTCTCTCTCTCTGTCTGTCTGTCTGTCTCTGTAAAAGAGTTTCTTAGTAATTTACTATCTCCTTCATGTTCCGTTCAGTTGCCAGGTAATTACTGGTCAGTAATCCAACCCTGATGCTGAAGAAAGTGATGAGAAAAATGGTGGAAAGAACTTCCATTAATGTGAGTCCTAAACGGCTTTTGTAAGTGGAGCTAAAACATCAAACACTCAGGCAGAATGGACTATCCTGGCCTTGTCAGCAAAAGGAATGGGCCCTTAGGGCATTCTGGAGAACATTCTACCAGAATGGTGCCTATTATTTATTTATTTATTTGCTTACTTATTTGTGTGTGTGGGGGGGGAGGTCCAGGGTGACTCAGTTCATTCTTAAGAAAGATGTTGGAAGTTTTCAAAGCTTTGCCTGATCAAAGTACATCAATCATGAAGCATTTAATTGATATTGGGTGCCTATTGAATTTAGGGAAACATTTCAAGCACACTGTCCTCTTTAAATTCCCTATTTAAATATATGTGTGAAAGAAAAGGCACATTATTTATTATCTGCCATATTTTAAAGATCATGAAATAAGGGTTTATAGAAGTTATGTGTGTTCCACAAGGCCATCCAGCTAGGACATGACAAAAAGTTTTTCATAATACATCATGCTGTCTTTGCCTTTTCTGCCCATAACTGCATAGGCTAATACTCTGGGAATGCAGTTTAGGCAGCATATAACCTAACAGACTTGATAGAATTGGAGCACCAAGCTATATGCAGGTACTTCCCACTCCTCTTACAAAGGCTGACTAATAAAGAACTTTTTTCACTTGAGTGGTGTAAAAACTCAAAAGTCCCATGATTCTCCTGACCATGAAGGTCAAAAACAAACAAACAAACAAACAAACAAAAAACAACTACCATTCAAGCTGCCAAAACACTCAAATTCAAAAGTAAGACAACCCAGTTTATTCAGTATTTAAAACTTTACCCATGATTTGAAATTAAACCATCTCCTTCCCCCTCCAAGATTTGACACAGGTAATGGTAAAGGAAAGCTAAAATAAATTTCAAGATCTGAAGTGGTTTTATTCACCATGCTAGAATCAGACGGTCTTTATGACCCAGAACCAGCCCAAAGAACTCTGGTTTGCCACAGTCAGACTGTATCCATGGACAGAAAATGGAAATGAAGTACAGGATACAGAAATGAAGTGCAGAGACAGTGCAAGTGGTTGCAGATCCCAGCTTGCCTTATTTGAGCATAGATGGAACAGTTGGTTGCCTATGATTGACGGGAGCTGAGCTGCTGCAATTGGATGAGAAGCAGTCACTTCTTACAAAGCATGTGCCTTGATTAGGCTTGCAGTTAGTTTAGGTGCTGAGTTAGGTGGCAGTACTTTATGCAAGGAAGCCAGCCTGTGCAGTGGCAGCATCCTCGGGCACATTGAGTTTTATTGACTAGGAGGAAGACAGGCAAGTGGGAAGGAATGAGCCCCCTTACCTTGTTATTTTCTTTCTTTTTTTTTCTCCCTTTTGCTAAACTGATTCCAGTCCTTTCTCCAAGTGAAGGGGTGTTGAGAGGACAGATGAGAGCTGGGATGAGGCAGTAAATTCTCACAAAACTAGTACCATCATAAAACAGTCCAGTACTCTAACAACCTTGACTCTTAGGAGCTCCTCTGCAAATTCTTAGAAAGAGCTACATTACCCAGGACATCTCATCTGAGATTCCCTTGATGTGAGTCACACATACTCCTCCAGTTCAGCCTTCATAAGCAAACCAACTTGTCTTACGCTTGTTGGATTTCTTTAACCAGAGTCAACTGGGGTCTGCACTGTATCCTGATTCTATAACAAATGCAGTGAGTGCTCTCTGTAAGCACCTTTGCACCAGGTGCAAGCTCCTCATTATTCATCCTTAGGATGGACAGACTCCTATAGCACAGCTCCAGAGAAACCCTCTTTAAAACCTTTGCCCCAAGCCTGGCATAGCAGCATACTCAAAGGCTAAGGCAAGGGGACCACAAATGTGACTTCAGAAAATCAACTGGAAAAACAATAGTGCTTCATCCATCCATGTTTTAAGAACCTTTCACGTAAGAGTTGTTCATGTAATTTGTCTGAGATAGTCAACCTTTGAAATTTTGCATTTTGATCTGGAACCTTCAGGAAGTATATCATTTACTCTGTGGTCCTCAGAAAATGCTACATCAAGGAAGCAGGGAACATAATCCATTCTGTTTAAGCTTTCTTTCTAACTGAACACACTGACTGTAGGAATCTAAATGAAAATAGAAGCAACACTGCCCACAAGTGATACTGATACCTAGTACATGGAGAATTGCCCTGAACTCAAATAACAACACATCCTACAAGCCTTGCATTTAAACAAACACCTAGAAGAAAGGGATGGTCCAGAGAGAAGACTCACCATGGAAAAAAGAACAGTGTGCCTTTAAAGCAAACATGATATTTTCACTGACTCTCAGAATGACCTCTGCTTGTCTGCCAATGTTGTCTTAGTTCAACCACTTACACTTAGTTAATGCAATGGCCTCCTAGCTAGTCTGTCTATATAAGTGTACTAATCCTCCTCCCTGACCCCTCCCCAAGTGTGAATTAATCATCTTCAATTACTTCCCTCTTGGGAAAGTGCCCCCAAATCTCTATAAGGTTTTGTCTCTCTTCCATAAACTATTCCCTTCATCAGACTCTTATATTCCCTTTTCACCTTCTCCAGGTATGCTTGGAGATTTATCTGTACCCCATCCATGACCATCTCCTCCTCATGCACTCTCTTTGCTTACAGAAAAGCCTGCAAAGCTAGACATCACATGCCGCAGACCCTGACAGCTATGGTTTGGATGTGAAAAAAGCTCCATCAGCTGGGTGCAATCACTCAAAGGGCAGAAAGTGGAAGTGTAGAAGACATTATCTTCCAACAGCCTTCTTCCTGCAAGCAGAGAATATTGTTCAGATATGGCTATTTCTGCTTCCCAGTTCACAGTTGCCAGCTCTGTGGGTGTTGAGTGGCATAGTTCCAGGAATAGCAGAAACTTTATGATACCAGCTTCCTGACCCCTGCTCCACAATCATTGAACTATGTTCTTTTAAAATTAATGGGTCTAGTGAATCCTTGGTTCCTACCTCCTGCAATGGCAAGAAAGTAGCTCCCATAATAGGTGGCATTCTCTGACTCATTCCGGAGAATTATGCTCCAGCCCGTTCTGGCCTTGCCAAGAATTGCATAGGCATGTAATTCCTGATAGCTAATCTTTTCCTATTTGAAATGTTTAGAAATGCCTCTTTCCCCTATTCAAAGCTTCTTTGGTACCCCTGTCTAATGCCAAATCATTTTAAAGATTTCAACTGCAATGCCCATTCATCTAGGAAATTTTAGTCATCTAAAGATGGGCCAAAAAGGAGACAATGTTGCAGAAGGAGACTTGATTTTCTGTTATGCTCTCAGAGTACCCTTCATATGCTGCCATCTTCGTAGATAACAGAGTATGAGCTTTTCCTAGGGTTTCTCTTTCTTCCTTACAAGACTTCCCACTACTGCTCTAGCAGACAATTCATTATAGGCATTTTTATGTCTACCACTTAATAAATCTTCACTCTATGTTAAATTAATAAATAACTGGATGGATGGATTGATGGATGGATGGATGAGAATAGTATGAATAGAATTTCAAACTGAAATGAATAATAGTGTCCTCAGTGAGCCACTTCTATTTAGACATAGCTTGTCACTGGGTTAGAGGGGCATATTTTAGATTTTGTTTCTTGTTTTTCTCTTTTTGTTTCTTTGTTTGTTTTTTTTTTTTTAAAGACAGGGTTTCTCTGACGCCCTGGCTGTTCTAGAACTCACTCTGTAGACCAGGATGGCCTCAAATGTACAGAGATCTGCCTGCCTCTGCTTCCCAGGTGCTGGGATTAAAGGTGTGCATCACCACAGTCCTGGCTCTTGTTTCTTTTTATATCATCCTACTAAGAAAAATTTCAGATATCACTTACAACTGACAATAAACACATACTGGAATTTCCTTAACTGTCCTTTCTGAGATAGTACAGGAAATATGTAATGACAGGGATATTTCCCCAGACTTACCTTCATGACCAGAAACTGAAGCAAAAGTAGAGAAGTACACTCCTTTGCTGACCACGTAAAATGATAACATCACATAATAGGAACAACACTAGGATGGTACTTAATCTGTATTCTTAGGAGAAAACTAAAATCAAATTTTAAAACATACATTGTATATTGATTAAATAGACATAATTAAGGGTAGCATGTAATGTACACAAAATTGCCCATATATAATTGGGTATGTTGCATAAATAGTCAAATGATGTAAATTTTAACCTGCTTTGTACATATGTAACATTGTCTCCAACATTTTAGGAATGCACACTCAATAATGCACCAGGAAAATCTGTTAAACCAGGCATATGCTAGGTATCAAAGAAGTGAGTCAACAAATTTCAAGTTAAAATTACACTGAACAAAGTCTCTAAGCATATGGAAATTAAATAAATCAATGAGAGAAAACTAACTAGGCTATCTCCAAGTAATTGTAAGGTAAACAATGTATTTCTCAGAAATAATTCACTGTGTGAATTAGAAAGTATCTTGATTGAAATAATGCAAAAATATTACATATTGTGGGCTTCAAAAAAATATAAGCAAGAAAAGCTAAAATAGACAAATGTAATTGCATCAAACTAAAAGCTTCTACATATCAAAGGAAACAATTAAAAAGTGACTGGACAATCTAAAGGATTGGAGAAAAATATCTGCAAATATTTTATATATTTCAAATGTATAAGGAATTCAAACAACTCAATAAAACAAATAACCTGATCTTTAAAACTGACAAATACCCTGAACAACATTGCTCAAAAGTAAACATGTATTAGAATGATTATTATAAATAGACTAAAGGTATAAGTGCCGATGAGAGAATAAGGAAAAAGGAATCCCTCATTCACTATTAGTGCTAATGGAATTTAGTACAGTCTTTATGGAAACTATATGACATTTTTTCAAAAAACTACCGGTAGGGTTGGGAAGCTCACCCAACAGGTACAGAGCTTGCTGTCTAAGCAGGAATACTGGAATTCAAATCCTCGGAACCTATGTAAATGCCAGCTGGATGTGGTGGTCTGCCTGTAATTCTAGCCTTGGAAAGAGGAAACAAGAGATCCACAGAACAAGCTGCCTAGTGAGACTAGTATATCAGCAAGCTCTGGGTTTAATTGAGAGACCCTGCTTCAAAACAATAACATGCAGTTTTCAAGTCACAAATCTAATAAGGGATATGAATATGGGAAAGGAACTTGAGGTGGGGGAATAAAAGGGTGGAGGGAAATAAGAGAGGGCGAAGGTTACAATAATCAGAATGTTATACATATATATGTTATATATGTGTATTGTATGTATGAAATTGTCAACAAACAAATCTAATAAAGGATATTTTTATAAAAAAATAAATAAGTGAAGTGTTGATAGAAGATTCAGTTTGTAACAGCCACAGTAGTGGTTTACTGTGCAACAGTTTCCTCAGAGATTAAACTATTCTATCCTGCAGGGATGCTTCTTAAGAGGAAGCTACATAACTCAAAATAACTTCAGGAAGTCCCTAAAACTGACCGGATTCACTAGACCTCTTCCTGCCAAAATAAGCAATAAAAGCTGAGGGTGTCCCTCAGATGAAAGAAAGCTGAGCTGCAAAGAAGACTCTCAGCCAAGCCAAACTACAAAGAAGACTGAGACCAGACGAATGCCTGGAAGAAGTAGAAACCAGTTGAGCTGCATAGAAGAGAAGTTTAGACCAACTGAGGCACCAGGAAAGAACACTCTCCAACCTATTGCACTGCCTGTAGTTCCCGTGTAATTTTCCCACTAAACATGTTTTCCAGCAAAGTGGTAAAATTACCATATAAAAATCAGTAACAACTCTCCTACATACCAATAGTGAGAAAAAGTTTAGGGAAATAATACACTTCACAATATCCTCAAAAAAACAAAACAAAACAAAACAAAAACAAAAAACAAACAAAAATAGCTGACACATTGGAATAAACCTAACCAAGGAAGTGAAATAATTCTACAATTTAAACTGTAAAACACTAAAGATCCACATGGATCCACCAGGTTAATATTGTGAAAATGGCCATCTTGCCTAAAGCAGTCTATGAATCCAATGAAATACCAATCTAAGTGCCAAATGCATAAAAGACCTCAACCAGCCAAAACAATCCTCAACAATAAGAATACTGTGGAAGGGCTCATCATACTCACCTTCAGGCTGAATGGCAGAGCCATAGTAATAAAAACAGCATAGTACTGACACAAAAATCAATGGAGTAGAACAGAAGACCCAGATATAAATCCTTACAACCACTGCCACATGATTTTGAACAAAATCACACATCTGAAAAATGATAACTTCTCCAACTAATTTTGCTGTGAAAACTGGATATAAACATGTAGATGAATGAAACTTGGTCTTTATCTTTCACCCTGCATAAAAATCAACTTCAAATGGATCAAAGACCTCAGTGTTAGACCTGACACTACTAGAAGATAAGATAGGGAGTACACTTCAAGATACAGGCATAAGTAAGGATTTCCTGAATATGACTTCAGTCATTCAAGAAATAAGGCCAACAAAAACAAATAGGACCTCATCAAATCAAAAAGCTTCTGGACTGTGAAGGAAAATGCTAATGAGCTGAGGAAACAGCCTATAAAAAGGGAGGAGGTATTTGCCAGCTGGGTATCTAACAGATGATTGGTGTTTCACAAAGAACTTTAAAAATGAAACATCAAGAAAATAGAAATTTGACTGAAAAATGATTTGTGGAACTGAACAGAAAGTCATCAAAACAAGAAATACGGATACATGAACATATATGCATTAATATTCAACATTTTTAACCATCAGGGAAATGCAAATTAAAACTACTTTGAGATTTCATCTCTAACCAGGATATCTATTACCAAGAGAAAAATGCAGGCAAGTGCATGGAGAAAGGCGAACTTCTTTACACCATTTGGTGTGAATGCAAACTGGTGTAGCCACTGTGGAAATCAGTGTGGAGGTCCCTGAAAAGCTAAAAATAGAGCTACCATATGACCCAGCTACATTACCTCTGGGCATATAGCCAAGGTGTTTGAGGTAGCATTCACCTTTTGAGGTGTATGTTTCTATGGTGTGACCAGCAGACATACTACATGTTCAGAATGAATGCCACTGTGAAGTTATGCAATGCAACAGGACAACATGCTATGAGAAATGCCTTGGGGTCATTATACATTTGATTCTGAATTAAACTTTGGTTATTGCGTATTCGGAAAACTTTTACTATTGACATTTTGACATTTTTCTTTTTCTTTTTTTTTTTTTTTTTTTTTTTTTTGCAACTCCCACATTCAGTTGTGGGATCTAGTTGGAGTCATGAACTATAGTTTAAGAAGCTGGGGGCCAGAACAAATGTCTATGTTCTAGGCATGAAGAAAGTTCTTAGTCATGAAAAAGCTTAAATCCAATGTGACAGGTATCCTGAAGGGGAGACTGGATGAAATGTGTCCTGGAAAGGAAGAAACATTTGGATGGTCTGAGACTGGAGGCTGAGACAAAAGAAAATGTGGAGGGGGTCTTAAGCTTTAAGGAAAATAGTAAGGCTATTTTCATTATTAATAGAGGAATGGGTAGAAGAGTATGTCTAATCCAATCTACTCAGTAGATGATGTGTCATTCAGTAGATGATGCTGGACACTGGCCGAGAGCGTGAAGCATTAATCCCTTCCTCTATGTGGACATGCAGAACTTCTCCAGGTGAGCAAAGTCACAAGAGAGGCATGGTGAATGGGAAATTCAAGGGTCTGTGAAGAAAAGAAAGAGCTGAGATGTAGGGAGGAAGGGTTGGAAACATGAACATCACCTAGAGTCGGGGCTTTAGGAGCATTAAAGTCAGAAGAAACAGTTTCTTATTTCTTTATTTACTTATCTACATCCTTATATGCTCCAAAATCCCTTTAAAATGACAAAAACTGAAATCATTCTCCCAGTGACTAGTTAAATGGCATGGAGAAAAGAGGAGATTAAAAAGACCAAAAGGGAAGTTGGGGGAGGAGTGGAAGAAAGGAAAACATTTTGACTTGTGATTAGGAAAGAGTGCTTCAAGAGAAGGGCAGAAGTACATAGATGCCAGATTGCAAGTGGTCAGGGGGCAAGCAAAGCAGGAGGAAGGCAGTGGACACAGAATGCAGGAGGTGGGGAGGTAAGGAGGGAGGGAGGCAGTGGGAAAGATCTATATGACACAGGACCGGTTCAGGAAGATCCTCTGTGTTCTGAAGTATTAAACAGTACCAAGCCAGGATGACCCATGACCATGAGGGCAAATGTCATGTCCCTCAGATTCATCAAGCCTTTCTACTGCACATGACCCATCAGGAGAAAAGGAAAACCCTAAAAAGCATGTAAATTGGTTGTTTCTGACCACACAAGCAGAATGGGTCTTAGAGTCAGAAATTAAGTTGCATCATCACAAAGGGAGCCAGCTCTGTCATTGGTTAAGTTTGTAGTCTGACATCTGCTGAAGCAGACATGTAGGTGAGAAGAAGGAGCCAAAAAGCCTTCGTGTGGTAGAGATAAAGAAGCACTATGCCCATCCATCACAATGTAAACCTTAACTCTAAAATTGTTCAATGCATCTGCCTGACAGGGAGGAGAAGGCAAGCTAAAGGGTTAAAAATGAAGGAAAATACCCTTAGGTTACCTCTATTTTTCAGAGGAATTTGAGGCTAAGCTACTGAAGAAAAAAAAAAAAAAGAGTAGAAAAGATTAGCACAGCAACTTTGTGCATTGTTTACAAAGATAAACCAGTATGTACACAGGTGATCGGGTAAGAGCAGCCATTTTCAAGAGTGTACAGTCAGCAGGGTTGAGGACCAGTGGGTGTGTATGTATTTGCACACAGGGTTATGTCTGTGCTTGTATTCTGCCTAGTTCAACAAGGGAAAGAGCTTGCTGGGCATCCTGAAGAACCTCAAAACAAAACAACAACAAAAAATCAGCAGAAAAATATTTATGAAAGAGTTCATACTCAAGACAAGCTAGACAACACTACAATGCATGCTATTCTAGCCAGTACACAGTCACCTATACAAAGGATCAGAGAAGTTTGACAGCTGGAGTGTTCCATGGGAACACTCAGAAAACAAAAGGGGAAGGATGGAAGTAAAGCCATTAGCTACTCGAGGCACTGAGCTTTGTCAGAAATCAAAGTGGAATAGAGAAACTGAAGAATACTAGGGAGCCATAAAACACATCTCTTTTACTCTAATTCCATCACCAGGAAGATGATTTAAGAAAATGAACAGTACTACAAAAAAAAAAGAGAGAGAGAGAGAGAGAGAGAGAGAGAGAGAGAGAGAGAGAGAGAGAGAGAGAAGAGAAGAAAGGAAGGAAGATGATAGGTTTGTATTCAAGGATGCTCAGCATTGTGTTCTCTCAAAATTTTTTAAAATGTTTTTTTAGATGGTACATACTAACCACAGTTCCCCCTCTCTCCCTCTCCACCTCCCCCAAACCCACTCCCACCCACTCCTCAGAAAGGTTAAGGCCTCCCATGGAGAGTCAACAAAGCCTGGCACATTCAATTGAGGCAGAGCCAAGTATCATTCCCATTCACCTGCAACCCCAACCCCACCCCCGGCTCAATCCAGGCTGCACAAGGCACCCCACCATATGGAATGGGCTTCAAAAAGCCATCTCATGCACTAGGAACAGATCATGGTCCCATTGCCAGGAGTCCCACAAACAGACCAGGCTACAAAACTGTCACCCACTTGCAGAGGGCCTGGTTCAGTCCCATTTGGGATCCCTAGCTGTCAGTCTAGAGTCTGTGAGCTCCCCATCATGATCTTGACCCCCCTTCCCATTGCTCATATAATCCCTCCTCTCTCTCTTCAACTGGACTGCCATAGCTTACCCTAATGCTTGGATATGGATCTCGTCATCTGCTTCTATCAGTTACTGGATGAAGGTCCTTACCTTACCATCATGATCTTGAACCCCCCCTCCCATTGCTCATATAATCCCTCCTCTCTCTCTTCAACTGGACTGCCATAGCTTACCCTAATGCTTGGATATGGATCTCGTCATCTGCTTCTATCAGTTACTGGATGAAGGTCCAAAATAATCCAATTTTAAAATAGGGTACATATCTAAACAGAGAATGCACAACAGAAGAACCTCAAATGGCTGAAAGACATTTAAGTAATTGCTTAACACCCTTAGTCATCAGGGAAATGCAAACCAAAAGGACTCAGACACATCAATTTACACTGATGACAGCCTATGTTGGAGAGGATGTAGAGTAAGGGGAACACTCCTCCACTGCTGGTAGGAGTGCAAACTTGTTCAGCCATTTTGGAAATCAGTATGCTGGTTTCTCAGAAAATTGTTAATCAATCTACATTAGCACTCTTGGAGACATACCCAAAGAATGCTCAATCATACCACAAGGACACCTGCTCAACTCTGTTCATAGCAGCATTATTCATAATAGCCAGATGGGAGATGTCATTCTGTAAATATGTTTCTCTTATTGCTTAATGAATAAAGTCCTGTTGGCCAGGACTTTATTCCTGGTCCTGGTTGGTAGGAAAGCAAGATAGGCAGGAAGTAGTAGGGAGAGGTTTCAAGATGTTGGACCAACAGGGTGGTATGCCGGCCTCTCTCTCTGGTAAGATAAGACCACATGGAAATACTTAGATTAATAGAAATGGGTTAATACTTAAGACAGAACTAGCCGATAAGAAACACTAGTACCAGGCCATCAGCTTTATATCTGATATAGCGTCTCTGTGTGTTTTGGGGGGCTTGCATGGCAGTGGGACCAGGCAGGCAGAGAAAACATGCTTGTAACACCTGGAAAAAATCTAGATGCCCCTCAGTTGAAGAATGAATAAAGATAATGTAGTACATTTATACAATGGAATAATACTCAGCTGAAAAAAAAAAATGACATCATGAAATTTAAAGGTAAATGGATGGAACTAGAAAAAAACATTCTGAGTGAGGTAACCCAGACCCAGAAAGACAACACAACCCTTCATACAGTGGTCCCTAAAATTTAAAGCCATCTAAAAAATGTACAGCAATGAAGAATTCTTAAATAACCTATAGTGTTCATATTACATTTTTGAAGTCTTGTAATGGGAGAATTTCATTAAAAATATCCAGTTAAAAGGATATAAATGATGTAGCATTTAACATATTACATTTAGCAACTTCCCTTATTACTTTTATGTCCTTTGGAAAATCCATGTGTCTGTTGGAGAGGATAAGCATATGTGTGTTTGTGTGTGCACTGGTGTCTATGTGTCCTTATCTGGGGAGGCCAAAAGTAAACCTTAGTTATCATTCCTTAGGCACTGTTCACCTTGTGGTTTGGGGGAGGAGGTTTCTGTTGTTATTGTTCTCTCACTAGGATCCAGGCTAGACAATGAGTGAGCCCCAGGATCTGCCTGTTTCTACCTTTTCAGCACTGGGACATGGGGACTATAAGTAAGTAGGCACTACCAACTTGCTGCTGCTTCTCCTCCTCCTCCTCCTTTTCTTCCTCCTCCTCCTTCTCCTTCATCTTCTTTTTTATTTATTTATTTATCGTGGATGCCAAACTCATGCCAAACTCCTCATGTTTATTCAACAAGCATTTATAGGCCAAGCTATGCTATGGTCCCAGCCCCTCCTGGAAAATTCTTGATATAATAGATCTGGATCGTAAACCATCAAAAACACAAATAGCTCTATTTCCCCCATGGTACACCATGATTATTATTTTTCATAGTAATGTATACCATTGACTATTTGGACATCATTAGTCAAGTGTTTTTGTGTGCTATTCAGGGTTGTTTGTGTAGCTTTGTAAGAAATCTACTAATTCTATTTTTAAAGAAGTTATATAATACAGTGAGTGACCTTAGTTGTCTAAAATATTCAATTGACCAGAGATTTCCTCCTTCACTCTCCAGCTGTGCTAAATGAAGAAGACTTTACACAAATCCATCATTTCTTAATTAATTTAGTAGCTGGTTGTTACATGTGAGCATAAAACTAATTGTGCATATCCTCATTTGAAGAAAATCTTACTTTTGGGCTGAATACATGCATCCGAATAGAGAAAGAAAATGTTCATCTATGCTTAGTGGGTTCCTTCAAATTCATGAAGCTGAGATGGTCTACTTGGATCATGCTCTTCATGCTGCCCAACAGTCCAGGTATATTTCCCTAGGCTACTTAATATTCTGTTCTCCTGAACAACACTTCAGTATTTTCTCCTTTCTCTTAAATCTTCCAACACTTCCTCCCCCATCTTCAGTCTCAGCAGTTGACCTTGATTGTCAGCTCCCTGAGGAAAAAAATCAGAAGAGAACTTATACAAGTTCCCACCTCTGCCTCAACCTCCACCCACCCACCAGCATCTGGGCTCATATAGGATGTCTTCTATCCTGCTAACAAAAATGAACATTCTGTGTTCTTATCTATGTCTAAATTCTACATGTGTTCACTAAACCCCAGGTTCTTATTTGGGGTCGGGAATGTTGAGAAAGGGTTTCTCTGTGACTCTTTGGAGCCTCTCCTGGAACTCACTTGAGCTCACAGAGATCTATCTGCCTTTGCTTCCTGAGTGCTGGGATTAAAGGCATGTGCCACTAGCACCTGGCAATCTCAGGTTCTTTTAAACGTTCAGAAACATTGCTCCTAGGCTAGAGAGATGGTTCAGCAGTTGGAACAAAAATTGCAAGCCTTGCAGTTGTGGTGTATGCCTTTAATCCCAGCACTGGGAGGCAGAGACAGGTGGGTCTCTGTAAGTTCAAGGCCAGCCTGGTCTACAAGTTCCAGGACAGCCAGGGCTACACAGAAAAACCTGTCTCAAAAAAAAAAAAAGAAGAAGAAGAAGAAAGGAAAAGAAGGAAGGAAGGAAGGAAGGAAGGAAGGAAGGAAGGAAGGAAGGAAGGAAGGAAAAACAAAACATTGCTCCTTTTACTATCTTGAGTAATTTTTCATCTTTGGTCATTCTATCAGCACACAAACATGAGCTTATATTTCATATTTGTTGCACTCCAGCTTCAAGTTCCATTTATTTATTTATTTATTTACTTACTTACTTACTTGCCTTTGTTACTATCTTGAGACAATGTCTTATTTTGTAGCCTACACTGGCTGGAAGTCTCTGTGTAGCCCAGGTTGGCTTAGAACTCTGATCTTCCTGTCTTTAGCTTCTGAGAGCATAGATTACAGGTTTGTGCCACCATATGTGACTACCCTTTTCCTTACAGCAGTTCCTCTGAAGAGTTATGCACACTCATATCTCCAACATCTGTTCTCTTGTTCCCTCTAAAACCCCTTGTATCAAGGTTTACCTCTCCTTGTGTCAAAACTGCTCTACACCAATGGTGTCCACATTGGCAAAGCCAGAGGTCAACTCTTCAGTGATCTTAATACCATTTTCCTTGTTTTAAAAAAAAGCTCACCCAGTCCAATTTGAAATGTCCATGTATTCTTGGAGCATGGGAAGCCTGCTAGGGGCTACACCCTTGAAGAAAACTCTGCCTCTCCAGTGCAATCAATTACCATGAGCTCTTCAACCAGGGATGGGATTTCTTCTTGTGCAGGATGTCACAACCACAGTGAGTTTGTATGTGCAACTGCCCTGTTGTGTACAACTGTCATTGTTTTGTTGCAGTCATAAATTGCTGCTGGCTCTTATAATCTTTCTACCCCCTCTTCAGCAATTGTTCTTGAGTCCTGGTAGAAGAGAATGTGATAGAAATATCCCATTTTGGAGTGTGTACTCCATTGTCTCTTATTCTCCGCACCTTGAAAGTAGAGAGTCCCTGCATATCATCATTTACTGTAAAAAGAATCTTCTCTGATAAGAATTAAGAGATGTGCTAAAGGCCAGGTGTGGTGGCACACATCTGAAATCCCAGTACTCAGGAGGCAGAGGCAGGCAGATCTCTTTGAATTTGAGGTCAGCCTGGCCTACAGAGTGAGTTCCAGGACAAAGCTACTCATAGAAACTCTGTCTTGTAAAATAAGAGAGAGAGAGAGAGAGAGAGAGAGAGAGAGAGAAGCACTATTGGCATACTGATATATCATTGGGAGTTGGTTTAATACTAGGTTCATTTAGCAGAATAACAGTAGATAACAGTAGTAGATTCTCTTCTAGGGCCTATGACCTGTCTCACCACAGTTTCTTGGCACAGAAACAACAGGTACGGGTTCCATCTTGTGAACTGGGTTTCAAATCAAATTATAGTGACATCTGTGCCACTATTACAAACTTGTGCTCATATCTTGCCAGGGTGATCATTATTGTAGCTCACAGGGTTTATATCTGGTTAAGATTACACCAGCCCTGTTAATAAAAATGGTAGATGGTACTGATGGAGGGGCTTAATTTGCAGAGATGTTGTTTAAAATAACCTATCTCTTCTCTAGAGAAAATGTTTAACCTCATCCTTTGTAATTTTAGCACAGAGGATCCTGGCTCCACATGGGATAGGGCTTCTGAAAGTAATGTCAAGGATTATCTAATAGTTTCTGAGGGTTCTGAGGGCATCAGAGTCAACTGGAAATTTTATTCCTGTTTCTGTTATTGTACTATGAATTTAGGAATATGGGCAATCAAGAGTAATGGTGACTATGTATAACCTGCTGCAACAAGGAGGTTCATTTCTTGCACATGTTTGTTCCCAGGTTGAGGCAGAGTTGGGAAAGAAGTGGTCAGAATCAGAAGGAAGGCCACAGATTGGTATAATCCAGTAAAAAACTCCAGACCTGGATGTTTATATGTTTATTTATTATAGTCTGGGATCTCTCTCTCTGTGTCTCTCTCTGTATCTCTCGGTTTCTCTGTCTCTGTGCGTATATGCACATGTGTGCCCATGCCTGCCCTAATCTTTGTGTCTGTGAGTATATATTGTGCATAGTATATGTGTATATGTATGTGCAAGTGTGCAAGCCTATGTATGTGCATGAGGAGGCCAGAAGAGGATACTGAGTATCTTAGTCTACAATTCTCCAACTAACTCGCTAGATCATTCTAACATGCAAACAATTTTGCAAGCCACAAAGAAGAAAGAGGAGGAGGAGGAGGAGAAGAAATCTAACTGGATCAACAAAGATAGTTCATGGAGGGGTAAAACAATCTGTGTGTTTCGTGAGCCTCTTTTGGAAAGCAAAGAACAACTAGTAAAAACTGAACTACAATTGATAGCATTATAGCCATTGAGGATGCCTCCCTGGCTGCCTCTCTGAAACATAAATGGTGCTTCTTGGCACTCAGTATGCTTTTATGAGGCCATCCTTTACAACTGAGTCTTTGTGGGACCTGCTGAGGGGAAAGACAGAGTGTGGGTTAAGAAAAACATCTTTCGAAAATAATTTGGGAGGGCAGAGCTAACATTCACAAAATAGTATAATGGGTATGTTTTAATTATTAAATATGGGACTTTAAGTTCAAGAGATGGGGGAAATCTTCATTGAGCCTGGGTTAGTGGACAGAGACAAGAGGTAAGTGGACTGGACTATAGTAATGTAAGAGGAGTCCAGGCAAGAAACAGGTTGGGGGGGGGGGGGAATAGAGAGATGAGTCAGTGGTTAAGAGTGATTGCTGCTCTTCCACAAGACCATGCTTGGGCTCCCAAACCCAAGCCAGGCTACTCCTAATCACATGTAGCTCCAGCTCCAGGAGATCAGACACAATCTTTTGGAATCCACATGGCATAAAAACACATATGCACACACACTCAGACAAATATACACAGGTAAATAGTAAAACAGAAATACTGTAAAATATATACACAGAAATTATGGGAGAGGGAGAAGAGAGACTTGTTGTTTAGTTTTACCCTATTAGGATATGGTAGAAACTCCCCAAAGCAGGCTTATTGGAGGCCTTCAGGTAATGGGGGTATGAAGAGAACTGTGGAATTTCAGCCTCTTCCCTTTTCTTCTTATTTACTCCCCAATAAAATGAGGGCTTCCATTATGCTGTGATATTCAGCCTTACCACAGACCCAGACAATGAGGACCATTGAACATGGACTAAACCTTGAAAGCTCTGAGCCTGGGGAAAACCTTTCTTATTCCAATTTGATCCCTAAGGCATTGGTTACAGTAACAGAAACCTGAGTAACAAAGAAAACTCATCCATTAGAGCGAGAGCCAAAAATAGCAATAACCCTTCTGCTAGAGGCTGGTCATTAACTAGTAGTCATTATTGCATCTTGTTTTCAGAGAAACCTCCTCAGACATCCCCCTTCATTCTGAGGCAGACTCATTCTATTTTTCCATTCCATTTTGTCCCCAAAGTAGCTAATCATTGATTTCCAAATGCTTTTGTGTCAATAACCGGGCTTTGTAACTTTTAGGTTCTCCAGGCTTAGATAAGTAGTCTCTTGTATTTGGTCTCTCAGGTACAAGTTATCACAGCTATGCTCTATTTTTACTAAGTAAGGCACCATGGGAAACATGGTACACAAATTATCAGATGTTATAGTCCTAGCATTCAATTAGGAAACTGTGGCCTCCAAAGTTTATTGAAAATCTATAACAAGCCAGTCACATGCCCTTAATCCCAGCACTCAAGAGGCATAGGCAGGCAGATCTCTGTGAGTTAGAGGCCAGCCTGGTCTACAAATTGAGTTTCAGGACAGCCAGTGTTGTTATACAGAGAAACCCTGCTTTAGAAAACCAAAAAAAAAAAAAAAAAAAAAAAAAAAGGAAGAAAGAAAGAAAATTATTTTCCCCCCAAGTTCTCCAAGTTTCTACCATGAGTGCTGGAACTCCCAAGTTTGCCTTGGAAGAAAGAAAAACTTATAATGTTACTCAACTATACCTAAGACTTCAGGATCAGTGTGCATCAGAACCAACTGTGACCTTTTTCTTTAACTATAGATGATTGGAAGTATAGAAGTATATGCATTGATGTATTTTTATATGTAACATTATATATATATTATACTGTGTATTTATTAGAACCTTGCCAACACTAGATAAGACCTCCAGAACAGGACCCAGAGATCTACAGCAGTTTTCCAAACCAGTAGGTAGTTACAATATGAGGCTTAGATGGAGAACAATGGTTCTATTCAGTGGCCAGAGTTAGAAACACTTGTCTTGCTTAAATGCTGCTTCCTCTACTATCATGCCGGTATGCACAATTATATGAGCATTTTCTTACTTAAACGGGTAAAAACAACCATCATAAATGAAGTGTGATGATGATAATGAGTTGAAGAACATTTGGAAAGACACTTGAAGACAGTAACTACTTAATGACTGTTATAGTAACCAAAATGGATTAAGAGATGTTACAAGAACCTTGTCATCTGTGATTAACAAATGTGTTTCTTTAAGGATTGTTTCAGATTATCTGGGGTCTTGTTTGGGCCTTTCCCCTTATACAGCTACTGAATTCTTAAAAACTGTTATTTAAAACAGATATTACCAGAAGACTTATGCAACCTTGGCAGAAAAAAGTAGTTATAGACAGATGTGAGTATTATCACATAATGAAGATCTTGTTAATCACAGTTTGAACAGTTTAAAATACTTTCTCAGCTAGCTTTTGGCTATCATAGAGATTCAGGACAACCATTATGGGCAGAGATAACCAGAAACATACTTGTAGGATATTTGGAAATGGGGTCACTAGAAAATTGAGTATATCTTTTTTCAGCCAAGCAATAATTAGTATACAAGTTACTCAGACATTTGTTCTGAATTATGATTACAGATAATTTTTCTTTCATTTTGGGTAAAGGACTATTATTCAAAAGCTGTGTCTGAAGCAAGACCTTAAAGGAAGCTCCCCATTCTTTCTTATCCCTGAAAGAGTGAACTACTAGCTAGAAGGCAAAGTAAAATAAAGTTGTGTATGCTTTAGGAAGCTCCTATCAAGTGTGTAGCTTTGTGTTAACGCGGTGTTTTAAGTCTCTTGACATTTCCCCAAATATAAATGCAAGCAAGTATGGAAAGCCAACTTGTTCTGCAGATAAGAGTTTATCTATCGGCAGATCTTATGTAACAATTCATAAATTCCTGGGCTTTCACCAGTAGACAAGGTCATAGCAATTAAAAAACAGTTTGGAACACATGCACTCAATCCAAGCAACAAAATTAAGGCCATAAATTTATTTGCTTGCCAGGTCCCTCATATTCACTTGTTATAAATGGTTTAATATAGATAGGGAGGGCAATCTATCTAACATTCCCACGATTCCCTGGGAAGTGGCAATTACCAGTAGCTATTAAAACCAGGAGGAAGTGGAAGAGAGCAATTAACAGCACAATTTCTGTTGGTCTGAGCAAGTGCAGGTCACAACAAATCTGGTTTTACTTTTGTGTGCATGCATGCATGACTGTGTGTATGTGTGTGTGTGTTTGTGTGTGTGTGTGTGTGTGTGTGTGGTTTGTCTTATACAATTTGAATTTTACATTACACAATTAGATGAGGTAAATTGTGAGACTGATTCGTCTATAAATCTCACGTAGTAGGAATAACTCCAAGGCATCGATTTAATAATGTGTCCTTAGCAAAGGAAAACCAAAGGCAGCAGTAAGGTGCAAGCAACAGTAAATGTGCTTGTCTGTATGCAGAGCAGCTATACATTGATAGTTTTGAAACCATAAATGACTGGTGGCTATTCTGGAAGTGCCATCACTACACAGACCTGATGGGAGATTCTGTATATGTTTCTCATACTGGTTTAATAATAAAGCACTGTTGGCCAATAGGAAAGGAAGATAGGAGGGACTAGGAGACAAGGAGGAAATAGGAGGTAGATAGGAGGAGCCAAGATGGAGAGTCGGGAGAAAGCAGTATGCCGGCCGGCTCCCCGGTAAGAGAAATACATAGATCAGCAGAAATGGGTTAATAATTAAGACAGATCTAGCCGATAAGAAACAAGTAACCGGGCCAACAGAATTATATCTAATATAGAGTCTCAGTGTGTTATTTGGGGCTGGCGGCAGGACAAGACCCGGCGGCGAGTGGAAAAACCGTACTCTTACACAGACCTGGTCCCCAAAGTCCTACAGAGTATCTCTTCACCAAACCATCCCCTTCTTGGAAGTGACCCTTTTCTCTGTGTGTGGCTCCAATGCACTTGCTAAGGTAAAGAAAACAGAAATCTGAACAACACAAGCCAAAAAAAAAAAAAAAAAAAAAATTCCCCTTTGAGGAATTTTTTGCTTTTTGTGAAACAATCCTAGCTGACCTGGAACTCTCTCTATAGATCAGGCTGGTCTTGAACTCACAGAGATTTCCCTGCCTCTGCCTCCCAAGGGCTAGGATTAAAGGCATGTGCCACCACCATCCAATCACAATATACCTTTAAAGTAAATTGCCCATCATACAAAAAAATTCTGAATCTAAGAACTCTCAAATGTTACTCATTATTCACCCATCTTACAAAGGGAGAAGTTTGGCCAGGAAGGCTGAAGTGGCTAGTTCAAGGCTACAGTTCTGGTTTGTGGCTAAACTCTGAAGTGCACTACTGGTGCCCCTTTGGAAGGTGTGGGGGATTTCCTCTCACATTCTACAACTGGAAATGGAAAATTCTTTGAGGTTAACAACTAACTTTTTTTAATGAATGCCCTAAACCTATCAGTCATTCCCATATTTATGTCATCGGTGCCTTAGGGGGCAATATCTATGTGTTACTGTGGAAGTATGAAAGGGAGGTTTGTTTCAGACTACCTGAAGGAAGTCAAGAGGCTGTCCGCAGGAATGTTGGAGATTGCTGAAACCACTACTGCCTCAGAAGGGTTTTATTTCCGGATCCTAGCTCACCTTTGCTATGACCTAAAGCAGGTTACCTGATGTCTCTGAGCTTCTGCTTATTTATGGTACCAGGATAAGAGCAGTTAGCCTCCAGGATTGTGGTAAAATTAAATATCAGCTTGTTAAATAAATCATATTAAGGTAAGCAAATTGTCTAGGGGTTATGTTTGGTTCTCTTTTTCTTTGTATTCAACACACCCACCCACCCACACACACACACACACACACACACACACACACACGGGGGGGGGGGAGAGGGAGAGAGGGAAAGAGAGAGAGAGAGAGAGCGCAGAATGGTTTTTAGACCTCTCAGCCTAAACTGTCTCATTGATAAAATGGAGTTAGACAGAATGTGATTAAATGCCTGGGGAAGTGGTATTCAAAGGATACCCAGGACTGTTTCACAGAGAAATCCCATCTCAAAAGACCAAAAATAAACAAATAAAATCTATAAGTGCATCAAATCACACTCCTTAACTTTGTTAAATAATATACAGGAATTCAAATAAACAAAAAATTGAGAGAGAAAGGATTCATAAATGCAAAAGCTAGAAACAGCCCAAACACCCTTAGTAACAATAGTGGATCCATAACCAGGGAAAATTCCTAAGAAAATAAAATGAGCAAACAAAAAAACCTATGTCTAGACAGATTGTTCAGTGGTTAAGAACACCTATACCTCTAGCAGAAGATCCAGGTTTCAATCCCAGCACCCAAAGTACAACTCAGAACTTTCTGTAACTCCAGTTCCAAGGGATCCAAGGGCTTCTTCTGGCCTCCAAGGGCACCTGGCACACACATAGTGCACACATGTATAGGCAAAATACTCATATACAGAAAATAGCAATTAATAAATATAATTTTAAACAGTGTTTTAAATACTATGTTTAGAGAAACAAACCATTGGTGCACACAGTTTTCAGGGAATTATGTTAGATGACAAAAAACAATCTGGTCTCATATTCAAGGTTCCAGGGATTTAATATTATTAAAATGAAAAAAAATTAAATTACTTTTTATTTAAATATTTTTCAGACAATATATTTTAATCATATTCTTTACCTTCCCCAACCTCTCGCAGATCCTCCTTACTTCCCCAACCACCCAACTTTCTGTTCTCTCTCTCCCTCTCCTTTTTCCATTTCAAAAAATTAAAAAGCAAAAGATGAAACTAAAAAACAAAGAGGAAACCTAATAAGCAAATAAAACCCAAACAAAACAAAATAGATACACACACACACACACACACACACACACACACACACACCGCAGCCGCTGTTTTGTGTTAGCCAGCTACTCCTGGACACAGGACCTGCCTTGAATCATGATTGGTAAACCCATTGATAACTCATTGGAGAAAACTGATCTTACCTTTCCTAGAACATATCAATTGCAAATGGCTTCTTATTTAGCACTGGGACTTTGTGTCTACACCCCTCCTCAGTACTAGGAATTTGTCTGATTTGAACCTATGCAGGTCTTACATGAGCTGTCAGTCTCTTTGAGTTCATATGTGCATGCATTTTGTTGTGTCTGGAAGACACAGTTTTCTTAGAGTCATCTATCACTTCTGGCCTTCATGATCTTTTCACTTCCTCTTCTGAATAGAAATCTTCCTAATCCTTTAGGGGAAAAGTCTAATAGACATCTCATTTAGGGTTGAATGCTCCCTTGTCTCTCAATTTTTGAACATTTTCAGTTGTGGAACTTTGTGTTCCTTCTACTTCTACATTCTAACTTCTACCTTCTACTTCAAGAGGTCACTTCTTGGCTGAAGTTTGAGCAATGCTCTGATCTCTGGGTATAGCAATATGTGTTTAGGAGCTATTTCATTGCCATGTTTTTTAGCAGAATAAGAATAGTAGGCTTCCCTTAGAGCCCATGTCCTTCCAGTCTCAGGTTCTTGGCCCCTTTAGCAGTATCCAGTATAGTTAAACTTTCTTTTGGTACTTCCAACTCCAAAATAATAACACAGAAACTAATAATTAATTATGAAAGCATGGCCTTTAGCTTAGGCTATTTCTTGTAGCTTAAATCAACCTATTTCTATTAATTTATGCTCTGCCACATGAATTTTTACCTTTCTTCCATTCTGTTCATCTGACTTGCTCTAAGTCTCACTGGCATCCCTCCCATGCCTGGATTCTCCTGTGAGTTCCTTTCTCTCTCTGCATACCTAACCTCTCCTGCCTAGTTATTGGCCATTCAGCTTTTTACTAAACCAATCACAGCAGTACATCTTCACTAGTGGTAAACAAGTATCTTGCAACAGTCAAGTATGGGTTCCATCTCCTAGAGTGGGCCTCAGATCTTATCAAAAAGTGGTTGATCACTTCCATAATATTTGTACTGCTGTTGCACCAGTATATCTTATAGGAAGGTTGCTGTTGTAAGTCAAAGCTTTTGTAGTTGATATCGATAGCTACATTTATCCTCTGGTAGCACAAAAAGTACCTTCTAGCACCATGAATGTTGGTCAATAAGAGTGTAGCTTCTAGTTTGGGGAAACCAACTTGACTTCCCTATGTTCAATGAAGTTATTGGTTGAATTGAGAAAGGATGGTGGATGGGGGTGGACTACCTTGAATATTTAAATTTTGTATCCATGTATCTTGACTATGATGGTGGCCACATCATTAAAGTGCATATATTTAAATATTTATGTATTACATATATACACATCTCCCGTGTGTGTGTGTGTGTGTATACATATGAAACTGTGGGAATCAGAATGAAGACTACAAACAGAATCAATATTGAGTTCCCTGTTTTGATATTGCATTATAATCACACAAGGCAAAGAAACTGAATGGGAAGTGTGAAGACAACTCTGTATCGCTCCTTCTGAAGCTATCTCAAAATAAATAAATAAATAAATAAATAAATAATAAAAAGGTCATACCTTCATACTTTAAATACTCACTAATAAGTTGAGATTTCCCTTCTCAGATAATAGATTTTATTATTTTAATTATGAAGACAAAGTCTTTATCTTGGCAATAGCTGTCTGTTTTTCAGTGTCTGTGACAGAGCCAAGGGAAAGGTATTTGGGGGTAGAAAATGTCTTGATAATGTTCATACCTCATGACAATGCTAGTTGTCTGCTCCATCTAAACTATCTTTCTTCAGTAGATTGAAAATAAAAGCTGATTCTTAATCAAGTTGCCCTTATCAAACTTGTTGTCTTTTTGTCCATTTATCTGAGCTATGCCATTAAATAAGGTAAATAGAAAACTCTTTTATTCTACTTTCTATTTTTATAAGATTGCAAGATGGAAGAAAAAGTCTATTCACACACACACACACACACACACACACACACACGCGCGCGCGCAGCCAAAACATAAGAAATAAAATAACTGGATTTAAAAGTGTAGGCAGAAGTTTCTGTCCTACAAGCCACTCCCAAGTAAATACATATATAATACATATAATATTAATTATAAATGCTCAGCCAATAACTCAGGCTTGTTACTAGCTAACTCATTTTAAATTAACCAATATTCCTTATATATGCTTTGCAACATGGCCTGATACCTTTTCTCAGTAAGGCATATCCATCTTACTTTTCTCTACATCTGCTTGTGACTCCTCAGGCTCTGCCCTTCTTCCCATCATTCTCTCTGCCCTGAAAATCGTGTCTAGCCATAGACCAATCAGATTTTCATTTTATTTTTTTGAAGTTTTTGTCTTTTAAAAAATTTATTTATTTTTATTTTATGTGCATTGGTGTTTTGCCTGCATGTATGTCTATGTGAGGATGTCAGATCTTGGAGTTTCAGACAGTTGTGAGTTGTCATGTGGGTGCTGGGAATTGAACAACACTCGGTGCTCTTAACCACCAATCAGTTTTTCATTAACAATGAGAGCAATACATGTTTACAGAATACAAACATTGTTCCCCATTTTTTGTCATATTAAAAAGGAAGATTTTAACAAAAGCAATTTTCAAGTAAGAATTACAGTTATAATATCTGGTCTATTTGTATTTGGCAAAATGTCAGGACCTTATATGGAATCCATTCCATCTTGTCACCTGTTCAAGGAGCTTGGAGCATTTCTATTGTCCTTAAGACTTTTCCGTTTACTGGCTACAGGATGCTGGAGCCTTGGTGGTGAATGGTTCTTATCTAAATAACAATAGGCTTGGACCCAGACAACTCTACACTCATCCTGAAGGCAGAGAGTACTTGCCATTATACAGTGCCTTTAAGATTAGGGGAAGTAAATGCTATTTGCCCTTCATACATGAAAACAGAAGTCCAATAATAGAAGTCCTCTGAGACTGATCTCGCCTTTGGTGGACTGCTTGAATTTGGAGGTATGAAATAAACAGCGCTTTCAGTGTGGACTGAATCTGCCTTCCTAACATCATATTATGTCTCTGTCTTCCTTTCATCATCGAGAGCTAGCTTTTCCCTCGTCCACATTCCCTGACACAGGAACAGACCCAGGGCTGATGGGCTGGTTCCAATTGTTGCCCCACAAACTCTAGTCCATGACAGCAAAATTAGAGAAAAGACTCTATTATTTATCTTATCTTTATAAGTCTAAAATTTTATAGCTAATTTACATTTTATCATAACTAAGGAAAATTTTAACTATGATCATTTAGTCTTCAACTCCATCAAAGACCCCAGAAGGGTAAAATGTTACCTAACAACAGGAACATCTGGCTGCCTTGACAGTCACTCAAAGTTCTTCTGTAATGATGGGGCATCTATCTTTAGTCTAGAGGCCTAGTATATCTTACAGACTTTTCTGAGATGCAGGGAATTTTGAAGGACTGTCCTACTTTGTCTTGGCAAAGTTTCACAGTCACTTTGTATGAGTGTGTGTGTGCATCATGCTTGTCTAGTTTGGACAGTATACTGTCAGCAATTAAGGCAAGGGCAGCCTCCCTTCCCCCCATGGCTAGCTTTTGTCATAAAGAAAGCAAACTCCACATGGAGGGTCTTAAATACCCATCATGTTCTCTGAAGTAAACTGGTGATGCCAGGGGCAGACATATCTCACTGTCAAGAAAAGTATTAATGCTTTTAAAACATTTTAAATGCCATAGTCTGTAGGTCTCTTGAGTGTTTGAAGAACGTCTATCTAAATATATTGGTTTAACCCCAAAAACATACCTAATATGACTATAAGTTTGATTATTATAGATGACTATGTACTAACCTGTATTTCTTAATTATACTACATTTCAAAATGAGTTGCAAAAAGACAACACCCCAAACAAAAGTAGAAATATATACATATATATTAAAAATAACTTTAAATTTGTAATAATAAATCCATACTAGTGTAAAATATTTAAGACTAGTAGTTGTTTTGTAGTCTAAAAGTAGATACTTTAATCCTACTATTTCTATATGACTCCCTTTTTTTTTTTTTCAGAACAAGTTCATTGAATCTTATCTCCTTTGTTCAGCTTTTTTCCTGATCTTTACCAATAACAACTTGTAATCAAACCCACTTAAATGATAATAAACATCCATAACCCACCTTTTGGGAATGTGGGTATCATTGTCTAGATTACTTCCTGCTTTTAAGATAATTGTTAAGTCTTGGCTGTAGTGCACTGTGAGGCTGGATCACCTTAGCCAGCAGCCTTGACGTTGTTTTGGATGCAGAACTCTGAGGAAACAGCAACAGAGGCATTCTGAGCTGTTTGATCACCTGGGTCATATGTTTTCATTGGTGTCTCATCTCTTGTTCTAAAAATATATAAACTTTTAAAGGTAAAGTATGTATCTGTATTAAGACAAGTATTGACTGTATGTTGTACACAAATTAGTCAAACATGATTTTTTGCTTTATGTTTGAGCAGGTAAAATATTTGTTACATGTTATATATTTAGTTTTATTTTGATTTTTTTTTTTTTTTAGGTTTGCTTCTTTATGTGTGTAGTCAGGATTTTCAGGGTTGTCTTCCTCGATTAAACCTGATCATATGAATCTGGAATGAATCCATAGCTTTTCCTTTTTTGTGGAAATAAAAGTATGACCTCTCCTCCAAAGCAACACACCTTTTGATTCCCATTTTGAAGAGAAGATATTTTTTAAATGTATAGGTTGGTTTAATCTAGCAGCTTTCATAATCCAGTGTTTCTCAACAACCAAAAAATCCAAAGACAACACAATAACATATAGGATCCAGACTCTCTGTGTATTTTCCATCTTTATGTGGCTTATTCTTTTTTATTATTCTTTAAAAACTTTTATCTATTATTTTTAAACTATTTATATTTTCTATGACTATCTATAGCCATTTTTTTCCCCTTAAGTCTATGAACATTGTTAAATATACTGTAATCTGTTCAGGGGATTTTTCTGTCTGAACCTGCTTTACTATATATATCTGTAACCATTTTTATGCAAAACCTTATACCTGCCATATGGCTTAGCTCATGGCACATTGGTGGCTCAAGCATTCAGGTAGCTGCCAGGAAATGTGCTTCTGTACCTTGGCCAGCATGAGAGACACGAGAGTAGGAAGTCACATTTGACTCCATTTTTGTGTATTTAGAACCATTCTTAGGTCTTATATGGATAAACATGGCCTAGCACTGGGTGCCATTTATTGGACAGTCTTTTCTTTATGTCCTGCCAGTTCCTAAATAACTGACATGGAGACTTAATATTAATTGCAAATGCTCAGCCAATAGATCATACTTGTTACTAGCCAACTCTCACATTTAAATTAACCCACATTTCTTATCTAAGCTGTGCCACGTAGCTTGATACCTTTTCTCAGCAGGGCATGCCCATCTTGCTTCTCACCGTATCTGCTGTTGATTCCTCTGACTCTGCCCTTTTTCTTCCCATCATTCTCAGTTTGGCTTTCCTGCCTAACTTAATCCTGTTCAGCTATTGGCCAGCCAGCTTCTTTATTAAGCAAATCACAGCAATAAATAATCACACAGTATAAAGGAATATTCCACATTTTTCCCCTTTTGTGTAATTAAAAAGGAGGTTTTATCTTCCTTCAATTCCTCCTAGCCACTGTGAAAAAGTCAAAGCCTTTTCTCTATTAACAATCAATCAGCAAATATTACAGCCTTTTCATCGATCTTTCAGCCATTACCAGATCCATAAAGTGGACCTCAAACTCTCCAGCCCTTTAAGGGCATGACAGATTGTGTTGGAAAAGATGAAACCATACAGTAATGGTGTTCCCACTCTGTTTCCAGGCTGCAACTGTGGCTTTTAAAAAATCAATTTGTGGTTCTGGATAAATGGTCTAGACTAGGATAGGGACACAGAACAGAGGGGTAACAGCAATTAGAATGTCCTACTTACTGTTAAATACTATTTAGCTATATTAGGTCTCTTTTAAACCAAAAAAGAAAAAAGGATGTTGAACTGTGAAATAAACATTTGTCATTACTTGTGATTCTCATTTAAATGACTGAAAGTTTTCTGCAATTAGCAGATTAAATAAATTTTCCAGGATGGCACATGATCTATTCAGGATGCTGATATTACTAATTGCTTTGCATGACTGTCAGTAATTCAATAAGCTAGGAATGTATTCATAAGTTTGCATCTATTTACCCTGAAGTCCTTGAATTCTAAAACAAAGTATTTAACACTTAATATAGCAGGGGTCCACAGAATCTCTCTATACTGGCTGTTCAAAGCTATATAAATCTAACTTTTTTTTCTGTAACAGTCTATTAATTATAAAACATAACAAAAACAAAATAGTTAAAAGGGTATTGTCTTGCCTATAATCCCACAATTCAAAGGCCTGAGTTGGAAGACCATAAGTTCAAGGTTTAACAGAACTATATATTAAGACTCTCTCTCAAAAAATAATGTAATGCATGAAAATAATATAATAAACTGCCTTTCAGAAAGCCAAATCAAAGCTACATCTAGACATCAATCATTTCGTTCACATCCTAGATTCCTCCTCTTTCAAAAAAGTATAACAAAACCCCACACCTTCTACCCCTCAATACAAGCCCAACCAATTGTGTTCATTCAATCTCAGGACAAATGTCTGATAGAAACAAGAAGCAATGGCTAGAAGAAGATGTCCTGAGAATGTCAGAAAGGGAAAAGGAGGCAAACCAAGATGATGCTCCCTTGAGAGGAGAATATGATGAAGTGGGCAGGCTGAGATGGCCTGGTCCAAAAAAGAAGAACCTCAATAGTGATCACTAGGTGTAGTGCCTTCTTGCCTTTTGTAGACAAGAAATGACCATGTCCATTGGAATAAAGAATAAAAAAGAAAAAGCATTCTGTACTAGCGGATAGAACATTTTGTATCAGAAAGAGGGCAGACAAGACTGGCAGATGGTTCTGTGGCCCAAAGCCAGGTCAGGAAGCAGTAGTCCTGCCAGACAGGGATGAATGTGTGGGAACGACTGCAGTTCCTAAGCACCCAGCCCTGAAGGATCTCCTCCATCTGAGCAGAGGAAAGAACTGGATGAGATAGATGTTCCCACAGGTCATGGGCAAGGGGAGCAGAACAATCAATTTGCCACAGTGGGACATCCCGGCTCTATCTCATGACTGGGATGGCCTGAGGGAAATACCTGTTATGTAAGGAGTCACTGACATGATTCACCAAATCACACACTTATTAAAATGCTGCCTCCTTTGTCATAAAAATCCTCACTAATTTTTTTTTTAAGTAAATACACTTTCAGCCAGTCAGATGATTGAAGTCACTTCAGAGAGTGTCAAAACTGTAAGACAGCCAATGTCTAGCTTCCTTCCTTCCTCACAATGTTGGAAAGGCATTTCAGGCCAGCAAACTATTTGGAAATCAAATCCTGGGACTTCTGCCTCACCTGTGTGCTGGCTTTGTGGCCCCCGGTATGGAAGTTCTTCAAAGGTCTGGTAACTGTGACGTGGGGATAATATCCCCTAAGGGTAATATCCCTGTTCCACTGCTGGCACTTTCTGAGCTGTAAGTATAAAGAAAGAGAACTCCAAATGTCACAGAATACAGCTGAGAAGACAAGACGCCAATATATAATAATAAAAACATTTTTATTAGAGTGAGTCACATGGGACTTCTCAGAAATGTCAGTTAATTGTATTTCCCAAATCCAAAAAAAAGCCTAAAAGGGTAATTTCCTTTCACAGGTCTGGGAAGAGGAAGCAGTGAAGCAGTGTCTGGGGGTTTCCACAGTTCCTTCACAGTTCAAGGGTGTGGTGATAATACTGGGATTCCTAGTAGCAGATTCAGTAGGCGACTCTCTGGATTCTATACGGTGAATTGTGTAGGAGTGTTAACAACCTTTCCAAGTACAGGAAGCAATGTCAAGACCTGGTAGCTTGTCTCTAAGCTACTTCTCTGAATAAAATTTAAATGACAGTTCAAGCCAAAGTCTTTGGACAACACCAACCTCCCCTCTTGAGGTTTCCCATGGTGCCCAAAAGATGGGCTATATGGCTTCCAGTCATCCTCTTCCTGTCTCCTCTAAGCGAACCCGGCTCACCTACGCAAAAGTTGGGAGCAACAGGAAATGCCCTTGGGCCATAGCACCCACCTCTGGAATTTGTCTAGACTATTTCCCTTAGTGAGTTTAAGAAATTTGCCCAAGGTCAATGCCAATGCCAGAAACTGGCAAAACTGGGATTCACATGTGGGTGTGCCAACTGCACAGCCTGTACATGGATGATGGACTTGTCACCAGATTCCCAAAGGCCACTTTCAGGGAAAAACAATTCTGCCAGTTTGGTTTGACAGGTGACCTTGTCCGAGGTAAGACCAAGTAGAGAACATGAAGGACTCTATGGTGCTGGTGCGTTTGCATGTTAAGAATTGCAGTGTTAGTCTCCAGAACACATCTTCCAAATGCTGCAGTTACTGAGGATCTGCACTCAAACCAGTTCCATGATCACTGCAGTTGCCTTAAATTGAAAGCGTAACACAACAGATTTCCTGTTTTCTAGCAACTCAAGCTTAAGGAGCTGGGAGTGGAAATGCGGATATGGAAAATGAAACCAAAGTGCAAGTGCATGTTTCTCTGGCCAGAATAAGGTAAACAACATGAGAGAAAATCATGGACCTGTGGAAGGGTAGGTGCTACTAAAATGGTATTTCCCTGAAGCTTTGTGCGCAGAATTAATATAAGATCATGCAATGATAACTCATGTAAGAGCTGTTTTACCTCAGTATGACTTGTCTGGAAAAAGTCATGACTTGCTACTCCCATAAGCCCCTCTTCCTTCTATTTTTGAAAATTCTTCACCATTGGTTTTTGTTGAACTTTTTTTCTTCCACAAAGCATTCTTGACATGTTAAGACTTGGCTCAGATCTTTTTTTGAGAACAGCATAATTGGCAGGAATGTGATCAAGGGCCCTATTCACTCAGAATGTACACATGATCTACATGGCCAAGTTGCATTCATTTTTTAGAGTCATACAGATGTAGCTTAAAGACGCACACACACACACACACACACACACAGAGAGAGAGAGAGAGAGAGAGAGAGAGAGAGAGAGAGAGAGAGATTTTGTCAAGATTGTTGTAATAATAGAGTAAGAGTGCTCTCCTCGAGTCTTGTCAGCACAACTGATCTAGCCCTGTTTTGTCTCGTCTTTCAGAGCTGGCTATGGAACAGTTCTATCAGTCTAATATTCACTGTATGGCTGCTTTGATCCAAGCTTTTCAGTCTTCCCAGTCTGTGTGCTATCTGCTCATCACCTGATAACCAGAGCTGTCGTGTTTCTGAAACAAAATAGAACTATCTTCCTGTCAGCCACAATAGGCATCTATATTGCTTTTTAAAGATCATTTAAAAACAAGTTTGATCCTTTGTGTCTGAAAATCACTGAAGTCACATACAAATAGAAAGTATGAAATTTTAATCTCCATTTTCAAGAAATGTAAAGGTGCCAGACATTTTTCCTGGTTCCCTCTTTCATCTGATTAGGTGTCTAAGTACTCCCTAAAATCTCAGACTAAAGGAAATCCTGCACTCTCATATTCCTACCTTCAAGTGGCATGGTTCCTTCAAGGACTCTGTTCTTCAGAAAATATGGGTCACTACTTCCAAACCATAAATCTAAACTGGGCAGTGGTGGCACACACCTTTAATCTCAGCACTCTGAAGGCAGAGGCAGGAGAATCTCTGAGTTCAAGACCAGTATGGTCTACAGAGTAAGTTTCAGGATAGCCAGGGCTACACAGAGAAACCCTGTCTCAACAAAAATAAAGTAACAACAAGAAAAAGATTGGTTCTAGTCTAAAATGCAGAGGATTTCTTAGTCATATTAAGACTGAGTGCGTTCATCAATTTTTACACAGTCACAATGAAAAAGTATGCAGTTTTCCAGAAAATTGATTGAATTGGAGGTCACCATGTTAAACAAAATAGGTCAGACTCACAAGAGGAAAATACCATATTTTTCCCCAGGAGCATAATACACATATTTATATACTTACATATATGAATTTTCCAAACAGATAAAATGGCACATGCAAAGATCCTACAGCAGAAGGATCATAACATCCAAGATGAGTAGAGTAGAAAGTGAAGCTGTGGAAGGTAAGATATGGGCAAGGGATGATAGTCCTATAGATTCTCTTCACCTTAGTAAGAGAATTCCCCATGCCTTTCAAACACTTGAATAATTCTATGATCATACTACTATATCTCAGACAGACTCTCTCCTTGGAAACAGTAAAGGACAGTAAACATGGAACAACACACTTAGAGTGTGAATTTACAAAGTGAAGACAGAGAGACTAAATTAGGACTACCTGTAACAGCATACTTCTTGCCAGCCACTTGTGGAACCATGGCTCCAGAAGACCAGAACTGGCCATTTATCCAGGTGTGACACAGCAAATTACTGTTCTCAAGTTGGCTTCAAATAAACTTTAATGGCCAATGTTAAATTATATCCAGAGAAAAATTCATTAGAGTACTCCAGAGAAACCAAAGAAGTTGTTAGTATATTAAGAGACAGAGAAATTGAACAAGTTAGTAATACTGAGAGACAGTGTGTGGCCAGGAAGAGGTTGGTTGATTTTTATGAAAGAGTTTACATGAATATGAAGATGAGAGTCTTCTGGAAGTGTGGTGATATCCTGATCTTCAGACAGACTTTATTTGTACAAGCAGGATATCACCACATGAAAGAATTCCCTCTTCATTGGGGGGGAAAATTAATCTTTCTTATATTCAAACCTTTACCTGGTAGAATGAGGCACATCCACACTGAAGTGTTTAATATATTTTACTCAATGCCTATAGATTTCAATATTGAATGAAACCAAAACTAACTTCACAGAAACATCCAGAATAAGATATGCCTATGTCCTAGATAAAATGGACACATGATAATCCATCAAGAGTCTGATGGTCCAGGTGGACGGGTTATTTCTCTATTTTTCAGTGTGAGGAAGAGGTCTGTTTCCTAATGCTGAGGACAGAGCATCCACTGTTGTATTTTGTCTTATACCTTTGTGTGTGGACACAAGCTCCACTTTCTGAACACACAAATCTGAAGGGCACAGGAGCCAGTCAAAGATGGCACTGAGGGGAAGTCAGGAGGGTGAGTACTGACATGTTTGCAAAAAAGAGGTGATTAGTTGCCAAGAACCAAATGAGGTCACTGCATGAACAGCTCGTGTTCACTAGGTAAAGCATAGGGCACCTAGGCGCATGATGGTTTGACCTTTAAAACCATTGGCTGGCTGTTTTACTGCCCTGTGGTTTTTTGCTTTAAAAGATGCTTGCTATGGGGCAATAAACAAGTTCGTGCTTGACTAGACTCCCCACTGTGTCTGATGGTCTCTGGCATCCTGGGAGGCTGGAGAATGGGTGAGCAGCACACTTACTCTTCCTGGGACCCAGCTTAGCTTTCCATGGTTGGGCTAAGACCCTGCAAAATCAAAGCTGATGTGCCCCACAATCCAAAATGGAAGGGTGGGAGGGTCTAGAAGCACCATGGTTGGGGGCCTCCCTCCATAACTACTGCCCCCCTAGAAGAAATATGGCAATAACTGCTTTCTTGTTAAGGAAATTCTGTCAGGGGAATATCTTTAGAACTTCACAATTTCAGCAAAGAAGCTAAACAGGGCAACAGAGGAGCTGAAAGTCTTCCTCTCCACTCATTAAAAAAATAAAGAGAAAATACCTTATGCAAGAGGTTTGCCTGGTACCTCTGAACTTCCAGGAAGAAGTGTGAGTCTTAAGGTATAAACATGGAGGAGATGCTGCAAGGTAGGGCAGGTTGCACAGAGACCCATTACACTTGTGACACCAAATGGTAAATTCCCATTGATATGACCTCTTGAGATTCTAGTTCACAAAACTCTTCCTTAATACTGATGCATGTGTTGTCTCCTACTTGTGTGTAGCTCTTTAGTCAGGAAAATAAATGAGAAGATTAAAAATAAGAAAATCTGGAGGGTATAAGAAACTTTCTGAAGACATTAATCTAAGGCCATACATATTTTGTTGCCTTCTTTCTTCCTTTTAACATTTTTTATAACTCCAAGGAGGGCAGGGTATTTAGTAAAGGCAAGAGGAAGTTTTCAAAGACAAAAATTGTGGAGACTATTTGATTCTGCATTTTACTCCAGATAGAACAAGAAATGATAGGCTTAGATTCAGCAAGAGTAATTGGAGCTATCATCCCATAGTGGCAGAACTACAGAACTATAGACCAAGGTTGTCTAAGAAATAGGACTCTGTCCTGAAAGGTTAGAGTGGTAACAGATTGGGGCATGACTAAGATATATGAACCACTAGTTCTCTCATAACTGTCTCTTGGCAAAGATTGCACCCTATATCAGAAAAGCCAGTAACCCTGCCATAACTGTCATGCCCAGAAGTGTTCTCCACATCTCTCTTTTTATCACTCCCTCTTCAAAATATGCCTAAGGGCTGATGAGATGATAGTTCAGTGGGTAAAGGTGCTTCCTGCCAAGTTTGAAGGTTTGAGGTCAATCTCTAATACCAGGAGGAGACAACCACCTCCTAAAAGTTGTCCTCTGACTTCTATCCACATGTCAAGGCATATGAGTATATCCATGTGTATTCACTTACATACACATGTGTATACACACACATACATACATACAAATGAACTAATGAATGTAATTTAAATTTCTTAATTAAATTAAATGAATGTGTAGAAAGTTGAGGAAAATACAAGTAGTTTAGACTACAAGTAGTATATTGGATCTTCTTTCTAGTATGTGTACTCTCATAAAGCAAAAAGAGACATATTTGTGCTATCATATCATGTAACTAAATATATACCCATGTATACACACACACATATGTAATCATTCTAAACAATATTTTCTTAATTAAAAAGAAAAAAAGATAAAATTAGCTGGGTGTAGTGGTAAACACCTTTAATCCCAGAACCTACCAGCCTAGTCTACATAGTGAGTTCCAGGACAGTGAGAGCTACATAGTGAGACCCTATCTCAAAAAAAAAAAAAAAAAATAAAAAAAAAAAAAATTCTAATTGTTTCTTTCCACACAGAATAGTAACTGCTCTTATAGAGATATATGATCCCTCCACTAAATTATCCATACACATAGATGTTGAGATGTTTAGATGTCCAATGATTCTTTTCAAGCATCAACATTTCTGTAAGAACTAGCTAACTCCAGTATACTCCACTGCAGATGGTAAAGCTGTCTTTCCCAAGGGTAAGACTGAGGAGAAACTAACGAGAAGGACTTTAAGGAATGAGGGAGAGAGGAAAGAAAAGAGATATGAACTGCTTGTACAGTCCCATTTTTCCTGATGTGATTCATCATTGAAAAGTTTGTCAAAGGACAAAACATTTCTTCCACCCCTCTCTTTATACTATCACCAGTTTCCAGCTTTCTCCAAATTTTATGTGTATTATTTTACGTGTATGAACATTTTTGCCTGCATGTATGCCTGTGTAACGTATACATGCCTGGTGACCATGGAGGTCAGAAGAAGGTGTCAGATTCCCTAGAACTGGAGTTACAGATGTTTGTCAGCTACTGAGTGGGTGATGGGACAGAATCCAGGTCCTCAGCAAGAATAGTAGGTGGTTGTAATTACTGAGCCATTGCTCTGGTCCTGTTTTGTCATAAGCACCTCTAAACATTTTTTTTTTTTAATCAATCAGTTCTCGTCTACATGCCTGCCTCTTCCCCATATGCAAACTACTTCAGAAACTACATGTAAATTAAAAACGGAATATTAAATATGAGGTAGGCTCAGTGATGGAATGTTGGCCTAGCATGCAAGATACTTTGGTTTCAATTCCTAACACCTAGAGGGGAGGGGGCATAGTCATGTACACCTGTAGTCCAAGCATTCATGAGACTGACACAGTAAGACCAAGAGTCTAAACACAGCCAGAATTACACAGGAAGAGTCTGTCTCTGAAATAAGTAAATAAACATTTCTTAGTATGATTTAGTATTTCTCTGCCTGGAATTAGGACAGGATGCTTTAAATACAAATTCTCTGTCGAGGTCCTTCCTGTAGAGTTTAAATTTAGTTTGAGGTATCTTCAATTCTTGTCATCCTATCTAAGACATAATTTAAGTACTTAGGAAGATTTTATTTATTCTGTTTGTATGTATTCTGTGTATGTATGTATGTGGTAGATGGTAGATGTACACATGTGTGTGTGTGTGTAGGGGGGGTGTGTACCATGTACATACAAAGAGACCAGACAATGAAATTGGGGGTTTGCCATCTTAGTCAGTACTCTATTGTTGTGAAGAGACACAATGACCATAGCAACTCTTATAAAGGAAGCATTTAATTGGAACTTGATTACAGTTTCAGAGGTTTAGTCCATTTTCAACAAGGTGGGGAGCATGGCAGTATGCAGGCATATATGCACTAGAGAAGTAGCTAAGAATTCTATATCCAGATCCACAGACTGTAAGGCAGAGAGAGGAATGGGCATTTTGAATCTCAAAGCCCTCCACTCCCCACCCCCACGACATACTACAAGGCCACATCTACTAATCTCTCTCAAGTAGTGCCAGTCACTTATGACTAAGCATTCAAATATGTGAACCTTTGTCGGCCATGTTTATTTAACCACAACACTTACTCTATCGCTCTCTACCTGATTCCCTTTAGAGTGGGTCGCTCACTGAAGCTAGGCTTGATTCTCCTGGCTCTGCTTTCCTTTGTGCTGGGCTTACAGGCAGACACAATCATACCATTTTTACATGGATTCTAGGGATAGGAACTGAGGTTTTCATGCTTTCCTATCTACTGAGTGGAGAATATTTACCTCCTTGTAAATGTGAGGAAGAGAGAATTTTGCCCTAACATAACAGATCTGATTTCTATTTTTTTTTTCTATCACAGTGGATCAGTAATCAATGCTAAGGCCAGTTCTCAAAAGGAAGTTATTGTGGTGGGCTAAATTGTGCCCTCCCTAATCTTTATATGTTGAAACCCTTACTCCCATGTGACTACTTAGAGACAGAACCTATCAGGAGGTGATAGAGGCTAAGTGACATTATATAAGGGCAAGTTCTTAAATTGTTAGAACTGGTGTCCTAAGGTCAGGGGCTGAGAGTATACCTCAAAAGTAGAATATTTACCTAGCACGTGCAAAACCCTAGGTTGATCCCCCGCACCAAGAGAAAATGAGAGATGGAGGAGATAGGAAGGAAGATAGGGGAGAGAACAGTTCACACCCCCTCCTACCACTACTCTATGTGCACAGCAAGAACTCTATACAAGGAGAGGCCTCAAAATGATTGCGGACACCTTGATTTTAGACTCCTAGCCCCCCCATAACAATGAGAACCAAATTGTATTCTTTAAGCCACCCATTGTCATTTTATTACAACAGATCTCACTGACTAAGTCAAAGATCAAACTCCAGATGGGCAGGAAAATGAGATGGATAAGGAATACAAGTCCTGTGAGGACAGGCCAATAGCTAAGTTTTAAAGAGCTGGGATATTCTATGCATCAATGTACATAGAAACGTGGTGTCTAATTTTGGGAAGCTCTGAGATTTAAGCCAGGGGATGAGGTAGGGCACAACTTATAACAGGATTCAAATCTCTGTTTTTACTAAACATGTAAACTCTATTATTATTACTATTGTTATTATTATTATTATTATTACTTTTCTTGTTTGTAAAGTATGGATAAAGTCAGAAACCATTCATTCTGAAGAAGTACTAAAATATATAAAAGTTCATCACAGTAAATGACACATAGAATGCACTCACTTAAATGATCCAAAGCAAGAAAAGATTGGCACATAAAAGCCAAGCTTGCCACTGGCAGCTCAAATGGTTAGTGCACAGAGCCAGAACACAGTATGAACTGCAAGCCCATTGAAGACAGCTCAAGAATGCCTCGCTACCGAAACCCACAACATTATAAAATGGTTGGATCCACATATATGAACAAATCATCATTGTGGCAGAAAACAGATGGCTCACTCCAAGTGTGTGAAAGACAGAGGAATCATGGCTAAGGAAAGCCAACAGAAGATGGAAAATATTCCTAGACTCACACTGAAAAGAGACTACCAGCAATGGCAGTCTGAAATCTGAAGCATAAGAGAAGGGAGTAAGAGCTGAGTCCTAGGATAACCTGCATTATGGGAAGGACACCCAACAGTAGCCACTAACAACCTAAGCCCTAGAGAGAAGGTCAGTGAGAATACTTTATCCTTCTCTTTTTTCCTGCTTCCCTCTGACTTCTCGCCAGTTCTGCCCATTAGCCAGGCCAAAGCAAAAGCCAGACACTCAGCTGATGGGCTCCAGAGCAGTCATCTCCATAAAGCCCAGAGTGGAGAAGGGTGTTGTTTTAGTCTTCAGGGACACACAGATTAGACAATGAAGCTGACCAAGGATAAAAGACATGTCACTCAGAATAGAGCAGAGGTCTTAGGGGAGCCTGGTTTTAGAATTAAGCCTAGGTCTTCAGTGAGGGAAAGGGTGTGTCTATTCAAGCCAACTACAGACTCATTAAAGAAAAAAAAGCAAGCTAAGAATTTCTTTGTTTTCAGGGTCTTGACAGTACTTCCCTAGCTCCTTTATCCAACACACATTTGTCTTCTGATTTTATTCCTCATGTGTGTTCCTGCCTGGGTGGCTGCTCTTCCCCCCTTCATCTTTAATGGCTTAAGTTACTTGCTAGAACTCTTCTTTCCAAGAGAGCTGTAATGAACACATTCAACTATACTTAGGGGTAAGTTTGGTTAAAATGCTTTAAGACCTATTATATACATAAACATAGTCCAGAGAGAAAGACAGAGAGAGAGAGAGAGGACAACCCTGAAATTTATTTCATCTTTAACCTGAGTATTGGATGCACCAGTTTGTTTTCTGCTTTAGACATTGAAAGTAATGAGACTTTGATCATTTTCATCTTGGAATGTATTGCAAAGATGTTGACTTTGGGATCTAGTCCTCTTGCCTCCACCCCACCGGATATGGTCTCATAAGTCTTGTTGACATTAATGAATAGTTTTGTGTGCACAGCACAAGGATAAGAGAGACAACAGAAGGGTCAGAGTGGCGATTTCTTCCTTAGAAGCATGAACAACAAACTCTGTCCAACAAAATAACCAGTGGCATAGCAACGTATGCCATTGCGTTTCCTTCATTCTATAGGGAGATGTTGTAAGGTTGCTTAATTAATAGAATCTTTTGTACATCACGTCCAGAGGAGACTTCCCCTTTCAAAGAGGAATCTAACAGCAAAGCAAACGTATGCATTTCTGGCTGCATTTCAGGCCATATTTATTAACTAAGTGCTAGGGTGGAGGAGGATGTTCTTGCCAACAGGATTCACAGGACACAGCACTTGAAAGCACATCAAGGAATGAACCATTTCTGCGACAAGCACAATCACTGCCTGTAACGCCAATGGAGTCGGTGCAGTCTGCACTGACCGCATAAACCACAGGCTAACTGAAGAACTTGGAGGCACCTGAGATTAAACACAGCCTCCCAGTATATGAGGTGCTGGGACCAATCCCCAGAGCCACTCGAGTTTAGAGAAAATAGCAGCTGGTCAGATGGAGGCCATTTCCGACTTTTCCCCACCATTTTGGACACAGGAACCTTCCTGGAGCTGAAGTCTTTCATATCCTGTTGTTGGCAAGGAATAGCCTATTCACCAACGAGTCTACTTCACTCCACACACCCTTTGCAAAACAACATTTTTGGAAGAAATCCAATGACCTATGAAACTAACACAGGGAATATGCCAGGTAATTAAGACACAGGCAGGTTTTCTTTGGTGCCTCTCTACCCCTGCCCACACTCGCTCTCACCTCTCCCAGCTTCCAAAGTCAGAAATCCTCCTCCTCTTACTCCCCCCCCCCAGCAACGCCCACCCTCAACAGGCCCCCTTCCCCTCCAGTCCTTGCTGAGTATGTGAAGACTAGGAGATTGGAATCAAAGGGTTCACGTCAGGTGACAAAGCTGGCACATGTTAAACACTTAGTATTACACAGTCACCCCTTCAGAGTGCTCCAAATCCATCAGTCATCATGGAAAAATTAGAAGCTTTACTGGGTTCCTGCCTTTCCAAACAGATCTTCTCAGCTCCTTAATGCACTCCATAATTCAGCATTTGAGAACAGAGCCTCAGACCAACAAGACTGTCTCTGTAACACACTGTCAGGCAACTTGGAAAAGACAGAGAGGAACAAGTCAAAACAATCAGCAATTTCATTAAGGGGATAAGATTAATCTTGAATGATGCCCAAGTCTGACTCACATTGTCAATTATATATGATCTCTGTGAGCAGGCCATTTTCCCAACTCACTGAAACAGCTGCATGTTTCAATGGGCTGAGCTTACCCTATCCACTGCCCTCTGGCTGTTTTTGTTATGGATTATGTAATTTATGGAGTGATGCAATAAGGAGAAGAATGCTTTCTACCTGTGCTTTGTACATAATGGTGGTGTCCAGCGATTATGGAAACGGGCTAAATGGCCCAGGACATTGGATTTCAACACCCTAATTTGCTCTGTGACCTTAGGCCTATTACTTCCTTCTCTGCATCCGCTATAAAATTGATGTGGAACAACTCTATGCTTGCCTCTGTCATCACTGGATCTGAAACAAACTGTAACTGTCATTCGAACAAGTACTGGTCCTTGAAACAAATACCAAGATGATTTGGGCTAAGATTCCTGGAAAGTACACAACGAGCATTATCTCAAACAGCAAAACACCATCTTTATGATTTATCTTTGCACTTAGCTATAGGAAACTGTTTTTAAAAGGGGACTCATAGGTAGTAATACTTAAGATGTAGAAGGAGTTCAAGGGCAGTCTCAGCTGAACGGCAAGTTCAAGAATACCCTGGGTTCCATGATACACTATCTTAACAAAGCAATAAAAAAAAAAAAAGAAACAATTATAAAATAAAAAAGAAACTTACATTTTTATCTATTAGTATCAAATAGAACAAAAGGGATTAAAGAGATCTTGGGCCTGTTAAATGCAAAAGAAAGTCACATTTTATTTTATTTTTTTACCCCAATATGTATTCCACAAGATCAATTAAAAATGATGTCATAAAGATACAAACAAAAACTGGTTAATATTTTTATAACCTTATACCTTTCTTACAGATGACATAAAATCCAGATGCCACAGAAGGAAACCTGATGAATTTACTGCAGAAAACTGTAAAACTTCCTTGAAAAACCAGGTACACATAAAGCAAATATCAAAAAAAAAAAAAAAAAACTAGAAGCAGTGTGTGCATTTGACATGCCAGAAAAACACAAATGCCTCTAACATATAGCATGCCTTTTAAAAATCAATACAAAAATTATGAATACAAAAATCAAGCAAAAGATATAAATAGGCAAAAGAAAAAAAGGGGGCAAAAGACTGACCAGCATGTCAGAAGAACCACACAGTCTTGTTCCTAATGGACAAAGAAGAATGATAAAATCAATGTAACATCCTTTTGATGGTGAGACAGATTAACGTGCCAATGTTTCTGCCACCCCTGACTGGTGTAGTGTGGACAATGGACTGTCCACACCCTGACAGCTTGTGTGGATGCTTAAAAGATTTGATAACCAGACAAGATATATTAAAATTCATTTATAAATTTGGTGATTCCCTTTCAAAAATTGTTATGAAGACATGCTTCCGAAAATATTCAGAGACTATTTAGCATTGTTGGCAATGACAAAACCTAGGAATGTCTACATGATACAATACCAATTATAGACCATAAGGATTATAGCAGGTCTATATATAAGACAACACAAGCTGTTGCAGGTATATTTTTAAGAGAAGAAAACAATGTCCAAATTAATAAGTGTAGAACATCCCATGTAAAATTTAAAAAGGGATCTACAAATAATATGAGAGAAAACAGAGGAGTTTAAAGACAATGGACTTTTGCTGTTGTCTTAGAATCTTGGCTGTTTCAACACAACAGTGAATAGCAATTTTATATCACCATTCAAAACTTTCTTTCAGTTGAAGAAACCCTATACATTGTCTCTTAGCATGTCATACACCTCAGTCTATGTCTAAGAGCTTGACTGGAGAAGCAGAGGGAGACTAGAGACATTTCGTGCTCACCTTTGAGTTAGGGCCCCATGAACTTGCCCACATTTAGACAGAGGCTAACTAGAGAGAAAGAAAAATCACACTTAGGAGAGAACTCAACCCTTGTCAGTAGTGAACACTCAGAGCTTGTTGCCTGCTCCTCCTGCACCAGAATAGTGGAAAAACTAGTCGTGGCAGTTGCCTGCTGTTCCCTGGAACTCATGTACCCATGTGCCTGTGTACTGCCTAGAAAGAAAAGCTAAAAGCCAGACTGAAGATATTTGAGTTACCTGTCTTGATTCCGGGACAAAATAACTGACAAAGCAACTTAAGGAAGAAAGAATTTTCTCACTCATAGTCAAGGGTATGGTCAATCCTGGCTGGGAAGGCAGGGCAGCTGGAGTTTAAAATGACTGGTTACATTGTATCTACATCCAGGAAGTGGAGAGCAATGACAGTTGGCCCTCAGCTCCTGTTTGCTCTGTATTCAGTCTAGGACCCCAGCCCATAGAGTGGTGCTGCCCACATTTAAGGTGAGTTTTTCTACCTCAGTTAACCAAATCTGCAATATCCCTCACCATATCCCCAGAGATTTGTTTCTAATTCTAAATCCCATCAAGTTGCCAATCAAGATAAAGCATCACAACTCCACTCCTTGTCAACTTGACTCCCAAACATTTCACTTTTAAGCCACGACAGTGCACCCCTTGTGAATACTGATCATCACTGAGGATGTCAGGAATGACCTGCTATGACAGAACAAAGAGGAAAGGCCGAGGTGGGAACAAGACAGTTTCCAAGCCTTTCCAAGGAGCCACAAGATCCTCCCAGAAAGTAGTCACACCTATGCTGTAGAAAAGTCCTTGCTATGGACTGTGGCTTGCTGGGGCAGGAGGACTATTTCAGGAGGCATATCCTGTGAGAGCAGGGGAAGTGTAATATCCATTTGGGGCGAGTCATAAGTGGCTTGGCTGAGAGATCTCCTACAACAAACAGACTAGAAAAGCCCACTGCATCTCTGGAGAAACCCACAACACAACTCCCTGCAGGAAAAATCCAGAGAGAGGTGTCTATCATTTAAAAGGAATAGGTCTCCAATTTTATGATCCCTTTCAGGGGAGACCTTTTCTTTTTCTCGGAGTTGTGTTTGTTGTTGGTTTTGTTTTGTTTTGTTTGAGACAATGTTTCACTATAGCCCTACCTGGTCTGGAACTTGGCTGCTATCCTCTTGCCTCATTATCATTAAGTGCTGGGATTGCACGCATGAAGCACTCTGTTTCACTAAGACCTTTTCTTTCTTACTTTGCCTCCTGCCCCTCCCTCTGTCCTGAAGGATCCTGGGATTCTGAGGGAGGGGGGGAGGGGAGGGGTGGAAAAGCAAGTTTGAGAAGAGGAAAGCCAGATGCTATACTCCCTTTCTCCCTGAAGGTTTCTGAACTAAGCCAGGCCTAACCTCTGGCTATAAACAAGAGGTAAGAAGATCTCTAGATTTTTATCAAGAAAAGGGTGAGTGTTTTAACATCCAGACAGGTTTGGAAAAGCTTCAGGATCTGCCTAGGTACTACCCAGGGGCCATGACAAGAGGAATGCAGAGTTTGAAGGGCAGGATTAAAAAGGAAAAGGGCTACTTTCCTCATCTCTTTCAGTTTCCTTTATTGCTATACAATTTAGCCATGTGCTAATCATTCCTCAAAGGGTCAACAAGAAGCTGTTAGCTGAGCTCCAAGGTATAGGATTAAGAGGTCACACAGGAAGGCTGGTTTTTTTGTTTGTTTTGTTTTGCTTTGTTTTTTTCTCTTTTTTCCTCCTTTCAGACTATTAGCACCTTAAAAGCTTACTCAATATTTAAGATGGTTTAAACAGGGAGCTAATACACATCTTGTAGCCAAATGAACTTTCCTGGGGCATTTATAATATCTTTCCCAGGATCCTATCCTTCAACTTTTACACAGTCAACTGCCACCTACTTGGCCTAACTGGCTAGCACTAAGTAGAGTTCTCTGGCTGTCTAGTTGTCCTTACAAGGCACTAGAACCTTTTGGCATCTATCCCTGCAGTATTCTAAAAAAAAATAAAACAATGCTTGAGAGGGAGGTCCCACACAGTCTATGCTGTGGCTAGCCAGTCCTACCTAACCAGGAGCATTGTGGAACATTCCTTAAGCCTTGACAACTGTTGTTAGGGCTCCTGATGCATTTCTGAAGTATATGCATCCCAGTACATTTCTTAAGCCTTGACTGACAGCTGCTGTCAGGGCTCCTAAAACATATGTCACACAGCAGAAGGGGGTCCTGGTATGAACAAGCCCAGGTCTGGAGAGTTCAGTGGCTGTCACTAAGATGCTCATTCATCTACCTATCACTGTCAGTCAACAGCCAGTGTTTTGATTGATTGTTATTACCATGCCATGAAGTAGCAAATAAAAACCTGACAAGGCTGAGGAAAGAAAAATGTCCTTGAGTTGTTCTTTTGCCTAAGAACTATTTGGTTGCTAGGCTGTAGTATCTCTATGTCCACACAGTCATGAGGATGGTCTGTATCCTCAGGAAGATTTCTGGCTGTGGCAAGGTACTCTGCTGCCTTCTACAATGAACTGCTCACCTCATGGCTCTGTGAAAGAAGGGATCCAAAACAATGTCGAGCTCTGAAGCCTCTGTCCCAGCCAAAGGTCTCATGCCTTTGAGTGACCCCAGCCATACAAACAGAGGCTCTATATGGATACATTGTTGTGTCCCCCACCCCCACCCCATCTCCACTGAGAATAACCTCGTTACTCTCATTGCCTTAACTTCTCCAAGAACTATGGATAGAGACAGGGCCACATTCTCCAGGCTGGGGAGAAACAACGAGAGAATTTTCCATTTGCTCCATGAAGAAAAGTGAGGCCTGCATTGCCATCCTGCCATGCTCCTAGCAACGAGGTGATCTTTTATCCCAAATTGAGTCACACTTCCTCCAAAATCATCTAATAGCATCACCAAGGGTCTGCTGAGTAGTAAAGCCACAAAATGTACTCAAAAATCACCTCCTACCCTATTGGGGTCAGGAAGCTATAGATAGTGTAAAAGAAATAAAGATAAGAGTATGAGTGTCCTAGATAGATTGATGGAGAGTTTTCCAGAGTTTGGAGACTACATCTTTTGCTCCGTTTCTGGTTCTTCTATTGCCAACTGTCATGGTGCTTGCACAGAGGAGGCATCTGTGGATGCAGATAGCATTGCAGTGAATTTACAGGTTGTCTGGCAGTCACTGTGGTGGCCATCTTCGTTCCAATCAGTTTTTGGCTAGCCCACCCAAACAGGAACTTCTGGCCTTCAAGTATCCTGTCCTTAAAGATAAACAAGATTAGGACAGAGCTCCAGGACATTGCCTAGGCCTCTTCAGGAAAGGCCACTTCTCCAGTGCACCTACCAAGTTAACTTCTTAGCAGGCTCCAGCTAAAGAGCCAGATTACAGCCATCAAAGCACTGTCCATAAGAAGAGACAATTGGGACCACCTGGGAGCAATCAGCAGAGGCTGAGAAAAGGAAAATGTGGATCTTGACTGCTGGCATTCACCTAAATGACAGCCTGAGTGGTCAGACACCAGGATGACTCAGGTCATGAAGTCAGGGCCAAGCAGCAGGAGCAATAAAGATGGAGGAAAGGGCACTTCAGTAATTTGACTACTTAAAAAAACAAGATGGGGGAGGGGAGCTGAAACAAATAACTTCTACTTCCAGCAGAGAGAAAACAAGCAAGCTTCTTTTCTGGTAGAATCTCATGGTATATAGGACCTTAATCAGCTGGGTCATGCCATGGGGCTCTTGAAAGTTGAGAAATGACTGACAGGAAAGTTAACCTGGATTTTGGAACGTGCATGTAAAGATAACTCCCTCTGGCCAGTTACCACAGGGCTGCCAGGAAAGGAAGTTGCACAAGACTGAAATGTAACAACAATTAATTAACAATGCAAAAGAGCCCTATCTGAAAGGGAAGGACAGGAAGCTCTCACAAGCCTATAAATTATTCCTGTTTGCTGAGTGCTAAAAGCACAAGTTCTAGACGTATATAAATAATATATCCCTGTAAATAATTGAAAACACAAGGAAAATTACATAAGCAGAAGCCAAATCTAAACTTAGCAAGGCCAGTGGCTTTTAGAAGTCTTACACATTATGCTTCTCCCTAACCCTTAGCACCTTGTCTGGGGGTGGGGAGGTGTGGATGGTGATAGGATCATAATGAGACATTTCATCCTAACATAGAGAACTGACTATAGTATTTCCTTTCTCTGGCTTTTTAGCTTCCAAATCATTTAGTTTTGTTTGTTTGTTTGTTTGTTTGTTTTTGTTTTGTTTTGTTTTGTTTCTTTTTGAGTATGAACAAATGAGCTGTGAAATCCCTTCCAGGCTTGGCTTTCTGTTTTGTGCAAATACTAACATCTTGTAGCATCACAAACATCTCTTTGTGATTTATGATAGGATAGATCCTTAAGCAGCACTTCCTGTAGTGGCTTGGGAATCTTGGTTTGCTGGTGTGTGAGCTAAGAAGGGACTATCTTCAGCCAACTGAGTGTTCTGTAGGTACAACCTTCCTTCATGAATCAGGTGATTGTTGTTCTCTCCTTGGGAAACTAGCTTGTTGTCTGTTTCCTTCGGAGGATGACTTCACATGGTGCCAAGAGCACTGGTATAAATTAGATAAATGGGCTTCATTTTCTTAGCTGTGCAAAGTATATGGGGAACAAGACTCCCGCTGGTCTTTCCCCTAGCCCTGGCTGCATTCTATCTTAGGGATGACTTACAAAGTTGCCCCCTTATTAATGAGAAAAGAAAAGTTAGATGCAGTAAGAGTTTGGCAAAGCTTCCTTTATCAGTGATTGTTTAGATACAGAGATAATGACTTAATCACAACAGCTGTTATTTAGTATATAGGAACCAGCTGATAAGCACACACATTATCTCTGGTCTTATAACCATCAGGTGAAGTGAATAGTATCAGGAAACTGAGTCTCGAAGATTAATTGTTCATGACCAGATAAGAGATAGAAATAAGAACCAACCAGGGTCTTATCTGATCCCAAACCCAATGTTCAGTTCATCACACTGATTCTGAGTTTCGTCTCAGGCAACAAACACATTACCATATCTAAGCCCACAATGGTAATACATTTGCTCCCCAAGCTGCAATATTCTAAGTTTATGTGAAGACATTTCAGAATCTTGGACCCTTCTCTCTTATTGCACTGAATTTATACTTGTCTTTATACAAAACTACAGCTTGAACAGTTATATCCCTCCAAAATTCATGTTGAAACTTAATCTCCACTGGAACACACCAAGAGGCAAGGCCTGGGGAGTTGACTAGTTCCTGAAGGATGCTCCATCCTGAACTGGATGAGGTTCTCAGAATGAAGATGAAGAGAACACTCAACTTCTGCTCTGGCATCTTGCACCAAGTGAAGGTACAATGTTTAACAAACCACTTTGGAAGCAGAAATCACAGAGCAAATATATCTTGATTTTGAAATGTACAGCCTCTTAGGTTTCTTTTGCCAAGATGAGACACCATGACTACGACAACTCTTATAAGGAAAACATTTAATTGTAGTGGCTTGCTTACAGTTTCATAGGTTCAGTCCATTATCATCATGTCTGGGAGCCTGGTAACACACAGGTAGCTGTGGTGCTGGAGAAGTAGCTGTGAGTCCTATACTTTGCAGGCAACAGGAAGTAGTATGTCTCACTGGGAGGTATCTCAAGCATATATGAGACCTCAAATCCTGCCCCCACAGTGACACACTTCCTCCAATAAGGCCATACCTACTCCAACTAAACCATACTTCCCAATAGTTTTCCTGCTGGCCAGTCCCACAGCTGCACCAGCCCCAAATAACACACACAGACTCTGATTTGATATTATGCTGTTGGCCAGTTACTAGTTTCTTGTCGGCTAGCTGTCTTAAATATTAACCCATTTCTATTACTCTAAGTATTTCCACGTGGTCTCATCTTACCGGAGAGAGGGGCTGGAGTTCTACTCTCTCCAGTCTCTCCATGTTGACTTCTCCCACTACTTCCTGGAATCCCCCTTGTCTCCTAGTCCTGCCTATCTTGCTTTCCTATTGGCCAACAGTGCTTTATTCATTAACCAATAAAAGAAACATATTAACAGAATGACATCTCCCATCACTTATGGGTATTACATTCAAATCACTATAGTCTCCAACTGTGAGAAATAAATTTCAGCTGTTTATAAATTGTTCTGCCTTGGATATTTGTATATGAGAACAAGTGTATTAAGACATCTAGTATTACCATAGTTTTATTCAACTGTAATTTAGGATGCCCCTGCTTTTATCAAAATATTTTCACCTTATAGTGCCAGATAGCTATTATAGTAAAAAGAAAAGAAATACACTGAGCTATAAATTTCATATTTTATCTTCATTTATATTTCTTAGCATTTTGTATTTATCTCACTTAAGTTGATCATAGTTATTAAATCAATGCAAATTTATATGATCATTAGTCACATACATGTATAACTCTTAGAAACCAGTTGTAGATATGAAAGTTCATTGTTTAAGAAAATAAATTATGGACTTCAAAACATGGGGAATTGCTTGAAGAGTTCTCTTGGAAATCAATTCTGTTATCCCAATTATAAAAAATTTAATCTAGCCTGGGCTGATCAGTAAATCAAAGGAACTTCAAAAATTAAGTGTGACTCAAGTGAGAATAAGCATTTAAACTTATGAACCACAGATCTAGAACCAATGGAAAGGCTGAATGGCTATTTCAACATTTGCAGTTTGCTTTTAGTATAGAATGGACAAAGTATTTGGGACACCAAAAATTGTTTACATTTCAGGCAATGAAACAGGATGAGGTGTGTTTAGTGAATGATATTAAAAGAAAGAATTCTCAAACAACAACAACGCTGCACTCACATCAAAACATGCAACCCTTGCTGGCCACCCTGATTGCCCTGATCTATGACCTCTTTGTCTCCAGCTCCACGCTCTGATTGCAACTGTCACTGAGTCACACAGCTTGCTCTAGGCATGACGCCAACTTGATTACAACAACTGCTTGTGCCACAGAGAAAGTTAGTTTTCAGGCTCTTAGCAAATGGTTCACCCAGGCTCCTGGTTCTAGGGCATAAAGTTTGGCTGTCATTCATAAATTGAAATATAAATATCTGCCTAACCAAATGAACGAGCAATCTGAAAAACACATGTAAGCCCAGAGTCTTGTAGCCAAGACAGCCTGAGGAGACCCTAGACTGTAGTAAGCAGATATGAGCACAGTCACGTTCCTCAAAAGCACTATGACCATGTGTTCAACACCTTTACAATCTTGTTTTTATTTTCCAGGGTTACAGTATGACTTCCTGCTTTTTGAAACCCTGATGTCTAGTGCATGGCATATGTAAAAATAATATGTACTTAGCTGAAGTGGAATAATGAAGTCACCTAGAGACAATTACCTGTTACCTACCTTTATCTGTACCTTAAGTTGTTCACGGTTGGAGAGCAGGGCACAGGGCACTGAGAATTTGCATATCCCTTTGGTCTTTCCAACTGAACTAAATCAGTCTACTTTCAACCAATTATTTTATGTCTGTAGAAATTAAGTCTTCAAAAAGAAGAACAAAGCCAAGCATAGTAGTAGCCCATGCCTTTAGTCCCAGCACAGAAGGCAGAGACAGGCTGAGTTCAAGGCTTGCCTGGTCTATATAGTGAGTTCCAGCACACCCAGAGCTTCATAGTGAGACCCTGTCTAAATGAATAAGTAAGCAAAAAACAAAATCTTAACAAATAATATGTGAAAACATAAACATGGTGTCACTACATTGTGCTAGCTACTCTAGAAGCTAGCAGTACACTACTCCATGTTCATGCTTCTGTATTGTTCTTTTTGGATTGGATCTAAAAGATAAGTTAGGACATTTAAACCCCTGGAAAGAAATACTCCTCTATTTGAAACACACCTCTATCTGATTGATACTATATTTGTTTTATTTAAATAGCTCACCCAATAAATTCTTATTAAATTGCATTAACAGGTAATTATGGGAGTAAAAAATAAACAGTAATAGCAGCTGCAATATAATTAATATTTCTTTGTCTCCGTTCTGATGCTAATGGTGAGCATATATTAGCTCACTTGATTAAGACAACAAAACTGTGTGATATCACTGCACAGAATGTATTCAAGGTTACCCACCTAATAAGTAGCAGGGCTGAAGTTCAACCCAGAGCTTAGTTAACTCACACAGACAGAATCAAAGATGTGGATAGTCATTGGGGTCTTGGGGCCTGAGACAACTTGAATAGTCCTAATGAAAAACAAGACTGGCCAGGCCAAGAGCCCCACTTTAGTGAGGCCAATGATGACTGTGCAAGCAGAGTTGACCTTGGTAAATCTCAGTGAGTACAACTCAGTTTAAGAATCTGCACTTTTTAGTCATTTTTATACTTCCTCCCTCTAGAACATTCTTTTCCCTGCTCAGCCAGTATTTCTGTTTTTGTTTTGTAGTTGGGGTGTTCTTCACAATACCCTGCTCTCTATAGATTTCTTGGCTATATTAGGAACTTGCTTTCTTCCTTTTAGTCTGAGTCAAAGCTGGAATTTTTTTAGAAGCTATTTTTTCAACAAATGAAGGGACAGGGACTGGGGAGATGGCCCAGTAAGCAAAAGTAATCTTACCAGGTCATTATGAGGCCCTGCATGTGAACTCCAGTACCCTAGGAAAAGAGCTGGGCACTGTATACATGCAATCCTAGCCCTGGGGAGTTGAAGGCAAGAGGATCTCTGCAGCTCCATGTCTAGACAGTTTAGCCAAATCCATGAACTCCAGGCTCAGAGAAACACCCCATTTCAATATGTAAGGGGGTGGAGGAGCTTAAGGAAGACAGCTGACACTGGCCTCTGTCCTCCACATACATGCTCACCTACAAATAAAACCCATGGAAATACTAGGTGGGTGTGGCAATCTGCCTTTAAGTCCAGCTTCAGAGATGGAGACAGCTGGTTAGCCAGACTAGTCATATCAGTTGAGTTCTGGGTTTGTGGAGATTCACCTCAGTGAGTAACTTGGAAGAACAATGGAGAATGACTCCAGAAATCAACCTTGGACATCCACACACTTAGACACACACACACACACACACACACACACACACACACACACACACACACGAACACCTATCCACTCACAAAAGGGAAAAATAAATGAATAAAATTAGGTGAGTAATATTACAGAGAAGCAAGTAACTCAATATTAAGTGAAAGTGATCAGAGCCATCCATGCTTGAACAAATCAGAACTACATTCTTGTAAGTTTCAGTAGTTAGAGAAGTTGTTTCCTGAGAAAGCATAAATAACTAGGGCTCCAACACACTTCCTAAAACGCAGTATATGAGTAGTCCTCCTGAATCAGTCTACCTTGGTCCTATGATCTCATGCAACAATGGTATACAGTGGGAGCATCCAAGGGGGAAAAAAAGGATCTCTTGGAATCTCCCATGTCAGTGAATGCATGCCCATGGTGCTCTTCGAAGCATGGTGTGGTACTCTGAATGTGATTGGCCCTTGTAAGCGCATAAGGATCGGCACTATTAGGAGTGGGTATGGCCTTGTTGGAGGAAGTATGTCACTGTGGGGGTGGGCTTTGAGGTTTCCTATACCCAGGATACCACTCAGTGTTTCAGTTAACATCCTGTTGCCTGCAAGATGTAAGGTTCTGAACTACTCCTACAGCACCACCATGCTTCCCACCATGATGATATTGGACTGAACATCTAAAACTGAAAGCAATCCCCTCAATTAAATGTTTTCCTTTATAAGAGTTGCTGAGGTCATGTTGTCTCTTCACATGGTGTCATCTGGAAACACCAGTGCTGTGTCAGTCACTTCTGAACCATTGCATTGAGCCAGCAGAACTACAGGTGAACATTTATTTTCCTTGGGGCTGGAACATCGGGAACAGCCTCTGGAGGTGGACGTGAAATGCTTTCACCTGCAGTCTGCCCTCTGCCTTCAATGCACTCACTGTGAAAACAGCCCCAGAGAAAGCAGACTGAAAGACAGACCTAAAAGTGAAATCTTCTTCCCAATGGGCTGTCTTCCTTTGGAAGAAATACTATTTGTGTATTAAAGCAATTGAGAGGTAAGAATTACCTGGAGGAAAAGAGAAGGAATGATACGATTAGAGAATGAAGGATACTTTTTTAAGGATATCAATGGGGTTGGGGGACAATCTCATTGAATAACATACAAATAATAATCAAGTCTGTTTGCAATGACCTGAAGGATTTGCAATGTCCTTTAAAAATAGGACTGTAGGAAAATGAAGGTTGATTGAACAAGAAACTGCTGATGGGTAGCAGTTCCCTCAATCCCTTTCTTCCTTCTTATTCTTTTGGTGGTACATAGGATCAAACCTGGGGCCTTGTACTAGCTAAGCAAGCAGCATTACATCACTAACCTACACATGTAGAATATTCGTCAATGGTTAATTAAAAAAAAAAAATCCAATACTTTTTTGACTTAATGGATCACACTTTAAACAAAATTAATGTTTTCTTTACTAAGTTCATCTGAGGTCTGATCTCTTCTGTTATGGATCTTTCCAGCAATAATTAGAATGTCTTGGATGGTGCTTGATAACTTCACTTTTAACAGGTTCTTTGCTTAATTCTGATGCACCCCCAAATCCAGCACTGTTGCCACACTGTTTAGTGGCTACCAGTATACTATATAGAGTGATATATACAGATGATATATACAGATAAATGTTTTCATCATTAAATCATGATACATGGTCCACCTTCACAATAATATTTATTGAATTTATTGAATGATTTATATGTGCTTGCTGGAACTGTTTATGTGGTCAGGGCAACTTGTTACTGAAATAAAATCATATGTATTTTAAAGGCTCTTATGCATATTTCCAGCCGGCTAGGGAAGTAGATTAGCTCTGAGGCCATTCTATACTTTTATGACAGGAAAACACTGATGGCCCTATTGCATGGAGGCTAATACTAGCTATCAGCTCAGCAAGCACCCTCAAACAGCAGCTTATTCAAGAGACTTAGGAAAGATAAAGCCCCGTGTCCTGGCTCCAGCATTGGATCTTAGCTGCTATTGTTTCTAAAAGTAGCACTCCTGAGTGGTTGCTTCCAGGAATGTCTATCTAGACTGAGCAGCAGAGACAGTTGGCTGTCTCTGGGATCTGGCACATTTCACATGCAGTCTCTTCCAGGACCCATCAAGGCATAGCTGTAGCCAAGGGAACACAGAGTGTGGAATTACTGGGCTCAAGATTTTCTTTTCTTCCTCTTCTTTTTTTTTTTTCCTAAATAAAATCATATAGCAGACAGAAAAATTCTCTGATATGAGAAAAAAAGAATAGAAATGGACTAAATGAATCACCTAGTTATGAAGGTTGATTTGAACCTAGAAAATGTAATCAGGCAGGCACAGAAGCCTTATCCAATGAGGGGGAAGAGGTCTTTCCTTCTGTGATGGTTTGAATAAGAATGGCTCATGTTTGAATACTTGGTCCCCAGCTGGTGGAACTGTTTGGGAATTATGAAGAGGTATGGCCTTGATGGAGGAGGTGTGTCACTGGAGGTGGGCTTTCTATATCATGCCCAGTTAGCTCTCTGCGCCTCATGGCTGTAAGTGCCTCAAGATGTAAGCTCCCGGCTTCTGCTTCAGCACCATGCCTGCCTGCTTTTTGTCATACTCCCTACCATGATTGTCATGGACTCACCCTCTGGAACTGTGAGCCCAAATAAACACTCTCCTTTACAAGTTTTTTCAGTCATGGTGATTTGCTTTGGTTTTTTTTTTGTTTGTTTGTTTGTTTGTTTGTTTGTTTTTTGTTTGTTTTTTGTTTTTCATAGAAATTGAAAAGTAACTAAAACATCTTCTTATCCTTCTTTTCCTCAGTTTCTGTTGTATGTCATTTGTAGAGAACTATAACTTATATTCATCACATACTTATAATACCTTAGCCAGGAGGTACGGCAGGCAGTCATTTGAAGGCTTTGTTCGCCTATGTAAAGCCAATGGAAGGTAAGTTTTAGCCACCTAAAGAGACATCGTATATGATAGGGGCAAAGCTTTTACAGTACTAATGTCCAGAGAGCAAGCCGCTGTATATTCACCCAGACTTGAAGCACTGTATAACTACTTGTTATTAAAAAAGGATACTTTTAAAACCTGGATGAAATTTCTACTTGCATGGCTTCTGAAATCCTTTAAAGAACATAGCAAGTAAGGTAAGGACTATAAGCAATTTCCATGCTTATTATCCAGTCCATATTATTTCATAAATTAGCAAGGTAAGGCACCAAAAAGCTGAGTGAACTTCCAAAAGTCACTTAACTAACAAATGGAAAGCATGATGGCTGACCATAAGCCAAGAGTTGATTTCCTATATGGCCTTATCTTTTCTTTCCCTCTTAGCCCTTCTAAACAACTCTCTACAAACTTGTAACCTCTAGATATAAACATTCTTTCTTTGAAGCAAAGCACTAGATGGAATATAATAAAATACTAACTAAGGTGTGTTTCCTCTTCTCAACATACAGCATACCTCTCATGTGATGTAAATACCCTCACCCTCCCAAAAGCCTGCTGTAGGTTTTTATTGTAGCTCTCATGGTTGTGTTTATCAGAGCTATCAGTCTCTTTTTATGTGGATTTTAGAGAAGTTGATGTTGGAGTCAATTGGCATGTGAAAACACAGTGTAGAGGCAAGGGTACAGGACAACTCCTGAAAATTTCAACAAAGAAGGTTAGGTACTATGGCAAAGATATATATAAAAAAAAATATTCTACCACAATTATGAATAGGGGGAATCAGAAGAGCACTGGTTTAATCTAAAAAGTGGTATGGCCAGGATAAGAAATTCTGCTGCTGGTGTTTTCCTAACACCAGTTGTGGACCTCAGTGAATGTTCATGGATATCTGCTGAATAAAAACACAGAATACCTGGGAACAAGTTCTGCCTTTCTAAATAGCCTTGGAGAACCTACTTTCCTGAGCCTCTTTCATCATTGGTTACATGAAGGACATGGACTAAGTGATGCCTTTGGCAAGTATGGTAGTTATGCTTGCCAAGCTCTAGCTTAGCAGGGGAACTGCCCGTATTCAACTCCACCATCCATGTAATTACAGTGGGGCCACACAACTTACCACCGCATTGGTCAAGTCTGACTGACCAGGGACAGTATGAATCCAGGCAGAAGCATTCCTAAAGTGAGCCAATAAGAGAGTTTTCCAAGAGTTTCAGAACTAGGGCTAGAAAGATTCTGTTGGTCTCTTTCTGGTGTCTGAAGCTGAGACTATACAGACCTGCAAATAATTGGTAGCCACCTTCAGCTATTTGATCTGAGTGGTAAACATAGCCAGGAAGGAGAGAAGTCACTGGCAACGTGGTCAGATCCATGATCCCCGTTGACACTGAGAGATGGTGCACCTCTGGCCTTTATGTACCATGATCCTACAGAATCATTATGTTAACATAAAACCCCTTATTCAGAAAATTAAATGAGGCACTTGGCCAATAAATTATCTATTAATTGAGATGACTTATGCCCAATATGTTTGCACATCTATTTCATGCTCAGGAGCTGATTTTTAAAGAGCAGTGAAGGTTTAAGGGGTGGTCAGATAGGAGCATGCCACACCGTGGGAAATAATTTAACTGCAACAAACTTAAAAAGAGAATGTCTGCTGAAAGGAGAGTTTCTAGAATGGGGACCACAACTACAGATTAAGTTATGACACCAGGGAGTTAAAGAATTCATTCTCCTATCTGAATGTGAAAGGTAGACAGGAAACAGGCTAGCAGAGCCTTCCCAGGGAAGCTGGAAGCAGGCACACACTCTGTCACTATTTAAAATTTGGACACTTGGCTTTATGTATTTTCTTTAAACTCGACTTCTTATTTTAAAAAAGGAATTAAAATGTCTGTTACCCGACCCCTTCAGTATTGAGCTCTAGATGAATACTGCACTCACCATGTCTTTGTTCCAGGCATGAAACAAAGGGTTCCATCTCCACAAACGGTCTTGGTAAAACGTGAAAAGGAAAGAAAGAATTGACACTTTAAAACTTGTTAAGCCAAATTATATCAAATAATTACATACTATGTTCATACCTTATGCTTATGATTCATGCCCCAAGGTTTACCTTCATGCTTACATGGTTTCTTTACTGTGTAGCAGATGAGCTTTGCAATTTCAGCTAGTGAGCTTACTGCATATTTTAACAACTCATATAAAAGCAACGCTGGAATGGAATTCCAGGCCTATTTCACTGGGAATCTGAGATAAAGGTCTTCGTAAGGAAGTGAGGAAACTTTTGATGTCACGTGTTGGATCTGAATTTTCCTCCTGATGGGTAATGAAGAGACAGAGCCTGCTTGCCTGCCACACTGCACTATCTGATAGATGGGAACCAAGCCTCCTGTTACTGGCTCATTTGTCTGCACTGTGATTGGCATCTGTCACTGATCAGACAAGAAGACACTTTTAAATGGGGCCTCTGAAAAATCACAGATCAGCCTTTTGTCCTTATTCCATGCATGCAGCAAAGAACAAATGACCCTATGACTCCATTGATCTTCTAAAAAGTCTTGGAGAGTCCCAGGGGCCACACAGAGCTACATCCATTGAAATTTAGGGGGGAAAATATTAGAACTTTTTACTTGCTCTTCATTGCATTCATTTTTAAAACTTTTACTTTAGAGTTTCTTATAATTAAAAAAAATGTTACTAAAGCGATGTATTTATAGTATTTGTACCTTGATTTTATTCACTTATTTTAAGGTAACCAATGGGCATATAGCTGACTTTTTTTGAGTGATCTTGGAATAGGTAGAATCAGATGGGGTTAATAATGTTAGATTTGGCCAGACTCAGAGAACATTAATCCAGGTCTTACTATGCCTTTTATTCATGCCTTAGTTAGGGTTTCACATAACATGATGGTGTGCAGGCAGATATGGTGCTGGAGAAGTAGCAGAGTGTCCTATATCTTGACTTGCAGGCAACAGGAAGTTTTTTGTCTAACTGGGCATGGCTTGAGTATATATGAGACCTCAAAGCCCGCCTCCACAGTGACACACTTCCTCCAACAAGGCCACACCTCCCAATGGTGCCACTTCCTTGGGGGCCATTTTCTCTCAAACCACCACAACTTGCTCATGCAATCTTGAGTAAATCCCTCACCAGAGTTCTTAGTTTTCCCATCCACTAAATAGATTTACGAGGCTTCATGATCTAAGGCATGCGGGACTGACCAGATTTGTGGCACACAAAATTTTAAATAGTATATAAATTTCAGTTACTACCGTTAAACACTTAAAAAATTATATAAATATTGTAGGTTATCACTAATAAATATGTAAGAGGAAATATTTTGAGGTAATAATTATTCTTCAGATAGTTTAAGTAAAATAAAGCTTCTCCTTGCTATTGTTATCTCAACATCTGCTGTGTTTCATTTTAATTCATGGCTTTATAAAGAGACATCCAAATAGTATCATTCACAGAATACTCCTCCAAAGAAATCCATGGCCAAAGAGAGAAAACCCTGGCAATAAATTGTACTCAAATCCATTGGCTTGAACCCTTATTCTATTTCTATTTTACATAATATTTTTTTAATGAATGGTCTGAATTTAGGCCAGACAGGAAGGAGTTGAAGGGAAAGGAAAATAGAAAGTGGATAGAAAAAAGAAGCTCTGTGTGTCCCCTAGACTTTGTTTTGGGACACATTCTCATACTATCAGACAGACCCTAGGAACCACTATCTTTCAGAAACCAGGCTTCTAACCTCACTGTTGCTGACATCTTGAGCCAGATAATTTGCTGTAGTGAGGGGCTGTCCTTAGGAGTGTCCCCGGACACTTCCCACTAGATGCCAGTGACATTCCCTCCCACTCAGCCCCTGAGCTGTGACAACTAAAATTATTTCCAGACATCACCAAACGTCCTCTGAATATGTGGGGTGGGGGTGGGGGAGGACACAGAGGGAACTTGTTCCCAGCTTAGGGCCACTTGGATAAAATGAATCCCTACTAACTTTTCTATTGTGCATAAGGTAAGCGGGTCCAATGAATTAGTGAACCTCTGAAACCCCGATTCTGAATTGTATGATGGCTCTTCCAGAATGCTTTCAAGAAAATCTTTCCAATTATTTAGGAACTTCAGGTTAGACCTTTCTTTGAAAGAGTTCAGGTCCCCTGGGATTTCTGTGAACTGTAGTATGGTAAAGTGAGAAGCTCGAGGGAGGTTTTCAAGGTGGAAGGAGGGTTTCTGCATATGGGTGTGCCAAGGGCAGGGGAGGCTGACTAAGACCAAGCTGAGAGAGTGGCACAATTGATTATGCATGAACGAGCTTTGTTTAGTTAGCCATGGGTTCAGTTGGTGGTGTAGGAGTTGGAGAAGGAATTCTCACCACTTCTTTACTCTCACCATTTACTTTCTTCTCCCTTCCGTTTTCCTCTCTGACCCTCGCATTCTTCTTTTCTCTGTGTCCTATGTATAGTTTCTTTCCCCTCTGATACTGTTTTAGCTACACTCTGGTCATAAAAACCCAGCGCTGTGGTCCTGAAACCAGATGGTCTGACTTTGAATCAGAGCTCTGCTACTTTTTTTGTTGTGAAACCAACTCAAGCTTATTTAACCTCCATCTGCTTTCATTTCCTTCCTACTAAGCCGAGGATGATACCAAGAGTACCTCTTCGTGGTGGGATGAGTGTGAACAGATATGAAGCAAGTGGGAGTGAACCAAGGCAGGTGGTGAGCATCCAACATTAGCTATTATCTTCCTTTCTACCAGCATAGACCGTGGGTCACACTTGCAGAGTTCAGCAACACCCACTTGTTGGATTCGCTCTGGAAGAGTTATTGCTCATCTCTGTTTGGGGAAAGAAGACATGGGGTACCTGTTTCTAGGAGCTGACTTAATAGCTTTATGCGGGGGCAACAAATATACCTGTAATGGCTTTGTTGAATTTCTTCCTGGAGGATAAGCAGAGTTGGCATTGTACAACTATAAGGCATAGTGCATTCTGTGTGCCCAGAGTGAAAAAATGAGATCACACTATTGGAAAGAATACTCCATTGAAGAAGAAATGTCAACCACATTAAAACCGTTGATTAGGGAAGTCAAAAAAAAAAAAAAAACACAACAAAACCCCAAAAAACAAAAAACAGCAAATACAGTATTTGGGTAAGGTGCCACATTCATAAAACTTAAGAGAGATCAATATCCTTTATGTGTGTGATATATACTATAGAGAAGATGGTATTGTCATTCAATACTAATGAGAAAATAATTGGTTTACAAAAACATGACAGAGGGAGGACCATGTAGTTGTATCTGTAATTAAAATGCTTATTATCAAGCCAGCTGTAGTATTTATATTCATGAAGCTGAGGCAGATAGGATCAACATAGCGAGAGCCTGTCATCAAATACATAGATAAATAAATAAATAGAAAGAAAATGTTTTTCCTTTTTAACTCAGGAATGCCACTTATATAAATCTTTTCCTGAGATTGTCTTTATTTACACGTATACTTTTGGGTAAATACACAAAATTTCATGAAAGTTCTATTTCTCAAGTAAAACCTACTGATGAGCAATGATTGATATACAAATAGATCAATACATAGATGCAGGTACCTGTACCAGGCTTTTTCTTTTGGGCCACAAAGTCATGACACAGAGACTTATTAGTTTTGAATGTTCGGCCTAGCTTAGGCTCATCTCTGGATAGCTCCTTTAACTTAAATGAACCGGTTTATCTACCTTTTGCCCCAGGGCATTTTCCCCCCTTTCCCTTTCTTCCTGCTATGTATGTATCTTCCTTTCACTGCTGCTTCTCTATGTCTGCTGGCCACTGGCCCCAGGTGTGTCCCTCCCTTGTTCTTTCCTCCTATTTCTCTCATTCTTCTCTTTCTGAGTCTAGATTTTTTTCCTCCCATTTATTCTCTCTGCCTGGCAGCACTGCATATCCCTCTCCTGACTAGCTATTGGCCATTCAGCTTTTTATCAGACAAATCAGGTGTCTTAGGCAGACAAGGTGAAACAGATGTCACACACCTTTACATGATTAAAAACACATTCTTACACCATTAAACAAATGTAGCAAAACCAAATGTAACATTACTTTACACAGTTAAATATTCTGTGTAAAGAATATAAACAAATGTAACACATTCTTACATAGTTAAAATAATACTCTACAACAGACACCTTACTGTATAACCACATAACAAACTGTTTAAAAGAATAAACACGGCTATAAAGCATTCACATGGTACAATAGTGCTGTAAGCAAAACCATGTTTACTGTATGCACATTTGAATATCTAGGAAAGGATCTCAATTCAAATATTCTCAACTACTAGCAGTAGTCCTTTGGAGACATGTAGACTTGGTGTCCACTGACTCTGCCTTAACTTCTGACAGAGTTCCTAGTGTTTGCAAGGAACATTTGATTTAATTTTTAAATTTAATTTTAAAAGCAATTTAGTATAATTTTCTTTGCTCGCTGGAATTCCTGTGGGTATTGTATCTTGGTTACTTTTCCTGTTGCTGTGATACATTGTCCCGCCAAAAGCAGCTTAAGGGAGAAAGGGTTTCTTTTTGCTCACAGTTCTGGATCTAGTTTATCATGGCCAGAGTCCTACCAGCTGTAGCTTGAAGCATTGTTCCATCACATCTATAGTCTGCAAGCTTGGGATGGTGAATGCTTGCTTGTACCCAGCTCATTTCCTTGTTTTGTACAGTTCAGGATCCTAGCCCAGGGCATTGTGGGCAGGCCTTCTCATTTCATTAACCGAATCAAGACAGTCCCTTATAGACATACCCAGAGGTTGGTCTAACCTAGATAATCCATCACTATGTGCTGAAGGCTTACCTTTTAAGTGATTCTGGGTCTTTTCTAGCTGACAGTTAACATTAACCATCACAGGATCATATAAATGTCCATGCCCATTAAGCCTGAGTTGAGGCCATTGTGATTTCTCCATTTGACATTATTTTCTGCCTTTTTTTTTTTTTTTTTTTTTTTTTTGAATTCTTGTTTAGAATTACATGATGTCCCAAGTTCACATGAGCTTCCTTCAGATTTCTGGTTCACATCATGTGATTTCTATCTATGAACATTGTTGAGAGTGCAGTCTAGACCTTTGGGGAAGACAAAATACATTTTAGGATGCAAGTTTCCTGGTCTATTTATTTTGTTGCGGGGGTGGGGGGATATGGGTAAAACAGAGTCTCAGTCTAACCTCAAATGTTCCTGCACCTGAGGCTGGACCTGAATTTTACTATGGAAACAAAGCTGGTTAAAAACTGGCAAAAATCTTCCAGCCTCAGCCTCTAAACACTGGTCACTATACCCAGATTAAGCTTTCTCTGGCTCCATAATTTGATACTGAGAATATGCATTAGGAATTTAGTAACACTTTTAAAGAATAAAATAGAGAGCCCACAAGGATATAGGTAGTGTAGGAATTTTTACATGCACTTAGAAAAGACTCAGTGCCAAGTGCCCTGGATGGATGCAGGAGAGGTCAGGTCTGGAGCATTCTGAAGTAATACAAAAGACAACTACTTGCAGTTAGTGTCTAGGGAAAAAACAAAAACCAAAAACACATTTAATTATGTAAAAGGTTACTTTCGCTTGGTATTTAGGCACTAGATTAGGGAATTGCTGTCCTAAGCCAAAAGGACCAATGAGACAAACAACTGCAGAATATATAACAGAAAAAACAAACAAACAAACAAAAAACAAACAAACAAACAAAAAAACCCAAGCCGGCTAGATCCACACATAAGGGTCACTGTGTGGTACCAGGTAGGTATTCTTCAGGATCTGGCTTCATTCCCTTAAGGCAGGCTGAGAGGGGAGGGTGCCATGAGATTCTCACATTCAGTGGTGTGGCCTTGGTGTCTAAAAGTGCAGGAGAAAAGGGAAGCACACCCTTGTCAGAGCTCTGGGCACCAGCTGGCCCTTGCAAAGCTGAATCTACACAAACAGCAGTCAGCACTTTTCTGTTCACATTCTCTGTGAACACATGGATGGAGTCAAGTTCAAGGATGTTTTTTCACTTCCTTGTTCTTATTTATGTTTCACAATAAAGCTTCATGGTAATTTACTGCTAATTCTTTATTTTGTGATGCAAAGCCTGCTGCTCCCATGATAGCTGTATCTTGAAGTCAAGGACTGTTTAGTTCATCCCTAGTATGAACCTGGTATTTAAAATGAATATCTCGACAAATGAACTCTCCTGACAAGGAGATCTTCTGTGAGTTTATAAAGATAAACCAGTACTTTGAGGGTCAAACCAAAATACTGCTGGATAGTAAAGTCCAGGGGGCTCAGCTAACACTTCAGTATGATAAAGTAAAATACATATTAAAAGTGAAGGTGGTAAAAATAATTTTTAAAAGTTGCCGAGCCAAGGCGTGGTAGTTGCTACAGCTAAATGAGCTATTTCAAGTACTTTTTGAAGCACATGCTATTTTAGATATATGGAAAGTAAAAGGGAAATGAGGACCAGCAAGATGGCTCAGCATGCAGGTGGACTTGCCAGGCAAGCATGGAGAACTGAGTTGGACCCTTGGAACCCACAGAAACGTGGAAAGAGAACCAAATCCTTAATGCTATCTTCTGACCTCCACACATGTGCTGTGTGCCATGCACACGCTCATACACAAACACACATATGTTCATGCTATAATAATGGATTTTATTATGTTTTTATAGCACAGACTCCATAGATGTGGATGAAGTATCAGTCTTCCTAATGCCAGATTTTCACTTGAGTGCACAGGAACTCCCCAAATATAGCTACAAAGTAAAAGTGTCCTACCAAAGGTAGTGAATTATAACAGTCCCAATAACCTCCAACAATAGCCTTGCAGGTGTCTCACTATATAAGGTCTTATAACAACAAACTGATTCATCTGAATATTGAAAATTTAGAAAAGCATGAAAAGGGCAGACAACTAAATATAGATACTAAGTAAATGGAGTTAAGAGAAGTTCCATGGCCCCAAACAAGAATAGCTACACAGTACTAAGATGTGGGCAGGGCCAAGTATTTGCAGAAAGCAATTCTATTTTCCCAGATCAATTCCAAATCAATTTGTGGAAACAGTCAGGAGATTTAACTATGTAAGCACAGCAAGGCAGGTAAAAAGAGATTGTTCAAAGGATGTGGCACAGCTTGGCCAGGGACCCAGAAGGAAGTCTGGGACAAGGCAACAAAGGAAGGAAACTTGAAGTAAACAAAGATTGGCTAAAACCCAGCAGGCAAATAGGGTGTGAAGTGTTGTGGCTAAAACCCAGCAGGCAAATAGGGTGTGAAGTGTTGTAGGGCCTCTGATAAAGAGCTTTAGGGCTGAAGGTGGCTCTTTAGGCAAAGGAAAGCCAGTGTCTGCTTAGACTTGAGTGGGGACTGCCAGTTGTCACTACAACTGGAGATTTTAGTTTGTAATTATTTGTTTTCAATATATTATGAGGTTTTTGTTTGTTTGTTTTCTTTCCTTTTGAAAACAGGGTCTCTTTGTATAGCCCTGGCTGTCCTGGAGCTTGCTATATAAACCAGGCTGGCCTTGAACTCACAGAGATCCACCTGCCTTTTCTGGTCTTCAGTCCTACAGTATAACTATGGAAACATAGGAAACTGAAAGGAAGGGCAAACGAAATGGCTCAGTGGGTAAAGGAGCTTGCCTTTAACCCTGATGATCTGAGTTCCATCCCACAGGGTTGCCTAACATTCAGATTCATTCCCTCCACCCTAACAAACACACAAATAAATGTTTAAAAGAAAACATTTACATAGTACAAGATGCTATTTCGGAGAAATAATATTTTTTCCCTCAAATACTAATATTTCCTTCCTAGCCTTTCTTCCATCTCTATCAGTTAAATGTCTATGCTATGGTTTTGAGTTACAACTGCACATATATACATACATCCTGTCCACCAGATAAAGAACTATCACACATAGCAATGTAGAATAGTAAGAAACTCCAAATGAGTTGTGCTAGAAGTACTGAGCTTAACACAAACCCAGCAAGGAGCGAGCAGGTTAAATTCTGACATAATATTGTAAAGGGAGCTGGGGGAAAAAAGATCGCACTTTTTTTTTTTTTGTTTGTTTTTTTGTTTGTTTGTAAGTCAGGTAAGTTTTAGTGAAAAGAAGGAAGAAGGGACTGTATTAGTTCTATTATATATTGCTGGAGCTGGGGGGGAGGGTGGGGATCTGACAACAGCTACATAAGGAAGGGTTTATTTCAGTGCCCATTTCCTACAGTCCATCGTGGTTTGGCAGCAGGAAACTGAAACAGCTGGTCACATGACATCCACAGTCAGGAAGCAGAGAAGGGTGGCTGTCATTGCTCAGGAAGCTTCCTCCCTTTTATGCAACCCAGAACCCATGTCCATGAAATGGTATCATCCATATTGAGGGTAGTCATTCTGAATCAATGATCCCAACCTAGCATGTCCCCAGAGGTCTACTGCCTATGTTACCATCACTGGGAGGCACAGTTCTCAAAGGAGTCCTAGGACTACAGGGAACCAGGGAAGCGGTGTCCCACCCAGAGGTGAGACAAGACAAGGCGCCCGGGGTGGGGGTCTAAGTCAGACTGCAAATAAGAAGGCAAAGGGCAACAACGGCAAAGGCTCTGCTTGGAGGGACCAGGAAAGGAGCCAGATCAGTGACAAGCCTGCCTTCCATGTTTATTATTTATTAATTTTTGTATTCTCAGAGGCTAACAAGTGTGAGACACAATGTTTTCAGACAGTGTTAGCAGAGGACACCACTATCCACAGATTAATTTTTGCACCAGGCTTCATAAACTCCAATGTACAGATGAGTTTTCTAGGGAATATCGCTAAGTGAAAATGCCAACTCATTAAGGATGGAGTGGAGGTTAGGAACTGACTTTTCTAGCAAACTTTAGCTGATGCTTTGCAGCTCTGAGAAGCAAAAAAAAAAAAAAAAAAAATACACTTGAAGTATTTTGAAGTATTTTTATCAAACCAATAGATGAGTGAATTCATGTTCCCCAACAGTGAGATACCTCCTGTGGGCTTATCAAAGACCTTAATTATATAATCATCATCTCTTTCACCTTCAGTGGGTGGAGATGAATAGACAATTGGATATCACAAAAGAGGAAATCCAGTATCCCTGTTCAAGCCAGTAATAACACATTTGAAGGCATAATCATTGTTATATTCCCGTTTTAATAACAAAACAAGTCCCTGTAATATTTATAGCAACACATCTATACTTTAAAGTGTTCAAAAGAGCTTTCTGTGATAATAGAAATGTTCTATACTGATTTTCCACTAAGTGTAGGTGTCTATTGAGCACTAGAAATACCCCTAATATACCCAGGAATAAATAGCCATACATGGCTTCCAGCCACCATGATTGTTAATGCTGCTACTATCACCCAAAGATGCCAGAAAGCCAGATGCATTTGCCTTCTGATGGAAGTAAGCTTGCTATTAAGGCTCTAATTTAACTACTAATTTGTAAAACAGAACTCAGAAATCTCTGGGGCCTACCCTGCAAGCTATTGGGGCCCATAGAAGGCAACTGGTAACAACCAGGGAATTTAATCATCCCTTTTATCTAAAGCTAGCATTCTCCTGAAACCATCATCAAAAAGAATAATGACTCAAAATAGATGCATATCCCTCCTAGGAACCTATGTTTGAAATAATCTATAAAATTCTAAACACATAGACCAGAGACAAAGAGAGCTGTTTTTAAAGCACATGATTTCACTTCCAGCTCCTTTCCTACACCTTTACTACTGCTTAACCTCCCTGATTTTCAATCCCAAGTCTCTGTAACAAAGTTAGTAATAATACGTACTGAGCAAAGACATTGAAGTTTAGGTCCTAAAGGACACGAAAGTCCTATACAATGGTTAATTATTACTCACTAAAGGGGAAGTCGATGCTATAAAACAAAAATCTGATGATTACTTAGACTCTTTTCTTATACTATTAATAAATCTCTGTTGTATGCACATAGCCTTAGAAATCTCATGTGATGCATATCCAACCCTTCATGACTACTGTAAGGGAACATAACCTGCACAGAATGGGACTGCTGTAGCCATCTGGGAGGATGGTGTAGAGGGGAGTGCTTTATTTAGCAGCACAGGGTCTGCTAAGCATCCTCCCTGCTACGATTACACTGAACATAAAGGAAATCGCAGACTGCTCATTTCCCTTGTACTCATCGGAAGCTTGTGGAAACTTCCTGTAAAAGGCAGTTATAGCATTAAAAGTAAACTGATTTCACACATACCGGATACAACCAGACTAACAATTGCAGTCCTTAGGGAGAAAAAGAAAATAGCACACTTGCCTTTCACATTGCACACTAGCTTCGAAAAACATGGAAACTCAGGGAAGAGGAGAGACCCATGCTAGAGGCAAGGGAACTATTTAGAAACATGCTTACTGTTTAGTAATTCCACTGAGGGGTAGGGCTCATTAGCCAAGAGATTGATTATAGTACAGAAAGGAAAGGGGGGGGGGAGAAAGAGGGAGGGAGGGGAGAGAGAAAAGGAGGGGCTAGGAGGGAAGGAGGAAAGGGAGAGGCGAGAAGTGGGAGGGAGAGAGATGTGAGCGAGGGAGGGGGAGAGAGAAGGGAAAGAAGTGGGGGAGAGAATCATTATACAAAGCATATTGCAACATGAAAATAGAGTTTTTAAGAACTGGTTTCAATCTGTAAACTCTGATGACTAACAACAGCAAAGGAGCAATGCTAAAAGTAAGGGGAATTTTGGAAATAGAAGGAAACTTGTGCTTTAAGTACTAAGAGAACCTCACATGTTGGCACGGCTCTCTCCTCTTGGGCTTGCCAAGTGGACAAATATCTGCTAAGAGTGAAGAGTACCAGACACGGTGTGTGTGAACTGCTGAACCACCATATATGCGAGTACAGTAGGAAGTGCAAGGAACTTCTGGTTTTAGCCCAGACTCAGGCTACACAACTTCACCTTTATATGTAGATAAGACCTTGGCACAATCTTCTATCTCGAAAGCTCTATTATCTAAAACCACTGCTTAAAAAGAACATTTAAAAAAAAAAATAAGAAACATAGCCTCTGTTTTCAGGAGTATTAATGGGGAAACAAATATACATTCATAAAAAAGATAGCTAGTGGAAAAGGTCATCAATGCATTAATAATAATGTATAAATAGTAAAGGGAAAAAGGAAAGAACCTCAGAAGACAAAAATCTAAGTTCAGAGGAGAGATGGCTACTGTGGAGTGGAGTACTGTGGGAAGACGGTGGGGGCAGAGGACAGGGAGCCATTTACCATCCTTGCAAGCTCTATTAAGCTGTGTTTCTCATGGCTGTGACAAAATGCTCCGAGGGAAACAGTTTAAGAAAGCAAAGCTTATAGTATCAGGCTATGTCAATCATACTGGGGAAGACACGGTGGAGGTACTTGAGGCAACTGGTCACAGAGAGTAATGGCTATTGGTGCCCAATTTCCTTTCTTCTTTTTTATTCAGTCCAGGACAAACCTATGAGATGGTGCTATCCACAATTAAAGTGGGTCTTTCTACCTCAGTTTACCTAAGCTAGAAAACCACTCACAGGCACGTCTCAGCTAATACTAGACCCTGTCAAGTTAACAATCTATGTATTAACAACACTTGAACCGTTAACTGCCTGAAACTTGGAGCCCACCTGTGACTTAGCTTTTTTGAACTGATCCCATCCTAGCCTCACTTGACAATCTTTTCTCTTTGGCCCTTGATACTACTTATAGTTATTCCAGTTTCCTTTCTGTTGCTATGACAAATATAACAAAAAGCAACTTAGGGAGGAAAGGTTTCATTTGACTTAAACATCCAGGTTACAGCTGCTGGGGACAAAGTACAGAGAGCTAGCCTCCTGTGGGAACCAGCAATTGTGGCCCTCCTCCTTCCACAGCCCCCAGCCCTCTCGAGAAAAGACCAACGGAGCAAATACAAACATCCCTTCCCTTGAAGAACCTGAACACAGTCTTAGAATCCTTGGCTAGCAGCAACTACACAGAGCTGAAATTTAAGGTGCAACCGTGATGTCGTTAGCATCTCACATACATGTGAGACTATCCCTTCGGTGCTGGCAAGATCAGTGGTTTTAGTTAAGGATGTGTTAGGAGACAGGATGACAAGGTGCTTGCAAAGAAAGGAGAGGAAGACTGTGGCAGACCTGGCATATTTCTAAGAAAAGAAAGTTGTTGGCCTTATATGAAGCTGCCTCACTACTCCCAGGGCTGGGGATAGAGTTAGAGCTAAAGCACTTGCATAGTTCACACAGATTCTGTGTTTGATCCTCAGCACTTTGGTAAGGAAGTACAAAAAGGACTCACAGAAGATTGGGGCATGACACCTTTATAGTGGAAAATTTCAATATAAAAAAACAGTGAAGGAAATATAGTTATCTATAGCCAATCTTGGTCTCTTAAGTCTTTTATTTTGAAGTAACAGTCAGATACCATGTCATTTAAATTGTACGATTGTATACACATATATTTAAAAAAAAATAAGGATTTTATAAACATAGCTATAAAGGATAATCTTTAGAAGAATCTTTATTCTTACCAAATCCTTAAGTAATATTCAACATTCCCCAGTCATCTCCCTATCTTAAAATATTTTTCGAATCAGATTGCAAATAAGGTTGCATATATGATTGCCATCTCGCTTTTTTTCCTTAAAGCATTTACTGAGAGAGAAAAACACCAGTAGGCTATTCTTTGGAGACTTTTGGGCCTCAGATATATGGTTTAGTAAGACCAGACTAGAACAAGTCCACCTCTGCTGTTCAGACACAGTGTGTCTAGGTGGAGGCCTGGCTTTTCAACTCAGGGGCAGGGTCTTTAGCTCCCCACAGCCCAGCCTTCAAAGATGGTCCCATGGGGGCAAGTCTCTGTATTTGCAGGCAGAACCTCTGGACAAATGGACAGGTAACATTGTTGTTTGGTATCCATTTTGGAGACTATTGCTCCAGGTAAAACCACATGACAGCAGGCTGCAAATGCAAACAGCTGCCTTTCAAGGGATGCTCTTTCCTTTGGCAGCCAGGCTGGAGGACCAGGCTCTAAATCAGACTTCCACAGAGAGAGTTCTGCCAACTGGTCCACTTTGCACACCAGGCTGCCTCAGCAGCAAACTGCAGGGGGCCATCAAATGCCCTTGAGCATGGGCTGAGGCTGAAAGAGCCTGCAGGAGCAGAGTCTTCCTGCCCCACAGCACTGCCAGTGTGGGACATGCTGCCAGCCATTTTAGGGTTATATCTCTTATAATCAAGAGACCCAGATGCTGGGCTCTGAGCATCCTTGTAAGATCATTTCTGTTACACAGTTTATATGTATCATCAATATACAAAAACATTATAGATATGTATTATAACTATATAATATATAATTATATATTATATGTAATATTTAAAGATGTGTATTTTAGCTGAGCGTTGGTGGCACATGCCTTTAATCCCAGCACTTGGGAGGCAAAGGCAGGTGAATCTCTGTGAGTTTGAGGCCAACCTGGTGAGTTCCAGGACAGGCTCCAAAGCAAAACAGAGAAATCTGTCTTGAAAAACCAAAAAAAAAAAGCAGGTTGGCTCTAGACCAGGGATATATTTGTATGTATGTATGTTTATGCATATATGTATGAATGTGTGTGTGTATGTGGTGTATATAAGATCATCAACTATTGGTAAGTGGAAGGACCTACAAATGTCCTCTTAAAATGGTCACATTAGAATTCTCTAAAAGGAGTTGATGGCTTGACCACCCACTGTGTCTTGTCCATAGGTACAGAATAAGCCGAGGTGCATGACTTTAGGCTGGTGAGCTCTCTCTATCTCTCTTTGTAAGTGGAAAGCACACTGCTTGGTGTATGATAACAAAGCCAGTTTTCTCATCTTCCCAAGAGCCTACCCTGATTGTTTCTGTGCTGCACAGAAGCCTCAGACAGATGGGCCTCTTAAAAAGCGGAAAGCTGCCTTGCAAATGGTCAACTTCACCCTTAATCATAACTGAGATGGCTATCACTGTTGCTGGCTTACTAAGGGCCAGGTCATGTGTCTACCGAGGTACACAGAAGATGACAGATGGTCATTTGTTGAATGATTGAACAATACCCCATGCTTCATGTCTGACGTTCACATGCCATCACATTGACATGGGCTTTACAACTTATTTTTACAAAGCTACCACCTCTGAATTTGTTCCAGGTTTTTTTTTTTTTTAAGTGCTGGGATAAAGGCGTGTTCCACCACCTGGCTACTTCTTTATGTGTGTTGTTATCTCAGTCATCCACATAAAACCTGCTTGAAGTAGGTGTTATTAGCCCCACAACTAGGCAGAGTTTAAATGACTTGCTTAAGAGAAGTCTCTGGGTGATTACACTCCCACTTCAGTATTGGGGACTTAGCCCAGGCCTCATTTATAACTGCCACCCCCACTCCCACCACACACATCAGGTACTCTACTACCAGGCCTCTTTTTAATTTAAAAATTTACATTTTGAGGGTCTTGCTAAATTAAACAGTCTGGCCTTGAACTGATTTTGTAACCCAGGCAGACCTAGAACTTGCAATCCTGCCTCATCCCCCTCATTATCTGGAATTACAGGCCCTTGCCAGGCAGGCCCAGGTAGTGGCAGTACTTGGAGGACAGACTAGCACCAATACTCCGGGTTTCAGGTTCTTCACATTACAATCAAGTTGTTCAAAACGGTAGGGGTAGAGCTCTCACCCCAGGCTCCCCTCATTTCTTTCCCATCCTCTCCACTGCTCCGAAGATGGACAATCCCACAGATGTGGCCGGAAGGCAGTTATATAAAGAAACCTCAGTGATCCACAGCATGGATTTTTGGTGCACGGCTGGCTGGGATAGCGCTCTCATTCCTTCCTCAAACATACGTTAGTCTCTCCTATGTGCACAACATTGTTAGCACACCAGTGTGTACTCATCCGGAGAGCAGCAATTCTGAGGCTTCCTGGAAACCCTTGGCAGGAGAGGGCCGGTTTCCTTGGGAGGCCCTCTCACTTTCTTCTTCGTCTAGAATTGTTATTTCCCTAAAGGTGGCTGGAGCTGCAAGTTTCTTTCCCTAGAGGTCAAAAAAACTTGAGAACAAAGTGAGAAGCCTAGAGCAGAAACGCCTGGGGAGACGCGACAGGAACTTGGGAGCGACTGGGATTCAGTCCCCCAGGCCATCTTGTATAAAGGCTGACTTCGAAGATAGTGAAGAGATAATAGACTTTATAGAGCCAGGGGTTCCTAGCCCCTCAGCCACAAAGATCCCAGGCTCCAGCCCTCAATCCTAGAAGGTCACTATGCAAAAAAGACCTTTTGGGATGACTGCATACATTGTCCTCTGACAATGCAAACGTGACAGCTGCCTATCCAACAACCGTTCCGCCTCCGTTCGGCGGAGTTCGTGCCACACAGGCATCTCCTGCGCTATAGTTATGCAACCTCACTCGCAGCGGGAGTTATTTCCTGTGCTGCTGGATGCGCCAGATTCATGTAACCCGCCTACCCCGGGCTTCAATGGAAGCCGTTCTCCATTAACAAGCATTCGGGCTTTCAGAGATGAATGCCCTGCACTGCATGCTGTTTGCGCAGTGAGAATCGCTCTACGAGGTACTGAAATCAACTCTTTCTAAACACACACACACACACACACACACACACACACACACACACACACAAACACGCACGCACACATTCTCACTCTCCTCACTCCCCTTGTGCAAGCAGCAAGGGGACTGCAGCAATGCAACTACAGGGACAGCAGGAGGAGCTCGCTTTGCAGTCCTGGCCTGTAACCCCCACTAACTAGAGATGAACTCAAGCCAGTTCCATTCTTTGCAAGGAAAACACAACACAACGCGCGCGCGTGCACGCGCCCCGAGCAGGACAGAGTGGCCTTCTGATTTCTTCCCCGAACACACGGCGGATGCCGCCTGTTTGGAGAGACAGCCTGGATATTCCAGGCCAAGTAAGGGGAGTTGTGCGTCGCAACAATGCCAGTCCCGGAGCAGTTCTGCTCACAGCTCCCACCCCCGCCCCCTTTCGCGGCGTGCCAAGAGTTTGGAGCGCGCGCACGCACACGCGCGCGGTGCAGCGGTATATCCCTCCGCCGCCCTCCTCGCCCCGCTCCCGCTGCCCGACGATTTGGGAAGCGAGGGGAGGAGGGAACTACTTTTCGGAAACTTGTTATGCTGCCCACGATCTCGAGCGGCAGTGATTCGCCCGCGGGCCGTGGCTTTTAGGTCTCTCCCCCTTTAACCCCCGCCGCCTCTCGGAGGCCCCGCGCCGCCCGCTCGCGGCCGCGCCCCACGCCCGCCCGCCCGCTCCCGCGCGAGCCCCGCCGCCCCAGAAGTCGCGAGGGACTACTTCGCCTGCCTCTCCCGCGGGCGCCCCCGGTTCGTGCGGCGGAAGGAGCGGGCGGCGTGAGAGCTTCCGCCGCCCCCCTCGCGGCTCCCCTCTGGCGGGCGTGAGGAGCGGGCCCGCGGAGCTGCTGCGCCGTTGTCGGCCCTCCTCGCCGCCGCTCGGAACCGTGCCCTCGGGCTCGCACGGCCGCTTCGCGCCCTGCCTGCGGCCCCCAGCTGGAGCGCGTCTGAGGGAGCCCCTGAGGGCCGACCGGGTCGGCGCACCGCGCGGGCAGCCGGCGGCCAGGCGGGAGATGGTGCGCGGCACCTCGGCGGGACCGCGCCGCCGCCCGCAGCCAGCGCTCGGCTGCCCCCCGCCGGCCCCCGCCGCCCTCCTGTCGTCGCGCCCCTGAGAGCTGCACCGCCTCAGCCGCCGGCCGCGTCCCTTCCAGCGCCCGCAGCCGCCCGCGCCGTCTCGGCGTCGCACCCGGCCTCGGCGCAGCGAACCGCTGGGGTCGCCACGGCCGCGCTCGCTGCCGCCGCCCCCCTGCGGGGGTGGCCGGGCTGCCCGGCTCGCGGGGCGCCGCTCCGGGTGAGGCGTCCACCATGGTGAGGCCCCCGAGCCGCTGCCCGCGCGCCCCGCCGGCCGCCGCCGCCGCCCGCCGCCCCTCGGTGCCGCCGCTGCCGCTGCTTCCCCGCCTGCTGTTGCTCCTCCATCTCCTGAGCGGATCACGGTGAGGGAAAGATGAGCGAGGAGACGGCGACTTCTGACAACGAGTAAGCGAGCCCTGGCCTGGGCGAGCCCGGTGGGCAGCCCCCTTACCCCCTCCCTCCCCAGCCCGTCCCGCCCGGGAGGTGATAGATGCCCGATGTGTCTGTCGGGCTGTGTTCTTTAATGGCAGCACCCCTTTCCATGTTTGCATTCGCCTCCCTGCTTGGGGAAGCCTATCTACCGGGTGCAGAGCAGAGGCAGTGTAGCAATCGGACGGCTCCGAGACGGAGTAATGTGGGTGGCTCAAAGTGGAGTAGAAACTACCCTTTGCCTGTCCTTCACTCCTGCATCCCCCCCCCCACCGCCACCCCAAACACCTTGAACGTCTAGCCATCCCCCCCCCCTTTACAGCTATTTCGCTCGGAAACTAATGTGTGGGAGCACCTCCTGCCGCAAACTGCTCTCGAATCTTAATTCGATGACTCAGTGACTCTTAAATGCAGATTAAGTCTTCGCCCCCTGCCCCACTTTTTAAACTTATGACCTATACTGGTCTAGTTTAAAAAGGGGGGGGGGCTAGGGAAACATTTTAAGAATTAAATAGGATTACGGACACCTGGAGTGTGGGCAATGTTGAGACATTTTTTTTTTTTTAACCTTTGTGAATAGTGAACCGGTCCTCATCAAGAACAGAGCAATTAAGACTTTTGAATGCTTGTGTCTTGGCTTTCGTCTGCGATAAAGCACCGTTTACATTGCCGAACGCGTCGGTGACTTCATCAGTTTCATCTAGAGCATTCCATGACTTTTAAGTTTTTTTTGTTTATTTGGGCAGTCCTTATGTTTTCCAAACGAAGGACTGTGCCTTTTAAATATAGCAGCCTCTTGGAGGAATAATGGTGCTGTAAGATTTTTCCCGTTGAGAAGAGAGTTAATTTGAGGCAGAATATTGGCGTCCGTTTTCTTGTAATTTAGTTCGAGTTTCGTTTGTTTCTGAAGGGCTATGAAGAGTTAAATGAGGATGCATTCCTTTAAATAAAGTACATTCCTCAAGTCAGACCTCCTCGAGAAGGGCCAGTGTTGAAGCCCACTTAGCATAAAATAGCTAGAAAACTGCCAGGCAGCGTTCCCCCCCCTTTGAAGAGCACACACTGAGGAGCGGGCGTGGAAGGAGGTGGATTGCTGCAGTCAGTGCAGTCTAGAAGCAGAAGTGGCCGCCATGTTCTCTCTTTTTGTGAATCGCCCTCATTTGCATAGCACACTTCATTCATAAAAAAAATAATTAAACATCCATCACCTTGGACAACTTGAAAGGGTTTCCTGAGAAAAACATTCGAAGCTTGTTTGTCTTTGTGTAGATTTTTGCGTTCAGGAAGTGAGGAGAATTAGAAGTTTTAGATTAAATTTTATAACATACTCACATACAAACAACTACCCCAGTTCTCAGAATGTTGACACAGTTATGTGGGAAATATCAGTTCGGGGAGGTGCTGGGATCACGTGATCGTCTCCATTCATAAAATACCTGGCTGTCCATTCACAGTGCAGTACACTGTCACTGCCTTCCGCAGACTAGACCTATTTTGAGCTAGATCAAGAAGCCTGTCTCAGATGGTACTGGGTTAGGAGAAAAACTGCGGAAATGCTGAAGGGAATGTCGGGAACTTTTATTAGTATCTTGGAAGAAAGCAGCTGGGATAAAATCTTAAGATCTATTTTAGAGATGGGGAAAGATGTGTTACCAGTTTAACAGTTTAGAAAGTAGTTTTGGCTTGCCTCGGCTGAGGAACAAATGATGGGATGTGTACTAATGCAGACATGTAATAGATTGTTTCAAAGCGGGCCTTTTTTGGCATTATGGTGAATTGAAAGTGCAAGTAAGGGTGAGGGAGACCTCAGTGGATGGAACCTTTGTTGCACTAAAATGAAAAAAAAGAAAAAGAAATATTTCTGATGTTTTTAACGCTCAAGATATTGATGCTCTGAAACAGAACAATTTAGAAATTGTTCATCCAGATTTTTAAAATTGTTTTCACAATTATATCCTTTGTTATTAATACATTGTTCCCTAGGAGCCTTGTAAAATTAGTTTGGGTAAGGAAGGAGTAATCTATTTTAGTATGTATTAGCCTCTGAAAGGTTCTTCATGGGGCACTTTTTTTTTTTAATTGACGTTAGGAAATGATTGTGTTCATCTGGTAGTCATTGCTGCTAGAGCTGACATTGTTTGCTTGTACCTTAGCTCAACCACAAAGTGGATTTCTTGGAATGTCGATTTTAATCTGGTCATTTGTAGATCTCATCTTTAATGTAGGAGGTGAAGTTTTGAAAATGGAAATTCAAAAATTATTTGAAATCATAAGTTACTAAAAAGAAGTGAGCGATATATAGCAGGGCCCTCAGGTTTAGGTATAGTTTAAAATTGCCCTATATTATTTTTAACTTTTTTCTTTAAGTCATAGTTCATAGGGATTTAATTACAGTAGGAATTGTCCTTAACATTTTATTGCTTCATTTTTCTTTGTTTTTAGTCTTTTAAAGAAGGTGGAAATCACTAATTTATTGAAGACTGTGTTAACTTTTAAAAATTATTAGATAGCTGTTGTACTGAAATACATATAACAAGGCCTTTTAGAATACTCATTCTGAAAACTATTATTTGAATTTAGATTTTGGAAGGGGTAGAGAAATGACTCAGGTGATTGCATATCTAATCAAGATTTAGTAGATGTGTTATGTAAAAGGCTTTGTTTTAACAGTGACAAATGAGGAAATGAATGAGAATAGGATGAAGCAATTTGATTGTTTCAAATTCACATTTTCAAAATAAGATTTTTCCGAAGGTACTATGTCTCAACTGCTAAAGGCACTTTACACCATCTAGCCTGATGACTTGAGTTCCATTTCTGGGACTTACATGGTGGAACCTGATCCCATAAGTTGTCCTCAACACAGTCACACAAATAAATATAAGATTTTTTTAAATCTGAGTTTTCAAAAGACAAGAAATGTAGTCCAGAGTAAACTGCTTTATGCCATGAGTAATGGAACTACTGTACATGATTTTATTTTCGAAGATACTATATTTTGCAGAAAGTAATAATCTAGATGTGTCATATTTTCATTTTGCAGAAACTGATGCTCCAGTAAATAAAGTTATACCATAATGAATTAGCCTTTTAAATAGAATTTTGACCACTCGAGAACATATTATATAATACCTAAGGGCCTTTGTAATTGGCTGTTGAGTGAACATCATACTACATGCCCTTTGTCAGTTTGGCCAAAGCACTTGGAGAAGTGAAATAGCTGAAAAACCAAGAATTTTCTTTACTGTGCTTAAATAAATCCAGAACCACCTGGCATGTCAGTATAGTAGGCTTTTTAATATCAAGTTGGAATTATATTAATTTTGGAGGAGGTTCATTAGAATTAGAATTTTGACAGAAATTCTCCTGTCAAAAGCAAATACCATTTAGTGTATCATTAAAAATGTACCTCACAATGGGAGTACGTGAGTATATTAAATTTAATTGCATTTGTCTTATGTATGTCTATGCATACATTATACACATGTATTTAGAAAGTTATTCTAGAACTGAATGGAAAGAAGTATTGGGAATCCATGACAGTTATTCAAGTAATGTATGTTTATGTAGATACTATGAATCCATAATTGCTTAAGATTCAGTCAAGCTCACTGCTTGCTCACCTGCTTCAACTTTCCTCTTTGATGTCAAGTTTTCTGGTTTTGGATTGTATGTTTTTTTAAACTATATGCTAGCATGCTCAAAATAATTTTTCAGGGTAAAAAAACTTGTAAAAATAATTTTTCCACAGCAGACTTAATTGTGCCATGCTCTCCAACATTGTCATTGTGTATTCATCCATACTTATAGTAAGATTTTTAAAATCATAATTAATCATTTACTCATTGTTCTATCTGTTATTACCTCTTACTTCATAATGCTCATTATACAAGTAAGTGTGTGTGTGTGTGTGTGTGTGTGTGTGTGTGTGTGTGTGAATTATGCATTTGAGATCATTTAGTTTTGTTAGGCTGAAAGATTATGGGAAAATTATTTATGTTATCTTTTAAAGATGATTTACTCTTTATTTCCTAAGGCCAAAATTGGCTTCATTTTTGACATGTTAGATTTTCTCAAGTTCTATGAATAATAGTTGAGACCTAAAACTGTCACAGATACTTTTGGAGTAATCATTGCGTTGGTCTCTGAGCTATACTGTATTAACAAAAGGGTAGTCATGTGTTTATCTATTTATCAGTTTTGAAGATTTGGAAATTTCTTCCTCTTACAGCTTCTCCATGGTGCCAAATATGAGAAACTGGTTAGGAATAAAGAAGTTCATTGATGGGGAAAGAGTAAATATTATAGGCTCCCTAATTGTGTGCTGTTGGTGGTGACTAAGAAGTATTGAAGGGGAAAGTCTGACAACCCTGATGAGGGTAACTTGAACTTGACTCACTAAGTGTTGGGAAAGGTCTTACAGATAGGTCTGCATTTCTTCTCCAGCCTTCCAGAAGAGTTGCATTTAGATAAAAACTGCCAATTTGAGAAATAGTTTACCGACCCATGCAAGATCAAAAGGCTAGTTCAGAGATGAATAATTTATTAGCAGTTCTACCATGAGATAACAAGGACTATAATATTTGTTATGTAATTGCACGCATACTGTTTTACCTGTGACTATGATGATGTTGTTCATATGATAGATTTTTCACTTTGTGCTGAGCACTGTGAAAAATGCTTTATTTAAGAATTTTGTAACTAGTGGGGCTGTAGTGGCGCATGCCTTTAATCCCAGAGCTCTGGGGGTAGAGGTAGGAGAATCTTTTGAGTTCGAGACCATCCTGGTCTACAAGAGCTAGTTCTGGGACAAGGCTCCAAAACCACAAAGAAACCCTTGAAAAACTTTAAAAAAAAAAAAGAATTTTGTATCTAATGTTTATTATGTATACTCACACAAACACATACCTTCTCCAACTAGAGTGGAGTTTCACAGTGGATACTATGGTAGGTTAATATATGTAAATATTTGCTGTGTTTTAATTATCTTTCTAGAATGTGACTTTTAGTGGTTACTGTATGTCCAATATACTATATACTTTGATGTCTAATATTGGAATTTGTTTATTCTGGGTTTTCCTTGTTTGAACAGTATGAAGTTTGACATTGAATTTTTTTCTTCATCAGTATCTGTTGTTTCTTCCTGGAGATAATCTAGGAATATCACATCTTAAGTTTTTGTTAAATTACCATATACAAAAGAAAAATTTAGTGTGTGAGAATACTTTGAAATGTTTGTCCATTTGTCTTTGAGAATTAATGTCAGTTTTAAATGCAGAGAATGAAATTCTATTCAGACTGTCTTGGTGTTCTGGCTTGTAAAGTAGAAATGATTTGTTTGGAACAAAACAAAAAATGTTTTAGGGTATCTGGACATTTAAAAAATACCGTATTATAAATAGAATTAAATTGAATATTCAGAAGTCATTTGCATATCCATTTAACTTTTTAACTTTTATGCACTGTGGTTTAATACAAAGAACATTAAACTTGAAATTGGGAGACATTTTTTCTTGTAACTAGTTCTGTGATGAAGGGTGAGTGAAAGCCTCTCTGGGTTACAGTTGGCTGGTTTGTGATCAAAGGAGTTTGAACTTAACCATTATGGGCAGGCCCTCCTTAGGCTAATATTGTATGATTTGCTCTGATGTTATCAGAGATAGATACTTGAGGTCACTTGATTGTGCTAATTTTAATTATTTTTGATATTTTTAAGTAAATTCTGCCTGACAACATGGTAAAGTAAAAGAGTGAACTTTGAATAAAAAGATATAAAATTTGTGAACAACTGATCTGTACATCAGAAACTTTTAAGTTGGGCTTACTGTTTTGTTGTCACTGGGAGATGACCTCCCACTATAGATTCATTGAGTTGAATCTCCAACTCCAGCTAGTTGGGGATCATAAGGGGGTTAACCATCCTATCCCATTAGCATGTATTAGTTGGAAAGGTGAACAAAGAGCTACGGGGCTTAAATGCTAGCTTGAAGAGTTTTATGAGGAACATACTAACATGTGAGTCTGTAATTTAATGACCAAGAACACCAGAAAGTCATTTGTACTTGGTTAGTTATCAAAACATATTAACCTAATACATTTATATAGTTTCAGTTAACTAAATATTCTCCACTATTTGGATATTCTATGACCAGATTGGTATAACTATACCATAAGCATCTAGAACTAAAGACTTTAGATCTATGAAATTTGTGTCTGTGATAATTTGAATGAAAACCTTTTTTTTTTTTTTTTTTTAAATTAGAGAGAGGTCATGTCTCATAATGTAGCCCTGGCTGGCCTCCAGTTCACAGAGATTCGCCTGCCTCTGTCTGACAAGCAAAATAATACTACTGTATTGTGAACGTTTTCATTCATGTTCTGGGCAGAGACTGAGAAAAGAGTAGGCAAATACAGAACTGGTTTTGGGAAGGCCAGTAAAATAAAGGTCTAGTTCTGTGTCATTTGTCCTTCATTAAAAAACAACAATGAAACCCCACTGGTCTGTAGAAAGTATTTTTCTGGGGCCTGTTAAAACAGTGCTAACACCTCTTTGAGCACATTGTGAAGGTACTGGTAGGTTTGGTGCTGTTCCCTCAATTTGGTGGGAAGGACCATTTTTCTAACAGTTTATATCACTGTGTATGGGTCAAAAGTTTACTTTCATGGGGGAAGTGAGCCTTTTCAGTTTCACTTATTTCAAGAGGCTCATGTTTTATAAGCTGTGATCCAGATCTTTTACTGGTGAGAAAGATTTGCTAGTCAGAAGCTTACCCTTCTTGGTTTAATTTGTTAGAAATTTAGTTAAGCCAACTAAGAGTCTATCAGGTTATATGTAGGCTGCTAATTTTGGTCATGAAAACTAGTGAAAAATTAATATGTATTATTATTAGTCCTGATATTTAGCCTGCTATTTTGAGATAATTAATTTGCTAATTCAGAAGTAACTCCATTGGATATATAACTACGTACTGGGTTTAGGAGTTAATTTGAGGTTTATTGATGAATTAAGGTCTTGAATGAGCGTAAACCAGAACTTAAAATCAGGCTTGTTTGATTAAAACAAAACAAGACAGAAGTTGGAAACATGTAACAAATAACCTCAATAAATGCATCAAACTAGAATATTGTGCTTTAAAAGGAGAGGGGATGAATGAAACAGACTAACCTTTAGCTACCCTTTGTTTCCCTTCACAGTTTCCTTCTGAGTCTTGATACTTCACAAGGCAGCAAACAGCTTTAGTGACCAAAAAAGTTTACTGATAAGACATACAGACTGTGTATTGCTTTGATTCTGAACAACCTATATAATGTGTGCTGTTTGTTCTCCAGAACGCATCAAAGGAAAAGGATAGTTTGGTTTGTAATTACTGATTAACATCATCCCATTCTTGCATTTACTCTGCCTTAAGTACATTTAGCTCATCAGGAAATTAAGGTAACAATACGAGCAAGATGGGATCCTGCATGTGGATCTCCAAGTTGAGGCCAGTGGTCTACATAGTGGGACCCTTGTCTCCAAAAAAAGTAAAGTGGATACTTTTAATTGACTTTGGTTTATGGAGAGGAGCGATTAATATTAAAGAAAGAGCTATTTTAAAAAAAGCATATGTAAAGTCTTTATAGATCTTTCATATACACAAGCTTCATGTGTATATAGTTTTGTTTTTCTAGTGTAAATATTAAATTACTGATAAGTTAGATTTTATTAATAGGCCAAAAAGCAATAGAACTATTCATTCCTACTTGATAAACTTAATATAAAGACTATGTTTTATATTCAAATTTTAATAGTTCTCACTTATACTGTAATATATCATCATATTGTACCAAGAGCTTACATAGCTATTTTCTCCTTAATGAATGGTAGGCTTCCAGCTCTTTACTATTATAAATAACATTGTATGCTTGGTATAATCTGGAATCTTAGCATTCAGAAGGCTGAGGCAAAAGGATTTTAAGTTGGCAATTGCAAATTTTAGGACAGCTTTGGCTGCATAGTAAATTCTAAAACAGCATCTCTCTGACTTTCTCTGTTTCTGTCATTCTTCCCCACTGTGTGTGTGTATGCGTGTAGTATGTATGTATGTATGTATGTATGTATGTATGTATGTATGTATGTAGGCCAGAGAAGGATGTTTAGTATTCTCCTCTAGCACTCTCCAAATTATTCATCTTATTTTCTCATTGAACCTGGACCTAAGCTATCAGCCAGCAAACTCCAAGGATCCTTCTCTCTGTCCTCCACAGTGCTGGGATCATAGATAATATGGCTATATTGACTTTTATGCAGTGCTAGGAATTTGAACTCAGATGCTTTTGCTTGCAGAGCAAGCACTCTTATTCACTGAGCCATCTCCCAGTCCCTTAATTTCTTTATGATATTTTATTTTTATTTTTTCCAACATAATATTTTTATTGATTATTTGGAAATTCTACATGGTGTACCCTGATCATACTGTCTAGTCCTCCCATGTCCATCCTCCCACCCTTGTTACCTCCTACAAAAAAAGAAAAGAAAAAAAGTCCCAGTTCTATTTGTGTTTGCCTTAGTCCTTCTTTAAAGATAAGGAAATTGAGCAGGATGGGGTAGTGTACCCTTGTAAGCTCATTAAGAATCTGAGTAGGAGGATCACATATTTTATGCCAGCCTGCTCTCTGATTTGTCCCATATATATATGGGCTGGAAAGATGGCTCAGCAGCTAAATGCACTTGTTGCTCTTGCAGAGGACTCAGATTCTGTTCCCAGCATCCACATAGTAGGATACAATCGCCAGCACAATTGCAATTCATATATGTATGCCTGCGGACAAAGTGCTCATACACGTAATATAAAGTATTAAAGTCCCACAGAATGCCTAAACAGTACTTCATTTTTTTTTTTTTGAACTCTATTACAGGAATATTTTTACTTAAATGCTGATCATAGACCTTGATTAAAAAAAACTTCTGGTTTATTTTATATATATATATATATACACACATATACATGTATATACGCATACATACATACATACATACATATATATATATATATATATATATATAACACATACGGTACCTGTTTTATAAACATTTTATCTTTGCAATTATGTATATGCGTATAGGAGGTTGCTCCTAGAGTGCAGAGCCTATGTAAGCCAGAAGAAGGTGTTGGAGTCTCCAGAGCTAAGAGTTACAGGCAGTTGTGAGGTGCTTCATGTTGGTGTTGGGAACTAAACTCTGTAAGAGCACTACATGCTTAACCACTGATTTCCAGATGCAGATTTAAGCTTTTTTTGTTTGTTTGTTTTATTTTGTTTTTGAAGACAGGATTTCTCTGTGTAGCTCTGGCGCCTGTCCTGGAACTCACTCTGTAGCCCAGGATAGCCTTGAGCTCACAGAGATCCTTTCATCTTTGCCTCCCAAGCTCTGGGATTAAATTTGTGCTTGATCACTGCCCAGCATATTTAAGCATTTTTATCATGCAGTTTTTAATTCATTATATTTTCCTTTTCTGGAGTTTTATTTGAGTTGTTTGCAGTTTTTAATTCATTGTATTTTCCTTTCTAGGGTTTTGAGTTGTTTCCAAGTATTTACTGTTATGAATGTTCTTGCTTTTTTCCTGGTACATATTTGCTAAGTGTTCCCTTCAGATAAATGTAGGAATATATTCATTTTGTAATGGTAGAGTGTGAATTTTGAAGTCTATGTATCAGTGCCCCTCTCCAAAAACAAAACAACAAAAACTGCCGAATTGTTCCTTCCCATAGTTCCAATTTATACTCCTACTCTTCTGTTACTTTGAATATTAGATAGTGAAGTTTGATTAAATGTCCTAGAGTGCCAGATGCTGAATTGAGTTAATGAATTAATTTACATAATTAACAAATTCATTTAATAAAACAACTCTACGTACGGTGTAGGTATGGTTAAGTCCATTTTATAGATGAGGACATTGAAGCCTGGTAAGTGGTAAGGTAAGGCTGGTAAATGATAGTTGGGATTTAGACTTGGTTAGGTCAGACAGTAGACTGCCCCTTCCTGTGATATTTTTCCTTTCTCCAAATTACTGGTATTTATATTTCCTAATCTCTGTCTTTTCACTTGCTTCCACTTTTTTCTTGGCCTTTATATATTCATCATTGTGAGTACTGGCCATTCATTCCAACATTGTCTGATATGTAATTGTTTGAAAAGTCATTTTTTAGAATCTCTGTTTTCCCAGTGGTAGGATGAATAAGGTCACTCTGATTTCTAGCACTTTGGTTTTAATTGTTTTGTAATTTAACTTATTCTCCTATTTATTACATCATTAATTTCAAGATATTTATTTTACTTTGCATTTTTTAAATTACAAAATGTGAAACAGTTGAGTAAGTAAGAGTTATTCTATTGTTTAATTCTATTTGTAGTTAATGACTTGTGGAGTAACCATTTAGGTAATTCAAAACTCAGAAGTGATTTACACACGTGCATTGTTCTATATTAGTTAAAAATTATAAAAAACCAACTTGGAGTGGACTTGAAATACACTAACCCCCAGACAAGTTGTCTGCACATTCTGTAGCCGGGCTACTTTGTTAATATTCTCAGCTGTTCCCTTGAGGTAGTTTTTTGTGAAGACAGTTGTCTATATGGTCTTCTGGGCACTCAGTCGATAGTTGCAAATTGTGTTGTATTGTGTTTGTTTGTTTTATCGCTCTCCCCTTTCTTCTCTTTTTTAATTTTAGTTTTATCTTTATTTGCATGCCTCTGTATGGGTGCTCACTGAGGTCAGAAGGAGGCACTGGATCTGGAGCTGGAATAACAGGAGTTTGTTATCTGCCTGTTCACATGGGTGCTGGGAACCAAACTCCAATCCTTCCCAAGAGCAACAAGTAATCTTAGTCACTGAGCCATCTCTACAGCACCAGATTCTTGTTTATTTTTTTTTTTATTTAAAGTAATTATTTCAAAATGATTAATGTTAGTGTTAGAAGAATTTATTTTATTACTGGATGGCAAAATGCTAGAACCCAGTGATAAATAATTATCTTTATGCTGTGTATGACAATCTAAATATCAGTAACATTAAAGTATTTGGGTCATGCAAAAACGAAAAAAGTTTAGGTTTGCTTCAGTAAGGAAATGTCCTTTAATTAAAAGCCATTATGTAAGTTCTCCATATCTTAGGGTTACTCAATGTTTCATTGCATTAGACCCAAAGAACTTAATCATTCATGGGAATTGGAATGGTGGGCTGGTGGTAGCAGCCAGACAGGTAAAAATGAGAATGCTGTAGCATTTATTAGTACATTTTGTACTGCTTCTACGGTTGGCACAGTCATTAGTGCTGACACTGAATGAGGTAACACAGAAAGCATTTGTTGAGCATTTATGAAATACTGGAGGAAGGAGAGGAGCTAATATTTTTGATGTATACTGTGTTCCAGGTATAAATAACTGCAGGGGTAGTACAGTTTCCCCAAGATGAGAAAAAGTGTTGAAATTAAATCCTTTATAAAAGACTGATTTTCGCTTGCACTTAGTATTATAGTTCTGAAGTCTTAGGATTTTTGTAGCTACAATCTTTGCTAACTGATTTATCTTGAAGTTCATACAGCAGGATAAATTTTATCTTCTTAAAGGTTAAAGGCTTAGTGTTGGTTATAACTTAGAGCAAAGAGTACTGTGGAAGTAGTAGTCTTTTTGTACCTTTATATTTTATATGTTGGGGATGAAACTTTTTATGAATGGTATCTTAGGTGTCACATGTATATTTATATGCTATCTGGTACTTCTTCACTAGAAAGAGCTTTGAAGTGAATAATTTGTAATTATGACAGCTAGCCCAGTTGGGCCAGCATTTAATGTAAGAGTATGACATATGTTGATCTAAAAGTTGTGCTCCAGAAAGCTTTGTTGTCTCATTGAAAGACAAAAGGTTATTGGAGGTGAAAAACAGGTTTGGAGTTGCAAACTTCTCTATCCATTGGCCATGAACAGACTGAGCTGTATTTACTTCTCCCTTTCAGTTCAGTTATTCTGAAAATGAAGACTGTAGATAAAAGGTAAAGGTAGAAATAGTGAAGAGATAAATATACTTGTCTGTCATTACTTCTCTTGTCCACCTACATATTCTTCAGGGTTGATATTTGTCTAACAGACGAGAACCATTGGAAGATAGGTGGCATTTGTTGGTAATTGTGTTAATTATAGCTACTCATATTGCTATTTTGCTTCATAAAAGTCATATACTTTAACAACTTTATATTCAGTGACAAGTTAATTCTTTTTTTTTTTTTTTTTTTTTTTTTTTTTTGCTTCTTTTAAGTAGGAATCCAAATACTCATTGATGCCCTTGACTTAGGCCCAAAATTCTATAGTTGACAGTTCAGGTTGTTCCCATATTTGGGTGATAGCAAAGAGCAAGTGTCCACTTCTTACAGCATCAAAATCAAAAACAGGTGGTGAAAGCTGCTAACACTTTTTTTTTTTTTTTGCCAAAATCTCAAAAGTAGTTCTATAAGGTTAGGGAAATAATATCTCTTTTGAAATATATTAGACCCCAAAAAGTAGGGATCAGTTGACAAAGAATATACATGTACCTTTAGTCAGTATCTCAAAATGTTAGTATCTTGCATAACCAAATGAAACATTTAACACATATATTGTCCACTGATACTGTGAGTATCTCCTAATACTATTCAAGTTTCACCAGTTGCCCTAATTCAGGATGTAGTCCATGATTGTATGCTGCAGTAAGTTGTCTTGTCTGCTTAGTCTGCTGTGATCTGAAACAGCTCTGTACTTTCTCTTTTCATGATTTTGACACTACCTGAAGAGTACTGGGCAGGTCTTTGCAGAATGTTCCTCAGCTCCAAAGGTGTGCATTTTGGCAACAGTGCCATGTCAGTGGCGGTAGTGCATTCAGTCAGGATGTTGGTTGGTGAGACAAGTGAACATTTGGCTAAGATATTCGCCAGGTTTCTTAACTGTTACATTCTTTTTATAATAAACAGCTTCTAGGGAGATTCTAGAGGCCTGGAAAATACTGTTTTCTTGTGTATATTCACTACTTTTTCATTTGTTGATAAATTTTGTCTACAACAATTACTGTTATGTTTGCCAAGTGATTTTCCTGTGACCACGGTTTCTCACTTTTAATATTTTGCTATGTGATAGAAGGTCTCTCCTCTCATATTTATGTACTTGCGTATATCAGAATGACTTTGCCCACTGTCAGCATTTTTATGCTCAGTTTCTCTGGATTTGGCCATTGGGAAGCACTAGTATGTTGGTTTCTCTGTCCCTTTGATGACTTTTTATTTTTTGGTACTTCCTTTCTGGTATCACAAAGGTATCAGGCTCAGTGAATACTTTGCTTGTCCTAGTTTTAGAGTTATCATTTTTCTAAAGAGCACTGGTTCTTTTTATTGGGGGATCATATTTTAAAACTTTACAGTTGTGCTCATTAGCTTTGAAGTAAGGGATTAATACTAAATAATAGTATCATTTAGCATATGCTACAGATGGTGAAACATGAGCTGAAGTTAGAGATATTCCTCATAAAATTCAGATATAGTCATAATAACAATTAGGGTATGAACTTAAACCTCCTCTATTCAAAGGCAGGGTTTGTTCTGCTTAACCACTTACATACTGCAATGTTTTCATTCCTACGTTTACCTGCTTTATTGTCTTTTCCTTCCTTTCTTCTTTTTGGAGATAGACTCTAAATAACTCTGGCTGTCATGGAGACAAGACAGGTCTTGAACTCACAAGAGTTGTATCTGTCTTTGCTTCCCAAGTGCAAGTGCAGAGATGAGAGCATCCACCACCACTCACTCCCAGCTTCACATTTGCTTTTTTTTTTTTTTTTTTTTTTTTTTTTTTTTGAGACAGGGTTTCCCTGTGTAGCTTTGGAGGTTGTCCTGGAACTTGCTCTGTATACCAGGCTGGCCTCAAACTTACAGAGGTGCTGCTAACCACCAATGCCCGGCTCACATTTGCTTTTATAATTTTGCTTTTGGCCTTTCCTGGACACAATCTAGTTAACTTTTTAAATCAGAAAACAGTCACTGTAATTCTAAATATTTACATTCTTCCTATGAGTAAGGCAGTGTGTTAGATATTAGTAGTGCTTTGGACTGTGTGTGTATATGTTGGAAGCATGCTGGAAATGTTTTGTTTACTATGCCATTTTCCTCTTAAGCCTGTCTTTAGTATATGTGGTGGCATGAGGATTGTGATTATTTCATTTCTAAGCACTTAGGTGGCTTAGCATCTTCATGTAATGTGAAGATTACATACAATACTGGATTTACTTTGATTTTTGCATTCTACTTGGATTTTTGCATTCGCCTGTTCCTCTATTTAGTATCCTGTCATTTCATAGATGTTACAATGTAACCTTGCCAAACATTTGTGAGCATTTTATATTTGTTGCTTAATCTCCACTGTCTATTCAATACTCTGTTTTAGTGTGTACATTTCACTGATTTGTCAAAGATAGGACAGTTCAATAAACGAAGGTGCATTTAAATCTATTTTTATACTACCTACTGTGAAGTACTAGCTCTGTTGTCAGACTTTCTGTCTTTTCTAAGATTGAATGTTTCTGTTCAAATACTATCTATTTTGGCTTGCACTTTTTTTTTAGTTTATCCTTTTTCAGCTTTTACTTGATTTGTAGACCAGTGTAATTTATCACTAAATAATCTTTGAGAATAATTTTTTATGAGGCATTCCTTTGGCCAGCAACTATAAAAAGACCTTTTTTTTTTTTTTTTTTTTTTTTTGTAATAGGCTGCTGATGCTTGGCTTGCTGAGCATTTCTGAGCACAGTTGCTGTGATATTTTGTAGTCTTATGTGCACACAAAAAGTATGCATAACATCTTTATTTGTGCTTCTATATTAAAAGAAGGAAATTTATTATGCTTCTGTTAATAAATCATACAAAAATACTTGATAGTAAATTTTAAAATGAAAGCCTGTATGAAATGGGATAAAGTACAGCTGTGTGGTTAAATTTAATCACTAGTAGTAATGAAAACATGTGAAGCCAAAAGATCATCTTTGTTATTAGAGAACTCTTAGGGAATATTGTTCTTATGTGCATCACAGTTAGATTAACATGTTAATGTATGCACCATCTATTTGTTTTACTGTCTTAGTGAATGTTAATAAGCCCAGTCTTCTGAGGTCTTTCTGAGGGTAGTCAAAGCTGTTTGATTGAAAACTTTAATAATCAAGTCCAGCTCAGAGGAACCAGTCACACAACATGTGTCTTCACATAGCAAATATCAAAACATTAGCTGTCTGTTGAAATTATTACTGGTGGTAGTAATTCATGGCAAGTAAATATTAACTGTAGAATAACCTAAGTAGTACATGCGAAACATCCATGGGAACCATGTAAGGTAATTTATAGGTCTTCGCTGTTTCACGGAACTGAAGAAATTTGGAATGGGAAAGGATATTTATAAAATAGGTCTATCATAGAATTTCTATTGCTGCGATGAAACAACAGGATTATAAACAACTTCAGAAGGAAAGGGTTTTTTTAAATGTGAGATGTCATTCTGTAAATATGTTTCTCTTATTGATTAATGAATAAAGTACTGTTAGCCAATAAGAAAGCAAGATGATAGGCAGGACTAGGAGACAAAGAGGGTTCTGGGAGATGTAGTAGAGGAGATTCAAGATGTAGAGACTTAAGAGGAAGAGGTCCGAACCCTCTCTCCAGTAAGATAAGACCATGTGGATACACTTAGATTGATAGAAACGAGTTAATATTTAAGACAGAGCTAGCCAATAAGAAATGCTAGTAACAGTCCAGCTGCTTTATATCTAATACAGTGTCTCTGTGTGTTATTTGGGGCTGACATGGCTGTGGGACCAGGCTGGTGGAAAAAGCTGCTCCATTTCACAGTTTATCATTAAAGGAAGTTAGGGCAGGAACTCAAGGCAGAGCACGGAACCTGGAGGATGGATGCAGAGGTCATGGAGGAGTGTTGCTTAAATGGCTTACTCTCCATGGCTTGCTCACCTTGCTTTATTATTGAACCCAGAACCCTCTGCCACGGTGAACTGCACCCTCACAAATCAATCATCAATTAAGAAATTGTCCTACCCTATCTGGTGTCAAGTTGCCATAAAAAAATTAGTCAATTCAAGGACCTTAGTATTTAAATAAATGACAGTACTAACACCTGGGGTTATAAGATACTTATTTAGATCAAACTCTTATGTTTGTATGGTTGTATTGTGACTGCTTTGGTAGAAAGTTTGTCTTTATTACTCTGTTTAGTGTTATCTTCACTGAAAAATGTCACCTTGCCACCCCCCCCCCAAAAGAAAAAACCACAACTGGTCAATTTTCTATGGTGTCTTTTACCTTAAACGGCCCAGTCTTCTGTTTTCATGAATATATCATCTAGGAAAATAATTTATTTTGGGGAAATTATTATCTCCTTTGTTTTTAGGGAAGGATCATAGATGCCAGTAGTTAGCCCTGGAAAAGATATCACTGTTTTTTAAAGGTATATATATAGCTTCCAGTCAGAATCTCTTCTAATCCTTGCCACAGGTTTATGATTAAATCTTTTTGTAAAAGCACTATTTCAGTGCTCCTGGTAGCCAGGCAGGATCTTGGCAAGAAGTAGAGTACTCAAGTAGCATTGGGTGAGATGCTTTTGTGATTTGTAAAAGTTTTTTTTGTGTTTGTTTTTAAGTAACATGCAAAGATAATAAAAACATTTATATCCTTATTACCCAGGAGATCACTGTCACCATCTTTAACCTAGATTTTTTATATCTAAATGTCTTACTGTTTTTGTGGTAGTGATTACAACTGAGTTGGGCTGTCAAATCTATTTTTTTCCAAAGACATGGAAGTGATGAAAATTACATGATTTCCACTTGGGGCTATTTAGGATTTGGGGTTTGCAATGTATTTACCAAGTTATTGTGGACCTGCAAACTCCATTTCCTTGCATAATCCCAAATGACTATTGGCAAAACCAAATGATTTAGAATAACCCAGTGCTAACTTAGTATCTTACAAGTAAAGGATGCATTTTGATTGTGAATTTGTAACAGAAGCAGTGGTTTCCTCTGGTGGTGAAGCTCCAACAGGATGCGGAGGAATGGAGAGAGCTTATTCTGGCAGCCAGGAAACCACTGGAACTCTGTTCAGACAACAGCACATTCTTGTGTTTGAGAAGCTCCCGTGTGTTTTTATAGGGCAGACTTGTTAAGACAACAGTTTGATATTATGTGTCATTAATGCATCGCATGTTCAAAAATGGATGAGAACATCCTTGGTCAGAGATTGTATTTTAAGGTGTAAAATTCACCTTTGGTCACTTTAAAGGGTGGGGCTGTACCAATTTCTTACTAGGTCACCTTGTAAATTTCAAATGGGGCCTTGTTTGGTCATACAAATACAATCCCTCTTGAGATGGATTTATAATCATCTATGGATCTGAAACTTTTTTTCCTGGGTTAAATGATTGTCTTGGAAAGTACTGGCCACCACCTTCTAACAGGCTTTATTGACTTTAATTTAGGGAGTATAATAGTCACAGAAAAGATGGTGTCCCAAAGAGAATGTGGTGAATTGTTTTGGAAGTTAAGTGCCTACTCTATCATCTATCATCTAACATCTTTGTCTCAAAGTGTTATTAGTTGTACTTTCTTGACACTCATAATTGTCATGATAAATCTAATCCATCAGTGTGATATTCAGAAAGTAGATAAGATGGAGACACATTGTGGGAACTGGTCTCCTGGAGCTTTGAGGAAATTTGATCAGTGAACTAGCTCCAAATAAAAGGGATCTCTTGGTTTTTTGTTTGTTTGTTTTCACATCATGAGAGTGAATTACACTCTGTTCCTGAGAGTATAAGTAGAATGAGCATGTGGAAGTCTAAGGGAAGAGAACACACTTTTGCTCTGTGTATAGAGACAAAAACTAAGTTTCTGATGCAGTTTGTCTGATGGTGGAGTAGATTTTCTTGGGAAGTTGGAAATCAGCATAGTTTCCAAGTGAGAAGATTGATCAAAACAGGGAGCTGGGTTTTGTGTCAAATTGGTCTAGGTCTTCTAAGGTTCCTTGTAATTGCATAGGGTCCATGCTTTTATCCCTCTATACTTAATATGCTGCTGTTCCTTCGGTTTTCCACTCTCTGAAAAAAATGTGTATTTGTATAAAATTGAAACAGTACTTAATTTTAGAAGAATATTCTACAGATTTATAAATGGAGAAAAAAAATAATTGACCAGAATAATTTGTCAGAAATAGTTGTTTCTGACAAAGCATCATGCACGTTTGGTTTTTGCCACAGAAGTTGTCTGTAGGCTTTTTTGTTATTTGATTTTTGGGTTTTTGTTTTTGTTTGTTTTTTGTTTTTTGTGTGTGTTGTGGGGGGCTGAAATGTCCATTGTCTTCCTTGATCACTTTCTACTTTATTACTGAGACAGGGTCTTCTGCTAAATCCCAAATTCACCTATTTAGCTAGTCAGGTTGGTCTAGCCAACCAGTTTGTTCCAGGGATCCTGTCACCACCTCTGAAGTGTTGTGATTACAGATGTGCCCCGACATCCGCCTGGCACTTACATGGGTGCCTGGGATCCAAATTCCATTCCTCTTGTCTGAAGGCTTGTGCAGCAAACTGTTATCCATTGATAAGGCAGCAAGAATCAGTTCTTTGTAGAGCTCAGGGGCAGGAGAAAGACAGCCTGTGCTTAGCATGCATGGGCCCTGGGTTCAGATCATATACATTTTTTTTTGTGTGTGTGTGCATATTTGTCTGTGGATAGAAAAGCTTTCACTTATTGTAAGAAATCAACTTGATATTTTTTGGAATTGTCACAATCTGGTGGGCATCAGCATTACTGCATACATACTGCATCACAACATTATTTACACAATCTGTAAATGCAGCTAAGGATGTGTTAAAAATTCCTTATTCAGATGTAGAAGCCATGATTAATATCCTTGATTCATTCCAGTTTTGTTTGATATAAAAGCTGCTGGCATAAATAGGTAAGCAATAAGAGAATGGTTTGATTTTTGTGGGTCCTGGAAATACTCAGAGTGAGTTATCTGTGTCTGTTGGTTGGTAGCTTTGAAAAATGTGTTCTGTATGCCTTTAGTATAACCTTTGACTCATTAAAACTTCAGAAATGAAAAGTTGAGTAAGAACCATAGTCTGGCAGTATGGAAGTGCCTCAAGGTCTATCCTTTTTTTGATCTTAAACCATATTTCTTTTGTTGCTTTGTATGGGAATCATGAGGTTGATTTGAAACCACTATTGATACTTGTTACAAAGGTTTTTGTAGCATCTGAACTTGTGAGTAGCTGAACATTAAGGGGTTAATGAGAAGTTCAAGGCAACTGTGAAGGGTAAACACATGGAGACATGTCTGTGTAGTATAAACACATGTTTTGAGGTTGTGATGTTTGGGGGCATGATTATGGATTTTTTTTTTCTATTGTGCTATGTACTTATACTTAACACCAAAAAATCCTGCTACTAGTAGAAAATATCTACCCCATCCAAAGATTTCTTTTGTAAATGAAGCCTCCTTTCTAGGCACATCCAATTAAGGCACAGAACAGAAGTAGGATGGCAGGGCTTTAAATCCCTGCTTCAGATGTTACACACGATCAGTCTTGTCAGTGGGCATTATTGTTGGAATTAAACATGTTTTGAACCTAGTTTCTCAAGCATAATAGGCTACTGAAATCTTCAATGCTGAACAGAAGGTATATTTTTAGAGTTCAAATTATTTTGTTTCATTGTTTTTGCTGTTGTAAAGAAGAAAATAAAAGTAACCTCTGTGTCTTCTGACCATGATGGCATGTTGTGACTCTTCCTTAGGAACAAATTCGCTTCTAGAAATTATTTCAAACTGAGATCACAATGTTTCCTGCTGTTTCAAAGTCTGCTTCCTCTTACTGTGTCAGCCTGTATGGTTTGCCTCATAATAACACTTAGTTACAGAAGATTTACTTTTAGTCTCTTGCTAATGGGCCTCTAGTAAGTCCCCCCCCTTCTTTATAAATCTTCAATCACCGTAGCTTTGTGCATAGTCTTGAGTATATCTCTTTCTGGAATTTTTTTGTTGTAAAATCTCTGCTCTGAGGAGTATACGGTTTGTATGTGTAAAATTTATTTTTTGGGGGGTTTGCCAAACTGCTGAATGTAAGGCATCTATATTTCCATAAGCTATGTAGAAGAGTGGATTGTACTGGTACTATTAGTGTATTTCAGTAGTTCAGTAGGTGAAAAAGCCATCTCAATTGTAATTAATTTCTTCAGTGATTTCTTAGTGAGGTTGAACACTAGTGACATTCAGTCTTTGTAGATTGTACTCTAATACTATTTTTGTTTTTTTCTTTTGAGAAAGTCTGTGTATCTCAGGCTGGCCTCACTCTGTATGTAGATGGTGCTGACCTTCAGCTGATCCTCAGCTTCCAACTTCTGAGTTATGAAAATTTCTAATAATAATTTTATCATTTTAATTTTAGCTTCCAGTCAAGCTCTTTCTCCAGGAAGCTTGCTTTTTACTTGAACACTATTGAATAGCCATTCTGTTTTCCGAAGATATGATATGCCTTATTGCAATCTCATACTGAATACTTGGAGTACTTTTATGTATTTTCTAGACTACAACCCTATAGCTCTCATTTCTGTTTTTGTTGTTTTAAAGCATATTGTTATTAGCCCTTGGCATGAGAAATGTATTCAAACATTTGGATGGGATTTATGAGTCAGTGACATAATAAACACATTAGATTACTATGATGTATGTATCTTATGGGCTGTATATTGAGGAACCTCACTGTTTCATCTGGACCACAGCATTTTAAACACTACATCTTTATTTTTCTCCTGCCGACTGGTAGACAGGTTCTATTGCCCCTCCCTTGCATTCTTTTCGAAATGTGTAGCATATACCATAAAAACTCTCAAGAAAAGCATTCCTCTGTTAAAATTAAAGCTTATTTGTTTAGCGCTTATTCTCTACCAGATACTCTGAGTTTAAAGAGGGTCTGTGAGCATACAAGTTAATCAGTACAGTGTTGTGCTGCTGGAGTGGAGTATCCCTTTTTGTTTTGCCTGGTATATATGAATGTACCTGCTTGTGACTCTCCCTGTCCTTACAGGTCCTTCTGGAATCTTAGGTTTCCCTGCCACAAAACATTGATATGAGAGGTTTAGCAGAACATAACAATGATGTACAGCAAATACAGTGCTGTTCTGAACATGCCACATGGGATGATGGATAGAATGGAGGTGATTATGCCATTAATTCTGTGCCTTTACTGTGGAGGTTAAGAGTCAATTGAAAATGCATGAAGTACAACTTACAGACGGGCTTCAGAAGCACAGTGAACAGCACAGAGTAGTATGCCTTTATGCCATTTGATTTTCTGACCAATTTTTTCCAGTTATCCTAATTTTATATTTTTCATTCACTTGGCTCCCTCTCCAGTTTATTTTAATCTGCAAGACAGTGTTTTTTCTTTTTTAGGTGTAGGCTCTACATTTTCATGCTCAAAAAGTGTTTTTCTTAGTAAAGAACATCCTTAATTTTGCCATGTGTGCACTGGTCTGTCTCCATCTTACAGCATTATTTCTCACCTGAGACATTTTCTTGCCTCCTGGTTTTTGTCTAAGGTAATCTTCCATCAGGAGAATCCTTTCCTCCTTCTTGTTAATCTTCTATTCTTCCTTTGGCTCCTTGGATACAGAACATGTGGTTCCTGTCTTGTATCATTAGAGGTCCTTCTGGAATCTTAGGCTTCCCTGCCACAAATAAAAGTTAACCTAGAAAAGGGATTTTCGAAACTAGGGCTGAAGAGATGGCTCAGTGTTTAAGAACACTGGCTACTATTCCAGGGGACCTAAGTTCAATTCCCAGCACCCATATGGCAGATCACAACTGTCTGTAAATCCAATTCCAGGGGATCTGACACCATCAGACCAATCCACATTTAAATTTTTTTTAAATAAATTATTAAAAAAGTGGGGATGTTCCAATCTAGTAGCTGTTTTAGGACTGGAGGTTGAGTTGATATTCCAGAACTTATTGTTCAGTATTGTATATTAAAATTTTCTTTTTGCTTAGGACAAAACTTTCATCACAAAGTGTTCATAGAGACTGATCGATATGACATGTTAATAAACTGAGACAAAGGTTGGGACTTTTCAAACTTTTCTTTGATTTTTCTCAGTGATTGCATATTGAACATCTATTCTCCCATATGATATGGTGTGAGATGCAATTGAAAGGCCCACTTTAGGAATTATTGGCCATGTTAATAGGAGATGGACAAGAAAATTTAATAAGTTAGATTTTCTTAGTGATAAATATTAGGATGGCAAGGAGGTGACAGTGTTACTTCAGGGAGACTCATTAGCTGATACTGAAGTAGCAAGCATCCAATTAATTGCATATTTCCGGGGTAATCAGGTGGAGACACTGGCTTAGAAGAGAGCTGTTAAGAAATAGAGGATGTTGTGTGTTTGAAATGATAGGGAGTATTGGGGATAATAAGGAGGTAGACCCTCTTAATGAGTTTGCTGGGGTCTTTAAGTTTTGGATTTAATGTTGAAAGATTAAATATTCAACACTGAAACGAAAAGAGTCATTAGAGCTAAATTTAGCTAAGTCATTAGGATAGAGTGGTGAGATTTTTGTTACATTGTCTATATAGATTCTGAAGTGTGCTGGGTTTATGTAGTTTTTATTGTTTTGTAGTTTTAGTAAATAAGGTAATTGAACTGGACATGATGTGGCTGAGTCAGGTTGCTGCGTCTTGAGACAATTTGATTACTTGAGACCCACCTGGGTGTATCAGACCTGGTCTCAATAAAACAAATCTGTAGCCAGGTTCATGTCCACAGTAAAAATGGCTGAAACATGTATATTTTTCTATTGTGCTAAAGAATCATTGCTAGTTACCTTAAGACAAACTGAAAGAGTGCAACTGGATCACATTTAAGTGAGCTACCGTTTAAGAAACTAGGATCTTTCACATAAGCAAGATGTCCAACTTTTCTTTAAATAGACTAAAACCTTCCCAATACAGTGCTTCTGTTCTTAGACAGCAGCAGCTGGAGTGAGGTACTGCATCAGGTGTTCGGACCCTCTAGCACTGTAGTGTTATCCAACTCAGTGCTTGCTTCTGTTTCTGTTCATGTTAAGACCTGTGACAGTTACAGGTGTGTATGCTACTGAGCTAATTCAGATGTTTACAACTACTAGTTCTTTTTAAAAAGCAGACCAACTCTAAAGTGATTTGGATTAACCAAAAGATACCAGAATCTAGATTTTATAGCCTAATTCATTAGTCCTTGTTACTGAAGAAATAGTATTCCACATTAATTGAGCCAGTTTATTATGATTTGTGCAATCAAATTATACTTAAACCTAAGATTCACTTCTGAATTTTAACCATTGTTTTGACTCTAATTACATTTTAAATTACCCACCTATATTATGTACCTTGACTCTCCCATCACTTGCTGACTTTTAAAAGGAGTATTTCTCAGAAAAGTTAGCCTGACTTAATAGTTGTTCTCACAGGCTACTGATACACTTCCAGAGCTCCCATTAAATACATAGAGTAATTGCATTAGAATAAAGCACCTCAGAACACTATTCTCCTTAAATTATTAAACTTGGCTGTGTTATTAGTACTTTGAGGATAGGAGCTCTGTTTTGTCTTGGGTACTTGGTACTTAATGTAGTGTTGTGTGGGTACACATAAGTGCATACATGTGTGGAGAGACTGGTGGTCATTCAGGCCTCCCTCCCTCCCTCCCTCCCTCCCTCCCTCCCTCCCTCCCTCCCTCTCTCCCTCCCTCCATTCTTCCTTCTGACAGAGTCTTCTATAGAGCTGGAAGCTTACTGTGACAGCTAGATTGACTGCCCACCAAACCCCAGTGATCCTGTCTGCTTCACCAGTGCTGGGATCACAGGTGCACACTGATACAAGGCTTCTTGGGATCTAGGTGGTCTTATTTGGGTGGCAAGTACTTTAACAAGCCAGCCTTAATATATTGTTTTATTTTTAAAAATTCTGTGAATTAGATTGTCCAATTGAAAAAAAAAAAAAGAATGTTATGTCAATAGGCACTGTCACTCAAGCTTTCTGTTACTACCTTTAGATATTGTTAGCACATGTGTCAACTCATCTTCCTGTTGCTGCTTGCCTTTGTTGCTTTTGGGCCTGAGATGAAAACAGTATGTCACAGAACAAAGCTGCTCACCTGCTTGGAGGAAGGGTGTAGGATAGCACCCAGGCTGGTGACCAAGCCCTATAGTACTTGGCCTTTAGGAGACAGCTGTGATCCAAACCGTAACACCATGCTGAATGCTAGGTTAGCTAGCAACTTCTCTTCACCCTGCTGGGCTCAGTCTGTACAGGCTTGTAGTCTTGGAGATTATCTGATTCCTGTAATTTTGCTTTCTCCCTTTGTCTTTTAATGCTTATTCTGCTTGAGTTTTGTTGAAAGGAATAGATATGGAATTCTACTTTCTAGCTCTGTCTATAAAGACCCTACTGTATTCTCATGCTTCAGCATTAAAATAGTATCAAGATTCAAATAGCATCTTCCTAGCTGCCTTTTTTAGCTTTGCTTTCTGATAATTCCAAGCTTTCTTGATTCTATTTTTTAGTGTAATTATTCTTTGGTTTTAATCATATTCCCCAGCATTGAAGCCTAGAATAATTTTATTTTTTAATATATAAAGCAACATCCCTATTCAGTTGAATTCAGTTTTTCTTATTTAGACACTTCCAGCTCACACTTGGATAAAATATATGTATTTAATATATCTTACATTACATTTCTCATTAAATCTGTGCCCATTATGTCACAGTGTTCCATCTATAGTTTTAGTCTGTCAGGCACATCTTGCCTCTTTATTTGTGGAGGGTGCTTTCCCTCTCATTAGGGAATCATCCCCTCTTCACTTTCAGGCCTTTTCATTAAGTCAAGGTCAATCAATCCTTTAGGAGTACTTGGTACAAGAATTAGCAAGTAAACCAAGACAGCCAAATTAATTAAATGGTGAAACTCAGTTGCAGGACTTTTGAAACCTGAGAAGAGACACTTTGTTGTTTATCTAAGATTAGTATGAACCTAAAACTGATGAGGTGGTGGTTATTGTAGAACCCTTAGTCACATTTAAAATGAAGTTCAATTTATTTAAAAATAAGTCCCTTTGACCTGTTTTTGCTACACTCTAGAACCTCACTAACAGAGGGTGTGTGAAATTTCTCACTGGCATTTGTATACTGTATCTACACAGTAGATACTTGTGTACTTACATGTATATCAGGGAGTTGAAGAGAGTCCACCTAAGAAATCCAGCAGCCCAGAACTCTGAAGAAAGAGATAAAATGTTTTATTTTTGTGTTTTGATAAAATATGTGTAAATGTAAATACATTTTCTTGATTGGCTGTGAGAGGAAATTCAAAGTGTGTGTGTGTGTGTGTGTGTGTGTGTGTGTGTGTGTGTGTGTGTGTGTGTATAACCCACAATTGCTGGCTTGATAGGCACATGTCTTACCACTGAGATAATCTTTCTTGAATCTGTATCCTATCTGTATCCTTTGACTTAGCTACACTTTTGTATTGATATAGGTATGGGAAAATAGAAGAGTTAATGTAAAGATATCTCATTGCAAGAAAAACATCATTATTGTAGTCTACCAGGGAATGCTGCCAGAAGAGATTGTATTGTAATACCCAGAGGGATCTCTTTACTTTTGAGAAAGAGATCAGCCATTAGACTTCATCCATTGAAGGTTTGATTCCGGGGAGTGTGTGTCCTGGCTTTCCATTCTCAAAACTTACCTGGTGTTAGCTCTCAGATGGCCAAATATGTGAACTCTCTAGTTTGTTCTCTGCTTTTAGACCCAAGATACACATTTGCTATTATTTCAGAGTGTTCGATCACAATCTCCCTTTTCTCTTATTTTTGTCTCTTCCAGTGACATTTTTTTTTAAGTAGCAATGATTTTTCAGATTTATAAGTCACTATGACAAAAAAAGGAGGGCTGGTACAATGGTTCAGGGGATAAAGACACTTGCTGCCATTCCTGGTGGCATTATTTGATCCCTGGACCTACATGATAGAAAGCGAGAACTGACCCCAGAAGGGTGTCCTCTGACCTACAGGCATATACAATGGTACAGGAACTCCTACACAAGCACACACACACACAAATAAATGAATAAATATTAATGAGTATTAAAATTAAAAAAAGCTTATGTGAGAAATGACTAGTTACTTCTACTGATGTTTATCAATATATCATACATGGACAGGATATCATAAAATTGACACTGTATATGTCCATATGTTCACATTGATATTGGCAAAGTGAACTGCAAGGAGGAAGTACTTCTTAAAATAAGGTGTTTGTAAGGAAGTACCTGTTTATCTAGTAGCTTTTCTGTTCTAGATAGCAATAAACAGTTCTGTTCTAGATAGCAAATCCATTCCTTGTGGAAAAATGACTTTGAATGGGTTTTAGTTCTGGCTATCTGGACTGTCAGCTTGTTTATTAGGTGACATTTTATCTGTTGATAAACAAGGTGGGTCTGGAAGGACTGGCTGACTTGTGCTTGGTGGAAAGCCAAAGTTAGTGTTCTTTCCTTGTTATGACTTGAAGCTGTCCATGGGATTATAAATAGATATTTTGGTTCCTCTGTGGAGCTCAGCTTTTACCTTATAGATGCTCATTTCATCATCACTAAACTATAACTTAAGGACCAAAAGTGCCAATAAATAAATAAGCACCTGGAGTTTCCTTCTTTTTTTTGTGAGGACTCCAATTTAGGTTGCTGCCGTTGCTGCTGCTTCTTGATTAATTAGTTCAGTTGAAAACAATCTGTTATGAGTGGATAGTTGACATCACAGGAATTATAAAAACAGTAAGATAACTGTTAAATGCCTCACATTCATAAACAAAAGAAGTCTTCATAACCTCAACCCACACATGAGAATGTGTATGAATTTTTATATAGGAGAAAAGTGCATTCTACAGGAGGAAAATACAAAGGCAAGAAGAATAGAGTTGTTATTAGTACTTCAATTTCTTAAAAAAGAACATTAGAATGCCTTCTTTCTATGCAATGTCCCCCTGCATTTAAAGACTTTTTTTAACACTATGTGTGTCTCTCCCTCATGTGTACAGTGCTGCAAAAGCCAGAAGAATGTGTCAAATCCCCTGGTACTGGATTTATAGAGGGTTGTGAGCTGCCATGTGGGTGCTGGGAATCAGACTCAGGTCCTTTAGAACAGCCAGTGCTGTTAACTGCCTAATCTCTCCAGCCCCTCCTCTTAACATTTTAAAATAAACTTCCTGTATTGTGGCTATTAATTTACATCATGTAATTACAGAGCAATCCTCAAAATTGACAGTGACATAGGCAATTTGAACTTATTAATGTAGTTCAGGTCAGCCTTGATGGTAGGGTTTTTTGGCTTTGATTTGGTGTCAGCTTAGTCAGTGTACCTTCAGTTCTAACATAGTTGATTTCTGGGTACATTTTACTTAGTCTGTTGGTGTTTATGATTGGAGCAGTGTACTCACCATTTTCAGTGCTGCCCTCTTTAGTTATGTGACTTGAGTTCTGGTTTGTTTGTTTTTTTATTGGACAGTGCTGCTGTAGACATTAAATTTTCAGTGAAAATGAAATCGATTTATATTGCATTAAGAGGAAGGAGTATCTCACAGTTTCTATTTCCATACTAGTGTGGCCTCTTAAGAGGAAGTTTCTAAACTGCCTTCTGTGGATAAAATGCTAGGAGCATTATGTAACTCTGTATGTACACCACTGAGGAGTGCTAAATTCCAACTGAATTCTCATTTTTCACTCATTCACCTTGTAGTGTCCGCATGCTAAAGTCACTCTTTTCTTGAAAGGCATTTATAAGAACTTTAGATATATATTTTTTTTAATTTCTCCTTTATTTTTTGTTACTCCCATCGTTGCCTATTGAGGTATTCATTGAATGCCTAGAGGTACTTATAAGACTTTCAGGTGTTGACCATATTTCAGACACTCACATACTTTATGTGAACATACTCGGTTTTCCTCCTTGTTAGTCAGTTGCTGAATCTAGCTCCCTGCCACATCGTATATCCCCGATGTGACTGCATTACCCTGATAGTTGGCAGCTTACAGCCTATTTCACTTACCTGTCACTAAACTACAAGATGTTATGTGGATTGTCAGCATGCGTGAAACTAAGTATTTGCTCCTAGATGAGTTTGGAAAAGTAAGTGCTTTTCATCTTTGCTAACTGAAGTTGTATGCATAGAACTTTAGAGGGGTTCACAGTGTTTTCAGAAGTCCTAGCAATTAATGGAACAGGTTTTGCTCTTCCATTCTTAGCAAAAGGCATCTATCAGTGTTGAGAGTAAAGGACTTCCCTTCGTAGGATGAGCCTCAAGTCTTCTTGGGACAGTGGTCTTATCACCAAATGCTCTTGCTACTGCCCCATGTAGCTAGAAAAGTATTACTTCTTCCTACCCATAAACCCACAATTATCATTAATGTCTTTGGTAACGCTGGTAATACCAAATAATAATGACTGAGCAATGTAGTTTTTACTAAAGATAGAAATGAGAATAGACCCATGTGCCTTCTTCCTAGCTGACAAAAGGAATTTCTCAGATAGCTCTATTAACCTATATTAGAAAAATGGAGCGGTGTCTGCTTTTTGCTTTACGTATCATTAACCACAGTAGCTATCACATGTCCACTATCTGAGTCTTGGGTTCGCACCCCACTTGGTGGAAACATTTACAAAATAATTCCCTCTCCTGCATGTCTCTTCCTGGCTTCTCTCTTAGAGATATCTACATTTCACATATCCCACAGAAGAACATCAGCCTTTCTATAGGCAAGACTTTGAGTTGCCCCTTTTATTTCCATAGCACAGCTACTTTGTTTCATGAGATATGCCCAGCACCTGTAGGAGTACATGTTGTGTGTTCTAGAAAGGAGTAGGGAAAAGACTGCAATATCAGCCTATGTTGGAGCAACTTAGGATATTATAAGTAGCAAGTAGTTGGGAACAGAGGGGTCAGTTCTTCCAAGTTGACAGAGGGACATACATTATGTAAGGTGTAGTAGTTTTGAACATTATGGAAGAAAGGGAACAAATGAATCGTTCAGTCAGAGAATGTTCACGTTTAAATTTTTATGGATATTTATAAATTAATTTTAAAACCTTCATTACTAATTTATATTTTCATATTCTCACTGTCTCTTGAACCAGCAAGTGTCTTGGCATTTGGTTGTCTCTAATTTTCATCCTTTAAATTATAACTAAGATTCTTTTTTATTTTATGGCCTGTGGGTGTTATTCATAAACATATTTTCCCTTTGAGTTATCTTCCTTGTTTTTGATTTTTAGAACTGCCTTTTCTTTTTCTTATCACTTCTTAAAAAGTTTGTTCCTAGCAAATTTCATACTTGTATGGAGTTTTGGAGTTTTTAAGAGGAATGCCGTTTGCTTGCTTGTGTTATTTGTGGAAAAGAGAATAAATAATACACCTTTCATTTCTTCCTTGTCCCCAAAAGGCTCTTACCCTAAACCTGGAACTCTTAAATATACTAGTATCCATGCAAGTGTGACTGCAGTTAACATTGCTGTGGAGATCCTGTCTTGGATTACCTCAGTGGGCCCAGTCTAATCTCATTGGTTTCTGAAAGTGGTAAACTTTCCCAACTATGGGGCCATGATCAGAGAGAAGTGACTTTAGGAAGATTCACACAAAAATAGGGTTCCTTGATTTGAGGAGAGAAGGGGCTGCAAGCTGAAGACTGTCACTGGCCTCTAGGAGCTGTTTCTCTGCTGGAGCCTCTTAAAAGGAGTGTTGCATTGCTAATACCTTGTTTTTTACCCAGTAAACCTGTGCACTTCCAACTACTTAGTTAGCAATTTTTTACATCAATAGCAGCAGTATTGTGTGTGTGGGGTTGTGAGTGTGTGTGTGTGAGATTTTGCTCCCATTAGATTGCTGCTTAATTTTTGTTACCCTGTTTATTATTACCTTGTTTGTGGTGGTTTGTTGTGTAGGGATGTATAATAGTCAAATTTATCTTATTTTGCTGCTCTATAATATTTTTTATTTCAGCCTGAATTCTAGTATTTATGTTGGCTTCTCATTATCACCCCCTTCTTTCCTTCTCCCTCTTATTATCCCTCCATGCTGCATCAGTATAGGGTATGTAGCCAGAGATCAGTGTCATTTGTTTTCCTTAATTGCTCTCCACCTTACATGAGACAGGGTCTCCACCTGAGTCTGGAGCCCACTGATGCAGCTAGTTATCAAACCATAGGGATCATCCTGTCTCCATCTCCCCAGTGATAGGATTACAGGTAAGCTGTTGTGCCAGGCTTTTTACATTGGTGATAGGCATTCCGACGCAAATCATGATTGTATGGCACGTACTCTATGGACTCAACGATCTCCCATGTTTCTTGTTCTGTTTCTTAAAGATAGGATCTTATTACATAGTCCAAGTTGGCCTTGAGAGTATGATTGTTCTGTGGTATGCTTCATATTTGGGATTATGGACATCACATGCAAACTGTTAACAGTTATTTGACAATGTACTCCGGCAAATTGATGATGTTGTCAATCAGAACTTTGGGTCATTGTTTAAAAAAAAAAAAAAAAAGGTAGTTCAACACCTCTATTCATTCTACAGATTAAAAAGTGAATTCTCCTCCCTTTTGAGAATCTTCCAAATGCCTAACTTGGTTAGATATGTTTCCATACTGTAAGAAGTTTGTGGCAGACTTATAAAATTTATTGTTGATTCTTAACTATAGTTAAGTTTTGAGAAGGGCATAGCCTCCTGGGTTTCTTCCTCAAAACCATAGTGAATACAAAATGAGACATTTCCAGAATGCTCACATTATTAACATTAGAAAGTTAATTTAATCAGATCATTATAAGAACTTTTATTAGCCACCTGAGTATGAGCACACACAGTGCTAACCATTTTATATCATATCTTTATTAGTTTTTCAAAATACTGTGATAGTAGGTATTACCCTACTATACAGGCCAGGAAAACGGGATAGGGAGAGCCTAAGTTACCATATTTAACAGGTAACATTGCTTTCAATAAAACTGTAGACATTTTTATTTCAAAATGTAGTTTTAAAAATTAGAATGTAGAAACAGTTAAAAAATCATATCTGTGTCCTCAATTAAATTATACTATCAACAAAGAAGCCAGAAATGCACCCTGTACAGAAGACAGTATCTTCAACAAATGAAGCTGGTCAAACTAGATGGCAAAAAACAAAGGCCTTGAACCAGACCAATTACTCTTTGTAATGAACACTTTCAAATAAAGGTATATGGATAAGAGTTCACTATGTGACTTTTTTTCTCTTAAGTTTTATTTTATTTTATTGTGGGGGTTTCCAGGCCGAGGGTAGGTACAAAGAAAAGGGGAATGAATGGGATTGAGATGCATGATGTGAAAGACACATAGAATAAATTAAAAAGTTACAGACTTTCTGGTCTTAAGAGCAAACATTTTTTTTCCTTTCTTAATTTAAATTTGAAACAAGGCTGTTTTACATGTCAATCACAGTTCCCTCACCCTCCCATCTTCCCCTATCACCCCCACCAAACCCCATCCTCTCTCTGCTCTCCAGGGAGGGTGAGACCTTCCATAGGGAGTCTTCAAAGACTGTCATATCATTTGGAGCAGGGCCTAGGCCCTCCACCATGTGTCTGGGGTCCATGAGCTTCCTCTTGTTCAGGTCAGCTGATTCTGTGGGTTTCTCCAGCCTGGTCTTGACCCCTTTGCACATCACTCCTCCCTCTCTGTAACTGGATTCCAGGAGTTTGGCTCAGTGTTTAGCTGTGGGCATCTGTTTCTGCTTCCATCAGCTACTAGATCAAGGCTCTAGGATGGCTCATTATCATGGAAGGGCATTAAAGGTAGAAGAGCAAACATTTTTAATAATGACTCAAGCCATGTTACTAGGAAAACAGTTCCCTGTTATTAAGTAGGCTTATCCTTAAAAAACAAAAATAGTTGTATTTATTTCTTGGTGAGGTGATTTTGTGCCCTGGCATGGGAGTGGAGGTCACAGAAGACATTGGGGACATCTGTTTTTGTCTTCTACCACATTGATCTTGGGGATGAAACTAAGGTCATTCAGTGTAATGGCAAGCATCTTTATCCATTGAACCGTCTCACTAAACCTATGAGTGGTAAATGGTAGGAATTGAACGTGAGTCCTGTAAGAGCAGTGTGTACATTCTAAACAAGAGATTTATCTCTTTACCCCCTTTAGTGTCTTAAGTAAACCATAATCTTACTATACAAGTAGGGAAGCAAAACTACAGTACTGTCTCAGAAACGAAAATGAAACTAATGCAAGCCACAGTGCTTGGTAATTTCTTTTTCCAGTTTAGTTAACAAAGTATTAGCTGCTAACAACAAGATAAAATACAGAACTTTAACACAGTTAAATTTTACCTCTGTGCTAGTCATCTTCCCATTTCTTCCAACAAATAATGATATAAACAACTTTAAAGGAAGAAACCTTATTTTGGCATAGAATTTCAGAGTTTTCATCTTGATCACTTGGCCCAGGTACTTTGGGTCTGTGGTAAAGTAGATCAGATGCCAGAGAACTCACCATTAACAGAGCTGCTTAACCTTTAGTGGACCAAGGAGCAACAAGGGGAAAGGAACAAGGCATGTCCTGAGAGCGAACTCCTATGACTTACTTCCTCCGCTAGTCCCACTTAGAAAGTTTCAGCTCCTAAGAGTGGCATGAGCCTTTTAACACATACACTTTTAGGGCCAGTGTTCTTTTTCTGGAGATCACAAGGTTTAAGGTTTCCTCTTTCTTGATCCAGGATTTTCTAGTCTCCAGAGCTACAGGAAGTAAATCTCTGTTCATTTAGAAGCTGCCCAGTTTTGTGTCATGGTGTAATAGCTAATTCTTCTGCTATATGTGAATGAATACTTTTAAACAGTTGTTCAAATGAGAGCGGGGATCAGAAGTTTAGGTACCATATTGGTTTTAAATTAAAAAAAAAAAACAGAAATGAAAAAAATCCTTTAAGAACTCCTTCATTTACTTAAAGACTCTTACCTTGAGAAGCTGTTAATAATGCAGCCTTTGTGCTCCTGTGTCTCTGAGCAGTTCTAAGGGAAGATTGGTAAGAGACTAAAGAGCTAAGTATTAAAAAGTGTAGACAACATAGTGGTTCCCTGTAAAGCCAATCCCATCAGAGCTGTGTTGACTAGTGTTAGAAAGTTATAACTACCTGATTTTGAATAACCACAATGGCAACTTTAGTTTTAAATGTTTTATAGTCATCCTTTTAAATACAGCGTTTACTGTGTGTTAGGTATTGTTAACTCATAATAAAGACGGGTGCTGTTACTTCAAAGATTAGGCACAGAAGCTTTGGTAACTTTCCAAAGGTCACAGACCTAGTAGTATGTGGCCAAACCTAGAACCAAGGTAAGGACCTTTGACTGGAATCCACCTTTCCTTTTTTTCTCCTTCCTTCCTTCCTCCCTCCCTCCCTCCCTCCCTCCCTCCCTCCCTCCCTCCCTCCCTCCCTCCTTCCCCTCCTTGTCTTCTTCCTTCTTCCCTTCTCTCATCCTCATCCTCTTTTTTTTTTTTTTAAGACAAGGTTTTACTATGTAGCCCTGGCTGACATGGTACCTGCAGTATCCAGTAGACTAGTCTGTCTTCTGTCATATAAAGTTCTGTCTGACTCTGACTCCTGGGTACTAGGGTTAAAAGTGTGTGCCATCACTGTCAAGCATATCCTCACTCTTAATCACAGTACAGGGCAGTGTAACATTCTTTGCCAAAAGACTTGTGTCCAGAATATACAAAGAGCTTCTAAAAAATAATTTAAAAAATGGGCAACCTGGGCATGGTGGCACATACTTTTAACCTCAGCACTCAGGAGGCAGAGGCAGATGGATCTTTGTGATTTTGAGACCAACTTGCTCTACATGGCTCATTCCAGGCTAGTCGGGGCTATACAATGAGGCCCTGTCTTTGAAAAAAGAGAAAGATGAAAAGACTTAAAAGAAGATAAGCACATGGACAAATGAAATGATGCTAGTTCTCATTAATCTTCAGAAAAACAAAACAAGAATAGTTAACAAATAGCACTGTAATGTACATAATACAGTAAAATTAAACTACTGGAAACACCAAATATTAGTAGATTGTTTTTGACAAAATGTATTATTATAACTACTTTGGAAAACAATTTGTTAACTCTTTATGATTAAACATGCAAGCATCTTGTGACTTAATAATTGCATTTCTGAGTAATTAAGGAAGATGAAAGCATTGCTAATAACAGCCTTGTATAGGGCCTTTTCAGCTATGTAGTGAGTTCTAGGCCAGCCTGGGTTACAAGAGACCCTGTCTCAAAAACAGGATTAAAGAAAAAGAGATCTGTGTATGAACTTTATCATAGCTTACAAACTGGAATGATCTAGGTTCCTCAGTGTTGACTCAATAATGATTCAACTAGGAGGCTACTTAGTGAAATTTACAAAGTAAAATTCTGTTATACTAAATAAAGTGAGTTTAAAAAGTATAATGATAATACTATGTGTTTCAGTTTATATGAAGGTTTACAGTGGGCCAAACAGTCTGTGTGTTACAAATAAAAACAGAAAGAGGGGAGGAGGATTCATTGTGGCAGAAATATCTTCATTTCCATGGTGTTTCTACATATCTTAAGTCTGTTTGGGCTTCTACAAGATAAAGCCTAAGTGGGATTGATTGTCATCAACAAACATCTCTTTTTCATACTCTGGAGGAAGATTGAGTTGTCTGTTTTGCTCCACTTTCAGGACATAGGTGGCCCGGCCCCCTTCTTGCTATGTCATCACATGGGAGAGAAAAATGAGGAAGCTTTTAAGAGTTTGTTTTCCAAGTCTTATCACCCCAATCATGAGGAAAAGCTTTGCCTTCATGACCCAAATGCTCCACTGCCTCATACCCTCACCTTTAGATTTAGATAGCAATGCATTCTGGAAGGACACACACCTGTATCGAGCTGCATAGGCACACATCTGTAGACTTTGGTAGTGCCTGTGTGTTTAAAGTGGATGCATGGTACTGTGTATGACGTTACCTCAATAAAAGAAATAATAAAAAAGGATTGAAGGAAGTAAAGGGAAAAGGCAAATTAATGTACTTAGATTTTATAATTTTTAAAAATTAGAAAAATAATGGAAACGACAGAAGCAAGGGAAGAACTTTTAGACAAGTGCAGTATTGTACGAATGGCAAGAATCATTTTAGCATACAGAGATACAGGTATGGAACTGTTGTGTAGAATGTCAGCTGATATTTATAATTAATCACAGATCTAAGTTGTATCCAGTATACTTTCCTAAGGCTGCATGGTTCATAATACAGACTTAGAAATTATTTATTAATCAGTAAAAATTTGAAAATGAGGGCTTACATGTCAGGTGTATAGGATACTTTGCATTAAGTGACTATCCTAGATTTTATGGAGAAAATCATTGTTAATTTGGGAAGAACATTATGAAATGGGTCTTTTAAAAGTAGAATCTAGCAAAATGAAGACTTGAAATGTTTCCACAGATAAGTTTGATTGATGAGTAAACAGACTATTTATCCCTCTGATTTAAAAAAGTGATATAGGCTTCCCATTGATAGAAATTTTTTCAAATAAGCTTCTGAGTCTAAGCATGCTTAATAGTTGGGAATTTAGGAACAATTACATGAGCTAAGATAAGTATAGCAATAATTTATCCTTGTTTTAATGTTATAGCAAATGAATACATAAAGGTAAGGTGACAAATTCTCTCTAGGATCTCTGGTCACATGTGCAGGGTGATCGAGATATGCTGTGTGTACCAGAATGATGAAGTGAAATAGGAATCCTGTAGTCTTATGAGTTGAACCTTCAAAATAAAGAATAACCTTTAGTTTGTGGGTTTCCCCTTTCAGTTAAGTTTTTTCCTATGGCTTATTATGGAAGCAAGTAATAAACATACTAGTTACTACATAGTAATTACTGTGGTCTTTGGCTTCTCAAACAAGACCAACACGTTGGCTTCCTTGTTTATTTAAGGAGAAGCTAATTCCTGATCTTTGCCTCTGTTTTAGTAATAGTTATGCACGAGTGCGAGCTGTGGTGATGACCAGAGATGACTCAAGTGGTGGATGGCTGCCACTCGGAGGGAGCGGACTGAGCAGCGTCACTGTCTTCAGAGTCCCTCATCAGGAAGAGAATGGCTGTGCGGACTTTTTTATCCGTGGAGAGAGACTCAGGGACAAAATGGTAATGAATAATATAGCTATCACTATAATTTTAGGATACATTGTGAAAAAATGAATTGTCAGTTTAAAATTCTAACTGGTATATCATTTATGAGAGTTAATTTTGCCTGTGACTCAATAATTGTTTCTTGGGAGTTGCTTTTATGTTTATGTTAAAGACAGCAATATGCGACTGTGTCTGGCTGGATCTGACAGTAATGTACACATATTGCATGGGTCTCCTGATTTATTGTTTAGATTAAATCCAGAATGTTTATGAATAGCTCTCCACATACCTTACTTTCTCCTTGTTCCTTAGGCCAGATATTATCAGCAACTCCTAGTCGGAAGGACAGATTCAGACATACCACAGTTTCTGTTCACTACATGCATATCTGGTTCATTCAAAAGCCACAAGAGGGTGTTGGATGACCTAGAACTGGAGTTACAGGTGGTTTGGAGCTGTATGTAACTGCTGGGAATGTAACTCTGGGTCTTCTGGAAGAGCAGTTGGTGCTCTTAAGTGTTTTGCCATGTCCCCAGCCCCGGTACACTTGTTTTGAGTTTGGCCGAAGTAACTTATATATGTTACTGTTTTCATTCTGTAGACAGTTCAGTAGCAGCAACAGAGGCCTTAAAGAGAAACTTTGCTTACTTCTGCCTTAGACTATTGGGATGTCAGGTTTTCTCTCTTATTTCCCCATATATTTATTTAGCCACCTAAGATTACCCATTGGCCAGTCTGATTCTTTTTTTTTTTTTTTTTTTTTTTTTTTACTTTATATTTTATGTATGAATACTCTGCATATAAACCTGCATGCCAGAATAGGGCATAAGATCCTATTATAGATGGTTGAGAGCCACCATGTTGGTTCTGGGAATTGAACTCAAGACCGCTGAAAGAGCAGCCAGTGCTGTTAACTGCTGAGCCATTTCTCCAGCCCCTGCCAGTCAGATTCTTAGCAGAATTATTTCCATTCTTGTGTATATTTTCTTGAATAAAAAGTCTTTAAAATGGTAGTACTTGATATTAGTTGTCATTTTTTAATTAGTATGGAAGTCTTGTTCTCATTTTATCTCAGAGCCAAAAACTACTAAGTATGAGAAGTTGAGTAACATTAGTGTCATTTTTGTGTCAATGAATGAGCAAATACATAGAAGCAAAATAGAAGTAGTGTTGAAAATTTCTTAAGATCCTTTAACTAGAAATCCCTTTACACACATTTGTAGTTTGAGTTCATAAACATATTTAGCCTGTTATTTCTATCAGAATGTTTGAGATTTAAATAATTATTTTGTTCATGAACATTTCAAATTAAACTTTCTTTTATATTGGGATTTAGATTTCATAATTTTATTTTATTTTATTTTTTTCTGATAGATCATTTCAGAAACTTAGGAAGTTGCTAAACTAATCTTTGCCCAAATTTTTCCCATGGTTGGAATTATCCTAAGTCATCTTGAAATCCTCACCAGACCACCATTTTATGGGTTTATAATTACTTCTTAGTGGTACACATGGCACAGTAGATCGCAGTTAACTAGAGTATGTTCAGCTTTGTGGAAAACTCCAGTTGAAATCAGAGGAAGATAGAGTAAACTTAACACATCACCTTACAAAGTTGAAAAGTAGTTTTGTACGCACATAGAATAGTGTCTGCATGTTTTCAGCTTGGAGATGCTAAGTAAGCTGTGCTGAATAGTCAGTTCTAGAGTAGAATGTTTCTAACTTGGTAACTGAGTATGTTGAAAAAAGTTACAGATTTTAGAAACTGTGTAAAGAGGAAGGGAAGGCTCTAAGATGTTTCTTGTGGAACCTTTGGTAATATTTTCTTAAAAATAGAAGTCAAGCATATGGATGATGCAATCAACTACCCAAGTATCATGCCAATGAAAACACCAAATAAACCTCGAACAGTGAAAAAAAAAAAAAAGAAATCAAATATGGAATAAAGATTAGAGGAGAAATATTTGTTAGTAAAGGCACATCAGTAGGAAAAGATGACCTAAGTATAAGATAAAACTTTGAATGAATATATTAATTGAGACATTTACTTAATGTTAATTAAGGGACCTAGACAGTACAACTGGAAATGAGGCTGGTCTGAGGTAGCTCAGATTGATGGACAGTGAGTGTGCAGTGTGTGGCTTTTCCATACAACTACAAAAAATGAACCTGGGATTCAGACACAGTCTCATTTCAACAATATGAGATCAGGGAATGAGGAGAGAAAGAGAGAGCATATACAGACACAGAAACTCCCCCTTGGATTAGAGGGACCATCCGTGACTGTTAATGACTAGATAGGTTTCTCCTGACTGTATTGACTGCTTGTGATGTAGGGAGAATAAGCAGATCAAGGGAGAATAAGCAGATCAAAGTGAACCTCAAAGAGACATTGCTTTCAGTTGGAAGGTTACTATGTTTGTTTCTGAAATTAGCTGTAATGAAGCATTCTAGGTTAAGGAGATGTAGGAACAAAGGTCTAGGCAATAACTCATGGGTGTATCTTGAAAATATCAGCATATACAGTATGAATGCAAAAGAGACAGGAACACTGAAATCAAGAGATAGTAGGCCTTCTAAGACAACAGTGTCTACTTCTGTGACTTATTTTATTGATTGGTTTTATTCTATGTTCTGGGTTTTGTGTTCTCAAAGACTCCCTTACTGAAAATCTAGAAATCTATAAAAGTCTTTCCAAATTAATAATTGTTTTCTTTTAAAGGTTTTCCTAGTAAATAAACATTGTAGTTTAGTAGTTTTCCATGTGATAATTATATAGATGCTAGGAACTATCCTATACTCATTGTGGGCTTAATCTTAGCGTTCAGTCCCTTAGATGAATTTTAGAAGTGAAGTTCTTAAATTCTTTAGACTCCTAAATGAACTTGTCCCCTTTAAGAAAATAAATAGTAGGAAGAGTAGCACATGGCCACTGCTTAAAGAAAGACATATTAGGTGATGTTAAAGGATGCTTATAAGACCCTTGAATTAAAGAAAGCCAGCCTCCTCCCCCAAGTGATGAACAGAGCCTTGCTCTAACAGAGGACTGACTTCCACCTTTGGTTTGTAATTGTTATGCTTCCCAAAGATTATACTGTGGCAGGAGGAAAGAAGATATAATGAGACCTCCCTGAAACAGGAAGGAGAATTACGTAAGGTGCTTTGAAAACAAGAACAGAAGGTTATAAAATAGTTACCAATGTCAGCATTGAAATTTTGAAATGAAAAAAAGAAAGACATGTTTCTATTGTGGGTAATTGCTGAGGAGAGCAAGGAATTATTTTTAGAATTCATAAGTAATTAGATTGTGGATAAACAAGGTATAAAAACTAAAGTTTCATTAAAATAATTTTTCATCTCCTCAACAATAACAAAGTGGGGCTTTTTGCCATCTGTTGGAGACTAAGACAAAATCAAAGTACTTCCTGGGAAGAAGATAAAATAATTACACAATGTCAGTCGCTTTGTTTAAAGTGACACTGATCCCCTTTTTATAGTAGGGAAATCTTAAAACACCAGTGCCTTTCCACTGTGGGTTGAACTTGGTAAAATCACAGAATAGCATTTCCTGCTAAGCTTTCCCATGATACCTCTGAATTACTCCACTGTCCAACATCAGTGCTGTAGGAGTGTGCTCCACTAAAAGCTAAAGGGTTTCATTAGCATTTACTTAGGGTTTGGTCTTCTTGGCAGTCCTGTCTGCTAAAAGACAATGTGTGCGAACTAGAATATCACAGTTAGGTAGAGTTGTTTTGTTATTTCTGTGTGTCGCCCACATACCCTCTGCTGATTCTGTACCTTCAAATGACAGCCTGTGGACTTTCACTTTCCCCTCAGACCTTCACAATTGCTCCCCAGAGCTGCTTGTCCACTTCTGGACCTTCTCACCCTTCCAGAGGGCTCTTCGTCTTCTTCTGATAAGGTTGGTAGTCAGGGCTCTTCTGTTCCACTTTGGACTCTATAGTTTCCTATCATTCCCTCTTTTGCATTTAAATTTCATACCTATTCAATTATTTTGCCTGTAATTTTCTTCTAAGCTCACTAAATTCCCCTGTCTATAGTGTTTTTATTAATATTTATCAGCATTGGTTTCATTTTTCTTGCCTTATAAATTTTCTCATCAATTTCATTGGTAAATTTTTATATCGCTATAAAAGCAACATTATACATCATGGCCTTTTAATAACTAATTACATTTTTAAAGCTGAGAATATTTCTTCCCTCCAAACCCTCCTATGAACCTCTTCCCACTCTCCTTCTAACTCATGACCTCTTTTTTTTCATAAGTTGCTACCACATGCATATTTGTACTTGTATATACATACATATTCCCAGATATAACCAGTTGAATCCATGTAATGTTACTTGTCTTAATATTAAGTTTTTATAGGTAAGTTGTCTTTCCAGCCATGTAACACATAATTTGTCAGCAGATACTTGTGCCAAATCCAGTTAAAAGAACTGGGATTATGTAAATGAATTAAGAAATCTCTCAGTTCTTAGAGTATATACATTCTAATGAAAGATAAATCAGTATTAAAGTGAGCAACATGCTAGGTAGTGCTGGAAGAAATGGTGCAGTAATTTTTTTTTTTTTGTCAGGAAGTTGGGTCATACTCAGAATAGCCAATGACAGGTTGACTAAGAAGACTGGGTAACATTTGTGTGAAGATGACTTATATTTTAGTTTGTATTTTTAGGTATCCATAGCCTGAGCATTCTTAAAGTATGATACAGTTATGATGTTAGTTTGAACTTTTTTTGAATTTGGTAAGTGGAATCAGAATATTTGTTAACAATAGTCATTAAATTTGGGATTAACTGATCTCTACTTGTTCAACCAGGCTTTTATTCTTACTTCATCTTTGCCATCTCTTTGTTACTTTGCCACAGATAAGCCTCCTCATTTTTTTCATTGCTCAGTTTTATTTTGTTCTTATAGCATCTATATTGTTACCATTGTAAACCTTGTAAAACTTGGAGCTAATGTAATCCTTTGTACTTACCAATAATTTTCATACAGAGAGTTTTACTTTTTTATGTCAAAAGAAAATGATCTGGCCCTCACCATCTTTGTCTAATCTGTCTTGATGCATTTTCTCAAGAATAGACTATCAGTTATTTTCATATTGCTTGGATACTTATGGATTAGCTAAAGCAATATATATATTAAACTTCAGAATATGCCTACTTGTACAAGTATGGAACGAATGGCCCCAGGATTAAGAGCACTGGCCACTCTGATTTCAGAGGATCCAGGTTCAATTCCTACATGGCAGCTCTCATCCATCTGTAATTCCAGTTCTGGGAATCTAGTGCTCTCTTTCTGTGTGCATCAGGCATGCACACAGTACATAAACATACATGCAGGTAAACACTCTTGCACATAAAATCAATATTTAAAAAGTTTAATTAAAAAGTTCTATAGAGAGGAGACTGTCAGTAGATGCTCATGTGTTTCCAAGTAATTGTAGAGAACAGATTTCCATTCTGTTGCCACAAGCCAAAAATAGAATTGGCTGATATAGAATACTTTGAGAAAATAAGCTTTGCTGTGAATAAATGCCAGCAGTGTTCAACCAGTCTGTCATTACCTGTTCATTTCAGGGTCAATCCACAGATACAGAAGTAAATTACGCCTTCAGTGTCTTGTGGACACTTGTAAGTTTTGTACTTTCTTCAAGAAGTAGTTTTATAGCAGTTAGTCCTTTATTGTGGCTGATACCTTTTGAAGAGGAAAAACCCAGCCTGTTACTGTTAGTTTGCTGTTTTAGAGCCTTATGGTACCTTGTTCTTGAAAGTTACTAGGATTAGGATTTGCTAGTTACCCTACTGGCTGCCTTTATTTCCTGTTTCAGACAACTTTACCTTTGATACTTTGACCTTTCTTTAGCCCATGCATCACATTTCTTAAGATTCAACTGTATATTTTAAATGATTGTCATTAGTCTGCTCATTACTTACTAAATTTGTCCTTTGGATTCTACTATATTGAATTGATTTATACTGGTATGGTGTGTCACTCTTGTATTTCACCTGTTACCAGATTTATTAATGCTGTAAAAATAACGTAAGGATCCTGTGTGTATCCTCTACTCAGTTTTCTAAAACTGATAACATTTTCTAAAGCTATTATTATATTCTACTAGAATATTCATACAGACAACTATCTTCAGATTTCTGATTTATCCTTAATTAGTTTTATTGTATTTAGGTCTGTAAAGTTTAATCACATAAATTAAAATTCACAGTCATGATACAAAGCAGCCAAGGACTCCTCCTTCTTCGTATTCATAGCCAGCCTGGCAAACACTGATTTGTTTGTTCTCTGGATCATTTTTATTTTTTTTTATTTTATTTTTTATTTTTGTCATTTCTAAAGTGTTATAGAAATGGAATTGTAAGTGTACAACCTTTTAGGATTATCTGTTTTTCATTCAGCATAACTCACCTTAAAAGGCTGTCGTTTTATTGTCAGTATTTTGTAGTCTAACTATAGTTTTTTTTTTTTTTAACATTAATCATTCACTAATGAAGGACTTCTAGGTTATTCTAGGGCCATTTCATAGATAAGACTACTGAGAGCATTTATTTATTTCTATGCATCATTTGTTTATTTGTATACATTTTACCATACACTTATTTATATGTGAATATAGCTTTTCTTTTTTCTAGGATAAATGATCAAAAATGCATTTGCTAGATTATGTGATAGTCACTTGTTTAATAATATAAAAAGTTGCCAAACATTTTGAAAGTGGTCATGCTGTGTTAATTTTTCTCAAGAGGTACCTAAATGTTCTCAGGGATCCCTGTAAGCATTTTATGGACCCACGTTTCAATTTTGGTAATTAGGTATCTAGTGGTGAAAAGTCAAAGTCAGTGTAGGTTTAATTTGCATTTCCCTAGTAAGCTGATAGTAACCTTTCTTGGTTAGATATTTGTTGTCTTTTGCCCATTTTCTCTCTAGGATATTTTGTTTCTGTTGAGCTTTCAATGTTGATTCAGTTCTAGATACTATTTCTTTGTGGGAATATGTGTTGTGCACATGTTTTCTCCCAGCCTGTAATTTTCTTTTTCATTCTTTAGTAGACTTTTACAGAGCTTTAAATTTTGATAACGTTTATTTATTTGTTTTTCTTTCAGTAGACTGCAGTTTAGTATCAGATCCACATTCTCTTCACTGTGGTTTCTGAGGCTGTATCCTATAATTTGTCCTACAAGTGTTATAGTTTATATTTTATATTTAAACCAGTGGTCCAGTTTAGATTAACTTTTAGTTAATGTGATACTCTGTCTTTGGGCAGGGCATTAAGACTATGATTGTTTTACTCTGCAGCATTTTGTTGAAAAGGTGGTCCTTCCTCCTTGAATCACCTTTCTGTCTTCCTTTTAGATGAGTTAAGCATATCTTTGTAGGTTTCTCTTGTTTTCCTACTCTGTCAGTTTCCCTGCAGATGCTGTACCCCATGCTACTGCACTATGCATCAGCAGATACCTAGTAGAGAAGTTCTCCCCCTGTTGTCTCCCATTTTCAAGATTATTATAGCTCCTTACAGCCTTTTCCTTCTGTGTAAATTCTAAGTGCTGGTCTTGCCTCTGTCGACAAGAAGGCTTATGGAACCTTGGCAGGAATTGTCATCTAATTTCTATCTGTTTAAATCTCTTAAATTCTTAAAATAAGACATTTATTTTGTGCTTTTGACATTAAGTTCTTTTGTTTTCTGGTTTTCTTATCTGCTAAGATTTTTGTTGCAAACTCATTTCAGAAATTCTGCCTTGGTTACACCACATAAGATCCTAACCCCCTGCTTCCCCCTCCTCAGTCTGTTCTCTTAAAACCTAGGCCTTTACGTATGCAAAACATGTTCCCTCATGCACTGCCCTCCACTCTTATATGTACTTAGTTTCCTTTTTGATTCTTAGGGTTGTCTGATTCTCATGCTGGTTTCTTTGATCCATTAGGCATCTAGAAGTAGTTGTTAGTACACTAGAGAATAGGGTTATTTTCACTTCTTTTATCCAAGAGAATACAGTCTGTTTGAGTCTTTTGTCAAGTATATCTTATATTGTGAATAAATTCATGAAAGGTATACATCTTAAAGACCATCTTTTATGCATTTGTTTCCAATGTGTGGGTCCACACATTGTCCAAATCGACTTTATCCTTTACTTTGAATCTATTTTCTCACTGTTCAAGACGCAGAGATCAGTAAATGCTTCTTAGTCCTCTGCTCACTTTCTCCATTTTATACAGTCCAAGATCCCTGCCCAGGGCATGGCCCCATTCATAATTAGGATAGGTCTTCTCACTCAGTTAATGTAATCAAGATTAATTCTCTACAAGCCTGATCAGGGTATGTGTGAATCTAGATTCTATAAAGTGGACAGTTACCATCACTCCAAATTCTTTGTGTGTTACCTTAGTTAAATCTTCAGGGTAAGCTGGACAGTAAGTGGTAGAAGTGGAATGGGATCCAACTGCTATTTGGTGCAAGGACCACTGACCTAACAAGTTACTGTACCAAATTTCTTTTTCACAATCTTTCGTCATGCTTTGGAAGTGTGAGTGTTATGTTTCTGCTTGTTCTGTTTGTCATAAATCAGTTATTTGAACACCTTACTAAAAATGTTATTTATGTGATAAATAATCATCTTTGTCAACCTAACTGGATTTGGAATAACACATTTCTGGGCCACTGAGAGTGTTTCCACAGAGGTTTAACTGAGGAGGAGGGAAAGATAGACCCAGAATATGGGCTACACCATCTAGTGGGCCAGGAACCCAGGCCTTATAGAAAAAAAAGGTCAAACAGCTCAAGTTTTCATCTTTTGTATTCCCTCCTGACTACTGTGGGTTCAGTATGTGTGACCAGCTGCCTCATGATGCCATCACAGGTTTTTCCTGCCATGATGTGTATTTTGTCACAGCAATGAGAAAATTAGCTAATCAACCGTCCTCCACTTTCGTTTAGCTCTGTTTAGTAGTACAGAGTCCTCATTTTCCCTCTTTTACTTTATTCCTAGATTTTAATAAATTTGTGATAGTAGAATTTTTTAAATTCCTGAGTGTAGTTAGTTTGTTTTGCTCTTTGGGGGCCTGATACCCAGCTCCCAAATAAATACATGGAGACATATTATTATTTATGAATGACTAGCCTTAGCTCAGTTTGACTCTATCCAGATTTTCTTAAATTATCCCATCTACCTTTTGCCTCTGGGTTTTCACCTTTCTCTATTCTATATACCTTTCTTTACTTACTCCACAGCTGGCTGTGTGGCTGGCACCTGGCATCCTCCTCTCCTCTTTTTTTCTCTCCTCCCTCTTCTTATGTTCTTCCCTTCCTGCTTATTCTTTCTGTCTGCCAGCCCTGCCTGTTCTTCTCTCCTGCCTAACTATTTGTCATTCAGCTCTTTATTAGACCAATCAGGTATTTTAGACAGGAAAAATAACACAATTTCACAGAGTTAAACAAATGCAACATAAAAGAATGCAACACATCTTAGCATCATTAAAGAAATATTCCACAGCATAAATATAACACATCTTCAATTAATATTTTCTAACACTAGAGTATTATAATTAACATCTCTTTAACCTTAACAGAATAGGAATAATACACTTTTACTTTCTAGCATAAGTGTACTTGCTAATGATTGAGTTAAAAAAAATAGTAATGTAATTTTTAAAATGTGGCTCTTTAATTTGATTTTTGCTAACCAGCCACATTCTAAATGGATCAGTCACAAATTAGGTTATTCCCAAAATATTTTGGCAATGTATTCTTTATAGTTACTGTTATTGATTTAATATTACATTAATATATACAGTAGCTTTATATTTTATTAATTTAATATAAGCTTTTCTTTGGGGTAGAAATGAGGATGAAACTTTTCTACCCCAATTTGTGTGTGTGTGTGTGTGTGTGTGTGTGTGTGAGAGAGAGAGAGAGAGAGAGAGAGAGAGAGACAGAGAGACAGAGTGTTTCTGTCTCACTAACTCATTCATGTACTTTAAGGTTAGCATGGGGACCTGATGAAATTCACCCATTTCCTAAACTACTTAAATCTGGAAAAAGATTTTGAATTAGGTAGAGATACATTTGAAACATCTCTCTCTGTCCCTCCCTTCCTCCTTCCCTCCCTACCTCTCTACCTCCTTCCCTTCCTCCCTCCACTTCTCCCGCTCTCTTCCCCTGTGTGGGTATGGAGGCAGGTGGGTATACAGGTACACACATCCCAAGACAAATTTGTAGAGGTCAGCATTCTTTTTGCCTTCCACCTTGTTTGAGACAGGCTGTCTTAATAGTTTTGCCTTTTGAGTATGTTGAGCTTGCAGGCGTGAGAGCTTCCAGGTGCACTGGGATTGCAGATGTGTGCCATCATGCTCATCTTTACATGGGTTCTGGAGATGTTCTACTTGGGTCCTCACACATGCCATAAAGCACTTTACTCACGGAGCCAGCTCCTGGCTTGCATTTCAAGTTACAACTGCATTTATGAATGGCAAAATAAGCAAACCAAACTATTTATGGTTTTAAAATGTATTTTTATGATGTTAGGCAATTCCATTAGGATAGTTTTAACAGGACTTGGAATTACTCATTTCCTGTATACAGGGTCTTCTTTTACACAGAAGCTCCAATAATTATATAGTGTTCTCCCCTGATCTTCCCCTTCCCCTACCATTTCTTTCCCTTAGGTTAATGTTACTTTGAGTCAAATGTAAAACAGCTTTGTAATGTATGTGACTTAAATGGAAAATAAATTATTTAACCCGGACACAGAGTCTGAGATTTATGTAACTGTTGTTTGGTACAGCATGTCCTCAGGGATGTACACTGAATATTATCTACAAAGGTTTGGGGTGGGTGGTAGTAATAATAAATAGGTAACTTGTCAGAACCTACCATCATCATAACCCTTTCCTAAAGCATAGTTTTCTGCTACATTAACTGTATAGTATAATATCCGCATGTTAATTCCTAATATGTAGTTGAGTTCTGGTTCATAATTAGTTGGTATGTTGCATGAACTCAGTGTTTACAAGGCATTCAGATAGACTCTTCTTGTGTTTGTCCAAAAACTGCATCATTATTCTTCCCATTCTTCAATATCCTTTCTGGTTCATCATGTTTTTCTTTTTCTTTTGTATATCTTTGAGAAGATACCAAGTGGAAACTAGTGGTGGACAGTAGACAGTAGTGTAGATCACATTGAGATTTTATCTACGAGAAAACAGTTGGAAAGTACTAATTTTAGAAATCTAACAGATGAGCTAATTCAGTAATATTTTTAGGCATTACATGTAAGATTTAGTGACATGTTACTTAATAACCAGAAACAAACTGTTTTTTATTCTTTCTGTTTTCAAACAATCCAGTTTAACATTTTCTAAATTACCACATTTCTTACATTTATGAATGAGTACAAGTATTGTAGTGATTAATACCAATACAGTATTTATTTCTTGAGTTCTGAAACTTAATTTGGCTCCTTTTTTCTATTCCTGAAAAATAGTTGTATAACATAACAAATCATCATAGAATACTGAGTAAAAAAAATCCCTGATGGGAGATGTCATTCTGTATATGTTTCTCATACTGGTTAATAATAAAGCACTGTTGGCCAATAGGAAAGGAAGATAGGAGGGACTAGGAGACAAGGAGGAAATAGGAAGTAGGAAGGAGGGTCAAGATGGAGAGTCTGGAGAAAGCAGTATGCCGCTGGCTCCCCGGTAAGAGAAATACATAGATCAGCAGAAATGGGTTAATAATTAAGGCAGAGCTAGCCGATAAGAAACAAGTAACCAGGCCAACAGCATTGTATCAAATACAGAGTCTCTGTGTGTTATTTGGGGCTGGCGCAGCGGCAGGACAAGACCAAGCGGCAGGCAGAAAAACCGTACTCGTTACAAATGGCGCCCAACGTGGCGCCAAATCCCTAAGAAGTTTTTCATTCTTTTTCACACATACAGTCATCAGCAAAACCCTAGAGTTAATTTATTCCTGAGTTAACAAGACTTGCTGTCAAACATCAGTCCCAGTGGTTTGATGATAAAGATTTCTCAATTACTTTCAAAATGGGACAGAGCAATAATATATAGCATTTGCATACTTCTGCCCCCATCTGACTGTAATCAAAACAGTGTCATTGGATATGATGCTTAAAAAAAATGAGGAGCAATGTACCCTGTGTATTCTCCATTGTTTGACACAGAGTAGAGACACAGATGACATGAATTGAAGCAGTAATCAGGTGAGGTTTGAGTATGTGTTTAGTGTGATTTATTTCATTGTAAGGTTTATGATTGAGTGTTTAATAAACCATTTATCCATTGGACCTTACAGAACCTGTAAAAGTCACCTGAAGCCTGGTATAACCTAAATCTGTGGGTGAAACACTGGAAAACACATGAAGCCTACACAATTTTTGAAGAAACTGTGCGCATGTGTTTCTGAGGAAGGATGTTTGTTAGATATGTAAGGTTGCTTCTGTTTTGTAAGGAGGGGGAATACAGTGATAGCCAAATATAGTACCCAGTTAATAGACTTAGTGGAAGGAGGTATTAAAAAAAGAACCAATTTGAAATTACAGTGTTAGAGACTTTATCAGACTATATTTTGTATAAGGGACAGGGAGGGCTTTTCTTATGTATATGAGTTGAGATCTTTGTGTGTGGGAGTGTTGGATCAAGACAGGGTCCCTCTGTGTATCCTTGGTTGTCAGGAATTGTCTGGAACTCTCATTGTAGACCAGGCTGGCCTAGAGCTTACAGAGATCCACATGCCTCCTCCTTGGTGCTAGGATTAGAGGTATATGCCACCACTACCTGGCTGTTAGTTGAGGTCTTAAAGTAGGAAGTATTAATAAAGTATAGACATTGAAAGTGACCTGTACTGCCCCGTCTCTGGGAATGTCTCCCCAGCCATTGTGAGATGAATAAAGGGGTAGGAAATGAGAATGGAGGAAGAGATCAGATGGAATGAGTAGGACCCTCTCTGGGCTATAATCAGTTATGATTATGATTTTAGTTTTGATCCTAGCTTTGGGAAGACTGTAAATGTTAAAGCAAAGTATACTTTTTATTAAAACAAAACAAAATAGAAAACATTTCATATGCAGAAGAGTTATCCTGTCTGAGGGATCATTAACAATGTGGAAAAGGCAAGCCCCAGAGAAGGTGATAGGTTGAGTAGAGGACAGTGGTGAGATGCTCAGATCTCACCACTGTTTTGAGCATGTTATGTGTATATATACATATCACATGTTACTCTGAGATCAGAAATCTGGAGACAAGTTGAGTCCAAGTCCCTATTCCTATAGCATTCCTAGTCTTAGGAGCACTAGGAATAAACAGACTGGGAAACAAAGTGGCTTGAAGTCATTTTGACCAGTGTGAAAAAATAGTGTTACTCGGGTGGTGTTTTGTTTTTTTTTTTTTGTTTTTTTTTGTTTTGTTTTGTTTTGTTTTGTTTTTTAACTCAGGTGGTTTTTAGTTGATAGACAAAGGCTGAGGATGGCTCCCACATTAAGGACTTAATATAATGTGTGATTTTAAAATGTTACTCTCAGACAAAATTAGAATATGAACTAAAATTGAGGTAAAAGTGTTATCTCCATGTTAACTTTGATCACTGTTTTATGTACAAGAACAGTCTTGTCTTAAGAAAGGCACTCAAGTATTAAAGAGCAATTTGACATCAAATAATTAACTCCTTGGTACAGTTCAGAATAAAATAAGCAAAAATGTTGGGCTGGAAATATAGTTCAGTAGTAAACCACTTGCCTACCAAATGTGAGGCCCTAAATGCAATTCCAAGCACTGCAAAAATAGACAAATAAAATTATATATGTTAGACTGTATAAAGTGGATGTTTAAAATAGATAACCTAAGTTAAACAGAGGGAGATATTTTACCTATTACTGATACTTCCCGGAAACATTTCAAAACAAACAAACAAAAAAAATACATGGAGAAACAAAGCTGTATTGTCCCACAAATAAGAAACTTTAATTCATAAATTATAGGATGTATTTAATACTATTACTGTATTTTCAAAATGAGGAAGCTATAGTGTTATTTTTTAAGTTAAATTGTTATTACTACTTTTGTTGCATCTTTCCCATGCTTTCTCAAAAATAATTTTAAGTATATTCTTATGGAGATTTTGTATGCAGCAGTGTTTATTCTTATTGATGGCATAATCCACATTCTGTTTATAACTTGTATGGTCTTTTTAATCCCTTCTTAGTCCCTGAAAGTTGACTTTGTGAAGATTATATATATTCAATATCTCAATTATTTAAAAATATTATAATCCTCAGTGTTTATGTAAGAGCAATATTAGATTCATTTTGTATATTCATTAACTTTGACACCTGACTTTTGGCAGGTGGTTTTGGAATGTATGCTTAAAAAAGACCTCATTTATAATAAGGTCACTCCCACATTTCACCACTGGAAGATCGATGACAAGAAGTTCGGCCTTACCTTTCAGAGTCCCGCTGATGCCAGGGCTTTTGATCGAGGCATTCGAAGAGCTATAGAGGATATTTCTCAAGGTAGGTTTTTCTTATTATTTTCTGAATGTTTATACACTATATATATGTAGTAGGTGTTTTTTTGTTTTGTTTTTTTTTTTTTTCCTTTAATGTTGACCTAAAGTAGTTTCTGTCCTTTAGTGAAGTAAGCTTTTATGTTATGTGAGAAAGGACACAGTGAGTAAAGAGGAATGGTGAGTAAGAAGGCTGCTTGGCTTATTTTGTTTGTCAAGGAGCAGTTGACTCCAGTTGAATGTTGTATTGTGAAGAGAGAGCCTGTCAACAATATTATGTCATGGTATATATTACACTCTTTTCTCTTTAATGTGATATAAAGCAACCTTGTAATACTCAAATATATAGTAGACTCTAGATACTCAGTTATAAAACTCTATTATGTTTTTGTTGAGATTTAGCAGAGACCTCAATCTCATCTGTCCCTTTTAAGATCTTACCATTTTGTCAAGTGATGATTAGCCCCAAACATGAAGATTTTAAATGAAGAATTTTTTTCCCCACAGTTCTGGTGTGAGCTTATGTAAACTAAAAGAGATCACATTTAAACCCATGGTAGTGAATATATATAATTGAGAAGGAGAAGCTTTATTTATTTATTTATTTATTTATTTATTTATTTATTTATTTATTTATTAACCAAACAAACAAACAACTTGCTAAGAGTAACTGGATAAAACTGCGATAATCCTCAGTGTTGTTAAACATGCTTGTTAGCCCTGTGCTAACTGAGGCAGGAGGGTTGAGAAGTCAAGATCTTCCTGGGTTGAACTGTATCATGAGACTGTATATGAAAAAGCAAACAGACAGAAAGTACAAGGTGGTATTTTAGAAAAATTTGAAGAAATAAACTACTTTGAGTAAAGTAGACACGAGCTTGAAAATGCTTACTGCTGAGTATGTTTTGATAGTGTATGCAGCTGTTTAATTTTGGAATATTTTCTAAAGCTCCCCAGTTGATTCTAATTGTTTAGCTAAGTTTTATAGAACAAGTATCTTAAAGAGAAAATCATTCCTAACTACTAAAATTAAAGTGATATATCTTGTATTTTAAAATGTTTTTATAAGCCCATACTTACGCCTTTGTAAGAGAATACTTCTTTTTCTGAGATGGAGTAAATCAGGTTCACACTGTTGTACCAGTTTATGTTTAAGGAGGAAATGCACACTTTCCTCGCCAGGTTACTGTTGCCATATTCAGCCTGTCTTGTTAAGCACTGAATATCACTATCATCAAAGTTCTCTGAATTTAATAAATTTCTGTCACTTATTTTTTTTTTATCCCAACAAAAAGCTCCTTTTTACAAGGGCTTCATTTCTTTTCTTCATACTAGCTATGTCTAGAACATAAATGCAGTATACTCTACCACTACACATTAATTTATTGTAATGCAAGACACTCAACACCATAAAATCTTATGCAGACATGGGTATACACAAGTCATTCATTGAGGCCTTGACTGCCTATGGTGAGTTAAGACTGACTTCTTTTCAACTTGAGCAACTTTAATTTTGATTTTTGAATGCTTGTGTTTCCTTGATCAGACAATTCAAAAATACTGAATTAATCACATTCTGACAGCACTTAAAACAACCAGAGAAATATAGCACAACCAGTGTGCTTAGCTGTAAAAGAAAGTAAGTGGAAATTTGCCAAGAGATGATGGAAGCAGTCACTTTATTATTCTAACAGGAACAAATACAAAAGTCTGGTATTTGAATCTGTCGCCAGGCAACCTAGAAATCAATCTCTGATCTTTGTAATGACATAGTCAACCATTTTCTGCTAAAATCTAAGGGTGTGTGTGTGTCTGTGTGTATACACATACATATATATACATACATACATACATACATAATACATACGTACATATATATCTTATGCTTAATTAACTTTGACCTCTTTCTTTTAGGGTGCCCAGCATCAAAAAATGAGGCTGAAGGAGAAGATGATTTACAAGTAAGTAGTTTGGCTTGAAAGGAGTTTCAAAATATAAACAACTTTAGGAAGACACTAGAATTCATGTTAGCAACTTAAAAATTTCAAAGGCGCTGTATTTACCTAGGTCTTCTGATAAATGGAACCACTACCTAGAGTTTGTTTTTGTAAGGAATTGGCTCATGAAGCTGTAGAGGTTGGAAGTCTGCTACCTATAAAGTGGGCAGGCTGGCAGTCTGGAAGCTGGATATCATGCTGCAGCATTGAACTGGATTTCCAGTCCCCTTGCCTTTTTTCTTCAGGATATCGTCTATGTAGATGAGGCCTCACACTCCGAGGGAAATCTCTTTTACCTTCTGTGTATTGATTTAAATGTGACTTGTACAACAGAAGAACATGCCAATGGAAAATTTGGCTTAATGGTACTTTAAATTTGTAGAGATTATTTACTTTTGTGTGTCTATGTTGTCCCCAAATTTCTGACACAATTTCTGACATGGAAGTTGTTTTAAATGGCTGGGCTTTGTGGAGATGTCTTATACAGTAAACAGTGTGTGAGCAGGGATGCTAACTTCCTTCAGGTGAGTAGAGAATTGCGTGTAGGTGCTTGGAATAGGATACCCAACCTCCCCCCCCCCCCCCCCAGCTCAGGTCCTCTGGAAGAAGAAAATACCAGTACTGTGAACATGTCCCCAGTTTGTGTTTGTTTCACTGTCATTTTTAATGTTTTTCTAGCTATAGAAGACATAACACTAGCAATAAAGAGTATTTACAAACTTAAAAGTACTTTTAAGCCGAATTAACCTTTCATTGGAACGTTCTGTTATCTAAGCCAGGACATGGATTGATTTTTCTGTAATATATTTTTTGCCAGATGTGTCTTGACAATTTTATTTCCTGCCTTATTGTTTCAGCACAATTAATTCATTGAGGTTGCTTAAGTAGAATATTACATACTAGTGGTGTTTCTAGACAAAACTCTTAGAAAAGTACAGAAATTAAAACTTAAGCATTAAAGCACACTCCTTTAATCTGAGCTCTAGATGGCACACAGGTCTGTGTGAGTTCAAGGCTCGTTTAGATGACATAGTGAGTTCCAAACAGCCAGGACTACATATTTAGTGAGACCCTATCTTCAGAGGAAAAGGTGTATGTGAGGGCATTAGTTTATTCTTAATCAAAAGTGTACCTGAGGAGATCTGCTGGACAGAATACAAGTTGATTGTAGCCAATTCTAAAATGAGCTGGCACTAGAAACACTATATAAAAGTATTTGTGATTGTGTTAGGGCAAAAGAATTGAGCAATTTTTTAATACTTTATAAGGCAATCAAATCAGAGCATATGATTTTTAGGTACTACGTATTTACATATGTTCATATGTATATATTTACTAATTAAGGTTTTGTTGGATATCATCTATCCATACATTATTCAAAACTGATTTGTGATAACTTCAAGAATAAAATTCTTGAACAAGTGCAGTGTAGTGCATTTCTTTGCTTGTAAGATAAAATTGAACTTTATTGAACTGCTTAGTTACTTACCTTAGGATTGTCCCTTTACTTGCTAGCATGTGCCCAGGCTCTTATAGCATTGATAGTGGGAACTCTGAGAAGGACTTTGAGTATAAAAATAAAAAAAATCTTCATGAAAAATGATGAGCCAAAGTCTGAAAAGATCAGTTTGAATCACACTAAGATGAGAGAGGCAAGCAGGATAATGGGACTTTCAGTGTCAAACAGTGGGCACTGAGAAGAGGGAATAGATTGGAAAGTGGCTGGGAAGGCTCACATGTTTACAGAGTCATTTTAAGGACTGAGAGAGTTACCCTGTATCAATCTGTAAATCACAGGCAAGGGTGTAGAATGTTGTAGTACATAAATATCAGGTAAAAGGAAAAGATACATTACACTTTTTTAAAAGTGACTGTTTCACTGCTAGAGTACATTTGTATTCTAAAGTATTAACATTCTTTTTCAAAAGTATAGGGAAAAGCATAATCCTTAAAAAAAAAAAAAGAAATTAACAACATAAAAATAAACTTTTCTCCTGGTTCAGGATTATCTAAAATGTTAGTTTGATTTCCATGATATGTAAGTAATACATGTTTTATTATACATTGTATGCATAACACTTTTCAAACACTTGTTTGGTCCTTTTTCACATCCAAATGATGCTTTAGTTTATTACTGGCTGAGACCTATCTAAGTGTATACTTAGAATTCATCAGTTGTTGCTCAGCTCACAGAACAGAAGTACAGAATTACCACAGTAATACTGGGCTATAAAACCATTCTGTATTTGTTCAAATACATAGTTTAAGTAAGGTTTATTGTTTTGAACAAGAAGTTTTGTTGCTTCCTTGCTGTGCTGCAGATGGAACCCACAGCATATCTTATACTAGTCAAGTGCTGGTACCCTGAGCTATATGTCCAGCTTTAATTTAGAATAACCAAGTGACTTCTCAGTTAGGCTAAACTTTAGTAAAAGGTAACCGAATCAAAGAAGTTATCATTAAAGATATAACCACCTTATAATTACTTTTGTTTCTACAACTCAGGCTTATTTAAATTTTATCTTGCAAGTATCCCAATCAGCTCTAAGGCTGATACTATACCTAATTTATAGTAAAATGTTGGTTGACCATTTAAATTTTATATCCTATTTTAATAAGTGAATCAGAACCTCTATTTTGCGCCTCCCAATTTTCAAATGTATTTTGACAAAAAATGTTTGCTGAGTAACAGTGTTTAGCCAACTTTGTTTCCACAATTTAGCGTTAATAGTCTTAATAGTTTGGCACAGCTATTAAGAGAATTAGGTCACAATGTGAATTCACTGGGTTTGACATTGACGGCTTTACTTAGCAGTGGGTCCTCGGGTATATTTTAAACTTGAACTACTTGATTCCTGGTATAATGACTGCTTTTCACTTAAATGGTATCGCTGGATGTTACAGCTATTTTGTAATTTAGGAAAGTGAATTTTGGAGAAATTAATGGCTAGAGACTATGTGGTTCCAGAGCAAAAAATAAATAAAATCTAATTAAAATTAAAAATCCTAGTCAGTTTATGTAATATTTTAGAAGTAACATTAACAAACTCTTCAATTAAGAAACAAAATATATATCTTGAACCTTTAAATTTGCTAGCATTATAATTATTATTTGAAATTATTTTAGGATAATGTAATAATTAGAGTCAGTAAAAGTACTCAGTCATTTCTACTTGTCAAAATCTCTTCTTAAATAATTACATATTAATGGAGAGAGTAGCAAATAATATAATCTACACTGAAAAGAATGGAAAAACCTAGGACTTTTGTTTTATAGTGTACTACATTTCACTTACATAACATTTATTTTATACACATTTTTGTTTTCAGTGTTTTCAAATGGTGTCTTAAATGACCATCACTAGTCCAGTGTATTTCTGCCTAAGTCTCTGGTGGTTGATGGTTTAAGTGTCTGTAAGTCATTAGCAAGTTCAACGTGGTCATGGACCATTGTTCATGTTTCTGTTCACTATATCACCAATATAGTTTTTACTGTGTGCTTTTTAATTTACAAATTATTATATTTATTTGTATTTTCTTTCCAGTTTCTTCCATCATCAGTGTATTTATATTATTGTCAGTGTAATTAAAGGCTTTATCATTGTATTTCTATGAAACAGTAGCTTTTCATTTCTTGAGTTATTTTTAATAAGAAGGTCTGTACTCATGAAGTTTAAGTGTTCTAAATTTCTTGTTATTTTGACATGGACTCCTAATCATGTACTTTGAGTCTAGGGATTTACCTTTCATAGCAATGGTAATGGCATAGATTTACTAATTGTGCTGAAGTATCTTTGTTGATGCTGTTCCCATCAGACCACTGAAGAGGACACTTCCCGTTCCCTAGTGAAAGATCACCTTTTCCAGCAAGAGACAGTTGTTACCAGTGAGCCTTACAGAAGCTCAGACATAAGACCTTTACCCTTTGAAGATTTGAATGCCAGAAGAGTCTACTTGCAAAGCCCAGGCAACCAGGTGAGAAAATGTGTACTGTTCATATGTATAGTATATTTAGAGAAACTGGGATGCTACAGAAGAACACCAAAATCCTCTGCTCTTTTCCAGGTTCAGGTTAATCAAATAAAACTCAGAAAGAGTACTGATTTACAGTTAATGTTAGTCAGATGAGCTTGGGTGCATTCAGCAAGATATGACCATAGACAGATTAATGCAATACTCTGTAAAAGGGCACAGGGATGTGGAGGAGTGCAGGGACAGAATAGCTTAGTTCAGGCTGTTGTGATACAACATGAACTGGGTGGCCCTACTGCTCTAGCAATTAGACTGGCATGGTAAGCGCCTTTTTTTTTAAGCTGGCCAACTTCTGCCTTCTTGCCATGTCCTCATGATAGAATGATAGAAATAAAGACATTTGATGGCTCTAACAAGGACAGTAATTCTGTCAAATCAGAAGCTCTTTTCTCATGACCTAACTATCAGACAAAGGCTTTACTTAGAGGGAGGCTAGAACTTCCACATTGGATTTCAAGAAGAGCTGTGCAGAACAAAGGTGGGTGTGTGTGTGATCTGGTAGAAAACCACACATACTAAAAAGAAGAAAAAGAAGAAGAGAACTGCCACCAGATTATTCAAATACCTTGGATTTTATCTAGTGAGTTTTTCACAAATCTGGGTGCACAGTTGTGTACTGGGTTATATAAGAAACCATAGACAAAAACAGATTGCCAATTTTACTCAAAAACCAACAATTCAAAGTAATCTTCCATTTTCATTCCCACAGGTAGTTGGCATTTCCTGGGATATTTGATATTACTCCACCTCTTTTATATTGAAGTAGTCACTTAGAAGTAAATAGTATTTTTTGCGTGTGATTTTAAGTTTTACTTCCCTAATTGCTAGTGCATTGACTGATTTCCTTTGTTCATTGACCACCGAGGAATTCTCTTTTTTTAAAAAAAAAAAAAAGCTTTACATGTCTCATATTCTCATATTGAGTTGTCTGGCCTTTTCTTACTGATTTACAGGGATATTCTTTGCAATATTCTGGAACAACAAAAGTCCTTGTTAGATAAATGCATTACCATATCTCTATAGTTTAGTATTCTTGTCTATAAATTGGGTAATGCCAGAATCTATCTCCAGAAGTTATGAAACCACATTGTCAAAATGTGATATAAAGCATGTAGGGAAATTATTTTGTTAAGAAAACAAGTATTATTCCTAGTCTCATAATTGAAGTGTGTCCTGATTGCCAAGATTATAGACAGAGGTAGACAGGTAACTGTCTCATTTAGTAGGAATTAAATATGATGGGCTTGTTTCCTTTAAAGCTGTACATTTATTTGATGAGAGGTTAATATACAAAATTATGGGTTTGGTAGTGGTGTTTTCATGCTTACCAAGAGTAAAATACTCTTGTGTTCAGCACAATGGGGTTAGGATTCTGTGCCGTTTGTATTTGGATATAATCTGAAAGGCATCATGGAAAATCTTTCCCCAGTAAGAATCTGACCCTTAGTTTGCAGAGCATAAATCTCATTTTTTTTTTCAAAATAACTAAAATTAAAGTTCCCTTTCCAAGATTCAGATATTAAGTTTAAGGAAATTATACATAAAAATGAGAATGCAAAATGTGAACCACCCAAAGGATTATAGAAGCAATGGTAGCTCATCTTAGCACACACCCTGCATATAATAGGTCATGATTTGGGCTACCACTAAAAATGTCTCGGAATTAATATGGTTTGGATATTTAGTTTCCTGCTTCAGAGTTAGTTTAATGTGTCCTTTTCTACATCAGAGAAACTACCTTTTCAAAAGGACTGGACAGCTGCCTCGTTAAACTATAAACTCTAGAATGTTACCTTACTTGTAGCTACAAAATTTAGCTGCCATGTTTATAAATTCCCCCAAAAGACACAAGGCTGTTTGGTTAGACACAAAGAGTCTTATTTCTCAGTATAGTGCAGTAACATGGCCTTCATTTTCATTTTGGTCCCCTTGTTTCTTAAAGCCAGATTGGCGTTTGCTCAAGTGTACAAAGTGGCCTTGCATTCTAGAGCTTAGATCTATAAGGACTAGCTCATGTAGTATTTGAAGGAGCTATACAAGCTGCCAGTTATCTGTGGCTGGTAAGGTCATAAACCATAGAGGAGAATCCCTACTACCACTTTCCTAAACCTAACTGAATTCTAAATATTTATTCTTATGCCAACAGAGAAGTGTAGCTCTCAGCCCTTGTCAAAGAAGCTCCCTTCTGCAGCAGAGACCATCATAGAAAACCACAACTGGTCAGAATTCAGAGGACAGCTGGTCATAGGGTGTTTATCTCTAATTGATACATTTACAATGCAAAATATAAACACAGCTTATATAATTAAGGCTTAGGAAACATGGAAGAAAGATTGAAGAGCCAGAAAACTAGGACATGTATTGTGAGATAGTGTTTTCTATATATGAAGGAAAGCTGCGCCTGTGAAATCTCAACAACATGTTACCTAAGCAAGACCTGACAACTGAACACTAATTGACATGTCAAGATACAAAATATCAGGTGTATGTTTAGAGCTATTTCAGAAATTTACCCATAAATGCCCTAACCCTTCACCGAAATTTGACTTTTTTTTTTTTTAATGAAATTAATGTCAGCAACTTTTGAAACACAGTATTCTAAAAGTACAATCTAAAGGTAGACTGCTGATTTGTGCTGAGGGATGACAGCAGGAAAATAATAAAGCCCATTTTATAATTAAACCATTATGATTCTTTAAATGCAGAAAGCCTTTTATGTACAGTGAAAAGACTGCCATTCATAACACACAGTAGTCATGGGTCTAAGCAGGGTGTTTTAGGCAGTGTCCTTGGTGTGCAGTGATGACATGTACCATGCAAAACTGGCTTGTGTGTATCTAGACATGGGTCTGCCATAAAGTGGTAATGTGGGCACAGTGCTGTCAGAATTACCCCAGGTTGATGATGTTTGGTTTTGAACCTCCAGCTGTTAGCTTCTTAATTTTGTTTATTATTTCAAATCCCACATTCAGATATGTGACCTCATGAGGTCACTATTCAGTTTAAGAAGATGCAAGTTAGACTACATAAGTAATGTATGCCTTGTACACAGGGAATGTATATTGGTCAGTAAAATTGTAAATAGCTGTTAATGGTTGATTAAATTATTTAAGTACATCCTTTCGTATCAAACCTCATATTGAGTAATAAACCTAGGTAATTTTGCTTTGTGTTCTGAATGCCAATCCTTTTTTGAAGTTTATCTGTGGCTCCTTTCGCGCACATACACGTGTGTGTGTGGGTGTGTGTGTGTGTGTGTGTGTGTGTGTGTGTGTGTGTGTGTTTTAATAAACAATTTTAACTTAATGTAGTGTCTGGGTTGTATTTGCTGATGTTACTTAGCAAATCTCTCTCTGAAAGTTTTGTGGCTTTTGTCCTTAACACACTCCCCATGTTTTCTTCTGTAGTGGACCTACAAGTGTTTTTATTCCCTACACAGAACTGATTAATAGAGAGCCTCCACTGTTGGTGCACAGTGCTATGTGTGCCACATACCAAATATTCCCTGTATTAGAGCCTTTCCTGCTGGTTCATAGTGTCCTGAGTGTCACATACCAAGTTTACCTTTATGTCAGGGTCTGCTTCTAGTGTTTCTGATGAGACCGGTTGCCACTTTGTTGATTTCTGTACCTGTACCACATTGTCATCTTTATTTCAGAATTTCATCTCTGTAAGAATTGTAAATATACAAAAGTATCCTAATTTTGCAGCTTGTTGAGTTTGATGTAAAAAACAATTTTTTTTGTTGTTATATTTGTTTTGTTGTTATATTTGAATTGTTTTGAATCAGTATATTAGCTTAGGGAAACTTTGATCTCATTCATGAATATGATATACCCTGCTATATAGTACTTCCTCTATTTCTCTTAATATTATATTTTCTTCAAGAAAAGAAACTATGTCAGATTTACTCCTTTTACCATTTTGTTGTCATTATGAATGGAATCCTTTTGAAAAAGTATCTTCTCTTGCTTTTGGGCTGACAAATTATCCTAAAGATAATAGAAATAGCATGTCTTCCTGGTGTTTTCAAAAACAGTACTTAATTGAGGTATATATTTTAACACCTTTGTTAAGTGATTGAAAAGCAAAGGTAACTTTTTGTCTTTGTACTTACAGATCACACGAGAGAACAATATTTATATCCATTAACTTGGATAGTTTCAGAATATATATGTGTTTATATGGGACAGGTATATGTGACATTTGAAGTAGTAAAATAGGGACAATAAGTAAAAATGGTTATCTTTACTTTTAGTTTATTCCTAGAATAAAATAATTATTATAGGAACTTTGGGAGTTTTGTCTTCTTCTAGCACTGTTAATTGAAACTAGGGGCTTTGTGTGTGCTAGGCAACTGCTTTACCCAAGAGCTATAACCCCTTGGCCATTAAGACTATATATTTACTATTTAACTTGAGGTCATTATATTATACCAAGAAGTTTTCCTTTTACTTCTTTCTCTATAATGCCTCTATTTATTGTTGTTTTGGTTTAACAAATAGTTTATTCTGTATTTCCTTCATGGAATCTTAGCAGAACTTTTAACCCACAGTAGTTTCTTTCCCTTCTAATTCTTATATATTCTATCTGTAAACCTCATATTTTAAATGTAACACATGTGTATTGTTATTTTCACTTTACACTTTCATTAAGTGTACCAGGGTTTGGATCAGAATGTTTCAATAAAAGAATAAAAAGAATACAGAGTGAGTGAAATGCTAAAATGATGATCGATATGGGATTCATTATATTCTTTACTCTGTATATTTAATGTCACTATAAAATTCTAAAAAGTAAACTGATAAAAATTTTAACCATAAAATTTTCAGGTCTTAATTGTTCTTTACAACCCAAGCGAAAAAAATCTTATCAGGAGGAAATTGACTGCCCTCGTGACTTTTTGAAAACTGTACCATAAAATCTCTTGTTGATGTATTTAAGTTTGTTGTTTTAATGTATTTATTTACAAGATTGTGAAGTCACTACTACTCAGTTCAATAGTACCTCAAATCACTTCAGAAAACCACTGTGATTATTGTCCCTTTCACCAGCCCTCTGTCACCCTTAGCAGCCTCTGTTGTGACAAATTGACATTGATTCTTATTGCTGAGTAATACTCCACACACAGAAGCTCATCTCCTGGCCTGCTATGTTGTGTATTTATAGTCAGCAGTTAGTAGATGCTTGGGTTGTGCCTTGCTCCCTCCCATTGTTTTTGTTTTGACAGGATTTTACTTTGTAGGCCAAACTAGACTAGGACTCTAATTTTGTAGTTCAGATTATTCTTAAGCTCCAGTGGTTTTTCTTCCTCAGCCTCCAAAGTGCTGGGGTTGCAGGCTTGGGTTACCATCCCTATTTTCTATGTTATTTGGGTGTTTTGTTATGGGGGTAGAGGGGAGGTAGTTGCTTATTTGTTTGGTGTAAGATGCTACCTGCTAAGTTGGATTTTAAATGCATTTTTGCAACAAAAATTCTTTCCAAGAGTAAAGTGAGGAGGAAGTGATTCTGTCTATCTTTCCTTTTCTTTCCCTTAAGATTTCTTTATTTTGTGTGTGTGAATATTTTGCCTGCATATGGGATGCACATGTACACAGCAAATATGCATGTTTGCTTCCTGTGGAGATCAGAAAGCAGCTTGGATTCTCTGGAGCTGAGTTACAAATGGCTGTGAACCATCAGGTGGATTTTGGGAACCTAATCCAGGTTCTCTGTAAGAGTACCAAGTATTCTTAACTGCTGAGCTGTCTCTCCAGCCTGATTCTGCTTTTTATTAAAATGGGGCTTTGATGTTTGCTATGGGGAAGAGGCTTGTTAGGCATGATTTTGCAACCTATCAGGTGTAAAGACATGAAATGTATCTTGCACTTAGTTTTGTTAAAAGTAAGAAATTCATACTGCTATCACTTAAAATAGAAATTATTGGAATTTTAGATACCATTCAGTCAGCAAGGCCTAGACATTCAGAGCCGAAGTATGGAATATGTACAGCGGCAAATGTCTAAGGAGTGTGGGAGCCTAAAGTCCCAAAGTAGGGTAAGTAATGTTCATTTATCTCTTGTTCTGAAACAACAGCTCACCTGGTCCAAGTCTAATTTCCATTTGAGTGAAACATACACGAGACCTCAGTACATATTTGTTGCATCTCTCTAAATAAGCTCTATTCAGACAAACTTCCTCTCCAGCTATGAACCTGTAGAAATAGACAGTCGGTCCCATTACAGAATTGAGAAGCTGAAATGAAGATGTTATCGTTCTTTTAAGGCAGTCCAAACCCTAATAAACATTTCATTCCATTTTGGGACTTGGAATTAATGACCTTTGGTTTTGTGTTTGTATCTTCCTTCCCTTTTGAGTTGGTGGTCCTCCCTGCTGCCTCTTTACCCCTATTGCCATCAGGGTCCTAGACTACCATAGCGTCCTAGAATACCATAGCGTGGTCTGTTGCAGCAAAAGATTAGCCTTCCCTCTTAAACTGGGAACACATCTCAACCCTACCTTCAGAGTCAGGCTTCTTTACTGGAAAGATGGAGTATGCCTATAATTACACAGTGTTCTTGGCCTGTTTTTTAGAGACCCAGAGATTGAACCTTCTGTCTTCATCTGCCTTACTACTTTAGAACATGTTGGCAGCATTTTGCTTTATCTAGCCACGTGCCTGGTTTCCTCTCCATTTCCCAATTGGTTGCAATAAAATTACATTGGGAATTATTAACATTCTCTACTTTTACTTTGCTTAGCAAGTCTTTTATTATTGTGCATGTGCACATGTGTGCTTGTGCACACCCACACACGTGGTATTATAAGCAGCAAGAAAACTGCCACTGCTGAATATTGTTACATACAAGTTCTACCTTCCAAGTATATCAAACATGATTGGTCTTGTCACTTATATTTTCTTTCTTTCAGTGTCTAGTAGTGCATTCTTGTCCTCACCAAGAGGACCTTAGGCCATATTTCTACCAGTACTTTCTCCGAGGCTGACATGTTCATAAAACATTTCTAGTCAGAAGTCATTACCTATTACTACGTTTTTAAAGTGGCAGCCAGCTTCTTGGCATTAAAAATCTGTTAAACAGAATCAGTTAAATGGATCTTCTAGTTTAATGAATTGGTTCATACAGTAATGGGATACAAATCCAGGTCGGGTACATACTTATAAGCCCAGCTCCTCAAGAGGCTGAGGAAAGAGGAATGAGAGCACAAGACCAGCCTAGATCACTTTGTGAGACCCTGTCTCAACATACAAAGTGTAACTCAATGGTAGAGTGCTTGCCTAGCAGGCACAAGGTCCTAGGCTTAATCTGTAGTGCTAGAGTGAAATAAAAAACCCATTGGGTTGGAGATGGGGGGAAACTGGTGCCTGAGTACAAAGGCTTCCTGCTGGCAGAAGTTCGTCTTGCCATAGAGGGAGATAGTTTTAGGTGTTATCTGATTGGCTATGGTCTACCAGCTAAAGTGTTGATCTCATCCAAAACTTTGTCACAGAGTTCTTTGAATGAATCCCTAGATAGGATTGGTTGTTCCACCAAAATGACACTAAATTAACTGTCATAGTCTTCTCTGCAATTTTCATCTTGTCTAGGTCCCTTTGAAGTCAATCAGACATGTCAGCTTTCAAGATGAGGATGAGATTGTCAGAATAAACCCTCGAGACATCTTAATACGTCGGTATGCGGACTACAGACACCCAGATATGTGGAAAAATGACTTGGAGAGAGATGACACTGACTCCAATATTCCATTTTCTAAACAAGACAGTAAAAAATCAGACTATCTCTACCACTGTGGAGATGAAACTAAGTTAAATTCCCTGAAAGACTCTGTGGTATTTAAGACACAGCCTCCCTCGTTAAAATTTAAGTCAAAACGAAGAAAAGAGGATGGGGAACGTTCTCGCTGTGTGTACTGCCAGGAAAGGTTTAATCATGAAGAAAACGGCAGGGGGAAATGCCAGGATGCTCCAGATCCTGTTAAAAGATGCATATATCAAGTTAGTTGCATGCTCTGTGCAGAAAGCATGCTATATCATTGTATGTCAGACTCAGAGGGAGACTTTTCTGACCCTTGTTCATGTGACACTAGTGATGACAAGTTCTGCCTAAGATGGTTAGCCTTGGTAGCTCTGTCCTTCATTGTACCATGTATGTGCTGTTACGTCCCATTGAGAATGTGTCATCGCTGTGGTGAGGCGTGTGGGTGCTGTGGTGGGAAACATAAGGCTGCTGGGTGAAGCAGTCCAGGGCCAACATGAGCTTAAAATCTTCATCTCCAGGAATTAGCTAACTTGGATTTGTGGAAGCTGTTGGCAAGCAGTATGGAATCTTGCCTGGTATCATTGGGGCCATGCGTGGAGGAAACAGAACTCACCAGTTCTTGTGATTTACAGATGCTAGCCATGCCTGGTGTTTCCCTGAGTGCATGGCATGTTCTGGGACAGATCATAGAGCATTTGCTGAAGAAAGTCATTTCTGGTTATTGACTACAAAAGGTCAACATAGAATATGATCCAACTAAAAGGGATTAATTTTGGCATTTTTATATTTATGCACTAGATGACGGGACTGTTTAAAGATTTGAAATTTTTAGGACATTAACTAAAAAGTGCACTAAGGGACAGTTTATTTCAGTACAGAAAAGTTAATACTTGGAAATTAAAAGAGATAAAACAAGTGCAACTAAATCATTTATTAGTTGTTTTTTGAAAGCAGTTTTATGTATAAATAACAAATGTTTATATTTAACTAAATGTAAGGTACGAACTATGACATATTAAACTTTTCTTGCCCTTCCTAGTTGAGGTAGATGTGCATATATCTACCACCACATTCCATATATTTTGAGTATTTAACTCTAGTTAATAATGTTTGTATCCATGTGAAAGATTTGATATGTTCATCCTCATTTCTCTTTGGCTGCAGTTTATATTGAGTTGTTATCTGTACATTCTGGAAATCTAAACTTTAAAATACTCTAATAGCCTCAAGTGACCAACTTTTTTTTTTTTTAAGCACAGCTGTTAATTGTCTAATGTTCTGATGGAAACATAACACTTATTTTTATATAAAGAGACTGAGTAAATATAGACGAAAGTGAGGGTTTTAGTTGTTTTGTTTTTGTGGTATTCAACCGGCAAGTTGTTTTCTTTCAGAGTTTCCTCCTTCAAAAAAGACTTAACCTGCATTTATTAAAGGTTTTACAAGGCAGGAGCATTGACCTCTTGAGGTCTCCATTTATCATTCTGCTAAGCCAGAATGTGCATAGCTGTTTCACTGATTTTTTCATTTTAGAGCTTAATTCTCTGTGCTTATTATTACTCACATAACAATGATAACATTTTTCAGTTGCATTTTATTTTATTTCAGCTAGCCAGGAGCAAAGTTACTTTGCATAAAATGTATGCAGAACTCTCCCAGAAAAGTATTTAATCTGCCATCGTGAATGGAAGATCTTGTACATTTTGCAGAGCAATTGTATTATGGGATGTTTGATTTATAGAGTGGTATGGTATGTTCCAACAAACCTTTAAAAGTGCTTTGGGGTCAAATTGTCTTTTTTTAATGTTACATTAAAATTCTAACCATGTGAGGGACCCTTTGAAAATACTCCCTTAGGGAGGACAGTTGAGCAGTGTGCCTTTTTCCCCTTCCTCCCTTTTCTTTTCCTTAGTGTTTCTGAAGTGATAGAAAATCACACTACCATTTCAAGTTCATTCTGCGGGTTTCAGTGTCATTTCTGTACCGTTCATTTATGTGTCACACTTAAGTTTGTGTTAGCTTCTTTTGCCCCAGATCAAACTGAACAATGTATATATAACACTATCTGTCTGTAAAATACTTTTTTTAAAGAAAGCATTTATATTTATATGACAGCTTGAACTGACAACATTATGTATATAGATCATCTTGAAGTATTATTTCACATTGAAAAGAAGAAAAATATATTGATAACTATAGATGTTATGAAGAAGAGGTTATTTCTAGTTTTGTACTAAAAATCAATTGGATGAACTAAATCCAAAACCGGACACTGTAGCAGTAATTTTAAGTCTTATTTTTACTGTTTCTATATTTGGAGGCTGCTACACAGATGACCTTCACCCCTGATATTTTCAGATTAAACTTGGTTTCCTAGAGCAGACTGTTAACTTTCAAAATTCCTTTCTATTGCTGATATAGAAATACTGGTTTTCCTTATGAATGGATATTCATATTTGTAAGTGTGGAGTTTATAATTCAGGTTGGAGAAAGGTGTGAATAACTGAAGAAAATAACTTGCTGGCTATATAGGAAATGCCGTGGAATTGAACTGTGTATATACTTCTGGGAAGAACAAAATCATTTTTCTGTTAAGCACTAGTCACAACAGTGCATCTCCTGGTTCTGTACTGTATTTTATACGCTACATACATGCTTTAATGTTTTAATGTTTGTGCATTAATATTTTCAAGTTTGTTTAACCACTTTGCTGCTAAGATTTTGCCATCCTGTTCCCATTTTTTTTTCCTTTACAATTTTAAACATTTCTCTTCATTAAAAACTATGGTAATGAAATTGTTTTTTTTTTTCACCTTGGATTTTTGTCATTATCATATATGAATTCAAATCAGTCCAGAGAAGTAGCTGATGATGTATTAGTATTGAATCCCTTTGTGATCAGATGGACAGTTTAAATCCAATTCCCAAGCAGGTGAATTTAGGAATTTCTCATTTGATGTACAGATTTGGCACTGCCATTGGACATTTCCTTTAAAACTCCTTTTGTTGTCTAAAGTTAAGCAGATGCCTCAACAAAACAGTAAAAGTAAATGTTAAATCATCTGAATGGCATGACTAGAAAGAATTCTGCCTGGTGGGCCTATTTGCTCAGTGATTCTTGTGGCTTAGGGAAGCCTTTGATTTGTTGAGCAGGAATACTTGTGAAGTTCCAGTGCCACCTGCTGGATGATTTTAGACTAGCACCAAGAGATGGAGAGGGCCTCTGCCCAGTAAAGGGCCCACCAGAGAGACCAGGGGTAAGGAACAGCTCAAAGGAATGTAAATAAATCTTTCCTCTAATGCATTTTTTGGTTGCTGAAAGATTTTAAGCACTTTTTTCTTACATATCCTGTTTTAGAATATTTATTGAGACTTGGAACTGGCAGTCAAGCTTACATACTTACTGAAGCATTTATATAACCAGTTCCTGTAACTCAGAAGCCATTACCAAAATGGTATTCCTGTTTTATTCCCAGTGCCAGTCAGGGAGAATTTTTAAGAAATAAACATAATTGCCTGTATTTTATCATGACAACTCCAGAGAGTATGTGTGTTTCTGAGTAGATGATGATGATTATGATGATGATGATGAGACAGGGCTTAAAATTTAAAGGGAAAAACTTGAAACTACCTATTTCCATTGGTTATTCAGCAGTGCCTAAAATGAGCTTCTGAAATAATACAAATGCACTTTGAATTCATGTGTATAGTGCCATCTAATTCCTGGGGTGAGTCTTGCTTCTCTCCCCCCAGCCCTTCTCTCCCTTTAATTAAGTGGCACACAGGTATTTCTTAACACCCATGTCAGTCTTCAGAGTGCAGAAAACATGTGCTTTCCTCTGAATGGGCAATATAGAGAATTTTATGGATCTTCTGTTGAAATTGAATGTCTGATTATATTTGGAATGTGTAACTTTGGATTAATGTGTTTTAAAGTAATTTTAATTGTAGTCCGACAGTGCATTGAGCAAGTGTAACCTTTTTCTGAAAAATAACTTGGAGAACTTTAAGTTAACTGATAAAACAAATTCATCACTAAATGTTGCTCTTACTCTTGGTTTGGCTTCCAGAATCACATTTCTATTGGGGGAAATACTAGAAGTTGCTATAAATGATGAGAAGGCCATGTGTGTTTTTGGCTTGTTACTAAAAATATTAGGAACGTGCACACACTGACAAGCAGAGGTGATTTTTTTCCAAACAAAAAGTGGGAGGGGAAAGGAGGGAAGGAGCATTACAGGGGACTTTAAGGTTCTAGTTGCCTAGCAGCCTGACAGTTAAAACCCTTCAGTTGCTTTGGTACACTAATGTTATCTGTTGTACCAAAAGGTAAAATTGCAAATATTGTTAGCTTTTGAAAAATTTCTAGAATAATGTAGTCAAAAGCCTTTGTATTAAAGATACACAAGTTTTCGTGTGAACATTTCCAGTGTGTAGGATGTTTTGCTTTCTATTTTCTTGACCTCAGAAGTGCCTCACGTGTATATTACCCCCACTAGGAGCCTGACTGCATCCTCTCTAACGAGCAATGGAAGCCTGTTTAGCTGCTGTCCTAATGCATCTCCCCACATAGACTCAACTAGCTTGAGAGTTGTGAGTATATAATGTAAATATGCACATATGAGTTTGTAACTGCTTTTGTTCCATCATACCATGTAATTGGACGTATCAGATGGTAGACAATTTGTTTCAGTGATTTTTTTCCCCCTCCCCTGGAATTACCTGATTAAACCAATCATAAAATTTAAAAGGGCTTTTTCTTACTTCTTCAGAGCATATGCTGTGTAAGATGGTAATCACTGGAGAAGAAAGCAGGGGGACTGGGTGCTTTCATCTGAAATGTGGTTTCATTCTTCAGAGCCATATTCTCTAACTGAAAGTTCACCTACAGTTCGACTTCATGACATCACCCTTGATTCTAGATAATTGTTAGTTGTTAATTTACATAATTATGGGTTGGTACCCATGCTGCAGCTGCTGGAATTAGCCACCTTAAAGATGTGTGGCAAATGTTTAACAAACTGCGAACTGTGTAAGCATGCCTTTTGCGCGCGCGCGCGCGTGTGTGTATGTGTGTGTGTGTGTACACTAACCATTTTCCTTCATATTACTGCAAAAACAAGGGGGAACTGTTAGGGCAGTATTTATAGGCTTCCAGAAAGTTATGTTGTCCACATCAAGTCAGTACCAAATGTAAGAACAGTTTTATATGAGGGAAGTTGAATTGGGTTCCTGGCTTGCCATCAATATAGTGGTGTATGCAATAATACTCCTTCAGGAAACAGCTGGAGAGATGGCTCCATGGTTAAAGGTGCTTGTTAATTCACAATGATGTATAATTCTAGTTCCAGGGGATCTGATGCATCTTCTGATAATGGAGGACACGAACACATATACATACAGCATACATTCATAAGACATATACATATACATAAATAATTAAAATCTGTGAATATATAATAGGTAGAGTGAATTTAGTTAAAATTTACTGCTCTGAGATCTGAGTGTTAGATCCTTGGAAGTAAATGATCGTTCAAAACTCTATTTGTAATATTAAATGTAACAGAAATAGAACTTTCTATTGTTCCATGAATTGCCCATCATTTCTAATTCTTACTTAACTACAGTGCATGGATCCTCTTTCCTATGGAGGAGGTTTAGGCTTCAGAAGTTAAGAAGTGTTCCTAAGGTCCTGTGAGAGAACATCCTGGTCTGAACTCTGTTTCTGACCCTAAGAGTCATGTGAAGTAAGTGTTTACTCTAGAATTAGATCATAAGGGAGTCATTTTTCTATTACCCTTCATTCCTGGACCCACTTCAGCACTCTTACTGAGGCATGGAGTGTCCCATAAAGTAGGAATATGGAATTGCAGTGGAGCTCTGGGTAATCCTGAGGCCTGGCCACTGTGGCTGACCTTCTCTGTAAAAGCTGGACAAAGTCTAGTGTGGAATTACTCACTGACTTCTTTTTGCACCAAAGCACTGGTAGATACTTCCCCTTGAGGCAAAAGAAAACCTGTCAGCTCTCCCACAAACCTGTCCTTGGAACCAGAGTTGAGTGTATAGTGAGGTAAACCATGGCAACATTACTCTCTCTTCCCTCAAAGTTGTTGTACTAAGGAAGTTCACAGGCCATGTATGAGTAGGAAGGAAGGATGGGGCCAATTGTATGTAGCTTGGTCTAACTGTTTCCATTACTTGTTAACTCACACTGTCAGTTTGGAATCATCTACCTTTTTGTTTTTTTGTTTTTTTTCTTTAAAGGTTTGTTGTATCTTATATCTTTGTGTCCTCTATATTTTCTTACCTGTTTTTCTCTGAAAGTATTTTTTTAACCTTACTCTGTAGAGGAAGAATTCATAAAAAAGGAATTTTGACTGTATATTTTACATAACACACACACAAAACCCTCCTCCCCTTGTGTTTTTCTAAGAAAGGCCATATCAACGCAAAACACACTCTTCTTATGCCAAAAGAAAAACAAGAGATTTATTCTTAGCCAGATCTGAGTGAATGTAGCCTAGGAACATGGGTTCAGGTTACCCTGGATGACATACTCTGCTGTGGAAGTTACTGTGTAAGTTTTTATGGTCACAGAACAAAAGTTAAGTCACAAATGCAATCCCCCTATACACTGCCGGAGACCTTGGGCAGATGGTTTATAGTAGGAGGAAGCCATTGCTAAAGATCTCAGATGCTATCTGATGACATATTTTTAGCTTCAGGGTAGAATAGTTTGCTAAGTATATTCCAGATTATTTATGTATATGTATGTATATATGTATATATATATATATGTATATATATATATATTTTTTTTTTTGACGTGGAGGAGGCATGATAAATAGTTACTAAAGGAATTCAGGATAACCCAGATAATTCTCATACCTAGTATGCAAAATTACAAGTCTCCATGATAACAAAGTTCTAGTTGATTCATAGAATCTATGACACAGATGTAGCTTTTTTCAGGCAATGTCAGTTCATACCAAGAAGGCCTTTTGTGGGAAACCAGTGTTTTACTCTGCCTTAAAATTTAAAAGAACAGTGAATCCATGAGCTCCCTGCTAGTTTGTAGATCATATTAAAGTACAAAAGCAACATGCTTATAAATGATACTGTGTCCTTGTAAGAAGAAGATGGGGTGCATCATAACAACCTTCATTAAACTGCTCAACTGCCCAAGTGTGTCTCTTCCAGAAAGTTGAGGATGCTCCAGTTCTCAGTGATTGCCCTCATCCCTCAGACCTTTGTTCTTGTCTTCTCTGCCTCGATGGACCGCTGCACCGCTACTATCCAGTTGGCCTAGTTATCACCCTGAGCCTTGCACTGAGATGGGAGTGGTGTAAGGCTCAAGTGTGCACAGCTCCCATCTCAGAACAAGGCTCAGGTGTGCACAGCTCCCATCAGTTCAGCCTCTGGTGTGCACCATTCTCATTGCATTCTAGGTTCAGATGGTTTTTGTTTGGTTGGTTTTCTTTCCTCCACTTAAGTAAGTGCTTCTTGTTTCCATTCTTTCACCCCCTGCCCTGTCCACAATGACATTGAAGCAGTATTAAGGTCTTAAAGGAAGTCTGCAAGATTGGAAAGATGGCTCAGGGGTTAAGAGCACTAGCTGCTCTTAACAGAGGATCTAGCTTTGTTTCCCAGCACCCACATCAGGCAATACAACTGACTCTAACTCCAGTTCCAGAGGATCTGACACCGCTTCTGACCTTCGCGGGCACCTGAACACACGTGGTACACATGAATTCATACAGGCATGAACATACAAATGAAATTAAATCCTTCCTGACTTCAGTATTGATGCAACTAAAAAGAAATTATTCTGTGAATGTTTAGAAGATGACAGTAGAAAGTCAGGGTGAGCCTCTATACCATGTTTGTGCAGTATCTTAGCTAATGAAGTCTGTTGTGCTTAGCCCATGTGAGCACTCATCTATTACTTCCTCGGTTTGATCTGCAATTGATTGAAGTCCTTTCCCTTTGGAGAATGAAGGCTGTTAATGTTGTGTTTCTGAGAAGGAGCTCGCTGTCCTGAGCACAGTGAGTAGGCATTCCAACAGCTAACCTGCTGGTCTGGCCTACATGTTAGAGACTTATCCTCTTCCGTATCTGAAATCCTTCCAATGAATGGCTCTAATCTTAGACTTTTCATCTTGCTTGGTGGTTAATCTTGATTGTCAGCTTTACCATCTAGATTGAGAGGATCTAAAATCTCCATGGAAACAGACCTCTAGAGTATCTGTGAAGAATTACCTAGATTAGAGTAACTGAGATGGGAAGATCCACCCTAACTGTGGGCAGCACCATTCCGTGGTTCAGGGTTCCAGACTATATGAGAAGGGAAAGCCAGCTAAGCACCAGCATTTATTCATCTCCCTACACTTCGTGATGTAGACAAAGTGGTCAGCTGCCACAGGCTTCTGCGGCCATGGCATGAAGATGAATGGTATCCTTAACTCTTGAGCCAAAAATAAACCTGTCTATAATGAATACACATGGGACTAGAGAGGCAGCTCTGTTTGAGAGTGCTTGCCGCCCTTGTGGAGGACCTGGATTCAGTTCCCAGTGCCCACATGGCAGCCTGTAACTACAGTTTTAGGAGATCTGACCTCTTTTGGTCTTTGCAAACACTGTACACACATGGTGCATATACATACATGCAGGCAAAAATAAAAATCTTTAAAAAAGTGCGAAGCTGTGGTGATATATTACTTATGACTTATTAAAGCTTGTCTGGGGATTCGGAAAGCAAAGTCATCCACAAGCCATAGAAGCCAGGCAAACACCTTTAATCCCAGAAGCCAGGAGGTAGTGGTACATATCTTTAATCCTAGAACTAAGGATTAAGAGATAGACTGATCTCAGTGAGTCCAAGGCCATCCAGATCTACACAAGATCCAGTCCTAAAAAGAAACTGCTGACACAAAGATGATCTCAGCACTTGGAATCACACACCTTTAGTCCCAGCATTAGGGAGGTATATAAGACAGGAGCAAGGTCTCAGAATCAGACATTCATTCTCCAGCCACATTGAGGATAGGCAGGCAGTCACTCTTAGGATTCTTCAGTCATTCTGAGGAGAGGCAGCAGGATCAGCCCATTCAGCCTGAGGTAGTAGTAAGAGCTCACGGCCCACTACTTTTCTAAACATCAGCTTGAAGTTTAAACCTCAATATCAATCTCTGGGTCTTTTATTTTGTCATGTTACACAAAGCATGCTTTGTTTTCATAATTCTTAGAAAATTTATAAAATGACTATATTGGGCAATAAAGTTTCCAAAAGGCTTGGTTTATAGACACAACTCAGTGAAGTTAAATATCTAAGAAGCATTAAAGGACTTGGGGTGCTGACTCATTTGCCCTGTAAAGCCAGATATGGTAGTACATACCTATAATTCCAGGACCTCAGGAGAATCCCTGGAAGCTCATGAGCCAGCTAGCCTGGTGTACAGAATAGAAATAAAAAAGGAGATCCTGTCTCAAGGTGAAAGTGGGTGGTTTTCTGGCCTCCATATTCACACTGGTACTTGTGTACCCATAAATTACAGTGAGACATATAATAATGATTTAAGATTAGCACTGTGGAGATGGCTCTGGTTAAAGGACTGAGGGTTAGTTAGATTGCCACCAGAGCCTAAGGAATCACATGGTAGGAGGACAGGCAGTCCTCTGGCTTCCAAATGTTTGCCTATACACATACAATATACACAGTCATGTAAACACTGAATAGTAACATTTTTGATAAAGTTGAGGTTTTGTCATTTTGTTTTATTTTCTTGAGATGGGGTTTCTCCATGTGACAGCCTAGACCATCCTGGAACTCACTCTGTAGACCAGGCTGGCCTTGAACTCACAGAGAACAGTGGCCTGCCTCTGCTTACCTTCCAAGTGTTGGGATTAAAGGCATGCACCACCACCTCCCAGCTGAAGTTAAGATTATACCCAAACAACAATAATAGCAGGTATCAAATATCAAAGCATGTAAGATACAGGCAAAGCAGCACTTAAGAAAATGTTATACCTTTAACATTTAATTTTAAAAATGAAAATTGAGCTACTGAAGAGCCAAAACAATAAATCTAAAAAGGAGTAGCTTAGTAATGTTAAAGAAAGGAGATGAAAACCTAAGATTAGACTCCAATAAACTGCAAAGTACTCATACAATGTGTTAACCCAAACAGTGTGCCAAGGTGCCTATTAACATCAAAGCAGAACTGGCTGGCACACCCACCCCCTACTCTAAACTCCAGTCCTAGGGGCTGGGCTGGGCTCCCCTCAACTGACCACCTCTATAATCCAGCCATTTTAGCTACACTGGAGGTGGTGATATTTTGTTTATGATCTAACACATAAAGCTTGCCTGAAGATCAGAGGAGCAAAGCACCCAAGCCACTAGAGAGTTCCTAACTCTGCTAAGGCTTAGACCAAAAGGGGGCAATCCTATCCTCAGCAAGACTGCAGACTGAATACACTGCACTCCTGTCCCTACCTGCCTTATATTCCTGACTAGTGCTGGGACTTAAGGCATGCACCACCACTGCTCAGCTTCTATGGCTAACTGGTGTGGCTGCTGTGGCTAGCTTTGCATTCTAATTTCCAGGGAAGCTTTATTTGTTAGATCAAACAAAATGTCACCACACTGATCCTCTTTAACCTTTTGGCCTCTTGGCTCCTGCTATCCCCTCACACCCATCCCACCCCCCCCCCCAATGGCCTAACTCAGTCTGCTGGTCATGTCTTATCTGTATGTACTCTTCCAAATGTCTCTATATTCTCTCCACCATGCCTAGGAGCTGTCATGTTGTTTTATTTATTTATTTCATTCACAACATGGAGACTGGGCTTTCTAGACATCAATGTTGTCTTTGCTTTCCAGTGAAAACCATCCTCTTGGCAAATAACAATCCACAGAGTTCAGTTTCTTGTCTCTTTCTCCACATGGTTCATTTCTGTAATAAAGCCACTGCATAGATAAGTTGCAAGATTTTACTAATAAAGTTCTTGCAGGTTTTATATGAATGAATGGAACAGAGAAGGGTGTGCTTGTTTCATATTTCATGCCTTTCTACATACAACTGGAAACAATGCAAGGGAAGGGTGCTGGGGGTGGGCTTCTGATGTTCATTAAATTCCAGGCAATAACTCTGTGCAACTTTATAGTCCGTGTCTGAAGAGCTGCCTTGGGTCCATGCCAGCAGACATTTCTGGCTCACCTGCTCATTCACCTTTGGGATGTTTTTATCCTGGTATTGAATGTGGAAGGAGGGCAGCTGAGGAAAGTGCTTGGTGTGGGTTGGTTCCCACTTGGAGAGGCAGGATGAGGGGACTGGACCATTTCCATTTTGAAGTGTCCTTATACATTGTGTTGCCTTAAGCCATCCTTCATTTGATGATTGAGATAAATCTGTCAGTAGAACTGGGTTGTCATGTTAGCACAATTGGGGCACTCTGATCACATTAAACCAGTTTTAACATTGCCTTCCAGAGACTGGGATATAACTCAGTGGGTGAGAGCACTTGCTCTAAGTATGAGGACCCAAGAGTGAATCCTGAACACCCATATAAAAAGCTAAGTGTGGCCACATGCAACTTTAACCTCAGTATTAGGGGCAATGGTGGAATTGCCTAGCAAAGAAGAAGAAGAAAAGAAGAAGAAGAGGAAGAGGAGGAGGAGAAAGAGGAGAAGAAGAAGGAGGAGAAGAAGAAGAAGAAGAAAGGAGGAGGAGGAGGAGGAGAAGAAGAATCACTGAGCTCCAGGTTCAGTGAGAGACTATGTCTCAAGAGCAAAAGAGGAGGGTGAGGAGGGTGCCCTGCTAACCTCATCTGGTGTCTTCTCATACATGCACACACAGATATACATACATACATTACACTATAACACACTACACTACACAATTGTCATTTAAGTCTTTTAAACACCTTTATGAGAGCTGACAAGATGGCTTACTGGGTAAAAACACAGCATGCAAGTGTAGCATCCCGAGTTTAATCACTGGAACCCATGTAAAGAAGGAAGTTGGTCACTGACCTCCATGTGAATATGTGGTACCAGGGCCCACATATATAGGACATTCATTCGGAGAAAATATTCAAATAAATACTCGTTAGGGTGGCTTGAGATAAGGAGTGGAAGAGAATTTCCTAGACTATAAAATGCCTGTATTTGTATTTGTTTGACCCCCAGCACTGAAATAAAAGAAACATAAAAAGAATATAGTAATTACAATGGAGCCTGAGTTTCAATTGGATTTGTGCTTGTCTAACTTTGCTGGAACCCTGACTATTTCTCCAGCTAGCTCTTTGGGCTTCGCAAAATAAGTGGCTTGGTAGTAACTGCGAGCCAGTGTTCCCTCAAACCTCAGAGAGTCTAAGATTTCATAATGGGCTTAGCAGCTGCAGGTTTTTGACGATGTGCCCAGAAATACACATCGCAATTGGATCAAGATTGTGAATGCAAGAATCTTTAAGGGATGGGTAGAAGTGATAAATTTTGTTGAGAATAGAATGAAAAGCTGGATGTGAATATGCTTTGAACATGAAGCCCTGCCTGCATAGAAGAGTGAAATACCATTTTTCACTAGCTCCCTATTTCCTAGACAAAAATGAGGGGGAGGGGTTGTTTTCTTGGTTTTTTGTTTGTTTGGTTGTTTGGTTGATTGGTTGGTTTGGTTTTGGTTTTTCCAGACAGGGTTTTTCTGTATTGCTTTGGAGCCTGTCCTGGAACTTGCTCTCTAGACCAGGCTGGCCTCGAACTCACAGAGATCCTCCTGCCTCTGTCCCCCGAGTGCTGGGATCAAAAGCATGTGCCACCAACGCCCGGCTAAAAATAAGTATTTTATACCCATTTCAAACCAAAGAGAACACACGCTGAGAAGCATTCTAGAAAGTGTAATAATAGAAGGCTTTAGTTTAGGACAGATTTCTGCATCCATCTCTTCCTCCTGCATTCTGGGTAGCTGGTCCATTCCCTTAATCTGTTTCCTGGACCTTCAAATATGCTGTGGTGGCTTCTCATTGTCCATAGGGCAAAATCACAACTCCCCATTGGGACTGACAGGACACAGCACTCTTCTTGGCCTTCAGCTCTGCAGCCCATTCCTCTGGCCTTCTCTTAAGACTTTCAGCCCATGTTTCCTCCCTCCATAGGCTTCCTAGCCACCTCCCATCAGTACTTCAAGCAGTTACTGCATCACCTCCCCAGTAAGGCCTTCCTAGGATGTCTGCCCACAGCTCTGTGTGTGAGTTGACTCTTAGAGAGTGTGACTCTTTAATGTTCATAAACTAAGTTCTCTGAGACCAAGTTCAGGTTTATCCCCTGATCCCTAGCAGACAAGAGCTCAATACACAAAACATTACCATTTGCAACTAAACTATGAGGGTGCCCTGGGTTACCATTGAGAGGTACTTACTATATGCGCCTGCTATCATCTTCCACACAAACAAAGCTCTAGTGTAAGGAAACTGTGATTATGCCTGGCAAGAAGCTCCCAAATAATATAGCAGGCAATGTCACACATCTGATAAAGTGGGTTTAGGGAGGTCCTGTGGGAGGTATTTCTATCAAGTTGCAAAAGGAGGAGAGATAATTATTCTCCAGAGTTCTCTGGCCTGGATCAGGAGATTATTGAGGTAGATCACGATACCAAGGAAATGGCTGAAGCATCTGGGCTCTGACAGTCTATCCCATCTGCAGGCCAGTCAGCCTACAGTTGGGATGAATTTCAAAACACCACATGGATGGAGTTGTTCAAATCTTTGCTGCTGCTCTGCAGTATTTTCACCAAACCCAAGGAGAACTTTAAAAACTTAAAAGAACTCATGCTATTAAGCATTTTCCTTTTCCTTTGTCCTCTAATACCAGATCTGTTTTCATCAGTGGTGGTACCCACTACAGGGCAATGGCATCTGGTATAGTGGGCGAGAGGGGTGAAGAAGGCTGGAATATAAAGGATCCAACTGCTTCTCCAGGCCCAGGGCTGAGTTCTTCATGCTGTTTACCTATTTGGAGACCCTGCTTGGAGACAGCATCTTCCCAGTAGTCCTTGTGCTGGATTGGAGTCCATACATGTGAACAAAGGAGAGAAAATCAGGTAATTATGAAATAATTACCCAAGAATGACCAGAAAAATTGTATGGGCTAAATTAGCTCATAACAACTGTGAGAAAGGAATTCATACATTTTTTTAACTGCACTCTTTGATATATCATTAAAGGTGTGTCTTTTTTTTCCCACTCTTTGTGTGTATGTGTGTTCATACCTATCTTCATACATATGTCTGCACTTGCATGCAAAGGCCCAAAGTTAATGGTAGTTGTAGCCCTCAATAGGTGTTCATTTTATTAGCCTAGGCAGAGCCTCTGAGTGTACATGCAGCTTAATTCTGGATAGTCTAGGTAGATAACCAGTTTGCCCTGGATCAACTCTCTCTTCCGTGTGATGGGATTACAGGTGAGCTGCCAGGACTGTGAATCTTCTACATAGGTTCTGAGCATCCAAACTTTTTATACAATCTGGACTTAATACAGTCAATCAAGAAAATGCCCCCCACAGACTTGCCCTCAGTCCAAGGTGATGGAGGCATTTTCTCAATTGAGGGTCCCTCTTACCAGATAAACCTAGCTTATATCTAGTTGATAAGAAATGAGCCAGCACACTCTTACTCCACCATCATCTAGACCAAATCCATTCTTTCTGGAAGTCTCAATGCAAAGGTGGAGCTTTGTGGTGGTGTTTCAAGATCAGTGGTTGATCCCTCTCAGCACCATTTGCTAGCTCTCACCCACTAACATACATCATTGGGTGCAGGCTTGAGCCCTGTCTTCTCAAAGTGAATTCATCTGGAACGTGGCTTTATCTACCATTCATTAGTGAAGAATTCAGGAATGTCTAACTCCAGCTTTAGGCCATTCTCCCAAGTCTCAGGCTTGCCTGACCAATGCCCCCTTCGCCATCTACACTGGCTAGGTTCTGATCTTTTCCCATTTTCTCCTCCAGATCATTCTCAGACATCTTCCTGTCATGATATCATCATACCAACATGACCCCTCTAACCCTACCAGGTGGAAGGCCTAAACAAGAGTTGGGCGGTTGAGGAAGAAGACCTCTGGGTTTGCATCCCTCTGTTAGGAGAAATGGTTTCCGTAGTCTACTGCTCCCAGTGCCTGTTTCTCACTCAATACTAGAAGGCCCTCCTGTCCATTGTCCCCAAGGGCTGGAAGTGGGAACTGGCTCTACTTTGGCTTGTCCTGGAGTCACTCTCTGTTGGTCTCATTGCCTACTTCATTCAGTTAACTTTGTTTAGTGTGCATCTGTTTCTTACCCAACTCTGACTTCTACAGACATCTCCACGACATCTCAAGTCCTTCCTCCTTCCAGTCCTCCTTATTGTAATATATGGCACCCATATGTACCACCTTGTTCAAGCCAGAAACATAACACATTTCGTTAAGATATTTTCTGGCTTCTTGGGTTTTATATAGTTAGTTCCTCTGTAATTCTCCAGCTGAAATAAGGACAATGTGTGATTGTAAGAATGGAATTTGTCTGCAATGAGAAATCCCCCACATTTCTTCTAACTTCTCAGCAGCATAGATTGATTTATTTTTGTATTGATGCGTAGATCGATATTTGGAATATAGTAGGCAACCCTAAAAGGTATATTGGAATTATGAGTTAGTTAGAATTTGTTACATGTTGATCTAGCTAATGGAAGCAACTCCACCTTTACTGTTTTTATTTTTTAAACAGTCTTACTATATAACCCTGGCTAAACTGGGTAAAATTCTTTTGCCTCAACCCCCTAGTCCTGAGACTACAGGTAAATACCACCATGCTTGGCAGTGGACCCTTTGTGTTCTCATAAATTTAAACTTAATAGAAAGATAAATATCTCACCTGGTAGTACTGTACATTTATTGTACTTTTAACTTTCCTAGAGGCAACTATTTCTCAGAATTAATATTCTAATTCTACAACTTTTAGTGTGATTTCTTCTAAAGTGCAAAAGATGAAGATTAGAAAGGACTGTTTCTGGCTCTTCACTTGTTTTTGAGCTCAACGAAGTTTGCAAAAGAACTGGGAGACTTACTTGACCAGCTGCTATGTGACCCCTAGGAGGAAATATGCATTTTTAAAAAAGTCGAAGTATAAACAATGAGCATACTGGGAGGTCAATTTGAGCAGAGGAAGAGGAAGGCTGGGAATAAGGCTGAGACAGGGGAATATTTCACACCAGCTCCTAAGAGCTAAGCATTTTTCCTGATGCCTTTAAAAGAAGTTTTAGCCATTTTTGGAGAAGAGATGATTGTGGCTATTTATGAACACCATGTTGCTAGGTGACACCATGGGATGAACACCATGCTAGCCTATCACTCACTGACTTTCAGAAGTAGTAGTGAGGGGGTGTACAGGGTGGGGAAAGGACCCAGGAAGGCAAGAAGAGGTACTGGAATGAGAAGTCTCTGGAGTGAGTGAATCAGCTTTATCAAATCTTTTTCTCCCCCTCTCCATTCCAGTAGAAGGATCTATTCAGGGTCTTGGGTCCACCCTACCCCTTACTCTTTCATTAGAGCAGTTTTTTTTTTCCCTGTCATGACATTTGGCCTCCTCTGGGAGAAAAGCAGATCCTCTTCCTAGAGAAGCCAAGTTGGGAAGTCACCAGGGAGGAAGCCAAGAAGTCAGACTCCCCATGCAGTGAGTCTGAGAACAGCTTCTTCTAAGACTGTATACCAGCAGCGTGGGAACATGTGGGAAGCCATGCATCTGGGCCTGAGTGAAGACGCCAGGGCTTCAGGGTTGGTCTGTGAGTGACAGGGCTGTCTTCTAATCAACTGACCATCTGTCCGGCACATCTTAGCAGCAACCTGAATATGTTTTCAGTCATTCTATGTTACAAGTTCTTGGGAAAACATAAATCACCATTTTGAAATGCATCCACAGAAAAGCAGTCTCCCAATGTATATTTGCCTCTAAGCAGCATTCACTTAGCTTGTAACTCCCCAGGATCCCATGGCTAGCTAGAACCAATGTGTGTCTACTGCAGGATGTCAGCATCCTGGGGGTGTAGAGGATTTGTGAATACCTGGGAGCAGTATAGTGTGTGGTCATTATGTCTCAGTCCATTCCCACCTCTGGGATGCAAACTTGAATACAGTTCTAAGTCAGACATTGAAAGTACTTACTGGAAGCAGCTTTCCACCCACTCATTACTGTGAGGCATGCACCTCCTGGTGGCTGTAACTTCCTAGGACAGGGTCCTTTCCTTCTGCTGTTGTGTCATTGCCCTTAGAGGGACCAGCTCTTGCATTCTCTCTCATGCTGTCATAAGCATCCCTGCTGGTGCCTCTGCCATTTTGATAGTTCTCCACATCAGAGAAGTTGTCCTCAGGGAGACTAGTTCTGGAATGCCACTCTTGCCTAGAGCCACTGCAAACCCACCTTGTCTTTGTGAAGGATATTGCATCACAGGCACCCAATGGATGGCCCCTCTCAGAGTGGCTTTTGGGAAGCCACATCCTTTCTTCCCAGTGATACCATTGCCCACCTGGGCAAATTGCTTGGCAAGGGGGACCACAGCTGCTTCTGTCCCTTCCCCTGCTGGTGCCTCATCAACACTGCCTCTGGTAGCCCTGTATTAACTGAAACCAGATGCTAATTTTGTTTGTTCTGTTTTATTTTAAGACAAAGGCTCAGACCAGGCTGGCCTTAAATGCACTTTGAAGCCAAGGGCAGCTTTGAACTTCTACTTATCCTGCCCTCACTTTCTGAGTGCTAGAATTACAGGCATACACCATGATGGGTAGTATAAAGGAATTGGGCATGACGCTGGCCTGCCCCAGTCACCTGGCAGAATGCACTCAGGCGGTACTCTGGTCAGCCCAGGGTTCCATGAGTCCTAGTCTGCAGGCAGGTGTAAAGGACCCCTTTAAAAGACATACCCCTGCCCACATGCGCCCTCTTTTGCTCTTTGCTCTCACTCTTTGCCCTCTCTCTTCTCTTCTGATCCTGGTGCCTCTATGTCTCTTTAGTCCCCACACCCCCACTCCCCTTTCTAAATAAACTTCTCACTTAAGCTCTGTCTGCCTGGTGTGTTTGTTCCTGCCTCAGTCATCCTCTCCTGCTATGCAACCCGCTATGCGTGCCCACGTGGCCCCTTGCCTTGGGACCCCCAAGCGGGTCACACATCCCTACCCCATCCTCCAGCTTTATCCTATAACTGTAACTAACAAAAGAACAACAGGTAGTTTTTAATGCAGTGCTGAAGATCAAAACCAAGGCCTGATGTGTGCTAGACAAGCTGACTGGGCTGTCTTCAGCTCTGAGTGCTAGCACTCCACAGAAGCTCTCTACTTCGCCCCTTTATGTACCAACTTCCAACAGGGTCAGGTGGTTTCTCACAAGCTCCCCAAAAGCCATCAATGAATCTTGAAGTAAGGAAATGAATCATAGCTTGCCCCACAGTTGATGTGTTTGAATCCATTACAAATATTGGCTTTGCTGATGGTCACATTGCCCAGATGTTTCTGTCTTATTGCCGCTGCTTTTCTTTCAGTTATTTAGTCAATGATAAAACCTTCCCCTACTTCCTACTTGTTTTAATGCTTTTGTCTACCTGTGTTTGTTATTCTATTAGCTGAAAGCTTCCCCTTTCTGTGATTGTTTATGATTCATATCATAAGTGTGGACTCCTCGTTTCTCAAAGGGTTTCAACACACCCTTTGTTATCATCACCATTATAATTTGTTCTTTGACCCCAAATTTTGTCCACATGAGCCTGTGCACCACCAATAGCATCCATCACAGGCCCATAGGTGATCGTGTGCCCTACAGTCTCTTGAGCACTTCCTTACTATCTGGTGCCATAGATATTCCAGGCTTGTTTTCAGTATTTCTCATCCCAGTATCCAATTTGCTTCTGTGAAGGACACTATTAGAAAAAGGTGCTAGATGTGGGCTGCTACTCAGGTATTGAAGCTCTCTGCCTTTTCTTTTGGTGCATAGGTTTGTACACATGCATACAAACATGCTCATGCATTTACATCCATCTGTCATCAGTTTGGCCGAATGTCCATTATCTTTAGATCCACCTACCTATTTTGAAAACACAGACACACACAAAAAGCACAAGCTCAATCTTTTTATTTATCTTAGACTTGTTTATTGTTATTACTATTATTATTTAGTATTAATTAGTATTATTAGTGATGCCACAGAGAACAGGTGGAGATCAGAGGACGGCTTTCTGGAGTCCATGGTCTCTCCATCATGAGATCCAGGGAATTGCACTCAGGTTATCAGGCTTGCACAGTGAGTGCCTTTGGCTGCTGAGCCATTCACTAGCCTGCCACTAAAGGGTTCTAGCTCCTCTTTCCTGTGTTTGTGCCTGTTCTACAGCAATGAGAGATTTACATCCCACTATCACATGTTCAGTTTCCCTCCATCCCACTCAGCTTCTCATAGCCCTCTGCCCACCATAATACTGTTCTCACTGGCATAATTTTCAAACACGGTCCTCTGACACCCCAGGGATACCAGGTGCATCTTATCCTTCCCATTTCCTAACCTCCAAAAAAACCCTTGCATTGAACTAGGAAGGGTCTAGGAAGTGCCAGGGGAAAAGATGGGAGAGGTGGAATTAGAGAGGGAATGGGAGGGAAAGAAAGGGTAAACAGAGGGAGGATGGTTAAAATTCCTTAATAAATAATCTACATAAATATTCTTCAATAATCCAGGTATGGAACGGGCTTTAGCCTATCATTTCAATAGCTTGTAAAGATATATTCAAATGTTTTTGAATTTTCAGATGCAAAAACTACAAATGATCTTTAACTTGGGATTGTGTCCTGATGGAACCATTATATGAAATTATGCTGTTGAAAATACATCCAGTCTACAATATCATTTAACCCAGCCTACCTCAGCAGACCCAGAACTCTTCCACTGGCCTGGAATTGGCAAACCTTACAGAGCATAAAACACCTTTTAGATTTAGAATAAAATGTTGAATATCTCATAAGATATGTGTATTGAGATGAAAACCAATATGGTGTTTCAATAGTTGGTGGTGTTAGCTTGATAGACTAAAATTACCTAGAAGATGGGCCTGTGGGGATTATCTTGATTATATTCACTGATAGAAGAACTATTTTAGTTATGGGTGGATCATTCTCTGGGCAGGGGATCCTGGGTTGTATAAAATGGAGAAAATTAACCAAGGGCTAGCATGTGAGCTGTCCTTCCTCTTTGCTTGCTGTTGTGAATGAAGTGTAGTGAGCTGAAACAAATCCTTTCTCAAGTTGCTTTGTCAAATATTTTATCACAGCAACAGGAGGAGAAACTAGCACAGTAACATAGGCCTTTGATATACAGTTTCTACTTAATGTGCTTTGCCCTTGTGACAATGTCAGCTAGGGATCGTCTGTTAAGAGAAGGGGACTGTTGCTCTGAAGGACCGTGGTTGGCATGGAGGACTAGCCATTCAGGCAGTAAATAATGACTGGCTGGGGAAGGAGAGGAAAATAATGGAACATTTATGTACTTTTTAAAATGGAAAATTGGAAAAAAATTACATGCTCCAAATATGTATTGAGTCACATTGCATAGGAACCAAGCTAACAAATAGTTTTGTTCAGCTTTTAAAGCCTAAGCCTTGGTGAAATGTGCAAAAGAGACACCTGTAAAGAAATTGAAGAGAGAAGATTGTTCTGGATGCCACTACATGTTTTCATTTAAGAGATGTTACAGCAGTACCTTAAAGTCAACTCGAAGAACTGAAGACTGGAAACTCATTTCATGTATGAATGTGTGCTCTCCATCCTCAGTAATGACTCCACCCTGCATTGCTATTTCAAATATTGCCAACATGATTAAGCTATAAAAACTGGCAATCTGAACATAATGAGAAGCCTTTGCATTCTTTGCAGCCGTGTTTAAATTTATATTCTGAAATGTTCAATCCAGTAGCGTATTCAGTTTCTCTAAACCAAAAGAACATGTAGAGGATGCTTCTCTATTAATAGAGTATTTTAAAAATTGTCACTGGAAAACTATTGCTATAGTAATAAGTCAGAAATGATTCATAGAGACTAGTCTGGCAATAGCCTAACCTGTGTTGTGATGTTAAAAGTTCTTGCAGGCAATATGAATGAATGTCTTAGCTTCCTTTCTGTTGCTGTGATAATATGCCTCCAACAAAAGCGGCCTAAGAAAGGAAAGGCTCACAATTCCAGGCTACAGTCTATCATTTCAGGGAGATCAAGGAGGCAGGAACCTGGTCATATCACATCCCCAGTCAAGAGCAGAGGGCAATGGACTGCTGTCTGCCTGCCTGTGCTTAGTTGGGTCTCTCCTCTTCAAGCCCAGCCTAGGAAATGGTGGTGCTCACATTCATGGTGGGTCTTCTAACTTCAGCTAACCCAATTAAGAACAGTCCCTCACAGACTTGCTCATAAGCCAATCTCGACAATTTCTCATTGAGATTCCTTCTCTGGGTGATCCTGCATGTATACAATCTACAAGAAAAATTAACCATTACAGTGAAGATCTAAAAGAAAATAACAAATTATGTAGAACAGGAAGCCGCTCTTCAGTTAAATTAGGAGCAGGTGAACTATGGCACATTTGTAAAACTGGCTATAATATGGCTTATGACACAGCCATATTATTGCTTATGGACTGAGGTTGCTTTGTGTCATGATGTTGCTTTATAGGTTCAACAGAATTATAAGTGCCCTAGAAGGCTCAAATATTTGCTCTCTGTCGTTTTATACAAAAAAAAAAAAAAAAAAAAAAAAAATGCTGCAAGTATATTCGTTGTTTGCCCTGGAATGTTTTAATAATGAAATAGACAAAACCAGTTTGTGTGAATCTTTGTGTTTAATCACTTAGAGAATATTAGATTTCAATAATGAGTATTTGAAAGTTAAAAGAAGCTGGTGTGAATACAGAGTGTCTCTACAGATGGCCACCATGGAAAGGAGTTGGTCATTGTGAACCAGACGATAAGAGGAAGGCTGTGGGAATTGCAAGCTTGGTGCTGTGTTTGAAACATATTCCACACAACACTCATAGGCTTCTCTAAAGATGGGTGAGGCACACATCTACAGAGGTTCCACCAGCTGTCATCAGTGAGGTGAATCTTGTACATGTGAAATCTGCTTAAAGCCACATTAGCCTTCTCAGGATGTCTTAGGCAGCCAGTGCCAAAGCACTTGAACTTGGAGCTTTATGTCTGTCACTAGCATGCAGAATGCTCATTCTCTTTGCAAATATTTCTTCTGTTGCTTATTTTCTCTCTGCTTCTCCTCCTCCTTTCTCTTCTCCACTCATGGTCTCTGTGCATCTTTTTATGCTATAGTTTAAACATTTCCCTCTGCTCTACACAGTTTTTGAAGCTGTACCTAATTTGATACTCAGTCTATTCATTGAAGTCTTGCCTGTGATTTCCCCCTATTTTGATTATGTTATGCTTCCTGAATCTCTACCAACATTCCCAGAGTTATCTTTTAATTACTTGAGCATGTTAGTCATTGAGCATGTTAGTGTATTTTATATCCATAGCTAATAATCACATTATTTGACTCCCTTGTACATTTGTATCTGTCATGTGTTCTTTCTTCTGCTGTGGTATAATCTTTTTGTATACTGTGAAGATGTGTGATGTTAGGCAGGAGAGCCTGACTAGGAGAATGTTGGGAAGAAGGGTGGAGTTACCAGGAGATGCGGTGAGAAGCAAGATGGATATGCCATGCTGAAGAAAGGTACCTCCATGTGGTATAATGAAGATAAACAATATGGGTTAATTTAAATTGTAAGAGCTAGTTTGTAACAAGCCTAAGCTATTGGCTGAGCATTTATAACTAATAATAAGTCTCTCTGTGATTATTGGAGCAGGCTGGTGGGACAGAGCTGATAAAATATTCTGTCTCCATTCTTCTTTATTTGATTTATGTTTTCTGTTCTTAAGGACCTAGTAATTCTTGGATGAGACTGGCCTTGAACAAATTGTCTCAACCTCTGGATTATGTGCTCTCCTTCCAACAAGGTAGCCTTTGCTGAAGTGGAAGTGGAAACAATGAGGGGTAGCATTTAAAGATCACATGGAGATGGAAAAGATTGGGAACTGGACTTGGGTCATTAAGAAGGCTAATCCAGCTGTGATAATTATTGTCTGTGGAGAATGGATGGAGAATCACTGGGGAGATGAACCTCTGGTCATTCCTATGAAGGGTTGTTGATTAAGTTATTTGATGTGGGAGGACCCACCCACTGTGGTCCTGGATAGAATAAATGGAGAAGAGGAGGTGAACAGCAGTGCACAGTCACCCATCTCTGATTCCTGACTGTGTTGATGTGATGGATGCTTTGAACTCCAGTAGCCATGCCTTCCCCACCATGATGGACAGCATCCTGGAATTGTGAGCCAGAATAAACTCTCCTTGCTTTTGTCTAATATGTTATTACAGCAACACAAAAGTAACTGCATTGATAAGGATTCTCTAGAGGAATAGAACTCAAAGTGTGTGTGTGTGTGTGTGTGTGTGTGTGTGTGTGTGTGTGTGTATGAATATATTGGAATGTATATGTATACGTGGGAATACACACACACACACACACACACACACACACACACACACACACACACACACCATTTGTTAGAATAGCTTACAGACTGTGGTCCACCTAGTTCAACTATGGCTGTCTACCAACAGAAGGTTTAAGAGTTCAGTTCAGTCCATAAGGCTGGATGTCTTAACTGGTCTCATGAGTTAGAATACCAAAGAAGAAGGCTACAATGCCAGTGAGCAAGAGCAAGCAGACAAAAAGAGAGCTTCCTCCTCCGTGTCCTCTATATTGGCTGCCAGCAGATGGTGGCCCACATTAAAGTTGGATCTTCCCACCTCAAGAAATCTGGATCAAAGGTGTATCTTTTCACAAAAAAAACCAAAACAAATAAACAAACAAACAAAAAATCTGGACTAAAAGTGGGACTTCCCACTTAACATGATTTAACTGGGAAAAAATTCCCTCACAGATGTGAGTTTTAATTAATTCCAGATGTAGTCAAGTTGACAACCAGCATAGCCATCATAGTAACTGAGCCACCAGCTCACCTCTAGACCCTACTGCCTCAAATATGGAATATACTTCTGACACAACCCAGTTCAACAAAGCTGGAAGGAAGGCTTCACTGAGAGGATGAAGTATGACTGTTTTTATTTAATAAAAGATCAAATATACTTACTACCTTTATTATTTCCTCTGTCACACAGTTATGGATAGTATGCTCCCTTGCAGATTGTTAAAGAACATTCTGGATCTGCTGTTTTAAGGTAAAAGTGAAGTCTAACAGAGTGGGGCCACTTTTTGGAAGTGCTATGGAGAAAGAATTTTTCAAAGGAGTGTGGGTACTGTATATTTGCATACATGTTTATGGGCAGTCATGTGTCCATGTAGATGTACATGGCATATACATGAAGGCCAAGGACTGAAGATGGCTTTTTTTATTTTCTTTTAACTGGATTTCTTTTCCACTCATTTTTTTTTCTTTTTAAGGTAAGGATTCTCACTGAACCTGAAGCTCACCTATTGGTTAGATTGCTTGGCCAGTGAGCCCCAGAAGCTTCCTGTCTCTACCCTTCAGTGCTGGATACAAATGTGGGGATAGCACACCAACTTTTTCATGGTTGCTGAGAATTCCAGCTTGGGTACTCATGCCTGTGCAGTCAGCACTTTCCATGCTGAGGCATTTCCCATCTGGCAAAGGCATTGCATCCAAAACACGTCCATCCTGGTATTGTTTGACTATTGCAGAGGATGCTGGGCTGGCTAGCTCTTATGAATGCTCCCATCACACGCTAGCTCCTATGAACTGTTCCATGCTGGGCTGACTCCTACTCTCCTATACCAGGCTAGCTTCTATGAAACATATTATCCCAGGCTAGCTTCTTTATGGTAGTTTGGATGTAATTGATCTCCATAATCTCACAGGGAGTGGCACTATTGGGAGGTGTGGCTTGGTTGGAGTGGGTCTGGCCTTGTTGGAGGATGTGTCACTGTGAGGTTTCCTATGCTCAGGATACCACCAGGTGTGTCAGTTCACTTCCTGTTGCCTGCAAGATGTAGCACTCTCAGGTCCAGCATCACATCTGCCTGCAGGCTGCCATGGTTCCCTTCATGATGATAATGGGCCGAACCTCTGAAACTGTCAGTGAGCCGCCGCAATCAAATGTTTCCTTTATAAGAGTTCCTGTGGTCATGGTGTCTCTTCATACCAATAAAAAACCTAACTGAGACATTCTCCAAACCCTCCCATGGCTGCCTAGCTCCTATGAACTCTCCCATGCCAGGCTAGCTCTTATTAACTCTCCTATCTACACAACTCTTAAACAGTAAGACTCATAGCTTTCTAATCTATTTAAGTTTTCTAGCTGAAAAATAAATTACAGGAGTCTTGAAGCCATCTGCTAAAAATAAAACAATTTAACATCTTCTCATCCTTTGCCTAACAGCAGCATAAACAGAAACTTACTCAGGTTCCCATTACACTCCCACCCCCCGAAACCCTTGGCATTTGCATAGCTGGGATTCACAGAAACAAGACCCATAGCTGTAGTTTAATGAACATAGCCAAAGATGAAGCTTTTACATTTGGGTTTACATATCTTTTTGTATTTTTTCTAATTAAATAGCAGCTATTAGCACAAAGTCTAAAAATAAGTTGAATGCAGGACCAGATATTTGAAGCACATTCAACAACTTACTCATTAACAGTTTCCTAAGGAAATAGTGGTTTTTGTACTGTGTGAATGTTTCTGAACATTTTCTTTCTAACATGTTACTGAGAATACACACAATGAATGAGTGTTGTAGTAGGCATAGTTTACAAAAGAACATGGATACACAAGGACTGAAACTCAAAAATATGCTGATGAGTATGTGACAAAAATCCTTAAATACTGTCTCTTCAGAAATATATTAGAGATAGTGCATACTAGAAAAATTACTGTTCATATCTCCAAGACAAAGATAAAACCCAAAACTGTTAAGAACAACAGCAAACCCCAGAAAAACCAAACTGGGTTAGCATTCATTTTAACTGCAGAGTCAGGCACAAATTGGAACTTCTGCTTCAAATTACTTCTCTTCTTTGATTCAGGAGGGCACCATGGTTTGTACAAAGCTCTCTGGAGGCCGCAGCCTCTTCCAGAGATTCTTTGGCAGTTGGGAGCACATGTTATAGGCATTTTACACTCTGTTTTTCTCATCTTTGGGGGTGGGTGATAGCCGTATTTTACCTATTTTTTGACAGCCAACAGCTGAACATCTCTATGGTTTGCACATGTCCCCTAGTCATTCTGGACATCCCCATGGAAATCCAAACATCTAGAAATCCCCTGAGGACCCTGGGAGGCCAACCTTGAGCAGCTCTTTGGAACTGAGTGCCCTGATGACAAGGCCAGTGAGAGGTCCTTCTCGGGGCTTTTCATCACTTTGCTATTCTAGTTCTTCACTGTTCTTGTAAATTCTCTGAGCCAGTAAATAGTCTTCAAACAAAGGATGCTTTTCTGCCTGAGTGAGCTGGGATCATTGCCGATGCTTGCACCCAAAGACCTTAAGACATTCACTGGCTCATGGCAATTCTGTTGCTGTTCGTTTTGTTTGAAAATTATTACACAGACAATAAGTAAGTACCCTTTGAGTACAAGTTGTTAGGAGCTTTGCCACCTGACTGGATACATGCTCTGTCTGTGTGTGGAATGGTTGTGAGATTTGCAGCTTCCTCCTGAGATTTCTTTGTAGTCCATCTGCTGGCTCTCCTGCATGTGTCTCAACTTGTGGTCAGCCTGTTGACCTGTTGAGGAGGATCAGTTCTATGCATGTACAGCTAAGCAGTTATCTCAGTGGTTCAAAAACAATACTCCCTAGGTGGGGAGTCATTTTCCGGAACTGTATTTCCTTGAATTCTTATGTTGTCATCTGCCAGGATGCTGAGGCTTTAGTCACCTGACTCTACTGCCCATAGGACCAACTAGGGGCAGAGAGAAAGTGAGAGACAGGGAGGCTTGATTGATTGCTTCATCCTCTTGGATCCCTATCTCTCTGGACTGAAAAGGAAGGTTCATCTCTATGGCCCCACGGCCTCCATCATCACTGCCATGGTGTTTCAGGTGTGAGAAAACAGAGAGGGGAGGAAGGACACAGCATCCTCTCTGAGTTTGGCGGTTCTATTTTCTGTTTCTGGACCAAGCATAGCAGGATTTTGTTTGTTTGTTTGTATTGTTTTTCTTTTAGCTCTCTCTGGTCACCCAGTGCTTACTCCCCAGTTGTTCAAATCTTAAGTTCAGCCTGGGGAGGGAAAGCAAAGACAGGGAAAGCAAAAACAAAAAGCCAGTAAGCACTGCAGTTTGGTGATTCCTAGAATTTTGCTCATCTTCTGTTCACCCACTATCCTTTACCTTCTAGTCATCCGCAACCCACAACATTCTCTCTAAGGTCTGAGGTGGGAAACTCTGAACCTTTGCAAAGATGTGATATTGCACCCTTGTGCCAGAGAGAAACAGAAAGATCCTTAAATATTAGATAATGTTTTTTTTTACTCACTCTTTTACTTTGTTTAATGATTCTGGCACCACATGGATTCACATTTTATTGAAGTATTTGTAAACTGGCTGGCTCAAAGACAATTGTGCCCAGAACTATTCCTTCTACTCCTCTTTTTGAACTTCATCTAAAGCTGTAGTTTGTGGCTTCTATCTTAATGCTACTTATGTCAAAGAAGAAAGAGGTTTTTCATTTTTTTTTTTTTTTAGTTTTAAAAGTTAAGATAAAATTACATCACTTACTCCCCTTTCCCTCCAATTCCTCCCTTGCTACCTCTCAAAATCATGGCCCCTTTTCCCTTGTTATTGGTATATACACAAATGTCTAAGTAAATAAATACTGCCAGCACATTCCATTTAGTATTAATTGTATGCATATGATTTCAGGGCTAACCACTGATATTGGATAACCAATGAGGGAAGTCATCCCTGAGGAAGTCTGTTTCTCCTGCTCTCAGCAGTCCTGGGCACACTGTAGTTCTTTGTCTACCAATGGTAATATATTACTTATGATTTATTGAAGCTTGCCTAAGGATTCAGAAAGCAAAGTCAGCCACAAGCCATAGAAGCCAGGCATATACCTTTAATCCCAGGACTCAGGATTAAGAGGTAGATGGATCTCTGTTAGTTCAAGGCCAAACTGAGTACACAAAATTGATTTAGTGCTAAGAGCAACAGCTCACACAAAGATGATCTCCGCACTTGGCATCACATGCCTTTAATCACAGCACTGGAGACGGATAAAAGATAGGAGCAGGGTCTTCAGTAGTCAGTGTCATACATTGAGTCTCTAGCCACCTTGAGGAGAACATAGCAGTCTGAATGAATCTGAAGAGCAGTGAAGTTGGGAGCAGTTTGAGGATCGCTCCTTTGGTCTGAGCTGAGATAGAGGTAAGAATTAATGGCTGGTTGCTTTGCTTTTCTGACCTTCAAGCAAGTTTTAATAAATTATAAATAACATATCATCACAGGGCCTTATGAGATTCCCCCCTCCTGGGTTAGCCTGTGTACTAGTGGTGAGATTCTTCAGGTCTTAGAACAAAGAGATTTGAAGAGGCCCAAGACTGTCATTTGCAGATAAAAGTTGAGCTGAGAGAAGTTCATGGACAGGAAGTGCCAATCAACAGATATGTTTTTTGTTTCTTCCAAGTGCTCAGAAATGAGAAAAGAATCAGTCAGTGGCAAGCTCCTGAACGTTTGTTGTGTTTGGGACTTGAGTCAGTGAAAAGGGAACTGGAGCTAGGTTCCAGAGGGCCAGTTGTTCTAGATCATGGCCAGCAGATTATAGCTCATGAGTCAATCTACCTACTATCTGAAACTAAATATATGTAGCAGTAATGTAATAAATATGTAGTTAAATAACATCTTAGTGAAACAGAGGCACACTCCTTTCTTTACCTATTGCATATGGCTGTTTTCCTGCTATAGCAGCATAGTTTACTAGCCAAAACTGACTCAAGAAATGTAAAATGACTTCTATGAGTCTTTATAGAAAACTTCTCTGCAGAAAATTCAAAACAATCATCAACAACAAAGACCACCCTGGAATTAATAACCAATACAGCTAATGTCAAAGGATGAAAGAGTGACAAACGAAAGACTGCCGTATTTCTATATTACAACAATAAACAAGTGGAATTAGAAATTAAAACAAAATACCATTTGTATTGGTACCCTGTGATATAAAATACTTAAGTGCAAATTTTGAAAAACACCCAAGATCTGTATGGGAAAACTGTAATTCTCTGTAATCAGAGAATTAAATAAACAAAGAGATAATCCACAAAGAGAATCTCATGGCTAGGAAGAAAACATCATACTCCAAATTTGACTTACTGAGTCAGTACAGTCTCGGTCAAAACCCAAGTCGTTTGTGGATATCAATCACTGGTTATAAAGTTTATGTGGAGAAGGAGAAGATGTAGGAGCAGCCAGTAGAGTCCTGAAGCAGAAGGACAATGCAGTATTGGAGTAGAGTTGACATTACCCAACCACCAGACACATGACAACAACAGTAATCAAGACTATGGAGCAATATATACAGTAGATACAGTTCAGAAACAGGCCCATGAAACAAAGACAATAGGTTATTTGTTTGTTTTTATGCAGGAGCAAGGCAATAAAATAACTGAATATCCAAATGTGAAAAACTTAACCTAGACATAGACACTGTACTCCACAAAACAACTACAAATAGACCACAAACCTCAATGTAAAATGCAAAATGATAAAACTCCTAAGAGGCACCGTGATAGAACAGCTAGTGATCTTCTGTTTGCTGATGAAACTCTTTCCTTGATGAAACATCAAAGTTGAGGTTCAGGAAAGAAAGAAAAAACCAGTGAGCCAAACTTCATGGACTTTCAAAACATTCTGCTCTGGGAAAAACACTGTAGAGAAGATGAATGACAGACTGGGAGAAAATGCTTGCAGAAGATAGACTGGAGAAAAGACTAATTCAAAACATAGGAAGAGTTCTCTTACTTCTCGTTTAGAGAACATAGTTTTGATTCCCAGCACCCATATGTGGATCCACACCTTGTAACTCCAGGTCCAGGGGATCGACACTCTCTTCTGGCTTCTGCAGGCACCAGGTGTCCATGTAGTACATATGCAAACCTGTAGTGATGGGAGATGTCATTCTGTAAATATTTCTCATACTGGTTAATGAATAAAGCACTGTTGGCCAATAGGAAAGCAAGATAGGCGGGACTAGGAGACAAGGAGGATTCGAGGAAGTAGTAAGGAGGAGTCAACATGGAGAGTCTGGAAAGAACAGAACCACCATTCCTCCGCTCTCGGTAAGACCACATGGAAATACATAGAAATGGGTTAATACTTATGACAGAGCTAGCCGATAAGAAACTAGTACCTGGCCAACAGCATTATATCAAATACAGAGTCTCTGTGCATTATTTGGGGCTGGCGCAGCGGCGGGACTAGACTGGCGCCGGGAGGAAAACCTTACTCCTTACATGTACGCAAACACTCATATACCTAAAATAAAACTAATTCTTAAAAAAAAAAAAAACTCTTGAAAATCAACAATAAAATAAGTTATTTGTTATTAAAGAAATGGAATTATAAATAGCACTGAGAATCACTACACACATATGAGGATGGCAAGAATCCAGAACACTGATGATACCAGAGGCTGTGGGGACCCGCACAATTGAAATCTTATTCATTGATAATGGAAATATAGGATAGAATAACTGCATTGAAAGATAGTTTGGTGGCTTTTTCAAAATTAAATATAAAAATACTCTTAGCCTATAAAAGGGAAGTCTAAAGGAGGTGTGTTAGGGTTTCTATTGCTGTGAAGAGACACTGCGACCGTGGTAATTCTCATAAAGGAACACATTTAATTCAGGTGGCCTACAGTTTCAGAGGTTTAGTCCACTAACATCATAGAGGGACATGATGGCATGAAGACAGACAATGCTGGCTACATCTTGATCCAAAGGTAACAGGAAATTAATTGAGACACTGGGTGTTGTAGTGAGTCTCTCTCCCATCAGCCAGCTCCCAAATCATGACATGGAGACGTCTTTTAATTATGAAAGCTCAGCTGATACGTTTGACTTATTTCTAACTAGTTCTTATAGCTTAAATTAACCCCATTTATATTAATTTATGTTCTTTTATGTGGCTTGGTTACCTTTACTCTGTAGTGCCCATGCTGCTTCCTCCACACTTCTTTTTCCCAGCGTCCTCTGTGCCTGGAAACCCTGCCTAACTATTGACCATTCAGCTTTTTGTTAAACCAATCACAGTGGGATATCTTTACCCAGTGTAATCAAGTATCTCACAACATTTCCCTCTTTTGTCTAAATAAAAAGGAAAAGGTTTTAACTCTGATAAGAGTTAATTCTGATAAGAACAATTATCAGGTAAGAATTACATTTACAATGTACAGTCTATTTGTATTTGGCAAATTCAAAGAAAATACTCCATTATTTATCCTATCTTGGTGAGTTCAAAGTTTTGTACCTAATTTACCTTCTATCATAACTAAGGGAAAGTATAACTATCTAGTCTTCAATTCCACCAAAGACCTCAGAAGGATATAATATTACCTCAGTAAATAGGCAGCACAGTGCAAGCCACTTTCAAAACTAAGAAATAACAGAGACATCTGATTGCCTGGACAGTCTCCCCCAAGGTTCTTCTGCAATGTTAGGGCATCCATCTTTGGCCTTCAGGCCTAGAATAGCTGACAGGAACTTTGAAACACTGTCCTACCTTATTTTGTCAAAGTTCGGTAGTCACTTTCCTGTGTGTCCTTCAGAATATCTGGCAGAATTTTCTATGAAGTAGGAATGTTGAAGGACTGTTCTATCTTATCTTGGCAAAGTTTAACAGTCTTTTTCCTTTGTGTTCTGCTTTTTCACTTTGGACAACAACCTCTCAACAGTCAAGACAAGAACAGTTTCTTGTCCAAATGGCTAGTTTTTTGCCACATTGCAAACAAACCCCATATAGAATTTCTTCACTGCCCATTACCCTTTCTGAAGTAAATTTGTGCTACCAGGAGCAAACATGTCTCACTGTCATAAAAAGCCTCAGGTTATTAAACATCTCAAATGCCCCATTTTGTAGGTCTTTCAAGTGTTTGAAGATTATCTACCTATCTAAATATATCTGTTTAACCTTAAAAACATATCTAACAAGACTGCAAGTTTGATTATTGTAGATGACTACTAACATGAATTTTTTTATTATCCTAAATAACTTTCAAGGTCTAAAACTTTATATTACATTTTAAAATGAACTACATAGGTGCAATACTTAGAAGCATATGTACAGTATGTTCTAACAAAAATAACCTTAAATTTGTAACAATATACAAAAATCCATACCAAATGTAAAATATTTAGAACTACTAGTTGCTTTTTTAGTTTAAAATAGATTCAATAATCTACCCTTTTATACTATCATTTCTATAACCTCCCTTTTTCTTTTCAGAACAAGATCCCTGAATCTAATCTCCTTTGTTTGGCTTTTTTCCCCTGGCCTTTACCAATAACAACTTGTACCCAATTCCCCCTAAATGATGACAAATATACATAACCAAACAAATGACTAAAAACCACCTACCCCACCTCTTAGAAATGTGGATGTTGTGTTCTCTAGACTGTTGCCTTTGTCTGGAGTCTTTGATGTCTTTGGGAGACCTTGAGAAGATTAGGATAATGTTCAAGTCCTGGCTAGAATAGTCTGTGAGGCTGGACCATCTCAACCAGCAACCTTGAAGCTGTTCTAGATGCAGAACTCTGAGGAAACTGAAGCAGAGGCACTCTGAGAGCCTGTATCACCTAGGTCATCTGTTTTCATTGATGCTTGGTCCCTTGCTCTGAAAAACACAGACTTTCAAAGGTAATATACATGTCTGCATTAACACAAGTATGGCTTGCACACAAGCCAGCCAAAGATGATTTTTCATTTTAAGTTTGAGTAAAATATACATCACCTGTCTTGCAGTTTTGATTTTTGTTTTGTTGTGAATCCACAACCTTTTGTTTCCCCTGGAAACGAAAGCATAACCTTGTTCTCAAAGCAATACATTTTTTTTATTCCATTTTAAAGTTAAGTTTCTAGGCTGGCTTATTTCTGAAGTCCCTTTCACAATCCTATATCTGCCAGCATCTGTCACCTGCTTATCAACAATTAAAAAATTCAAAGACAACACAGTAACATACAGGATACAGACTCCATGAGTATTGTCCATATATATGTGATTTATTCCTTTTATTATTTTACTTTTTAAAAAGACTATTATTATTAAGCTTTTTAAAAATAATTGTCCATATCCTTTTTTCCCCATAAACCTACACACATTGTTAAACACACTGTAACCTGTTTAGAGGTTTGTTTTTTTTTTTTTTTTTTTTTTTTTTTTTTTTTTTTGTTTTTTCATCTGAACATGCTTTACTGTGTATCTATAATCTTTCCTATTAGCATGAGCAAAATCTTAAACTGCCACACACACAGCTTATGGCCAGGAGAGACTTCAGGACTCAGAAGCCATGCTTGTCTTGTTTTGTGTGTTTGAAAACTTTTAAAAAGCTTTCTCAGGTCTAATGTGGAAATACATGCCCCCACATTGGATGCCATGTATAGTGAATCTTTCTCTGTCCTGCCAGCCAGCTCCCAAATCATGACATGGAGACATATTATTATGAAAGCTCAGCTGAAAGCTTAGTCTTGTTTTTAACTAGTTCTTATAGCTTGAATTAACCTGTATCTTTTAATCTACATTCTTTTACATGGCTTGGTTTCCTTTACTCTGTACTGCCCATGTTGTTTCCTCTGAGTCCTAGTGTCTTACCCTTTTTCTTCCCAGCACCCTCTGTGCCTGGAAATCCTGCCTAGCTATTGGCCATTCCACTTTTTATTAAACCAATCACAGTGCATATATTTACACAGTGTCATCAACTATCTCGAAACAGGGTGTGGCTTGAATATATATGAGACCTCAAAGCCTGCCTCTACAGTGACACACATCCTCCAACAAGGCCATAACTACTCCAACCCTAATATTGCAAAGCCACACCATATTGCAACTCCCTATGAGCTTTTGGGGACAATTGTGTGGTGATATTTTGTTTGTGATCTAACAAATAAAGCTTGCCTGAAGATCAGAGTATGGAACTAGCCACATTAATTAGCCATAGAGGTGGCACACACCTTTAATCTCAGCTTCCGGGAAGCAGAGACAGGGGTATCTCTATGAGTTCAAGGCTACCCTGGGCTACACAAGATTGATCAAGTCTAAAGAAAAAGCACACTCAAATAGTTGTGGCTCACACCTTTACTCCAAGTACTTGAGAGTCACATGCCCCTAACCTCAGCACTAAGAAGATGGAGATAGGAAGGGATATGGCTGGGCGGAGAGAGGGATATAAGGCAGGGAAGCCAGGCTGAGAATTCATAGAGATGGATGCAATCTGAGGCTTCAGTCTGAGGATGCAGTCTGAGGATTCGTAGGGACAGGATCACCCCTTTGGTCTGAGGTAAGAACTATAGTGGCTGGCCCTTCTGCTTCTCTGATCCTTCAACTGTAACCACATGATAGCTGACTCTGAATTTTTATTATTAAGACCAATTAGAATTTGTGCTTCACAATTACATTCAAACTACCACAGGAGGCTATAAGGGTCCAAACAAACATCTAAATATCACTGTTTGTGTTAGCTGCATTCCTTCTTGTACAAATATGGAAGAATCTCAAGTAGATGAAGTGGATGAGTTAACTGTGGTGCATCCATACAATGGAATATTAACCAGAGATTGAAATAGATATCTGGGATCATGAAAAGATATAAAAGAGGTTTGCAGGTGTACTACTGAAAGTCAGCTGGAGGAGTCCACACTCTGTATGATCCTGACTACATGACATTCTGGGAAAATAGGGAACTATAAAAAGGCAGTAAATAGATCAAATGCCCAAGAGAAGGGAGAGGAAGGAAGGGAGGGAGGGACAAAGAGAGAGGGGAGAGGACATTTTTAAAGTTTAAATGAGTATTTTAAGTTGGCAGCAAACTTGGGAAAAGGAGATGCTGTATACATTCCTTAATCTCACACATGCATATATACTTCAAGTGGAAGAGAAAATCCCCTGAATGGCAGGCACTGTTGTGGTTAGTATGTGTTGTTTCATACTTATCCAAACACATGGAAGGCACAGCCCCAGGAACAAGCCTCCAGGTAGACTCAGTTTTGGGTGATGATCAGTGAGAGTTCATACACACATGTGTATTTGAGTATGGGTTTCTCATGTAAGTCTGTGTGTCAGTTGAGTTCACAGCTCAGCTAAAGAGCATAGAAGGCTGGGGAAATCATTTTTCATTCCTGTTTTAGATATTCCTCATTTTTTTCATCTTTGGGGATGTCAATTTTGTGAAAAGAAGGTTTTAGATAGCTTGTCAGGTTCTTCCTGACGTGCTCTGACTCTACCACTAATGTCACAGTCCAACTCATCTATGCCCTGACAGCAACCAACTTGCTAACTGCAACCATTAGCTATGGAAAATTGCAAACACATATAAATGTTAACAGAAGAGCTGAACAAACCCTTGGGGATTTCACACCTAAATTTAACACATATGAACTCAAGGCTAGTCTTGTTTCATCTGTACTATCCCAATTCCCAAGTGCTATTACCTATTGCCACCTGACTCAGATCTCATCATCATGCCACCACAAATACTGTATGTATCTCCCCAAGAGATGATGGCTCGTGTGTGTGTGTGTGTGTGTGTGTGTGTGTGTGTGTGTTTTGTTGTTGTTGTTGTTATGGCTCCTGTGTATGTGTGTGTGTTGTTGTTGCTGCTGCTGCTTCATGCGCGCCTACATGTTCATGTTCATATGTGTGCACCTCTGTACATGTTTATGTGGAGGCTAAAGGAGGTGGATGTCTTACTCAATTGCTACACACCTTATGAGTTTCATTGTCTCATTGAACTAGAGCCCAGTATTCTACAGACAGTCATTCTCTGCACTTTGACTGTTGTAAGTCTCTATAATAACCACTGTCCATTGCACAAAAGAAGCTTCTCTCATGAGGACTGAGAGTTCTACTAATCATCCATGCATTTAAAAGGCAATTTGAACTATAGCAGTTTAGCAAAATAGTAGTAGCAGATTCACTCCTATGGCCTATGAGATCCAGTCAAGGATCTCACAATATAAAGCATGAATTTACTCCTGTAGAGTGGGCCTTAAATCCAATCAGAAAGTGGTTGGCTACTCATATAGCATTCATGCCACAATTGAACCTATAGGCATATATATTTTTGGTGTTTATTGTTTATTTGTATAAGTATTTTTGAAGAGAACTCTGCTATTCATTTTTACTGCATATTTTTATTGAACTGTTATTTTCTGTTGCATTTAAGGTTATTTATTATACATTTTGGATTCATATATCAGATATGATTTGGGAATATTTTACCTATTCTGTGGATTATTTCACTTCCATGATGTGTGTTAATATTTTATTTTTTTCCATTTTTAATTTTGTGTGTTAATATTTTAATGTATAGATATTTAAATATTGGGGCTGGAGAGATGGATCAGTGCTTAAGAGCACTGGTTGCTCTTCTGGAGGTCCCAGGTTCAATTCCCAGCACCCACATGGAAGCTCACAACTGTCAATAATCCATCTTAAAGTGATTTAACACCCTCATCCAGACATCAATGCAAGGAAAAAAATCAACATACTTAAAATAAAATTTAAAAAAAAAGAAAAAAAGACTTAAATATTGATGAACTATAATTCATACTTTATTTAAATTATTTTAAAATTTAGTGTGTGTGTGTGCATGCTCACACACATGTGTACTTATGTGAAGATTAGAAGGCAACCTTGTAGAGTTGGTTCTCTCCTTCTACCTTTATGTGGGTTTGGGGATTCAACTCATGTCTGTAGCAAGCACTCTACCAGCTGGGCATCTTTCTAGCTCTGTATTTTCCTTTCAGTTTTTTTTTTTTTTTGCATCATATTTAAAAAGTTATTGCTTAGCCTATGGTCATGAAACCAACATTTTAATGTTGAAATTTTCCCTTGGGGGTCTCACAGATACCTGTTTATGATTTTTGTTTTAAATTTGGTTAAAGAATCTAAATTAGGTCCTCAGATGGTATCTGGTGGTAAGTTTCCTTATGTGAGACTCCTCTTACTGACTCCATAAATACCAATTTTACTGGTTAACGTCCAAGATAGCATCCAGCATGTTTTTCTTCTCCTGGGTTTTCCAGTAGGCAGATCCTTAAGGCTAGATAAGATTCCACTTCCATATTTTGTAAGATTGTTTCCTGGGTCACAGAGCTGTGTACTTCCTGCTATGTCTTATCAGGAGGTCTACACTGGCTGGGTATCTCTTCTGGTGTGATGTCAAGACTGATCCCTGAGTTCAGACGGTGTTAGCTCAACCCATCCATTATATCTGTGTTTAAGTAATGGTTTAGGCAAGTTATTAATTACTATTGCTACATTTTTATTACATTAGAGATTGTAAAATATAGACAGCCACATTGTTTTTACATTAGGGGTTGTAAAATGTAGACAACCAATTTGATCACCATTATTTAACCTTCCCAGTGGATTGTAGGACAAAATCATGGAGGAGATGTTGCCTCTGCATTATGTTTACCCCTCCTACGTGCTCTCATTTTAAGCTCATTACAGTTTTTCTTTCTTTCTCTTTTTTAATTTAAGCTGAAGCTCAGATCAATGGGTTCATCTATGTGGAATTGGCTTCCTGTTGACTCCAATCTGGGCCATTCTCCCCCCCCCCCCAGGAAATAGCACTGTTCTGACATTATTTACACTGAAGGTCTGGGCTTTTACATCTCAATTTTCTTTCCTGCTTCAGATTTCTTGCTTTCCTTCATTTTCATGTTTTCTTTTACTCTCTCCCAATAAACATGTCTTTCATAAAGACTGTTCTAAAGTCAGAATGAAATACAATAAGTTTTTCAATAGCATGTACAAACTTAATCTTGAGAGTGGGCACATGAATGGGAAACCCCACAGGATTTTCTGAACCTTAAAATGAATCCTTGAAGACTTTTTTTAAAAGATGGGATCTCATTATGTAGCTCTCGCTTCGGATGACCTGGAACTCATTATGTTGATCAGGTTGGCTGGAATTCACAGAGATCTGCCAGCCTCTGCCTCCTGAGTGCTGGAATTAAAAATGTGTATCACCAAAACTGGCTCCTGGAGACTTTGAAAGGCCATATTTTTCCTTGAAAAAAGAATTAATTTCAGGTATTTTCTGACCTTGAAAAACACTGTGTCCAGTCTACATCTGTGTGACTGTTCTTGGGTGGGAGGTCCACTGCTTAGATATTCCTTCACAAAAGCCTCTTTTATGCCCTAGCCTCATCGGGCTGAGTGACAGACATTGTTGCTGTAGTTTCTTGTTCAGCCAAGTCCTGCCGCCCTTCAGCCCCAAATAAATACACTGATGCTATATTAATTATAAAATTGTTGGCCAGTGGCTAGGGCTTCTTATTGGCTAGCTCTGTCTTAATTATTAACCCATAACTACTAATCTTTCTACATGGCCTTACCTTATTGGAGAATGTCTGGTGTGTCTTGTCTGCCTGAGTTCTACACAGTATCCTTGAGGCACCTCTCTGCTTACCTTTCCCAGAATTAATTATCTTCATCTCCTAGCCCAGCCTATCTTCCTGCCTCTACTGGCTATTGGCCAAGAGTAGTGGGATATTCACTTTGTCTCCTGTGGCACTGACCACACCCATTGGGGGGGGGATCCAGGGGCAGAAGTGACTGGGGAACTAAGTCAGAGGAGGCATGGGAGAGCTCTCTTGCAAGCCACATGGGGACAGGAGGATTTCCGGAGGAATTCTTGGAAGCAGGAACCTGTTGGTGTTCACCTGTCTATGTTGTGAGTTATTTCTCCCCGAATAAACATCTGTTTGGCCTAATTGTTTATCCTGATCCTTATTAAACCGCAATAGCCAAGCAGTATTTTATTCATCAACCAATAAGAAAAACATATACAGAAGGCCATCCCCCATCAAGACATAAGTTTGTTTGCTTTTTTATGAGAAGTTAGAGTTCATTAAGGAAAGATTTTAACGTGAACTTAAGCAGATGCATTACAAGAGAGACAGGAGATGCTCAGAGGAAGGAGAATACACACTGAAGACACAGCTGCAGGCTTCACAACAGGGTCAGTCACTTTTGTGACATTTAACTTATGTATATCTTAATGGGACAACATATAATCTTCCAACCCATGGCTATGCCATCCATCTTCATGTCATGTATAGACATGATAGAACTGAGACTTCTTTAACCCTCAATAGCTTATTAGTTACTGATCACTGTTAGCTAAAAAGCATGAAGGAGTGTAGTGGTTACTTTTCTGTGGCTGTGACAAAATACCATGACCAAGGTGATGACCAGAGAGATAAGAGTCCATCCTGGCAGGGAGACGCGACAGTGAGCAGCAGGCATGGGAGCTGCAACAGAAAGCCAAGAACTCACACCAAGGGAGCAAAGTTAGCAAACTAGAATGTGGGGTGAGACTATGAGATCTCACAGCCTACCCCGCAACCCCAGTGATGTACCTCCTCCAATTAGGCTGTACCTCCTAAACATCACCACCAACTGGGGACCAAGTATTCAGATATGAGAGCCTCTGGCGGACACTTCTCCTTCAAACCACAAGTAGTTTCAGCAGTGTAAACGGTCGTGTTCTGAAGTGCTAGCATTTGTCAAAGGAGAGCAATCCAGGATCACGTAGGCCTGAGACCCAGACATCTTTTTTATTATGAGACTGTTATCTCTCTTCATCTGAATTCCAACCAAGGTGGGAGCACAAAGAAGAGCATGCCCCACTTTTTATTTTATTCTTTTAATATTTATTTACTTACTTTAAAAAATTATTTTGAGATAAGATTTTCCTGTGTACCCTGGTTGTTCTGGAACTCTCTCTGTAGACCAGGCTGGCCTTGAACTCAGAGATTCAATAGCCTGCCTCTGCTTCCTGAGTGCTGGGATTAAAGTCATGCACCCCCATGCCCACCTCTTTCTAAAAAGTGTACTTAGAAGTTTCATATACTACTTTCTCTTTGTTTTGTCAGAATTAGTCTTATATCCTACTCGGTTGTAAAGGAGAATGAGAAATCGCTTTTGTTCATGCAACCAAAAGGTCGATTTAAAAAAATTATGAGTTTTGTTACTATGGAAGGAGAAAAATGTGGTTATCAGGAGACAAGATAGTAATACAATTAATAATAATATCCGCTACAAATAAACATCAGAGCAGCAAACAAGAAACAATGGGAATTCAGTTCTCAAGTTGAAAACAGGTACTTGGGTTGAGGATGTCCCTCGGGATCGTCCTTGCCTAGCATGTACAAAGCACTGGGCTCAGTTTCCATCGTGACAAAGCCAAGAAAACACAAAGCAGATTTTGTTGGTATATTAACTTATTAAAATTATTTCACATAGGATTGACCATTCATTCTTCCCAGCATTTCATCAAGCTACCATGCCTTGTGCATTCTACCAAAAAGATGCTCTTTCTAGGGCTCTTTTGGTGAAATTCGAAAACCCACACTTGGTGAACACTAAATTATTGTGGCTACTGTGTCTCTATTTCAGTGAGTTCCATTTTTAGGTGGAAAAACGGTTCTGAAATAGTTTCATGTGTATTATATTTTTAAGGGTGGAGTAAATGAGTCCTCATTGAATCCATTTGTTGCTTGGGTTTGATGGCTTTGGTTTTCGAATTGGTCATGTGGGAGAGGAATGGCTTGAAATCATTTATTTACTTTCTGCTTTATATAAAGCACACTATGTTCCCAAGCTCTGATTTTGTAGAAGAAATCCCCACTTCCAAACAGCATATTGTCCAAAGTGGTCACCCCAGCTCTCCCCTCCGGGTAACTGTGGCTGACTCACTGAGCACTGGCAAGACTCCACCTTCCACAAACATTTTGAATTCTGGAGACATTAGGACAAGCTTCCTGTTTGGTCAGCCTGTGGCTAAGAATCAACTGAAAAATGTGGTTTACCTCTCTCTGGCTATGGTATGCATCATGGAACTCACTGTGGGAGAGTCTAGGTGCTCCCTGTGTGGGTGATAGGCAAGAACTCAGGAATCCCTTGGGTCATCCTGAGCCTTCCCAATGGTGTAGAACCAAATGTTATTTCCCAGCATTCCCTTGGTCAGCCTCAAGTCCAGTTCCATCCAAAACACACAGACAAGATGATCATGATGAATTTACATGGTTTTCCTCTAGGATTTAGTTTCTGATAAAAACAAAACAAAACAAAATAGACAAACAAAAAAACAACAAAAAGACTTTCTTTGGAAATTGGAGGAATGACTCAGTGGTGGTTAGAACATGCTTATGTTGGCCTTCCAGAGGACATGAGTTTGGTTTCAGCAACCCTACTGAACAACTCACAACTGTCTATAACATCAGCTTCACAGGATTGATCCCTCTTCTGGCCAGTTTGGGCACCTGCACTCATACGTACACACCACACACACATACACACAATTAAGAATAAAATCTTAAAGCAAAAACAAAAATATGTCTTCCTATATTTGCCTTCATGTATTCCTTCACATAGTCTTACTACTTTCTTTCTTCATCTTTTTTGTTATCATTTTTTATTTGAACCTCCCTCAAACACACACACACACACACACACACCTCAACTGCTTTGAATAGTGGCTTTCATTTTGGCTGTGCTCTGTTCTGGAGTGACTAGATGCTCTGGCAGCCATATGCATATCTTTCAATTTTGATAAGAGCCACATTTGCCACATTCATAAGTTCCTGGATGAAGGTTAAAACCTACGTCTGGGGATCCAAGGTTTGGTTCTTACCCATGCAAAACCTTTCCAGACAAAACTAAATTAAAATTTCTAAGTATGATACTAATTTTCCTTTTTAATGTTTTTTTCCATTTTTATTATACGTGTATGACTGTTTTACTGTCTGTATATCTGTGCACCATGTGCGTGAATTACCTTCGTAGGCCAGAAGAGGACATCCAATCCCCCGACACTAGAGTTAGGAAGGTTGTGAACCATCATGTGGGTGTTAGGAACCAAACCTAGGTCCTCTGGATGAGCAACCAGTGCTATTAATCCTGAGCCATGTCTCCAGCCTAGATACTAATTTTTGAAGTAACTTAATTCTATCTGATTTTCACCCACTTGAGCCTGACCTATTCCTGTTATTTATTTTCTAAAACCATAAAATATAGTAGCATGCAATTAATCATATTTCTTGTTTTTAAAATCTTAATTATTTTTTTAGTTTAAAGTGTACATTATCTATATTCCATTGCTAGGCAAGAATCACAAACTGCCTTCTACAGACCACTTTTTATTATACACTCTGAAATTATACCCATCATACAGTAACTCCCAACTCTCCTGCTCATATCTTGGCAACCATCCTTCAGTCTTTACCAAGCTGATGTCTTAGATTGTCAAGTTTGGAAGCAAATGCCTTTACCTATTGAGCCATCACCTGCTTTTTTTTTTTAATCAATGCATAAATATTTTTCTTTGCTAAGAAACAATTTATCCAAGATTTGAGATTAATTTTGAAAGCCTTAAAAACACAGTAATTTAATGATAGCTCCAAGTTGGAAAACAAAAACAAAACTGTGGCCATTAAAAGTATCCAGATACATCAGAGGGGACTAGAGCATGCAAATAAATAATGCATGAAAGAGTGGGACTAAGTTCTCTTTCCCGTCTTGAAAACATGCTATGTGCTCACCCCCAAACGCTGGTATTCCAGTCCCTGAAGAGGCTGTGGGTGACTGACACTGGCAGAGCTCAGGTGCTCTCTCCAGAGATCTTTCCCCAGGAGCAAGGCAGACATGATTGGGAGCCTGTTCATCATGGCTGGACACTCTGTGGACCTCTCTGGAATGAATCACTAAGTTGGACTTCATGAATGCTACCCTGAGAAAAGTGGGCAAAGCTCTCTTTGAATTAAAACGCAAACCAGATAGATCTGGAATACATCTCATGTCCCTTAGGGGGCTGTGGAGGGCTGTCTGTGGAGGAGGCAGGATCTGCGGTGTGGTGGGCTTGATTCCCACAGCTGGGAGCTGACTTTTCTGGGAAATGAGAGAACTTATTTGTTCAGGCTTCAAACCCATCACTTTTCACAAGCTTGTAGGTTAGGCTCCACGTAGCCTGTTTTCAGGTTCTAGGTTTGATTCGTATGAACAAATATAACTTCCAGCCTCGGAAGCTGGAGGAAGGGTGGCGAAGGACATACAGAGGCCTAGATTTTTGTTATGTTTTGTTTTTTAATCACATCAGGCGTCTTCCATGTTAAACGACTCTTCCAAAACTGAGTTTGATGGGTTAAGTGTAAATGATCTTAAAACATGTGGATTAAATTTTCCAAGAAGCACACACATGGATTTAAACATCAGAAGGAAGGCTGCGGTAATGTTAGTTTTGGGCTTTCCCAGACTCCACATGCTCTTCTGTTCCTAGAGCATGCTGGGATTCCAGAATCAGACTCTTATTTATTTATCCATCAATCTGTCTGTCTGTCTGTCTGTCTGTCTGTCTGTCTGTCTATCCGAAAAGGTGATTCAGGGAATGATTGGCTGAACAGTTCCCTGAGAAATGTGACTTCCCCAGGGGGTGAGTTAGGCAGATCACACTTAAAAACCCCATTTTAGCTGTAATTATTCAGGCTGTGCCTCTGTAACACCAGTTTAGCAGGGGTCTCACTGTTCTCACATTGTAATGAGCACCAACAGTTCTACTCACATCATCACTCCTCACCCAAAGGGCTGCAAGGGTAGAAGGAGCGACCCACCCTCTCTACTTTGCTTATACAAAACATAGAAGGGGGTACTGTACAGGAATGAGCAGAGGTACTACAGTCAGACGTGGGTCCAAATCTCACTACTCTCTCTTACTGATTTTTCTCCTATAGATTTTATTCTTTCTCTCCCCCTCCCCACCCCTTTTTTTAGTGTGAGTGTGCTGTGTGTGTGAATAGGCATGTGTGCTTAGATGCCTGTGGGTACATGCATGTGTTCCTGTGTGGGGAGGTTTGAAGTTGTGGTCTGGAATCTTCCGATGTAGCCCTTCTACCTTTTTCTTTGAGGATGAGTCTCACCAATCACTTATCTCTCTAGCCAGCTTGCTCTAAGGATCCCCAATTGTCTCCACCTTCCAAAGATGGAATTACAGGCAGTTCCCACCTACAGTAGCCTTTGCACACCTTCTGGGGATCCAGACTCTGGGCCCCTTGCTTGAGCATCAAGTGCTGTAATTGCTGAGCCATCTCTGCTGCCCTTATTAAAAACAAACAAACAAACAAACAAACAAACAAACCCTCATTATATCATGAGAAAAATGAGTGTGAAATACGTTGAATACTCCAAAGAGAGCTGGGTACCCAGGAGTTGTTTATGAATTGGAGTTGATAATGGTAAGTAGATTCTCATTTCAATTTCTTTCCTTCCTTCCTTCTTTCTCTCTTTCTTTGTGGGCTACTCCCGGCTTCTGGAAGTTTTCATAATAATAGCAATCTACTCACTCTGTTTTTACTACCCAGAGTGGTGAAATGTAAGGGTACATAAAGATTACCCTGAATAATTTTTAAAAAGCAAGTCCTTGAGCCCATGCCCTACACTTCCAATTTTCTGAGTCTTAGGGTGATGTTGATGGGATCTACAGGTCAAAAATATAAGTGTTCCTGGTGATGCTTATGGGATCTACAGGTCAGATGAGTATTCTTCATGATGCTGATGCAGGCTGAAGTCTGTGCTTCTTTCTAGTTGCTTCTTTTTGTTATCCTTGTGGAGGTCAAGTCGCGGTATGTTCTTTCTGTGTCACTGAATAACATCCCTAGCCCAGAGACCCAAATGCCACAAAGAATGGTCCTTTAGACCTGGCCCTCTGCAAACACAAGAAATTGCCAGTCCTGTGAAACATGGCCACATGGTTGTAGATAATAATGCCTTAAATCCATGGTGTTCTACTGACATACCACCACTTGGTTATATATTGGGATTGTGTTATCCAAAAATATATAAGGAACACCCTTGTATGCTGCTAACTTTGAAAGTGCTGCCTCTGCTGGGAGGGTGCTGGATACAGTCAGAGTTAGGGAATTCCCAAGCCTTCATGATACATCAGCAAATGATCTCAGTTCTACTTCTCTTTGTTAAACACACTGGAATGGGGTCAATTACTTTGACACTTGGAAGTGGTCATCCAGGACTGTGATTATCAAAATGTGATTAGGGTCAACAATAAGGAGGGGACTTGTTACTAGGGCAGATTCTCAGCCCTGCCCCTCCTCTGACCCACTGGATTAGGGAATCTGAGGGTGAAGCAAGGGCAACGGCATCTGTGCTTATGAATGTCACAGGTGACTCTGAGGCATGTTCTAGTGTGATAAGATCTAACTTAGAAGAATGAAATCATGCTTGCCATCAACTATCTAATGAACAACATGTGTGAACACATATGTAAGGTTTAGAACCGAGTTTAAATATATTTTCTATAGTAGACACACAGAGACATGCTAGTCCACACTAAAAGACATTTTGTAAGTTCAGCAGAGGCTCTCTCTGGTTCTAGGATTACTGAGAAGAAAATGGGAAATTGGGTGATGATAAGATTTTACCTTTCACATCACTTTTGTGAACTATCTGGCATATCTTCTTTTAAATATTTGCATATCATGTTTTATTTGGAATTTCAGTTTATTAACAATGTATAACAAATGAGAGGCAACTAAAAAGAAAACAAAGGTAAATATTTTTCTGACGGGAGTGGTACATTCAAAGAAAATAATTCCAAAGAAGAGATAGGTTTATATAAGTATATCATTATTTTACAAATGAAAATGCTACGAATATAAGCAAATGCCTGTGGAAAAATCATAGAGTTCCTTGGCAAGATAAACAAAGGGAGATTGGCAATAGATAGGAAAATGAAGACTGCACTATAGGTAAGTTTAAAACACAAGAGGAAATGTAAATAAAAAAGACTGTGAGAATCCATCTTACACATATCAGAATGGCTAAGATCAAGAACATAAGTGACAGCTCATACTGGTGAGGATGTGGAGCAAGGGGAACACTCTTCCTTAGCCAGTGAGAGTGCACACATGTACCACCACTATGGAAATCAATATTGCAATTCCTTAGAAAATTGAGAACCACTCTACCTCAATGCTCAGATATACCACTTCTTGGCATGTACCTAAAGGATGCTCTATCCTTCCAAAAAGATATTTGCTCAACTATGTTCATAGTGGCTTTATTCATAATAGCTGAGAACCAGAAACAACCTAGACGTCCTTTAACCAAAGAATGGATAAAGAAAATGTGGCACATTCATGCAATGGAGTATTACTCAGCAGTTAAAACAATGCAGGTAAATGGATGGAACTAGAAAAAAAAAATCACCCTGAGTGACACAACCCAGATCCAGAAAAACAAACAAGGCATGCACTCTGTAAGCAAATGTGAGTGCCTGGTTTTGGTACCAAAATGTAAGCACGTGTGAGTGTTATAGCTCTGGAGCTGCAAAGGTGTCCTGACTTATTGGGAAGCCAGGCTACCTAGAGCCACAATAGGACAGCTCTGGAGACAAGAGCCCTAACAGGACAGCTCAGCCCTGGAGAGAAAGGTATCCTGACTTTATCCAGAAGCCAGACTTACTGAGCCTGGGGTGCTGTGGGGGATGGTCTTCCTGCAGGATGTAGCAATTCTGTTACTCTTCCAAAAAGCAGTTACAGCTGACCTCTGCTCTGTTCCTCTAAGTGAAAGTTCTAGCAGAGTTAACAGCTTCATTGGCCCTTCTTCAGCTACAGTCTGCTAAAGGGGAAGCCCCTACAGAAATGTAGCAATCTCCTCCATCTCAGGGAAAATGTTACTCTTCTGCTACAGATTTGCTCAGCCCCATAAGGGAATGTCCCAGCAAGTTCCTTCTATTTATCTCAGCCTTACTCAGTTCTGTTAAGGGACCATCTTAGCAAGTTCTTCTGTTCTACACCAGGGAATGAAGATCTTCACCCAAGAGTCTTTTGAGAAAGAGATTTATTTGGGACGGAGGAGTTCAGGAGAGTGCCTCTGCTAGGGTGGGAAGGGACAACCAACATCTGAACAGGCAGAGGGACTTACATAAAACTTCTTGGGGGCAGTTTTCCCAGGGAAAGGTTTTTCTGCTCAGGGATTGGTTAGTTTAGTGAGTTACTAGCAGAGATGGCTCTGATTTCAGGGCCAAACTGTATTTCTTTCACTGGTCCTTTTTAGCCTTTTGGCTCTAATTTTAGGGCCAGGGCATATTTCTTTCACTGGCTCTGATTCTAGGGACGAAGTGTGTTCCTTTGGCACCAGTTTCAAAGTCAGGGTGTTTTTCTTTGGTTCTGGGTTCAGGAATAAAGTGTTTCCTTCATTGGCTTAGGTTAAATCCAGAGTGTTTCTTTCAGAGCCTCTGGGTTTAGAGTCAAGGTTCTCAGGGATTGGTTGGTTTCCTGCTCAGGGGTGCTCAGGAATTGGTTGCTTTCATGTTTCAGTTGGTCAGGTGTCTGGGCCAAAGTGGGTTTCTTTGCCTGGCCTTTTTATCCTATACCCTCACTTACAAGCAGATAATAGCTATGAAGTAAAGCATGACTATGCTACAATCCACAGGCCCAGAGAAGCTAAGTAACAAGGATGGCTCAAGGGGGCATTCGTGGAGCAGATCTCTCTGGGAAGGGGAAATAGAATAAATAGACTTTCTGGGTGGACTGTAGAGGGTGGAGATGGGAATAGCAGGGACCAAGTGGAGAAGGGAGGGAGGAGTATGGGGAGAGATGGCATGAATTGGAAGGCACTTGTGGGGCCATGTGGAAACAGTGCAGTGGAAACTCCCAGGAATCTATGAGGGTGACCCTAACAAGGACTCCTAGTGATGGAGAATACTGAGCCTCAATCATCCATCTTCTATAACCAGGAAAAGTTTCCAGTGGTGGGACTGGGATACCAACCTAGCCACAAAACCTTTGATTTACAGTCTGGCCTGTCTGCAAGACGTGCTGGGCATGATGGTGCAACACTTGTAGGAATGGCTAACCAATAACTAAGTTGAGGCCAATACCATTGGGGGGGGGGGCTATGCCTGACACTTCCTGGATGACAAGGAACAGGAAGCTGGATGTCAGAGAGATTTAGGGTAGAATCAAATATAACTGCCCCCCTCCAAAGTCAGTGAAATGATTCCTAAGAATGTTCTGCTATATCCGTAGATTGGTGCCTGGTCAGTTCCAGTCATCAGGGGAGAGGCTGCCTCTGGCAGCTGATGGAAGTGGTTGCAGAGACCCACAGTCAACCACAGTCAAACATGAGAGGGAGAGGGAGGGAGGGAGGGAGGGAGGGAGGGAGGGAGGGAGAGAGAGAGAGAGAGAGAGAGAGAGAGAGAGAGAGAGAGAGAACACACCTAGGTTGGAGTCTCCGTCAAGTTCCTCCCCTCAGAGCTCAGGGGCCCCTGTGGAAGAGGGGTAGGAGGAATTGTGAGAACCAGAGTGGTCAATGGCACTGGAATAGCACAGCCCATGGAATCAACTAAGCAGGGCTCATGGGGGCTCACAGAGACTGAATGGGGACGACTGGGGAGCTGCTCTAGGACCCCTGCATCTATGTTACGGTTGTTGACTTGGTGCTTTGAGGGAACTCCTGACTGTGGCAGAGAAGATGTTTTTGACTCTTTTGCCTACGTTTGGAATCATTTTCCTCTTACTGTGATCCCTTGCCCACCTTGATGTGAGGGTTTGTGCTGGTCTTTTTGTATCTTGTTGGATCATGTTTGGTTGATGTTGCTGGGAGGCCTGCTCTTTTCTGGGAGAAGATGACAGAGGGTAGGTGGGGGGGGGGGAGAACAGATGTAGAGGGAAGCTGGACGGAGTGGAGGAGAGGAAGCTGCAGTTGGGATGTATTGTATGAGAGAAGAATAACTAAAAAAATTTAAAAAGGGGAGGATATTATCCTCTCCTCTCAACTAATTAAAAAACTTAGATGAGATGCATGAACTCCACCACAAATCAAACCCATAATTTACCTGTTTGGTTAATTATACCAAACATTTAATAAAGAGAAAGAAAAAACCCAGTCATACAAGAATGCCATAACCGTGAACTTTCTTAGTAAATGATGAATGCACAGCACTTTCCAATTTGTCTTGGGAGTCCAGCAGAGTCTCCATACTGAAGCCTGACAAGGATATTACAGAGAAGGCAATTACAGGCTAAGTCCTCTCATAAAAAGGAAAACAAAACAACAACAACAAAAAAAAAAAAAAAAAAAAAAAAAAAAAAAAAAACCCAAAACCCATGAACAAGATATTAGGAACCGGAAGATTACCAATGTCACTGAAATGCTATCTGGGTTTCAACAAGTTTTTTAGAATGTAAAATTTGCAAATGTTAAGAACAAACAAAAAAATCCACCAGCAAATGGAGAAAAAGGAAAGATTTATCCCTGGGGTAGGGGCACCAATAAATAGTATTAAACCTGGCTGAAAGTGGCTTTCTTCATGCTGATGAATGGAGCTCATGTTTTGAAATGTATCATTTAAAAACGTGTTGGTTGATCACTGGTCCTTTCAGGCCAGCATCTGGAAGAATTTTACAATCTCAAAGCCTAAGAAACTGACTGATTTGGAAAACAAAATTGGTCATCTCTTCTGTGCAGGGACAATGAGAACAAAAATGGACCTTAGCCTGGGATTCAGAAGTGAAAGGCCTGTGCCCAGAGAGACCCACAGGCTGTCTTTAACTCCCATTTTCTGGAGCTCTGTGTCCAAGTAACCAGCCAGTGTTGCCCCCATTTCTCATCTGCGCCTTTTCCCTGTGCTCAGCAGAATAGAACACTTTCGAGAAACAACTGGGCAGGAAGTGAGGGGAGGGCCGAATTTCATCCTGGGAGCGTTGATTCCCATAAGCAGAGAGCTGTGGTGGAAGCCATCAGGAAGCTTTGGCGGCACTTCGGCGTTGTCGTGCATTATGAACTCCATCTGTTAGAGCACCCACGCCAGTGGAGTGGAGTAGGGAAAGATGCCGTTTCATTTCAGCAGTTCCCAGCTAGATGAGAGCCCGCTGCCAATTAGGAGCCAGCTACAGATATCATATGTGGATCAATGCACTGCACTTGGAGAGAGGCCAAGGGCAAAAAGCATGGGGCCAAGCAAGGGCAAAGCACACAATCTGCCTGAAGTTCCCTTCAGTCTAGGATAAAACAGGTGAAACTAAGCTAATGTTAAAGAAAAAAGGAAAAATAAAACAACAACTTTGGTCTCAAGATCAGGAGTTAAGAACAAAAACAGGGTTGAAGAACCAGAGTAAACCTGTGCCAGATGGTCCACACCTTTAATCCCAGCACTTCCTGGCAAGGCATAGGCAGATGGATCTTTGTGAGTTTGAGGCCAGCACAGTCTACATAAAAGTTATGTAGTGAGGCTCTATTTCATTAAAAAAATAATAAATAAATAAAATTAAAAATCTAACAAACAAAAACAAGTAAACCACACACATACACACACCAATAAACAAACACACAAACAAACAAAAAGGAGAATACAGACATAGAAACTGTAAGAGACCATGGAATGCTTAACCCCCAAGGAGTCATCACACCACTCCTCTCAAGGCTCAAGGATCAGAATCAGAGCCAGTGGATGACAATGAATCAATGCTTTCAGGACACAACAGAACTGTTGCATATATGAACAAACAACAGCTGGGACAGTATGCACAAGACCTGTGCAACTTCAAGCCAGTTGGAATCCCAGCATGGACTAGAGAGGTGGTCATGAAGTCTTAACCAACTAGTTGAGGAGCGATTGGTAATCTATAGGAGCCGGGAAGAGGAGACTTAGTTTAAGACCTTGGTAGATCTAAAATGCTCCAGGAGATGGCCACCTGGCCAAGTGTATATAGGCATCACTAGTTGGGTTTGATGAATGGGAAAACAAAACCAAAACAAAAATAAAACAATTAAAAAGGAAACCAAGTCTTGTGGGTATGGAATGAGGTAGATCTGGTAGATGTTTGGAGAAGGGGGGTGGTGAACATGATCAAAATACAATGTGTGAAATTCTCAATGAATTAACAAACAAAAAAGAACTAGAATTAAGATTGGTGTGAATCTAAGATGTAAGAAAGAATAAACTCTAAAACTTGGGTACAAAGAAGCAAAGAACCAAATTCGTTTGCATCTGAGATGAAGAAACAAGAGTATGGAATGAAAGAATCATGGGGAGCTAGGCCTGGTGGGGCCGTCTTGTCATTCCAGCCACTCATGGGTAGAGGCAGGGAGACCACAAGTTCAAAGCCAGCCTAGTTTTTTTTTTTGGTGAAACCCTACCCCAAAATAAACATTTTAAAAGTAAAAAGATGAGCTGGGAAATAGTTCAGTGATAGAACATGTGCCTGCCAAGGGAGAACCTCAGCTCAGTCACTAATGTGGAAAAACCAAAACACCAAAACAAAATCATGGAGAAACGACAGAAAACTGACACAAGAAAGTTCTAAAGCAATCATTGACTTGTTATTTACTTACAAAACATTATTAGGTGCCTATTTATATCAAGCAGAGTGAACATGATAAAAACTGAAGTATGGATACAGATCACAAACTTGGGATCATCTAAAGAGAGGGCCAGCAAGATAGCTCATAAGGGAAATCTACACACTACCAAGCCTGAGAACCCAAGTTCGATCCCCTCCCCTGACAAACCCGTATAGTGGAAAGAGAACATGGACTCTGGCAATTAAAACAATTAAAGAAATAAAGACCATTTGTTTATTTTTAAAAAGGAAATAGTGTCCAAAAGCATCCGTAAAGTGGTTTTGTTTGTTTGTTTGTTTGTTTTGTTTTGTTTTTGTGAGACAGGTTCTCTGTGTAACAACAGCACTGGCTGCCCTGGAACTTGCTCTGTAGACCAGGTTGGCCTCTAACTCACAGAGATCTGCTTGTCTCTGTCTCCTGAAGTGTTGGGGTTAGAGGCATGCACTGCCACTGCCAGGCTTAAGTGGTTTTTATTTATAAATATATTGGTATGCAGACAAAACATATCTAAAAGCACAGATGTAACTCATCCTCTATTTTAAAAACGTCTTTCTTTTTTTTTTTGAGATTATAATTATATCATTTTTCCTTTCTCTTTCCTCCCTCTAAACCTTCCTATATACCCCTCCTTGCTCTCTTTCAAGTTTATGGCCTCTCTTTTCATTAAATTTTACATATAACCTGCTCAGTCCAAATAAAGCTACTTATATGTGCATGACTTCAGGGCTGGCCACTTGGTGTTGGATAACCAATTTGGAGGCTCTTCCTTGGAAAAGAGGATTTCTCCTGCTCTCAGCATTCCTTGGTTGTTTGTAGTTCTTTGTCTAGGGTTGAGGCACTGTGAGATTTTTTTCCCCCCTTCCACATTAGCATGACTATTGTTGCTACCTTTGTTAAGGTCTTATTTAGGTAGCCATGATGTTGAGACTTCATACGCGTGGCTTCTCTGACATCTCTAGGAGATCCATGTGCACAGCAAACTTCCTGTTGCTCTGGATCTACAGTCTCCCCACACTTGTGCAGGAGTGGTGGGGCATTTGCCTCAGGTGGGGCTGGGCACCACATGGTTTTGATCAGTTGTGGCTTTCTGTAGTGGTCTCTGTTTCAAGAAGACATTTCTTTGATGTGGAGTGAGGCCTATACTTATCTGTGTCTATAAAGATAAATGTTTAGAATGTCGTTAGGAATTATAATGGCTTAGTAAAGTGACAGTTGTAGGTTCTCTTCCAAGATCTATGCATGACTCATTAGCCTAAGGTAGTTGCTGTGTTCCAGTACAAGGCATGGTTCCCTCTTGTTGAGTAGGCCTTAAGTCCAACTAGAAAACTACTGGTTAATGCTAAGGGATGTATACTCTACTGCTCCCTTAGGGTTATCATGCCATGCTGGTCATTGATGGGGTCCATAGGTGTCACAACTGGGTAGTACAACTGGTTACTTTCCTCCCTTTGAAGTTTGCATGGCACCCTCTGATACCAGAAATCTAGTCCTCTGGGAAACCAGGAGGATGCTTTCAAGTCAGACCCAACTCATGTCCTGTGTCCAATGTGCATCCAATGTGCATAGTGTCTTCAACCAAGAACAGCAGCAATAATCTGTAACGTTTTTGGCAGAGTCGTGGACAGCCCTGACCAACACAATCTAAAGGGATCGTCTCATGCCCAGTATGGTAGATAGTCTATGGCTCTTTTGGGGAGCATTGTCAGCTCAGTTGGGAAATTTTCATTAAACTCTATATACTTTTAGGTAAATATTGTTTGCTATGACTTTTTCAGATGTCTTTACTGTTATTTTGCCTTCTTCCCTACTTCTATATTCATCTCCTTCCTCCTCCCCAGTTAAAGCCCCTCATACATTTCCCACCTTCAAATCATTTGTACCCTGCTCTTCCCCTCTCTATTGCTCCTTCCTGTCCACCATAGCTCCCTTTGATTCCTGGTTTCTGTAGTTACTGCAGGGTGTGTACTCACATCTAAAGATTTGGAGCTAGGAACCCCAGATGAGAAACAACATGTGGTGTTTGTCTTTCTGGGTCTGGTTTACCTTATTCAGTATGATCTTTTCTAGTTCCACCTATTTACCCCTCCAGACCCCAGCAAAAGATATGCAGGGGCAGGGTACACAAAGAAGTTGCGAGAGAACACTTGTTAGTGATCTATGCAGAAGAGTGTATGACCATTTTCTTCATTTGGTGTTAACTGTTGTTAAGTCATGCTAGCATTAGTTTTTTACTGTTGTTTTTCTGTTGTGGTGGCTTGAGAGCATCTTACTTAGAAATATTCCTAAACTTTCACTATTCGTTAGCTAATCTTTACTATAATGAAACAGTTGAGGAAGGGCACTTTATAAAGACAAGAGGTTCATTTAGTTCAGTTGTGGAGGATGGAAGTCCAGACAATATAATTCAGGCTCAGCTGAAGGTCTTGTCAACTGTGCCATGTCATTGTAAAAAGGTGTATGAAACTGTGTCTATGCATTGTCTCTGTCCTTCTGCCTTAGTCAGGGCTTTTATTGCTCTGATAAAATGCTATGACTAACAGCAATGTGGAGTGCAAAGAGATCATTTCACTTGCATTTGCATATTACACTCCATTGTCAATTGAGGGAAGTCAGGGCAGGACTTGGGTAGGAAACTAGAGGCAAGAACTGAGGTGGAGGGTATGGAGGAATGATGTTTACTACTTTGATGGCCATGATTTTGCTCAGCCTGCTTTCTTGTACCATCCAGAACCAGCAGCCCACTCACAATGGGCTGTGCCCTCACACTAGGTAAGAATGCATGCAGATAAATCCTGTGGAGGCATTTCCTAAATAAGAGTCCCTCTCTCTAAATGACTCCAGATTGCATCAAGTTGATAACAAAGTATCCAGGACACCTTCTTCCTATAAAGCCATTATAATTCAATCTTTGAACTCCACCCTTGTGATCCTATATAATCTCAATCATTCCTCAAAGGATCCCTCTCTAAACATAGTCAGATCAAGCTTCTACTCTCTTAATATTATTAATACATGATTTATGGATTAATTTAGATTCTGGTACCCATGTTTAATAATTTTGTAGCTTTCTTGTGCCAACTAGTTGCTGTTAATTTCACTTGTTTTGGCAGCTACTCCTTGGAGATGCACTTCCTTAGTCCACATCCAGTCCCTGAGATCCTGGGCCTGCTCGGATTGCAGGAGTGTCCTCCTTACTCATTGTCTATGCACAAAGACCTGTGGTGCTGTCTTCCTGCTGGTCTCTGTGGACTGCTTTGTGATGCTGGCCATGAGGCAGCCTTATCTGTAGCAGACCATCTGTCTGTGGTTCTCTGACTACCACTAGTCTGCCTGTCTCAAAGCTCCCCTGCTCTCTATTGCTCTCCAGGCTCCTGGGCTCATCCATCCCATTAGGTCCTGGGAGGAAGGTATTGCTTCTGAGAATGGCGTTGCCAGGGAGACTGCAGCCTAGAAATAGCAGCTACTTTTCTTAGTCTCTTTTCTAGTTCCCGCTTTCAAAATCTTTCCCCCCCCTTTTTTTTTCACAGCTTCAGGCTAAGACACAAAACAGCTGTGCTACTGTTTGAAAACTGCAGCTCCCATGTAAAATGCCCAGATCCCAGCAGAATGCCTTCTCAGCACAGCTCCCATGTCAAATGCCTGGATCACAGCAGAATGCTTTCTCAGCACTTTGTTTTAGAGAAGTAAGCAAAACCTATCTTTTCATTCTGATGTAACTTTGCATGTTTTAATTGCATAAATAATACTTTCTCATTGTTTGAAATTTGGAAAATACAAGCAAAACAGGAAAATAACTGCTGATAATCCCCAAAATGAGCATTGCTAAGAGATAATAGTTCCCTCATCTCTAAATTCTCTACTTCATACATTTTAGCAGCAAAGTTTTGCCTTCAACTAAATTAACACTCAGAAGTCTAATGTGCTTGAGTTGGATTGGAGGTAGGGGGTCAGGGCCCCCTGCTCACCTTGACTGTCATCTTCCCATGGCAGACTCTCAAACCCCTCTGTGAGCCTCATAGCATCCTCCATGATTGACCTGCAAGGCACTGGCTTCCAGACACACTGCCAAAGGCGTACTAGCTTTAAGACATCGTTGCCAGGAAGGTAGAACACACGGTATTTTGGGATTGAAGAGCCTTTTATTTCTCCATGTTCTACCTTGTTTTTTTTTTTTTTAATTATTATTTTTAAAAGCCTTGCAATTTATTTGTGTGTGTGTGGGGGGTGGTACACACAAATGTCAGGACACTCATGTGGCAGGCAGAAGGCAGCTTTCAGGAGTTGATTAGTTGATTCTCTCCTTCAACTATGTGAGGTCCACCGATCAAACTCAGGTTTTTGGGCTGGTGGTGGGGAACTCCTTTACCATTTTACCATCCCTCTGTTTCTATTTATGTATTTATTTATTTTAAGAGAGCACCATTGGCCCTAGTCCAAAACAAGTTGATTAACTTGGGACTCAAAACTTCCTGTGAAATAAAAAATAAATTAATTTAAAAATATTAAAAATAATTCCCAAGAAATATACATTCACATAAACTTTAGTGTAAAGCTCATGAAAGTTATTTTTTCTTGATAAGTTATATTTTTGTGGATCTCAGCAGTTTTCTGTTCAGCACTGTAGATGAAAACTAAAATTTAATAGTGAAATGGATTGAGTGTTAAATATTTAAGAAAAAAATAGAGGAGAAAACTATTTGAGCATATTTTTTTTTTCTCCCATTACTTTGAAGTTTGATGTTTGGCCTTGGTCTCTCTCTGTCTCTGTCTGTCTGTCTGTCTGTCTGTCTGTCTGTCTGTCTGTCTGTCTGTCTCTCTCTCTCTCTCTCTCTCACACACACACACACACAATGCTGATTGGCATTTTGCTTCCTCACACATCCAACTTCAAATAGAAATGTTTTACATTTGACATCTCAACATCACCATTATGAAGGAGTCAAATAACATAGGACACTAAATCTAGCATCAACATGGATGGAGGTGGAGCTGAATTCTTAAAAGATCATGCTTTACTTATCCCAGTATGGCGGGGGATGTCCTTCTGTATGCTTTGAATATATGTTTCTCTTATTGGTTGATGAATAAAGCTGTTCCGGCCAATGGACAGGCAGGAAGTATAGGCGGGGCTACCAGACTAGGAGAATGCTGAGAAGAGGAGAGCGAGTCACCAGGGGACAACGTGTATCTACTGGGAAGGTAGGATGCCTGGGCATTCTCCCGTTAGCCAAGACTACATGGAGATCTACAGATTAAAAGAAACGGGTTAATAATTTAGAGAGGCCACCGGCCAAACCGTTTGTAATTGATATAAGCCTCTATGTGTTTATTCGGGACTAAACGGCACCGGGAGGGACAGAAAAGTCCATATACACTAGTAGGCCATAAACATTGCTGGAGTGTTCACTTTCTTAAGTTTTTATGGTTTTGTATAATTTAAGAACACTATCAGGACCTCCTCCCTCCAATTATCCTCACTAAATACATTCTTTAGAAACGTGCTCACTGCTTGGAGAGGTGGCTCAGATAGCAAAGTGCTTGCTTCAAAGCATGAGGACCCAAGGCTGCATTCCGGCACCCACAACAGTAGCCAGACACAATGCCACACACCTGTCCTCTCAGGACTGTGAGGCAGAGACAGCAGACTCCTGGGGCTCCCTGGCCACTCAGTCTAGCCTAGTGAGTTCCCCATTCAGAGGAAGATGGAGTATTGTAAAACATGGTTGAAAAAGACAGAGGAAGACACTTAACATTGACCTATAACCCCACCTGCACATACACTGCACACAGACACATCACCACCACCAATAATAATAACTTGATCATATTTAGGTAATTCATGTACTTTTCTAATGGGAACGGAGCTGGGTAATTTATTGTTTACAAGTTCCCATCTTGTGTGTTGAGTTTTCTGTGTGTGGGGCCAATTCCGTGTGGGAGGTTCTAAGCTAAGTTCCTGCTCTATGCAGAGACAGTCCAGTCTTATGTTTTGGAATGATAGACAGGCAGCTGATCTTTATTCTCATTTCAACCCTTGGTTGTGGTGAGACGGGGCGGGGCTGTGACTCTGCCTTCTATCTCCTGTCTTATTACCCTGCCTGGGCATTTTTGTCCCCAGTGAATACACTGCATGCTTCATTGATCTCTTTTGTGATAGAATTTATGGCAGAGCTTAAATGATTAAGGTAGGAGCCTCGCCTTGCCTCGTCATGGAGGTTTGTTTTCTTAATGTATGATCATAGCAGTAATAAACAAATATTTCTGAGAAGAGGTAGAATTCCACAGATGTGAGTTTGAAATCAGCTATACAGTGAGTAATAGGCTAACCAAAGCTACACAGCAAGGCCCTGTCACAAACAAATAGACGGACGGACGGACGGACAAAAGAGTTGTAAGAGACAGAAATTAAAGTGTAAAGGGAAGCATTTATTGGGCTTCCTTGGGCAGATCGCTCTGAGTCTTAGAGCTGTGGCGCCCTCTAGTGTCTCTACGGAGCTTCTTCCTCTAGGTTTCTGGCAAGGAGATTATTCGATGGGTGGGCTTCCCCTCCTGCCAGCTGGTTACTTCTGCATTTGTCACAGCAAGCTCTGCATATCTTTGAAATCAGTGGGATTCCAGGATTTCCATTCCCTCTTACATGGCTTTAAATGGAAACAGATCACGGGGCATGAAATCACTAACATCCTTCATTTCCCGTGCTGAATGCCCGCTGTCGAGATACTGATCCTTCCCATGTTTGGGGGTTGAGTCCACACTGAGATGAGGGGCACCGAGCTATGGAAGAGGGCTTGTTCAGGGCATAAGTCACCACAGGTTTTTGTTAGCATACTTCTTGGCTGCTGCTTCTCAGCCGCAAGCTGCAAGAGATCTAAGCATCTCCACAAGCTGTAAGAGATCTAGACAGCCTCTTATCCTCTGGTAGTAACTTGCACATGCCTTGAGACCCGGGAATGCACCCCACTGAACTGCACACAAGCCCATGGAGGGCTAGACTCTCTTTTGTCTTTGCAGTTTAGGTCTCAGCATAACGTTTTACATATAGTATGTGATTAACACACACTCATTGACATATTAATGAATAGGTTCTTGTGAATAGATGACACCCCACTCAACTCTAGTTTCATATGGGAAATTTGTTATTTACCTTGGTTTAACCTTCATGTGGGATGTCCTACTGTATGGTGCGAATATGTATTGTTTTTATTGGTTAATGAATAAAGCTGTTTTTGCCAATAGACAGGCAAAATATAGGTAGGCAGGAATTCCCAACAAAGATACAGACAGAAGGAAGACAGAGTGAGGAGACCATGTAGCCTGCAGGGAGGCAAAATGCCAGGGCATCACTGGTAAGCCACAGCTACATGGTGTTACAAAGATTAGTGGAAATGGGTTAATTTGTAGGAGAGATGGCTAGCCAGTAATAAGCCTAAGCCATTGGCCAAACAACTATAAATACATATTAAGTCTCTGAGTGGTTATCTTTTAAGTGGCTGCAGGGACCTGGTGGGTGGAGAGAAACTGATCCAAGTGGGACTCGTCTATAAGGAGAAAGGCCTCCTCAACATAACATTCTGTAGTGTCAATGTATATTCAGAATGAATCCTTAGATTGATTTTAAAAAATGTTGAATAACAAAGTATTACTGTTTTCACCCTTTCTTGGGGGGAAAAAACTGAATTCTTTAGATAGAACATGCTTAGAGGGAATCATTGCTTTAATTTCTTTTTAAAAATGTATTTGTTTTTATTTTATTGTGCATGAGCTTTTTGCCTGCATACATGTATGTGCACCATGTGTTTCCCTGGCACCCAGGGAAACCAGAAGAGGAAAGTTAGATTCCCTAGAGCTAGAGTTAGAAACAGTTGTGAGCTGCCAGGTAGATGCTGGGAAATGAACCCAGTGAACCCAGGTCTTTTGCAAGAGCAGCAACTGCTGAGTCATCTCCCGAGCCCCTCTGTTCTAATGTCTGATGGTCTTCTAGGAGCAGCAGTGCTATGGAATCTTGCAAAGGTCCTAGCAGTCTGAGCTGCATGTGACATGACTCTGCTGGCTCTGAGGGGATGATATATATATATAACCTTGGGTGCATTTGGCAGGAGTACTGTAAATGAATTTTAGCAGAGACCTTACTGAACCTGAAGCTCTCTGCCAACTCAATGGCATAAAATTCTAAATTATCTAATGCAAAGCCTTACATTTTAGGATAGTCAGGTCTTTTGAGCCATTTGCCTTAATGTTGCTTTTGAAGAGCTATAAAAGTTTAAGTGAAGGGGTTTGAGTCACTGCAACTAAGCTGTACCCCGAGGCTCTCTTGCCCCTAGGAAAAATGGCTCCTGTCTTGTGGTACAAGTACGCCATGAATGTTCCTACACTATGGCACCCTCTTCTTCCTTCTCAGTGCCAGGCTTTGCTTTTTCTGGTCAAAGTGTACCATCTGCCGCTCCCAGCACCCCCATCCCCATGTCTTGCTGCGACACTGACTTGATCTTCTGCTCTTCTCTGACTTTCACCTGATTATGTGAGGCAGAGATGAGTGAGAAAGGAAATACTCACTCTCCGACCTCATATAATGGTGCATGCTTATAAACCTAGCAACTTGGGAGGCTGAGGCAAGGTGATACCTGTGAGAATTTGAGGTTAGCCTAATGATTTCATGCTAACCTGTGTGTTGTGATCCTGTGTGATTGTGGTCCTGCCTCTTTAGAAATGAATGAATGAATGAATGAAGCCATTCTCTCTCTAAATCCTGGCACTGGGCCCTCAAGAACTCCCCACACCTTCTTATGTAGTTCTTTCTTTTCTGCTTCTGGACATCTTGGTCTGTAGCTGTCTTGGAATGCTGGGAAAGAATCTGAACTAGCTAACAAAGTGAAAGGGAGTGTGCGCTCTGAGCTCCCCAAAAGTGAAAGAGTCTGGGTGTTTTTATTTTTCCCACGGAATGAGTTTCTTCACCATCACCCCAGAAAGATGCTTGATGGGTGGCCATTGTTGTTTTCCTGCTAGCTAAGCAATAGGGGTGGTGGTATGGGTCAGATGGCAGCCCTGTCAGGGCTGATTACTACCTGCCCTTTTCTATAGCGCTCATCAAGCTCTCCATGTAAGCACAACCTTAATGGACAGGTTCAAAAGCCAGAATATGTCCGTATTTGTAATGAATATGTATGTAGTTTAAGGCCTGAACTGATACTCATGTATGTATATATAGATATATATGTGATGTATTTAGCTGATACAGATGTTGTGTGTATGTCGCTGAACTGAGATATGCGTATAAAGAAGCTGTAGAAATTACTTCCTATATTTACAGGTGTGTATATGTGTATCTGTGTGCGTGTATTGCAGTTAAATAAGGATCAGGATAAACAAATAGGCCGAATAGATGTTTATTCAGGGAGAAATAACTTACAACCTAGACAGATAAACACCAGCAAGTTCTACCGGATGCTCTCCTGTCCGAGTCCCGCCAGCAAGAGAGTGTTCCCAGGCTCTTCCTCAGACCTCCTTCCACAGGTCACTTCCACCCATGGCTCCACCCCCCCAATGGGCGTGGTCAGTGCCACAGAAGGAGACAAAGTAAATATCTCACTACATGCGTGAATATGTGTCTGTGTCTATGTATGTGTGTCTGTGTCTCCGTGTGTGCTCATACATGTGGGTAGTCTGCAGAAGTGTTGCTCCAAATGCGAAGCACCTGATTACCTCTGCTATATCAGAGAAGCAAGATAGGACTGTGGAACGAAGCCAAGGAAACTCGTTCCCCACCACCTACAAGCCTCTGAATCCACTCAGCTACTTACTCGATCCTCACGGGCCATTAGGAGAATTAAATATATAATGCATAGAACAGTTGTTTTTGTCAGGGTTTCTATTGCTGTGAAGAGACACAATGACCACAGCAACTCTTATAAAGGAAAACATTTAGTTGGGGATAGCTTACAGTTTCAGTCCTGCCAAGTGGCAGGATTTGGTGGCATGCAGGCAGACATGGTGCTGGGAAAGGGGCCGGGAGTTCTATATCATTTTTTTTAAGGATTTGCTTATTTTATGTGTATGGTGCTGTATCTGCATGTACACATGCATATCAGAAGAGAGCCTCAGATCCCACTATAGAAGATTGTGAGCCACCACCATGTGGTTGCCAGGAATTGAACCCAGAACCTGTGGAAGAACTGCCAAAGCTCTTAACTGTTGGCCATCTTTCCAGCTCCTGAGTTCTTGATCTGCAGACAGCAGAAGGAGAATGAGACTGAGTGCCACATTGGGTGTGGGTTGCTTATATAATACTTCAAAGCCCACCTCCACAGTGGCACACCTCCTCCAACAAGGCCACGCCTCCTAATAATGACACTCCCTATGGGCCAAGCATTCACACAGGAGTTTACGGGGGCCATCCCTATTCAAACCACCACATTCCACTCCTGGACCCCCATAGGCTTGTAACCATATCATAATGCAGAAATGCATTCAGTTCAACTTCAAAAGTCCCCATAGTCTACCACAGTCTCAACACTAACAGTTCAAAGTTCAAAGTCTCTTCTGAGACTCATGCAGTCTATTTTAACTGTAACTCCTTGTAAAAATCAAAATAAAAAAACAGATCATACACTTCCAACATATAATGGCACAAGATATACATTACCACTCCAAAATGGAGAAACAGGAGCCTATTAAGGAAATACTGGATCAAAGCAAGGCCGAAAACAAGCTGAAGTCAAAGTGCTCTTCAGATCTCCAACTCCTTTCAGCTTTGTTGATTACAACGCATTTCTTTCTCTTGGGCTGGTTCCATTCCCTCCTAGCAGCTTTCCTCAGCAGGTATCCCAAGGCTCTGGCATCTCCAACATTTTCAAGTCTCCAAGGCAATCCCGGATTCAACTTCACCGGTTTACACACTGGCTTCTCTAAACCTCCATTCAGTAACACCCCTGACAAACACCTGGCCTTGGTGGCTTCCTTAGTTGTGGAGAGAGCTCCCATAATCCTTTTCTTTTATCCTTGACTCTAAAGCCAGAACCACATGGCCAAAGATTGTGAGGTTGGAACATGGCCACCTCCTTCAATTGCATCTTCATCAGCTTTCTGTTTTGGATGGTGCTTGACTGTCCTGGAACTCTATCTGTAGACCAGGCTGGCCTTGAATTCCGAGTTAAGCCTCAGGTCTTCACATTCATGTACACATACATATATTGTGCACCCATCCTCAGGCCTTCCACATGGCCATGTACACACACACACACACACACACACACACACACACACACACACACACACCACTAAAATAAGGCTGGGGATCCTCATTTTTAAATCTGGTTAAAAAGTTATTTAGACATTGAACTGAACTATAGCACCAGTTAACAACTTGAATTCACTAAAATAAAGCAGTGTCTCCTCCTAATTTTATACTGTATTTTTATAATCTCTTGAAGAACAAGACAATGTCTTTAGCGGTCATCTACTTGATATTTACCTTCCATGTCTGAATCTATACACACACATTCTATGTTTGCACTAAAATTCAGTGTTGAATAGTAAATGTGGCATTGTTTAGGAGGATCTTTAGCTTGGGTTGCCCAGCATCTGCCCTCCCTCTTCCCAGTTGCTGCCTTGGTACCTCTTTCTACTCCACCTACACAGAGGATGCTAAGCTGACTTGCAGATTCAGAGATGAGGTTTATACCAGCTAGCACAACATCTTCTGCCACCTTCCCCCCAAATTAGTACAAGAATGAACACAGCACCCAATTTAGACTCGTAAGAAAGAAGCAAGGGGGATGCCTGCCATTCCTTTGCAGCCACTTCCCTTCTCCTCCAAGTGCCATCAGAGTAAATCCTCTCTTGTAAAGGAGGCAAACATCAGAAATGGCTTTGTCAGGGAAGAAAGGACTGAGAGAATTGTGGAAAGGAGAGCCAGGACCTTGATGACATTGTGAAAGATCTATAGACCAACACATTCCTCAAACCTGGGATATTTCTGGACTGTGAATTGGTTCGGGCAAACACATCCCCACTTTAGCATTGGCCTTTTTGGAATGAACCTTTTGCTATGAACACAGTTTAAGACAAACACAGAGGTCAAGCCCAGGCTGAGCAAAGGCAGATGAGGCTGGAGAGATGGCTCAGCAGTAAGAGCACTGGCTGTTCTTTCATTGAGAGTTGGGTCCTACTAACTACATATGACCGCTTACAGCCACCTGTAACTCCAGCTCCAGGGGCTTCATTGTCTTTGGCCTCCACAGCACTGTATGCGCACATGCCCACCCACTCCCCACATAATTTAAAATAATAATAAATCTTAAAAAGACTCAGCTTCTAGGTCTTTTGGCTAAGATCAGGTGTAGAGGGCATTTAGTGGTTACTATGAAAGGCTATCAGTGTCCAAATTGGTTAGTGATGGCTGCCATAATTTACCCATGCTACACAAATTTCTTTTTATTCGTTATTAACTTTCAAAGTTATAATTCAAAGGAATGAGATACATTAATGCACTTTCATGCCTATGTGTCATTATACTTTGTTCTAATTTGTCTCCCTGCCACACCTCTTCTCTGTGCTACCCCAGCCCTTTGTCTGAATCTCTTTCTTTTCCCAAATAGTTCCCCTTCTGATCTAATGTCACATGTATCCCATCACCCTCATCTAATGTCACATGTATCCCATCACCCTCTTTCCCCTCACCTTAATAGGTCTTCCTTTTCTCTTATGATTACCCTTTGAGCTTCATCTTCTTGCCCCCTCCTCCATGGATAATTTTAAATCTAGGTTCTGCTTATGGCAAAAATGCAGTATTTGTGTTTCTGAGTCTGGCTTATTTCACTTAGCATAATGATTTCCAGTTGTATTCATTTCCTGCAGCCCAACCCCGAGAGAGCTCAAAAGCCTTAGCTGAGAGCCCAGTGACAGTGGAGGTGTCTCTTTGGAGGTTCCCACAATTCCTCTTCCTGTAGTCTTGTCTGTGGCAGCCTAGGTAGCTGCTACTGTGTGTTCCAATGTGTCTTCCTCCACCATATGTGAACCTTGATAAAGCATCCGGAGATATCTACAGCAAAGCAATCGGCTTTGGGCTGGGGAAGCTGGGTGTACAAAGTCTTGCAGTGGTGTGGAATTCTCCACATCTGGTTCAATTTTAAAAATGCTGCTATGGTTACTGGGGCACTGGAGACTAAATATAAAGAGGGGGAACAGAATTGCAGTTGATGGTCAGGTTTTCTAAGATTTGAAAACGCCATCTGACACTATTCACACCAGGCAAGGACAAAAAGTCCTGAAATCAAGTCTCATTAGAAGGGAGGATGTATAGACATTGGTTGTGCTGACAATGCATAGCAGCTCAACTGTCCAGTTTTGCAGCTAGCTTGCTGGATATCACATGACCTGCTGGACAGTAACAGGTCAAAGCAGATATAGAATACCCTGCAGTGGGCTGTAGTCCTTGAGACTTTCAACTATACACTAAGGTCACAATGAAACATTATCTGGAGGATCAGTTGTTAAGAAATCGTGTGGCGATCTTGGCACTTCACTAAGCCTGTCATGGACATCCATCAGGTAACATCTACACTCTTTTTGGCATCACAGCTAAGTGCTGTTTGGATCCCACTGTTTCCATTTCTGCAAAATCCAACAGTGCCACCCTCATTGAGAAGGCACATAGCACTCTGCTACATAGAAGATGGTCAATGTTGAGGTCACAAACTTGGGCTTGACTGAGATTGGAGGTTTAATCCATCAGACAGAAACCTCTGGGAATAGCTTACATCTTAGCCTTAATGTATTTCCACATGACCGGCACCCACCCCTCCATCAGAGTGATCAAAATTAAAGGAAAAACTGCACAAAACCTGTGTCATATTTATTTGGACGGTTATTGGCTATCTTACTGGCCATCATATTACTGATGCTATAGTCATCATTGGATTGTTTAATGTATCAGATTGTTTAAATGCACTGACTGTTAATGCACTGACGTAATAATTAAATATACCTTTGTAAAATTGCGTTTGTGTACCTGTTAGATTTTATTTTTCCTTTAGCCTTGATTACTGCATCTGTGGCTGTTTTAAGATGAGTTTAAAGATGTTGGCTATATTATACCACCAGTACAGTTCCTTTCACAATCCCCAAACACTACAAATTATGCATTAAGGAGTATACATTAATAAACTAAATTGCTTTCAAAACTGTTTTATTGAACAACACCGACACACAATAAATGAAACACGCATCAAACATGCAACTTCCTAAATTTTGACGTAGTTATACATGTTAAGATACCAATCATTTGCAGATGCTTCCTCTGCAGCCCTGCCATCCTCATTTCACCTGACAGCCCTGTCTCTCAGTCTCTAGGCAACAGCTGATCCCTTTCTGTCACCATGAGTTACTGTGTATTTCTTCAAATTTTATGTAAATGACTTTTTATGATGCAATGGTTTAAAAACCAACTTCTTTCACTTTTTATTGGTTTGAAATTCACCCATATTAATTTAGGTATCAGTAGATTTCTTTAATTGGTGTACTGGCTGGTTTCATGTGTCAATTTGACATAAATTAGAGTCATTAGAGAGTAAGGGGCCTCAGTTGAGGAAATGCCTCCATGAGATCCAGCTGTAAGGCATTTTCTCAATTAGTGATCAGTGCAGGAGGGCCCAGCTCATTGTGGGTGGTGCCATCCCTGGGCTGGTAGGCCTGGACTCTATAAGAAAGCAGGTTGAGTAAGCCATGGGAAGCAAGCCAGTAAGCAGCACTCCTCCATGGCCTCTGGTCAGCTCCTGCCTGTAGGTTCCTGCTCTGCTTGCATTCCTATCCTGACTTCCTTTGATGCTGAACAACAACATGGAAATGTAAGCTGAATAAACCCTTACCTCTCCAACTTGCTTTTTTGTCAAGGTGTTTTGTTGTAGCAGTAGAAACCCTAAGGCAATTGATAAGTCATACTCTGCCACCATTTGCTCATTCAATTTACATACCAATGGACATTATTGTCATGAAGTCATGTGCAGTTTGGAGCAATCACAAATACTGCTATGACCATCTGTACACAAGTCTTTGGACATGGGCTCTCCTGTCTTCTAGCCATAGAGTTGGGGTTTATAAGACAGATAAGTTTTCAGCATTCCAAGGAGCCATGAGCTGTCTTCTGAAGTGGCTCATAGTCACTGGCTTACATTTCTCCTGGTGGTGTGTGACTTCAGGCCACTGCATTTCTGATTTAAATTTGATATGGACAATCTTTTTGAAAAGCTTAGCAATTTTGAAGGTATATAATGATCTTTCATTATTTTTAATTTGCATTTGTGGAAAATAATTGAATATAGTTTTGTCTGCTTATCTTCTTCAGGGAGATTTAAATCTTTTGCCATTTTGGAGACTGGGTGTTCTTTTTAAAAAAAATCTTTGTGATTTAATGGTTCTTTCTAAAAAATTTAACTTCTTGAGCCGGGTGTTGGTGGTGCACGCCTTTAATCCCAGCACTCGGGAGGCAGAGGCAGTCGGATCTCTGTGAGTTTGAGGCCAGCCTGGTCTACAGAGTAAGTTCCAAGACAGGCTCCCAAGCAATACAGAGAAACCCTGTCTCAAAAAACCAACCAACCAAACAACAACAACAAAAAACCAAATTAACTTCTTTATTGATTCTTTGGGAGTTTCACATCAAGCAACCCAGTTCTGTTTAACTCCTGGTTCCTCCCCTTATCCTTGCAATAACCCCACACAGAAAAGAAAATAAAGCAAGCAAGCAAACAAACAAAAACAAGAACAAAACAAAACAAAAAACTTTTTGCTTCTCCTCCTTCCTTGCCTTCCCAACACCACTTTATTCATTCTGGTGGCATTGGAGACTCAGTGTGTCAATAATGTAGTACACCCTTTTGTCCTGTCAGCTTTACTGACAAATGCTCATTACAATGAGTCACTGGTTTGGTTCAGGGCCTCTGGTTTCTGGTACACCATCACTGGATCCTCACCAGAATTCCTCTGGGATCTCCCACAGCTTCTCTGAGTCATGGAGATCCTGTAGGTATTGTTCCACAGAATCAGTCCCTTCACAAGCTCCAGCAGGTCCTAGATGGGGTAGGTATTAGAGTGTGCTGTGGGCCTGGGTGGAAGCTGAGCTGGTCAATCTGGGCCATTGGGGTCACCTGCCTCAGGCAAAGCTGCAAAGTCAGCTCCCTACTCCCAGGGTCAGTTCTCCCTTGCCTGTGGTGAGGGGTGAGGCCTGCTATCCTGAGTGTTGGGGTGGGCAGCTCTCCCATGAAAGTCAGGGCTAGCTCTCTTGCTGCAGTGTCCAGTGGCAGGCAAGGCCAGATTTCCCAGGGGTCACTGACGACCGGGGGCAGCTTAGCATGGCCCTCTGATTTCATCTCTCATGATTCCTAAGGGCCCCTGAGGTGACAGGGGCCACAGACCTCAACACAGACCTCAGCTGCAGCTGGACCATGGATCCAGACATGGCCCTTGGCAGCAGCTTGGGCCCAGATGACATCCTGTCTCTGGATGAAAATACTGACCACTCAGGCGGGATGGTTCTGGCAGCTATGTGGCCCTAGGACACCACCAAGGCCTCAGTTTGCAACCCCAACCCTGGGCTTCTACAGGACTCAGACTTCAATGTAATTCCCCCTTGTGGCAGAGCCATGGACTCAGACATGGCCCTTGACAGGTCTGGATGTCACCATTGCCATAGTTGGTAGGGCAGACCACTCAGATAAGCACAGGCCCTAGCGGTAATGTGTGTGGCCCTCAGATGCTAACATGGCTCCAGACCTTGAGTGTCTGCATGGCCTTCAGTGGTAACAGGAACCTCAGACATGAGCACAAAACCTAGCTACAGTAGGGCTATGGATCCAGACATGGCCCTCAGCTGCAGATCTGCCCCAATGTCACCATGGCACTGGATAGCAGAGCAGGTCACTCAGATATGATTACATCATGGGCCTTGGACACCAACCTAGACTCAGGTGGTTGACCTGACCCTGGGCATCCTCATGACCCTTGGTGGTAACAGGAGCCACATACCTCAACCTAGACCTGGGCTGCTATAGGGCCAGACATGGTCCTCAGCAGCAGCCTGGGCCCAGGTGATAATGGCCCTGGTGGCAGCACAGGCCACCCAGATCTGTATGGTTTCTGCTATGACATGGCCCCCTAGACTCAAACAAAGCTGAAGGCTACAGCCCAGATCCTGGATCTCTGTGTGGGTCCTACTGGCAATGTGAGCCACAGACTTCAAACACAGACCCCAGCTACAGCTGGTCCACGGACCCAGACATGGCCTGAGACAGCAGCTCAGCAGAGTTGACATCCTAGCTCCAAGTGGTAGCATTGGCCACTCATATCAGGATGGCTCTGGAAACAGACGCCAACAAGGCCACAAGTTATGGCCCAGATCTGTCTTCACATGGCCTTTGACAGCAACATAGGCGATAGATATCAACACAGACCTTGACTGCAGTAGGATCACGAACCCAGACATATTCCTTGCCATTAGCCCGGGTTTCATTGTCACCATGACCCCAGACCACTGGAATCAGCATGCCCCTCAATGGAAACAGGAGCTTGGACATCAACACAGAACCTGGATGCTGTAGGATGAGGAACCCAGAAATGGCCCTTGGCCCAGCCCTGACATCACCATAGCCCCAGGTGGTAAACAGACTTCTAACACCAGCCTATTCCTCACCATCTCTGTTTCTTCCTTTCTGTCTCTTTTCATATTGCATGCACCCGTCTGCTCTCTTCCTCCACCATCCCTCTACCACATATTTGCTTATCATGATGGGGCCCATGGATATCTTCCCACTGGCCAGGGTCTTGAGGACCCTGCAGAACTGCATGGCAGGGGCATGGACGTCTTCCCTTAAAAGTTCTTTATATATTCTCAACACAGGTCTATTTTTTAATTAGATATGAATTGCAATTATTTTCTCCAAGTCTGTGGTTTGCTTTGTATTTTCTTAATTCTTTTTTTTTTTTTTTCTGCGTAGCCTTGGTTGTCCTGGAACTCGTTTTGTAAATCAGGATGGCCTTGAATTCAGAGACCCACCTCCCAAGTGCTGGGATTAAAGGCATGTGTCACCAACACTCAGTTCATTTTCTTAATTTTTTGAAAAGCAAAAATAAATCTTGGTAAAGCACAGTTCATTCATGTTTGCTTCCCTGAACTGTGCTTTTAGTGTTACATCTTGGAAATCTTTGCCTAATTTAAGATCTCAAAAACTCTCTCTATATTTTCTTTTACAAGGTTTTGATTTTTGGCTATATTTAGGTCTCTGGGTCACTTTATGTTCAGATTTGATATATGATCAAAACTACATATTTCTGGGTAGTTTAACTGGAGAGATAAATTTTAAGACAATATTGTGGCAGAGAAAATTTAGTGTCTTAATCATGTATTGTTCTTCCTAAGTACACAGGAAGAGTGCATCTCTGTTTCTTCACAAGCAGGCAAATATGATTGTCTTAATCTACACCACTGGTTCTCAACCTGTGGTTCTGACCCCTTTGGGGTTGAATGTTCTTTTCACAGGGGTTGCATATCAGATATCCTGCATATGATTCATAGCAGTAGTAAAATTAGAGTTATGAAATAGCAATGAAATAGTTTTATGGCTGAGGGGTCACAATATGAGGGACTGTATTAAAGGATCACAGCATTGGGAAGGTTGAGATCCCCCAGTCCATACAATATTCACAGAGATAGTGTGTCATCTTCTAAATTTCACCATGCAACTCTTTGCATGATCATGCACACTCACCATATATCCTTTTTAGGCTGAACTTGGCTACCATGTGTCCAAAATAGCAAAACCACAAAAGGATTTCAGATCCTGAACTAGCACACAAAAGATCATTTTAGTTGTTTACTGCTGCATAATAAACTACCCAAAACCTGAGTGATTCACATAACAATGTTTCATTATCTCTTTGATTATGAGTTGACTGGGCTCAGTAATGGTTCTTGCTTTGGACATTGCACAATTAATAGCATTTGTGGCTTAGGACTATAGTTAGTCATCTGATGGCTCAGCTGGAGATGTCCAAGATGATAGCTATGTCCTAGGATCTTATCTGGGTTCACCAAGAGTATGTAGACACTTGTTCTCTACATGTGGCCCCAGAATATCTCAGCCTGGTAGTTGTGTTTCTAGAGGCGGCATCCCATTTCTGGTAGCCTGATATGTATGTATGTATGTATGTAGCCAACTATTTAAAAACTATCTATACTTTGTAGGTTCAACATCATATCTATCATATTTTATTGATAATAGTGGTCATAGAGCCTGGACTGAAGAGGACAGTATATGTTGCTCTTAATGGGACAGTGGCAAAATTCCATTGCTGAATAGCATATGTCATGAACCTCTTAAGTGATACTGTATTTCATGTCCTGTCATCAGACCTTTTTTTTTTTAAATGTAATGATGTCAAGTGTAAAGCAAGCAATTATGATTGTTACAGGTTTCTGTTCCCTTCACTTAAAAAAAATGTTCATTTCTCTCCATAATACTTATTGTCATACCAGTTATGTTTTCTGGGATTACTATTGCTACCCAGCTAGTTTACATCATGGCTTAACACTTTTTTACATTTTGTTTCCTCTTTAATAGATACTTTGCATTGCCTCCCCTTCTCTTAGTTGTTTGTTATGTTTGAAGATTTGTTTACTGAATATGTTTATGATGATGGTGTACAGTCTTGATATACTACCATAAATTATTTATTTTACAGTGGTGAATGCTATAATTCTTTAACTCTATTTGTTAATTCTGTCCCTAACAGGTTTCTATATTTTAAATTTCACATGACATTATTGTTGCTGTTTTAAACAGTCAACAATTATCTAATTTTTCTCTTCTGAAGGGTACTTTTCACATTTGTGTGTTTCACCTGTCATTCATGTTAATTTTTGCTTCTTAGAAGATGTCTTTTTGTATTCCCCCCTTCTGATGTTCATTTGTTTTGTGGGACAGTGTTCCACTTTGTAGCTCTGACTGGCCTGGTGCTCACTATATAGCCCTACTTACCCTTGAGCTCACAGATATGCTGCCTCGGCCTCTGGAATATGGGGATTAAAGGTGTGTGGAGGCCTTGCTTTTATTTCTTAAGGATATGGGGATTAAAGGAGTGTGGTGGCCTTGCTTTTATTTCTTAAGTATGGGGATTAAAGGTGTGGTGGCCTTGCTTTTATTTCTTAAGGATATGGGGATTAAAGGCGTGTGGTGGCCTTGCTTTATTTCTTAAGGATGTTTCTGCTGAATCTGAATTTGTTGCTACTATTGGTATTTTGTTACTTATGCAGTCATAAATGATCAGCAACACAACACAAAATCTGAGCATGTATTTGAGGTGGTTCTACAGACAGATAAAAACATCAGATCCTCTATTTAGTTCAGATCATCTATTTAGTTCTATATTCATAATAAAATAATACTCTTAATTTCTTATTAACATCAGAGCACTGCTAAAGATATTGGTTCAATAGGTTTATTTATACACATGCTGTTACTTTCTACTGCAGATAATTATAGTTTCTTTTGAGAATTTTTGTTAATAAAAAAGGAGGTGTGTGTGTGTGTGTGTGTGTGTGGTGTTAATGAGTGGAAAGTTGGTTCATTGGTGGCTACTCTTTCAGAGGACCTGATCTGATGTCCTCTGCTATCCTCCAGGGCACCCGCACATGCATGGCACGCATATACACCACAGCTAAAAATTAAAAATAGAAGGTGGGGGAGTGTTCAACAGCTAAGGTTGAATCATGACCTTAAAAAGGTTGACTTTAACACGTGGATAAGACCTAACAGAACGAGATACCTTTTTATTGTGAACACATGCTCATTTTTCATTATGTTTTTTAAAATGTCTATTGTTACAAACATGGATTTACGTTGCATCGAGCTTGGATTGTTTCCAGGCCCGGGTCCCACGTGCTCTTCCACGGTCGCCATGGCTACCTGCCCCGGAACCTTGGCGTGATGACGCTGGTTTCCGGCGGGAGTTTTAGAGTGACGAACGGTATTGGGCCTAGCGACCATGAGAGGGCCGGAGCTCGGGCCCCAGACTAGCATGGAGGGGGACGTACTGGACACTCTGGAGGCCCTGGGGTGAGTGTTCTCGCGGACGGCTTCCCCGGGGAGGCACGCTGGCCCTGCGCGTGGCCGCCGCGGCCGGGCGCGCGCGTCTCCCAGGCGGGCGGGCGGTGTGTGGGGCTGTGCACAGGCCTCTGCGCGCCCGCCGCTCGGGACCTGGTGAGCCGGTGCGACCGAGCGGCTGTGGCGGGAGCAGGCCAGACTGGCGCGGGGCTGGGTCCCGCTGTCCTGCCCATCGCCTTCGCCCAGCAGCAGCCTGCTCTCCCCGGGCTTCAGGGGGCTTTCTGTGTGGATGTTTAGCCTGCGCGGGCCGCACCGCACCGCACCGCAGTCGCCTCCGGACCATTGTTGTTGTTGTCGCACGCCACTCAATCTTTGGCTTTTTCTGGGCTCAGGAGGACTCACTACAGCTTCTTAGATTGGAGACTCTCTTAGTTGAGTGCGAGCCCCAATACTGAACCTTCTCTGGCCCTTAATGCACGTTTGTGTGGTAGGCAGGGAGAAATGACAGTTTTCAGAGCGACATTAACTGTAAATAATTTACTGTTTGTTGCAGTTTATATTCTGGGCGCTAGGTGCTATGAGGGAGGACTCCAGGGGTGGCGGTGATGAGATAGTATTACCCCCTCCCATCCTGGTTTTCTTTACAGTCCTGCTCTTTTTCCATGTTTGTCTCGTGAACTTCGTCCAGCTCCCGGAAAACAAGTGCTGTATCAGCTTTCTTCATTGATGGATTCCTGTCAACATACTAGAGTGGGGTCTGTCACAGGGAACAGTGACTGATTGGGTAAATGAATGAAGAAAAAGTTTAGAGGGCCAAACGGTTGAGGATTGATAAACATCTCTCTTACCTCACATTGGTGCCATCTGCACAGTCGTTGCTCCTTACATGCACTTTATTTTTATGGTAACTGTGTTCTTAAAGAAGCCCAAAACCTTCAGGCCCCGCCCCCTTACTTTTGTTCCTTCAAACTTTTGTTCCTCCAGCAAGTGTTACTTTTTATTGCACTCTGATAATGCATACTTTGCTGTTACGAAGCGCAGTGTAACCTTGCATTTACTTGATCTTGAATACAGTGTTTGTTAAATGAAATAACGGAACCATAGATTGTTTCAGGGCTGTTTGTACTCTGTGAAGTTCTCTTACCTTGCCTGAACTGTTCAGGCTCCAGTTTGGCTCCCAAGCCTGATATTTGAAATTTTTGGATCTTGTGAAATGGGGAGACAATGGGTTTTATCCTTCTTAAGCTTATTATTTCTACAATAGCGTTTTAAGAAAATGAAATTTGCTGTGTTGTTGACATTTGTTTACATTCAATATGTGAAGTAAAACAGCTTTTACACTTTAGAATTGGTTTTCCTGGAATGGTGAAAGACAACATTTTGAAGTTTGAAAACTCCTTCTATGATGTTGAAATGTGGAAAATGTTACTGATTATATATGTTGAAATTGATCACTGTCTTCAAATCTCCATGAATACTATTTTTCCTATTGTCATGAAACCATTTAGTTTATCAGTGAAAATGCTTTAGGTTGTCCTGTAAAGTAAGAAGTTAATGGAATGACTCAAATAGAAAACTTCGAAGGCCAGTGCAGAGATGCAGCAGGCTAGGAGAACCAATATGAAATCAGTTTCCTCTTTCATGAAATGAGCATCCTCACGCAGAGGATTCCATGCTTCTTTAGTTATAGCGGTCCATGATTTTATGAACAGTCCAGCTCTAGTTGTACAATGGAACCTTCCACATAGCTGATGAAAAGGTCTGGTCTGGCATACACTACCAACTCCCCCAGTCTTCATCTTCAGAGGTATAATGTTGCAGATGTTTCAGAGCTTCATAGTCTAGGGTGTGTTTAGTTTAGACATTTATGGAGCATGGTTGTGTCTTGGACACTGTTCCAGGGAGCCAGTGATGAGCAAAACAGAATGGTGCCACAGCTCACAGCTAAGTGCAAAACATATGCCCATTTATACATATAAACATATGTAATAAGTGCTTCATAGGAAAAAGCAGGGTGATAGAATAGCAGGCTTATGGGTTAGTGATAGTTCCCTGAAGAAATGATAGTTCAGCTGAAGTAGGAAGGATGAGTAAAAATTAACTAAATGAGATGAAATGGAGAAGGAAGATGGTTTGTTCTGAATGTTAGAGTAGTATGAAGACCTTGAATCCTGCAGAATCATGCTGTGTTAGAATAAGATGAGGTAATGTGATTGGGAGAAGGAGTGTGAAGGATTGCAGAGTTTGAAGAGGACCAGAACATGCCCTACAGTACATTTACAACTGGCTATGTGGTTCCTTTCCTTCTTTATCTACTAATAGGACCTCCCAGACAATTAGATGTCTAACTTGAAAGTTCCTTTTACCGGCACTTCAGTTGAGGAATTTTATTTAATGGTTTGGGAAATACATGATGCTGCTTAGTGGTAGTGAGTGCATTATAGTGTAGATGAAAATGCATTAGTGATGCATCCTTAGTACTCAAGTTTCTTCAGTCAGATACATCATGGAATCAAAATTGGATAGGGAAATCTGAAGATAGGGGGGAGCCAGGAAATACAGAGACTACAGAGGAACCAACTGGCATGGAGGTATTAGTGAGATCAAAGAATGGTTGTTGGTGAATGATGAAAAAAGCTGGGGAGATAGGGAGGTATGGTTAGGGAGGGACATGCTTGAATTCATAATTTGGAAAGTGTAATAGTTCCAGTGGTGACGAAGTTCAGGGGAAGAGTGACTAATGTGAAGTGGAGAAAGTTGGTAATGAGGAAGTTAGGGAGTTGAAGGCTCAGGGTGTTAGATAGGACTTGCTTGTGGGCTTTGGAGAGACACAAGATAATGGTAAGAGCAGGGGTGGAGAAGAAAATTGAGCAAAACAGTGTTAGATGCACAAGAGGCTCACAGCTGGAAGAAAACCCTAGGAGAAGTTGTCCAGAGCTATGGACAGCAGTAGGTATGAGAGCAAGGAGGACAAAACTCCCAAGGAGCTGGGTGATAAAATAGTGAACACTTCAGGGCTAGGGATAGCCTGAGATGAGGTGGAGACTGTAGGGGAGCTCTTTACAGATTGGACAGCATGGGTGTGGAAAGCAGAGGTGGAATGCTAAATTGGCAGCAGAATCAGTAAGGTGGGTAAATGGCAGGAAAAAAAGGGCTCGTATTGCTTATGCTGGCTGATAGTAAATAAGTAAATAGGGAGCTGGAGAGATGGCTCAGTTTTTAAAAGCACTGGCTGTTCTTCCAGAAGACCCAAGTTTAATTTCCAGCACCCACAATGGGACTCACAACTATTTGTAACAACAGTTCCAGGAAATCTGGTGTCCTCTTTTGGCCACAGGTACCAGGCATTTTTCTAGTGCACAGTCATGCAGGCAAACACCCATACTCATAAAATAATAAATTAAAAAAAAAAGGACAAAAGAAAAAATAGGTCTGGGTGATGTCTGTTTGAGGAGGATCCACAACACTTTAATGGACTAAAGCCATGGTTCTTTTATCTATCTTAAAGCAACTACAGTTGTCAAACTAGCAACTACAGTTCTGGTGAGAGGTGGTGGGTCCTCTAGGTATCTGGAGTAACAGTAGCACTTCCCTAATTAAATAAGAATGTTAGAATGCTAGCCTCAGTCAGCAACAGAATTTCATTGAAATCAAAATGACAGACTATACCTCTTAAGTGCTTGCTTAATTTCTTATTGAGAGTGTTCTGGCAACAGTAAGAAAGTGCCAGGGCTGTGCTCCGACAGAGGGGCTGCTGGTGGATGCTGCCCAAAGACTAGGAAAACAGTTTCTGTACTGCACCCAGCATTGCTGACTTAGACTGGATCTGGACCAAACACTCAGGAGGATGCTCTAGTCAGATACATTATTTTTTATTCAACTTATTATTTTCCCACAGAATATTTTTAGATACTGATGCTCTCTATATAAAAAGAGACATTTCTGAAGATTCAGTAGGGGTTAAGAACATGGGCAGTAGAGATTAGCCAGTTGCCATGATTATGGCCATCCTGAGTGAGTTTCCACTTTGCTTTCCTGTAAAGTGAGCCCAACAGTAGTACTCACTTTGTGGGATATTATGCACACCAGGCACTGGCCTCGCACACACTGAACAATTTATAGATGTTAGTCACTGATATAATCCATTTCTAATCCACATTCATGTTTGCCAGACACACTGTTTTCTGTTTTTACCTTACCCATTGAGCTAAGATGTTGAAGATTATGGGTTTTGTTTTTGTTTTTTCCTTTTCCCTAAAGTCAGTATTTTTGGTGATTTGATCAGTTTTTATTGAAACTTAATAATTGAGATTTCAATGAAAAATGACCTATAACCATCTGCATATATCTTAGATAATGCTTTATTGTAGAAATGAATGCAAATGGAGAAATGAACGTTTACATTTAAGTCTCAGTGACAGGCTTTGTAAGGCCTGGAGGGAGAAGGGATATGTAGAGGGGCAGCCTTTAGCTGGTGCAGTATCCCAGCCGCAGCTCTGCCTTGTTCAGGCTGCACCAGCTGAATTATTGTTTGTTTTATTTAGTTACAGGTGTTGACAGAGGTTCAAGAGTTTATGTAGAGTGTTTGGAGTTCCATCTGGAGTTAAATCTGAAAGCCATCACTTATCTGTTGGCATTAGACAAATATGGATTTCACAGCATTGCTACAGAGATTAAATGATTTATAAATATGCATGTCTAGCTCTGTGCCTGACTTGCTATTTAAGTCTTATTAAGGCTTAATTTCTTTATCTGCAAAACATAGATTTGAAAATATTCTTCATGAAATACAACTCATTTTTAACTCAGCAGGTGGTAAAAATACAAATGTTTGGCAACTTTAGTAAGTTATGGAGGAATGGGTAGTATTGATACTTTGATGGTAAACTAGAGAAAATTTATGATTTATTATCAGTAACTCTTAGATTTATATACCTACTTTACATACCTGTATACTCAAGGTTGCATAACAAGTTCTCTGTAGAAAAGGGTGACAAGTACAAAAAGCATAAGAAGCCCTGCAGTGATATGTCTGCAAGTATGTCTCAAGTAAGCCTGTGTGTGTAAGTGAGGTACCAAACAGCATGTTGCAGCTATTGTTTATCTCAAAGAGAAAAGAGGGTGTTGATTTTTATGTTAAAAATAATTGCAGGATAGCCCCGATAAATAAATGTGGTTGACTATGGGGTGAAAATTCAGTAGAGGAGGTTAAGATTCAGACAGCAAACTAGGAATGTGGTGACACACACCTATAGTTCAACACTCAGGAGTCAGAGGTAGGAAGAGTTGATTATCCTGAACTCGGTAGTGAGTTCAAGGCTAGCCTGACCTACACACAGAGGCTCTGTTTAAAAACAGGCAAAAACATGGTAGGATAGATATGTATGGATGTACCTCATTATGTAAGTTAGACTTTAAAATTATGTATTCTGTATAATTATACAGCAAAATCATAAAAGTGAAATGAAAACAAAAAGCAATTCTGAAAACTAAAAGGCAAATAAAACTGTGTTTATCAAACTATTGACTGGGTGAATGGTATGGGAATGAACTTATATTGTATTTTGAAATAAAGCTACCTCCCTCATAGAGAAATGTCTAACTGAATTGCCAGGAAAATAAGGAACTATTTACAAATCCTGGGGATGAGTCACTGGCCATGTGAATAAGCTATTAACCAGTGAGAGAGGTCAATTTATATCTCAGAGTGAAAGCTGAGTAGCTTCTGCTACATTGAGTTGCTAAAATCTGTGCTTAAGAAAATTTTAGTTGCAGAAAGAAAAATTATTGGGAATTGATATCTAATACAGTTGAGGTGATATGTAAGGCATTTTGAAAATTTAGTGTCTTGGCTAATACAACTTGTGGAAGTATATAAATGATAAAACTAGGAAATAAATAATATAGGTTAAGATTTCATAAGTCTTCTTTAGCTTTACTTCCTAAACTAGGAATTTGCATTATGCTTTTTTCACTGTAGTTTTGCTATTGGGACAACACAAGACTATTAAGACCATTTGGTATGTTATTTATAATATTTTAAATTGCTAGAAAAATGTAAAAAGGCCAAATACTAGTTACAAAGAGTAAGAATAATTAGTAAATTGTACAGCTATTCCACTCTGCCCTGAAAGCAGCTACAATCACAAATCAATGTAGTTAATGTCTATATTCTGATAAAATAATTTATACAAACAGGCAGCAGGGCTTGGCAGAGAAGACTAGAGGCCTTCCCTCTAGAGAAAGTAAGAAATTTAAAATAGAATTTAGAAGTAAACAAGAAAAATTAAGAGTTCTTTTACCCTTCCCTTTCCTCCCTTCTGCTCCTCCATATTCCACAACCTCAAATTGATGGCCTCTTTTTATTTATTATTGTTACACATATCTCTTTCAATTTATACACTAATATATAAATACATCTGGCTGAGTCCATTTTTGTTGTTATATAGTTTCAGGGCTGGCCACTTTGTATTGGATAACCAATCAGGATGTTCATCTCTGGGAGAGGCCAGTTCTCTCAGTAGTCATCTCTATTTCTCTGTCTAGCGTGGGGCCCCATGAGATTGTTTTTTTCTGCCTTCCATGAGCATGACTGCTTTTACAGTCTGTTCAGGTCTTATTTATGCAGCCATTTCTAAGAGAAGCAGTCTCACACCAGAGTTCCTTGTATCCTGGCGTTTATACTGTCTGCCCTCCTTGATGTTCCTGAGCCATAGGTACAGGAACTCGGGTGCAGGTGCATCTATTGGGCCTGGGCTCCCCACAATCATTGCTTTCGGCATTGTGTCCAGTTGTGGTTTTCTGTAATGATCTCAATTTGCTGTAGAGAGAAGCCCCAATTATCTTTGGGAATGAGGGTAAGATTTAGAATGTAGGTAAGGAATTATGCTGGTCTAACAAAGTGATATTTATTTATTCTCTTCTAAGACTGACCTGACAAGCCCCACTAGGTTTTGAGTACCAAGCATGCTTTCCTTTCTGTCAGGCAGGCCTTAAGTTCACTTAGACAGCTAGCTGTTTGTTACCACAGACATGAGTTTGTACCTTATGGATATCTTGTCATGCTGGTCACACTCGTAGTTCACAGGTGCCACAGCAGATTGCTGCCATCCTGGGAGCTGGGAGCTAGATTGCAGGAAGGAAGCTTTGGGTTAGTTTCAGCTCTGTGTCTTCAGTGTGTCTTCAGCAGTAGGGGCTTACTTTCAACCTCTGAGACTTACCAAAGGCAAAAGCAACAGCCCATATTGTTTGGGGAGTCATCTTCCCTGGGGCTATGGATCTGAGCAGAGAGTTCTCAATAGAAGAAATAAAAATGGTGAGGACATACTCCCCAAATGTTTGTCATCCTTAGCAGTTAGGGAAATGCAAGTTAAAACAACTTTGCGACTTCATCTCACCCTTGTTGGAATGGCTAATATCAAAACATCTTTTCTTCATTTTAAAACTGTTGTTTCTTCCTTTCTAGGTATAAGGGTCCATTGTTAGAGGAACAGGCACTCTCCAAGGCAGCAGAGGGTGGACTGTCTTCGCCTGAGTTTTCGGAGCTCTGCGTTTGGTTAGGCTCTCAAATAAAGTCCTTATGCAACCTGGAAGAAAGCATCACTTCTGCCGGTATTGCTGCCCTGCTCTGTCTGCCTTTCCGCTTACTAAGAAAGCAACTTGTAGCTTTATCAATAGTGCGACCACTGTATAAGGAAAAATCATTACTGTGATGATGTTATTAAATTTTATAGTAATCCAAAGTTGATTCTTAAATTTTCCTCAAAACTGTAAGCCATCACTGCCTATCTGGAAAAGGTAGTGTGAATTGACTATTTTAAAAACTTAAGCTTTCTCTATGACTTATTTTGAATTAAGTTTTAAAAAAAATGTGTACTTCTCAATTTAGATATTATTCTCAAGTCTTTATCTTAGGACATGGATTCACATGGCAATATTGTGATTATAAACTTCTCAGTACCATATACTACTCTTTTACTTCATTGTTATCTGGTAACTGGGGTCTTCCTGCGATTGGTAGAATTTCAGTCTGATATCTTTTTCAATTAATTGCTTTCCTTGTCATACATGACAATTTATTTGAAAAAAAAATCTCCATTTAAAGCATGATGCAGCTGCCTCATAACTATATTAAAGATAGCAGTGAAAGTAAATTCCATGATTGCGTTCATTATCTGAACACAGAGAAGCAGTAGACTTGGACAGTTGCTCTGGAACTAATAACTGTTGCTCTTACAATGCTTTTGAATATTCTGGTTGCTGATACTCAAAATGTCTGATTTCATGGAGACTCCATTTGGAGAGACTTAATTGTAGGAATATTTCCAATCCTATGATCATGTCCTTCATGTTCTAAAACCTAGATGTCACTTTCTGTGTGCAGACTTGTGTGCTTGCTTTCACCCAAGCCTTACAGTTACCTATCTGTTATGAGTAGGTTTTTCTCTGCCAGTCTAGTCCCACTGCCAGGCCTGCCCCAAATAACAGAGACATTGTATTAGATATAATTCTGTTGGCCTGTTACTAGTGTTACTTATCGGCTAGCTCTGTCTTAAATATTAACCCATTTCTGTTAATCTAAGTATTTCCATGTGGTCTTATATTACCAGAGAGAGAGTCCGGCATTCTTCTCTCTCAGTCCACCATCTTGAATCTCCTCCCTACTATTTCCTCAAATCCTCCTCGTCTCCTATTTCCACCTATCTTGTTTTCCTATTGGCCAACAGTGCTTTATTCATTAACCAATACGTGAAACATATTTACAGAATGACATCTCCCATCATCTCCTCTTTTCTGTTTAAAATGAAAAGAAGGGTTTTAACCTTAGCATAGCAAAATATATCATACCACAGTTATCAAATAAGAATCACAGTTAACAATATTTAGTTCATTAACAGTAAGATTTAAAGAAAATATTCTGTCATCTATCTTTGTGTTTAAGTCTATGTAATTTATCTTTAATCCTAACTAAGGAAAACTATAACCATAACTATTTGTATTCAACTCCCTCAAAGACCACAGAAGGATAATATATAAACTCTAGAAATGACAGACAACTTGCCTGGTCAGTCACCTGAAGTTCTTCTGTAATGTTCCATCTTCAGCCTATAGGTCATAATGTGTCTGGCAGACTCCTCAGCAAAGCAGGAAACTTTAAACTGTCCACATGTATTGGCAGTTTGTCAGTCAACTTTCTCTGTGTTCTGTAGAAAGTCTGGCAGACTCTTTCATGAAGCAGGAATCCTGTAGCAATATCCATCTTGAATCAGCAGTCACTTTCCTGTGAGTCCTGCATGTCCAGTTTATATAGCATAAAGTCAAACAGTCTATACAAGAGCACTAATGTGTCCAAATGGCTAGTCTTGCCATATTGGAAATAAACTCCATAATGAGTTTCTTCAATGTCTATCTTCCTTTCTGATGCAGGTGGTGATGCCAGGAACAGTTGTCAAGAAAAACCCTAAACCATTTTAAATCCCATATTCTGTAGGTCTTTTAAAGGTTTGAAGAATGCGTATTCATCTTAAATATATCTCTGTATATTTTATTTAGAAACCTAACTAACTTAACTCTAAGTTTTGACTATCATAGGTAACTATCTATAATCTGTACTAAATTATACATTATATTTCTAAATGAGCTATATAAACACAGTACCTAAACAAGAGGAGAAATATACATATCACAAAATTGACCTTAAATTTGTATTGATAAATGAAAATCCGTTCCAAAACAAAGTATTCATATCTATACCATAATCCCCTTTTTACCTTTAAAAAGAGATTGGTTGTGATCATTAACCATTTATAACCAACTCCATTTAAATGAAAACAAACATTTATAAACAATATTTGGGAGTTTGGGTGTTGCTCTTTCCAAACTGCTTCCTGCTGGTAGGTGGCGCTGTCATGGGGATCCTAAGAAGATGCAGAAATCCTGTGTGCAAGGCTGCCTTGTCCCAGCTGTTTTGAATGTTGGATCACCTGGGACTCTGTTTCAGGGGGTCTGACTTGATCAAACCACATTAGTCTGGAAGGAATCTTCAGCTTTTCATTTTCTGTGGAAACAAAAATAGAAATCCTTTTCCCCAGTAACCTGTCCTTAGATTTAAATTTTGGAGTCAAAGCATTTTTAAAATATATAAATTGAATTAATCCAGCAGCATTTCTTTTAACAGTTGTTATTATTTCCTCAGCAGTCAAAAGATACAAAGACAATATAATACCATACAGTATCCAGATTCTCTCTGTGCTTTCCATCTTTACGTGGCTTTTTTATTACTCTATTTCTTCTACTTCTATTTTTTCATTTTTGAGACAGGGTTTCTCTGTGTAACTTTTATCTGTCCTGGAATTAATTCTGTATACTAGGTTTACTTTGAAATCACAGAGATCTGCTTGCCTCTGTCTCCAGAGTGCTGGAGTTAAAGGTGTGTGCACCACACCCAGTTACTCTCTGTCTTTTTATTATTCTTTTTTAAACCATTTTCTCCTGTTTCCTTTTCTCATTCAAGCCTACGTATATTTTAAAACAAACTTTATAAAACCTTCAGCGGTTTTTCTTAATGTGAATTCTGTCTTTACTGTAAATCTTTATCTTTTTCTGGCCATGAGTCTTTTATCTGGTAAACAACAACATTGCTAAAATGAAAGTTACAGCTCTATTAGCCGCGGTCTGTCCAAGAGGGAGGGAGTACCTTTACTGCCAGAACTGAGAGCTGTGCTCACTGCCTTGGTCTACACTGCCATCCAGCAGCATGTTGCCAGCTTGGAGATGTGGTCACTGCCATTGCCAGCTCTCATACACACCAGTATGTTGTTAGCAGAGCTCTTTAAAAGCCTTGTAGTTTTTTTGCTGCTTATGCTGAGTCAGGAAACCTCCCTTAAAGGAGCCATACAAGTCTCTGCTTGTCTCTAGTAAAACAGAGTCCAACTGAGAAAAATGTTGTTACTAAGAAGCCTTGCTTGTCTCTGTTCTTTTGTTTCTAAAACCCTTTCTTAAGCCTTTCTTAAGTTTTAAGTTTGAAGTTCTTATTAGCCACATTGAAGGCGCCATTTTGTTAAGAGTAGGTTTTCCTGCTGTCTGGTCCCATAGCAGTGCCAGCCTCAAATAACACACAGAGATGCTGTGTTATATATAAAGCTGTAGGCCAGTTACTAATTTCTTATCAGCTAGATCTGTCTTAAATATTAACCCATTTCTATTAATCTAAGTACTTCCACGTGGTCTTATCTTACTGGAGAGAGGGGCTGGCGTTCTTCTCTCTGTCCTCCATCTCGAATCTCCTCCCTACTACTTCCTCTCTCCTCCTAGTCTCCTAGTACCACCTATCTTGCTTTCCTATTGGCCAATAGTGCTTTATTCATTAACCAATAAGAAACACATTTACAGAATGCCATCTCCCATCACCTATCTAAAGATGAAAGTGAAAGTGAGAGTCTGGACCTGAGTGTGAAATGGAAATCAACTGTGATAAGTTTTACAGTGGTGGATTATGTGGTAAGTGCTCAATTAATGGACATGACTTCTTTTAAAGGGAGAGATGACCTAGAGAGCTTCCAGCTTGAGATAAGTGGATTTTTAAAAGAGATGGCCTGTCCATACTCGGTACTTGTATCGGGAGAAATTAAAGACCGCCTCACAAAAAAGGATGACTGCTTGAAACTTCTGTGTAAGTTGTCTTCCCTTGAACATTTAAATGCATGTGTCCAACGTATTTTTGTTATTTTCAGATAAGAATTTTACTTTTTTGATTATTGAGACTTTAGATATTTTACATACTGAAAAAGCTTTTGTATTTGACTAAAAGTATTGCATGTCTTTTGTTCTTACATAAACAGCTTAAACTCTACTTGCATACATTAACACTCACAGTATAGTCAGGAAATCCCCGTATTTGTGCTGTTTTAGCAAATTTTCCTTTGCTTGATTCATCCTTGACCATTTATGATGAAATGGCTAACTTTGTCATCTTTGAAGTCTTACTTAATTGTTTTAAATTCTTTGGAAAATTAGGCTGTTGTGCAGATTATTGTTTCTTCTCTGCAGTGATGGGCCCTGGTTGACTGTTTTGAAACATTTATTGTTCACCTTCTCTTAGACCAGGAACTGCCCTAGGGACAAGGAATACATCACAGAAAATCAGATAAAATATAATTTGTGCCTTCAGGGTTCTTGATTGAGGTTTTTTTTTTTTTTTTTTTTTTTTTTTTTTTTTTTTATAGCAAAGAAGTTTGGAGTATATGTCAGTCTGTATTTCTACAGCTGCTCTAAGGATGCCTGCCCCTAGAGTGTTTTTTTTTTTTTTTTTGAACTTTGTGTTGTTTTTAGAATTCAGTGAACAGTGGCTATTTCTCACTCAAGTTTGAATTGTTCTATAGCTGCTTTTCTCATTGGTTCTTTTTAAGTTAGTCTTGATTTTGATATTGTTAATACTTGTTTATATAAATTAGTTCAGCAAGTGTTTTTCAAGAAATTCTTATGCATGTATTAATGTTATATTTCTGATTTTTTTTGTTACAGTATTTTTAAGTACAGAACTTCAAGCTTTACAGATATTGCAGAAGAAGAAACATAAAAATTCTCAGTTAGATAAAAACAGTGAAATTTGCCAGGAAGTTCAAGCTGTGTGTGATGCCCTTGGGGTCCCCAAGTCAAACACTTCTGACATTCCACTCCTATTGAGCCAAGTGGAATCAAAGGTATTATATATATATATATATTATCAAAAATTCATCTAAATGCTAACATGTTAATGCTGTATTCTAATTGTGATATGGATTATCAGTTTCAACAGAAACTTGTCTTACTAGAGGTTTATATTGGTGGTAGAGCCCTGATCTACTATAATGAAGGTCCTGGGTACCTTCCCCAGCACCAAAATAAAATACTCCACCCAAGGTTTTATATGTAAGCTAAATTTTTGATTTATGTTTAATATACATATAATTTAATTTGTAGTTAAAATTCAAGCATCATATCTTGATGAATGAGTTCTAAGGCTTTGCCAGAGTTTTCCATGATGAAAATCACTTTTCAAACTCGAGGATCGCTTTCTTTGCTAGGGTTGTAATGCAATACACTGAAAGAAGTGATTATTTTACAAGGTGAAAGACACTTGCCTCCCCACACCCCATGGAATATTTTGACTCTGCTTTCTTTGGCAGTGAGCAAGCATACTTTCTTGATTGCTTAGTGTGTATTGTGTAGCAAATGAATAAATAAATACACTGATAGGGTAGTTAAAAGCAACTATAATCTTGTACCTCCTGCATTTTACCTTATCATGCCGTCTGGACTGTTTACCTAAAATAGCTGGCTGAGCCATTCAGTTCCTATCAGAAGTAAAAATTTCTGTATTTTATTTTTTCTGCAAATGATGTACCTACAGGATACTTCATTATGATTGAGAAAGACATTTTTTACTTTCTAACTGTTCAGTAATGTAACAGCAAATACATGTCATACTGTTGAGCATATTTACATATTGTGATATCAGGTGTTTTTATTGCTTGCAACCTCCATGGGAGGAAACTGAGGTACTGCTTTGCAATGTATTAGACCTGATGTTTGAGTGCAACAAATCTTTCTCTGTCCTGCCAGCCAGCTCCAAAATGACAACACAGAGTCTTATTCTCAATTATGAAAGCTTGACTATAGCTTAGGCTTGTCTTTAATTAGTTCTTATAACTTAAATTAACCCATTTCTATTAATGTTCTGTCACATACTGCCTATCCTGCTTCCTCCATGTCTCCTGGCGTCTCTCATGCACCTCTATTCTTTGCCTACTTCATCACTGTCTGGAAGTCCTGCCTATACTTTCTGCCTAGCTATTGGTGTTCAGCTCTTTATTAAACCCATCACAGCAATATATCTTATAAATATCTCACATTTTGTCTATAACAAGTTTTTTAAGTCTCAATTGCATTTTAGAAATCTAAGAAATCACAGATGTATGCACATTTAGTGTCCTCTTGAGTGAGAGGTGACAGCTGACCCATACAGGTAGTTAAGGTGTTTGGGAAGTTTACAGAAACATGTAATATGAATAAATAAAAGATCCAGAGACCGATATTGGGGTTCAGACTTCAAGCTGAATATCAGAAAAGCAAAGCAGCTGGCCACTAACTCTCACCTCTAACTCTCACCAATCTGCATATCAAAATCTACCCATATTAAATGTACAAAGTAATGAATTTTAGTCTGTTTTCTATGTTGTGTAGCCATTATTATAATTATCGACTAACTTTAGAACATTCTTAACACCAGAATTCTTGTTCCTGTTTACAGTCATTTCTTATTATCATCCCAGTTTTCAAGGTGATTTTGAATTTTTTAAAATTTGTTTTATATTCATTACTTTGTTATCCCTGCATGCATGGATGTGTGCCACAAGCATGCCTGTTGGATCCTGTGGAATTGGGGTTACGGATAGTTGTGAGCCACCATATGGTTTCCGGTAATGGAGTCCAGGTCCATTTGAAAGAGCAATGAGTGCTCTTAATCATTGAACCATCTCTTCAGCCTGACTTTGAATTCTTAAAGAAACATTACTGCTTCTGAGTATTTGCTGTGGTTGTTGTATAAGACACCAAACCACTCTTTAGTTAGGAGGGCAAGCCCAACTTAGAATATTACTCTACAGTCAATTTTTTCAGGCTAAATTACTGTTATTAGAATGACCTGTGATGGTACTAAAATGTAATTGTCTAATAACTTGTTTTAAAAAATAACAATGATACCCTAAACCAGTGGTCTTATAAAAGTAATGTTTATGTCAGGACTGCAATAAGAAGAATTTATCTCATGTTTTCTTGTGGAGCAGTGAAATCAGAAGAAGTATAAGTTACAGTATTTATTTGAGAAAAATTGATGTACTTGCTAAATGTCATGGTTTCTCTCTTGAGAGTTTACCAAAAAGTAAAGAGGTCCATCTTGAGAGGAAATTCCATCATGATTATACACACACCATTTTCACTTCACCCCTGTACCCTCCTACTCTGGCAAGAATGCTCTGTGGTTTGAATGAACAGAACTGGTACTTCTTGTGCACCAGGGATTTGGGACTGCCATGACCCTCTTTCCTGCTGGGTGAAGATTTGTTTTAGTTGTTTTACTTTAGCACAATGTTCAAAACAGCACATCAAATAGGAATAAGATGGTTTAAAATTATGTATGTATATTTTTTTGTAATCTTTCATGTTTACTTTTAGGTGAAGGATATTCTCTCTAAAGTCCAGAAAAACCATGTGGGAAAACCACTGCTAAAGGTTGACTTAAGTTCAGAACAGGCAGTAAGTGTTCCTTTTACTAATTCTATAACTAAATTAAGGCATTCCTGTACTGGTTCATTTTTAATGTTTGTTACCATTGTGAAGAGGCCTAGCTCACAGCTTTAGACTCGGGTTAAACGCAAAATGCCAGCTCTGGCGAGAGCCACCTTTAGCTCTGTCACTTTCTGGTCAGTAGGAAGGCTGGTGTGTGTGCCTGAAGAAGATACCAGATGAAAAGTCATGAGGCTGGCATCCCACAGTCCTCTTCAGGGTCATCCTACAGTGGACCTGAAACTTCTCCCGGGGCCCCCTTTTGTGCAGACTCAACACCTTTTCCTATTCCCTCTCAACCCCTGTCACCTTGCAGACCTCCAACACAGGAACTTTCAAGGGGACAGCAACATCCAGTCCATTGCACTGGTGTTTTGGAGAATTAGAACAGTTATTCTAGAGTAATCTATCATAATACTTTAATCAAGTTGTTAATTTGAAATATCTATCTAGCCAAGAATATTTATAGCAGCCAATATATTAGAGCTGTGATTTGAAAAGGGTAGTTTATGAGGTCATCAAGATGGACAGTTATTGTCATATTATTTCCTTAATGTACACTGTTTAGCAAATTGATGTTTTACTTAAATAAATATATCTAATGAAAGATAAGCTTCTTTAATAGCTCTGACCACTATAAATGTTTTTTTATTATTAAATGTTATTTAAATATTTTTCCATAGTCTCATAAAATAACCATTAAATATAGTAGTATTATTTAAAATATGGTAATATTCAAATTTCTCCTAATCTTGTGGTTTCATCCCCAAATTCTCTAGGAAAAACTAGAAAGAATTAATGATGCTCTTTCCTGTGAATATGAATGTCGCCGGCGGATGTTAATGAAACGATTGGATGTGACTGTGCAGTCATTTGGGTGGTCTGACAGAGCGAAGGTAAGACTGCTTTCCCAGTGGTGTCCTATAGGTGGTAGTATGGGACAACTCCTGTCCTCTCTTGCTGTTAGTACCTAGGCCACTTTGATACATTAATTCTGTTCAGAGCCACAAACATGTTCAGCTTACCACTGCTTGCAACTGCTCTTGCAGTGATTATAATCTCCTACAGGTTCATATTTGCTGCTGAGTTCTTCCCTGACTTTCTGCTTTGGATTTAATTTGCACCATTAGTTTTATTTGTTTATTTTAAGGCGAATTTTTAAAAAATACACCGTTCTGCCTGCATGTATGTCTGCATGCCAGAGAGGGCACCTGATCTTATTATAGATGTTTGGGAGCCACCATGTGGGTTCTGTGAATTGAACTCAGGACCTTTGGAAGAGCAGCCAGTGCTCTTAACCTCTGAGCCATCCATCTCTCTAGCCCATGATTTGGTTTATGTTAGTGTAAAATGAGTATTTCTGTGAACTCACTGAAGTAGAGATAATGAGTAACTAATGAAGAAAACAGTGTAGGAACAAGTTTAGGTAGTGCTGATGCTGGAATGGGTTTCTTAGACTGGGTGATTGTGGCATATCTTCTAAGTGAAGAGAGCGTTGGGATGAAGCCATTCTCAACTAGCTTTTAGATAGCTTAGTGCCTATAATCTTTACCTAGTGTCAGTCTGGGGTTCTTTCTGTCCTCCTTCATCATAAAAACTTTCCAGACAGTAAATAGGAGCACTCATAAGACCTTTCCTTTTTCAAGGACTGTTATCTTGGGCTCTGTGATGGCCAGTATGTGACAGTCATTGATTCCCATTGTTTGTCTAGCAGCTTTTAGTCTATACCCTTCAGCGGGTGAATCTGGTGCCTGTTATTTGACCACAAGTGGATTTGCAATTGTTATTATTATTTGCAGCAATTGAGTAGTTCTTCCTGTGTTCATTTGGTTCCTATGATAAGATTGATTTTGGAAAAGGTTTTATCTGCTACTGAAAAAAATCTGTATTCCTTATCTGTTAGGTGAAATATTCTATACATATCTGTTATGTCTAGTTGATTCATAGTGAATTTTAGATCTGAATTTCTTTACTTTCTTTCAGTTTAGAAGGTCTGTCTAAATATGAGAGGGGAGTATTGAAGCCACAACCCCCATTATTGTGTCAGGACTCATGTGGCCTTTTATGCCTTTTAGTGTATGAAATTAGGGTCTCCAATATATTCAGTGCATAAATGTTTAAAATTATTGTATCTTCTTGATAAATCTTCTAATTAGTCTTAGTTTGTGTTATGGAATATTTATACTGTAAAGATGTATCTCTGCCTAAGGCACATTTTGATTGGTTTAATAAAGAGTTAAATGACCAATAACTAGGCAGGAGAGAATAGGCAGAACTTCCCAAGGTGTGGGGGATGCCATTGAGACTCTGAAGAAGTTAGACACAGGGTACAAAGCACAGGTAACGGAGCCACATGGTAGAATGTAGATTAGTAGAGACAGGTTAATTTAAGTTATAAAAGCTAGTTGGAGAAAAGCCTAAGCTAAGCTTGATCTTTCATAATTAATAATACGTTTTGGTGTCATTATTTACTGACTGGTGGTCCTGAAAAGAAAGTACTACTACAGGTTTGAAGTTTACTTTATCTGATATAAGGGTAACTATGCCTGCTTGTTTACAGTTTCCATTTGCTTGGTCATTTGTTTTCCATTTTTCATATCTTTGCTAGCTAAGTGTTAGTTGGGGATAATATATAGATGGTTCATGTTTTTTAATCCACTCTGTTAATCTGTATCTTTTTAGTGGTGAATTGAGGCTATTTATATTTTGGTTATTATAGATAGGGGCTTACTATTTCTTATAAATATTCTTAGTGATGTTCTGTTTTGCTGAATTATTGGTATTTCTTTTCCTTTTCCTGTGTTAGTTTTGAGGGTTTGCTGAGTTACTGTGTTGGATATGGTTGCTTCTTTCCCTGCTCTAGTTCATTTATCTGAACTTCCCATGTATTCATGCTAAAGAGATAGGAAGCTTGATTGCCTGCCTTCCTCCCTCCCTTCTTCCTTCCTATAAAGAACTCTATTAAGTGTTTTCTACACTGCTGGTGTTTGTTGTGAATTGCCTTGATTTGTATGAAATATTCTTATTTTTTCCACTAGTTTTGGAAGATAACTTTGCTGGGAATAGCATTCCTGGTTCGCAGTTGTTTACTTCCAGAGCTTGAAATATTTCATCCCAAGCTCTTCTGGCTTTTATGGTTGCTGATGAAAAATCTGGAGTAATTCTGGTATTTCTGCCTTTGTATGTGAGTTCATGTTTTCCTGTGCGTTGGGGGTTATTTCTCTACCTTGTATTTGACATTCTGACTGTGACATGTTGTGAGGAGTTTCATCTCTGGTCATATCTGGAGTTCTGTATACCTTTTGTATATGAATACTATTTCTCTAAGTTTGGGAAGTTTTCTGCTATATCTTCAATAAATAGTCTATCTGTTCCATTTCATTTTAACTCTGAACTACCCAGACTTTTTGGAAATTTCATTCATGTTCCTTAATATTTCCTTCCTTATATGTCTGTTTATGTTTTTGTCTCAGCTTTGTCCTCTAACCCTGACCATGTGCTACTGTGTGCTCTTGTCGATTAATGATACTTTCAAATGTGGCTTTTATTTGATTAACTGTCTCCAAGTATTTGTTTCTTTTTCAATGTTTCAATCTCCTTGATGAATTTTCCTTTCATAATTTGGACATCTGCTTCTAATTTTATTGACTGGCATTTATTTTAGAGACTGTCTTGTTGAGGTCTTGGATAGATTTCCTTAATTTGTGCATTTGTTTCTTTGAACCTTTACATGACCATTAATTCTTTGAAAAGTCTTTGAATTATTTCTTAGATGCTCAGCTATCTATCTATGTAGCTTTGGATTGCCTCATAGGTGTGTGGTTGGATGGGGATGGGTCACAGATGGTGGCTGTGTGTCTTTGTGTTTCTGTGTTGTATTTTGTTCATCTGTTGGAGTGGGCTTGCCCTTAAGTTTTGACTTCCTGTTCCTCCAGTTCATTTAAATGTGTTATTTTCTTCCTAGAGCAGTGGTTTTCAACCCTCCTAATGTTGTAATCCTTTAATATAGGTCTTCATGTTGTGGTGAGCCTCCCCCCACCATAAGATTATTTTTGTTGCTATTTTATAACTGTAATTTTGCTACTTTTATGAATCAGTAAATATCTGATATGCAGGATATCTGATATGTGATTATTTAACCCCCAAAAGGTTGAGAACTGCTGTCCTAGAAGGATGTCTTTGTGAGTTCAGCTTTGGGGACTGGTGAAACTTGGTGTTGATTGTCAAATGGAAGCTCTGACATGATTTCCATCTTGGCTGACACCACAGGACCAAGGAGCTGCACACTAAGCCAGGAGATAACCATATGGAGTCAAAACTTTGTTCTGCCCTTGGAGTCTATGAGCCCACTAGGGGCAGGATAGCAAATGCACTGAAACCTGTCTACTGTCTGGGGGGGGGGGGCGTTGGGGCTGTGGCTTGAGACAGGGCTGGGGTAAGCTCTGGAACCACAGAAGTATTGGTTTACAGTCCTGTGGTGATCACTGCAGAAGTTAAAACCACACAATTGTACTAACATTAGAGACCCCTGGAACCAAAGCTCAGACACTGCATGGGTCTCTGAGGCTGCTGGAGATGGGGACATGGTCCCGTGGTGCTCCTGGGTCCCTTTAGAGTATCTTTCTCAGGTACTTTTTGGACCCAGTGGAGCAGAAGGCCTGTACCTATGGTATTTTCTGGTCCCATGGGTGCTAGAGACCTGGACACAGAGTGCTTTCTGGATCCTTGGGAGCTGGGTCTGGGTACAAGGTGCTCTCACTCAGTGTCTTTTGAAGATTGTATTAAATTTACCTTATGATGCCACAATTCACTTTACTCTATTTTTATACCTTTCCCTATATTATTTAACATCAGCAATTTTTATATATAGTTTTTATAACTTTCATAATTTATTGTAAATTTCAATGTATTATGGTGGATTCCTAAAATGGTATTTGCTATGTGAAAGGTTGCTAGTTTTAATACTTGAAGGTTTTGTATACAGGTATGTAGTGAGGTATTCACCCTGCCCGCATCTGTTGCACTGACCACACCCATTGGGGCACAGGTGCGAACTTGACCTGTGGGAGGCTAGGCTCACTCTCTTGCTTCCTGGTCCAGTTGTGGAGAATGTCCGGGTGGCATGCTTGGAGCAGGAACCTGTGGTGGTTATCTGTTTCAGGTGTAAGTGATTCTCCCCGGATAAACATCAGTCAACCTATACTTTGTCCCAGTGAATCTTATTTCCCATGCAATATGGGTAAATACTGTCTCACTTTATCTTCATACTGGAAGTATCCTAACTTTGTTAACTTGGTAGATAAAAAGATTAATTTACTAATTTGTGTCTCTTTAACTGCTGAGCCATCTCTCCAGCCCTAATTTTTTCTTCTTATCAGGAAAATTAAACTTTTTTCATAGGCCTATTAGTCATTTGAATTCCTGTTTTCCCTTTGTGTCTGAATGCTGTTTCCTGTGTCTTCCTAGTTTCCTTTTGCTTGAGCTCTTTTGTTAAAGTTTATGTATCACTTTAAGAATATTTCCCCAGTTTTCTCATGATTCTAATTTAAACCCTTTGATGTATAATATATGAAAACTTTAATGTGCACAATGCAATAGGTTTTAAAATTTAAGGTAAAACTAAACAACTCTGCTCTCTGGGATGTCTTTTGGTGAATATGTGACTCACTGCTGATGTCATCACTGATGTTTTGCCAAGTATCCACCAGCTCATGCCACACCATGGGAAATCATCTTTTCTTTTCACTCATTAATTTGTAATGCTTCTCTGATTATTTTTACTTTCTCTTATTTATGAGACTCTAAATATCCATTTTCTGTCTTGCTTCACCAATCTTTGTTTCTTCCACATTTCAATTTATCAGACAGGTAAGGCAGTGGATGTCCTGTGTGTTGTGTTCAGGGTGCAATTCCTGCATTAGCATGTGCTACAGCTGGGATTTCTCACTGTGCTGTAGGGACTTAAGTTCCCTCCCTCCCTGGATCCATCCATCTCTCTTATTTCTGTAACTTAAAGCTGCAGATGGGAAAAATAAAATGAACAATCCTGGAAGGGTGTTTTGAGGATTAAATAAATTCCAAGTTGAAAGCATTATAGCACATTATAATAAATGTAAATGTTAGCTTTAAAAAATGATACATTCAGCTGGGCAAGGTAGTCATGCCTTTACTTCTGGCACTTGGGAGGCAGGTGGATCTCCATGAATTCAAGGTCAGCCTGGTCTACAAAGCAAGTTCTAGGACATCCAGGGCTACACAGAGAAACCCTGTCTTGAAAACAAAACAAACAAAAAGATAAATTCATATTACATTGTAGTATATGGTAGGACTCTTGTTTAAAAATGCTTTAAGTCATTCTTTCATATTTAGGTTCTGGATTAACATTAGATTTTTATTTGCTTATTTTCTTGTCTTTCTTAAAACCATTCCAGTTACTGTAAATGTGTAAGTTAAACTGAAGGAAACTGACAACAGCCAGCATCCCCATCCAGACATTTGATAGTCCTCACCATTTCTTCAAGTTTGACTTTTGTTTCTGCAAGAAACAAAGTTATTGCCTGTTTTGTATTGTGTTAACATAATAGTATTATTTTGTTCTATTAATTTGTATTATTTCTATTTATTTGACTACACTTGTTGCATTGGGTATTGGGGTGCTTCCTCTCCTCTGTTTCCTTATTTGTATATTATGAATTGTCTTCTTTCTAAAGATTACAAACACTACTGCTTTTCATTCAGATTTACTTCTGCTAATTTTCCCTCTCACCATCATTTAGGCAAAAACAGATAATATAGCAAGAATTTACCAGCCCAAGCGGTATGCTTTGTCACCCAGGACAACAGTCACATTGGCACACTTGCTGGCTGCCCGTGAAGATCTATCCAAGATCATCAGGACAAGCAGTGGCATCAGCCGCGAGAAGACAGCATGTGCCATTAATAAGGTCAGGTTTTCTTTCAGCTTGGTGGAGAATGATTAACAACTTCCTGGTTTATTATTTTTATAGATTTTAATCCATTTTTTTCATTTATGCCCTGATGGGTGAGAAAAGAGTGGCAGAGGGACTTACATCTATCTACATTTAATTATCGTTTGTGTACATCTTTCGGTTTTTGTAGTCATGAGGTTAATCAAAGCTTTCTGAGCTAGAGGAATTGAGAAGTGCTCTTTACCCATTTGATTAGTAAGAATCTGTAGTAAAGAATCTCTTTAGCATCTGTTTCATCTCTTATGACAGTGGTCATCACAAAGTTCAAAATGTCTGTGATTTTGACTGTGTATGGCAAAGCACTCCAGAAAAATCCAGAATGTCACCATCAGCTTGAGCAGAAAGGTTTCTGTATCTAGTAGAGCATCCATAAGCAATTTTATGACTAAGAACACAATTATCGATGGCAGTGATGCAGGTAGTTGATTTGAGGTAGGATTGTTGGCCAGAGGCACTTGGTGGCCCCTCTTGCATGCTAGGTAAGTGCCCTACCAAACTCTCATTGCTGTCCCTCTTCATTGCTATCCCTCAGGATGGGTATTTAATGTCAGTCTTTTCTGAGTTTTTGCTTTGTAGTTTGATTATTTGAGGGAGAACTTATGAGCTGCTTTGGGGCAGCATCTCTGAAATGCTTGCTTTTAATGGATATTTAATAAAGAACTAATTCATATTTTAAAAAATAGATTAAAATGATATATATTATTTACTTATTTATTTAGAATAGCCACATAATGATCTTAGGATGAGGTCTGCGTTAAAACACAGAGTTTGTTTTATGTATACCTTATACACATAGTCTGAGGGTCATTTTGTGCCATATTTTTTGCGTGCCTTTCCTTCTACTGTGCAAACTCGGATGTCATTTTAGAAATTTTCACTGTGCCATCATGTGTGCTCAAAAATTTTGAATTGTGAAGCATTCACATCTTGGATTTAGAGTTAGGTTGTCTGTGCTGTAACATTATAGTAAGTGTACTACTGATCTTAAGTTTCCCCAAAGAAAGGAGATGTTCAGGAGAATCCTTCTCTCTGTGTCACTTGTTATGTGACAGATCTGGGAGACTACCCAGATTTGGAGTCTAAACAGATCAAAGTATGGATACCACCAACTTCCAGCCAGTGAGTTTTTTGGGGGTTACTCACAGGAATATGGATGAGGGGTTACTTATAGGAGCAGAAATAACTCAGAAAGCTATGTGACCAAATCTACCCAGCATGGTGACAGCTCACAAAAGCTGGAAACCTGGAGCACATTGCACAGTCTGAAGGCAGCTCAACAGGTGTCTCAGTGTGAGTCTCCTTCGAGCACCTTGGCTGGACTTCATTTCCTCCTGCAGGGCTACCAGTCTCTCCTCATGGCAGCCAGGCTTGTCTCAGAGTGGTCTTTGCAGCTCTGTGCCTGAAAGGGATGCTCAGTACTCTATTCGGTTTAGATACTTGGGGGAAGGAGGGACCTAGTGAATCTGGTCAGTTTTAGGGATTTCTTGCAGCTATTTTGAGTTGTTTATTTCCTGTGTTAATGGGCTTCCTGCAGGATGGACTGTTTCCCTCTGGGAGGAAATTGCTGTGAAGCATGACTTTGGATTGTTGTTAAATTCAAAGGAGGCTGCATGTTATATAGTCTTTATACACTGATGGACTAAATATATCTGAGGAGTGCAGACTTACTGGATAACCCATTGCCAAATCAACCCTTGTGGGAAGTCAGAGATGTATTAATAAGTGAATATGAAGTTGACTAATGTAGGTTATATAGTTTGCATCTTTAAAACAATTTGCTAAAATAGTTCTTAATGTGACAGGTGCTATGCTTGTCATAAATTTTGCTAAACAAATTGAAATGAGAGAAAATTAACAAGACTTTAGCTGTAAGGAAAACTGCTTTAGTTTGTTTTAAAATAATACTGTACTCTGAGGAATTTGTCAAATATCACACTTGTATTTTCAGTCTTAATTCATACTGCATTCAACCCTTTTATGTTCAAAGATTTGGCTTCTTTGTTTAGAAATAATAACTTTAATATCATCTGAAACCTTTATGTAAATTTTAACTTTGAAAAACAGAAACTTAATGAAAACTCTTTTTACACAGGTGCTTATGGGCAGGGTGCCTGACAGGGGAGGACGGCCAAACGAGATTGAACCACCACCCCCTGAAATGCCCCCTTGGCAGAAGAGACAAGAAGGCGGAGGGAGGGGTGGTTGGGGTGGTGGTGGTGGAGGTGGTGGTGGTAGAGGAGGTGGTGGGGGTGGGCGAGGTGGATGGGGTGGTGGAGGAGGGTGGGGAGGGGGCGGTGGAGGAGGGGGAGGAGGGTGGGGAGGAGGGGGTGGAGGAGGGGGTGGTAGAGGAGGCTTCCAAGGCAGGGGAGATTATGGTGGGAGAGGAGATTACGGTGGGAGAGGGGGCTATGGCGGGAGAGGGGGCTATGGCGGGAGAGGTTATGGAGACCCGTATGGAGGGGGAGGAGGAGGTGGGTATAGAAGATACTAAGGGCTGTACAGGTTAGAGCACTGCTTCTTACTAGATACAACATAGAGATAGTGTTCCGAGGAGCATACTTGAACATCACTCTGAGGTAGATCATGGTAGTGTCTCTGAGGATGGCTCTCTTGAATACAGAAGGCCATTTTATACCACCAGGTCACCCTGCAACATGATGTTTCCATATTCTGTGTACTCAAGCATGCTGTGTCTTTTTAAAAGAAAGAAACACCCAAAAACTATTTTTAAAAATGTAAATATTTATTACCAGTAACTTGGAAAATGGAATGTATTTTATTGTCATGATTGAATTTAGACTGTAAATTGGTATTTTGTTCAGGGTTGAAACACAAAATGACCCCCACCTGAAACAGAAAGGAATCTAGACTCATGTTTTGTTTGTATTCCTGTGGACATGTCCTATATTGTTAATTCTATTTTACAAAACAGAGAAAAATGTCTAATATTTGTGCTTAGTAGACAGTTGTCATTTTTTTTAATAGGATGAAATTCCTGCAGTTAGGTTTTTATTAAATTTCTGTTAACAAAAGCCAAAGTCTTCTTTATTTCAGCATGTACACATGGTTTATTTTCCAGTTGGATATGACACGTGTGTGAATGACTGAATGCTAAGTTAATGACTGTAAGATCCATTGGTGGTGGGTAACTATAATGAATTAATGTTTCCTGGACACGGGGCAGTTACATATATGAATGCATAGCAGTTGTGACTGCATTCACAAACTTATCTATTATGAGCAGTTATTTTTTTCCCTGCAGGCCTGGACCCACAGCTGCGTCAGCCCCAAATAACACACAGACACGCTGTATTAGATATAATTCTGTTGGCCAGTTACTAGTTTCTTATCGGCTAGCTCTGTCTTAATTATTAACCCATTTCTATTAACCTAAGTATTTCCACATGGTCTTATCTTACTGGAGAGAGAGGCTAGTGTTCTGCTCTCTCCATCCTCCATCTTGGATCTCCTCCCTACTACTTCCTCTTTCCTCCTTGTCTCCTTGTCCCGCCTATCTTGCTTTCCTAGTGGCCAACAGTGCTTTATTCATTAACCAATACGAGAAACATATTTACAGAATGACATCTCCTATCACTTATCTATGCAAGATCAAGCCAGACAAAATCCCAGCATGGAGTGGAGGTGGTCCTGAAGTCCCACCCTGTAGCTGAGGAGGTTGGCAGTTTTCTTGAAGGATGTGGGACATTCAAGGTTGCTCATGCTCTAGTAGATGTCCTAAGCATGCCTCAGTTAAAGAAAATAGAAACAAACACATGAAGTTGAGAAGGGACACGATGTGGTATGTGTGGGGGATAGGAGAGGAATTTAGGGGTATAGGGAGTGTATTTAATAAAAACATACTATATGCATGTGTGAAATTCTCCAACAATAAAAGAAAGAAATTGAGACCAAAATTACTTTAAAGGAAGAAAGATACATACTGATTTTACTTGATGCTGTGAAAAATAACCTGTTCCTACTAAGTATCCTTGCTTTAGTTGTAAAAGGCAGGCTATATCACATGCCATCATCTCTAGCTTCTGTATATCAGAGGTTGTGTTAAGTATCCTTTGGGAAACACCAACTTAGGGATTGCTGTAGGTGATTTGCTAATGTGAACAGTCAAAGGCCTGGCAACCAGGACTTACGAATTTCCATCCTTGGGGACAGTTCACCTACATTCCAGTCAACAGGGTCAGTTCTACTGTGCTACCCAGGTGAGGACCAGGTTCTGCTCTCCCAAGTGCTGCAGCTGGTGGGGTCTGGGTCAGGTTCCCTGTTTGCTACAGGTGGCAAGGGATAGGGGTGGGCATCTCTCTCACCCATGCCACCTTAAAGGTAGATGAGGGGCAGGGCTGTAACATTACAGCCCAAATGGGAAAGTATTCTGGCAATCAAGAGCCACAGTAAGTGAAGCAGCTTACAGCCCTGCTGCGGGGAAAGGCTTCCCCAGTGTAACAGCTCTGTTCTGGCAGGGGAGGGCTTCCCCAATGATGTTATAGTTCTGTTCCAGGAGTTTCCACTTTGCTTGGGAAAGTTAACTAGGTGAAAGTGTTACAGTCCTTCCTGCTCTGCTCTGGCTCCTGGGATAAGTTGACAAGTTGTTACTTCTCTGAAGGAAGGTCTCACCCAAACCTCATTCAAGAGATTTATTGGGAGAGAAGAATCCAGGAGAGGGGCTGCCTCTGCCAGGGTGGAAGAAGACAGCAGCAAACTGAACAGAGTTTATATAGGACTTCTTAGGAGCAGAGCTTTTCCAGGGAGATTTCCAGAGTGGGGATTGATCAGATTTCAGTTCTTGAGCTCAGATTAGCTAGATCTCAGGGTCAGGGGTATGTTTCTTTCACTGGCCAAAACTGTTTTAGCCTTTTGGTTCTAATTTTAGGGCCAGGGTGTATTTCTTTCCCTGGCCCTGATTCTAGGGACAAAGTGTATTCCTTTGGCTCTGGTTTCAGGATCAGGGTGCATTTCTTTGGCTCTGCAGGTTGCAGGGCCAAAGTGTATTTCTTTGGCTGTCACTTTCTCCCTACAAGGGCCACATGTCCCATGCATACATTCTCAAGGCCAGCTCACCTGTACCCCTGTTAAGAGGGGCAGCTCTATTGTACTGCTGGGGCGGGGTACAGGCCCTGCTTTCCTAATTGCAGTAAATGAAGGGTTGGGTCAGGTCTCCTTCTTGTCACAGCATTCAAGGGAGGAGGGCACCTTCCCCTCACCACGTGGCAGATGAGGGGCCCCTGGCCAGCTCTCCCACTTTCACGCCCTCAGTGCAGTCTTGCCCTGCCCTCAGCAGCAGAGTAAACACTGTTGTGCTGCCCAGGCGGAGTGCTGCGCCTGCCTGATGAGAAGCAGGACCAGTTCTCCCTAGCCTTGCATCCCATGAGGCGCAGGGTCAACTCTGCAGCCCTGTCCTCTTAGCCTTTGGTGGTAACAGGAGCTACAGATAATCAACACAGGCAAGAACCACCCTTCTCTTTCTCCCACACCCCAAAATCACCAAGAGACCTGATCTGATGCAAAAACAAAGGGTCTTTTATTGTTTAACAACTTACTGGGTTCTTTCATACCTCTGACACAGCGGGTGCGGCGAGAAGGACCCAGAGGGACTGAGAGGCAGGGAACCTGTAAAACATCACTAAAACAAAACAAAAACAAACAAATCCTTACATATGAGTAAAGTATTGTGAAATAGTTTGTTGAAAATTTTTCACATTTCTTCATTTTCATGAACATAAGTTGCTGACAGGGATGACTTACAGCTCATTTTTATTTATATATTTATCTTTTTTGAGAAAGGCTCTTGCTATGTAACCTATGCTGTTCTTAAACTTGACTCTCAAACTTTGCATCCTCCTGCTTCAGCCTCCTGAATGCTGGGATTATAGGCCTATATCAACACATCTGTTTTTTACTTTTAACCCTAAAGATTTATTTGAATATGCCAGGTTAGTTCATTTCTATTGCGCTCCTTTTGTAAGTGCTATTGGGGTTGTCCCTGCAGCCACTGGCAGTCTTGACTCACTTGGGTACTTCTGAAATCACAGTGGAATGGAGCCAGCTCTGTATACCCAGCCTACAGGGAGAAGCTCTGTTTTCTGCAGCCCAGTAGCTTAGGTGCAGTTACTATGATAGTCTTTGCTCAAAACTTGTTTGCAGACGGTTTGCTTGCTATTCAGTGCCTATGCTGGCAGTAGGCTGATTTGGGGCGTTTATTGTGGAAGGCTATCACGTGAGAATGTTACGAATGGATTGAGTACATGGAGGCTGATAATGAATGGCATTTCACTGCTCTCTGAAACCTACTACCTTTTTGGATACTTTCTCTTTGTTTCTTGGCTTTTTCGTGTTTTTTTTTTTTTTTTCTATTTACACTTTCTGCCCCCCTTTTTTGCCATGTCTTTGTCCAGCTTGTGGCACCTGTGAGTATCTGTGGACATGATCTTACTAGAATTTTCTGAATTAAATTAGTAACTGAGCTTTCCTCTGGGCTGAGAACATCAGTGCTGTTGGACCACACGGACTGATGTCAAGGCTGTTTCCTTGTACTCTGTAGATTTAGGAAAATTTGTCTTATTAGATAGAAAATACATAACATCTAATTTAAACAATTTACCAGTACTTGTGGCAAACACAAACAGTGAGCATAACAGCAAAAGGATTTGTAGCCAGAAAATGTCCTGAGCAATGTTTGTCTCTTTACCATGTGAAGAAGACAGAGCTTGAGGACTGGGAATTCATGTGGATAAGAATTTTCATCTTTCCTTCAGGGTCAGCTTATTGGCATGATGTCATTATTTCCTATGAAATACTATGAGTTATTTTTTTTTTTCAAGAAAACTTAACAGAATGGAGTAGATTTACTTTGAATTACATTTGAATTCAAATGAAATGCATGAAGAAACACAAGACCTTGAAGTTAGGGATCCAAATGTATTTTATCATATAAATAGTAGACACAGAAAACTTACAATAGGTATCAAAAATTTTACAGTCTGTACATTTTTTTTCTTGCAGCTTTTACATTATACATGTTTAGACAGAATTTCACACTTGGTCAGTAAGTAGGTGAGTCAGTCAACAGAGAAGATGAGAAGTGGTTTCCCTATTATTGACAGGATCTGTCCTTGATTTGGCAGATGCAGATCTGCCTGAACATTTCAAGCAGGATAGTAAACAAAACTCTATGTGATAAGCTGAACTTTGTTCCCAGTTGTATCAGTAGACCCCACCTGCTCCTACAGGAACAGAACCAATGCAGATGCTGAACATCTTTTGCCCTAGCTGGAGTGTAAGAATCTAATGCAATTACTACTTCCTGCTGTCTTTTTTTTGTGGGTTCTGCAGTGTATAAGATCATCTAGCCATGATAAATGACCAAAGCCCTCTGAATTCCTATGTTACAGGTTATTTACATAAAAACTCCTTGTGAGATCTTTAGTGAGGATGAGGAATAAGAAGACAGTGCTTAAAAATTGGGCTATGCACTTGTACTGGTGCATAGCAGAGGAAATTACCCATAGTGAATAATATAAATTTTGAGGTCTGTCATTACTCATAATCGTTCCATAATTGGTAGCTATGCTTTGAGAATTTCTGAGTTTGAATGTAGAACAAGGATAAAATTGTGTGTAACATGGTCGATGATAATCTAGTGGAACTTCAACCACCAGCCATTTCTTTGTCACTAAAACTCCATCACGAGGAACATAAATGAGCAATGGTCTTTCATCAAACAAATTTTAGTGATCTGAGTACTCTAGGGGAAGCACCACATGCTGTTTGCACTTGTCTGGAGACTGGGTGCTGCTGGCTATAGGTTTGGAACTCATTTTGTTAGATGGTATTCTTGGAAGTTGTTCACCCTGTGTTTGGATCACAGGTTAACATGGGTACCAGACCTTCCAATCATGGAAGCAAAGTCTCCTCCAAAAGGACACAATCAGATGAAATGTTTTTGAAAGCTAAAAAAAAAAAAAAAAAAAAAAAAAAAAAGCCGACAAGAGAGTTTGTGAATAGCTTCCCAGGCAACAAGTCAAACCCATTGATTTTTAACCTTCATGATAGAATAATCAGAGACCGTTACTCATGGTATTGCAAAACAATACAATTTATATTGTTAGCAGTTTGTCTTATAACGAACAGGACTATATTTGTGATTTTGTGTAAATGACTAAAAGGTATTTGATTCACATCTGCATTCTCTAAATGAAAAGTCCAAGCTACCTGCATGCCTGATACTGTATATACATATTCTGTACATATATACATGCTGTCAGCTGTTCAAGCCATCATTTCTGTTAGCTTATTTCTAGATAGTAAAAGTGAAGACAGTTTAAGCACAAATTCAGTTCAAAAGAAAACCTTAGGATAATTTTTAAAAGAGTGAGAGAAAGTCAAATATGAAGAATTAAACACTGTCCACAGAACATTTCTATTAAAATATCATGGATTCTTAATTGTACCCACTAGAGAATATCTGGACAAACATGTTTATGTTGTTGTCTTAGCTAATTAGCTGTGTATGACATGGTAATTGCTGTTTGTGGATAGTACGATTTAGTTTGTTTTTCATGATGACTAAGACCTAGAGTTATGAGTTGACCTGCAATTGGATAATGTCAGGTGCAATTAAAAAGCCCTGGATTTATAACCAGGCTACATCTCTAGTTCACTTCTAGTTAGATATGCTGATGTGGCAACAAGCAAGTGAGGGTGGACTGGGAAGGAGGCTCTTGATCGGACCTGAGGTAGTGAAGTGGGGATCAGTTTCACAAATAATGCAGGCATGTCAAAGTCACCACTTTTGGGTATTGTTTCCATTATGAACAGACTTTGGGTAGAACAAAGTAAATCTCTTAGTTCGCAGAAACCCTGGGGAAGGCAGCAATTGACTCTCCAGGGACGTTTTATCTATAACTCAGTAAAGCAGACTGCCTGAGACACTATCAGGAAACCATGGTCTTATTTTAGCACTTGTTTGTTATTGGTTCCGGTAAAGAAAGAAAAGGCTTTTAATATGAATGCTCAAAGCTTTACATACTTGAACTTTTCTTCCCATTGAGTCAACTGACTAAAAACCAATGACTCACATTAAGAATATTCTAAAACAAAACAACAACAAAAACAATGATGCTGGCAATAATGGCTGGCTTTCCTCTTTTCAAGGCTGTTAATCCAAAGTTGCCCAAACCTCTGCAGTCTGTTTTTGAAGTGAGATCCTAGTATACTCCTCCACGGAGTCTGTACCTTGGATATCTGGATTAGGAACAATCACCCCGATCTGTCTGTGCTAAGACATGATTGCTTTTCGCAAGCTGAAGGGACTCTATTTTCTTCTGTGCGTACTTCAGTTGGATTTTCAGTGCATCGTTATCTGCTTTTAGGGTATTTATTTCCTAGAGGGAAACGAGAATAAGACATATTAATAGAGAGGCAGTGAGTGGGAAGTCACTTACAGTAAGTATCAAGAGTATTAGATTTGATTGGCACCTTCTATTCACTGTGGTTAAGAATTATAAACTATTTTCAAAGTAGTTATTTAGTATAAAATACCACATTAACTATCATGGACGTGTGCAAATAGCAATTACTCCTTGTTATCATATCACAGATGTGAATGGATAGCAGAGTAATCCACTCCTTCAAGTGGGTGGAGGAGGACACAACCTTTCACTAGCAGGCATCGTTAACTTGGCAGAAAGTGGTCTGGTCTGCTGTGAACTATGAAAGCAGTGCTTCAAAACTTTGTGAAATGAGATGTTACAGTCAATTTAACCTAGGTTCACCACCCCCCATTACTGATAACTAATGTGCCTTTTTCAGGGGGGAAGACTTTTGTCTCATCCTCAAACTGGGATTTTGTGTTCTATTGGCAGTAATTTAACTCTGCAGCCACTGGTTCATCTCCAGGCTTCTGGTTTTGAGAAAAGTGTCTGCATGTCACACTGACTTACATGGGCATCAGAAAATATAGGTGCAGTGTCTGGTTAAATGGGACCCGCTCTGGGTTCTCAGACTGAATCACCCAGAATGCTCTCTACCAGCTTATGTGGGATTGAGCGCTTGCAGTGAACCCAACAGTGCTGTGGGATAATAGAATGATGTCTAATAGTAGGGTAGCTTAACCCTCATGCACACCCTGGAAATCAGTGTTGGCTTTATAGGAGCAGACAGTGCTCACTCATAGTTCTGGAGCTCAGGCACATCTGACCCAAATGTCTTAGTTTCCTTTTTGATTTGGTTCCATGCTGATTCAGTTATGGCATGAACTAAAATAACACTCATTGTTTTAATATTTATTAAAATACTCAGCTGTAATCATCTTTCCTTATTACATGCCATTTTAAATATTGGTTTAACTGGACTCCTTCCTTGTGGTAAGGACTGTTGGACTAAAGACCAATCATTGCAGGTCCCTAATGTTAAAGCCAGACACATTGTTCCTGTAAAATGCTCATGGAGAATTCTAGTCTGCAAGTCTCTGTGATTCAGGTAAAATAAAAGAGAAACAGCTAATAAAATATCAGGGTTTATGGCCCTGACAACTGGGCAGGGATTATTCTGTCACCTGTTTCTCGTAGCATTTTTCACAACTATATTTGTTACCTTTAATAGGCATGTCAGATTTGAAACCTCAGCATGGACTCAGCCTTGCACTTTACAGAGGACCAACCAGGTTCCAGTGTTTACCAACTGACATAAAAAAAAAAAAAAAAAAAAAAAAAATGTCTGGGATTAGATCACCACACTTAGGAGGCAAAAGGCAGGCATATCTCTGAGTTTGAGGCCGCCTAGTCTACAGAGTGAGTTCCAGGACAACCAGGTGGCCATACAGAGAAACCCTATTTTGAAAAGCCAAAACTAAATCAAACAGCAATAAATAAAAACAAAGCAAAATGTCTTAGTGTCTCAGACCAAAGTGCCCTACTTATATCATGCTTCCTTTTCAAGATTTCTTTTATTCGTCTGAAAGGTAACATTTGGCAGTTTCTCATCTGAGATAACTCAAAGGTGGCTTCCTTTGGGTTGTTTGCTTAGCTTGTTTGCTAAGATGCATTTTAAAGGTGCTTTGAATAAAAGACATGTTTTCTCCCAGCAAATCTGTTGCTCTTTTGTCCTGCTGATAGCCCCATTCTTCATTCTGTCACCAAATTGTCTAGCACATAGCTCTGTGACTCTCCTGGGGCCCTGGCAGGGAAGAAACCACTGGTAACAATGTTGAGCATCCTGGAACCTTGCAGGCGGGTGGCTTCACTGTGTAGTATGCCAATAAGCATATTAAGCTAGGTCATGGTGGGTTATGTACTGACAGGCCTCCAAAAATGCTATAAATCTTGATGTGTGAGGCAAAGGGGCAGGAAAACATTCCTTAATAAAATTAAACAACGTTAAAGCTAATGTCGTTCTTCCTTGACACTAAAATGGCTTAGATTAACCTACATTTGGCAACTTTTTTTTCCCCTTGTCTTGTCTGCTTACTTAACCTGCTAGTAATCGGGTTGAATCTTCACCCTTGTGCTTTTCCCTATTGCATTACTTCAGCAGGACAGATAAAGAGGGAGGGGCAGTGAGGCACCTGTTCCAGTTCTTGGTAGGTCCGGAGCCGGAGGTGAAGCTCCTGTTTGGGTTTTATAAGCGATTCCTTGTTCTCCCACTTGACGAAGGCCCGCTTTCGGAGCAGTACTGGGCTGGGGCATGGGGACGTGGGACTGGGAAGCACAAAAAGAGTATCCTGTGGTGGCTTCCTTTGGGAAGACAGCACAAAGTGACCAGCAGGCACCTCGCCGCCCACCCAAGGGAACGACTCTGTCTGGGTGGTCTTGTGGGCAACAGTCCTCTTCAGCCTAACTGAAATCTTCTGTGAGGACACGCCCAGGAGCATGATGGTCCGATCCTTGCTCTCCTCGCTGTGATCCACAGCCTCCCCATTTTGGAATATAAAAGATCCTTCCTCGGGTGCTGTGGAGAGATACATTTGTTAGCACTCTTAGACAGTGATGAATTCAAGATCCTCAACATTTGTTTTGGAGGAGACCTTTGTTTTACATATCAATCCCAGATCCCATACCCTCCTGTCCTCCAACCAACCCCCATCCCATCCCCTTTCTGCTTCCCAGGGAGGGTGAGGCCTTCCATGGGGGATCTTCAAAGTTTGTCATATCATTTGGAGCAGGGTCCAGGCCCTCCCCCATGTGTCTAGGCTGAGAGATTATCCCTCTATGTGGAATGGGCTCTCAAAGTCCATTCGGGCACTAGGGATAAATACTGATCCACTACCAGAGACCCCATAGACTGCCCAGTCCTCCTAACTGACCCATATTCAGAGAGTCTGGGTTGGTCCTATGCTGGTTTTCCAGCTATCAGACTGGGGTCCATGAGCCCTCTTGTTCAGATCAGCATTATCTATAGGTTTCTCCAACCTGGGGATGAGACATTTCTTATGTAAGGAGTTTCCACTTCTAAGAGGCTTGTTTTTGGACATGCAGTGTCAGGCATGAGTAGAGCATACACTAGGGATTTGCATCAGGATTCATCCACATCAAGGAAAGAACATCTTTTTCACCTTTTTAAAAAATATTTTTAAAAAATGTGTATGATGTTCTGCCTATTGTTTGTATGTATGTATGTATGTATGTATGTATGTATGTATGTATGTATGTATACCACATTCATGGAGTGCCCTTGGAGGTCAGAAGAATGTTTGGGATCCCCTAATCCTGTGAGATACCATGTGGGTACTGGAGACTGATTCCGGGTTTTTGCAAAAGCAATATGTGCTCTTAACCTCTGAACCATCCCTCCAGCTCCCAAAGCATCCTTTTCTGTTTGCACAAAAGTTACCTGGACAGTAAGTTAGAATCCCTGCCTTGATGTCGAACATCTAAAGACAGCAGGATAAACATATATAGACAGAATGTCCTGTATATGCTTTCTCTGGACTCCAGGGAAAGAGCTGTACCCAGAGTTTGAGCCAGGTACCTGAGTGCTACTCAAGCAGACAGACGGTAAGGACTCTGTGGGACTCACTTGTGTGATCGGTACAGATTAATGATGAGGTGGCAGGATTAGCTTTGTGGAAGTGTATTCTAAAATCAATCACCCTTACTTGATTCTGCAGGGGTAAGGACAAACCAGCCATCTGGTTTCTTTAGCCAATATCCCTGCCGGAGACACAGCCTGAAAATACTAACTAGAAAGAGTAATTTCCTGAGAAAGTAGAGATTAGTAAATGCATTTGACATGGGTGGGGAGATAAACTGGAGGTCATCCAAGTTTATCTTTTGCAAAGATTTAGCACTAATTTGCAAAGTAATTAGGGTGCCAAGTAATAATACATCATTTATTAATAAAGACATTTTAGATTCTGTTTATTTCATTAAATGGAGATGAAAAATATCTTATATTTCAGAGCTTAGGGAATGAAGTGATTTCATATATGAGAAAGGTTTTTGTAATTTTTTTGGAGATACATTTGTATTTAAATCATACATTTTTCTTCTTGCTGAACTTAAAAAGGGATTCTTTTGTATCTGTGTGCAGAGGCATGTTTCTGCCTGTCTGTTTCAGACCTGGAAGCTAGAGGAAGCCTTAGGGCATCCTCTATTAACGTCCATCCAGTCTCCATATTCTTTACCCTCTCTCTTTCATGTGACAACATCCATCCCATACAATGCAGGACCTTCAGCAAATTTGACTCAAACATAATGAGTTACTCTACAGAACCAAGGCTGGTACACAGGGCCATTTCCTGCTGACCAGTTCAATGAAATGTCTTCCGAATCCCAGAGATAGGAAAAAGCAGGTGTTCTGACCTGCAGAGCTGACTAAAGTCAGAAGACAGGTCGTTTCTCCAAATGCTTTCTGAGTACTGCATCCCTGAGGTTCAGAAGATGATGGGGATTCTTTCCCATAGCTGGCCACTGGACAGAATCCAAGTAAGTTTTCTAGGTTGGTAAAATCCTATGACAGTTGTGCAATTCCCCACCAGCCATGCTCAACAGCACCGCACTGGCAAATTTCCCAGGGCATTCTTGATTTCATGCTATACAGAGAGACTCCCTTTCCTGTGGCTAGAGCTGGGGCATCAGGAGTCAAGGTGCCTCTTATACCACACCCACCTCAGATCTCTAAGTCTTATGTTTCCCCTACTCTGCTGCAATTTTCCCATTCAGTCTAAAAATGTGTTTGCCTACCTCTTAAACAGTTGTAAGTGTGTGTGTGTGTGTGTGTGTGTGTATGTGTGTGTGTGTGTTCACCATGGCCTGTGGGGAAATGAATGCAGGTCCTCTGAAGAGCAGCCAGTGCTCCCAACCACTGAACCATCTATCTCTCCAGCCCCCTCTCCTTCCATATTTATGTGGGCCCCAGGGGTTGAACTGGGGTCACCAGGCTTGCATAGCCAAGCACCTTAGCTTCCAGAGCTATCTCACCAGTTGAGAAGCAAATGAGAGTTAGGTACCTCTGTTCAGCCATCTTGAACTCCCCCTTTCCCTTTCCTGCCTTTGACACAGTTACACTTTAAATCAATGAAACTTCCCAAGTTAGGCTCCCTCTGTCATTGAGACAGACTCCTAGACATCCAGGAATCCGGAGAATGATCTTGAGGGCTCTACTCTCTGTTGTAAGAGCTCTTTGCTTCAGAGCATGGACAGTGCGTACTCTCTCATCTGGCACTTACCACACACCTGCCTGGCTTCCTGTTTTTTTCTACTTCACTTCTGCCACAACACCACCCATCCCAACAGCACTGCCTGCAGCCTGCCTGCCTTTTGGCCTTTTGCTCCACAGCCATCTTCTCTGGCATAGTCCTCATCTTCATCATGATGTGCCCTGCCTTTCCTTTGAAACTCAGCTGGAATCCCACCTCCTCCATGAAGGCTTTCCCAGCAGCCCAGCACAGTGACCCCTCTAATCTGGTCGTTTATGTCACCACAGCCTACTTGACCTTCACTGGTTTCCAACTTGTTCCATGTTGGTGTTTGGTCATTTCTCCCCACTGGACACTCTCTGCTTTTTTGCCCTCCAGACCCGGGAAGTCTCTGTTCTGCTTCCTTCGTGTTATTTCCTAATCACACTTTACTTGCATTTTGCCATGTGCAGAGCTAGCTGTGGCAATTCTGGCTTAGCCCCTGGTTGTCCTTGAATGATGTGGTTAATCTCCAGAGTTTCTCCTCTTTTTTTTCTGTATTTACTTTTCTGATTTTAGAATTTTAGTCATTTTTCTACACCTGATCTCTCAAGGTTCTCAGTCTAGGGCAGGGTGTTAATTTAATGGGCCAAGCTCCTCTTCTCGAAGAAAACCAGGGATGATGCACATAGTCATTGAGCCAATAGGGGAGCCTACTCCCTGTTGCCAGTCCTGAGTGCCAGTCACATTGTTTTTCTCATTTGTTAGCAATGAGTCTGTTCAGGTCACTTTTCATTCAGGGTGGTCTCTGTTAAACTGCAAACATCAAATTCTCAGCTGTGTCTGCCTCTTTCTGGAAACAGAGTCAAGAAGATCTAAGGTTTCAGCCTCTGCTGACATTGTTTCAGCTTCTGCTATTAGTATGTTCTTAGGACATTTCTGAGCTATGGAGATGTTAGACTTTGCTTCTGAACACAGCCATCCCTTTTACGCAGTGTGTTATGTTCATACTTTGTGTGTTATGCATTTATACATTCACTCTCTACTTCTCCCCCTCCCCATCCTTGGTTTGTGTCTAAGGATAGAGGAAGAAAATTAATATGAGGTGCTGTCATGGCAAGAAGTCGATATCTGCACTTGGATAGGCATCCAGTAGCATCTGATGACTTTTTCTTCCTTCTTTCCTTCCTTCCTTCCTTCCTTCCTTCCTTCCTCCCTTCCTTACTTCCTTTTTCTTTTTTGTCTAACTTCCACTCTGTTACAGCAGAGAGTTAAAAATCCATGATGAGTCAGCCCTGGCATAGCACTTGAGGTCAAGGCTAACTGGAAATAAGCATCATGGGGTGATATTTCTTACCCGCCCGCCAAACTTGACCCTTTCCTGTACATACCCACGACAAACATCCCCAGTGCCTGCTTACCATGGAGCAGATCTTTGGTTCCCAGTGGGCAAAGGTTGGACATTGGCACCACAGAGCTAATATTCTCTGTGGATACTGCTGGGCTCTTGATTCGCTTCTTGCATTCAAACACCACCAGATCTTTGCACTGTTTATGGCAGTTCATTCCACAGTCTGCAGACAAGACACCCTGTTCAGAAGTGGCTTCACACATTTTTCTAGCATCTCTCTCACAACCAAACTCACACACTGCTCTCTTGTCAAACTTGCTGGTCTAGCCTCTGGTGTTCCTAAGGGATCTAGGAAAAATCACCTCCTGATTCTTAACCCCCTGGTAAGCCCCAGAGCTGCATCAATGAATCTCAGAACTAAGCAGCATCTTCTCATCATGTAGAGAGGAGATGCCAACCTGGAAAATTAGGTTTTGAGGTATCTGCTGAAAAAAAGAAAAGCTGACTGCTCCTGTAGTAACCTTCCCCAAGGTGATTCCCTTTCCTTGAGCATGTGCCCTTCCATGCTTCTACAAGGAGCATAGCCATCTGCAACTGAGGCAAAGAGAAGTCTTACAGGCATCCCTTTCTTGGCTGGCAACAATCCTTCTGAGGGTGCTCTTTGGAAACCAGTTTAGACACAAGGCTGTGAACACAGCCAAGAAAGTTTGAACTGAATGGACAACTACTATGCACAAAAAATGTTACCAAGCAGAGCTCTTCAGACAAGGGAAGTGACCTCATTCCCCAAAGCCGAGGCTTACCTTTACAGCGATAACCTTGCTTGATCACTCCCCAGAGCTACAAGGCAAAGAACACAATATGGCATAAGTCATTCATTTGACCGGTATGAGGAGGTATCTGGGCATTCATACTCTATTTTTGTTCTTCTGTCTATCAATGGGTAGACCCTGGTAGCTCTCTCATGTCCTAGTCTTCTGACAAGAAGCCACTGGTCAGAGACAACTGCTACCTATGCAAGAGCACTTTGCAGGCCTGATGTGGATGAACCCTGAACAACAGGCTCCCTAGGACTGAGTATACAGTCCTGGGTCAGAAACCTGGCTTTGGAGGAAACTATTAGTTGGTTTGGGACAGAGGACAAACAGCACTCAGGTAATCTCTGAGATGAGATCTTTTAAAAATCAGTTTAATTTTGGACAATTTGCCTCGTGCACACAATGCATTCTAGTCACACTCATCCCTCTGCCCATCCTCCTTTATCCTTTTCCCGTTTCCACCAACCCCCACTCTTCCAGTAAGTCTCCCTCCCATATCTTTTTAGTTCTTGTTCTGTGACATACTGAATTTAACCAGGGCTGCCCCGGGGGGGGGGGTGTGGAACAACCCGCTGGAATATGGGTAACTTAATTTCTTTTGAAAAAGGAAGAAAGGCATCTCCTATTTCTTATTTTCTAACATTAGAAGCAGCATGTAACACTTTTTAAAAGGTGTAACCAAATCCCACATTTCCATACCATTTATCCCAGAATAATGAACCAGGGAAGAAAAAAAAGCAGGAAGAAATTAGGTACAGGCTAAACCCATACAACAGAGGACTATGTTTTCTGGGTGTTAAGCTTTGAGTCCCGAGCTGGAGTATGTAAGGACTTTGAGGCTGTGCCTGTATTACTCATTTAAGCTGTCCTGTGCACACACCCTAACACATACACACCAAGTTCCACTCCACACTAAGATTAACTTACAAAGCCAGCACAGTTGTCACAGAAAGTGGGCTTCAGGTAGGTGGTCTCTTGAAAGTTGTGAGGAAAGCCCAGGCCGAGCTTGGAGTAGATGGAGCTGGCCCGCATGAAGTAGGCCGTGATCTCGTCCCTGCTGATAAGGCCTTCCCTGCAGCAAATGGTAGGCAAGGAGGTGAGTAGGGAACGGCGGCTTCTAGCATGTGAAACTAACCTTTCCTTCGTCCTTCCTGTTGTTGCTCCCTTGAGTTCTCCTCATCCTAAGGACACGGGCAGCACTGAGTGACAACGTGAGGCAGTCTGACTGCTCCTCACACCAAAAGGATCGGTGTGTTCGAGACTTGAAAGGGAAGTGGTGTGAAATGTGTGTATAGGGAAGCAAAGACTCATGCTACAATGTCTGACCGGAGATAGGAAAGACACCTGTAGAGCCTACTGGCCATGCATTTGATTTTCTGTAGAGAGGTAGGATAAAGTTTTTAGAACCACGAGAAAAATGCAGGAAGTGTTGATAGAACTATGAGTTGTTCCCAGTATTTGTAACACTAAAGCAGGAAGGAAAGCCAAGTGTTTTCTCCTAAGCCGGTGGCATTGGGAGTCTGAATGTGAGCTATTTAAAAAGTCCATGGATTTCATGGTCTGCTGCAGTCCACACTAAAGGACTGAGGCAAGTTCTTCAGTGACCGCTTACACAGTCCCACACACCATCCTCACCTGTCTTTGTCCATCACACAGAAGGAGAATGGGAAGCTCGCAGCAATCTTTTCAAACTCCTCCTGAGAGATGTACCCATCCTGGTCAAGATCATAGTTCTTGAAGACGGACTGAAAAAAAAGAGTTTCTTCCATTCACTGACAGGAACCAATTATCTCTCCTTGTAGCTAATGACAAGTGGGTGTATACATAAAAGCTTGGCAAGGGCCTAAGTAAGAGCAGCCCTGAGACATACCCCCTAAACCGTGGTACTGGCACGCAGGGCACATCCCAGGCCTCTGCTGTCCCAGGTGCTCTAACCCTGTGAGCATCGACTGTGCCATGCACTGGCTGCTGCACACAGCTCCCCCACTGCCTAGAGGACGGGCATTCTCCCTCCACTCCTCTGCCCATCCTCACTCTGCCCACCCTATAGGCTTCCGTTCCCTTGTCTGGGAAGATCACAGCCTAACCCAATTGGAAGTGCTCTCTTCCTTGAGTCCTGTGCTCCTCTTTGTTCTGCATGTGTGACTGGAGTATAAAGACAGCATGCAGATACATCTCCTTAGCAGTTAGCCAGGCCCAGCAGTGCCAAGTTTCCCATTCTCCTTGTTAGCGTTATATGCTGACATTTACCGCGTATTAACCAATGGGTTTTAAACATATGTTCCCCTGCAAGGGCCTTTAAGCAAGGCAAACCCACCCCACTGGAGACCAGTGTGTTGACATTATTTCCTCTGAAACACTCTACGGCCACAGTGTGTGGAGTGAGGCAGCTTTGTGTTCTCTATCGTCCTGGCCCCTTCTCCTTCCCACATCCTGAAATCAAAGCAGGCTATGCCATGGTTTTATCTGCTGAAATGGGTGCTTACATCCACCATCCTCTGGACATGTTTGCTGATGGTCTTCGGGTCAGGTTTCGGAGATACACCAGAGGCCCAGTCCACTACAACCGGAGGCTTCGAAGGGGTTAGTGGCTAAAATGCAATAGGGAAATCCTTGTGACTAATGCAGGTAACAGGGCTGCTTCCTTTCCTAATTCCTGACTGTGTGCCGTGGCAGGAGAAGAAAGCACACATAGTTGGGATCTGTCTGAGTTAGCTTGGCTAACAGAGTCTAAAGTGCTCCTCCAGGACCCCAGCTGCAGACAACTTCACTTTCCAGGAGCCCTGACCTCCAGGTCCCTCTCCATTCAATCTCTTGTCAGACCTAAGAACAAAGGCTAACATGAACATGAAGCATGTCAATTGCCTCTGTGTTCCAGTCACATTTTTAGTAGAGAAATTGAGGAAAAGCTAATCAAGGCAGCAAGATGCACAAGGAAAAAATGCAGTGTGCACACGCTGAGAGAGGATCCATTGCTTATCATTTGAAACTTGGCTGCAATTAAAATTCCCTTGAATACAAAGATGCTGACCCTTCTTCTGAAATGCCTCTACCGCCCTGCACACAGACGCTCCTGACCATTCTATAGAGACAATGTGACTTAGCAACCCCAAACAAAAAAGCTGATTTCTTGTGTGTAGGCGACTTTCTTCCCTGAGTCCTTCTTGTTTGAGGGTTGGGAAGCTTCCTAGGAAATGGAAATAATTCTGCTTACTTGCCAGTAAGAGAGGTAGGATCAGATAATCTGTAATGGTCCTACTGTGTGCAAAGCCAGGGCATGGTACTGTTTGACTGCCCTCTAGGCCATCAAAAGGTCTGGCACCTTCCTGACCCAGAATGTCACAGACCAATGAAGATTTTTTTTTTCTTTCTATCATGGCAGAAAGCTTCATAAGTTTTGCTTTTTAGTGTACACATTGTTGTCATCACCCTATCTTAGAAAAGAGACATGGGAACACTTTGGCAGGAGGGAGACAGCACTGTGTCTCCTGATATTGCCTCCTCTCATTTGAAAGCTCCCCACAGGTTCTGTCCCAACCCCATTAGGCACACAGTCATTTCCTGTTCACACAGTGGTCCCTGAGTCTTAACAACAAACTGTTTATAGATAAGAGCTATGTGTAGCACAGATGTTGAGAAGTTTTTTCTATGTGCTCTGCCCAAAGCTGAGCACACAGCACAAACTAAGCACGTAGTAGGCAACTGGAGGCCAGCGTCTTGGGAAGGAATCTGAGGAACTTTTTGAGCTATGTCAAAACATCAGGATAAGAAACTCACCGGGGCTCTGTGGTTCCTTGGTTCTCGGGCATAGGAAAGCTCATAGATTTCATCTTCTGTGTAGTATAGGTCCAGGGATAACTGCAGGGGTTGAAGCAGAACACAGTTAATTGCTAGGACACTCTACCTTTCCCAGAACTGAAGTTTTTTCTTGGTTACTTTTTTCCAGCGGTTCATCTTCTTGGTTTTTAGCAGGGATTTTGTTTGTTTTTAGATTTATTAATTTTATTTTATGTCTGAGTGCTCTGTTTGCATGTGAGTATATACGGCATGACATGCTTTATGCCTGTAGAGGTCAGAAGAAGGCACTGGATTCCCTAGAGCTGCAGTTATGGATGGTTTCTAGTCACCATGTGAATGCAGGGAATTGAACTCTGGTCCTTTGTAAGAGCAGTAAGTATCCTTAACACTGAACTATTTTTTCCAGAACCAGCAGTTTGTTTTTAAAACACTAAGCAGGGGACAGTAAAGTATCTTAGCAGGTAAAATTGCTTGCTGTGGGAGCCTGGAGACCTGAGCTCACTCAATTCCTGAAACCCACCTAAAGCTGGTCTTAATAATAAAAGCCTGGAGTCAGATGTAGGAGAAAATGCTGAGAGATCAGAGAGAAGGAGCAAGCCACAGCCACCTTTACCTCACTAGCTTCCCAGTGGAAAAGGGACCCACCTATTTGCCTTTCTCCGCCCAGCCATCTCACTTCCTGTCTGTCTGTACACACCTCTAGACCTCTGTGGTTAGCTAGTGGCAAGCTCCATCCTCTGATCTTCAGACAGGCTTTATTTGTACAAACAAGATATCACCATAGGTTAGAACCTCAAAACTGCACCCAAGCTGTGGGTGAAAGCCTGTGGCTCCATCAACCTGCTCTGTGAGGCAGGAAGGGACCATGGGCACCCTTCCTTCCACTATGTACAGAGAACCAAGTTTCAACTTGTGCAATTTTAGGACAGGAGGTTTGAATCACCCTGAGACCGGCCTCTTAGGGTTCACAGAGGAAGGGAGCAGACTTGGGGAGTATAGGCCCACATTCTTGTCACTGACACATGGAAGCATCACAAATTTGGAAGGAAGTGTTACTGATCTCACCTCACACCCACAACAGACTCTGATCGCCACTCCTCACATCTACCCTTGGCTGGGATGCGTCCAGGCACAGAGATCTAAGCTGCAACTAGCAGCTGTTTTGTTTTGGCTGGTTTTTACCCGCCTTACTGTATTTTATGGGAGTACCCCGTGTTCACCTGTGACCCAGGCCTGCATCAGCTTTGCTACTAGCTCCATCTTGAGGGCTTAGAAACAGCTTTTGCAGGAGTTGCAGCACACCCCTAGAACCCCTAGAAGTTTGCAAGGCATACTGCTTAAAAGAAAGCCTCCTGGGTCCCCTTCCCCAACCCGAGTCTAGGTTGAGGCCTCTGTTACTTAATGATGTCAGTTCCTCTGGGGAGGTGAACTTTGTGCCTCTGTATCTCATCCCTGAAGAGGAGATGGCAGCTCTGCTCTGTAGCTAGTACATGGGAAGGCAAGTGGAATGGTCCTGGTATACAGTTAGCACTTAGTACTTTTTCTCCTGTGGGAACCTCACCGTCAGCAGATGCACCAAGTCCTTATTGGCATCCAAAGGTGGGGCCACCTCTTGCAACTGGACCAATTCATTGATATGATTGTAAAGGGCCAGGAGCTTCTGGACGTTCACCTTCCCATCCTCCAGATAGTCAGGCATGGCTTCATACAGGGAAATGAGGTCCTTGAGGTGCACTCCCAGTATGGGGATTTTGAAGTGGGTGCACTCCCCATAGGCCCGCCTGTAGTTGTCATAGTTTCTGCAGGAGGACAGCAGTTCAGTCATCTCACCCAGAACCTACAACGCAGAACAGACTGGTCACAGATACCTGTGGGGCCTAGCATGCTGCCCCCAGCGGCCACCTTGCTTGCCTCTCACACCCGCCATGATTTTACCCCACCCTGATTTGTTGGATAGCAGATGAAGATGCATCTCATTTATACCTATTACAATTCATATTAAAACTCCAGCTATGTGTATAGTCAAAGTATGTGTCTTTTGATGTCACTACGTAGTTTAATTTGAAAAGGTTTTATCATTTTATATTAAAGTGATTTATTTGTAGAACTGATATAAGCACTTGACACAACAATTAAAGGTACAGGAGGATACAGTAAATAAATGCTCTCGTAACCCCAAACCATAAGTTGCCTTCCTTGGTGTCCTTGGAAACTTCCAGAAGCATTGTGTATAATAATGTCTGGCCTGGGAGGCCAGCAGGCGCTGCCTTTGCTGCTGGCCTGGGAAGCAATGTGTTTTACTTGGGGAGCTGCAGTAGTGTAGTGCAGGTTGCTATTCTGTGGCTCAAGATTCTCAACATGGACCTTCGCCTAAAGGGGCAGCCAGAGACATTCTTTTCAAACACACTGGGTTGATGTCAGTCTCAGAACCCCACTCCCCAAGTGTGATGATGCCAGCTTTTCAGAAGCAAAGATGTGGAGCGACTTTGCCCACCATGTTTTCACATGTAATAACCATATTAGATTCTATGGCAAATTCTTTTTAATAAAATTGTATCTAACAAGAACCATCTTATACAGTGAGGAAGCAGAGGCTTGGACTGCCCACTCAGTCACTCTGAGATAGCGCGAGACACCCCCCCCCCTTTGTCAAATACAGCTGGAGAGTGAGCTACGTGAACTCACAAGGTAAGATGAACAGCGGGATGTAGGCTATATTAATTTTTGTTAGTGTTTCCATGGTTTCTGATATATAAGTGACCTTTTCAGTGTGGTCTCAACAGAACTGTTAGGGAATGAAAAGGTGACTAAAAATGTTTCTGTGTACCCAGCCACAGAGAAGGTGTCTCTCACAGGTTCAGCATGGTGATGGAAGGGATAATTAAAAGGGAATCCTTGAAAGGAGGATGAATACATGGGATAAATGGGAAGGGATATCGAGACTCAGGAATCTTTCACTAGAAAGACCCCCCCCCAACCTCAGGTTTAGGATGTTTATGGTTTATGGCTAGTAAAGTCCCCTGACATGAGATGACAGGGCTCAAAGAGTCATCATTAGCCCACCAGTGCCATGCATGGTTCATTGCATCATTGTGGGCCATACTTACACTAGCAACCCTCTGCCACAGAGTTTAAAGAATATCCTGTGACTTCTAACTAAGAATGTAGGACAGTACACTTGACACTTAAGGAAAACCATCCTGAGTAAAGCGTGTCATAGAACTAGCAAATGGCTGGGGGTGTAGCTCGGTGGCCCAGTGGCCCCCGCTCTTCTCAATGATACTGTAGCTAAAGAGTGTGTTTCCAACTCTGGAAATTCAAGTGTCTGCAAAGTTTGCACATGTTCTGGTGAGCTAGTGCACTAGGCTGTCACCATCTAGTGCATTTGACGCACACTACAAGCGACTGAACTTCTGTTTGTTTGGGGAAAACATTTTGAAGTAAGGCGACTGGGCAATGGAGTTGATGGCAAGGATAGTAACTGAACATTTGATGCCTTGTAGACACAAGGGAGAGACACACATTATTTTAAATGGCCTGGCAGAGGCGGGCACAGTGACACTGAGGCCAGGCAGAATCTCTCACACACTCTCCTGTCTGGGACTCACCCATCCTGATTTCCTGAGCGTTTACCTCCCTGGCCCCTAGCCTGCTTGACAAGGGATATGTAATCGTAAGGGCCCCACTGACCTTATTGATCTCATGTGGTACGTGTGAACTTGTCTCCTTGAGCCTGGAGATGGAGCTGTGACACAGTCCCCCTATCACAGCCATTAGCGTGTTGAAGTTCTGTAGCTGGTGGAGCTTCTGTGACATGGGGCAGGAGATAGCAAAATCACAGTACATGTTGTTACATGGGGTACTTAGAAAGCTGACATCTTTATGCTGTGCACTTCCCATATAATTGTTAGACTAACAGCCAGGAGCTGTGGTGTTTCCCTTCTCATTGACCTCCTGACTAGATCTGAGATCAGCAGGGCGGTCACATGCCCCTCTTTTGTGGTGCCTGATCTGTGCACTACCATCTGAACTGTTGGTTTCCAAGAATCATTGAGTTATAAATCATTGCTTAACAAAGATTTCTGGGCCAAGCCCCACATGTTCTAGCTCCTTAGACTTGGGGTAGGCTTAGATAGTAGGCCTCATTGGTCTTTAATGACTATCAGAGCAGGTGAGCCATTTCCAAACTTGGAGAAACACTGGCGTAGACCATCCCCAGTCAGACAATATAATAATCCTAATCTTACTGCTTTTATCCTATTGCCAGGAAAAGATGTTATTCCACTGTCTGAAGCTTATGCCAGTAAAGGATAATAGCTCGGGAAGAGAAGTTTAGAACCTCTGTACCCCCCAAACACTGAATATGCCATTCATGGAGCCTTGACCCAAGGACCTAAGATACCTCCGGATGGTGTGATTCTGCCTACCTGCTTGCCATACAACTAGTTACGAGAAAATAATGTGTAATGTGTCTCCTGAAAAAAAAAAAAAAAAACAACATCCAAGAGCTGAGTCCTAATCTTGAGATGGCCTACATGGCCTTCCACGTTGCTCTTGGGTGAGAAAACATAAGAGTTGCATATCTAGACCAGGAGAAAACAGAAGGGGCACAAACCCCATTGTGGATCAGGGGGGCCATAACTCTGACAGACCAGGCTCAGGGTGAAAGGGCTCAGTCATTCACCTCACGGCCTAGGATTGTCTCAGCCCAGCCACTCACCTGAGCCACGTGGATGAACTTGATGAAGACCTCTGCCCGGAGCTGTGGGGTGGGACGGCTGAGAACCATCAGTTGTACCCACTGGGAGATGCCATTGCACAGGGCAATGGACCGCTCCATGGTGGGGTTCTCCTTCACGCAGCTATTTACAAGGTAATTTTGATAATCAGAGAACTGGAGGGAAAAAAGACAACCATGAGGTATTCTTGGAGTTCTGAGGGGCACATCAACTCTGCTCAGTGGTGGCTAGGAACCAGTATGGGTAAACAAGCCTAGGACTATCTCCCCGACATCTTTGCTACCAGGACAAAAAGAATGATGGGTGGGAGATCACATCTCAGGGCCTCTTTATATGAACTCCATTAGGCACACAAGGATGGGTACACATCAATGAATCCAAATAGCAAACTCAAGTAGATGGTGTTCTCTCTCTTATGAATAAAGTATAGCATAGCAGAAAATGTCTCTTAGTTCCCACTGTGAGTCTCCAGTTCAAGAATGCAATTCTCCTTCTAGAACCATTCTCTTTCCATCTGTTGCCTAAAAATAACTGTGAACATAAAACCCCCCTACTTAGGACATGAGCTAGCTGTAAATATCAAGATAACACATGGTATGGAAGCACTTCTGTCTTCACAGTTCTACACAAATATGAAGTAGTGCTAATAGGAAAATTGTGCTAACACTAGCCTAAAACTACCTTGAGCAGGGCCAAGTGAGAAGGATACCCTGAAACACAGCCGAATACACATACAGTGACCATGTTTTCCCAACCTGTCAGTAGCATTAGCTATGGATACCAATGGAATTGCATGTGTGAAGCTGAAATATCTTGGGCGGTCTGGTCTAAGTGATGATTATAGCTGACATGTCTCTGCTACAAGAATCTCTCAGCTTCAATAGTAAAGAAGAACCTAGTCTCCAGGAATGCTCCTATGGGAGGATCTAGCGCTATGTTGAACTCTGCACTTTGAAAGCGAGTGTGGACAGGTGAAATAGTTAGGAGAATGTGAGCAAAGAAAGCACCTGGACCAGTCTAAGTGCCAGTGTGTGCCTTGCCATTCTACTTTTTCAGTGCTTCAGAGATGCTGGGAATTCCAACCAGAGGAAGACAGGCTTGATGCCTACTCTCAGCTGAGCGCTGGTATCAAGCAGACATCACGAAGGCCTGGGACAGCTCTGCCAGTGTCACCAGCACAGCTCTGATTCCCAAAGTGATCATGGCTTCTTTTCAGAGGCTTTCAGCTCTGTCTAGGCCTGGGACAGGGGAGGCAGGTTAAAAGAAAACCCTTGGATGGAGCCCCACAATGGGGTCTCGGTGCTCTGTCTGAAGGGTGCCCAGGAGGAAACTGGGTAGTTAGCACTGGGAGTGCTTGCAGCCAGCTCCGAGGGGAAGCTCCCGGGTCTCTGGTTGGGTGGTGGCAGTCAGGGTATCAATGTAATGGGGGAAGCTATGACATAATCTCTGCAATCTGATTTGTTCGTCTCCATCCACACACACCTGGGCTCAATAAGTTGTTGTGACTGGGAGACATGAGCTCCAACTCTAATACTCTGTGAGGCCTTGCTCAAGTCAATCCTTTCTCTCCCTCCTGCAGGTGGGAGGGGGCCCAAGTGGAAAAGTGTGTCATGTTTCAGGAAAGCACCTTTGGCCAGTGACAGTGTGTTGCACTTAACGTGGTGGCAAGTGCTCTTGGGTAGGGGACAAATTCTCTTGTGTGGAAGAGGGTTCTCAGGTGTCCTGTAGAGTTAGTTGTGAGGACGGTAGTGAGGACAGGATGTGCCACCATTGCACCCTGTTGTTGATGGTTAAGTTGAATCCCTCTCCCTACATCTCTTTGCCTTTGCTCTGCTTGGCTATAACAACAGCGTGAGTTAGGTCAGCAGTTTGCTTCCAGATTAATGGTAATGCTGGCCATGTTGGCACCATTTCAGAATTTAAGTATGTTTTAGAAAGACTGGCCATATTTGTTTTGTTTTTAGGACTTCCCAGAGCTATTCAAAGCCTACCTTGGAATTCTAACTCTTGGGGAACTTACTCCCACTTATTATTATTTTTTTTTTTTTGAAGAATTATAAAACAATTCTCTAATGCTTCTCAGGGGTGGAGGGCATGCAGGATATCATGTGTGCCCACAGTGCCACATCTGGTTAGGCTGAGTGAATGCTAGAGTGGGCACAGAGGGTGTGACACCGGGAAGCAGAGCATGGGCAGCCAAAGGAATTCTGATGGCACTGCATTTCCAGATCCCATGATGCCTGCTAGGGAAGTCTCCAGGCACCATAGCAGGGAGAGGGTCATGCTGGGTCGGGAGGGCACCTGGCTGCTGTTGTTCTCTGCTTATGATCATAAATTCCCAGAGTAGGTTTCCTCTTGCCCCCTGGCTACGTACAGAAATCCTTCTGAAGGACTTGAACTCAAGGTAGGTGAGGTGCTCAGACAGTTCCTCAGGTTCCAGATGGTCAAACAGCAGGGAGACTTTCCGCTTCTTGCTGGTATTTGATTTTATCCTTTGAGTCAGTTTCCTGGACCAGTCTCGAGAATTACTTTGGTGGGTAAATGAGAAAGAGAAAAGACAAGAAAAATCACAACTGCTTTTCATGAGTAAGCACACCAGTGTTACCCACAAGAATTCCCAAGGCACGGTTAGCTAGCTTCAGCTGGCACAAATGATGCATTTACTGAGTTTTCCCAAGTCAATTTTTTTCTATAATAACAATTCAAAAAAGTGAGCCTTCTGGATTCAGTGAGAGGGACAGGAGGGCAGTGGGAAGGGGCAGTTTTAGCCATTGGTCTTGACTCTTCCTCTGACCTTAATATGTCTACTCTGTCGATGCCTCTGTGTGTTCCTTCATTCCTGTTAGGGTTATAGAACTGCTGGTGGAAATCATAAGAGGAGGCCAGCAGAGATCAGAGAAAAATAGGGAGAAAACACTATGGCAGCAAGGCTCATTGGTAGGAACATGTGCTCGCCCTGGGCAGAAACAAGTCATTTTCCTCCAATGTTCCCAGTTATGACTATATAAACTAGCTGGCCCTAGAACGAGCCAGCGATTCCTCAGTCCTCACAGTCCAGCCAGAGGCTCTCAGTCTCAGATTCGCTTGAAGCCGAAGAAACAGCTGGTGTTAGAAGTCAGAAGGGTGGAAGCTTGGGTTTCTAAACTGGCATTTCTAAGAGCCTTGGCTGTGGACATTTGGACTTCTGGATCTGAAGTTTGGGAAAGTCTGTAAGCCTCTTCCCCTTGTATCCAAGGCTTTCAAATGCAAAGGAAACCATTAACTTGCAATTCCTTGACTATATCGAGTCAGGCAATATCCTCAATTAACATTTGGTGAAAAATCCTGGGAGAGGAATCCAACTAGAAAATATCAGGACAGAAGCTAAGGTTTTCAAGTGGCCTGGGATATAGGTTTTTTTAAATCTTAAAATGAAAAGGTTGTTACTTTGAAAAAAAATATATCTTTTATCTATGAAGTTGTATAATTCCAAGCAGAGAAGTAGAGCAGACCCCAGAAATATACAGTTTGATTAGGGATTATGGGGTGTGGTTTTGAAATAAGTGTGTGTGTATGTGTGTTCGTGTGTGCGCGCGCGTGCGCGCGCGCTCACACGTGCATGAATATTATATGAAGGACTTGGAGTACAGCTACTACTCTGCCACTAGTGCATGTCTCAGCTGTGTTAAATACATGGCAGTGATAATAAGATGAGGGATAGAGACCAGACACAGACCCCAGGCCAGACACAGACCCCAGACCAGCAGACCCCAGATCAAACACAGACCCCAAGCCAAACACAGACCCCAGGCCAGACACAGACTCCAGGTCAATCAGTTACAGTCCCCAGGTTAGAAACAGACCCCAGACCAGTCACTCAGGCACAGACCCCAGACCAGTTAGTCACAGACCCCTGGCAAGCACAGGATGGATGAATTGATCTCTCCAATATGCTGCAGTTCTAGAACTCTGTATTTTGGGAATTTGTATTATTGCAAAACAATTAACCACACATAAAAACCCCAGCATATACAATGTGTGACCTCCTTCCCCAAATTAAGAAGGACTAATTTTCCAGAGTGAGCCAACCATGTGAATAAGGAACTCAAAGTGTGACATGAAGCATCCCTGAGTTCCTCCTCAGCTCTGGGAGTTTAATGATCGTTCACAGACATCTACATATGTTCTAAGTCTCTGCTTGTGACATTTTGCAATAGTGCCTGGTCCATGTAAGTGCAGGGGTGCCTGTTGCATCAACTACGAATGAGGCCCTAGTCCAGACAAGGGGCTCTCTGTTTCTGGCAGACTGCATACCTTCTGCTCTTTGCTCATGTCCCCGGCAGCTTCCTCATTAGGGCCTCTCTGCTTTCCTAGTAAATGTCAAGTTATGTTTGGTGGGGTTCTCTGAACCTGCCTGTCTGAGCTTCTTGGAGGTGGAGGGAATTAGAGGCCCAGTACCACAGCTCAGGTTACTGGAGGGAGCTTGTTTCAAAGGACCCACTAGGACCTCAACACTCACATTTGCGTAGTGTCAATCAGGCGGCAGTGGGACTCTTCACCATTGCTTTTCACCAGGTCCTGAAACTCTTCCATGGCACTGGTCAAGCTGGCATCCATTTTGAACATGATCCAGAATTCTGTTATCCAATACCTACGAGGAGGGTTTTAGGAAGAACACTGAGTCCACAGCTTCACAGTTAGGCAGAGTCCCAAAGGGATTTGAGGACACAAGAAGTACTCAGAACAAAACAGAGGGCAATTTGTCTATAGTAAAAGATCTGGGGGTAGAGAGTTCCTGGGAGGGAAGAAAGCCATCTAGTAGGCTTCAGTGTGTCACACAGAAATGCTTTGATGGGACAAGGAGCATCCTATCGATGAATCCAGACGGGTCAATACATGACCACGTAGACAAGCAAATATTAAAAAATGGGGTATGTAAAGTGTGTTTTATTACATCTTACTATAACTTTGAAAAATAATGTTTATCAAAAACTTGTAAAAACTAGTTTTTTTTGTTTTTGTTTTTTTACAACAGAAAGCTAAGCAAAAGGTACACAAAATAAAAGCATTCTATACACACACATTGTTTTTTGTTTGTTTGTTTGTTTTGTTTTGTTTCTTTTGTTTTGCTTTGTTCTTTGAGACAGGTTTTTTCTGTATAGGTCTGGATGTCCTGGAACTCGCTCTGTAGACCAAGTTGGTCTCAAACTTAAGAGATCTGTCTGCTTGCTTCTGCTTCTCAAGTCCTGGAATTAAAGGCGTGCAAAAGCAAAGGGATGGAGAGATAGAGGAACATAAGCAGAATGACATTTATGTTTGAAAATGCCATAATGAAACTATCAATTGTATGTTAACTTAAAAAATTAGTAAAACTTACTAAAAAAAAGAACAAAACAAAGCAAACATTTCATGAAGGACATATACAAAATAGTTATGACTGTTTATTACATTGTTTTCAAAAATTTCAAATGTTCAATGAGCCATATTACCACAATAATTAAGAATAAAAATAAACACAAAAAACACAGGCCCTTGATTGTATTTGTATGTTTCTTTTGAATCATTTGATACAAACTGCCATAAGACTAAAAGGAAAAAGGGTAAGAATCTTAAGCACACGTCCAAAAGAGGAAATCCACTGTATTTAGTTGAGTTTCCAATATTAAGCCCTTTTGCCATTTTGGTCTGTCCAGAGGCAGCATCAGTGTCCAGAGGCAGCCTACAGAGTCAGGGGGAGAGTCAGAGGCTACAGAGTCAGAGGCAGGCTTCAGACTCAGAGGCAGGCTTCAGAGTCAGAGGATACAGAGTCAGAGGCAGGCTACAGAAGGCTGGGAGGGAGAGGCTGGAAGACCAGAAAGAGTAGAAGTCCAGAGAGCAGCTTTTCATCTCATCTTACCACTCCACATAGTCTCTAAATCACACAGACATTACCTGACAAAATAGCAGATTTTCAAGCAAATTCCTGGAGAATTCTTCTCCAAGGCATCCTTATATGTAGGGCCATGGTTAAGGGAAATATTACAGAAACCATGAAACTTCAATCTTTCGAAGTATCTAATAAATCAACCCCTGAAAGGTGCGCAAATCACTGTTGCCTGTGCCCAAGAGACTAGGAGCCCAACTGAATGAATAAGTTAGAAAGAGATCCCCTTCATCTTTTAAAACATTTCCAGTAATGATTTATGCAGTGACTTAGGGAAATACATATCCATATATATTCAAATGTGTTGATAAATAAGAACAATAACATGAACATTTTCTTCTACATACATACACATATACATACACACACACACACATATATATATGTACACATGCACACATACATATATACATATATATATGTATACATACATACACATACACACGCACATATACACACACACCAGGCATCATGATAAACCTTGTGCATTGATTGTCATGGCAAGGCAGACAAAATCATGGAATAATCCAAAAACATAACTAAGGAGTGCTTTAACTGTCTTTATAATTCTGAATATTTTGAAAGAACAAAAAATAATCCCTGCATTTACATATCATTTGAGATATAAAGAAAGGGTAATTTGAATATTTAAGAATCTGATGAGAACTTTAGTATAATGGAAAATGTGGTCCTATCATCTTTCTTCTGTTGACAGACAGAAAAGAGCAAGCTACATGGCTGTCTACCCCACAAGGCCATGGCCTGTTTTTCATTTAACAACTGAGACAAGACAATTGCAATATGGGGGTCAATGAATCATAGCTAGGCCAATGAGATGGGTCTAGTTACAGCCACTCAAAATCCCATAATTGGGGTGGAAGTGGTCTTCCCTCAGTAGGTGTGAAGATATTCCCCTTTGGAAAAATAAGTTAAATACAGAAAAGGCAGGTTTCATTAGAACCCTAGTGCTGTGTTTCCTGTGAAAGCCTGTGATTTTGAATGATTTTCAATGTCTTGGACCTATAGACTTGAAAGTTCAGTGTGGGATATTTGAGTAAGTGCAGTAGACATGTGTTTTAATCAGAAATCTCACTGCTTATATGCTCAGTTTTAGAACACATAAGATAATGTTATCCCATTAGAGGGATAAATCACAGCTAAAGAAAAAAAAAACCCTAAAATCTCAAAGATGAACAAACTAAATTTGAAAACACAAAGAATTATGCTAAAATTTGTAATTTTAATAAATATAGAAGTAATTTGAAAAATTAAATATGAATATTTTAGTTTCTTATTAAATCTGTTTTTGAAATTAGAGCATGCACACACACACACACACACACACACACACCACAACCTTCTTCCACACAAAGCCTCACACATCAACAACACAAGCAAAAGTCCAGGTTACCAGTGGCAAATGGATGAAGGGAAAGGTTGAGAAGCCAAGAACATAGAACAGCCACACACTTCTATGTTACAATAAGAAAATGTATAACATCAAAATAAATAACATTTAAGGGCACATTCTTGATAAATACTTTTAGGGCTCTATGTTTTTATCATTTTTTTCAACTCATTGAAGTGTTTGTTCTTCCTTAGTAAAAGAGAAGGACACACACACACACACTCACACACACACACTTATCTTTTGAAAGAGCTAAGTGGAAATGTTGAATCAAAGGTGTTGGTGTGTTTTACAGTGTAGCCTCCTCCTTAGTCTCCTGACGTTTGTGCACTGGGGCTGCATTCCATGCAACCTCAGCAGCACCTGGACTATGAGGCTTCCAAGCATCCTTCAGACAGAGGAAGCTCCCCCCAGTCCTCAGCTGTTTGTTACACCATGGCAAAGGCAGTCTGCTCAAAGCTTCTGCTTCTGTCTTAGGCAATGGTACTACTGCCTGCGACTAAAAATATAGGAGCCAATGCAGGGTTAAGAAGAAACTGGTACACTATGTGTGGTTAAAGAGACAACCAACCAACCAAACAAAAACAAACATGGGAGGCAAACTAACAAATATATTTGAATATCTTAAAGTGTTAGCAGGACAAACTGGTCCAGACCTTCAAGAAAATGGTTTATGATAGAAAAACGTAAACTCAAAAGTCATCCTGGATCTGTAGAATGGTGGAGGAATCATTGTGTGAAACTACCCACAAAAGCTTGCTGAGTGAGAAGACAGCAGATGGACCCTGTTTGCAAGTGTGCTTGGGGAGAGGTCACATGAGCGCCTGGGAAGGACATGGGAAGGGACACTTCAGGAGTCCTGGGGGAAAGGCATCAGAGGCATAGGCTGTCAAGTGCTGCTACGAGGTATGAGCAAGGATGGAGCAAAGCCCACTGGGCCTGGCAGCTGAGAGGCCACAGTGGCAAGAGAGGGAAGTCTGCGTATTTCAGTGGGAGCCGCAGTTGTGTTGAGGAGCGAGTGGGAGTAGAGATTGGGGCTTGTGAAGGCAGACTATTTAGGAAGGTTTCACATCCAATTTCTAATCCTAACAGTGGAATAAAGGGGAAATAGGGCTGAGTTTATTTTTGGATGTGGGGCATTTGAATGTACCACTGAAAGGCTGTGTGAGAGCACAGGGAAGTGGGAGTGGAGTGTGTGGGAGGTGGCAGGGGACGCAGTGTAGGGGTTGCTGCAGGAGCAGCACCCATTAGTGCCCCAAAGGAGGCCACTCAAGCACATTTTGTCCTGAGGCCAGCGCACTTTTAGGGAGCAGTGTTTAATTGCTGGCATTGTTCACAATTATTGGTGTATGGAGTCAGAAAAAGCAAAGTGACTGGGTTTGAAATTCACTTCGGGGGAGGCACCTACTTACTCAGTATGTCTCATTAGCTGGCCATCTCCCTACGCTCTACCCTTGTCACGCCCCTGGGAAACTGGTCTCTGAGATGGAAGATACGGCTTCGTGGAGGAGGTTTAGAGAAGGGAGTCTGCCCTGGCTATTCCATCTCTCCTTTTCTTTCACAGGTTGTAGTGTAGCTTTTGTTTGTTTTGTTTTGTTTTTTGGAAAAGGATTTGCAGTTATATGTCCTGACATCCTCAGAGACCAAGGCCTCAGGGGCTGACTGGTCTCGTGTTCCCTACAGCACTTTTCTCTTGGGGACTACAGCTCACAGCATCACCAGCATTCTGAAGGAAAAACTGGGCACTTTCCACACCCTGCCACAGGAGGCCCATGTCTATCAAGGTCTAACTGGCCCACAGACAGCACTACAGCCTAGAGTAAGAAGGCAGTGTAGATCGTATAGCTGAACTGTTCTTCAGAGCCCAGGAGGGCAGAATTCATGTGAAGTCCATCAAGGAACACATCACCCATTAACCCAGACCTAGAAAGACAAATATAATATGTACTCACTCATAAGTGGATATTAGATATAGAGCAAAGGACAAGAAGATTCTAGGTTACAACCTCAGAGAACCTAGGTAACAAAGAGGACCCTAAGAGAGACATCCACCTAGGAAGGGAGAAAAATGGCAAGATCTCCTAAGTAAATTGGGAGTGTGGGATGCAGGGGGAGGGTAGGTGGGAGAGGGGGAGGAGGCACAGGGAGTGGGGGAAAATATATAGCTCAATTAAAAAATGGCAAAAGGAGAAGAAGAAGAAGAAGAAGAAGAAGAAGAAGAAGAAGAAGAAGAAGAAGAAGAAGAAGAAGAAGAAGAAGAAAAGAAATGCACGACTCAAGACTCAACAACTTCCCTGATCAGTCTGGGTAGGATGAGTATCTGTGATTAATGTATAAGGGTATTTTTTTTTCTAGCAAAAAATACTAATGTTGCCTTTGTATGTTGTATGTATTTGTATGTTGATTTCTTTGACCATCTACCACTCAGAGAAATTGGCATAAATAATATTGTCCTACCTAAAAGAAGCTACCCACACAGGTGCACAATACAGTTTCATATACACACAAGGTGCACATACACCACACACAAACTATACCCTTAAAAGGACAGGTGAAGCCATTTACTCCTTGGGTTTATGGCAAACCAATCAAAATAAAAGCACACATGAGGCTGCAGCCTCAGATGATGCCCAAGGATATAAGCTCATGAGTTTTTGTAGCAGCTCGGCTGATGAGATGATGATTCGGTGCATGGTCAGCACGACTTGTAACAGCTGGTTACTTCGACACAGGTTCCCATCTGCATCTGAAAATGCAAAGAGTGGCATGTTAGAGCCTCAGAGAGAGATGGAGAAATGGTGGGGCCCCCGAACACCGTCAATACTCCAGGGGACAGCCTAAAGCTGTTCAAACACAGATATCTTTTGGCTGTCTGGTGCTTAATGTCCTCTCTCCCAGATTTGCCATCCTCCTGTAACCCTCTCGTATCATCAAGTGCTCATTAATCAAGCTGCCCCAAAGATGGCAGACTGAAAGCAGAGGCAGTTGTATGTTTTATGGAACCCAAAGTTTATACAATTTGGGGATGAAAGGGACTTAGCCAGGGTCAGAGTAGGAAGTCACAGGGTTAATGGGCAGTTAAAAGAAATATCTTTCAGGATTTTTACAAAGGCACATGGCTAGTAAGGTGTGTTCTTAGAGCTATCTCCTGGCCTTGGAAGGAGCTATGCAAATAAGGAGCCTGAAGCACAAGCTGCCCCAATTCTAAGGCCTGTGGTGAAATAAAAAAGGGATGGTTGGAGTAAATATTGCAGGCAAGTAATGGCAGTGGATTTTGAGGGTGGATTTTGCAATGATTTGCAAAAGGCACCATTTATATTTTCCAAATCCCACTGGGTGGCAAACAGAAGCTGTGTTCTATATAGTAGCATTGGGTGTAAAGATGCCCCTCAGAGTGGTTTCCAGCATTGATTTGGTTTCTATGGTATGAAATACCAAGGGTCGTGCTCCTTGTCTCCACCATATCTACTCTCTGACCTTCACCATGAATCTCATTTGTTGGGATAATCTTTTTGTATACTGTGTGAATGTATCTCACCTGCCTAAGGCACCTTCTTATTGGTTTAATAAAGAGCTGAATGGCCAATAGCTAGGCAGGAGAGGATAGGCGGGACTTCCAGGCTGAGACAGGAACTCTGGAATACAATTGGAGGTGCAGGAGATTCACTAGCCAGATATTGAGGAAGCCAGACATATGGTAATGAGGAGAGGTAACGAGCCATGTGGCAGACGTAGATAATTATAAATGGGTTAATTTGAGTTTTAAGAGCTACTTGGGGACAAGCCTGAGCTAAAGCCAAGCTTTCATGATTAATAAAAAGTTTCCATATTATTATTAGAGAGACGGTGGTGGTCCAAAGAAGGACCTGATATACACATTAGTCAGGATCACTTGCCAGCTAGATTCTAGTTGAGCTTGGTCTTTTGAAACAATCAGGGAAAGATCAGAGTAGAAAGAAGACAGGTTGTTTCTTTCTTACCTGTCTTATTTGTCCCATTTCCTACCTCCTGGATGAGTTGCTCCAGTGGGTGGTCCTTCTCTCATGGCTAAGGTGCTCATTTGGATTTTGGTCTTTTTATCTTTTGACTCACTGGACTTTAGGATGGAGACACCTGCTGAGGGTTGGGCAGTTCTGGTGCAACATCTCTCAATTCCACTCTCGTCTCCATAAGTAGTCCTATCTATCTATCTGAACTATCAGCCATCTATATAATGCCTTCTAAAATACATTGTAAAATGAGTGACCAATTTCATTCTTTTTCAAGTTTGGGGAGTTGTAAATGAAGGACATAGTCTCAAAAGTTCTGAATCCTCAAATGGTGACTAAAGTCACATGCCATTGAGTATTTATAGGCTTGAGTATTTACAGTCCCTTTCCAGCCCCCACTGCCCATCCCTTTTACTGTAGAAGATCCTGTTGGAGCCCACACCTCCACTCTGGTTCTGTCTCCTTTTTTCATTGACTGCTAAGCCTGTCTACCCTGGTGAGACTGCAACATCAACATTTTTCCCTGTTGATTTATGCCCACTGACATTTCATTGTGCTCTTACGTCTCATGTCTTAAACCAAAAGTAAGTCGATCCTGGATCTCTGCATCTCTGTCTCCCTCTTCCTCAAGATCTCAGGATTACCCCCCTTCTCCCCCCCCCCCCGTCACTTTTCAGTCATTCTGTGTCCATTTCTGTCTCCACTAGTCTGTTGGATAGTTGGCTCTATATGATCTCTTAGTCTAGGTTGGCCTTGTACTAGAGATCCTCTTGCTTCAGTCTCCCAACTGCTGGGATCCTAAGTGTGAGCCACCATGACTAGCCTAAGTATCTAATTTTCAAGGTTACCGATCAGCTCCACACTTCCAGTCACTCCCTTGTCCTCATCTTACTTTATGATCCGGTTAATCGTCACTTCAACCACAGCCAAGCTGACGAGTCTCCCTCCTCCTGGAAGGCTTTCTTCTCTTGGCTCCAATGCCCCACACTCTGTCACGTCTCTCTCGGGCTCCTCTTCTGTCTCCTCTCCCTCTGCTAAGCTCTTAAATGTCAGCTTGTGCTACAGTTTAGTCCTCCCACTTCTTTCTGCTAACGTTTTTTTTTTTAATTTAAAAGTTCTTAAATTTGAAATTAAAAAAGTGAACTCTTTCCCTAGATGAATTAATCCAGGTTCTGACTAAAACACCATCTCTATGCTGATACCTGCCAATTTCTATTTTCAGGATTTACCACAAACTCAGTATGTCCATCAGCTTAGTTTCCTTAGAGGCCTAAGTCTAAATGAACTCATCCATACAGAACTCTTGACTTCTCTGGTTCATTTCTCCTCCATTCTTCCTCATCTTCAGAAATGCAACACCAACCCCCCAGTGAGTTACCCCAGCTAAAAAACGAGGATTCACATACAGTCCTGCACTTTTCTTGCATGTGATCCATCAGTGAGCCTTGGTTATATTTCCAAAATACACAGGCGGTGACCTGCCCGCCTCTCTCCAGCTTTGATATCTTTCCAGAGTAACCACCATGATGCAACAATCTAACTGGCCCACCTCTTTCCACTCTTATCTTCCCACAATCTCTTCTCCACACAGCTCCTGAAGCCTGGAAAATCAGGTCATATTCTTACATTCCAATGAGTTGCATTACCTTTATTGCAGCTAGCAGAGCTCCACATGCTCTCACCTCTTTGAATATGGTCCTTCATTTTGAAATGTTTTTGCCCTTCTCTACACCCATTTCCACTTCAGACACTCTGAGGCTGTTGCTAGATCATGCATGGCCTTGCATTTGCTATGGCTCTCAATGTTATTTTTCTTCCAGTGAATCTTTCTTAACACATAAGCCTCATCCCATGTGAGGTTTTCCTCTGACTATCCAATATAGCCATTAATCGGCTTGAATTTCTTCATTGCACATATGATCTGGTTGTCCGTTAATCTTTAAAAATGTTTAGCTTCCTAAATATTCAATAGAATACAAACATTCTAGGACCTTGTGCAGTTCCCTTCACAATCTATTTTCAGGGTCCAGATTAATACTGACACATGGTGGGTACTCAACATGGGTTGAATAATATCATGAACTGGGTCAAATAGGAATCCCCTGATTTTCTGTGTCTCTTTGGTAATTCATTTTGCTTTTGTCATTCGCTGTTTCACTCACTTGGTGTAGTACGCATACTTATTTTCTTCTTAGCCAATATTTTTAAACTTTAAACTGGCAGGTTGCTAAAACATTTTAATAAAACATTCATTTAAGTTGATCATAGTTTTGTAATTTCACCCATTAATTCTTTTAAACTTATATTCTGATAGATAGATAGTATTAGACTTGCTTTCTGTATGTATGTTTTATGGCCCACATAATTTCTGTATAATTGTTGTTTGGCACAGAAATGCCATATAACAAATTACCTTGAAAACATTTGCTTTTGCTCAAGGGCCTATGCTTTGGTTATGTGCTGGCTGATCCCTTTGTTAGGGGCCCAATTCAACAAGTCTCCTAGCTTCCTTGGACCAGTAAGCTGATGTGAGGGTATTCTCATGAGGACAGGATACTGAAAGCTACATGGGAATATCTAATAGCCTCTTAAACCTATGTTTGGAAATGGCCTGCTGTCATTTCTGTCTCATTCTGTGGTTAAATCAGGTCATGATTTTGAATGTAAAGTTGAAGGGCAGGAACTTCAAGTCACATGGGACTCATTAGACATACAGGGGGAAAAATGAGGACAACAATGCTACAGGGAGTAACTTTTCAATGCAACATTTGACAATATGATTTTAAAACATGCTTTTCTGTGTAGAAGAAGTAGCATTCGTATTCCTCAATATCGTGGTGAAAGGCAGGAGACTGAATTATATTTATGGGGTACACACACTCTCACCTTCACATGGATTTATTGAGGATGTACTGCCCCTCAGACACGCTATCCCAGTATCTTCTTATAGCTGACAAACACCTTCCCATTCCTGGAAGTATCCTCACTGAGATCAAACAAGGTCTTTGGAAGGATTCACATGTCTAAAAGGGCTCACCATGAAGAGGACTAGGGAGATGCTGAAACTGTTCAAATATTTTATAATTACTTGTTGGAATAAGTTTAGATTTGTTCTGTGGGGTCATAAAAGGCAGCACCCAAATTGATGGACAGACATTGTAGGAAACAGAGACAGAAAAGTATATCTGAAATGCTCGTCCAGTACCAAAAGCATTCACATCATAGAGGACTTAGAGTATGGACACCATACTGAGTGAGCATGCTGCATAGTGATTCCCATTTACTGAAGCCTTCTGCAGACCAAGGCTGCGCTAAGCATGGTAACATGATTTCTAATTCTCAGAACAACAATGTTCACACAGTTCATTATTTTCAGGAGAGGAAATTCAAGGGTAGAAAGGTTGGGTAATATGTTTTAGGTCAAAAAGATAATGGAGCCCAGTCTGCTTAATTCCAGAACCCATGTACTTCCCTCCACACCTGACTGTGTGTGCTATGTGACCATCTGTCAGGCTAAGGGACTCATGTATTTAAAGGGACACTGACTCAAGTGAGTTTTAAGAACACTGTGTCTGGCCCCTCTGGCTCCAGGTTCTAGAAATCCTGCTAGAAAGCCTAGTTGGAGCCAGTTCACATATGGAAGAACGACCTTTGTAATCTGGTGATTTCTAGAAGTCTCATATGTCATGCTTGCTCCATCTGAACTTGAATGTTGTCTTTAAGATGCCAGGGAGTCCTGCCTAAGATTCACAAGCATTTTCACACTCCACACCTCCGCCTCACCCCAACACCTCTTTTTCTACAGTCTGAGAGACACACCCACATGATAGTTTGTGAAACCCACATACTTTCTGTGGGGGTGAGTGCTGGCAAATGGCAAGTCCAGGAGGGGATGACTCACTCACAAAGAAAGGCAGAGATGAAGTGAGGGAGGAGCAGAGAGGAGCACTCTTCTCTACACCTAGACAGAGTTTCTCATCTTCTCTCTTCCTGGTTTTACTTTTTCAATGGGATTGCCTTAGCGCAGTCTCACACCCTCACCCCTACCATTTCTTCCCCGTGTGACCTTCGAAGACTAGATGACCTCACTGAGGGACTGTTCCCTTCCTTCCCTCATCCCACAGAACAAACACACTTCTTCAAGATGCTGGCCAAGGGGGAATCTAGCTACCTTCTAGGGTGCTAGATTTTATTTGGATATAATTGCTGTAAGCTGATTTAAATATTTCAATGAATAATTCTACTTTGTTTTCATCTTTAGGCTTTTAAAAATGCAGGGTGTCATATGAAAAATTCTAATAAGCAAAATGTGCAATGCATAATAAAACGTGCATAATTTTCACTACCATCTGCTGCTGCTTCTTCTTAAAAGGGTTGAAACCTCAGTGGAGTGCAAAATGTCACTCTTTTAGTCTCTGCAACTTGACTCATAGAATGACGGACATACTTCTTGGGGAACACACTGATGAAACCATTCTAACCTGTGGATCATTTGCTTGACAGAGTGAACAAAAAGCCATGTGGGTTCTGGAGTCATCTGTCCATGAGCTGACAATCCACTTTCCACCACTAGTCCCAGTCTAGGCAAAAGCTATACTTTACAGAAACACCGACTCTTGATAGTTTTCTATCTCCATTTTCTATCTAATGTACCTTTTCCTTGTAAAAGCACTGCAGGCCAGTGGGTGGCTGTCTGGCATCTGCTTGTACCAATAAAGACACATTCTATACACAGATTACTTTATTCTGTTTCAATTTTAAAGAGTTGGCAGGATGTCTAAAGGTGCCGATCCTGGTAGAGTGTTTATTTAACATGTACAAGGGCCCGAGTTCGGTGACTAGTACTGCAAAAACACATTTTTGACATTATTAACCAATATTGTTATGAAACTATCCTGTGAGAAGAAATGTCCTAGGTACAAGCAGATGTCTGAAGAGCAGAGGAAAGGCTGCCATCAAAGAGTTCTAAAGCTAGCAGAGGAAGGAGCCACAGTCAGTGGACCTAAGAGTTTTAGGTACCAAATATCAGGAAGAGAAATCACAGAGGCCATGCTGAATGATGGGAGGGTGAGAAGAAGGAAGAGACAGCCCGCATCTATGTGGTGGTTCAGGGAGGACCTCGTGAGGTCTCTGGAAAGGTGACCTGTTTCCAGCTGTGTCTGTGCCATTTCCCACGCACTCTTCCTCCATTTTATTTTTGGCTTAGATTTAAATAAGCTTCTAGCTTCAGATGGATGAACTGCTTCCTTGTGGCCCAAATCCTGTGTGGAAATCCAGCAAAGGCTGCATTCCAGTTCTCCACCTTGCTGACAAGGGGAAGGGGCAGCTTTCCAGTGAGACTTGTCTGAGGGACAAGTTGAAGATGCCACACCGCAAAGCTGACACGAAGCACAAAGGCACATGACCGACACCGGAGAGGAACTCTAATACACAGCCTTTCTGTCCCCTTTGTTTGGGTTTCCATGGAAATATCTTGATGTGTGAAAGATTTTGAGGGTACCACTGGCAGAATGTCAGAAATTGGTATATTGAGCATGAATAAGCATGGGGGTGGAGGTGGCTTGCATAACAGGAAGTAGCATGTGCTCCATCCAGGGATCTGGAAAGCTAGGATCAGAAATGCATGGGCAAGGCTGAACCTGTCAAAGGAGATCAGTATCCCAGAAATGAAGGCAGACTGGATCCAGGCGGAACCCAACAGGCACACTCAGAACTCTGGGGCAAGTAATTCAGGGAAGTAAAACCTACTTGACAATAACATTCTCTAAACTCTGCAAAGTAAACCCAAAACTCACTGGGTTTTGTGTGTTGGGTTCAGAGATTTTTTAATGCGGACAGTGGCAACTGAGACAGCAAGCCTATGTGCAGGAGGAATGAGCTTACATATACCTTCAACTTTCACAGCTCTTACTGCCTCAGCAGCTTAAAACGTATACTACATGTCCCCTTAATTTAAAAAAAAAAAAAAAAACTGTTCTCAGCCCTTCAAGACTTGAGAGGAAGAGAACAGTGTGGAGAAACCAAGTGCTGGTGATTGGGGTTCAGGACAAGCTTGCCAATCAGCATGGCTGTTTTGAATAGCTCTTCCGGGGATGACAGGTTCCTGGTCTGTGGTGTTTCTGTATTTCTGCGATGTAAATATTCTCATTATGGTCTGTCTCAAGGAAACAGCATCAAGCCATAGCTGGGAAGTGGAGTTTGGAAGAGGTGCTGATAGCTCCAAGAATAGGCAATCATGGAACCTCAGCAGACTTGTGAGGTTTAAGAGCTGAATCGTACTCACTAGGGTCCTACTCCAGTCTCTTCTCTGGGATAATCATGGACTTGATATTATGGATAAGGAATGGAGGCAACATGCCTTAGTCATGGTCATGGGGTTGGTGAATTGAATGCCTGTTAGGAGGGGCCTTTGGTCCCCAGCACTGGGCTCTTTCCTTGGCACCTGCTTCTCCTTGGGGTAGTAAAACCTTAGGAGAAGGCACCCATGCTACAAGGATATTCCCACTAGTGACTCTCCCCTCCCAACAACTGCTATACACAGAGACCCATCCTTCTTTGTAGAACTACAGAATACGCTCTAAAGATTTCCCCAGCAACCCTAACCCTGAGACCTACCTACCACTGTTTATGAGCATACGAGGCAGTCACTACTGGTACCATTTTCCTGGGTCATCTAGAATGCAGCAGCCTATGAGCCAATGGTCACTGGGTAAAAATGGTGGCTCTCCAAAGTTGCAAACCAGGCACCAACACACTTCTCTCTCTCTCTCTCTCTCTCTCTCTCTCTCTCTCTCTCTCTCTCTCTCTCTCTCTCTGAGCATACATTCCTTCTGAGGTACAAAGCTCAACATAAAGAATAACATGTATATGTGTGTGTGTGTGTGTGTGTGTGTGTGTGTGTGTGTGTGTGATTGCAATCTATAAATGTCTAACCAAGTGCATAGATTGCCTAAAGTGAGAAAGGGCTTTTTAGCTGCATTGTCTCTGGTGCACAAAACAGCTGGTTTTCCTAGGAGGCTGCTTGCCTGAGTCTGGAACTGCCACATCTGTGGAACCAAGGACTTGAGCAGTCATGAAGGAAGTTGTCCTTAGCAATTCTGCAAATTGAACACAGTTCTGAGAGTGAGTAGGCAGAGTGCAAGGAACTAAGGTGTGGGCCAGGGTGGAAGTGAGAAAGGAGGGAAGACCCAGGGAGCTGACTCTAGTGCAACCCAATGACTCCAGACTCTCAGAGCCAACGTTGGAAGACTGTGTCAGCTTCTACTCCCAGCGTCTATCCAACAGTAGAATTACCTGGCCGATTAGAATACTGCAGGAAGCTGCTTTTGACACAGTCTTGTTGGCACACAGCCTCAGGGATCTATTTCACTGAGTTCCATAGGAAAGCACCTAGGCTGGGGAAATGGAGCAATAGATCAGGTCTTAGAGGGCCCAGGAGAACTGCTTGAAAGTGGCTGGTGGAAGGCTGGGCACAAGTCAAGGGACCTGATGAGGAAGACAGTACAACAAACAAACTGGGCAGGAAATGTGGGGCAGTACTCTCACCTTGCTTGTAGCAACTTATTCCTCTCACTTCTGTCTTCTCTATTAAATTCTGCCATTTTCAACACAAAGCAGATTCCATAGTGTGTGTGTGTGTGTGTGTGTGTGTGTGTGTGTGTGTGTGTGGCGTGTGTGAGCTTGCTTTTTTGTTTTATCTTATTTATTGCTTGTTTTGCTTTTAGCTTTTTTTTTTTTTTTTTTTTTTTTGATAGAGAATATAAACTCTGAAAGTGGGTAATGGGGTAGGGAAGATCTGGAAGGAGTAGGGGGAAGGGAAATAATATGACCAAAATACATTGTATGAAAGGAAAAAAAAATTAAGTTGTAAAATAATCATGTAACTGCGGCTTTTCCGAAATCAAACTCTGGGCTTGGAGAGGAGGGCAGCAGGTCAAGCAGGTACTAAAAAGGGGAACTTCCTACATACCAACACAGTGAAAAGCTCATCTGTGAATTACTGGCTCGCCATGACCTCAACCTCCTACAGAAGCCTAGATAATGATGACCTTTGTGTGGTGCAGGACAGCCTTATGGCAATCAGGCATGCTGACTTAACTAGAGAGGTACCAAATGCCATTTTACCTCTCCAAATAGTTCTAGAGAAAAGACCAGCATAATACCATATGAGGCAAAAATCACTGAACACTGTCTACCATAGTAAGAAACTCTTCTGAAGGCCCAGCTCCCTTTATAAACCATCAGTGATAGATTACATTTCATGGAGTATTTATACATGGACTTCATATTTACACGTGGACTTCATAGCAGTTAGTTTCTTGCCTCCCAAGAGTCTTCCTAGAGCTAGGTTTTACCTGCACCTTCCCCTCCGCCCTTCAGAACTTAAGAGGTGCTAGGAAGAAGGCTTCGTGAGGATGTGGGCAGCTGAACTGAATGGGGGAACTGCATGGGTGGGTGGGAATCTCTTCCACAGAAAGCAAGACATTGGCCACTATTCAGTCAACCAAGAATCCAGTGAGACTATAGCACAGCATTCTGAGTAATGAACCAAAGTCATGTGACTGCATTGTGGAAACTGCAGAAATACAAAACTGAACGTCACTGGGCACTGTTGGAAGAACTTCAGCTCTAGCCTTTCTCTCTTTTTGCTTCCTGACTGTTGCTGCTGTTGTCGACATGCTTGGATTTCTCCCTGTGCTCCCGTGCTGTACCAACAACACTGCCTTTCCATATTAGCCCTGTGAAGACCTGTAAGTTGTTTTAGTGCTGTCCGGCAAAGGGACTGAAGTTAGGGAACCTTGTCACCCGCTCAAGTTTATATGGTTTGTAAGTGGTAGACACAGGGTTCTGCCCTAGACTGTTTAGTCCTGAGAGGGTAATGACCATTTCTGAGCCCCAGCTTGCTCATTTTCAGAGCCTGACAGTGTCCCTCTTACCCCCTTCATCAGAGACACAAACAGGAGAGAAGGCAGACATTTTGGGGGCACCCAAATGTCTGGACTGAGTTCAAACCATTATGATGTCTCTTTGATCTGTGAATCTCAAGCACAGACACGGCCTGACAGTTGTCACATGGGCACATGAAACCCTCACTGAGCTGTTGAAGCAGTATCTTAGTCCCTGCTAAGACCAACAGCCACCTTCTTTGGTGCTGTCTCCTCTGAGTTTCACAAAGCCTCTGGGTGGCTGGTATTATTTTCGCCGTTTATAGGTGAAGAATGGTGGTGATGAGATGTGACCTGCCCGAAATGATGACTACTGAGGGGAAACATGGGGATTTAAATTCACGGTCAGACTTGTGAAAAGAAAGAACCTCCTTTGGCCCAACACATGAGAGTTTCTGAAGCTGGCCCATAAAAAAAAAGCATATCAACACAATGGATGATGGCTACAGTGGCCAGATATGGGCTGTGCATATCCCAGAGATTCTCAACTACAGCACACACAGTGCATGTTTCCATGAAGGAACACACTCAAGAGTGATACAAATAACACACCAGTGGTCCCACTGCTACAAGGTGACTGCACAATAGTCCTAAGTAACAATTGTTATTCTAATTCTAGGAGTTTTAACTTATTGGTTATTTATTGTAATTCTGTATTGCCTTTTAGATGAGACTTCCTCAAGGGTAAGGGAAAGGGTTATGTTTTCTCTCCAGTCAATTCTCAAGGATCTCTAGTACCCTACACAACATGGAGACCATTCCTTTCACTGAAATCCAGAGGTACAGGAACAGACATTGACTGCAAATGACCAATAAACACAAAAAAGCAATCAGTGCTTAACAGGAAAGAGTTAATGCCTTCCGGAGAAGGAAGTCGCTAATGATTTGTATTCCCACAGTTTAGAGATGGAAGGAGATATGGAAGGAAATGAAATGGTGAGGCCCAAACACAATTCTCAAACAAGAACACATTGGAAAAGGAGACAGAAAACTGTCAAGACAAGGGAACTATGATGAAACCTCAGTTTCTTTTAACTGGTGTCAATCCACTCACAGATCTAGGCAGAGCAACCCAGTGTCACATAGAGAGTCAGAGCATCTGGCATGTCCAGAAATCATTAAGGATCCAGGACTCTAAAGTCAAAATAGAACAGCAAATGGTATCCTCAGGTGAGCCAATTTACAGTAATATACAAAAAAGTCTTCCTTGGCTTCAATTTTTTGATGAGATTACTCAAAACACATCTACTGAAAGTATTTAGTCTTTAGCCTAAAAAGGCAAAAGGCTCAGCTTGAAGAAGATAACATTAAGAGATGAGGGTGCTCGGCCAGGCATTGGTGGTGCATGGCTTTAATCCCAACACTCTGGAGACAAAAGCAGGTGGATCTCTGTGAGTTTGAGGCCAGCCTGGTCTACAGAGAGAGTTCCAGGACAGCCTCCAAAGCTACACAGAGAAACCCTGTTAAAAAAAAAAGAAAGAAAGAAAGAAAGAAAGAAAGAAAACACACACACACACAGAGAGAGAGAGAGAGAGAGAGAGAGAGAGAGAGAGAGAGAGAGAGAGAGGAGGGTGCTCTAATTCTAATGGTTGATTCTAAGAGCTCTCAAGCTTGTGATGTCCTGATCAACAGCTCCTTGGTTTGCTCTTGGAAGGTGGCTTGGGGTGAAGTGGAGCAGCAGTCAGGATGACACTAAAGGTCAAGGAGGTAACCCCACACTGGGTCCTGGAGCCCCACATCTGTAAACCACTTTCTGCTCTACAAGGACCGTCACAAGCATAGTACCTCATTTGACCAGAAAAGGCTTGTGGCAGGGGTGGGGGTGGGGTGGGGGGGATAGGGTAGGGTGGGGCGGCATATTCATCTAGAAAAAGCACAGAAGTAGGGCTGATACTCGGGCTGTCCCAAGGGCATTTGTTCAGGTTGATAGAGACCTGGGCTGTCCCAGTTACTATGTGATTTGAATATCACCTCTGCTTAAACAACAACCCACAAATAGTAATGGCCCACCACCAAGTAACAGATGAAGTTTCATGCTTGGAACTAGTCAAAAGCTCTTTGTTCAAACAGGCTGTGATGGGTGATGTGGGGCTGTGGGGATGATGGAGATCCTGCTGTCTCAGAAAGTGAGCATCAGGAGCTACCAGTAGTAATAGTGCAGGAGATGCTGAAAGTCCTTCAGGGAACTACAAATAAGACACTAAGGCAGGTCAGAGGAAAGGGGAAGCCAGACTTGACAAGAAGCAATGGCTATGACCTTCAGAAAGGCAGTGACATTGGAGTGTGGCCTTGAAGGAGGGGTAAGGTTTTGACCGAGTAAGATGAAGGTAAGTGTGTTGGGTAATAAATGATTTCTACATTTGGAGATGACAGAGATAAAGATATGTTTGGGAAAGGAAACCCAAGCTGGTTGAACTGGGAAGTTTTTATATGGAGGGAGTGATAGATGGGTAGGAAAGGAAACCAGGGTCATAGTGTTGGGAACCTCACATACTAGACTGAGAAGCATCCCTTGCTTTGATTGTTGTCTTGAAGGCTGAAAAATCACATGGTCCTCAAGTGAAGCAAATAGCAACCTCTGACCTAGAATTCTCTTCATACTGAGGGTTTGAGGCTGTGGCTTGATGGTAAAGTATTTGCCTAGCATGTGCCAGGCCTTGGGTTGGATCCTCAATATTGTAAAACAAAATAAAACAAAACAAACAAAAACCCCCAAAGGCTGTGCACTTTACAACCCAAGCCCTAAGGTTTTTATTTATGTATTGTCTGTTTATTTATGGCATGAATGTGTCATATGCATGTGCAGATGTGGGTGTGTGAGCACCTGCATGTGGAGGCCAGAGCCTGATGCCCTCAGGCGTCCTCAATCACTCTCCACCTTGTTTGCTGGGACAAGGTCTTTCACAGAACCTGGAGCTCAGTGATTCCAGTAGGCTAGCTGACCAGTGAACCTTAGGGTCCTCCTAGTTCCACCTCTCGATTCTTGAGATCACGGGCTTGCACTGCCACAGCTGGCTTTTTAAAAGTATGTCCCTGAGCTTTCGTCACTAGCTCTTCACCAACTGAAACATCTCTCAAGCCGGAGAGGAGTCATTTGTAAAGAATCCAGACATCATTTCAGTGTCTGCATGTAGACCTTTCCTGGACTCACAGCTCCCAAGACAACAGTCACCAAGGGAGGCTGAAGAGCATGTAAGCATCCCTAAATGCATGTACTATGGGGACAAGGAAAACAAAGGATGACTTTTGGTGAATTTAGCTAATTTTGTTGTTTAGAAGGCTCAGTCATTTGAAGTTGTGACCCTTGGTCCCTTGGTGTTCATACCTTTCCCTGCCTTGAAGCGTGTCCTTTACAAAATGAGCAAGCATAATAGGTGACTATTAAAGGCTACAGAAAAGGAAACAACATCCATCAGCAGGAGCTGGGTCATTTATTTGCTACTGGAAGAAATTCATACCCCCAAAGATGTACGAAGGCAGCAAGGGAGGACCTTAAAGTTGCCAAGGTTTTGGTTTTATCTGCCTAGCAAAGTGGAGTAAATGTGGTTATTTCATTTTCAGTTGCTTGGTAAGCACCACCTGGCACCTCTACACCTGATCTACACAAAACAACATCAAGTCCCAATAGATGACACTACAATGGTATCCTCATTTGGTACATTTTCCCCTTCTTCTTCCACCCTCCAGCACTAAAATACCTACTTACCTTTATAAAGTGAAGGAAAATCGTGCCTATGGTTAATGCTCCAGAAAAACACATAGTAACCACAATGAAAATGACTTAAAACAATGAAGAAAACATTCATAATAGGTAACAATTGGGACTTTAGTGGGTGAAATGTACTTTCCTAGTGATAAAGTATTGACTTTATTGATATTGATAAAATATTCTGTAGGCTACTACTCAATCACCATGTCAAGATACCCCAGTTTGCTTCCTTGTTTTGCGTCAATTTGACATGAGCCTAGAGTCATCAGAGAGGAAGGAGCCTCAACTGAGAAGATGCCTCCATAAGATCAGGTTGTAAGCAAGCCTGTAGTATACTTTCTTAATTGATGGGATAGGTATAGCCCATTGTGGGTGGAGCCAACCCTGGCCTGGTAGTCTTGGGTTCTATAAATAAGCAGGCTGAGCTATCTGTGGAGAGCAAGCCAGTAACTAGCACTCTTCCATGACCTCTCCATCAGCTCCTGCCTCCAGGTTTCTGCCCTTGTTGATTTTGTTGATAAAACTATTTCATGGAACTATGAATGAAATAAGCTCTTTCCTCCTCCAATTATCTTTGGTCATGGTGTTTCATTATAGCAATGGTAACCCAACTAAGATACCCAGGAATAAATCAGAGATTTTGTAATGTTGAAAGTCCTACAGTGGGGATGTGAATATCAGTTAAGTTTGGTCAGGCCTATCTGAACCATTTAGTTCATGCCTTAACCCTTGGGTGGGTCTACAAACTATTAAGTGGCCCCACGAAGATCCTCCAAATTTTAGAAATCAGTGGATTACATCAAAGGGTAAGTGCTTAAGCAGGTGATTTTTTTTTTTAAAGTAATATTACAGACACTGTGGTGGGGGCCTGGCCAATTCTAATTGGAAAAACATAATAAGAAATACATCAGAAATCAATTTGGTGTGAGTCAGAGAGTCCTGGTGGAAAGTAACTCACCTGCCTGTGCAGGCGTGTGATGAATAGAGTGTATCTAGCATGTGTGTTCAAAGTCCTGGGTTTGAGCCCCAAAACCTACCAGACAAAACTCCAAAAGTAATTAATCTGGGCTTCAGGGAGACTTTCATTTTATGTTAACATGATCAAATGTTCCTGTGAGAGGTTTGTATTGCTAAGAACCCACTCCCACTGTAGAGCTTGTGTATTAATCTCTTCGACAATTCCTATTGAGTAGAACTTTTTTAATTTCTATGATGTCCAATTTGTTAAATATATTATTTAGAGTTACTTTATAGCCTGTCTAGAAATTTCCTCCTCCAATCTTGCATGAATACTCACCTTTATTTTCTCCCATGAGCCTTATTGCAATCAGACGTGTTGGATCAGCTCAAGTTACTTTTCATGTATGGCATAATTTATGTACCTATGCCTGAACGTGCATGTGTGTGTATATATGTGTGAACATGTGTGAATGTGTGTGGAGCATGCAACTGTATGTGTATGCATACATGCAAACATGAGTACCTGCGTGCATGTGTTTGTATATGTGTGTGTGTGTGTGTGAGAGAGAGAGAGAGAGAGAGACAGAGAGAGAGAGAGAGAGAGAGATCGATCTGTTCCATCAGCATTTGTGGAAAGGATGCCCATTATTATAGACTTCTTTGGTGTCTTTGTGGAAGAGCAATTGACCACATATCCCTGAATCTGCTATTCTGTCTCTCTGACATATTTAGTTTTTTTTTTTTTTTTTTCTTGTGCCTGTTCACTTTATGCTTTACAATAAGTCACGAGAACAGGTAGTAGTATAATGTTTCTCAACCTTATCCCCAGCTATCCTATATCTTTTCATGTCCCTGTGAGCCCTGGTTATATCACTTGAAATATGAGTTGATTTTTGAAATCAGGGCCTGCCTCTGACTTAACTGATCTCTCCTTTCTCATCATTCAGTGTAGAGTTAAACCTATCCAGTGAATTTTTCCTTTTTATACTTTTTACTTTTCAGTTATAGAATTTTCATTTGGCTCCTTCTGTTTCTCTCTGTTGAAATTCCCCATCTGTTCAACTTACTTTGAATTCTCCAACATGTTTTTAAAAGCTGTTTAAAATTCTCTGCTAACGCCAACACTGTGTCATCCCTGAGTTCACTTGTATTGACCCTTTACTCTATGGTTACCCATCTCATTTTCATGCTTTATTTACCTCTTTTTTTTAATTAAAAAAAAAAACACCATGGTCTTTCTCCCTCCCTCCCCATTCTTTGTGTATGTCTATCTCCCTCTGTAATCTAGGTTAACCTAGAACTTTCTATATATTCTAGGCTGCCTCAAACTTATGGCAATCCTTCTGCCTCAGCCTCTCCAATTCTGGGATTATAATTATGAGTCACCACATCTGGCTCTATGTTACATATTATGTCATATTTTTTAATTATGTCCCTAACAGTGTGGTCACAATACTGAGAATCTGGGTTTCTTTAAGGTGGAATTCAATTTATTGGAGCCTAGGACTGATCTTATCAAGGCTTGGACTTAGGTTTTGTGAAAAAAGAATGAATATCCCAATCCAACTCTCCTCTTTCTTTTTTATTTTCTTTTTCTTTTTTTTTTTTTTAAACAGGATTTCTCAGTTGTCCTGAAACTAGCTCTGTAGACCAGGCTGGTCTTGAACTCACAGAGATCTGCCTGGCTCTGCTTCCAGAGAGTTGGGATTAAAGGCATGTGCCACCAACTCCCTGCCCAATCTAACTCTTTACATTTCACTTATGTGCCCAAAGTTCTGTCTCTCTATTCTCAGGTTAGAATTACAGTATTCTGGGACCATTAGGTCTCCTTGACTCACAAATCTACACTAACTATTCAGTGCCTTGGAATGATAGTCACAACTGCTTAGTGTCTGGTCAAGGTTAAGGAAAATCTACTTCTACTTCACTCCATATAGCCCTGCTATCCCTGGAAGCCCTGAACATGTCATGTCCCTCTTTCACTGGGCTCCAGACATTGCTCCACAGTTTGTTAAGTGGTTACAGATAGCAAGTCAAGGTTACTTGAGAATTTATCTCCTGTATTTTATTAAAGTCTTAATCTCCATTTTGGACTGTTTTCTAATACATGAAAACAGTTGTTTTAATCCAATACTCAGTATTCTGGTTGAGATCAGAAATGGATTCTGGTCTTGATGTTTATACTTTTGTAAATGGGAAGTCACAATTCTTGGTCCATTTACTTTTTATGTTATAACAGAAGCTCTTCCACACCTACATAGCATCACATTACACACACACACACACACACACACACACACACACACACACACACACACACACACACGATAGTACCAGATGTCTTGTTGCAGTAATATATCCACCTTCCCTTGGGAAACAAAATGCTGCCTTCCTAACTGACTCTGCCCCAGTGACCACAAGTGACTGGTTCAAGCAGTAGCCACCAGATCAAATCTGAACCAGTCAAAATTCTCTGGCATTTGTTAAATTGAACATAGGATGAAAAACCATGAAATCTCTGAGGGTATGAGACACATGATGGCGCCATGTTCCCCATCTATAGAGAGAATGAGTATTTAGTAAGAATAGAGGCTGACAAGCAAAGTGTATGTGGGAAGAGATGCTAATCTTCCAGGATGCCCCAGGTCCTGCTTTTTGGAGGCTCCCATGGCCTGTGGGTGTCCCTGGACTTCAGATGTTTGGAACATCCTCTCACCTCCAGTAGCTTCCATAGAAAAGTCATAATATTTTCATAATGGCTTGAATTGAGAAACTTTTACAGCACATTAATATAGCTCAACTTCACATCAAATTTAAAAGACAAAATGATCTGCTGGGCCTATTCATACCAGGCTTACTCAGGTTTACTATGACAGTACCCACTACCATGTTATAGTTCAGCACTGACAAAAACTCCCTTAACATAGGAAGTTTTCTACTGACGAACTTTCAGGTCCTTTAACTTTCTGAGAAGAAGCTTAGTGACCTGCTGTGCATCTCAGTTGTGAAAGTCCAACGGTTGCATCCAGAGTTATGACTGTTCACAGGCATGGCTCTCTTATCTGTGCTAAGCACGGCTGTTCACCAGCTCTGAGTCCATCTGGGTTTGCATACAACCTGACCCGCCCACTAACACATACTGGGCACCAACCTTTTGACTTTGTAACTGAGTTTGCAACTGTGCACCCACCAACACTCAGGCTGGGCCATCACTGTGTGCATTTTCTGAAGGTGGCTTCCACCTGACGTTTTTCTCTGGTACTTTCCCACATTCAAGGGTGTGTCAGACTGGATGGATGTTCTGGAAATTTAACATCTCCTAGAAGCAACCAATAAGCACTGACTGGGGGATATGGTGCATAACACATTTCTCTTAGTTTCGGGATGGTACTGCATATTCCACCTTGGCTTCCAGAGAAGGCACTCATGTGACCATGTAATGTGCTGAGCATCCTTCTCTGCCTACACCAGCTTTTCCTAGGCCCACCTTCCAAAGCTCTCAGGATCTGTTCTGGGACAGCTCAGACCAAGGCAAACTTGTTTTCATCCAACCTAAAACAACCTTTAAAACTTTCCATCACTCTTAACCATTTTGCAGATGAGAACAAGTATAGTAAAACAGTTTGTAGGGGGCAATGTTTGGTAAATAGCAGAGTCAGGATTAGCGTTGCAAACAGAACCATGTGGCCTCCCATGGCCTCCTGCTGTGATCTGTTTTCTGCTTTACTGGGAGCATGCTGTGCCAAGGCCATGGCATTTCCATCACCCAGGCTGGGTGGGGAGGGGAAGTTCTGTATTTTCTCACTTACTCAAAAAAAAAAAAAAAAAAAAAAAAAAAAAAAAACCCAGAAAGTAGAGGCTGTCCTGGGAAAAGTCAATATTAAAGCTTCTGGTTTCTTTTCTTTTTGAACACCCAGGAACTCACCATCTGAGTGTGGACAGGAAAGCAGGCTGATTTGACAAGGAATGCCCAGTACAGGACATTGATAAGTCATTTTCATGGTGTTTTCCCCCTCTTCATGTTAACATTAATGTTCACTAATTGTGCAATATAATAGGTTTCCTTTTCAAGTTGCCATGCCATAATGTATACAACATGTACATAACACACCATGGTCATAGTCATCCTTAGATTTCCTTTTCTTGTCCCCGTCCTTCCTTCCACCTTTTCTCTTCCCCCTTTTTGAGACAGGAGCTCACTCTGGAGCCCTGCCTGAACTAACTGTGTAGATAAAGTAGATCAGGCCGGCCTGGACTCACTGTGTAGATCAGGCTGGCCTACACTCAGACATCTGCTTGTTTCTATTTTCCAGGTGCTGAGATTAAAGGTGGGCACCACTACACACCACTCCCCTTTTGCTTTTCATGCTAAATGCAGATTAATGATAAATAGAAGTTGCAAAGGATGGGTATGGAGGTGAATAGTATAGTGTGTGTGTGTAAATATACTAACCCCATTAATATATAATAATTAATGTGAGTAAAAAAATCTAAAAACAGATTAAAAGTACATGAACAAAATAATTGTGATTCTTTAATATCAAACTAAGTATCCAAATTTCAATATAGGTAATTATAAAAATATATCAAATTATATAACGTGAGCCTAGCTACATACATACACAGATATACATCACACTGATCTCTTTTAATCTGGAGTCTCTTTCTCCATGTTTTTGCCTGTGACACCATCAAGGCACACTTCCTCAGTTAGCTGAATCTATGTCCATCTCAGGCTGACACCGGTGGTTGATGACAAGGTCATGGGATTCTAAGCCACCAGGCACAGAGACAGTGGTAGTCTACAGAAAGTGAGGGGGTGCCTTTGTAGAGACAGTACTCATCCTTGGCAGGAACCAAAGACAGCTGGGGAGCCAGGAGTGTGGTTTCTGTGGCCGACTTCTGCAAAGCACTGCATTAGATGCTGAAGGCTTCATTGTATAGCCCGAGTTCCCAGGACTGGAAAGAAACAGCAAGGCAGGCTTGGATGAAGCAAAGTTGGAATCCAAGGTGAGAAAGGAGGGAAGGACATATGGAAAAGTCCCCAAGATCATGAATGAAGCCAGGGGATGTAGGATTAGGCCACTGCTCAGCGGATTTAAGGGTGCTTTGTAGGGGGTGACGTCATGCTAACAAATTACATGCACACCCGATAACCAGAGGGACATGGCCTCCTGGGTGCTTTAGTTCCTCTTTAAAATGGGGCTGCTGAACATTTTATGCCAACAAGTCCTAGGCCACGGTTAGACAGAACACTGAGAGGAATTCTCACTTTCTGCCCTGAGGCTATCCCATTTGTTACTCTTCACAGGATTTCATCGGCAATGGCCGCTCGGCTCCCATGATCCCATGCTCTCCTTCAGCATGAACTAGCAGTCTCTGCTGCATCTTCCTCCTGCCGTCCCTATGTTCTTTTGTCCGTTTCAAGCAATCATTGGTGTGCCCCCAATTCAGGCTCCATCCTGGCAGCCATTTCTGCCAAAAATAAAGCCCTCTAGCAAGATCCTCCGTGATCTCCCCAAGGCCCCTGACCTGTTCCGGAATAAAACCAAAGTAAACAACACAGCTTCCATGGCTGTTGTCCACCACCAGGTCCTCACTGTAGAAGACAGACCAAGCACACTGCAGCCTTGTCTAGGCTTTGCCATAAATCCCACCAGAAGCTCCCTAACACTCCTTAAGGAAGTCATAATGAAGGCAAGAGATTGTATTCTTTGTTTCTGACAATAAACCTTTAACTCACATTCCTCACACATAACAAAAAAGAGAGCTCACATCTCCCATATTCAGTTAGTAGAACTAATTTCCCCCACCATTGATCCTATCTACAATCAGCTCTGAGTTATTTAACTAGCATTTTAGCATTGAAAAAAATAAGTACTCTTCTTTTCTGGAAATGTCTTTAATTCCTCATCAGCATCATGTTAGTTGCCAAGCAACCTTCAACTTTATGGCCCATATTTGATGGAATTATGCCAGAATTTTTAAATATTAACTTTAGGATAGAATAGCAACTTTGCATGCTAGCATGTCTCTTAGTAAATAGTAATGCCCATCACAGGATCATAATTGGTTAAAATGTGAATTTTGAACACACAGACATATGCTATGGAACGTGCAATAGGGTCACAGTATCTGTGAATGTTCATAGGAGTCAATTTGGAAGGCCAAGACATAACCGAGAATGTTCATAGGCTAATATTATTTGTGGGGGTGGGATATGTGACTGTAGTTTTTCTATTTGTTATCCTGTATTCCTAAAGTTTTCCAGAGTGAAGCAAATGGTTTTTTTTAAATTATTAAAAATTTCCAAAAGTATGACTTCTGAGTTTTAGCTAAATATTTGTAGGTATAAGAACATAAAAATGTGAATTAAATAAATATATGAATATTAGCCTAAACACTGTACTGTTCATAATAACTCCTCAACAGCCAGTTATTAGTGAAATAATACTTTGAATATTTAAAAAGACTAGGTATGTGTGTGTGTTAGTGGTTTTTATACCTCACCACAAAAAGGCCTATTTAAGAACAACATAGTCTCAGTCTATAGTAATAATTTATAAACATGGGATTTAAATGTGGTTGAGCTTTTTGAGTTTTCTAAGGGTATTGGTTCAGTAAACAGTTAAAAGCACTTTATAAAAAGCATTTCATCCTTCAGTTTTGAAGGCTTTCCTTCAAGGTCACATTCAATATCACATTTGAGATCACATATTTCTTCTTTCAGACATTATGTGGTTCCAGAACTGATCTTAATTTTCTCTGACAGCACCAGGGGAACCAGGGCTCTGAGTGACAAAATGACCTGTGCACGGTATTTTAGTTTGCAGCCCAAACCTGACTGGCTTTAAGTCAGAAATAGAGCCCAAGGCTTCCTCTCCTCCACCAACAACTTGCAAACTTTACTGATCACCCCAAGAGTATATGATACATATTATACACTGAATACATTAAAATGATTTTGACTAAAATGACAAGAAGGTATTCCCCCAAGTGGCTGGGATATAGATTTTTAAGTTTAGAATTAATAAAGGATTAACAATCTAAGATGAATACGTAAAAACACACAATTTATACATATTGTAATAGTAAAATTAAAGGAGAGATGACAATAAGGAAAAGGCCATCAGCAAAAGCTGTCCGAAGAGCCAACAGGCTCAAACCTCTAGCAATGAGAACACTGAGTAGCAGGTAACAAACGGGCAAGGGAAAGGAAGGGACCTTTCATGACAGGAACACAACTACACACAAACCCATTCAAAACAAACAACAGCACTCAGCAAAGCTTGTGTCACACCAGTGACATCATCAGTATACAGCGGGGATGAAGGTAAATGACCAACTGGAGTAGAACCCAGAACAAATAGAGGTGACATAAAACTTGTGAAGGTCAGCAGTACAGGGAAGTGAGAAAATAAGGAATGGTTTAATCCTGGAGAATGGTGAGTTAAGAAAATAAAAAATACTACACAGAACTAGTCTGTTCAGTTCCAAATGGAAATCTTTTGGATTTAGTCTTTGCTCCATAATTATTTCTTTAAGAAAACCCCAGCTTTGCTGATTGATTTCTTCACCTTTTTAGTATACCTTGTCTAGACCAAATTGTTTGTTTCTTAAGGCATGAAAGAGACAAAAACCATGTTAGCTTTATTCCTAACTGTGATAAAGAACGGGATTGTTAGTTAGGTTTAGGGTCCCTTCCCCCTGATGAACACCCCTCTGTTAGTACCCTTGGTCTGGTAGTGTAGACAGGGGCATGCTGTCAGAGTTTAGTCATGGGCTCCTTGGGCTGGGTTTGAGAAGGATGCAAGGGTAGGAGCGTTGTCCTTCCCAAGGTGTGAATACAGCAGCAAAGCCAAGCTAAGCTCCTAGGCTTGCCTTGCTGCAGATGGAGCTGTGGAGATGCTACTTTGCACTGAAAACCTCCATAGCACCGAAAACCTCCATAGCATTTTCACCATGCAGGTGTTATGGTTACACTCTCAAAGGCACATGGAGTAGTAAATATGATCACCTACGAAAAGTCATCATTTTGGAATCCTTGCCTTTTATGAATTTATTCATCACACAGATACATAACTTAATCTTTAATGGTGTCTATATTTAACAACTGGCTTGCCAGACTGGAGAAAATGGAGCAATTTTGACCTTGGGAGCTGGATAATCACGTAGTATCTATCTATACCACTGTTAGCAGATAAGACTACTGTCTCCCCCTCTACACCCTCTTTCATATCCATACAAAAGAAAACAAGCTTTGGTCCATCTCATTGTCTACATCTTCAGTGAGTTATCCTCATCCCCACCCATTCCTCTGATTCTCATGCTCATGAATGGCTCTGTGGTTTTTAAGATCCAATAGGCATGAAAAGGTGCTCCTTTTCAACAATTTCAAGACTGTGGTAGCCTTGGAGTTCTATCCTTGAAGTTAGTCCTGCCTACACAGTCTTACTCTTTCTTTGGCTTTTCCTTCCATGTTCCCCAGGGTCAGAAGCCAGGCTTGGTTGTATCCTAGACTCTAGCACCAGGCCTCTGCAAATGCTACAAGCACAAGTCAGCAGCTGAAAGGCCAGGGAGTGAGTTTGCCCCTGAGGCTCCTGGCCGTCTCCAGGGCTCTCCGGGGTCCAGTCAGTGTCAATAGAACACACTGCTTTTGGATTCATATTATTCCACAATGAAAGCCTTAGGGAAAAAAATCTGTTGACAAACTGGTTTGTTTAGCTGGTTGTTCATGGAAAAGCATGTCTCTAGTTCCTTCCATCATAGCTACTCCCTGAAGGCCACTGAATCCTGGAGGCTTCATGGAGATGAGGGTGGAGACCTAATTGCAGCCCAGGAAATGGGTCTGAGCATCACAAAAGCTGCAAATGTAGGCCTGAAAAAACTGTTTCTGAGAGCAAGGAATAAAGCTGTGGGCACCACAGACATCTCCTTTCTGTTTATTTCCCCCAGTGTAAGATGGACAGGCTGTACATTATTTAGAAAGTTTGCAGCAGTTGAGAGGAGAGAGAGGTGCAGGGAAACCGCACAGTAGTGGTACTGGAATTTCCAACCCTCTCCCAGGTGCAGCATATCTCTAATTAAGCCTGGCTGGATTGCTTTCTTGCTCCCACGAGGCTGGCTTCCCTGAGAGCTTTACCAGTCTGTAATTGAAAAACCTATGTTCCATTGCTTCTCCGAGATGTTTGTCTTTCATGTTTTCTTAGAAAGCCTGAGGACATGTCCTGGGATGTACTGGAAGGAGCGTGTGGTCTACAAGGCAGGTGCTCACTATCAGTCCATAGTGAGTGTTGGGTAGACAAAACCCTTTGGGCTTGCATGTCAGGAACCTGAATCTGACACAGTCCCCTCATGATGAGATTCTGATAGAGCAGAGAAGACATAAGCCACAGAGAGCAGATCAGAGCTTTGCTCTCAGCAGCTGGCCAAGTACTGAGCTGGACCACATCCCAGGTACCCTTTCCTGCTTCTGAGTTTTCTCATATACATTTTAATGCTCATTGTTGCCTTTCCCTAATGCATACCTTAAAACTTGAAAATTTTACTTTAATATTGATGTTTAAGTTTTCCACAAGGAATAATAACAATTCCTAACAGCAATTTTTGAATTCTCCGGAAAGAAGATGGGGCCCCACATCGTCATTTCCACTTGACTCAACCTGATGCATCTGGACTACAAACATCACCCTAAAACCGGTTTGAGACCGTTTTATTTGAGACAACTCATGACTAGCTAGCTATAATGGTGCACCTTCTTATTGCATTCTGGCCAGAGTTTCAAATAGAACTACAGTCATTTTCTGCCACACAGTAACTAGCTACATATGTCACACCCAGTTCTGTTGAGAAATTTGGTTGCTAAAAATTTTCTTCCCATGGATCCCATGGAGCAATCATCATCCCATTTCAGCAGGAAGTAATCTTAAAATAACGATGCCCCCTTTCCCTACTCTTGGAATTTGGGGATAATATTCATCTTCTTTGGGTTGGTTTTAGTTACTTAGGGTTGAGTGTGGAAGGTGATGCTTAGACTCGGGTTTATCTTTTAGACAGGAGTACAGTATGGTTGGGAAAGGTATGGTTTAGATGGGATATAGGTAGATTAGCCTATCTTCTTGTGAATTATTTAGTAAGAGTGAGATAATAGTATTCTACAGCTTACATTGTTATATATTCTTATTTGTGGTAAGCTATGTAAAAGTTTATATTCCCTTCCCAGATGAATTGTATATTATATTTTGTCATATTGTGTGAAATCTTTCCACTTATGATGTTTTATGCACATTATTCTTACCATATTCTATGTATGTATACTTCCACTTATGTTCAAGACATTTTGTATATTGATACAATTTATGCACATTAGTCTTGCCATATTCTATATATGTATACTTTTTCTTGTATTCAAGACATTTTGTATATTGATACAATTGGGGATATTTATCATGCTACCCTTTATAGTTCTACCTCTTGTCTAGACATTTCTACTCTACCTCTATTTTAGGGATTTACATGTATATATATGTACATAGTTATATTGTTTAGGTATTTATCCCTGCTTTACTCAAGGAAGTTTTAATCAGTTTTTTTTTATTTTAGCTAAGTTCCTGAGTATTATAGATTATCTTCACCCATGTTTCCTTTACCTATGATATTAGTCAGATATTGATGTTTAATCTTCAGTAACTTCATAGACATGCAGAACATGACATTTAAATGTTTTAATATTAGTACTCTGTTGACATGAAACACTATTGCTCCTGTGAACTTTCCTGAAAATATGTTGGACACTGTTGTTGCTCCTTCTGGAGTTCATCCTCGCTTTGGCTAATGGCCTCTTGGGAAAAGAACTGCCCCCACCTTGACCATTGATTTGGATATGTGCTTGCAGGAGACAAATATAGAAGACTATGGAACCTTGCCAAATCAGGGTAAGACAGCCTTTCTACCTCCCTGCTGTTGTTATGGTCTGTGAAGTTCTCTTGGCCTTAGCCAAAGCTTGGTGTACCAACGTTGCTGTGAGACCTTGGGTGACTGTCCAGGTAGCCTGCTCTTTCTGTCTTTGATGCACCTTTTGGAAGTTGCCCATCTGCAACTTCCTGTCTACCCTCGTATCGTTATTTTCCTTCTCAGGTCTTGATGAGGTTGAAGATTAAACTATCACAGCTATTATTCTCTCTTCCTAGTTAGATATATTAGGTACTAGATTTACATTTTCCAGCTTAGGACAACTCTATTGTAAACTCTGTTATGCCTTCACCCTAGGTCATTTTGTTCTTGATTTTCCTTTTCTTAGAGCACACTTGTTATTCACTGTTTTGTATATAGTTTTGTATCAAGCCTAAATCTTTTCTTTAGACTAAAAGGGGAATTGTAGTAGGATATTCACTTTGTCTTCTTCTGTGGCACTGACCACACCCATTGGGGGGGTGGAGCCAGGGGTGGAAGTGACCTGTGGAAGGAGGTCTGAGTAGGAGCCAGGAACACTCTCTTGCTGTCAGGACGCAGAGAGGATAGCATCCGGTGGAACTTGCTGGTGTTCATCTGTCTAGGTTGTATGTTATTTCTCCCTGAATAAACATCTATTTGGCCTATCTGTTTATCCTGATCCTTATTAAACCGCAATACTGGACCACATCCCATGTATCCTTTCCTGCTCCTGAATTCTGGTGCCCTATCAGTTAAGAGAGCAAACTAAATCTACAGGGCTGCAGGGAAGCCCAGTGGGGTCAATTCAGGTAAAGGCTCACTCCCCATTGAGCCCATGGTACTAAGTGCTCAGCAACTGTGCATCCTCTGTCTTCTAGGCAGCTGTAAGATTCATTTCTCTGGGCCCATCTCCTGAAGAAAAGTACCCAGAATTTCCGAGAAACTGTGGCTCTTAGGCATCACTATTTTGAAGACTGATTTTGCCTCAGCACACAGTTGAGGGTGATGATAATTTAACCCTTTCCTTCCTCAGGTCCCAGAGTCACTGAAACTCATACTCATGAGAGAGCAGATATCCCAGAGGCATTGGGTGACACCTGCCCAGGGGAGACATAGTAAAAAGCTCTTTAGCATAAGTGGCATGCTGACCAACGAATGCCAATTCTTTCCAAAGGGCTAGGGACAGCCATGCTGGACACTTCTGACAATCCCAGTTGTTTAAGACAGGGAGCTCTCCTGACTGTTTTTTTTTTTTTTTTTTTTTTTTTTTTTTTTTCTATAAGAAACCTTGCTGATCTGAGGAGTTCTCCTGGGGAGGTGTCAGGGACAGCTGTAGCCATCACATAGGGCCTGCTGTCAGCAGTAGCAAAGGATTCCTATACGTGACTTTGTATACACAGCTTGGCTCTTGCAGTTGTCAGTTCTAAGTACCCATCTGAGTGGTGGTTTGGTGCCTGTCTGTCTCCTCTACACCTTGCTTTGGAAGCCGGAGTTGAAGCTACAGAGAGTTGAGAAATATCCAAACTTCCTTTTGCTGTGGAGGGGACTGTGGTTCTAACAAGCACCTGTTTGCCTTCACTGAACTCCAAAGACTGGTATAGTGTTTTACCCATTATGCATTAAGGTCTGTAAAGTGCTTAGTAACCAACTAGCCCATATCACAGAAACTATATTCACTAGTAGTAGGCTCTTTCTAGATTGGGAAGCATTAGTATAATGCACACACATGGTAATATACGAACACAAATTTGGCTGGAGAATTAATACCAGTCAGATACCTGATGGTATACAGATGGAGTCTGTGACCATTTCTTGCGCTGAATGGAATTTGGTTTCTAACTGGGGAGAGCAGGCCTGCCGACTGGCAAGTATAGGCTGCAGACCTACTCTACGTAGCACAAAGTCTTTCCTGAGAATATGAGAACTTGTCTGGGGAGAGAGCTGCACCTGCCCCAGCTCAGGGTACACATGACTGCTGGAGGCAGAGGCAGAGGAAAAGGGGCAGCATGTTTCCTATTTAGATTGTGGGTACACGACGTGTTGTTTCAGTTCTAGGGTGCCCCACTTTTTTCTTGCTCATCCAATGGAGATAATAATACCCGACCTATTTCAGGTTTGTTTTGACTATAAAAGAAAAATCAATACATATGGAACACTAAGAAAAAATAGCACCCCATAAATATGTTACTCAGATGAACTGTCCTTGCCCTGACAGCCCACCCTGGACACGGGGGAGCAGCTTGCCAGGGTGCCTGCTCGGGCTCATGTGCAACTATTTTCTGATGCTATCAGAAGTTGTTTTGCACAGAATAGGAGACATGAAAGAACTGTGTAAATTGGGGTATTTGATTTTACCCCCCATTTGGGCCCAACGCTGGTAGCCCTCTTGCAAAGTGAAAAAGAAAGGAAAAGTTTAAGTGACCTCATAGGCCTCTAAGCTCTGTCCCCACTGGTGTGATTCCTTCCTGGTTGAGATGCTCTACCTCATTATGCTCAGGGTGGGAATGGGTTAACTAGCAGACAACACGTGGGGTCTGTCTGTAGCTTGCCCTCTGATTAAAACAGAAGGTGGGTGCAGGGTTAAGGCAAAGGAACTGGAGGGTTGGTGTTTCTAGTCACAGACACTGGGAAGGTTGCTGGGGGCCTTCCACAGTACCTTCATTTGCATGTGTATCCCTAAATCCATTGTGATCCATCCAGCCTTCCTCTGAGGACAGTTCCAGGAGGGGGTTGACACTTGATGCTGAATAATGCTCAAGAGACAGCTTTCAGTACACACCTCTCAATACCCAGGAGGTTCTACACAACATTTAGATCATCCCTTAGGTACACCTGAGAAATGAATGCAAACCCAGTTTCCAGAGAAATCCATCCACCGTTTCTCCCTTCAGGTCGGTCATCTAGTCATCTTCCCTCGATAGCACTATCAGTCAGACTTCCTGTGACCATGGACACATGGTCTGTTCATTCTGTCCAGTAGCAACAGTCACCACCTGAGGCTGAGGCCATCAGGCACTTGAAGACTGGCTACTGAGGCATCAGAACTAAATTTTACACTTGATTTCATTTTAACACACACACACACACACACACACACACACATATATGGGGGGGGGGATTCTGCCCTGGACAGTTATACACAGCCAGAGTAAAACACATCCTAGGTGTCTGCATGAAGGTGAGGGAAAGTAAAGAAAGGCATGAGTAGTTGTCTAGATCTTTAAGCCAGGTTTTCAGAGGTTAGCGTTAAGCTCCTCCTTGAAACAGATAAGTCAACTCACAACCAAGAAAAGGTAGACTCATAAAGGTATTCTCTCTGACTTTCTCCAACATACACTGGATTTTGCTGTGTACTGTCTTTTATGTAAATTCTGTGACAGGAAATTCTGCAACCTATAAAACAGAAACTCTGGGATTTTGTCCACAGCATTCCCATGTGCCAGGTGCTGTGAGTGGGGGCTGGTCCTTCCCAGTAAGTGTCCTTGTTCAGCTTCTACATAGTAAAATGAACTCGTTCCTGAACACCTTCATTTATTATCGTGTGTGTGTGTGTGTGTGTGTGTGTGTGTGTGTGTGTGTGTGTGTTCCTGAATACACAGGTGCTGTAAGTGCTAATGAAACAGGTACTTGATCACTGTCATTTTTCTCAGGTGGCATACAGTGCAGGGTCAGGTGTAATTAGGGACTTAATAAATATTTCTTGGTAACGACCCAAAGGACTTTAGCCTCAGTGGGGCTCACACAGCTGTGCATTCTAAGGTTCTAGTTTCCACCCTAACATATCCAGAAAACAATGCCCGACTGCCTTTGTAGGATTGGTTAGGGGGAGTAGATTATGATTGGTTATTTTCAGAAAGAACTCTGGATTTGGCCATGTATTTTTGAGGTTGAAGCCACAATTATTTGAAAGCTAAGAAAACAGTCTCAAGCTCATCAGGTGGTTGCATGATTGGCAGAAAAAAAAAATAAAGATCCCACGATAAATGCATCTCTGGTCCCAGGGTTCTCAGGAATGAAATAGAAAATAAGGGTCCTTGTTCTTACACTATGCTCTGGGAGGGTCTAGGAAATACAACCAGCAGCCAAGGAGAAGGACATCTGTAGCCTATCTAATACCAATAGCCGCTACCCTGTTCCCACTGGTCTCCACCAGCTTCTAGCTGTCTCCTTGAATGTATACATTTTCAAAGAGATTGTGAAGCACAAAGTTATTCAATCTGGGGCTGAAGATGTAGCTTAGTGGTAGTATTTGTCTCAAATCAGTCTTGCAGGTAAGGATAAACCAAGGAACAGAACGAGTGACTTCCTTGTTCAGGGATAGACAGGTTGCACTCAAGCCCCTCTGTGCTAAGTGAGCTCTACCACTGAGTCACACACCCGATCCTCTCAGTTTTTCTAAGGGTAAGAAGTCTAGAGCAAACGGTACTTTAAAAGTAGTGATTCTCAAAGTGGGGTTCTGGGAGCAGCTGCTTCAGTCTCACCTGGGACCTTGTTAGAAATGCAAATCGTTGGACCCCACCCTAGCCAGACCTACTCAAGCAGAAACTCTGGGGCTGGTACCCAGCCATCTGCATTACTAAAAAAAAAAAAAAAAAAAAAAAAAAAAAAAAGAAAGAAAGAAAGAAAAAGAAGAAACCCTCCACATGACTGTGTGCAAGAATGTTGAAGAAGCACTGTTCTAAACCAAAATTGAGGCAGCTGCATAAAATGACTCTCCCCAAAGTGCCAGGTCTTTCCCAAGTCTATAAATAAGGTTCGAACACGCCCTGAACACTAACAGTCCCCACTTCTGAGAGCTGAGCACACCCCCTTCTACTCTCCAGGAGGCTGGGGAGGGCAGATCCTTCAGAGCTGAGCCCCACAAACTCATCTGCTTCCCAGCAGGAGATGCAGGAACATAGAAAAGGGGACATAGGGCAAAGGATGCTAAAAATCTTTGGATTAATAGATTTCACTGAAATCCATCAATTTTAATTCTGCACTTTTTGAAGCAAACCCAATATTTAGGACTTTCAAATCATCATTTCACAAGCAATCATCAAAAGAAAATGCTTAATTAAAAATAGATCTTTTCAGGCCACTGCTTGCTGGCAGCACAGCTCTGCATGTGTTGACAGAGGGCAGCACCTGGAACATGCATTGCCGGCCCCTGTGCCCACATGCTTATTGCTAGCTCCTTGCCGCCGCCCCCTCTCCGGACTTTGCAATACATGAATTCCTGGCTTTTAATTACAAACACAAGCACAATTCCAGATTGTAAGGGGGAATTATTGACCTGACCTGAATGTTTTCAAATTCTACTTGACAGTTTGAGACAGACTTATTTTTTCTACCCCAGGAAGGAGGACAGAACATTATCATAGCATTAGAGGCCCGATGTTCTCCCCCAGCACAACACAAGACAAACCCCCATGCAAAGAAAATGGCAAGTCCCCTCAGTAACTTTTCTCACTTGAGATTGCTCATCACGACCTATTCCACCCACATAGTCATGTGCCATAGCAGTGCAGACTGTCTCCAACATTTCAAAAGCTCAACAGCTATTTTTAAAGCCAAAATACAATCTAGGTTGCTCTTGTATAAGACACTTTTTAAGGAGAAGAAAGAAATAACACAGCAATTTCTATGTATGTGGGCAGTTAACCAACTCACCAAAAGATTGAATGCAGCTGTCAATAAGATCATCCAGGCTGGCTCCTTTGGCCAAATGTCCCAGGGACACCATCATTCGGAACTGGGTGATCTGGGCCAAGCTGGGTTGGGCAGGGAGAGGGCTGTTGACTGATTTGGCCTCTAGTCTTGCTTTAGGGCCAGCTCTGGAGCCATTGGAAGGTTTCCTGGGGGGTCCGGGAGAAGAGAGATTTCCAGTTAGGATAGACAGAGTAGCTGTGGGTCTCCCTGGCAGCTCTAGGCTCTGAAGACAGAGGGAAGAGGAGATAGGGCAATGAGTCCCTGAAGCTGGGCTGGTAGAAGGCATATCCCTCCCACTTGGCAGAAGCACTGAACGGACTGGTTGGCTGTTAAAGAGACATCTCCCCAGCAAATGACAAGGTGAGATTCCAGGGCAGTAACAGCTTTCTCCCCACTGGTGGAAGGACTACTCTATGCTGCCGTCTCTCTTCCAGAAGGAGAGAGGCAGAGGGAAAATGGTACGGAACGTTTGCAGTCTAGCTGCTAGACTACTGACTTTGGGGTCTCAAGGACTGCTTCAGTTGGCCTCATTTTCAGCTAGTTTCATTCATTTGAGCAAAGCCCAAGATGCCGAAAAGCAGAGGGCCTTGGAAACACCTTTAAGAGCCTGGCAGGAGAACCCAAAGACTCAAGGGTGGGGAGGAAGTGAGGGTTACAGTGGTGGCATTTAAATTTTTCAGCCATCTCTGCCTTTCTTATTAATAAATAGTTTTAATAAATAGTTGCATTTTGATAAGACAAGAAATCATTATGAATCATTCATATCAGTAAACATTCTATCAAGTCCTCACTTGGGTCCTTAAGAAGAGAAAAGGGGGAGGGGTTGGCTCAGTGTTGAACTGCCTGCTCTAGAGCTGAATGTAAAATGGCTATTTGCGCCTGGAAATGGCTTAGGAGTCTGGTGGATCCTCATCTACCACACTTAGCTTTATTGGGCATGACCTGATTGATACGAGTCACTCTGCAAAGTGTCTTACAAAGTGTGTTTTATTTCTCTCTACTAAAAACACACAGAGACCCACATCTATACTCTTTGACATTTCAATAATGAAAGGTGTTGTTGCTGATTACTTTTTGGCATGTACTTAGCTTTCCTTTTCCTGTTACACCTTTGGCTAACATATAGTTTACTGTCAAAGAAAAAAACATGAAAAACACTCTTGAACCACAACACACATTATAAGCATAAAGAGTAACTGCATAAGTTCTAGGTCAATGTCCAAAGAGTACAGTGCCTAGGGCAAGAAGCACAATATTCTCCAAGGAAGGAAAAGCACTTTCCAGGGACTGTATGGAAGAGCTGCTCTGACAAGGTAAAAACCTCATCCAGAAGGAGCCAACCATACACTTAGTTAAAGAATAACAATAAACAATGAACAAACAAACCAACAAAACACCCTGGACACACCTGGGTTTGGAGAAATCAGCTTGTACAAAGATGGTACTCTGAACATGGGCCACACCACACAGCCAGACTCCAGGGGGATACCCTGGCCCTTTCAGTTCTGTTCTAACTTCAGAACATCAGTCAGTGGTGTACATGGGTCTCCAAATGGGGCTATCTCGGGGGACTAGTACTGGGGTCTGTCTGGCTCTATTCATCTAGTAGGCATTTTTGGAGGAGTCTGTGTGCTTATCACTACACTGGAATTGTTGGGTCGACTGTCAAGAGACTGAAAGGGTTTATTCAGTGTACACCAGTCAGCTCCTTCAGAAAGATGGCTGACAATGTAGAGGTGGCATCTCAGTTCTTATTTGTTCAGCAGGCCCCTGGAATGGTCCTCAGGACCCAAGTGCTGGCCAGGCTTTGCAAAGTCCTTTTCCTAACATCCTCAGACACAAGATAGGTATGTCTGGCCACAAGTGCAGAGCAGACCAGCTTCCTTGGCACCATACCACACTTCCTAGCTTGGTTCCTTTCCCTTCCTAGAAACAATCACATCTTGGTTCAGTGCTGGGGGATTTGGAGGGCATGAAAAAACAGGGAAGGGAAAATGTTAAAAGCCAACAGTGCCTATGGCTTGCAAATGCCCTCTGCCCAGTTTCTTGACTACTTACCCTGGAAAACTCTCAGAGCATGTTTCCCTCTTGTCTTTCTTTTAAAGAATATATTTTTAAAAAATTGTTTTGAGACAGGGTCTTACTATGCACCTTGGAGTGGCCCAGACCTCTCTGCCTTCTGGGATTGCAAGTATACCTCATCACATCTAGTTAAGAAACAACCCTACCACCTCACCAGGAAGCATCTAAAGGAACTAAAAGAAATAAACTGTTTTCGTTCATGATGCTAGGGATCAAATCCAGGGTTGTCACATGTCAGGCAAGCCTCCTCACTGAACTACACCCCCCCTCAAGAAACTGCTCCCTTCCACCTCCTCTCCCCACACCTTGGTGGAAGGGTTATACACCAGTGGTTCTCAACCCGCCAAATGCTGTGACCCTTTAATACAATTTCTCATGTTGTGATCTCCAACCATAAAATTATTTCGTTGGTACTTCATATCTGTAATATTGCTACTGTTATGAATCATAATGTAAATATATGATATGAAGGACACCTGGTATATAACTCCAGAGAGTTCAAGGCCCACAGGTTGAGAATCACTGATTTAATCGAGTGCTTTATTATAGGAAGTTTCTAGAGCATTTTAACCATCCACAGAATGAACAGCTAATTCTACAAGGGTGCATTTTAAAGGGCAGTAGACACACATTTCCAATTTAATTTGTGAATTAAGTAAAACAAACCAACAGCAAAATCTTGAAATAAACACATTAACTTGAAGATGCTTTCTTAGTCCTACAGTGGTTGGAAACTGACCCCCCCCCCGCCCCGCACACTCGGGGGGGGGGCTGCTAAGAAAGTTTGAATTGGTTTGGGTGATTGGACTCCAGATATCCTCGGGCCAAGGTAGAGTGGAGATATCCCATGGTCTGCTTAGAAGGAAAGGCAGCTTTCACTGGCCACTTCTGCTGAGTGCACCTTCCAGTCGTACCCCATGCTGCCCACAATACAGAGTTAATTTAATGGACAGATCCAAAGCAGTGTAGTGCAAAGTGAGGTGGAGGACATTCGGGATGACACACCCGGGATGGCATGGCCCGGCAGGGAATTAGAATGAGCATAGTCACATACATAGATCGGTCATGATGCGCTCGCATATGAGTCCACATGAATGGCATTGTGAAGGGAACAGCCTGTTCAGCCCGAACCAAGGCAAAGCGGTGTCCAGGCAGCTAAGGGTTTCTTGTGCTTTGGGGGCAAACGCTAAATTCCTTGACCCCCTAAAACCCTTCATAGCCACTCTTATTGCTTCATAGCCACTCTTCTTCACTGTCTGTTATCTCAGGATTCTCCCAAATATCCCTTTAGAGTGTGGGGGTGGGGACATGGGAGGAATGCAGACTCACAGACCACTGATTTGGAAACTTTTTTTTCCTCGGGGGCAGCCAAGAACTGCCACCTCCGCTTGCAGCCATTGCTGTGGGTCGCTCCAGAAAGACCCGGAGAGACCACCAGGTGGCGCTTCCCGCGCCCTGCTCCCGCAGCAGGTGCCAGGGGCTCGGAAAGTATGCGAGTGGGAGTTCCCGGGGGTGACCCGCCGAAGAGCATCCAGGGAGGTCCAAGAGCGGTGAAGGCTTGGGCCCAGACCACTCCAGACCTGGCCAGGCGACCTGTGCCCTCGCCACCCCAACAGCCACGACTCTGTCTTCCCTCCTGGCCCAAAGTGCTGGGCTCCGGGGATCTCTGTCTCACGCCCATTCTCCCCCGACGTCAGTCTAGACCCGGCTCCCGGGTCTTCGGCCGTGGTCCACCCCGGGAAGAAACTGTCCTCAGAGGGAGTCGCCTGGTCCTCCGATCCTGCGCCTTACCCACTGGGAGAGGTTTGCAGCGACACCGCTCAGCTATCACTCCTCATTAAAGATGCCGAGCTCCCCGAGGAGCCACAGCTACTCACCGCGGAGCTTCTCTCGCCTTGCCCAGGGTGCCCATGGCCGCGGCGTGCTGCTCTCCTGGAGCCGTCTCACCTGGAGAGGCGGGACCGGCTCGGCGGAGCGCGGAGCATCCCTCGGCCGCCGCCGGCCCTCGCAGCCCGGCGCCGGCCACTCTCGGAGCCAGGCGAGCAGACCCAGGCGCATCCGCAGGCACAAAGTTTGTGCGAGCGCGCTCCCTGCGCTCGCTCTCTTGCGCGCGCGCACCCTCTCGCACCAACCACCTGACACGCGCTGATGTTATCATCAGGCTGGAGGAAACGCGGGGCGCCCTCAGTACTTCTTCGAATCCTGCCCCCATTACTCGGTAGCGCCCCGATGAGGGAATGCGCCGCCCTCGCTTCTCCCTTCCCGTCGATGGTTTATCTCTCTCAGCCCAAAGGTTAGGTCCGAGGGGTGCAGAGTGAGTTGCCCTGAAATTGACCCAGCTAGATTCTTGTAGAAGAGTTGCTTCCACCCAAGGCCACGGGTCCCCTGGGGGCTCTGCCGAGACCCCTTCCGGGATGGCAGGACTGTCTTGTACATATCGGTGAGGGCACACCCGTCGGGTCCGGGCAGGGAAGGCAGAAACCCCCTAAACCTGGGCACTTAGTTCTCGTTGGCACATTTTACAAGAGAGGGCATAGATTTGTACACTAGAAGAGGTGGTGGGTGTGGAGGTGAGTTCCAGAGGTGTGATCGTTGTCGGGCAAGAGACAGCTGCTTGGAGTCTGTGGGTGTGGGATACTAGGGGAGCCAAGGGGGAGTTGCAAGGCTGCGGAGAGGAAGCTTTCTTAAAGTGCTAGTGTGCCAGCAGGCTTGGCCAAGAGAGGAGACCTACCTACTTACTACTTGTCTGGGGCATGGCGATGTTAGTAATAACAGCAGCTAATGCTGATCCAGTGCCGATCATTGGGTTTCCCACACCTGACTTTTTTTTAAGCCACCCCTCCAAATGCAAAGAGGTCACTACTTAAGATTTAAATAGCAGGTCTCATAGACAGCAAGCAGAGAAGAGAGGTGAGAGGTAGCCCAGCCTGAGATCTGCCTGGCGCCTCTAAGTCCTTGTTGGCCTGGCCTAATAACACACTCCTTATTCTTGTCACAACCCATGATCTTCCCAGCCACAGCATTCTGGACTTTAAGAACTCCCGCTCTATCTCATGTATTTTCTCACGCTTATGTGCTGTGATGTCCTAGAAAAGAATTGAGGATCATTTACAAGAATACATAACCTACAAAAATAAATATGTATGTCTGGGGGGGGGAGGGGACGTTCGGGAGGAAGGCTGACAAAATGGGGCCAGGAATGAACATTATTCTAAAAATCATGTACCAATATATGCTTACACGATAGGAAAACAGAATCCAATACACACTTCAAGTGGGCCAGTCAAGCAGTCAAGTCCAAGGGGAAGGGCTGTTCTCTAAGCAATAGTGGAGAGGCTGCCTTAAATGCCCTTCCCCTAAAATGAGATTGATAACTACCTTAAATGCCAGCATAGAGCCTTCATCCAGTAGCAGATAGAAGCAGAAGCAGAAATTCACAGCTAAAATCTGAGCCAAACTCCTGGAATCCAGTTGTAGAGAAGGAGGAGTGATGAGTAAAGGGGTAAAGATCATGCTGGGGAAACCCACAGACACAGCTGACCAGGGCAAGCAGGAGCTCATGGACCCCAGTCTGACATCTGGGGAACCAGCATAAGACTGAACCAGATCCCTGAATGTGAGTATCACTTGGGGGGCCTGGGCAGTCTATGGGGCCTCTGGCAGTGGAACCAGTATTTATCCCTGGTGCATAAATGGGCTTTGGGAGCCCATTCCCTATGGAGGGATACTTTCTCAGCCTAGACACATGGGGGGAGGGCCTAGGCCCTGCCCCAAATGATGTAGCAGACTTTGATGATCCCCTGTGGGAGGCTTCACCCTCCCTGAGGAGTGGATGGGGGGGGAGATGAGATGGGGGATTGGTGGTGGTGGGGAGAATAGGAGGATGGGAGGGAGAGGGAACTGGGATTGGTATGTAAAATATGACTTTTTTTGAGTTTAAGTAAAAATAATTAAGGGGAAAAAGAAAAGTGTTTTAAGAATTTGCAATTCTTGTCTAAGAGTCTGGGAAGAAATTTCTCCTAAGGGCGCTCCTGAACATTATTAGGTGATGGCTGACTCAGGTTCATGTGGGATTTAAGGCAACAGTGTGCATGCAGGCTGGTGTGGTGAGTGATGTCCTGGATGAAGTGCGGGCCTCATCTTTTCTCATAAGGATGGAAGGCAGCAATGCTCATCACTATACCACCAGTGCAGCATTCTCATAAGGATGGAATACCTGTGGCAGCTCAAGAACTTACTCACCCGAGACCACCTATAGATTTCTTTTGTCTACTTCTTCCTTCCCTAAACTCCTAAAAATCATGCTGGCCCCATTTCCCTCTTCATCTTCTGGGCAAGCAAAGCACTTCTGACTGGGACCAAAAGTCTCCTGTCTTCGTGCCCCCATCTTGCCCTTTTGTGCTGCTTGCTGCTCCTGCCCTTCCTGTCTGGTATAGACAATGTCTCTCTGACAGTCATGTTGCCTGGTCTTTCTTCCAAACCACTGCAAGGTAATTTTTCCTCTTCTTACTCAGAAATTCTTAATGAAGTCCACGGACCTCTTACTCATATGAGGGACATAGTGTGTGACTCCTTTGCAATTGTATCTACATTTTTGTATGTGTTTTCCTGGGGAAAATGGCTTTACTTCCGTTGACTTTTTTATATGATTTACACTTCAGTGAGGTGTTTTCATTTTCTTCCTCGGCTTCAGCAAGACCCACAGGACTCCTTTGAGTGTCTACACTTAGCATCTAATAGAGTCACGTCTCCCTCTATTACTCCCTTTTATTGTCACTTTCTCTCTGTCTCCAAAACCACAAAATCGTGTGTTTCCCCTCACCATTGTCCCTCACCAGGACATATGTCACAGATTTGTAACTGGCCTTCCTAATTTTGAGATTTCCTTTCTCTGAATTTTTTTTAGGTCCTTTCCATGGTTATATTAGCATGTTATTTCTCAGACTCCAGACTTGAGGAATTCTCTATTAGCTAGAAAATAAGATTTGGACACCATAGCCTGTGTATGTTCATGGCAGGACCCTCCTGTCTGGTACTCACTTCTTCGGTTGAATCACTCCTGATAACTGCTCCTTGCTGTACCCTATGAAGCACTGCGTTTGCTTGTGTGTTTGCTGCTGCCTCTCATCTCTCCTTGCCTGGTAAACATACAACATGGAGTTATACCCAGATTATCTAGAATACCAGGTCACCCTAGAGGGCAGATATGCATCCAGGGCACACACCCCTCTCTTCAGACATGGCCTGATGACCAGCCATGCTTGGGGAATCTACATTGCATTGCCTAAGACTTAATCACCCTTTGAAGATGTGTAATTACTAGATGCCTCCCCAGTATCATATGCTGTTCTTGCTACTGAGAGCCTGGGAGAGAACAAGACAGGCAAGGTATGTGTGTCCATGAGCTCACATGTCTAGCACATGGACCGTAACCAAGTCAGCAAATAAATGAATATAAATATATTGTGACTTTAACACTCTCTTGTCCAGGGATTGCCAATTCAGTGCCAGAACACCTCTGTCCTCATGGAGATACGTCAAAGATACTTCGAAGTATATCTGTGGAGGCCTGCATATGGTCCCATGTCCCAGACAAGAGTTCATGGACCTGTAAGACAAGGCCAGTGTACATAGGTACTCAACTTCAGAGGAGAGTGAAGAGATGGAGAGTCTAATGAAGTCAGGTTATGTCACTCTTTGCTGATTACGGTTCTGTCCTGGAGGCAGAGATACTTAGCCTCATTATTTGTGTGATTGTGATGGTTGTTCTAGAGTTTGTTTATTTATTTGTTTGTATGTATGTATGTTTATGCATCATGTACCTGTTCTGTATCCTCAGAGGTCAGAAGAGGATGTTAGAACTAGAGTTATGAGTACTCATGAGCCACTATATGGGTGCTGGGAGGCAAACTCAGGTCCTCTGCAAGAGTAGTAAGAGCTCTTAACCACTGAGCCATTGCTCCAGCCTCTGACCCATGGGTTTTTACTTTATTTATTACCTTCTTAATTTTTTTTCATATGGTATATTTTGATCACATTCTTAATCCCCCCAACTCATTTTAGATCCTACCACACCCTAAACACCTAAATTCATGTTCTTTCTCTCTATTAAAAAAGGAAAACCAAACAATAAGACAAGAAGATAAGAAAACAAAGACACACACAAAAATCATGGATGTATTTTGGGTTGACCATCTATTCTTGAGTCTGGGACCTGCCCCGGACTCTGGTTATTAGACTCAGTGCACTCTACTGGAGAAAACCGGTTTTCCTTCTCCCAGGAGGTATCAGTTGCAAAAAGTTTCTTGGTTAGGGGTAGGTCTTTGTAGCCCCTTTCCATTCTGTCCTGAGATTTTCCTCTGGCTTGAACTTGTGCAGGTCTTATGTGTGCTGTCACAGTCTCCATAGGTTCATCTATGCACCAGCTTCGCTGTGTCTGGAAGATGCTCTTTCTTTAGAGACATCACTATCTCTGGCTCTTACAATCTTTTCACCTCTTCCACCCAGATCCCTGAGTCTTGAAAGGAGGACTTTGATTAAAAAAAAAAAAAAAAAAGACAGGATTTAGAGCTCAGTGTTGTAAAGTGTCTCGCCTTCTGCACATTGTCACTTGCAGACCCATAGGTTTAAGTGCAATACATTCTCTGCTGTGGCTCACCTGGGACCAAGGCTAGGTGGGTGTGTCTATGTGAGAGGTGCTCACTCCTTTGCCTCTATCTTTCAGATCTGGGCTTAGAGTTGGACATTATCCTTGTGCACATTGGAGTCCTCCAAGGGAAACCTTGTCTGGAGGAGGGCTTGGGGAGGTTCATTGCTCTGAGGTGTCTTCTCCAAAGAAGTGGCATTATTTGTTAGTTAGTATTTTAATAGGTCCTATGTAACTCAAACTGGCCTTACATTTGCTATGTAGCTGAGGACGACCTTGAACTTTGAACTTCTGATCCTCCTGCCTCTATCACCAGAGTGCTGGCATTACAACGCCTACTGATATACCTGGTTTAGGCAGTGTTAGTTTATCCAGAGCTCAATCAAGCTAGACAGTCATTCTAACAACTGATCTATTCCCAAGTCTTCAATGGGGGTTTTATGAAGGTCATACATAGTATTATGCTAGATCACTCCAAGTACAGATCCTAAATGTGGAAACCCATTCTTGTTTTTAACTGCTTTGAAGATTTCTGTCGGATTCTGTGGACTTTACTTTTTAACCAGAGTCTGGCAAATTGTATTTATTTACCCCACGGAGCACATAGACAGAAACAGTGTCTCTAAATAGTCTCAGATTTGACTTCTGTATTTTTTAAGATGCAAACATGCTAAACACATGATAATGCAATACACTATATTATAATATGAAGAACAGAATACTATGTATTATATGATACCATACTGCACCATGCCATATCATATCATATCACATCACATCACATCACATCACACCACATCACACCACACCACATCACACCATAGAAAAGGTCTCATGATGTCTATTCCTGGAGAGAGAGAGAACTTCCTGGAGGGAAAGAACCGAGGAGGGCTGGGACCCGATTACGTCTTTAGCAAGCACACACACCTCTGTACAGGTACTGATACCAGAATCTGTTCCTCATGATACTTACTCAGTGAATTTACTTTGTTCAAGTAGCAAACAGTATATCATCTTTTCTTACCAGTGAATGAATTTAGTGGTTAAAAGTATGAATTTAGAGTGAAGCTGAATTTGACTCTCATCCCTTAGTTGTTTTAGTTAATTGACTCTGGGTAAGTTAACATATTTTCTAAGCCTTTAAAATGGGCAGTGTGCCTACTTTAAACCAGTTTTCAAAGAATCAGAGCATGCAGCATATACCTTGCCGTGAATGCTGTATTGCTGGTGCTTTGACTGCCCAGGGCGGCTGCTGCCAGAACGGATGCTCCAGTACCCTGGCAAGTGCTGTGTGCTACCCTTGGAGCACCTACTCCACTTGTTGGCCGAGGAAGGGCCCATTTCTCGGAGGCGGTAAGGTCCAGGCTAGTGACACAAAGGGTCAGGAACAGGGTACTGAGCCAGAAGGGAGAGGAGAACAAAGGGGTAGGGTGGGGGCCGCTACAGGAAAGGAACACGCAGAGGTTAGGGAGATCCAGTGCTGAAGCACAATGCTGGGGGACACTCCACGATTCATGCACCGCCTGTGTGTCAGTCTGCTTCTCCTGGCTTAGCAGAGGCTGGGAGGTTCTTCATCTTCTAGAGTCCCCTCCAGCTCCTTCCACCCTCCCTCCCCTTTGGGTGTGATTCAATTAGCACACACCCTCAGGTTTGCTAGTGGGTGCCTGCGCACAAGTGGGACTGAAAAGAAAGCTGCAGTGATTAAAAGTCAACACCAGGCCTCTTTCTGACAGCACAGTCTAACAGAGAGGGCTCCAAAGTTAAAACCAGTTTGGTGACAAGGACACGGACAGTCTGCTTAATCACTCAACACCTGCAAAGGTACATGAGCAAAAGCCCGATAAAAACTAGTTTATAGAAAGACTTAAGTGGCCAGAATCAGCCAAAGGATGTGGTTTTCTGGGTGAAAACAGAGCAAAGCAAAACAAAACACCCCTAGCCTTTTGTAGACCAACATGCATGTAAGCAGCCAAGAAAAGCATTGCCAATAAACCTCTCAGACTGGGTTCAGCAGCAGGTATACCCTGAAGCTGTGCAAAGGAATGTTTCTTTTAAGGGAAGCCCCCGCCGCCCCCACCCCGTGGAGTGTGTGTGTGTGTGTGTGTGTGTGTGTGTGTGTGTGTGTGTGTGTCCTGTATGTGCTATTTACATGTGTGTATGCCCAAGTACTCACATAGAGTGGCCAGAAGAGGATGTCAGATGTCCTGGTGTAGCTCCCTCTGCCCTATTCCCTCAAGCCAGAGTCTCTTGCTGCCTCTGATGCTTTCCTTTTTGGCCCAAGAGTTCTTGGAACCTCCAATGTGCACCCTAAATCACTGGGGTTACAAGTACATGTGTGCCTGTGCAGAGCTTTTACTACGGTGCTGGGAACCAAAACTCAGGTTGTAATGCTTGGACAATAACCCCCAACTCAGGGCCATTTCCCCACTCTGCTCATTCTTTCTCTTATTCATTGAAACGTAAAGGAGTCCAGTTCACACCCAAGTACAAATGATTTTTCCTTCTTGATTTTGACATTGGCATTCTGATAGCCAATCCCACTGTTCCTGCACCAAAGTATACCTACCTATCCTATATAGGCTTGAGAAATCTTTGTTGTTGTTTTCAGCCTTATTCACTGTCATGAGAACAGAGGGTGACATTCTCAGGGGCAGACATGAAAATACACCTTGGGTTTGACTTTTCTGCGTCTGCTTTTTTCGCGCCCTCTGTCTTTAGAGGCAGAAAGCAAACTCTGAGTGAGGGCAGTTATCATGGAGTGGGTACCTGTGTTCTTTATGCCTAAGGAATGTTTTACAAATAATAGAGTCAATGCAAGGCTGGATTGTGCAAATGAGAACTGCATTGTTTAGGGGCGCAAAAATGCTGAATGGTAGCTACAGTTTGTTGCAAGAATAAATCAAGGCTAGTCTGCATGACTGCCTAGTTCACAACTGGCTCAAGCATTTTGGTGGAAGTAATTTCTCAGTATCAGCCCTTCCCACCTCAACAAAATCCAATGTAAAAGAAAACACTATCATTTTTGTTCGTTTTGTTTCTTTAATTTTTTCTCCTTTATATTGTTTTAGGAGAAAATGCTAGAGAAGTTTTCATTACAGCTTCCCAGAGTGGATGGAAACCAGCATCTGACCAGGTGTCAACCAAGTGTTCAGTCATTGATCTTGCTCACTAATCAACAAAAAAAATCATGGCCATTGGCTGTGAGAAGTGTGATTGCTGCTGCTATGTGTGATTCACAAGAGCCTCTGAAGTGAGATCTGTTCCCTGAGGAGAGCTAACTCATGTCAGATCTTAATTTGGCCCATGCAGGTGTGACCCCACTGTGCTGTTAGTTGCTGTGACATTGTTAGCTTGTATCTGACATGGGGGTGTGTGTGAAAAATCTGGGAGAAGTTTATGATGGACACACGGAATAAACAAGTTCTGTATAATCAATACTGGTAGTTGTTTAAAAAGAAACCCTTGTAGAACTCAGTGTGGCTGTGGCTTCTGTCTGGTCATAGCAAGAGGAAGACAATGGAAGAGTAGACACAAAGTGAGAGACAACAATCACCATTTCAAGTATCTTATGACCCACTCCTAAAGCTCCCTCCAAAAACACATTTTGTAACTACACTGGCGTAAAGGTGATATAATCCAGACTGTGCTCATTATTAAATAGTCTTGTGTGTGTGTGTGTGGAGGAGAGAGAGGGAGGGAGGGAGGGAAAGAAAGAGAGGTTTGGATGCATGTGTGGTGTGTATGTTCTTGTGTGTGAGTACAGGAGTTCTGTATGTGTGTGGAGGTCAGAGAAAAACCTTGGTTGTCTGTCCTTTCTTTCCACTTTATTTGAAACAGAGTCTCTTTGTTGTTCACTGTTGTGTAAACTGACTTAGCTGGCTCCCAATCTTCCAGAGATTCACCAGTCTCTATCCCTCATCTTGCCAAAGAGGGGCTGGAACAATTTTCCTAAGGGTTCTTGGAATTTGAACTTGAGTCCTCATGCTTAGACAGCAAATGCTTTACTCACAGAGTCATCTATCCTGCTCTAAATACACATTTTTGTCTGTTTATAAAAGTAGTGAAATTGAAATACTTTGTGGGTGCTGTGATTGCTGTGGGTCCTGGGCCCTGAACCTGCCTGGCAAGTTGCTCCTTCATGGAAGATATGGTGTTCTCACTTGGCCTCAAATGAATTGTCATTGGCAGGAGCCATTGTCATTGTCATAGTTGACATTTAAAGAGGAGCCACTAACTGGTCCCCTTGGACTCACAGGAAGGAGAAGTACCAAACAGTTAGTGGCATATGGGGGGTGGAGTTTAAACACACACTATATTTTTATTTTTCCATTTTTTTTATTTTCTTGAGACAGGGTCTCATGAGCCCAGACTGGTCTTGAATTCGATATAGACCTTAAACTTATCTTCTTGCTATCATCTCCCAGATGCTAGGATGAAAGGCCAGCGCCCACAAACTTGCCTTGTGTCCACTTTAAAATGTAGGGCTGTAGCAGATACTTTTTAGGACAGTGAATCTATTTTGTAAGACACTGTGTTATGTGTGGGGACACTATACATTGAATAGTCTTTCAGACTTACAGAACTCCAATGGAAACCATGACCTCTGGGTGATAATGACCTTGGCTCATCACTTGTCACGCATGCACTGTTCTGGAGGGGGATTCTGTACACATGTGCAGAAGAAATGACTGTCTTCAACACAATTTTGCCTTGAATCTAAACATTGCTCTTTAAAAATGAAACACAATTTTAAAAAATCTCAACACTCTAAAGACTGAAGCAGGAGGATAGTGAGTTTGAGGCCAGACCCTGACAATATGTAAACAAAGAACCTCCATCACAATCTAAGCAAATTAAAGCCCAAAATATTAAATACTAGAGACTCTCATTTAAAGGTGCCCAAAGAATCATATTTACCCTACAACTACCTGCTGGCATATTAACTCATAAGTGTTTGTCTGGATCATACACGTGTCTCTGTTGTTCCATGTCACATTCGGAGCTGTTATACCAGAGGACCAAACAGAAAGGACATGGCAATCCTGAACTACTGAGGAAAGTCAGCTGCACCTTCAGGCAAAATTACTAGGAGACAAAAATAACCGAAGAGATAAACCACAGCCTGGCTGCATGCTAATTTGCACCGACCTGAGTGCTGTGATGAAGCAGAATATTTTAAAACACTTACTTATGAATAATTGATTTAAAATATTTGTATCTCCTTGTTTTCTGTTTCTCTCCAGTCCTCATGAGGGAATGACTCCTGCATGTCAGAAGCTGTTCCAAGGAAGGCATGTCTATGACCTCACTCACCCTCACAAAATGCTGTGTTGATTTTCAGTTGCCATGGTCCCTGCTTTGTAGTTGAGGAACTTAAGGCTTTGAGGGGCTGTGTCACTCATATGAAAAGAATTTGTGAGAAGCTAACCCGGGACACAGGCTAACCACCCCTCTGCCATGACATTCACTCATGACAGCTTAGATTCTGTATGTAGTCAAAACATTTGAGTTTGTCAGTCATTAGTCATTAAAAAGTACTGCATAAGAAGAAAGGACAAGTAGCTATGCTTAAATAGATGGCTGGTGATTCCAGCAGGGTGCTAACCTCTGAACTATCCTGTCAACTAGAAGGTTCTACCCCGAGTATGATGAAGATCAGAATCTTGGCTCACTTATAAACTGTTCCTTGCTGTGTCTCAAGTGCCAAGCATCTCTAACGGCTAAGAAGAATCACTACCCCAGACTTCTTTTGGCCTTGTCACCAAGTTTTCGCTTTCACGGTATTTGAAAAGTGAAAGTAGAAGTGCTCTTAGTGTGCTGTTGACGTGTTGGTTGGGGTCATATTGCTTTAATACATCACTTTTCACAGGGTCGGTATAGTGGATGCTCCCTGTCTCTATCTCTGTGTCTCTTTTCCTCCATATCTCTTCTCCTCTCTCTCCATTTTAAAAGATAGATTGGGTTAGAAACATATTTTTCTTGTTGTTGTTGTTGCCATCTCTTTCCCATGATCCTTTTCTCGAAGGCTTTGGCCTATTTCAGGAAGAAAAGGGAAATTCTTAGATGAAGTGACCTGGTGTGAGCCCTTGGGTATTAGGTGTTTCTAAAAACAACCCAAGAAGTTTTACTTTTTAAGCTGTTTCTGTAACAAAATTTTAGCACTTGGTTGTGCACATATGCACACCCATACCCACACCCCCACATCCACCCTCAACACTCCCACACACAAAGGAGACAGGGAATGAGGGAGAGAGAGAGAATGAGAGAGAGAGAGAACATATATAAGTTATTCTTATGGCCAAGCTGCTACTAGAATTGTGGTCTGGGTCTCAAAATCTACTTTAAACACGTATGATTTTTTTTTGAGGTGCTAACACAATTTTAGATACTTGATCTGACCCAGGCCAATTAAAAATTAATACCTATCTAGAATTTCCTTTCCTTTGTCTCCTTATGTCTCCAGTCAGGACCATCATTTCCCACAAAGACCTAAACTTGGGCCCTCAGTATCTTCCTCTGTGTGCCTCTGCCATCCTGCTTGCTGTGGCTCCTGACTCTGATCTGACTCCCAGGAGCAGGGAGCCCTCCATCCACTGCACTGCCGAGGCAACTCCATGAGACTCAAGCCAAGACTTCTCTTCATTGCTGTTCATTCCAGCAGGGGCTCAGTGGTCATTTGCCCTTGCTCAATTTTCACTTTTATTTTCTACCTAATGGTGATACCTGGCACCTCATCCAACTATTCAAGAGCACACCAAATCTTTCTCTGAACAATAGCCTCCTACAAAGTGCAATTAAGCGAAAGAGCATCCTGGGATGATTGTAAACTGACAGGATGCTAGAGAGAAGACTAGGCCAGTAGCAGGCGAAGTGCCTATCTATGTCTTTCAGCTTTCCTAAAAAGAAGTGTGATATGTCCAGGGTCCCATGAAATGAGTTAACTGTATCTTATATCAAATAACCTGGTGGAAAGTTATTTCTCTAGCTAAGACTTGTATTTCCGCCAAAGTGTCTTGAAGGCAGGAGTAGCTTGAGTTACCTGAAATGAACAATTGTCTCTGTGTTTTGAATGTTGTTAACTTTTGTAAGGGATGTCTGTTTCAGACCTGGGACAGGTTTCCAAGAGTCAGGAGCAACTCTCAGAGAACTGGATTTTCAGGTCCTGACGTCTCTGGCAGGGGTAGCTCTCTCTGAACCATAAGTGTTTGTGGGGATAACTTGAGTAGGACCATAGTGAAGGCAAAAGACATGTCAAAGAAGTATTAAAACAAAAAGTCCTTCCAGTTCTGGGTTTAAAGGGACACTAAACCAAAGTTGCTCATTTGTGAAGAGAAAGCACAGACAACTGCCATTTGAATCCAGGAAGAATTTTACTTTGATTCACAGGCCAGCCACCATTTGAAAATGTCTAGTTCTCACTGTTGAGCATATAGCCTATCCGGAAAGGGAGGGGGCAACCCTTTTCTTGTTCTCTGCCATTATTCTGATTATGGACTCCATGAGAGCCAAGGCTGTAGTTGCAGGAACACAGAGACCAGAGAAGAAATATTCTAGGAAGGAACTGAACCAGGGAAAAGACTGCCAACAGCACCCCCTTGTTGTTCTTAAGTAACCCATATCTGTCAGTGTGGACGTGAAGAATAACAGGAAGGTCATATTAATTCTCACATTGGCCTTAAGAAGTGAATCCATCCCGAGTGTAACAGGAATATTTCTGGCATCCTGAGGGTGCCGCGGACAACAAACTTGTGTGTGTGTGTGTGTGTGTGTGTGTGTGTGTGTGTGTGTAGTGTGTACCCATGCACGCACACACCCGGGGTGGAGGTGGGGGTGGGTGGGAATGGATTTGTGGTCATGAGCCTTCTCTGGAAACACAGTGACTGGGCCCTTGGAACTGGAGAATGATTGTCAGGACAATTCCAGCCTTCCATGTCTGAGGATGGGGACATCTCTCATCTTCCCAGAGATTTGAGCACGCAGTGAGGTAGTTCCTCTTACAAGAGGACTTCCCATCCCTGTTCAATATGCACAAGAATCCTTCACCAGGCTGGCAGATAGGTGCCATATAGGATGAGTCATTGGCAGGTTCTGCCTTGTGTCATGTCTTTAAAATCTAGCTTGGCCTTCTGACCAAGAGAACATCTTGTTTTACCTGTAGAGATTACTTCATAGGTGGGAAAGCGGCCACCTTGCTTCAACCCCTTTGTTCCTGGTTTCCAGCAAGGATCTGAGGTGCCCAACTTCATAATTGATGCGCATGCTACAGTTGGATTTTCACACGTTGTCTGTGTGTTTAGTAATTTTGTCTCATTAAAAAAGAAAGACAGGAAGTAGGATTGTTTTTCAAGAACTAACTTGTGGAAATTTCCCACGTCTTAGACACAATTTCCATGGTGCTGCTTGTTCAGTTTTATGTCTGGCCAGGGAAAAGAGTGCTCAGTTGGGTCCAGAACAGAAGCTTTTAATGTTGACCTTAAATATATCATTCTCCATCAGGGTTTTAGAGAAAAATATACTGAAAACACCCATTTAAAAAAGCATTGCACATAGATGTGAGCAATCTTCTGAATTTTATGTTTCATTTGACTGAGAAAGTGATGTGTAAGAACATTGGTCAGGGCTGAGGTGGTTTTCTGAAGAGGACAGCTAGGCCTTTCTCTTCACATTCTTGGGAGATGCCCCAACCAGGACAGCCCCCCCCCCTAGTTAAAAAAAGGACAAGGGCCTATCTAAGTGGGATCAGGGGCCATCAGACATGTGTTCTATAGTTCATTCAGCTTCCATATAAAGATTTTATATTCATAATGTTGGCTCACTATTTTTCCTCCTCTTCTTCCTCACCTGGATAAGTCTCTCACCTCTGACACTTTGGGCTTCTTAGCTGTGTCAGTTAGTAGCATTGCCCATCATTGCCATCCACCTAAATTTTCACTATGCTCCATGCTTTTCAGTTAGATAGGCAATATTTATCCACATTCAACATTTAGGAGCCTAGGGATTCCAGAGGAATGAAGAGAAGCTCACTACACTATAAATATAAGTATGAGGCAAAAGTTGTGAAGCCCAAGCACATGATTTCTGGAGCAAATCATGACATATTAAGGATTCTTATACTTTTTAAAACACTACCAATTACAGGTAAGTTTAGAAAAGTGGCATTTTGAAAGAATATTCAACTAGTACACATCCTAGGAAATTAAAACAATACCATAAAACTCCATATCCTTGAAGATATCTTATAGACTGTTAAAAAATGGGACATTACATTTCTTTTCACCAAGAAATTTATCCAGATGTTACAAAGTTAAGAGGCTTGGGGTGACTATGTGTCTCATAAGTTTTTGAGAACCATCTGAGGACTTCTGGTTTTTAGTATGATGCTTCTACATGTCCAGATGTGTGTGTATGTGTGTGTGTGCACGAGCGCTCGCATGTTAGTGAGTGTGTGCATACATGAATGTGCATGTTATGATAAATCTTTAACATCAGAAAGGTGGGAAATAAGCAAGGTCTATAGATGAAGCAAAGCATGATGAACCTTGGGACTTAAGAGGTTTCAGGGTGGAAAACAGAAGGAGGAGTGGAGACCAGAATAACCACGTCACAAACAGATCATTTGCAAAATAAAACTTGGAACCTTTGGAGCACAGAGTGTCTGAGACAGAAAGTCATTTCTCCATTTGCATAGGGATTTTACATTTTTTGTTAGTGGATAAAAAATATTTTAAGACTTCTGACTTAGAACAAAAACAGTCTGTATTTTCTTCTTGACTTCTCAAACAACAACAACAGAATCAATACAATTCAACTAGCCTTTGGAACACAACTGTGATTTGCATTACTTGGGGCTTTGGCTAATAGAACATTTCAACATACACAACATGTTTCTGCTTTGTCTTTATTTTAATCTTTGGTGCTTCAAGAGGAGAATATGCTTGAGAAAATTGCTATAATGATTGGCACTTTCGCAGCTACTTTTAGGTATTAATAGCTAATTCCCCTAATTGCACTTTCTCTGTGGTTCTTCTAAGGGATCTAAAGTGGGCCATGTGTACAGCTGTGTGGAACACAGGAGCCCACTGGAGCAATAGAGCCAGGGGCATAGGCTTAAGAGCAATGTGGTCATGGGCACTTAAACTCTTTCTTCATGGGATAGCCAGGTTTAGGTATTTTGTTATAGTAACATGTAACAAACTAATTCAGTCTCATTTCTTTTACTTAGAACTGTAATCTAATCTAGTTGTTACAAACTATATGGATCTGTTGAATACTTAAAATATGGCTAGTATAATATATAAGTATAAATTTATAAAATCTAAATGCAATGTACACATCAAATCCTGAATATTTAGTGTGAAGTAATAAATGATAGATTATTCAATGTATTTTAAACTTTAAGTGCATGCTGAAATTGTTTGGTTATAATTTAAATGAAACTGTTGAAAATCATTGCACTTCATTTACTTTTAAAAGAAGCATCAGAAGACTAAAAATTATACCATATCTTCTTTGAATATGGCTGTTTCTAGAATGTAACTCCCTCCCCCTTTCATCCATGACCATGAGACAATGAAGTGTCTATGTCAGTTGTCTTTATTGGATGGAAAAGGGTGAGAAAAAGTCCCAAGAAAGGGTTATTTCCAGGAAGGGCCTGGATGGAATGTTCTGGTAGGTAACTCTGCATGGCCTTTGCAACAGGGATTGTAAAATCCCCTGCATTGTGGTTTCCTCTGGGTAGGCCAGTCTATTAACTTGACTTTGTTGATACTTCCTTCCTGCAGACCCCAAAAGAACTACTGTTTGTCACTGTAACTTTTCTTTCACAGCCTCCCTAGTTCATCACCCCTGCCCCTGTGTGTGGGTGTATGTTTGTGTGTGTGTATGTGTATGTGTATCTCATGTAGTCAGGATAACCTTGAACTTACTATGAAGTTGAGGATGACCTTGAACTCTTTGTCTTCCTGCCCTCCCAATGTTGGTCTTACATCCTTGGTTCCTTGTCAGTTTTGATTTTTATTTTGTTTTTGTTTTTATCTGCTTCTGTGCTCGTTTGCCTCTTCATTCCATTTCTCAGTCTATATTTTGGGAGTGCTAAGGTTCCTGAATGCTGTTCTAACCATATCTTCAGACTCCCTGGACATCGAGTCCCTAAAGGATGAAGGCAGTAAGGCAGTGTTTCAGACGCCATGCCTGCCTCCTTTGACTCAGTCCCACATTTTACCCCCAAAGCTACAAGTGTGGTTTAAGTCCATCACCCTTCTAGGACCTATTTTCCTTGCAGGACCTTCCTATAATGCTTCACAAGATTTTTTTTTTTGAAAATGTTTCAGTTTTATTACAAAAGTTATAGTGACTAAAGACAGAGAATATAGTTAAGGAAATTCATTCTTAGTGCCATTCTTGTCATTAACAACAGGGCAGGGTGGCTGCTCTCAGAAGAAATATCTTACCTTTTGGATGAGTTTTCTAAGTGTAATAACATGGTATTCCAAATTTCACGACTTAAAACAATATCAATTTGTTGCTTTTCTGGTCCAGAGTTTGGAAGCTGATATGTGCACTGTGGAGCAAGGATAAAGACAGCCAACAATGCTCCTCATCAGTGATTGCAGCGAGAAGCAGTGCTCCCCACCAGTGACTGAAGGAGAGAAACAGATTGTTTAACCCTTTTGGCCACTGGCATTTCTTGGAGTCTAGGAAGGAAGCTGTCAGGTCTTGTTGCTATGATTCCTTCTTCTAGGTATATGAGCAGAATTTAACCTCTACCTTCATGGTCATATATCCTATCATACATCACCTTTAGAAGTCTATTATCTGTATCATATCTTTCCAACTCCAAGACACACTCCCTTATTGGTTATCCAATACTACGTAGACATTTACACTCATACAAGTGCTTAGTGTTGCAAAGTGAAGAATAATATGAAGGGTTTTTTTGTTTGTTTGTTTTTCTAGTGGGAGAAGAGGAAAACAAAAGCAGAGAGGAAGAAATTCCATTCTCATTGAAGAACCAGATTTGATGCCTGTTAGACAGAGGTTGATGGCCAGAAATGGAAGAAACCATTCAAAGGAGATGAGATTCTGGGTACATTCATGAACAGTTTAGGATTAGGAAAAAAAAATGTGGCTCAGAGTCACCAGTCAAGAATCCTGCAGTTCTGGTATACCAGAAATGGAGGCAGGGAGGTGGTATTACAGTGTGAAGATATTTATTCATGCAGCAGCAACAGCAGAGTGATGCAGAGAGATCTGGCAGATGAGAAGGGCCAGGCCAACCCCACAGGCCAACTGCTGACCACAGTGGACATGATGGGGCCCCAGTTAGATACTCGGAAGAATGCCCTTCAATGACTTAGAAGGAGACAATTAGCTACAGAACAAGTGTGTGTGTGTGTGTGTGTGTGTGTGTGTGTGTGTGTGTGTGTGTGTGGTGTTCCACTTAGCAATCAATGTATTGTGAACATTTTCCCAAGTAGGTGCCTTTCTTCCATGCTATCTGGGACTTCCCAGAGTTCCACATCTGTGACATGATGCTCATTCAGCTACTTCTCTTTCTTGCCTGTGATTTCCTGTTCCCTTACCTACTGTAGAGTGCAGTGGGATAATGCTTTCAAAGCTTTCATAGATCTAGAATGACTTTTTTAGGAGAACTTACTGGATGTGTGCAGGATCCATTCTGCAGAAGGAAGGGAAGACAACACTGGTGACATTTAGAACATTTTTTTTTCCTAGGCAGTAGACACTTTGTACAGAAACTTGGGGGGGGGGGCATGAGTCAGAGGTGGACCATTTCTGGTAGAGTGGAGCTGGCCCATTTATTTCTGCCCCCCTTCACCAGAGCCTCTGAGGAACCTTCCAATCTTACAGGGCCACACTTTACAAACCTCAGGACCAGGGGGTCCCCTACATTCTATTCCATTGACTTGTTTGTTTTAGTTCTCTGATTGAACATTTGACTGTCTGGTCATGTCTGGCTGCTGGCTTTTCTGAAGATCGTTATCTCTGGGTCCTCACTGCACCTCCTTCCTGAGTGGTCAGTAGGTATGTGTTATTTTCAGAGAGCAGCCATTGCACAACACCTCAGAAGCAGGCAGGATCCTGCAGATAAAGTTGAAAAGGAAGAATGGACCACACCTTGTTGAGGGAGATGGCTCTGAGCCTGCCTGAAGCTGATGGATTTGGGGAATTCCTATGACTCAGGGCTTGGGAAATATAGAAAGTAAATCGTGTTTAAATGCAATTTTAATATATACGTGGTTTTGAAAATAAAAAATCTTTACTAAGTTACTTTTCTTACCACAGTAACAAAGTGTCTTGCAAAAGTAACTTAAGGGAGTTTCATTTTGATTTCAGTCCATCATGGCAGGAAAGTCAATATAGCAGGAACTTCAGACCGCTGGTCACATCTAATTCTTAGTCAGAAGCAGAGAAAAGGGTGAACACTGGCCCTCAGCTCATCTTCTCAGCCCAGGCAATGATGCTGCCACATTTAGAGTGGGCCTTGCCACATCAACTATCCCAGTCTATAGACTCCCTCCAAGTTTTGCCCAGATATTGGTCTTCTAAATGATTCTAGACCTGTGATTCTCAATATTCCCAAAGCTTCGACACCCAACCTTAAATTATTTTGTTGCTACTTCATAGTGTACTTTTTCTACTGTTACAAATTGTAATGTAAATATCTGATATGCAGACCCAAACAGGATTGAGACTCATAGGTTGAGAACCATTGTTCTAGACCCTTTCAAGTTGAGAATCAATACCAACTGTCACAAAACCCAAAGCTTCTGTTTGCATACATGAGAAATAGGATCTAGAGAAGGCAAAACACTTGCCACTGGTCACACAGCAGCTGGTGGTGTAATCACACACCATGAAAACCACAGACAGATATTCTGTGCTTTGACTATTTTTTTTTTTTTTAATTCCTTCTCATTTTCTATAGTGGAGAACGAAGAAGAAATAACTAACATTCAAAATGGTGGTTTTGTGTAGACAATGAGCAAAATGTCTTTCTTATTCTTTTTGTTTGTTTGTTTGTTTGTTTGTTTTATAACTCTATCAGCACCAAACACTCTTTTCCATGTGGACTTTCTGTAGAGGTTCAGTCCTGGATCCATGGGAACTCACAGTGATCACAGCAATGGTTTCGCTCCATCATTTCCCAGCCTGGCTATTTTATTAACCTTCCCAATGTCAGATTTCAAAGAAATCTGGGGAGAAACTTCCAGACTAGATAGTGTAAATGATGATGAACAAGATGCAGACCGCGCTAACAGTCAAGGTTCTGCTTGGATTGGCAATAAATAAATTCTGTTTAAAGTTACCACTGCCCAAACCTGCCCAGACTGTGTTCTGGAAGGTGCTTTCTTGGTGCTAAAGTTTGTGTTGCAGAAATAGGTGAGAAATAGGTTGGTGCTGGGAGAGACCATCTGGGTCTACTAATGTTCTGTGACTGGGAACCCTTTTGCAGGAACCTGACTCAGGCTAGTAGTGTACTGTAGGTATGCGAACATGACCTTGGAAGGTGCATGAAAACTGGGGATAGGTTCACAGTTCTCTGAGGTTGAATACCAGTACTCTCCATGCAAAACACATGTATCTGGAGACACCCTTGACTTGGGGGCAAGAGGGATAAACTCTTGAGAGTTCATAACATTGTAGATTAGAGTTCATAGGTCAGGGATAGAGGAAGACAGAGAAAGGAAAAGGACTGAGTTTTCTAATGGGATTAGCCTTCTTTGGTGCAATGGTTTCCTGACTCATGAAGGCCATAGGGATGCAGTATGGAGGCCTGTGGGTTCCTGGAGGAGGCAGCATTTAAAGTCTCCCAGAGGTTAACGTGTCAGGACCTCTGTTTCGTTTCTCCATTCCTCCAGTTGACAGGCTCCACAGTAGTTTCTCTTTGCCTAAGTATGAAGACTACAAACTACTGCTGTGATGTGACAGGCTGTCCTACCACCTTCCCAGTCACTGTTACCCAAGGTTCAGACCATGTTGATTTCTCAAGGGTGCTCAGTCCATTGTCTCCTTGTTGCACCCATTAGTCAGTTCTGGTCATAGAGAGATGAGGGGAGGAGTGGTTGTATGGGGACCAGAAGTAGAGGAAAATGTCTCACTGATGGATGAGAGTTGGGCAGAAAGACTTCCCTCTCTCTTGGGTTCTTTCCTCCAGTCTGCCACCAAGGCCATCACCAGCTGTTTTCCCTGCTACTCTTTTGTTTACTTGGGGCTAATTCTCTGAAGTCCCCAATGCTTAGATTTCTTCATATCAGTGAAGGAATGAAATTGGACTTGCATTTCAGCACAGAAAATCAGAGAGGGACTAAGTGTGAATGTATATTCTACCTGGATTAAGTTACTTATCCCACTCATGGCTCAGTGTCCTTAAGAAATATGGGTATAATAATGGTATCTACCATACAGAACACTAATAAATTATGGGATTTATATAAAGTAACTAATATTATGACTCCTCGAAATATGTCATGTCAGTGATGTTATAAGCCATTTTCACCCATTCATGTATTCATCACAAGAATTTTATGTGGTGATATAGACGTGTTTAACTGCCTACACACCATCTAGTTCTTTCCTTATTAAGAGAGTCTTGTTTATTTTAGGAAGATGTTTTTGCTCATCACCCTGTCCTCAGGGAAGGTGGCCCTGTCCTTAGTGCAAGGAAAAGGGCAGAATGGTCTTTTATTCCCATCATGTCACCTGTTCCCGTGATTAGTTGAGAAGTGATCCAGTGATATAGGTAATTCTGGTCAGAAAGAGATAAGGGGAAGAATGGATGGAAGAAGATGAAGGTTTGCCCATTGGCAAAGACAAACTTCCCTCTCTCTACCTTTTAGTGTCCTGACATTTACCGGGGATTGCAATAGTTGTGAAAGAAGCAAACACAGAGGGAGGAGGCTAAAATCTAGTGAAGCAGAGGTAGGCTGGCTGCTTGGCACACCTGTGGCGGTGCCTGGGCATTTCCTGCTATGTGCAGTGGAACTTCCCATGATATAGCTCTTGAGTCATGATTTTTCTGGTACTTAAAGCTGAGAAAAATTATAACCTATATAGTTTAGTTCTGTATCTTGCTCCCCATGTCCCAGATGAACAAGTCACCCTCAAAGGGATTTGCATTATTTATTCCTACTCAGACAGGCAGCTAGTGGCCAGCAGGTCAGTCTTAGGTACCCCCTGTAGACAGACGCCAGTGCCCAGGGCATCACAGCTTGAATGTTTGTCCTTTAATGGGTAGACAGCTTCTTGGAGACCCACAATGAGAACCGAACTGTATTGCTTCCAGGTAGTCTAATGGCTCATACTCAAGGTGCACTGCAATACGACATGCTTCAGCAGTTTTAATGAGGTTCCCACCTAGGGCTCATTGTAAGTCTCATGGGTTTCTAAACAGCAAGAAGGTAATTATCTAAAGTGAATCTCATTTCTAGAGCACACTTTACCACACTCAGCTCTGTGGTGAGTGCTGTTTGCATTTTATTGAGATAACAGATTTGGGTTGGGTAGATACCATTTCTATAAAAATATTTTTATTAATTATTTGCAAATTTTATATATTGTATTTTGACCATATCCATCCCTTCACCCAACTCCTCCTAGATTCATCCCCTTTCAACTCCATATCCACCCAACTTTGTATCCCTACAGCAACAACAAAACACTTAACTGGGGAATCTGGGAGGGAAGGTGGGGGGGTGGAGTACATAAGATTAAGTCAGTTTGGGAGGATGTCTCAACTTTTTCTTCCCCGAGGGGCCTGGGCCCTGGTTTAATTGGTAACTCTCTTGATTTTTGTCTGGGGGAAACAATATTAAGCCATTCCTTTGATTCTACTGGAGCCTAAAACTAGGACTCAGGAGTCTTCATCCCAAGACTGGTGTTGCCACACTGGCAGACCTCAGTCAGCTCCAACCCCAAAATGGATCTCTCTCTTACTTTTCCTTATTTTTGATCAGTGCAGGCAGAGGCTGTCTACAAATCTCTACCTGCTCAAATTCTGGGCCCCCAAGGAAGAAAATGCTGGGGAACTTGCATCATCCAAGCTCCTATCTCAGGAATAAAGACTAAAGCTTCGAGTCAACCGACACACCTGGGCAGACTTTGGTCATTGGCTATTGCTTTAAATTTCAACCACACAGATAGTTACTGATAAACCGTTGTGTGTTCTGCTGGCCAAAACAGACTGCTTCTGACTATCATATGAACAGAACCTAAGGAGGGCTGGAATTGTATGTAGTTGAGTGGTGGAGTGTGTGCTTAACATGTACAAGTTCTGGGTCCACTCCTAGCACAAATCAAACACTCAAACAAAAATCTCCAAAGCTACAATGTTTCCTGAAAAGTTACCCACATTCCCTAAAACTGTCCACATTCTCTACTCTTCCTGCTCTTTGTGGGAAAAAAAGCACAAAGTTTCTGAACTGCACTGGGCCAGTGAGTTATCAAACTGTGATTTTCCAATGCCATCTCCTCCCCCCCCCCAACGCCGTTTGCATGTTAATAGGTTTGCATGCCTTTCCTCTTATTTCACCTTTCCCAATTTGTCCCAGAAAACTTTCAGAGGGCAGAGGGCAATCCCTTTAGTCCCTATACTAATTATAAGTAAATTCCTTAGGATGACATATTTCATAGTCACAGAGGCATGGCTGGCCCATTACCCATCCTAGCCTCATGCAGTTCTCCACCAGCCAGCCCCAAGCCCTCCATGACCTTCACACAGGCAGAACTTCAAAGTGGGTGACCTTGACTGATACAGCCAAGTAACAAGAGTATTAGGCCCAGAACCTAGTTACCCGTGGCATTGTACTCAAGCGACAGTCAAGTGAATAGTTCACCATTCTTCCTTTCTTAAGAAGTGATTGTAGCAGAGGAAACAAAAATAAAAGGAAGATAATTAATACTCACTAAACACTTGCCAGCCTCTGCTCCAAATCCACAATATACTGTTACTATTTGAGTTCTTGATCTGTGTTGGCCAAAATGTCATAACGTATTAATTAGTGTAATCATCAAGGCAATAATAGTAAGTATAGAGGAAAGGAAATACACTTTTCTTTCTGTTCTTCTTAATGGAATTCTCTGTAAGAAAAGACAGATTAATAAGAGAAATACACACAGAAGTTTTCTAGTATACATTACTAGATTTGGGGGAAAATCCAGAGGAATTAGTCAGTCTCCAAGAAAGCTTCAGTTAATATGTGGGGCAAAGGCAAATGGCTGGGGTAAAAGGAGATGGCTAGGAAGGCAGGGATGGTTTGTGAGGCAGGTGGGAGCAATTCCAGTGCCTTCTCCATTGATTGCATCTCTCAGGATGCAGCCATGCTACTCTTCTTGGTTTAGGGACAAAAACTGCCACTTTCTAATGTGGCTTCCTTCAGATCAGAAAATGTCTCATATGCTGGGACAAGGTCTCAGCTCCTCCTGTGTCTGCAGTCTCTCGAAAACAACCAGCTCCAAGTAACCAAGCAGCCAGAACAAACAAACAAACACAAGCACAAACATGTTTAGGGGTGCTGTATTTCTGGTACCCGTTAGCCCTATTGGGGGTACTATGTCTTGTGTCTCATCAGATATTAATACTACATAAAGCTGGGTCACAGAAAGAGTTAAGTGTTTTAATCGGTGATAAGTTAGAAAAATCCGAATTTAATGTGTTCTGGGTCTAGAACACAAGTTTAATCACCTCCCTATGGGGTCTTAATAGGCAAAATATTTCATGAGAAGAAACAGATGGTTTGAAAATGGTAAACAGATGGTAGAAAGCAAAACATTTTCCCTAAGCTGGTTTCATCTTTCTACCTTAGCTGTGCCTGAAAGGCAGTGGGGCAGGTTGGGCAAAGCCAACCCTGCAGGAAGGGCTTCTGGAGGTCAGTCTGACTATGTCTTGTCTAGTCTTTAAGGTCTGTGGGAGATAAGGAACATGCACTCTCCTTTCTGATGTTAAAATGTAATGACTTACCTACTATGGAATATAGACACATCGTAAGCTGACTTAAGTCTTTAGGAATGGGAATAGGACTCTCCTTCACCCCCTCCCAAACAGTCAGGACCTCATGTGTGCTAGATAAGTACTATATTACTGAGCTCTCTTCCAGTTTGGCAATATGCATTTTTCAGCAGCTTCCCAGGAAGACCACATTTGGAAAGCAGTTGACCTTTGTGTCTCCTTTGTGCTCTGTGTTTAATGACAGCAGGAGATTTGCCACTGTGGGGTGTCCTTGTCTGCTCTGTGTCTAGGGAGGTTGCGGGGACAGAACTGTGGAGTCAGGCATTGGAAGATAAGGGGCCACTCTGCATTCCTTGCTTCCCACCCTGATTTCTTTTGTAAAGTAGGCTAAGAAGAAACCAAACACAAAAGACTGGGATGAAATCACTGCCTAAGAGACACTGGCGCCCATCCATGCATCATGAAAGCCTGTTCTGGTCTATGTTGTACATTCATTAGAGTTGATAACATTGAGCAGTGGTGATCAAAAGAGTAAAAAACACATTAACTAATATAAACAATTATAATTAGAGCGACTCTCCCTTTGAGCTTCCCAAGGGTCTTTTTACGATTTTGCTCTAGCATAGTCATGCGGTCATGAACTGGCTCAGTTGATCATTTTGTACAGACTCAGTGTGGTCCAGTTCTTCAGGTAACCTCTGCTGAGTCCCGAAAGATGGTACATCTGATCTCAGTGCCCTGACAAGGAGCACTTGAAAACTCTGCTTTTAAACCCACCTTCCTTTGAGAGTCGGCATCACTTAGGGCCTGGTTAACATTTAGGGTCACAGTCAGAAGCAGAGGAGCAAGACGAGATTTTACTTAGTTATTACAACTAATGTGCAACTGCTACAGTTCAAGAATAATTTCTTGAATAACATAAAAAAATCTTCTAGTTTTCCAAGCATGCTATTCCAAAACATTGGACCTAGGCATTTTGAAGACTGCAGAAGCAAGAAAGACAATCTTGTCTTCTTTTTGTCTTTCTCCCTCAAAGCAGGTCAAAAGCACACTCCCAATACAGGGTGCCTCCTCTCCTCCCAATCACAGAACCCAGAGGAAAGAGACATTGTTATCTCTGAAGACACAGGGACACAGAAGAATGTGAGCCAACAGGTCTTGCTGCATTCAACCTCACTTCGGCAATCTATTCTACCTTCTTCATCCAAGGACACAAGTCACCCTGCAGCCTCTTTTTTTCTCCACCCTGACAGTTAAAATCCTTAAGAAGGAGTCCCTCTCTCTGTAATGTGTAGAGAATCAGCCTTGCTCTTTCTCTGAGCAATATGGAGATATAGAAGAAAATAGTGATTTCCCAGAGAAATGCTCAAAGGCCCCCAGCATTAACTGCTTTGTTCTCACTGACCAAAACAGTAGAGTGGGTCCTCTCTGCTCTAGTACTCAGCCCTCAGCAAGTAGTTTTCCCTTAAAGGAACTATGACGGGGACTATCTCTTTGGGGATATGAATTAGGGAGAGTGGGAACAGGATGGTTGGGAAAGGAGCTGCTTCCTTTCTTGTTCCAGAGAGAGAACTAATTCACTTCTACTCGGGAGCCTATAGTATAAGATGGTCCCTGTGGTGAAGAGATGCCTGCTCAAGAGGTTGGACTGTCTCTGCTTCTGGGCCAGAAGAGAGGCTGACCTGTGACATGGGGGACAAGATATCTGTAAGCTCTAGTATCTATCTCTTGGGCTAACTACTCTGCTGTTAATAATCCCAAAGATATAAGGAAAAAGACCACTGACCCAAATCATCATGGCCAGATTAATTAAGGCAAGCAATTAGTTAAAGCACGTCTTTTAAATTCACCATGTACATGGGCTACCTTCTCCTAAAAGCAGGATTTAAGAGGTCAGCATTCGATGTGGAAAAGATAAGGTCTTTATAGCTCAGTGGTAGGGGGTTATCAAATGGGGGATTTGGCAGTCAGGGTTACAGAAGCAGAACATAACAAGGTAGTCATAACAACAAGTGGCTATAATAACCTTTTGAAACAAAGGTAGGATTGCAAGATGGCCATAACAACTTTTTGGAACAAAGACATGGTTGCTGTTTCCTGGAATAGGCAGTACAGAACCATTTCTAGTTAAGGTTACAGGTGAGGCACAGCCTGTTTCTTAAGGGAGAAACAGATTTAATGATATGGCAGTGAGCCTAGTTTGTCTTTATTGTAAAATGGCTTTCAAGTCTAAGATGGAGGCAGGCTGGTTCCTCGCTGTAACAGAGACCTGGGTAAGAGAGAGATTCTATGGGCCCTACACCATCTTGGATCATGTGATAAGTAAAACACTAATTTGCTAAATGGTCCCAAATGTGCTTCTTCCTTAGCTCAGGATGAGATGAAGGAGTAGAAGAAACTTGTTGAAATGACTGCTTTAGGAAGGGCATAGACAGACATGAGCTTCTCTCAGTGGGTGTTGGGGAAGAAAAGTGGTATACCTCAAAACTTATTTAACTGTGGATGCTTTTTTTTTTTTTTCTTTTACCCAAAGTTAATGTCATGGCTGAGAAGATGGGTAAAGAATAGGATGGTATGCAAACTTAAGGTTTGCTTGTTTATTTATTTATTTACTATTTTCCCCAAGAGCCTTTAAAAATAAAAACCCAAAGAGGGGCGCATGAAGAGTCTTATGCTTAGGTTGGAGGAAGAGTGGACAGTCCTGCCATGGTACTATGGAACAATAAGGAGGAGGGTCAGCAAGGGTCTAATTAGGGTTTTTTGGTTTTTTTTTTTTTTTTTTTTTTTTTTTTTTGGTGTTTCTGGGACATGGATTTTTTTCTTCCAGGTTTGACAAGGACCTTTCTGGAATGAGAGTCTAGAAAATCAACCAGGAACAGGTCAATTGGATTTGTTGGCCTCTTTGCGGGGAGCAGGGCAATAGAAGGTGAGAGCGGCAAATGACAAGATTCTGTATATGGGGATAATGTGTCCTGAACCCACCAGGGGACATATGTGCAGCCAACTGGCCACTCAGTGACTTCAATAAACATAAGTACTGATGTGGTATGGAGAGGACTCACACTGACCTCTCTTAGGGAAGAGGCTTTATTAGTTAGCTGGGAGGTGGCAACGACTGGTAAGAGGCAAGGAGCATGGGCGATGCCGTCAAGGCTCACCCTGTTGGCATGATGGATTTCAACTGCTTCGTTGGTTTGTGCTGGATAAAGGTTTCTGAGGAAGCATGCTAGCTACTTTCCCCTTCTCCCCAGTGCCTGGAACCATTGTTCTTGCTACCACAGCTGACCTTTCCACCTTACCCTTGAAAGTCTGAGCTCCAGAAATAGCAAGAATTTCTCCTTGAAGATCAAGGGGAGTTTCTTTAGGAAAGTCACCAGTGAGTGGTGGGTGGGTGGAGAAAATGTTCCTTGTTTAATCAGAGACAGAGCTCTGGACAAATGAAAAGTTATCTAGGTAGAAAGGGAAACCGTGAAGGCCACTGGGAGGTGGGAGGCAGGAGTTTTGTTCTGTGTTTCTTTGCTTTCCCAAGCCCTGCTTCAACTCTCTTCCTATGTGCAGCCCTTGCAGCTACAGGAATCCCGTTTAGAATTATTATTATGTCTAGAAATCAGTTTGCGCCTAAAGAAAACAGGATTAGGCAAGGAAAGATGAAGTGTATGTAATTCTATTTGTGTGGCTGTATAATTGTTTTTTAACACAGTCGAAAAAGTCTTCCTAATAATTTTACTATGAAGTATTAGCAAATAATATAACCCGAAAGCTATGATTAAGATGTTTTGGGGAATATGCATGTTTTGACTCCCAGGGAAATTCTGCTGTCTATGCCTCTAGTCTCACTATAAGAGTGCTGGAATTACAGCACATTTACCTCTTCATGTGGATTTTGGGGACCTGAACTCAGGTTGTTAGGCTTGCATAGCAGGTACTTTTACCCATAAGCCCAGTGGTTGTGATTATGGTGGCATATAGCAAAGCCTGAGAAATCCCACGTTTGTATGAACAGTGGTTCAGGGAATGCTGTCTCACTTATATGTTTTCCCTTATCTGTTCTTTACCAAAATCCACAAGCTCGAATGCGTATTTTAAACAAGACATTGCTTGAGTAGAGTCTAGAAGAACCATGCTCAGGTTCATCACAATCTTCTTGAAATATTTAAATTCTTCAGGTTGGCTTGGTGGCTATTGGCAACATGAAAATACACAGCTTACTATGTTTGTTATTTATGGTCATTAATGATCTGTCTCCTTGCTACAAGGAAACATGAGGCTTCAGGGGCAGACTTAGTAGCAGGGCATTCTTGCTCATCATTTCTGTGATTTCCTTCCATAGGACTCATTTTAATTATTTCCTAAAGACAAAAATCAGCCTTGATTTGGGCCACTTTGGAAGAACTTAGAGCATTTCAGGCTAGAGTTATGCACTTTCACCTGCCTAATGGACACAGCAAGCTGTGCCGCCCAGGGAAGCATTCCCAGAACAGTTTCAATTTGTCAGTTGTTGAAGTACATATTCTGTAACAGATGGGTCAGTACCACAACACCAACTGGGAGTCAAGGGCATAGCAAGCTGGTAAAATAGAGAAAAGTGATCCATAGTACAACTTGCGTAATGATCATAATACCATCCACGGAAGTTCCTGTGTCAGACTCTGTTCTATGCATTTGACATAAATTATCTCCTTTAAGACTCAAAATAGAAATGTGGGGGAGTGCCATTATTAGCTTGGATCTACATGTGAGAAAAACAGTAGGCTGACATTGTCTACTGCCTAGTTTGGCTTCAGGGATCTGAAGTAATGTCCTTGTATAATGGACAAACTGCCAGTTTGTATGTACCAACCAGGGTTCTGGGAGACCCTCACCCATAGCTACGGTTGATTGGATTCTGGATGAACATCTAACTCAAAGTAGCCATTTTACTTGCTAATCTAATTCTGTCAATGTTTAATTAAAAGCCATAAAGATGATGATGGTCTCTTGAAGAGCTTCAGGGATGGGGAGATATTCTGGATGAAGGGTAGGTACAAGAGGAAGTAGTAGCAGGAGCTGGCTTCTTGAGAAGGGCAAAGAAAATAAAGACGCACGACCCCAAGAAATACAGATGTTAAAAACTTCAGCTATGGACTCTGTCATTTGTGAAGTTGGATAAAGAATCTAGCATAGTTGGAACTCATTCTTTGCATCTTTGAAGTGGGAATGGTTATATCCCTGTCAGGTGGACAGCAGTGAACAATCACAACATGGGAGCTACTATCATCCTTAGCAATCCTTCTGCTGGTTTTTCAATTATCCTACAGCTTAGGTTTATCCATTTTCTTTTCTAAGATACTATTGTCTTCAAACCCCCCACTAGTTCTTTTTCCACTTGAGAGTTGCCATAGAATGGAAGGCCTGCCTGGTGTTCTGTGGGATGTGGGAATATGTTTCATTCTCACTGGTCAATAAAATAGTGTATTTGTCCTATAGCAAGGCAGGACGGAGCCAGGCAGGAAAGCCAAGCTGAAATATAGGGAAAGAGCAGGGCGGAGTCTGGCAGTTGCCAGCGAGACACTGCAGCAGGAAGATGGTACCAGCGCCACACAGCAAAATATATGTTACTAGAAATGGGTTTGTCTAAGTTGTAAGAGGTAGTTGGTGATCCTGAACTATAGGCCAAGCAGTTTATAACTAATATTAAGCTTCTGTGTGCTTACTTCAGGACCGGGGTAGGGGGAAGTGAAAGCGCCACCTCCATTTATACTTGTGCATCCTAACTAAATGTTGCACCACTGAGGTTACTTCCTCCCTTTCAAACTAGATCTTTATAGTCAAGTGTAGGCTTTGCTATCCATAGAATGATAACAAACTAAAGAAAATATCAATAGTGTGTGTTCCTGCCACCCATTCCCTTCCCTTTTCACAAATAGTGCCGTAGCATTGATGATTTATTGTGTGCTCATTGTATTGTGGCCTTGATACTGCAGAGGACTATGTGTATGGAGGCACGTATGCCTTTTCCCTGGTGAGAGGTGTGAGGATGGATCAATGGAAAATACACATTTGGCAGACTAATAATAACTGATAAACAATACAGCAATATGCATGAAGTATGGAGCAGTTTTATAGATCAGTGGTTCCTTAATGAAGGTGTGTGGGCACACCTCAAAACAGCAGCAGCAGCAGAAGAAGCTAGCCTTACTCCCCAAATTTTGCATCAGTCTTCAGAGGGTGATGATAGACACAAAGTTACCCCAGGAATGTTGGAGGGCAAGATGGGGTGAATATAATCCAAGCATGTCATATGAATGTATGATAATGTCATAGTAAAAGTATTACAGTATGAAGTTAACATACGGGAGGAAAAAAAAGAATAACAATTTTCTCAGAGAATTTTGTTTTGTAGTCTGGTTTCATATCCACCACTGTAGATGACAGTTAGGATGTTGGACTCAAGTTGGAAATCAACACTGGATTTTAGAAGATACAAGATGGAGAGGAAACAGTGAGGACCATTTAACCTGGAGGCTAGGCACTCTCCGTGGCATGTGTAAGGGTGGGTGTGAAGTGATGGGGACTGTGGCATAGCGACAGTGAATGATGGGAGATGTCATTCTGTAAAAATGTTTCTCGTATTGGTTAATGAATAAAGCACTGTTGACCAATAGGAAAGCAAGATAGGTGGGACTAGGAGACAAGGAGGAGAGAGGAAGTAGTAAGGAGGAGTCAGCATGGAGAGACTGCAGAGAGCAGAACGCCGGCCCCTCTCTCCGGTAAGATGAGACCACATGGAAATACTTAGATTAATAGGAATGGGTTAATATTTAAGACAGAGCTAGCCAATAAGAAACTAGTAACAAGCCAACAGAATTATATCTAATACAGCATCTCTGTGTGTTATTCGGGGTTGGCGTGGCGGTGGGACCAGACCAGGCAAGTGGGCAGGGAAAAACTACTCATAACAAGTGAGTCCAAAAGGGAGGACCATGCTTTTGTCATGAATTTGTATTTGTGGGATCAGCTAATCTTGGCCTAGTTTTGTTAGTATACATTAAGTGTTCAGATTACTGCCTCTCATGACGTTTTCATGTATGTTCTAAATTAGTTCTTTATTCTTGTTAGTGGGATAAATAATCTTTCAAGAACCAGTTAAGGCAGGAAGGATTTATTTTATCTCACAGTTTGAGAGGGTCACCGTCCATTACAGCTGGGAAGGCAAAGTGGGTGGCTTAGTCGTGACCGTAGGAACAGGAGGCACAGGTCATCACATGTTGCACACCAGGAAAGCAAGGAAAGAACTAGGAATGGATATAATCTTCGAAGGCCCACCCCTGGAGAACAACTTCTGCAAATCAAGGCCCTTTTAAAAACTGTGCTTTCAGAACACCTGCTTCAGGCAGGGGGCATTTTAGACTCAACCATAACATGCATATACCATCCTTTGATAATATTCACCCTATACCAATTGCCTCTCTTATCTTCCCTCTCCTCCTTCCCCCAGAATAATTTCACTCTTATTTTTAGGCTCCCCTTTTCCTTTTTTAATTCCACAAATGAGAGAAAACTCTTGATAGTTTTTTGTTTTTTAAAATCAACATAGCTTATTTTATTTTACAGAGTGATCTCTGGTTCAATTAATCTTGGCCAATGTTTTGCAATACTCTCCTTGTAATGGGTGGAGTAGCTTTTCTGCTGTCTCTGGTGGTAAAGCCAGGCAACCTCTATTTAGCCCTGGATATCTCATTTCTAATTGTATACTCACTGTTGCCATAAAACAAAGAAGGGGAGAGGCAAGAAGAGTAGGAATTGATGCCTTTGTTTTTCAGGGAAGTTTTGGAGGGGCTGATTGAGTCCAGACTCTGGAAAAGCCAGTTTCGTGAGCCTCAAGCCCAGCCTGGCCTGAGTGACACCCTCCAGGAAGTTGGTAGCTAAGCTGACTCACAGCTCAGTTTTGTGACACTGACACCCTCTTTACCAGAAAGGTTTGCTGGGGACAGATGAACCTTAGTCTTAGGAAGACGTCCAGGAAACTAAAGATTTTAGCAGGCTTGTTCTGTGACTTTGTTCACATGTTCCATGCCAAGCATAGGATGGCTGCATCTTCCTTCCCAGCAGCCCTCAGCCTCTGCATGGATCCGACACAGACTCTGGACACACCCACACTCTGAGTGAGCCCTTCCTCTCCCCTCATTCCACCTCCTAGAGAACAGCACTTCTCCATAGTGTTGCCCTAGACACAGGCCCATCGACTTGCCCTATGAGTTCTTTCCTATCCTACACTTTTTGAAAACAAGCATGAGCATGCACGCGGGTGCGCGCGCACGAGCATACACACACACACACACACACACACACAACAAATTGCTTTTACAGAGAGCAGGTCTTATAGAGATACAACAAAAACTATAGATTCTTTGAATCAATGTAGCAACCATCATCATCTGACCTTCTTAGACTATTGCCCTTCACAGTCTCAAAGCATGGAGTTTCTAGAGGCAGCTTCCCGAAGCAGGAATCTCACTGAGAAAATGTTTTGCTTTTTGGTTCAGAATGTAAGAAATGTCCTTTGGTTAGAAAGTAATTCTGGGCTGGTGCCTGAGGCTCCCATTCTGGCAGGAGACTCCTGCTACCTTCCAGTTGAGTCTGAAGTGATTTTGAGGATCATGTTCACCCATTGAACAATTCTCGTGCTTGGGTATGATTGACATTTTTAATTGTCCACCCTTTCTTTCATCCAGAAGTGCAACAAAACCACATTCTCATAATCTAGAGCTTCAGTTGGCAATTCCTCCTATAAGCAATGGTAAGAAAATGAGTGTTGAGCATCTTTGCCTATATATATATATATAGTACTGTTGGGGATCCTTGGGTTGGGTGTGTACTCAGTTGGCTAATAGGGTGAAGGGACCCCTCTGGGGAGTACCACTTCTCCAGAAGCTGGAAACACCATCCCCCAAAACTGGAGATTTTAGGACTTATATGAGGTTTCCTTTTAAGTGCATGGTATCGTTGAATGTATGACTTCATGGGAATGGAACAAGTCACTATTCTCCAGAAGCATCCACAACATCTATTAGGAAGCATGATGGAGTCTATGTAAAGATAATGTCTCAGTTAAGCACCTGAGAATGTCACTGTGTGGTTTTAGGGGACTGGACCCATGTAGGGCACGACACACAAAAGGACCTCAGTGAATACACTGATGAGGTACTCCAAATGTGTCTGTCCCATTCTGTGCCATGAAGCCAAAAGTTTTGTTAGTTTTGTTCAACAGAGCATCCTCAGTGCCCATCATAAAGCACATGGTGAGTGAACTGATACCCTCTTATGAACTTAGAGCTAGACTAGATGACTTGACCAAGACGTGAGTGATATCCTTGAAGAATAGCTGGTAAAGTAAATAGGTAGGGGTGGGGAGTCACTATAAAATACAGAAGTAAATATATATAAGTGTCACAGGGGGCTGCTTAGGGAAGAATTAATTATGAGGACCCCAGGGCTTTTATAGAGGAAACAGTCTTAGAAGAGGCATGTGAAAGATTAGGAAACATTTACCAATCAGAAAGAGCTAGAGACTTCTTAGCTCATCAAGAGTGTGGGAGATGAGTGTAGATCTTGAAGGATGTGAAGGGGAGGCATAATGACAGGTGAGAACGTTAGTAACTGTAGAATTTACTGTACACAGAGATTCAATGGAGCTTCTTGGGACAGGGCAGTTCCTATGTTAAACAGAGAGAAGAAACTCCATAGAAAATGTGCAGAAAAGTATTACCCAATACCCAGGGATGAAGCCAAGAATAGTATTGTACTTTCCAGGTCAATAAAGAATGAGAGATGGGTCTACCAGATGACCCACATGGAGAACCATAAAATTCTACATGGGAAAAGTTAAGTAACAGAGACAGACTGAGGAATGGTGGGTGCTAAGAGATGGGGAGAAAGAAAGTGAGGAGTTACTGATGATGGCTATAGAATTTCTGTTTTACAAGGTAAAAACAATTCTGGAGATGGGTATTGATGAAATTTATCCACTATGAATAGAATTAAAATCACCTGATAGTGAAGAACAAATGGTTGGAAACCCAAACTACAACTTTCCGGTAGGACTCTGAGTGCAAAGATCAAAGTGTCTAAGATCAACACTGCTTCTGCTAGGGCTCAGACTAAAAGGCAGTCTTGCTGAGTCCAGTCCCACTCAATCTCTTGATAATCACCCTTGGTTACCTGTCACTGTGACTTAGTGAAAATGTGCCTCATCTTTAAATAACTTCAAGCTCTCCTGCCTCTCAAAAGTGAGCACAAAAGCCACAACTCCTGTCAGAGCTTATTTATATATAGTGTCAGGGAAGGGTATCAACTCAAAAAAGATATCACGGGACATGGAAGACAGAAACAGTTTGGTGTACTTGAGGTCAGATGTTTATTGCACATGTGAACAGGGCTTGTCATACAGTCAGTTGGTGCTCAACAAACTCTTCAGTGACTAATGAAAACGAGGCTGTAACGACTGTCCCAGAGATCCCCTAAAGAGATATAGAAAGGCAGAAATCACAGGAACATCCACAGTCAGACATGGAAGTTGTGATTTTAGTGGCGAAGAACTGTGTATGTGCTGCTAACCATCTAATCCCACAAAAGTCATGTTTAAAAGGCCACATCACAACCTCATTGCATTTGAAATAGGGTATAGTACTTAGGGAATCAAAGCCCACGTGGAAAATAATCGAAGTCCAGTACCTCTAGTTTTACTGCCTCCAAAGAAAACAAAAGTGGCTTCAAATCTCTTCAGAGTCAGAGCTGGACTCACAATCTTAATTTGCAGTTGGTAGAAGATACATAGACAAGGGCTTCTCTGAGATTCCTCACTTGGGATGTGGTAAAAGGCTCGTTTTATTTCCTGGGCTCCTTGGAGTGAATATTTTCTGTCTTGCTGAAGTTGGAAGTTTATAGTAATTACATTTTTCTCAGCTTCATGGTAACTTTTCTTCCTGAGACGATTCAACTTTGACCATCTGGGACATTAACATACCATTTAGAAAAGAGAGATGGATTGGGTCCACACTACCTGGTCAGCCATTGGGGCATTTAGCTTTTCTAAGGCAGCCCTTCTGTAGAATTCTATTTATTTGCAGTGGGTGATGGAGACATCACATATCATCAGGTAGGGTTAGATGGGGCTGGCAGCACTACAGGGTTTGAGCTCAAATTTTAGCCCCTTCAACACTGAGAGCAGTTGGTGATTTTCTGGAGGAAAGGACCATTGGGGTCCCCATGCTCACACACTCAGGGCCTCAAGGTCTAGTTGGTCCACCCCCCCCCATTTATTCTGTGTTTCTTTCCCCTTCTCAACTCCCTGTAAAATCTAGGGCTTTGTAATGCTTTTAACTTGCTGATCAATCAAGGTTTACTGAGAGTTCAGATCTTAAGACCCACCAATTCACCTTCAACCCAGTCCAGCCATAAATATCAGAGTCTGAGATTCCTCCTTGCTAGTGCACTGGGGATTAATTAAACATGGGGCCTACAATTAACCTACTGTCTTAACCTACTGTCCATCTAAAAAAATTCTACTGTCTGTTATCGTGGTAAATCCTCCTTCCTCTGAATTCTTTTGCTCTAAGGTAGTGATTCTCAGATCTTGCTTGAAGACAGAACTTTCCATCAATTTGCTGCCAGCTAGAAGCCATGTATTGCCTGGGTAGCTCTACTTGGTGACTGAGCTCTTCTGGCAGCTGGCAGTCATTTCTCTCAATAAGCAGTTGCTGCACTTGAACTTACCTGGTCATCTTTCCTTTTTATTACAGGTGTGTGTGTATTACAGGTGTGTGTGTGTGTGTGTGTGTGTGTGTGTGTGTGTGTGTGTGTGTGTGTGTGTGTGCATGTATGCATGATGGTACACATATGCAGGAGGCTGATTCCCTCCTTCTACCATGTATGTTCTGGGGCTTGAACTCCAGGCTTGCTAACAATCACTTTTACCCTCAGTCATCTTGTGGATTTGCCTTCTTCCTTTCACAGTGATCAGCCCTTGGTATACATATGGAGGATTTTGTTATTTACTTCTACTTTCTCTTCTATTTGTCTTTAACAATGAGTCTCTCACTCCCCAAACTCCATCTTGCAGTCTACTTTGCAGAGGACGGTAGTGACCAGTTGTATAAAAGTACTCTTGCTTTTGGGAAGTTACCTACTCATTTCTCATTTAAGACCTTTCCTATTTCCCGGTGACTTTTTTCTTCTGGGTAAAAGTGCCTGTATTTATTTTTGTATTATCTAGTCCCACCACAATCCCAACATTAAAGGACATGATGAGGAATTCATGTAAGTTATTGGTGTAAATTAAGGAAGATAGTGAGTACTGGCATTTGGCCAAAAAATACATTCCTAACCCTGGCACAACTTGGGACAGTCCTTGACTGTCCTTCATGGGAATGGATCATCTTTTGGATGTGAAAACTGTTTCCAGTGGGCACAGGTGAGAGGCCTGGCTCTTAAAGGGAGGGATTTGTTAGGCATTTCAATAACCTCCTTGTAGGTGGAGGCCCAACACCTGGTGGGAGCTCAGTGTGCATTGCATGAGGAAAATGCATGTCTCTGTCTGGAAACAAAGCAAAGGACCAGATGCTTTGAAAAAGTTCTTTAACCTAGAAGTCTCAACATGGAGCGTTCCCATGCCCCAGATTGGTAGAGTGAGTAATCAGCTTGTTTTCATGTCATAGTAAAGAGTGAAAAGCAGAAGAGAGGAGTCCAGTCTAAGCTTCTTATAGGCCTGACTTCCTTGTGTGTGAAATAGTAGACATAGTTACATAGAGATAAAGATATGACACTCTATGACTCCAGGATTCCCTGTGTAGGACATGTGGTCTCCTGGTCCATCTGCTTCTGTGAGAGACATAGTTGACCAAGGGAGTTTCCCTCTTTCACTGTTGTGTAGATGTTCTCCCATATTTCCTCCCAGTTTAGGGGATAGGAAGCTCTTTTACTTACTGTGCACAAATTTCAAGGACATTGAAGAGGAAAGATTAACACTTATGGGACACCTTCCATGAGTTCTGTCTTTATAAGACTCAAATTTGTCCTGTGACTCTGTGTAGTGACCATTATGATCCCAGGATTTAAAGATAAAGAGCTAATAGGTAGTGGTTAAAAACACACCACACAGCTAATGAGCTACTGAGGGTGGTTTCAAAGCCAAGTGTCCACACTTGTGGGATGGGCTCTTACTGCTCTTACTTGGAGAAGCAGGAAAACAGTACAGAGCTGGAGGAGCACAGAGAGTCTGGGAACTAGAAGACAGTTTAGGCAGAGGCTGGAAAGTGGAGGGTGATGTTAGGAGAATGGAGAATGACAGAGCTGGCATGCAGGTGGGCCTGAGTATGGAACAGTGCTACTAGACTTGATAAAACTATATGCACTGGGGGAATCTTGAGACGGCTAACCTGGCTTTGGAGCAAAGGATGCCTTGAGTGAGGCTACTGGCTGGCTTCCTGGAAAACTGATGGGAATTGCCTTCCTTTTCAGTGAGTCATCTGAGGGTGCCTCTATGTTCAAGTCACTGGGCTATGATGTGAAAGACACATGATAAAACAGGCCTGATTCCTCAAGGCAGTTATTACAAAAGGTAAGATAGAACACCCTGGCATGCTGTCTTTGGGAGGTAATGGTTAAAGAAAACAACTAAATGCCTGTTATCTATTGGATAAAATCCATGTATTTGTTTCAGAAGTGAGGCTTGCGGGTCTCATGTAGACCAGGCTGGCCGTAAACTCAGTACACAGCTCTCATTTTCTCTCTCTATCACTCATGCCAGGACTTCCAAAGTCTCCAAGAGCAATCAGTTGATCTGTAGATCAACTCTCTTTGCCCCAGGGAGGTGTAGAGGCCTTGCATGTCTATCTTGTCTTTGGCTTACCCTACTTTCTGCTTTCCATACTAATTGCTACTTTATAGGTGTGATACATATTGCAGAAGAAGCCCACCCCAGTAAGCTACTGTTCAAGTATCACTTCTCAAATGTTGAAATAGCAGTTTCCAAAAAAGGCACACCCATAGTGTTTAAATAGGATTTAAATAGGATAACTTTAACTGGGCATATGGGCAATAGAATGATCGACACATTCTCTTTCCTATTGTTTTCATTTTCATTTGTCTTAGTATTTTTTCACTTTTGCTTCATCTCCTTTTGCATGTTTAAACCATTCCTCTGTGACTAGAAGTAGAGAGGGAGATGATGATGATGATGATGATGATGAGAGGAGGGACTCACCAACATTAAAAACTTTCTCCTATGCCAGACATTTTGCAGACTTTCCCTTTTTGGATTCTGGGAAGTCCTATAAAGGCTCTTTTTTCCTTCACTGCCGCCTCCTTCTCTTGTCCCTTTCCCCCAGTTCCTCAGCTAGCTGCCACTAGTTAGATTAGTACCCATGCCATTAGCACTGAGTGCCTATAAACCATTCTTCTGTTTGTTTTTAGAAGTCTCCCTTTCCTCCCACAGGCACCTGCATCCCACACAACAGCTGTTAGGGAGAAAATCCCACAGAGAAAGAACTCTGAAGCCAAGAGGAGTTCCACACTGAAAATAACAGCAAATCTTGGCCAGGCTCCAGACCAGGGCTGCTGCCCTTGTCCTTGACTTTGGCTGCTTGAGGTCTACTTGGGGACATGAAAGAACCTTTGTGCTAACTCTGTGCCCAGTGCTCTAGTCCCTGCGGCCAGGGTGAGTAACTGGGAGTACTTACACAGTCCCCACAGTGGGAAGTGCTGTGTGAGACCTGGTTACATGTGGAGTGAGGGTTCTCAAACCAGAGTTGTCATGTTCCCAGTCAAAGGTGGGGAAAGACTCAGGGGATGAGAAAAGGCCTCTTCCACTTCACCCAAGTCTTTTCATGTTCTAAGACTGGAGAAATGAGTTTGCTCTTCCATTTCAAGACTTTGAGTCTGACAGCATCTCTTCATTTCTAACATCTCTAACAACTGCTGTTTTTTCCTTCTGCCCTTTCCCTCCCTCTTGTCTTTATTTCCTTTGTCTTCTTCAGCCTCTTTCAGTTTTCATTTCTCTTTCCCTGCTCCTTTCTATCAGTGCAGAAGCCACCAACCCAGTTCCCTTGTGCTCAAGTAACAGCTTCCTCAGTTCCACGTCTAAAAACCGGGCTGCTATTATAAGTTCACTGGAGCAAGATGGAAGGAAAGCAGTCCTTTTCCACCATGGACGAGACTCTGGACAATTGAACTCCTTTCTTCACACATGAACAGTGGGCATTGAGGCTAAGGCTCCAAGCTACCTGCTCACCTCTTAGCCGCCGCTTTTTGTGAAATGGAGACAGAAATAAGCTATGTTTCCTGGCTCTTCTGTTCTCCTGGCCTCTTTCCTTGTCACATAGTTTACCCAGGCTATTTGTCACAAGACCCACCCAATAGACTAGAAAGCAATTGGCACTTAATGAACAAAAGCCATTGATTATTTTTTTAATCAATTATGGTGTAATACTTAAAACTACATTATATTATGAATTAAAAATGTTTTTTGAGACAAGATCACTCTCTGTAGCTTTGGTTAGCCTGGAGCTGGCCTTGAACTCACAGGAATTCCCTGGCTCTGCCTCCCCAGTGTTGAGATTAAAAGCATGCACCACCCAATCATAAACTTTTGAGGGTACCTGGGATCCGTGTAGCTTGTAGTGACTACTAGGTCAGCGTTCTTTGACAGCATTAAGACCATAAAAAGACATATATTGGACCCAGAGGCAGAGATTACGATTGCATTTTGGGTAAAAATATTGAGGATAGGTTTGGCAAATGGCTTTTTGCCTCCTGATTTCCAAATTTACCTGAAACTAGAAAAGCATAGAAACAAAATCTGTTACATTGTTGGATAAAGAAATGCTAATCAGAAACTTGCAAATGCTGGTGTTTTGCTGAGCCAGAGGCTGAACTTAGGAGAGGTTTCACAGGGCCATGCCAGAGGGACAAATTCAGTCACCTCATTCAGTCACAGCTCCCAAGTAGCTGTGAGATTGGGATGGTACAGCTAAGGCATCCATGGAGTTCCTGGGAAGGCAAGGAATAGTACAGCAGTCTCTTCCTGTTTTGTCTCAGAAGGCTGTCAGGTGACCTTGCTGGCATACTTGAAGCATGAACAATGATGGTTTGTGTGTGTGTGTGTGTGTGTGTGTGTGTGTGTGTGTGTGTTTTGCTAGGGATCAAGCCCAGAGTCTTGTGCATGCTAGGCAAGTGACTCTACCACTAAGCCACAGCCCAGCCTGTCAGGCTATTAATCAGCTGGTGCTGCTAGCTGCCAGAGTTGATTGGGCGTGCACCTTATCTCCTATTCTAGCAGCTTTGGATCAGACCTAATACTAAGCAATTTGAATTTCGAGTCAGGACCTTGGAAGATGAAGGAGGGACCTGAAGTACCACACAGTCACATATTTATAGATAAAAGGAGGATGTATAGGAAAGTGCATTTTATTCCCCACCTTGAAATCCTAATGAGATGAACAACAAAGAAAACCCCTAGGCCATATTCTAGTGTGCGAGGGCCTGGGGTAAGATGAGAAGTTCTTTATATGGAATGATGGAGATTGGGAGGAGTTCTGATGGCATTGTCAGCAAGAGAGCACAGGAGTATCCACACAGCACTGGGGACTCAGAGCCTCACCTTGGGGGCATGCTACCATTACCCCCTACCCAGAGGAGTGGCTGCCTCACTCCTATTCTCCTCTCCCTTGGGTCTGCCTTTCACACAGCTAGCCTTCTGGCATAAACGCAAACTAAGCCATGTTTTAAGCTGCCTGGTGCTTTCCCACCAGTTAGGGTGTACCACCATCTTCTTGCTATGGCTCCCAAACTCCCTGAAGATCCCTACCCAACTCTTTAGCTTCATTCTGTTATCTTCCTGTGGAATATGTGCTAGGCACAGTGGCCTTACTTCTGTCCCCAGAGTGGGACACCTCAGGGCCTCTTAAAGAGGACAACTCAGTTTTTGAACAACTGCCTCCCCTTTTTTCCCTACTATTCTAGCTCAATCATACTCCATCCATGAGGCCTTCTAATTGAAACTAGAAAGCCACTTACAATCACATTACCCTATTTTATTTTCATAGGAGCCTTTGTCACTTTAACAAAGCATTGCATTTTCCCCAGTGTTTACTAATTGAATGTCTATAATGCGGCAGCTGACAAGGGAATAGTCTTTTGTGACTACATTGTGCATTGTTATCTATGCAGTGTAAAATAGTTCCAAGCACACTCAGTAGGTAAAAATAGCTTTGACCACCACTGATGAGTGATGGGGCTTAACCCACCTCCCCAGACCCTGCACTGACTTATTCCATGGGTAAGAGTGGATTGTAGACTGTGCTGGAGTACCCATGAACCTTATAGGAAGAGATAGCCCAGGATATGCGAGAGCACTTTTCAAGATGTCAGAGTTTAGGGAACTCATGTGTATTACCTACTACCGCCCAAGAAAAATGTGCTAGACAGTGTCCAAAGATGTCTGTCACCAATTCCCCTCGCACTCACCTGTGTTACTTTATCCGTCAAGAGGTGGGCCAACACCACCCTTGAATATAATTGGCTTTGTGGACTGTTTTGACTGATATATAGAACAAACCAAAAGAGGTGTTTTGGGTCATCCAAGCCCAGGCACTAACAGAATAGGCAGCTGTTGTTTGTGCCATATAAGAGTCCAATACTCTGAGAAACCCAAGCTATCTGAGGAAAGGAATCATATGGAGAAGCTCCAAGGCACCAGATAGATGACTGAAATATTAGCAGTCTGTCTTCTAAATTTGTCATAGTGGCTGATCCCAGCCCGTGTCATTTGAGGCAGAAGTCCTTCCCAGCCAAGCAAATGAAATCAGTAAAATCTGTGGGTAACAAAACATTCATTTCAAGATACAGCAAGCACTGTGTGGTCTGTTGAATACCAGATAGATTATGTTAGGGCTTGTGGTTGCTCCATTAAATTCTGGGTAACTGACTCCCAAGGCTTGAAGGACAGTTGAGTTTCTGAAGAATTGATCTACACACAAATCCTCAGGACCTTTAGAGTGGAGGTGGGATCTTAACTTATAGGTGGGGCTGAGTTGAGATTCTGCATTTCTTACTACTCCTAAGTGACATGCATGTCAATGACAAGTGCATGGACTAAGCTTTGAGTAGGAAGACCAATCCCAGCCTCCTTCAGTCATCTTAGGAAAACACCAGTTTCCCTAAGGTATCTCTGAGGAAATAGGGCATGATCAAATATGTTTGGGAAACACCACCTAGTACTGCCAGAGAATCACAGTGTATGCACACTAGTTACATAACAGCTCTTAAAGAGGCTGTAGATACAGCCCCTGGGTGCACTCCTTGCTTACAATGCATGGTGGCTCCAGGTTTGAGCTCCAGCCTTGAAAATAATGAATGTTCTTACAGCCTGTCAAGCCAAGAAACCTAACTCTATTAAGCACACAACTTTCTCCCCACCAATCATGTTTAATTACTTCTATTAATACCTTTAAGAACTGGTGTTCTGAAAGCAGCCCCCACCTCCACTTGGCATTAACAAGCTCTCATTGTCTCTTAATGATGAGGACTCATCTCACACTGTTTTTGTTTTTTTGAACCCGGAAGATTTTCTTCTTTGCTGATGTCTGCTCTAATTCCTTCCTCCTCACTGCAAGACAAGAGTTCCTTTGTATCCGAAATGGATAGCAGCTCTATGCCGCCCAGTTCTTAGCTCCTGTGTTTGATGGTCCTCTCCCCATTAAAGTCCTTGATCCAGCTGCTTAGGTTTTGTTTCTGTTTCTTAGCACTTTGTTATTTTCCAAGGTCTACTGTTTGATCATGGGGCTGACCTTGAACTGGTTTCTTGGTATCTCTAGGTTAAATATCCCTATTTGTAATATGGAGGTAGGTATTCCAACACAGGGTGAACATCGAGTCCAGTGACCCAGGTGAAGTGGCTAGCATCAGGCCTGGGACTCTCAACAGCCCTCCTCATCCTTGCTCTTGATCTACACCCCAAGTCTTTCAGCCTGGAATCTCTTGCTCTCCAGCTGCTTGTGACCTAGCGAGGCCAGGGAGGAGGGAACACATGGTTGATTGAAACTCCTCTGATTCCACACTCTGATTCGAGCTGCTATTTTTAGCCTCCTTCACACCAAATGTTTTTCCTGGTACTGCTGAGAGGCACCAGAAAGTTCAGGCTAAAGTTAGAAAGCCAAATCTGTGACTCTGAAGGCCACCCACTTGCCATCTCGGGAAGCCGTCCTTTGGGGCTGACACTGGAATTTCAAGGGTTATCTGCACCTCTGTAACATTTTTGTCAGAGATGCTGTCCTACCAGCCAGGCTCTACAGCAGTGTGCCCCGAAGCATGGTTTCAGAACTAGCTCACCTCCTCTGCCCCTCTTAGCTCAGGGACTACCCGCACATTAGGCTAATGCCTTTCTTTTCACACCCATCACCTCCTGAGGAAGCAGGCAGCTTGTCATCCATATTGAAACCTATGGGAGCACTTCCCTTCACCGGTTTTTGTTGCCTGCCAAGTTCAGATTCCACTGGAAGCCTGGGTTCCTCCAGAGAGTTCACAGGGAACTCTACTTGTCCTGAGTTCTCACTTCCTTGGCTTCAAAAGGAAGTGATTCCCGTTACAAGGAGAACTTCCTTTCCACTGGCTGGGGGAAAGCGGCTGTGACTTGTTCAGCTTCAAGACTGGTCTCTTTCCTACACGCGTGCACAGCTGGAGTGGTCGTTATTGCATTCCTTGGTGAGCCCCAATTGCCATTCTTCTCATAAGCTAGATTCAAAAGGCAGCTGGAGGGAACAAGGATTATGATCCCCTTGCTGTAATTCAGGTTGACAAGTGACAATAAGGCTAGTATTGCCATTTTACTCAGGGATGTAGGAGGACCGATAAAATACCACTGCCAAGACTCAGTGTTCCGAAGGTACCAGGCACTGTGTTAAATAAAGCCCTTTCTGAGCTTCTGTGCTCGAATTTTGCAGAATACATCTGAGGGGTGAAAGGGGTAAGAAAGTGGAATAATGTTTCCTAGGTCCCAAAGCTACTGTCTGGGGGAGAAGAGAGATGCAAACAAGAACTGGGGAGCTCCTGCCCATGACATATGGAAGTGTTGCTTGGAAAGTCAGCCCACGCTGTTCTGGGGATCAGATCTGAGTCACATGGATGTACAGCCTTGCAAGGTTCTCCGGGTAGCCCTTTATGCAGCCCCTCAGTGAAGAGTCCTCAGTTTGTACATGAAAACAATTGTAAGGTACTCCACAGCCAACCCTGGCAAACCTGCAGGGTGCTAGGAACTTTAGGCAGGAAACCTCAGCCTGGAGGTTTTTTATTCTTTTTTTTTTTTTTTAAATATGACTATTCCCACTGGAAAATAGTCTGTCTGCTGAAATGCAAACCGATGTTATTTTCTGTTTTGCTTCCCACGGGTAGGAAATGAATCCAGAGAAGCTGCCACTTGCAACTAGAGTGTGCATATGGTACCAGTCTTGGGACTACTGTGGATCTAAAGAAAGTTTTATTCCCATTCCTGTTCAGACACTTCATTTCCCATTGCACGACTTAGAACATTGGAAATGTGGCAATGACTTTAGTTTCAAATGGTGTAGCCCTTCCACTCATGTGTTCAAGTGTGATTTTCAGATGTACCAGTAGCCAGAATTCTTTTCCTTTTCCTTTTCCTTTCTTTCTTTCTTTCTTTCTTTCTTTCTTTCTTTCTTTCTTTCTTTCTTTCTTTCTTTCTCTTCCTCCTTCTCTCCCTTCCCCAATCCCTCTCCCCTTCTCTTTCTTTTTGAGATAGGGTGTCACTATGTAGCCCTGAGTGGCCTAGAACTTTAAAGCAAAGCAGCCTAGCTTGACCACACAGATGCCTTCCTGGGTCTGCCTCCTTAGAGCTGGAGTTAAAGGTGTATGTACCATGCTTAGCTCTAGTGCTTGTTTTAATGCATAATCTAATGCCCAGTCACCTAAAGGAGTGAAGTCAGCAGCTCCTCTGTGGGTGCACAAAGAGTGAGAGGCACTGTTTGTAGGACATGAATCCTGATTGTAGCGTGAAGATCATGTGGGTGTTAGAGTGGTTGTGTAATGCTTGCTATGTGGCAGGATCACCTGGGGACATTAGAACACAGAGAAGCATGGAGCCCCATTGCTGTAGGCCTTGGATTATTGTTCTGAGTGGGCCTATGTGTGGGATGCTCCTTGGTCATTCTACTGGGTGTCAGTGATCAGCACAGCTGTCTAAGAGAGAAACAGAGCCTAGCTGTGGAGCAGTGACCATGATCATCAAGACGTGGGTCCTCAGGAGACTGAGGGCATACGTTTCTCTCTGCTGGACTGACTGTCTGTTGGCACAGCATGGATATAGACCAGGCTTGAGAAAAGACAATGAGGTAAATATGAAAACTTCGATCCCGCCCTCTCAGATTATTTTCTAGGAAGCGTAGAAAAGGGGCTACTGGCTGTACTTGATGCATTGACAGAGCTGAGGTTTGTACTAAAACTAACTAGTACAAATGGAGAGGTGTCTTGAGTGTCTATGGATTTTAACCACTGGGGTGCTATTCAAGCTGGGGACTCATGGTCTAATTCTAAGAAAGGGCAACGAAAAGTACTTGTGGGGAATGGGATGACTAGGTCAGGAAGCAGCATGGAGAAGGAAGGGAAGGGGGCTTGCACCACACTGAAGACCAGATGCTGCTAGGAGCAGCTTGTCTAGATGGGGAGGGTTATTCTCTGTGTGATGTCATCCATCAAGATCAGGAGCTCAGCAGTTAAGAGCACTGGCTGTTCTTCCTGAGGATCTAGGTTTGATTCCCAGGACCCACAGAGAGGCTCACAATGGTCTGTGACTCCAGGGCTCTCTTCTGACCTCCTCAGATAAGGCACACATGTGGTACACTGAAATAAATGCAGGCAAAACACATATAGACATTAAAATAAACAAGTACATACAACAATCAGGAACCAATGTACTGTAGGCCTTAAGCTACATGTGGCCCATTGTCTATTTTGTAAATAATCATTTAACTTGGAAATATCCACACCTATTCTTTTATGTACCGTCTACAGCTGTTGTAGTGCCTGACATACTGGTAGCAGAGTGTAATTGTCATAGCAGAGGTCACAGGGCCCTCAAAGTCTGAAATATTTACTTTTTGGATCTTAAAAAGTAAAAGATTTGCTGGTCCCTGGCTAAGATGAACAGCATGTATATGTCTTAAACATAGTCTTTTATGCTCAGGTTATTGGCACCTTCTAAGAGAGCATGGCTTAACCATGAATTCTGAGAACTAGTCCCATCTGCTATACTTTTCCTTAAGTTTTGTTACCAATACTCATGGAAGCAGGACAGCATGAGCCTGCCTCTCAGAAACAGTGGGAGGTGCCCCAGAATGCTTACCTAAGGAAAGGTCTACGTCCCTAGCCAAGGCCTATATAGATCAACTTCTTCAAGAGCCTTCTGGGGTACATCCTTCTTCCTGTCACAGCTGCTTGCCACCCAGTCACTGGTCCTGTTGAGACCCTCCTCCAAGGACAGGGTAGGCCTTTCTGATTTTTCTTAGCAAAAATTCATTCAGCAGTGATATGCCCCTTTCAACACATCAAGAAGGCCTCGACACACGCACATGGAGACTTGTCTCAGTCTCCAGAGGGAGACTTTAGATTTTCAGTACGTGGCCTTTTCCAGCATCTCTGTTGCTAGGTTACATGTCATCTGATTGGAATTTTAAAGATCCTGGGTGAAATCTCCTTATTTCTCTAGTCTTGAGGCTGTTTCCTCAGGTTTTATGTTTTAAATTGAATCTGTGTTTGCGTCATGTAAAAATGGGTTGGCATTTTCACAGGGCTAAAAATTCATCAAACCCCCATCCCTCAGTTGCTAACTGTGACACAGACTTTCCACTCTGGCAAGTGGCCCAGCTTCAAGGTACTGGGTGAAATGGGAGTTTCCCTTGCTGACGTTTAAAGCAGAGTGTTTTTCCCCTTACCATACTACTTGAAAATCATTGCTTACCTATAGATAGCTCCCATTTGTTTCTAAAATGAGGTGTTTCTTTGTAGGTTGTTTGATGTGACATCATCAGCCAAAGAGTGTTAGGCTGCCCAGGGGGAAACTAATTTCCTCTTGAAGATTGCAGTTCCGAAAGCTGCACATATTTTGTTCTCACCATCAATAGGAACCAAAGTACATGTCACTCTAAGATGAACTAAACAAACATGACCCCACTCTTAATGGCTAAAAATAGGTAACGTTGGTGTGAGAACATTGGTGTGAACTGGCCATGGTGTGTCACACACAAACTTAACTTTCAGGATCTCTGAGCCATCATCCTTCAGCAGAAGAGTAAGCTGGGCTAGAGGGATCTCAGCAGTTAAGAGCACTGACTGCATTTCCACAGGATCTGGGTTCAATGCCTAGCACCTACATGGCAGCTGTCTCCAACTCCAAGATTTGACAGCCTCACACACACATACATGCAATAAATATATGCAAACAAAATACCAATGCAAATAAAATACAAGAAAATAATTTATTTATTTTTCCTTTTTTAAAATTTAAATTTGAAACAAGGTTGTTTTACATGTCAATCCCAGTTCCCTCACCCACCCATTCTCCCTTATCACCCCTATCAAACCCTAATGCATCCCCTTTCTGCTCCCCAGGGAGAGTGAGGCCTTCCATGAAGAGTCTTCAGAGTTGGGGCAGGGCCTAGGCCCTCCCCCATGTGTCTAGGCTGAGAAACTATCCCTCTGGTGGGATGGGCTCCTAAAGTCCATTAGTATACTAAGATAAATACTGGTCCATTACCAGAGGCCCCATAGACTGTCCAGTCCTCCTAACTAACACCCACATTCAGGGGGTCTGTGTCAGTCTTATGCTGGTTTCCCAGCTATCAGACTGGGGTGCATGAGCTCCCCCTTGTCCAGGTCAGCTGAGTCTGTGGTTTTCTCCAGCCAGGTTTTGACCTCTTTGCTCATCACTCCTCCCTCTCTGTAACTGGATTCCAGGAGTTCAGCTGTGGGTACATGCTTCTGCTTCCATCAGCTACTTGATGAAGGCTCTCTAGAATGGCATATAAGGTAGTTATCAATCCTATTATCAGGAAAGGGCATTTAAGGTAGCCTCCCCACTGTGGCTTAGAATGTTAGTTGTGTTCATCCTTGTAGATCTCTGAGCATTTCCCTAATGCCAGATTTCTGCTTAAATCTACAATCTATTATGGTATCTTTTTTTTTTCTTGTTCTCTTTATTCTTTCTTTGTCTCAATCTTCCTCTTCCCTCGTGTCCACCTATCCCATCCTCTTCTCCCCTTCTGTTTCTCCTAACTCCCTCTCCCCTCCCTCCATGCTTCCAAATGGAGAAAATAAGTTATTTTTAAAAAGGAAGGAGCAAGCCATATGTGACAAGGTCTCTTAACATAGGAAAGATACAATTATTTCAAGAAATTTCTAAATTGAAAGTTGGGAGATGCTGTGGAATGTAGGCAATGACTTTCAAATGTCTGTTTGACACATAGACAATTCTAGATGTGGTGCTTCAGGGAATGTTGTTCAGGGCAGTGAACAGAACAGTTTTCTACAATGGAGAATGCCCTAGCCCCAAGTCATAACAGTGCAAAAATAGAATATTGTATCCATGTATTGTAATTCTGAAATGAAGGATACAATGGTTAGTGTTATTTTTTATCTTGACAAGATCCAGAATTATCTAGGAGACCAAGTTTTGAGCCTGTCCATGAGGGATCATCTAGATTAGGCTGTCCCCTGAGCTTGCCTGTAATGGGTGATGTTGAGTAGGCTAATTAATGTGGAAAGAGCTGCCCACTGTGGGTGCTACCATTCCCTATGCGGGGATCCTGGACTGCATAAAAAGGAGAAGGTGAAAAGAGCTCCAGCATTCATTTATGGGCATAGTCTTTCACTCCCGCTGCTCTTGTTATGACCAGATTCTGACCTGTGAGCAGAAGTAAACCTGTCCTTCCTTAAGCTGCCTGTGTCAGGATATGTTACCACAGCAACAGGCAAAGACACTAAGACAAAGGCTAATGATCTCACAGAGCTGTGTCTGAGTGCCAGTGTATTATTGAACAAGTATTAGTATCAACATGTCTGCTGCTGTAGGGACTTACCAACAGTGGAAGTAAATAATGAGACCTAGAAACCCATGTGGAGGTGGCTTTCATTGGGGAAGAGGTGAGACTCCAAGATGCCTTAGGGTGATGGTAAAGGAAAATATTTTGTGTTCAGTACTGGGGACTGAGAAGCTGTGTTTGGGATCAAATGAAGAGGACAATGAGAGGTAAATAGGCTTGCAAAAGATAGAAGGTAGGTGGCAGATGGGGACTCTGGTAAGGGAGACCTTGTCTCAAGAATAAGAAGGAGGAGGAGACATTTAAAAAGGATGTTATCTTTTATTATAATTATCATTGCATATTAATTATATAAAGTAACAAGCTTCACTGTAACACTTCATACATGCACATACCATGCTTTGATCATGGCTATATTCCTTACTATGGAAAGGATTATTCTGAATTAGACTTGCTTCACTGGATATCAAAATAATTTCTAATCATGTACATATAAAACTGCCCAAGTAATATAGACATAAGGCAGAACAATGGAATAAAAGAAACCTTAGCATATGTGTAGATTTTACACCCATAATGGCGATTCAAGAGGAAAATGGGGGACACGTACAAATGGTGTCAGCACAGAGGTCTCCATCTAGATAGAGACAAAATTAGATTCTGTCTACAACATATTAAAAGATAAATTTCAGATGGATTAAAGATGCATTAAGTGTTAGAAACAATACAACAGAATACAACAAAAGCCCAAGAACAATTCCCTATCTAACTAAGATAGGGAACCCTGAGGCTATAAATGAATGTGTGAAATAAAGGAGACTAGAAATAACACATAGAAACAAGGGATACATGTGGAAACAGCACTCCAATGGCGAAGACACACTAAGATAATTTACTTGTAACATTTGAAAAACATTTACAAACAAATAGACTAACCATCCAATCAAAAAGAGGCAAGGGATATGGGCAAATTCTTACCAGAGAACAAGTAAAAATGCTGAAGGTTCGCTGGCAGCCAGGGAAATGCACATTTTAAAAAGTAACAGCAAATTTAGCTCGTTGTTGTTGTAATTCCAACAACAATAATTTGGGATTAATCCTTTTGACTTGTGGGATTCCCATGAGAACAAAAACCACACAGTGATGAAAGCTTTTGTAAGCTTTTTATTATTGTTAAATACGAAATGATCCACCCATAAGATATGTGTCAGTGTGCGTGGTATCAGGCAGTAAACAGCATCAGAGGCTGCCTACTGCGCTTTTAGCACTTTAGGAATCTGAGGCGGGGAGGCTATCAAGAAATAGAAAAGACGGAGACTGCAGTGCCCACCCCCTATATCTGTAACATGATTCCATTTTAGCTTTAAATCGATTATTGCATGCTTTGATATTTTAAATATGTATATACACAAATAATTATTCGAAAAATACATAATGGTTTAAAAATATGCTAACGTGTCTTGAATTTATAAGGCATTTCTTTTCAGAGAAGCCGTTGCATTTGGATACATCTCGCTCATGATATCCTCTTGACTTTCCTGGGAGTTGTGACATTTAAATGTCAAGCCCTGTAGGGCTCTCTGCCTGGCCCCAGGGTTGAACACCTGGAGAGATGGTCTGGATGGTCCTTACTTCTGTTCTGTGTGTGATCTGTTGGGAGGTGGGTTTGCTGCTGGGCTCTGTGTGCCTGCAAGGCTTTGTGTTTCTCCATGCTTGTGATGGGCTCATTTCTCCAGACATGATTTCCTCCCTCAGATGAAAGGGGCTCTTCACCCTTTCCCTTAGATGCTGGCTGTAGGATACCAAAACCAGAGGAAAAGAAAACCAGTCAAGGAATACTTGAGGGGCAGCATTCATGACTGACAGCAAGACCCTCAGTGAAAGAAACAAGTTCTGATGGGCAACGCCCCTCCCCCTTTCAGTTCAGTGACAGCTTTGGGGGCCTGAGAGATGGCCCAGTGCTTAAGGTCATTTGCTGCTCTTCCAGAGGACCTGAACTCAGACCCAATCTGGGTAGCACACAACCACCTGTAACTCTAGCCCCAGGTGATCCAGCACCCTGACCTCCTCAGGAAACACCTCCAAACACCCTCACCTACCCACACACCCACACTTCCACTCACCACTCCATATATGCATTCACACACAGAAAAAAAAATACGGAGTTGGCACATAAGAGTCTAGGGTGAAATTCTGGTTTCACTATGTGCAAGGAAACTTAATGTTTCTGTGCTTGAAAATCAAATCCTTTCCAAGTAATATTTATTTATTATATTGTCAGAAGAATTGATTAACTGAGATAATAAGACATCTACCCCCACCTGGAACACAGGAGGCCCTTAGTCAGCAGATAGGAAGGAAGCAATACACTGAAACCCTGTTCGTATCTGGCCCGTGTTCTCTCTGCTTCTGTGGACTCTTACCTTCCATTAGTTTTTGAGGTACTATTATATCAAAACCTGGGTCCTGGAAGCCTTGGAGTCTAATATAAGAGATGGAGACTGAAGTATATGCTTTGCTGTGGCCTTTTAACTGAGTAATGAACGAAGTTTTCTGGGAATGCATGGGAGACAGTCACATTGTCCCAGCTGGAAAAGTTCTAACAGAAAAGCTAGTATTTCAGAATTTGCCTGGCTGGAGAATAAACAGCAGGGGGATTTGCTACCATGAAGAATAATTATGCACAGAAAGGCAGATAGGCAAAATGTCCATATATTTAAAAAATTCTTTATCTTATGGCTACTGTCTTAGTATACACATTAACCTAATTTGACAAATGGTTGTGTGCACGTAATTGTTGCCCTGTTAGTATGGTTTAGGCCTAATATTGAAGGTGGCAGGGTTAATCTGTCAATTTAACAGCATTTTTGAATCACCTAGGTGACACACCTCTAGCCACACACGTGAAGGCATTTCCATGGAGGTTGAGTTGAGGAGGGAATAACTACCCTAAATGTGGGCTATATTATTGCAGGGCCTGAGTGAGGTCTTGAGCTGAATAGCAAAAGGTAATGTAGAAAATGAGCGGAGCAGCATTCTTTTGACTATGGATACAACGTAACAATTCATCTCAGATTCCTGCCTTCCCTATGAGGATGGAGGACTCTCAAAATCTGAGTCCAGTTACACCTTCTTTCCTTAAGTTGCTCTTGTCAGTTATTTTATCAACAATAGTTGAAAAATACCTGGATACAGAAGAATAAATAGATAAGCTACTTTCTAATCTAAAGCTATGATAGTCGTCCTTCAAAATGGCTCTCTTGGGTCTCTGCCTCCTGGGTTTTGAACCCAGTCCCCTTCTACAGTGGACCAGGTTTGATTTGCATGGACATCAGAATGGCAATGATGTGATGGCTTGCCATTCTTGAGATCAAGTCTAAGAACTCTGTGGCTTCTCTCTTAACCTCTCTTTGTTTTTCTCTCTCTGATCACTCATGCTGGGGGAAGCCTGTTATCAAGTTGTCAAGGGCACTCTGGAAGGCTTTTGGAGAAGCTCATGTGGAGCTGGAAAAATAGTATGCCAACAATTGTGGGAGTGTGCTTGAAACACACCCTCTGGCCGTGGAACCTCAGATGACTGCTGCTCTAATTGACAGTCAGACTTTACTCTGGTATGAAACCTTAAGCCAGAATAACAGCTAAGGTGCTGGTAGATTCCAGACCCAAAGAAGGTGCTCGGTAATAAATGATTGGTGCTTCATCACTCACTTAGAATTCATTAATCGATCACTGTTTCCAATTCTTCATCATTCTCTACACCAGTGTTCCTCGTGGGTTTCTCTGGAAGGTGACTCCTCAGGAGAAGTTCATTATCAGATATCTGAGTTTCTCACAAAAAAGACAAGGAATACATATGAAGATGATAGCATGTTTGTTTGTTTGTTTGTTTTCTAGCAATCTAGACTTTAAGATTCACAACACACTTCTACTGTTTCAGGACGCTTCCAGGCTCCATGACAAGGAGTTTGTAGTTATCATCCTGGGAGCTGGTGCTTCCGTAGCTCGTTCCTTAAGAAGTACCTACTAGCAGAGTCATTCTATCCCCACTACAGACAGAGAGCTCAGCCTGAGAATAAACTGAGCTCAGAGCACTGTGAGGAGGAGAGGGGAAGGTTTAAGATTATCTCCTGCAAGCACTTGTCCTGGGCGAGGAGACAAATTGCTCCTTATAGATTCAGGGCCAGAGGCTGGCAGAACTGGGGCAACTTAATTGAATTTCCAGGCAGATCCCATCACTCATCCTTCCTAGATCCATGGAAGAGGTGTAAGTTACTTCACAGAATGCTAGATGAATCCAGTGCCCACATGCCTGACAGAGGACATATACGTTTAAAGTGATGTCCATGATCCATCCTGCTTCCCCCCCCCCCTTTGTCACAGTGCATTTCTTGTCTTGGGATGAACTCTGATCCAGACATCTCTTCCAAAGACAGGAGACTCTGGATGAACTGTAGGTTCTGTGTAGGTGAAGACTCAGATGAAGTTCACTGGTTGCTACTGGAAATGCAGTCAAAGCAGGTCCAAGACTTCCTGAGACAGCTCCTTGGTCTTACCATGCACTCGATTTAAGATGCATAGTCCCAGAAGGATGGGCTGGGAAGATGCTCATTTCCATTCCAAAGTCACAAATTTCGCTAGTACAATTTGGATCCATCTGGCATCTTCTACATATTAGCATATTAGCTAAGAGTCTCCTCATGTCCTTGTATAAGAGTGGTGATGCCATTGGCTATTGTGATTAATATTACTTTGCGTTGATACAAAGATGCCTGTGGTTTCTGGTAAGTGGTAGATGCTAATTGAAGCCTAATAAACACCTTTTGATATGAGATACTCTCAGAATGACACTGGTTGGCTCATGTTTGTCTGACAGAATTGCAGGGACACATTTTTAGCTAGGATAGTCGACTCATTAGAAATAGGCTGGGAATTTGTAAGTAGATCGAAGACTTCTAAATGTGAGAGACTTAGGTCACCATGTCCACCTTGGGGTCTTGTGATCTAGGTTCATGACAACCTATGATCCATTAAAAGCCAGTCCATAGACTTGATATCTTAGGATTGTCATATGAAAAAAATAGTTTTCTGTAGAAATTTCCCTGCTGGTTGCCTGAAAAAAAAATTAATTAGCATTTGGAAGACATTTGCAGACACCTTTGACTATATATCAGAGAGTAGCAAAAAGGGGACGTTTTCTAACAGCCTTTTCTTCCACATTAGGTGGTACAGTTGCACCTCTTTGGTGTGTAAACTTTGAAGCCTGGGACCAGAAAGATTAGAGATGATATTTTTGGCACAGTGTTAAGGGGCAGAGCTTATCACTGGTGCTAAGATTCAGGATTTTTATCATCTGAGAGACTGATATGACTTCAACAGAAGCTCAAGCAAGGAAGAGGCTGAAGATGAAGGCCTCTTCTGAAACCACAGCCACCTGCTACCCTGAGCATCACAGCAAAGATGGCTTTTCTGTCATATTCTTTGGAAACAGGACCGTTAAGTCAACAAGGGTGTCAGGCCTGTGGTTGCTGACAGTAGCCTTAGTGATAAGGATTCAGGGTTTGTTAGTGCTGGATGTGGCTACTCCAAGAACTAACACAGTGTCTCTAATAAAACCCGGGCAAACATTGCAATTTACATTTTTTTTCTGTTCTATGTCTTATCTAGATCTAGTGATACTATCAGGGGACATGTCACATGTGAAAGCAGAAAATGTCCTCTGGACGACTCTTACTTGAAGAGGTGGGAAGTGAGGAGGTGGGAAGAAAAGCCAGGGAGGCCCAAAGCCAGTCAGGTGGTTTGTGATCAAGCTGGAACCCAGCACCTGGCTCCTTAGATGCCACACTGTGCATTATTCCCATCACTTTGCCCTTTTCCATCCTTCATCCTTGATGATGATCATCTTTTACTTTGACTCTCAAGGAGGCTATTTGCCCCTTTCTGGTGTAGAAACAGGAAAAGCTAGTGCCAGCTTTCTTTTTTGCCCTCTAACTTCAGGATAAGGGTTGCTTGTCTACTTAGGCTTCTCTTCCTTTGGCTCAGCTGGGTCTGATCTTTGTCCTCTAATACCTCTTCCTTGCCACCCATGCTCAGCCTTCTGTTTCTAGCAGGAACTATCTCCCACCTGTACTTTCTGCCACCCTTTTCAAGGGACATTTGGATTTTATCATCTTTTTATTATAAATGCACAAGGAATGATAATGGTAGAAAAACTGTGCTAAATGCCAGATGTGCTGGCACATGACCATAATCTCAAACATTCTGGAAGCTGAGGGAGGACACTAAGTGTTTGACACCAGTCTGGGTGTCATAGTGAGATCCTGTGTCAGAAAACCAACGACTGGCAGGTAGGTCACTGCTAAAGCATCTTTTTATGTCCATTCTTAGCATGGGGATGGGAATCAAAACAAAGCAGATACATGGGTTGTTCAGGTAGAACAAGTCAGTTTTTGTGTTCTCTTGAAAATCACACCTTACAACTGACTGTATTGTCATGCTTTGATAGAAAATCAATTAATTCTTCCTTAGTACTGATTCTGTGAGATACTAGACAAAGAATTATAGATAGTAAAAGAAGGCAGCCACAGACATTATGGCTAAAATAGTGTTGCACCTACAGCAAAACACCAAGAATATCAGACTAGCATTTCTGATTATTTCTGATCACCTATTTTGCAAAAGTCTACTAGTTAGAGGGGCATGATAACCTTTTTACAGTGCAATTAAACTTTATAGATAATTAAAACAGAAAATAACAATATTTTCTAATATCAAACTTTGTGACCTTAGACAAGTCAGTTGTTTTCACTTTTACCTTCAAAGCCCACACCCAGTGATCAACCTCCTCCAACAAGATCACACCTTCTAATCCTTCCTGAAAAGATCCATCAACTGGGGAGCCACCATTCAAATCTATGAGTTTGTGGGGGCCATTCTCATTCATCCGTCATAGATGGGTACTTAGTTTAACTTTGTCTCTTGATTCTTGTGACTAGTGTTATAGTAAATAGGAAAGTTCATGAATATCTTTGTACACTATTTTAATTTACTTTAGTACTGTAGTAGTACCTCTGGATGGAATGTCACTATTCTTAACATTTTAGAGAACCTCCATACTGTTATCCTTAATGGCTGAAGTAATTTACATTTCTACAAAGAGTATTGTGAAGGTTCTATTTTCTCTACACTCATTATCTTTTAATATTTCTTTTTACAACAGCCATTATGACAAGAAGAGCTAATCCCACAAATGACTTTTAAAAACAATGATCAGTTTCCATAACAATCAACCACAAAACCTCAATGACATATGGTTATGATTCTTCTGGGGATAACATTGTTTCTTGCAATCACTGTGAGATACAGTAGCGCCCAAGGCCCTTCATCTCTTGACCTTCATAAAACTCTGTTGTCTGGTGCATTATAATGCCAGTTTGGCTATCCAGAAACTAGCAAATGTGTAGGAAGTCTTGAAAAGTCTGAATGTAGTATTTTCTCCAGTGTATCACCATTCTCTAAAGCATAGATGACTCGGGAAGGTTCAGAGAAGCATCTACAGTGTAATTAAAAAAAAAAAAAAAACTTTTATTGAGAATGTTATAAGTATTTCCACTTTTTCTCCCTCAAGCTCATCCCATATCTCCCCACTCCTTTTAAAATTCATGACTTATTCTTTTGTTACTAACACACATACACACACACACACACACACACACACACACACACAGGTGGGGGTATGTATAAATACCACCTGTCGAGTCCATTTGGTGTTGCTCATATGTATATGTGTTTAAGGCAGACCACTTGGGACTAGATCCCCATCGGATGGGTTATCCCTGAAGAAGACTGATTCTCCCTTTTAGCAGCAATTAATTGCCTGAAGTTCTTCACCTAGAAGTGGGTCCTTGTGGGATTTCTGCCATCCATGTGGGCATGTCAACCTGTGCTGTCATTGGGCCAGTCTTGTTTTAGTTGAACACATTGTTAAGATTTCATGAGTGCAGGTCATATGGAAGACACTATCCCAAAAGTGGAAAAATATATAGAAGACACTATCTCACAGAGACATCCTGGTCCCTTAACTTACAATCTTTCCACACCCTTTTCCACAATGTTCCCTGTGTCTGAAGTGTAGGAATTGTGTGGTAGATGTTAGTTATTCTCTACATTTTGGTCAACTGTGTATTTCTGTGATGGCCTCCATTTGCTAGAAACAGAAGTTTCTTTGATGAGGGGTGGAAGCCACATCTTCCCTGTGGGTATAAGAGTAGGTATTTACTTTTGTCTGTGTAGCAGGATTCTTCCTCAAGGGGACTCCGTCTGTTCTTCATTGCAGGGATTCTGGGTCTACAAACTAGCTGAAATCTGAAAATGTTTTTTCTTGGAATTATGCTGGTATAAACTGGTGAAGTCACTCATTGAGCACTTACTATTCTTCTTCTTGAGCTATGTTTTGTGTTTTGAGTTTATTAAAGGTCCTGGGACTTCAATCTAGAGGAAGTTCCAATTTCCAATAAGGCAAAAATCCCTCAGAGGAGGGATTCTTCAGACAAGAAATGAACTTCCTAGCCAGAAAAGAATAACTGGTTCTATGGACAGAATGGGCTTAGATGGCTTAGAGACTGCAGTTGCTGACTTTCATGGAGTTTATTCCATGTCTCCATCTGAATGCTCAGGGTCTCAGCTCCTTGTCAATTGATATGACAACTTTCACATGGGAAACCCAATGAGATAGGACATTGATTTGCATTGCATTTTGGCCATGTGTGGAACAGATTTTAGATGTGGACTTTGAAAATTAGTTTATGGTTATAGGACATTGTTCATTTAGGGCCACCAGGTACTTTAAGTCTATAATAAGGATCTGGAGCTAGAAAATGAAGGCTTTGAACTCACCCTTTTTTGTTTCCTAAGTCCCCAACTATATACAGTGTCAAGAAAACAAAACTTAGGATACTGACTCTGTATTGGTCGGAGTTCAATAAGAAATGCAAGCCATTCCAAATGACTCTGAATCATGCAATCATCAATGACATAATTGAGGAATCTTATCTTATGCAATTGTGGGAATTCTTGAATAGTTTATGTGCAGTTGTTGCAATTATGTATCTATACATTTAAACACACACGAATATGTAAATATGTTGTACATGTACATCTGACATGTATAAATGATATACTGTTGTGAATACACACATACAATTTAGATGCATGGAAAATCTGTAGTTCTTAGCAAAAGAGAGGCCTAAGGTAACTCATAACTCTCTGAGTAAAAATTCGGAGAAAAGCCAGATAAAATATTCAAACTTCTTTGAAATAGAGAGCTGAGCTTGCAAGAAAAAATAAAAAAGGGAAATGCTTTGATCCCAGAAGGGGAAAAGGAACTGAAAGGCAGCCTGGCAGGCCTGTGAAGCAGCAGATTTCTCACAAGGATTATTTATATCTGTGGTGAGGGGTGTGGGCTCTGAGGGCCACAGTGTATGAAATAAGGACTTAGAACTTTCATGATGTGGGGAATGAATTGGAGATTCCTGAAGAAGCCGAAATATTATGAGGCTGAGCCTAGACTAGCAGTCATGGACAAGGAAAGAAGAAAAGGGATTGGAAGGAAGAATGGAGGTGTGACGTCAGAGCAGTGACAGAAGGCGTGAGGGCATCTCTTTCGTCTTCGTTAATTAAAGGGGAAAAGAAGTAAGGGAAATAAACCTAACAGAAGAAGATGGTACCACAGTTCTAGAGCTTGTACAGTCATGATATCCAAATTGTATTATCCAAGTGGTCCAGGAATCTGGAATGTACAATAAGTATGTAAATCTTAGTGACCAGTGAATAAGTAGTGATCTCGACAGCAAAAACACCAACAATTTGAGGGTATAATTTCAAGGTGGACTTAACATAGAAGAAGATGATTATATGTAGTATAGTGATTTGTGGAATTTAAAGGGGTTAATTTTTTATGCATTATTTATAAGGAAGCAAGAAAGGCTACCTGAATACATTTTTGTTGATTAATTATATATGTAGAATTTTGGAGGTTATTTCATTGTAAACATAGAAATAACTCTGAGGTCTGAAGAAGAAGGCAGCAGAGGAAATAGAGTGTGATAATTCCAATAGGTATTATGCAGAAAAGAAAATGGGAATAAAAAAACAGGGCAGGGCTGGTGAGATCACTCAGATGGAAAAGTGTTTGCAGTCAAACCTTGACAACCAGAGTTCAGTCCCTTGAATTCACATGGTAGAAGGAAAGCACTGATTCCTGAAGGTGGTCCTCCAAATCCATGTGTACAGAGTGCCTTCCTACTCTAAACAACAATGAGTACAGTTTTAAGATAATCACTTAAAATTGTGGAAAATAGGAAGCACAAAATGAAGTTATAGAAATAGACCCAAACACATGTAACAACAACCACTATAAATAGAAACTGTCTAAATTCATCAGTCTAATCAGAGAGTCAGATTACACTCAGAAAAACCAACTTCATAGTATAGTTAATGTGTTAATGTGATGATTTCAATATATAAATAATAATATCATGTTTACCACACTCAAGGATGGGCTTCACACCAAGGAGTAGTTGACCAACATGAACTAAAGTAGATGTTTTGAAGAAAGAGACAAAGAGAGAGAATATGAAGTTGGATCAGTAGCAAGGTAAAGAGAATACTCTGGGAGGAGTTGGGAGAGGGGATAAATGTGATCAAAATGCATTGCATTAGATTTTCGAAGAATTAACAAAAACAATTTAAGCAAAAAGAATAACATCACACATTTCAAGATAAAATGATGATAAAAGAAGCACCAGCTGCACAAAAATGTTGGGCATCCACAAATGTATAGAATAAAAACAGATTTTAAATGGGGGAAAAACCCCATACACATTGCTTTCGATGAAGGTGATTATTGCATAAACATTTGAAGAAAAAGCTATAATCCTGAGCCATTAAATTCTTAGAAAATAACCTCAATTTTTAATAAGCTCCAAACTGAAGAACTCCAAGGAAAACAAATCATCAACTATAGTGGGAAATTAGGTTGCATCCACATTCAAAGACTGAGGGGTAATGACCACAGAAGCAATTCATGGTACAGATATTTTTGGCTAACTAGTACAGTAGCTATGAAGGTTATTTGTAAAAACACATTTCTGTCAATTAAGAAATGCATATTTGTATTAAGAGGAAAACATTTATACATACAGTGTCTCTGTTTTGTGATTTTTCCCACAGATTCATATGGAGCCGGACTGAATTACACCCTGACCAGCAGCGTGTAACTCTCCCGTCTCCCTGCACCCTCTTCAATCTTTGTTGTTGTTCTTTTCTCTGTGATGCATTCACCAGACTTGCCTTTATGCCTGTGTGTCTGGCAGTGCTGTTCATAATAGCCATGTTTGGAATCAGCTCAGCTGCTCATCAGGAAATGATTAGATAAGGGCAACGTGATCGTGGCACGTATGTGCAATGCAGTATTATTCGCTTTAGGAAAATGAGCGGAAATGAGGTAATCGCATTGGTTGGAATAAGTCAGACTTGAAAAAGCAGAAGAAAGGTTATTTGGGAGTAGAGGAGGGACTAATGAGAGCATGAAGGCTGACAAGAGGACAGAAGGTGACACAAAAGTACCATGCATGTAGACGAAGATGCCACAATGAAACCCACTACTTATTCCAATTAACATATGCCGATAAAACTTACAAAATTTATTAGCTTTTCCAGTGGTGGATCTTAAAGGGTCAGTGTTCTGAGAGTTTCCCAGGCAAGTCTCCCATGCAGTCAGGACTGAGAGCCCTGCTAATATAGCAAGGGAAATGGATGGGTACATGTGCAGAAGACTGAAACTAGACCCCTGTGTCTAAGCCTACATAAAAATAAACTCAAAATGGACTACAGAAATAAACGTAAGACCTAACCTCATGAAAGGCCTAGAGGAATAGCACTTGAGGAAAGTGATATACACAATGATGTTTTAGATAAAAATCCTAGAGAAACAGGCTGAAAATTAGACAGATGAGGATTACATCAAATAAGAAAGTTCTAATCCACAAAAGAAATGACTGAGAAGCAGAAGAGGCAACATGCAGGATAAGAGAGAGCATTGCAAACATTTATCTGGCAAGTGATTACTATTTGAGGCATATGAAGAACTTAGAAAATTCAACAACAAACAAATAAATGAAAGTGAGCTGGGTAGGCATTCATCAAATGAAAATATAGAGAAAGCTCAACATTACTACCCACCAGGGGAATGCAATTCAAAACCATAAGAAGAGAGTATCTTGTCCCAACTAGAATGGCTATAAAGAAAGACAGAGAATGGAGCCCTCTTACTCAGTGCTGGTGGGAACACAGTGTAGTCACTATAGAAATCAGCATGGAGATTCCTTGAAAATATAAAATGGGAATTACCACACGGTCTGTCAAATCCACTACTGGGAATATATAGCCAAAAAGAAATCAATATATTGCAACGATAACCACCATTATATGTAAATTGTAGTTCTATTCATAGTAGCTAAGACATGGAATCAGTATGGGTGTCTGCTGGAGAATGGATAAAGAAAATGTGGCATACATGGAATCTTACTCAACCATAAAAGAATAAAATCCCATTATGTTCAGTAAATGGATGAATTCAGAGATAAGACAGGCACAGAAAGGCAGGTGCTTTGTGTTCTCAGTCATATGGCGAAACTAAAATGGCATTGATTTCTGAGAAGGAGGGAGTAGAGGGGTAGCCACTAGAGGAGAGGAAGAACAGGCATGAAGGGTGGACACTCAGTACTAAAAAATAATCAGATATGAAGCCTGAGTCCTAGTGTTCTAGACCACAGTGGGTAACTACAGTTCACAAAAATTGGCCATGTATTCTATGCTGAACTAGAAGAGAGGAAGTTGAAGTTTCCCCAACTCAGGAATGGTGATCATGGAGAAAGACACAGTAATTACACTGACTTGATCATCACACGTTTTATTCATGCAGCAAATAAGCATGGTATCTCATGAATATGTGAGATTTAGGTGTCAGTTAATAGAAGAAAAAAATAGGTGGGAGTTTATTTTCCATATAACAATGTAGGTGTGTCTCATCCAGAGGAACAAAAGCCAGTTACAGAAAGAACACACACCATACGCCAAGATTGTAAACATAGGCTAACAGAATTTGTGACAAAGGTGTAAGCTATGTGTCATAAGACCACAAAATACGTAAGACATGATAAATGCACAGTATTTTGGTAAAACCAATCACAGCTTCACCGACAGGTGTCTGAAACCCTCGTACTTTTGCATATCTTACATATTTCCCACATTAATAAAGAAGTAAACCGATTGCTGTGTAAATCTGGCCTTGTGTCTCATGTATAACCTAAAGAATATATCTACTGGTCAGAGAAGGCAGCTGTAACCAGCGTTTTCTTATTTAGTTTCACAGGATGGTATTGTTTTGGAGATTCTACTGTGTGTCAGGGTCTTTCAGGTGTCTATGTCTGTGTGTCTGTGGTCACATGTATGGCACAGAGCATAAGGAAATCAGAAGGAGTAGCTTTTCTCTTTCAGCAGTGTGTGTGTCCTGGAAATTGAGCTCATATTGTCCGTCTTGCCAACAAGTTCCTTTGCCTGATGAATCACCTCTCAGACCCACAAACAAGGTTCCAAACAAATACTTCAATTGTGTGTGTGTGTGTGTGTGTGTGTGAGAGAGAGAGTGTCTGTGGTAATAAATATTACATTACTAAGTTACAAAAAAAAATCACCAATAGAGGAAATATCCTTTAAATCCAAAGATAAAATTTGACTAGTGAACACACCTCTCAGAGGGAATACTTAACATCTGAAATAAAACCTGCGTCCTATTAAAGATGAGGCAGTATGTGAAGTCCTGTTCTGGCAGGAGACTTAAGTCCCTCTTTTAGCTCTTCACTGCCCTCTCCAGGTCCTATGACTCTTCCTGAGGAAGGGAAGATCTCCATCATCATCAACAGTAGGATGGGGAGGAAAAGATGGTGGGCAGAAAATACTGACTTGTAATTGTTTTGCTAATTGTTGCTGCCCCTGCAATAGCATGACGGCTGAAATAGGACTTCACAACAACTGATCTCCCAGCAGAGTTAAGGAATATGCTAGCAGTTACTAGTCATATTGGGCATGTGACTAGCAAGCTTTCCGTGAGAAGCAGCACTCAGTTGGGCATGGTGTCACAAAGCTGTGATCTCAGCTAATCTAGAGGCCGAGACAGTAAGGTGTCTTGACTCTAGGAGTCTGAGGCCAGCCTGAACAACATGATGAGACTCTGTCAAAAACAAACAAAAGAAGCAAAACAAAGCACCCATAAAGAGACACCTGGTAGACACACAAGCCAGTACACGTGGGCAAAGCCTGTGTGTTGCAGCATGTCTTGTGTTGCACAGATGTGAATGAAGTTCTTGTGTTTGTCAACAGTGGGAACATCCACACTGTTTTTCTCTGACAGAAAGAAGAGCTGCCATGTCTCAGGAGAACAAGAGCAGCATCTGAGACTCAGGGGGTGGGGTGGGGGGAGAGAACCTTAAATGGTCAAAGCTAAGAAGAGCAGAGAATCACCCACTTTGGGGGGAAGAAACAAGTGAGCAGATACAGAGTGAACTCAGAGGCAAGAACAGAATTAGTTAGAAGTCAGTGCTCAACCTCCTGGGAGAGCCTATACCACCTGTCCGCTGGACCACTGCCCCCAGGAACCAGCCTCACTGTCTGTCTTCTGCCCCTGGATCACAGTGCCCCTGGGTGCGTGTGCCTGCAGTCCAGAACCTTCCTGGAATTTGGTTCATAAAGCAGTGGTTCCTAACCTTCCTAACACTGCTATCCTGTAATATAGTTCCTCATGTTATGATGGTCCCTGAGCATAAATTTATTTTCTCCACCACTTCATAACTGTAATTTTGCTCTGGTTATGAATCATAATGTAAATATTTTTGGAGATAGAGGTTTACCGAAAGGCTTGTGAGAACCATTGCTCTAGAGGGTTTGCACTTGGTGCCCCCTTTGCCCAGAAATCCCCTCCCTCAGTCTTTACACTAGTGACTTACTTCTGTCCCGAGGTCTTAGTTCTACTGTCACCTCCCCAGGGGACTTCTAAATGGAATGAGACAACAAATATTTGCAGAATAAGTGACCTTGCCATAAGTGGAAGCAAGGTGTCCTGCTGGACACTTTACAGACATTGAAGCTAAAGACGTCAGACAATAACAGAGATGACATCTCTGGGATTGTCCAGACAGCAACTGAATTTTCATCTGCATTCAGACATTCTTCTCTTCAATGTGTGGCCCAGAGAAGGAGTCTCTGGGGGTAAGCTTGTGATCATGATTCACAGCCTGGGCCCTGGAGGCACACCTCTGCTGATGAGCCTATATGTACTCTATATGTACTTCCCTGACAGTGAGTCACAGCCAGACTCTGGATGTATATCCCTGATGAAGAGCCATGGTTGGGCTCTGGGAGTACACATGGGCCAAGTAACCTCATCACATCTATGCTTAGGTGTCAATGAGATGTGAGCAGTCCTTCCCCAGCCCCAGGGAGTGCTAGTAAGTCTTTTGAGTGTTACTATGTTTTCATGCAAGGATACAAAAGTATTTTAAAGGTGAGAGAAGCTGATAAAGGGATATTTACAACTTACATCACAGAGTTAATTACAATAATATATAAAGAGCTCCTAGAACCGGGAAAAATGCCAATGATTGACTGGAAATTGGATCTTTTTATTACCTCACCTCCTATCCCCCACCCCAATACCACATGTAGGGCAATGCCATCCAGGGGGGTCATGGTGGAAATTGGATCTTGACACAGTACAGAAAATAAATGAAAGCATCTTGTGATTGTACAAAATGTTCAGATTCATTTTCAATATCAAAATTTTATACTAAAAGTTCACTGAGATATAACTTCCCCACCTAAGACTGACAGCATGTTTTGTTGGATGAAGTGTGGAGAAATAGTCACTCTACTATGTTAGTGGGGATGAGAAATATACATACCCCATGGGTGAGGATTTGACATAATTAATAAAATTAAATGTGCATTTACCATTTTACCTAGCATTTCAAATTTCAGGAATATTTCCTAGAATATGTAGTAATAACATAAAAAGACTGTCACATATAACTACATTGCAGTAATATTCATAAAAGCAAAGGATTAGAAACATGCTCAGTAGGCTATAGAAGAACCACTTAGTGGAATACTATATAGCTTTGGATATGATAGATATCACTAAATACTGCCACCACAATACATTATGCACGCACAGGAGTAAGATAGAAAAGTATAGTGTTCTGACATTTACCCAAATAAGAGTAATAAATATATATTTGTAAACTATCGAATAAATAAAATAATTATCTGAATTAGTAAGAGAAAGGTAGTGTGGAGAAGATATAAAAATGAGAGACAGTAAAAAAAGTTTCACTATGGGGATTTGACATTGGTATAATATAAATACCCTTATAATTACTAAAGTTAAACATAAACCAAAGAAGCAATCCTAAATTTTTTTTAAGTGACTTAAGAAGAGGGCCATGGGTATACATCCCTAGTGCGGTAAACCACTTGCAGGGACAGCTCAAAAACAAATCAACAAAAGCTTGTCAGAGGTTCACATCTGGTCTTGCCCTTTGACATAGTTCCAGATATCAATGTGTAAATCAAAGAAAGTGATCGTGTCAGCACATCAGGACCCAAGGTTTTCCTCGTTAAGTGGAAAAAGCACATTCTATCTGAGGTAAATCTCCTCTCTGCTAAAGATGGACTAGTAATATTAGTGAGAGCCTGGGCCTGCCTCCACATCCCATTACCTTGCAAACATGATAAAAGGGTAGGCCATGACATTCTATGCCTGAGAGAGACAGCAGTACAGCGGAAACCTCCTGATGACAATGCCATTTATGGAACATTCGTGTAAAGAAAAAGCTTGAATCAAACCTGTCTCCCAGATCTGCCCATTGATGGTGAAAACTGAACAAATAGAAACGTATTAGGCAAAGTGGCAGGGATACAGTCAGTTGAATCTAGAAGATGAGGAACTGTACTACTGTACACAACAAACCACTCAGTTTATTCATCAAAAATTCAAAGAAAAAATAGAGAAGAAGAAAAAAATAGGCAAGAAAGGGATATTTAAGACACCTCCCCCATGAAATGTTCCAGTCCTGATTTGAATAAATCAAGTCCACATGGTCTGATGATTTTAAAGCATGATTGTGAATTTTTTGAGATGTAAAACTGATCTTGTGGTTAGGCTTACAGGGGACTCATCTTGTCTTAATGTTTAGCCTCTGGGCTTTTGGTTAGTTTTCCCACCATGCTTGCCATAGAGCGAGTCATCATTCAACACCTCACACATGGAATGACAGAAGCCTCTTTGAACACTGGGTGAACATACTGGAATACAGCTCTGGCCTCTTTGAACACTGGGTGAACACACTGAAATACAGCTTTGGCCTTTTTGAACACTGGGTGAACACACTGGAATATAGCTTTGACCTCTTTGAACACTGGTGAACACACTGGAATACAGCTCTGGCCTCTTTGGGTAATGTGATTTTTGTTTTTTGTACATGTGTGTTTCTTTTTTAAAATTCAAAGTGATCAACTTTGAATGAACATTGAATATTCTATTCTATTTTCAATTTCAGCAGGAGCGAATAAGGCTGCCAGTTCACTTAAAGTATTAGCTCCTTTGTCAATACCTCTGCCCAGAAAGTTTCTCAATGAAGAGCTGTTACATTCAACTCATTTCTACATAAGGGTTGTGCTATGGAATGCTGGCCGCAGGGTGGGAACCATCCAGGCCAGTCTGTGTTTGCCTGTGCAGGGAAGGCATAAGTCTGGAGGGAAGAACCCTCCAAGGCCTCCACATCCCTTAAAAATGTCTTTGGCTTGGACTCACTGTGTCAGGTTATTGGGCTGCCTCTAGATATCTTCTAGCTGGTCAGAAAGTCAACAGACGTGGGCTTGCTATTCCCGTAATAGTGTTGGTCTTCGTTGGTTTAAATTTGAAACTACATTGCTGTTACTTTCCCAATAGATATTTCAAAAATGCAAAGAGCACAAAGCAGAGGCAGTGGCACTCCTCTTTCTCATCTCTGCTCCCAGATATCCAGTGTTTCTTCCTAGAAGCAACTAATCCAGTAGGAGAACAAGGAGACAACAGAGGGAAGGAAAAGAAGGGGCCATGGATAGCAAAGCTGCCTGGGATGAGTCACAGGGCAACTGGGAAATGACATAAGATACACCTGTCCTGGAGGTCTTAGATGCATATGTGTATCAGTGTGTGTGTAACTGTTGTATAATATATTTTGCTATGTTAAAGTTAAAACCCTTCTTTTTATTTAGACAGAAAAGAGGAGATGATGGGAGATGTCATTCTGTATGTTTCTCATACTGGTTAATAATAAAGCACTGTTGGCCAATAGAAAAGGAAGATAGGAGGGACTAGGAGACAAGGAGGAAATAGGAAGTAGGAAGGAGGGCCAAGATGGAGAGTCTGGAGAGAGCAGTACTCGGCAGCCGGCTCCGGGTAAAAAGACCACATGGAAATACATAGATTAACACAAATGGGTTAATACATAAGACAGAGCTAGCCGATAAAAAAGTAGTAACTGGCCAACAGTATAATATCTAATACAGAGTCTCTGTGTATTATTTGGGGCTGGCGCGGCGGCAGGACAAGACCAGACTGGCGGCGGGAGGAAAAACCCGTACTCCTTACAGCAGCCTCTCTTCATTGTTCTATAGTTTGCTTCTTGTCACTTTGTGTCTCTTGAGAATTCACTGGGGAGGCAGCTCAGTTGGTAGAGTGCCTGCCAGTGTCTTGGTAATTGTTCCATACCAGTGCCCAGAAGGCTTCCTCATTCTTCTTGTAACTGCTCAGTTTTCATGTACAGTCTCACTGTATTGCATTTAACTCTCTCTTTACCTATCTACACCCATCCAGTAGTTTGTGATTCCGTTTAGAATACAGCATTTAATAACTTCTTCATATAGGGCACAGAAAGGATTTTGTTTACTAGAATTAAGCTCCGTGTTTCCATGGCTTGCTCAACTGTTGAACCCCCGCTCCCCCCTCACATTCCACATCAGACAGGCACATCCCACAGCCTTCACACAATAACAACTAAATCAACTTATCTCTGAATAGACAGCTCAAGACAGACACACCTGTGGGGTGCGGATTCAGGTTTGTTTGACTGAGGTGTGTGTTGGGTGGGTGGGGGTAGGACTGAGGTAGTCTTGTTTGTCATGCTTGAGGTCTTTAGATGGGGCCAGAGACTCTGAGGTTCTCTCAGGGGATTCAGAAGCCTCTAAGTTGCTCAGAATTTGGCTAGAAAATCTCTAGGCATTGGGGAGAGCAGCCCAGAGCATTGCCTTCCCCAGGAATGGCTGGAAATGGGTGCAAGCTGCTAAAACGCAAAGTGCAGCAGCAGAAAGGTGCCCAGGGTATTTTTAAACCTCTTACAGATAGGAGCAAGCCCAAATTTATTGCCAGCAGTCTTTTTAATGTGGTTTTGTTTTTCACCCACCTCTCCTTCAAAGAGACACTTTTTTTTTCCCTCTCTCTGCTCAAGTATGTGAGTTCAGGTAGCAACAGCTCAGCTCTAACAAACAGGACAAGTTAACACTTGTGAGAGCTACAGGTTGTAAGTAGCAAAGGAAGCAGTTCGCATAAACCACACCTCACTCCCCACCAGGCAACAAAGGCAACAATATCTGTTTGCCATCTTTGTTCCAGCAACAAACAGACTGACATGAAGGGCAGCTGGGTAGGAAAGAGAAGAATGAATTTGAGCATGCTCACTTCTGTCCAATCCCCTTTGGCTCCATTTCCACATCCCCTCCAGAACTGGGCACATAAAGTGTTAATTCACCAAACTGAGGGGAACTCATTCACCATTTTATTTCTCTGACCCATCGGCTCTGATGATTTAATTATCTTTTCATTATTCTCACAAAAATAGCTATCAGAAATGTCATGAAGAAATGCATTCATGCAGGGTACAAAAGTCATGGTAGAATTATAATACTATAGAATGAATGGGCTTTAACTGAATTTTTCTTGTGGGAATATTCTTTTCAGCCAGTCAGTAAATTCGAGGATACTGACCATTTCAAGCTTTAATAAGGCAGGGAAACCTATGAGTAGCTACATTCCATACATGCAATAATTTAACACTCCGCACCTGTGCAACACACTGAGAATACAAATGATTCTCTCTCCCAGTTAAACAAGAAGCACACACACACCAATCTGCAGAAAGGTGAGTGAAGCTTGCAGTTGTAGGCACTGATGAATGCTCAGACAGTTGGCCATCACCCATTAAGCCAGTTCTAGCCTGCAAGCCTACAGGTTTAAGGAAGTATGGTTCCATCACTAAGCTGAGGTATGAAGCTGAGGTATGAATCTGAGGCCGCATCCTGCTCTATTCTGGACCTCCCTGATTTGGGTGAGAGACCACATGAGCTGCTCTCCTGCTGATCAGTTTATGAAACACAAAAGCGCCTTCCTCTAATACCCAGAACACACAGACTTTAGTGATTTGGATGGGAAGGGGCTGAAACTGTAGGTGGGTTCGAAGAAGCATGGAGTGGACTGGAACGCAGCATGTAAGCCTGTTCCACTTTTTTTGCACCCTCCTCATTTGGAAGCAGCTGTGCCCGTGCTTCTGCAGCTGTCAAAGCCCCAAGCTTAACATAGTTGTCTCAGTGATCGGGCTCTGGGTTTTGGGGTCAGGAAGTTAGCTTGGGGAGGGGGTGGGGTTTTCTGTGGCTGTCTGAGCAACTGTAGAATTGTTTGATCTTCTCGGGCTTTAGAAATGATATCTTGCCATGCTGTCATTGGCTTTTGGTAGGCTACAGGCCACAGGTGGGGAGGGCATTTGTTACTAATGTGAGACTAGGTCAGCTATTTGACATTCAAGGGGACAGCACCGAAGTGCAGATACATACATGGAGCAATAAGGCGGGATGAAAAGAGTCTGGGCCTTCCTCATTCGAGGTCTTTCCCTGGTGCTGAAAAACCATACATGCTTTTTTTTGGTAGCTAGGTTTTCAACCATCCAAGATTCTCTAAACCTCAGGACAAAGGGCAGAACAGTGTAAAAACTCGAGGAAAACAAATTGTGGACACCCCCAGAGAAATGCCATACTGCTTAACTGAAACCTTATTCTCTAGACTGTGAGTTCCTTAGTCATTTTCTTACTTAAGGAGAAGGCAAGAGAGTAACTAACACTCCAGGGAAGGAGTCAGTGGGCCTGAAAGAGCTGGCTGCAGAGATGGGCACAGCAGGCTTCCCAGGAGAGACTGCTCAGGACTCAGAGAAGAAAAAAACACCTTGTAAGCCTTAGCTAATTAGGGACTCCTAGAGCCAGCTAGGAAAACTTAATCCTCTAGCAGCTAAAGAGAGTTGTTGACAGCATGGTTCTATGTGACAATGGGAGGTGGGAGCAGGTGTCTAGCAAAGAGTCATAGCTTGGAGGATTAGGGGCTGAACCAGCACTATTAAAGTAGAGATAGAGTGAGAGCCACCTGTGCACACATGTTGAAATGAGTTTACGGTACACACATGGAGAAATGAATGCAGTTGCTTTTGATGAATGTATTTTATTTCAAACAATGTATCTAAAATATTGCTGTTTTAGATGTATAATCAGTATTGTTAACGGAATCCATAACATTAATTGTAGTGCCAAATTAGTTAAAATTAGATAAAACTTGGGACTGGAGAGATAACTCAAAGGTTAAGAGCTGTCCTTACAAAGGTGCTGGACTCAGTTTCCAATCCACACGGGGGCTTACAATTCCAATTTAAGGGATCTGGTGCCCTCTCCTGGCCTCTACAGGCACCAGACAAGCACATGGTGCATGTACACACACATATGTGCAGGCCAAACATATGTACACATCAAATAAAATAAGTAAATAAAAAAATTAGACAAAGTTTTAAAAACCAGTCTGCCCTAGGTACATCTCAGATGCTTAGCAGTGCATACGGTTAGTGGCTGCCATGCTGGAGAGGACAGCAGGGGTCTAGAATAAGGAACCGAATTATACAATCTTCTAGACTGGTCAGACAACTGAACTATGAGAATGTGTCTGTGTTATATGGAAACTTGAGAGTCTAATCACACTTGTAAAATTTAGTTGTGTGCACCCAAACAGCCAAGTATGTGGGACTGTGCACCCCAGATAGATGACTGCTTTCTTTAGGAGATGGTAAGGACATAGGGGAAAGGGCAAAGCCTACAGAGGTTGTCGCCATCCATCAAGGTGGACTTGAGTTTTACTTCAGTAGCATACAATCCCCAAATGTCTGTGGCTTTACCTAATAAAAGTTTCTTTCTCTCCATGATGTGTGCCTTAGCTTAGTTGGGGGACTTGGGGACATGCAGAAACTCAGCTGTGTCCTTTGATCCACCTTGTTCGATATCTCAGTTAGAGTTTGAAACATGATTGTTCATAAAGGCAGAGAAGAACGCTGTGTTTAGTTTTGAATTGGGCTCTCTCTGTCTGTCTGTCTCTCTCAGAAGAAAATCCTAGCCTAATTTTACAGAGTAAAAATGAAGAAAAGTCAGGCACATCACTGACGATGAATATGGTGGGAGTCAGTGGTCTGCTTGGCACTGGGCTCTGGAATGCAAACGCTGTAGTTAGGGTTTGTTCAGCCCTCATAAAAGTTTTCCTTATTGGTTGAGGCAGAGGGCTTCTGATTATCTCCCATCTTTCTCTCTCTTTTGATTTCAAGTAATGGTAAATGGAGAGAGTTGTGGTCTGCTCTCTATCTTACTGTCTCTGTTTTAAGTTAGCAGCTCTTTTTGGAGACTGATGCACAGCTGGGGGCTGATCAGGGCTGAATTTTGTTCCTTCTGTATCATTATGTCAAACCTCAAAGTGGGTATACTTGAAGACAGGGCCTTTGGGGAAGTAAGTGAAGTACAGTGAAATATCTGGTAGAAGAAGAAGAAGAAGAAGAAGAAGAAGAAGAAGAAGAAGAAGAAGAAGAAGAAGAAGAAGAAGAAGAAGAAGAAGAAGAAGAAGAAGAAGAAGAAGAAGAAGAAGAAGAAGAAGAAGAAGAAGAAGAAGAAGAAGAAGAAGAAGGAGAAGAAAAAGAAGAAGAAGAAGAAGAAAAGAAAAAAAAAAAGATATGGTGAACCTCTGTGAACTCTACACATACAGCATACAGGGGAGGCTGCTGTGAGAATCCAGACTCACAGAATCTGCACCTGTAACCAATGGCAATAGTACTTTGATCTTTGACCTCCAGCCTCCAAGGATGTGGCTTAAGCCACCCAACCTGCTGCATTTTATTATGGCAGTCCAGGAGGATGCATCAAGGACCTGTCCAACAGTCTGTCCTCTAGTCACAGAAAATATCTTCCTGAGACTTGGTTAGACTGATGTATCTTTTTGAAGTGGAATCAAAGAGAAATCAGAAGACATTCAATCAGCACCTAGAAAATTCATTCTGCTTCTAAAGACATGTCTGTGGGACTCACCTCAGAGGAGATAGCTGAGGTGATCAACCAACTGAGTAGAGGGTGATCTCAGAGGAGACAAAGGGCTGCCTGTTTTCAGGAGGCCCATATCTCCTCAGCTGAGCAACCATGCCTTCACTCCTCAGCAATACCAGCCCAGCTAGTCAGTTCTGTCATTTGTTTATTCTTTGTTTTTAGTGTGTGTGTGTGTGTGTGTGTGTGTGTGTGTGTGTGTATGTGTAGAGGGAGAGTCTTGTATGTATGTGTGTGTGTGTGTGTGTGTGTGTGCGTGCGCATGTTGGTGTAACTGTCCTTCCATGTGTGTGAAGAGACCAGAGCTTGGCATTGTGTGTTTTCCTCAGTCATTCTTAATATTGCTTTTTAGGCCAACGTCTCAAAAACCTGAAATTCAGTGATTTGGCTGGCCTGGTTGTCTAGCAAGCCCCACAGAGCCTCCTGTCTCCACCTCCCCAGTGTAGCAGTGCTGGGATTACCGGAATGCACTCTGACACCTTGTTTTTATGTGGGTTCTGGAGATCTGCACTTAGGACCTCCCATGCTTATGCAGCAAGTTGTGACCCACTGAGCCATCTCTGCAGACACTATAATACTTTGGAAATATATTTTTTACTACATCTGCATGCCATCCTTGTGTCTCGGGAAAGGGGACTTATTTGTACATACAGTCCATTGTTAACAGAACAGATGTTACATTTGGAAGTGTTTCCACTTTGAGTAATGATGTCCTGTGATCATCTAGTGCCTGCCTCTTATTGGAGCAGGGGAGGTGCTTATCCAGATGCCTATTTTTCTGTCAATTTTTAGCAATATTATTTTCAACATATGAATAAGCAATAAAAACATCCCATGGCATTTGTGCCTTTTGTGAGTGCTATGCTGCCGGATTCACTTTGGTAGGGACAAATAAGCCAGCCTGTCACAAGAGCAGCCAAGGTCCTCTCTTCCTCCTTCACAGGTTGCAATCCTCAGAGAACACAGGGCTGTGATTTGTGGCCCAGGTGAGGACTCTGGTGTCCCACCCCCTCTCCATCCCTTTGGACCTGTTTATTTCCCAAAGAACAGCTTGGGCTGCTCTGTTAGGAAGTCCTTCCTATAGTCTAATTAATTCGTTTATGAGCCCTTCAAAGGCAAGATGACTCTAGTGTTTGTCTCTATGGGCACTTAGTAGCACACATTAGTACTTTTCTCTGTGATTCCTGACTCCTCCTGCCCCTGCTCCCACCCCTGCCCCCACCATGAAATCTGAGTGGGGGGCCAGGCTCTGACATTTGAGTGGCTGGCATTTCTAGGCATGGTCAGTGAATAAACCACATACCAGTATGTCTTTCCTTCCACTGGGCACAGGGGTCACACTTAGAATCCCAGCACACAGTAGGGCTAAAGAAGAGGCTAAAGAATCAGGAGTTCAAGGTCAGCCTCATCCCCCATGGCATAAAGAGTTCAAGGCCAGCCTGGGCTACATGTGCAGGCTAGTGTTTACATCTCCCAGTAAGCAAGGCTAGTCTCTCCTAAAAGCACTGAAACAGTGCAAAGTTCTCTGGATGTTCTATTCTCACGCCATCAGCCTCCCCCTTCCTCCCTTCTCTAAACACCATCTTCCAGGTCTTTCTGGATATCTCACCCAACGAAGCTGACCCTCCCCCAACTCCCCTCAAATGAGAAATTACATTTGGTTTAATCAAACTTCCCTGGTAGCCATCAGAAGCCTCACTCTCTGCTGTATCTATTTGTAAGCAACATTTCTGGGCTTGAGCCTGAACACCAACCTCAACTAAGAGTTTTCAGATGTGTATTTTAGTGTAGATAAAATCCCCAATCACTCTCCACCATAATTTTAAAATATAATTTCTTTCTACATCCCACACTGTGGCGTGTGTGTGTGTGTGTGTGTGTGTGTGTGTGTGTGTGTGTGTGTGTGTGTGTGTGTGTGTATGCCTGTATATAGATGGCTATGTATAGAGGTCAGAGAACAACTCTCTCCTACCATAGGATCTTAGGAATCACAAGCAGGTCATTAAGTCTGCTGTATAAGCACTTTTACAGGTCTGTGCCATCATCCAGTCCTGATATGTTTTTTCAGACAGGGTCTTTCATTGAACTTTCTGATTTGGCTAGGTTGGCAGGCCAGCAGGGCCAGTGATTTCCCTGTGTCTGCTTCCTCAGTGTGGGCATTGCAGATGCACTCTGTGTGATGAACTTTGGGTACTGGGGTTCCAGCTCAGGTCCTCATGCCTACAGATCAAATACTTACCAACTGAGGCGTCTCCCCACCTCTGCCTGAGAGGGGTTGTTTCTTTGTATCTGTTTTTATTTTCAGTTGTAAAGGAAAGGCCATAATTTCTGGATGCTTGGATGAACACTTGTAGCCCCCATGGTTTGCTTGAATATATATGCACACACATACACACATGCCCGTCTGAACTATTCTTATCAAGAACAGAACTATTTTAAAAATGCTCTCTCCATTGACACTCGAGCTGAAGAGCAATTTTATGGCATAATTATAACGCATCATGTAAATTGGCTAAGCCTTTGTTCTCACTGTGATTGCGCTCAAGAGAGCTCCTTTCACCTTCCCTTCCCACAAAGACTGAATTAAGAATATCCCAACTTTAAGACTGTTCTTCCTCCAGGGAAGAAAAGTGATGCTCCAAGATGAAGTGCCTAAGAAGTGATGGGTGGGAGAGAAGTTTTGGTCCATGACTCACTCCCTTATTATGAACAGGTAATTTCTTAACTATTCTTAAGAACTCTGCACTGAGAATGGCACAGGAATGGGGGAATTAAAAGAGGACAGAACTTTGGGTAACAGAAGCCTAGATAGAGGACAGTTGTATCCACTTTCCCATGCCCTTGGACACCTCCCAGAGCCCTAGGCCCCAGTTTACTCATCACTACAAGGGAGAAGGTAGACCAGATGAATTTTAAAGTAAATTCTACCATCCAAGACTAGAATACTAATGGAGATGGTTTGAAGACAAATGTCAGGTAGTCATTTCATGGCAGTTTGAAAAAAAACTGATTGCCTTTGGACTTCGTGTCTAAGTAATTAGGCTAAAGGGTTTTAGAATGTCAATATCTCAAGGACACATCTTGATATTTCTATAAATGAAAGTGTGGTTCTACTATCTGGTTATAAGAATGGCATAAGGATTGGAAACGGTGTCACATGCATTTTATCACAGTATTTGGTGACCAGAGACTGGGGTACTGGGGTATACCTGTGAGTTACAGGCCAGCCAGGGTAACATAGTGAGTCTCTGTCTTAATCAAACAAACAATTGCAGCATAAGGAGAGTGATTGTAGACATCAAAATCAACTGCACATGAAGTATTCTTTTATTTTTTTTCTGGTCATTTATTTATTTTTTTTTCCATTTAAATGAAAACAAACATTTATAGACAATATTTGGGAATTTGGGTGTTGTTCTTTCCAAACTACTTCCTGCTGGTAAGGGGCGCTGTCATGGGGGATTCGAAGAAGATTCAGAAATCCTGGCTGTAGTCTGTAGGGCTGTTTTGTCCGGCTGTTTTGAATGTAGGATCACCTCGTACTCTGTTTCAGGCGGTCTGGCTTGATCAAACCACATTAGTCTGGGAGGAATCCACATCTTTACGTTTTCTGTGGAAACAAAAATGAAATCCTTTTCCCCAGTAACTTGTCCTTGAACTTAAATTTTGGAGTCAAAGCATTTTTTTTAATTTAATTTATTATTTTACATGTCCATCCCAGTTCCCTTTCCCTCTCTCCCTCCCTCCTTCTCTCCCTACCCCCCTCCCTCCTTCCTTCCCTTCCTCCCTCCTCCTCTCCCTTTTACCCTCTCTGCCCTCTCACATGCACTCTAACCACCCTCCCCTCCCATCCCCCCCCCCAATTCCATATGTAGGGGAATGCCATCCAGTTGGGGTCATATAGATCTGACAGGTCATGTGAAGTAGGGACTAGGGCTTCTCTCCTGTCTCTAGATTAAGGCAGTTATCCCTCCATGGGGGATGTGTTCACAAGGTCCTTTTGTGCACCAGGGATACATCCTGGCTCCACTGTCTGAGGTCTCTTAGACTGCTCAGTCCTTCTGGCTGAGACCCATATTCAGGGGGGCCTGAGTCAGTCCCATGCTGGCTTCCCAGCTATCAGTCTGGTGGCCCTTAGCTCCTCCTTGTTCAGGTAAACTGTATCTGTATGTTTCTGCTGCCTGGTCTTGTCCTTTCCATCTGCATCTGGGTTTTAGTTCGACTCAGTGTTTATGTATGGGTGTTTGATCCTGTTTCCAACAGGCATTAGTTGAGGGCTCCATGGATAAGTTAGTTGTTGATCTCACTCTCTGGGAAGGGCATTTATGATAGCCTTTCCACAGAAGCTCAAATTGTTAGTTGGGAGCAGTCTTGTAGTTCTCTCGACCTTTCTTTGTGTTCAATTTTATCTTCAAACCAATATTGGCTCCCTCTTTTATGTTCTCTCTCTGTCTCTGTCTCTCTCTGTATCTCTCTCTGTATCTCTCTCTGTATCTCTCTCTCTCTCTCTCTCTCTCTCTCTCTCTCTCTCTCTCTCTCTCTCTCTCTCTCTCTCTCTCTTTCCTGTCTTCTATTCCTAACCAGGCTCAGTCTTCCTGGTCGCACATGTTTTCCTTTCCTCCACCTCATTTTCTCCTACTTCTCTCTCCATTCGCTGCCCCCCCCCACTTCCCCTGAGCTCTGGGGGACTTGTCCCTTCCCAGTTCTGTGAGGGACTTTATATGAATCTCTTAGAATACACCTTGCATCCTAGTTCCTCTGGTGGTGTGAATTATAGGCTGGTGATCGTTTGATCTAGGTCTAAAATCCATATACGAGTGAGTACATACTGTGTTCATATGAAGTATTCTTTATCATGATTAGTATTAAATACTGTGTTTGAAGAAGTGACTATATTCTTTCTTGCCATGTGATATATATATATATATACACACACATATATGTATATATATATATATATCACATATCACATGGCAAGATACACATATCACATGGCAAGATACACACACACATACACACACACACATATATATTATTCTTTGCTTCACGCTTTGATTTTTGCTTGTTTTGTTGGTTTAGTGCTGGGATTGAACAAAGTCCTCCATTTGCTAGGCAAGTATTTTATCTCTAAGCCACATCCAATCTCAGTTTTATTTATTTCTTTATATTTACTTTGACACAGGAACCATTATATGGCCCAGTCTGGTCTTGAATTTGTGATCCTTTTGTCTGAGTTCCCTGTCAAGTTCTGTGAGTATGGGTGTGCATCAACATGCCTGACTGACTGAGACATGTTTTAAAGGCACTTGGGATATCAGAACTGGATGTCCAGGAAAGTGTGGTATGTCTGCACAGTACAATTTCATTAAGCTCCCAAAGGGAACCAATTCATGTTGTCTATGAGAAGATGGATGGAACTGCAAATAATTATTTTAAATGAACTAAGCCTTCTCAGAAGGACATATAGCATGTGATGTTCTCTTATTTTTGTACACCCTAGATCTTATATAGATGTTTAAAGTAACCTATGTATGTATGGCATTGTAATGGCTTGAATGAAAATGGCCTATAGGCTCATATGTTTGAATGCTTGAACCATAATTGGTGGAACTGTTTGGGAAGGACTATGAGAAGGGGCCTTGTTGAAGGAGGCTTGTCACTGGGCCATGTAACTTCAGAAACTATAATTTTATTTACATTTCCTGATCTATGAAGCTATGGATGTCCTAAATGGAATTACAGTGTCACATTTTCTCGCTCCTCCTTACAGGACATGTATTTTTTTTTTTCTTCTCTCTGCTGTTTGTTGCAGTGCTAATCACAGTAGTCATGTAATCAGTCTAGGTGTCTGCCCAGAAATGAATGGATACAGAAAATGTGGTGTATATAAGCAATGGAGTTTTACTCAGCTATAAAGGATGAGATTATGTTGTGTTAAGGAAAAAATATACAACTGGAGATCATAAATAAAATAAAGGCAAACTAGTTAGACTCAGAAAGACAAATACTGCATGTTTTATTTCATTAGTGGATACAAATTTTATCTAGCTACATAAACTCATTTTTATTAAAAATTAAATTATGTGTATGTGGGTTTGTGCCAATATGTAGGTATGTGCAAGTGAGGAAAGGTGCCTCTAGAGTCCAGAAGAGGATACTCTGATGGGAGCTACCTGGTGTGGATGCTAGGGATTGAGCTCAGGTCTTCTGCAAGAGAAGTGTGTACATGTTTTAAATGTATTTATTTATTTATTTATTTATTTATTTATTTATTTATTTATTTTACATCCTGGCAGCAGTTTCCCTTCTCTCCTCTCCTCCAGTCCCCCCCCCCCCCCCGCAACCCTCCGTCCTCTCCCCTGCTCCTACTCCTAAACCCACTCCTCCATTTCTGTTCAGGAAAAGACGGGTCTCCCATGGCTATGTATCATCAAAGTATGGCATATCAAGTTGCAGTAAGACTAAACACCTCCCCATGTATTAAGGTTGGTCAAGGTGACCCAGTATGAGGGATAGAGTCCTAAAAGCCAGTAAAAGAGTCAGAGATGGCCCTGCTCTCACAGTTAGGTGTCCCTCAAGAGGATTAAGTTACACAACTGTAACAAATATGCAGAGAGCCCATGTCGGTTTCATGAAGGCTCCCTGGTGGTCAGTTCTGTTTCTGTGAGCCCCCATGATCCCATGATCCCATGTTAGTTGATTCTGTGAATTTTTCATGATGTCTTTGACTCCTCTGCCCCCCACAACCCTGCCTCCCCCTCTTCTGTAGATTCCTTAAACTCTGCCTAATGTTTGGCTGTGGGTCTATATATGATTCCATCAGTTTTTCGATGGCACTTCTGTTGACAATTGGTCTAAGTACCAATATGGTCACAGGAGATGACCAGTTCAGCTAGGAGTCTAGGAGTCTTAGCTGGGGTTATCCTTGTGGATGGGCGATTCCCTTGAACCAGGTTTTTACCTGACCTCTGCCTTTCCCTGTCGTCTCAGTATTTTTTCCCCACCTGGTTGCTCATGTTCCCATCCCCATCTTCCTTCAGTTCCTCACAAAAGCTCTTCAATTTCCCCTTCCCAGGAAGATCTGGGTATGCCCCCATGTACCTTCCTTGTTACCTAGTCTCTCTGGGTCTGTGGATTGTAGCATAGTTATCCTTTATTTTACAACTAATATCTACTTATGAGTAGATATACACTATGTTTGCCTTTCTTAGTCTGTGTTACCTCACTCAGGATGATTTTTTTCCTAGTTCCATCCATTTGCCTCCAAATTCCCTGGTGTCCTTGCTTTTAACTGCTGAGTAATATTCCACTATCAATGTACACATTATCCATCCCTCGGTTGAGGGACAACTAGGCTGTTTCCAGGTTCTGAGTATTACAAATAAAGCTGCTATGAACATAGTTGAGCAAATGCCGTTGTGGTATGATTGAGCATCCTTTGGGTATATGCCCAAGAGTGGTATAGCTGGGTCTTGAGGTAGATTGAGTCTTAGTTTTCTGAGAAACTGCCACACTGACTTCCAAAATGGCCATATAAGTTTGCACTTCCAACAGCAGTAGAGGAATGTTCTTGTTCTGCATCCTCTCCAGCATGAGCTGTCACTTGTGTTTTTGATCTTAGCCATATTGGGGAAATAATCTCGAACACATTGGCACAGGAGGCAACTTCCTGAACAGAACACCAATAGCAGAGACACAAAGACTGACAATTAACAAATGGGACCTCATGAAATTGAAAGTTTTTGTGAGGCAAAGGATACCATCAATAGGACAAAATGGCAGCCTAAACAATGGGAAAAATTCTTCACCAACTCTGCACCTGACAGAGGGCTGATTTCAGAAGTATATAAAGAGCTCAAGAAACTAGATCTGAACAAACCAAATCATCCAATTGAAAATGGGGTACAGATCTAAACAGAGAATTCTCAATACAATAATCTCGAATGGCTGAGAAACACTTAAGGAGATTTTCAACATCCTTAGCCATTAGGGAAGTGCAAATCAGAACAACTCTGAGATTCCATCTTATACATGTCAGTATGTTCTCTTAACCACTGAGCCATCTCTCCAGCCACTGGGTGAGCATGCGCACACATGCACACACACACACACACACACACACACACACAATACACACGTGCACACACACGTGCACATACACGTGTCTTATACACACATCTATGTATTTTATACATACACACACATATCTAGTACATATATGCACATACAAAGAAGTAGAAGAGATAATGTCTGGGTACCAGAGGAAGAATGGAGATAGGGAAGGGAGATGATGGGGAGTTGATATGATTAAAGCATGGGATATACCTGGATGACATACCTTATGAAGAGCATCACTGTGTACAATGAATATGCCAAGAAATCGAAAAGACTGTGTTCTTATCCTTAAAGTTTTCAGCCAACATGTCAAAAGCAGTCATCTTTTTAGTCTCATTTCTATCATATATACAAGTATGTTACACATACATGTAACATGTAAGTTATACATAACATTAATTTACATTGACATTATGTGTTTTTCTGTATCCTTTTAGCATAATATATAGTGTCTAACATTCTCTCTAGACTGATGTTTTAAGGGCAGACACAATTACTAGCTATCTTCCTGAAAAAGCTTTTGCAGACAGAGTTCTGTACCCAAGTGTGTTCAGTACACCCTGCTGATTAAAATAACTAAAGAGTCACATTCTCATCCCCCAAATTACTGTTGATAATTTGAAGTGTCACCTCCAAGTCACAGTTTTGGAAGAAAATGGGCTTTTTTTTTCTCAACCCAGGAGAGTGCTTCTGTCCACCTCCAGGGAAGTGTTAATTACCTGCTGCCTTGCCTGTCTCCATCACCCCTTGAGAGATAACACCTCTCCTGGCTGGAAACCAAATGGACTGGCATTAAGCCTTGTTCAACTCTATAAAATTCAATAAAGGATAGGTGTTTTGTATATTTTTTGGATGTGGGCTTTGTTTTTGCATTGTGTGGTACGAAGCTCTTGTTTTATGATCCATCTTTCATCCCATCAGAGAAAACAAGGAGCACAGATTGGGTGTGTGCTTGGGGGATGGGGAAACACTTGGTTGTGTAGCCTGGCTGTGTTTCTATGTGCTTATAGTATCATTTTCTTGGGGTGGTGGGCTAAAAGCAAGGTCCCATCTAGGGCTTAAGAGGTGAGACCACAGCTATGAGCCATGTAGAAGCAAAGCTATTCTCTCTAGTAGAGAGAAGATTCAAACAAAACAAAACAAAACAAAAAACCAAACAGCAACAACAAAATAAAAACAACAACAACAACAAACCACCATTGCCTTTTCCCCAGGAAGCACATCTGCTTGTTTAAAAACTTCTTGTGGTTAAGTACAAAGACAGCACAGGGGAGGTGGCAGGGCATGAGCCCGCAGTGGCTTCTGGAGAGCCACCCAGGCCCCTGACTGGGGGGAAAGGAAAAGGTCTTCCAGCATGGTGGCACAGAACCTGAGATGGAAATGGGTGTTAATTGGCTTCTAATGCTCCATCAGTGTGCTTTAATACTTGTTCTAAACGTGAACACAACAAAGGAAGAACTCGTCTTTTAATGGTTAGGTGGCTTTCCGTCTTGAACTTTTCTGGGCTTCATGACAGTGGGAGACCATTTCCCTCATGCTGGGCAGTCTTGTCCTCCATCTGTGTCACAGTGAAAGGGACCACGGAGGGCTTGAGCGATCGATCAATGCCTTTAGCGGTGTACTCACTGTTCCCACAGAAGTGGTTCAAGGCGCTGACACAAACAATCTTTTTCATATCATGCGGATTTGCAGGTTTGGAGTCTGAAAAACCAATTTCCATCTCTAATCCTGTTTGATCCCATCTCATTAATCAGCCATGGCCTCCTTTTCACACTTGCTTTGGGACACCAAGAGAGACGGGTTATGAGCTGTTAATTAGCTATTAGGGACTGGGGCACTTCCAGAGGGTCATTATTCACACCGTTTGAGGCTAATACTTATTTAATTAGAACTGTTACTTTCCTCTCATAAATCCCTAGTTAAAACAAATTTAGCTCAAAATGTCTGCTCAGCTTAAAAGAGGTGAGTGGTTAATTCAAATTCTGCTGATTATCTTCTTTTTTTGTGACAAATGCTTGAACAAATGCCACAGTCCCATTAAGCCAAACAGAGTGAGATGAGGTGGCAGTGGGAGTGGGCTGTGTGTGTGTGTGTGTGTGGTGTGTGTTGCACACTCACATCTGGATAGTATTCAGGAGACCCCAGAACACACGGCTGTTGGCCGTCTCTCGCTCTCTCATATACTTTATTTTCAGGAAAGCTGTAGTAAGAATTCCTCTAGCTAATAGAGGAAGGGGGCATTCGTGAGGGTGGGAGAAGAGCAACTTCATCCTTATAGACATTTAGATGCTGCCTAGGAATGCTAGGACATGCTTATTTTAACTCAAACTAGGATCACATGCTTGGTCTCTACATTATCTCCCCTCCCATGCACGCGTGCACACACACACACACACACATACACACAGAGACACAGACACACACACATATATATATACACACACACATATACACATTCATACACATACACACATACACACACATACACACAGACACACACACACATACACACACACATACACACAGAGACACAGACACACATATATACACACACAAATATACACATACATACACACACATACACACAACCATACACACACACATACACACAGAGACACACACATACACAGACATACACACACACATATACACACACATACACACACAGATACACACACATACACACATACACACACACATACACACACACATACACACAGAGACACACACACACATATATACACACACATACATTTACACATACATACACATACACACACATGTACACACACATACACACACACATACACACAGAGACACACACACACATATATACACACACATACATTTACACATACATACACATACACACACATGTACACACACATATACACACACATACACACAGAGACACAGACACACATACATATACACACACATACATATACACATACACACACACACACACACACACACACACACCGTGATGATGATTTTGGGTTTCCACACAACACAGGATCACACAGTGGGCAGACATCACACACAGAAGCTGGGTTCCAAGAGGGAACATCCCAAGCTCCATGTGGATTTTGAAAATCTTTAAAGGTTCCCCCCCTCAAAGCTAGCCAATGTCATTATGTCACTTCCACTGCATTTGTTGCCCAAAATGGGCCACCAAACCAGCAGAGACTCAATAGAAAAGGGACTTAGTATGTGCTGTAAGTAGTCTCCCAATGACAAAGAATGTACTCATCAGATATATACCACATAGAGCCTACTATGTGCAAAACCTGCATTTTGTTTGCCGACTGACTGTGTGATGCCTCTAGACCATCATTCAAAGTGGGGAAAAAAATGATTGTATAGTCCTGTGGACTCAGAAAAGATGATAGATGCCAGCTCAGTTAAGGACAGCAAAAGAAATCTGTTCACACCATATGCAATGTATTTGCTTATGAGGCTGACTCTCCGGAGAAGTCCCTGCCTCGGGCCGGTGCACCCAGTCATTGCTGATGTCATTAGGTTACTGCTACACTCTTCTCATCTTTCTTCTGTGGCGTCTCCAGTATTGGCTTCATCTTTTTGGTTTGTTTGTTTCTTAAATTATTGATTTATTTTATAGCCCGATAGAAGTTTCCCTCCCTCCACTCCTCCCAGCCCCTCCCCTCTTCTTCTGCTCTGCCACCCCCCTATCAACTCCTTCTCTGTTCCTATGTAGAAAAGGACAGGCCTCCCATGAATGTCAACAACATATGTCATATCAAGTTACAGAAAGACTAAGCACCTGTCCCCTTGTATTAAGGCTGGGCAAGGCAACCCAGTATGAGGAGTAGGGTCCCAAAAGCCAGTAAAAGAACTAGAGACTGCCCCTGCTCCCACTGTTAGGAGACCCACAGAAAGACCAAACTACACAACTCTCACATATATGCAGAAGGCCTATGTTAGTCCCATGCAGGCACCCTGGTTGTTGGTACAGACTCTGTGAGCTCCTGAGCCAGGTTAGTTGATTCTGTAGGTTTTCTTGTGATGTCCTTGAGCCCTCTGGCCCCTACAACCCTTTCTCCCTCTCTTCTGCAGGAGTTCCAGAACTCCACCTGATGTGGGTCTCTGTACTTCTTCCCATTAGTTTCTGGGTGTTCATCTTAAGTATGGCTCCTCTTCTCAAGGCTGGAGGGCTATCAGTAGTCATTGTGATCTTGCCTTTTCATCATGCATGATCAACAAGGATAGGCCCATCATCTGTGTCTGTCTGTCTGTCTGCCTGCCTGCCTGCCTGTCTGTCTCTGTCTTTCTCTTTCCTCTTAGAATTTTGAGAAAGGATCTTTTATGTAGCCCAGGTCTCTTCAGCCTCCCAAGTGCTGAGATTACAGCCATGTACCACTATATCCATATGCTCCCTTATGGATCTTTCTTAAAACAAACAAACAAACAAAAAACACACACATTTACTTTTTCTGAACCAATAACTTCCAAGAAGTCTCTGAGAGACATGGGCAATACAGAACACACACACACACACAAACACACACACACACACAAACACACACAAAATTTTATGAGTAGGAAGATAGTAATACTTTATTGTAATGCCTTAAAAACAAATCCACAGTGTCAATTTATTTTTCTAAAAGAGAAATAAAAATGCTTCTGAATTGAAGCCCCAGCAAAGGGACAACTGAATACAGAGCAGAGCCACACCTGGTGAGAATAACAGAGTCCTCTTGGAGGCTCGTCTGTCTCCATGAAGCCAGGATGGCAGCATGTGAGGCTACTGATCCGGAGGATGGAATATGCCGGGCTCCATCCAATACCAATATCTCAGCTCTGAAAACACTCCTGCAGGTACTATTCTACAGACTGGGTGGGTTATATTTAGGAATATATATGCATTTATGTATATGCATGTAACAACAATTAATGCAAAAAAAAAAAAAAAAAGCGGCCGTGAATTTGAAAGAGAACAAGGAGGGGTATATGGAAGGGTTTGAAGTGAGAAACAAGACGGGGAAAATGATATAATTATATTTTAATCACAAAAGTGAAAAGAAATAAGAAGGTGACAAGCAAAATGCTCATAGAAATGAGACCTTGTCTCAGGGCCTAAACGCACGAGGATGTAGGAATTTCCCATCAGAGGTGAGATGTTTCTGAAGTACCAGAGCAGAGTGGCTGTGGCGTGTGTGGCAGGAATAAAGCTGACAGCCTAGGACATCAGTTTTCATAGCTAGAGTCTTCAGGGAAGCAGGGTAGTGACGAGGCCAGTGTGTGTGTGTGTGTGGGGGGGGCAGATTCTTGTGTGTGTTTCCTTTCTCATAGCATGTTTTCAGAAGTGCACTATGGCTATGAAGAAGACCAGACAGGTCTGCGGGGAAGTGTTGAGGTGAGAGGGCCACTGCCTAGTACATGTGATCACTGGGGAGCAGGTTTGGAGACAGCTGGCCCACCTACGTGCTTTTGCCTGATGGCATATGGGGCCATGAGTTGATGGCCTCACCCCCTCTACACATCCCACTTCTGAGTCACCACCAGCCAGCTCTGAGCCCAGCCACCCAACCAGAGGGATGACAGCTCAAGTTCTCCTTGACTCTTACTTTTCTCCCCTACAACCAAAGCATTTTCTTTCCCTCCCGGCAACCCCACAGAAACAAAACAAAAAACGAAGACAAAGACAAAAGCCAAGGGAAACTGGCATGGACTTTATATTAGATACATTTGTATAACAACTACAGTGAGAAATTCTCAGGGAGGGGAAGTCAGTCTCCAGGCATGATTTGATCTAGATTTTCCTCGTGTTTGTTACCCTAGTCTTGTACCAGTGCACCTGATACCCTGTGAGAGGTAAATTTATTGGGTAGTGTGTTCCTCAAAGGTGGAAAAATGACTACCAGATGTCTCAAACTGCAGTTAAGAACTACAAAACACCCTGAAAAAAATTTCTCTAACTTTGTAGCCCACGAGATTTAGACCGAGCATTTAAGAGTCAATCCTCCTAATGTCAAATGGTTGGGGCCCTTTGTGCTGGGTTCTGGGAAACTGACAGTGCAGTGGCTGCTATAACCCGACTGAATTGCAGCAAAAGAGAAAGGAACCTTGGTTACTAGGCTTTGGTACCACTGGCGATGCTCTCACAGTGTCTCTTCCACCCATCATTCAAGGTGGGTGTTTCCATCTCAAGTAATAGATGAGAACAGCTAAGATTTATGTCAGGCAGGAACTGACCAAGTCAATTCCTCTCCCTCCCTCCCTCTCTCCCTCTCTCTCTCTCTCTCTCTCTCTCTCTCTCTCTCTCTCTCTCTCTGTCTCTCTGTCTCTCTCTCTCTGTGTATGTGTGTGTGTGTGTGTGTGTGTGTTATACAACAATACATCACAGTACTAAAGGTGTGGGTGTAATGATTTCACTAGACCCAAGATAAATGATGAATGGGTATTTTATTGGGGAACACTTACACAGAACAATAAAGAATCGCTACAGTGTTTTCTCTGCCCTTCGGATAGGAGACCCAAGAGAAAAGAGAGCATATGAGAGAGACAATGCCTCACACTTCCATCCCACACCTGAAGCCACGCCCAAAGGGGGTGTGGCCACTTTTACAGGTTCACAGGCAAGATGCCACTACACAGTACCCTTTAAAATTCACACTTAGCGCCTTCAGTAAAATAAGTCAATCATAAACTAGGAACTGAGGGTTTTTGCCTATGCTCTGTCCCTCACAAATAGCAAGGAACTGCGTGAATGCAATTTCCTGTCTCTGGATGGATGGGCGAGCTAAATGGTATCCTCAAGTGTCAATGTTAGCTCACCTATTTTGCATACCCTACCTGATGTTCACTTAGCTTTCTCCTGATCATCAGTTCTACTGAAGGGATGTAGCTTAGGCAGAATCTCACATATCGCGGGTGCAGGGAGAGCCTCTTTAGACTTTCCTCGGCTGGGAGGTCCTCCATCTGTCCAGCATCCTTGGAAACAGCCATTGGAGGTGCACTTTCTCATCAAAAAAAAAAAAAAAAAAAAAAAAAAAAAAATCTGCAACAAGAATTTCTTGTTGTGTTTTTCCTAAAGATCATGTGTAAAATATTCATAAGTTTAAAACAAAAGGGTGTGGATTCTTTGGAATTGAGGTATGAAACATTCCATGGATCCCAGGAACAACTTTGTCTTCTGCAAAAGACAATATAAAAATGGAGTCACACTGCTGTTTACAGTGTGTGAGAGGTAAAGTCCCAGTGAGGCAGGTGACAGAGACTCATTGGTGGGCTTCTCAGAGATGATGGGTCTTGATATTTTTGTAAGAAGGGGAAGTTGTAGGCATGGCATGGACATTTGGGATTTTTTTTGTTTTGTTTTTAGATGGATTGAAGTTCAAAGGTATTTGGAGGTGAGGGAATGTGAAGGATATGAACTATATAGATAGGGAAGACATTGTTACATTGGGGTTTATGATGCTGGTAGGCCAACTTGAGGTCTGGTTTATGGTCAACTTATTTCTTGTGCTTTTGGTTTTCTTCTGAGGTCATTTGCTTTGGGTGGAGCCTGAATCGAGGTATCTAAGTCCAGTTGGCATTTTCTTTTCTTTTGACAAAGGGTTTTTGTAACAATCCTGGCTGTCCTAAAACTTTCTCTGTAGATCTGCCTGCCTCTGCCTCCCGAATGCTGGGATTAGAGGTCAGTTATCATTTTCTCAATGATTGATGAAGGGTTCTACCCACTATGGACACCCTCTGGGTAGGTGGTTCTAAGTGGCATAAGGAAGCAAACTGAGCAAACCATGAGGTGTAAGCCAGTAAGCGTCACTCCTCCATGGCTCAGCTTTGGTTTTTGCTTCCAGGTTCCTGCCACTACTTTCCCTGGATGGTGCACTACAAGCTATAAGATGAAATAAACCTCATCTTCTCCCAGTTGCTTTTGATCATGGTGTTTTATCACAGCAATAGACACAAGCCATAGGATTTAACCTATGCCAATGAAAAACTGAGCAAAACAAAGTTTTGGTAACAGAAGGCATAAAGTTGGTTCTCTGGAGAGGAGGAAGGAAGAAATGACTAGAAAAGGTTTGGAGGATTCCTGGAATGATGGTAATGTTTCTTCCTTTGTTCATGATTAGGGTACATGGCAGGGGGGGGGTCGGGTCTTCTTCTCAAAGTTCACCACTAATTTGTGTATTTCACTGGTTAAAGAAAACTCAGATGTTTTCCATATAGTAAATCACCTTTGTTTCTTCAAAATATCATTAAAAAATTCATTCAGCTTAAGGTATTTGTTTAAAAACAACCATAAGTTCCACAAGTGTCTATTAGGAGCATATGTCCATTTTCCATTGTTAATTAACCAAGTGTGCATTAATTTGGTTCCTCCATCACATTTCTGTGCTTTTGCATTGATGATGGAAACCAAAGTCAAAATCTCAACCACAAGTTGACATGTTAATACCACTTTTTTCATAAGAAGAATTTCTCTATAATGTTTAATTGAAGATCACCATTATAAAGTAATCAGAAAAATATCTTTTCTAGGATGAGCTTTGACCCCATGTCCAGGAAACTGGAGGAAACAGCACCCACCCCTCCAGTGGTTGTTAAATAGACAACAAGGAAGGACACAGGAGTCTCTCCAGAGAGTTTACTGTAAATGGCAGGTGTTTACTGAGAACAAACATCCCAAGACTTTCTTCTAATACATTTGACTCAAAACCTGAAGACTGATTTTACCACCAAAGTTTCAAGGCACTAATGTTTTTGAGAAGATCAGAAAGAATTCTTTATAGTCAGTAACCGGAGCTGTTTTCAAAGGGAGTGATGTATGGGAACCTTACATACTAGTTTCTTAATCTTTTGAAATTAAACCTCAAAGAAAAAGAGGTCACTAAAGAATTGCATAGCATGAGGGGGAAAGGCTGTGTATCTTTAGACTTTGATGAAAGGGCTTAAAAATATGTCAGTAAAAATAGGACTACCATATGACCCAACTATACCACTCCTGGGTATGTATCCAAAGGACTTGTAATCCCTCCACAGGGATACTAGAACATCTGTATTTATTGCTACACTTTTTTGTAATAGGCAGGAAATAGGTAGAACCAGCATCATAAATGAATGATAAAAATATGGTAAGTATGTACAATGACATTTTATTCAGCCATAAAGAAAAATTGACATTTTCAAGAAAATGGTTGGAATAAGGAATTATAATTTTAAGAAACATATTTTAGCTTTAGAAAATACTACATTTTCTCTTATATGTAGATCCTAGATATTAGTGTGTGTGAGAGAGAGAGAGAAAGAGAGAGAGGAGAAAGAGAGCCTAGCAAGCCCAAGGTTCTGAGTTCAACACCCAGCATATACACAGCACACAACACAAACACACATATACACAAAAACTGTGTGCCAAGTGTGTAAAAGCCCTAAGCACCGAGCTGAGCCTATGGGATTTTCATTTTATTATCTTAGAGGATGAATTTTTATCCTCCTGTCAATTGTGCTTCCATTTTCAACTAACAACTATAACCCTTGCTATTTTCCTAAAGAGTGTTACTATTTGGTTAAGGATACCCGTTCTATTGTGGGAATCTTAACTATAAATCTGATTTATGGAGCTCCTTTGTTGAAGTTTGAAGTAGACCTTAAAGCTGTGATAGGTAGGAAAGAAGGTGCTGGTTTTGCTATAACCCTTTGAAGTGACTAGACAACCAGGGTGAAAGGTATATATGAAAATTCTTTCTGTGGTTCTTCTGGAGTCCTGCCTTTCCCTGGCCAGAACCCGTGTCTGCTAGAACAAGCAGACGCTTTGCCCTGCTCTCCTGTGCTTACTCTCCTAGGAAATATAAGGGATGGGCTAACCTCACCAGCCTTGCTTCCCTTCCAGTCTCCCTGAGGCAGATCTGGAAGTGCAGCTTGCTGTTTTCTTCAGCCCTCCTAAGCCTGTCCTTCCGGGCACAGACTCTCACACAAGACTCTCATCATAGACTGAGTGCTGAGAGACAAAAAGATTGCCTGGAAAGCTGACTGTAGTTGGGTCTTTAAAATCTATTTCGTCATTTCATGTTTGAACTGGAAAACATAATCTATTGTTAATGTAAACTATTTTCAGTTAATTTACTTGCATATATGTGGTGTGCATGTGTGTGTGTTTGTGTAGGTCAGATGACAACTTGTAGTAGTCGATTCTCTCCTGCTATTTGGCTTTTTGGTCTTTTGTCATTAAGTCTAATTAATTAATTAATTTTAATTTTAAAGTCATTAACAACAGGCCATGTATTGCTATTGCCATTTTGACACCAATCAATCTTCTACCTTCAGTATAAGTCCCTTTTCTCCTCCATTCTCACATTCTTCATTTGTGACTAAGTGGTTTTTCTTCCCCTGAGATCGTGTTTTTTTTTGAGTCTTCACTATTTTGGTGTATCTATTTTAGAGTTGCTTTATCGCTACCATGAGACTTACAAAAATAATATTTTGATTGTAATGAGCTGGTGATCATAAAGATTAGAAAAGAAACAAGAAGAAAGGTCAAGTCTTGCATCCATTTGCTCTCCACAGTTTGAATTTGAATTATTCTTCTTGAGTGAAGGTCTCACCAAGCTTGCCCAGAACTCATAATTCTTCCTCCATAGCCTCCCAAGGAGCTGGGACTACAGGAATGCACCACTAACCCTGACTGCTCTTGAAAGCTGCCCCTGGGCTTCCACACATTTGCTTCATCCCTCTTTGCTCCTTTTCACCTTCCTTTCCGGACCTTGTGTTTTCTTATTACCTGTCCTCAAGCTTTTCCTTCCTGTTGCTTGATTTATTATGCATTTGATGTTATTGTGTTTATTTCTTAGTCTACTTTGCTTGAGTATTTCTGATTTGCTTTTCAAAAAAATCAAGTTTCTCTCTTCGTTAAATTTTTGCAGCGTAAGATTGTTCCTGACTTGGATTTTGCTATGTAGACCAGGCTGACCTTGAACTCACAGAGCTCTGTCTGTCTCTGACTCCCATATGCTGAGAGGCATGGCCCCCTCCTCCTCTTCCCACCCTGGTTTTTGTTTCATAAAGCATATTAAGTAGTTGCCCACCAGAGAGTTTGCAAATACCCCTTATTATATCCCGTTGGTTTCTGATGCTTTCTTTTGCTGGACAGGGTAGGTCATACTTCCTAAATGTTCTTGGTGATTGTTGACATGCAATGTCATCTGAAAGCTGATAGATTTGGCTTTGCTCTAGTCTTCACAATCTGGTCTTTCTTGTTTCTATTTTTCCAAAAATTCTAAGCAAGACACCCGTTTGTCCCCAAATATCTGCACACTTCTACTACAGTACAAGGTACACAAGCCCAGGTTTGTCATCAGATCACTGCTGGTGTGTTGTTGCTGTTTCAGCACTAGAGGGCGCCCAGGTCCTAGTCTGGGGGGAGATTCTGTTGGTATCATCTACTTGCTCTGGCCCAGATACGTCCATTGTTAAATTGGACCACTCCAGCAGGGTTCCAGACATGGACCTGAGCCCACTTCGGAGTGGCTGGAGTCTTACTTCTCACCATGTGTCCATGCTTGGGACAGGAGCTGTAGAGGTTGCCCAGGTGATATGAAGCTTGAGTTACTTCTGCTGAATATCAGCTGCAGGGAGATAGGCTCAGGGAAAGAGGCCTTTAGCCTCTCTAATTGGGCCTGTCTGTTCAAACTTGGAGGAGGAAGGTAGAGGTGGTCCTTTGGCTACCTGGCCAAGGAGATCAGAGGCCCAGTCTACATGTTCTGCCTAGAAACAGAGCTCTAATGTCCTGTCTGTCACTTGGTTGGTATGTGGCAAGCCTGGTGGAGAGTTTAGTCGAAAGGTTGAACTTAACTCTCTTTCAGTTTGACAGGCAGGCAGGCAGGCAGCATGTCTTTCCCCCCACTGCACGGCTTGCTGTTGCAGGTGGGTGAGGCTTCCTTCCTGCCTTCTTCAAGATGTTTTTTTCTGATTTTCATACTGAAACCGGGTGTTGCAGATGTTTGCATGGCTTCCTTCGTTGCTGTGAAAATGGTGTGAGATGTGGATGCCTGTTTGAATTGGAGTCTGTGTGGGGAAGAGATCCCTAAGCAAATTTTCAGCTGGCTGTCATTCCCCACATCCTCTACTTCGATATTCTTTTTCTTTTATTAATGTTTTCCTTGATAATTTCACATGCGTGCATGCACGCAGGCGCACGCATGCGCACGCGCGCGCGCACACACACACACATATACACACACAGGAGCTATTTCCATTACTGTCTCCCTCATCCTCTTATCTCCTAGCAAGGTGTCTGGTGCATGATGTCTTTTGATGCCATCTGTTGGCAGTACACACATATTACAGGAACACTTTGTTTGCATAAAGGTACCTTTTTAAAGTATGCATTTAATTTTGAAAAATACAAATGCTAAAATATCTCATCTTCTTCATTTTTTTAATTCCATAAAGTCACAATAGAAAGCTTCATAAAACTGTAAAATAGTATGCCAGAGGAATTTTAGGTTTCATATATTTCAGAGGTTGGCACCGATCGGGAATGGGATACAATTTTCTTCAATCTTTTTCACACCACTTGATGATTTTGGTGCAAGAACCTGAGACTTTTTCTTTTATATTTTGTGGTATTTCCCATCGTTCTCAGAGCATGAGCGTGAAGGACAGTTGGTATGGAGAAGGTCAGAAGGCAGCAGATCTTCCCTGTGGGAAAAGCCTTGGGCATTTGCAATGACTCCATTGAGCTTCATGGAAACCTGCAATAAAAACTGTTTTGTAACATATGTGAGTCTTGTGACCTTTTTTTTCTTGACCAGAGATTTGGATATATCTTACTCCTGGTTCATTTCATTGTGTTCTGTGTTTACATACAAGAATCCTGAATTTGGTTTCCTTGGCAAATACTGCAACTCAGGGCTCAAGTCACCCATTGAATCCTTAGAGCTTGAAGTCACGTTGTCCCAGGCCTACTATGTGCAGCCATGCAGGCTTGCCTCCTCACAGTCATGCTCATGGCCGGTACATATCCACACACATTACTTTTCACAATCAGTACACACTTTCAGATAGTCTTCCTTTTATTCTAAGTCTTTATTAACTTTGGAGAGATGATGCACCTTTTTATTTCGAATGAAATAGATCAACATGATGGAACAAAATGATAAAGAACACTTATTTCTAAACTGTACAGTGACAAGGGCCAGGAAGACTTTAATCCACCTTGGGGAGTGTGAGTGAGTGTGTGGAGAAATGGGACCCGGACAGAAATGGGAAACGTGTTTCAAAGTTTCAGCAGATAGGCCCCTGGGAGTGAGATGGTCTGGCTGACACATAGTGGCTGCCCTAGTGGCTGTGGCTTTACTGGTCCAGGTGCCTCCAGTAGCTGCCCTGTGGATTCTGGGTCCATCCCTGTTAAGCCCTTATCCAGTTAGGCTAATGAAAGAGATGCTGAAGTGCCTTGGGGCCTCAGAATTGATAGGAGACAAGTGAATTGAAACGACACACCCATAAATTCTAAATTGTTTGCAAAATAAACCAGTTGACTTCTGGTGAGCCTTAGTCTTGGCCTACTTGTCCCCTCCTCCAGGAAACAGGAAACAGATAAATCTCGTGGCCATTTTTCTTCTAACACGTTGTTTCTTTAAGATTGGGTTCAAGTGGCTTTTGTCAAAGCTGAACACATTCTAGGTAGAGAGCTACGTTGGCTAAAGCATTATCTGAGGCTTCTGAGAAGAGCCAGGCCTGGCTCTGACTGCTGACTGTGTCAGATGGTAGCTAACGACCCTTGGGGCAGATGAGAGATTGTGAAGAGCACTGCTTGATTGAAGGTAGTGGAGGGAGGCAGGGAAAATTGGAGAAGGGTAATGGAAGGAGTGCATTAGTGAGGTTTCTGCACAGGCACCCTTTACTCAGAGATTCCTGTAAGTGGTCCCTTGCTGGGCAGAATCCATTATCTCCCTGGGATACCCCATTATGGCTTAGTGGGGTGGAAACCATGGTGCTGTGTTCTTGACACTGGGAGGAGCATCCTAAGGAAAGCATTTCCCAGAAAATCAGGGGGGAAATAGAACTTAGTTATGCAGTAGGAATACGTTCGGATACACAGACATCTGCCTGCAGAGATTGCTTTGTTGATGAGGACTGATGACGGAATGGTATGGCTTTGCTTGGTGGTGGAAAAATATGTACAAATATGTGTACATTGGAAACAGCATTTCTAAAAATAATAGAAAACTCTACACGAGGGACTTTTGAGAATTGGGAAGGGAAGGGTTATTTTATTTGTTTGTTTGTTGGTTGGTTTATTTGAGACAAGACCTCATGGGACCTAGGTTGATCTCATGGAACCCAACTCACTCTGTAGTGGAGGATAAGCTTGACTTCCTGATCCTCCTGCCTTCATTTTCTGAGAGCTGAGATCACAAGTGTGTGCCTGCCATTGGGCCTGGCTTGCATTTTTAATTATTTACAATTTTGATTTGTTGCCTGCTACAACTGCATCTGAAATGGTCTAAGTACTTCTATGCAGCCTAACCTTCAGCTTTTGTGGCAAGCACACAACTAAAGTATTGCTATGCTCCCCCATTAACAGGAGAAATGGGCCTGGGAATGTTCTAGAATATACCCAAGGTCACAAAAGTAGGAAGGGTAGGAACAGGCCTCCTCTGCACAGTTCTGGCTGTCCCAACAGGTTTGCATGAACGTTATAGATCACTCTTGCTTCCAGTGATCTGTGTTACTGAACAACATGCTTTTGTTTAAGTCTCTATTGCCTCATTTTTTTCTGGCTTCTCTAGTGATCTGTTTGCAAATTGTGGTGAACTTCATCAGCATGGACTCATTGCTCTATGGTGGAAGACCCCTCCCAGGAGGTTTATATAGTGTGTCATCTTTCCCGAGATGCTCACTTCTCCCACCAGCCTTCCTCCTGCAATCTTCCTTTTTTGGCCCTATCCTAAACACATCAGAACCATGAGCTCAGAGGAGCCCAGAGAGGACAGCTAAGGGGCCCCAAGCCACTCTTTCCTGTGAGAAAATTCTTAGAATTCTTCAAAGGGTTTACCCAGTGTCACAAGTATCATCGAGGTGTGCAAGCACAAAACCAGAGTGTGCCTCCTCCAGTGGAGTGCTTTAGATGTATTTAAACTGGCTACTCTGCTGCTGAAGAGAACTATTTTACTCTAACACTGACAAGGAAAACACAATGGTCAAGTTAGATGACTACAATGGGGAAAGCCGGCTTCATCCTAAGGGTTTTTTTTTTTTTTTTTTTAAATATTGCTGTATAAATAAGTATTTGTGCCCAGAATCATGGAAGAGGGCAGGAGTGCCAAGGCAGCTCAGCTGAGGGGGAGGGAGTGAGGCTCAGAGGTCTTCTGTATTTTAGCACAAGGAAGATATGTCCTCACTGGAGACAAATACAGAACGAGAGTTCAGGGCCAGAACTTGCAAAACTAGGGTACAAGGTTTGCTACTAGCAGCTATGTTCCTAAGCATATCACCTGGCCTACAGTCTCAGTGTTTCTATTCATACATTGCAGTCAGTATGTCAGTAGCCTTTCCCATTGAGTTTTTTTTTTTCAATTAGTGAAAATTATCAAATGTAGAAATTAGAAATATTATAGTCAAAGATCTAAGTAAGAATTGGAATGAAGAGTCCCTTCTCCCTCCCCTTCTCTCTTCCTAGCTTTGCCCCCCTCTTCCCTCTCTCTTCCTCTCCTTCTCTCTCTATTCACAGGCTGCCATGGAGTGAGCAGCTCCGCCCTCTGGCAACCCTCTTCCAGGATGTGAGTCACTGCCAGTCCACAGACTGAAAGGTCTAAACCATGAGCGCAGACCAACCGTGCCTTCTGTTAAGTTGTTTCTGACTTCTGTTGGGTAACTGTAAAAGTCCATCATAGAAAACTGGCACCAGAGAAGTGGGGTCATTACCGTGACAACTGGTAATGGTTGTGGGAAGGAGTGAGTTTGGGTAAGCAGGCTGGAGGAAGCCCAGGAGTCAGCAAGAAGTTCCTATTGGGGTCCCTGGTGAGAGCGCAGATGGCCAGATGCCAACTGAATGAAGGCAGTGGAGTGTGCCCATGAGATTTCAGACGGGAATGGAATTCAAGCCCTCTCCAAGTGCTCTTGACCACTGAGCTATCCTCTAGCCCTGTAGAGTTCTCACCCAAGTACACCCTTCACTGGTCTGTCCAGGTTCCTTTACTCGGGAGGCTTTAATTCTTCCTGTTTGTCCTGAAGCTGGACAGTGGATGCTTATTTCCTCCTGATCTCCACTACGACACTTGCCTAGGTTATTGCAAACCATGTACACTTTGGTTCCTTCATCTCTAAATCAGAATAACCATTCCAGTGTCATGGCTGGAGATTTTGGGGAGGAGACAGGAACAATTGTCACCTGGACATGACTGCTGTTTGGACTCCAATGGGAAGCCACTGGATGAAGGTGTGTGTGTGTGTGTGTGTGTGTGTGTGTGTGTGTGTGTATTGTAGACAAGGCCAGGATAGGGCTCTTTAAATGCAATCATTCTCCTGGTGGTAGGACCTGTGAATGTTTCTCATGTGATTTCCACATCAGCCGCCAGAGGATGAGAGAAGCCAGAGCTTATGTATCATTTGGCATGGACCTCCATGCACAGAGCATAGACGGTGCTGACAGCCATTTTAATTGAGTTCTCTTTCACCAAGGTTATTATGAGGCTTTATGCTTAATTTCTTGTGTCCTCGTTAACTTGGGAGTCTCTTCTTCGGTGTCATTACCTTAAAATGGACATGTTAATAATATGACCCCACACCCCTCTGCTCAGAGCTAACAGGGAAAAAAGTCTTATGGAAAGCCCCACCCAGAAGGAACCAGTTGTTCTAGTTGGATCTTGTGTGAGTCCATGCAAATCTCATAGGGCTGGGCCTAGTAATACTGGGCAAATGTTCGAGCATTTGCAGAACAAGTATGTTGAGTCTTGCTCCCCTGCAGATCAGGAAAACCACAGCCAGCTGAAGGTTGGGCATCCACCTTGGTGACTTGAGCTTCCAAGACTTTCCCCACTATGATCGTTTTTGCTAGAGATAGTTTTACATGACCCTGAGTATATAGATATATGAAAGGATTATGCAAATCAAACTTTTATTGGTAACACACAAAATAAAGAAGTGTCATTTTAAAACAAGTCTTTTGTAAATGTATAATGTACACTTACTAAGGATGCAAGCAAGTTTGCACACTAACGAATCATGCCTTTTTGTTTCTGTATAACTGACTATTTTGTTCTGAAGGACATATAATCTTCAAGGTTTTCAGAGTTGACTGATAATTTCATTTTTAACTGTTAATCCTTAGAATACCACTTTGTGTAAATTCATATCAATAATAGCAGAAGTATGCTTAGGGAAAATTCATAAGGTTTTGAACAGACTATCCTAATCCCAAGACAAAATCCATTTAACAATGTTGTATGAAATCCAGATCAACCACTCAATCAGTAATTTATAAAAAAAAAATCAAACATTTGAACATGGTACAGTACAAAGATACACTAACTTGCTACAGGTAACCTGACAAATGATAGCAGGGAAATACTGTGTCTTTGCTTTCTGTCATCAAACCATTCTGTTTCTATAAGAGCAGAGGTCTTAGTATAAACATTGCAGGTGGTAATATAGAATAGCCTGGAATCTGAGCGGAAGTATTCAGCGACATTTATTAGTGTTCTTAGTGTGATGGCAGACACTGAGCAAAGTCTGCATATTGTGTGTTCAAAATGAAGCCTGTAGCAAAACCACAGAGTGTTAACATGTCAAACCCATCACATGCTAGATATTGAGTTGTTTTGGATGTGTTGTACATTTTGAAACCTTTCACTGTTGTCTATTTTTTTTCTAAACCACCTGTAGTCCCCCAGCCCCCTATGGGGTCAAAGCCCTCAATTTAAGGTGCTGGTGTGTAATGAGTATGGTTTTTTCTCCCGCCGCCTGGTCTTGTCCTGCCGCCACGCCAGTCCCAAATAATGTACAGAGACTCTGTATTTGATATTATGTTGTTGGCCAGGTGCTAGTTTCTTATTGGCTAGCTCTGTCTTAATTATTAACCCATTTCTATGTATTTCCACGTGGTCTTACCAGAGAGAGGCGGCTGGCGATTATGCCTTTTCCAGACTCTCCATCTTAACTCCTGCTTACTACTTCCTCTTTCCTCCTTGTCTCCTAGTCCCTCCTATCTTCATTTCCCATTGGCCAACAGTGCTTTATTCATTAACCAGTATGAGAAACATATATACATAATGGCATCTCCCATCACTGGTGCGTAGCCCAAGAGCAGGAGTTTTCCTTCCTCCATGGCTTCCTGGCTCTGGGAGAGGGATTTGTGGGAGAAAAAGGATTTTTTAATGGAAATAGGATGGAACATTTACACATCCCATTCCATTTTTTGCCTCAGGCAGGTGTTCTGCCAGCCTTCCAGATATATGAATTCACTTGTGAAGAGGAGCCCTGAGTCATGTCTGTTTTCGAGAGATGCGCCAAGTAGGAATGAAGACACTGGTCCTTGTATTAATGAAACCCTTTCAGTGACCTGTAATTGGTCTGGCTCATGTATACTGGCAAAATAAGTGAGATCTGTAACTTCGAATATGCACATGTATGTATTTAGGGAGCCAGCGTGGCTTCAGTTGGAAAGCATAGTCCTCAACCAAAGCCGTGGTGGTTCCTCTGTCTCCTATATGACTCATTACCTTACCAGAAGTTCCCTCAGTTCTTACAGCACTGGGGTTGAACCTGGGGCCTTGTGCATTCTTAGCACGTAAGCTATCACTGAGCTATCCACCCAGCTCAAGTCTACTTTTTAATTTCCCTCTTCTGGAGCTGCTAATACTTCATCTGGGGCAGTGCTTCTCAACTTTCCTAAGGCTGTGACCCTATGATACTGTTACTCACCTTGTGGTGGTGCCAACCATAAAATTATTACTACTTCATAACTGTTATGAGTTGTAGTGTAAATATCTCTGTTTTTCAATGGTCATAGGTGGCCCCGTGAAAAGGCTTCTTTGACCACAAAGGGGTCCTAACCTGCAGGTTGAGAACTGTTCTAGGGGCACCCTGTGAAGGCAAATCTTGAAAGAAAGAAAACAATAAGGGCAGGTGGTAGAAAGCAGGGTCAGGCCTTTAGGCTGCAAAGAGGAAGGAAGAGAAAGGAAGTCTTCCTTCCAGAAACAGCTACAGTTCTAGACGCCAGGGAAGCCAGTGTTGATTCCAAGTACATTCTCATCGGCACATTTTCCTGCATTCATAGCCATGACCAGTTGAAGGTCCTTGAGGAGAGAAAGTCTGCAGCTTGCTTCAAAATCTGTACTGTGTGTGCTCTAAATGGTAGCCATCCTTGAAGGAGGTGTCCCCTGCCGGACTTAACATGTTATGTTATTCAATGAGGCAAGTCAAATCTCAGAACAACCCTCGATATGGTCTAGAGCCTTCTAAAAATAAAGGTTGGGTGCTGGGGAGACCTATTCCAGGCTAGACGTAGCCTAGGGTGGCTGGGGGTAGAGGGATGACAGAGGTGGGTACTGAGGCTTAGGATAGTGATGACATGGACCTGGAGGGAAAGACAGTTGTCATCAGTGTAAAAGAAGGTGAAACTTCTTCTCCAGGAAGCACAGGGCTTCAAAGCAAGGACACCACCAGGATACACATGAGGACACCAGTTGAAAAAAATAGGGCAGAAAACCCAAATTTGGCAGCAGTGTGGAATGGTCTCGACGGGTAAGTTTTGCACTTTGGTACTCGCAGACCCAGTACTGAGGAAGTGGCTACGGTAGATTGTAGATTTCCATCACACAGTGATGTTTGTAATCAACAATGTGTAAAAGTGTATTTTACTTATGTGGAACAGGAATAAGGAAAAAAAGTATCAAATGTCACCTAGATGTATTCTTCCGTAAGGAATAGCAGAAAACCATTGCAGATCCTAACACACTACCCGCCTCCCGAAGTCGCTCTCAGCAGGCTCGGTACTCCTTCACAGCATATGCCTCTATATTACTATGTTTTGTGTGTGTTGAAGTTCTTTTTTGCGTGATGAAACTTCGCACGGTACATTAACTTAAAGCAGACAAGAGAAAGAAAGACAATCTGTACTGAACTACCTGTTCCGTTGTTGTTAGTAACACTCTTGAGCGCCACCTTCGGGTAGATCCTGGATACTGCTCCAGTAACTAAGGTCCTCAGGCTTGGATGCAAGCTAAAAACTTTCAGCCAACTTCTCAACTGTTTCGTCTGAGTTATTGGCACAGTGCAAGAAATAGAAATATTTCTAGAGACTTGTTTTCATGGCATATCTTATTAGTTTGTGATGGCCAAATGATAATTACTTTCCTCATGCTTAATTCGGAGATCTTATGTGGAAACTTACTGGCCAGAAGACTAAATTCAGTTCAAAGCGTGGTTTGAGTCATTAGTCACTGAGGTTGCTGCAAAGATGAGCAAAATTACTAGACGCTTTTTATCTAAATATAAGACCAAACAGAATTCAGCTATTATTTTTAAAATCACCCGAACTTCTAACCTAGTCTTTCTCCCCTATTCTTTTATTTCTTTTTATACTGGCAATTCCCTGTTGATGATGAACTGCATTTTTAGGAGAGGATTTTGAAGACATAAAAAATAAACAATAATCAAAACCCCAATCTATAACAGGCTTAAGAAGCTTCTGCCCCTGTCTACAGGGTGCTGTGGATAGAGCCCAAGGGCTGCACACATGTCGGCTAGAGGTCTGCACTGAGTTAAGCCAGCAGTGCCAAAGCACACGGTTTAATAGTGGAAACAGGGCTGGACACTTGATGATAAGATCCAACTCCTTTCCTATGTGTGGCCTCCTCACTCCCAGCTCCTGTCCGCTGCAGCTTTGTTTTGGCTGAACTTCTAGCCATTGTTTATGACCAGGTTACTCAGGATGCTTCCGGATGGTAACGAAAGCCATGTGAAGCTGGTCACATCAGCCTCCTGTCACTTCTTAAGAGACAGTTTCAGAAGAGGGTGCGACTAGGAAGATTGAGCCTGGTTAGGAATAGAAGACTGGAGAGAGAGAGAGAGAGAGAGAGAGAGAGAGAGAGAGAGAGAGAGAGAGAGAGAGAGAGGAGAGAGAGACAGAGAGAACATAAAAGAGGGAGCCAATATTGGTTTGAAGATAAAACTGAACACAAAGAAAGGTCTAGAGAACTACAAGACTGCTCCCAACTAACAATTTGAGCTTCCGTGGAAAGGCTACCATAAATGCCCTTTCCAGAGAGTGAGATCAACAACTAACTTATCCATGGAGCCCTCAACTAATGCCTGTTGGAAACAGGATCAAACACCCATATATAAACACTAAGTCGAACTAAAACCCAGATGCAGATGGAGAGGACAAGACCATGCTTCAGAAACATATACAGACAGCTTACCTGAACAAGGAGGAGCTAACGGCCACTAGACTGATAGCTGGGAAGCCAGCATGGGACTGACTCAGGCCCCCCTGAATATGGGTCTCAGCTAGAAGGACTGAGCAGTCTAAAGGACCTCAGACAGTGGAGCCAGGATGTATCCCTGGTGCACAAAAGAACTTTGCGAACATATCCCCCATGGAGGGATAACTGCCTTAATCTAGAGACAGGAGAGAAGCCCTAGTTCCTACTTCAAATGACCTGTCAGATCTACATGACCCAAACTGGATGGCATTCCCCTACATATGGAATTGGGGTGGGGGGATGGTAGGGGAGGGTGGTTAGGGTGCCTGTGAGAGGGCAGAGAGGGTAAAAGGGAGGGAGGGAGAGGGAACTGGGATAGACATGTAAAATAATAAATTAAATAAAAAAGGGAAAAAAGTCACTCCTTAAATGTCACCCTTGTCAACAGTTTTAAATTGATAGAGCAGAAGTGACATCATAGACAGCATTGGGGGTTTCGTGGTATAAATAGCAAGAACCCTTTAATCTCAGGGGTATTGGTCAGCCCTTCTGATAGCTGCATCTGCTTATGGAGTCTGGCTGTTCAGCAATGTGGTTTTGTGATGTAAACTACATCTGGTCCCCAGGAGTCAGCATCTGGCTCCTAGATCTGTATTCTAGACCAGAAGAAGGCTAGCCAATCTGGGAGGCTGTAGACTGCAAGGAACAGCAGAGAAGCACCAAGGGCTGATTGTCAGGCAACTGTCCCACCTGGAACTCCGCTGAGGGCCTGCCACCTGAGAGCTAACCACAGTGCTGGGTGCTGACTCACCATCCTTGTGGTTGAGAGAACATCAGCGCGCAAGAAGCTCCCATGAGCCCTAGAGCTTCAAAATATAGGCCAGAGAGCCTCCACCGGAAGGTGCTTTGGTTAGTGAGAAACCAACCCTCTTCTGTCCTCTTTCTTTCTCTCTTATACTATACTGTTACAAGTAGGCCAAGAAGACCTGGGCATTTTGCTTTCAAATCCCCAGGGTGGCCAGTGAAACTGAGTCAGGAAACAGGGCAAGTGGCAGGTGTGACATCTGCATCTCAGGGACTCTCTGGGATACAGAGGGTGTTACCTGTTTCTGCTAGACTTCTTACTAAGGCTGACTCTGGACCTAGTACAGACTTTGCCAGTGTCCTGGTAAAGCTCCATGCATGCTTCCTAGAGAAATGGTGTGACCAAAGCCGGAGGCCTCCAGGAATTTCAGACCAGGGCTGCAGGCTTGTATAATTAAGGGAGAGGATATGGGAGAGGCTCTGCCCCACCTTGAACTTTATGTTACCTTTTGAACTAACCAAAGGTACAGTTCATGGCACCCCTTACCCATCCCATGTTTTCTCCCCCACTCAGTCCCACTGATAATAACGTCCTACATCAACACCCAGGATTTCACCTGTCATATTAAGGCACAAAATAAGAACTTGAATAATGAGGTGGCAGATAGAATAAGATATCTGTATCCTAATATGCAGAAGCTGAATATTGCTTTACAAGGCAAAGGTGACTTTGTAAATGTGGTTAGCATTATGGACCTGGAGCTGGGGAAGTTTCCCTGGCTTATTTGGGTGAACTCAGTCCCCTGCTTAGAAGCAGACTACCTTCCCTAGGAGAAGGCAGAGAAATGTGATCGTGAAAATGTTGAAAGAAGGAGAAAAGGTTTAGATGCTCCAATTCTGCTTCTCTGATGCTGGGACCTCCATGCAAAAATCAGAGAGACTTCTAGGAGTTAAGGCTGGCTCCAGTTGGCTACTAGCAAAGGAACAGGAGCCTCAGTTCCCTAACTCCATGCAACTACCAATAGCCAAAGAAGCAGAGACCTGGGTTTTCTTTTCCGGCATTCAAGAGCAGCACATTCCTGTTGATACCCTTATTTTAGTCCTGTGGGACCACAGAACTAAATGATGCTAAAGCTGTGGTTGCAGCTGCTAAACTTGAGTCAATCTGTTGCATCACCATTTACATATGAATACAGCAACAGGATGGAATGTATTCTATACCTGCACACATCCTCCCTGCTTTGCCCCTAGTTCCCTTGCTGGCTGCTAGCAGCACAGGTGTAACATGGTTGACTAAGTGAGCATCTCTCCTTCCAGAGCCATACCCTTCTTGGCACCAGTGGTGTTGCTTCTTCATGGCTGCTTGCTTCCAGCATCTTCCCTTTGCCAGACTCCTTCTTAGGAAGGACACAGGGACCCCAGATGCTTCTCTCTGCCATGTGTCCTCCTGGGGTAGGCAAGTTGTCCAAAGGTCCAGCTAGTGTGTCAGATGACACTACATCCATAGGACTGATGGTTTTGCAGGACACTGGCTCTGCCCACCTGACTGTGACCTGCCCTTGGCTGTTTTGTTTCTCTGCAGAACCTGTGAGCAGATGGGGACACTGTCACATGGATGCTAAGGAAACTGTAGCATTCAGGAGAGCATGCTACTCTCTCCTCTTCTCAAGTCATGTGTATTCTCTCTTCCTTAGAGACCCATAGAGGATGCAGCCTGAGGGTTGGCAGGGGTGAGTAGTGAGGGTGCTCTGGGAGACACTGTGCTAGCTTGTGCAGCTTGTTTCTGGCTCCCCCTCCCCTTTTATAACCCAGGTAGTGTGTGGTGGAGATAAGGAAGTCAAACCATTCACATGTGTTGTCACCTTTACTGACTAGGAATTCCAAATACTAGGGTACGGGGTCTTGGTAAATTTTGTGGGGTTAGCAGTAGAAAAGAGGGCAAGTAGTATAATTATTAAGGTTCTTTGTATGTGAACATTCAAACACTCCTTTCTGTGACTGAGAGGGTGTTATGTTGTAAGAATATAGGCACCAACAGGGCAGTGTTTCCCAGGCTCTGGTCTCCTCAGGCCTGTTTAAGGACTCAGGGATCCTCAAAGAGTGAGGCCTGGCAAGAGAGTGCTGAGTTCCGTCTCTTGTGCTGCAACCCTGGGAGACACACTAGCCCATAGCTTCAAGTTTCTTAAGTGTAAAAGGCATGTGAGTCACTCAATCCATAGGCTTGTGAGGGCTTTCATGTTAAAAAGTGGACCAAGTTCTGTGCACTAAATGCAGAGCAAGAAGCAGCAAGAAGCAGCAACACCTGGGGCGTGGCCTGCAATGGTCTTGGAGCTGACAACCAATGGGAAGCAGCTGTGTTCGATGCTATGCAAAACCTCCACACTTCTCTCCTCACTGGAGAATCCAGCCTGGAGGAGGTCTCTAGTAGTTCAGTTTTCCTACACTACACACTGTACCTTCTGCCTTCATCCAGGGGCTGGGATCCACTGTGGAGGGTGGACAGAAGGCTCCTCAGCTGTTCAAAGTCATCTGGCTTGTTTCTGCTTCTCACACCTTCTCTCACCCATATGGTTGTGGTTAGCTTTTCTCTAACTCTTCATTGAAATTACAATTTACAGAGCTTTTCACCATTTTCCACAGGATGCTTTCCCCATGACTCTGCTTTCTTTAATGTCTGGTTCAGCATGCTTTACCCAAGACTTCCTGAGTAACAGAGCCTGTCTTAGTCACAGGAATCACATTCAGAGGAAAACTGCCACCTAGTGGCATGAAAAGGCATAGGGCTTCCCTATGAGCTCCCATTAACTAGCAAAAAAATCTGTGGTTTGCTTCTAAAAATTGACAAACTGTTGTGAAGCCACCACAAAGACAATGCATATGCTCTTGTTGTAGAGAGTATAAGTGGAGCATTTTGAAGTCAAACAGACGTAATATTAAAAATAAAAACCCAGAGACAGATATTGGGGTTCAAGTTGAAAGATCAGAGAAGCAAAGTAGCCAGTCCAGTAGCTCTTACCTCTACCCAGGCTGAGGCAATCCTGCCCTGTATATGGCTGGAGACCAAAATGCCTCAGACTGACTATCTGCTCCTATCTCGTATATCTCCAGGGCTGGGATTAGAGGCATGTGAGTCCAAGTGCTGAGATCACCTTTGTGTGCTCTCTTTCCCTTTAGGATTGGATCACTTTCATGTAGCCCAGTGTGGCTTTGAACTAAGTCCTGGGATTTAAAATGTGTGCTGCCAGCGCCTGGCTTGCTAGTGTGGCGGCTGCTGTGATTAAAGGTGTGTATCACCACTGCCTGGCTCTATGGCTTGTGGCTAGCTTTGCATTCTGAACCCTCAGGCAGGCTAAACTGTGACAGCAAACATCTTTGGAAAAAACATAAATTCAAATGACTTTCTAGAAGCAGAAACAAACCAATAAACAAACCTAAACCAAATGGCCCAGTTGAAAGTGTAACTATCATACACATTCATGCAGTACACATTTATCTGTAGCCAGGGTTGCCTCAGTTACCATCTTCTGGTGCGCAGTGTCTGAGCAGCTCATCACAAGATAGTGTTGGGGGTGGACTGTAACTAACGCTCTGGTGAGGGCATAGACAGGACTGGATAACCCTCCAGAGCAGTGACATTTGAAGTAAGTTCTTCAGGAAGACTAGCTATCACCAGGCAGGGGTGGAGGGACGGATGCCAGAAAGGGAATTCTGCTTACCCAAGGAGCCCAAGCAAAGCCCCAAGGAATGGAATAGAAAAATGAATTTGGGTGTCTGTGAGATGCATGCTGTGGCTGGAAATTATCATCCTTGCTGAAGCCTATACTAAACATTTATTTACAAGGACCATCTACGTGATATATGCATTGTCTACCCATCTTACTCAAATATGTGCCATAAATTCCTTTACCTTCCATGAATTCCTAGTTATACAGAGGTAAGGCACACCAGTTTAAAACTTACAAAGACATTGAGGCCTGCCATGTGGGCATCAGTCAGTTCTCCTTCGGAGTGGGCTCAGATCAAATGCGGTAAAAATGATCCCAGCAGATGTTTTCTTTCCTGGAAATCGAAAAGATGCTTGTCAAAGTCAGAAATATAATATAAAGAACCAGGGACTGTCAAGGCAATCTTGAGAAAGAACAACACCAGCAACACACCTTGGGAGACATACACACCTGATACACAAACCTTTAATAAAATGACAGACAATCTGGCAGCATTGGCTGATCCTCCAACATAACAGCCTCACCCCTACACTCAATGAAGACATACATAGTAACAGAAACTTCAGCTACACTGTTCATACCAGCGCTGTTTCCACTACCCATGGGGTCTACCCAAATGCCTGTTAATTTTGTGACATCCACCCACAATGGAATTCCTCATGACAGTGAGCATCACCATGCAGAGCTATGTATAACACAGTGGATGTGTGCCCCAGTGCAATGCTGAGGGAGTCCAGCCTCAGAGGAACATGTACATTTCCTTGTACACAACTGTAAAAGTGGCTAAAAGTAATTGTGAGTTCATGGCTCAAATAGTTCTGATTCTGTCTATCCTAAAACCCACCCTTTTCTCCACGTGACTACAGAAATTTTGAGTGAAGATGCATAGTCAGTCCCTTTCTCCTGAAGGACCAGGGCAACAAGGAGGCAGATACATGGCATTTATAGGGCTCCAAAAACATAAGGAAGAAATAAAAATGATGTTATAGTATAATAGTTACTAAAATAAATATTGCAAAAATCCATAATAAATAAAACAAACATTTTCATAAAGACAGAAACCAAGTCTAGCATAAATTACTTATACCTTAATTGTAATTCTCCTCTAATGATACCTTGTATAAGCAAGAGGTTTGGATATTTGTTTGTTCTCTTATCCTTTGTCATCATCATTCCTATGTCCTGGCCAGCCTCCTAGAAAACAAATGTGTCCCACCTCTAGCCATAGGAAGGACCCCAGCCAGGATATGTGGCGCTGACTATAGCCACCCATAAAACACTGAAACAAATGATGTCCTGTTGTCTTTTGAGGTATGTTCTCTGACTGTATGCCTTGTTTCGTATGACTGTGTTTTCACAACATTACACAGCAAACTGGTGCTGTTTTCTTCAGGCAGGAACAGAACAAGGCAGCACCTGTGGCCAGGCCAGTTGTGTGCTTTCAGTTTACTTCAAGAACGTGTGTGTGTGTGTGTGTGTGTGTGTGTGTGTGTGTGTGTGTGTGTGTATGCGTGTGTTCGTGCGTGCACTCATGCTGCAAATTGAGGACTGGGATTTGGGATGCCTGGTATCAATCCCTTTAGAATATCTAAAGTGATTTCATGCAAGCATCAGTTTAGGGACTGTTTATCATCCTTATTAGTCAGATGGATAGCAGTGCTGTTACAAAAAAAAAAAAAAAAAAAAAAAAAAAAAAAAACTAGCCATCTGGGTTGCCATTTTTATACAACTCTGTTCACTTTTACACATTTCATTAGTTTCACATTTTTACAAACACACTTCTTTCTTCTTCTGGTACTGTTCTAGTGGAAGTTACTTTTTAATATATTATTGAGCCTTTTCTTTTTTTCTTTCCTTTCTGAACCCTACACGTTCTTGCTAGTGCTTAGGATTTTACCACGCAGTGGGTTTTGATATTAAGCACCAAGCATATCTTGAGAGTGTCTCAAAGGAAACATTGTCATTTGAAAGAGTAGGTATAATTTATGGAACTCTCTTTTGGTTTGATGTTTCTTTAAAAGATCTAGTGTGTCATCTTTCCCCAGATGCTCAGTTCCCCTGCAGTGCGGAGAACACGCTTGTTTAATACATGAACCTGACCAGAAGGTGGTGCTAGACACCAGCTTTTCTCTCAATGCAGCTGGGCGGACCCTTTTCAGAGAACTGAGAACTCTCCCCTGATGTTACCTTTATCCACCAAGCTGTTGAAACATATCTGTTTATTCTACAAATCCGAATGCTACACACTGTTAAGAATTTATCCTTCATTAACAAACTGTTACTTTTAATTGCATTTTTAAAAGATGAATTTAAACAGCTGTTTAAAACATACCATTTTAAAACAATAGAATTAAGTTGCTATCCCATCTTTTAACAAATGAAATTCCTAACATAGAAATTAACTTCTAACTGGATGAAGATAGTTATGGGCTAATTTCAGACGCTACTCTGAAGCCATCAGGTCTGAGTGTCACACTGAGACTGAGCTCTGAGGAAGTCCTGGCTGAGTATGTGCGGCGAGCCCCCCTCCTGTCCTGAGGATTCCTGGAGGAAGCTTGGCCTTTCTTCCTTCCCTCATACCAACACACAGTGATTATAGTGCAAATGGGATTTTAAGATGTGTAAATTTTACATCATATTTATATTCAGTAATTTAAATGTCAGACAAAAATTTCTCTCTATAAAATTAACATAAATAAAACATTTGGTGCTAAGGAGCATGGGATTTTGCCCACACCCTCTGACCGCTCATGCCGTCTCTGGGGCAATCTGAGATGATGCTAACAGACTGTCTGTCTCGTATGTATTTGTAAGCTCTCCTTGTGTCCATGCTTAGAATGTGGCCTTCTGGAATATATTTTCTCTTCCCATTTGCATGTAAATAGTGTGAGCATGACCCTGTAAATTTCCCACAGGCTGTTTTTAGAAATAGGGTGTTGTTATCCCCGGGGGTGAGAGCCTTTGCACCATGCCTAAAAGCATCTAAGCTAATTAAGCCAGTTGGATTGAGTACTGTTGTAAGACATCCAAGGTCAACGTGACAGAATCTTTCAAGTTTGAAAAGAGACAGAGCTTGTGTATTCCAGACACCAAATGGAATGTGTTCCAAGACAGACACATGGTTGTACCGACATGAATAGTCATGGTAACATGGAAAAATATGAGGTAAGGCTTAGTGTCCTTCACTTTGACAGAGCAGCATGCAAGGGGGCCATTCTCAATAGCATGGCCATCTGTGTCTGTAGAGCTAGCCATCTTCCTAAGAATAAAGTGTTCTGTGCGACTCTTGCCATGGCCCATCTACTTGCTTCTTCACACTATTACCTGTGCTTCACATGGTGTTAGCTTTCTTTCCCACCCTCACCCCCCCCATCAATATAGGCAATGTTCAGAATGATGGGGAGATGGCAGAGCCTTTGCTCACTGGTGGGGTCCGGGAAACATCAGAGTTGCATGTGTGATTCTCGATGGAGGCCCCCACAGGCTGTAATGCTATAGGGATGACTGTAGAACCCTTCATCAACTCTCAGGCTTCCCTGAGATCCAGATGTGTACTTGAGATTTATAGTTGTTTACTGGGGAAGGAAAGTTTCATATAAAACAGGAAAAGAATTTTTCATATAAAGAACAAATATTTGTGCTGGAGTTGGAGAAGCAAATACCTTGGCTGGACCCAGTTTCTGTGGCTAGCTGAATGTCTGGCACATAATAATGATTCCTATTCATGACCTAACGGACAGGATGGGCTCTCCGCAGAGTGTTGAAGGCATCAAAGTAGATACTGTCAGCGAGGATGAAGAAAGTCTCACTTCTATCTGTTTTCTTCCCAAGCTGGAATACATATGTGTAATTTTGTAAATGGGTCCTGGGCCTCAGTTTTTGTGTTCATATACTCCTCTGGGCTTCTCTACGGAAGAGTGCAGGCACCCCGTGGTGAGGACTTCCAAGGCAGTGTTGTTCTGTGTGGGGACAGCTCTTCTTTGGGTGTGAGGCTACCTTTCCTTGGTTGCTATTGGCTTAGGACTATGTCTAGACAATAGGGAAATTGTCATGAAACATCTTGTTACTTTAGCATATACCACTGACTTAGTACTATGAAGGAGCCCTGAAGTTAGTGGGAATAACCTTTTTACAGGGCAGCTGGGAACACATCTTTCTTATTTGAACATATTCTCTGCAGTTTTAACCATTCAAGTATTCCTTTCATATTTTTTTATTGCAACAGGAGATATCAAATTCAGGGGTTTGTGCATGGCCCATAAACACTCTTCCATTGACCTGCAAGCCTAGCTCTTGAGGTATTCTCTCCATCTCTGGTAGCACATATATTATTTTTCCAAATGAAAATTCTTGTATATTAAGTAGGTAAATTCGTTTTTTTTTTTTTTTGTCCCTGTCGTTTATACATGTAACTAAGAACATAGCTAAGAAAGAATTGGTTGGAAATATTTGGTTTTGGGATATGATTTTTATTCATTTACATTCTCTTACCTCCCATTCATCCTTGCCAGGCTCCCTTGTTATCCAAAAATCAACTTTGGATTTTGTTCTGTGTCCCACAGTGTGTGTGCGCGCACGTGTGTGCATGCGTGTGTGTGAGTGTGTGTGTGTGTACATGTGTGAGTGCACATTCACATGTATGCTTCTGGAGACCAGAGGTCAACGTCAGGTGTCTTCCTTGGCTACTTTCACTGAACCTAGATCTTTTGATCTGGCTGGATTTGGCTTGCCAGCAAGCTCCATATTCCCCCACCCTCATCCCCCTGTTATTTCCTTCCTCCTTAGGGCTGGGATCACAGGTGTGTGCCCTGTTTTCTACTTTTTACACAGAGTGCTACAGATCTGAACTCAGGTGCCCCTGCTCACTCAGCAGCTCTTTATCACCTATTTCTCAGCTTCTATTTATTTATGTTTTAGACAGGATCATAGGATATAACCCAAGCTGGCTTTGAGTTTGCAATCCCCCTGCCTGAGCCTTCAGAGTACTTGGATTACAGTATCGCAGCACCATATACCACAACACATGATTTTAAAGGTTGGGAACCTAGCACCATTTCCATCTTTTCAAGATTCATTCTTCCCTGCACAGCTTTCCACTCTGAGAGTGTCTGTCTTCTAGGTACCATGCGATGCTTTGCTATAGTGACCAGGATAATAGGATATTTAGGTAGACAGGTGACTCGGGGGAGGGGGTCCTGAAAGTTGGACTTGAGTCAGACATCGAAGGAAGAGTTTATTCTATTAAAGAGACAGGGGAGGCTGTATGAACTGAGAAAAAAGTAGCATGACACGCAGTTAGTTTCAGTTGATGCCTTTGAGCCTGTGGAGGGTGGAGTGAAGGCTTGGTTGGAAAGGAATGTAACTTGCCTGTCTAGGGTGAAACAGATGCATGATTTTAATGCAAGAGAACTATGAAATGAACACAGAAGTCTGTGGAGTTGGCAGGGTACCAACAGCAAAATTTATTTTGGATATGTCCTTGAAAAATGTTCATTCAAAGCATCAAATTTTATAAATAAAATGAGGATACAGGGTGGGGAGGTGACATTCCCAGGATCCCACAGGCCTGCAGCAGCAAATGGATCATTCACTGTTTGCTCTTTGGTCCTTCTGCTTCTCTGGTTAGTGTAAGCACGAACACAATGCGACTGCATTCTAAGATTTAGATGGTTACCAGTGTCTGGGTGTCTCATAGGGAGAAAATGGAAAATGACATCACAAGGAGAAACACATCATATTATTCACTTGACAAGTGTGTGGTGGCTTTGAGACACACATTGAAGGGAATGTTGGTAGGAAGCAATGCAGGGCTCGGAGGACAGCACACAAAATGTGAGAGCTTCAAACTTTGGATTCTCCCCACCGTTTAGTTGTTTAATTTTTTCTCATGGCTGTATATTGTCCAGATGGGTTTCCTAATGACATTTCCACTCCAGTCTATCACCTACTTATCCATATTCACCTCATTATGTTTCCCCATGTCTTCTTCTCCCTCCCTCTCCCCTTTCTCTTCTCAAGTCACCCCTTCCATGTTTTATGTAAGCATACACGCTAAGTTCTTGTGTGAGAGAACAGATGCATATGCCTTTCTGAGACAGACTCACTTTGCTTAGTGTGATGAACCTCAGGTCCATCCATTTTCTATGTAAATGACATACATTTTTTTTCTTAATGGGTGAATGAAACTCCATTGTGTTGTTATAAACTAGTGTTAGGAACTTAGGGACAAATTCTGAGTTCAGGGTAGACATGTTTGCTGGACAGACCTCTCTCTCTCTTCCTTCCTTCCTTCCTTCCTTCCTTCTTTTCTTTGTCTCCTTCTTTCTTACATCCTTTCTTTCTTTCTTCCTTTCCTTTTTTTCTCTTCCTGTCTCTCTGTGTGTCTACATTATCGAGTACAAGCTATGAGAAGTGCATTAGGTGTGTGTGGGTGTCACTAGTGGTCTCTTGGAAGGAGCCCCCTCTTTTCACTCTGATGCTTCAGTCCATGAGAGACAGACCACGGAAGCATAGTGTTGGAGAGGGGACAGGAAGTTGAGCTCTCAAACAAAGTACAGCAGGCAGCTGAAGAGAGAATCCACAAGTACTGACATTTCAGGAAGCTGTGCAATCACTTATTAATAGTCGTGGATGTTAAAGAAAACTCTCTGAGGTTTCTAAACCATTTTCTATCTCATTTTTAAAGTTGAACCAGTCCTTCGAGCTAACCTCCACCAGAGAACTCTCTGATATCTAAGTGAATAGAATAAATGATTAAACAGACTGTTAATGAGGCGAATATGTCCACTGACCCAAGTTAAAAGGTGACCGATTCCAATTATGTTTAAAACATTCCCTTGATGCACTGAGCCAACACTGGCACCTTTTGTTGCTATAAATTATCAAAACTTTTCAAGCCTGATGCTGATTCCACCAGGAGGAATTAAATGTTAGCTTTTTGTCTCTCATTAAAATATGATTTATTTTATGCATGTGTGTATGTGTGTGCACATGTGTGCCAGTGTCTATGAAGGCCAGAATCAGACCTCCTGGACCTAGAGTGACAGGTAATGAGCCACCCACATGGATATTGAGAATCAAACTCCTGCACCAGAGTCAAGCATCTGTTGACTCAGGGTTGTGAAATCCATCAAAGGCAGACAGGAGCAATTCCCCCACCTTCATCCCCTTTGCCCATGTTTTGTTCTCATTCTCCTGTGATTGCCTGTTAGGCAATCTTCCCGTCCTCCTTGTGGAGGACCTTGCTCGACTGACACCAACTCCCCTTGTTTATCTATGTATCTCTCTATCTTTGCTCTCACGTTCCTTTGCTGGGACACAGAGGGTCTCAGAATGGAGCTTGTATTTGCTCTGAGCCAGACTACTTGCACTCTTTGAATGACATTACTTCCTGCATGCCTGTGTCCATGGTGGGTTGGAGGAAAGTATCCCACTACGTCTTCCATGTCTAGCCAACAGCAACATTTGTGCTGGGAACATCTAGTAAGGTAAGCTCTGGATGCTGAAGGTCTCAGTTCCTCCTGAAGTATTCATGAATTCTATCCAGCCATTAACCATCTCAGTGGCAAGTGACAGTGACTTTTGAGTAAAATCTGATGGAATCCCAAGTTACCTCTCTAGCCAACAATCTTCACTGTGTTTGCCTTCTGGAAGGGAAGAAAGTCGAGCACTTACATCATTTAATGAGACATGAGTATAATCCAAAGTTGGTCTGAGTGCCTTTTAAGCCAATATATTTCTGTATGCCCGTTATTATTTTTTTTTCAGGAAGAGAGATGAGAATTACATCATGGACTTACTTGGAAAAAATCTTCGCATTTTGTTTAATAATGAGCCAGACTGTGAGGTCTATGGCTATGCTGCCTCATGAATATTAGAGTTATGTTGACTGACATAGAGCTAGATATAGAACTATCCTAGTACAGGTAAATCAGTATGTATTAAGTGAACACAATTTAATAATTAAATCTGCAAACCTACTCCATCACTTAGCCTGCTATTCAGACACCTATTCAGTTATTCTACCTTTCTCGAGATCACTCACCACTTTCCTCTGCTTATTTTGTTTCTCTCTGGTTGTTTTCTGGCTCACTCCTTTCTTCCCTCCTTCATCAGAATCCATATCTCAACAAAAATTCTGCCTTCCTATGGTATGGCTTCAGGCCAGAAATAATGAAAATGGTGGAAAATTTCCTCGTGGTTAAAGGCGAAACCAACAGCAAAGGAAGCCTGGCCTCCACTCTCCTCCCTGCCCATACCTCTGCCCGAGAGTGGTGAGTTCACAACTTGTGGTTAGAAGATCAGAGTGATTCTTGTTGGCATTGCTGCCTAATGTGTGCTTGGCACAGTTCAAAAGTTTCTGGGGGTCCTAGATGATGGGGAAGGCACTGGGCAAGCACAGCTCTCCCTTGGAAGAAGTGTCCCCAGAGGGTCCACAAAATTTATGAACTTCCCCCACAGGCTCTCCAGTAAGCATGAGGACTCAAATGGACAATGGCTTACACAGCTTATAGGCCAATCTGACCCTATTAAAATTGTGCTCTGTGGGTTTGGGTTTGTCCATTAAAGAATTTCCAGGACTCCTGAAATGCTTGTGGATAACCTGGCATTTCCTTAGTGACCTGGCTAACTAGCTCCAGGGATCTGTGCCTCTGAGAGTGAAAAAGACATCTGTGTGAAAATCAGTCACAAGAAACACATGGACATTCCTGAGCCTTGAATTTTCTATTATGTACAAAAACACAAACTATCAAATCTAAGGCATGGCCTAGAGCTCAAATGTCAATCAAACTAGGGATGAGTTTGTAGCTCTTATTGTCTCTGGCTCATTCTCAAAACCAACGTTTAGTATTTGTCTATTGATATTGTTTGTTAATTTTCTGGTCTTGTTTAGGTAGCTGTTTCTCAGAGACACAGTCTCAACGTTGATTTTCTGGTGCTCTGGATCTTCCAGTGTTTCTGCCTCGGTCTTCCCAGATGTTCCCTGAGCCTCCGGTGCAGGAGTATTGTGCTGAAGACGTATGTTTTGGGGCTGAGCTCTGCATGATGCCTGGATCTCTGGAGTGTGTCCAGTTGTGATTCTCTGTAATGATCTCTATTTGCTGGAAAGAGAAAAACGAAAGGGTGAGAATTGCACTTGTCTGTGGGAATAAAGATAAGATGCAAAATGTAGCTACGAATTAGCCTGGCTGGTAAATGGTGATAGTAGATCTCCTCTAAGATCCAGGGCTCCACTGACCCAGGTCGTTGGCTGGGTTTCAAGCACCAAGCATGATTTCCCTCCTTTTCAGTGGGCTTTAAGTTCCCTTAAATGGTTGTCTGCTACCAATAGCATTCGAGTGCTATTATTGCTACTTCATCAATATCTTGCCATTTAGGTCAGTATTGCAGTTCATACGTGTCACAACTGGATAGGACTTTTCATTGGTTCACTCCCTTGGGAATTTGCAGACAGCAGGAAGAAGGATTTCAGGTTAGATCAAGCACAAATAATCCATGTCCTAAGTATGCAGTATCTTCAGCAATAAGGACTTACCTTGGGTCTCTGAGAGGCAACCAAAGGCAACAACAATAGTCTATTTCATTTTGGGAGTCACTGGACTCCCAAATAAATATATGTACACATATATATATATAATATATATATATTATATATATATATATGTGTGTGTGTGTGTGTGCATATACAGTGTGTTAATTTTAGACAATTGTAAAATAATATGATCCATCCAGGCTTAATCAAGAACTTTGGTGTTAATGTGTTTCATCTTCCTCCTTCTGTATTGGCTTTCCTCCCCTCTCTCCAATTAGAGCACCTCTCCATTTTCCCCATTTTCCTCCTTCATGTTGCCTGTACTTTGCTATTCCCTTTCCAAGATCCTCTACCCACTCATGCTTGGTTTATAATTTTTGGTTCTGCAGATACTCCATGTTATATACTCACATCTGAAGATTTGGAGCTAGAACCCACAGAAGAGAGAGAACGTGTGTGTGTGTGTGTGTGTGTGTGTGTGTGTGTGTGTGTGTGTGTGCTTGTCTTTCAGAGTCATGGTTACCTCATTCAACATAATCTTTTCAATTCCATCCATTCACCTGGAGAAGAGAGAGACAGAGAGAGAGCTGGACTCTCCTATGGACAAGACTCATAACTGGTTATCCAACACAAAGCTAAAATCATATACACATAACAAAAAATAAACACACACACACACACACACAGAGAGAGAGAGAGAGAGAGCGAGAGAGAGAAAGAGAGAAAGTTTTTCTATAGTTATTTTAAAACACCATGTCCAACTCAACTTATAAAAGGGAGGGTGTATTGAGGCTTTTCCAGAGGGCATTTGGAGCAAGAATTACAGGCAGTTGTGAGACATCGTGGGTATTAGAAACAAACTCTGCTCCTCTGCAAGAGTATCAAGGGCTCTTAACAGCTAAGCCATCTCTCCAACTCTTTCTCTTCTTGTCTGAGGTAGTGAGGGACCAGTTTTGCAGCTGAAGTCTGCTCCCTGCTGGATGAATAGTACTATCAATACCATCATCCTGAAGCCTCCAGCTTGATGTATCCCTCTTGGCCACCATAGAAACCAGCTTCCAGTTTTCTTGTTTGTTTGTTTGTTGCTGTTTTATTAAAACTATTACTTTTTTGCCATGTTTGCATCACATCTTTTCGTTAGAAATGAATAAAACAACACAGGTAATATAACTCCCCCTATTTTGCTTCACAGCCATGGTAACTAAGTTCAAAGTAGCATTTATTTTGTCTAGATTTTCTTACCTTTAGATAAATATTCTCAACATGTATCTTTTATTTTTTAAAAATGCACTTAAATGGCATACTGTGAATTTTTTTTTTTACTTTTGCTATATTTCCTATTTTCTAGGGTGGTCCCCTTTAGTGCTAATGTAATCAATAATCATGTTAACGATGGATTTTTCTGTTGTCACCGGTGGTACTGAGGCAATTTCTCCCAACTTGATATAGTAACTAACAAGAGCCAACAGTGAGGGAACTTTCTCTTAAGCATGTGTGGAAGTTCCTAGAGGAATTGCCTGAAGCAGAAGGATTTGGTGGCCTCATACACTCATTCCCAACTACTCCAGAGCATGTGACATTGTTCTCCAGTGACACCAGATATTTATGCTGTCCCTAGCACCAAATGGCACCTGTTTTCCTACATCCTTGCCAGCTCCTGTGTTGTAACACTAAAACTTTCTCAATCTCATTGGTATGAAATCATATTTTCTTGATGGCCTTGCTATATTTATTAGCTATTTATGTTTCTTTGTAAATTTCCTCTTTGTATCCTTTTCCCACTTTTAATGTGGATTATACCTTTTAACTTCCTTCTTATAATTATGACAAAAGATGAGACATATTAAATTACTCTTGAAGCTGTGGGGTGTTTTACCAGCAAAGAAATATGTCTTCAGTTTGTCTCTCAAATTTGTGTCTCAGACTAGTATGTAGTGAGGTGGAGGAGACCCATATTGTGAATTTTCTTCCCAAGCATATGCTTGTTTGTTTATTTGGTTTTTTTTTTTTCTGGGTGATGGAACTTTGGAAGAATTTGGCATGAGGCACAGAGCTTTACTGTGTTCTGCAGGCCTGGCTGTACCACTGGATGGATACATCATGGGTGACAGACCTGAGAAATAGAATCTTATAAAAGGCCTGGCAACTTAGCAATAGAGTATGGGAACAAAAGTTTCTAATTAAGCATATAGTTAATAGTTTTAAAATTAACAATTAATTATCAATTTCTTAATTTAACATCCTAGCAGAAAAGCCTCAGACTGGGGTTAATGGGTTAAAAAAAATAATTTTTCACATTCATAAATCCATGAAGAGGCAATTCAGTTCAGTAAGATATGGTAACACAGATGACAACCCCATGCCTTGGTGTTAACACTGTGGACAGTTTATCAAGGCTCTCTAAGTTGCAAGCACAGAACAAAGCTCAGACAGAGGAGCAGAAGGGACTTAGGTTATTGTCTTATGCTGCTGCCTGGAATACAAGTGCTTTTATTATGGAAAGATTAGGGATGATCATGTCTACTGGGAAGGCTTTTTTAAGAAAGATACAAGAGAACCAGGGATGAATGGCACTAAGAATAGCAGGGCTTATGAAAGAGTCACTACCAGCCATCAGAAACAGAATGAAAACTGGTCTAATTTTGTATCAGGCACAACTTGATTCTTTGGGTTGAGGTATTGTCTGCATCATAAAGCATTTGAATGACTGTGTAAGGACACTTTACTATGTGTAACTGCTGCTGGCCCTCTTTGTAGCTAGGATTACCATAGATGCTGGCTTTGTGTGGGATAGATCTGGCTTTTACATTTGCTATCAGTTAATAATGCACCTTTTTACTCTAAAGATTTTGCCCTATTTTGTGCTATAAATTATGTGATCATTCTATCTTGAACTCTCCCTAGCTACTCTTGTATGTTCACATATTTGATTCTCCTGGAATTACAAACTCCTTGAGGGTAGGAATTATGACTTGTTCTGGTCTCTGTGTACCCAACTTTTATTCCTTTGCATTCAGCAAGCACTCAAGACTTCAAAAAGACAAGGATAAAATTCCCCCCCCAAGAGAATTCCTTGCATACCTACTTTAGTGCAGGCTCTCGAGGGGTGGCACTCTGAGCACCTCAATGAGGTGCTTAGGGATGGATGGGATGGATTGAAAGAGGAGTTGGACGGAGTTGGAGCTATATATGAGAAGTGCCTTCCGGAAGCAGTTGTATAAAAACAGACAAATGCTGCACTCTTTTTTTCTTTTTTTTTTTTGACAGGGCTTGACTTTGAGCTAGTCTTTATGACTCATGAAAGAAATGGTGGCCTTGGTGACATTAAAAGTCTCTGCAGGGCTCATGGACCCTCCTCTCTTCCACTCTGCAGGGATAATATTCTGGTGTTCCTATGCTCTGTGCAATGCTTCAATAGACTTTATACATTTGCTTAGATAACGTGAAGTTCAGATATCTCATTGTACATCCCTTTGAGAAAATTGGCTCAGGTGGGTTGAACAATTGTTCAAGCCAATCTGTCTAGTTAGCACCAGGAGCTAGATCAGGCAGAGTAGCCCTCAATTCATTCTTCATCCTCTAATGTCATTTCAATGTCTAATTTGTATCCCTTTTGAGCATGCTGATTTCAGCCTCTTCCTCTCTTCCTAAGATCTTCTTAGTTTGGCATTGCCAGGTATCAAAGCTGGGTGTTGATCAGCAGGGCCCAGTCTGCACCAAGTGAACAGTTGGCTCAATAGAAATGGATAATATTGTGAATCAATCCCCTAGTAAATTTGAGAAAACATGATTTTGAAAGGGCTGGTTCCCTGAGGACTATCTGTCTGTGCCACACCAAAGGCTATGAAAGAGGCGAGCTGGGGTTGTGCGGCAAAGGGAAATTGCACCCTCGGTAGGGAAGTAAAGGATTACATCTATGAAGTGCATACTGCATTGACAATGCCCCATGTAGCACTTGAAACGTAGGCAGGCTCATCTTTTTTTGCTGGTCATCCAAGCACGAAAGCTGATAAGATGTTCCTCATATGTGGCACAAATGAATGCAGCTTGTCTTGGCTGCCCATCTTCTCATGTGACTGGAAAATATTCAGGGTGGAAGTAAACACCCTTCAGGACTCCAGGCTGGCTATGGGGGTGTGGAGGGGTGGGAGGTGGGGAGGGGAATGGTCTCTGGAGTGGGTTGGGAAGCTGGCCTCTCCTTACACTTTCCCCAGACCCGTTTTCATTAAGGACCATAAGGAGTGAAAAGGGGCTTGAAAATTAAATTCACAGATGACTCAGTAATGTAACAAACACTAGCAGAAGGAACAAAACCACCTAAGGAATTAGGGAAATGAGAAAGGCAGGGAAAAGATGCAAACTGTCATGGAAAAAGTGAATGGATACGCCTGGGGGCAGAGTAATCCACAAACCAGATACTCATCAGGCACAAACAGTTTGAAATGCATCAACTTTACATGAGCTATAAAATTGGCTACATTCAGAACATCGGAGGACCAAGGTGGGTGGGCAAAGCCAGGGAGGAGTGGGTGTATGAGATCTCTAGTGTGAGTCTTACTCATATGTGTGAAGTGACCTCATGGTGGGGCCTTGCTCCATCCTTCCCACTTATGGCTGCCTGATCCGTGGGCTTGGCTGGTGTGCAGTGGAACTCTTGCTGGCACTATTAGATGCCAATGTGGGAGAGCAGGTAGCACTCCAACCACAAACCATCTGCTTTAGAAAGAGTGCTCTAGACTGCACTATTATTACTCTAATTTTTTCTCCCATGTGTTTCCATGCGTGGTGTATGTTCACATGTGTGTGCATGTGCATGTGTTTATGCATGTGCATGGAGACCAGAGAGAGTCTGACGTAGTGTATTGTCAAACCATTTTCCACATTGTTTTTTAGAGGCACGGTCACTTGCTGAACCTGGAGATCATTGATTTAGCAAATCTGACTATCCAGCTTGCCCCTATCTCTGCCTGACAAGCACTGAGATTATGGGTGAGCTTCCACTGTGGTGAGATATTGTTTATGATCTAATAAAGCTTGCCTGGAGGTCAGAATGCAAAGCTAGCTACAGCCATAGAGGCCAGGCAGTGGTGGTACATACCTTTAATCCCAGCAGCCATACTAGTTAACCATAGAAGCTGGGTGGTGGTGCACACCTTTAATACCAGCACTAGAGAGGTATATAGGACAGGAGCAGGGTCTCTGAGCTGGTATAGTCTCAGGCAACTAGTCTCCAACCACATTGAGGACAGGATTGCTCCAGCCTTAGTAAAGGTAAGAGCTCTCTGGTGGCTTGGCTGCTTTGCTTTTCTGATCTTTAGGTTTAACCCCAATATCTGTCTCTGGGTTTTTATTATTCATACTGCATTCCACACTGTCACTGCTTTAGATGTGTGCTGGGGATCTACACTCTGGTCCTCATGCTTAAGGGACAAACACATTTTCCACCGAGACATTTCTCCAGTCTCTATTTTCTTATTATTTCTAAATGAATTTGAACTCTGAAAGAATAGTCAGCCCCTCCATTAAGAAGGAAAAGAAAAAGAATGTGAAAATTTCCCGTGGAAAGTGTGTCTCTTCTATGTAAAATGACACATTTGAAATCACCCTGGCTTTGTTGTTTTGCTGGGAGGAATTTGTTCCTAAAGCTCTTTCCTTTTACCCTCACTTGTAAGGCTATGACAATGATAAACTGATGACCAGAGAATGTCTCCATGTAGGTAAGGCTGAGCAAGGCCGCTTTGGGCATTCTTGCTGGAGACGGAGGAGCTCTGCTCAGATGAGGCCTTGAGCCTGCAGTATTCTGAGGGAAGCCAGGACCCTGCTCCTGCCAGGGCAACACTTTCCTGAAGGTTCATCTTGCTTTGAGCAGCTCTTGAACAGCTTTGAACAGCCTCAATCTGAGAAACTGGGCTGGAAAGCAAGGTCTTAAAACTGCTGACCAAGGTCACCCCGGGAAATGTAGAAGTGATGGTATGGGCTCCTGGCAGAGTCTCTTCTCCCACAGCTGATGATTGATTGCAGTGAAATTAAGCCCCTAATATGAGGTGAAACAACAGAGTTTAGGCAACATAATTGACTGGCAGCGTCTCACTTATTAGGGACAAGAGGAAACTAAATAAAATTTTTGGACCTTGCATCCAGCTTTCCTTTCCTTTAATCCTTTAATTCCTGACAGGGCAGTAGATCAGAATCACAGAGAGCTTGTCCACTGCTCAGGGATTTATCTCATCCAGGATGGGCCCCAGGTGTAGCGGGACCAGGATAATCTGGATGTGATTGGTAAAGAGACCAAAGAGGGAGGGACTAAAGAGGGAGGCAGGGCTACCATGTGCGGTCAGAAAATCACCAGACTTTTGTATTCTTGTCCTGACCAATAGGATGAAAGGGACTACTAGGTCAAATTGCCAACTGACCAAGCTTGAGGGTACAGCTGGAGACAGTTAGCATCCTTGTTAGAAGAGCCACATGATGCAGGCAGGCCTGTGTTTTGGCTCAGGTATTCAAGGAAGAGATAAGTGTTAGCTCCTCAGCTTGCTGTCTCCTTTGGTAAGGAGGACTCTTCCCAGTCTCTGGTAAAGACTCTATGCATCCCTAGTCTGTCCTGTCCTAGAACAGACAACTGAAGCTGGGTTGGATTGTTTGAAGGGGAATGTGAAGGAAATAAAGAGTTGTAGAATATTTTTTTTTATTTATTTTATATAACCAAGTCCATTTAAATGAAAACAAACATCTATAGACAATATTTGGGAATTTGGGTGTTGTTCTTTCCAAACTACTTCCTGCTGGTAAGGGGCGCTGTCATGGGGGATTTGAAGAAGATTCAGATATCCTGGCTGTAGTTTGTAGGGCTGTTTTGTCCAGCTGTTTTGAATGTAGGATCACCTGGTACTCTGTTTCAGGCGGTCTGGCTTGATCAAACCACATTAGTCTGGAAGGAATCCACATCTTTTCATTTTCTGTGGAAACAAAAATAGAAATCCTTTTTCCCAGTAACTTGTCCTTGAACTTAAATTTTGGAGTCAAAGCATTTTTTTTAATTTAATTTATTATTTTACATGTCGATCCCAGTTCCCTCTCCCTCCCTCCCAACCTCCTTCACTCCCTCCCTTTCTACCACCCTCCTTCCCTCCCTTTTACCCTCTCTGCCCTCTCACATGCACTCTAAACACCCTCCCTCCCATCCCCCCACCCCAATTCCATACATAGGGGAATGTCATCCAGTAGGGGTCATGTAGATCTGACAGGTCATGTGAAGTAGGGACTAGGGCTTCTCTCCTGTCTCTAGATTAAGGCAGTTATCCCTCCATGGGGGATGTGTTCGCAAAGTCCTTTTGTGCACCAGGGATACATCCTGGCTCCACTGTCTGAGGTCCCTTAGACTGCTCAGTCCTTCTGGCTGAGACCCATATTCAGGGGGGCCTGAGTCAGTCTCATGCTGGCTTCCCAGCTATCAGTCTAGTGGCCGTTAGCTCCTCCTTGTTCAGGTAAGCTGTCTGTATGTGTTTCTGCAGCCTGGTCTTGTCCTCCCCCTCTGCATCTGAGTTCTACTTCGACTCAGTGTTTATGTATGGGTGTTTGCTCCTGTTTCCAACAGGCATTAGTTGAGGGCTCCATGGATAAGTTAGTTGTTGATCTCACTCTCCGGGAAGGGCATTTATGGTAGCCTTTCCACAGAAGCTCAAATTGTTAGTTGGCAGCAGTCTTGTAGTTCTCTAGACCTTTCTTTGTGTTCAATTTTATCTTCAAACCAATGTAGAATATTTTTTTAAGGTATGTTACATTTGCTTTTGCTCTGGAACATTTGTTTAACAATATAAAGATAAGTTGCTTTTGTTTATGCTGCATTTGTTTAATTCTGTGAAGCTGTGATTCTTTGCCTGTCTAAAACGCCTGATGGTGTAATAAAGAGCTGAGCAGCCAATATTGAGACAGGAGAGAGGACAGGTGGGGCTTTCAGGCACAGAGTATAAATAGACAAGAGGAAGGAATGAAGGAGCAAGGAACAGAGGAAGTTAGGGGCCAGCCGCCCAGACACCCAGCCAGACATGGAGTAAGAATGAAAATAAGATTTATAGAAGTAAGAAAAGGAAAAATCCCAGAGGTAAAAGATAGATGGGATAATTTAAATTAAGAAAAGCTGACTAGAAACAAGCGAAGCTAAGGCTGGTCATTCATAAGAAAGACGAAGCCTCTGTGTGTCATTTATTTGGGAGATGGGTGGTGGTCCTCTCAGAAGAGCAAAGAGCCAAAGAGCAAAACCAAACAACTACAAAGAGTAGTTCTCTAGTATGCAAAAATATGTTAATTTCAAGGGCCCCTAAAGAACATGCAAGATTGGTGATGTCTGGATAAAGGTAGACACTGTGGCTGCACATAGTAATGAAGGAAGATAAAAAGAGACTGCGCTAAAAAGAGTAAAAAAGCCTAGCACTCAGTTTGTGAGTTTTGCAAGCATGTGTGTGGTAGCCAGCTTCTGATTCTGGGATGTCTGGATGTCCTTGTCTGATTTGGAAGTCCAGGGTAAAGGCAAGCCCAAGTGACCTCATCTCTTCAATGAAAGCCCTGTTCCATTCCCATGGGTTCCACCAAGTATGGTCTGCCTGGTGGAATTCTTTCCATCTCCCGGGGAAAGATGTGAGCTGTCCAGTAGGGTCAGTCCCAGGAGACTCAGTTTCTGTGAAATGACCCCTATTGACCCCTATTCTATCAGTCTATCCCTTGGGCTCAGGTCAAGGTGTGTGTGTGTGTGTGTGTGTGTGTGTGTGTGTGTGTGTATGATGCATGTGGCACATGAGTAAGGACTCAGGCATTATGCTGGCCTCCCCCTGTTCCTGTCACCCAGAAGATGCACTCAGGCAGTACTCTGGTCAGCCCAGACTACTAGTCTGCATGCAGGTGCAATGGACCCCCATCCACTTATCTCTTTCTCTCACTCTTCCCCATTGTTCCCTGGGGGCAGACAGTACCTTTCCTGTCCCCCTCTTCTCTTTTGTCCTCTCTCTGTCTTTGTGTCTCTTTACCTCCTTTTTCTTTCCTTCCCCCTTTCCTTTCTAATACAATTTCTCACTAAGCTCTCTCTGCCTGGCATGTTTGTCCCCCACCTCGGTCACCCTGGCTTGCCATGGAATCTGCCAAGGTTCCCCACATGCATTATTATAACAGTATGTGTGGTGTGTATGCATGTGTATGTGGTGCTTGTGTTGTATATGGTGTGTGCATGTGTGTGCATTTGTGTATGTGTGTGTGGCATGTGGTGTGATGTGTGTATGTGTGTGTGCATGTATGTGTGTGTGGTATATATGCTTGTGTGTGTATGTAGCATGTGTGTGTGTGGAGTGGTACCTGTGGTGTATGTGAAGTGTGTGTGTGTATGGTGTGTGTGTGGTGTGTATGTATGTTTGTGGTATGTATATGTGTGATATGTATGCATGTGTGTGTATGTGTGATATGTGTGGCATATGTGTGTGGTGTGTTATGTGTGTGGTATGTATGCATATTATATATGTGGTGTGTATGCATGTGTGTGTGGTGTGTATGTATGGTGTGTGTGTGTGGTGTGTATATGTGTGTGTGTGTGTGTGTGTGGTGGGAGGGGTTAAGTAGAACAAGCTACCTTGTCTGGTTGAATGACTTGCTGGATGGAATGTGGGAACTGTGATGCTTCAGTAAATCAACCCTGGAGGCTGGTGGCCTCTTGGACTGAGGTGTGGTCAGAAGCAAGTTGGTGGTCAGTGGAAATAGCCACTGAGGTAGAAGCTGGAACTGGGAGGCTTCAGTTACATGTACACCTGCTTGGAATCAACCCCCTCAGCTGCTTTTCTTCTTGTAAATAATTACTTTTGAATATTATATCTCACAAATCTAAAGCTCTAGGTGGGCTCTTGACAGATGTACACAAGTTATTTTTTCTCTGAGAAGTATCTCTGTCGCCAGTCTCAGTCATCACCTTGTCTATTCTACACACAGCATCTGCAACTACTCTGCCATCTTATTTGCATTTATTTCTATTTTGTACTCAAATTTTATCATAATTTTTATTCTTGAAAATTTCATACATTTATATGATCGTATCCACCCCACCCATTTTCCTCTTTAACTACTCCCTATATGTTCTTAATATGTTTTCCTCCCAACTTTGTGTTGTCTATCTTCTTTATCACCCTCCTCCTCCATGATAGCCTACTAAATCCAATTAGATGCTGCCCATATGTTCATGGATGTAGGATTATCTCCTGGATCAGGGAAACGTCTTTAAGAAAACAACAGCAAAAGTATAGCTCTGCCTTTCCCACAGCTGTCAGCTGCCAGTAGGTCCTTGATAAAGGGGTGGGCCTTAATGTGCCTTTCTCACACTGGAAAACTATCTCTGTGGAGGCAATATTGAGATACTTTCCCTGATGGTGTCCCTCATGCATGTACTATGCCCCATATCTAGCCAGCTCTGCATGAAATCATAGCTAAGTGAGGGAGTAATGGCTTCCATACTCATCCATTCAGAACAGGAGCGGCTTTGGGGCAGTTGGCTTTAGCAGTGTTCTCTTAGGAAAGGTGGCATCGCATGGGAGTGGCTCATCTGTTCGCTGAGGTGCTTTCTTCTCTCTGGGTATGTATCTGTCAGTGCTCAGTGTTTGAAATGACACGAGACCTTATGCTGGTGGCCTTTCCCTGGAGACAATGCTAGGCCCTCGAAATGCCTACACCTGAGGTTGTGTGAGGGGTGAGGAAAGATGCAGATGACTTGCTCACCAGTGTGAATGGCAGCAGACTTCCTGGAATCGGGTCACCTCAACACCCTATTGTGAGGCTGCTGCCCTCTGTCTCCAGCTCGGCCACTATAGCAGAGACCAGTATGGACAACACTGCCTGTTGCTGGGCTGACTGACTGAAAATGTAGCTCTTGTACATAAAGCATTGCATGCATATCAGATCTCATATCATTGCCATGACACAGGGAAACACTGTCTCCATGAAAGTCGCCACTGCTTACAATGGCTGTACACTGAAATGATTTCGTTTTTGTATCAGTGAGTCTCTTGTTGTTGGGACAAAACCTGAAAAAGGCAGTTTAAGGAAGGTAAGTTTTAACACATGATTTGAGGATAGGAGAGTCAATCAGGGAAAGAAAACAAGGAGGCAGGACCTTGGGGTTGTTCATCAACAGTGTCTGCAATCAAAAAGCAGAGTGAGAGGGAGGAAGGGAGAGAGGGAGGGAGGGAAGGAGGAAGGAAGAGAGGGAGGGAGAGGAGATAAGAATATCACCAAGCAAGCACTTTGTATTTTTTTTCGTTCAGGGGACTATCCCATGGAACTGTATCACTTTACAATTATGATGGGGCTTCCCGCACAATTAACCTAGCTTACAAACCACTACACAGGCATATATACAGTCTTCTCCTAGGTGACCTCAGATCCCACAGAGTTGTCACTTAATGGTCTGCATCACAATTTTCATAATCCTTTGTAGCTGTTTTGTTACTTGGGAGCTGCTACTAATTTAATGACATGCCCAAAATGACAGCTCATAGTGTTTATTTTTGCATCACAGAAGAAAAGTCTTTGAGCTAGCAATCTGTAACAGACACTCACTAAGGTAGCACTATATGACTCAGACCCTTATGTAATACTGTCATTTTTTTTTTTAAACTGGAGCCTGTGATTTTCTTGTAACCATTAGACTATGGGAAAGGGAAAGTTGAGGGAATTTTGTGATTATGATTAAGGTTCCCACACAACTGATTTCCAGTTAACTTGAAGTGATATTATCTCGAGTGGGCCTGACTTAATCAGGTGAGATCCAGTCTAAAAGCATAAAGAATGGAGGTGGGCACTCTCCTGAGAAGGAAGACTTCTCAGGCTCCAAAGCAATACAGAGAAATTCTGTATTGAAAAAAAAAAAAACAACCAACCAAACAAAAAGACTTCTCTTGATAGTCTCAAAATAGCAAACATTATAATTCTACAGCTGTGTGGAAAGAAATTCCAATATTCCAAAGTCTAAGCTGAGACTTGACCTGGGGCTGTTCTCTAGAGGGCGCTCTGTGAGAAAAGGCCTCAGTTGTTGGTGGCTTTGGAGGCTCAAAGACCTGTCTTCTCAGCCATGCTTATCAAATCTGTCTTTGCTAGAACTGGTGAGATAACAAATGGGTGTGATATGGTGTAATAATTTGTTTCATACCAGAAAAAAATATGTATTATATTAGCGAGTGACCTTCTCACCTGTGAAGACAGCTTGAAACCATCACTACTACACAAGTGTAGAGAGCATGTCAAAGGGACACACAGAAAGGAGAAACTATTAAGAACAACAAGAACAACAATGAAATCAAGCAAGACAAAATGCTGTATTTTAATATACTATTTTAAATTAATTTGAGAATGTCATACATATGTATGATGTATTTTGATCATATTCACCCACCTCTCCTCTCTCTAATTCAACACAGATCTACCCTCCACACACCATTCCCCTTTTCTACTTCATTTTCTCTTTTACCTAATAACCTACTAAGTCTAGTTTGTTTTGCTCATATACATATGGGGATTAGGCCATCCAGTGAACCATGGATGTCTTACAGGAGACATGTTCTGAAAGAAAACTGACTTCCCACCAGCAGCCATCAACTGGTAGAAGCTTCTCAGTTACTGATGGGGACTGGAGAGCTCCTTATCCATCACTTATGCTGGAATCTTTACTGGCTTGGTCTTGTACAGCCATGTGCAGGCAAGCATAGCTGCTGTAAATTTCTGAGTGCAGTGGCCCTGTCATATCCAGAAGGTACCTCCCTCTGGACCCTCCCAAACTCTGACTCCCATAGTATTTCCATCCCCTCTTTTGCAATGTTACAAAAGCTATTCTTAAGTGAAAAGTCGTACAGGAAGTCAGCCTGCTGCAGAAGAGATGGCTGTAGTCATTAGCTGATAAACATGCAATTAAGTGATAAGTTTGAGAATCTGTATAGAACTTTGCCAACTCAATAAAGTAAAGGAAAAGATCCCAGTAAAAAGGGGAAAATGTGAAAAGACATCTCTTAAAAGAAGATACACAAATGGCCAATGACCATGTGAAAAACTATCCAACATTATTAAGAAAACAAGATCAAGTATTATGAGGTGATAATTCCCCCACCTTGAGGATGTTTACAGCTTGGAAGACAAAAAAAGTGCTAGATATGTGGTAAAACAGCAACCCCTGATGATTTGTGAAGCTGCTTGTGCATGAGTTGGATTGTGAATTTGACTGTCAGCCAATAGTACAGCACTACTGCTGAAAACCCACTCTATATATCCATACCCACATGTGTGCCTGGCATCACTAGACAAAGCCAGTGATGAAGAGCATCTTGTGTAAGCACAATTGCATCATAGAATAAACACTGCACTCACTCAAATACCACCACAGCCCAGGACTTTTCCAAAGAAAGCTTCTGACGTCTGTCATCATGAGCCTTAGACAGCGCTGTGTTTGTGCTGCCTGAGGTCTCCTCTTCCCCATAGATGCAGGGCGCCTCCTGCAAAACACAGTCAGTTCCAAGGCTCTGGGAGTCCTGGGTTCATTTTCCCTCCATGCGGGAGGAAACAGAAGAAACTTGTAACATGAAAATAAAAGATCCAGAGACTGGTATTGGGGTCCAAACTTCAAACTGAAGGTCAGAAAAGTAAAGTAGCTGGCCAGTAGCTCTTACCACTACTTCAGGCTGAATGGGCTGATCCTGCTGCCTCTCCTCAGCCTGGCTGGAGAATCTTCATTCAACGTAGCAGGGGAATGAATGCCTCATCTTCCTTGTGGCTGGAGAATGAATGTCTCCTACTGAATACTGAAGACCCTGCTTCTATTTTTTTTTTTTAATATATCCCTCTAGTGTTAGGATTAAAGGCATGTGATCTGTTACTCTTTTAGATTGATTCAATCTTGTGTCTCCCTGGGTGGTCTTGAATTCAGAGAGATCCATCTAAATCTCAATCCTGAGTCATAGGATTAAAGGTGCATACTATCACCTTTTAGTTTCTGGTTGCTGGGATTAACCATGTGTACCTGGCTTCTATGGATTGTGACTAACTTTGCTTTCTGAATTCTCAGGCAAGCTTTAATAAATCATAAATAATGTAACACCCAAAATCTCCTTTTTGTCTAATACAAAAGAAGGCTAAATGACATAAGAAAAACTATAGACAATAAGTACAATAAGTATATACAATATTTATAGGCAATAAGTTCATCAACAATGTCTAGTCAATTTGCATTTGATAAATTCAGAGAAAAGACTTCATTATCTATTCCATCTTGGTGAGTCCAAAGTCTTGTACCTAATTTATTACCTATCCCAATTTGCATTATAAAATTATCTCTTAATGTTCCTCAACGTTTTACACTTTACATATCTTCAGTGAATTTCTTTTCTGAGTCTGGTAAACAATTAAAACTATAACTATCTAGTCTTCAACTCCCTCAGAGAACTGAGAAGGAAGTATTATTAACTGAGTATACAGGAAGTGAGAGCAAGGGACTTCAAAATATGTGAGAAATGTAATGTTGGGTCATCCATCTTTGACCTATAGGCCTAGTATTTCTGACAGACTTTTCTATGAATTAGAATTTTGTAGATTGTCACATATTCTCTTGGAAAGGTTTGCAGTCATTCTTTTTGGTGTCTAGCTTGTCCAGTTTGGACAGCACACTGTCAGCAGTCAAGGTAAGGGTACTTTCTTGCCTAGTGGCTTACTTTTGCCATAAGAAACATAAACTCCATGTGAGTTTCTTTGATGCCCATCATCTTCTCCTAAGTGAATTGATGCTGTCATGAGCAGACATATCTCATTGTCATAAAAAGAGTCTATGTTATTAAAACATGTTAAATGCCATATTCTGTAGATCTTTGAAGTGTTTGAAGATGACCAGCGTTTCTAAAATCTGTTTGATTGTGATTATAAGTTTGATTGTAATAGGTGACTAATTACTCACCTACATTTCCTTATTATCTTATATAATTGGTAATAATAACTTTTAAGAACTAGAAATTTTCATTACATTGATAAATAGGCTGTATAGGTACAATACCTTGAACATGATTAGAAATGTATGTACAGTGTCTTAAAAAATTAATCTTAGATTTGTATCAATATATAATATATAGAAGTCCATTCCAATGTAAAATATTTAAAAGTAGTAGTTGCTTTTTAAAAGTGGTTTCAATAATCTACCTTTTTATAATATTATATCTATATCCTCCCTTTTTTCTTATCAAGAGTAGATTCAATAATCTATCCTTTTCTCCTACACAAACTAATGTGGTGCATGTGGTGAATCTCTAACAGCTCTCCCTCCCTTCCTCTGTCATGTTATGCCCCCTGCGCCTCGCACTATGTCTCTTCTCTTTTTCTCAAAAGTTTTGTAGTAGGCAGATGCTCTGCAGGTAAAAACATTTTTTCCCCCACAAACCTGACAATGTGCATTGATATCTAGGACCCATGGTGGAAGGAGAGAATCAACTTCTACAAGCTTTCCTCTGACTTCAAACACATGTGCACATGGGACAATGTCACACACAACACACACACAAACACACACATGTTTATTTAAGGAAAAAATAAGGGTTAACTTGAATTTATCCCTCTTTAGATATCTGCTGCAACATTTCCAAGAAAAACATTCACTGACAAGCTGCTCTAATCATACCCTGGTTAATTGGGACCACTGGAGCATCTAGCCCCCATACTCTGTGCCAGTTAGTCTTCCTACCCTGATTTTATCATGGTTGCCTAAATCAATTCCACCTCAGTAGCTTCAGATACTTAACCTTTACACCTAAATCTAGTCAAATCCCCATCCCCACCATAGTTTCCTGTATGAAGTCCCATTAAGTGGGACATGATTGTGCATGTCTGTAATCTATGCACTTAACAGGCAGAAGCAGAAAGACTGACGCACATATTTGAGGCCAACTTGATTAACATAGAGCATTCCAGGCCATCCAGGGTAATGTAATAAGACCCTGTCTCAAACTTGGAGGGGGTGTGATTAAATGAAAATAACACTTCCTAGACAGCAAGGCAGCACAACATACAACATCCTCTTCATTTCTTACTGAAGCAAAGACATATTTAGCCAGCATGGCTGGAGCACTGACTGCCTGAAGTCCACACAGACCCTTTGTTGGTCGTGATGGTGGAGGCTGCCCACTGAGAACAAGAGAAAAAAAAACATTTTCCTAGTTGAGGAGGGAGCTAGAAAATCACAGACTGCCGTGGAAGTCACCAGTCAAGACATGGACCTGGAACCTGCCCAGTTGAAGCCTTGTCTCACTAAGGTTTGGGGAGAAGCCTCACTTAGAACACAAAAGAGGAAGTTACCAAATGGTCTGAATCTAAAGCCCTTTCCGTGTCCTCTCTACTTCTGCTCCTCTAGATGGACGATTCTGGCTGTTTCCATGTTACCCAGGCTGCACCTGATTCCTCTAGGTTTAGAGGTCCTGAACAGAAGTTCAAAATCCACTATTGCATTGAGAAATAATTTATACCTCACAAATCTATTATTCTCAAAGTATATACTGAGGGATTTTTAATGCTTTTCCAAAGTTGGAAACATATTAATTTAAGAAAACATCCCATATCTGTTGGCACTTGCACTTTGTCCTCCCTTCCCCAATTTCTGTAAAACATCCACTTTCTGTCTTTCTGGACTTGCCTATTGTACTTAGGTAGACTTACAAATACACAGCTTTTTGTATCTGGCTTCCTTTCACTTAGCATCACCACTTTATGCCATTTGTTTTTGCAGGTAAATATTACTGCATTGTAAGGATACAACCACATGGGCATTTGAGACTGTCACTTCTTGGCTGTCACATTCCTGGTGCTATGAACATTCCTGTATAAGTGTTTGAAGAAATGTACGTCTTAAATTCTCTTACATATGTATCTAGGAGGGAATGGCTGGCTCCCACAGTAGCTCTCACTCTGCAGAACTGCTTAGCTCCTAAAGCATCTGTCCTATCTTGCATTCCCATCATCATCGGTGTTGCTGAAGATGGAAAAACCCTTAGAGATTCATCTCTTCAGTTTGTTTGATTTCCTCCCCACATGGAGGGAAAATGAACCCAGGACTCCCAGAGCCTTGGAACTGACTGTGTTTTGCAGGAGGCGCCCTGCATCTATGGGGAAGAGGAGACCTCAGGCAGCACAAACACAGCGCTGTCTAAGGCTCATGATGACAGACGTCAGAAGCTTTCTTTGGAAAAGTCCTGGGCTGTGGTGGTATTTGAGTGAGTGCAGTGTTTATTCTATGATGCAATTGTGCTTACACAAGATGCTCTTCATCACTGGCTTTGTCTAGTGATGCCAGGCATACATGTGGGTGTGGATATATAGAGTGGGTTTTCAGCAGTGGTGCTGTACTATTGGCTGACAGTCAAATTCACAATCCAACTCATGCACAAGCAGCTTCACAAATCTCGGACAGAAAAGCTTTGTGCCGACTACTTCAACTTTAAAGAAAAACATGCACTTTATGGTATTTCTTGGCTTTGGTTCTTGGCAGTTAGGGTCTTTTTCACTGGAGATAGGTAGCATGTGACCACAACCATTAGAACTCTACTTTTCCATCTTGATCCATGAAGGATGCCAGAAATCAGTGGGGAATCAAGTTTGACCTCTTAAAGTACATGAATATGTGAATATGTCCTTCAGGTTGGAGATCTGATGTCTATCAAGGAAACAGACCGATCTCTGAACACAGAAAAAATTGTATTCATGAAATTGCTCCTGGAAAATCAGGGCTTGATGGGAAGGATGAGGAAATGAGCTGTTTTCTCCTAATTTCTGCCCTTGATTGCTTTACGGTGGTGGCAGTCATGGGCAGAGGGCCATGTGAGTTATTTTCTCCACAAGAAAAGTTCTCTGTGAGCCATGGTGACCTTTGGGTGGGGTCTCTAGGCAGAGTACCTGAGTACCTGCCAAAGCTAAACTGGGGACTCCAGGTGGGCCAGTCTCCTCCTTTCACACCTGTGTATGATTTTCCTCTAAGGGATACCCACCGTCAGTGTCATTTCACCTCTGCCATGCTTCAAAATCTGTGCCACTGCCTTCAAGAAGCAGTTATTAACCATGTGACTAATTCTATTGCGTCCCGTCAGCCCCCTGCTTTTCCTGCTTCAAAATGCTATTGTTTTAATATTCTGAGTCCTGGACCAGATAACAAATAACCTGGGCAAGGCTATACTGACTCTGCAAGACTGAGAATAAAAATGAAAAGTTGTAGATTTGTAGGAGCATAGCATGGCATTTCCACATTTTTCTGGCTTTTGGGAATAAAAATATTGTCAAGAAGACACTGTAGGAACTCCTAATGTTACAAGAATGTCATCTAATGGTATTCTGAAACAGATGTGGTCTGCAGCACTGTATTAAGGCTTTATAAGCAGATAATGTCCCATCTCCAACATCTGGCTTTAAAAAGTCCAAACTGGGTAGGACAAGAAAATATTGCCCTAAGGCTAAATTTCTGAAAATTGAAGTTTATACCCAGTGAGAACCTGGTCCAGAAAGCACCAGGCCTAGAGTGGAAGTTTCTATAAGTATAATTTTATTTGCCTACAAAATATAGAATTCAGAGACTTTTCAAACACAGTTTTGAGACATCTTTTCACTTTAACCAAAGTCAAAGTAAGGAGAATCACCTCAGGATATAGGATCTTAGAGTCAATTCATAATCAGCTAATGTAAGCCATTGCTAACACATACATTGTATACCATCTTCTACTACTGGATGTAATCATCAGAGCATTCCTGGGATCATATGTGTAAAGGAACTTCAGGATGGATGTACAGAGAGCTCACATCAGATCAAGTTTTCACATTCTTCTTGCTATAGTCTGGTTATGGCTTGAGTGTGTTCCCCACAGGTTCATTGTTGGAACACTGATACCCACTGTAGTGGTAGAAGATGATGAATCCCTAATGGGAGGTGTGTACACTCACTGGAAACACCCTATGGGATTGTAGGAAACTTGCTCCTTCCTGATTTTGTGTGCTCAACTGTGATCTCCTTTTTCCATACATGTTCTTACATATGCTTTTTCCCACACAAATTTTTTCAAAGCCTAGGCAATGCTGGTGCCATGCTCTTGAATCTCTAGAGTTTTAGATGCAATAAATTAAAAACAACAACAACAATAAAGTTAGCCACTTTCGCAAGCTAACTTAATTTTCTATTCTTTCCTTTGTCTAAGTCTAAAATCCAGGCTTAAGGAGACATTCAAGATCCTCATTTTCTCCAGTGGTTTAGACATCACCATTAAAGGTCATTAGCATGGTCATTCCATGAAACGATTTTATCACTTTCTTTCTACCCAGTCCACAGGCACTTTTTTTCACTTAAATTGCTGTAATCATCTCACTATCTGTATGTTGTTTTGTAGCCATCTATTGTCTTTCTCCTGCCTTTAGAATATAGCCACTATAAAGATGGAAGATGGGCTTTCATCTTGTTTCGTGATGGATTTCCCGCCTTTTTAATTGAGCAGAATCTCACATATTCCAGACTTGCCTCAAATTCATTATGTAGGTATGGACAACTCTGAGTTCCTGATCTTCTTGCCTCCACCTCCCAAGTGCTGGGGTTACAGGCACATGCCACCAATCTTGGCATCCATAATAGTGTCAAAACTTATAAAAGTTGTTCTTCACATGTAGTTTCCTCCTCCTCCTCCTCCTCCTCCTCCTCCTCCTCCTCCTCCTCCTCCTCCTCCTCCTCCTCTTCTTCTTCTTCTTCTTCTTCTTCTTCTTCTTCTTCTTCTTCTTCTTCTTCTTCTTCTTCTTCTTCTCTCTTTGTTCTCAGTGGTCTTTGCAGTGCTCTGTTGTTGTATTAGAGTTCTTCAAATAAACAGAACCAAGAAGATATATTTAGATATGTAAGAGGAGGTTATACATTTGTCTTACCTGAGTATGAAGTCCAAGAAGTCCTGTGGTCTGCCACCTATGAACTGGACAACAGAGGAGCTCATGGTGTGACTCTTAGTTCAAGTTTGCAGTCTCAAGAACTCGGTGGATGTGGGATAGTGGATGAGGTTAAAAGTACTGGAGTAGTTCTGAAAACCTGAGAAGTAAACGTTCTAAATTGTGTGTTTAGTGTGTGTGTGTGTGTGTGTGGGGGGGGTGATATTGGAAGACAGTAGTTGACACTGGGTATCTTCTTCAATTACTCTGCACCTTATTTTTGAGATAGTCCCTTCCTGAGTCTGAGCTCAGTTATATTGCTAGACTAGTTGACCATCAAGCTTCAGGTATCTTCCTTTGTCTGCTTCCCCTGCACTTGGATTATACATGTGTGTATGTTCCTGTGCTTAGCTCTTTACATAGAATCTGGGGGGGTCTTTGTGTTTGTGCATAAAGCACTTATTTCACTGAGCCATATACATAGCTCAAAGCTCTGAATGCTGAGGACAAAAGATAGATATTCCAGCTTAAGGGAGAGGAAGTGGGGGGTCAGGGAAAGAAAAAAGGAGAGAGAGAGAGAGAGAGAGAGAGAGCTTTTTTTTTTTTTTTTTTTTTAAAGCAAAGTAGCCTCTCTGTCAAAGACAAATAAACAGATGAACCTGAACAGGAATTTGTTTTCTCATGTGGAAAATGCTTGTCTCAGAAGCATGGCTTTGGTGGAAGGTGGTGGTAATCTTTTTTTTTTTAACCCCCATTAGAGAAATATAGAGAATCCTAAGGCACCAGAAAAATACCACAGTAGATTTTACAGGTATGAAAAGTGAGTAGTTTTCCAATGGGTCATGAAAGCACACAGCTTCTATTGGATAATCGGCGTGGTGAACCTCACTTCCCTTTTCCAGGTCAGTAAGAAGGAGAGGAAGAGCCTGGGCCACCCAGGCTGCACTGAAGCGGCTTCACACAGAGACCCCATCCCTCCTGCCACAGGCCTAGGTAGGCCTTCCCCAGATTCTGCTGGCTGGAGTTGGAAGTTTCTCTTGCTGGATTTACCTCAGATTGAAGCAGCAAAGGCAATGGAGGCATGCAGCGGTTTATGAAGAAGCTGAATAGAAACCACAAGGTCTGGCAATCCAAAGGCTTTGGCAAAATATTTTGTTTTTCTGTCCTTAAATGGATTTGGCTATTGCCTCAAGCAACCGTGAGCTGTGATGAGTGTGGATGGGGTGTGCTGTCAAGAGATAGGAGGATTGTGCTGGGGCTTTATGGGACCAGAACTAACTATCCCATCATCTGCTATAATTTAGCTATTTTGTGGCTTCATTGTGTGAGCTGGAAGCTCCCTAGACTCCTCAGCTTGGCTCATTTAGTATATATATATATATATATATATATATATACTCATCTCTGTTTCTTAGTTGGATGTGATTGTGGGTACCTTCTTTTATGATCAGCTACACTTGGTGAGCACATGTCCTGTAGTAGACCAAGCCAACTCTTTGCTTGATTTTTCCTGAATATGTTCTTATGCATCTTGTGCTGAGACAACACAGCAAAATCTCATCCGACCAATCATCAATTCTCATTACCAGTCTATACATTCATTCAAAACATAGTATTAAGCTGGGTTTGTATGGCCCTGGCTGCTGCCTGTGAAACGCAAACAAGTTACTTTGTTGCTTGCTTTTATTATGGCTGCCTCCTTCCCTTCAACCTAATAAGGAGCCTAAACAAGGGCATCTAACAGCTACCTAGAGCTCTTGCAAAAAACTCCTCCTGCCTGCCCAGAGCTAGTGTTCAATGTCTTTGGGAACTACTGAATGTTATGAAAATTGAACTAATCAGAAGCATGAGGGTGTGCTGTATCCAACAGCAAAGCTCCTGTTTCGTTGCTGGTGAAGACAAAATTATAAAATATTATAACACACTTTCTTTTGACCAACCTTCTTGGTTTGCACAGGTTGAAGTTGTTTTGTGGAAATAGAACCTTTAGAATTAAAATCAGGATAGTTCTCTGCAAACCTGGAAGGTATTCACACTACATAAAAGTCAAGGGAAGTCAGCCAGGGAGCAACATGCTCAACCCATTCCATGAGCTGAGCTTTTGGAGATAAAAGAATGAAGATTGAGATTCAATTGGTCATTCCCCAAGCTCCAATTTGGACAGAAATCTTCCTGTTCAGTGCACGTGCTTGCAAGTAAGTGGCCTTATTGGGGAGTGGCAGGGAGCCTTAGATGTGAGGGCTTGGAGACAGATAGACTGAAGCACATTTTGCTTCTATTATTGCTATAATTTCAATTTGTTCTCTCTTCCAGTGAGAGATCCCTCTCTGGCACCACTGACTCAATGGCCTGAAAGCTCCGCTCAGCTACCAAACAAACAGAAAGGTAGAAAAGAAGCAAAAGTGACAACAGTTGGTGACCAAAGACACAGATAAGTAGATGATTCTGAAGCTAAGACTTGATGAAAATGAGTATCCCATAGTCACTGGGAACTGATAAACATTCAGAAAATTATCCAAAATTTGCTTCAGGGGGAAGCAGAAATGAACAAATGAGTTTGGATAAGTGGAACTTTGCTGAGTGGTAAATTTTCTGTAATCATTTCATTATTCCCTTTATTGACACATCCTATCATTGGGCAACTTGGCAAGATATTAGAATGGTATAGTGAACACAATTTTATCCCTATTGTAATAGTTTGTCAAGTCCAAGTTGATAACATGTCAATGTGAACTTTCAAGTTTAGTAGTAAGCAAAATAGATGGAGACTTAGAAGCTACTAAAAATCCCGCCTAGACAAAGTCTTTGCCATTTTTTTTTTTTTTTGAGGTTGTGTAGGCTACAGTAGAAAGCTGTGATATTTATGTATTTCTAGTGGAAGAGAAGATAGCTTCCAATTGTTAGTTTTTTTCTTTCCTTTCTTTTTCTTCTCTTTCTCCTTCTCCCTCTCCTCCTTCTATTTTAATGTGCATAACAGGGTCTCGCCATGTCACCAGGCTGCCCTCTGTTCACTGAGATCTTCCTGCCTCTGCCTCTGGATTTCAGGGATTAAAGTGTAGGTCACCACTCCCAGCTATAATTGTTTCTGTAGCTGGTAGATGTTTTCTTTCATATCTCATAGCTGGTCACTCAACCTTTCTTTCTCAGTTAAGGGAAAAATGAGCAACAGCCACTGGCAACAAAGCAAGTTTCCTGAATACAGGAATACAACCCACAGGGAGGATAACTTGGGAAAGTATTTCCTGAAATAAAAGGACAAAACCAGAGAGAATTTTAGAAGCTTCCAACCGGACAGACTTAACACAATCCACACCAGAACTTAATTAAGAGACATGCTTGTATATTTATAGAAACAGAAAGTATGACAGAAAAACAAAGTTGGTCATTTATGACTGTACTTAGAACCACTTCATAAAGGACTAGGAAAAGCATGCTTTCGCGCCCTAGATTTTACTGATGACTTCTTAATATTTTTCCTTGTTTTGTGTTTTTGAGACATAGTGCCACTATGTAGTCCATTCTAGGCTTGAATTCAAGATCCTCCTACCTCAGCCTCCTGAGTACTGGGATTGTAAGTAATCACCACCATTTTTATTTTATTGTTATTATTATTATTGTTTAAGGTCTTGGGTAAACCTACTTGTCTTGTCTTTCAGTGCTGATAATGAATGATAGATAGATCAACCAGAGTTGAGTGGGGCTGGACAAGCATGTGACTCCCTTAATGGGTGATTCATTCCTGCCAGTGCCACCTGTACCCTCAGAAATGGGTTGGTGGTTGTGGGCAAGACTGAGACCTTACTATCTATGGCTTTGAATCAAGCCAACTACCCATCTTCTTCTCTTCAATCCCTTCCTTTTTTCATAGTCTAGGAAGGTACACATTTCTGTTCTGTACTGAGAATCCATAGGGAGATGGCCAAGCTAGCTTGCTCTTCAGATAGAGATCAAGACCATTCCCGAGTATGCATTTCCTTCAGTGCAATATTAAACACCATAGGTGATGGATAGACATGTCTGCAGTAGCCACTCATCAGAAACTCTGCAGCATCCTTTACATAGTGAAGTGTGTCCGTGGGTGATTAGACCTGCCGTAGCATCATCAGAAACTCTTTGCAACATCTTTACATAGAGAAGCGTGTTTCTTGGTGATTAGACCAATGGCTCAGGAAAACACCCATCCTTTCTTCCTTAGCTTCTTTCCTCTCTGGAATCCAAGGCTTCTGCTATTTATCAGATTCTGTCTATTTGTGGCTTTTTACATTTCTATTTCCTTCCTGTAGGATGTGGAGTGAAATAGGATAGAGAATCTTAGTCTATGAACCTTGAAAGGGTTTGTAACCCTATCTGGAAATACAGAATTTCACGAATCTCTTATTTGACAATGACATAGAAAAATCTAGAGCTAAATATGATTGAGGCTGCTTCAGCAACTCCAAGCATAATTATTTCTAAGGACATTTCTCAGGTGTCCCATTGCCATTCCCAAGGACATCAATTTGGAAAAAGTTACAGAAGAAATGATTTTGATGTTAAAAGTGCAGATAAATTTATGTTTTGACCTAATTCTAGGCTTAGCCCAGGAAGAATGGGGGCTGAATGGTTGGGTAGCTTTGGAACTTCATGAAAGAATGATCTCATTGGTGTTGACCCCAAAACACTGAGGTATTGCCTCCCCTTTAGTTGCTATCATTCTTGCTAATGTTTTTAGATGGTTGTTTGCTCATGTGTCAGAGGCAACCTGATTAGTCATTCTTAGTGTCACTGCCCATTCTGTGTTGGTAACACATTCTTAATATAATACTTGACCTTGGCTATCTATCAAATTGTAGATTATGGCTTTTATTTTTCCAGAACAGAGGTGAACAGTGGCCACCTAATTTTGTCTTTTTTTCCCTCCTTGTGAAAAATTTCCTGGCAATGTTGCATCCTTGAATAGAAAAACTGATGTGGGCAAAGGTTAACTTGACCAATTGCCCTGCAGCTCCTTGGTAATCCTGTTATGAACATACATCTATGAGATCTGAAGAACTTTTATATTTAAGATAATTTTAGGTTTGTAAACATTTTGTGCAGATCCTTCAAAGAAGTGTCCTCTATTCTAGATCCAGTCTCTTCAATGGACAAAACCCCACATCAGTATATTTGTCAAAATTCTAATGAACAAGTATTAATAGGTTGTTACTGGATGGACAGACTATCGTGCCAGCCTCAGCTTCTACCTAATGCCTCCTGCTTGTTCTTAGGAGAGTGTCCAGGACATCATGCTGTACTTCAATGTCAATGTCATATTTCTTTTCGTGCCTCTTAGCCATGATAGTTTCTCAGGCTTTTTTTTTTTCCTTTGTACTTAGTGGACTCCCAGTCTTGAGGTATACTGATCAGATTTACTGACTAAGGTGCTGGGAAATTAGATTTATGTGACCTTTTCATTTCAAGTAGGCTGTCAGGCTGGCTTTTTTTTTTTTTTTTTTTTTTTTTTTTTTGACAGACCACAGAGGGTGACGGGAGCAGTATTCACCACTAGATACCCCAAGACCAAGTTCTCAGCACAATGAAGATTTGTTTGCCCCAGAGGAACAAAGGGCAGGAAATACGATACAGACAGGAGATAGAGGACAAGAGAGAAGGGAAAAGGAACAAGGGAGAAGGGGAGGGGTTTTGTACCAGAGGGAAAAAGGACTGCCTCTAGAAAGAGAGGAGACCTGTGGCCCATAGGTAAATGGCAATTTATGAAGGTAAAAGGGAAACTCTTTGTTAGAATGAGATGTTAAATTTTGATTGGTCATGTTAATTAGGGCATCTGAAAGAAGGTTTCTGATTATTGGACTTCTTTGGTAGCTGAATTTTTTTGTAGTCAGCCTCAGGAGGAGGAAGTTGATAAATAAAACAACAGTCCTTGGTAGAGATAGCTTTAGGAATGTAATCTAATGATTTTTAGCAAGGCAGAAGGAATAAGGGAAGGGAAAGACCTGTCATAGACATGTTTGCAATGCTCATGCTGGCTAGTCTTTTTAGAGGTGTGGTGGACTGAAAGAAAATGTCCCCCAAAGGGAGTGGCACTATTCAGATGTATGGCTTTGTTGGAGTAGGTATGACCTTGTTGGAGGAGGTTTGTCACTGGAGGTGAGCTCTGAGTTCTCTTATATGCTCAAGGCATGCCCAGTGTTTTAGACAACTTCCTGTTGCTAGTGTAAGATGTAGAATTCTCAACTGCCTGAACACTGCAATATCCCACCACAAGATAAAGAACTGAACCTCTGAACTGTAAGCCACCCAATTAAATGTTTTCCTTTATAAGAGTTGCTGTGGTCATGGTGTCTCTTTATAGCTATAGAAACCCTAACTAAGAAGAGAGTAAATGCTATTTTTTGTCATATCCTACTAAAGGTACCTATGATCAGTGTGACTTATTTCTGTCCTTGTTGATGTTTTTCACTTGGCTTAGATAGTGCTTGTCAGTTTCTTTTCCCCCCACTCCAAAGTCACTCTTTTCATACTTAACTTTTAGAAGGAAATCACCAAGCACAGCCAATATTTGACTATGAGAGGCTATGCAAAATATCATAAAAAATCATTTAGGAATCTTCTGCATTGGGTATTTTGACAGCTAGAATTAGCTTCTTGCAAATTGGGCCGCCCCTTCCTTGAAAGGTTGTATGCAGGTGTTGTCTGGTGTTTCATGCTATAGTTGATTCAGCACTATCCCCTTACCTTGATGAATACACCCAAGCTCACATGGTGAACAGGACTAGTGTGTCATCTTTTCCAGATTGCAGAGTGACATTGAAACAGAAATTCTATGTAGAAGATCTAGAAGCAAATTAGTCTTATCTAGAAAGAGACTAGCTGAGGACAGCTTTCTTTTTTTTTTAATTTAATTTTATATAACAAAGTCCAATTAAATGAAAACAAACATTTATACACAATATTTGGGGATTTGGGCGTCGTTCTTTCCAAACTACTTCCTGCTGGTAAGGGGCGCTGTCGTGGGGGATTCGAAGAAGATTCAGATATCCTGGCTGTAGTCTGTAGGGCTGTTTTGTCCAGCTGTTTGGAATGTAGGATCACCTGGTACTCTGTTTCAGGCGGTCTGGCTTGATCAAACCACATTAGTCTGGAAGGAATCCACAGCTTTTCATTTTCTGTGGAAACAAAAATAGAAATCCTTTTCCCCAGTAACTTGTCCTTCAACTTAAATTTTGGAGTCAAAGCATTTTTTTTAATTTAATTTATTATTTTACGTGTCTATCCCAGTTCCCTCTCCCTCCCTCCCTCCCTCCCTCCAGCCCTCCCTCTCTTCTTCCCTGCCTTTTATCCTCTCTGCCCTCTCACATGCAGTCTAAACACCCTCCCCTCCCATCCCCCCACCCCAATTCCATATGTAGGGGAATGCCATCCAGTTGGGGTCATATAGATCTGACAGGTTCTGTGAAGTAGGGACTAGGGCTTCTCTCCTGTCTCTAGATTAAGGCAGTTATCCCTCCATGGGGGATATGTTTGCAAAGGAGGACAACTTTCTTTAACCAAACCACTTCAGTGCTGTTCTATTTTCTCCTTACTTACTTTTAGTATGGGTTTTTTTTTTTTTTAATTTTTAAATGGTGTTAGAGATTAAAACCATTCTAGGTAAGCGCTCTTTCCACTGAGCTACATCCCCATCTCCTCTCAGGCATTCTCCTCCGGGACTTCCTTTTCATGCCTCTTTCTTGGTCTGCTCCTTATAAGAATGCCTGTCAGGGCCCAGGTCTTAACCTTCATGGGTTAAGATACACATGAGAAGTTGATACCATTAATATCATTAATATCTTTTTCAAACATATTATATAATGGTAGCAGGTAAATACTATGATTAGGGGATCTGTATTTTCCCTGCCGATTTGGAAAAGTATTTACTCACAAAGATACTTCAAATCCAAGAAAATAAATTCATGACTTCTACTTATATTTCTAGTTCTCTCTGTAGTGCCTGAGCTCCCTAACCTGACTCATCATCTGTCAAAGCCATAGCTTACCAACATATACCCATCCAGACATGTTAACTCTGCCTTCCCTTAGCTTCCTGACTTCAAGTCCTTGTCACATCTCTCCTAGACCCCTTCTCACTAATCTTTCCTAATTATAAGCTTTCTGCCCTTAAAATCTTTTCTCTATATTATGGAGACTACTTCTGAAACATCACATGCATGCTCTCCATCAGCAAGGGCATCATGGTAAGGTCAGATCTGGTACTGTGGCCACTGTTCAAGCCAGCAGAACAGGGGTATCCCTGAATGTGGACAATGCTAACTGAGGCTGTGAGCTGTGGGAATAAGGGAAGTCTTCCTGCCCTGAGAAGAGAAAGAGTCCACTGTTGGAGAGGAGAGTTGAGTAATGAAGGATCACAGGCAAATTACTCAAATTCTGAGGACTCCACAGCACTTAAAGGTTTCTGAAAAAACAGAGAACAAGCTACTAACCTATTTAAATAACTCATTTTGTTCCTGTTTTGTCCCCCTTTCTCTATTTGCTGTATTGGCTGCAAAAATTACACAATCTCCATTCATGATCTTCTCCAGAGCATTTTTCTCACTCTATTTTAAGGACTAATATATGTGTATTTTAGGCTGCATGTTCCAATCAGACACAGAAAGTCTGGTCCAAAGTTCATTGTTTCACCACAAATACACAAGTGGCCTTTAAAATTGAATAGCTGCTTTTTTTTGCATAGAGTTTTACAAAAAATGACTTAGTGACAAACTTTATTCTCTGAATGGTCTCTGAAATGGTAAGACTGGTCAACTTTCGGTAACAATAGTAATGGGAGTATTTGATCATAGGTACAAAGCTTCATTTGATTCTTACAACATACACATGAGAAGTTGATACCATTATTATTATTTTCTAGTGATAGGGGAGGAAACTGGTTCTTAATGAGTTTAGGCATCTTACTGGAGGTTATGTAAGTATCAGATCGAGGAGGTGAACTCAAGCAGGTTGACAAATAATAAAAGTGTAACATGAATAATAAAATCCCAGAGACAGATATTGGGGTTCAAACTGAAGGTCAGAGCAGCAACACAGCCAGCCACTAGAGAGTTCAGCAACACAGCCAGCCACTAGAGAGTTATCACTTCTACCAATGCTCAGACTGAAGGTGTGATCCACTGAACCTCAGATTGCATGTCCAGACTGCACTGTTCTCCACCAACCCTCATTGAGCTCCTTATATACTCTGTAATGCTGGGATTAAAGGTATGAGCTCTGTGTCTCTTCGACTGATTCACTTTCATGTAGCCCAGGGTGGCCTTGAACTCACAGAGATCCATCTCCCTCTCTCTCCTGAGTCTTGGCATTAAAGGTGCGTGCCACCACTGTCCAGCTTCTATGGCTGTGGCTCTCTCTGCATTCTGATCTTCAGCAGCTAATTTAGATCATTAACAACACAGACCACATTGTACTTGGTAACAATGATGCAGAAATCCCTTAGTTTTCTAGATCTTTAGGGAACACTTTTACACATATTGAAGACTCATTCTATGATGCTAGTGATCAGAACAGTCACATACTGACATACTGAATCATTTCTGGATGCTCCACAACATGGTGTGGTTTCCACTTCCTAATTATCATCAACACCATGCAACTATTTATGTAGATATTTGTGTGTGTGTGTGTTATGTTGGTTGTGCCCTGCCATTTGTGAAGGATTGGAATTAAACTCAGACTCTCTGAAAGAGCAGCAAGACATGAACTTGACCTTTGGGCATCTCTCCAGCCTCACTTAGTGTTTGTATATCAACAGAAGAAATGTTAACACAAGCAAAGAAACTGGCTAGAAGTGAAGGAGAAAGAAAAAGACAACAACTTAGCTAATAGAAAACTGGCAACATTGACCTATGCCCTCCCACAGCAATGGAAAGCCTGAATCTGTAGTACACTCGTACACAGAGGGGCATCTCTGGGACTCTGGATGGCAGTGTCTAGAGCCACTAGATAATTAAGATAGTTGATATCAGCCTACAAGACAAGCTGAGTGAAATTTTACAACACCAGGAGTGACAGACACTGTTATTCTTTGCTGTGGTGTGAAACAGTGAGAGACTGAATGGACAGAGAATCAGTTGCTTAACTGAGACATATTGCCCTGATTTTCCAGCTATTGGCAGTGAAATTTATGGTGTGGCTTCTGTCATGTTGTTGCTCCAAGCTTAATGTCTTCACCTCTGAGATTGGTGTGTGGTTCAGAGCTGCCTTAAAAGTAATGTGTTAGGGTCAGTGGGTGGATTGCTTGCTGCCCAATCACAAGGACCTGAGAGTTTGGATACCCAGCATCTGGGCATGGTAGTTCTCACTTATAATTCCGGCATCAGTGGGGCAGGAATACAAGGGGTCCCTAGGCCTGCGGCTTGTGGCCTGATATCATCACTGAATCAGTGAGCTCCAGAAGTTCTGAAAGACCCTGTTTCCCATCCCCCACCAAACATGGAGGAGGGAAGGGGGATGGAGAGAATATATAAACAACAATATAAGGAAGCTTCATTTAGTGATAAATGGCTGACATTAGCATATGCAGCAGTTTATCTGTATGCTCTCCAGTTTAGGAACTGATGCCAATGGTTGCCTAGGTGATATTGTAGCACTGACTCCACACTCATCTTTTATAATATACACACAAATGAAGTGAAAGTCACTGGGTGTGTGGGGGGTGCTTAAGGACTCCAGCTTCTACAATTAGGTCATTCCCAAGATCCCTTCTGTTTTACTGCATGACTTGCATGGCAGGTGATCTACATCAGGGATCAGGACACAGCAGGGCAAGTTCAAGTCTCAGTCTGCCAGCATGCTCTGACCCCTCATCTCAGGCTACAATTCCTGCTCCACCCTTCTGGACTAGTCTGACCTCTGTTTTTTACTACACGTCAGTCTTGGCATTTTTATCCCCAGGGCTTGGGCATTTGGACAAAACCCTCTTGGGCAAAACCTGGTGATATTTCCAAGGAGTTTCCCTCACTGAACTGCTCAGTGCTCAGTGGGGATGAGTGGGTGGTTTTGACAGCTGCAAGAGGTGTCCTGCCTTGGGGGTGGGATGGGTGAGTACTCTGAAAACCCACATTGCCCTGAGAGCATAAATCTAAGGCCTGCAGAAGTTGCCCCACAAGGAAACTGGAAACAAGGATGGAGTAAACAGGCCTAAATCTACCCTTGCAAAGACAAATCTCTTGTGCTTCTCTAGTTTTCATAGCTGGGTTTTCATAGCTGGATGACTCCTTCTTAGGAGTCATCTTTGGTTATGGTTTTATAAAGTTTGCAAGAGAAAATAAATGCAGGGTAAGGGTGGGACTTTTTTGTGTAGCTGTAAGATCAATGCACACAGCTCCTGAACACCTGGCAGTTTTGACAATTCCATGCTGATGGTGCCTTTGCCCTCCAGAAAAGCAGGAAGGGGCCACACAGCTGCTCCATAAGTCACTTATGAGAAGATACCCAGACAAAAGTGGGCAGTACTTGAGAATGTGACGGTTGGAGGCATCCTGACTTCTTAAAACCCCAGTGTCCCCATTTTTGAGATAGGCTTAACTCTGATCCGGCCTATTCAGAGGATCAGACAAGATTTGAGAAGGGCAATTGTTTTAGAAATCTTTGTTTAGGTGTGAACATTTATTAGCAATGGTTTTCTGAAACTTCTACTGGCAAACACTTTTTAGATGCTTGGCACAGGGCAACATGGCTTCCAAGATTTACTACACAATTTATAAGACTCAGGATAGAATAAAAATATCAAGCTCCTTGTTCAAAGAGAAGGAACAAGGCAGGTAAATGTACAACCTAGATAGCCCACCCTCTTCTTCATTTCTATCTCTGTGTGTGTCTGCATACATTGTGTGTGTGTGTGTGTGTGTGTGTGTGTGTGTGTGTGTGTGTGTGTGTCTGGACTGATACGCTATATCTCTGTTAGGGTGTTCATTGAACTCTAGGCATCTCCCATTCTCTGGTGTGGGGTAGTCATATGACTCCATTCTGGTACCCACTAGCATAGGTGCTGTCAGCTCTGTTGTGCTACCCACAAACACATGTTGGACCTGCTAGCTCCAGGAAAGAATGTAATCACTGCACCTCATTTTGACATCCATATTATCTGGTCCTTGTGTTCCCTGTATTAGCATGTAGCATCTCATTGGTCCTGCATGAAACCATTGTAGTCACTAAGAGAGGACCCAGGGCAGCAGGTGGTGGGAGAGTGGGAAGCTAAGAATCTGTGGGAGGCCCTGGGAACCAGGGTGAGGGTAGTACTCCTGACTTCTCAGGAGGAAAAACATGTTGCATGGTCTTCCACTCAGGGACACCATTCCAGCGCTGAAGTGAAGAGCATAGACTCTGATGAGGAAGTCAACAGACACCATGATGGCCAATTAAATCCTGAACTCGGCCATTTCAGAAAGCAGTTATTGGGAACCTGTGTGGCAAGAATTCTGCTTGATGTTTTGGGGGAATATTCATGTGATCCAGATCTCAGCTCTCTTCTCAGGGCATTTTGTTGTAAACACTGTGCTTGGTGGAATGTCAAAAATGAAAAGTGCCCTAAGTGACCCAATGTCTTCTGTAGTGTGGGGATTCCAAGAGGAGAAGCCTCCATGGTGATGATGGAACACAGCTTCCTAGCAGAGTGCTCTCTGAGATAGCTTAGTATGAGGTCATTACGAGAGATCACTGAAGTGATATGAAGGGAAAGAACAGTACCGGGAAATTCACAGTGACTGGAAAGAGATGATTCTTGTCCTGGGAATGTGCATCCATGTCCTTACCTGACCCTGCTATTTAGTTACATTTGGTTGATCTAAAGGCATGCTTGTCTGGGGTGATACTCATCCTCAGCACATCCTGAAATGATGGTGTGGAGTATCTTTCAGTTGCAGAAGCTGTAGGTTTACACTCTTGAGATACCGTGTCTCCTGACATGGGTGGTGTCGAATGCACACAGGGGATGAAGGTGAAGAAGTAGAAGGAGAGGCAGAAATTCCACTTCTTCCTGAGGTCCAAAGTTTGTAGCAGTCTCCTGCCCTGCACCTGTCCAGTGGCAGTGGTCTGTGTAAGACTCAGGAAAGCCTGCAGCAGGGTTGGAGGAGGAAGAGTCTCTGTGGAGTTGCATGTGATATGACAGAGCTGTTGGAATGTGGCAGTGTGGATGTGCAAGTGGTGGGGTGTAAATGGGTGGCACTAAATTCCAAGGAGTTAGTGGCCCAGGAAGCAAGGAACTAAGTAGTGCAGCACTGTGATGGGACTCCCGGGATCGGGGTGGGGTTAGATCTACAGTCTCCACATTAAGAACTGTCTGCATGTCTACAATCATGCCCTTAAACCATTGAACAATGGGAAAGTTCTGCACAGGTATGCACACATGTGACTTGCCTGAACATGGCTCCTTGTCAGCTATCTGCTGTCTGTGTGACCCTGGGTAAAGTACTCACCTTCCCTAAGCCACATCTTATTGCTTATAAAAAGGGGCATTACCTAACTCAGGATCATGATATGGGTTGACTGATAAAGGCACTAATAAATTCCATTTTTCTTATACAAAAAAACTCCTCTTATCTAAGTCTTTCTCTTCTCAAAAAAGTGATTCTTCACAACCTCTTAACACAAGGAAATAGAGGAGGAACCTATTACATGCTTTAGAAATTTGCATTCTAGCAGGACAGTGGTGGCACATGCCTTTAATCTCAGCTCTTGGGAGACAGAGGCAGATGGATCTCTGGAGTTCGAGGCCAGCCTAGTCTGCAAAGCAAGTTCCAGTATAGCCAGAGCTGTAACCCAAAGAAATTCTATCTCAACAAAACAAAATAAAATAAAACAAAACAAAAACTATTAAAAAAAAAACAACAAAACTAAAAACCAGAAATGAATTGCATTTGACTGTGTTTGAGAATGAGCGTACAGATATGAACTGCTTTGGTGTAGTATGTGTTCCACTTTTTCACAATTAACATGCATACCCCATCTTGTGCCTACTCAGAAGTTTAGATTTCAATAGCACGTTGACAGGTTTCTAGGAAATGGGGACTGCCAGGATTGAAGTTGTTCAGACAGTACATCTACTAAAATCAGGGAGCAGCTGTCGTTTGCAAAAAACTCTACTCAAAACCAAATGAGAAAAGAAGTAACTTGGCCAGACACTGGTGCAGCCCTGTGGCACTGAAGTTTGGGAGGTGAAGACACAGCATTATGGGCTACCTAGAGAGCTTCAGGGTACACAGTGAGACTCTGTTTCAAAAAGGAGCAGCAGAAACAGGAAAAAGCAAGTTAAAATGATTATGGCATAAAATGTATGGCTGTGACCTGAGGTTGCCATCTTGCATGCTTTGAATTCTAGGGTACAAAAATCAGTCTCCCCAACTTATGGACAGTTAGAACTTAAAATGGTCATCCCAAGGGTCCCACAGTCCAATGTCCCACTGCCTTTTGATTACACACAGAAACAGATAAAATAAGAGCTCACATCTTTACTTTTCCTTTTAAATTTAGTCTGAAAACTTCACACATCAGAATGTTTGATCAAATTTTCTTCCTCCTTGCACCTCCCAAAACCCTCAATCACTTTTTTGAGAGCACACCATGTTCTCTTGTTTAAATCCACTGGGTTTACTTAGTACTGACCATATGTGAATGAGTATAGGGCCATCCCCCAGGGAGCATGGCAACCTACCAGGGGATGAAGAAATCCGGCCCTCCCTTCTCCAGCAGCCATCAGTTGCCAATAGTTTGTCAGGAAGATTTCATATCTTTTCCAAAAATTATTAGTTTTTGCTTATATAAGCATATATATCTTTTAAAGAAGTAGTTTTGCTGATATAGTCATAAAATGACAGAAACATTCTCTCTTTGAAAGCTGTGTGTAGAGCTATTAATAGGATTTACAAAGCTGTTGGTTAAAACAGCCTACCTCTGAGGCTGGGGAGATGGACAGTGGGCAGGAATGCTTCTGTGTTAGCATGAAGACATGAGCTGGGATTCCTAACCACCCACGTACAATGCTGGACACAGCTCTGTGTGCACTCAACCCCAGCAATGGGGGTAGACACAAGCTGGTCCTGGAAGCTCTCCAGCCAGGCAGGCTCTCGGGAAAGATGAATTTCCAGTTCAGTGAGAGACTCCGTGTCAAGGGAATAAGATGGAGAGCAACAGGATAGAGGAAGACATGTAAGTAATCCTCTGGACCTTGTGCGCACATGTGCGCATAAACGCGTGTGTATGTGTGTATATGTGTGTGTGTGTGTGTGTGTCTAACATACAGGTATGCACACCGGGAAGCTCATGTGTAATACCACACACACACACACACACACACACACACACACACAGGAGAGAGGAGAGAGACAGACAGACATGACAGAGAAAACAGACACTAGCTGTTATCCCTCTGGAGGTGAGAGCAGGAACACAGACTGACACATCACATGATGCTGTCACACCTGGCTACCTCTGCTTCATCACCGATTGAGCTCTGTCTTTAGAGATACTTTCAGTATCACTGTTTTCTCAGGCAAAATTCTTTCACTTCTTAATGAGTCACTTGAGCTTCGTTGGCCTTTCTGACTCCTCCTTGTATTTTTTGCTTAGTCTGAAGCCTGCCTTGCATCTCCCACTCAGGACCAGACCAAGATGGCTACTGTGCCACTCCCCTCAGCCTCCTCCATTTTGCCCTTCATCCGATTTCACCTCCAGTCATAGCTCAGTTACTAGGAAGGCAGAGCTATATAAAATCACACTTATAGTAACATAATAAAAACAGAGGGCAATTTTGGCTTCAAACTATTTTTATCATCCTGCACATTTGTTTGTATAGTCTACCATGGATTTCCAAGAATGCAGATCAGGAGGAAAAGGAGCCAAATTTTAATGGGGCAACTGTAGGAAACAGCCTTGCAAAGTCAAGAAATATGATGGAGAGGTTTTAACAAAACACACAGAGGACACTGCTATAAATAGCTGTGGTTGCAGGTGGAGTCCATTAAGGGGATTGCTGGGACCTTTGAGAGCTTTGAGAGCAGGCACACTCTGAGACATGGCCTTTCACAAAAGACTCACAGATGTGAAGAGTTTCCACAGGCCCTGTCTCTCTGCCACCACATCTTGCCCTTTGTGAGGCCTGGCTCAGAGAGAAGAGCTTGGAGAACAAGTGACTGGGGTGTTAATAGTTCCAGCAGAGGGGAGTAGATTTGAAATTTATCCAGTTTCTCTCCTAATATTTGTTTGCAGCTCTTTTTCTATAGCTGCTTAATGTCATGGTATGGTTTGTAGCTATGTATCAATGAGCCATTATGTATAATGAGTATAACAAACATCCAAGATGAATGGCCTAAACTGAAGGGTTCTGGTTTTAGCCCAACTCAAAGATAACAAAAGTTTCCTGACAGCTGCACTCCTCCTCCTTTTCCTCATCGCCTTTCTCTTCTTTCTCCTTCCTCCTCCTCTCCTTCTGCTTCTTTTTCCTTGCCCCTTTCTTCCTCCTCTTCATCTTACTCCTCACCCTCCTGCTTCTTTTCTTCCTTCTCTTCTTCCTCTTCCTGGTAGTCATGGTGGTGTCCCCTCCCATTCACTCTCCTCATCCATCCTTCCTTCCTTCCCTTCTTCCTCTACCTCTTCTTCCTCTACCTCTTCCTCCTCCTCCTCTTCCATTCATTCACAGGGTTCTTATTGCACAGCTTATACTGGCCTCAAACTCATAGTCATGCTGCCTCAGACTTCCTAGTTCTGGGATTACAACTGTGTACCATCACACCCACCCATAAGTCTTTGTACACACATTTTTTTGCTACCCAGGTTACTTCATTTTTCTTCCCTTTGGACTCTTTAAGTCTCATTCTCTTGTGCTGCAGAAAGGGAACAGCATTTCTCAGACCTGAGTTAATTTCTTAGCTGTGATTCATCCTGAGTAAGTTCTGGCTGGCTCCCATAACTGTTAGACCATTACTAAGTGGTGGATGATTGTTATATTGCATTTATATTTTTACTTCATTTTCACCACATCTTCCCAGGACCTCTTATTAGGGATGGAGAAGTAGAAGCTGAGAGAAATAAAGCTGACTAAGGTCACAGATCTTCTAGGTGAGAATGCTGGCAATATTTGAACATGGATTTACCATTCCTTGTGTTAAAACCTGTAGATCCAGCTTAACTTTCTTACCAAATGCTTCATCTTTGAAATGGAGATGATTGTGAAAGTGTAATGAGAAAAAGAGCCTGAGAGGTCTGGATCTAAATATGAACATATGTAAGTCCATGCCTCTCATCCTCCATCAACCTGGATTTATTACACAACACCACACACATTTTCATGTTCATAAACAGCCTCCCTGGATGTGGAATTTTCCATATAGTTCTATCTCCTGATGACTCCACACATCCCATCTTTTGTCATAGTAGCTGCCATGTGGCACATACAGACTATGGAGACAGCTTGACTTTGGCTGGTACAAGTCTTCCTCCTTTTGGATACTTTCAGGGGCCTTGTATGTCACATTCTCCTTCCCATGGATATATCTAGCTACAATAATATTGTCAACCCAAATAACTGCATCCATGGAATGATTCGACACGTTGACATACCATGTATGTATTTTCCTCAAAGATTCTTTTGGTGTCTCCTCTCCCTGTTAACTACCCACAAGCATTATACATGCAGGTGTGAATAAGAAGGTGTGTAAGGGCAAGTGAGGAGGGGATTCCTTGACTTCAAGATTTTACTTTTAAAGTGAAATAGGGATTCCTATAATCTAGACTGGCTTTAAAGCCAATATGTAGGCAAGGATGACCTTAAACTTCTGATATTCCTGCCTCACCCTCTGGAGTGCAAAGACTGGCTTTCATGTCCAGCTTGTGCAGTGCTGGAAATGGAAGCTAGGTCTTCACACATGCTAGGTTAGCACTTTATTCATGGAGCTACATCCTTAGCCCACTGTAAGAGGAGTTCATGCCTTCATCTTACCTTCTTTCTAACTTCTAGATGGCTCTACCTTGACTGTGAGTCTGTGATTCAGTCCTTTCATTTCCATTCACTGTCATTATTCTCAGAGGCGTTAGAAACTTGTAGGCTTTCCAGAATCCTGAAGTGACATTTCCTTATACTTTGCTACCCTTCTGTCTTCATGGTTGTGCAGAACAAAGGTGCCTGGAGATGCTCTAATGAGTTTTCAGTTTTAAGAGACTTGGTGTTGTTATATTGGTCTCCACTGCCCAAATCTTTGTCCTAGAGTCCTTTCTGAGCAAAGCTACCCTCCATTGTTTGCTGCTCTCATGCCTCCTCTTTGTGAAATCTGTTGAGAGACATAGTTTCAAAAAGTGGAAGACATATATATATATATATATATATATATATATATATATATATATGGAATCTATTACATGGTTCATACTATACAATACTGTACTATTCTATACCATACTGTGATATGGTGTATCAGTAGATCTACTGAGTCCTACCTATAATTTTGGCAATAGTTATGACTTGGCTCACAGCTTCATTGTTCCATCTCTTCTTTGATCAGAACCAAATAAATTTAACTTTCATATACTGGGATTTAACTAAATAAGATAAAAAGAATGAAGCCACAAAAATTAGCAGAACATTAGCCATTTATATTTTTGAGCATGTATTTTGTTTTGGGTGGCATGGCAGGTTCTGAATATGAAGCTAAGGATGGTATAGGCTGGCAATCCAGTGAGCTCAAGACAGAGGCAGAGGCAGATGGCCATCCAGAAAAGTGTTTCTAGTTGCTCTCTGGATGGGAGTTTTACAATCATATGTAATCTGTACAGTTACTTTGGATGGGGTTTTGATGGACAATACTGGTACCAATTCAGAATGTTCTGGATAACTTTTTATTTGTGGAGAAGAAAAAGTTCAGAGACATCTTAGTGAGTTTTCAACATGTGAGCAGCTTGGCATTAGAGTACATAGCAGAAGAATGTGGAACTAGGACATTAGACTCTGCTATTTGCTTAGGTGTCTTTTCAGTTAGAAAGGCCCATCCTTAGATGATTATAAAGCAAGTGGTTCAAACCATAATATGTTTCAGTGTGGCTGTGTTTTAGAATAGTCAAGTCTGCTATTCAGAATGCAGGTGACTGGATATGCAAGGTGCTGGTTTCTGCATGATCAATAGTAAAAGAGACCTGAGAGAAGGAGGCAGCCTTTGGTATCCAGAATATTGGGGACAGTATTCAGACCCATTTAATTCAGCTACACTTGAAATCCTGCTCAGAGAAACTTTTCTATGGAACCTGGAAACCGAGTTCATGTATCTCTGGTAGGGAGCTTTCCATGTATTAGCCTTTTTGATATTTACCAAATCCTCAGTGAGAGCCAAAAGCCTACTTTATGGATGCTTCTTGGCATGAGCAGTGAGGTTATCACAGATCATGTTTAAAAAAACCCTTCTGGTCCAGGCCAGGCTTCTGACCTGTCTCCTGAAGTTCCTTTTCAATGAGCTGCAGTGTGAGCAGCCCGGCTACCTGACCCACTGATCAGATGGATTCTGGTGGATGTGTTTTGCTGGTACACAATTGGAAAAGACATTAGGCCAACTGGCAATATTCTATGAATAGACTTTTCTGCCCTGCCCATATTTGCATTTGGAGCCAAGTAACTTCCAGAGTCAGCTCTAGAGGGTTCAGCCCAAAGGAAAGTTCTAGCATCAACAAGTCTCCAAGTTTCCTGTATATTTTGAAGGCTGTTTTGAATTAATAGCTTTTGTGGTCTATATACCAGTGGTTGTTGTGTTGAGGGCTTTTTTTTTCTCCTTAGTGTTATAACCATATACCCCACTGTTCTAATTAATTAGCTGTGTGGGTGCTTATGTCTATTTATCTGTATAGTGTGGACATGCCAAGGCTAGTTTTCTTGCTTAGTGAGAACATGAAGGTAACTTTGAAGGCACTACCAAAAAAAAAAAAAAAAAAAAAAAAAAAAAGCTTGTGATAACTATTAACTATACTAAGATTTGACAGTAGCCTGGAGAGTTGGCTCAGCTGGGAAGAGCACTGGCTGTTCTTGCTGAGGACCTGGGTTCTGTTCCTAGCACCCAGGTGGTAGCTTAAAACCAATTCTCATCCCAGTTCCAGGGGTCCAGCACTCTCTTCTGGCCTCCATGGGCACCAGACAGACATGCAGTACACATACATATAATCAGGCCAAATTCATATACATACAAGTAAAAACAAATACATTTTTTAAAAGAGTTGACAGTAGTGGTGGTGAGCTAGAGGGATGTATCCCTTCCCTTTACTTTAATGGTAAACATGGTGGCATTATAAATTGACTAAAGTATGAAGGTTTACACTTTTATTTTCAAGAAGTCAGTGGCATGGTTATCTTTCCTTTTGACTTTTTTTTTTCAGATGTGGCATCTTGAACTATGAAATAAATGACATAATTACTGAATTGGAGGAATAAAAGTGTATGTTGAGCTCTATCCTCCATCACCTTGTTATCCACCATAGAATTTGAACCTAACTGATTTGGAGTCATCAGATAACAAGCCAAGATCCTTTGGGGCAAGTAGAGGAGAGGCTCTATGAAGAGATTGAGTATGTGACTCTAGGCTTACATATGGTGGTCTGTGCCCTGCTCATGGCTCTCTCCTCATCAGCATTGTTGGGAACCAGCAGTCTGCTGACCCCGCCCCTGATAATGGCTCAAACTTGCTGCCAGGGGACTCAATTAGGCATGCGCAAGTTTCCCTTTTAAATCACGTGCTCCAAGTGTGCCTCTCTCTCTCTCTTGCTTTTTCTCTCTTATTCTTTCTCTTTCTTCTTTTTCTCTCTCCTCTGCTTTCGGTTGGCCACCAGCTACCCCCTTTCTCTCCCCTCTTTCAATAAACTCCATGTGGGTGCTGAGTCTTGTATTTGTGTTTCATAGTCAATAGCTGCAACAAAAGAACAACAAGCATCAGTTATTTTCAGCAAAGAACACACACGTATTCATCAGTAGGAGTGGGAGCCATCATCGTCGTTGAATAAACCATTCTTTATGATTGAAAATATCTCATGTTGAAGCAAGTAACTGGGTAGGTGTTTTCACTCAATGGAAATCCTGGATTGGTCATTTACTATATATACAGGGTAATTCACCAAGTAATTGCTACACTATGTAAGAGTACTCTAGTCTTGAGACTGGGAAATTTGACTTGTGTGTTCATTTTTTTGCTTGACATGTTCTTGGTTTTCTGTCTAGTAAAAGAGATGCAGTTGTCCTTGGCTTTAATGAAATTCTATGTTTGCAGTTTATGCTAGTGGAAGAGGCTGGCAAGTTCATCAAACTATCTTCATAGATTGGTTCACTTTGCCTTAGGTAAAGAATGACCCATGATGGAGTCAGTTTTAAAGTTTGATTTTTGGCATTATGTAAAACTGGCCATTACTCTTTAATGGGGATTCTAGGGTCTTAAAGTAACTTTATAATACAGCATTCACAACCTGCGGGTTAGGGGGTCAAATGACCCTTTCACAGGGGTCACATAGCAGATATCAGATATTTACATTATGATTCATAACAGTATTAAAATTATATTTATAAAGTAGTAAAGTAGCAAAAAAATAATTTTATGGTTGACGGTCACCACTCCATGAGGAACTTTATTAAAGGATCACAGCATTAGGAAGGTTGAGAACCACTGATATAATAATAGTGTCAAAAAAACCCCTTTGATTGTTTTAATGTGACAAGCTCAACCTTTTCTCATGGTGTGTGTGTGTGTGTTTATTTGTGGGTAAGTCCATATGCATGTGTACTAGATTCTGCTATGATGCATTATTAGCCTGGAAATAGGATTTGGTGGCAACCAGCCTGTGGGCTGAAAGTAGTAACCCATGTAGTATTACTTAGTGTATTTAGCTTTCCTCCAAAGCAAAGAAGCAGGGTCCTCCTTTTAACATGGTAAACACTAATTTGTTTACTTTCTTTTCAGTGACTAGAGATATCAGTGAGAAAAGACCAGATCTGTGTGGTGTCATTACAGCTGGCCTTGTGGCCCAATTCTTTGAGTCTCTATTTTGAAGTTAGAAACAAAAGAAATTAAGCACCCAAATATCCGCTGTCAACAGGTCTCTGAGTTAACACAGTTATGTTATGAGCCTTGCTTCTTGCAATCTTTAGGGAAATGCCTGCAACTAATGAGGATGTATTTGTCTTTGGGTCTTCTCTCCTTGGTCTGAGATGCTCTCAGGAAGAGTCCTGTATCTCTACATCCACCTTCTTCTTCAGTGAGCTCTTTCCCAGGTGGCTTAGGGTAAAGCTGAGGAGTCACATGGGAAATGGTGTGCTTTGACTAAATCATGCCTTCTTCAAAGTCAGGCAGCATTGAAATTAGTGTCTGAGGTTGGCAGGCGTTTTTGTTTCTGACCATCAGCATGTAGAAGCTGAAGGAAGCTGAGCCCTTACAAGTGCCTGGAACCAACTTCATTATAGCTATTCATTCTTTGGCTTTTTTGTTTGTTTGTTTTCATTTGTTTTGGGACAGGGTCTCATGTAGCTTGGGGTGGTCCTGAACTTGATATGCTATGCTGCCTGAACTGGACATGCTTGAGCAGGTAGGGCTGTGGAAGGGCTGGTCTAGCTGGTTTCTTCCTGGGGCTGAGGGAGATGGAGAGTGTCGATGACCCAGACCTCCCTTCTAGTCACACCGAGTCAGGAGCCTTGTCAAAGCAGAAGCTCGTTTTATTGCATTAAACACGCTCTTATATAGCATTGAGAAAGGGGATGGGTGAGGTGTAAGGGCCAATAATATTTCACTATGTTAGCAGTAGCTGGGCAGAGGAAGTTTTGCTGAGTCACTCCTATTTGGAATTAATAGGCCGAAGACAGGTTGCCAAATTCTAGCCAGGCTCAGGAAGTTCCACTCGGCCTTTCATCCAGACCTTTTTAGGCCTAACACTATGCCTTTTGAGTGCAGCAATAATGGCTGAGATTAAAGGCATACCCTGAGATGCCAGGCTGTGCTCTGCCTGTTTACCTAATCTGTGCACAGAGCAGGTACCTGCCAGGCACACACGAGGGTGGCTCTGAGCTGCTCATCTCACTGCTGTGCAAACCCTGGCATTGCCAGGCTCTTCGAAAGTCAAAGGAGAGGGTTGGCATTTCTTTCTAAGGACACTTTCATGTCGCCAATTCTCTGACGTGACAAAAGCTGTGAGATCAGAGAAAGGAGGAAATTGCAGGGGAAAGAAGGCGGGAACCTCTATGATCTCTTCATCTTTGTCTTCGGTTTCATTCACCACCTCTGTGCCTACCTGGCGTTTCCACTTATTTGCTATGTGATCTTGGGCAAATATGCCTCTATACTCCCCCATTTCCTTTCTTTTTGCTGGGAGGGACACCATCTGTAGAGTTATTTCATTTTCAGGATTAAGTCTACACACATCTGAAGCTTCTGGTGTCAGGTAGGCTACTACAAGTCCTCAATAAGTATGAATATTGTCCACTTTTACTTTGTCTTCCCAAACTGTTAAACCCATCAAGAAACTGGTCCTTTCCCTATAGAACCTGCTCTAGCCTAGGTGTCTTGATCAGGTGATAGAGTTAAAGCAGCCTTCACAGTACCATCCATATCGTACTTAGAGGAGGAAAATGCCAAGCTGAGTAGGTGACAGAAAGGAAGATGGAAAGCCTCAGACTATGCAACCATGTTCTTCCTCCTCACCAGTCCCTCCACACCCCTGTGTCTGGAGCACCCTCAAATCTCTCTGTGTCTGGAGCACCCTCAAATCTCTCTGAGCTTTTCCCTTGTTTGTGAAATATCTTCCATATTTCAATTCTGCTTGGGGTTTGCATATCAGTTTTGATGTCTCTCATTTGCTTTTCTCTTGATGGCTGAGAACTTGTGTTTTCAACACTTCCCTGAATGCAGCAAGCACCCCCACTGCAGGCAGTGCCCTTGGTTAACAAATAACTGCTCATCATTGGTTGCCATGGTAGCACCTGTTTCTTCTCACACCACATCCACCACTAGTCTCATGTCTAGTTTTAGCATCAGAAATTCTGAGCCTTTAAGCTTTGAACTTTGGCCTTTAGAGGAATACATTTTTTTTCTTCTTCTTTATCATGTAAAAATAAGCCGTATTTTCATTGTCATTGTCTGGATTACTTTATTAAAAGTCAAAGAGTTATCCTTGGTGACTCTCCCAAGGCTTCTAAAGATGGTTAATACAGGGACTTCCCAATAACAATGCCTTTATTTTACAAATGGATAGCCTAAACCCTTGATCCTTTCCATATTCCGTGTATTACTGTAAGTCAAGAATTCTCCCAAATTAAAAACAATTCCACGAAGTCAATTTCCATCTGACCTATTCAGTATAGTCAGATGCAAGCCCCTGCCTTCGAGTTTTACATTCCTGTAAAGCCAAAGGATTCGAAAACATGTCAAAAACACCCCTGTTTCTGAACCACCAGCTGTTTTGTAATATGGTCTTATTTGGCGATTGGCTGCTAGTGGAGGGCACTAGTTTCCGGGCTACTTTGTGGCCTCTTTTAAGCACACCGAGGCATCTCCAAGCCGGCTTTGTCAAAAGCCAAGGACATTTTTTCGTCAGAGACTCTGAGCTGGTTGCCACATAAACAAACAGGAGTTCATTTTAGCTTCCTGGGTTTTTTTGGACTGACAGAAAGTGCTAAGGGGAAGACAGAAGCCAACAGGACAGCCTGGAGCAACTGGAAGCTTGGGAGGAAGCGGTGGATGGCGGATGGCTGGCACTGACTCGCTGTTCAGGGCGAGGCCGTCAAAGTGTGAGCCGTGAACAAACGTCTGGAAAAGCTCTCTGCTGAACATTTTGCCCTTGGCCCCAAGGGCTGGATAATGTCCGGCTGGAGAATCTACCTTGGATTCCTTCCTTCTGTGAGTAGTGCTCACTTCTGATGACACGGTGAAATCACCGATGAGCCTGGTCAAAAGGGTCCCTGTCCGAAGCCACCTAAGCCTGTGTCAGAGTGAGCTCTTGAGGTGAATCCCATGGATGTGCAATTTTGGGAGAATGTCAGTGCAGGTTTAATTATATTTTGTTCTGGCCAGGGGGTTCCGACATATAGTCACAATGAGGATCACCCATTGCCGGTGGGAAAGTTCGGGTTTCTTCTTGAATATGAGATTTTTTTTTTTTTTTACTTTCATAGTTGCCTTTTTTGGTACTTTTTATCCACTTGTAACTCCACTAACTTCCATCCTTTATAGTAGAAAGCTCTTCCAGGAGCTAGACTAGGGACATATTTAAGTACATGCATGTATATAGTGCATATATAGCTACATATGTGTCAAGTTTAATATATATAAATATATACTTAAAAATAAATTTATATTAGCAAGGGTCTAGCATGACTTCCATAAGCATATTTTCTTTCTGTGTACTCCAGTAGTTATGTGCAATATATATTGGGTTCCATATTTGAAACCAGAGTGGAGTTAACTTCTGTCTAGTCATAATTCTGTCATGTGATTTGGGATAAGAATTACTTATTTCCTTCTTATTGTATAGGGCACTTTTACTTGCCATGACATACATGTGGAGGTCAGAGGACAACTTGTAGGGGTCAGCTTTCTCCTTCTAATATTTAGGTTCCAGGAATCAATCTTAGGTCATCAGGCTTGGCAGCAAGTGACTTTACTCACGAAGCCATCTTGCTGGACTATTAGCAAAGTCTTTGACTGGCCCATTGGCCAAATCTTATAGCTTCCACACCACTACAGGTTTTTTTTTTTTACCTTGCAAAATGAGTGTCAGGGTGGTGCCCTTGATGCCATTTGTAAGATTAGCAATAATAAACATTACCTATAGCAAGGCTCACAGAAGTTATGAATTTTATACCTACATGTTTGATTGAACTGCTTTCCTAGGTTTTTGGGACTATGTTAAGAGTGTAAAATAAGATCCACATCTGTCTTTGAACTACCTGCACTGTTATCCCATTCTACATAAATACTGTCTAGAAAAGATTAATTGTTAAGTCAATTATCTATAAACAGAAGCTGCTGTGGGAAGCTAAGGCCATTCCCCAGCATGCTTTCTATGAAATGCCAGTGTCCAGAGTGGGCCTTAAAGAAAGAAGTTCTAGGGTTAAAGAAGGTTAGAGCCAAGGCATAGTTCAGCCCCTCAGTCACTACTCATGCACTATTGTTAACAATTTTCACATAGGCAGTTAATAGACTCTGTATAACATTAAGGTTTTATACAGTTTGCCGAATAGTTGACTATACCCATCTGATCAAGGAACTATACTACCAGTTTCAAGGAACACATGTAGAGAAATATTACTCACTTTCCAGAATCCTGGAGCAGTTCTTGTGGTTAATTTAATCTCTGCAAATTCTCCTAGTGATGCTGATGCTAGTGAAGTCAATGTTACCTACTCCATGTTTCCTTAGCCACCACAAACTTTAGGGATATCTCATCAGTTGTGCATGGATTTAGGGACTACAAAGAATTCAAGGAAGGCATGAAGAGTTCACTATGTAATGCAGCAGAGGATGAGAAAGAGAAAAGTTCTATGGCCTATCACAGTAAAGAAGACAGGAAGGACAGACACAGGAAAACCACATGGAAGGGTAATATTTGGCTGTGTTCTCAGTTAACATGGTCTGTGGTCTAGCATTCATGCAGACATGCTTATTTATAGGCTATTGTTTTTCTTTCTCTTGGTGGTTTGTTCTGCAAGGATACTAGTGAATAGATTTAGGAGAAGTGTTAGAGATCCCTATGTCTAGATATGGTGAGTAGGTTATACACATTATTCCAGTTCTACCTATCAGTGAGTGCCTAGAGTATTGGATTACATCCTGACTCAGCAGATAAAGGTCTGTGTAACTTGTAATGATGCCTATCACACATAAGACACATTATCAGGTAAGTAGGGGATTTGTCTTTCTGTTTGCAGGCAGTAGCATTACTTGTCTTAGTGCTAATCAAGTGACTGGTTCCTTTCTCCTTTCTTACATTTTTTGTTTGTTTGTCTTTTGAGACAGGGTTTCTCTGTGTATCCTTGGCTGTCCCAGAACTAGCTCTTGTAGATCAGATTGGCCTTGAATTCATAGAGATTCACCTGCCTCTGCCTCCTAGGTGTTGGGATTAAAGTGTGTGCCACTATCACCTAGGCTTCCTTTCTTACTTACTAGGCATGAATATCATGATTGATATTAAAAATGATGTTGTCTCAAGTCAATTGAGTTACTATATTTGAATTCATGATGAAAATTAAAGATAAACATGGCACTTGTGATACAGTAGAATGACCATGACTTTCTTAACATAATATGTGCTGAATTGTTAATATGTGCTTCCTCTTTGATAAGTAACGAGTCATAAGGCCACTTTTCTCTTTTTTAAAATTGTTTTTTATTTAAATTAAAAACAATCCTATTTTACATACCAATCCCAGTTTTCTCTCCCTCCTGTCCTCCCATTCCCCCCACCAATCACCCATTCCATCCCCTATCCACTCCTCCCAGAGGGTGAGGCCTCCCATAAGGGATCATCAAAGTCTGTCACATTATTCGGGGCAGGACCTAGACCCTCCCCTGTGTATTTAGGCTGAGAGAGTATCCCTCCATTGGAAATGGACTCCTAAAACCCATTTGTGAACTAGGGATAAATACTAGTTCCACTGTTAAGGCCACATTTTATATCAACATGTAGCTGTAGTTCACTAACATTACTGATAACACTCATTTTGAAATGTCCATAACACCATTAGTTTCCCTTTGAACCTTGAAAGAAGTATAATATTTCTAACAGGTGGAATCCCTAACAAGATGGCTCATGCTTACAGTTCCAGCATGTGATAAGTGGAGGCAGGAGGAAAGCTACAAGTTCAAGGCCATCTTGGCCTACAAGGTAAGTACAAGTCTAACCAGGGATAAATAGAAAGCGTATGTTCACTGACTCCCCCCATATTAATAGTAAATTAACAAAGTAAAAATTTTAAAGTTAATCAGAATAAATATGTATTTCTTTCAAACATTTGGGCAATATGTTAACATACAGAGAAATAAGTGAGAGTCTGGCTTTCCTTGATCTTAGTTTTCTAGTCCCACGCTGATCTTCAAAGTTAACCATCTTCAAATGATGTCTGTTTATTTTCCTTATAGCCATAGGTCTGTGATTAATTAATAACACTCTGTTAAGGAGTATCTCATAAAATTATGTATTTATTTATGTAAGAAGAACTTATTTTATCCACATTAAAACAACCCTCTCATTGTGAAAATGCCATCACTAATAAGCCTTTGTTTCTGTTGCTTTATCTGAGGCAGAATCTCAGATAGCCCAGCCTAGCCTTGAATTTTCTGTATAGCCAGGGTGATCATGGGCTCCTGAGCTCCCTTCCTCCACCTCCTAAGTGCTGAGAATATAGCCACATGTCTCATGACCAGAGAACCAACCTGCTTTTAGGAGTCAGCCTTTGATAGTTTTTACCTAAATTTTTCAAGACAAGTCTCATACAGCAAGTTAGAAATGTGCTTGAAGTGGTAGTTACAGCCTCAGAGGAGAAAAATGTCAATAATGGAAAAGGCACATCTAAGGAGCATTTTATCATATGTGGCAAAAGCCCTGTTAAGAACTTGCCATTAGTTCATCTACTCTTTACAATATTTAGTTAGGGTGGTTACCATTCAAAGCTACCAAGCAGGCAACTCATGTTCAAAGTGACTGAGTCACTTGCCCAATGTCGGACAGGTTGTGAATGTCAGAGCTGAAAGTCAGGTCCAGGTGTGAAGATTCCTATGTCATGCAGCTTCCAAATCTCTGGAAGTCTGCTTAACAAGGAAAAGGACCCACTGAGACAATTAGTCAGCCTCACAGCCTGGACCTGCTCCCATGCCCTGCTGGGTAATTACTAAGAAAACTAGGATCCAAAGGGCTAGGTATTCTGGTTCCACTCCATCTTCTTCATACCCCAATCAATGGCTCTGTCAGGCAACACTGACGTGTAGATTATTGCTACTACATTTCTTAGTTTTGCTTCTGTGACAAACACACATACTTAAAGGTGTAAGAGTTTATGTTGGCTTGTGGTTTTAGTTCACTATGAGATAATGAAGTTCATGGCAGCTGGATTTTGTGGCCAGGACATGTCACTGTAGCAGACAGAAAGCAGAGAGCAAGGCAGACAGGAACCAGAAGTGGGTATAACCTTAATAAGGCCACCCCTAATGACTGACTTACACCAGCCAGGCTAAATAGCTCCAGAAGCAGATTAGGATTTCAAAACATGAACATTTAGGGGCAGTTCATATTTATATCATAACAGGCATATGGGGTTCAGTTTATTCCTGTTACTGGTCAGTACAAATACCTTGCTGGAAGTTCTAATCCCCCCTTCATTTACTGATCTACCCTCTCCTCCCAGCAGTGTACCTTGTGGAGATGACCTCTTGGCTTCTGTCAACTAGGAGGTTCTCTTTCCTTTGGCTTCCAGTTAGGTTTTCCCACTGCCTTGAGAGAAAGTCAGAACACTAGTTTCCCAGTTTCCTTCCTGTCACAGCTGTTTCTTGGTGGTCAGAGTCCTATATTCAAACCACAATTCCTGCTATGCTAGCTGGCTTTCTTCCATGTCCTCAGCCCTCCCTACATTCTCTCCTGCACATTCAGGCCTCAGGGCAGTAACAGTGTTCTATTCTTACTAGCCCAGGTGCATTACTGTTCAGCATTGCCTCTACTCTTATAAATGCCCTTTCATTAAAATGCCTTTAATTATACCTTCTGACTGTGGCATCTGTCTGTTCCTGGGGACATGATTGATCTAGTAAGTGAAACCAGGTTTTGTTCCAGAGAGCAGATCCTCAAAATGAGATTCTGGGATTACATTGCTCACGTATTTGATGAGGGCACAGATACTCTGCTTGCCAGAGTGAAATGGATAATGGGATATGCAATGAAATAACATTACTCAAATTATCAGCAGCTGCTGCAAGGGATGGAGTGCAGATGGCAGGAAGGCATTGGGAGATCACATTTTTAGTAGTATTTTCAGGTGACTTAGATTACATGGCTCATGCTACCGGCCACAGCTTATGAAATCCTAGAGAACACAAATGGAGAAAAGGACAAATTATCCTTGGATGATCAACCTATGGCATACATGAGAAATCAGATTGCCTCCTAATAAATATTTAAAGAATCTCTTACCTATGATAGCTTCGGGACAAATCTACATATCTGAAGGTATCTTTATATGAATTTCTCCTCTGTAGTTATGGGTCAAGTATGACTGCCTATCAGTTCTACTCTAGAGGTGATATGCTGCTGTGTAATTGGATCCCCTCCAATATGGAGGCAGCAGCTATTTTCCCTCTCAAATTATTGGCTATGTATTCCAAATAGGTCCTTTTCTTCAAATTTATTATTTTCCCTATGCCGTCACATTTAACTCACTAAATGGTGACTAACATGTGGCTATGGGTTCATACCCACCAATTTTACTGTCCAATCATTCATGTAATTGCAAATTGGACTGCTACTGGTTCAGTTTCAATTACATGATTAAATTAAATAAATCAGACTTGGACAGACAAACAGGTTTTCTCTAATTTGTTGTTGTTGTGTGTGTGTATGTGTAAAATAAAGGGGATTATTTGGCAAGAGGAAGAAAACTAATTGGAAGGAGATAGGAGAGGGTAGTAGAGTTAATATGGTCAGAGGGTATGATATATTTTGTCATAAATCTATCACTTTGCAAACAAATATATAGATTTTAAAAAGATGCTAGGCCTGGTGGTACACACTACTAATCCCAGCATTCAGGAGGCAGGGGTGGGGGCAGATCTCTGTGAGTTTTGATGCCAGCCTGATTTATATAGTGAGTTTCAGGCCAGTCAGGGCTCTCCAAAAGAAAAGAGAAGGAAAGAAATAAACAACCCCTCTTACTGAGCCAGCTAGCTTATGCTGGGGCTGGAGGGGTGGCTCATTGGTTACTAGCACTCTGTAGTTTCAGATAATCAAACCTGGGTTTAATTCCCAACACATGGTGTCTCAAGACCATCTGTAACTCCAATTTCAGGGGATCTGACCCCCCCTCTTCTGGTCTCTGTGGTTATCAGGCATGCACATGGTGCAGTCATACATAGAGGGAAAGAACACTCATACATCAAATAAAAATAGAGATTTAAGGAGAGAAAAGGGAGGGGTAATTACCTATAGTTCTGCATGCATGCTTATAGGACAGACATCAAGACAGATTCTTTTCTTGGGGCTCAGGTCAGTTCCATAGCACCTACTATAAGAACCTACCTTGTATCTGGACCACGTACCAGTCAGGCTCACTGTTCTGTGTACTGGCATTGTAGCAAATAGAGCCTACTTAGTCTTCTAAGGCCCTACCGAGTCCATTACTGGGCTATGTTTAGCTCATTTGCCTACCCAGGAAATCATACCATGTACTTGTTCTGTGTGGGACACTGTCCTATGATCTGAAATTGTGAATCTGAAAAAGACAAAGTCTTTGCCATCAAGAGTCACAGTCTTACTGAATAAGTCCTGACAAAGAGGAGCCATGTTCATTCTCCTCACTACGATCTTTATAAAAGCTATATAAAATAGGCAAATTATAATTAGATAGCATGTAGCTATCTCAGTATGGCTTAATCACTAAGTGTGTGAACTCGTCATCTCTTCCCAAACCATCCAGCACAAAGCTTTGAACACTCAGTCAAATTTTATTGTATTTTCCTCCTGTCAAATATCTAAACCCACCAGAAAACCAATGTGATGGTACAGCTCCAGAATCTACCCCAGGTCTCCTTGGAAACAACTTCTGTCACCTCCACTCTGTAGGGCAGAGACTATAGACATGCCAGGACCATCTCAGAGATAGCTCAGCCAACTCCCATTAACAAGATTGCTTTCCTCCAAGGCTCTCTTCACAAAGGATTGACTCCACCCTTTTCTCCTGCCCATGTCTTGTTCTTTATTTGTCTGAGCTTTCTCTCTCTACTTCGTAGATGAATGGGGCCATGGCCGTCGATCAACCCCAGCCCACCAGCCTGACAGAATCTTGTTGACAGACAGGTAGTGTGTCAACAGACACATTTTGTGAAATGGAAATTGGAAGAAGCCTAAAACAACAGAGCAGAGGATGGAAATCCTAGCTGCTTTTGCCAGATGCGGCCCATGCCTGGTAGGTCTCTGCTATGGCATTTCCTCTTTTTAAAACAGATTCAGTCAAGCTCAAAAAGAAAAAAATAAAAAAGTGCACACTGCCACTGTCTCCCAGTGGTGCCTCCTCACTGTTGGGTGGCTGGTGTGTGGTCAGCCTCTTTGGCTCTTTGTAGTTCAGGTTTGAAAACTCTGAGGTGGAATGGAAAGGCTCAAGATGGGAAAACCTTGCTCACAGCAGGGCTAAAAATCAAAGGAATGCTTTATGTTGTTGAAAAGGGCTTCTTATTCCCTAGCCTGAGACTGTGAGCACTCGGGCCATGGAAAGGGTAATCTGGAAAAAGTGAGCTGTGGGGCCAGTCTGGATTTGCACATTGCACTAGAAGACCCATACTTTCTTTTCAGGGTTAATTGTGTGTGGGTGGCATGTGATTATGAGTGCTCATAAATTGTCTACCATGATATTGAGTTCAGCCATATATGTTAGTGTGAGCTGAACTGAAGCCAATAGAATGGGCCAGAATATACTAGAACTGTGGCCAAACTGACAATAGGTCTCCATAGTCAGAAAAATCAAAATCAGCAAGAGACATGAACCCAAGTACTAGAGTAATAATAGATTTCTTGTCCCGAGTCTCTGTACCATGGGACTTTTCCCTTTGGGATGGAAAAGGTATTAATGGAGAAAGTGACTTCCTTGTACAGTTGGAAAAACAGTGTTTGCCTACTTAGACATCTAGCCACTCATAGCACTTCTGCTGTGAATTGCTCTCAAGGGTCCTTCATCTCAAATCTCTTTCCTTGCGGTGTAAGTTCCATCAGACTGCTGGAGGTCCACACACTCTGGCAGCTCTCCAAGAACTGATCTTGATTTTATCTGCTTTAATGGGAAAAAAGATATTTTAGAAGGGAGGAGCTGAACATTTTAGACATTCCACTAATGCTACAGCAATGGCAGAGCAGGTCCACAATAAATTGTCACTGAAGGAATGCATGGGAGATGGAAATACGGGTGTGACAGAGAGCAATGACCAAGAGTCTAAGTGTCTCAATGGGGCGAAGGAAGCAGCTGATGTTTGTAGATGATCCCGAGATCATACAGCCAAGTACTTGCTTGGCTGCCAGTGGCACCGGGGAGGAGAATGGGAAGTGCTCTGTAGTTCATGTGGAGCTTCATGGGAAACAGATTTAAGGCATCAGTGAGGTGACCTCTGTTTTCTGGGATCATATACAGCACTTTATATATTATACAGATCAATCCCCACCTGAAGTGTAGCTGCCATAATTGTCTCCACTTCTGGTCATTGCCTGTTTGCTCTGTCAGTAGCTTCTTTTGCTGTGCAGAACTCTTAGAATATTATGTGACTCCACACATTGATTCTTGGGACTGTATTCTGCACCATTGAGTGTACAGAATTCAGAAAGTACACTGTTATTAGTGGTTTTCCTGCCAGCCTGGTCCCACAGCTGCTTGAGCCCCAAATAACACACAGAGATGCTGTATTAGATATAAAGCTGTTAGCCAGTTACTAGCATTTCTTATTGGCTAGCTATGTCTTAAATATTAACCCATTTATATTAATTTAAGTGTTTCCACATGGTCTTATCTTACTGGAGACAGGGTCTGAGCCTTCTTCCTTTAAGTCTCTATATCTTGAGTACTACATCTCCTAGAATACTCCTTGTCTTCTAGTCTAGTCTATGTTGCCTTCCTATTTGCCAACAGTGCTTTATTCATTAACCAATAGGAGAAACATATTTACAGAATGACATCTCCCATCAGCATACACCAGAGTATCTGTCCTGAACCACTTTACCCTAGCATTTTCATGTTTAAAGTTGTTTTTCCTCTCTGTGTATAGGGGATTGAACCAGACCTACTGTATGCTGTGTAATCCCTGTACTTTGAATTGGTGTGTGTGTGTGTGTGTGTGTGTGTGTGTGTGTGTGTGTGTATACAGGGAAAGAGGAATCCTTATTCACTGGTGAATATATACCAGAACTACCCATATGGAAATCAGTATGGCGTTTCTTCAAAAATTAAAAATACTCCTATCATATGTGATGGGGGAATGTCCTTCTGTATGCTGTGAATATATGTTTCTTTTATTGGTTGAAGAATAGAGCTGTTTTGGCCAATGGACAGGCAGGATTTAGCCAGGCAGGAAATCCAAATAGGGATAGAGAAAGGTAGTAGGCAGAGTCAGGAAGATTCATATAGCTGCAGAGGAAGCAAGAACCTGGGCATCACTAGAAAGGCGAGGAGATACACAGATTAATAGAAATGTGTTAATAGTTAAAAGAGAGCCAGCCAATAAGAAGCCTGAGCCATCGGCCAAACATTTTATAATTAATATAAGCCCCTGTATGTTTATTTGGGACTAAATGGCCATGGGTCTGGGTAGGACAGAAAATTCTGTCTATACATATGACCCAGCTATACCATTCCTGGGCATACACCAAAAGTGCTCTATGTTTTGTCACAGAAAATTTTCACATCCATGATTATTGCTGCTCTGTTCATAAAGCAAGAAAAGGTAAATTAGCCTAGATATCCATTAACATATAAATGAACATCGAACATGTGATACATACGTATATATGTATCTATACAAAAGAATTTCATTAAGCTGTAATAAAAATGAAATTGCAAAATTTTCAGAAAAATGGAAGGATTTCAAAACTACTATGTTAGATGATGTGACCCAGACTCAGAAGGATATATATGTTCACTCACATATATTTGTTTCCTAGTTTTTAGTATTTATAAGTATACAAGTATAAATACAGCTGTGAATGTGGGTACAAGCCATGAAACTAGAAGAAACACTGTGAGGGGAGACTTGTGGAGGGAGGTAATGGAGGCAACATGGGTCATGAAAGAAGACAGGAAGCTACTGGAGTTAGCTAAAATTATGTTTGTAGATGCCATAATGAAATACAATACTTTGTTAATTAAAGTACACAAAAATTTTGAAAATTAAAAGAAAGATGTATGTGTGCTTTTGAGGACTGCCAGGTCCTTGGGATAAGGAGGCATAGCCAGCCCAGTTGCTGAGACCAGTGCTTCGTGATCTGCAGAAGAGTTGTAGCTTGCAAAGGACTTCTCACGGATGGCCCATTCACCAAAACACAAACAGAGCAGCCAGCCTGCCCTCCCCATGTTGAACTTAGGCTTCTCCCCTCAGCTAGTTGAACTATGTTTCCAAAGAAAAAGATTCCCCACTTATTAAAAAGGATTCCTTTGAGGAATAGATGGCTTTCAGTCAGTGGTTATGATATATAAAATGACAAGAATTCTCCTGAATCCCTAGTATTGATATATGTGGTTGTAAGGACAATGCTATTTTAGTAGTTATGTGTGAATGTAAAAACTAAGATGAACTCTTCAAACTTATGAGCCATATGTATTTATTGTATTGAATTGAGTGTCAAACTAAATTCAGAGAATCTAGCATGTGTGCACTTCAATAGTATGTGCTGTGTGGTGACTTTATTTCCCTACTGCTCCCCTCCACCCTGTCAATCGCCTGCTGTGTGGTGTGACATTGGCTGGTTCTGCAGTTGGTTTCAATTCATCTTGCAACTCACACCCATCTCCTGTCTTTTCTCATTTTACAGTACTTAATGTACCTAATGTCAAACCAACCCCCACTTATCAAATGATTATAAAAGTAAAATCATTATTCTACCTAAATGTTTTAATTGTAAATTACTGACACATAATTGAAATCTAAGATGGTGAAAATAAGTATAAATAAAAATTGTGGCTATGGAATTGTTATTGTTGGGAGCTGGGGAGATGACTCAGCAGTTAAGAGTGCTGGCTGCTCTTGCAGGGGACTCAAGTTTGGTTTCCAGCATGTACAGGGTGGCTCACAACTGTCCTTAACTCCAGTTCCAGGGGATCCAACCTCTTCTTCTGGCCTTAATAGGCAATGTACACACGTGGTACATATATATACACATTCAGACAAAAACAACAACAACAAAAAACCAAAAAAACCAAAACAAAACAAAACAAAGCAAAAAAACAAAAACAAAAAATCCTCACACGTTTAAAAATAAAAAATAACTTTAGAGTCATTATTGTTATTTTAACATAATGGCATCAGCATAGTAATATGAGAATACATCAAATGTTAGCTACTATAAGCTCAGGTAATGTCTGAGTTCTTTTAAATACAACTTAGACTCAGGCAATGGATAAGAAGCAGCACACAGGCCTCAGGTGACTAATAGTGACTGCTAATTGTAAGTTTTTTCTTTTTTTTTTTTTTAACCTAGGTTGTACTTAAAATATAGTAAATCACAGGGAACAATAAAACAGGTACACATGACCAAATAAACTGGTGTTTTGCCATTAGTTTCTTCATTTACTCTTTTAGATATAATTGCAATCCTTTTATTGTCAAAATCTATACATAGTAAAAAAAAAATACTAATATTGTACAACTCTGAGTGTTAATACATATATAGCTTTATGTAACTACCAGTAGAAAAACAATTTTAACATCCTCTTAAATTCCTTTGTGTTGTCCTTTTGTAGTCAGGCCTTTGCATATCTCAAGTCTTTGTTAAAACTGATACCTGTAGTAAGTAGGTGCTTCTCCAAAGTAAAATGTTTCATTGTAAACACAATCTTTCCAGTTGGAGAGAGAGCCTCCAGGTGGTAAAGTGCTTGCCTTGAAAACACGTGGACCTTGCAAGCAGATTTACCAGAGCCTATGTAAGAAAAGGGAAGTGTAAGGATGGCACCTGCTTGTCACCCCAGTGCCGGGGAGGCAGAGACAGGCAGATCAGCAGAGATGCTGGACAGAAGTATTCCCAAAGTGGTGAATGCCAGGCCCATGAGAGGGCATCCTTCTATTGTTCTTTGCTGTAGATCTTACCTTATTTCTTAGAAATGTAATTAAATGTAACACATTTAAACTAGAAGCCTTTTTAAAAGCTTTTGCATTGAGATATAAATTATATGGAATGAAGTATGTAGAACATATGCAAACACACACAGATACACACACACACACACATACACACACACACACACACACACAGAGAGAAGCACACACACATGTGGCCAGCACCTAAGGAACAATTCCATAGGTGATATTGTGGCCTCTACATACTTACTCAGACATGTGCACTGTACTCAACCCCACACACATGCACTACACACACACACACACACACACACACACACACACACACACACACGCACATTGAACACACCTCATACACATGCACTGCACACACTTCACACACACATGCACTGAACTGCACACAGCACACACACACACACACACACACACACACACACACAAACTCTCTCCACGCTGAGATACAAGATACCTCCTGCTTCAAAAATCTACTGAAACTTAACTTGATCTTTTTTATATTGAAATGTTAATATTTAAGCTTCAAGGCTCCATTCAAAATACATTCACAAATATACACAAAAACCCAAATATATTGTTTCTCATTAAGATGCTTGTGAGCATTTAATCAAATTTAGAAGTAGGCTTTCTAATTTCATTTCACTCTAATACTAAATATAAATTTATTTACTTAAAAGAAGGGGCTCCATCTGTACATCTTTAATGGGTTGAAATATTGCAGGAAGCAATTACAAGGTTCTAAAAGCAGAATTTGCTCATTGTTTGAGGAGGCCACAATACTGAATGCGTTAAGTTGTATTTTGGAGGGATGATGAATATGTGCTGGCAAGCTTTACTTTCAATAAACCTTTTAAAAGAACTTCTTGGCTCTCCTGCTGGATATTTTTGTTAAAGATTTTCCAAGGCAAGTTTGACCAAAGTAGAATATAAATTTAGAAGAATCAGCTACAAAAAAACTTTAATATCATTTCAGGGCACTGAGGTTAACTTAGAAAGTAGTTATTCAAAGCCTCAAGCATTCCTAAAACATGGTTATTCTTTGGGACTCTAAATTGCATACCATGTTTCTAAGATCATTTTTTCATTTGCCAAGAAGATACTTTTGAATGTAGAATCATTCATCTGCTTAATATTGTGGTTTGTTGTGGGTTTACCTATGCAGTATGCATGTTTCACAGCTCATTTCAAGTGTATTTCTGCTTCTAAAGCCTTCATTTGGGGGACCATTAGGAACCTCCTTGACCAACAACTCCTAAAGAGGTACCCCCATAAAGCACTAGGATTTTGTTTAAAATGTTTTATGGGGAGTACCTCTTTAGGAGTTGTTGGCCAAGGAGGTTACAGATGGTTCTCCAAATAAAGACAATTGTTATTCATGTTGGTTGCCCACACTATTGAATCCTGGTTGTAAGAAAAGGCAAGGTAGAACCCTGCTGGCTGGCTAGCTAGCTTACATAAAGATAGAAGTTACTTTGCAGCTTCTTTTCCCTCTCACCCCCCTCTCTCTCTGTGTGTAGAAAAGGTATCAAGGATCATACCCAGCTGTGAACACTACAAACTTCAATGCCAACCTGTCAGGCAAGGTGTGTCCACTGATACAGGAATGGCATGATTGTTGTGGGGTATTGGATTTGAGGTGAGTTGAATAAGATGGAACACATGCTTGTGGAGGTCATAGACCCTAGGGAGGATGCACTGCTATTGTTTTGCTAAATTGACATGACATCAATCTGCACTCTAAATATTTATGTTTACACCTATAGAGAAACACTAGTCTCAGCCTTACTCATGGGAACTTCTTTTTACATTGAATTGTGCTGAATGTAGAAACCCACTGGATATTCAGGAGTTTTAGAGTAAATGACAGTTCAGTGCTCAGTCCTTAACAAGATATTCATATTACCTCATCCAAGGCTCAGGGAACATAGTAGAAGAAAGAGCAGAAAGGATGTAAGAGTCAGAATACAGGAGGAAAGAGGGGTGAAATGCTGTATTTAGGGTGTGACATGGTCATTCTAAACATATCCTTGGTCTGTACTAGGGATGCACAAAACTGTTAAATTACCATTTCTGGACACAGAAATTAAAGATGGAAACCTGATCTTCAGTAGATATGGGCCTTTGAGTTTTACATAGTCACCAGTAACCTTGACTGTTCAGGATGAAATGTGGCATCAACTACGCATTTATCATCAGCTTTCATGAGACATTGATTATCAGCATTTACATTTTCTTATGTGGGCACTTTCACTTTTTAGCCATTTCCTCTGAAAGCATTTATGAAAAGATAAAAGGGTATTTCAGACTTTAAGACATTCAGTGGCTTTACTCTATGTGTAGGCAAAACCACTTTAGCAAATGTACTTAGACTAAACAGTCTGTCAGGTCGGCTCAACCTCTATTTGCCATGTTTATTTCTCATATATTTCCTTATATCGCCCTAGTTTATAATTTTCTATATTTTCCAATGACCATATTGGCCATTGGTTTTGTGGCTTTGCATGTTTCAAAAACCTTATTGGCCATTTTTTTTTAAGTTAGATGAGGGGTACCCCAAGTGGGCACCAGGGATAGCATTGAGTAATTGCTCCATGTCTCTTGTCTCAAATTAAACCAATCATCTGGATCTGTATGCTTGTATCTTAATTCACTTTATTTTATGACCATGAATGCCTCCATGCTGTCCTAGAAAGGAGGCCCTAATTATGCTGTGAATAGAAGTTGTCAAGGGGAAGAAAGAGGTAAATTAGTACAATTCATCATGCATTTAAATGAGAATTCTGTCTTCAATAGCTAGTGAGACCATGGTCCCGTTTACTTTAATGTACCAATTAAAATAATTATTTGTTCATTCATATGAGACAAATGTCAAATTGGACATCCTATTAGGGGTGACATGCATACATTAGAGATGTCTGTGACAAAAAAGGGTGTGTGTGTACTCTGTCTATTAGAGAGCTCCTTCATTGTCGTGACTTCAACTCCCATTTATTTTTTTAATCTGAGGCTGAAGCTGAGACCTTAACTCGGTCTTCTAGAAGATAATTTTCTTCCAGTTGTTACCTCCAGTTGTTACTGACTCAGCATTGGCCAGAGTTCAGTTTATTTTTCAAATAAAGATTTTACGGACATTTTAATCTCTACTTTATCTCCTCTCAAACCTTACTCATTTGCTTTCTTTCTTTTTTTTTCAATCTCCCTCCTAAGCATAGTCCATGAACCCATCCAGTTCTCTCTGTGTTCACTGGCACAATTTCAGACACTACACCAGCATCCCTGGCTGAACTCCTCCATAGTCCCATAGCTTGCCTCCCAACACCACTTTGACGCCCTGAGAACTATTCTCCACACTACAACAAAGATCAGGTTTTAAAAGTGAAATTTTTTTTTATTAATTTATTTTATTTTATATAACAAAGTCCAATTAAATGAAAACAAACATTTATACACAATATTTGGGAATTTGGGCGTTGTTCTTTCCAAACTACTTCCTGCTGGTGAGGAGCGCTGTCATGGGGGATTCGAAGAAGATTCAGAAATCCTGGCTGTAGTCTGTCAGGCAGCTTTGTCCAGCTGTTTTGAATGTAGGATCACCTGGTACTCTGTTTCAGGCGGTCTGGCTTGATCAAACCACATTAGTCTGGAAGGAATCCACATCTTTTCATTTTCTGTGGAAACAAAAATAGAAATCCTTTTCCCCAGTAACTTGTCCTTGAACTTAAATTTTGGAGTCAAAGCATTTTTTTTTTTAAATTTAATTTATTATTTTACATGTCGATCCCAGTTCCCTCTCCCTCCCTGCCTTCCTCCCTCCCTCCATCCCTTCCTCCCTCCTTCTCTCCCTTTTACCCTCTCTGTCCTCTCATAAGCACTCTAACCACCCTCCCCTCCCATCCCCCCACCCCAATTCCATATGTAGGGGAATGCCATCCAGTTGGGGTCATGTAGATCTGACAGGTCATGTGAAGTAGGAACTAGGGCTTCTCTTCTGTGTCTAGATTAAGGCAGTTATCCCTCCATGGGGGATATGTTCCCAAGGTCCTTTTGTGCACCAGAGATACATCCTGGCTCCACTGACTGAGGTCTCTTAGACTGCTCAGTCCTTCTGGCTGTGACCCATATTCAGGGGGGCCTGAGTCAGTCCCAGGCTTGATTCCCAGCTATCAGTCTAGTGGCCGTTAGCTCCTCCTTGTTCAGGTCAGCTGTCTCTATGTGTTTCTGCCGCATGGTCTTGTCCTCTCCATCTGCATCTGGGTTCTAGTTTGACTCAGTGTTTATGTATGGGTGTTTGATCCTGTTTCTTTGTGTGACTCCCCCAGCTAAAACCTATTAAATACATTTCCTTATTTTTCAATTAAAGGCCATATGATCAATATGGCTTCATTGTTTTCTGATTTGTTTCTGTCCCCCCACCCCATTTTATTCTCTCCAGCTCTCCATATTTGGTCCACTCCAGTTTAATGGTAGAATCCAAGGACTGAACTCAAGCAATCAAGCTTGGTGGCAACTTCCAATGAGCTATCCTGGAAGCCCCACATCTGGGTTTTAGAATGGTTTTGGTAATCAAACTCAAGTGATCAGGCTTATTGGCTTATTGGCTTTTACCCACTGACCTATCTTCTTGGCCCCAGAATAGTCTTTTTAATATTTTTTTCTTCATTCTTCAGTTCCAGTATACACTAAAAGAAGCATGTCTTATTTTCCAGGAAAAGTAGAAAATAGTTGACTATTTTTCTCTCTTCAAAGTCTCATCATAGATATGTGGACAGCCCATTCTGAAGCCTCACATAGGCTAAACCAAAAAGTCTATGCAAAATGAATTCTCTTCTCCAATGGGGCTTCTACTGAAAATCAAACAGTTCAAGATTGAAACTGTATGATGCTTAGGGATTTTGAAGTTTCCTATTTAAAAGGTGGACATGAAATTTTAATTATGTTTCAGCTATGTCCCAGAAGACTTAGAAATGTTGTTTTTGTGGAAAATTGCTTATTCCAGAAAAGATTTTATAGCTATATTATAATTAGTGGCACACAAAGCTCCTTCCCTCAGGCTCTCCAATTTAAGGCTGTAATAATGGATGGCTCTGGTATCATGCCTGTTCTACAAGATTCTTGTTCTGCTTCTAGAACGACTTGGGTGGATATTACAGAAGTCTAACTATGGGCGAGGGGAGAGAAAGAGATTGATGCATGCAGGGAAGAACTGGTAGATTTCAAGCCATAACTATCTCGTTCTGCTTGATCTGTTTGCTTTCTCTCTCCAATTCAATTAACTTCAGCAGGCTCTAGGCAACATGAACCAAAGGTGGAGCCTAAACAAAACATTTTCTATGTGCACAATGCTACCAAAATAGCCTGTATATGCCCTGCGGAGGGCATTTAGCAAAGTACAAAGTAAACAGAGACATAATGAGAGGTCCATGGTGGCTGTGATGATGAAAAGGACAGAGGGAAAGGAGAAAGTTCACCCTAGTCAAGAGCCTTCTTCAAAGACTGGTGATACAAATAGCAGTCAGAGCTGACCTGATGCTGCAGCAAGTCCTCCCTGGAGCTCTAGCCTTATGCTGGAGTAAGTATGTCACTTCACCTTGATGGTTAGTAAACCGAAGGAAAGGATTAGGCTAATTCCTGGCATTCTCAAGGGCAGGGGGAATCTCTGTAAAATGTGCAATGTTATGAGTTAAAGAGGACAGAGTAGATCCACGAGGAGGCTTCTGGCATCAATTGACACGCTAAATTCATTACTATCCATATTACAGGCATTCAATTTAGGAAATTCTAGTGCAACTTAGTCTGTGTCATAAGTTTTACCATTTGGAAGAAGCATAGGCTGATGGTATATTCAAGTAGAGACCTTTGTATTATTCCTTCAATTGGCACCTGATATCAGATAATAGTCTGGGTTGGGGCACAAAGTGAGAAGAACTGTAGTCATGACTCCAAATGGAACAGGAACCAAATGTTATTAATAGATCAGTATTGGTGTGTTGATGTTAGAAGTTGAATCATTTTAGAGAAAAGACATCTCTTACTCAGAGACTAGTATGTGGTAGTATTCTCTGCATTTAGCAAGTACTTTGGAATAGTTGGGAACACATGTAACAGGCCCACATTCATGCTAATAGACATCCAACTCTATGAGCAGGCCAGCCTACTCAGGCCTATAGATAGTCACTGGCCATGAGATGAGCGTGCACAAATGATGAGACTACCCAGGGCAAAATGTGACTGAAGATTGTGTGGGTTTGTGCATAGACACTACTCTTGGCATTTAGGGTCGTAGAAACTCATTTTGAGCAGGAGGCTCTGCTTCAATTCATGGTCCTTTCTGTCCCTTCATGGTAAGTCAGTACTAAACTCAAGATACTTCAATGCGTTTATAGAATCTATAACTTGTGAGAAAATTTAGAGCATTGTTTTATGTTATATATTTTATACAGTTATACATAATGTTATAATAAAATACATGAGAAATAATGTTTTATCATTTAATGTCATGATAATATCACAAGTAATGGTGTATTATTATATTTTATCTTGTGCATATTTTACATGTTCATAAGGAAAATATTTATTCACAATTATATATTTTCTTGATCACTTTAGTTGAAATGGAAAGACCCACCCTAAATATGGGCTGCAACTTCTAGTGGGAGCCAGATAGAAGGAAAAGAAAGGTTTAGACTCTTTGCTTCCTTGCCTCCTTGTTGTGCTGGCAAGTTTATTTACTCAAGTTTATCTTTTCTGGTGTCTTGCTGCTTTGGCCACCATGGCTAATGTCATACTTTGGTAACAACAGCACCTCACTCCTTCTGCCTTCCTGAGTATCTGTAGACTTGAATATATTCACCAGGAATTTTCCCGATCTTTAGCGACACACCGGGACTGCTGAGGTATGTGGCCTGCAGATTGAGTAGCACTGGGTTCACAGACTCTCCAGCATGAAGACAGCCATTGTTGAGCTGCCTAGATCTCATCCTGTAAACCAATCAAATAAATTCCCTTCCCATATCCATTTGTTAATTCAGTAGGTTCTGTTTATCTAGAGAATCCTGCCTACTACCATAGCTGAGCTGAGATCTGATATTACCCAACTTAACTTATAAGCCCCCTCTTATAAATAGCAGGTGTCCCTTTTGTTTATTCTTTAAGGTAGATAAGCTATGTCATGCTAAATCTTTACTTCTAAATCCTACAGAAGGCTATATTTTTGGCTTATTCACTTTTTCATCTTTTTAAGCTTGTCCTTTGACAGTTTCATCTATGAGTACAACGAATGCTAATTATTCTCATTCCCATTTCCCCCCTCTCTCCCTCTATCCCCTCCCTCCTACTCTGTCAGCCACTTTACCACCCCCAAGTCCCTTTCCTCATTCATGTCTTTTGTTTTTCTTTTGTGACCCACTAAGTTTCATCAGGGCCATCTCTGTGACTATGGGCTTGGAACTGTCTACTAGACATTCACGAAGGTAGACGACTGAGGACAATGACACACCAGAAGATAATAGTTCATCAGGAATAAATAGGACCCCTTCAGCCTTTTCCAATCCATGATTGATTACTTACAGGCTCAGTGCTGTTCAGACTTGATGCAATTATGTTTTCAATGGCTGTGTCATGCCTAGGAGAAAGCATTCTACAGATCTCTTTATCTTCTGGTTCTTACATTCTTTCTGTCACTTCTGCAGTGTTCTCTGAACCTTAGAAGGGGTGACATAATGTCCTGTTTAGGACTGAGTGCTCAGCTGTCATCTGTTCTCCATACCTTGAGTAGTTCTGAGTCCCTGAGTATACCACTGTTGACAGCAGAGAAGCTTCCCTGACCAAGGGTGAGGGTAGTTAGCATTTGTCCGTGGATATTAACACCAATATTTAGAGTGAAGAATAGTTCTGTGTCTAAACTAAACAACAGTAGTGAATTCTCTATGAAACTCATAATCTCTCCAGCCATGAGCTTTTGACTGGCTTAACAGAACCAGGCAATAGTTCTCTCCTGTTGAGTAGGAATCAGAGCCAATCCAAGAAGGTCTTGTTCCAGGTGCTTGAGTAGGAAAGTTGGAAAGCAAGACCAGCTGTTTGGCCCATGCCCATGAGAGAGCTAATTAGTTACTTGAGGATATAGCTGAGGAAATACACCCAGCAGAATTCCGTGTTTTGTATTAGTCAGTTTACCTTCTGACCTATGCTTAGAAGTGGACTCCTGTGGTTAGGACCGAAAGGACATGACCAAAATAATTTGATTACAGGCTCCCAGTAGTTATATGGTCTGGCTTGTGTTTATTCCTTCTTTCTTCTCCCTTTGGCATTCTAGACATAACAATGATAGCGACTGAACATGGGCTGTTTCTTTTGATTCCACTCCAAGGCCATTGGTCTCCTTAAAACTTCAGGCTTTGTGCACCTTTAAGCAACACAGGAGAGAACTGGATATAATCTTAGAATTACTTGGGGATCCTCAAGTAATTGCAATGTCTTTATGTGCGTCCTAACTTGCATTGGCTTATTCACTCATTCTTGTGGCCTTGGATGTCTCCAGGTACCATCTCTACATCAGGGAATGGAGATGCAAACCCCAGTGAAGCCAACAAGTCTTCTTCACAGTCTTGCTAGGACATTCAGGGAGAAGACAAATCTGAAATAGCAACAGCACATAATAGTGCTAAAATGTAGAGGAGTTGGTGATTTACTTTCTGGAAGAACAGAAAAAAACTAGAAAAAGACCATGATTCAGTGACCTGGGTTTTGCCAAGTCCAAGCAATCAAGGAGGGAATCAAGATCATGGAGAAAGGAACAAAAGTGATCTGATGTAACTATTTGGGATATATAATCTGGCTACAGGCCATAACTCTTGAGTGTCATGGGAATATCTCAATCAATCTTCAGGGAGTTCAGCTACAGAGGTGTGTAGCAAGTAGACAGGAGTCCAGAGCTATGCACAGCAAGAGCTAGAATCTATCTCTTTCTCCCTATCTGAGACTTTACATGTGACTTGACCTTTCAGTCTTGGTTTTTCCAGCATCTAGGGGTGATTAGTTCCATGGAGCTGGAAGTTAACATAAGTAAATCCCTGTTGTAGTTGTTGTAATTGCTATTTTAGTAAATCTCCAGGCTACATTATAACAATAATTGAGTGGTAGCTTCTTCTTTAAAGAATATTTTTCTTTTTACATTAAATATTCCCAAATGGAAAAGAAACATTGAATTAGAAGAGGCTTTATCTATTGAACCAGCTATGGGTGAACGTGAAACACTAGGCCATTGGGGAGAGAACACTGGGCGCCTTGATTTCTCATCTTGAGTCTACTAAAGAGCAGCACATAACTGTTCTGAAGAGCTGAGCAACTGAGCAAGCTTCAGTGTCAATGTGGTTTTCAGAGGACAGAAATTGATTATTCTCTGCTGAATTGGAAAGTCGGCTTTTGGATGCTTCCAGCCCCCACCCCCTTTTTTGTTTGGATACAGAGCTTGCTTTTCCTTGGGAGAATTATGTTTATCACGTTGAGTTTATGAAACACTTGGACATTGATAGAAGAAATTAATATTTTTTTCCCTCCACTTTACAAGTTAGTCAAATGAAGCAGGAGAGATGGTGGGAGACACACATAAGCAGAGATGAGAGATAAGGTGTAAAATGGGAGGCAGGCAGGGAGAAAGGAAGGAGTGATAGAGGCAGGAGTGTGTGGGGGAATCCACAATTATTTATTCATATTTCTGAGCCCTTGAAATCTATCCTCCATCCTTCCCTTGGTTGTCTGAGTTTTCATTTCCAGTTAAGTTCTGTCACCCTGGGCTTTTGCTTTTTGCAATCAAAGAAACCTGTCTGTTTTCAAGCATCCTTGTATGGGGCAAGTAAGATAGATGATGGACTCAGAGTTCTTTGAAAATTCAATACATGACAAATGGTAGCCAGAGCCAAGAGTGGCAAATGTGCTTTTTCCTCTTACAGAAGAAATAAAGCATTCTCTGCCATTGGCATTGTGAATTAAGAACTGACCTGCTATTGCATAGTCCAACTGGGAAGGCCTTTGGGGGAAAATGCAGGATTTGGGCTGGGCTGGGCTAGGCTAGGCTGGGCTGGGTCCCTAGGATGAACATGGTGCTTGCCATAGTAAGAAAAGGACTTTCTAGCATTAAGGATGCTGGGACCTAAAGTATCACTGTTGATCGATCCACTACCACATACTTGCAGGCCTCCTATGGGCTAAGTATGGAGGAAATCAGAACTTGAAAAGATCTTAGAATCTGCTCCAGCTGGTTGTAAAACTTATTTAAATCAGAGAATGTGAAAGAAGAATGTGCAGTATTTTAAAAAAAGAAAAAGAGGGAGTCCATACCACATTCCTGTGGGTCCTCTCTCAAACCTAATCCCAAGGCTTCCTTTTCTTTTTAAATCTCAGTGGCATTTTAAAGACTTCTCTGCTGTTGAAGTCAGGTTGGAATTCTCAATATGTTTTTGATTCCCTGTCTTTGGAAGTGAGCAGAAATGACCAATTTGGATGGAAGCTGTCACCCCCTGTAGAGTTTCTTCTTGACTCCCCAGCTGCCATTGTGTTCCCCCCACCCTGTGGTTACTGTCCCTTCCCACTTTATATCTTCATAAGCCACATGGCTGGCTAGGCTTCAGGCCTGGGAATGGAAATTATTCTCCCTGAGAAGCTGGTTGCTGTGACTGTTAATTAGCTGCAGGCTTCCAAAGTTCAGAGGGTCTAGGATGACAAATGAAGACACCGTTTTCCTCTTGTGTCTTATAGTGCCACACTTCTAAGACATTTGCCTAAGTTTATTAGAAGGCTTTAAGCACCTGGACAACACACATTTTGTTCCTTCAGTTAAAGAAAGGTCACAAGAGAATGGTTGTCAGGTCCATTCAGCATGAGGCATAAGAAGCCCTAAGCCTTAGTTTTCCTATCTGTACACTGAGGTGGAGAGCCCCTAACTTTACAGGATTGTCATAAGAATTAATTACAATCAGGGGTGCTGGCTCCAGTGAGGACCACAGAGGGAAAGTGTAATGCCCCTGTTGACAGACTCAATCAAGTAAGGCCCATAGAGTGATTAAAACTGGAGGAGAAAAAGTTTGGCTGAAGCCTGTGCTGGGTGCCACCTGCAGCACGTTCTATTACTTTTATTTTTTGGACCTTCTGATCCATCATTTTCTCTTTGCCTTAAAAATTATCTCTTGGAAGAAAGTCATTTTGGCAAAAAGGAAAGCCAGGTCTGCTTCTCATCTCTTCCCTTCTCTTTCTCCTGTTTGGAAACACATAACTCAAAGCATGAGTACATGACAGATCCAGTTAGTTTCAAACTCCATTTTCAGAAGCAAATTCTTTCAGAGACACCAAGCTTTGTCTGCAAAATTGACTGGGGTGTCTGTGGCCAGAGATATAAGCTCCAGAAGATGGCCCTTGTCTCCTTAAAAATGAGAGCGCCGAAGCCACAATAGCAGAAAACCTGGCCAGTGTCCCACTGCCTGACTCCTCACCTTTCTACCTCTTGAGAAAGAGAAGAATTACTTCAGACACAGTGTCAGGCAAAGAAGCCAGGAGTGGCTGGCCAGCTGGCACTTGTCTTCTGAAAGGGTTGGACAAGAAGGAGCGGGGTCAGGTTAGTGTCACACAGGATGCCCAGAGGTAGAGGAAAACCTGAGTGACAGCCAGGCTGTAGCTGCTAGCAGCAATTCAAAACCAAGACCCAACCCTGGATGGGAATCAGGTGACACTAAAAGCAGCTGGAGATGTTGTCTCCAAGCTGATAAAATCAAATAGGGGTTACGTGAAATGAACAGAGGACCTGGATTCTTGAATGGCTCCAATTGCAGGAGACACTTTCACAATCCATCATATCCACCTTCTCCTTACTGCCCCATGACTCACCCCAATTTGGAGATATCCATCTGATGGGGATGTCTTCTCTTATTTGTTGATGAATAAAACATTGTATGGCTAGTGACTAATAGGGCAATAAGATAGGTGGGCCTAGGAGATGAGAAGAATTCTGGGAAGTGTGGTCAGACAGAGTCACAGATACCAGAGGAGCAACAACATGCTGGGCATTACCAGGTAAGCCACAGCCTTGAGGCAATACATAGATTGATAGAAATGGGTTAATAATTAAGACAGAGCAGCGAGCCAATAAGAAGCCCAAGCCATTGGCCAACAGTATTATCATTAATGTAAGTCTCTATGTGTTCATTTGGGGCTGACATGGCTGTGGAACCAGGCTGGCGGGAAGAACCATCTGTAATATCCAGTGCTTCATATCTCCACCCAGGGTCACTGCTTCAGGGTGTCCGCCAGACTGTTGACTCCCCATAGAATGCCACATCCCCTCCTAGACCTCTTCTCTTCAGTACAACTGAATTCTGCATATTCTCCAAAGAACTCCGGTCCCACTTGTTTCACAAAGTGTTCCATGTGTCCTGGCTAAACGGATTCTTGCCCTTCATTGGCCTCTCACAGCCTGTGGCTGTCCCTGCCTCTCACACATCAGTGTGCTTGGGCATATTGTGCACAGACATGCTTGTATCATCTCTTCTGTCTTTGGCAAGTTTATCAGTAACTAACTCACCCCGTCTCCCATGAGAACCTTACCAGTGTGTCTCACACAGGTGCTGAGAAAATATTTTCCAAGGGAATGATCTGAGGGGAGTCTGCGTGATGCTGGCACCATTGTCCTTGCCTTTTGCAAGATTCATCACAGGGGTGTCATGCTCTCCTGTTACGGGGAAAGATAGGGCTGTTGGGAGTCTTTAGGAAAGAGGTATAGGAACGGTGAGTCCATTTTCAAATGGGCCAAACAAAGTCAATTAAAAAAAAACAAACAAACGTGGAAGCCTTTGCAGAGAAAGTGGGAGCGCTTGCTCACGGCTCTTGCTGTAGGCAGTCAGAGTTCTTTCCCCCAGAGAAGTGGAAGCAGCTGCCTTTCATTCCCAATCAAAACACATCAGTAGGAAATGAACCTAAACAGAAGCGGCATTGAGATCACAAAGGGAAAATATTCTGGAAAGAAGGTGATTCAACACTCAGATGAGTTAGCAGAGGGAATGTAGACTTTAGGTCTCCAGGAGAATATTAAAACTCCGAACACTGGATGCCAAGGCCAAGTTAGTGCCTCCCTCTGGAATGAAAGCCATGCCATGAACTTGACAATCTCATCTCTCACACCTCCCTGTGCTGGCCAGGTGTCCACCTTACAGGGCACCAGAAGCCAATCCTAGGATTTCCCAGCAGGTGGCGACAGTGCATAGAAAAACCTGATTAGTAGAGCTGGCCAGAAAAATTTGGAAAGGGCTGTGATTTCTGAAGATGTTAGAGACCTATGCTCAGTCTATAAAAATCTATTAAGCCCTCCAGCAAACCTGGAAGTCTCTATAAGTTTGCCTCACACTTTCTCCTCTCTTGCTTATCACAGGGCCTTGGAATTAAGATAGAGTGTGCTTGGCTGTTTGTAATTGTACACAGGAGGCATGGTCATAGTCCTTCCTAGAGCATTTGGAGAATCCATTATCAGAGAAAAGGAATAGTGTACAGTTCTTTCAGGCCTGCTTTTGGAGTCTTTATTAAGTAACACCCTAACACACACACACACACACACACACACACACACACACACACACACACACACTCTGTAAGTCTGGGGTGATGGTTCAGTTGCTAAAAGTGTTTGCCATGCAAGCCCAGTGACCTGAATTTGATATTCAAAACCCACAGAAAAATTCTGGATGTGGTGACACATGTTTGTAATCCCAGTTTCAGGGAGGCAGAGACAGGAGGATCCTTGGGTCAGGATAGACTAATTAGTGACCAGACCAATGAGAGATGTTGTCAAAGGGCGGGTGTGTGTGTGTGTAAGACATTGCTAAGAATGTCCTAAAGATGTTGTTTCTTAAAGGCTGACTCCTAGCTTCAGTAAATACTGCATACACACACATTCATGTGCTCCCACCCACATATGAATACCCCTCACTTAAATAGGTATCTATGTTCTCATACACTTAAAAATAACACCTTGCCAATAAAAAGGAAACATAACTTAGAAGAAAAGTGACTCCCCTAAAGACACACACATGTTTAAAGGTTGGCATGCCTGTATGTGCTCTGGCTTCCCTCTGAGGAAGACTGTAGCTGTAGGATGCTAGGAATTTTGACTTCCCCTGTGAGTCATGCTAACTTGCTGGCACCCAACTTGCTGGCTTTGCTCACACTGATCTGAGCCTTATGATTCATCCCAGAGGCAGCCCCTGGGTGAAGATGCATGAGGGTGGTCCATGCCTATCAAGAAGCAATAACCGGGAGGGATGCTGTATATTGTATGCAATAACCAACATCAGATTCCCTCCCAGAGATATTTCCCATTGAGATCCCCTTCCCAGAGGCCCAGTGGACAGTTGCTGTAAAACCATTAACAGATAAGCACCCCTTTAACCAATTTATGGTTTTCTTTGAATCCCAGAGTGATTTGGACTGCTGAGAAAGCTTATTTCTTTTCCTTGTTTCCCTATCTAACATTTAGATGTTTATATTGACTTGATAATTCAGGTGCATGCCTTCCAAGCAATTTCTCAATGTAAAGTAAGCATCTCCTTCCCTCCATCCTGACTCAGAAGTTTAGGTGGCTGCATCAGAGGAACTTGTAGTTGTGCTGTGTGGACAGGATGTGACAAACATGGGCTGCAGTGAGAAGAAAACTGCTCACTTTATATGAAGAGACTGAGAGGATTTCCATTAGTCTTCCTGTCTACCTCTAGCATCGTCTCTATTTTGTCTCTATTTCTTGTGTGCAGCAAGAGCTCAAGGGTGTTTTGCTTGTTTAACTGGTTGGATTTTCAAGTATGTCTTCAGCTCTATTCCATCATGACATCCTTTAGATCAGGAATAATAACAACCTGAATTTGCAGTAAAGATTTCTCACTAGGTCCCATCAGTGACAACCAGTAGTACAATGCTCAGCATGAGAAGTGATTGTCTTTCTGTAAAAGACAAAGGGTTTAAAACTCTGTAGTTGAATCAAGATGGAGGTGGAGTGATGGAAGGCAGCCAGGGGTGGATATCCTCAGTGGAGTGCTAGCTTTGAAAGTACGTGCTTTCTTTGGGATTATTTCAGTTGTCAAACGCAGCAGGCTTGACATCAATACACAGCAGGCCATGGATTATGGCTGTCTCTAATGACCATGTTGCAGTGTGTTTATTGTTCTGGATGTTAATATATAGAGTAAATGACAGTTCTTTAATTGAAGGTTGGAAGTGCCCCATGCTTAGGCGCCTGGGTGACACATCCTTAACCACTGAAGTGAAACTCAAGACACTTGCTGGCTAGGAAATGATAGCCCTGGGAGCCTTCTTCCTATTTGTGTGTGTGGTTTATGTGAGAGTGTGGGCCCAGCAGCTGGCCTGCACCTCACTGGCAGCTCTTGGTTTCACCAGAGGGCAGCATCACTGGGGAGCTAGCAAGAACTTATTAGTTCCATAGGAAATCTCAGTTAATGGAACATGACAACGTACCATGTTTGAGGCCAGGAGAGAAGATAGGGGGCTGAGATCCTGCCCTCCCCTTTTTTTTTTTTTGAAAAATCTAAATTGGCTTTTCAACATTCTTCTGTTTAATTGTGGGAAGAATTTGTGGTGTCCCAGTCTCTAAGGCTTAGTCACAAAGATTTCTGATTGTTTAGACTGTAACTTCTATAATTTGAGCTGTCACAAGACTTTAAGACTATGAGTGGCCTTATTTGTTCCCCATAGGAAGGTGTAATAACTCCCTAGGACTTCAAAAAACAAATGATAAGTTTGATGGTTCCAGACAACACTGTTATTTAGGCAGTTTTTTAGTTACCGTGCTGTGAAGATTGACTCTAGGTCCTGTGTATGTCAGGCAAGTATTCTACCATTGAGCAATGACTCTAGTCCTCTCCTTATTTTATGTTTTAAGACAGGCTCTCACAAAGTTGCCCAGGCTGGTCTTGAACTCATGGTTGTTTCTGTCTCAGTCTCTGAGTAGCTGGGATTATAGGCCTATACCACCATGCCTCACTAAACTCATTACCTCATAGTTCTTGAGGTCAGAGGTATAAAGTGGGTCTCACGTGAGTAAATAAAGCCAACCACTTTTTCCAGGGATTCTAGGGGGAGTATATTTCTTTTCTTTTTCCAATTTCTAGAATTTCTTGTGGCTTGGGAACCACAAGGTTTTGTTTTGTTTGTTTGTTTGTTTTTGTTTTTTGTCAGCACACTGCTCTTATCTGTTCTTTGATTTTTTTATTGTCATATTTCATTTCTTTTCAGTTTCTCCTGTTTTATTCTTTCAATTATGAAAGTCTCTGTGCTTGTATTGGGATCTTTATTTTTTACGATATTTTTTTTATTTAAATTTGAGACAAGCTTGTTTTACATGTCAATTCCAGTTCCCTCACCCACCCCTCCTTCCCTGTCTCTTCCACCAACCCCCATCCTATCCCATTTATTGGACTCTTTAATCCCTTCATACACAAATTATCTGATAAATCATCTTACTTCTATCTGCTGTCTTTAATTCCTCCTTCCCCTTTTAGCATAGGTAGCATCCACACTGGGTTTGTGGATAAAGACACATTATTCTGCTTAACTGGAAGGTACTGGTTTAGTAAGGGTCTGTGGAATGCTTAAAAGAGATAAGACTCTTGTAGTCAAAAATCTTAGACACAAAAATTATTGGTGGGGCAATTCAGTAAGGATAAAGGCCTTAAAAGCAAAATTATTAGTCAAGCCAAGAAGATTGCTTTTTAGTAAGAACACATACTTTGGGCCAGTCAGAACTGGGGTCTAAGGTTAAGTCTATCACTGGCTGGATATGAGATTTTAAATAGAGACTCAATGCTGATAAGTTTCTTTTAATGTAAAACAGATGTAAATATACACAGTGGTACTGGTTTCCACGGATGTGGCAAAGAATCTAAAAGGATCAACTTTGAAGGATGCAGTTGCATTTTGGCTCATGATTTCAGAGCTTCTAGCCTGTGGTCTCCACAAGTGAAGCATCACAGAAAGGGTGTGTGGAACCAGACTGCACATCTGTTGAGAGATGGGAAACACAGAGACAGAGCTGAGGACAACATATAGCCCCGAAGGACACAGCCCTTAGTGGCCTGCTTCTAGATGAGCCTGATCTTTGTAAACTTCTACCTTTCCAACAGTGTTATTAAGCTAGGATTGCATCCATAGATATCAAGGCCTTCATATCCAACTACTTCCTAAAATCCCACCAATGTGCACACAATGCTTTTGTAGATAATTCTTATCAAAATCACTATCATCACACGGGTCCATTCTCAGATTTGAGTGACATGGTGCAAAAAAAATGTCAGTGTGGTGCCCAGCATTCAGATGTCTGTCATTAACCCAGATCCTTAGCACACATTTAGAAGATGTCAGATTAAAATATACATATGTATATGTATATATACACACACATATATAAATATATACATTATATATATTTTAAAAATCTGTATTTTATAATACTTTGATTTTAAAAGTAGATGAGTCAGTACTTTAGTTTTGGGAAAATGTTTACATCTATATTTACGTATTGTTGTTCATACCACTTTCCACTAAAGAAGGCGTAACCCACATGTGGGTCTAATGGCCAGTCTAGCACTAGCCCTGCAGATACCCTGCTAACAGCTAAGCCTCACTAGGGAACTCAGGAACCAAAGCCTGATAAGGAAACACTTAGAGCAATAGGAAGCATTTTCAGAAGAGTTAGAAGTTAATAGGGACCTTGAGGGGACACAGAGTTGGGGAAGGGGTGCTGAGCAAACTAAGTGGACATTTTACTTCTAGAATTTCAAAACTGAAATGAGAGTGTGGAAGAAATATTGGTGCACTGAACACATATTACCACAATGAGTACTAGCAGTGCTCATTGCAGCATTATGTACAATAAGCAGACACATTGCTTTGTTTTATTTTTCTAGCATCAATAGTAACCCTTAAAGCAGAGGTTCTCAACCTGGGGGTCATGACCCCTTTAGGGGGATGAGTGACCATTTCATAGTGGTTTCATATCAGATACCCTGCATATCAGATTTTTACATTATGGTTCACAATAGTAGCAAATTATAGTTATGAAATAGGAACAAAAATAATTTTGTGGTTCGGAGTCACCACAACATGAGGAACTGTATTAAATGGTCGCAGTATTAGGAAGTTGAGAGCCACTTCCTGAAAGGAAGCAAACCCTTGAAGAGAAGAAAAGTCAGGGCCAGAGCTATTTGATTCTAGTGTAAAGCAAGCTGCTGGAAAAAAAAAAAAAAAAAAAAAAAAAAAAAGACTACACTGATGAGTCAGTATGAAAGAAAATCTAGTCTCTATTTCCCTGTGCTGGATCCTTTAGTCTTCCTGTGCAGGTTGGGGAGAGTCAGTTATTACTAAGTGATAGTAAGAAGTAGTAGAGAGGATAATGGGGTAGTTGGAATAGCTCAGGGCATTTGGGAGCCTGATAATGACCTGGGTAAGTTTGGGCCAAGCGTAGTGGCCAAGGTTTTGGAAGGGAGTTGGGACTTTGGAGACTGATGGCGACCTCAGGTTTAGTTCTGCTTTATTTCCTCTTACAGACTTACTGTCCTGTTTGAACCCAACCCCACAGTCCTGCAGAGGGAGCATCATCTTTTCTTCCCTCCCTGAAGTCTTGAGTACTGCTGAGTGAGTGAGTGAGGTTGGTGACAAAGAAAAGACCTCCATTTTGGTGCATTTAAAATATATCTTCTTCCATTCAGGAATGGTACTTTATGTGAATCCCTTTTCCTAGACCACTGATGGACTAGGTACCTGTGTATTGAGTCTCTTTGCCTCTACTCAGACTATTCTACTGGCCTTGCACTATTTTCTTTAGCCAGTCTAATATGATATTTAAATTTAGTTACCCTGGGGGTAAATTTTCTAATAATTTTGGATTTGGCACCTTCTCCATTCTCTGAATATCACAGCCTTGTCATATGTGCCATATACCTAATGCTTAACATATGTAAATCAGTATTATTTATTCTTCTAATGATTGACTCCTGTGTTTTGTGTACCCTCTTTAGTCATCTGCATACTGCCTTCTGTCTCTAATAGCACTGATTTGCTGTCCGGCCCATCGTAGGTGCTCACTAAGTATTTGATGGTTATAGCACTTGGGATGCCATTTATGGTAGTACTCACGGTGGACACTGAACATGTTTGGTCTGCTTGATCTCCTTCCCACCTCTGGATGGCCCTATGATTTCTATCCACGTAGCTCTACTCTACAGTGTGTCTGTTGGGAGACAGCTCCAGGTGCCTGCATTCTATTATGGAATCTCAGAGTGTGCAGCCCTTTCTCTACAACCATCAAACTGGATCCCTGTTATGTGAACTAAATTTGATGGGTAACTGTCATGTCCTTGGCCTCTGGAACTGAGCAGGAAGTTTAAAGACAGAGGCTACTTCTTGCATCTCAAAAAATACTCTTTGTCCTCTAGCTTTTGAGGCTTTTGTTTGTGATACATTTTCAAGCCATTTTCTTCAAGTAAACCTCTAAAAATCCTGCCAGGGAAAGATCTCCCAACGTTCCCAGATAGTTTCCACAGCTAGGTTTTTTTTTTTTTTTTTTTTTAAAGCCAAGAAATCCTAGCTGAGACATGCCTACTTCCAGATCTTATCAACCTGCCTCTGGAACATTCTTACTCCCCTTCTTATCTTAAGTTTTGCCCCACATTCTTTCCAATGTGCTATATATAAGAAGAAAGTTTAAAGTAAACTTATGACTTATTCTTGTTCTTAAGATAAAATGTTAACATCTAAGCATTTCCCAACTCTTTCTGTTTGCGCTGCAGATTTAGAAAGAGGGGTTCAGTAGAAAGAGCCTAAGATTTGATTTTGGATCTAGGCTTGGAGAAATCCAAGGCTTAGTGTGTGATATTGGTCAGTTCATTGAACATTTTACCATTCATTTTCTAATATATGAAAGAAAAGAACTGCTTACTATCTCCTGGGGGCTGTTTAGGACTCTTTGGGATGGGATGACACAGCTCCAATGACTTCAGCATGATAGCATCTCAGTGGATGTTCCTCCTCTGTCTTCATCCTGTACATATGATATGAACAGGGAGCTTACCATTCCCTGATGAGTCTTGACTTGGACTAGAGATCAGATACAGCAGTCCACATTGCACTGTAATCATGTGTCTTGACTCATGCATTCTAGAGAGAAAAGAAGGAGAGAAGCCGACATGGTACACTGAAGTCATAGGGTTTACTATATCTGCAGTGTGCTAACAGGAGTTCTTGGTATACTTCTCAGAGAGCCAGTCACTGGTTATGATGTAGTCAGTTTCTTTGGCAAGCGTTCTTTAAGGAGGTGGCCACAGTTTAGAAATAGATGAAGTATCTGTTTCACCGTCTCCTGCCCACTCTTAGTAGAGGAAAACAACATGTTGTACAATCTGGATAGTATATGGGAACAGTTGTGTCCAGCAGCAGCCACACACTTCCACACTCGTTTTCCATTCTTCCAGTAAAGTCTTCCTATTTGAAACAGATCATTTATTATGACTGCCAATGAATGAATAAAAGGGGAGCTAATCACCAAAAGGTGATCCCTTCCCAGAAGTGCTTTTCCCTAGCAGCTGGAAAGGGAGTGTTCTCTTCTTGCACCAGTGGTAGTTCGTTGGGATTAAAAAAGGAAAGAGTATCACCTGATAATTTCTAACTTGTTTTCCCACAGGACAGCAGGGGAAGAAGGCGGCTGTCGATTGCTAGGGGTGGTGGGAATATCTATGCAAACTGATTATGCTAAAGCAGCTGGATGTGTATCCTCTGTTCTACTGGGGTTTGCCCAGTTATATAAGATAACAGGGCTAATATACAGAGATTGTATCACTTTGTGATATGAGGATTCCAGGTTTCCACCAAATAAGCAAGAGTGTCCCACAGGAAGTGATTTGACGTGCAGTGAAATTGTGTATTTCCACCATGATACAGTAACCAAGGAGAAGGACTCGGAGTGTGGGAAGGAAGGTGTTTTTATGTCACACATGACCAGGGAGGTTTCTCTGAGGTGGTGATTGATGCTTTCTCTTTCCTGTTTTCAAAGCATTAAGAAAACAATAGAGTTTGTGAGATCTTCCCAGTTGTTTCCAAGAAGTACAGCTTTCTCTTTAGGTTCTCCAACTGTGACTGGTCTAAAGACTTACAGGTCCTAGCTGCCAAGTGCTCTGGGTTCCAAGCTCATCTGTTTTGATGAAGCACTTGTCTTGCACAAGCATAGCATTGTATACAAGGAGGATCCAGGGCTCTTCCAGGGGTTTGTCCTCAATCTGGAAGCTCACAGGTTTTAGTCCTTGGGGTATAGTCTTTTTTATGACTCCCCCCTGGAAACCACAGGAATAGCAGCAATACATATCTACACCATAGCATTCAAATCCAGGCAGTGCTTTGGAAAACAAATGTGACTTCTGATTGGGAAATGAAACTAGAGTCTTCCTCTGTCCTTGGGGGCAGGAATTCCATTGTTTGTGCTCATGTGACCTCTGACTGACTATGGAAGCAACAAATAACCGTGACTCCCAAATAGGAGAAGAGTGATGACATGCATTTCCCCAAACTCGGAGGGGCATTCCACAGGGGATCTGGGCCACTACAGTGTGAATTCCTTTTCTGGTAAACTATCAGGACCAGTTAACTGTAGTCTGACAGGCTCAGGAGAGTTCATTCTTTTCTCTACCAGGCAAAAAAGAGAAAAAAAAAAATGGCCTCAAGCCTTAATTACTGATTGTAGAACACATACAATTCTCTTCAGGTGAAACGTTAAAGATCTTGTGATAACCATGCAATCTGAATTAAAGCAACATGAAAGAAATCAACACCTGCCACAAGATTTCCATTGAGTTTGCCAAAAGCTTATTTCTTGGCATATGGAAAATCATGCCGAAAAACCATGGGTGTTGACTGTAGTAGAGTCTGAGAATATTTGGTGTAGGCTAAACCCCAGCTCATCATCAATCTCTGTTTTGTGTGGTATGTTCTTATAGGTTCCATGGGATTCTAGTATGCTGCTACAAAACTGAAGTGTATCTTTTGTAGAGACCTGTGTTCTCTGTTTTATTAAGATGCTTAACTGTGGCCAGCAGTGGTGCCACATGCCTTTAATCCCAGCATTCAGAGGCAGAGGCAGGTAGATCTTTGTGAATTCAAGGCCAGCCTTGGCTACAGAGTGAGTGCCAGGACAGACTTCAAAACTACACAGAGAAACCCTGTCTCTAAAAAAACCAAACCAAAACAAAATAAATACTTAACTATGTTAAACTGGAGAGTCTGAGTTTTGGGGCTCTAGCATCCAGTTGTGTTGCTCAACAAACAATGGGGACTAATGACATCCTTGAGCTTTAATTGCCTTTATAAAAATGGAATAAAAACTTTTACTTGCCCTTGTTTCAGGATGATAAGATAATCCAGATAAGATGGTTGAACTGAAATTGTAACACATGCACAGGTGTTACAGAGCACCAAGACTGTGTATATGTAAATAGCCACCGTCTACAATGCCAATTAAGACAGCCTAGAAGAGGCACTCATTATGACCAGATCTTGAGTTGGAAACAAGAGAAAGTGAGTCAGCCTCAAGGACCATGGACATTTCTGAGGATGGAGACAGTTGCCACATTACTTCTTGGTGCTGAATGATAAAGAGGCCAGTGATGTTATTTCCTGCCAGGTTTCCTCACTCTCTGCTGATCTCCTGTTTTCCTTGGCTTGACTGTTCTAGAGAAGCCACTCTGATTTCCTGTTATGTGGAAAATTGGGGTGGATTTTCCTTCTGTAAAATGGGAATACGATCTCATAGGGTTTTACAGGGATCACAATGCGGTAATAGCTACAATAAAACACCTCCATTAAAGCATTGCCCACAGCATGCAAAAAAATAAACATTAGAAATTACTATTACTGATTATAGAATGTGTTACAATGATCACTGTGTATATATATCACAATCTCAGTTGTTGTGTTTCTTCCCTGACTGTGTGCTGACAAGATGAAGCTTCAAGTGCTCTAGAAACAAGGAAGAGTGTGTGTAAAATATCTAAATAAACTTATTATAAAACCTTATCTTCCGTAATAATGCAAAGCTACATCTGGAAGCATTCTTTATTTCATTTTAGCCAGTTTTCTCATTGATGTGATAAAATTTAGGGGAGTAAATATTTGTTTTGAAACAGTGTCAGAGGCTTCAATCTGTAGTTCAGCAGACCGCCTTTGGGGCGGTCACACATCAGCTATCCTGTATATCAGATATTTACATTATGATACCTAAAAGGAGCAACATTATAGTTATGAAGTAACAAAAAACAATTTTATGGTTGGGTATCACTACAACCTGAGGAACCATATTAAGAAGTCACAGGAAGATTGAGAACCACTGTCATAGTCACTTGGTTTCATGTACTTGGCAATATTAGAACATCACATGTCAAGGTGTGTGTGTGTGTGTGTGTGTGTGTGTGTGTGTGTGTGTGTGTGTATGTGTGTGTGTTAGAAGAGGTTCATCATTTTATGATAAATGAGAAGCAGTGATCAGAATGGGGAGAAGTTATAAACTTTAACCCATTACCCTTGCCACCCACCTTCTCCAGCTAGGTACCACCTCTTTAATTTTCCATAATCTGAACTGGTACATGTCTGAGAAGTGAGCATGATCCTAGATGAAATGGTAGCAATGGTCACCCTGTTCTACTCCTTGGCAAGAGATCCCAATCCTCTGTATGAGATACAACTTACCTGATGGGGTTTTCCATTAGGCACCCCAGATCCAAAGTTCCTTTTGTGGAGAGGCACATCTGTGTGCCTTACAAGCACAGGGACACCAACTTCACTGTGGATGGGTGATTTACTATTGCTTACTTATTATGACTTTGAATAACTCCAAGAATCCTTAAGTGACATAATTTATAAAGAAGTAGTCCAATCCTGGCAGAGAGAAACATAGCCCTGGAGCTCTCCTCATCATCATGAAATGTTTCCTGCTAAAAAGGAATCGATGGGCTTGAAGGAAAACAAGTTCAGTTCAGAGAGCTGGAGAAATTGGCTGGGAAGCTGTACACAGTGGAGGCATCTGTGGAGCCAGAGCTTCCAAACTTAGTCTGTTGGCTCACGTGGCACCAGGCAGGCACAGGAGAGGTCAGGTTGCCTGTAAAAGAATCCCAAGGTCCGGGGGAACAGGCTCAGGGTGGCTGGTGACTCACTTCTCATCTTGCTTCTGCAGAGTTGTGTCTGGACCACCTGATGCTGTTCAGCACAGATTTCTTGAAAACCCAGGTAGGAGAAGACTCCTCTGTCATCGTCCACATATGGTCAGCCTGGTATCCACAAGAGCGCACACCCCACTGTGAGCCGACTGACTTTGGGGTCTAAAGTGAAGCAAAGCTGAGTAAAGAGACAACACTTGGTTAGTGTGTGGGGGGGGAGCACACACATCTCCATGCCGTGCAGGGAAGATGGTGATGCTTAAGGATTAGTTTTTAGGGATGATATTGGAGGTAAAAAGACATCAAAGTGAAGAAACAATGGAGGGCATGGTGTTTCCGGCAGAGGGGACAGCAAAGAAGAGCCTGAATACCAGGATCGAGGTTGACATGCTCTGACCTTCAGCTTGGGGCTGCCTCAGAGGAGTACTGGAGGAAATCAGTGCAAGAGCTGAAGAGATGCAGGGAGGGGCCAGTGATTATACACAGGGAAGACTGAGAACATAAGGATTCTCCGTATGAAACAGAAATGTGGGGGCCATGGTTTAACAGCAATAAATAGTGAATAGTTTAAACGTACAGAGTTAAAAAGTCCTTTTTCCTTTTTAGTCTATCATGGTGGCTTTATTTGCTAATTATGGCTGCTCCCTGTGGCTGAGCACATTCAGAGATCAGCACAAACCTCTTGGGATCAGGAGATTCCATTCTGGCTATGTATGGGAAGTTCATTGACTCCAGGATTCTTTCTCCTGTCCAGGACTATAGACTAATGGGGTCTACTGTGTCATCAGGGTATGGGGAAGCCTTCTTGTGGGATTTCCTACCCCATAATGACATAGAGGTGATACCCAAAGGACTTCAGGACTTCAGTTATTTCGTTGAGAGGTGCTCGGTACTGAAATTATGTGAATGAGTGTATAGCTTCCTTTCCTTAACTCAATCACTTTTCAAAGCACTGTGGTTACCTTCCACGTTCAGATCTTCCTCAGTTGCAATACTTTAACTCAGTGGTCAAAGGCATAAAGGATAGGGTTTGATGGAAGCTTGGATACAAAGGAGTAGGGAGTAGGCAGCCAAACCCACCATGGGAGGCAGAACCAGATATGATGAAGAATGGCCCATGAGCTGAGGTTCCAAGCCCTGAACACACACCTCCTTGTCTGTTTGAACTCTATTTTCAAAACTCAGATTCAAAGAGGCATTGTGAGAACTGATGAGTTCAAACTTGGAACATAAGTGGAAGCATAGAAATCTTATGAATTCAAAACTCTGAATAGCTTGTTCTGGTTGTGTGCCCAAGTAGCTGTTCCTGCATATGGCCCTAGAACACTCAGCCTTTTTCTATGTGAGAACCGTTGGCTAGACATAGGTAATTGGGGTGGCTTAGGAAATGATCCTAGTAATTTTTGTTTCAATAGCCGAGCATAGAAAGAAAATCATGGACAAAATCTATTGAGAATACAAGAAGAGGGCATCTTGACTCAACAGAGTGCTGAAGGCTGGAAGAAGTAGTCACATTTGAGATGTTTGAAGGAGTGACTTCTAAGTTTACCTTAAGAAAGCTCTTCTGGTCTGCTCAACACTGGAGGCTTCCTACTGTACACTTGAAGACAAAGGCTACCTATAACAAACACTTCCACACATGTCAGCATGATGGAACATAATACATCATTTCAGATTAGAAAAAAGGAGAGATGCTGGATTACAAGCAAGATAATAATTTTAGGATGACTGACTTACAAATGAAACATCTTTTAAGCAAGTGATGATAAACTTAAGAATCACATTATATAACCAGATCCTTGCTCTGAAAGTGATGAGATGATTTCACAAAAGAAACTAGTTTGATAGAGTTCCAGGGCTTGGAAAGGAAATAACTTCAAGACACTTAGCAGTGTAGGTAAAAGCTATATTTTCAGTGTTGTAAGGACCCAGAAGCTGGATGGCTGTAGTCAAATGTTTCTGTTCCATCCAGTCCCACAGTCCTTTAGTCCCAAATAAAAACATAGAGGCTTATATTAATCAGAAACTGTTTGGCCAATGGCTTAGGCTTCTTATTGGCTATCTCTCTCTTAATTATAAACTAACTTCTATTAATTTGTGTATCTCCATGTGGTCCTGGCTTAATGGAGAACGTCCTAGCATCTTTCCTTCCCAATAGCTACATGGTGTCCCTCTGACAGCTCCTCTCTCCTCTCTCTTCCCAGCATTCTCCTAGTCTGGTAGCCCAGCCTATACTTTCTGCCTGGCCACTGGCCAATCAGCATTTTATTACACCAATAGGAGAATCATATATTCACAGCATATAGAAGGACACCCGCTATCATCTCCTCTTTTCTGTCTAAATTAAAAGAAAGGATTTAACTTTACCATAGTAAAATTATATATATCAAAACAGTTATCAGGCAAGAACTATAATTAACAATATTTAGTCCATTGACATTTGGCAAAATTTAAAGAAAATATTCTATCATCTATCTTTGTGAGTCTAAAGTTTTATATGTCACTTATCTTTTATCATAACTAATGAAAGCAATAACCATAACTGTCTCCAATTCCATCAAATACTTCAGAAGCATAATATATAAGCTCTAGAATTGACAGAGACATCTCACTGCCTGGAAAGTCATCCAAAGTTCCTCTGTAACATTGGGGTGCCCATTTTAAGGCTATAGGCCTTTAGTGTCTAGCATACTTCTAAGTAAAGCAGGAAATTTGAAAGTGTCCCATCTGTATTGGCAGTTTCCCAGTCATTTTTCCCTGTGTCCTGCAGAATGTCAGATAGACTCTTCCCTAAGTCAGGAACCCTGAAAGACTGTAACATCTTGTTTTGTCAAGTTCAGCAGTCACTATCCATTTGAAATGTGTCTCTGTATGTCTAGAAAATTTAACTAACATGTTTTCACTATTATAGGTGACTATCTGTAATCTGTATTTAATTATACATTACATTTTTAAAAGAGTTATATAAACACAATATCTAAACAAGAGTAGAAATATACCTGTAACAATACTGACCTTAAATTTGTGTCAATAAACCCAAATCCGTACCAATGCAAAGTATTCATTTCTATAGATGACCCAGAAACCTAGAATAAGACCAAACACAACTGGAGGAAAAAATATGTCGATGTAATGATGTCTAATGATAATCATAGATTGGTGCCTTGCCCAATAGTCATCAAAGCTTTTCCAGTAACTGGTGGAAATAGATACAGACCCACAAGCAAACATTGGGCTATGCTTGGGGAATCCTGCTGAAGAGAGGAAACAAGAGTTGTAGGAGCCAGAGAGGTAAAAAACATAACATGAAAACCCACAGAATCTACTATGCTGGGCTCTCAGAGCAGAGACTGGACTGACAACCAGGGAACATGCATAGGAATGACCTAAGCCCTCTGGATATATGTAACAGTGTGTAGACTGGTCTTCTTGTGGGACTCTGAACAGAGAAAATAGGTGCTGTCTCTGACTCTTTTTCTGGCTTTTGGGATCCTATTTCTCAAACTGGGTTGTCTTGCCTAGCCTAAATAGAATGGGAGGTGCTTGGTTTTACTACAACTTGATATGCCATGCTTGGTAGATATCCATTGGAGACCTGTCTTTTCCTGAATAGAAACAGAGGAGGAGTGAAGTACTTGGAGGAGGGTGGACTGCAGTCAGGATGAAAAATAGATTTGTGTGTGTGTGTGTGTGTGTGTGTGTGTGTGTAAAAAGAGAGAAAGACAGAGAGAGGGAGAAGCAGGCAAAGAGAGAGAGAGAGAGAGAGAGAGAGAGAGAGAGAGAGAGAGGACACACATAGAGAGAACCCCAGAGGCTGGGAAGTTGTGGTGCATGCCTTTAATCCCAACATTCAGGAGGGAGAGGGAGGAAGATCTTTGAGTTCAAGGCCAGCCTGGTCTACAGAGCGAGTTCCAGGACAGTCAAGGCTACTACACAGAGAAACCTTACCTGGAAAAGCAAAACAAAACAAACAAACAAACAAACAAAAATAAAAGGGAAGAAGCAGAGAATTCAGGTGGGAAGCATGCACTTATTCAATGAAGCTTGAGACACCCTCACGCTGACTTCCTGCTCCGCCATTAAAGCATCAATGTGATGCTAGTATCCATTAGCACAAATGCTGCCTCAGAATGCCAAAGTCACATCTCTGTCAGCCCTCAGACCCTCCTCTGAGCCCTCTCTTCTGATTCTGAGGGAAGCCCACCTTCGGTTTGATGCAAGTGTTGCTTTTTCCCCTCAAACTAGAGGTCACCCACTGAGACATGAAAAATTCAGGAGGGTTAAATTTTTCTGAGCCAGGATGAATATTTTAAAAAGTAAATTCCAAACAGTATTTTAATTCTTTAATTACATTTCTAATTACATTTTAATGGCTAATCATTAAGTGGTTGTCGATTTTCTAATTGCCTTTCTATTTACATTTTAAATGATGAGTTATTTTGACATAATAGAATATTTCAGTCACTTGGAGAGAAGTGGATGGAAGTAAATATTGGAAGGAAATTGATTTGCTTCTGTAAAATCTCACATAGCTCAAGTTACTGCATGATAACTAATGGGAGAATAAGCTGAATTTCTCAAAGAAGAAACGAAAGGAAGGGGTAGGGATAGTGCTGTAGAGTTTGTATATTCTCTCAAAACTTTAGAATTACAAAGCTGAAAAGTATGCTTTCCACTCCCAAGTCAATGGCAATCCTAACAGAAATTGCAACTTGTGATTAGTGATGGTTGCTACATGTGTTTCTTCTCTGCAATCAAACATAAGGGTATAAGTGGCCACCCCTCACACCCAGAACTATTATCTGCCCAGTTCTGGACTAGTCCCTTCATGGTGTATAGAATGGGACTGCAAATGTAGAATCGCAGGTTTTGTACTTCGGCTATTTCTAAAACTTTATTGTGTTAATATTTCTTCCCCTGGCATTAGAATAATGAGGGTCAGTGTGGTTTCAGTACAGTGGCTTGTTTTTCTTGTGATGCCCTGAAGCGAAGGCGTCATGGGAGCTGCCTGTGGTCTATGGCCATGTGTGGATGTGTACACAGTGGTACATTGTCTCTGTGTGCGGGCAAATCCATGCTTAGGACTTGCCTTGTCAGTTTAGAGAGCTCAGAGAAGTGTTCGCCTCCACAGCTGGTACCTTTCTACTGGCCTCAGATGTGTTTCCATGGTAAAGGAGCTTAATCACTAGGGCTATGATCTTTGTAGGCTACTAACATCTTGATATATGTAAGAAGTTGCATTGAATTAGGTGTACACTGGTTATTTCAGTGCATGAAAATTAACAAATCTGATAATGACCACTATAGCAATGTTGTTAATTATATGGTTTCTAGTATTAAGAAGACAGGTTTAGTGCTAAGAATGTAGCCCAGTAGAAGAATCCTAGCCCAGCATGAGAAAGGCCATACATTTGGATGGATTTTTGAATTGTAAAATCTGAAATCACCATGAGAAGTTTAGGTAATTTTACATTGATACCAGAATTCTTATCTCATTAGTTTCTGAAGAGCAGTGGTTTTTAAAGGTAGAGTCCCAACCCCACTCCTCTGTCAGCACAAAAATTACAAAAAATGCTAATCCAGGAAGCAGATGCTTCAGAGTTGTTCTTGGGCAATGTAGGCTTTGGGAACTGTCTTCAACTCCCTTTTCTCATATTATACTGGCAAGGACAGATCCGGTTCACTGGGACCCTATTCACTCCCTCAGGAGTCACACAAGACATGGGCTTTCTCCAGAAGTAGAGTGTTGCCAGAGGGTGAGGGGAAGTGTTAACACTTTCCCCAGGGACACACTGATGCCTTAGCACTACTATTTCCTTATCTTGTCAATATACGTCAAGTTCAGAGTAAGAAAATGATCTTTATGTTGTCATGTATACTTTAAAAGATAATCTACTCAATATGTGCTTTAATGCTAATGATGTCAAGGTCCACACGGAGACTCATTCCATCACTGTTCTGAGACCTTTCTGGCATAACTATGTGCAAAAGGTGGGTGAGAATTATGTAGTGAAAAAAAAAAAAAACACAAAGGACAGCAGTCTGATAATGCCTGTGTGTTATCCAACAAAACTCTCTGCCTCTCTCTGTCTCTCTGTCTCTCTCTCTCTCCTAGAACACAGAGCACAATTTGTATCTGTGTATATAAGAGCCTTAGCATCACTCTTGTTTGTATGGCTATATTTCATGTAACTCATGTAACTGTAATGTTCTAGAACTTGAAAAGGCTTAGAATTTACCTAGTCCACACTTTTCCCGCTCTATACTTTTGTTAGTATGTAGTATGGCCACACACATGCATGCATATTTGGACATAGGACCCTAGACTTTAATGATATTTAGATACAGATTCCTAAATTTCTAATTCTTGATTCCTTAAAGGAAGATTTCCCCTTACTTCATCATCACCTAGCTCGTCTCCCTCCCTTGGGAGAGATGCTAAGATGGAGGGCAAGACAAATGATTTCACAAAATGAGGAAGAGTCTCCAATCCCAGTGATAGCTTCAGTGAAAACTGTTAAGAAAAGAGAAAGCCATTGGTTGAGAACAATTAAACAATGCTTTAAAGGAGCTTTACAGTTGTGTCTGTGTAACCATGAGGCTATTAACATCATGGCATTCTAGGCATATAGTCAAAACCACTATCTTCTCCTTAGGAAAAAAATGTATGTTCCCTCCTATTCCCATGTCCACCCCTACATCCAGATCCCCCTCTCCCCATCCATCCCTGATGTCTATTCTGTTTCCCATGCACAGTGAGATTTGTGAGTCTCCCCTTGAGCCCTCCTTGTTACTTAGCTTCTTTGGATCTCTGGATTGTAGCATGGTTATCTTTTACTTTACAGCTAATATTCACTTATGACTGAGTACATGTTTGTCTTTCTGGGCCTGGGTTACCTCACTCAGGGTGATGTTTTCTAGTTCCATCCAGTTGCCTTCATATTTCATGATGTCATTGTTTTTAACAGATGAGTAATATTCCATTGTGTAAATGTACCATATTTTCTTCATCTATTCTTCAGTTGATGGACATCTAGGTTGTTTCCAGCTTCTGGCTATTATGAAAACAGCTGGTAGGGACATAGTTGAGCAAGTGTGAAAGATAGCTGAAATCAGGGGTATCACTGGGATGAGCTAAAACCCCTTAAAATGGAAACTCCCAGGAATCTATGAGTGACACTGGCTAAGACTCCTAGCAATGGGAGATATGGAACCTGAATCAGGCATCCCCTGGAATCAGGTAAGACTTCCAGTGGAGGGATTGAGACCCCAACCCAAGCCACATAAGCCATATAACCTCTGAACAACAGTTTTCTGTGCCAGGACAAAGGTGGCACAGAAATTATGGAGTGGCTAACCAATGACTGGTCAAACTTGAGACCCATACTATGAGTGGGAGCCCACCCCTGACACTTCCTGAAGGGCCAGGGCCCAGAGGCTGGACAGTCCAGAAACCTAGGATAGAATCACACAACAACAACAAAAGGTCAATGAAATGAAATGTTTCCTAATGATATTCTGTTACATTCATAGATTTCTTCACCCAGCAACCAATGGAAACAGATGTAGAGACACAGCAGCCAAAAGTTAGGCAGTTCTCAGGGAATTGTGTGATAAAGAGGGAGGGAGGAAGGATTGTGGAAGCCAGAGGGGCCAAGAACACCACAAGGAAATCTATGGAATCAACTAACCTGGCCTCATAGAGAGTCAGAGACTGAACCACCAACCAGGGAGCCTGTATGGGACTGACCTAGGCTCTCTACACATATGTTATAGTTGTGTAACTTCATCTTCTTAGGGGACTCCTAACAGTGGGGCCAGAGTCTGTCTCTGAATCTGTTTACTGCTTTTGGGACCCTTTTCCCCTACAGGGTTGCCTCATCCAGCCTTAATAGGAGAGGCGATGCCTAGTCTTAACTGCAACTTGATATGCCATGGCTGGCTGATATACATGGAAGGCCCGCCCTTTTCTCGAGAGAAAAGAGAAGGAGTGAATAGTGGGGAGTTGGGAAGAGGCACTGAGATGAGAGGAAGGAGGGAGGAGAAACTCTGATCATACTGGGGAAAAATTAATGACTTAATAATAAAAATAAAAAAGTATGTTTATACGAATTTTTCCAAATGTCTTGAGGTGTTTTTCAGATTCCTCTGAAACTCAACCCTTGGATCCATAATACAGACTCTATTGCAAAGACAAGTCCTTTATTTGGTACAGAAGGTGATGTCTGAGAAAACATCAAGACAATTGCCTTGGCAATTGTGGGAGGGTAAATAGAAGGAGATTGCTACAAGGGTCATCTCAGAAAGGAACAACAACTTGGGGATTTTAAATGTCTTAGGAGTATGAGCTATGATGGAATTCTAACCAACAGTGACAGTCATACTCTGAGGAGAACTATGGGCAGCTTGGAGAGCAAGGCTAGGGGAGGCAAAAATAGAGCAGTGGGCATGTTACTGAACAAAGACCACCTTGTTGATTCCTCAGTCCTGTGTGAACTAATAAGCCTCTTGAGAGGGTGGGCTCTGGGGAGAAAAGGGCTGAAAGTTTTCCTAATTTGGCAGAAAGAAGAGAGTGTTGCTGTTCTCCAGGTTCTCTGGTCCTTGGAAACTTAACCAAGGAATAGCAGCCATAGTAAAATAATGTCAGTAGCAGGAGCTTAGAATTTGTATTCCTTATTGCTTTGTATCTGTGTCTCTTAGTAGAATAAAAAGAATCCTGGGTGGTGATTGGAGTCCTTAGTTAAAGAAGAGTCTCCCTCATTCACTTTGTAATCAGTACAATTTATTCTGTGTTCTTGACATGACTAACACCATGTTGTATGTTGGCTATTACTGAACGGTTGACACAGTCTCTGACTCTATGAAATATAAATTTCAGTTCAAACGTTGACATACAAAGCAGTAATGTGTGAAGAAGAAATTCAAGGAAACCCCAAGGAAGCAAATGCATACTGGTTACTTTTATCATTGCTGCAACAAGACACCTGACAGGAAGAAATACGAGGAAGGGAAGGTTTCTTCTGCCATATAATTCCAGGAGTTTTGCTGTATTCTCATGGGGAAGGCATAATGGCTGGAGCAGGATGACACTGGTCCCCTTTATGGGCAGACAGGAAGCAAGGAGTGAACAAGAGGCTGGGCTGGGTTGCAAACTGTCAAAGCCATCACCCAGATAGGGAAATGCCATGAATGTGATGTTTTGAATGAAACATCTGACATCTGAATGCTTGGCCCCTAGTGGGTGGCACTGTTTGGGAAGGCTTTGGAAATGTGGCCCTGCTGGAGAAACTATATCACTGGAGGCAGGCCATGAGAGTTTAAAGATACATGCCATTTTTACTTTGTTCTCTCTCTCTATGTGCTTGCAATTCATGGCATGAACCTCTGGCTTCTTGCTCCTGTCACTTGCTGTTATGTCTTCCTGTCATGATGGACTCTGATCCCTCTAGAATTCTAAGCCTAAACAAGCTCTTTTTAAAGTTGCCGTTGTCATGTTTTTTATTTTTTTATTTTTTTTTGTTTTGTTTTTTATCATAGCAACAGAAAAACAACTAAAACAATGATAAAAAGCTGTGGACTGTTTCTCTCATTGCCCTCCTCTGCTACTTCCCTCCTGCCTGGCCCATAGGAGGACACTCGTCTAATATAGAGAAGTAACTCAGACTTTGTACAGCCCAGCCTCTTCTTGGTCCCGACTCTGTGGTGTTACCTCCTTCTGCTTGGTTCATGCATTTGTAGCTTACACAGTGCATTCTGCCTCTGGAGTGTAGAGGCTTGATTTCAGAGTGTAGGTTCTATTTTTGGGACCATATTCTGATTGTTACTCAAGATGCAGTCTCAAATTCAGCTACTCTGAGAGTAAAGATGAAATATTAATTCTAAGCTTTCTTGTTCCTGTATCCATTTTTTGTTTGATATAAATTTGAGAGAGAAGAAACAAATTTTATGGTTTAAAGTCTGACAACTTGAGAGCAATTCAATTGCCAGCTTTTTGTCTTGTCCTTGCTGATGTCTGCATGTTATGGAAGACTTGTATTTATTGATCAACTTTATCTTTAGACATTAAGAGATGACAGACTATATAGTTTGGGGAATCAAAACAGGGAGGCACTTTATGACATTGTTACCTTCCTCAATTACCTTAACTTTCTATTACTTTCCTTGAGGAAAATGAGACCCCTGGATAGCTTGAAGGAGACCATATCCTCAAAGAATTGTGAGAAAGTTTAGAAGATATTAATGGCTGGAACAGACAGCTGAACAGTTTTCTCGACAATTCTCACATTCCATCCAATGTCCAGGGAGCCAGTGTTTCAATACTAAGTTAATGCAAGCTCCATCTTACTTGTCTAACCTTACTCTCCTTTTTCATTATTTTCTTAGTTGTGTTAAGTTTGTTTTCAGTTTCTTTATTGTATGCAGTTTTATATGGTTCTTAAATCATGTCAGCAACAAGGCAGAGATTAGATAAATAAATCAAACCTCCCCCAAATGTCCAAGTGCCTCTGGCCTCTGCTTGGCTGCAGTCTACACAAATGTGTGGAGCTGGATAGTTTAAAGCCATTCATGTAGCCTGTGGAAGCATAGCAGAGTCCAACATAAGTGATTTTTAGAGATTACTACTATCCCTGTCACCTCTACTCAATATCTGTTTTTCAGATGTCTTTAATTTAAGTTCATATTTAAATTAACTCAGTACCTTTTGAGGGTGACTCTGAGTCATTCTCAAAGACCTTTCTTTTTTTTTTTTTTATTGAGCCTCAGCTCTGAGCAAATCCTAAGCACTTCTTACAAACCAGTTCAGTGCTTCCCTGGAGTTTCCATGGATTTTGGTCAGTGCTGAATGGTTTCTTCTTTTGCGGGGGAGAGGTGGAGAGACAGATCCCATGGCATCCAACTCTGCCCATGCAGTCCTATAAGTGGTCCTAGATGGTAAGGGTTGCAGAGGCTCAGCTCACAGTGAGTTGAGAAACATTTCTTCAAAGGCACTGTCCATTCCACATTTGAAAATCATTGATTGGCACTGATATGGTTTTAAGGACGACACTCATCTGCTCTAATGGTTTTATTGTGACTCTGTCTTCGGGGAGTGCTGATTTTCTGTCTTTTGAGTAAGGTGCTAGCCATGTTTCCTCCAGGGATTCTGGCTCCTCGAGGCTTTATAAGGAAGTAAATTTATAGGTGAATACTGGGGTCATATAATCCTTCGTAAAGATTCCAAGCTCAACTGCCCTATTTTATGGGGATTACTTCTTTTAGGACCAAATACTAGATTCTTAGTCTTGTGTCTACAAATGCTTCAACCAACTAAGTATAATTTCTTTATAGTACAGAACACATTACAACATGCATTAAAAAATTCTATTCCTCAGTTATTCCCATATTTTTATCTCTAATTCTTGCGCACACGTGTGTGTGTGTGTGTGTGTGTGTGTGTGTGTGTGTGTGTGTGTGTGTATGTGTGTGTATGTGATTTGTACTTGCTGAGTTGGCAGAGTGGTTGTCCCTGCATACCACTTGGTAATGACAGATTTGGTAGGAAAACTGTTTCTTCTTTAAGGATTAAAAAGAGGCAATATGTGCCATGGTGAAAGGATGACACATGTAATTATCATCCTAGATGTAAATAGAAACATCCCTCTGTGACCAACAGGAGTCCCATGGCCCTGGCCTCCAAAAGACACAACCCAGTGGTACTAAATGCCTGCTTCATTCAGGAGCCACAGCAAATGAAGACTGATTTAAGGGCACAGGCATGTCTCTCTGTTTGAATGAGTTATCACATTGATCATTCAAGATCTTCCCATTGCTGTCTCACAGAAACAGAGCACCCTGAAGGATATACTTTGAGACCTTCCCAGTCCAAGCAGAAGAGCCAACTATTTACATCTCCCATATCTTCATTCCCCACCAGTCCCAGGAGGGGGGTGTGGTAGTTCCCATGTTTTTTTCTATTCAACCTAAGTAGTAGGTGCTTAAAACTGTCTCTGGCTCTCTGTGACCATCCTTTCCATAAGACCAGATGTCTCTGAGTTGTGGAATTCTTAAGCAATAGAAAATATACACCATCAGTTGTTATTCTATCATTACATTAATTCAGATCAGTTACAAATTACTTACTCTATTCTTGGAATTATGTTGGATACCAGAGACTAACATGGAGTGAGGTATGCCTGTGTCCAGAAAGTCATTCATTCATTCAATAGTTCTACAATTCCAGGTTTATCAGCTGCTTCTCATTCACTAGATATGTTATAATTTTTGAAAAATATAGTAGCCCCTCTCTTTGGGGAATACACTCTAAGATACCACCAGTTGATGCCCAGAGCTGGGAGGTAATACCAAAACCCATATGTTCTAATGTTTTCCTACAAAAGCATTTCTATAAAACTTTATAAATCATATACCATAAGAAATTAAAAACAACAGTAGTAAAATAATTATAATAATGTATTGTAGTAAATGTTATATAGATTTGATCTTTTTCATTCAAAATACTATTTGTAACATGTTCTTCCTTCTTGTTGAAGTTGTAGCATCATTGGTCAGTGTCTAGGAAATGAGATGAGAAAAAGTGTATGATGTGGGCATAGTGATATTTTTACTACACAATGACTGTGTGGATAATCATTTTGACACTCAATGTGATCACTAATATGGATGCTAAGTGACTAATGGGTGGGCAGAATACATAGTATACCAAAGTACCAAGGAATGCCCTGGGTCCTGTGTAGAATGAAAATGGGATGGCATAGGATTTTGTGACACTGCTCTGAGTGATAATGTTAGGTGTCCTTTCCTATCATTCTGCTCCTTATTCACTCGATACAGAGTCTGTCGCTGAACTTAGAGCTAGGTTGGTGACCAGCAAGCTGCAGAGGTCCTCCTGTCTCCACAACCTAGCCCTGTGGTTAGTGACTGGAGTATCACCATGCTTCTCATGTGAGTTCTGAGGATTTGAACTCAAGCCCTCATGCTTGTGAGACATGTATTTTTGCTACCCACTGAGCCATCTCCCTAACCCTGAAAAACTTCATGTATCCATAGTGCATTTCATTAGAAGAGAACTGAAAACATAGACTCTAAATATATAAAGGGTGAGCAACTATTCTACAGCAGTAAACAACAATAATAACAAAAATAGTAATATGTTCTCATGGTGCTTATGTTCTAGTGATGTAGGAGAAGAAATGAACAGTAAAATGTGTCAATTATTTATTGTCCTTTTATGTGCCAGGTTTGAAAGGCTATACTTCCTAATTGTCCAAGTACACACTAACAGAGATGTAGATGTAGTTTGTAGATATAAACCAGTGTCCTTAGCTATTTGGTTTTGAAACAATTAACCTCCACAAGCTGTTGGGTTTGAGTCAATAAGCTGAAGGGAGTTCAAATGGGACTGGTATGTTAGAGTCCCTTTCTATATTCTGGCTCCAAATAACACACACAAACCTAAAGATCCAGAGCTAGGTTCTACTCATGAGAACAAATATGTGTGGCTTTTGTCTTTCTGGGTCTGGGTTACCTCCTCACTCAGCCTCATTATCCATTTATCTGTAAAATTGGAGAAGAGCTCAAAAAGTCCCATCCCTAGTTATAGGATGAGGGCTGCCAATATAAGGAAAGTTTTCTTCAGGTCTAAGTCCCTGTGAATACATGCAACATTAATTGGTCCAATTTATATAATATATTAGTATGTAATACATATATTACACACAATATATAATACATGTAATTGCCACAGTTCCCAGGAAAACAATTTCTTGCAAGAAACTTCACTCTGTTATCTTCACTGATTTTCTCTTTTTCTGATCGAATTCTGCCTGATATAGTGCTGTGCAGAAAAACAATGCAGGAAGAAGTTTAAAATTGGTTGTGGTATCATTATTTAGAATCAATGAAATTCATACCTGCAGTCTTAGTAAGTGCTATATGCTGTGAAGAGACATCATAACCACAGAAACTCTTATAAAAAGAAAGCATTTAATTTGAGCTAGCTTACAGTTTCTGAGGTTTAGTTCACCGTTTTCCTGGTGGGGAACATGGTGACATACAGGCAGACATGGTGCTGGAGAAGTAACTGAAAGTTCTTTTTCTTGATCTGCAGGCATCAGAAAGAGAAGGACACTGGGCCTGGTTTTCACTTTTGATACTCTAAAGCCCACCCCATCAGTGACACACTTCTTACTTCAACAAGGCCACTCCTACTCCAACAAGACCACACCTTCCATTCCCTCTAAAGTAATGCCACTCCCTGATGACCACACATTCAAATATATGAGCTATAGGGACCATTCTTATTCAAACTACCACACCTGGTATAATGCTTTTTTTATTTCATTTTTAAAAAAAATGGTGTGTGTGTGTGTGTGTGTGTGTGTGTGTGTGTGTGTGTGTGAGTGTGTATGCTCACACATGAGTGCAATTATCCACAAAGGCCAGAAGACTGAGTCAGATCTCTAGAGCTGGAGTTATGGACAATTATGAGCCACTTGATGTGGGTGCTGGGAACTGAACTCAGGTCATCCGCAATAGCAGCACAAGCCCTTCATTGCTGAGCCAACTCTCCAGCCTTGTCATGTCTTTATTGATAAACAAAGAGAGGAATACCTTGGAAGTGGTGTCTGTGCTGGTGAAAAAAACTTACTTTGAATAAAGAAGGAACTTTGTTTAAATTCTATAGGGTTTTACTTAGATTCACTCTTTCCCCCATACTTTTTCTATTTTCTAACCCATGGCAATAGCATATGATTATTATAGAAAAATGTCTATCATGTATATAGTACCTGAAGGTATTTCTGGCATGCTCTAATTATGGCTTCCTTCTTCTTCTTTTTTTTTTTTTTGTCTTAGTGAAACCTGCAAATATATGCAATGCAACTCAGCATTTTCTCCTCACACTTGGTTCCTACGGCCAGCACAACCCCAAGACATACAAGCTCACTAACTAACCAGGCTGATGGGCTTGAAATGATGGGAATTAAGCACCCGTGGGTAAAAACTGGGCTTATCAGTCTAAAGAAGCCTACTCTACCATCTTATGCTATACTGAAATTTCCAAGGACCCTCTTAAGGTCGGATGAGAAATAGGAAACATTCAAACTAACCATTAGATATTTTCAAAATAACCAATTTATTAATGAATAAATGCTGCTTGTTTATAAATTAAGACCAAGGCTCTAACTAGGCTCTTCTTGGGCATGTTTTCTTTTTGTCAAAGGACTTTGGAAGGTTGGTGGGGAGGCAGGAGATGAGAGGAGTGTCATATTATGGAAAAGATCTCAACACTATACTTTCTGGGCATGGGAAATTACTACCTGTCACTCTTGGCATGGAGAAGAAGCTCAGAAGAATAACACTCTACTTGAAATAGTCTACAGGCTATGCATGTCCTTGTTGTCTTTGGTTAGTAGGGCAGGAAAACTTATTTCCCGGATGGTTTGCCTTTGGGTAAGCTGGCTGCACTCATCTCTGAGGTTCATTTGGGATGGCATGAACCCCCAGCTTTTGGAGGGAGTGCATGATGTGGTTGCCTCCAGGGGCATATTAAAGAGCATCTGCATCAGTAATCTCTGGTTCCTGTTCAGCATTTCCATGGAGGAGGGCAAAATTGCATTTCCACATCTTGAAATAAATACATACTGGAACCAATCAATCTTACACATCCACCTTAAACCCTTACCTTCCAGGTGATAGGGGCACAACGATGTACAAGGAAGGTGAGTTCTTGTTTTCATGATTATCATTGGTGGGAGGTCAATAAAAAACTATTTATGGAACACTTTCTGGATGCAAGTTCTCTGCTTGCATGGCAGGGAAACACAGATGACCTTGGGGTGTGCCTATAGATAGGAGGAAGCTTGGCACAGAGACTGGGGCACACACAGGAACAAGGATACTGGAATCCTCTGGTGGTATTAGAAGATGTCTAAATTTGAGTAGCAATCAGGGAACACTGCTCACAGCAGAAAGGTAAAGTCCAGAACAACTTTTTGGGAGAACTTGAATCTGGCTAGTATATTAAGGCATATTAAGGCAGATTTCTATCAGTGCAAAGCAAGATGTAGTTCTCGTACTAGGTAATAATGACTCTAACACTAAATGCAGGCAGCTAGCAAGCGAGCAATAAACACTGAGTAAGGAGAAAAAACAACAGTAAGATGTATAGCAAAAGTGAAGAGGTCTTGCATCATAACCACCCTGATTTCCTCTGCCAAGAAACAGAATTTCTCCCAGGGATCTGGGGACTGTGCTCTGAAGAAGTCAAATTCTTGCTTTGTGAAGATGGATAAACTCTGTAGGATGGCTAGTCTTCACCGGATGGCATCTGGATCTCTGGTCATTTGTACAGACATTACTTTTACTTCCTCAGTATCCCGAGGGGCATGGGGCAGTGAGAAGGGAGGTTGGGACTCTGGAAGCCATTTCTAATACCATTTGTTCTTCGACTTCCATGTTTGTAATGTAACTTGGATGAACTGGAGAATTTCTAAGGACCATTCCTGGGGCAACTTTTGCCTTCTAAAGTTGAAAAATTTTGCTGAGAAATTTTTTTAGTTTTGGGAAAGGTAATAAGAAAATATTTATATATTTTGTATACATATTTTATATGGTGCATAATACATAGAAACTTGTATAGTCTAGTACATTAATCTAGTAAAATTATATATATTAGCTATATAATGAATCATATATAGTCCTATATGCTATATTTATGAAATCAGAATGCATTATACATTTTGGCTTATCTATAACTTACAGTTAGTTGTACACAATTTTGTGTAGATAGTTATATACATTAGATTAATGTGTGCTGCTGGGCCTGTAGAGAGCTGCAGAAAGAATACCTTGAATCACAGACTTCATAGCACAGCTCTGGAGCCAGGGCATGGACCATGTGATTTCTAACATTGCCTATGCTTCCCCCTTATTGTGGGCATCACCAGTAAAGTAGGACCAGTAAAGTAGGAAATAAAGGAATACAGAAAACAGACTGAACAGTGAGCTTGGCATCTGATGCTGGCTAGATGAAGGGAGCTAGCTTCATCCAGAGGTTGTAACTGGGTGGGTAGGGCAGCAGAGGTGTGAGTAAAGGGAATAATACCACAAGCAGACACAGCTAAAGCAGGGCATCCTTTGTGTCAGCCCTGGGCTTCAAGATTTATGTGTAGTGTCCTCACATGGTCCTGGGGAGGTATGTGTTGTTGTCCCTGCTTTGCTGCTGAGAAAACCAAGGCTCAGCAAGGTCAGCTTATTTATCTAAGGAGCATGCCTTCACAGGGTTTGAATTCTTCCTAAGAAAATAGTTGAATAAATAAGGCCATGTAGCTGGCAAGCAGAGACCATGATGGCGCTCAGGATCACTCCAGAGACAGACCCCTGCTGCTCTTTCTTCTCTGGGGCCTTATTTCTGCTGACAGTAAGAAGGCTACTGGAATAATATCTATCAGGCTTGTTTCTGAGCAGAAAGTCTGTCCTTGCCCTTAGGTAAGCCCCGCTGCCAGAGTACACTGGTGGAATTATGTTACCAGCCAGGAGTAGCCAGCTTGCCTACTGTTATCTACATGGAGGAATGCTGTTTTGCTATTTCCCCCTGACTGATATTGAAATTGAGACAGGGAAGCTCTCCAAGCACAACACATCATGCAGGGGGAAAGAAGTGCCTTCATGGGATCACACTGTGAACTTACTAAGAACACACTGAAATCATTATTCTGACAGATCCGGAATATTTTCCCATCCGAAGCCAACGGCCACATGTACTGGGCACACACCATGGCATGGCTGAGCCTCTTGCATAGTGTGGGCCTGCAGCAGGAGTCTGAGGGACACTCCCACTGGGGAGGCAGGGTCATTTGTTCCACAACAGAAACATTAGAAAGGTTGGAGGCAACCTATACGTGAGTGATTTCATTCCAAAAACAGAAAGCTGTACTTTCACTATAGGGTTCAGACTACTGTGGGCTCAGGGCATGGGTAGAGTATTTTCATGTGTGTTAAGTGATAAGCCTGTTTGGTGTTTGGTTGAGATTTATCTTCCAGTATACTTCTGTTAGGCAATTGGGACAGCAAGTCAGAATGAAATAAGCCTTCACAGATGAGCCATTCCTCTGGGCTCCACCTTAATTTAGTTAGGTTTATGTCAGCTTGACACAAGCTAGAGTCACTGGAGAGGAGGGAGCCTTAATTGAGAAAATATCTTCATAAGATCAGGCTACAGGCAAGCCTATAGGATATTTTCTCGATTAATGATTCATGGGGGAGAGCTGAGCCCATTGGGGGTTGGGCAGCTCCTCGGCTGGTGGTCCTGGGTTCTATAAGAAAGCAAGCTGAGGAAGCCATGTTGAACAAGCCAGTAAGTAGTACCCATCTACATCCTCTACATCAGCTCCTGCCTCCAGGTTCCTGCCCTGTTTGAGATCCTGTCCTGACTTCCTTTACTGATGACTGTGACATGGAAGTACTTCCTTGAATGATGACCGTGATATGGAAGTACAAGCTAAATGAGCCCTTTCCTCTCCAATTTGTTAGTCATGGTGTTTCATGCAATAGAAACCCTAACTAAGATGAACCTCATGTAGTCTTGCTGAAATGGGATAGTCTGCTTACACAGGGCTTGGATGCAGGAAATTAGTGGCCTATGACAGAGGGCCATGGGCAGCCTGTCTTCTCAAACAGCTAGGCAAAAGAAGTTAGATGGTCTAAGGACTATGGTCCAGGAATATTACAAAGTTAGGATGATTTCTTCAAAACTGTACCTGATGATAAAATTTGGGAAAGTGATTTTAAGATTTATAGTGACCATCCACCACTATTATTGTCATAGCCAAAGCCATAAAGTTGGGGAAGATTCTCTGAGGCACTGGCTAAATGTCTTTCAATGACAGAGATGCCATCTGCTTCGATTAGATATCTGACACACTGCTACATGACTTAGGTCATATTCACTCATTTCCTGAACCCTATTTCATTTGTTCATGGGGGTCTCTATATCTAATATCTTTGAGATCTTGATTCATAGTGGGTACCTCCTTGTAATTTCTGCTGAGACAGTTGTTACCATCCTGGAATTCAGCTCAGCTCAGGATTTGGGAGCACTCTTCTATCTGCCTAGGCCAGAGAAGGACCCAACGGTTCAAATCTGAAATCAGCCACACTGAGCTCTCCTTGCTCTCAGCTCCCTGATCCCACTAGACACAAATGTAGATGAGTCTAGCTCCTCAGTTTCTCTTGACCCATCTTCTGAGGGCTTATCCTTAGTGTGGGCCCTTGTAGTGACAAGGGACAGTTCTTGGCCTGGACTGGTGAGGGACTTTTCCCTTACCCCATGAGTGCTCAGTGTGTTTCTACATCACAGAGTTCACAGCTCTCCTGTATCTACTCCTTTGCTCTCTAGCATGCCCTGCGAAGTATGTCATAATCTAGTCATCACTTGTTTCTGGGGTCCTTTCCCTGCCTCTCCTTAGCAGCTTCCCATGGGACACATCATACTCACTCTTCCTCATTCTTCCTCCAGTGTCAACCTCCTAGATACACATCCATGGCTTTCTGAGCCAGGATTCTGCTCATACTTCCATAGCTCTCTTAAAAGTTTTGTTTTTGTGGATTGAGAAAATGTGGCACATTTACATAATGGAGTACTACTCAGCAGGGGGAGCAATGGACTCTTGAAATTCACAGGCAAATGGATGGAACTAGAAGAAACCATCCTGAGCGAGGTAACCCAGTCACAAAAAGACAAACATGGTATGTACTAACTCATATATGGTTTTCGACATAGAGCAAAGGATCACCCGCCTACAACCCACACTGCCAGAAAAGCTAGAAAACAAGGAGGACCCTAAGAGAGACATACATGGTCCCCTGGAAAAGGGGAAAGGGACAAGATCTCCCAAGCAAATTGGGAGCATGGGGTGGGGGAGAGGGAGTTAGGAGGAAGAGAAGGGGAGAGGTGGACATGAGGGAGCAGGAAGATTGGGTCAGGGAAAGAATAGAGGAGAGCAAAAAAGAAAAAAAAAAGAGATATCATAATAGATAAAGCCATTATAGGTTTAAAGAGAAATCTGGCACTAGGGAAATGTCCAGAGATCTACAAGGATGACCCCAGTTAACAACCTAAGCAATCGTGGAGAAGCTACCTTAAATGAGATTGATGACTACCTTATATACCATCTGAGAGCCTTCATCCAGTAGCTGATGGAAGCAGAAGCAGACACCCACAGCTAAACACTGAACCAAACTCTTAGAATCCAGTTGTAGAGAGGGAGGAGTGATGAGCAAAGGGGTCAAGACCACGCTGGAAAAACTCATAGAAACAGCTGACATGAACAAGGGGGAGATCATGGACTCCAGTCTGATAGCTGGGAAACCAGCACAGGACATACCCAGACTCTCTGAATGTGGGTGTTAGTTAGGAGGACTAGGCAGTCTATGGGGCCTTTGGTAATGGGTCAGCATTTATCCCTGGTATACAAATGGGCTTTGGGAGGCCATTCCATATAGAGTACTACTCCTCAGCCTAGACACATGGGGGAGGGCCTAGGCCCTGCTCCAAATTATATGACAGACTATGAAGACTCCCCGTGGAAGACCTCACCCTCCCTGGGGAGCAGAAAGGGGATGGGCTGGGTGTTGGTAGGGGTAACAGGGAAGGACAGGAGGGTGTGAGAACTGGGATTGACATGTAAAACAAGCTTGTTTCAAATTTAAATAAAAACAATATTGATTCAAAATATATGTGTGTGGTGAGGCCAGAAAAAATTTTGTTTTTAACATTTGGTAATTCCACATATTTATATGATATATTTCGGTCATATCCACCCCTACTTCCCACCTTCAACTCCTCAGGAGTATTCACATACATCCCCCCACCCACTTTATGTATTCTTTCTCCTTCTTCTGTTTTCCCTCTTTTTTCTTTGTATGCATGGATGTGAGACTATCCACTTGATGGGCAACATACCATGGGCCACACCACTGAAGAAAACGGACTCTTTCTGTCCAAGAAGCTGTCAACTGTCAGTAGTTCCTTGGTTAGGGGTGGGGCCTCTTCCATATATACTGAAATGTTGATTGATCTCATGCTAAGTAGGTTGTTATTGTAAGTAACAGCCATGTTGATACTCTTAGTGACTTTTCTCCCCGTTACAGCCTGCACAGCACCTTCTGGCACCATGAATGAAAGCTAGCCAGCAAAGCAGAAAGCTTTCAGATCGGTACAAACTTGATTTCTCCATGTCTTATGACCAAAGTATGTTATGTCTTCAGCAACAGAGTCTTACCACCAAATTCTGGAGCGACAAAGAACAATGACTATAGCCTTTACTGTTTTGAGGGTTTCTGAGACTTCTCTTGACCAACAATTCAAAGAGGAATATTCCACACATGGCACTGACCTCTTTATTTGGTAGCCTATGAGTTCTGGGAGGATGGAGATGTTTCTGTGTGTGTGTGTGTGTGTGTGTGTGTGTGTGTTTGTGTGTGTGTATGCACACGAATATGTATGTATATGCTTACATGTATGCTTACAAAATAGGTCTCCACATAAATTTTTCCAAACGTTCTTATTCTATCGCTCTCCAAACCCCATACTGAGCTCTTCCCTCTCATTTCACTCCCTATTTAAAACTACCCCCGTTGTCCTCCATTCATATACTCCATGACTTCTTTAAGCTCTTTGTCTTCCCACTGTGCCCCCTTTCTAGTTCCCTGGCTTCTATAGAGACTTCAACTTAACACACACAAATCTACATATTTGAAGCTGGGATACATATGAGCAAACACTTGTGGCATTTCTCTTTTCTAGATTCTGGTTACCTCATTCAGTGGGATAATGAAAATGTGGTACAGTTACACAGTGGGAGTTTATGCAACTGTTTTGATTCTTATCTTCAGGTGCAAATAAAAGCGTTCCCCTTCACACTCCTCCAGTATCTACATCAGAGACAAACATGGTACACGAGAAAGCAAATGGTGACAGAAATATGTGACTAAGTCACTACTGTCTCACCTCCACCTGTGCTAGACTGAGACACTGCAGCAGGGATAATTGTTTTATTTTAAATGGAGATCAAGAGACACTTGCTAAGCTAGCACAAGAGTGAATTTTCTTCTCCCTTTCATCTCTGTCAGCCCGTTGGAAGTCATCTTTCTTCTGTCCGTTGCCAGCAGCCATCCTTCTGTTTGTTTTTGCTGGCCCTTTCTTCTTCCTCTGCTGCCTGTGCAACTGTTTCCAAGTGCCTCCAATCCACAGGCCTTTTCTTGTTTCTTCACTGACATAAGCCCAAAAATTGGTCTTAAAGCTGGTATGAAACCCCTCCTAAAGTGAAGTGTGTACCCAGCAGCCTACCTGTTATCTAAGAGTCTGCTGGAGGGACTAGGACTATTACCTTGTCTGAGATGACACAGCGAAAACTACTTGGCTTGAGGTTGGATTCTAAAGGAAATAGTTGGGATGGGGTGATTTTCTAGCTACTGTTTTCATAACAAATGAAGTACCGTTTTGTCTACCTGAATTTGACTGACTTCAGTGTGCAATTAGGAAGGCTTGAGGGGCTTAACCAGCAGCTAAAGTTCATCTGTGTTTGTTTTGATGAGGGAGATGTGTGTTCCCTGGTAGATGTAGATCAAGGTTACCCATTATAAGAAGTAACAGGAAACCTTATGCTTATTGGATATACACGAATATGAGACACCTGCCTGGTAGCATTGCAGTAACCAGAAATTCCTACTTGATTGAAGAGTATTGCATTTCACATTCCTTCAACCACCAAACTTTAGGACAGCGTCCCTTGTTTTCCCAGCATCAGCAACACTGCAGAGTGCCTTGGTGACTTTCGAATACTCACTCAGTCCCACCAAATCACACTGTAGTAAAGTAAACATTAGTACAGTAATAAAGTGTCAGGCTTTTGTTTGTTTGCTTGTTTTTTGAGATAGGGTTTCTCTGGAGGAAGGGTACTTCTGTGTTGTAAAGTGTCAGTTTTAAGGGAATTGAAAAATGGGAGCTTATTACAATAACTGAAACAAAATATTTTTATTGCATAATAAAGATAATTGTTTTATAGTCTTTTAGCAATCCCTTTCACCCTCATTGGGAAAAATATCTGGAATCATGTCCTCCTAGTGTTATGCCATGAATGTTAAGGGAGTATCTCACTAATGAGTCTACAGACTCTCTTCTTGTTGTGGATTGAGAAGGGTGCCCTACTTCTGAGCTGCAGAAAGGAATAGCTCAGTCTTGGGAATAAAGGCAATAGATTCAGAACATATCGTTAGCTTGTATTTTATTGAGATTTACTTTCATCAGTTGCTGTATTTGGTTAGGAAGATCAGAAGACCAAATTTAGGTGGGCTATTACACTGATTGTATGGCTGGGGTGGCTTGTGTGCACAAGACTCTCAAATGGGAGTATTCTTCTTCTTTATCATCAAACCACGAAGCTATATTTGATTTCACTTAAGTGTAGGTTATTTTCTCAATTGTAGAACATTTGGCATCAGTAGTGTTTTTGTCTGGTCTACTTGTCTTTGAACAGTACTCTTATGAACATTTGGTGGCTGAAAGGTGATAGCATTCCTTACCTTCACCATATACATTAATACTGAGCCACAATCAGGATTCTCTTTTGCATTGTTGGTGTTCATATAGCAATTATTCTCTGTGAGTGAATGAGAGTCCTTCAGGGACTGACTTTGTTATTCAAGTGTGTACACCATGTCTTGTCCTTCACCACACAGATAATTGTTGCACATAAAACAAGAATTGATTTAAAAAATATTTCAATTCTGTAGTGCAGGTTTTCAAAGATTGGAAATACATAAAGTCTGCCAATCACTTTTTCCTCATATTCAAAGACTTTACATATTTTAATAGTCAACTCCTATCCATTGCATTTGAATGTAATTTTCAGGTACAATAGAAGTAGTAATTACTTTACCACATGTACCCTGTGGATAATAGGCAATATCTAATTTATCTATCAAATTATCAAAGAACGAATAAAAATAGGGAAAAAAGTTTTTATGTGATCAAATTATTCAACCCTTCCCATATTTTCTCCCAGAAACCTGGGTCTCTTCACAGTTTTGCCTCTTACAGAATGTTCTAGTGCTGGTCTCATATAGTAGGTAGGCTTTCAGATTGGCTTCTTTAATTTACAAATACATGTATACTTCCTTTATGTTTTTGATGTTTTCTTTCTTTGACTGCTGAGTGACATTCAATTTCATCAGCCCACTACAATTTTTGTCCTCACTTGTATTTTATTGGCCAAAGTTGTTAACACGACTAGTGCGTCTAACAAAATAAGGAAGTTTAGTGCATATGAAGAAGGAAAGTGAGATTTAATTTGGAAACTGTGTGTCACTATTCAGCCCAAGGTTTTGTGGTGGAATTTAGTATGTAACCTGGGCTAGCCTTGAACTTGTGAACCTTCTATGCTCAGGCTATAGGCATGCACAACATTGCCTAGCTTCCTGGCAATAATTCTTGATCTGCATTAATGATACCTGTGGCCTCTGTATAGTGACAGGAATAAGACAATTTTCAGGTGAGAAGAGAGTGTTTACATTTGATGATAACCTGTCACAAGGAAAATATTGCAAAAGGAACCAAAACAACCATTTAAAATCAGAACAGTATCTCAAAGCATTGCTGTAGGCTACACACACACCCATCATGTCTTTTCTGAGGACTGTGTGAGAGACAGGGTCTTTGGATTCCTAAAGGTTTCATTTTTTTTTCACAGCTTCATGCAGCATGATCTCAGAGCATCATCTAACATTATCCTGGTGGAGAATGAAATGATAATAAACATGGCCAAGAGCAGTCTAGAAAATACTCACATCAGGATTTCTAATACATAGCACTTTCTATTAAGATGTGAAGCATTTGCCATGAAGAAGGAGCCCCTAGGGTATCACAGATTCAGAAGTTGGAGAAGTAATCACCACTTTCATGGCCGAGGAAACAAATGGGAAGTAAAATCACATAGGACCAGAAAACTTGACAGACATCCCTGATGTAGGAGGGAAGCTGCCTGGCAGAGATAGGTGCCTTAGGACTTTGAGGGCCTGTGCCCCATGGCATACACTCAATGTTAGGGATGGAGTTAGGACTAGTCTGGGAGAGGAGAAACTGGGAAGCAGAGATCAGTACAGCAAGGGTGAAGCTGAAGGAGAGGACCTGTCTGAAAGCAGGATAGAACTATTCCACCTTCCTTCCTTGATCATCAGTCTCCTTCTGGTCCCTCACTGACAGAGTCTATGAAGCCCTGACTGGCAAAGTAGAAATGTGGTTTACAAGGCCCATTCCTATCCTAAGGAGTGAGCAGGGGGTGTTGTGTTTAGATGATTAGCAAGGACTATGAGCAAGCCTTCCATTGACCTGGGTCTCCTGTTTGAAACATCTGTTCATTGTGGAAAAAATACTCTAAAGGTGATCTAGGCCAGATAGGAAGAAGACTGAGTCTGTTAGTATTAAAGTTGTTCCATTTTAATAGTTGTCAACTGAAGGAATCAACCCTTTAGTCCTATCAGATGACAAAGGAAGATCTTAAGTTTACCCTAGATGTGTGTACTCAAGGCACTAGGAAGAACAGCTCTGCTACAAGTTTGGGTCCCCAGGATACTCAGTGTGTCTAAACCATCCATATCATAAAGTAGCCTAAGGGCTCACCAACTCTCCATCTTCTTTCCCAATGCAACCCCTTGCCTTCCCCAATTCTTTCATTCTTGAGATTATAATTACACCATTTTCCCTTTCCTTTTCTCCCTCCAAACCCCTCTATATACCCATCCTTTCTCTTTTTCAAATGTATGCTATCTTTTAAAAATAATTTTTACTTGCAAATCTCCCTCTCCCTCCTTCCCTTTCTCCCTCTCTCCTTCCCTCCCTCTCTCCCTCCCTCCTTATCCCTAAATACTCCCTGCTCAGTCTGTGTAAAATTACTCACATGTATGTCTTCAGAGCTGCCCCTTTGCATAACCAATTGGTGTTCTCTTCTATTTCTCTCACTCTCAGATTCCTTAGTTGTCTTTAATTCTCTGTGTAGGGCTGAGGTCTCATGATCTTTCCCCCCATCCACTTGGACATGTTAATTGATGTTATCCTTGTTCAGCTCACATTTAGGCAATCATGTTGGTGAGGCATGATGGCTGTAGTTTCTGATGTTGCTAGGAGACACAATCTCATAGCAAACTCCCTGATCCTCAGCTCCTACAGTCTTTCTATCCCCTCATCTACAATGTTCCCAGAGCTTAGAGCACAGGAGTGTTTTGTAGATGTATTCATCAGGACTGGGCTCCACAACTCTGTATTTTTAAGAGGATGACTTTTGGATAGAGAACCAGTCTTCAGTTGAGATTATATAAGCAGCTGTATTTCTCAGTGAAATCCTCCAAACCTTCCCTGATGCATGACCGATCTATTTCCTCTCACGAAATTTCCCCCCTTCCACCTTTCCATCTCTTTGCTTGTACTGACACCACTTATTCTCTCTGTGGTGGTGAAGTCTGGTTGGGAAAGTGGAAATTCCTGCAGGAGACTGTCCTAGGATTACACCCCTGTTCTTATAGTTACTTCAGGAGACAGTCCTAAAATGTCATGATACCCCAGTTCTGACGGTTGCTTGCCTCATGATCTTTGATAAACTATTTTTACTTCAAAAACTGGAAATAAAAACAGCTAGGATATATGAATTTTGTAAGATATACAAGAGAAAATGTGCATGCTGTGGCTGATAGGTACTGGGGCTCATTGTATCCATCTCTCTCATTGGTATTTATTAAAGGACATCTTCAGTTCCCCCTTTAAAAGTCATTTTCATACTTACCGTGAGTCTATGATGGGGCTCAAGGATAAATATTTGTCTTTGACTCAGCCTGACCTCCTCTCCCACCATTTTTCATCAAACTCCTTTTCTGTCTTAATTATTTGGAAAATGGAAAAGTTCAAATTCCAGTCTATAGTGGTCAATGTCACTGAACTGGCATGGTCTGACTAATACAGGGAAAGCTTGCTGCATTTGGGAAGAAAGGACAGGCTTGATTTAGGGGACCCTGGCACAAAGGGAACATGGAATGTTTCAGTCCTACACTACCATCAGCTTCAGCTTTCTGCCAGAGCCAGACTTCAGATGCTATTCACCACCTGTGATGTACAGACTGGCTTTAGAGTTGGAGAAGGGATACTGTGACTTAAGACAGTGGAAATAAAATGTTCTGGGTCTTTAATATTACAACATCATCCAGGCCCTTGGGACTTTTATCTGGAAGTCATAGCAAAGTCAGCCAGCCCAGAAGTGAATTACCTGCTGGACCAAGGCCACACTGAAGAATCTATTTGCTGTTTTTCACTGAGTAATGGCCAGATAGTATCTAGCTGCATCTTTAACCAGGCTCTCCTTGGCATTGTGGAAGTTCAGTCAGCTTTTAGCACCTGAAGCTACCAGTGGCATTTCTCTCAGGGGGAATAGACCTCAGGACTCCTGAGAGTCTCTCATCTGTCCTCTTGGAATGGCATTATTTTCCACTCCTAAGAGAAGAGACTAGGGAGTTTCTTTTTCTTATGAGCCATTTGGGGATGATAAAAAGAAGGCAAGCTTAGGAACCAAGTGAGGATTGCCTGCTGCTGAGGGTTAGAGTCCCCAACTCCATCCTGATGTTTTAGGAAATGTTCATTCTCAAGAGTCAAAGGGCATGTTTCATGGGGCTGCTTTCCCTGGGTGATCATGACAGGTATCTGCTGCTTTGTGTAAAATTAACATGGTGGAATTTTCTTGGCTTTCATGAAAGGCTGAGCTGTCAGTTCAGCAAATCAGTAATATTAACAAATCAAGACTCTTGCTTTACTCTTCCTTCCCAGGCATGACCCCTCATGGCTGCAAGATGGCTGCTGCTGCTTTAGCACCCACCTCCATGTTATTGTTTATCAAATTTGCAACAGAAGCCATGCCCAGACTTCTCTGTTGGCATGCACTCTAGGGGAAATTAATGTGACTTATTTAAAGATCAGGAGAGGTGGCATTATTGGGAGCTTCCCTCTTAGATTTGAGGTATGAAAAAGTTTACTACCTAAGTCTTTCTATAACATTCAGCATTCATGGAGCATGTTCTCTGTTTTGAGCCAAACCCTGAAACATTTTCAGTCAGTCTCAATAAACGATGCTATTATTTTCTCATTTCATAGATGAGAAAACTAACATTTAAATCAGGGTTAGAGCTTTTTTATTTTTAAATATGCATCTAAATTCCTTAGTAGACCATAAAATCAATTTGACTGGGTACAGCTACCACTTACAACTATGTAAACCAACAAGAATCAGTGAGAATAAGCACCATCTTATTACATGTTTTCAGTTTACATGATATATAGAACATGGATGCATGAAATGGTAGCATATGCATTCTGTAAAATATATTCTTATCACTGATTGTTTTCAAAATATTTGAAAAGATATACTTTGAAGAGCCTAAGTTACTTACCCAAGATCCTGAAATTGTAATTTGTCTCTGTGCTGTTTGAAATCACACCTGGCTTCTCAGTCTCTTAGAGCTAAGTTTGAGTTACCTGTGGTATGCACAGGGTGGGAGGGTATGGAGACAGAAGCAACCATTGAAGATCTGGTAAGGAACAAAGACATGGCATGAACTTTGACCCTCTCTCACTGAGCCCAAGTCATAGATCTCCAGCAGGTGAGAGGCAGCTGACATTTCATACAGCCTCTCCAATCACTCTTGTCAGCTTCCATTAAACATGCTAACAGTCATGCCTTACATTTGTGTCTTTCCTGATTTGAACAACAAAAATAATCATATTCTATAAATGTCATTTCTATTCAGCTTTGTAGGGTCAGAAGTGAGCAATACTCATATCCTGATTTGTTCAAATGAACAAGACATCTGAGAGGCAAAGAGATACGGTAAGTTCTCAGAGAAAATGGCAGTGGCTGCAGCATGGGGGTGACTTAGGCCTGTTCAGCACTGATTTATTGTGAACCGTGACTGTGGACCTTTGGGGAGAGGGATGCTAGGCTCTGATGAAAAAGTGTCTGTCCGAGAGCCTAAGGAAAAATGTGCTGTGCCTCTCTAGCATCTTCATGGGCTGACTGGAGGGTTTTAGCCTTCTCGTCTGAGCCCAAGGAAATGAGAATGAAAAGGAAGTGAACAGGGTGGCCTTTTAGCTTATTTATATATGGATAAGATATTTTCTTCCCGGCAATATTTATAAACCAGATGAGGAGATTTGAGTCCATTTTTTCCAGGGAAGAATGTACTGTATAGGCTTTGTGTTCAGTAGTACCTGTTGGAGGTTGAATCAAACTCTGTTCCAGGTCTGGAAGTTTATGGTTCATTCAGCTGTGAAGCAGTTTAATGCTGGCAGAGTTTGGTGTTTGTTTGAGTTCCTGAGTGTTGCTAACCGTTCTCCCTTTCTCGGGAACAGCAAACTAGGATTCCATACAACTTTATTTTTCACAGTAAGAAAAATCTGTTTGCTTTTGTTAGACTTATTCAGAGTACACACACACACACACACACACACACACACACACACACATCAATTGCTATGGGATAATTGTCTCAGGAAATCGGGCTTTCTTTCTTGACTTAAATGTAGATGCTTGCAAAGCAAATCTTATCTGTAACAGAGTTCCTCTGCTCATGATGAGATGGGATAATTAAGCAATATAACTGACATTTGTAGATTGGCATTGTGATATTTCTGGGATTCTTCTATACAAAATTGGTAGGTTAGCAAAAGGGTTAACTCCAGTTTATAATTTGTAGTCCATCATCTAGGGTTGTCAGAGCAAGAATTGGGAGCAGGAGTTGATGAAGAGGCCATGGAGGATGCTGCTTACTGGCTTGCTCCTCATGATTTTCTCAGCCTGCTTTCCTACACAACCCAGGACCACCAATCCAGGGATGCCAACACCTGTAATAAAACAAGGTTGGCCCTCCTAAATCTGTCATTAATTAAGAAAATCTCCAACATGCTTGCCTACATGTCAACTGGTGGAATGATTTTCTCAGCTGAGATTTCCCTCTTCTTAAATGACTCAGACTTTCGTTGAGGGGAGATAAAACTAACCGGCACCACACCAGACTGCCTGTAGGTTGTGAAAACTTTGTCATTTGTTACTTTTTAATCCTGAAAAAAAAATCTGTGTTTCTTTAGTATACAAGCCAGTGCCTCTAGTAAGTGGTCTCCAAGTTTATGGCCTCAAATGCAGACATTTCATGTCTCCTCTGCTCTCTCACTCACTAGGAGGCTGTGCCATGGATTGATTCTTGTCCATAACCCTTTGAGATCCACTCTGGATTCCACTCTTCACTCAGTACTATTTTAATCTGTTTAATTGGAAACACAATTAAAGCAATCAGAGTATTGCAGCTCCACATAGCCCCAAATCTACAACATCCTGTAAATGAATCCACATTTCTGGCTTTCTTTCACACTGCCTGGTGTAAACCCTGCTTGGTCATGAGGCACAGCCTTTGCTAAATCTAGATTTACTTGGCAAATAGTTTGTTTAGGATTTTTCCATTTCTGTTCTTGGGGGAGACTGACACATGGTTTTCTTTTCTCCTAATTCTCTTGTCACATGCTGGTATGGATGTTTGTTATAATTTCAGAAAATAATATGAGGAATACTTACCCCTTTACTATTTCCAGGGGGCATTTGTTATTATGGGACTTTTCCAATAATTTTTAAAGTTTTATAAATATGGATGTTTGTGTACTATGTGTGTACAGGTCAGAGAGGACAGATGGTTGTAAACCACCATGTGGGTATTAAGAATCAAACTCAGATCTTGTGGAAGAGCAGTCAGTGCTTTTAAACACTAACCCATCTCTCTAGAGAAAAAGTTTAAACTCTTTGTAGTATTTGATGGTAAAATCACTTGATATCCAAAAAATTACAACAGTTGACTTATTTCTTAATGGATTTTTTTTCTTAAAACAATGTCACTGACGTATTTTTATGGAATTAAAAGAATTATTTCAAGCAGGCTGTTCAAAACTTATTATGAATTCTCTTCTTTTGTCTATCTACAGAATTTTAGTACTGTCTACACATGTTGTTACTAATAACAGATATTATTGCCTTCTTTCTCCAGTGATTATTCAATTACAGCACTTTTCCATCTTTAGCAATTTTTATAAACTGCCTTCACTTTTATATGTCAATTTCCATCTATTAATTTTTTTACTATTATTATTTTCTTTGATTTATATTTTCTTAGGTGGCTGATTTTTCCAAATTAATTTTCCATCCCACCCCTTAATGCATTTCATTTAGTTTTATACTTTTCAATTGTGTTAAATCTATTTTGACTCAGTGTGCTTAATGCATCTCCCCATTTATTAAAAATTTTAAATTTTAATTTTTTGTTACCATAGTCCACATAAATTAACCACATCTTTTAGTGCTTATGCTTCTATTCTACTCATCATTATCTTGCATGTTAGTTTTTAAATCCATTTTCAAACTGGTTATTCATAGTGAGTGGCAATACAACTGGATTTTATGTGATACTACCTTGCAATTTTTCTGCATTCACAATTTATCCTCATGTCTTAAACCTGTTTTCTCTGCCATAAAAATACCACAGAGTGGTTGACTTAAATGTAGCAGCTCCCATATCAAGAGGTTCAGGAGTCCATTTGAAGGCACTGCAGGCTCCATGACTGTCTTTATACACTTCCCTACTGAAGGTAACTTTCGCTGTGCCAACTCCCAAAAGCCCCACTTTCTAATGCTGTCACACTGGATTGATTTTTATTTTAATACTTGAACTTTATCAATTGAATATAAAACCAGCTGAAAATAGGACTGCCCCTTTCTGTCTCTTCCCAAGCCTTATTCCATAATTGTTATTATTAGGACTTATGGTTCAGTACAATGGCAATAAAAGTGACGAAGTGAACCTCTCTCATTCCCTGGGTGTAACAGAAAAATTTCCGAAGTTTTACTAGTGCGTAATGTTCTCTCCAGTTTCCTTTCAAAGTGTGTGGTGTCTGTCTGTGAGAACTGCAGAGGCTATGGAACCCAATGTGACCTTTTCCAGGCTGCCTCACACCCCAGATGTAATTTTGGTTTAGGCAATTGTACATGCCTGTATGTATTTAGAAAAAGTTTGCATGCTTTTCTAAAGCTACAGAAAAAATTAGATAGATCCTCAAACCACATCTTGATGCTGTGCAGTGGCATCCATTGTGTGCAAGGAACACACCAAATTTTTAAAGTCACCTGGCCTTCTGCCTTCTCAACTATATTGTATATTCCTGAGCTGATGGAACACAGTTATCCATATATGAATTTCTTCTCAGAAAAAAACAAAGAATAAAGGAAAACAATTTTGTCTATAATTGGTATAAGATTGTCCAAATGGCATATTTTCATTGCCCCCCAAACAAAATATAGACTAACAAAAGGAAAGAAAGAAAAAATATTCATCACTCTTTATCACATAGAAAACTTCCTGTTAAACTTGTCTACGTCTATATAGCACAGGCATGTATCATAAACCTTCTGATTTTTATCAGTCTGGTACAGCAACGTGCCCAGGACTTCACTGGTGAGTTGTGTCTCCAGATGGATGCCTTCCAAGACCAACATGGCTACATTAAAGTGTCTGGGGGTGGGGAGCTGTGTATTTCTGATTTTTTAGGAGATACACCCAATCCTTGGTTGCTCCTTCAATTATTGGTTGTCCTAACTAATTTATCATCAGATTAAAATTGAATCTTGGCAGCACAGTGCAAGCCTATAACCTCAGGATTGGGAGACAGAAACAGGAAAATCACTAGTTTGAGGCCAGTCTGGGTACATAGCAAGACCTTCTCTCAGAAATAGTAAAACAAATAAGCAAGCAAGCAAATAAACAAACAAACAAAAAAATCTTATTAAGAACTCCAAGTGGGGAAACCTGGAGATAAATCCTACATAAGATTTTCTAAGGAGGATTGGGTAAGGGTTATGAGAGAAGAGAGCAAATTAGAACAAACTATCATGATATAGTGTCCATGAAAATGACACAATAAGTCCATTATTTACTCACCTAAAGATTGAAGACTTTTTTTCTAGCAAGAGACATAGATGTGAACCAGAGAAGCTGGAAGTATAGAGAAATATCATCTCACAAATTGGGAGTCTAATTAATGGTCTCCGTTCCTCACCAACTGACAATGGACATCATTAGTAAAAAAAAGTAAGAGACACAGTTAGAGCCCTAGACTATGCTCCTTCTTTCATGAAGGTAAAAGTAAAAATACTTGATATTTTATTATTTTGTATTTTGTACCCCCCCCCAGCTTCTCAATGGGCTCCCTCAGATTTGTGTGTGTGTGTGTTTTGTTTGTTTGTTTTTTATGCCAACTGTCTTCCATAAAAGCATGATGAGACACAGCTGTAGCCTTGGCTGTCCTTGACATGAAGCATTTTGTTGACTACTGATGTTGAGACAGGCCAACCCATCAGGCTTAGTTGGCTCTCAGCAAGGGCTCCATCTAAGAATCCAGGCTCCCTCATGACTAAGAAAAGCAAGAAAAGAATGTTTCTCGGAAAGGAAAGGATTTATGTTAATTTGTTCATCATTTATGATGGTGTTGAGGACATGAATTTTACATGAATAATTTCCTGGGGCATCTTATTAGTTAGACAGTCTGTTATTGTTTTCTCTCATGCCCCACCCCACAAGGGCTCTGTACCCACTGTCCTAGGAAGTTGGCTAAATAGTGGCCTCTACATGGTAACCACAGTTTCCAGAGATCAAGTGCTCCCTGTTTTATACTTCTCTTTCCTGATGGAGATTTGCCTCTTGAATGATATGGACCTTCAAAATAACAGATGCATGTCTGTTTCTTCCTGAGAAGGGGTGGGAGTAGCCGAATCACTTAAGACTGTGGATGGCATTATTACACAGAAAATACAATTTCCTTGTGCGTTTACAAGGGAAATAATGGCTTCTGATGCTGGTGAGGATGACGATACTTCTCAGTTGCCTGTGGAAATTCAGGAGTCTTCATGAGCTCACTGAAGTTCAATGGCCTCCTTGGTCCCTACCCTCATTTCCCTTTCAGTCCTTGTGTGAGTCTGCTTCTTAACCTACATTATAGCTATGGGGAAATGTGATCTTTCTCAAGAACTAGGCATTCTTCAGAGAGGAGGACTTCTCTTTGCTGAGTCCCTGCATACCTGGTAGATGTCACTGAGGACCATCATGATGGCAGCTGCTACTACAGACTCATTCCTTGCCCTTGGCACACTCATACAATTTCTTTGGCTTGTTAAGTCATTAACACAAATGAAGCCATTAGAGATTATGTTGTGGGTCATTTGTATTATCACACTTACAGTGTACCAACTTTAGGATGCAAGAGTGTGCTGTTAGTCCTTTCAAGGCCACTTCTGCAATTTTCTTTGAACTTTTGCCAACTGCAGGAAGCTCTTGGCTGTGTCTCAGTGATATAACTTAGTAGGCCATCTTGACACCTTTTTCTGTCCTACTAAATAAAATGTAATGCTTTGTAACAATCTCTGCTTCCTGCTGTATTGCTCCTTGTGGAGATACAGAATCAGATATATTTTTAAAAAATAATTTATTCTTTTAAATTTCATTTTACACTCCAACTACAGTTCTTCCTCCTGCCCCACCTTGCATCCCTCCCCAGCCCAACCTCAGTCACTCCTCCTCATGGGTAAGGGTCCTCATGGGGAGTCAACAAAGTCTGACACAATAGGTTGGGGCAGGGCCAAGCTTCTCTTCCATGCATTAAGGCTGATCATGGCATCTCACCATAGGGCATGGATTCCAACAAGCCAACTCATATGCCTGGGGTCCCTCTGAAATTCCAAGTTACACAACTCTCTCCCACATATGGAGGGCCTAGTTTGGATCCCTGGAGTGTCTACTGCTGTTGGTATAGAGTTCATGAGTTTCCATGCGCTTGGTTCAGCTGTCTCTATAGATTTTTCTATCATGATTTTGACCTCCCTTACTCATACATTTCCTCCTCCCTCTCTTCACCTGGATTACCAGAGATAGGCCTGGTTCTTGGTTGTGGATCTCTGCATCTGGTCCCATCAATTGCTAGATGAAGGCTCTATTTTGATAGTTGGGGTATTTACCACTTTGATTGCAGGGGTAGGCCAGGTTCAGGTCTACAATTGCTAGGAGTTTTAGCTGGGGTCATCCTTGTGGATTCTTGGGAGTTACCTTAGCACCAGGTTTCTCCCTAATCCCATAGTGGCTCTCTCCATTAAGATATCTCTTTCATTGCTCTTCCATGCCATCCATCCCTTCCTCAACCATCCCAATCCTTCATGCTCTTATCCCCCACCACCAATTTACACAGTAGATCTCATCTAATTTCCCCTCCCAGGATGATCCATGTGTCCCTCTTAGGTTTCTCCTTGTTATGTAACTTCTCTGGAGCTGTGAACTGTAGTCTGGTTATCCTTTGTTTTACATTTAATATTCACTTATGAGTGAATACATACTGTTTGCCTTTCTGAGCCTGGTTTACCTCCCTCAGGATGTTCTAGTTCCATCCATTTGCCTGCAAATTTCATGAGGTTATCATTGTTTTGTTTTGTTTTATAGTAGAATAGTACTTCATTGTGTAAATGTGCCACATTTTCCTTATCCATTGTTCAGTTGAGGGGCATTAAGGTTGTTTCCAGGTTCTGGCTAGTATGAATAATACCGCTATGAACATTGTTGAGCAAGTATCCTTGTGGTATGAATGAGTGTCCAAAATCAAATCTTAATGCTCATTAATGAAGACTAGAAATCCTGCAGAAGTTTTAACAGATAAGCAATCACTGAGAGTTTGTTCAGGCCATTTGACTTGGTATTGACATACAGATAAATACTGCATCTGCTTTCCTTTCTGTCAGGTGAGGCATTTGAGAACCCTGGCTTATTCTGATTTATACTCCCAAAGAAAGCCTCATTTTCCACTAGACTCCTTAGATAGCTTTTAGTCAAATAAAATAAAAGGAATAAGAGAGCTTTTTGCACCATTCTTTCCTGCCTTTTACACCCAGTTCAGAGACGTTTTCCTAAGAAGTCAGGACTGCGGGATCCACAGTGACTATGCATGGCAGTAATGGCTCAGATGAACGTTCCAGACTCAGAATGTCTAGGCCTTTCCATCACCAGCATGTAACTGCAGAAAGCTCCCTTGACTTTGCACAGGCTTGGTTGACATTACATTGTTGGCAACTGTCTTAGCAGGCAAGAGTTAAGGCAGACATCTTTTGCTAATGTTTTACAAATCCCCAAATGCCATCACTAGCATTAGATGATAAAACTGAGGAGTTTGCTTGCACTGCCTTGACAGAGTTATATATGGACTTGGGGACTCAGGAGGACATTGTGCAGCATGGTCATCATCACTTGATGCCATCAGTAGGAACTATCAGAAACCTCTCAAGACAGCTTGTCCTACTGAGTGTTCCAGAGGCTTTGGCAGATGGCAGACAGCAGTTCTTCTGGGCAAGGACCTGAGCTTGGAAACACTCTGCACCAAATCTTCACAGAATGGAAAGAGGCAAGTTCAGAGAACTGTATCTCTGCCTGTCTGATGTGTGTGTTGAATGTATGTGTGAACAAATTAGACACACACTCCAGTGTTGAGCTGCAAATGTCTGGGTTTTGCTTCCCCTGCCAGTAGCTGGGGTGGGGGTGGGGTTGGAGAGAAAACAGCTTATAAATTCTTTATGAACCTGAAGCCAAGGCAACTTAAAGACAAGACTTTCAAGCTACACTGTTTTAAAAGTTCCAGGGGACATGAAGGTAAATAGTGTGGAAGTTAAGGGAGAATTACTTCTTTCTTCCCCTGAAAACATTACACAGATTGGGATTATAAGACACAGGAGACAGCACTGTGCCAAGATGCTTGGTTCTGACCTTTGCTCCTTCCACCCCACCCCACACTGGTCAGTTTTACTATTTTTGGGGGTTGGCTTTGGGAAATACACCATTGAAAAGTTTTCTTCCCCTTCTCAGATCAGTGTTGTTGCATAGATGAGCACCATCTCTGGAATATCCCTGCAGGATAAGTGTGGACTGCTGGAAGGCAAGCATGCAGTGAGCCATCTTTCCTGAAAAGGGTCAGGGAAACAGTATATACCACCCAAAGGGGATGCTCAGGGGATATTAAGGCATTGTTGAAAGAAGGAGTGAGATAATCTGAAGCTCTTTCTGTTCTTAAAATGTCTGGTTGAATATTGCAAATGAATTCATTACATGCTCTGTTTGATTTTTGAGACAGAGCTTCATATTACCTTCTAGACTGGCCTGGGACTCACTGTGAAGTCCAAACCAGCTTTAAAATTATGCTGATCTTTCCCTTTCATTCTCCTGGGTTGTGGGGTTACAGGTGTGAACAGAAAAATCACAACTGGTCAAAATCCTGAGGATAGCTGATCACTGGAGTGTAAAGAAAATGAAATCATGCATTACTTTACTTATGGATGTGGAGAGAGGTGTGTGTCAAATGTTATCCCCTCAGCAGAAACCTTGGGGACTGGAGTACTTCCCCATTGATGCCATGTTTGCAATCCTATTAAGTGGCGGGACAGTTGGGATTTCAACTTCCTGACTCTTTTTATTTTATTTTTTGATACATAATTTTTTGATTGGGAATTGGAGATCCTTAACTGTTTATGGATAGGGTGCAGTGAGTGGTGTTAGTGAGGAGTGGACAAAAGCAGGGGCAGGATGTGATGAAAGCCATGTGTGTAGAGGCCATGGAGGAAGAATGGGATGCCAGCATTTTATTTTTATTTTTTTTTTATTTAATTTTATATAACAAAGTCCAATTAAATGAAAACAAACATTTATACACAATATTTGGGAATTTGGGCGTCGTTCTTTCCAAACTACTTCCTGCTGGTAAGGGGCGCTGTCTTGGGGGATTCGAAGAAGATTCAGATATCCTAGCTGTAGTCTGTAGGGCTGTTTTGTCCAGCTGTTTGGAATGTAGGATCAGCTTGTACTCTGTTTCAGGCGGTCTGGCGTGATCAAACCACATTAGTCTGGAAGGAATCCACATCTTTTCATTTTCTGTGGAAACAAAAATAGAAATACTTTTCCCCAGTAACTTGTTCTTCAACTTAAATTTTGGAGTCAAAGCGTTTTTTTTTTTTTTTTTTAATTTATTATTTTACATGTTGATCCCAGTTCCCCCTCCCTCCCTCCCTCCCTCCCTCCCTCCCTCCCTCCCTCCCTCCCTCCCTCCCTCCCTCCCCTCAGCTCTCCTTCCCTCCTTCCCTCCCTTTTGCCCTCTCTACCCTCTCCCATGCACTCTAAACACCCTCCCCTCCCAACCCCCCACCACAATACCATATGTAGGGGAATGCCATCCAGTTGGGGTCATGTAGATCTGACAGGTCCTGTGAAGTAGGGACTAGGGCTTCTCTCCTATCTCTAGAATAAGGCAGTTATCCCTCCATGGGGGATGTGTTTGCAAAGTCCTTTTGTGCACCAGGGATACATCCTGGGATGCCAGCATTTTAAATTAATTTCAGTTCTTCAACTCTCAGATGAAAGGACTCCTTCCTCTGGATACTTTCTAGTTTATAAGATACAGTATCACACAGAGCAGAATATGTGTTGGCTGTTGTTAAACCACACTACTTTCCGTGGTTTGGCAATGATACTCCCGATCCTCATCCACCCAATTCCAGGACTGTATTAGGACCACACATACGCTTGATACCCAAATGGAGAGGGTGACCCTGGAGATGGCACCACGGCAGTGCTTTGTTGACTTTCTGTTGTGGTCCTAATGTCTTGAGTGTTTTGTTATGCTACCTTACTCATAAGGAACCACTAGATAGTTCATTCTGCCTTCAATTTTGTCTACTAGAAGTCAAGTTTCTCAAGCCCATCTCTAAAGTAGCAGTTACTGACAGGATTACTTAAAAAGGGGAAGGGAGGCTTGCCTTTCTGTTTGCCCGTGCTCTTGCCAAGGGTCAGATGCAGACAACAAAATGCTGAGTGGATGCAGTTTAAGTCAGACATTGCTAACAAAAGTTCAGTTTTAAAAGAGAGATTGTTGCTGAGCCTGGGAGAATATCTGTCCCCGCTGAATGATGTAGGCGAACAAGGAATGGCGCTTGAATGCTCTTTGTGGTGTTGCAGGAGATCTCTATAATAATCAAACTTTTTCGATGAAGTGCTTCAAGTTGTCAGTTTGCCTCTGACTGATGTGTAGCAAGGATGAGAACAGCATTGATGGTTGTGTAAGATGTATTTATACTGTTTTACTGTGTGTGTGTGTGTGTGTGTGTGTGGTATGTGTGTGTTGTGTGTGTGTGTGTGTGTGTGTGTGTGTGTGTGTGTGTGGTGTTTCTTCTTGTAGCTGCTATAGCATGCTATGGGGAGCCTGTTCAACACAGACAAAGCTTTGACTTTTGCAGCCTGCTGCATGTAAAAAATATTTTATAGCTGAATTTTATTACATTCAAACTTCACACAGGCGTTCATAAACCTTATTGCTTTCTGATATGAAAAAAAGCCTAGAAAGACATTTCTGGTTTTATAGGACTGGAGCCTTTAGTTTTTTAATGTCTGGAACATTAAAAAGCTGTTGGATACTAAAGTTCAAAGATTTCTCAAATATCTATTTCTGTAGGGATCACTGGGATTTTTTTTTTTTTTTTTTTTTTTTTTTTTTTAAATTTCTAATGACTTCTATGGCCTACTTCTTACTCCCCTGTTTTCTACTTTGGGAGAACATGCCATGCACAGGGGCCCTAGCAATAGGAAACTGGAGTCTGCCTGTACTGTGTTCATGTCTCAGTAATAAAAGAGACACAGACAAAAAATGAAAAAAAAAAATACAACACCATAGATAACTAGTCCTACACAGCATAGCGTTTCCCTAGCTTTTATAAGGGCACACATTTCCAAAGAAACTTAGAAAATTATTAAGAGCCCTAGTTATGGAATTTTCTACAATGATGACTATGGAAACTGGGGCTTATGTTTTTTGTATAATTCACTCATAACTTATTCTATGTTACTGAATTCTTACTTTGTATCAGGCTCTACTCTGGGTGCAGCTGAGCGTCAAAGCAATGGGTTTACCAAGGAGGTTCCAGATAGCCAAGCAAAGAATATGCACAGATCTTATCTGCCCACAGGTGAAGAAAGTTCTAATTTAGGCCATAGGACTGAGAAACTTAATGGGAAACATCCAGGTGGGAGGAGGCGACATCTGACTTCATTCTTTCCAGGGTCGGTAAGAGATAGGCAGGGGAGGTTAAGGTTGCTATTTGTTTGCATTGCTTGGGCAGGCAGCAGGAATGATGTATACTCAACCTGAGACCAGAAAGGAATGTGTTTATTAAGGAGCTTCTCAAAAAGGAAGAACTCAGCACAAGCATCCACTTCCCAGGGGAAGCAGTTGTGCTGAGCTTGTATCCCTTAAGAACCCAATAATCTGGTTATCTCTTCCTGCTGTGGTTACCATGGTAACAGATCTACTGTGTACATGGTGCTTATGATGGATGCATTGCTTTCTTGTGTTGTTAATCTATTCAATCTTTGTAATGTTCTGGTGAGACTGTTTTACTTCTGCTATTACATTACAGGTAAACAACTGTATCAGAGGTGTCAGCAGATCTGCTGGAGGCCACCCATCCAGAGGGTGGCTTATTATACCTGAAAGAAACTTTTTCAGTTCACATTCTGAACCAGCCTATTAATAGCACCACAGGTCCTTAATAGTTTATTTTTGTTGATTTATTAAACATATCTTCATTTGACCCTGTAAATGTGTTTGTATATATATTTTACTTAATTCCCATTCACTGATACAATAGTGAACAAAACAAATAACTTCAGAGGATGATAAATGCTGTTTTAAAAACCACCATGGGGGATGTAGAGATGGCTCAGTGGTTAAGAGCACTTGTTACTGTTGAATAGGGCCAGGGTTTAGCTTCTGGCACCAACATGGTAGCTCACGACCATCCATACATAACTCCAGTTACAGGGGATTTGATACCCTTTGCTGACCTTCTCAGACAAAAGGCACACACATGGTGCATATTCATACATAAAGGCAAAATACTCATATACATAAAAATAAGATAGTAAACCTTAAAAAAAAAAATAAAAGCCACTGTGGTCTGAGAGTGACCTAGGTACATGTAGGTACTCCTTTTTTGATCATTGCTTATATAGTTGCTAATTATTTTTTAGATTTATTTATTATATGTGTATCATTGTTTTGCCTGTATGTATGTATGTATGTATGTATGTATGTATGTATGTATGTATGTATGTATGAGCACTACATGAATTGCCTGTTTCCCTCAGAGGTCAGAAGAGGGAACTGGATCCCCTGAAAACAGTATGGACAGTTGTGAGCCACCGCAATAAGGGGCTGGGAACTGACTTAGGGTTTTCCAGTCCTCTGAAAGAGCAATGAGTGCTCTTAATTTGTGAGCCATCTCTCCAGGCTCCTGATTTCATATTTTTGACCCTCCAGTGTTCACACATTCCTGGTGTCTAGCATTCACATTTGCTAATGTATTCCCTGCATTGAAAATCTACAAGTTCTTCTATGAAAAAGTACTATGTGAGAGTCTTCTGTTATTTTCATCCATGTGCAGAAATTAGCGATACGACAAATTCTTATTTGTTGAGAGGGCAGCTGTGTCCATCTCTTCAGTGGCTCCCTTTTATTACCTTTGCTCATAACATCCTGTTGGAGCCCAAACAGGTGCCAGGATCCTCTCCCAACCTCTGCTTAGACTGTATACAGATAAGTCAGGAGACAAATCCTGGAATGACTTCAGTCTAGGTGCTTAGATACTGTTCTCGGCTCTCCATGCTGACAGAAAACAGCAAAGGGCAGAAGCACTCTTTAAAAACGCTTCCTCTGAAGAGCCCGGTTCCTTCCCGAAAATAAATGCCACTGTTAGTAAGAATGTCTTGCTGTGTCTGAGGATGATGACAATGATAAAAAGACTAAAGAAGCCCTATTTGTTAGAACAAGGTCATCATTGAAGCATATTGTAAGGCCACACTGGCTCCCATACTTATCAGCACCACCAGCCTGGAGTTGTGTTGCTTCCCTTTCTCCCACACCCGATGCTACCACATGGAAGTGATGGAGCTTAGGGCAGAGCTCTTGCTGGGGAAGTGCAAGTGTTGCTTTACTGCTGTTTCACACCCATCTGTATTTCTATGTCAGTTAGTAGAATGTAATCTGTAAGTCTTGAAGATGGATTTCAACAGAGCTCCAGAAGAGGTGCCGCTGGGCTATTAGGTGTGTCCTTTCCATGGTGGCTAGCCTTTGAGACTAGCACAAGCATATGGAGCCTTTTCTTTGTGCTTTAAAAAAAAAAAAAAAAAGTAACAAGCTTTGGACAAACAGGTATCTTCATATAGATGATCCTTAATATTTTAAGGACTTATATCCTTGACAAACTTAAAAGTTAAATATATTGCCAGGTAAAATTTTTTTTCATACGCCTAACCTACTGAACTTTATAACTTATCATGGTTTGCCTCAAATGCATTCAGAACAATTATGTAAGACTAAAAGAGAGCAAAGTTATCTAATACAAATCATGCATTATAATAAGGTTTGCTATCACCTGTGTTTACTGAATGCTATGTTGAAAATGAAAAGAATGACTGACTGTTCTATATCAGAACAAGATCACAATTCTAATTCAAATCATGACCTCTAGGTAATGCCTGCACTAAATGTCTTGATATAAAACACCATAGTCATTATGTAAACTGGAGGTGATCTGGCTTTACTTCATGGTTTTATTTTACTGTTATTTAATTTGTGATACAGAAATAGTAGCTGCAGTCTTGGACTCTTTAAAAAGACATGAGTTAATTTTCTTCAGCACTAGCAATTTGCTGTCTCAGGGTATGCACATAGGAACTTGGAGCTTGGTGGAAATGGCTTCAGAAGCAACGCAATCACTCTTGATCTCCGGGATTCACAAACAAGACTCAGCAGAGTAAGTCTGTTTCATTTGCAATAGCAGCCTGGCCTTGAGTGACCCACTGGCTCTGGGTTCACCTGATATTTGTAGTTCTCCAAGGAAAGGATGTGAGTTGGGTTCTGATATGAACACTTGGGTATGGCCACATTTAAGTCAGGTATGAGTTGGGAGGCTTTTTTTTATCTCCTAGAAAGGGGTCTATTAATAAGAAAACTCGAGTTTATACTCTGGTTTCTGTTTTAATCACCAAATGCAGAACCAAAGTCAGTTTCCTTATAAGGGACTGTGATTGTAACAGACATTGAGAGGCTTATAGACGTGACGATGGATAAAGCAGGGGTGTGATAGACATTATATAGCTAGACAAACTCAATAAAGCTGAAATTTAGCTAATGGTGTGGGAATTGAACCTAACTGCAATGCTGTTTTAAGTCTGTAGGCTCCTCATCACATGGATGCAGTGGATGTGTACATTTCTGGTGCCATTAGGGAGAGACAAGCAGTGACTCAGGGAGGAAGCCCAAGAATTTATGGTGAATTGCTTCTTCAGTACCAGATACAAAGCCTGGCTCAGAGACATGAGTGACTAGGAAGAAAACCTAGGACCTCCTCAGAGTGACTCACTGAGCCCAAGACTTTATGGTGAATTGCTTCTTTAAAATCAGTTACAATGCCTGGCTTACAGACATGAGTGATGAGGAAGAAAACTGGGAGCCCTTCAGAGCTTTTTGTCCTTCCCTCAAGTTTTCAGACTAAATTGTATAGTGGAATAGCTCCAACTGATGCTTTAGAGAACATCATAAAGCTGCACTTGTATAAAATACTAAGTGCCAGGGGATTTCTACCTAAACCTCCTGACCTGTCCTCTCACATCTGCAAGAAAGGGGAAGGAAGGGAAGAAGAAGAAAAATCCTTCTTTGGCTGGTGTGAGGTGCAGTGATATCTGAACCAATGTCCCAGTATTTAGGAGAGCAAGGAAAGCAAGTTTTAGAAGAAACTTGTTCTGCAGTAGAGGCAATAGAGTTCTTCCCTTTGGGCCCCTTTCTAATTCTTTCTTTCTTTCTCCCTTCCTTCCTTCCTTCTTTCCTTCCTTCCTTCCTTCCTTCCTTCCTTCCTTCCTTCCTTCCTTCCTTCCTTTTTTTATGCAGAGGCTTTGTCCTTAAAGATGAGACCCAGGGAGCCTGGTCAGCCAGCCAGCTTTCCTCACTTGTATGATCCCAGTTCTTGTCATTCTCCAAGTGTCAGACACCCTGGATTAATGACCTTCTCTTTCCTCCAAACCAGTTTAAAGTGACAAATCTCTTCAACAAAGCTGACCCAATTAGAGGTTGGATATAAATAATAAGTTAGCTAGCAATTAAATCCTTCATAGAAAATCATTACCATTAACAAATGTTTCAGCCCAGTAGTTCACGAGGCAGAATAGCCTCATCGTCATCAGATAAGAAGCAAAAAAGGAGGGATGTGCTTACTATTCCTGGCTGTAGGGACTATGAGCTATTCTAAGAATGTTGTGCTCATCCTCTGTTTGAAACAGTACGATGCAACTGCTATTCTTGGACCAAGAATCCACCATGTTGCAGTACAGTATAGCTTTTCTGGTGATGTAAAAGCATAAGAATCTAGAGAATACTTTTGAACAACTTGCTTTGGTTTTGTATTTCATTGAAAAAGTCCAAGCTCGTTTATGCTAGCATGCTAGCAGAGTATTCTGGTACTGAAGTCAGTGTATGGGATTAGGCAGCTTACCATGTGAATTCAGGTCCCCAGGTGTTAACTGTGTCAATTTAGGCAAGTTCTCCCAGCATCCTATAGCCTAGGGTTTAACTTTGTTAAAACAGGCATAAAAACAGTACCTTATCTATAAAGTTTTATAGAATTTATAATATCCAGTTAATGGAGGCTGTGTAAAAGGAGACTACATTGAAAGGTGAATGTGTTAAGTATTCACGAGAATTAATGAAATTATGTTGTTACCCTCCACTTGAGTTTAATGAAGCAAAAGATGATTCGGAGTTGGGGGTGAAGAGAAAGGAGTGATTGAATTCTTTCATTTGTAAAAAATAATTTTCAGTTGAAAAAAAATTATGAACTCGCTTGAAAGAGTCAATGTGGGCCAACTTGACTGAATGTCTGTTCCTTCAAGTTGGACAGTGAGGGATGTCATACAGAGCTCCTCTGTGTCCAGGTTGGGTAATGGCCATATGATACTCCCAGACATACCTTCCCAAGCCACATAACACAGGGCCATGCCAAGTACAGAAAGTGTGTATATTTCTCTTTCCTGTTATTTCACATTCCTCACTGACTCAAACCTACAACGAGCATTTGAATAACTTAGGGTTTGGAACAGAATCTAGTGAGACAAACTTTCAGGGAATCTCTTAATAAGAGAGAATGAAATAAGAAAGAGGAGAGAAGAGAGGGAGGAAGGGATGGAGGAGAGAAGAGGGAGGAGAATGGTTAAAAAGTAGACAGGGAAATGTCAGAATCATATATTTTATCTCCCCTGACTATCCTGACTAGAAGTTTTGGAAACAGACCTCCGACAAGCATTTGCACTGACAGTGCACCTTGTAAAGCAGGCATGGCCATCTCAGTGGTGGGTAACTGTGAGTATGGGTTTGTAAACTTGAGTGATTCATTGATCATATGGCTAAGAGTCAATAAAGAGTATTAACTTAAAGCATTTGGCAACATTGTTTGAGAAAACTATTTGATTATGTTGAGGTTAGTTGTGTGAAAAAACTTATATTTTATAGCAACATGACTTGGTATTTTTTAGTGATGTCTTTACAGAAAAAGTAGAATGAAATTGAAACTTTTGAGGGTAGAATCATCATGATGGGGAGAAAGGACAGAATCAAGTGCCTTTAAGGAAACTCTAGAGTTGGTAGAGGCATGAAATTCACACAGATGATAGTCTGGGAAGTAAAGTAGCTTTTTAAATTTTTTTTGTCTTTTCAGTGGTCTTTTGCTTGTTTATTTTGAATTTTTGTGGTGTTTCTTTCATTATTTTATTGCTTGTTTATTAAAGAGAGAGTGAAAGAACAACAAGCTGGATGGATAAGGAGCTAGGAAGGACCTAGGAGGAAAAAACAGGTTCAAAATATATTGTATGACTTTTTTTTTAATAAAACGTTCAAAACAAAGGGAGAAGGAGGGAGAGGGTCACACACACACACACACACACACACACACACACAGAGAGAGAGAGAGAGAGAGAGAGAGAGAAAGAGAAGGAGAGAGAGAATCAGTGTGGAAAGTAGGGCCTATAAACAGAAATTGGGAACCACAGAGACAAGGGTGAGAAATAAATATGGTCCTGTGAAAGGTTGAGTGAAAAGAAGTTTTGAACAAGGTGTGAATGTGGACCTGCACAGGGTTTTTTTTGGTTAAAGCCTCTTTTAAAGTTATATCTCAGACTGGAGAGGTGACTCAGTGGTGAATAAATAGCACTGGCTGCCCTTGCAAAGGAGCTGGGTTCAATCTGCAGCACCTACCATCTGTAATTCCAGTTCCAAGAGATCTAATGTCCTCTTCTGGCTCCATAGCTACCAGGTGCACAAATGGCTCACAGACAACTTGCAGGGAAAACACCCATACAGTTAAAATAAAAATTAAAACAATTATTGTCTATTAAAGATGTACAACCTGATGCTTTGATATACATAATGAAATGATTGTTACAGTCAAATAAATTATTGTTACAGTCAAATGATAAACTACTATCATTCAGTTTTTGAGGTAGGACCACCTTGTATTTTCTCTCATTTAATTTGTGGTAGATAGTTCAGTTAACTCTGGTCTTCACATTGCACATAGATGTCTGGATTTGTTCATCTTTTGCCCCTGAACATTTTTGTACATTTGACTTATCTCATCTCCTCCCCCTAGTCCCTGTAATCAATGTTAGGACACTACAGTTGTGTATATAATTTTTTCTTCTTTTAAAATCCTACCTCAGGTAACATCATGCATTATATTTCCTCTGTGCCTTATATAACCTAGAATGATCTCCTCTAAGTTTTTTTTTAATGTTGCTTCAAATGACTGTTTCTTCTTCCTTCAAAAGACTAAATAGTAGTCCATTATGTAGTTATACCACAATTTGTTTATCTATTTATCTGTGGGTGAGAACATAGATATTTTCCATGTCTTAGCTGTATGCAGGTTGCTGTAAGGAACATGGGACAATAGGACATCAATTTCATATGCTTTCCATTTTTTCATCATTTTTATTTATTTTATGTACCGGCCACAGTTTTACATCCCTTCTCTCCTCCTACTCCCCTCTCCACCTTCCTTCTGCCCCTTACCCTATCCGTTCTTCCTCTTTCTCCATTCAAATGGGGTAAGGCTTCCCATGAGAATCAACAAAGCTGAGGCAGGACTAAGTTTCCCCATCCCCCTAAATCAAGGCTAAACAAGGCAACCTACTATACATCAGGAACTGGCCCAATTGCTAGGAGCCCCACAAAAGACCAAGCTATATAATTGTCACCCACATGCAGAAGGCCTTCGTCAGGCCTATGCTGGCTCCCTAGCTATCCATCTAGAGTCTGTGAGGTCTCACAAGCTCAGGTCAGCTGTCTCTGAGGATTTCCCCATCATGATCTTGACCTTCCCCTTGCTCATATATTCCCTCCACCCTCTTTTCAACTTGACTCCTGGAGCTCACCCCAGTGCTTGGCTTTGGATGTCTCCATCTGCTTCTGTCAGTTACTGGATGAAGGCTCTATGATAACAACTAGGGCTGCCACCAACCTGATTACAGAGGAAGACCAGTTCAGGGACCCTCTCCACTATTGCTATGAGTCTTAGCTGGAGTCATCCTTGTGGGTCCTGGGGGTTTCCCTGGCACCAGGTTCCTCTCTAACCCCACAATGGCCCCCTCTATCAAGATATCTCCCCCATCATTCTTCCACTCTGTCCTGACCACAACTTGCCCATTCTGGTCATGTTCATACCCAATCATCTCCTTTCCCCTCTCCTCTACTCCTCCCCACCCCCAGTTTACCCAGGACATCCCATCTACTTCCTCTTCCCAGAAAGATTCATGTGTCCCTCTTAGGGCCCTCCTTGTTACCTAGCTTCTGAGGATTGTAGCCTGGTTATCCTTTGCTGTACATCTAATACCCACTTATGAATGAGTACACATTATGTTTGTCTTTTTGGATCTGTGTTACTTCACTCAGAATGATTTTTTTCTAGTTCCACCCATTTGTCTTTTAATTTCATGGTGTCATTGTTTTTTTCACACTAATACTCCATTGTGTAGCTATATCACATTTTATCTATCCATTCTTTGGTTGAGGAGCATCTAGGTTGTTTCTAGGTGCTGGCTATTATGAATAATGCTGCTATGAATATAGTTGCCCTTGGGGTAGGGTTGAGCATCCTTTGGGTATATGCCCAAAAGTGCTATTGCTGGTTCTTGAGGTCGATTGATTCCTAATTTTCTGAGAAACCACCATACTGATTTCCAAACCACCATCAGTGGAGGGCTGTGGCAGCATGTAGAAGAATGCAAATAGATCCGTATCTATTGCCCTGCATAAAACTCAAGTCCAAGTGTATCAAAAACCACAACATAAATCTAGTCATGCTGAAGATGATAGAAGAGAAAGTGGAAATAACCTCGAACTCATTGGAACAGGAGACGGCTTCCTGAATATAACACCAATAGCACAGACATTGAGACTAACAATTAATAAATGGGACCCCCTAAAACTGAAAAGCTTTTGTAAGGAAAAGTACACTATCAATAATATAAAAAGACAGCCTACAGAATGGGAAAAGACCTTTAACAACCCCATATCTGACAGAGGACTGATATCCAAAATATTCAAAGAACTCAAGAAACTAGACATCAAAGTATCAAATAATCCCATTTTAAAAATGGGGTACAGATTTAAACAGAGAAATCTCAACAGAACAAGCTTGAATGGCTAAGATACACTTAAAGAAGTAATCAACAGTCTTAGCTATCAAGGACATGAAAATAAAAATGACTCTGAGATACTATCTTACACCTGTTAGAATGTTCAAGATAAAAAATGCTAATAAAAGTCTAGGTTGGAGAGGATGTGGAGTAAGGGGAACACTCCTCCACTGCTAGTTTTTCCAATTCTGCGATTGATTCAATCATGGTATTTGCTATAAACAGATGACACTCTAGAAAATGAATAACTGAAGGAGAGTTGAATGCAAACAGTGATTCCTGAACTTGTGAATGGAGTATAGAGAAGTCATAAGAGACCTTGATGATGGGAATATTTTTACCTCAGACTGAAGCAAATCCTCCAGGTGTTGTCCTACAGGGAAGAGTTGTCAACAGAGCTTAGTGAGCAGCTTTTGACAGAAGGAACTGTGGACAGGAGCTGCAGCAGATCATATGAATTGTTCTCCAGGACAAGAAAGGGTAGAGAAGCATGGAGGTTCATCTTTGCTTTCTCATGGACATAGGAACTCTCTGTGCACATGAGATTACATTGATTTCTCCTATAAGGATTTCTTCTTTGAGTCCGGGTGCCTTCTCTTGGAGTTGAAGGAAGAGAAAAGAGAGGACAGACCACTTTCACAATTCTTTCCAAACTTTCTTTGTAGCCTGAAGAGTAACTGAGCCACATAGGAGAAGCACACATCATTGGGTGGAAGGTGGGGGGTTCCTAAGACATGGAGAATCGGTGAGAATTTGTGAATGGCCAGATGCATCTCACCACAGAGAACATCTCATGTCTGCTTTTTGGTTTCCTTTAGGAACACCCACTAAACCACAGATCCCAAAATACATCCAACTGCTTTCCTTTAATTATCCATCATACAAAAACACAGCAACATTAAGCACAACTTAAGGGCAGTAGAAACTTCTACATTGCTCCTTCTTGAGGAGCAGTGTCTCTTAGCAATGTTCACCCCTAGTCCTTTTATTCTTGATTACTTCTAGAAGGAAGGGGCTAAAGAAACAATCCCCACTGTGTTTTAAAACCTAAAACCCAAAATGAGACAAATAAGTCCTTCCATCCCAGTCTAACACATGGAGGGAAAGAGGAGGAGCTGTAGAGGTGCAGGAGGCAGACTGGTGCAGGATTAATTGCTGGTTCTGCCTCAAGTTATATGATGTGGGCCAGAGACTCAAGTACTTAATAAATATCACCTATTATTATTATTGTTGGAAGCTATTTCAGGTATTGATGTGTGCTTAAGAAATATGTATTTTTCTTATTAGATTCAAAAGCTGTAAAATGTCTCTGCTCCAAGTGTAATATATGTCCTGGCTTTCTTTGTAGTTTGTTCTGGGACACAGAACCTTTCCTTTGACCATCCTATTTCTTTTCTCATCTCTTGAAGGCTTTGGACTTCTCTGAAAAGTGGTTTCATGGCCCCAGCCACCTGCAAACCAAGCAGTAAGCAATTGCTATTTGGCTTGGCTGTTTACTTGACACTGACTTACTGCTGGTAGACACCCCTGAGCTTCTACAGAGAGAGATCTTTCCAAGACAACAAATTTCCAGTTACATGTTTGGTGCCTTGAATTCAGTAAGCCGGTTTCAACGGAAAAAAAATATTTTTACTGCTTCCTTCAAAGAGCAATGGTAGTACAAAAAATTAAATTTCTATCCATTTTTAACACCAATTTTCACTTTGGATTTAAGTGAAAAAATGCACGAGACTTTGCCTCCTGAAAAAAGCTGCTGTTCCAGTCAGCATTATAGAAAACTACTGCCTTACCTCAGATACACTCAATGTACCTCAGCACTTCATGGGGTTGATTTCTTTTTCTTTGTCTCCAGAAAGTCAAGTGATGATATGTGTGGCTACACATAGGTTTCTTAAGGTATCATCTCAGGGCAGATGCATATTTGTTTGTAAAGCATATTTTTTCATAAGTCTTATATGGCAAAAAGGTGAAATTTGCCTGTAGTGCTGGATTTCCTTTCCTTAGCTTTTTAGCCAGTTTCCCCTTAGCTTTTAGCCAATAATTCTAAATAATTTATATCATCTCTTTCTACTTTAAAGACCTTGATCCATTCCTAACTTTTGAAACAAACAAGACAAGAAATAAACAAATACTCCTGTCTACTCCTTTCTTCTTTAATTATGTGGTCACTATTAATGACAGAAACTATTTTAGGAAATAAAAAAAAAAAAACACAGTCAAAATACTCACATAGTGATGTTCACAAAGGGTGTGCTTCCCTGGTGGGTATTGAGTCCCTGAACTTGCTGGACCTGTAAGGCCTGCAGTGGGACCACATGGGTTAGACTGATGTGTCACGTGCAGAACTGCCTATCCCTGCTTGGTACTGTTGTTTGAGGAGTGGCCAAGGCACAAGAGACATGGTTCTCTTTTCTCCCACTGAAGACCCATGGAAAACTCTGAATGTCCTTACCTGCCTCACCTGATATAGATCTCCAGATGTTCTGTCTCCTTCTCTTTCACCCCCTCCCCCCATAATAGGACAGCACCACCCTCTTACCTAACTCCACTCACCTCCATTTTTAACTCTTCTCTGTTCTTGATTTAGATGAATCACATACTGGATATAGGAGTTGGAAAAAAGATGGGAAGTCATCAGTTTGGAGCTTTTAAAGAGATGGGTAAGAGAACTCTGAGTAGTTTATTATTACAGTAGAAATGTAACCCCATTCTCAACTGGGGCAACGTGTTTATATACTTACCTTCTTTCTGTTATCTCTCTGACTTCTCTGCAATTCACAATAACTCAGGCTTATAGCTGGCAAACTTCCTCATCTCTGATCTCTCTGTTTTGTCTCCTTCGCTAGAGAGTATCTCAGTCCATTTCTGTTTCTATAACAAAATACCAACCTTTGAGCATTTATAAACAGCTGGAATTTATTTGTCATGATCTGGATACTGAAAAGTCAAAGATCAAAACCCTGGTGGATCTAGGTGTCTTGTTGCTGCATCCTCCAGATGGGAGGACATACCAGGGTAGAACAAAAGGAAAGGCAATGAGACACAAGATAGTCCCATAGTCCTTATCAAAGAGTCTATTGCATTAATGAAGATATTGAATCATGCTCCAATGTTCTCATCTCTTACTGTGATCACTTTGGTAACTAGGTTTCAGCTATAGGTTTTGTGGAGCCACATTCAGGCTGCAGCATATACTTGCTAAGTCCCTGACACATTATTTCTTAAGGATTGGGATTCCAATTTCTTCTCTTGATGTTTGTCCCATGGAATCATTTGTTTTCAAATAGTTCAGATTTTGCTGCTTCTATCATGACATTTTACAATCTAGATTATGTAAGAGTTTGAAAAGGTAAGCATGCTGTTCATTACTACTAGTGCATATATTTCAAATATATTTTACTAAGTTAAGTCATCTCAAAGGGCCAATTTCTATTGGTTAATACTGATTAAATAGTAGTAAGTTCACCTGGGTCAATATAAAAGAAGAATCCTACTATGGACTGTTATAGGATAGGTATTTTTGGATCCCTGATAATAAGTGTCTCCACTGATGCATTAAGCCAGATCAAGCATAATTAAAAGTCCAAGTTTAATGAGTCAAACACTCTCAGGTGATTCTCAAGCCCCCAAAAGTGAGGCAGGGGAGGGAGAAGGAGAAATAACATGGCAGGTCTAGGGACCAGAGCTTAAATACCCTGTAGGAGGAGTTGAGCAGCAGTTGAGTAGAAGCAGGGGGGAAGCTACCACTTGGTAGGCTTTCTGAGAGGGATAGGGTTTGGAGAGGGAGGAGGAGGGCTGAACATTATGTGGTCACTATTTTTAGTGATGCAAGTGAATGTTCATCATTTAGTCCAGTATGTAAGGTTCAAATCAAATTTTCGGTGTGCTTTTGGATAGATGCACACATATGCATACATATCCAGGCACACACTCCTTAGGTAATCTGTAGTTATCTTCAGATGATGGCATTTTTTCTCAGTAACATAGAGATGAACTATTATTTAACAGAAATAAGTATGGAATGTCATCTTCCCACATGACAAATAACAGTTTCATCTTATTTTTAACTTCAAAAGACATCCAATGTAATGAGTTCTTGAACTGTCAAAACAAATGTGGAGCTGAGGATGGTGGCACATGCCTTTAATCCCAGCACTTGGGAGGCAGAGGCAAGAGGTTCTCTTAGAGAGATCTTGTCTCAAAACAAACAATAATGATAAAAATAACCCACCACTAACAACAAAATGGGCAATGAATGGGCAGACTGATGAACCCAGCTACTACCCAGGCACAGAACGATGGCTCTGAGTTGGTCCACCCCAACATTTACCTCCTCTATGAACTGTTGAAGCAAGTAAAGGGGACAAATCTACAGATCCAAAACAGCAGTATCTCCATGACACAGGACAACAACAAGATATCCAATAGAAACCCCAGTAAGAATGCAGATCCCTCAAGCCAGACCAATGATTGTGACAATGAAAACATAAAAGTAAAGATGAAGGGACCAAAGGGTACACAGTGTGATTCATTGGGGACACACTATAGCTTCCATGACAAGATTCTTCTCTCTCTCTCTCTCTCTCTCTCTCTCTCTCTCTCTCTCTCTCTCTGTGTGTGTGTGTGTGTGTGTTTGTGTGTGTGTGTGTCTGTCTGTCTCTCCTTTCTCCCCCCTCTCTCTCTGCTTTGGTGTCTTTGTTTGTTTTGGTTTTGTTATTTCTTTTACATTATTTTAAATTTGCTTTTGTTTGTTGGGGAGGAGGTTGCAAGGACAGAGGGCAGGTATTAGGGGATAGAGAGATAAGCTGGATTAGAATGCATAATGTGAGATGCACAAAGAATCAATAAAAGTTTAAAAATGCAAGCGAAACAGCGGAGTGCTTGGACTGCTTGGAGAAATTTACTAGTATGTTTGAGCGGGGGGAGGGATATCAGAGATCTCCAAGAAAATGCCCCCCAAAGGGAGTGGCACTATTAGGAGGTATGGCCTTGTTGGAGTAGGTGTGGTCTAGTTAGAGGAAGTGTGTCTCTGCAGAGGTGGTCTTTGAGGTCTCCTATATGCTCAAGTGTGTCAGATTACTTTCTGCTGCCTTCATATCAAGATGTAGAACTCTCAGCTCCACCATGTCTGCCTGCGTCCTGCCGTGTTGCAATCACATGTTTTCTTTTATAAGAGCTACTGTAGTCATGGTGTCTCTTCACAGCAGTAAGCACTCTAACCAAGTCACACCCCAAGGAAGGAAGCACTCCTACTTCATCCTCTCAATGCTCAGTGACACTGAAACAGAGAATGTTGCAGTCTCAAACACAGATGCCCACTGGGTGCTAGATGGTGCCAGACCATGATCTCCCTAATCTAGTTTAAAAATTGGTGAAGCAAACCTACAGAAAATGCTAAAGTTATTTTCTTCATTTGATACTCGAAGGGAATACACCAAAAACCTTGTACCAAGCCTTAATTGATAAGAAAACTAAATGATAGCAAGGAAAGAAAGTTAACAAAGTTAAAGGACACTCCCTACACAGAAGGTGTTTAGTTGATAACCCACTCTAGTTTGTATATTTTCTTCTTCCAAATGCTTTTTAAAGAATGACATTGATCTTGAGTGACTTATGCCATTTGATTAAGATATTTACATTAACTTTCTTTAGGTTTCCTGCCCGGGAAATTCACTTGTATATAGTATTTTGACAACAAGCAATTCTGGATCCAAACACCATAATCATCATTTTAATCATTTTACAATACTGTTTAGGTATGTTTCTCAGAAAACATGACAATACATTTTAATTATCTAATTAAGATTTTTTTCATACTACTTTTATTAGATAGACAAAGTTGCCAAAATCTTTTTTCAGTTGACTGTTTCCATGTGTTTTTGAGCTGGAAACTTAAATGCTTTGGACTCTAGAATGCAGGAAGCCTAGAAAAGATTTAAAATAATGCTGAGTTTACAATCTGAGAAGAAACCTTTAACTCAGTTTCTCTCAGGATGGAGGGTAAGAGCTGTCACGGCTGACATTTTGGCACACTGAGAGCTAACAGCCAAGTTTCTTCCTTGGAGGGAGATATTTTTCACACTGGTGCAGGTTTGGAGAAAAATAATATTTATTTTCAATTTGCTTGGCTTAAGGTTTCCTTCCTTTCCTTCCAATCTTTAAACACACCAGTATAATTTTCTGCTCCTGCAGTGGGGGCTGGGGCATGTAAGGACAAGGTGTTTGGATTAGATTTAAATGTGGTTTATTTTCTTAGTAGTTTAGAAAGTTGTAGAGAGTGAATCCAAGGTCATGGGTTTGACTCTCCCATGGAGCTTCAATTTTCCCCTTTGTGCCTCTTTGTGAAAGAGACACCAAGGAAATTGACAATTAGACAGATTTAATTCGACTGAAGAGAGCCATAGAAACTCAAGTTAAAAGATATTGCCTTAATGTTTTTGAAAACTAAAAGATGCTGCCCTGAGTGTGACATGGTGATCAAAGAGAACTGCGTGGGCCAAGCACAGCTCAAGGATGCTTGGAGGAGTGCCAGAGGAGAAGGGTGAACCAGCACAAGGCAAAGAGCCTCATTGGCTGCCTATGTCTTGCCTAAGGGGATTTTTCTGACAGGATCGTGGCAAAGCCTTTCAGAACATGGCAGAGCATGAGTGCCAGCTTGAGATCCGATATTCAATTTTTCTAAGTAAAACAGCTAGAAAAGAAGAACAGAAAGGAAATTTTATAATAGGTGCCCAGTTAGCACTATAGTTTTGGAAAATAGCATGGACTATGCCTCTGGAGTTACGATCATATTTTATGTATGTCTGTCCCTGTGGTTCCTCTCTGCCTCTTTTCCAAAGACAACATAAGTACTGCAGAATATCTATAGCTACAAAGTCAGTCAAAGTGAGATAGTCTAGGCAACCTAAATATCCCTTATCCATAAGGACAAATTATACATATCCTGAATCTTGTCAAGAAGCACATTAGTAGCCGGGCATTGGTGGCACACGTCTTTAATCCCAGCACTCGGGAGGCAGAGGCTGGCTCTGTGAGTTTGAGGCCAGCCTGGTCTACAGAGCGAGTTCCAGGACAGGACAGGCTCCAAAACAATACAGAGAAACCCTGTCTCAATAAAATAAAATAAAATAAAAAATAAATAAATAAAATAAAAAGCACATTAGAAATAGGTACTAAAATTTAAAACTGAAACAAAACTTGTACTACCATTTAATAACACTTGTCAAAACCCAAAATTTTAATTTCATGAAGGTGGGGACAAATATCAGTCATCATGGGAGGTATGAGTTTTCTGGCTCCTTATATGGGCCTTACCACCCCTATCTTCTATCAGAGTCCATCCTGTTGCTCCTGCTCTCTGAGGATGATTTTTTTTTCTTTTTTTTTTAATTTTTATTTATTTATTTACTTTAGTATATTTTCTTATTTTACATATTGATCCCAGTTCCCTCTCCCTGCCTTCCATGCCCCACGACCCACCCTCCCATCCCATCCGCCATCCCTCCCACTGCACAGGGAGGGTAAGGCCTTCCAGGAGGGATCATCAAATTCTGTCCCTCCTGTTTCTAGGCTAAGGGAGCATCCCCCCATGGGGAATGTGCTCCCAAAATTCTTTCGTGCACCAGGGATACATCCTGGTTCCACTGTCAGAGGTACTGTAGACTGCCCAGGCCTTCTAACTGAGACCCATGTTCAGGGAGTCTGAGTTGGTTCAATGCTGGTTTCCCAGCTATCAGCTAACAAGAGCTCCCCCTTGTTCAGGTGAGTTGTCTCTGTGTGTTTCTGTAGGCTGCTATTAATCCCTTTTCTTATCACTCCTCTCTCTCTGCAACTGGCTTTCAGGAGTTTGGTTCAGTGTTTAGCTGTGGGGGTCTGCTTCTATTTCCACGAGCTATTACATGGAAGTTCTAGGATGGCGTGTAAGTTAGTTATCAATCTCATTATCAGGGAAGGGCATATAAGGTAGCCTTTCCACTGTTGCTCAGCTTATTAGTTGTGGTCATCATTGTAGGTCTCTGAACATTTCTCTTCAGTTTTCTCTTCAAACCTATAATGGCTGCGTCTATTATGGTATCCCTCTTTTTTGTTTGTTTGTTTGTTTTGTTTTTCTCTCATCTATTCATCTCCGATTCAATCTTCCTGGTCCCACATGTTCTCTTCTTCTCCCCTTCTCTATCTCCTAACTCCCTCTCCACTCTCTGCACCCCACCCCCACTCCCAATATGCTCAGGAGATCTTGTCCCTTTCCCCTTCTGTGAGGGAACTTGTATGAATCTCTTAGATTCCTCCTTGTATCCTAGTTCCTCTGGAGGTGTGAATTATAGGCTAGTGATCCTTTGCTTTATGTCTAAAATCCATATATGAGTGAGTACATACCATGTTTCTCTTTTTGTGGCTGGGTTATCTTATTCAGGATGGTTTCTTCAAGTTCCATCCATTTGCCTGTGAGTTTCAAGATTCCATTGTTTTTTTTTTTTTCCATGAAGTAGTATTCTATTATGTAAATGTACCACATTTTCTTTATCCATTCTTCAGTTGAGGGGCATCTAGGTTGCTTCCAGATTCCTGCTATAACAAAAAATGCTGCTATGAACATAGTTGAGCACATGTCTTTGTTGCATGGATGTGGATCATTTGGGTATATGCCTAAGAATGGAATTGCTGGGTCCTGTGGTAGACTGATTCCCATTTTTGTGAGGAACTGCCATACTGATCTCCAAAATAGCTGTACAAGTTTGCACTTGTACAGCAGTGGAGGAGTGTTCCTTTCTCCACATCCTCTCCAGCAAAAGTTGTCATTGGTGTTTCTGATTTTAGCCATTCTGACAGGAGTAAGATGGTATCACAGAGTTGTTTCAATTTACATTTCCCTGATGGCTAAGGATGTTGAGCTCTTTCTTAAGTGTCTTTCAGCCATTATGCATTCGTCTATTGAGAATTTTCTATTTAGTTCTGTACCCCACTTTTTAATAGGATTATTTGATGTTTTGGTGACTAGTTTCTTGATTTTTTTTTTTATTTTGGAGATCAGCCCTATGTCAGATGTGGGGTTGGTGAAGATCTTTTCCCAGTCTGTGGGCTGCCTTTTGATCTTGTCAACTGTGTCCTTTGCCTAACAGAAGCTTTTCAGTTTCAGGAGGTCCTATTTATTAATTGTCCATCTCAGTGTCTGTGCTACTAGAGTTATGTTCAGAAAGCGGTCTCCTGTACCAATTTGTTCAAGGGTACCTCCCACTTTCTCTTCTAAGAGGTTCAGTGTGTCTGGATTCATGTTGAGGTCTTTGATCCATTTGGACTTAAGTTTTGTGCATGGTGATAGACATGAATCTATCTGCAGTCTTCTAAACACCATAATCTAGAATGCTTTGAAGTTGAGGAATTTTTATTTTCTCCTCTCAGGGTTTATAGCTTCTATTTGAACCCCACCATGGATTTATATTTCCCCAAATAACTTCACAGGAAATAGGCTTGTCCATAACAAACCATAATATCATGCAAGAAGCTTATATGCTAAACTCAATTACTTTATTATTTATTTATTTGTTTGTTTGTTTATTGGTTTTTCTAGACAGTGTTTTTCTGTATTGCTTTAGATCTTGTCCTGGAAATAGCTCTGTATACCAAGCTGACCTTGAACTCCACCCACCTCTACCTCCCGGCTGCTGAGATTAAAGGCATGTGCCATCAACGCCTGGCTTCAATTACTTATTAATATAACACACATTTTTACCCTCCCCATAGTCACCCTGATGCCTTGGCTATGCACGGAAGATGGAGGGAAGGGATGTGTCATGCATGATGCTTTCTAGGATATACATATCTAAGATCTACATTTGGTCCATATGGAAATAAAAGTTACTATTTTTTTCAGTTGCTATTCATAATCCCCTCCAGCCTACACCTCATGATGGGCTACACCTCATGTCTGGAAAGAGATACAAAATGAAAGATCTATCTGAGGGGTCTGCATTCTATTTGAAGATTTTTCTTGAGCATCTTAAACAGTGTTGTTTTAGCCTGGTTTGAAATTAGACAACTTGAAATCTATATCTTGTAGCATAGAACATGGACTCACGAACCTTAAATACAAATGTTCTTTCTTAAAAATAAAAATATGTATGTGTGTGAGTATCTTGCCTGTATCTACATATGTGTGCCACATGTGTGACTGGTGCCTGAGGAGGTCAGAAGCGAATGTTCTTAATTGCTACTCCACCTCTCCAGCCTTCACATATGCTTTCTTAACAGTCTGATGTCTGGAAAATGGTATGTGCAGTCCTTGTATCAATAGATTACATAAGCACCAATAGTACTGTATGTTTTACTGGTTACAAAGATGAAAGTGAAGTGATCGAAGTCAAGAGTATTTATGGGTTATCCTTGAACATGCGTAATTAATATGCATACAGGAGTAGAACTGTGGTTGGTGGCTGAGGAGAGGATAGGAGAAATAGTCAAAGGTATGAAGTTGTAGTTATTTGAGGATGGGTCTAGAGATGAGGAATATAATGAAAACTGTATATACTAGGACATTTACTAAGATAATAGATTTTAAATATTTTTACTAAAAATAGTAAGAAACTATATGAGATAATAGATATGCTAATTAGTGTTATTGCAGTAAGTTCACTGTATATGATCTATATAAATTTTTATAAGACTAAATTATTGATGTTTAATAAGGATCAGAAGAAACAAATAGGCAGATTAGATGTTTATTCTTACAACATAGACAGGTGAACACCAGCAGGTTCCTGGTCCCAAGGATGCATCTGGATGTACTCCTTGCCTGTCCTTGTGCTGCAAGCAAGAGAGCTCTCTGAGCCCCCTCCACAGATTTAGTTCCCCCAGGTAACGTCCGGCCCTGTCTCCACCCCCAGTGGGCATGGTCTATGCCACAAGTGTGGACAAAGTGAATATCTCACTACACTAAATTAAGAGATGAAAATATCAGATGGAATATTTAATCATCAAGGGAAGACTATGCACTAACCAGAAATGACTAGAAATTGATATTTCCAAGAAAGAACCAATTACAAGATCATTACACTAATTCCCACCTCCTAGTGAAACAATTTATCTGTGAAGAAGCATTAAGAACAAAGGATCATTATGATGGATCCAGGCATATCTTAGAAAATATAGATATAGGAAGAGGAGCAAGAAACAATGCATTTTTAATGAATTACCTTTTATAGAATGTGTTCCTCTAAATTAAGTCTCAAACTTGTTTTGTTTCACTTGTTTGTTTTGTTTTTTTCGGGACATCATTCCTCTATGTAGCCTTGACTGTCCTGGAACTCACTTTGTAGGCCTTAGATGGCCTTGCCTCTACCTTTCTGAGTGCTGGGATTAAAGGTGTGCACCACCACTGCCTAACTCAAACTATTTTTTTATTTGATAGTCATCATCGGAGTCAATAAAATGTAGCTGATATGTTATCTATTAGGAGACTTTCTTCAGAGTACTATCAAAAAGAATATAGATAAGATATTTTGACTCAATTATTCACTTTATGGAGTTTGGGTTTTTTTGTTTTTATTATTGTTGTTTTCTGATTCAGGGTATGCTGTGAAGCTTAGGCTCTCCTGGAATTCACTTTGTAGCCCATGCTGGCTTCAAACATGCCACCCTCCTGATTCAGCTTCCCAAGTACTCAGTGGCATGAACTACCGTGCTTAGCTTCTTAGGATTTAATTAGAGAAGAGTGATCTTATAGATATGGTTGTCTCCACACCTTGTAAACATCACACATAATCTTGAGCTGTAAGAGGGTGCAATGGACCCTGAACAAGGACAGAACCCTCAAGGAGCCTCGAGACACGGGAGGAGTCAGATGAACCTGGTGTATGGTGTATTTCCTTAGGGTCCTCACACATGTGAGAGGCTTCCTGGTGAGGCTGTCACAGTACTGAACACATCCCAGGAGCAGAGCAGGACCTGCTCAGTCAGAGGACTCAGTGAAAGAAAGAGACAATCTTTCTCTCCCCTTAGGATGCTGTGTGTGTGTCATCCAGTTCTGACTCTAGATGTTGGTTCTAGGAAGTACTGCTCATCTTTTCCCCAAAGAGAAATACTATTTAATTCTGCAACTAAAACAATGATTTCTTCTGGGAAGTAAGCTAGGAATTGTCTTTAAATAACCTCACCTGGATGTTTAAAAGGTGATGCTTTATTTTTGTTTCCCTGTTTTCCACCACCAGACAGAAAAGGCAGTACACTCTGTTATGACTCCCAATAGAGATGAAATGCAGAATGGAGCCAGAGCAGAGAAAGACAGCTGAAAAATCATGTAATATTTGAATCAAGCATCCCATGAATCATGAAATGCAACACTACTTCAAGGTTTCTTGAAACGTCTGTACTCAGGGGTTATTGACATGTATATATTCCCATGTCCGCAATGTGTTTTTCTGAAAAAGTAAACTTTACCTAGAGTTTACAAAATGATTCCCAGTTTGTATGAAGGAATTTAGGCATCGAATTGGTACATTAGCCACAAGGCATGGGCTTCCAACTCCAGGACAGCATGTTCCATGAAACTCTCTGGAAAACAAAACAGCATTTTAAAAAACCTTTTATTTATTTTTTCTTGAAAACACTATTTTTTTTTTTTAGGGCAATAGGCCAATGGATTGAACCTAGATAAGCAAATACCCCAATTAATAAAATTACTTTCTCAATATAGTATTTCTTAACCTATTTGTCCCCATCATTTTGAAAGAATGGAAGCCAAGATGTAAAAGCCAATGTAAACACCAGTCATCAATGGAGTTATTCAGAAGGAACTTCTGGTAAGTTCTAAATGTGCAACAATTTTTAAAAAAATTTACTTTAGTCTGACTGTTAGGAGCCCTTTAAAATTTTCTCATTCTTCCCTATGTATATAGACTTCAAGCTCATGAATAAACAACCTTTAAAAAAATTAGTTAATGAACAACTTAAGTAAAAATATAGTTCACAGTATATGATTATGTGTGACTGGACAGAAACTGTATTGGGAAATTTATGAAGAAAACATCTGTTTAGACTTTAAAGTTTTCTTTCCTATCATATTCTCCAGTTTACATTTTTTCATTGAAAACAATTATCAGGATAAATATTTATTTTAGGCTCTTTTATACATAGCATGCATACATGAATTTGGTGCATTAAAATGTTTGTTCCTCATAATCACTGCTAACATTGAAATATAAATACATTTTAATCTTTATTCCATGGTCTAATACATATGCTTTTCTTGACAAAATAAAAGTAAAAAGCTCTATTTTTTAATTTCTTTTTTTTACTTTATTTTAATTATTTATTTTTATTTTACATGTCGATCCCAGTTCCCCCTCCCTCCCTCTCTCTTACCCTCTCTGCCCCCTCACATGCACCCTGACCACCCTCCCCTCCCATCCCCCCACCCCAATTCCACATGTAGGGCAATGCCATCCAGGTGGGGTCATGTAAATCTGTCAAGTCATTTGAAGTAGGGACTAGGACTTCTCTCCTATCTCTAGGTTAAGGCAGTATCCAACCTGGTTCCACTGTCTGAAGTCCCTTAGACTGCTCAGTCCTTCTAGCTGAGACCCATGTTCAGGGGGGTCTGAGTCAGTCCCATGCTGGATTCCCAGCTATCAGTGTGGAGTTTCATTAGCTCCTCCTTGTTCAAGTCTGCTGTCTCTGTGGGTTTCTGCAACCTGGTCTTGTCCCCTCCCTCTGCATCTGAATTCTAGTTCGACTCAGTGTTTAGTTATGTGTGTTTGCTTCTGTTTTTACTGTTTAATATAATTTGCAATATCTGTGCAATACACTATTACCATGTAGTAGTTTATGTGCAAAAAAATCTGGGGAATTTTCTCCTAGTATTTGCACAAATCTATTTAGTGCCACAGTTATATCAATTGCCAATTTATTCTTAGGGTACCATCAGTGCTATGAGTCTTTTTTGTTCAGATTTATTGTACGTGTGGCATATAAAAGGAGAAAAACGTGCAGTTTGATACATATTATGTTGATCCTTAAATATACAGACATCTAACATTTAATGTATCATATCATACACGTGTATATATGAGTATGTTTAAGAGAGCATGAAATAGCTATTTGAAGCATTGTTGAAAGAATAATTCAGCAGAAAAATGGATGATAAAAATTAAAGTAAAAGACAATGAAAATAAAGAGTACAAAATGTTTTCAAAATTGGTGTTATGGCATGTGAGTGTCATTTGGGAATTTCAAAAAGAATAGATGGCAGGATTATTAAGTAAATAATAAATCAATATCTAGAAGGCAAGAACAGAAAACCTCCGATCAAAAAGGCCACTGAATGTTTAGAAAATTTAACTTAAGAAAGAAAAGTAAATGGCCCACAGGACTCATGTCACAGTAAGAAGCAGTTGGTAAAGGAGATACCTAGCACAGAATAGATTTCTGTGTGATATACCAAAGTTTTCGTACTCATCACTGTCCAGCCCAAATGTTGCAGAAGACAGTGAGTATGTTCATGAGATCTTCTGGCCTTGCAGACCCCTTATTCTGTGCAGTTATAGAGAAAACAACGTTCTGGGTTATCTTTGATTACAGACCATGGACTCATTAGAGAATCAAGCTAACATGAGTCTTTGCTTTGTGAGCCTTTCCTGCTTTGCCATTTATAGTGAACAAATAACAAAGCTGACTAGCTATTTGCTAACCCTCAGTACAAGGCTAAAACTTATGATGAAGACCAGTCTTAAACAAATCAGAAACTTTGAAGTGTAGTCAGAAAAATTACATGTATTTTCATCCTAAGGAGTAAAGGTAATAATGTATAGAGGGTTGGGATGGCAGAGAACTTTCCAAGTAGCACCCAAAACTAAAAGTAACAAAGGAAAGGAGGCTCTCACAAGCCCAAGGGAAAATGAGTCCTGTACACTGTTAATGCAAGAGATGTAAATGAGCACAGGTCTAAGGTGAGAAATTCTTGCTTTTTCTGAAAAAGATGGTTCATTCCACCATGATGTAGAGTTAAAAGCAGAGAGAACCACCATGAGATCCCAGGTCCAAAGTAGAAGACACAAAGGACCCTCTGTACTTGGTGGTGGCATAAACTCAAGATGTTCTGTAGCCCTGGACCATGACAGAGAAAGGAATTCAATTTATGACAGAGATTTGGTTTTGTAAAATTGGTAACAGTAACAGATCCAATGATGGGTTAGTTATAACATCTATCAGAATAGAGGCAGGAAGAAAATGCCATTACAATATACTGTTAGCCTTAGTCAAAAACCATCTTTACATGGGTATATAAGTGACAATGTTGGGTTTTGGGTTTGTTTGTTTTTGTTTTTTTGTGTTTTGTACTCCACTTAGGCAATAGTTCTAACTTAGATACCATCAGTGAGTGAAATGCTAACCATCCTTGAGTAGGCTCCATCATCCCTGGCATCCAGGATGAGACTTACCAAAATAAACATGTCTCATAACAAGGTTCAGAGATGTCTATTCTTTTCATGGTCCTACTTACAACCCTTACCTGACCATTTGTTTTTAGTTAGTTTCTTGCAATAAGATTTTTTTTCTGCATTGCCACAAGGGAAATGGGTGAAAGTCTGGAGGGTACAATATGAATTACTCTTCTAGTCCATCCTTACTATTTTGTTATCCAACTTCATGTGTTGGTGTCTAATCTTCCTCTTTGATCCTGCTTGCTCTTTACTTTCAGAATGGATAATTCCAAAGATCTTGTTTTCTTTTCTTTTTGTTGTTTTGTTTTTTATTTTATTTATTTATTTATTTATTTTGGTAAGGTCCCGTGGTGGTTTGAATGAGATTGGTCCCCATAGGCTTATGTGTTTGTACGTTTGGTCCCAGTTTGTGTATTGTTTAGGAAATTTGAGGAGGTATAGCATTGTTGGAGGAGATGTGTCAGCTTGAGGTTGGGCTTTGAAGTTTCAAAATCTCATGCCAGGCCCAGCCCTACTCTTTTTCTGTCTCCATCTTGTACATAGATGCAAACTCTCAGCTACTGATCTAACCACCATACTCCCCATAATGATGGTCACAGCCTACCCCTCTGAAACTGTAAGGAAGCCCCCAATTAAATACCTTCCTTGGTTGTGGTGTCTCTTCACAGCAATAGAGTAGTAACCAAGACAGATTGAACCATGTTTCGATCTGTAATGCTCATTAAAAATTGAGTTCATTCACACAAACTTCTGATTTCTGTTTTGCTCCATAAAGATCGTAAGTTCAAACCACTCCTGAAGTTCAATCAGATTTAGCTGTAACTGACTGAAATGAAGGAATGATGTGGAATCCAATGTGCCTTGGTATCAATGGCCCATGCTGTGTTCTCTCTCTCTGTGTGTATGTTCTATATACTTGCTAATGTGTGTATATACATGTGCATATGAAGGTATGTATGCATGTGTTTGCATCTGTGTATGGAGGTTGGTGGTTAATATAATTTTTCTTTCCTCAACCACCCTCCCTTATTTTTTTGAGGCAGGGTGTTTCACTGAAATGACTAGGCTGGCTGTCTATTGAGCTTCAGCCATTCATCCTCTGCCACCCTCCCCCCTTCCCAGTGCTGGAGTTACAATCATTTGGCCACTGTGCTTGGTTTTCTACATGGATTCTAGGAATATGAACTCTGGGTCTCCTGTTTTGAAAAGCAGGGAGTTTAATGACTTAGCATTTCCCTGACACCCAATGGGGGCTGTTTCTTATCTCCTAGCCTTTTCCACTCGTCTATGTGGTTCCCTACCCAAGTGGTAGGCACTTGGGCTCCAAACTCCTGTCTCAGAGTATGATTTCTAGTCTCCCACTCCACCGCCCATTCTTAAATGCTAAGAATAATTTCTTTTGCTATCACTGTTTTTTTTTTCCCCCAGAACTTGTCCCCCTTACATTTCTGTGCTGGGTAACTTTGGGGCCACTTAAATGAGAGTCCTGTTCTCCCCAAAGTAAGGCACATCTTGTGACCTGAGTCCCTTCATCCCACCAGTGTCACACAGAAGCAGCTGCTCTGTGCACAAGTTTGCTTACGACTGAACTAGATCCAGGAATGTAGCCCTTCCCCTCTGCAAATGTTTGATTTTGTGACTCTGTTTAAATAGTGGTTTGTGGGTATTCCTTGATTTCCTTTGAACTCGAAGGCCCTAGACTTCTCCTAGTCATTACAGGAATGTGGAGCATGGAACTGAGGAGGCACTGAATTGATGGCTCAGCAGACATGGGGGCGCTGGCTTTCTCCTTTGGAAATATCAAAACATTTTGGAGATGTAGTTTCTTCAGGGGTTTAAGGCTTTATAATTTTCAATGAAATTTCCTATTTACTGTGTAGCTTGATTCAAATGTTTCACAAATGAAGGATGTTCCCTTTGAACATGGTCCACTACAGAGTAAAAGCTGGGAATTGGATCTTCATTTTCCACATCATTTCTTCCTCCAAGCATCCTGACAATCTCCCTCGAGATTACCATCCCTGCAGCATACTCTTCTCAGGTCCTCGATTCTAAAAGTTCGTGGTCTCTTTGGTCTCTTGTGTGTCAGCTTCAACCTACTTCCAAAATGGCTTTCAGCATCAGAAAAGGAAACATTGTGAGACATGGGCTTTTGTTTGTAAGGGCTGTTCTTTATTTTCAAAACAAAGCCTTACCCAGTAGCCCAGGCTGGCTTTGAACTCAAATCCTTCTGCCTGCAGTCCGAGTACTGGGATTACAGGTATCTATAACACTAGGCGCAGCTTGTCTAAGCTTTGCTTTGGGATTTAATGCCAATTTTCAACACTAGGACACTAGCTCCACGAGAATAGCTGACCATCTAGGTGACACACCGGTACACTAACCCATGAATTAAGGATGAACGTTAAATTCATAGAAGTCAGCAATGGTCAGCCCCATTATTCAAATCATCAGGACAGTGCCAGGTGACTTCTTCAAAGAGCTTATGTCTAGCACTGTAGCTCAGGGGTAGCTACTCTGTAAAAGCTATGTCCCGATTGGCCCCCAGCACCACAGAATAATAATAATTTTAATAACCACAGTAGATTTATCAAACAAGCTAAAAGGTGAGTTGTTGCTGGAGTATCCACATCTCTCTCTCATGGGGCTGCAGAGATGGCTAAGTGGTTAGAAATGTGTCTCCTCTGGCTGAGGGCCCAGGTTTGATTCCCAGTACCCACGTGATGGCTCAAACCATCTGTAGCTCCCGTTCCAGGGGATTCAATGTCCTCTGGCCTCCATGGACACTGCATGTACTCAGTACACTGAAATACAAGCAAGCGTAGCAGCCATACACATACAAGTTTGTAAAAGGTATTTTTAAAAATACACCTGAAAGACAAAGGCCCAAAGGCCTGCACTTGTGCCCCCCCTTCTCTGTCTCTGTCTCTGTTCTCTCTCTCTCTCTCTTTGTCACACGTGCACACACCACCACCACCACCACTGCACAACTGGAAGTATTGGAAATAACACATTATTTTAAAGAATTTTATTTGCTTTTCAGTTCACCTGAAACATTAGTGAGGCTGCCTGTGTTCTGAAGGCAGCTTGTCCCAAGTGGCCCTTCCTAGGATGAGAAGGGAAAGCATCCATTTCCAGACCCTAAGGGTCACATGACTTGCTTCCCCCCTGTTTGGTGTGTGTGTGTGTGTGTGTGTGTGTGTGTGTGTAGGATTATCTGTGATGTAGGGCTGCCTTTGGAGGCTATTGCACTCCTAGGGAGCAGGCATGCCGAGAGGCAATCCATCTTCCCTCCCTGCAAACTTGAGTCTTGCCTGCAGTCTCTGAGGTCTGATCACTGATGTCTCAGTACCAACTGCAACCCAATCCTTCAGCGAGCACAGCTGAGCTAAATTAATCTAATTTTTTTAGCCTTTGCACCCTAGCTATCAATCTCATGGGCAGTTGGCACACTCCGAGCCAGGCATTGGTTTCCAGAACCCCTTATCACTGCCCTCTTTGTACTCTAGCCTCCAAGCAGGAGGCCCTGTGGGCATCACAGAGATGCAAAAACATTTGTCCCCACAGCAGACTGGATTCCTCAGGCCACTTTCCCCAATGAAACAGCCATTGCCCGTTAACCAAGTGGAGCAGACACAGTTCAGGCTTTCATCAGATGAGCCTGCTCAGGGATGCTTTTGAAGGAGGGGCCCCTGTGGGCTACGGGGCCTACATGCTGCCCAGATAAACAGTCATCTCAGAGGTGTTGTTCTGTTTTGCAGACAGGCTTGTTGTTAGTGGGAGGAAGCAAGTGGGTCACCAAGTGCCAGGGTCAAAATGATTTCACTCAGGAGCCAAGGAAAAGAAACCACACACACACACACACACACACACACACACACACACACACACACATACACAAAGAGCCCATCTGGAGACAGGAGGAAAACAGGAGGTACAGAAACTTCATCTACCAAATTCTTCCCCATGCATGTGCCAGCCCCACAGCCCCAGCCAGTCAGCAGGCACTGGGCATGTGTGGCTCTGATGGGATCAGTCAGGAACCCTTGGGTGTTTTAGACAGTCTGTCAACTTGAAGGTCATCCCCAATCCCCTTCCCATGCTTTTTTCTGCTTCTGTGCCTGGGTAGTGTCCATGGATTCCTCCTGGGGTTACAGACTACTCTGACCCTTTAGTTAACTTATGGGTCAGAAAGCAAGGGAAAAAAAAAAAATCAAAGGTGTGAATGGTGTTTTCTAAGCTTTTACGGTATTTCCCCACACAGTGCAAACACTCTCTGGATCAGGTTTATGAAACACTTTATGATTTGAACTTAGGAAGCACTAGGAAATTCCATATTGGTGTTTTATGATTCCTTAAGAAGTATCTGTCACTTCATTAGTAATGGTAGTTAGCAAATACTTGCCAACCAGTCATCCCTTATCAGAAGCTATTCTTGATGGTGTCTTGTAGGTGACTGGTGAGCTGAAGAAGAGACTAACTTCCAGTTTCACAGGGAGAGGAAGACAACCAATGAGAAAGCAAGTGCCACCTAACTCAGATAGCAGTCATGATACCGCTTCAGACATATTTAGTTAATTTGAAAGTAGAATGTAAATGGGAGAGAGGTCATGAGGGTTGGAAGCAAGGGTGCTTTTAACAAGGTACTAGGCAAGGCCTTGTGGAATACACCTGTTAAACTGAAGTTAATTTAACGAGGGGAAGCAAGACCCTCGAAGATCTGCATCCTGGAGGGAAGATCTCAATTATAAAGCCTCTGAAGATGAGGAGGTGGCCAAGAAATGAGGCCAAGCCAAATGAGGCCTTTGGCCAAGCCAAAGAGATGAGGTAAGATGGACTTCATGAGAGAGGGGCCTGGAAAATGAGATAAGGTTGGGAAAGCACACATCTCACTAGAGAGCTAGGGTACCCACTAGGGTACTCACTAGAAGGGCACCCAGGGTAAATCTGCTCCTAAGTATGGGCACCACACACGTTACTTTCCATGGTCCTCAGATAAGTAGCTCTGAGGAAACATCAGGAACCTCTGTGCAGACTGACATCTTGGGCTCTGCATGACTAGATGATTTGCTAAGATTTATACAGGTAAGGGATTGAACCAGGAAAGCGGAGTCCAAGTCTAGACTCCTGTTTTACCTACTCCAGCTTCCTGCTTCTCTTTCTGAAAAAGATGGTGATCTTGTTAGTGCGATGAAATGTAATTGTACAAGAGAATAGAAAATAGCTTACGTGGTGCACAAAAGGGCTTTGGGAGCACATTCCCCATGGAGGGATGCTCCCTTAACCTAGAGGCAGGAGGGAGGGCCTAGACCCTACTCCAAATGACTTGACAGATTTTGTTGATTCCTCCTGGAAGGCATCATCCTCCCTGTGGAGTGGGGGTCATCATAGGATTAAGGGAGAGGGGGAGAGGGAGAAAGGGAGAGGGAACTGGGATCGATATGTAAAATAAGACAAAATAAAAAAAATGGAAAATAAAGAGAATAGCTTACGTGTTTTTGAGATAGTCATTGTTAGCAATGAGTACTTTACCATCTCCTTTCTATGTTTTGTCTTTCTTTACAGAAAAATTGATAACAACTCAGGAGGGGGCAGTTTCTCATGCCTGGCACTAGGGTTTTGTTAGTCTATGGCTTCTGGGGAACATTATCACCTAATGTAGTGTAAGTCCAGATAAATCACACACATATTTACACACTCACACATTTACACACACAGTGTAGTTTTAGGCAAGCTTACAAGATAATGTTTTCCTATGGCTTTTAAAACATTCTTAGTGTCATTTATCTCTCCAGTTCTCTCCCCCTTTGCATTGCCCCCCCCCCATCTCAGTTAAAGCCTACACCGCCCCGGGTCCTGCTCTCCTCCTCTCTAGAGCTACTTCACCCCTCCCCACCTTGGTTCTTTTTTCTTCTCCTTTCTTCTGCCCTTCCATCACTCTGGCTGTCCTGGAACTCACCCTGAGTACTGGGATTAAAAGTGTTCCCCGCCACACCCAGAGACATGACAGGGATGCTGTAACAATGAAACGTCAATGTTATCATTGTCTAAGCAAGACTCGCACAATTACAATACCAGGGGACGTGATAATGTATATAGAAAAATTTCATAAGGTACCACCTCTTAGATGAAGATCTACAGGTAATCAATAGCTGCCGAATGAGGTAGAACCAAGCAATTTACTACATGGATGAGTCCTGTGATAGGTTAATTCAATCTTAAGTGGTTATCTCTAAACATGTATACATATCAGTAACATTAAAGAATGTGCCGGGCAGTGGTGGCACATGCTTTTAATCCCAGCACTCGGGAGGCAGAGGCAGGCGGATCTCTGTGAGTTTGAGACCAGCCTGGTTTACAAGAACTAGTTCCAGGACGGCTTCCAAAACCTCAGAGCAACCCTGTCTCAAACAAAACAAAACAAAACAAACAAACAAAAAAAGAAGTCAGTATGTTTATATATGTGTATATACATATACTCACATATATGTGTGTGTGTGTATAACAATAATAAAGATGAAGGTGTAAGTTTGAAAAAGAATATAGGAGGGACATGGGAAGAGTTGGAGGGTAAATAAGGATGGATACAAATGACAAAAACATAATACTTGGACATGAAATTCTCTCAAAAATTTAAATAAAATATTGGTAATGGATCCTCCTTTATCTAGACAACCTTGTGTTAGGAATGGACATTTGATTGTCAGGCAGGCCACTATCAGGGTTGTACATCCAGTCTCGATGTATTTTAGGGAAATTAACACCAGCATTGATTATCTTGTAGTACTGTCTAAATTTTGGCCTGGATGATTTGTTTTGTTATATTATTTGCTCTATATTTCTCAATAATTGTCTTCTGGGAACTTAGGAGAGTGCATACTGTACTGTTTTGGTTTATAGAGTATATTACTTTTTATCCCAGCAGTAGAGTCAACCATGTGCCACTGTGCAACTTGAAACAGCGGGGAACACTTTCCTTTGCCAGACACTGGATCAAGTTAGAGTGGAGCGATTGACACTTTCCTCTTGAAACCATCTTTTACTTCCCTTTTCTGATGTCCCCTTTTAAGGATCCATTCACGTCACCCTTAGTGTTTCTTTATCTGTGGAGTTTTGTTGGGACGTAGAGAAGTCAAGGAAAGTCCAATTCTGGAGCTTTCTTTTACAGCCATTAGACTCAAGCCTCTCCCATTGTATTTCCATTGTTGCCTTCATAATTTAAGTCTGGATCTCTTTTCACTCAGATTATTTCAAAGTCCCCAAGATGGCTCTTTGTTGCCCTTCAGACTCCAGTCCTCATCATGACTGTCAATATGTGATAAAGATCTAGAACTGTCTCTCCATTTTTAAATTCTTACCAGTCTCTTACTGCTTCCTTACTAAAGAGCTGACTTCCTTCTTAGCAGCTGAAGATTTCTCCACAATATTCGCAAATGAGCTTTATCTCACACTTCTGCATTCCTCCCCATACCTGCCAGGTGTCCTGAATCAAACAATCCTTGGACTTTTCCACCTTGAACTTTTGCTAGAACATTTTTGTAGTTTTCATTTCTATAACTCAATCCTTATTATCTCTAAGTCAAAATTCCACCCAGCTCTTAAGGTACATTTCACCATTGCTACTCCAGGACTCATATGGAGGTAGGGAACATAAGCTCTACAACATTTCCTTTGAATCTAATTTCTCAAAGCTGAATGCTACGGCAGGTTACTTGAAGTGAGTTAAGTTGACACTGTACATATATACCAGTTCTGTTCTTGTGACTCAGCTATTTTCACTAGGACAGGATCATCCACTTTTGATTCACATGTAAAAAATGAATATTCATAATTAGACTTTGAATAGCTGCAGGCTGTTTTGCTTTTACTAGGAAAGAAGTCTTTGACTGACAGGGTAAAATCTCACTCTTATAGGCACCAGGGAAAGTCCCTGGCTTTGTTACTAACTCTCCAGAGGAATGAGGAAAAAATAAAAAGGTTTCAGTGCACTCTGTTACAGGAATCCACCAATCATTTTTACTGTCAAATACAACTTACTCTTGTCAAAATAACAGAAACTTTTCCAATTATAATTCCTTACACACACACACACACACACACACACACGTATATACATATATGAATTCATATATATGTATATATATATTCATTAAGATAACAAAAGTTTCAATATTAATAAAGTAAATGCTTTGCTGTCTCAAGACTGTCAACTCTCTGAAAAGATTCACGTAAGAGTTGCACAATTCTTGGCGAAGAGAATATTGTGTGTCTCTCAAGTGTACACAAAACTGGACGTATGTGACCCTTAGCCATTTTAGCTATGTTACCTTGATGCCATCCATGGTGGGGCAAACGTGGATGCTAGAGATGTTTGATGTGAGAAGTAGGATGATAGACTTCCCCACAATTCCATTATGAGGGGCTACTAGTAACTTGAATTCGATTAATACATGAGTTCAAGAAATGTTTGCTCTATTTAAAAAATCACGTGAAACCAGGGGCTTTACAAATGATCAAGTACACTTAGATGATATTTAACAACTTAATTTCATGGCAAGTCCCACTTGTTACAGTGTGTGCAGGAGTTCATGTGTGGAAACCAGTCAGTGGGGTCACTGATAATGATTAACTGAGCTGCTGTACCAGGTGCTTGGAAAGGGTGGCATTCCTCATCACTGCCCACCGGATGAATGCCCCATTTCAAATTTTAGAGAAAAATGAATGAAAATCTGACTTAGAGAGATGTTCTTCCACCACAGAATCCATCACCTGACTGGATGGAATGCCACCTTGGTGAAATGTTATACCCCGAGGTGGTGAAAGGCTTTGATGACCCTCATGTGTCCTCGAATCTTGTTCTTGTCTTTCCTGTTAGAACTGCCCCCTTCCATTGCAGCCAAGTGTCTTTGCTCATTCCTCAACAATGAATCTTCTTTGTTGGACCCAGAGGCAGTTCCGAGGTACCTTTGTATAGGGTGACTTTCACCGTCCAACCCACTGGCATCGCTGGCGCCAACCAGCTCCAGCCGTTCTTGCTCAGACTTTCTGGGCATTCTGTCAAAGACCATTTTGTGACAGACCCTGAGAAAAATAACAAAGCATCTCTCCCCTCCAACCCAAGGAAGAATGTGAAAAGGGGACTGGGGACACATAGGCTCTTTGTAACTTCAGGTACCCATGTCAGCCCTTGGCTCCCTTCTCCCCTGGCAGGGCTAAGTGACAGAACAGAATGACATGCTCAATTGGGCTGCATAGGGTCAGCCAGGACAGAGCAGGCTTTATTTGAAGAAAGCGACATTGTGCCTCCCGGCAGGCTGAAGTCATTTCCTTCCCTTTTCTATACTTCCTAACATTCCAGATTTATCCATTTTATAGTGTTTGCCAACGCTCACCTGAAGAAAGCAATTCTCAAGTGAAAACTTTAAAGAAATATTTGTGCTCAGTGCCCAGACTCATAAAGAATAACTATCAGAGCTTTAAAATCTCAACCTAATTTTACAACTAATTGCCTAAACAAACCAAATAAGAAGATCAAGTTTGTCTCACTCATGGAAGAAGGCAATCAGCTCTTAAACCCAGCCTGGAGTTTGGAAATTTCAATTAGAAAACTTCATTCCATCATCTCCTCTCATTGGGTTTGTATTTAGGCAGTTATTTTGCTTCTGAAATGAAAGTTCATACATATTTTATTACATATGTTTATTTATGAAATAAGAAAATGATTTTCTAACTACTAGGAAAAAATAATCTTTAGGGCAAGTTGATACTTCTTTTCAATAACATATAAGCCCAGCAGCGTTTTACTATGATGCTGGCCATTTGCATACAGCAAGGCCACAATTGTCCACCTTCTTGGTAAAGTGCCTTTTGAAGAGACCTAAAAGGGAACAAGTGTTAACTCTCTGAGTTGGGAGTGTTGTCATTGCTCTTGTTACTCTACTGATGACAGAGCCCAGCTGTCACATGCAGGTGGTACAGGAAGCAGAGGGCAAGGAGAAGATATGTCTGTCATATGGGTTTAGTGGCATTTTCCTGGGCATTTTGCTTCTTTACTTCCCTTAGTTTATCACGTAACTCCAATAAGAGAGACTAGGTTTACAGTTCAGCAATCTGAGGCTGACAAAGGGTAAGTAGTGAAGCCAAGAGCCTAACCTACAGAAAGTGGCCTGACTCTTTTAAACTGTCATCTCTTTTATCAACCAATTAAAAACTGTCCAGTCCTCAACACACATAAGAAAACACAGGGCTTTGGGATTCATCTAATAATCCACATATTCAGTGAATAATTATGGTAAATATGAACACTAGCATTCAGTGGGTAATATGTTGTCTAGAAAGAGATCCATTCATTCTACACTGGGTAAAATATGTTTGTTTTGACTTCCAATGTAAATACCTTCTTATTTGTCAATAGATAAGCATCCCTACAGGAAAAACTGCTTAACATATTTGAATTTAAAAGTACAGTCATGGAAGTTTGGAAAATATTTCATAGGTTTTATTTCATTAACCTCTCCTATAAACACTGTTAAGCATCATACCATTTACTCGAGAGAGTATAGTGCCTAGAAGGAACTGGTACACAAGGTTGCAATGACAACCTCTTTCTAAGCATCCATAGTTCACAGAGTGAGCATCACTGAATTAAAATCAAGGAGGATGGGGACTATGTGGACTAAAGTGTTGCTGAGCTGGAGTCAGCCTTGTTCGGAGGAGACCAAGAGATAGTAGGAAGGAAGGGTACAAGCTTATTCAGATCTAGTACAGGTAGCCATGGTTACTGTGAGTTCATGACTACAACAGCCATGTCACATTGAAAAAACAGTGCTTTATTCACAGTACTTTGTACATCCTTTTGGCTCTCACCTTTTTTCTGCCCCCTTTTCCGCAGTGTTCTTTAGTATGGGTGACATCAATTCCCTGTTTAACACTAAGCCCTCAACTGTTACTTACTTTCATTACTTTGAACACATGTGAGTTGTGGGAGACTGTTAAAATATAAATTAATATAATATTATTTAAAGGGATGGGCGAAGGGCTGGGACTCACTTGGTACTGACTTGGGGCATAGACATTATTTCATGGGGTTAATTTCTGTGGCCTGCATGAGGTTGTTGATGGATCAATAATCTTAAAATAGCAGAACTTTCTTTCCTCACAGGTCTGGAGGGCAGAGGCCTGAAATTAAGGTGCTGGACAGGCTTCTCTCCCTCTAACCACACTGGGGGGGGAGGGGAATTTCTTGACTATTTTGGTTTTAGTAGCTCTAGCCACTGCTCCATGGCACCTTTTGAATGTGGTCTTCCTTTCTTCATCTCTTCCAAAGATACTTGTCATTGGACTTAGGTGGACCCAGGTGGTGGTTAGGCTTATTACAAATCTTAAAAAAAACCAAAACAAAAACAAGAGCAAACAAAAAATTAAACCTTGTCCCAAATAAGGTCAAATTCATGGGCTCCACAGGTTGGGCTATGAACATATTTTTGAGGGAACAGTACTAATCTACCATGCAGTCTAACATATGACATAATACCTCTGATTTACTACAAGGAGAGTATTGGATTGCTCACAGTCAAGGTTGAATCAGAGGGACCACATTCATGAGTTCTAGTAACCACTGAAGCATATATGTATCAGCTGCCTTCAGAGGCATATAGAAAGCTAACTTAACTAGGGTGTGGTGATATCTTGCTTGTACAATAAAAGTAATGAATATTATTTTTCTTGATAATATGTAGTCATTAAGATATTATGGAAATAGTTTTTTAAGAAATCAAAAACAAAAATAGTGAAAACACTAACATAAACATAAAAATCTTAGAATGTCCCCTGTCTATGTTCCACTTACCCTGATCTCTCCCTTTTAATAGTGACTTCCATCAGACTCCATTAACTTGTCCAAGTGGATTGATTTAAATTTCACTCAGCACATTAATAAAAAATTAACTATGATATTAACACTTTAGTATATAAAGACGATTAATGTTGATTGACAAAGCCCAGGTTATGATACTTAATTAACACTTTATGGCACTTAATGTCAACTAATATAGTGTAATTTATGCACTTTATTTTCTAAAATCAATACTTGAATTTTTTATAAGATTGAATAATGATTACCCTCATAACATTTTGCATTTTGATATCTTCACTATAATCCTCTCTCTGGCTTATTTTTGTGATTTAGAACTTGAGGAGAAGGGCAGTCATTTCATATGGCAGAAATTAAACATTCACTTCAATGATCTAGACACACAGTCACTGTTAAAATGTTACCACTAGTAGCTCCCTCCCATCTTTCTGGTTCTTCTAATTTGCAAATGCTTTGCAAAGCTATATTTAGTGTCATTTTATTATCACTATAGTTTTCAGAGTTAGGCATATTAAAAAAGTAAATAAAAATAAGACTTAAAAAATATAAAGCCTTTTCTCCTGGTTAACAGGGCTGCAGATCACAGAGCTGGGAGCAGAATGTAGGCAGTTTAACACCCCATGGCATGAAACTGTGTGGGTCCAGGAAGCAGAGTTTCCTGAGTGTTCTCTTGGCTTGTTCTAGGCTGAATATGCATATGTGCCCACATTCCTTACCATATTCTCTTCAATAAATGCATGTGCTCTGAATTGTATGTATTTTCTCTTTCTTCACAAGCTTTCGTTTTCTTCTTTTATTGGAAAGAAATAAAAATTCTTCTCAAACTCCTGTCCTTGGAGATGTTGCTAAAGGAATGCTGCTAGAATTCTTTCCCAGGAGGAGACATAAGCAACATCTACCCCTTCTCCTAAGGTTCTAATGACAACTGAAGCAGGAATCTGCTAAATTTCACATTGGGGAACAAGTGAACTTTTGGATTTACTTAAAGAGCAGGGGTAAGGGGTTACTTACAGGTGTGGACACTCTTCCCCAACCCAGTAGCACTTAGGAAGCCTTACTCAGCAGGGATGAGGGCTCCCCTGTAGCAGTAGTCACATAGATGGATGTATCCCCTAGTCTTTCCTGGCCTGTGTGTATGCTCTAGCCTCTCCTGCAGGCTTTGTACAGAGCTTCCCTTGTTAGGGAACCTTGGATGCTCAGGCAGGAGTGGAGATAGGGTAAACCATCAACAATCCCAGCTGGTTGGAATGATGATCTTTTGCAGGGGGCACTGCTGGATGCCCTAAAACGGCAGTCACTTGGCTCAAAGGAGGGCCAGTGTCAACATGGAATAAAACAGAGCAGCAGCCATTTAGCAACATATGTAACAAACTAACACCTGGGCGCTTGCTGTCCTTCTGTCTCTGATAGTTGACAAGGATGGCTAATATCAAATCAGATATAGAAATCTAGAAATGGAAATTGTAATTGTGTACTGAGGATATATATATATATATATATATATATATATATATATATATATATCATTTGGTTTGGTAGAAATGTGTAAGATAAGCCACAATATAAATTTTACAAACACACACACTTTATTTATAATTCAATTTCATCTATGTATAGCACAGACTATTCAAATTGGTTGTATCACAAATGATAACCAAGAACGCCATGCTAGAGCTGTGCAGGACTGTGATCCCAGCATTGAGGGGGTTGAGGTAAAAGGACCCTGAGTTTAAAACCATCCACATCTTTAGTTATATAATGGGTTTGAAGTCAGCCTGGGTTATATTAAACACTATCTCAAAACATAAGAAAAATGCTTCTAGTACATTTTCCTAGAGTGTGTCATGTTTATGTATTCTTTTTATCACACATATATGATGTGTGTATTTTTGTTTTTATTTTCACTTTTAAAGTGTTTGTTTTACTTTATGTGTATGAACATTTTTCCTGCATGCATGTATGCCTTTCGAATCATCTAGAACTGGGGTTCTGGTTGGTTGTGAACCACCATGGGGGTGCTGGGAGTCAAACCCAGGTCCTCTGCAAGAGCAACAGGTGTTCTTAACTGCTGAGACACCTCTCCAGACCTTTATGTTTCTTTTTTGGACAACTATAAGGTTGCACATCTTTTCTACTATGAGACAATGAAGACCTTTTGTGCTATTTATCATTTCTGTGACTGACTTCTTGGCGTTTGTCTCATAAATCAATTTCAACAGAAGCATTTTTGATAAAAAAAGGCATACTGTCATAGACAGACATATACTTCGACATTTCCCATTATTGCCATGGGATGCATTTTGCAGAATTGTTTTTCGGTGATTGGTGTGTTCTTCTTTAAGACCAGTTCATGCTTTTCATGATATTTTTAACTCAGACCTAAACATTTCTTCTTGTACTTATTTTCAATTTATTTGGACTCTAAACAGAATGCTGATCAAATACGTAAATGTGGCTTCTGGGGAGGTGGTCACAAAGCCTCACCCCCAAAGGTTGCTAACTGATGGCTGCTGGGAGAATGAGCTTTCTTTAAGGGTGCAGGCCCTGGTAGGTGGAGCGCCCTCTAGTGGATGCCAGCATAAATTGGGTTCAGAGGGTTTAAGAACTGTGCAGACAAAAAGAGGAACATGGTATGTACTCACTCATATATGGATTTTAGACATAGAGCAAAGGATCACCAGGCTATAATTCACACTGCCAGAGAAACTAGGATATAAGGAGGATTCTAAGAGATTCATATAAGGTCTCTCACAGAAGGGGAGAGCACATGGGGAGGGGGGCAGTAAGTGGAGAGGGAGGTAGGAAAAAGAGAAGGGGAGAAGAGGAAGGCATGGGGGAATAGAAAGATTGAGTCAGGGGAGGAATAGATGAGAGGAGAGAGAGAGACAGAGAGAGAGAGAGAGAGGGAGAGAGAGAGAGGGAGAGAGAGAGAGAACATAAAAGAGGAGGCCATTATTGGTTTGAAGAGAAAACTGACTCTAAAGAAATGTCCAGAGACCTACAAGATTGATCCCAACTAACAATTTGAACAACAGTGGAAAAGCTACCATAAGCGTCCTTCCCTGTTAATGAGATTGATGACTATCTTATCTACCATCATAGAGCCCTCATCTAGTAGCTGACGGAAACAGAAGCAGACACCCACAACTAAACATTGAGCTGAACTAGAATCCAGATGCAGAGAGAGAGGACAAGACCAGGCTGCAGAAACACATAGAGAGAGCTGACCTGAACAAGGGGGAGCTAACGGGCCCCCAGACTGATAGCTGAGAAACCAGCATTGGACCGACTCAGACGCCCTGAACATGGCTCTCAGTTAGAAGGCCTGGGCAGTCTAAGGGACCTCTGACAGTGGAACCAGGATGTATCCCTGGTGCACAAAAGGACTTTGGGAGCACATTCCCCATGGAGGGATACTCTCTTAACCTAGAGGTAGGAGGGAGGGCCCAGTCCCTACTCCAAATGACTGACAGATTTAGATGACCCCTCCTGGAAGACATCACCCTACATGTGGCATGGGGGGGGATGGTAGGGGAGAGTGGTGGGGGGTCATGGGAGGGTGAGAGAGAGGGGAAGAGGGAGGAAGGGTGGGAAGTAGGGAGGGAGGGAGGGAGGGAGAGGGAACTGCGATCAGTATGTAAAATAAAAATTAAAAAAATCTATCTTAAAAAAAAAAAAGAAAGAAGTGTGCAGAGACTAGGTGCTGACGTTTTCACTAGCATCCTCCCTCAGGTCTCATGGAGCTATGCAGGAGAGGAGGCAGGAAGACTGTAAAACTAAGAGAGGTGGTAGATTATTCCAAGGAAGCAGTGTCTTCCAGACACAGTAGGACTGATACACAAAGCACAAATGAACTCACGCAGACTGTGACAGCATGCACGTGGCCTGCACAAGTGTAAGCTAGACAGAGTCCAGGCACTGAGTCGGGGAAGTAGATGAGGGGCCCCACCCCAACTAAGAAGCTATTTGCAGTTGATACCAGCTGGCAAAGTACTGGCAAAGGAAAAAAAAATTCAGTTTTCTCCGATGGAATGTCACTGGGTATATCAACCCACACTGAAGAGTATTCCTCATGCCCAGGAGTAGTCAGTAAACACAAAATGAACCACAGGGTTGCATGGGGGTGCGGGGCAGGCAGGCAGCGGTTTCATTTTGTTTTGTGTGGGCATTTTTTGTCTTATTGTTTATTTTGATTTCTATTTGTTGATTTCGAAGAAGGGGAGGAAGGAAAAGTATATGAAGTTTGGTGGGTAGGGAGGTGAGTGGACCTTGGAGGCTCTGAGAGGAGGAGACACACGACCCAAGTACACCGCATGAAAAATAATTTTTAAATGAAAAATAGGGACGTAAAGTTGGCTGTGTGGAAGGGGTAATGAATCTGAAGGAGATTAAGGGAAGGAGGTTGAATATGATCAAAATTCAATATATTACATTCTCATAGAATTAATAAATATTTAAAAATTCTGTTTTCAGAGAAAGTTGCTCTGTTCCAGCGTGGTGGCCACGTGTCACCTACACAGAATTTGATTTTTGAATTATATTTTTCTAAGACAACACTGTGGATAACAGTTTCCAAAGGCCAGGGCAGTGATGTTGACTAGTGTCGATACTTTGAGAATCATGGTAATAAAATGACAATGAGAGCATGTTAGATGAGGTTATGAAACAGGAAAAACACTTTCCTTCTGAAGCAACTAACAACTAACACCAAAGCAGATTTTCCAATAGTTTAATAATGTCTGGTTTTGTTTTTGTTTTTTTCTAAATTACAGAACATTTGCAGATGATGGTGGTTTTAATGGGAGAGTACTCTCCTAAGTACTGCTTAGGGCATTTCCTCCATAATAGACAGCCTGTCATAGTCTCAGGTCGTCACTCTGAGATTAGTACTACACTTGGTATATGTAGCAACTCTTTTAATCCATGATCAGTACTCTCCCTTGCATAGTTTCTAAGTGAGAAGCTCAGGCTTGCATGCACGGTCAGGTGTAACGTTCTGGTAATAGCAAAAACTCACAGGGTCAGCCTGGGTGAGATCCTGGCACTGAGACAGGCTTTCTGGGTCAGCCTGGGTTATTGGTTCCTCCCTATGTTTATATGTCTGGCTTTTCCATGGGATCACAGGAAGTCCTTCTTCCACTGAAGCCTGGAAATGACAGCTACCACGGCCCAGATCTTCTCTTAGATTGGTGGCCTCCCTTTCTTAGGAATCAACAAGACATGGAGCAAAAGCAGAGGCTTTAATTGTAGAACAAAGGCAGAGAGCCCCAGGCATCATCTGACATGGAATGAAAGTGGGAGCATACAGAACCATTTCAATATAAGCTTTCTTCTAAAGCCATGGGACACTAGGGCACAGAACTGGGATCAGAAGATAGGGCATCATAATGCTTACTCCTTCTTCCTAGGGCCATTAGGAAAAGCCCAGACCCAGGAATCCCATGAGGTGTGCTTCCACAGACTCTGCTCTTTTCTGTGAAGACCTCAGCTGAGTGGCCTTCAGAAAGTCTGTGCTGGTTGGGAAATACAATGGCAGCTTGTTACAGTGTTGACTGTGAGGCACTGTGAAATACAGAAGTAACTTTGTAAGCTAATAAAATAGTATTATATGTTGTGGAATAAACTGTTTACTGTGAAGATGTGTCACTCGGATTGGTTTAATGAAAAGCTGAACAGCCAATAGCTAGACAGGATTTCTAGGCACTGAGAATTCTGGGAAGGAGAAGGGCAGAGACACAGGAAAGCATGATGGACAGTACAAAGATGACATGAACGAGCTTCAGGCCAGTACATATGTTAAAAAAAAAGGGTTAGGTTAAAAGAGCTAGCTAAAAATAAGGTTGTTATCAACCAAGCTTTCATAATTAATAAGAAGTCTCCTCATCATGTTTTGAGAGCAGGCTGTTAAGACAAAGACTTGCAATAATTATATATGTTATTTATTATTTAGTAATATATTTTATTACTATATATTGTACTATATACTACAAGTTTATTTTATTACTATTACATCCTGGAATCAGAGTGGTAATTTTATTTCTAATTCTTTAGGTGTCCACAGACTCTAACAATAATGTATCATTGTCTAGAACTTCTTCCCAACCTTCAGGGGTGATAGATTTTATGCACAAGTTTTGCCTCTTAGATTCTAATTCTTCAGAGAGTGAGGCATTTTTTTTCTACTTCCTTTTAGCCTTTCAGCAGACTGCATTTGAAAATGGATTCTGGTGGCTTGGAAAAGTTAATCCATCTCAGAAAGGTATTGCATGCAGAAAAGCTCACTGTGCAGGGACTGAGGAGCCATCCAGACCTTGCAATGAGTCTCAGCCAGGGGGCTTTAATGGCCTTGAACTAAGCATACTTTTGGCCTGTGTTTGGGAATAACATCAATAAAGCTATTGTAAACCTGAGTCACTTATTTGATGTGTTAGAGGAGTCATTGTGGATGACCAGCTTGGAGTCCATTTCAGGAACCACATTTTCACTTACTAACAGCCCTGGAATCAGGCTTTATCCCATACAGAGACACATGTCTGGAGATAACAAATGATTCCATCATTCTCAGCTGTGGTTTGATGTTTGCGTTTGATCCTAACTTTTTGGCAAAAATGTGCATTCTAAAGTCTTTCCATTTGTTCTATTTTCAGTATGTAAGATATAAATGTCCATAGCCGTAGTTTCACTTCTTTTGCTAAATACTTTGTGTTTCCTTTAAAAAAAACAATTAAGGACATAATTCTTGAGGGCTTATTTACCAAATTCTGTGGTCATCTGAAACAACCTCTAGTGCCTATGTTATTTGAAAACAAACTCTCATGTGACTAAGGAGATATTCCCTTAAAAATAGAAACTTTTCAAAAACAACAATAATTTTTCCAGGAATTACTTTTAAATATTAGTGGAATACGTGTTTACTTATCTTCAAAGTATTTTATATGCATGTATGGAAATATCACAGTTAAACCCTTTGATTTGTATAGTTAACACACACTCACATAAAAAAGGTCAAGAATGACTTTTGCTAGTGGATCTGCACTAAAACATTGAGAATTAAATTAGAGTAATTGGGTTTGAACTGGGACAAGGAAAGGGCCGCATTCCCAAAGTCCTTAAACCACATCCCAGGGAATACGAAGACGAGCTGGCACAAATGACTTCCTTCAGTACCCGCGAAAATATTTTCACGGAAATTTTACTCCTTAGCATTAGACTTGCCTGACTCTTATTTTGTCTCACAACATTTCCCTTTCAGAAATGGGTAATTCTAGGGAGTGAGGGTATAAAACTCAGTATTATATTTAAAAATTAATCTAAATATTTTCAGGAGGGAAAAGAAATGCTTTGAGTTTAATTTTGAAGGTGAGCAACAAAATTAATACTGTATTGTAATGGAACAATATACATTTGATCAGATTTATAATTTGGGTTTCATTTCAAATTCAGTTACCACAAGGAACTTGTTTTGCATTTTATTCTGCACATACTTATGTTTTCATAAGAGGTGTCTTCATAGTTTAACATTGATTGGAAGTCAAAAACTTTGAAAAGCCATTCTTACTTTTTTTAAACTTGAGACTGAGTAGTTAGTGCAAGTCATCATTGAATTGAATAAACTGTTTGCAATTTTAATATGTATGTGCTGTGAAATTAGCCCTTGCAAAATACAGAAAGTGAATCTGTTGTTTTGAAATAATTAAGAAAGGCAAAAATTATAAAGTTGTACCTGAAGAACCTGGCATTCATTCAATAAGTAATGTTTGAATCACATTTTCAACAATAATGGAAGTAAAGTTAATAATTTTAAGACATATATATATTCCATATTCCACTCCTCAGAGCAGGTAAGCCCTTCCTTGGCAAGTAGTCAACAAAGTCTGGCATACCAAGTTGAGGCCCCGATTCAAGGCTGAGCAAGGTATCCTACCATAAAGAATGGTCTCCAAAAAGCCAATTCATGCCTCTGGGATAGGTCCTGGTGGATGCCACTGACAGCTGCCCTCCCCACCAACAGTTCAATTGTCACCCACATTCAGAGGGTCTAGTTCGGTCCCATGCAGGTTCACCAGCTGTCAGCCCATAGTCCATGAGCTCCCACTAACTCAGGTCAACTGTCTCTATGGTTTTCCCTATCATGTTCTTGACCTTCCTTGATCTTATGATCCTTTCTCCCTCTCTTCATCTGAACTCCCGGATCTCAGCCCAGTGCTTGGCTGTGGGTAACTGCATATGCTTCCATGAGTGAGTTCCCAAGGCAGATTTATAAAGCAGTGTGAAGACTGGAGTAGATGACTCATATATAAAGTGCTCTCTGTGCATTTTATATATATATAAATATATATATAAGGACCCGAGTATGGGTGTCCAGCACCCACATAAAATCCCAAGGGTGATGGCAGGCACCTGCATCCCAGCCAGAGAAGATCCTAGGAGCTCACTGATCAAATAGCTCTTGGTTCAATGAAAGACCTTGACTCAAATAATAATACTGTGGGAAAACAATTAGAGAAAACATCCTGGCATCAACCTCTGGCCTTCATGTGTGTCCACACAGGTGAGCATGCCCTGACACACATGCCCACACACAACACACACACACACACACACACACACACACACAGAGGGATTTGTTACTTCAAAGGCAAGCCTAAGGTTTGTTCTTGTCATAAACCTTGTGGAAAAATACTCTTCTCCAATATATATGAACCTTAGAAATAAGGTCCTACTTAAAAAAAAAAAATCTTCACTTTACCCACAAGATGCCTTCTCCATATACTAAGGTTTCCAATGGCACATCTGTATCAGTAAGCATGGCCAGAGACACGGGGTCATGACATCTGCTACTTCAGTGCCAAGACATAAGAGAAAAACCCCAACTCTTGCCTAGTCTGGGATGCTGTGGCTTTTATCCTTAATACTAGAGGGGTATCTCAGGTCTGAAGCAAGTCAGAGTCTTGTTAATCAGAGAAATCTCTCTCCAAAGAGAATTACCAGAACCTTCCATTTCAAATAGATGCCAAGTGCATTTTGCCCCAACGGGAATGGGAACTTTTTGGTAATCTTTCTCTCGTATGAATGTTTGATGTTTGAAAGGAAGCCATGCCAGTGGGAGAATCCAAGGGACATAAAATTTGTCTTCATCGGGCCTATTTTTGTAATTCTGTTTTTCAGGAGCAGTTACCTATCTTCAAGAAGTTCTTATAGAAAATTGAATCCATGTTTCCTAGCTTTTATGGCAGTGTGGGTTGTAGGCTGATAATCTTTTGCTCTATGCCTAAAAACCATATGTGAGTGAGTACATACTGTATGTGTCTTTTTGTGACTGGGTTACTTCACTCAGGATGGCTTCTTCTAGTTCCATCAATTTGCCTGAAAATGTCAAGAGTCCACTTTTTGTTGTTGTTGTTTTCTGATGAGTAGTACTCCATTGTGTAAATGTACCACATTTTCTCCATCCATTCTTCAGTTGAGGGGCATCAAGTTTGCTTCCAGATGGCTATTACAAGGAGAAACCTAAGAGAGACATACATAGTCCCCTGGAGAAGGGGAAAGGGACAAGATCTCCCAAGCAGAGTCCATCCCACATAGAGGGATACTCCCTCAGCCTAGACACATGAGGGAGGACCTAGGCCCTGCCCCAAATGATATGACAGACTTTAAAGACTCCCCATAGAAGGCCTCACCTTCCCTGGGCAGCAGAAAGGAGATGGGCTGGATTTGGTGGGGGGATAGGGGAGGATGGAAGGGTGAGGGAACCGGGATTGACATGTAAAACAACCTTGTTTCAAATTTAAATTAAAAAAAAAAATAAAAAAAAAAAAAAAAAAGATCTCCCAAGCAAATTGGGAGCATTGGGGGGGGTGAGTTAGGAGTGGAGAGGTGAGCATGAAGGAGCAGGAAGATTGATTCAGGGAAAGAATAGAGGCTAACATGAAAAGAGATGCCATAATACAGGGAGCCATTATAGGCTTTAAGAGAAATCTGGCACTAGGGAAATGTCCAGAGATCTACAAGGATGACCCCAGTTAACAACCTAAGCAATAGTGGAGAGGCTACCTTAAATGCCCTTCCCTGATAATGAGATTGATGACTACCTTATATGCCATCCTAGAGCCTTCATCTAGTGGCTGACAGAAGCAGAAACAGGCACTCACAGCTAAACACTGAGGCAAACTCCTGAATCCAGTTGCAGAAAGGGAGGAGTGATGAACAAAGGGGTCAAGACCAGGCCAGAGAAACCCACAGAAACAGCTGAACAAGGGGGAGCTCATGGGCTCCAGTCTGATAGCTGGGAAACCAGCATAGGAACGACCCAGACTCCTTGAATGTGGGTGTTAGTTAAGAGGACTGGGCAGTCTATGAGGCCTGTGGTAGTGGATCAGTATTTATCCCTAGTATACAAATAGACTTTGGGAGCCCATTTCACATAGAGGGACACTCTCTCAGCTTAGACACAGGTGGGGAGGGCCTAGACCCTGCTTCAAATGATATGACAGACTTTGAAGACTCCCCATGGAAGGCCTCACCCTCCCTGGGAAGCAGAAAGGGGATGGGATGGGGGTTGATGAGGAGAACAGGGGAGGGCAGGAGGGTGTGGGAACTGGAATTCACATGTAAAACAACCTTGTTTCAAATTTATATAAAATATCAAAAACAAACAAACAAACAAACAAACAAACCCAACTGATTCCATTAGGTAACTAGAAGAGTTCAGGACACGTGTGTTATGTGGAGGATGGAAGTGAGTGTGAGCACATATGTGGCACACATATATGATGCTGAGCTGTGTCTGTTATGAAACCCTCCAGTTCTATGACTTGTATTTCCAGTGAAACCCAAGGTGCTTGTTCTGCAATACCCCCTCCCTTTAGGCCATTGTTCCCTCTTATGTCTGGATTGTCAAAATTCGCTTACATCCATATTATCTAGCAGTAAACAATATACAATCCTTGAGCAACTCTCTCTTTAAAATGCATTTTAAACTGGATATGGTGGTTCAGGTTTGAAAAATCTCAGCACTTGGGAGGACTGATGTTGAGTTCAAGGCCAACCTGAGCTACACAGTGATTTTGCAGTGAGCCTGGGCTAAAGAATAAGATCATGTTTCTGAAAACTGTAAAAAAGAAAAATGTGGTTTGAGATAGGAGGTTTTATTTATGTCTTTGCTAGGATGTCCTAATTGTTAGGGAGACCTTGCCTCCTTTTCCCCCTTTCATTATGAATCTATGATTTAAAAAAAGGGGGGGGTGGTAAAAAGAAATGCTGGGCTTTGACAAATCAGTGTCTCCAGACCAATAGATGGGTGCTGCGTTCCTATTAATAAAAGTGTAGATAGAAATGGGAGCACTGAACTCACTTACTTGCCCAAAGTAGAATCAAATTTTGGAGAAAAAAATCGACAATATATGTCATATAAGTTTTCTGCTTTCCTATAGCCCTTATTCTCTTGGCTTTTGTAATTACACATACCGACTACTTTTCAGCAAGGGTATTAAAGATTTTGATAATGAAAGAAATTCCTCACCCCCAGGAACAGTGTTCCACTACACAGGGTTTTCTGGTCTTGGCTTTTGTCTGCCAGCTACTACTGTCTTTTGGCTGACTGTGGGTGTACATGCATGTCTTGGAGCTGTTCCACAGTTCTTGCTTTCCTTACATTTTCATCAAAAACGCTGTCTGCTTCAGCTGGACTTGGACCCAATCTTATTTCTGCAGCTACATAAAAGCTACTTAGGAAAATATAACTCAGCAGACATCTCAGTTCTGATTTCATGCTCCTCTGTATTGACGTTTGAAGCAGCATTCTGGTTTTGTCCACTACTTTGGAAGTCTTCCCGATGACCATATAGTAGCTGCTGTATTTTAATTTTCATTTGCTTCTAGATTCTTTTTTTGTTATTATTTTCAATTGTGTGTATATTTGTTTATCTCTGTGTGTACATGTACCAAATGTGTGTGGATGTACTCAGAACTGTAAGGAAAGGAATGTAATTGCTAGCAAACAACCTCTCTTCACAGGCTGATGTGCAGAGGTGTATACTATTAGTAGCTTTTTGTTCATGGTTTAAAAATAGTCACAAGGGGACTGGAGATAGGGCTCAGTGGTTACAAATGTTTGGAGCCTTATAGAAGACCCAAGTTCACTTTCCAGCACCCATGCCAGATGGCTTGAAACTGCCTGTGACTCTAGCTCTAGGGGATCTTATGCGCTTTGTAGTGAGATATCCACCCCACCTACACCTGTTGCACTGACCATAACCTTTGGGAGTGGGGATAGGTGCAGGCATGTCCTGGGGGAACTAGGTCTGGGGTCCTGGACCCCATCACTCTCTCTTGCTTCCTGGTCGGAGACAGAGAGCCTCTAGAGGCATCCTTGGGACAGAACCTGCCGGTGCTCATCTGTTTCTGGTGTAAATGATTTTTCCCTGAATAAACATCCATCAGCTTATTTGTTTTCCCAGATTCTTATTTATCCACAATAGCCCTCTTCTGGTCTCAGACAGATACTCACACACGTGCACATAGACATACAGACACAGAGATACATACACACAGATGAAAATAAATCTTAAAAATGCTCATTTGTAAATGTTCACTCTAAACTAGCTAGGCACTAAATACTGATTATTAGATATTTATGGTATTTCTTGAATGCATTAAGAAAAAAGAATAAGGGTGTGTGTGTGTGTGTGTGTGTGTGTGTGTGTACTATCTTGCTTTCATGTAAGGGCACATATGTCCTTATGTTACTTTCATATTATCTCAAAGAATAACTTCATAATAAGCTGTCTTGTGATCAGGTAGTATAAACCCCACCCAGATTTGTTCTCTTGAAAACTGTTGGGATCTATTAATGTCCTCTGAAATTCCCTAAATATGGGATCAATACATCAAAAACTTTACCCCAAAGCTGACTAGACTAGTTCTGTACACTTTTGGTTAAATTCATCCTGAACATTATATATGTACTTGATTCCATTGTAAATTGTATTCTTAAGTTTAATCATTTTCCCAAACTTTGTTTCTTCATATCAAGAAATAAAAATTTATTTTCTACTTTGTACATGTGTGCCGCTATGCATTGATGTGTGTGTGTGTGTGTGTGCAGGTGCACATGTGTGTGGTGTGTGTGCAAATGCCCATTTATCTATGTGCATGCATATGTGTGCACTTATGTGTGTGTGCACACACCTACAAGCAGATATACATGCGTATGTGGAAGCCAAATATTGACATTGATGTCTTTCTTGATTTTTAGCTTTATTGATTTTAAGGCAGTCTTTCACTGAATTTGGTGCTAACCATTCACTGAAATGTTTTTCAGCATGCCCAGTGATCTCCATCTTCACCTCCCCACCACTGGGATTAGGATAAATTTTGTTGTGCTTGCATTTTGTATATGTATGCTGGGAATCAAACTTCTCATGCTTTCATGACAAACACTTTACTAACAACCATCTTCTATATTTTTTTATAATAAGCTTGCATCCCATAACCTTACTAAATTTTCTTACTAACTTTAAGACTTTTATGCATATAAACACATCACCTACAAACAAGAAACAATTCATTTGTCACAATCTTTAATAAGATTGCTATTTGTTCAGCTTGATCTTGCTAGTCAGAGTCTATATGAAAACATATAATGGATTTCCTTTAGAAGTGTAGCCTACTGGAAATCTACCCATGATCAAGTAACAAGCTCTACACCCATGCACATAAAATCACTTAATTAAATTCAGTGGATTATTTTTAAAAGACTCAAAAGTGGGAGGGAGACATACAGGGATGAGAAAAGGCTCTAGAGTGAATAGGAAAGAGGGGCAGAGAGAGGAAGAAAGGGCTATTCTGATCAAAATACATTAACACATGTGTAAAGTTATCAGAGAATACATAGAAATTATTTAAAGTATCCCATAGAAATGATTAAAGTAACAGCCTTAAATTGCTTCCCATGTTCATCAAGAGTCATTCATTCTTTCCCTATTGCAGCTAACATTTTCTATAAGAATATAAAAAAATGTAGATTTTCACGAATTTTTAGGTAAAAGAGAAACATTGAAGTCTGGAGAGTTCTGTGTGCTGTTTGCTCTATTGTGGTACCCGGCTTTCTGTTACTATAACAAGCTGCCTGAGAGAAACAACTTGGAAAAAGGAGAAGTTTATTTCAGCTCACAGTTTGAGAGGAGTCAATTCAACACTGGCTCTCTGACTTTGGACCTGTTAATGAGAAAGCATGGCTGGGAGCATGGGTTGAGCATTGTTCACCTCTAGTCAAGAAGCATACAAAGAGGAAGAGATAAGATGGGGATCTCACCGTTCCCACCAAAGACATACCACAGTGACCTAAAGTCCCCCACTAGACGTACTTCAAGGTTTTATCACCTTCCTGTAGTGTCAGGCTGATAATGGAGCTTTTGTTCAATTTCCAGATCTAAACCATAGCACCTACCCTATGTTTCCTATGTTATTATCTGGCATTCATAGAACATGTTTGCAAGAATTGAACAATTATTAATATATTATGTCTTTTTAAATTCTGTATGCTGTAAGAGCCCATATATTGCTTATAAATACTGAGAATTTATTTCTTAGAGTTCTGAACACTGAATGTCTAGTGTTTTCATTACTGTGGATTTCTGGTGAAGTCCCATTTCCTGGCTCAGAGAAGGCCCTTCTTGCTAGGACTGATGAGGAAAAGTGGCCTCCACAGGCTTCTTCATAAAGACCCCAGTCTTGCTGAGAGCTGTGATTACCGTCATGGCCTATTCACCTCCCAAGGCCCCACTTGCTAGCATCTTCACAATGGGAATTAGAGCTCAATGTATGAATTGTAAGTGGACCCAAGCATGCAAATTTAACATTTCTTTATTACCCTAATTCTCTATTCTATAATATAGTTCATTCTTCAGATTGTACAGCTCCAAGGATACTGACAAGTGTATGCAACAAAGGCATATTACAGTACAGAGGATTTCACTCCCTGAAGCACCCTTGTGCCTGACTCTGGGTTTTTACGAACACCTAGAGCAGGCTGAGGAATTTCTTCCTTCTGGTTAACTGGGTGCAGTCCATCACAAAAGGAGGTTGGATCCTATTAAATCTTTCTACAACTGTTAAAAGACCCATGTGTTTCTCTTTCTTTCATGCTTTTCTTTGGCCTGCATTCTGTTATCACGTGGTCACACTGATCGATTTCCAAGTAGAAACCAATATTGCATTCTAGGTAAGCCTACACTTGGCCACAGTACATTATTATTTTTATATATTGCTCTATTTCACTTGCTAACATTTTGTTAAGGATTTTATGATTTATGAATGACTGGGATTTCCCCATAGTTTTCTTTTTATGTTTTTGCTGGATTTGGTATTATGGTAATATGAGACTCATAAAATGCACTGGGAAACATTTCCTCTGATTTCTGAAAGGGTTTATATAGGATTGGTTATAAGTACAAAACAGCTCATAGTGTTTTCTTATCTTTTTTATGAGTTTCTCTTTCAAATACATATTAAGTTTTTTCTCTTTCTTATTTTCAACTGTGTCTTAGTATAGGTGTATCTTTAAAAAACAACTTATTGAATTTTAATTAAGATTTTGTGTGTGGGGGGTGCATGCTCTTTCATGTTAGTGCAGATACCATGGGGGTCAGAAGAGGTGGACCTCTTCCAGGGAGCTGGGGTTACAGGTGGTTGTATGTTGATGCTGAGAACTGAACTTGGGTCCTCAATGGTTATGAGTATTTGTTGCTCTGAGTCACCTCTCCAACGCCAAGCTGGCCTTTTTACATATCTGACAACCTCTGCCTTTTAATCAGCTTACTCAGTTTGCATCCTATAATTCTTGGTGTGATTTGTAGTATTCTGCCTTGCAACCTTTCCTTTTTTATATCCTTTGTAGTTTTACTTGTTCTTCCTTCTTTTTGTTTATGCACATTGATGGAATATGTGTTACTTTTATATCTGCCTTATTTTACATTTCAATGCACTTCTTTGTACTACTAGTGGTTGATCTTATGATTACCATGCTTATTATTGAACCATTATTATTGAACTTATTATTAAGTCACACTTTAGGAAGTATGGTTTACAATAAGCATGGCTTAAATTGAATTTAGGTATCTCTATAGACACTAGAAGAATCATATAGAGTCTATCCTCCCCCATCCTTTGTATCTTTAAATTTTATCTGAGTTAAAAATGAATCACCACAAAGCTTTCTTTTGTTCCAAATTGTACTTGTAATGAAATTGAGGTGTTTGTGCTGGTTGGAATATTTTTCTTGTTCTATTTTGGTCAATTTGACACAAACTAGAGTGTCTTGTGAAGAAAGGACCCCAACTGTGAAACTGACTCACCAGATTGACCTGTGAAAGTCAATAGGGATATTTTCTTTATTGATAGTTGATGTAGAAGGGCTAATCCCACTGTGGGTGGTATCATGTCTAGGCAGGTGTCCCTGGATGGTATTAGAAAGTGTGCTGAGCAAAACATGGGGAACAAGTCAGTAAGCAGGAACCGAGGTAGATACTGTGAAGAAATGCTTTTTTCAAAAGCACCCTAACTATATATTTCTGCTGCTTATGAAGGGTTTTGCTTCTTTATCTGAAAAGTCCTTATCTCTCCATCATTTTCAGGACACTTCCTGGATCTATGACATTATGCATTGGCGGGATGTTCTCCAGAGCCCTGTCACTCCTTCTAGCTCCCATTGTTTTTGATGAGTTTCCTCTGGTTGCTCTTAAATTTTTCTCTTATCCTAGGTTCATTTTGAATCAGCATAATTACAATTGTCCTAGAAATAGTTCTCTTTTTGCTTTTGATGTGTTAAATATTTTAATTTTTTAGTTGATGTTTATGTTCAAAGTTTGAAAACTCTTAGCCATAATTTTCTCAAATGTTTTCTTTTGCCCCCACTCTTCCTTGACTCTACTGGTACACTCTTCCATCATCAGTTGCTCCGAGTCAGTGCTCTCAGTATTATTCCTCAACATGGCTTCACAGCATTGTGTCTCTAACTCATACTCAAAGTTGCCTTTGACCCCAGCATATTTTACTTTGTGCATTGGGTATTTGTTGAACAATTTCCAAGGAATTTATTTCTTTCTGGATCACCCAGTTTTCTAATAGCTTCTACTGAAATTTACACCTCAGATATTGTATTTTACAATGCTAAATGTCCCCACCTAGTCTTTCATTATATCTATATTTTCTTTAAAAACATTTATCTTGTTTTGAGTTTCTATTATCACTGAATGTGCTTCCATTTACTGTTTTTCTTGATTAAGAGTCATTTCCAACATTTAAAAAATTTATGGAATATTTTATTTCTGTATTATAAGGTGAAAATTAAGGTGTTATTTTTCTTCTTTTGGATGATGTTATATATTGTTTTGGAAGATCATTTATTTATTGGTGCATCAGCCTGATTCCAGCAAAGTATCACTGGGGTTTTCCTAGGGTTCACTGGGGCTTTGTTGGGGTCCCTGTAGGATTACCCCTAGGCAGAGCTGTAGTGGTGCTATTGTATGGCTTGTCCTTCATGAGTTCTAATGTGCTCTAAGCATGCATGGTGTCCAGAATGGCCATTTTGGCTTTTATTCTTAATGGCTGTCACCCAAGATGTTGCTGTCTCATTCTGTTAACATGGTCTGAACATCTTCTATATTGTGTGCAGCTTTCTCCTCTCCTGTAATCTGTCCTCTGGGTTCCATTGTTCTTTTCATCAGGCCTGAAGTTTGGCTTCTGCTTCATCCAGCAGACTTTTCTTGGATGTTGGATCAGCACATGCCTGTAATATGGATAATGGAAAGCCAGGCCAATGTGAAATTCATCCCGTGTTTCCTTCCCACAGAGAACTCAGCATTGTCTACCATCACATTTCTGAATAGAATTCTTCTAAAATAATTTGTCAGAAGTTTGTTTTTCTGTGTGTGTGTGTGTGTGTGTGTGTGTGTGTGTGTGTGTATGTGTGTGTGTAACAATAATATTAAGGAAAAAGAGTTCTTGAATTTGAAAGGAGGTGGGGGGCATAAATGAGGTTAGAGGACAAGACAGAGAGAAATGATGTGATTATATTTTAATTAAAATTATAACAATCAATAATATTTGTTCATTTTTGTATTTATATTGATTGTCCAGCGGACAGCAAAAGGCTCTGCTGCCTGTACCCTTTCCTACACAGGTATTACACAACAATGTTTTTCAAGGCGATTCACATTTATTGAAGCTGATGGAAGCATCCTGAGTGATAACTGAAATAGAGAGTTTAAGTTGGGTCATATTTTGTGGTCTTTTCAATGCCAGGAGCACAGAGATTTGGCAGACATTTAACACATTAACTTTAATGGACACAGTGGAATTTTCACACTTCTTAAAACATCCTAGTGATATTACTAGGAGGAGATGAAGAGACCTGGCACTAAGGTGGTTCATCTAAATTAGAAGACACTTGTTATGGACAACAGCAACTGCAGATGGAGTTGCTTGGAAGAACTGCTTGGGCTAGCTCACAACTTAGATTTACAAATCTAAACTCAGATCTGTTGTTCAATGCTTTCCTCTGTTTATTTGCTCCTCTTAATCCCAGAGGTGTTTTTGAGAAGTATGGTTTCACATCTTGTTGGAAATGAGAGATTAGGTGGGTTAGAGCAAACACAACTCCTCTTCAATCAATGGAAGGAAATTGAGACTCTTTCAAAGCACACTAGATTAGCCATACAGCTGAGGGCTTATTCTAGGGGGAAAAAAACCACCCTTCCCTTTCAGATTCTCTTATGCATGCTCAGAGCATTCAATCAATTACTACAGAAATAGAAAGAAAATCATCGAGGAGAGTCAGAATTTCAGTGATTTCTGTAAGTGCACATACCTGAATCCAGTGTTTCAGGTTGTCATTTGTATCTACTGGCATACGATAACAAAAGACACTTGGGACAAACACCCCACACTCTCCCAGCATCTGCACCAAGCTCCACATCTTCAGACATGGTTGTTTAACTTAGAGATACCACAGAAAACAGCAAGTTGTTGACTTTTTCCTGTGTTGCTGACTTTTCTTTCCAGGTCCCCTTGGTTTGAATTAGGTGTACATATGTGGGCATGTCTGTGTGGTGATATGAACATGTGAGGGCAGGTGATGACCTAGGCCAGAAGAAGGCACTGGAACTCCTGGAGTGAGCTAGAATGATAGGAAGTCTTGAGCAGCAGGATGTAGATGCTGGGAACTGAACTCAGGTACTCTGCAGCAGCACCAAGTCCTTTCAACTGATGAACCATTTTTCCAGTCCCCACACTCATCAAATCTAAACTAAAAACCCACCAAGAAACTCTATATTTAAATTATTTAATGGATAATAAACACTCAGCAGTTATCTTCAGAAAACTCCATCAGATATGGAAGACACATTCGCCTCAAAATCCATACAACCTTCTCTTTAATCAGCTGCATTCTGGACTCTAAAGAAAATCTCACTCATCTTCCACTCCCTCCATATCTGCTCCTCACTCTTTTAGTCCCCCCTAAGGAAGGCTAAAGAAGAATAAACATAAGATAAAACTAAACAATTTTAAAAAATGGGAAAACACTTCACTCCTCCATTTTCTATCTTGTCTTATGAGATCAGGAATTTCATTTGTACCTGGGCACATGATTAGTCTAGACTTACTTGTCCCATGAGACACAGTTATTCACCTATCTCTACCCACTGCCACACATACATACACAGTAATGCTGGAATTCCAAGCATATGTTATCATACTTGCTTTTTCCATGGGTAGTAGGAATTGAACTCAGGTTTTCTTTCTTATGTGGCAAACGCCTTGCCACTTGAGATATCTCCCAAGTCTCCTGGATGAACACTTTTTCAAAAACGATGTTTGGACCTCTTTCATGAAGAAATAATAATAGTCTTCAATAAACTGAGAATTCCTAGGAAGGACTTTGACTTCAGGGTTGGGAGAGCTATAGGATTAGGGTGATGGAAATGTGGAAACAGGAGGGACAGCCAGACAGCCACATGGTAAATTTATAGGAGCACCCTGAGATTTGGAATATCACTTAGAAGTCTAGACTGTAGCTGAGCAAGGGTTTGAAGAATAAATAATCTAGAATTCAGAAGGAATCAATATCTTTACTTGTGTAGATTTCTACAAGTACAGAGACGTGACTGACAGATACATGAGTTAAATCCAAAAATAGCTGGACATAGCCAATGCATGTAGAACTCTCAATGGAAAATCATGCTTATGCAATTGTCCCCAGACCTCCAAGGCTTATGTAAATTTATTTCCTGCATGAGTTGGTGTAATAATAGAGGTTGCAGAAGAAGTACATTAATAAAGATCTCCAGGGCTTTCCTTGGTTTAGTTCCTACCAAATAGACTTTTATTGCAGATAGGACAATTTCTTTGTGGAAATGTTCAGAAATGTATCAAAGGGTTGAGTGTGCTTTTTGAACTATTAAAAATATTTCCCTTTTGTTCAGGAAACACCAAGACCGAGAATTTGGCTTGGCTATGTGGCAATACATGTTCATAATGGTCAGATCAGAAATTTCTAAACAAGCATGGAATGTTTTGTGTCACATCTGGTCTCATGGTGCCTGCTTGTTTTCCAGGCTTCCTTTGTGACAGCCCCAAAATAATGTTTTCAGCCATATTGGAATGGTCTAGGGGATAGGAGAGGCTGATAATTTCACTTCTTTAAACACATTTAGCAATTTCAGAAATCTTCACCTCCTGCATACCATAGCACAACTTGTTTGGTTTTCTCACAAAAGACACTGAAAATGCCTCTTACGCATTATTTCCTATAGAGATATGATGAAATGGAAATGAACCTCTGCCTGAGAAGCACACGGAATTATGGGAATTATGCCCAAGCCAGGGAGCTTTCAGAAAGACTTACAAATGCCCACCACAAAAACAGAAAAGAAGAAAAAAAAATGAGCACAGTTTTCCATAGAAGGGTGGTCTTTAAACATTTCTCAGGGAGATCTGGAGCAAAAAAAAAAAAAAAAAAAAAAAAAAGTTATTTCATAACCCAGGTCTGTATGTACAAGTCTAAGTGTAATGTATGTGTAATGCAACCATTATACACAAAGCAAACCTATAGCAATCTGTGCAGAGAGAATGTTTAACCTTGTTACCTGGAAAATATATTTTTCTATGTTATACTATTGTCTTGTGAAAAAGAATAGTAGTTGGGGTTTAATATAACAATTGTTACTCTATAGGTTAAGAAGGTCACTAAATGGCCCCTAGAGTCATAGGAACACCTTTGTTTTAGTACACTTGGGAACTTGGAGACAGGCTATACTCATTCAGCTTAGCCATTAACCTCATTCAGAGGAGACAAGGACACAAGGCTATGGTTGGTTTTCATTTCCATACAAATCTTGCTGCCAGGTCCCTTATAACCATCACCATCTTGAAACTTCAGCTATCTCTACTCCACAGACCTTACAGAACACATTAAACACTGTCTCCATGGAGATGTGGTGCCAAATGGTGCCTACCTGTTAACATTGCCACCTCTTAGTCAGCTGGTTCCAATGCTTGAATAGTTGGGGAGGCTAAAGAAGATAGGAATGGAATATCAATGACTCCCAAGTCTCTAGCAGGGATGTTCTAGCTGCAGCCATCTGTTTGGAAACTGCCTGGTGGATTTGTTCAAGTCTATCTTTTTCTAACCAGAGTGTGAATTCCTCTGAGGTGTCCTGTTGTGTTGAGAGGCAAGGAGGTAATATCCTGTTGAACCAACCTGAAGCAGAGTCAGGAAATTAATGAAATTTCATATGAAGACTCTAATCTGAATTGGACTTTAAAAATTAATTATTTCCAAGAGCTATCACTTGATTAGCAACATGATAACAGACAGAAATTCTCTGGGGTCTCTTAGAGAATGTTTAAAAACACTATAAAACTTTGTAGTATACAGTGGGTGCAGACAGCTCAAATATTAAACAGTTGATGAACAGATAAACACAAACACATATACAAAATGTAACGTCTGCATAGAGGGTTATTGTTGATCTACCATAACAAATGATTGTCACATGAAGGGCTAACACTGATAAACTTGGAGAATGGTTTATAAAACCAGAGTCACTCCACTGGAGAAAACGGATTCCTCTTTTTCCAGGAGATTGTATTATCTGGGAGTGGGGATACTCTTAGAGGAGTTTAGGGAGGGGATATAATATGATCAGAATATATTGCATGAAAAAAAAACAATAGATAAAATAGCATACAGTTGAAAAAAAAAAACATGGGCTATATAAAAAAGAGTAGACTGAGGGCTACATAATAAAGAGTAGACTATGAACTACATAATGAAGAGTAGCCTATGGGCTATATAATAAAGAGTTCACCCATTGTGAATTGTCAAGATCAGAGAGATATAGAGACACAGAAAGTGCATGAGTGACTGCCAGGGATAGCAGAAGGATGATATTGGGGCTCACTGTTACTAAGGATGAACTTTTCAGTGGGAACAGTGGGGGCATTTTAGAATCCCAGAGTGGCAATGGTTGCATAGCACAGCCACCACACAAAATCTACTCAAGTCCAGACTTTGTAATGGTGAACCCTGTACTAGAACTCACTGAGGGACACACTTTGCAATGATCACTTGTGAACTTCCATTTATTTACTTTATGCATCTCACGGGAAATACTAACAAGAACATTTAATAATGTACACTCCGTTTTATCATACTCCACACCAGTCATGGTAGCTATTATGTGACAACGACATCTCTAATAATCTTCACATAATTTATTGCTTTGCTGTTGGATTTATAAGAGCTGTGTTTTTGCTGTTCTTTGATTTCTCAAGCTCTGACTGCCCCATGCTAGGTGCTTATATATTCTCAAGCAATCTTGAATAAAGAAATTTTTGCTGTTGACAGCAACTGACTTACTGTAGGCAGCATAAATTAGTATTTTCACCACACAGCATTCATTGAATGTGTTGTTCTTTTATGACACTGGGGTGCTCAAGAATGAAGAGGGCATCACATGTTGATCTCTGCTGGAAAGATGCAGCACAAAGCACTAAGAAGCAGGCATTTAGGAGAGCAGCACTTAGAAGCTCAAGCAGGCAGATCTTTGGAAGTTTATGGAGGAAGATTAGGGAAAAGCGAGGTAATACAGGAAGCAGGAAAGGAGAACTAACTCACGCTCTGTGGAGCGCCAGCGCCTTTCTTCTCACCCTTATTTTTCCTCATCCTCTAGGGTCTGGGAATATTTGTCATGTATCAGAGGAAGGACAACCAAGCCACTGTGATTTAAGGGGGTTCAATGAAAATCTAAAATCAAAGTAAAGCTGAACCCCTATAATACATAAGCAATAAGGGCCTACCTTAACACAGAGCACACTGTACCTTATAAATATGGAGAAACTAGAACTAGAAACGTGAAAATTCTACAGTGTAGAAGATACTGAGTTTGCTACAAGCATGTTTAATATGGTTAGGGTGACAGAGGAATGTATTTGTTTGGTTATGGCTGGTACTCAGCATTCAGCCCAGCAACTCACACATGCTTGACATGAGTGAGTCCCACTACTGAGTCCCAGGAACTATAACTATTAACGTTATTAATTATAATTACTGTAAACATTTAAAATGTGTTTTAATAAAAACTTAAATTTTGTAGTGTTTTGTGTACAAGGTAAAGCAAGACACATTGGGAAGTCCCAGGAGAAATGGCAAAACCTCAACTGTCTGGGAATTTCTGAAAAATCGTCTCTCTACAGGGGTTGAGACTGCATGAAGGGCTATGTTTAATCTCCACCTTGGATCTATTTCAGCATATGTATAATTCTTATTCATGATGGTAATAGTGGCTTGGGCCAGATTTTTTCCCTGCACTGTTTACCACCCTTTAGGTTTCTCTGCACAGGCAAAGCTGCACACAAAGATGATATTTGCCCACTCCCAAGTCTGTAGGACCATGGGTCTCACTGTCTGTCCCCCACCAGGTAGGAACATTGCCAAACAGTGGTGAATCAGATTGATTCTAAATTACTACTTATCAAAAGTTACATTTTTCTAAAGCTTTATTTTTTCCATTCCTTATTTTCATATTATGAATAGCATTAATCCAACTAAATATTTCTAGGCTCAGTAGTATGGGGAGTGATCCCAAAAGGCCTACAAAGAAAGAAAAATGGCAGTTTTACTTCTCAGCTCTTTTTCTTCTAATACCTGGCTTTTGATGTCTTCAGAGTCCTTTAGAACACTTCCCTACTTTTCACACACTGGCTCATTTTCATCCTTTTCCTCAGACGTCTGGAGGCTCAGACGTCTGCCTGCTTCCACTGGCTTGGTATAGTTGTACTTCTGGCTCCTCCTCATCCACACAGAGCCCTCTGTCTGCTCTGCAGATAGCAGATAGAGCAGCTGGGAGCAGGCTGTGGCCCGGCCGAGACCAGTGTCTCCAATGCTCAGCAGTACCACGGCAAAGCAGTTGGGTATTTTTATGTGATTTAATTGTCTTGAATACAATTTCAGAGGAGATGTAGATTCTTCCATTTCACAAGTCTAAGAGATTCTATTGTTATAAATGAACAAGAACATGTAGCCTGTAGTGACAAAATCCTGAAGAAAAAAACAAAATTGTGATTGTTAGACATCTTTTGTTTTATTTTGTGATTTATGTACACCAGGTCAAATTCACTGCAAAAATACTACTCCATGCCAGGATTCCTCATGATTCCTTCAAGGCAATCACTGACAAACATTGGGAGGGTGTTTTGCCCTCCCCAAGTGCAAACATGAACTCAATCAGACTTCCATGATTAATGTCAGTCAGCTTGTTTCTAGTTTCCCCAGTAAGAATATTTACTCTTCTCTAAGTTACAATTTGATGGCATGGGGCTTGAAGGACATGCCTGTATCCTAGTGCCTCAGGAGACAAAGACAAGATTATTCGTGCATGGTCATCTTGAGATAAATGAAGAGACCATCATCTGTCCTAAGAGATCAGGGGACCAGATGGTATTTCTAGGAGAAGTTTGCCCAAGCTGTTTGAGATTTGCATTAACATGTTCTACAGAAACAAAATCAAGTCTCAATCCTTTTAGCTGTGGGCATAAACCTGATGGTAGAAAGCAGGATCATGTATGTTGCCTCTGGTCTGGTAAATGCTCATTTGTATTTGTAGAAACCCCATCGAAGCTCTTCAAGAAAGTTAAACATGCATAGTGTGGTGGCAGAAGTGCAGATAATAAATCATTAGCACTTCTGCCGATCCCTGATAATCTTTTCAGTCATGGCTCTCATGGCTGCTATATATGATCAGGAGCTGGGTAAGTGACCCACAGAACACTCACCTAGATCACCTGCAGAATTCAAATGTAGGCCCACAATTCATTTGACATTCCTCTGACTGTGAAATGCAGGGTTAGGTTTTGGATAATATCTGAAAGCATTACGCATACTGTCTAAATCCATCCACTCTACCAGAGATACATGATCAGAGAGGACTTATCTCAGCCATCTGAGTCACCCTGTCTGAATGTGTTTCCTCCAATGAATTTCCATCCTCCCCACAAGGTGGGAACTTGGGGGACATTCTTAGAGCATGAGACTCGATTAGTGTCCTTACAAACAAGGCCTCTAGAAGCTTGCTTCTCCACACTGTCAAAGACTTACTAGAGGCTACCATCTGCAAACTTGAGATCAAGCTTTCACTGGACAATCAATCTGCAAGTGCCTTGCCCTTGGACTCCCCAGTTCTCTGTTGTGGTTTAACTACCCACTGTATGGTATTTAACTGTCAGAATAAGCGACACCCTGAATTTACATTCTAGGATATTTTGCCTGTGGTGGCTGACATTTTTGTATTTATCTCAGACTGTCTGACATATTTGTTTTGCCGGGCTCATCAGAGCAATTAGGTGGAGTTGCAATAGTCCACATGAAAGACAGGAGGCCTGGTCTGGCCTGGTGGAGAGGTTGGACTGTCAACACTTCAAGAGGCCAAATTTGTAGTGTTTGTAATGACTGGAGGGAAGAGAAACTGGATTTTTTTAAGTAGCTTAGTGGATTTTAATGCTAACTCAGAATAGAATTCTGTAGAATACAAAGAGATTTAGGGGGTTACAACAGAGTTTGTTTTTGAATGTGCATTCAACTAATTATCTTTGAAAGGTCAACGTTTGCTCAGTGGGCCAACATCTTTCCAGAGTTTTTGAATATGACCCAGAGTAAGAACTATCTCTAACATAATTGTACATCCCCATACAAATTTAGAAGATTTCATGAATGATTTCATACTAACAGTTCTCCAGACTTTGCTGGAGAATGCCCTCATATTAGGCACCCAATAGTATAAAGAGCTTCTATAATTCCTTTTGATATGGATACTATACTTTCATGGTAGAAAGTCATTCAAGACCTCATTCAAATGACTCAGATGCTCTCCCTTTCAGCTTCAGGATGTACAGAGTAAGAGAATGTTTCTGTTTCAGGTTCATTATCAGTCCAATTATCAACTTTGTCTAGATATATGATTGCCTCACATCTGGGTTTCTGCCAATGACCAGTAATTATCTACAATCTCCTTGGCACTTATGTAAAATATATCATAGGGTTTATGAATTAAAGCCTGGAGCTGTAGAAAACATAGGTAAAGGAGGTATTGTGAAAGCTCTCTCTGGGTGGAAAGAGCTGGCTTATGACCCAGTTTCTCGGAGAGTTGGACAGAGTATACATGCTAAACCTTCTCCCTCTAGGCTTTAGTTAACAATGGAAATCCCTTTGGAGTTTAAGGAGTGCTAGCTATACTTATTCTAAACTGAGTGTTCTGAAACACACACTTCACATTCCTTAATATAGCATGAAAGCATTAAGAGTCCTGAGTGATGGTTGCTATTGAATACAAACTCTCACCATTCCATAATTTTTTTCTTTTCTAAACATATTCACACTCACTTTTACACACACACACACACACACACACACACACACACACACACACAAATACATGCCACACACAACTAGCTTGCCATGTCACACAAAGTGCCTCATGACTCACCTTCCCAGCTTTTCCTGGGATTCCTATTGGTCCTTCACAGGACTGGGAAGCTGGTGTCCCAGGGCCAAGAATGTTGCCAGCTCCTGGTTGGGCTCAGGAGGACACCAGCTGTTCTAAAATCACATTGGAGGGTGAAAGAAAGATCAAACCAGAGCTGAGGATGGCCATGGGATTCAGAAGCTTGCTCAGAGTGAACGTGGAATCCAACCAACAAGCAGGCTATTCAGAGGTCAGCGGTGGAGTCCAGAAGGAGGATGGAATCTCACTCTCCCCAGGTTCTTTCTGTGGAGTTTTCCTGGACCCTTGCCAACATGAATATAGGTAGTAGACAATGACTGCTCTGAAATATTCAGGTTAGAAAGTGTGTTACCTGTTGATTTATGAGACTCATTTGACTATGAAGCTCTGAGTCTGAAAGCAATCAATAGATTCATCTACACAAGAGGTCAATGGGTTCTCCAATGCCTGCTGCTTGAGCCAGTAGCTCCACCACAGTCATTCTATGGGTGAAAATGCATGACTACCCCCCACCCCACTGCTTCCCAACAGCCACAGGGGATGACTTTGTCATGCTGAGCAGTTGTCACAAAGGACAAAGGAATTTGTCTCATTCCTGTGAGACTTTAGATATGAAATGCCAGCCTGTTTGGCTCAGGGGAAGGTGCTGTAAGTTAAGGTCACTGCAGCCAAGTCTCCCCAGAGCCCTTCACTCACTTTGACAGCAACCTTTCTGGTGATGTGGCTGCATTCATTCAGTTGGCAGTTATCGGGAGTTATCTGCATTGTTGGCATTCCTTCTGGCTTGAGGCCTCTGTTCATTTAGTGTGTATCTGATGGGGCCAGGTGCTAGTGAAGAGGAATGTCCATGCTGCCTTTGGCAAATGAGAACTAAAGGTGCAGGTTTCATTTCTGGGGGAAAGTTTGTGCCTACTGGTATGGGGGTCTTGCTAAGCCCTGTGAGGAACAGGAGAGAAAGCGACTCCTGGAACCTACACTGGCAGTGAACACATGAGAATCATTCTCTTTGCACTTCCTTTATTTAGCTAAAAGTCAAGAGGTGAGTGACAAGTAAGACAAAGAGCAGGATTGGGAAGGATACATTCAAGCCATCATCTTTCATGTTAGTGAAATATCCTCTGCCTATAATGTCTTTACTATGATCAGTTGAGCAATGTATTGTCATTTCACTAGCTTAGGCAAAATGCCAACTGGGCCATCTTCCAAGCACTGCAGAATACAGTTCTTAAGTCCAGAACCTTAAACAGACAAGAGAATCTCTTCTTTAAAAAAATGAATGAAAATCAGCAAAACATAGTGGAAAATCCCCCAATCTATCAGGATCATTGTCCTAACAGAAGGGGCTTTCTTCAGATGCTAAACCACATCAACATGCTGACTTACAGGAGCTTTTTTGTTTGGGATTTAGATGAGCTCACAGAGGAATAAGTATTATGAAAAAGAAATCCAGAGGGTCAATAAGCTTCCCAAGACCAGAATTTCCTAAGCATCCTCCAAGATGTCTGTTTCATGATTTAGGTGTACTTATACCCCAATAACCTGGCAGCTGAGGCATTTAGCACTCTACCTTTAAAGAGAGTATGTAATTACAGAAAGGCTAGAGTTTCTTTGCCTTAAATATGTTCACCACTTGGAAACATACTTGAAATGTGCTAACTATAATAACTGAATTTCCATTTTAAGGACGTCTGATCTATGCAACCAAAAATTATGGTGTTCTTTAGTGTCTTTAAAAAGTGAAACAGAATAGGGCTAAGATAGCACCTTTTCCTGTCCCTTTAGAGTAGATGGATGAGAAGTCAAGTGCTACCAAGGAGAGCAAATGCAAGGAAAAATGATGGATCTGGTCGTTATCTAGCATCTGATCATCTTTCTTGAGGTTACTGAGCACAAGGATTCATTGGCTGGCTTGTCGTAAATGTCTCTTGGACAAGAGAAAAGTCTCACCCCAAGACAGAGGGAAGGGAGAATTCCTCAGCCATTGCTCAGGACTTCTGGTGTGTTCTGGCAGTATCAGAGTGCCCCAGCTACGGAGACAAGGTCCAGAGTGTACTGAAATCTTTGCCATGTTTCTGCACGTGCTTCGTTCTCTCTGAGTTTGCACATTTCATTATGGCTCCACTACTCTCCTGGCGTTGCCTTTCTGCCTTCCGGGTCCCATTCCCTCAACAGCTTTTCTCTTTCTCAAAGCCTTCACACGAACACAAGAGTTCATAGGAAGACAAGAAATATACCAACCTTAGCCCGTGCTCTTAGTGATGTACATCCTCCTAGCTCAGGCCTACCTTATCCAGACACACATTTCTTTACTTCCCTAGATTAAATTAAAATAAGGCAATACTTTCACCTGTAGAAGACCAGTTCTGTGTCTCTATTCTGAGTTCTAGCCTCTCTCAGTGGCCCTACCATCCCCTAATAAAGCCTACTGCTTTTTGTGGCAACGAGGCAAGTTGTATATTAATGTCAAAATGCTTTGCCATATTCATGTTTGTTTTTCTGTCCTTTTCAGTAGGTGTCATGCTCCATAAAACATGTGCCAATTAATGTGGTGTAAATATTTTTGCCATCGATGATTCCAAGCTAGTATAGTTCACAAAAACAATACCTTAAAAATTGGCTCTTGTAACTGGCACTGATTAGTTCCAGTATACCATTGAAAAATGGGAAGTATATTAATGCTATATTGTTTTTATAAAAATGAAAATCTGATGTTCTTTAGCATGAATTAAAGAAAAGCTATAAATCCAGTAAACACTCTTTTCATATGTATGAATAGGAATGTAGAAAAGGCTAATGAAACCCATTGCTGGAATTAAGCACAGCTAGTGTGACTCCTCCAAAAAAATGAGACTTGAAAACCTGTGTCTAGTTTCTGTGACTAATCAATAGTAAGTCAGGAGAAGGTTTGACTAGGAACTGAGAAATAAAGGACTCTTCAGACAAAGGGCTAATTAACATGTTTTTGATAGTGGGGACATCTCTACCTCTCTATACTGATCTCTGTGCACTAAGTTCTGGTTTCGAGAAAGTCTAATTTATGTAAACAAAAGCATTATACCTTTAATGCCCTTTAAAATTAAAACAGAAGAGATCTAAGACAGTATTCTTTTCTCATTGTGTCCTCAGCATCCCTGGGAGGCACTCTAGTGTGGTAGTAATTTTTTATCAGGTGACTAGTCAGCTGAACAGGTCAACTGCCCCAATGTCTGCATCACTCAAAGCAGCTGCATCACAACACTGAGGGATAACAGTTGCTGATTAAAAGTCATGGAATAAGAAGTTTCTTCTTTAAGGGATCCTTCAAAAGCACCAGAGGGAAGGACACACGGGCTCTAATTTTCATTATCCCTTGTTTCACTAAAACTGGCTTTAGCAGTTCCTACCACCATGGAACTTACAGGCATGCCTTCCATTTTCACTCTGTTATACATGCTTAACATTTTATTAGGAGACTGAAGGGATGCAGGTCAACCCAAAAACAAGAATTTTTCGAATCCTTGTATGAACTTTACGTTTTTTCTCTCTATCCTAGTTTATGCACAGAACACTGGAAAATTATTCAATTCTGGGAATCATACATAGTTAACAAGAAGCAGAGAGATAAAGTGCTCAGAGAGATGATTAATATAAAGTAGGGAAAAACAATGGGTTAGTTACTATATTAAAAAATAAATCAATGAGCAACCACTTCCATTCCCCTTGCTCTGGAGTGGACATAATGTAAGCACAAATGAATTCAATGGAAGAAAGTCCCATGACCTTTGCTCTTTGGAACAAATCATAGCCATGACTAAAGAGATTGCCAGGAAATTCCTGTATATACTAATCTACAAAGGAATAACTATTTATAAAAAAGGGCAACTATGTATTTTCTTAATGAACACAACTCTTTTGTATAAACACATTTTCTATTAATATATTAAAATGGTGTCCATATTACCATGTCAATAGATAGTGGAGACTATCCCTCATATATCTTCCAGGACCCTTGCTAAAGATATTAGGTGAACAATGGTGAACCAATCAGGATTGGACCTTTTCCACATGCAGTTTGCACTCTTAAATGAGCAAGTAAATAAAGAAATAATCAAGTAAATAGTTAAATATAAATTATGCTAAAGGAAGCTAAAGTTACTAGGAGGAAGAATTTCTAATTATGTTGAGTGAAAAGCTCTCTGTAGGTTTCAAGGACAAGGAGGAGTCAGTTAGCAATAGCATGTATCTATTTGCAGGGCAAGAAAAGGATAGTGTGCATTTAGGCACTAACAACTGTACATAGACCAGCAGAAATGAAGAATTGAAATTAGTTCAATAGAGGCGTGAATAATACGGAAGGGGAAGTTATGTACAGTATCTCTTGTGATGCTTATCTTGGCACAACAGGCACATTTATACAGAAACTTGGCTCATTTTTATAGAAAACAAAATTCCTGTAAAAAGGAATTGTTAGGCATTTCATTTCTGCCATGAACTATGATCTCATCACTAAAAACCCAGTCTAACATCTTTGCTGGGGATGTGAACTGTCACAGCAAGAGCACACAGTCTCTTGGAATAGACGTGGGTCAAGATAGCAATGGTGAGCTTTTGAAATGCAAATAAAATGCAGATTACAAATTATGTTCACATAGTCAATGAGCAGGTTCTGTTTAGTGGAGATGAGTCTGGTGAGATGGAATGACTTTAAAAAAAATGATCATTGCTAGGAGATGTTGGAATATTCAGTCAAGAAATTCAAAGACCTCAACACTTTCTCTTCCATGGCATTCTCTGTGTCCCATAGAGTAAATCCAAAGTAAATGAGTTATTAGGATGGAAAGACTGGGCTTGGCCAGAACTATTGTTTTTTCATCGTGTAAACTTTAAATCAGGAAGGATGTGTCCAGCCTATTGATAGTTCTGCAGGAGTGCTTCAACTCATTGTATTTCAGTTGTACTGGAGTTGAAAAATGAGAAGATAAGGAAATCAGAAAGGCAGGGTGTGTCAGCATGACTCAACTTCATGGGAAATTTATGTCATGGTACAGGAAAATAATTGAGCCAAAGCCTAAACTAATTTTGGCTCTTTGAGCTTAGAGATACTCCTGGCAAGATTATACAACAAGCAAGAAAATTCATTAAGAATCATTGGCTGCTTGGGCACAATTTTACCAACCTGCAGACTCATTTGAATGAGCTGACACAAGGTAAATTAGAAACATATGGATTAAATAGCTCTAAATCACCCAGTGTAACTGAGGGTTTGACAAACTAAAAGCCCAATGAAAAATATTTGGAAATGTTTTCATAGTTTAAGAGCTGTGGGGTTGGCCTATATCTAAGCATGAAGCCACAATTCTGTGTATATTGTATATTAGGATATTTATCAAGTATTTATATGTAAGAGAATGAGTTCTGCCCTAATATTCATTATATAAAATCACTTGAATGTCAAATTAAATATACAGGTGTAAAATAAAATGATAGGAGGGATTTTTAAAAAGAAATTCCTCCCTAATCTAGAATATTCCAAGATTTACTGAGGCACAGTATTGGAGTATCATAGGTATGATAGCAGGGTTCTCTGCAGCAGAACTGGAGTTCAGTTAGTTTAACTGGAAAAGAAAGTTGTTAGAAGAAATTAGGAACCTCACTAGCTTCCTGGGAGACCCAGATAACCACAGTGGAAGCTATGCCTTAGGCATTGCACCAAAGCCACACTACCTCAGGAAAATGTATGTGCTGCAGACATAGACCCATCAACAGTAAAGAAACTGTTGTGATTGGATATAGCACAGCTTCTTCATTCTTGGAGTCAACAAGCAAGTAGCTCATCTGCCTTACTCACTGAAAGGTGATGTTTGCAGGTCCTCTCAACTGCAAATCTAAGCCTCTCATTGGTAGCTCTAATCACCAATACCAAAGTTACATGCCTGAGCCCTATCCCTACAGTGTTTTTCTTGGAGAGAGAGTTCTGACTTCTTTCTTGAAGAATATGGATATGAAGGTATCAGTATCTCAACTCACAACAAAGGTGCTCCTCACGAACCTCATGGTGACATCATGAAGAAAGTTCTTTGGTATTTAGATGTCATAATATCTCTGAATTACCAATCACTTTTCTCTACCTTATTTTGCTTGTCAAATAAATGATGTATTTATTTGACCTAATTTTTCCTTATAGCAATTTTATGCATGTAGTATTAGAGACTCTCACTTAGCAACCCAATAAGTTTTCTTCTTGGAACTCAAACGAGGAGGCAGAGACCAAGGACCTTGGACAGGGGTGGTGGGTAGTTAAGTATGTATAAGGCACCATGCATTTCAACCACAGAGTGAGTCTACAGATCCTCTTCTTCTTTTATTACTATTTTTGCACTTTAATGGTTTCTATAATAAGTCATATGGTGTCAGTTTGACCATTTTCTAATAATGGTAAGTTTAGTGAAGCCAATGGACTTCAGATTTCTTTTTTGAGAAGTTATCTCCCCTCTGCATAATGGTTAGTGACATTCTAAATCATGTGAATATCTCACTTTCTAAAGAAGTGGCTAATGACTAGAACTTTCATTGAGCAACAATGAAAGCCATTGCAATGAAAATGCATTCATTCATTTGTTTGTTTGTATATTGTTCTTATTATTAGTATTAGCGTCAATGATATTCAATATGTTATATCACTGATAGTTTACGGAGACCTTAGTATGTTTCCTTCCTTTAATGATGTGGAAGTTTGCATCAGACAGTTAAGTTCCTCATAAATCAGATTTATGCATTCATTTAAGACTCGTGTTTACATTTTGTGAGCCATAAAGGCATGGCTCTCTATGCTCATCAAGGGTTCACTGTGGGCTTCATGCTCCGAATAAAAGGAATCTGAATATCTTCCAACTTTGCCCAGCTCTAGGAGTTGTTCAGGACATTGTTCCTCATTGGTGTTTTCTTCCAGGATTTTCTTTTGCAGAGACTCTTTACACATGCTCAGTTATGGAGACCTTTATCTACATTTCTCTGAACACATCCTTCAACACTCGGCCCTGAAAATTCCGGATGCCTCAGATAGCCACAAATCCAATATTCATTTTTTCATCTAAGCAAGATTGCTTCTGCTTCCCTAGCTGGCAGCAGTAGTTTTACATTTCAAAAAGCTACGAGAAAGGATTTTGAATCATCATTAAAGGGTGGAATTTGAATAGAATTGGCTAATTTGATTTAAATGTTTCACAATGCCCATACACTTATCAAGTCATCACATGGTATTTCTCACATATACACAATTTTGTTATGATGTAAAATTAAAAATAAATTTAAATTTAAGGTGTATTTAAACCTGACTCTAAAAGACAACAAAACCAGAACCAAAATTTCTCTCAATCTGAAAAGCTCTATTAAGGAACCAATGACTACAGAAAGCTGGCAGCTCACTCATACCCTTGCTTTATTGCTCATGTCACTTATTTCAAGGCTGTGATGCTTAACATGCTACAAGATGGATGCACTGCTGATCATTTTGCTTTAGACAGAGAAATCCTTAGGGTCAGGGTTAGAAAGCATAGTATGATTTCTACAGTGCTTTAAGAACCCATAATAAATTAATTTTTAGTTTCTAATCCTCTAGAGCAGTGTTTCTCAATTTGTGGGTCACTAATTCCCTGGGGGTCATATATCTGATAACATAACATTATGACAGTAGCAAAATTAAAGTTATGAAGTAGCAATGAAATGATTTTATGGCTGGGGTCAGCACAACATGAGGAACTATATTCAAGGGTCACAGCTATTAGGAAGGTTTGGAACCACAGCTCTAGAGTGTGAGGTCTATTTGTAATTGCAAAATAAACCAAAGTTACCTTTTATTTTATTTCTTTTTGCTTCTTTCAGTATCTGAATCAGTGAATATATATGGAATAAGAATATTCTGCAATCTGTTGTCCAACTACGTGGTTGGTAGATGACACTTAAGCTCTAAGGAGACAGAAACATTCTGACACTACCTGCCTTCTGAGTACTGATTGTGATGAGTCTGTCTCAGGAAAGCAACTAAGTACTTCCTTCCTTGCTTGGCATTTTTCATCACCTTTCACCATGAACATAATCACCAATATTTATTTGAGTTTTCATATTTATGCTCATCAACATATGGGATAGAATTTACACTTCATTTATTTATGTTTAGTGTTTCTACTCTATTCCTAGCACATAAACATTTTTAGAATGAAAAATTTGGGGAAATAAAGCTGATGAAAGGAAAATGGCAACAAGGAAGAAGACGAGATGAGATTTGAGAACAGGGCTAACCAACCTTGAAGTTAGTAGGAAGTTACATTTGATGAGGAGAAGATTTGGGTAAAAGCTAAACTCATTGGTGAAGAATGGAGAGATGGAGAGCTCCTCCTTCATTCTAACTGGACAATTCAGCCAATTCACGCTTTGAGTTTGCAAGAACATCTTGCAGTAGTCAGAACACAAAATTTCCAAATTACAGAAAATGTCTTAAGGACTGAATGGATTTGAAATTAAAAATTAAAGCAAGGGGCTGGACAGATAGATGTCTTGCAGAAAACTCGTTAGGTTCCCAGAATGCATGTCAGGCAGCGCAGGATCTGATAACTTCTCTAGGCCCCTGGTATTATATGTATGGATGTGTGCATACTAACACAAAGACACACGTCATTTAAAAACAAAAGTTGAAAAAAATGCCCCAAGAAAACATAAGTGCTTGCTGCATGATTTGTTTGGTTTCTGGTCAATCAAAATAATTGTCTTTTATATATAAAGTGAAATTTTAGTTGCCATGAGTCCTATAAAAACAATGTCTTTAATGACTGGTTCCTGCCCATGTTTTTGCTTGCCTTATGATTTGAAAATGAATGTTGTTTTTTCTTCTCCTTTTCACATTTAGCATGGAATCTCCTTTCCATTCCTTGGCTTGGTTTGTAGCACCAAAGGGCTTATTACTACAATGGTGGAAAGACATAAGCAAAAGGAGCTTATGAGACAAGCTGTGCCCAGGCACAACCTCATTTGACCAACCTGACCACAGTGAATTGCTGGGTGGCACCAGCAAGCTCATTGGCACCTTTGCACATGGCAATAGAATCTAGTAATTTGGGTGGTTGAAAGTGGGCACAGAATTGCCATCAAGGCATGTGTATGTCTGTGGTTTTTTGTGTGTAAGGAGTTGAGGTATAGGAGGTAGGAAATGAGAAAAGAACAAGGAAAAAGAGCAGAGATTCAAGCAACCCTAGCCTGAACTGACATCATGTTTTATTTATGACTGTGGAGGTCTTCCTGTTTTCATGGATCACAATATTGTAAGTAACTTTATTGCAGATGCCCACTGGGCTGGATTGCTGAATCCAGCTTTGTTACTGAATAGCTTTGTTAACCCTATTTCTTTGTCAAAAGACTTGTAGCAGAAATAGCAGGATTCAAATTTTACAGTATATTCACCCTTCAAACAACAAAAGTGTCAGAATAATGAGTAAAGGAAGAAAGGATCCTGGGGTCCCTGGAAAAGAGGTGTGAGAGGATGAGGCAATGCATCTTTTCACCCCGTGAATTTGGTTCAGATACATACCCAGGTGGCAATCAGTCTTATCATCCAAGAAAATTTCCTGAGTGCTTGTAGCTAGATAGATCAAGAGGTTGACCAATTTCATTCATTATATTGAATACTTTCTTGGTAAAGATGTGGGCTGATGGTGTGTCCAACTTCATCTCAATCCTCTCCTAGCTGTAGAATCAGATTATGTAATGAGCCTCATAGACAACTATGATCGTTGGACAACTAGACCTTTCCTTACCTCTCCCATTTCATTTTCTACATTCAAAAGCTTAAGTTTAGTGTCCAGTACATGAAAAATAATAGAGTATCATACAAGAGTCTTAGTGACATGTTTATGTGAGATTGGGAATATCATGTTTATTTAAGAATGATTATTTACAAAGCATAGTGACTCTAGCTTTTGTTGACAAAATACTCATAATTGCCAAACTCTTTTGGGATTTAGACACAGAAACCCAGGAACCAAGCAGGTGGAATGTCAGCCATTCTATCTGTCTACTCTGCCTCTCCCAAGAAGGGACTCGGATATCTCCTCTTTGTAAGGAATATATTGACATGGTACACGATGCTTCAACCCCATGGTCATCCTTTAATCTGTTTCATATCCCTATGGTAAGGCAAAGAGAGGGCACCATTCCTTTCCTCTATGACCTTAGCTATGGAAGCATCAGATAGCTTCTTGGCATTCTTCTTCCTTCTGTGTCCATTGCATTCCAGGACAGTGACTCCATTGTGTCTGCAATAACACTCAGCTCTTCTCTCAATTACTTCTCTTGTATTGGAAAAAAAAAAGAAAGAAAAAGTAAAAGCTTAACATAATCTGGGTTTAGTCTACAAAAATATTTTAGGACTGCAGATAAATTACTCAAATGTGTTGGGAGACATTCCACTTTCTAGCTAAATGGTAAGGAGAGTGCCATGTGGCTGTGAAATGTGCATGGCCATGCAGTAAGAAAATATTCTCAAAAGTCAGAGCCACAGAAGAGAAGACTGTGAGAGTTACTGGCTTTGTGCAGGAATGTGAATGAAGTCTTGAGTGAATGTGTATTGTTGATATGGACATGGCTATGCCAAGGACCCCAATGCCTCAGTCCCATGGGATCAGCATAGCCTACCCCAGGCTAAGCTCAAGATAATGTAGATAATGTGTGCAGAACACGTCCAAGTAGCTTTCTTCCCCCAACTACTTACAGCCTGAAGACTGCTCCCCTACAGAGACCACTTCTAAGTTATCTAAACATATCTACTTGCTTCAGCAGTATACCATAAACCCCATAAACCCTGACTTCTTGTTCATCTATATGTAATAACTATACCTCCTTGTTAATCTGTATATATAAACATATGAGCTTTCAGGGTGCTATGACCTCTCCATCAGAGAGTGTAGACCACTGAATCTCAGCTTCTCTATGCACGTTTGACTTTTCTTCATGTCTCACTATCCCAGTTAGGAACGAGCTGTGCAGGATGTGTCAGCTTTGTGTGATATCTACTGTGCTATGGTATCAAGTAGGACTTCCAGACAAAGGATATCCTTCATTCATTATTCTGCAAGCCTTGGTCCTGAGATATGGTGGAATAGTCTACTTTGACAAAGCCATCCATATTTGTAAATGGTGAATGGTTATCACTTTTTTTCTCTTTTCATACTGCTCTTCTGCTTCTTGTCACAACCATTCCTCTTGTGACTGGCTCTATTGCCCCATGGGTTACTGGGAAAATCATGAGCCAATGACAATGACACTATTACCAAATAACCAAATAAACTGTTTGTTGTGTACCTCTCATGTGATGGATGATTATTTTCACATCAATCCCCATACAACCCCAGGATAAGAATTGAGTTTTATTTCCCCATAAAGAAATCAATGGTAAAGAAGGTTAAAAACCACAAATAAGGAGCTGAAGAGATTGCTTGGTTAAGAGTACTGCTCTTGAAAAGGACCAGAATTCAGTTCTCAGCACCAACACCTATATCAGGCAGAACACAACTGCCTGTAATTCTAGATCCGGGAGATTCAGCTCCACAAGATCCAATGCGCTCTTCTGATCTTCATGGGCACTCATACACACATTCACAAAGTAACATGCAAACACAAACACACACATATAAAGATTAAAAAGCAAGCAATTTTGGGTATCTCTGAAGTACATATCTTTACTAAGCTATTAGTACAGTTGGCGTTGGTTATATTTATGAAATATAGTTGCAAATTCAATCCTGCAATCATGAGCACTCCTTGATGTCCTAAGAAATTTCTTCCAGGGTGTTTAGCAAAGGGGGCCTGACAGTTTAAGTGTACAATGCCTCATATGACAGATACTGAAATGTTTTTTAATAGTCTATGGATTTCTTTTCTTACCTCACCTTAATCTCAGATTCTCAGTGAAGACTGGTTTCACAACAATCATTGTCACTTCTCATTTTTGACCTACCCTAGTATCTCAACCTCTTTTAAAAATATTTCTATTAGCATACATTATGCGTAATGATGGGTTTTATCATGGCATATTCCACCATCGACTGCTAATTACCTATCTGTCCTCAGAGAAGGTGAGGGATTTTCAATCTCTCCCTTTCTATGGCAGGATGTTGATGGCCCCAGTCTTGTGCAGGTAAACATCAGCTGTGAAGTCAAGAGACACACCCATGTCATGTCTCATAACTAGCATTCCACACCACTCTACACCATCCTCCAGCTCTTAGCATTTTCTCCACCCTCTCTTCTGTGATGACATCTGACTTTTGGGGTGGTGATATCCATCTTCCTTGTATGGCTGAGTACTCAACAATCACATATTCCAAACACTTTAACAGCAATTGGCCTCTGCAGTAATTCCTCCCCACTGGAAGTTTGAGGCAGTCGGCAGAAAGCATTTCAATCTCTTTCGTGGCAAGTGCTTGGCTCAGTTAGAAATATTTGAGCTTCTATTTTAAATTTTCAAGTATGTCTCTCATTTAAAAAAGCCCTCATTTCAGCTTATTTGCAATCTGTAATTATTCCCATTTTAAAATGAGAAAAAATATTCTGTCTAAAGAGTAATAAATTAGATCCTCAAAGTTTGCAAGTTTCCCCAGTTAGGAAATTTTCCAGAGTTAAGATGGCAGTGTTAGCTAGAGGGACATTTATGATCAGGCCACTCGATTGTATAATGGTGAATGCAGAATGCCACTTACAGCTATCCACTTCTAAAAGCATGGTAAGTTGTACACCGTCTTTTCAAGAACAAACCTATAGATTCATGAATAGTAGTAATTCTTTAGGCAAGGTAGCTACTTTGGGCATCAATGATTTTTTAACTCCTCCTGCAGAATCGAAAACCCCAGCTATAGTATTTTATTTTCCAACACATTAGATTTGCCTAGAGGGATTTTTCATTTATTTATGTGTTTATTTAAAAATTGTATCATATTTACTTGTTATTTATTTATTTCTGTGTATATATGTGTGGAGGTAAGAGGGCAACTTGTGGGAGTCAGTTTTCTCTTTCTACAGTGTGGGTGCCAGCCAGGGATCAAACTCAGGTTATCAGGTTTGGCAGCAAGTGTCTTTACTTTCTTAACCATGTTTCTGGTCCCTGAAAATTTAGGCTGTCCCTGTTCCACTTAGGAACAAGGAACTGGACATGAGGTTTGGGAGTAGTATTTCTAAACTTTCTATAGAGTTTTTGAAAATGTAGCCGGAAGTGACAACTGGTAAAGAATGTCAACAAGACCACAGAAATGTTGTGGGATATTAGAGGCTATCAAAGGAGAGATGAGAGTTGGAGAAGGTATTGTCAAAGGAAAACTGAGAGATGGATCTTGGCTGGTGCTCTGGAATTACACGATGGGGAATACATTGCTGGCACATCTTCTATATTTTGACAATACACAACTTATCTTGACCTACTGTATTATTGTGTTGCTTAAAAACTGCTCTGTATCATTGAGCAGATACAGTCTGTTCTGTGGCTCCAATACTTGCCTCTTTGATACTTCATTTACAGCTGTTTCAACATTTTGCTACATGGTATTTATGTGTCCACATATATGTATATTGGGGAATGTGTAGAGGATCCTACAAACTTATTGGATAAAATGGCTATATATGAAAATAAAATGTTTAACCACTATAACTATGTTTTCTAAAAGTATACCTTTGTTATTTTACTGTCTTCAGAATACACAAGAGAAGTTCTCCATTTTTTTTTTCAGAGAAAGACATGGAGTTACAGACAGGTTAGGCAGACAGCACAGGCATATACAATGAGCCATTCCAGATCTTCAATTAGTGGCAAAAAATTCTAATTGCCCATTTAATGTTCTGTGAAAAATCAAGCATGGTAACAAAAATGTCTTCCCATTTTTCCCATTCACAAGAGTATTTTTAGATATAGACTTTTTCATGCTTATTTATTGTAGGGAGTGCTTATTTTCCTTTGAAATGCACTAAATCATGCCCTAATCTCTTTGCTATATTTTTTCCATGGAAAGAAAATAACATTTGAGTTGATGCAATTTCAGTATGTTGGGAGCTACATCTCCTGTTTCAGGTGCCTGGGGATGCTGGCAGCTGGGTCAGAGATTTGTTCTTTCCTGGGGCAGATCATGGCAGTTTAGAATCACCAAATTCCTTGTTGACATCTCCAAGTAATTCAAATTCTTTCCCTTAATTTTTCTTTTCCTGTGCAAATAATATCTACTTGGATATAGGATCCTATTTTAAGTGGTCATTTCTCAAGTTTCCCCAAGCTAGAACCCTCTTCAAACTCCAATCTTAACTCTGATTCACCAGTATCTCATCCATTCTACATAGTTGACATAATTGACCCTCATTCTCTCTGGTAAGAAGTTATGTTTATGGAAATGAAGGAAGAAGCTTAAGTGATGGCAGCCCACAACAATGGCCATTGGTGGTGGAGAGAGAGGAACATCACATCACAGATGAAAGATGGTGCTGAGGGTGGGTGAAGGAAGGAAGTCAAGAATATGATTCCTGAGTTCCCTCATTGCATGGGACTCTGAATATTTCAGTATGAGGGTGAGTAAGTTCAGGGACATTCCTCAGACTCACAATCTAGTCTTAAGAACATGAAACCAAAGCAAGAAAGCACTGTAGGGTTTACTCAGACTAGTAGACTATCAGAAATAGAAATTAATTATAATCATAGGCTTTAAATGCTACCAGTCTTAGCCATTTTTCTCTCCAGGGATATTTACCAGGTTGGTGTTGGCTAGTCATCAATCAGAGATCCTTCCAAGCCAATAGAAATAAGTCCCTAGTCAAGTGATTGCTTGTGAAAGCCATTTAAAATCCAGCATGATAGAAGACAGTTGGAAAACAGTTCAAACACTGGAGTCTATATGGAATTAAACAAATTATTTCATGTGAAACAAAGTTGGGTAAAAACAGTAAAAGAGTAGTGTAAGGATGTATACATGGAGATGAAAGCTACATCAGAAGAAAACTCTAATAGAGTTGTAAAGTTTCCTGGGAAAAGCTTCCAAGTTTTATGTGATGGATCTGTATGAACCTTCTGAATGTGAAAGGTCCCTTTCAAGTACTGGGAATCCTCAAGTCAACAGGAAACAAAGCTAGGCTAGATGCAGGAGTAGCTGGGGAAAGCTACAAAAGTGAAGGAAAGACAACTATAGCGTGCTAGATACCATTTGCTGGAGAATTGTCACTCTTGTTTATGATGTGCCTGCCTCTCACAGGAAGAGATCATGCCTCATCCACCTGTGTGTTCAATGCATACCACAGGTTCTTTAACAGAGTGTAAGGAGGGTATGAAGAGCCATTAGTGAGGGTGCATACTAGCCACTCTAGCTGTGAGATCAGGAATGGATTCATCTTCTCATCTTCCTTCACCCAATCTTAGAGCTCAGAATGGTGTTTGAGCATCTCATCTCTAGTATTGAACAAAATGATGCTTGCCTTTGGCTTTTGGAAAAAAGACTTCAGTGAACAGTTAAACTGACTTAAATTTAGTAGCGTTTGGGCAAGAATAGCAATGTTCTAATCCTGTCTCCTCCCACGGAATGTGAGTTGTGGTCAGGCTAATATGTTTTTGCCTCCTGTGATTTAGATCAAATTTCACAGGCTAGACAGGGCGTAGGGAGCCAGGCAGCAGCTACTCTCTCTGGTAAACAGTGTCACACCTTCCTTGGATGGCTCGGGGCACCATGTGTGCCCTGGCATTAGGATACAACATCAGGACCTCTCTGTTTCCCCTGCCTTGTTTCTCTGCCCAGTGTTCATGTGGAGTTTGGCTTCCTATTCTTAGAACTGGGCAAGGCAACACTGTGCAGGTGTGACAGATGCACACATAAGTGCCTCCAGGAGGCTGCTCCAGAAAAACACACCCAGCAGTGGGTTTGACTTGGAGTTTTAGACTTCCCTTTTATAAAAAAACAAGGTCATTGGCTCTCAAATGTCCACTGGAGGAGGCTGAATTGGCCTAGGAGGGTACCAGGACTTTGGGCAGTTCTATCTCTACAAAGTTGACCAGAGATATTAGACTAGCAGCATGTCTATATGCAGAACGGAAAAGGAAAAGATGGCTTCCTTTAGGGTGTGCTGTGGAGACATCTGCTCAACTACCTGCTTGATTTCCCACATGAGCTCAACATCTTTGCATAGAAACAGTAGCTCTATTGTACACCCATGTCACAGAGTGAAAAATCCAGTCAGGAGTAATGGGAATTTTTTAAAAAACATTCAGGGGTATAAACTAATTTTTTACTCCTCCCTAGGACTTTCCTCCAACTTCTACTGCTATTTTCTATTTTTCCTCAAGACTACTATTTATTTAAAGCTATGACTAGACAATCAACCACTTTCTAGAAACAGGAATCAGGACACATACCTAATGTCTTAATTGGGATATCTATTGTGATAGATGCCATGATTAAAAGCATCTCAGGGAAGAGTTTATTTTATCTCACAGTTTTAGTCCATCTTGAAGGGGAAGTCAAGGCAGGGAGTTGGGACAGGAAGGAACTTGGAGGCAGGAACTGAGGCAGAAGCCAATGAAGAATTCTGCTTCCTGGCTTGCTCACCATGGTTTGCTCATATACACCTAGGACCACCGACTCAAAGATGGCAATGTCAACTGTGGGCTGGACATGTTCTCATCAATCATCCATTAAGAAAATGCTCCACAGGCCAATCTGATGAGGGCATTTTCTTAGTTGAATGTCCTAATTCACAGGTGATTCAAGTGGATCAATAACAACAAAACCAAAATACCTGACCAATACACCTAGAAAAGAGGGTTTTAAGAAAAGGCAGGGGGATGGACATGAGAAATTTAAGGAGGAAACAAATTTAACTGGCACTTACCAATCTTGGGATTATGAACCATGTGGAACAAGGCCACACAATCAGTTGAGACCTCTCTGAATTTCCTGTAGGTGTATGTTACCCCATGCTGGGTACAATGGCCTCCATAAGAAAAACTACTACAGTCAGTCCCTGTAATCTAGCTAGTTGGTCCTACCAACTACCAAGACTGAAGTTCTTTGCCTGGTCTAGTTGCTAGTAAACTTGGATCCTAAGGATCTCTGCACTGTGACTCATTAGGCTGAAGTAGCCAAACTGGCCCTTTCATGGTTGCCAGCCTTCAGTCTGTCAGCTCCTGGCCTCTTCTTCCTCCCAGAAAAAAAATAAAAGAACAACAATAAGTATGAAGGCTTAAGACTCAGGTCTAAGATGAGGTACTATCCCTTTAGCATTATTGTTAAAATTAAGCAAAAACATTAAAACTATTAATTAAGCAATTTGGAGGAACACATGATAAAAACAACAACAACAACAAAAAAAAAAAAGACACAAGAACAATGGTCCGAGGCATTTTCAATAAGACCTTAATGGCATTGGGACATTTGTAGAAACCCTTGTTCTGATTGGTTTAAATGGGATACATTTCTGTAATTTCAGAAATTAGTGAACAAGAAAATCAAATGATCTCAAATCATAGGGGTTTATATAATCATTTTGTTCTAGCTTTTTGGAATGCTGCACCAGAATTGGGGAGGTTTCCATCTTATTTTAGTACTTTATGACTTGGTACTTCTTACTAAAAGCACCAGGCCAGCTTCTCTGGGGGCAGTTAGATGCTGTACAAAGCCAGTTGTACAACGAACCACAATGAAGCACATGGAATTGTGTCTATTCCTGAAAACTTATCAGGGAGACAGGCATGTGCAGAAATGGAAGAAAGACACTTGAAAGTTAACAAGACCAGGGTAGACGTGGGAAGGGAGACTGCTGAAATTTGCATCTAGAAACAATTGCCTAGTGCTTGACTTTCCCAATAACCATTTCACTAAATTTACTTTCTGCTGTGGAATAGAATATTTGCTTAACTATGTAAAGATGTGTTTTTGTTTATGCTTCACTTGTTTAACTATCTAAAGATGTGTTGCTGTTTTACCTTGCATGTCTGTGACACCTAATTGGTCTAACAAAAGGCTAAATGGCCAATAGCTAGGCAGAGGAGAGATAGACAGGGCTGGTGGGCAGAGAGAAAAGGAGAGCCCGAGCCAGCTAGTGGCTAGTCAGCTCGACACAAAGGAAGCAAGAAAGCAGGATGGATAGTATGTAGATGAGCTAAACAAGCCTTGGGGCAGCACAAAGATAAATAGGATTGGGTTAATATAAGTTCAGAAAAAAAAACAGTCAAAAAAAAAAAAAAAAAAAAAAAAACACTGACCACCCTCCCTTTCCACCCACCCCCCCACATATGTAAGGTGATGCCTTCCAGGAGGGGTCATCTAAATCTGTCAAGTCATTTGGAGTAGGGACTAGGCTTTCTCTCCTGTCTCCAGGTTAAGGTTTGGGAGCACATGGGGGAATGTGCACCCAAAGTCCTTTTGTGCACCAGGGATACATCCTGGTTCCACTGTCTGAGGTCCCTTAGACTGCCCAGGCCTTCTAGCTGAGACCCATATTAAGGGGAGTCTGAGAGTCAGTTCCATGCTGGATTCCCAGCTATTAGTCTGGGGGGCCCATTAGCTTCTCCTTGTTCAGGTCAGCTGTCTCTATGTGTTTCTATAGCCTGGTCTTGTCCTCCCTCTCTGCATCTGGATTCCAGTTCAGCTCAGTGTTTAGTTGTGGTTGTTTGCTTCTGTTTCCATTAGCTTCTAGCTGGTGGCTCTATGATGGTCGATCTCATTATCAGAGAAGAGCATTTATGGTAGCCATTCCACGGTTGCTTAAATAGTTGGGGTCAGTCTTGTAGGTCTCTGGACATTTCATTTACACAGTGGAATACTATTCTGTGGAAACAATGGAATCTTGAAATTCGCAGGCAAATGGATGGAACTTGAAGAAACCATCCTGAATGAGGTTACCCAGTCACAAAAAGAGGGACATGGTATGTACTCTCTCATATATGGATTTTAGATATAGAGGAAAGGATCACCAGGCTATAATTCACACCGCCAGAAAAACTAGGATACAAGGAGGATTCTAAGAGATTCATATAAGGTCCCTTACAGAAGGGGAAAGGGACAAGATCTCCTGAGCATATGGGAAGGGGGCCAGTGAGTGGCGAGAGAACTAGGAGAAAGAGAAGGGGAGAAGAAGAAAGCACGTGGGACTAGAAAGATTGAGTCAGGGGAGGAACAGACATGAGAGAAAGAGAGAGAGAGAGAAAGAGAGAGAGAGAGAGAGAGAGAGAGAGAGAGAGAGAGAGAGAGAAAGAGAGAGGCCATAAAAGAAGGAGCCATTATAGGGTTGAAGAGAAGGTAGACATTTTTATCTTTCTATCTTCACTTTCAGCAATGTTTATCTGTCTTTGCCCTAGATCTTTGTTATTGTTGGATATGGAATGATAGAGAAGGGAAATAAGATTGAGGGCATATGAAGACATTTATAAATATAAGTCTTGAAACAACCAATTTTCACTAAGATTTTTGGGTTTTAAAGAAGATATATTAATAAAGATTTTCATGCTTATGTTCATGGTTTCTTGAAATAAACTCTTCCTAACTGGAATATAGGTTTACCTATAAGTATGGACATGTTCTGAAGATTGTGTGTCAGGTAAAGTCAGTCATCATTCTCTGGGAATATTTGGTAGCTTCTGACCCAAAAGACAGTGGCAAACCCATTTTTTCTATCTATAGACTGATGGTCAACAGGTATGCACCAAAAAAAAAAAAAAAAAAAAAAAAGGAAAAGAAAAGAAAAAGCTATGGAGAGTAGACAGTCAAGGGAAGTATAACTCGGAGAGGCTGGTTCCAGTCATCAGTATTGACCCTGGTCTTCAACCAGAAAGCAGTAGGAAAGCAGTAGACTGTAGCCTACTTTCAAGGTCACAAGCCACTTTCCCACAGTGTCATGACTCCAATAAAGGACATGAGTCCTCTCTGGTTCATTGACAAAGGAGTTTATCACACACACACACACACACACACACACACACACACACACACACACACACACAGCTGGAACTACAATGCCAATATCTTCTGTCTTAGGTCACAGAGAGTGACACATGGATTACCAGTACAATTTTCCATACAGAGCTGCAATATGGAAGATATAATCTGAACTGAGGGATGTGGGTTTATCTTTTGCAACGGACAGTAAACCTATTTTCTGTTTACTTGAGTAAGACACCCGCTGGTTATGATATAATACTTGTTGAAAAATCTATCGTTGTCTCTGCTTGGAAAATGTTTACAAATATTGCAACTAAATGGTGGCATGTGGGACAGCATGAGAGAGGTCAAGTTGACAGATGAGGAGAGCAAAAGCTACTGGACATACTTCAGCCACAGTGTATCAGGGATACTTGCATTAAAGTCACAGTGTACAATTCGCAGGTCCACCACACCCCTCAAGGAGAAAGGAGCCCTTCTTCTCTTCTTGGTCTTTGCAATATTGGCTCTTAGGCACTGTTCCATGTCCAAAGTCCAAGTGCTCAGTAGTGTCCGACATCTGAGGGAATGTGCAATAACTATACTCTTGATCGGGAAAGTAATCCTATAGGAGAAAGTTCCCCCACAGAGAGGGTGGTCTCCTCAGGCATGTCACAATAATTGGCTGTCAAGAAGGCTGGGTCTGGAATCAACTAAAAGGCAAACTGCTGGAAATAACTGTGGCAGATTTTTAGATCAGGTTACTTGAAATGGGAAAACCTACCACAAATATGGGTGGCACTTTCCAGTGGCAGCCCAGTTAAAAGGGGGTTCAAGAACGAAAGCTTTGCCTTTCACCTGCCTGCCTTCACGTCTCTTGGCAAATTCATCTGCTTGTTGTTGTTGTTGTTGCTGCTGCTGCTGCTATTGCTATCCTCCATGGACATTAGAACCTAGCTTCCTCAGATTTGCAACATAGATTGAAGGCAAGTAATTCCCCAGGAATCACCAGGCCTTCAGTACCAGAATGGGACTGCTGAAGTGCCTGGCCTTATAGACTGAGAAGCTACTTGGTTCTCAGCCTCTCTACCATGAAGACAGCCATTGTAGGACTTCCCAGACCCAGACTGTATCATGTAAGCCAATCTAATAAATCTCCCCTTAATCTATATTTCTCTTTCTCTAGAGGACTCTGAATAAATCTACCCAAGCAACCCACAAACAATTGTAAGCATTAATTTAATTTTAAATCACCATATATTCAAACCATCATGTAAAGGAAAAATTCAGCCAAAAAGGGATTTGCTTGTGGACAAGTTCTTCACTTTCCAATGGGCTTCCCAAGCAACAACCCATTTATGCATAGATCACGTGTTTGTTGTCCTGGTGGGAAGAGAGGTGATGGGGGAGTTGGGAGGGTAGTTTGTCTTCTCTCTAGACACAGCTGCTTTCTTCATTAGCAGCTGGTGACAAGCCTCCTCACATCCCTTTACAGTGGAAGGCTAGCAGCTGGAATGTGAAGTCCTCACTTAGTCTGAGAAAATAAACCCTATCCGAGGACAGATGTGAGGTGACTAGTCCCTCCATGGCCTGTGTTTGCCTTTGCATTTAAGACTGTAGTAGAATGTATACATTCTTGTAAATATCTTCAGCATTTTTCTTCCTCTTCTCTGCCAGGAGTAGATCAAAACAGCTGGAGAAATATACCCATGTTTAGACAATTCCTATAAAATATGATTTTTGACTATACTGTGAATAGTGGTCCAAATAAGTAATGCTAGAATAGACCGAATAAACCATGTGAAACTGGATTAAAAGTGAAGTTTTCTGTACGCACACATGATTTCATATATACATTTTTTTGTAACAATGTCTTTAAAGTGATGGATGAGAAAGAAACATGATTCTGCCTAATACCCATATTTTTATTTCTGACTATCCAGACTTGTAGCATGGAAGCCGCAACATGAACTTAAAGATCATGTATGTCCAAAAGAAAGACTATGACTTGGGAAATTATTGGGAAACATCCTAAGCACCTATGAGGGATTCCACCACTCTGAAGTGAGAGAGACAAAGAGATGAAAGAAAGACATCCACCCCACCACCACCCAGCAGAAGGTGATCTTGTACTGTGTTATTCTCTCCACAGACAGGCATATTCCATTTGCTCCACACAGCAAGAGAAGCAACTCTCAGCCTCAGTAACACGCTTTCAAGGTTCTCTGGTTTTTAATTAGGTCCTGACCTACTTTTTGAAACCTCATTTTCCAAATTCCTGACTTGAACATTGCTTATTAAACACTGTTTTCCTTGTCCTGGCCTCTCCCAACAGGGCTTAGGTATTCCCTCTCCCTATTTAGCAGGTCTGAACATAGACCGGCTGCCTTCCTTCCCACCCCTTTCTTTTTCAATGTTTAGTCTCTTTTTCATGACTGATTAGGTTGAAGGTCTGGGTTTTTTTCCCCACCACAGGGTGGGCTGTGGGCATCCTCCCCAGGACTGCCTGGTTCTCTGCAGGATTCATCCTGTGAATGGAGGTTCTGAGGCTCCTGCAGCTCTAGGTGTGTGTGTGGGGGGGGGGGCGGAGTGATGGCTGCAGGCTGGTTTATTTCCTCATTATAGAATTTTTCTGGGTCTAAATAATGTTCTTCTTTATAGTGAGTCTGCAAGGGAATTTCACTAACATCTGAACAGGCCATCTTCTCTTATTCCCGTCATCCTTACTATATATATGCCTGGTTCTCCTATCTCTCATCTGAAGCAGACATACTCTGACATTGTGGAGAACCATCTCTGTTATTATCTAAATTTCCCAGGGATAACTCTTTCTTCACCTTTATCTGAAATTCTTTGATCTATTGTTTTCAAGTTTAGCAACAATCTGAATGACACAGAGGCTTATGGTTGTCAACCATCTATTAGAGTGATTTTCATATATTTCAGAGTGCAGATTTACACAAATAAATATTCAATAAGTGTTCAAACAGTTACCAACTTATGTACATAAACAAGAACATTTATTCATATATATTCTAATCACATTGTTCTAATATATAAACTGGAGATCTTGAAAATAATTAGGTTAAAGTTTAAAAATGTTTTCCTGATTAAGAGCTCACGCCTTCATCTCCTTGCACAATTTTTGCATGTCTAAATGCTGTCCAAATGTTTGAACACCTGTCTTCCTTCAGGATGTCAGTTGTTTGTTCCTTCTGTGCTAATTCCATGCATTGTTACAATTTAAACACACACACACACACACACACACACACACACACACACACAAAAAAAAAAAACCCAAAACCAAACCAAACAAACAAAAAATACCATTGGGTGACCTTTTAAGTCTATAGAAACTTTAACTTAGCCTCTGCTTTCTAAGCCATGGAGCATTTTTCATGTAATGTTACCATGACTTGATACTTCTCTTTCTTCGCCCTTTTAATCCATTACCCATGACACAGTCATCTGTGAATAGATGACTCAGAAGTCTTATCAATTCTGACAATCTTTGAGATCTTTGAGGAACGGTTACCTAGCACAGCAAGGAAGGTAGGCTTTCTTAGTCCATACAGCCTCTAATACTATGGCATTTTGAAATATTGCCCTGGCTTCAACCATCACACTTTAGTACCTGCTAGACCCTAGACTCACCACTTTCTCGGTGTACTTAATACTCTGGTCCGGTTTCAGCTCTTAAGTCCTCCATCTAATTAACTTCTGAAACAAACCATTGCAAAAATATGTTGGGCATCCCAACCATGCACACTTGCCAGGCAGAACATGCTAGAACTCTGAATTCAGTGAGCCAAGACTGTGGTTTGGTATGGCAGTCATTGGTGAAAGAAAAAAAAGAAAGAAATTAAAGAAGAGCTATTTCTATAATAAAAACAGTCTTTTCTAAGGTTCCAAAGAGAAAAACAATTATGACACTCCCAACATATTTCTGTGGTTGTAAATAAGAAAGGAGTAAAATGGCTTTTAGAAATGGTCAAAATACATTGTGTAGCCTGCATTGCCAGTGGCTTTAGATGGAAAAAGTGATGAGACAACCTGGGTATGGTACAGGGCTAGCATTTTGTCTCAAAACCTGTTTCAGTTCTGTGGTCACAACATCACTCCAGAATAAGATTTGGTCTAATGCTAAATAAATATTGCACATTTCATGGTTTTAGATCTGGGCCTCAAGAAATGTAAGAAGTAGGTTAGGATCTGGATCCACTAATTGCATATCAGGCCGCAGCTCACAGTACCTGCCAGTGACACATGCAATTTAGACAGAGCTCCCAAGGTTTTTCTGGTCCACTTGTTCCTCTCAACTTGTTCTGAACAACCTTTATATGACTGTGTGTGTGTGTGTGTGTGTATGGGTGTATAAAATAGGTTTACAAATCAAACCATGACAAGTAAGTAATACATATTATAAAATGCTTTGTATTATACACATAATTTGAGATTTGTTAAAGATCAAAGAAAATTGTTATATATGATAACATCTATATGTTTAGGACCATTAAGGGAAAACCGCTTGCTCTTGCTACCTTTGATGGCCAGTGGAGGCCTGAGGCTCTAAGTCACCCACATATTACTTATCATCTCCTTTTAAGGGTTAACCCAGCTGGGCCCGCCAAGTGCTGACAAGGAGTCCATCTATTTAGCCAAGGGTATTTGATTACCTAAAGATGTGCTGAGCAGAGGAGAGGGCTAATGACCCTACGGATGAGAGGATGCCTTCTCTTGCCCACAAGTCCCTCCCTCCTTGCAGAGCATCCTTCATGGAGCATTGCAGAACATACTTGCCCTCCACAGTTCTAACTGCACCAAAGAAGCATAAGATGCCTTTTCTTTCTTTTGGATACTGGCTAAATGCCTAAGCATGCTTTCCCTGGCTATCTGGGTTCTCTTTCTTTTTCTCTGAAGGTCCTCTCCCTCCCATCCTGCAGCTGCTTACCGACCTCCATTGCTGAACCTGCCTGTTCTCTTGAAGGCATGCCTTTCTCTCTCCCTCTGGCAGATGACAAGGTTCATAGATTGTCTGTCCTATTCTTCTCAAAAAACTAGTAAGGGTATCCTTATGTTTCCTCCTCAATTTGTTTTGAAATTTATCAATAAGACTATGAAGACCAAAAGAGAACTATTGCAGTTTAATAAGGATCAGGATAAACAAATAGGCCAAACGGATGTTTATTCAGGGAGAAATAACTTATAACCTAGACAGATGAACACCAGCAGGTTCCACCGGATGCTCTCCTTTCTGCATCCCACCAGCAAGAGAGCATTCCCTGGCTCCTCCTCAGACCTAATTCCACAGGTACTTCTGCCCCTGGCTCCACCCACAATGGGCGTGCCACAGAAGCAGACAAAGTGAATATCTCACTACAATTTCCCTTTTAGTCTAAAGAAAAGATTCAGGCTTGATACAAAACTATATACAAAACAGTGAATAACAAGTGTGCTCTAAGAAAAGGAAAACAGAACAAAACGACCTACATATCTAGTCCTAGGGTGAAGGCATAACAGTTTACAATAGAGTTGTCCTAAGCTGGAAAACGTAAGTCTAGTACCTAATATATCTAACTAGGAAGAGAGAATAATAGTTGTGATAGTTTAATCTTCAACCTCATCAAGACCTGAGAAGGAAAATAACAATACTAGGGTAGACAGGAAGTGTGGATGGGCAACTTCCAACAGGTGCAAGAAGGACAGAAACAACAGGCTACCTGGATAGTCACCCAGGGTCTCATAGTAGCATTGGTATAGCCAGTTTTGGCTAAGGCCAAGAGTACTTGACAGACCACAAAAAAAGCAGGGAGGTAGAAAGGCTGTCTTACCCTGACTTGGCAGTCTTCTATATTTGTCTCCTGCAAGCACAAAGGACCACATGTCCAAATCAGTGGTCAAGGTGGGGGAGTTCTTTGCCCAAGAGGCCATTAGCCAAAGTGAGGAAGGACTCCAGAAGGAACGACAACCGTATCCAACATATTTTCAGGAAAGTACATGGTGCGGTCAGGAGCAACAGTGTCTCATGTCAATGGAATACTAACATTAAAATATTAAATGCCATGTTCTGCAGGTCTATGAAATGTTCGAAGATTAAGGATCTATGCCTGACTAATCTCATAGGTAAAGGAAACATGGGTGAAGATAATCTGTAAAACTCAGGAACTTAGCTAAAAACCTGATTGAAACTTCCTTGAGTAAAGCAGGGACAAATACCTAAACAAAACAAAACAAGCATATATATATATATATATATATATATATATATATATATGCATATATATATATATATATATATATATATATATGCATGTATATCCCTAAAACAGAGGTAGAGTAGAAATGTCTAGACCAGAGGTAGAACTATAGTGAGCAGTATCATAAAAATATCCTAAATTGTATCAATATACAAAATGTATATTCAACATAAGTAAAAGTATACATACATAGAATACGGTAAGGATAGTGTACATAAAGTATCATAAGTGGAAAGATTTTACACAATATGACAAAATATAATATACGATTCTTCTGGGAAGGGAATATAAACTTAATTTTACATAGCTTACCACAAATAAGAGTATATAACAATGTAAGGTGTATAATACTAATATCTCACTCTTACTAAATAATTCACAAGAAGATAGGCTAATCTACCTGTATCCATTTTAAACCATACCTTTCCCAACCATATCCTACTCCTGTCTAAAAGAGATACCCAAGTCTAAGCATCACTTTCCATACCCAACCCTAAGTAACTAAAACCAACCCTAAGAAGATTAATATTATCCCTAAATTCCAAGAGTAGGGAAAGGGGCGGCGTTATCTTAAGATTACTTCCTGCTGAAATGGAATGATAATTGTTCCATGGGATCATATAGGAAGAAAATTTTAAGCAACCAAATTTCTCAACAGAACTGGCTGTGACATATGTAGCTAGTCACTGTGTGGCAGAAGATGCTTGACTGTAGTTCTATTTGAAACTCTAGCCAGGGCATAATAAGATGGTGCACCATTACAGCTAGCTAGTCATGAGTTGTCGAGAAAAACAGTCTCAAACCGGTTTTAGGGTGATGTTTGTAGTACAGATGCATCAGGTTGAGTCAAGTGGAAATGATGAAGTGGGGCCCCATTTTCTTTCTGGAGAGTTCAAAGACTGCTGTCAGGAATTGTTATTATTCCTTGTGGAAAACTTAAAACATCAATATCAAAGTAAAAATTTCAAGTTTTAAAGTATGAATTAAGGAAAGGCAACAATAAGTATTAAAATGTATATGAGAAAATTATGATATCAGAGAGAAAATTGTGTATAAGCAAATGAATCCCCAGATTTTGTTTTCTTCTGCCTTACACCAATTGACTTCTTGATATAAGGCAGAAACTGTGAATTTAATCTTAACAACATGCTTGAATTTAGAGAAGAAAATCCAAATCCAACTCCAAAGCCAGCATTTGTTTACATGAATTGGGATGACAGAAATACTAAATAGTAAAGAGAAATACTTTACTAGAATTAAATATTTTTAGCATAAATCAGATGCCTCTTCATTAAGTGATTGTTTCTGGAAAGCTATCTTATCTTCTGTAGGTACCTACATGTTTAGTGTCTTTTGACTGTTTGGAGATAGGTGTTCTCTGTTTTCCTATAAGGACAAGAACAGCACACTTCCCTTACCTTTGAGAGTTCTCCTCACATTTCATGGGACGTAATTAGTTGGATTACCTGTCATTTCTCTTCATTAAGATGCTTCTCTTGTTCAACTCGGATGGTATCCATAGTTTTTCTTCTCCTGTAGATACAAATGCGAAACCCCTACCCCAATGTAACACATATCTTGGTTTCCATTCTGAGGTCAATAAATCCTTGAAGTACACCGGCTGATTTTTTCAGATGAACATGTAGGACATTTCCTTACTATTTCCTTGGCTTGTTGTCAAGTGATAGAAAAATCCTTTTTTAAACCTTTGCTGTTCACGTGGTGTTTCTTATGAAACTCCGAGGCTTCTAGCACACTTCCTATTAATAACTGATCAATTTCATCATTGCCTTGTGCTAGAGGACCTAGCAGAACCATATGGAATCTGATGTGTGTTATATATATAGGATGAGTCCTCTTTCTGATGGTATCTTGTAACTGTATAAATAATGAGGTTAATTCTGTATCATCAGGAATAAATTCTGCAGTCTCAATGTGTAAGATGATGCTCTCTGTGTATTGAGAGTCAGTAACTATATTGAGGGGTTCTGTAAAATCCATAAGTACCATGAGAATGGCATACAATTCTGCCTTTTGTACAGAATTGTAAGGGCTTTGAACCACTTTACTTATTTTTCCTGATTTATATCCTGTCTTAGCTGATTTGTTTGCATCAGTGTAGAATTTATCAACTCCAGAGATAGGTGTTTTTCTTACAATGTGTGGGAGGATCCAAGTCATTTTCTTTATGAATTTGATTCTTTTACTTTTGGAATAATTGTTGCTAATAATTCCCCCCAAAATTGCTGCATGCTCTCTGCCAATATTCATTATCTTTCCATAAGGAGGAAATTTCCTCATTGTTAAATTTACTATAATTTATGCAGGGTTCCTTCCTGTTGGTTGATGAAGTAGTAATTTACCTTATAATCAAGTCAGAGATCTTTTCTATATATGTTTTTAGTTTTTTATTCTGTTTATGTGGTAGAAATATCCATTCTAATACGGTATCTTCTCCCTGCATCAAAATCCCTGAAGGATATTCTCTAGATGGTAATATAACTAGAATACAGTTTAGGTTTGCACCCATACGGTCCACATGAGCTTCTAGTTTCCACATAAAGAGTGATGCCTATGTAAATGTAAGAAACACTTCCCAAACCTCTGATACCTTATTTGCCAAATTCCAGCTACACAGCAGCAGACTGTAAAGTGTTTCTTCTGTCACAAATCTATGTCTAAGGCACGAAACTCCTGTATTATCACTGAGGTTAGTTAGTGGGGGAGCAGGGGAGTGGGGAAGGCTGCTAGGAAACCAGGGTCCTGGCTTGATGTTGACAATCTCATAATGAAACCTGTTTCATTTCTGGCTCCCTGAGAACATCCACTTGGGAATGGATGGAATAAAGGAAGAGAGAAGGAGAAAACTCTACAGGTCTAGAAAGTTTCATTTGGGTTCAGTACATTGTATGAGAGCTGAGTATCGTTTCTCGCTATGGAAGAGTGTTTATTTGTTTGTATTTTTTCTGTAGCTATCACTGCTCACACTCTCCAAGTCTTCCATGTTGCCAGTTCTTTCCCAAATCAATAAACAAGGATGTGACTGACAGACAGCAGGTTTCAATATTTCTGTATCCATGATGGACTCCAGTCAGAGGACTATTTGGCAGTCTTTGATTGGCCACTTATTAAGTATCCTTAAAGTTTAATAACTTCTATTCTAGAAGGATGAAAGAAGGTACCTAAGTGTGGTGAGCCTTCCTATGTAGCAGAGGAACTCTGACAGGCTTAGAACAGGACTTGGAACAAAGGAGGCATTCAGAAGCTACTGTCTTCCCACCACCTACCCTCCACATTTCTTCCTGTCCCAAAGCCTTTTGCATAGTAATCAAAACCTTAAACAGCAGGCACAGAGTTCTGAGTGTAGGTCCCAGATATAACTTCTGTTATTTAGGTGGGAAGACCTCAATGCACACAGTCATTTCACAGGAAAAAAACAGGAAAGTTTTGATTGTCAGCACATAGCCACAAAGCCTGGGCCTAACTCTCACCAGTGGGTTGGTTTAGGTTTGCCTGAGAGCTTAACACTGAGAAGATGGAAAGAAACTTATCTCTCCTCAGATTCCAGTGAGAAAAAGATCCCATGAGCCCCTGGTGCCAAACAACCAAGAGAAGTTGACCCTTAGATGTCTTACCCCCATCTACTTGCATCTCTGGAGATTCTTGCAAAAGATGCAAGGCTACTTCCTTCCAGGCAGAGCTAGAGTCAAAGCAGAGCCCAGCATTCACAAGGCATGCTTGCTTCTCTCTGCTTTTCATTTTGAGAAACAAAGGGAACAAGGAAGCTTTTCTCTTTCCATTGTGTTTCACCACAGTAACTGCTCTATTGGTAGACCGCATATGGAGTCTCATTGATTCCTGGATGGTGAGGATCCAAATATACCATGGGCGTGGTTTTCTAACCGGAGCTCAGGATGGGAAAATGGATCATTAATCCTTGTGATGATGCTCTTACACAAAACAACTTGGAGAGGGAGCAGGTCCTCCAGCATAGACAAAGGTTTCTGTGTTTCAAATTTCATAAACCACTAGATAAGGTAAACTCCAGGTGGAGGATAAAAATGATTTCAAGTCAATGTGTAGGATCAGCTTAAATCAGAATAAAGTTTCAGTAAATCACAACACTGGATTAGCAGGTTCTGGAAAGTATTGTTTTTATTAAAGTTTTCTCAGTACAGAATCCTAGCCCAGGTTATTCACAAGTGTTACTTGAGCTCAAACAAATGAACAGAGGAGAGACAAAGGGGAAAGTGTGATCTTGATTCCTTAAATAACCCCCCCCTTATAAAATGGATTCTCTCTACCAACAAAAAGATGAAATTGACACTTTCCCCTTAGAGGTCATCTCAGGTAAAGTCTACTGTCCATGAAAGGTCTAGAAATATTTTAAAAATGTATATTAATAGATTTCTCATAGTAATGGCCTAGTAGATTGACTTAGCCAGTATAGTCACCTACAGTCTTATGTCTTTCATAGTGACTTCCAAAAAAATAAGAATAAATACACACACACACCATACATATGCATGAGGTTAAGGAGAATTTCCTTCAGGAAGAAACTCTCAAACCAAAGTCAGCCATGCACATTGGATACGTTAGATATTCAATTGATTTATTTTTTTTAATTTTTATATATTTTTAGGCAGGGTCCTGCCACATTGCTCTTTCTGATATGGGATTTACTATGTATTGGAGGATGACCTTGATCTCAAAGTAATCCTCCTGTCTCACTCTCTATATACTGAGACTACAGGCCTGTGCCACCAGGAAAAGCTCTTTAAGTATTTACTAATAATCAAGAAGAAAATTAACATAACCATTGAGGAGGCTTCCCTGACTACCCTAAAAGTAAGCAAAGGAAAGCTCCAGCTCTTGATCCAGGCAGCTGCTGTTTTAGTCTGTTTATGTTACTATTTCAGAACACTTATAGACAGTAATTTATAAAAGAATAGAAATGATTTTTCTCCTGTGTCTGGAGGTTAGGAAAACCCCAGTCAGAACACTGGCCTTGGGAGGGGGTCTTCTTTCTGTTTTATTAGATAACTGAATCCAGAACAAGAGAGGGAGAGTATAATATCCACTCCCATCAGCCATTTTTATAATGGCATGGACCAATGATGAGGGCATTACCCTCATGAAATATACTGAGCCCCCTTGCTTCCCAATGAGAGTCACATAACAATTCATTCTGATGAGAATTTCCCTTTAGCTAAAAGCCTGGGAATAAAGAACAAGATATCAACTTCTATGCTACTGGGGAGGCAAATCATCAACAGTCTTAGCTGGATGTAGATCTTGTGTGTTACACTACTCACCTCTCATTGAGGTGATAGAAGTGTGAGTGTCAGGGTAAAAACTGATTTCTTTTTATTAAATTCCAGCTCCACACCACAGGAGAGAATTCCTGTCACTGAAAACTGGGTCAAAAGCCCATGACTAGGAAGGTGATGGGCCCTCATAGGGAAGTTACTGATGATATTTTATGCCTTCTTAATATTTATGTTGATGCCCACAGGTTAGTGGTTGCTGTCATCTTTGGCCAGAGAAGTTTCTTTGCAGGAGATGGGAAATACTAAAGAGACTTAGAGCTCCTCTAAGTGCTGAGAATAAGTGACATTTGAATATGACTTCTGTGTCACCCTTTCTAAGACTAGATGAAAGGAATAGCAAATTCCAAGCAAGTCAAAACCCTTCAGAACAAGCACCATCTAAACTTCTGATCTAGGAATATCCATGTTGTACATGAGAATAGGGATTGGGCCTCCATAACCTCAGGTGTTGCTTGACTCAATCCATGAGGTACCTCTCATGTGTTGGAGTCTTATGTCTGTGCCTTTTCAAATTGGCTTGTATTGCTGGTGGCTCTCTCCTGGGGTCTCAGTGATAGCTCATTACCATGACCCTCAACTATGGTCTAAGAAGGACAGGGTATTTCTAGTATACCCTTTAAAATATTAGTGAAGTTAGCCATGCCTCCATAACATGTGTGTTTGAGGAATTAACGTTATGTGGACACATCTAAATTTCACTGCCCTCTGCCTTGTGGAATGGCTACCTGAGTTGCACTTGATGCCTGGAGCCACAGCTGGGGGAACTGAAAGTCATTACAGTGGGACTTAGGAAGCAAAAGCTTCAGGATGCCCTGGGCCAAGAGCCTTGAGGTCTCACAGGCTCTCTTGTTCTTCTAAAGTTTGTATTTCTTCAAGATGCTGGGCACTCTGGTCTACTATAGGAGAGACAACCTGAATGACTTCGGACATGCCTTTGGGGGTCTCACTTCTTTTGTCTTGATGAAGAGCACCTGGTCTGCTTCTACTCCTATTAATCAGTGACTTGGCCATGGTCTTAGTTTGCTCTGCTGAACACAACTCTTAAATTTTCACAGAGTCAGGCTGGGAGATTTTTCAAGTACCTATGCTTTCCTTCCTCTTTAATTTTAAACTACATCCTTGAACTATTTCTCTCTTTTCTCATCTAATGTATGTGACTAAGAGAAACCAGGTACCCATCCATAATTTGCTTAGAAATTTCTTCAGCCAGAAATGACCATTGACTTTAATTTTGGTGTAAAGTCCTTAGGCAGACATGATTCAAATTCCTTGGTACTTAAACAAATCTACTTTCCCTCCAGTTTCTAATACCTTGGTCCTTAAAACATGATTCTATTTGTTAGAGGTATTAAAGTAATAAGGCCACACATTTTTAATCCTAGAAAAAAAGACAAGATGCTGAACAGAAATTTCCACTGAGCTCCCGAACTTGGCCTCACATAATAAAGATAAAAATACAAGATAGAGAGTGTGCCACCTCATACTCTTCTGGAATCTCTCAGGGAGGAGTGGACTGAAGATGATTCCTCTGCACTTGGCTTTCCTTAAAGCAGGGTGGTGATCAGTCTAAAAGATTCTGGACTGCAGGTGAAATCACTATGTCTGTCCTGGTCAGAAACTCTCCAGATCCTTTATAGGTGGAGTTAGCATAGGACTCCAATCTCATGAAGTCTGCTCTGGCTTTGGAGTTATTGAGACTAGGTTTTGCCTGGCTCAAAGTAGTTTCATATGGTATAAAGCAGTGGTTTTTCAGGCTGTGCCTTGTCCTGGTTGGCTTCATTTTACAAACAGGATTTGACTTCTTTTAGCAAGGGCAGGAAGACAGGGCACTTTGCTATGTGTATAAACAATATCTACACCACTCATGAGGCCCAGATCTATAAATTTTTTATTTCTAAAAGTACCAATGGTGATTCAATTTATTAAAGTAAATTGGGACCATATGAGCACATGGGCTTATTTGGGCTATATTAGGAAAAGCAGGACAGAAAACTTACCAGACACAAAGAGCTAAGAAAGGGTGCAACATTTTCACCTGGCTCCTATATAGAGAGAAAAATACCTGTGCCTGATATGGTGATGGACCACATTGATCTGTCATCTTATGTGTGTCTGGGATGAAAAGACAGAGAACTTACTGTCTCAGGAGTTTCAGTTCAACTCAGTCCCCATAGCTAATGTGGCCTGTTCCAACTGCTATCCCTTTGTCTACCAGTATGTCCATCTGGACCTGATCCTGTGCTTTGCCTCTATGACCCTGCATGTCTGTATACCTCACCTCTTCAGGTTAGCTGGACCTTGAAACTGAGTTCAATTCTGTGATCCTGGGGGTAGCACCACCTACAGGGTTCCTTATCTATGTCTTCCCCAACACAGTGAATCTCTTTAGATCTCTATAAGCCTTTTCCCATTTGTTGCCAATAAGGCCAGTTTGAATTCTGCTTCAGCCTCTTAATCTTTTTGTAGCCATTAGATGAAAGACAAACATGCTAACAGCTATGAAGAGAAAAATAGTTTCTGTGTGATGTGTAATTGAGCAGCTGGCCATAAATTAAGATAGGAATACTTGAACCCGTATTTACCAGCAGCCAGCTATTAAGGGAAATCAAGACTACTTGGAAAGTCGCAAACAACAAAATCAATATAGCTTATTTTTTGAATTTGATTTTATTGAGCTATACATTTTCTTCCATCCCCTTTCCATCCACCCTTCTCTCCTGTCCCATGCCCCCATGCTTCCAATTTACTCAGGAGACCTTGTCTTTTTTCCCCTTCCTAGGCAGGTCCATGCAAGTGTCTTTTAGGGTCCTCTTTGTTACCTATGTTCCCTGGGGTTGTGGACTTTATGCTGGTTGTCCTTTGTTTTATATCTAATATCAATGTATGAGTGACTATATATTATATTTGTCTTTCTGGGTATAGGTTACCTCATTCAAGATGTTTTTTTCTAGTTCTGTCTATTTGCCTGCAAATTTCAAGATGTCCTTTTTTAAATATATATATATATATATAGATAAGTAGTACTCTATTGTGCAAACATAGTAAACATACCACATTTTCTTTATCCATTCTTCAGTTGAGGTGCATCTAGATTGTTTCCATGTTCTGGCTATTAAAAATAATGCTGTTATCTATGGTTAAGCAAAAGTCCTTGTGCTGTGAATGTATACTTTTGGGTATATACCCAAAAGTGGTATTTCTGTCTCTTGGGGTAGATTGAGTCCTAATTTTCTGAGAAACTGTCATATGCTTTCCAAAGTGGCTGTACAAGTTTGTACTCCTACCAGCAATGGAGGATATTACAATAGACAAGGAAATTTAGAGAATCCTCAGACCATACTTCAAAAACCTGCACTCCACTAAATTCAAAATTTTAAAGAAAATGGACAATTTTCTGGATAAGTACCACATACCAAAATTAAGTCAACACCAGTTAAACAAATTAAATAGATCTATATAACACCTAAGGAAATAGAAACAGTCATCTAAAGTCTCTTCACCAAACAAAGTCCAGGACCAGATGGTTTCAGCACAGAATTCTACCAGAATTTCAAAGAAGAGCTAATACCAATACTCCTCAAATTGTTTCATACAAAAGAAACATTGCCAGAGTCTTTTTACAAGTCTATACACTGATACCCAAATAACACAAAGACACAACTAAGAAAATTAGAGACCAATCTCCCTCATGAATATTGATGCAAAAATACTCAATAAAATACTGATAAATAGAATCTAGGAACATATCAGAAAAATCATCCACCATTATCAAGTATGCTTTATCCCAGAGATGCAAGGATGGTTCATAATATGAAAATCCATCAAAGTAACCCACCATATAAACAAACTAAAAGAAAAATACAAACAAACATGGGGCTGGAGAGATGGCTCAGAGTAAAGTTAAGAGCACTGGCTTTTCTTCCAGAGATCATGAGTTCAATTCCCAGAAACCACATGGTGGCAAACAATCATCTGAAATAAGGTCTGGTGCCCTCTTCTGGCATGCAGTCAAACATGCAGGTAGGACACTGTATACATTATAAATTAAAATCTTAAAAAAAAGAAAAGAAAAGAAAAAACCCCATATGATCATCTCATTAGATACTGAAAAAGTCTTCAATATAACTAACACCCCTTCATAATAAAGGTCTTGGAGAGACCAGGTATACAAGGAACATTACTAAACATAATAAAGGCAATACACAGCAAGCCAATAACTAATATCAAATTAAATGGAGAGAAACTCAAAGCGATCAGGAACAAGACAAGGCTACCCACTCTTTCCATATCTATTCCATATACTACTCAAAGTCTTAACTAAAGTAAGAAGTCACAAAAAGGAAATCCAGGAGATATAATTTGGAAGAAAACAATATAGCTTATAAACTTATTTTTTTTTTCTTTTTTGAGATATGGCTTGTCTGTATTCCTTTGGATACTGTCCTGGAACTTACTCTGTAGACCAGGCTGACTTCATATCCACAGAGATCCACCTGCCTCTGCCTTCCAAGTGCTGGAATTAAAGCCTTGAGCCACCAATGCCCAGCTTATAAACTTATTCTTGTTCAATGAATTCTGACACCAAGAAAAGACACAAACCAGTCTATTTCTCATGTTTCTGACATAAGACACTCATGACAGGGTTACATTACCCAAACTTAGCAAGGGCTGCAAAATTTGTCAGCATCCCATTACTTCAGTGGCTCTATCTTATTTGGGGTTGTATTTCCGAGGTCACTGTGGATGAAACAACTATACAGAACCATCAGATAGCATGAGCTATATTTAGGTCCCAATAAAATAATTCAGGCAAAATTTATTCATAGCAAGGTCATTGATAATTTTTTTTTTTTTTTGAAAATCCCTCCAGATACCACCTTATTCCTAGGACATTCAATTCAACCTGTTAAGATGGATATTTAAACAAATGTTCATATTCCTCAAGCTATCTCAATAGTATTACCAATAAAAATTCAATTAGAATAAACTTGTCACGTCTTTATTGCTTATTGATAATCAGAAAAATCTACTGTAGAAGCTGACCACACTAAAGGGGAAATAGATGCTTGAAAAGAAAAAAAAAAAAAAAATAAGTCCCTGAAAGTGACCTTCAGCAAGTATTTACTCTCTGAGAGAGACACTTGTGTCGTAGTGGTAGGAATGGTAGGGGCTTCAGATTCTGAGATACATTTACACTGGTGGAGAAAAATCAGGTGATGGAGGACCTGCATTATTTCATCACTTTGTTAGCCTGATGAAATCTTCCTCTTGTTTAAGTGTCCCAGTTATGTTTTCTGTATACTTTGATAGATCAATGTTCCAAATTTATATTTTGTAAAGATTTGTCTTTCCAAGAAACTCCTTTGTCAAAAACACCACTGCTACGCTCAGATATTGGCTAGGTAAAGAAAGTAGTTGTTAGTTGTTTTCTTTGGCAACTTTCAAGCGAATTCCAGAGAAGAGACAAAGAAGAGAGCTCATGAGGTGTTACAGTATCTGTTTCCTGCTGTTTAATACTAATTAGCACCATATAAATTCCTGAAGGGACAACAGCTGGATTGCTTCCAACTACATTTTCAAGCCAACCTCTGTTCTACAGGGAAGAAAGAATGAATAAAAGTAGTCATTGGCATGTTGTCATATACCCATAGGAGAAGTCAAGTGGTTTGTATATCGCAGTGTGTATATACCATTCAATATGTGACCTGTGGAAGAGTATCTACTGAATGTAGCCAAATTCCATACAGAAATAGATGAGAAATGCCCAATTTCTAGTCATGTTAGAGGGTTGTTTTGGTAAATTCTTTATAGTAACTTGATCAATGAAACCTAATTCAAAATGGTAGTATTTTAGAAAGATCTTCTTATACAATATATGATCATTATGGTGACTTGTTCTTATTTATTTATTTATCTTATTTTACATATCAATTCCAGTTCCCTCTCCCTCCTTTCCACCTTCCCTCTTTCCCTCCCTCCCATGCCCCCCAACCACCCTTCCACCCCCCCCCCACTCCACAGGGTAATGCCTTCCAGGAGGGGTCAACAAAATCTGTCAAGTCATTTGGAGTAGGGACTAGGTCCTCCCTCCTGCCTCTAGGTTAAGGGAGTATCCCTCCATGGGAAATGTGCTCCCAAAGTCTTTTTGTGCACCAGGGGTACATCTTGATTCCACTGTCAGAGGTCCCTTAGACTGCCCAGGCCTTCTAACTGAGAGCCATGTTCAGGAGGTCTGAGTCGGTCCAATGCTGGTTTCCCAGCTATCAGTCTGGGAGTCCATTAGCTCCCCCTTGTTCAGGTCAGCTGTCTCTGTGGGTTTCTGTAGCCTGGTCTTGTCCTCCCTCTCTGCATCTGGATTCCAGTTTGGCTCAGTGTTTAGCTGTGGGTGTCTGCTTCTGTTTCTATCAGCTAGATAAGAATATGGAAAATAAGGGAAGTTAAAATAATTTAAAGGGAAAACACTGAGAAAGCCACATTCACAGTCAAGAAAAGCAGGCCAATAATCCAGAGACTTGAACCTCACATGCTAAGTGCCTAATTTTGAGCAAGTAATTGTCTAGTCAAAATGCTCCCATTGGCAGAAAAGAGTACAAAGCCAGGGATGACGTCACTGGGCTAGAGGGCTTAGTAATGTCTCCTTTATTACTGAAGAGAACAATATCATCTCCCTGGACTTGAGTGACTGCACCTCATAGGACTCCAGCTGCCTCGCGTGTAAAACGTGAGAGTTAACCATATAATTCACCAGGCTCCATCAAACTCCTGAGAAGGCTTTATAATCCTAGGAATATTATTTAAAATTTTTATGTCTCAGTTCCTTCTGCTGTAAAAGGTAGTAACCATTACCTATTTCATAAAATTGTTGTAAAGATGCATTTGGATGTATGCCTGGAATAATGTGGCATGGTACCTGGCCAATAGAACATTTTTATGTTACCATTAATTAGCTTTGTTAATTTTAATATTTAACATTTCATATTACAATTTGATTGGGCCTTACACTGCTAAGTGTGTGTTACCCAAAATTGTTGTCAAAAGCTATTCATCTTTCTTTTATGACATTTCAAAGAAATTCCTCAATCCTTAAAAGAAAGAGAAAGGATGTGGTGGTGTATTGAATGCTGAAGAGTTGATTCCACGTCTTCGGTTTTTTATGTCAAATGGGGCTTTTGGCCAAGACCTTCCAAGAGAGAAGGCACACAGAACTGGGAAGAAAGTGGGTTCTGTTTATACCACATCAAAACAAGAGGCTCCTACAGCCAGTTTCATCAAACAACTGGTCAGTTCTATGAAACAATGGTCCAGTTAGAGGATCGTGCTTGGCACAGCTGAGCTATATCCATTGCCAACACAAACAACAGTCAGGGTCAATCTGTGCACCCCACTCAGAGAGCCGGCTGTGGCGCTGTAACTCATCTGCGGTCTGTGAATGATTCTGATGGTGACTGTTTCCATCTCATAATTAAACCACTTGAGATCCAAATCTTAGATTGGTGAACACTCTCCAGATGCAAAGGGCACACAAGGGCTTTCAAATGAAATGTCACCCTGCAGCATGCTCTTTCCCACAGCCCACCCAGAGAGATAGTTTCTGTTTTCTTTAGATGCTCTGAGAAGGCATGAGAACTAAACCCTTCTCTGACACCATTTCTGGAGATGCTTTTCAGTCTCTGAAGGAGAGAATAGAAGTGTAGATAATTAAGTAGTCCTGGATGGCCCTAGGCTAGGGCAAATGCAGCTTTGAACCAATTTGCTGTGTCTCACTCTTATGTCTACTATAGAATATCAATAAACAGCAAGTAAGATTCCTAATCAAACAGCTGAAACCGTGATGAAACTTTGGTGAATCAAGAAACAATACATAGAGATCCTCACAGAAGCCTCCATATATTGTATACATCATATTTTAGGTCCTCAGAGTCCTGCTAAAGCAAATGCTCTTTAAAACATACTTTTGAACTTATTATTGTTTTATTAATGGCTGCTGCTTTGATTAGGGTTAAATGGAATCTCAATGTAGTTTTCATTTGCATTTATCCAGTGGCTAGTGATGCTGAATATATTTTCATTTATAGTTTGGACACTTGTAGTTAATCTTTGAGAACTGTTTGTTCATTTCACTGGCCATTTATTGATTGTGTTGTTTGATTTCTTGCTTCGTAATTTTCTCTTTTTTTGGTATATATTTCTAAGATTATTGGGCCGCTACACATACACACACCCACACATAATATAAAACTATAGTTCATTCATTTTAACTACTGTATAGTACACACTGCATAAATATATATCATGTATTATTTTATTTGTGAACACTGAAATTGCTTTTAGTTTTTTATTATTACAAATATTCTAAAGAAAACAGAGCTCATGGACCCCAGACTGAAACCTTGGAAACCAGCATAGGACCAACCCAGACCCCATGAATGTGGGTGTCAGTTAGGAGGACTGGATAGTCTTTGGGGCCTCTGGTAGTGGATCAGTATTTATCTCTAATATACGAATGGACTTTGGAAGCCCATTCTACATAGAGGGATACTCCCTCAGCCTAGACACATGGGGGAGGACCTAGGCCCTGTTCCAAATGATATGACAGACTTTGAAGAGTCCCCATGGAAGGCCTCACTCTCCCTGAGGAGCAGACAGGGGATGGGATGGAGGTTGGGGGGGGAGGGAGGAGGGAAGGGTGTGGGAACTGGGATTGACATGTAAAACAAGCTTGTTTCAAATTTAAATAAAAAATTATCAAAAAAAGAAAACTGAAAGTTTTGTTTCTTGTATAAGTACATAGTTTAACTTAATATTTACATGTGATCATACATATATTGTATTAAATTTTTATATATCACTTCATAGAAATTTTGCTATTTTAATATATTTTATTCACTTGATTGTACTCCATTCCATTTGAATCATTTTAATTTCTATCCATTCTATTTCATTCTTAAAAAGTGACAATTATAACTCATTAAATGACTTCCCATTTCGCTAAACTCATAGTTTGAATAATGTGCATCAGATTGTGTGTGTGCTGCTTTTCTTGGGTCTTGGGTCTTTCTATATGTAACATCTTCAACTTTATTACTAATATTTCATCCAAAATATCCTCCTGGGATAACCTAAACTACTACCCTCCAAATAGAATAAACAAGGAACACTTGTTGAAGAAAGTCTAAGCTTATTATGCCAACTGTAGTAAGAATGAACTTTGTGGCAGATTCTTAATAGTGTCTCAAAGGGAAACTTTAGAAAGGGGAATCTACATGGCTTTAGGGCCTGTTTTGAAAGAGACCTGCTATGACAGAAAACTGATATGACATAAGGGATTTGGATTTGTGGACATAGTCAGACAAGGACGACTCTGGGAAAAAGAGCAAACTATTAATCATGATAAGCAAATTACCTTTGCAACCTCTCACTCTTATCTCTGGAGCAAATGTTCCTGCAGCAACCAGCTAAATAATGTTTCACAAGAGGCAGAGAAGAAGCCTGACATTGGATTGACATCAGATAATGACATCACTTGCATTTCTCCAATGGCTAGTGACTTTTAACTAAAGGTGCTGAATGGACTTGGATTTGGTTCTAGCTAGATGACATTTTTAACAGCCTTTTAACAATTTATACTGTTACCAGAATTTTACAAAAATCCATCATTTCACATCCTCACCAAGATCTAGGACTGCCTGATGGTTTTAATTTAATATACTTTTTTTTTTTAAATCACAAAATAGCATCTCATTCCTTAACAACGAGAGGGATTTTTACTTCTTCCATCTGACACTTGGCCTTGAGGATTCTTCTGTGTCCTGTCATTGGTACATTTTCTATTGCTTGCTTGACATTAGTGGTTGTATTGCTTCTAAATGTTATGAAGGACACTGTTTTGATGTGCACACCCCAAAAAAGTAATTCAAGTGTCATCTCCAAGGCTATACTCCATTATTATCTCATTACCTAGTGTATTTATTTATAGAGGATTAAGTATATGTTTTAATTATTAAATATATGATAATTAAACATTACATTTAAAAAATCTTTTCCCCTTTACTATAGTTAGACACTTCGAGATTTTTCAACTTTTATTTATATCTTTAAACTGCCTGGAATTTATTTTTCTGTCCAGCAAAAGATAAAGTGTTTTAGTCAAGCATTGGCATAATACTGTTTAAAATTACTGAATCACTGGATTATAACAAAAATAATTATTTACATTCCATGCATCTCTGGCTTAACTAGAGTTTAACCAATCCTGGCTGTTATCAGATGGGTTTGGCTCCAAACTGTGTATTTGGGTCAAGTGGGCTTCACATATTGGCCAGAATGCTGGGACTCCGGTTATACATAATAGACTGCAAAACAAAGAAGAAAAAGACCTAACCTTGTAAGAACATTTCAAGTCCCTGATCATGTGACATCTGGTAACATTCTAATGATCAGGATCAGTTAGTAGGAAGGTAAACACCCCTGCATCTCACAGCCTGGTTGAAAAGTTGAGAGCCACCTCTTGTGTTACTGCAGATTCTCCAAATAGGGGTAAGGACAGACTAAGTATGAATTTATTCTCTGTATCTAGCATTTAGTTGGACTAGAAAATAAGATTTAAAAGGCAGGTCCAACTCTCTGATGAAGGAAAAGACCAGTGTCAAAACATTATGGGAAAGATATAATTTCTTTTTTATTTTTAAAACAATCTTATTTTACATACCAATCCCAGTTCCCTCTCCCTCCCTCTCCCCTGACCATCTCTCTACACCATCTGCATCCACTCCTCAGAGAAGGTGAGGCCTTCCATGGGGAATCATCAAAGTCGGTAACATCACACTGAGGAAGGACTAAGGCCCTTCCCCCTATATCTAGGCTGATCAAGGTATCCCTTCAGAGGGAATGGGCCCCAAAAAGCCAGTTCATGCACTAGAGATAATTACTGGTTCCAAAGCCAGCAGCTCCATAAACTGCCGAAGCCCCAAACTGTAATCTTAATGTAAAGGCTGCATTGAGATTTTTGGCTATTAAACCCATTATTGAGATTTAAGACAAAAGTTCTTTTCTGACAGAAAAAATAAAATGCCTTCATAGAGTTCTTAAAATGTCATGCTGCATAGACACCAGTTATGACCCAATTCTATTTTACTCAATTTCACACTATTGACTGGGAAATTGTTTCCCATCCTAATCCTTCAAATGCACTTTTGTGGCTCTCAAACTCCTTCATAAATTCTATTCTCACTCCCCTTAAAACATGTCTTAGTTTATATTAATTATAATATATGTACTCATATGATGAGACGGCTGGTTACTTGGAGAGTTAGAATATTGCCGTTACTATAATTTTAGAAGGGAATATTGGGGATTCCATTTGTTTACCTTCTGACTAAACTGCAGACTAGAAGAAAAAGAGCAAGTTAGTATTGAAATTTCCCCATCCCTGCATTGAACATCTTCAGTTAGTTCTACTCTTCCTTTGGCCCGCTGTCCAAATGTGTGGAGGTCACTCTGAAGAGGTCTCCACTGTGTGGATTATGAAGACATCACTGACCCAGTCACTAAGCAGTAGAGCCTTGCTTTAGCAATTGCATTATTGTGCCCTGCATGTATCTGCCAGCAATGCTGGTCCTTATCAGGCTAAATGGTGTAACACAAGTTAGCCCAGTATTTTTCCTGTGAGTTCAGGATGCCTTCAGCATTTAACCTTAAGTGTTTCCCTAGCATGTATAGGGCCATTTCAGTCTTGTGTACTATGTACAAGCCAAGTTCCAACTCTCATAACCCAACATGTCTGTAGTTCCAGCCTTGCTCATGGGTTTGCTTCTTTTCCTTCTGAATCATCCATCATCTATCATGTTTTGTTCGCTATCATATACCTTAGTGTATATGTTTGGAATACAGAAAGAAAGAATTATTATAATTCAAATTTACTGCAAAAGATTTGGTCAGAAATTTATAACATTTAAAAAATATAACAGTCCATAAATAATTACTATTCATTTTTCTTTATTAAAGGTCATACATACCATAGCTGTCTGAATATTGTCAAGCAGAAAATTTTCTAAAGCTGTGAAAGGGCAACAAACAAATGGAATAAAAAGAACAGTAAGTCACTGGAAATTAGAGTGATCTGATAGCTTAGGTATTTGAATTTTTTGTCTAGGACATTGAGTTCTGCTCATAGGTGTGTACATACTCTGGGAGACCGGGCTGTCTTTGGGCCTTGCCAGCCTTGCCAGTTGGAACATTAACACAATATAATGTTTACTGTTCTTCCTTGATTGCATGCCTTTGAGAGAACTGGAATCCTGCCAACTGGATATCACACTTATTCATCACTCACACAGAGGTAACAGGTGAACTTGTTCCATGTCCTTTCTAAGAATTGGTTTGTGAGGTTTTATATCCCCCAGCAAAGTGTTTGCCAAGGTAAGGGCTCTGTCAGACAAGGTCCTTCTTAGAACATCTCACTTTTCCCTTTGCTGATTTTCCGGCCCTCAGAAAGATGAGATATCTTGCCTTCAATCACTTTAGATGAGAGTACAAACAATAGGGCAGACAATCCCCTGAATTTTGGGTATATATCAGTCTTTGGCTGTCAATATTCTTCCCTCCACAAATGCCATCGTCTTACTCTTCTCCCCCTTTACCACTGTCCTTTCACTTTCCTTTTTTCCCCTCAGAGTTTGGCCACTACCTTGTTTACTGATTATAGAGGACTGTTATTTTCATTCTCATGAACTATTGCAAAATCTGTGTCAGTAGTCTGCCTACTCATCCGCTTACTCTTGTCAAATATTACCTCAATATAAACTCCAACTTTAAATGTCTAAAAGTAAAGTGCTCTGTGCAAATGACTAAAATAAGTCACACCAAAGGATATATAATGAAAAGCAACATTTTCTGAGTGAGCATGTCTACTCAGTGGTACATAATTGGAGTGGTTTCTGTGTGCAGTACTTATATTACTGTTCTGGTTAATTTTAATTGTCAACTTGATACAGCCTGTAGTCATCTGTTGCTAGCTTCTTTTTCACCTGGTCCCACCTCTGCTTTAGCCCCAAATAAACACACAGAGGCTATATTAATTATTAAACTGTTGGTCGATGGCTACGGCTTCTTATTGGCTACCTCTGTCTTAATTATTAACCCATTTCTGTTCATCTAAGTATTTCCATGTGGTCTTATCTTACCAGAGAAGGGTCCGGACCTCTTACTCCTTTCTCTGCTACATGGTGTCTCTTTCTGGTGGGCTCTCTCGGCCTACCTTTCCCAGAATTCTCCTCATATCTTCCTCCTGCCTATCTTCCTTCCTTTACTAGCCAAACGGTGTTTTATTCATCAACCAATAAGAGAAACATATATAGAGAAGGACATCGTCCTTCACTTATCTAAGAGAAAAACCTCAACTGAGGAATTGACTGTGTCAGATTGGCCTGTGAGCATATCTTTGGGGGATTGCCTTGACTATTAATTGATGTAGAGTGCCTAGCCCACTGTAGATGGTACCATACCTAAGCAGATGGTATTAGGTTATATAAGGAAGATAGTGAGGTATGACCTGAAGAGGGAGCCAGCAAGCAGTGTTTCCCCATAATTTCTGCTTCATGTTCTTGATTGTCTTACTACCCTGAACCCCCTTTAAAGAGGGACTATGGCTAGGAAGTATAATCCAAATAAACCTTTTTCTTTCTCAAGTTTCTTTTGGTCAGAGTGTTTTATCACAGCAACAGAACAGAAACTAGTACAATTGAGTGCAGCAATGATTCTAAATATAATGCTTTGGAAAGAAATGGAATAATCAACTGGACATGATCTCTTTATTCCTAGCATTATTTATAGCCTTGACTAATAAAGTCTGAGAGACTCTGTTGTTTCCCCTGTTCGCATTCAGGTAAAAGCACAATCTCAGTTCCATAACTGACATCCTCTGCTATGTAATGCAGCATTCTTAAGCCCTTCCTTCTTTATAGGGCTTATTGTAGGCTTTTACTTACCAACAGAGTACTCAATAGTAGAGGTAATTTTCTATATTTGTATGTATCTGCATCTGTCTGTCTGTCTGTCTATCTATCTATCTATCTATCTATCTATCTATCTATCTATCTACTTACCTACCTACCTGTTATCTAACTATCTATGTCTATATCATCCTTGTTGAATAGAGTGGCCACTATTTATTGAGAACTGTAGGGAGATGAGATAGGTCCATAAGACTCAAGAAACTAAGGGAATTTCTATGTAGTGCCCATGCTTTGATCTGTTCCATTAATCAGGCAAAGGCCTAGAGATTGAAATAAAAGACAAGACAGCCAGTCATTCATGCAGCTGGAATGCTGAATGCCAAATGCCATTTATTGAGGGAATGGAGTGGGCTTATATACTGACTTACAGCATAGTGGAAAACAATCAAGGGTCAAGTGTGCAAGTTCTTGGGCTTAGTTCTTCCCCAGCAGGTGCATGATTAGTTTGTCTGTAAGTTCAGCCATACTTGGGCAGAGGTGTTCTCTTGAGCTAAATACAATCTGTCTTGTTTGAAAGTTGGCCTGAGTCTGTCTAATGCTGTGGCAGAGTAGCACAAAGTGCAAGGGTTATGATCCCCAGTGAGAGAGAGCTTACCCATTCTCTAAATAATCTGCGCTCAGGTTGAAGTCCTTGTGAAAGGTCTTCTGCACTGGCAGGAGGTACCCAGGTTTCATTGATATTAATGATCTGCATGGCTAAATCATGTGTATAATTTAAAAACTGATCACTCTAGGATCTTTGGAGAAAAGTAACTACAACTGATGCATTCTTAGTTTTAGCGGTGGTAACACAGATATGTGTGAAAGAGAGAAACAAGAAGCCATATGAGCCTCTCACAAAATAATCCCATTGTTCATATAGGAGACCAGTTTGTAGATTTAGTTTTAAAATGCCATTTTGTACCAGATAATCAATTGAGTATGTTTTGGGGGACTAAGGCTTCAGCCAGTTCACCATGTTGATCTACTGTGTTTGCAGTATTTACGGATTGGGTGAGAACTATCCTTGAAACTGTTGCTTCAGGGTTGAAGCGGCAATGGCAATGACAATCACAGCCATCCGGAAATCTCCTTTCCTCTATGCCACACAAGTTGGTCATCTGTAGAGGTCTCTGGCATAGGTATCACCTGGGGTATGTGGCCCACAACAGCTGTTACTGTCCAGCAGCTAACCTTGACAGACCTGCTGAGAACAATTGAGACTTCCTCCAAATTTAGTAGCATTGGTTACAATGAGAAAAAAAGGGGGGGTGCAGAACACAGGTGCCTGAAATGAAGGTGAAATTCTTATCCTTTGGACTAAGTGGTCAGGAAAAGGGCCACATCTGTGAGCATCTGAGACCCTTCTGAGAAAAAGTAATGGCTAGCACCTGGTCCCCACTCATTGTGGCTCTACAGAGCTGCATCCAATCACCAGGGGTGCAAAACACTGTGAAAGACTCAAAAATTGCCTAAGTGAAAGGAGCATGGGATCCATAAGCAGTGACAGCCTCCTTAGGTTGTTTTAAATCCTTGAAATTTAGTGGGCTATGCTCACTAACCCTGTTACCCTGAGGATCCACTGTTTCAATCACAGGAAAAGCTTGTCTTTCCTTTCCTAATGCTTCTACCTTGGTTATTAAATCTTTGACCTCCTCCTCTATCCTCAGAGGCACAGAGGCCTTAATAAAGGGATTACAAAAGGGGTTGTGCAGTGGCAGATGGCATTTTCACTCATCAGCTTCAGCAATTCTTTGCTTTAATTCTTCAATTTCTGTTTCCAAGGTATCTTCTTCATCAGCTATGGTAGGACTATCATCTCCTAATTGGGATCCTTCTTGTTCCCTGATTTTACAGATTCTAAATCTTTTACTTCCTCAAAAGTCCTATTCATTCCTGCCATTTGTTCTCTTACTTTGCCATTGTGCTCAGGAGCACATCTTTAACTAGACGCCAAAGGGAAAAGGTGGAAATAGGGAAATTATCAGGCTCTTCTTTTGGAGACCTCTTTTTCACGTTCTTAATCAGGAATGTTTAAGTCTCCAGAGTGTATAAACCAGGGACTGACTATGTTTCTCTAATATGGCAAAGAATTCTTTAGCTGTCTTGGTTTTAATCCTGGTGGCCGGTCTTTTCAATAGGGCCACTAATTGCCCACTGAGAATTTCCTTAGAGTTCCTGGCACCCATCCTTCAATACACCCTCATTCACTTTGCCAGCCGCCTCCGAGGGCGATTTCTTAAGTGATCCCTTTCTTTCTTCCTTCCTTTCTTTCTTCCTTCCTTTCTTTTTTCCATTTGAGAACAAAGGCTATAAAGTATATTAGTTCTTTTCTATCTCCCCACAAAAACTTGTATTCCATACTATCATGGCCCAGGGTATGGGCAACTCTGAGAAGACAAGCTGCAGATTCTGGAGTTATCTGGAGAGAACTGCCCTTTCTTCCCGATTTCAGTGAGATCTCCACTTGTAGTGCCTGTACTATGATCTGTTCCACTAATCAGGCGAAGGCCTACAGATTGAAATAAAAGACAAGGCAGCGGGTCATTCATGCAGCTGGAATGCTGAATGCTTAAAGCCATTTATTGAGGGGATGGAGTGGGTTTATATACTGACTTACAACATGGTGGAAAACAATCAAGGGTCAAGCATGCATGTTCTCGGGCTTAGTTCCTCCCCAGCAGATGTGTGTTAGCAAATCAAGAAGAGTACCAAGAACAACTCTGGTGCAAGATGTTCCAGCCAACAGCTTCAGGCTTGCTCAAGGTGCCTCAGGAGTCCATTCAGAGCCCCACACTTATAAGACTCAAGAGGACCAGAAAGTTATAAGCATCATATTTCCCTTTGCCAAGGAAATAAGAAGAATGTCTAATGTAGCTCCCTGAAAGTTGTGCCAGGACTACCATGGATGCAACTTTGATGAGCTGTCACTCATGCTAGTATATGCTTTTTAGTGGTACACATGCAATTGAGTAACTTGTTGTTCCATAAATAGCCCCAATATAACCTGTTGGCTCACTAAGATGTATTTGGGTGGAATCTGTTTATTGGTCTGTCATCAGTGCCTTGTCTGTGATGAATAGATATCTGTTCATCATTTTCCAGATAGAGTCAAAGATGAGTGTGGAGGAGTGGTTGCATGGACCCTGTGATGGGCAATGAGACATGCAACTGAGACTAGTATGTCTGAGGGTGGAGCATACCCAGGGCCAATCTCATGAAGCTACCTTTCCCCATATAAATAGGATGGTGTGCCATCTTGATGTGGTGGTATTTATAGACTCCCTGTGATGGGTGATAAAACATGTAAACAATGTTGAGATTTCTGAGAATAGTTGAGCCTTGTGGGGAATACCAGAGTAGGCATCTTCTGCCACGTAATAGGAAATAGAATGATATGCCTACTTGATGAATATGGCCCAATTCCTCGGTATGGAAATGTTTCCCAAATGGCTGATGGCAAGTGAATATATTGCAACCTCTAAAAGTGGCATACATAGGACAAGATTGTAAACAGGCTGTGATATCAAACTGTGGCCTTACTGTGTGAGATAAGGCATGTGACTGAAGTTGAGATAAATTCTTAGCAAAAAATCAGCTGCATGGTGGATGAATTACAGTGGGGGAAAAACATGCATATATCATCCCTTGCATTAATTTTTTTGATTTTACAAGGAAAATGGAAAAAGGAAGAATGAGATGGAAGCACTGGCTTTCCATTTCTTAGAGCTGGCAGAACTCAAGGGAAAGATGGTGAAAGTCAGAACTGTGCAAAAGAGCTGGAATCCAAAACATGAGAGCCCATGGGACAATTTGGACTATGAAGAGGGAGAGAATGAGGTAAAAGTGATAGAAGATAGCCCTGGGTTTTTAATACAGAAGAAGGAAAAATCCATGATTGTGCATGCAGACAAGGGCCTTAATAGCCCAATAAGGGAAATTATAATGATCAGGAGTCCACTGCATCACAAGTACTTCATTGTGGAAAGAATTTTAAATAAGGAACAAAGTAGCCTCTCTCAGTCTTGCTCATGAGGTTGTATGACACAGGGACAGATGAAAGCAATCTGCATGCCAGTTGTCCTCCAGCAGCCCATTTGATGCTTCCTGGCACTGTGACACCAGCCAGCAGAGAAGCTTGCTGCTCACTCTCAGTCTGGTTCCTCCATGTCTCATAACCAAAATGCACAGTGTCTTCAGCAATAGAGAATTGCCATCTAGTTCTGACATGCAATCAACTGCAGTCTCTACAGCTTTTATGGCTGGTGAGCTTCCTGGGAAGCAACTCTTAGGAAAGTATCTTACCTCTAGCTCTGATATTTTCACTCAATAGTCCTATGGTTTCTTCCTTACTCATGCAGGATGCCTTTGTTTAAATTGGATAAAATTAAAGGAATACATAAAAAGGTTTGTAAAGACCACTATAAATTATGGATAAGTTTAAACATTTTATGAACTAATAGTGACGTATAATGACAAGAAAATATTTTCTCTTAACACCTATGTCCTCAAGGAGCACCTTCTGAGCTTTTTTGTAATGGCATTTGTCAACAGTTTCAGACAGTGATTGGAGTATAGTCATTCATTCAACATCTTCTATTTTTATGAATCATTCTTAGGCTCCAGAGGTATAATATTGAACAAAGTGGTTGAGATGCTCATCTACCTTCATTGAGTCTTTAATTCATGGTCAGAGATCGACAAACAGAAATTATAATGAGAGAACCTGCATCATAATGACAGAAACACAGACTTCAGATTTCAAGCATTAGGATTAATTTTATCACAACACGTACCTATATTTGAGTCAACTGCCTATTTGCATTATTTATTTGAGCAACACGAATACAAAGGAATGATTAATTGAGGTTCTCAGTTGGTAAAAGCAGTGTGAGGGAATAATCTCTTCAGTCAAAAGGCACAAATGTTTTGTGCCTTTTCCTATAAAGATATGAAGTAACATCTATTTACTGCAAATTGAGCATTGATGACAGACCAAAGGAAAAATTGCATCCAAGTCTGCATTGGTGAGCCTATTGAGTTTACTGGTGTTACTTACATGGGCATCAGTGCAAGGTTGCTTACAGAAGCGCGGGCAGTAGCAAAGTCTACTTAGGAAGTGTAGGTGATAATTCTAATTCCTAAGAGTGCTATCCTTGTGGTTTTCTGTTCTACTTGGAGTCAGCGCTGCAGAGTCTCCTTTCCCAGAAACTGCCTACTGCTTTTATAATCTCGGGAAGGTCCTTGTAGGTCTTGTAACTTCTGAGCTTCCACTTTAGCATTTTCCTCCTTAGCTTCCACCTTCCTTCAGAAAGGGAAGGCTATACAGAGGAACAAGCTGTACAAGTACATCACCTCACTCCTTCTAGCTCTCTCATTCTCATTTTCTCAGACCCCTCTTCTTTCAAATATTATGATATGTTTCTGGAGGAATTAGTGGGTACGTAATGCTTATTAACTAGTGGGCTTTGGAGTAGATAGTTTTTGTTATAAATAAAGTCCTATTCATAAATAGGAAAACATTTTTGATGTTTATTGTGTCAGGGTCTTACATAGCCCAGGTTGATTCCTGACTCTGTATATTGTGAAGACTTGAGTTCCTGACCCTTTGTGTATCTGCCTCCATTCCTAGTGCTAGCTTATAGGCACATACCGCCTTACTTGACTTTAAACTATTTTTTTTATTATTACCACAATAGTATTTTCTGCTTAATATTTGCTTTTTGGGATTCCAGACATTTTATGTGTAGGTTTTTGACAGAAAGGGAATCTACAGTTATATCAACTTGTGTGGCCTCTAACATCTTTTCTAAAGTTTCACTCATTGACTAAGACCACCAGAATTTCATATAATGTCATGTACATGCTTATGCTTTTTGACTGAGGATCGTGTTTGAAACACTACAGGAAAGCAAGCATGCTGAGAAAGCTGGAAAGCAAGGTGAGCTGTGATAGGTCTTCTGTTCTGGTCACTACTTATTGCCCCTTCAAAATGCACAGTCAGGTCTCCTAAGCTACAATAGCAAGGGAATAAAACGCTAAAATAATCATTTTACTTATTGATTTAAAACTTGGAAGCATTGTCATCATTTAAATACAAGTTCCCTAGAACATCTTTCCCAGTATTTCGGTCCTTCTGAATCATAATTAGGAGCTAATATATCTAAATCTAGAATTCACTTAAAAGTAAGCTCTTTGTGTATTAAATATGAACAATACTAAAAGGGAACAACTCCTAACAGGGCTTAGGAACACTCACCCAAAGCTGCATAGTTCACTAAATCGCACACTGTCAAGAACAGGAGCCATTTGGAGACAGCCACAGTAATCTCTATCTTGATACCTGTATGATCAAGGGTGTACATCTTATGCTTATTGTCAAATGGCACTTTGTACTATAAATAATATTTTAGCAATACTTAATTCTTTTCAGACTACTAATTGGAATGAAGTGCACAGCTCAGATGTTCAGGGACTTAGTCATGCAATGTCAGCGTGTAACTCACGCATGAGGCAGGCAGCCAATTTTTTGTTTGTTTGTTTGTTTTGTTTTTTTGCTTTTTTTCTTGAGAATTTGATACATGCATGTAATGCATTTTTTGTCAGGTCAATCCCCACTGCTTCCTAACCAATTATTGCCCATAATATTTCTCTTTCGACTTCATATGCTTTCTTTTGAAATTATGCTCCAGTATGTTCCTGGGTGTAAGGCCATCTACTGGAACATGGGTAGCCCAACCTATCAGGGACCACATCCTAGAAGAAAAATAACATTCCCTCCCCTAACAGAAATCAGTTGTCAATAGCTATCAATTGCCACTAGCTCATCATCTAAGGATGGGAAGCATTTGTTTACATAGCAATGCACCAGTCACAGACAAAAATACAATAGTGGATGTGATTGAACATTTGTTTCAGCATCAGCATGTACATCTTACTTTTAAGGTACCAATAGTCTCTGACTTTTGTCCAGCAATCAACCCTTTGCACTTCGACTTTCCCTTTGGGAATGTCTGGATGTAGGCACTGCCTAGAGTAAAACATAGCTCTGTCTGCCCTCAACCATCACTGACATAGCACAACAGATCTTGCTACAGCGATGGAAGACAGCAACATCTAGCTATGTCATGGCTCCTCTGGTATAGAAATCCTCTGTGATGACAAGAGTGACCAGGAGTTTTACATCATGGTATTTTCCTAATGCCTTTTTGGTTACTGACAGTCCTTACATGGGAGACATTTTATCTAGCATGCAGGTATGCTGGGATCCTGAGGTTGCCACAGTGTGCATCCTAAACCCTGCTGCACACAGTAGGAGTATTTCTGATGGCAGATCTAGGTGTGAGAAAAGGGAATACGCTTGCCAAACCATGAGGTCAAGGTCTACATTATTCTGTGAAGTATGCCATGACTGTTCATATGGAAAAATCTCCATCTTCACAAAGTCATAGGATTATACTCCTTTGAAACTGACATGAGTCCCACAAGACATTTAATAGCTATTTGATTGCATGTTTGTTCAACAATGGTTTTCCAATTGTGTTTATAGAAAACACCATTAGTGTGTTTTTTCCAAGAAGATAAGAGCATAAGTGACAATATTGATGATGATGATTCTTTTATAGATAAAATTCCTTTGGATTAAAATATTAATAACACTTTGTAAGGATGCCATCTAGTCAGGACCACTCTTGAGGACTTGTGCAGACAAGGATAACGTGAAATTCATAACCCATGTGTTGAAGAGAAGATGCAAAGAAAGAATGGCTCTGTTCCTGTGAATCCTGTTTATATTTACTTGATTTCCTGTTGGGCTTTTAGGAATCAGACACAATTTAATAAAGGAAGATTTTTCTAACTTGATATTTAGCCTAAATGATGAGAAAACTGTCCATTTTCCTCTTTTGTTAAGATGTAATTGTTATGTTCTGTCATCCTATTTTCTCTCAAAGTGTGTTCCGGGCCGAGCCCCAGTATGGGACTACAGATCCTAACAACTTGAAAGTCTTCATTTTGTATTTGCTATTGGACTTATCTATGCTGTAAGATATGTCTTTTTTGAGGCTTGACAGTTCACCTTTGGAGGCATCCAGCACTATATACTTTCAGCTCATGTTTTACTGTTGAAATCTAACTTCTGAGTTGTGGTTGTAATCAATGAGAGACAGGGAGCTATGAGAACTGAGGATCTAACCATAAAGTGATTAGCTTTTAGCTGTCAATCTGGACACAAGCCTAATAAGAAATCATTCCAGAATATGAACAATGGGGCTCTGATCCAATTGTCACACACCTCTTTTGAGTCTTCTGTCTTGCTGAACCATAAGAATTCTGGGTTTCATTTACATTCTTAGCCCTACTCCATATGGAAACTAATGAACAATGTATTTCTTATGCTGCACAGAACCAGGAAGGGTCTATGTGGTGTGAAACTCTCTCTCTCCTTCCCTTTCTCCTTCCCTCCCTTCCTCCTTTCCCCATCTCCATAGTTTCTTTCTTGTGTCTGAGAATTCCCTAGGGAAGAGTAATGAGGGTAAAGGATCTTAAATGCCACTAGACCAACTTTTTGACCTCATCCAAGTTCAAATCCACCTGGAAACTCAGGCTGCAACTTTATTTGGAACTATGGTTTTTGCAGATGTAACTAATTAAGAAAGGAGATGAGATCATTGTAGGATGAAGGTGGATGCTACAGTTAAAGATGAAAGTCCTTGAAAAACAGAGGATCCACATGCAGACACACAGAGAAGACAGGAAACAGCTTAGGATGATGTAGCTGTAAAATACATCAAGAACTGATGGGAGCCACCAAGAGCTAGAGAAAAGCAATGTAAGGAAATTACCACCCCCTCCCACCCTTTGGAAGTTTGCAAAGAAAAGAACAGACCTTCATATTTTGGACTCTCAGATTTTTAAAAAAAATCTCTAATTTTTCAAGTCTGTGACAATTTATAGCCCTAGACAGCATCATGTACCTCAAGTCAGCCTTTTCTCCAACATTTTAAAAATTGTATAATTAACATTTGACTACATTTAACCCATCATATACTACCAATTTCACCCAATTGTCTACCTCTTTCTCCTGCCACTCTTTAACTTCTCATCCTCCATGCACTTTATATCAACCCCAGATAATAGTATGTGACTTCGTGATTTTCTTTTTTAATGACCATGACATAGTTCCAGGTAAACACATGTCTTTAGATTTACTTTAACTTTGCTTTTAGACATAAAAGTCTTATGTCTAGACCCTCTGTATAAATAGGAAAATTGTGTAGCCTGGTCTTCTTGTGGGACTCCTTGTGGGATTTCCTGTGGTAGCTGGGACTATCTCTGACTCTTCTGCTGGCTTTTGGGACCCTACTCCTCATACTGAGTTGCCTTGCCCAGCCTTTATACAAGGGTAAGTGCTTAGTCTTACTGAAACTTGATGTGCCTTGTTTTGTTGATGTCCTTAGGAGGCCTGCTCTTTCCTGAACAGAAATGGAGGAGTAGATGGGGGCAGATGAATGGTGTGGGGAGGATGGAAGGAGAGAAGGGAAGGACAACTTCAGTCAAGATGTAGAATAAATAAATAACTTTAAACATTATCAAAAAGTGCATGCTTAACACAGATCCATGCTTTCTGAATCCCCTCCCTATATTTTCTCGTCTTTTCCCATGTTTTCTAGTTCTTATCTCTTATCATCTATTTATTTTCACCCATCTTTTCTGATCAAATTACAAAACCCAAATCCTAAAATCATCCAAGAAGCCATGATTCCAACATTTATCAGACCCTACTTACCAATTTAATCCCCAATTAATGATTTTGTCAGAATTTCCTTGGATTTATCCTACTTAATTGGGGAAATTGAGAAGGAGAATAGTTGAGTTGAGCCTTATGAAACATGGGAGTTTAAATGACTAGTGTATGACAAATAACTAAAATAAATAGAATGAGAAATTTGGCATCAAATTCCATAAGCTAGTAAGTTTAGATAGCAAGTTCATTTTTTTATTCTTCTGTATTTATTTATTTTACATACCAATCACAGTTACCTCTTCTCCTACCTCCCTTCTATCCCCCACCCTATCCATCATTCCTCCTTCTCCCTTCAGATGGGGTAAGACCTCCCATTGGAAATCAGCAAGGCATGGCATATCAACATGAGGCAGGACCAATCTCCTCTGCATCAAGCCTGAATAAGGCATCCCACCATGGGGAGTAGGTTCCAAAGAAATAGCTTGTGCATAAGGGATAGGTCCTGATCCCATTGCTAGAAGCCCCACAAAAGACCAGGCTACAGAACTGTCACCTAGTTGTAGAGGGCCTAGGTCAGTCCTATGCCAGCTCCCTAACTGTCCATGAGCTCCTACAAACTCAGGTCTGCTGTCTCTGTGGATTTCCCATCATGAACTTGACCCCGTCCCTTGCTCATTTAATCTTCCTACCCTCTCTTCATTTGGACTCCCAGAGCTTGGCCCAGTATTTGGCGGCTTCCACCAGGTTCTGGGTAAAAGCTCTATAATGGCAAGTAGGGTAGTAATCAATCTGATTACAAGGGAAGGTCAGTCCAAGCACCCTCTCCACTATTGCTAGGAGTCTTTACCTTGATTCTGGTGGCTTTAGAAGAAGTGACTGACCATTGTAGCCCTACTGAAGTCTCTCACCCCATAACTGAAAGCATGTCCCTGAAATGGTTCTGGATGTTAAAGACATCGGATAAAAAAGGCAAAAGGGAAGAAGTTTCCCAGTAACTTGGATAATGATCAAAAGGGTGAGAATTTTAGGTCACAACTTCAAATGAAGCATACAGGTTTATGGGACAGTCACGGCACACCTTAACATGTTAAATTGCTTTCTCTATGAACCATAGAAAATGAAAGCCAATTAATATCAGTTAGGAAAGGTACTTGGCAGTTTCCTTTTGTGGTTTAACTCAGGTCCCTAAATAGCAGCACTGCAGATTCAAACATCTAATTTCATACTTTATTTTCTACACTAATCCTCAAATGGAGAGCAAGTTTAATTCTTTGTACAAAACTGACAGAACAACCAGTTTGGGGCTGTTGCTTTTCTTATTTAAAGGAAGATGACCCATGTGGGTGAAACCTTGTCAAGCTATACTCCTGGGGGACTTAATGCATGCACTTTGAAAAGGGGATGTAAATAAAACATCATCTGGGGTTCCTTCTAAGGAATTTGTGAGTTAATTTGGCAGAGTTTTATTCAATACAGAATCCTTCTGCCTCAGCAAACCTACAGAAAGTTCTAAGATTTATGACATGAGTATGCCTCCAGAAGTTCCTTTATTATACAGGATTATTTTTTGCTATAAACAGAAACAGAGATCCACAGCTAAGCACTGAGGTGAATTCCTGGAATCTAGTTGTAGAGAGGGAGGAGTGATGAGCAAAGGGGTTATGACCATGCTGGGAAAACCCACAAAAACAGCTGACCTGAACAAGGAGAAGCTCATGGACCCCAGACTGACAGCTGGGAAACCAGCAAAAGACAGACCCAGACCCCCTGAATGTGGTCTCAGTTAGGAGGACTGGGCAGTCTGGGAAGGGGGAGCTCTGGTAGTGGATCAGTATTTATCAATAGTATACAAATAGACTTTGGGAGCTCATTTCACATAGATGGTTACTCTTTCAGCCTAGACACATGGGAAAGGCCTAGGCTCTGCTCCAAATGATATGACAGACTTTGAAGATCCCCCCTTGGAAGGCCTCACCCTCCCTGAGGAGCAGAAAGGGGTTGGGAGGGGGACAGAAGAGGAGGGAAGGGTAAGGGAACTGGCATTGACATGTAAAACAAGCTTGTTTCAAATTTAAATAAAAATATTATCCAAAATAATATTGTTGAAGATAGATTGAAGAACCCAATGCACTTATCCTACTATTATTTTTCTTTATTGGCATAATTGAACACATAAAGTTCCCATAAATTTGAAATTTGGGGAGACTGCAGCAAAGCATCAAATAATGTTTGTACATTGGCAAGCCCTTTAGTATAAAACAAAATAAGTCTGGGTAAGAGAAATCGGGGAAGACTGAAAAGCAGGAATAGAATATATTGTAAGGGAAACAATTTTTTTGTTGTTGTTGAGAAAAGGTAATACTGGGGGGAAAAAGAGATGGCTCAGTTGTTCAAAGCTCATACTTCTCTTACAGAGGACCTGAGTTCAAGTCCCAGGACCCATGTCAGGTATCTCAGAGCTGTCTATGACTAGACCTCCAGGGAAATCCAATATCTCAGGCCTATTCAGGATACTCCCACCCCCCACACACACTCACATGGAACTACCCCCCCACACACACATTAAACATAAAATAAATATTAAAATAGATAACAACTCTTACCTTTTTTTGGTCATAAAATAATCATAAAACACATGCAGGGGACAGAATGAGCCATGGAGAGGATTTTGACTCACTAGCAAAAATAAGATTCCGGTGAGGGGCCATTTTATATTTTGCCAGGAAATGAAGCAAATATGTGGAAATCTGCCTGAAGCCAGCAGAAAGATAAATGGGTGCAGACTTTTTCCTATAAAATATTGATATAGTGTTTTGTATGAGTTTATCTTCTTTTAATCTGACATGGTTAGACCAAGTTTTAACTGATATAGACAGATGCAGATAAACCCCTCCTTTTGTGAGATAGATATGCCTGAAAGGCATCTAGATGCATACATACATGAAAACTGCCTGTAAGATCCCATTAATGACTATGTTGTGCTGGGGGAGTAGATGTCAAAAAGAACACTTGGAGATAAACACCCACAATGGGCAGATGAAATACAGCACCTGCTAGGTGAGCAGAAGAGGGCATAGAATAGATCAAAATCACAGAAGGAACTGATGACTAGTTTGGAAGGTTGGCCAGCCCTCATCTTTTTCATTTTATAAGTGGAAAGGCATGACTTGTTCAATAGCTTTAGTTTCTCCCCTCTGAAGAAGGAGCCAAGAAGTTAATGAGTCAGGCCAATGGCCTATTAGAGTGCAATAGTATTTAAAAGCCTTTTAAAAGGTGGCAGAGAATTCAAGGATATCAAAGCCTATACTGTAAAAAGCAACAGTGGAAAGCAGAGGCTAGGAAGTGGACATGCCAGCTAAGAAGCCAGTTAAGAGCCAATTCCCCAAGACTTTGGAGAGCAAAGTAAACAAGGATTTTGTCTGGTTTCTCTGAGACAGAATTACAAATTTGTACAGCTTCTTAGGGCCTCTGGGGATTTTCATTCTAGAGAGTTTAACTTCTTGTCTCCACAGCAGCACCCTGCTAACAGTACTAATAAAATGAGCCCTAATGAGGCCTCTCAGACATCAAATGGAGAGTGAAAACACACTTTGATGAGGTAAGTGTATGAAGATCAGAAGCATTTCCCCCAACAAACAAGTGTTTCCTTCCAAAGCTGTGAAGGCTGAAAGTTAAATGCAAAACACACATTGCCAAAGCCAAGCAAGACATTGATGCTAAAATGAGATTACAGAGTTCCTCACTTAACATTCAGCCTATGAACCTTCTGTGACTACTTTACAAACAGACTCTAGCATCCCAAACCACGGGCTCCACTTCTTCAATATCTGAGGCTTGGAAAAGGCTAGTCTAAACTCTCTGCTTTTAGTAAAAGAATGATGAGGATAAGTTTTAATTCTTAAAATGTGGGAGAACATAGGTCCACAAATCTTCCCATGGTAGTGGATGCTACACAAGGTAATTACACCGTCAAAGCTGTTGATTTAACAAAGGAGAAGATGTCATTCCGATGTCAGAAGCAATTCCTAGCATCAAGCTTGCTTGCTATTCAGAGTTGTAAAAGTCTGGTTCAAAGGAAACATTGCAGCTCAGAAACTCAAGCTAAGCAACCATTTCACAGGGTAGCTTGGATCCTGTTTTATATCCTTATATAGAATGGATCAGCAGCCTTGGCAGCTCATCTTCCAAGCTGAGTATCCATCACAAATAAATGAAGATGAAGCAGACATTTAAGTGGCTGACATCAAGAATCCCATTCTCCAGGAAGGCATTTAGTTATTAGTAGGGTCTTTGAACAACAGCCATATGGGGACGGCAGTAATTAGTTTCTACCTACTATGGAGGTGATTTCATTGGATCCATTCCTTGATATCTGAAATTCCATTTTATCATCTCAATGTGCTTATAGCCTGAAGGCTTTGAAGTATTTTTCAAGTGAAAATACCCATTATCAAATCTGGGACATTTCCCTTAGTCCATCCTAGGAAGGTAGAAGCTGAACATGAAGCACATTAGTAAAATAAGTTCTCTTAGCTCCTGCACCATGACAGTTACTGTGGGTCTGTCCCCTGTATTGTACACTAGATGCTAGGCTTCTCATTCAGTTTTGAGAACAAAAACCTATCTCTTAGAAAGCACAAATGGAAAGTAGAGAAACAATGCCACTGTCAAAGGTTAGAGGGTAAGGTGTAGGCAAAAGGCTGAGAAACAACCTACCAGGGGAAGTAGCTAAGTGTTGCATAACCTACTGCCATTCGCTCATGGAGTAGATCCACTTTCCAGAGAGTGTATTTTCATCCCTCATACAACCTGCTTATTACATTAGCAGTGCCTGCAATAACAAAAGTCCTTTGAAGTTGATTTGTGTTTTTATCACAGAGAAATAGAATGACTAAGATATACTACCAATGAATTATCTTCTGCATCCTTGTAATTGACTGGCAAAGCAAGTCTAAAATCCATGAGGCTGACTATAAAAATGTCAGGGACTCTGGAGCCAGAGCTGAAGCTACGGCCCACACCCCCACTTCTTCTAGGGGGAACATGGGCTCTGCTCACAAGGTTCCCAGCTGGATTAGACTACCAGACTTGCTAGAATGCTCTCACACTTACCTGAATGATACCCATCAGACCCCAAAACACCTACACAGTCACAGCTGGTTTGGTAGGATATTATCTTAGCCTGTTCAGGCTACTGTAGCAGAACACCATGAACTGTGTGGCTTATAGACACTGTATATGTAGTTCTCTAAATTTTTGATGCTGTGAAGTACGAGATGAAGGCTCCAATAGATTAGGTGTCTGGTGAGGATCAACTTCCTAGCATGTCTGCAACATAATCTCATGTGGCAAAAGGCTTATTTAGAAAGACACAACTCCTGTTCATGAGCTGAGCTGAGCCACAATTGCCACTCACTCTCAAAGGCCCCACCACCTAAGTTCACCACATAAAGGTTTTAACATGTACAAATGAAGAGGATCATTAGAATAGTCATGTTGGCATATATAACTGACTACTACAGTTCTAGAAACTATTTCTCAGGCTCTGGTGTTTATCCAGCACATTCTTATTGTCCTGTCATTTTTGTCTTACCTTTGGGTCTTGATCAACTCATAAATATTTCTCTGGGCACCAACTGCATGAAGCTCTTGCCATAGATAGGCAGAAGACCTAACTCTATCATGAACCTCTTTATAAACTTAATAGCATCTTTCAAGAAATATGAGTGGACAATTTCCACCAAGGTATATGAATAACTGATAATGATAATGATGATGATAACAATAATAATAATAATAAAAGTAAACATGACTAACATAAGTTGCCATTAGGGAAAGACAAATGAAAATCATGTTCATTCATTTTCTCCTAACAACTATCAGCTACAGGAAAGAGGGAAGTCATTTTCCTCAGTGCTGTAGACACTAAGGTGCCCATGTTTCAGTGGCTAGCTCATGCAAGAAGCTATGTTTCATTAGCTAACTCATGAAGGTAGCCATGGTCAAACTCAGTGAGTCACAAACCAAAACTAAAGCCCAAACAAAAAGACATTATAGTTAGTTAGGAGAGGGTAGAACTTGTTAGGAACAAGGGCATATTGATTGAGGTATAGTAGTGAATGTAACCAAAAGGCATTATACACGGGTATGAAAGTGTCAAAGAACAAATTAATAAAGATTACACTAACTATCACACTGTACCCAGGAGTGTGATTACACCAAGAAGTGACAGTGGTGATGTGAAGAAATTATAACATTTATGCATTGCTATGGTGGTGCTACTGCTTTGGAATACAGTCAAGGTATCCAAAAGGTGAAGCCCTAAAAGACCTTACCATCTAGAAATTCTATTCCTGGGTAGACAGCAAAGAAAGGCAAGAACACACATCTGGGAAATCTTGTTCAGATGTATTGTCTACAACATCCAAAAGACAGGAAAACCCAAGCATCTACCCATTCCCAAATATATTAGACAAATGCAGTAAGCTCATGCAGTAGAATTGTTCAGCCACCAAACTTATGAAGTACTATTTCATGCTGAAGCATTAATACACATTACATGCATCAGGCATGCTAGTCAAGACAGCAAGTCACAAAAGGCAAGTGGGTGGGCGATCCCATTTCATCAATGACCAAATAGGCAACTCCATAAGACCACAAGGTAAATTATAGTTTTCAGGGACTGATGGGGTTCTAAAAAATGGGGTGTGAACCTTCATGATAAAGCTCTTGGAGAAAACAGGGATATAAGGAACATACCTAAATATAATAAAGGCAATATATAGTAACCCAATATCCAACATGAAACTAAATGAAGAGAAGCTCAAAGCAATCCAACTGGAATCAGGAACAAGACAAGGCTTCCACTCTCTCCATATTTATTCAATATAGTTCTCAAAATTTTATCTAGAGCAATAAGACAACCAATGAGATCAAGGAGATACAAATTGCAAAAGGAGAAGTCAAACTCTCACTGTTTGCTGATTATATGATAGCTTACATAAGTAATCCCAAAATTTCTACCAGGGAATTCCTACAACTAATAAATACCTTTAGTAATATAGCAGGATACAAGATTAACTCAAAAAATCAGGAGCCTTCCTAAATGCAGATGACAAAATGGATGAGAAGGAAATCAGGGAAGTGTCACCGTTTACAATAGTCACAAATAACATAAAATATCTTGGAGTAACTCTAGACAAACAAGTGAAAGACCTATATGACAAGAAATTTAAGTCTTTAAAGAAAGAAATTAAAGAAGATAGCAGAAAATGGGAAGATCTCCCGTGTTCTTGGGTAGGTAGGATCAACATAGTAAAAATGGCAATCCTACCAAAAGTAATCTACAGATTCAATGCAATCTCCATCAAAATCCCAGCACAATTCCTCACAGACCTTGAAAGAACAATACTCAACTTCATATGAAAAACAAAAACAAAAACAAAAAAAAAAAAAAAACAAATCCAGGATAGGCAAAACAACCCTGTACAATAAATGCCTGAGGGCATCACCATCCCTAAGTTCAAGCTCTACTATAGAGCTATAGTAATGAAAACAGTTTCATATTGGCATAAAAATGGAGAGGTGGACTAATGGAATCAAATAGAAGACCCTGATATTAACCCGCACACCTATGAACACTTGATTTTTGACAAAGAAACAAAAATTATAAAGTGGAAAAAATGCTGGCTATCAACATGTAGAAGAGTGCAAATAGACCTGTATCTATCACTATGGACAAAACTCAAGTTGAACTGGATCAAAAACCTCAATATAAATCCATCCATCCTGAACCTAATAAAAGAATAAGCTGGAAATACATAAGACTGCATAGGCACAGGAGACCACTTCCTAAACAGAACACCAGTAGCACAGACACTGAGAGCAATTAATAAATGGGACCTTCTGAAACTGAGAAGGTTCTGTAAAGCAAAGAACATTTTTGACAAGACCAAATGGCTCCCTACAGAATAGGAAAAGATCTTTATCAACCTCACATCTAACAGAGGGCTGATCTCCAAAGTATACAAAGAACTCAAGAAATTAGACATTAAACTACCAAATAATCCAATTAAAAATGGGGTACAGATCTAAACAGAGAATTCTCAACAGAACAATCTCTATTGGCAGACAGACACTTAAGGAAATGCTCAACATCCTTAGTCATCAGGGAAAAGCAAATCAAAACCACCCTGAGATTCCATCTTACACCAATCAGAATGGCTAAGATCAAAAATACCAATGACAGCTTATGCTGGAGAGGATGTAGAGAAGGAGAAACACTCCTCCATTGCTGGTGGGAGTGCAAATTTGTACAGCTGCTATGGAAATCAATACGACAATTTCTCAGAAAATCAGTGATCACTCTACCTTAAGACCCTGCAATACCACTGTTGAGCATATACCCAAAGGAGGCACATTCATGCCACAAGGACATTTGCTTAACTATGTCCATAGCAACATTATTTGCAATAGTCAGATCTTAGAAACAACCTAGATGCCCCTCAACTGAAGAATGGACAAAGAAAGAAAATGTGGTACAGTCATACAGTGGATTACTACTCGGTGGTAAGAAACAAGGACATCCTAAAATTTGCAGGCAAATAGAACTAGTGAGGTAACCCAGACCCAGAAAGACAAATATAGTATGTACTCACTCATATAGTGGATAGCAGACATAAAGCAAAAGATCCCCAGCCTACAATCCACTAACCCAGGGAAGCTAGAACCCTCTTCCAGAAGCAGATGCTGAAATCTACTACTAACCATTGGGCCGAGCTCCTGGAGTACAACCAACGTGTGGGAAGAGTGATAACATGAACAAAGCAGTCAAGACCATGATGGGAAAACCCACAGAATCAGTTAACCTAAGCCAATGAGAGATCAATGATTCCTGTCTGACAAATAGGGAACTTGTGTAAGACTGAACTAGGCTCCCTTAATATAGGTAACAGTGGTATTTCTGAGACAATATTCGAGGCCACTGGCAGTGGATTCAAGTAAATGTAATGCACAAACTTACTTACTGGAATCTATTCCATATAGAGAGATAAGATCCTCAGCCTGATATGGGGGTTGGGGATGCCTTGGTCCTGTCTCAACAAGATGATGGACCAGAGCAGATGGGAGGTGGGGGGACTGGAGGGAGCATGAGGAGAGGAGGAAGAGGAAATTGGGATTGAATTGTAAAATATAAATTTTTTTAAAAATGTTAAATAAGGAAGAAAAAGCCGGGTGTTAGTGGTGCATGCCTTTAATCCCAGCACTCTGGAGACATAGGCAGGTGGATCTCTGTGAGTTAGAGTCCAGCCTGGTCTACAGAGCAAGTTCCAGGACAGGCTCCAAAGCAATACAGAGAAACCCTGTTTTGAAAAACAAGAGAGGAAAAGAAAGGAAGGAAGGAAGAAGGAAAGGAAAGGAAAAGAAAAGAAAGGAAAGAAAAGGGAAAAAGAACAAAAATTGAGTGTGCTTGTTAGAAGGGATCAAGTTTCTAAGGTGAAGAAAATGTTCAAAAATCGAGTGTGGTGATGGTTGATCGGCTCCACAAACGTACTTTAAAATGGGTGAGTCAAATGTACAATGTATGAACTGTTCTTCACAAAAGCTGTTGTCAACTTTAAAAGAGTATTTTGGGAAATCTGGAAGCAGAAGATTTAAAAGGGCTGTTGCTGTAGGGCTGTCAAACCTACGATTAGCCCACGACATCAGCTGGCTTAGCTCCCATACTCGGAAGCAGGCATCAGAGGGAGGGATGAGGTAAGAGGCTCTCTATAGCCGGGTGTTCATCGGTGCCACCAGAGGCACCAACAGGAAGAAACTCTAGCCAGTGCAGACAGACCCATTCCAGGACCTCCTCTCTCCCATGCCCCACTCTTTGGCGTCAGTTGTGTAGTCTGCCACCTAAGGCAAACGGATGTGAGTGGGCTCATCCAAGAAAACACTCAAAAGCTTGCCTAGACAGAGTATGAGCTCAGAACTGATCTTTTACCTCAGCGGCTTAAGAATTTTGATTCATTTGGTAACAGTTTATCTTTGATGACGGACCAATGAATGACTCAGTTTTGTGGCGTTTAGCACCTCCATGCAAAGAACTTACTCAAACACATTTTACTTATTCCAGAGACAGCTCTGGACTTCGGCCCATGCTTCCTCTTCCTTCTGGCTCCCATAATAGGGAATTTCTTGCATGCTGATCCCTCAGGAGAGGTAAGGGGAGGTTGTCATGTTACCGGTCCTTTGAGGTTTTCTCTGTCTTTTCTCATCTGAAGTACAGATATTAACTGTCGGCTTTAGCTATGGCTTTAAAGAATGGAAAACAGGCAGATGAAAATGAATGATCTGATTTGTATTCAAACTTGACTTTAGTTAAAACCAAAGTGAGAGCAATAGGTATTTTTAACCAGGGGCTCGCCAGGCATGGGCAGGCGCTGTTTAGCCTCTCATCACCAGCTGAGGTCCAGAACCTCACCGGGTGTTTGTCTTGCTTCCAGTACATTATGGATGCACGTATTTTGCATCAGTTAAATTGTTCAGACTGGATGTATTTATATTTTTACCTCTAAGCCATTGGGCTTCACAAGGAATCTCTGACCTTTCCCAGGTGAGAATTCTATCCATTTTGCCAGGTCCCTCATAGGTATGGCTCCTGCTAAGTTTGACCCACGATCTCCCAAAAGACCTGAGCCGAACACCCAACAAAGCCCTGCACTACCCTGGATTCTTTAGCTGTTCAAAAACAGTGACAACGCTTTGTAAAGATAAGAGTACAGTTATGGGATCCCTGTTCTCTCTCACTATACCCCCAGACCCCATGCCCAGGCATCTTTGTACAAATTGCCTTGTAGGCACTGCAGCATAAATCATGTGACAAACCTAAATCCAACTAATTAATCTTTGGTCAAAAGACAGAAGAACCCTTTGTTTGTTCTGTAGGCTAAGCCAGAGTCAACTCATCTCCTGTTTAAATTTGTACAGTGCTGATCAAAGCAAGGGAGGCTTGAACATAAAAACTCACATATTCTAGTTACCCATTCATAAAGAGAAATTACTACCAGGTCCCTCCTCCTTTTTGTCACAGCATGGCTAGCTGTGAGGACTCAAGAAAGGTGACAGTAATTGTCTTTGCTCCTTTGTAAGCCCACATAGCTATGATTCCTCTGCATTCCCATCTTTCTGTACTGCTACCTCCCATTTACTCTTTTGTTTAGTTTAGTTTTTGTTTTTCAAAAGAAGGTTTCTCTATGGCTTTGAAGGCTGTCCTGGAACTAGCTCTTGTAGACCATGGTCATCTCGATCTCACAGAAATCTGCCTGCCTCTGCCTCCCAATTGCTGGGATTAAAGGCATGTACCACCAATGCCCAACTCTCCTGTTTACTCTTAATTTCCCCTTTTCATCTTTGGCTTGCTCTCCATCTCAATCCTAACTATCCTAGCAAATATGTTGTGTTTCTCCTACTTTGGTATCTACCATAGTACAAAAATACTGCTGATTACTTAATGTTTTATTGTTTTAATATGACTAAATGGAGAATAAACCTAACTATACACAATTATATTATATGCACATGTGGCTTACGTGATACACAACATCTTAAGTTCTTTAAATGAGGGAAATACAGAAAACAAACTTGTAATAAAGAAGCAGAGAGAATCTTGAATTTGGACAGGAACTGGTTAAGACTGCTTGTCTTACATATCAAACAGATTCTGATGGCTGAGCTGCCAGCTCTGGTTCACTGGGGTCAATCAGATTTTCTTATATCTAGAGGCTGAGTAGCTGGCTGGACTAAATTACAGCATCTACCCTAAGATATTCCAAAATTGTAAGAATCACCTTACAATTGTAAGAAATACAAAGGGGGTGGCCATCTTTTTATTTTATTTTATTTCTAACCTAAACAGATTAAGCACTAGGTGTGTTATAGTATGATGGTCTTTTCTAATATGATGGTTATTTAAAACTGTGGAACTCTGACCAGACTACTCCATGGGAAATCTTGCCCATTAATTAGTCTTATCCCTTAGGTCATTTGTTTAGCCTACTGTCAGTAAGGTCTGAGCCAATGTGGAAAAAAAGAAAAGTCTAAGTGATCTATGCCAGACTGATCTAAGTTTCTGGAGAACATGAACTCTCTTTGAATTGTGAAGTGGAGTAACACTGATGGCATTTTCTAAGTATGGACTTGGCCTTCGAAGACCCAAGGGTGTCAAAGTGGGAAAACTTCAATAAAATTGTCTCTCTGCTGCTATTTCATGAGCAACTCTCATTTTACTTTAGAAAGCTCATTTCCCAGACTGCCAAAAGCTGCTGGCAGATGGAGATTCTATTAACCAGATGGTTGGTCTACAGTTAAAGCTTGACCATGGCTGAGCCTGAGCACAGTGGCTTCTGTGGGAGGATAGGCAGGTTGCTAGAAAGTGTGGAACACTTCCAGGGATGGCTCAAGACTAAGAAACCATTGCATGTACTTTCACATAGGATGCCCAACGACAGGAAGAGACTCCAACCTAAGGATTATTAACAAACTCTACAGAAATAAAAGAAGTGACAAAAGACTTGAACATCTGTTGACTGTGAGATAGGGAAACTCTTTTCATTGCTAACAGGAGAAATGAGCTCCAATGTTCTGGGATTGAGTTCACACAATATGGAATAAACCTGTGTCTACATACATGATAGTATACCTAGCTAATATTTTAAGGTACATTATAAGTGCAAGAATTAAGCTTCTTTTCTTTTATGTACATACATGGAGAAGTTAGTTGTAAATATATTTCTTTCCTGTTTCTTATTTAGTCAAATATTCAGAATAGAGGTACACATTGCAAACAACTTTCTGCATTTAACAAAACAATTGCATAATCATTAGGGCAATATTTTAAAACTTCAGGTTTATAAGTTTCATCTTGCTATGGTTTTTTTCCTCTTGATTTTTATGTTATTGCTCTGGAAAGTTATGTTCCTAAAGCCATTATAAAGATTCTTGTCCAACTGTATATCATAAATTATCAGATGTATATTATAAGTGATAATTTTGTTTTACATAAGCAGAGACCATATGAACAGTAAATATTTGGTACTGTAATTTTTTTATAAATATTTACATGCATTTTTTACACAACTCTTATTTGGCTTTATTTCCTAATGGCCATTCTGAGATGAGTAGCTATCTTTGAACATCAAAGAGATTCCTGAAGAAAATTATGCTACAACTGATTCAAAACAAGCCACTTAAAAATTTTGTCAATCCTGTCCATAGACATGTTTATTTACAGTGTCTAATTAACTTGTGAGCTCTGTTGAAGAACAATAGTACCAGATTTTATAATGGAAGTCTGCAGATGATGAACAAAAATAAATGAATTCTAAAACTGTAAAAACTGAATGGACAAAACCATCAATGCATGGAAAAGCAGATTGAGGCAAATAGTGAGCCAGGCATGGTAGCCTCCTTGCATTATGAAGTTAGTTAAGTGATCTTCCTTTTATACCAAATAATTTATAACTGAGTCAGCCACCTGCCATTGGTTAATCAATGTATAATAGTGTTCTTTTAAATCATCATGTTTCTATTCTCCCATCTATCCTCTAAGTTGCTTTCTGGGTTGGTGTATGTGTGAGAGAGATGAAGTGTTGCAGAAAGAAACCATCTAGTAATTTCTTTTGGGACAACTTGAAATTGAGATGGGAAACCCAAAGAGAATACTGTTTGAAATATAGAATATGACACTCTTCATTGGTTTACAGTTTAACACAATTTAATATTATTTTTCATGACTAAATATAATGTTGGTTTTTTTTTTTTTTTGGTAAATTCCAACATTGTAATACTGAGGTTTCCATGCAAGAGAGATGGCTGGATGGTTAACAGCAAATGTTGCTCTTGCAAAGAACACAGTTTCAGTCCTTAGTACCCATCTGGTGGCTTACAATCATCTGTATCTCCAGTTATGGAGTATCCAATGCCCCCTTCTGACTATGGCACCAGACACACATGTGGTTCACAGGAATACCTACAACAAAACACTCATAAATATAAATTAGATAAATCTTTTTTAAGAATGAGTTTTTTAAAATACCATTATTTAAGGTATTGATTGTTCCTTAGAGCAAAAATAGTTTATGATAAACCCAATGTTATAAACAGAGACGATATTGGGTTTGTTCATAGTGACAACAAGGATGAGGGGAAATGAGGTCTACACTGATAAGAGTTGTTGGCTGCAGAAACTCAAAAGTTAGTTGTTGATAACTCTAAATTCCTTAGTCAACACCATGCCAGGGAGTTGAGAGAGCACTCTGATAAAGAAGTGACATGTAAATTCTTAAGCAGGTCATAAAGATACTTTGCAGGATTAGGAGGCTTTTCTTCTTTTAGTTGCCTCAAAAAATAAAAATAAAGCAATGATAGAAGGAAGCATGGTGTAGCTTGTGTGTGTGTGTGTGTGTGTGTGTGTGTGTGTGTGTGTGTGTGTAAGAAATGTAAAATTAGGTGCTGTTATTTGCAACAACAACAACCGACATGTCAGAGGCAATGAATCAAGATTGTTCATGGTGAAGAATTAAAAAAAAAATCCCTGTATCACTTTGAATAGGAGTGTAATATCAACATTTTCAACATTTACAAAGCTAAGAAAAGTTGTGCCTATCTTGAATGATGAGTGTCAAGATTTCTGCAGCATATTCACATCTGTTTGCTTAATACATGTCACATGGACAACACTACATTCCTTTAAGAGCCATTTCCAATGGATCTACTCCCATAGCCCACATGGCACAGGTATGAAAAGATATACAGACAGAAACCCCCTAAGGAATTCCAGATGCATGTACACTCTCTGCCTACCAATACTTTACCTAGGATAGTCCAGATTCAGATATACTTAAAAAGCAGTAACAACAGTAATAACATCTTTTGTAATGCAGTTTCGTGTATAAAATGTGTTGAGCATCCATGTTTTAAGCAGGATGACAACTGATTTACACACATTAATTATATAAGACATATTTTAAATTTAAATGTCAGCATTTTCATGTCACCACTTTACATATGGACAGTATAGAGATTAGACTGGATGAAGATATGTGTCCACTTAGTAATAAAGAATGCATCCAATTGACCTGGAACTGGGTGGTCCCTAAGATCAGGGGTAGGATAATCTGTGTCCATTGCATACATACAACAGCATGTCTGACAGCTTTCAGGGCATTTAAATAGTTGTATAATGAAAAAATGAACAAAGAACAGAGGTTAGCCTATTAGAAATATCTCTTCTAAGATTTCTTCTCTTGTATATTACTCTCTTCTCCTTGAAGACGCTTATGCACTTGCTCTGATTATGAAAAAGGCATCCACAGGGAAGAGCTAAGAAAACCAGTGTCAAGTGGTTTTACTAATCTTTGTATTCCTTGCTTTCTATCATTTCTAACAATGGATGAGTATTTAGTTCAGGTGCATCCTCATCCAAGGGTGACACTCATGCCTTTTAAACAAAGTATATGGCTACAAACATGTGATTAGTGGGTTTTTTCTTTTTTTTTAAATTTAATTCATTATTTTACATGTCGATCCCAGTTCCATCTCCCTCTCTCTCTCTCTCCCTCCCTCCCTGACTTTTACCCTCTCTGCCCTCTCACATGCACCCTGACCACCCTCCCCTCCCATCCCCCCACTCCAATTCCATATGTAGGGCAATGCCATCCAGGTGGAGTCATGTAGATCTGACAGGTCATTTGAAGTAGGGACAAGGGCTTCTCTCCTGTCTCTAGGTTAAGGCAGTTATACCTCCATGGGGGATGTGTTTGCAATGTCCTTTTGTGCACCAGGATACATCCTGGTTCCACTATCTGAGGTCCCTTAGACTTCTCAGTCCTTACGGCTGAGACACATATTCAGGGGAGCCTGAGTCAGTCCCATGCTAGATTCCCAGCTATCAGTCTGGGGGGGGGGTGTTAGCTCCTCCTTGTTCAGATCAGCTGACTCTATGTGTTTCTGCAATCTGGTCTTGTCCTCTCCATCTGCATCTGGGTTCTAGTTCGACTCAGTATTTAGGTATAGGGGTTTGCTTCTGTTACCAACAGGTATTAGATGAAGGCTCCTTGGATAAGTTAGTTGTTGATCTCCATGGAAGCTCAAATTGTTAGTTGACAGCAGTCTTGTAGGTGTCTAGACCTTTCTTTGGGTTCAGTTTTCTCTTCAAAACAATAATGGCTCCCTCTTTTATGTTCTCTCTCTGTCCTCTCTCTCTCTCTCTCTCTCTCTCTCTCTCTCTCTCTCTCGTCTTCTATTCCTACCCTGACTCAATCTTCCTACCCTGACTCAATCTTCCTAGTGTTTTCCTCTCCTCTCCCTCTCTTTATCCTACTTCTCTCTCCATTCACTGCCCCCCCCTTCCCCTGTGCTCTGGGGGACTTGTCCCTTCTTGGTTCTGTGAGGGGCTTTATATGGATCTCTTAGAATGCACCTTGTATCCTAGTTCCTCTGGTGGTGTGAATTATAGGCTGGTGATCCTTTGCTCTAGGTCTAAAATACATATATGAGCGAGTGCATACTATGCTCCTCCTTTTTGTGACTGGGTTACCTCATTCAGGATGGTTACTTCAAGTGCCATCCACTTACCTATGAATTTCAAGATACCATTATTTTTTTCTGCAGAGTCGTATTCCATTGTGTTGATGTGCCACATTTTCTTTATCCATTCTTCAATTGAGGGGCATCTAGGTTGCTGTCAGGTTCTTGCTTTTACAAATAATGCTGCTATGAACATAGTTGAACACATGTCTTTGTTGCATGGATGGGGATCATTTGGGTATATGCCTAAGAGGGGGATTGCCAGGTCCTGTGGTAAACTGATTCCCATTTTCCTGAGGAACTGCCATACTGATCTCCAAAATAGCTGTACAAGTTTGCACTCCCACCAGCAGTGGAGAAGTATTCCCCTTTCTCCACATCCTCTCCAGCATGAGTTGGCATTGGTGTTTCTAATTTTAGCCATCTGGCAGGAGTAAGATGACATCTCAAAGTTGTTTTGATTTGCATTTCCCTGATAGCTAAGGATGTTGAGCACTTTCTTAAGTGTCTTTCAGCCTTTTTGATTTCCTCTATTGAGAATTCTCCCTTCAGTCCTGTACCCCATTTTTAATAGGGTTATTTGGTGTTTTGTTGACTACTTTCTTGAGTTCTTTGTATATTTTGGAGATCAGCCCTTTGTCAGATGTAGGATTGGTGAAAATCTTTTCCCAGTCTGTGGGTTGCCTCTTGGTCTTGTCCACTGTGTCCTTTGCCTTACAGAAGCTTCTAAGTTTGAAGAGGTGCCATTTACTAATTGTTGCTCTCAGTGTCTGGGCCCCTGCAGTTATGTTCTGGAAGCAGTCTCCTATACCAATTTGTTCAAGGGTACCTCCTACTTTCTCTTCTAAGAGGTTCAGTGTGGCAGGATTGATGTTGAGGTCTTTGATCCATTTGGACTTGAGTTTTGTGCATGGCGACAGACATGGGTCTATCTTCAGTCTTCTACACACTCTCATCCAATTGTGCCAGCACCATTTGTTAAAGATGCTATCCTTGCCCCATTGTATTCTTTTAGCTGTTCTGTCAAAAATCAGGTGTTTATAGGTGTGTGGGTGTATATCAGGATTTTCAATTCGATTCCATTGGTCTACCTGTCTATTTTTGTGCCAATACCAGGCTGTTTTCAGAACTATAGCTCTGTAGTAGAGCTTAAAGTCAGGAATGGTGGTGCCTCCTGAAGTTCTTTTATTGTACAGGGTTGGTTTGACTATCCTTGGTCTTTTGTTTTTACATATAGAGTTGAATATTATCCTTTCAAGGTCAGTGAAGAATTGTGGTGGGATTTTAATGGGAATTGCATTGAATCTGTAGATTGCTTTTGGCAAGATTGCCATTTTTACTATGTTTATCCTACCTATCCAAGAGCATGGGAGATCTTTCCATTTTCTGGTATCTTCTTTAATTTCTTTCTTTAGAGCCACAAAGTTCTTATTATATAGGTCTTTCACTTGTTTGGTAAGCGTGACCCCAAGATACTTTATGTTGCTTGTGGCTATTGTGAAGGGTGATGTTTCTCTGATTTCTTTCTCTGTCTCTTTGTCGTCTGAAAAAAGTAGGGCTACTGATTTTTTTGAGTTTATCTTGTATCCTGCTAGTTTGCTGAAGATGTATATCAGCTGTAGCAGTTCCCTGGTACAGTTTTTTTTTTTTTTTTTTTTTTTTTTTTTTTTGGTCCTTATGTAAACATATCATCTGCAAATAAAGAAAGTTTGACTTCTTCCTTTCCAATTTGGATGCCCTTGATCTCCTTTTGTTGTCTTATAGCATTAGCAAGAACTTCAGGTACGATATTGAAGAGCTATGGAGAGAGAGGGCAGCCTTGTCTTGTTCCTGATTTTAGAGGAATCGGCTTAAGTTTCTCTCCATTCAATTTGTTGTTGGCAGTTGTTTTGCTGTATATTGCTCTTATTATGTTTAGGTATGTTCCTGTTATCCCTGATCTTTCCAAGACCTTAATCATGAAAGGGTGTTGAATTTTGTCAAAGGCTTTTTCAGCATCTAGGGAGATGATCATGTGGCTTTTGTTTTTCAGTTTGTTTATATGGTGGATCACGTTGATAGATTTTCATATGTTGAACCATCCCTTCAATCCAAGGATGAAGCCTACTTGGTCATGGTGGATGATTTCTCTGATGTATTCTTGAATTTGGTTTGCTTGTATTTTATTGAGTATTTCTGCATCGATGTTCATCAGGGTATTGGTCCCTAGTTTTCTTTCTTTGTTATGTCTTTGTGTGGCTTGGGTACCAAAGTGATTGTGGCCTCGTAAAAAGAGTTTGGTAATGAACCTTCTGTTTCTATTGTGTGGAACAATTTGAAAAGTATTGGTATTAGCTCTTCCTTGAATTTCTGGTAGAATTCTGCTTGAAGCCATCTGTCCCTGGTTTTTTTTTTGGTTGGAAGGCTTTCGATGACTGCTTCTTTTTCATTAGGGGTTATAGGTCTATTTAAGTTGTTTGTCTGTTCTTGATTTAATTTTGGTAAGTGAGTAGTTATCCAGAAATTTGTCCATTTCCTTTGAATTTTCAAATTTTGTGGAGTACAGGTTTTCAAAGTATGACCTGAAAATTGTCTTCTGGATTTCCTCTGTGTCCATTGTTATGCCCCTCTTTTCATTTCTGATTTTGTTAATTTGCATGTTCTCTCTCTGCTTCTTTACTAGTTTGGATAAAGTTTTGTCTATCTTGTAGATTTTCTCAAAAAAACCAACTCTTTGTTGCATTGAGTTTTTGTATTGCTTTCCTGGTTTCTATTTTGTTGATTTCAGACCTCAAGTTGGTTATTTCCTGGTGTCTACTCCTAAGGGGTGAGTTTGCTTCTCTTTGTTCTAAGGCTTTCAGTTGTGCTGTTAATTCTCTTATGTGACTATCCTCTGTTTTCTTCATATGGGCACTTAGTGCACTGCTTTCAAGGTGTCCCATAAGTTTGGGTATGCTGTGGCCTCATTTTGTTGAATATTAAAAAGTCCTTAATTTCTTTCTTTATTTCTTCTTTGACCAGGTGTGGTACAATTGCGCATTGTTCAGTTTCCATAAGTTTGCAGGTATTCTGCTATTTGTGTTGTTGTTGAATTCCAATTTTAAAGCATGGTGGTCTGATAAGATACAGGGGACTATTCCAATTCTCTTGTATCTTTTGAGGTTTGTTATGCCACCTAGTATGTGGTCAATATTAGAGAAGATTCCATGTGGAGCAGAGAAGAAGGTATGTTCTTTTGTGTTTTGATGGAATGTTCTATAGATGTCTGTTAAACTCAATTGAGACATAACTTCTGTTAGTTCTTTTGTTTCTTTGTTGAGTTTCTGATTGGTGGTTCTGTCTAGTGTTGAGAGTGGTGTGTTGAAGTCTCCCACTATAAGTGTGTGAGGTTTTATGTGAGGTTTGAGTTTTAGTAGCGTTCCTTTCATGAATGTGGGTGCCTTTGTATTTGGGGCATAGATGTACAGAGATGAGACTTTGTGTTGATGGATTTCTCCTGCAATGAATACAAAATGACCGTCTTCATCTCTTTTGATTCATTTTGGTTTGAAGTCTAACTTGTTAGATATTAGGATAGCCACACCTGCTTGCTCCTTGGTTCCATTTGATTGGAAGATCTTTCCCCAACTCTTTACCCTGAGGTAATGTCTATCTTTGAAGCTTAGATGTGTTTCTTGTATGCAACAGAAGGATGGATTCTGTCTTCATATCCATTCCTTAGCCTGTGTCTTTTTATAGGTGAGTTAAGACCATTAATGTTGAGGGTGAGTAAGGACCATTGATTGTTGATGCTTGTTTGTTTTAGGTTTGTTGTTGGCAGTGCTATTGTGAATATATTTGTCCTGCTTTACCCTTGGTTTCTGGTGTAGTTAGATTATCTGTTTCCTACATTTTTGTGGGCATAGTTACCTTCCTTGGGTTGGAGTTTTCCTTCCAATACTTTCTGTAGGGCTGGATTTGTAGATACATATTGGGAAAATCTGGTTTTGTCATTAAATACCTTGTTTTCTCCATCTATAGTGACTGAGAGTTTTGCTGGGTATAGAAACCTGGGCTGGCATCCGTGGTCTCTAAATACTTGTAGAACATCTATCCAGGACCTTCTGGACTTGAGGTTTTCCATGGAGAAGTCAGGTGTAATTTTGATAGGTCTGCCTTTATATGTTACCTGTCCTTTTTCCTTCGCTGCTCTTAATATTCTTTCTTTATTCTGTATGCTAGATGTTAATTGTCTTTGGCAGAACAGTTTCATGAGTAGGTTTATATCGCGGTAAATAAGGATCAGGATAAACAAATAGGCCGAATAGATGTTTATTCAGGGAGAAATAACTTACAACCTAGACAGATGAACACCAGGAAATTCAACCTGATCCTCTCCTGTCCGAGTCATGCCAGAAAGAGAGCGCCTTCCTGGCCCCCTCCGACCTCCTTCCACAGGTCACTTCCGCCCATGGCTCCACCCCTAATGGGCGTGGTCAGCGCCACAGAAGGACATTAATAATTAATAATTAATAATTAATAATTAAGGCAGAGCTAGCCGATAAGAAACAAGTAACCGGGCCAACAACATTGTATCAAATACAGAGTCTCTGTGCGTTATTTGGGACTGGCGTGGCGGCGGGACAAGACCAGCAGCGGCTGACAAAAAAACTGTACTCTTACAGGTTTACTAATAGCACATAAAGTATTTCCTTATAGACATAGTTGATTGAAGATATTGAAGTCAAGACTATCTACCATCTGCTGGCTGGTTCTTCTTTTAGTAGAAATAAGGTTCCTCTTTTAGTAGAAATAAATGGCCAACTTAGATGCATTGCTCACATTATAAGTGAGGCAGTAGCACTGAAGAACTCCAAAACCCAAGTTAAATGTTGGGCACCACTTGTCATGTTCCTTTAAGGATGCAAACCCAGGAATTTTTCTAACAGGATGAACTACATCTAATGCACTGCTTTGTGATGACTTCAGCAGAATCATAATTAATGAATTATTTTAAAAGAGGAAATGTTGATTTTATCGCTATAACCTTGAATTCATGAAACCAGTGTGAATTCATAGACAATGACTAGGGTACATAAATGAGCAGTAACTGAGTTTCATCTACTCATTGTTGTAAAGAGTTATTAGGCATAATTTCTACTCTCTCTCTCTCTCTCTTTCTCTCTGCATGTGTGTGTGTGTGTTTAGGTAGGTCTAAGACAAAATTTGACATCTTATGTGTCTGAATTGTAGACATGTAGAAAATGATAACTCAGAAATAGAAAAAAGTCTGCTACTGTTAATTAAAATATGATTTTAACTTATTAATATGCTATATATGGATATAATTAATAATTTGCACATATACATATGTAGCATAAATTTACTTTTTAAATGTTTTTAAGTTAGAGAGGACAGTGTTGCATCCTACTTTATTAGATAAGAAAAAAAAGACACAGGAAATGTATGAGCTAGATAGAACGAATGTGGAAAGCATGGGCTAGCTTATAGGATATGAAATATAAAAGAAATGTCAGGTCAGATGAGTTTAGTGCTCACTTGGAGGCTTAGTATTGCCTTCTGCAGTGACTGAGGGGAAGGTAAGTCTTTTCCTCCTGCTCATGGTGGGCTCTGTGCTCTTTTTCCTTGCTTGTATCTTCAGAGCCAGCAATCCTGCAAAAGAGAAAACTTTTTCCTTGCTGTTCATTCTTCTAGAAAGTCTTCCAGCTCATCCATCTTTATATGATAACTTTAAAAACTTAAAGGCTGGAACTGTCATCTAAGCATTAATCTAGGAATGATTATTTCAAGTGACAAGAAATGGTTTTAGTTGCCTGGAGAAGCTAATGAAACACTTATATGCATTTGGCTAGCAGCCCCAGAGGAAACTGTGTTTACCTGGGCACCCTGAGGAGCCAGAAAAGAGGCTAGTCTTACACCTCAGAGGATGGAGTGTTGTGTGAATAAACGCGAATAGGGAGGGCTGGGAGAAGCAAAGAGCACAGAAAGCAGCCTTTCACAGTCTGAACAGTCAGAGAATCAAATTATGGTTCATTGGTTCAGCTTTTGTTCATGACCTTAGAAGCAGGCGAACCTGAATTTATGAAATGGGACACTCATGGCTCTCTCCATGACAGATTTCCCTTTATTCTCCCCACCCAGCTGCCCTGAAGGTGTTAGACAGCTGCCATTTCCAAACACACCCCTGATCCACTGCCTACTTTGATAGTGGGAATTGGAAAGTGAGAAATCTCTCAGGGCTCTTTATTCATTTAAACCAGTTGGACCACTAAAGGCAAGAGAAGGTTTTATTGTTCTGTTACCACCCCCACCACATCCCTGTGGCTGAGGAGTAAAACAGAAAGGAAATCACACTGATTCACAAATACAGAAAGCTTGAGATAGACCAGAAGTCTTACAATTTTCATAGGATCCTATTAAAATAGAAACAAAAATGACTATTTGCTAAACAAGGAACCCAAGAGCCCAGTAGGTTCACATGGAGGTGGCAGGAGATAGGTTCACAATGCTCTCTTTTTTCTTTAAGACCTCCTGACCCTGGGAATTCTGAAAGCATCTCTGTAAATCATTCAAGGAAGGCTTTGAAAGAAATTTATTCTCAAGAAGAAAGGGAAAACATTGTCTTTCACTAAAATATTGTCAAGAAAACTAGCAAAAGCATTGACTATGAAGAGATGCCAGTAAACTTGAAAGCCATGAAAATTGCAGAGTTTGGGTTAGGCTTTGGAGGGATGCAGTGTGGAAACTGAGTAAGTGTGAGACTTGAAATTCACATTTGTCTCAGCTGTTTACTAGTCCTGATGACAGACATTTCATATTCCTACTCAGTCTTTTCTTCTTTATCATGGGGGCAGAGTTGTTGGGAGTATGCAATGTAAAACTGTACTTTCTCTTTCTCAGCAAATGTCTTGGCTCTGAGTTGCATCACAGCTCAGATGAGCCTCAGAGATAATGCTGGGTCACTTCCAGTGATGCTACAAGGCCCCGGCAGAAGACCGGCCTGTCCTTCTAATATTTTACCTTATATTTCTGAACTCCAGTTCCTTCAGAAGAGGAACAGGAAATGGTGCAGCGCTGAGGTCACTTCTGCTTAACAGAATAACACATTGAGTTTGGCTAGATGGGCTATGAGGTACATGGCCTTCTACATTGTAGCATACTTCTGCTTTATATGCCAAGTGTCTCATGCTCCAACTCATCCAGCCTTCCCAATTAGCAGTCAGATGGCTCACATGGGTCACCCTAGTGTGAGAGTGCCTTTCTAGCATCATGGTTAGGTAAGGAAACAGTAGTGACACACAGGTCCAAAGTCAAACACAGCTGAGTCTGCTAATGTAAATTGCTTGGTTTGGCCTCTCTAAGATGTTCATCTATGAGCTGAAAATAACAATGAAACATATTGGATAGGATTTTGTTAAGGATTGAAGAGAGTAATAAATTGCAGGTGTTTGGAATTTTGCCTGGCACATGGTGATTAGTCAAGGGATTTTGATGGTTATTAACATTATTCAGATCAAGGACTATGTAACTGAAATTGCTGTGAAGTGAAGAGACACAGAAAAATGGGATGGACTTTTTGTTTTCTAAAATTGGCTATGATGGTGTCAGTCAACCAACCAAACAAACAAAAAACACCAAAAATTCAGAACATATATAATCAGAACAGTAATATTCAATTGTCATTTTTTTAGGATTATACAATATGAAAAACAAAACTGAAAAAATTTCCAGGTATTTCCACATTGTTGAATTTTGCTTTGGGTAAATTGTAACCCAATGGTATAAGATAACAAATGTGACTTTTCTCCTAAAGAAAAATAAAGAATTTAGGAAAGAGAAAGAAGTAAGCCAAGGGTTGGAGAGACAACTCAGTGGTTGGTTAAGAACACAGGTTCCTCTCCCAGACGACCCAGGTTCATATTCCCAGCACCCACATGGCAGCTCACAACTGTCTGGATCTCCAGTTCCAGGAAATCCAAAACCTTCTTCTGGCCTCCACAGTCACAAATGTAGTGCATAGACATACACGCAGGCAAAACACCCATACACATAAAAAAAAAAAAAGTAATAGCTTTAAAAAGAAGTAAACCAGTACCACAGAGCAACTTAATTGCATTATAATAATTTGTAGATGGCTTGTCATAGGGTGTGCCATTATATTTTAGTGCCTTAAATTGTGTTATGTAGGGATATCAGTGGAAGTCAAAGTAGTATGAACTGCTAGGTTAAGAGAGGTCAATAGAACTTACTTAGCTTACACATATATATGATTATGCCAAACTAATCACCATGGTAAACTCGTGGTGTTTTGAGGATGAGCAAAAGGGCTCATTGCTCAAGAATCACAAAACTGCCTGTGATCTTAGAAGTAATTGTGTAGTAATGACACAGGATAGCAAACAATGGCAGGCTTGGAAGTTACCAGTATCACCAATATCAAACAATGGAGAGGACCCATTCTTAGTTCCTCTAAGAGTCAGGAAGCCCCATCATGCAATGTCCTACATTACACCCACAGAGTCAAGGTAGCAAATACCATAGGTTGGTGAAGAGTCTATGAAGCATCCATGAATAGACTGCTAGGATTTTAAACAAAGCACAATGTTGTTCAATGAAAACTTCCTGTTCATGGGTCCTAAGAAATCTCTGTTAAAATATGTGTCCTTCAAAGTCTGGAAAAGCCATGCCAGGAAGGTTTTAGACAGTTTTCATCAAAATATAGAAGCTGGTAAACAAGTAACCTGAAAAAAATACTTTTTTACGTCTCGCTTTTTCTTTTTTAATACACATGGAAAGAACATATTGCTATGTTTAACAAAGTCAGTTGAAAGATGTTCCAAGCAGTAATCATGGAATAGCTTGACAACTAATGATAACAAAATATTACACCATGTTATTCTCCTCTATCAAAAGGAATGGTTCAAGAAAGGGACATACAATCTTCCTCAGTCTCATTCCCTCCCAAGGTGCCTATCCAGCAATGGTGAGTCACCGCCCATCTCTGTTAGTTCTTGGCACTGGCAGTGGCAGGCAGATGCAGTATCTTTTTCCCCTAGATGAAGAAGCCTGGGAAGACTAATCTTTACCACAGCTTTTTATCCAAATCCTGACGTCACTGGACAGGACTGGCAAGTAGCTGCCCAAATATCATCCACATTTATGAGATCTAATCCAGTAGGTCTCAACCTGTGGGTCATGACCCCTTTGAGAGTTAGATGACCCTTTCACAGGAGTTGCCTAAGACCATCAGAAAAAAAAAACCAACAGATATTTACATTATGATTCATAACAGTAGCAAAATTACAGTTATGAAGTAGTATCAAAAATAATTTTTTATCATTTTGGAGTCACCATAACATGAGGAACTATATTAAAGGGTAATAGCATTAGGAAGTTTGAGAACCACTGTGCTAACCATTAATAAAAATTCTGAGAAAGATATGCATAGAGAATATTCATTAGGTACATATATTCTTATTAGTATAAGGTGCTGCCTCTCTTCTGTATAGGATGTTGTAACTGCAACAAATCAAGGAAAACTTACATATTGTTTTTCACAGTAAAAAAATATACAAATTCTAGTTTAATAGGTCACATATTGTACTTTATTTATATAGAGACATTTCACAGATTTTACAGACTCAGCTTTCATTTTAGGAAGGAACTAAGGCCCTAGGATAACCCATGACTAATATATAGGAAGAATCAATAGATGAGATAGCAACCATAACAGATCTGGGCTATGGTATAATTATCAAAAAAATTACAGGTCATAAAAGAAGGAGCAGAAATTAAGATTCCAGACCAAGAAATCATTGGTTAATGCTGACCTTTTGTCCCCCTACTGCAGTTCTCAATATGTCAGATAGCTAATCATAAAGATGAAATAAAATATAAAGATAATAAAACATGAAATAAAATTATGCCTTCTTTCAGTCCCAGAGATAGCAGATATAATGGTACATCATCAGAATGAGTATAGTCAACAAAGACTCTGTTAATGCACACATACTAAAAACATAGATTAGACCTTTGGAGAACTTCCTAGAGCTGTTCTGAGCACACTAGACCTGCCTATCCATGCGGAACCACCTGGAAACCACACCTGACTATCTCTGACCCCCACCACTGGTCCTCTATTAGAGTTCTGGCCCCCTCCCAGAGATCTGCCTATCCATTCGGGGCCATCCTGAGCTCTTGCAGACTGGATCCTTGACCCCCATTACTGGGCTTCTGCTAAAGAGGCCTCAGCTGCAGAGTGCCAGGCCCAGGCTAGATCTGCCTATCGGCACGTGGAACATCCTGAGTCCCAGCCTTCCTGCTCTTTGACCCCCATCCCTGGTCTTCTGCTGGAGCCTGATATTTGACCCCCATTTCAGGGTCCCAGCCTGAGGAGAGTCATCCTGGAGAGCTTGGATCACCCAGAGCTACACACATCCAACCTCTGACCCACCTAAGATCACCTGGGGAGTACCATAGACAGAGGTAGGGACCCCACCAACACCTACTGGAAGAAGCAATGGGAAGATGGCAATACAAGAAAATACCTAACAATAGAAAGACAAGTATGAAACCACCAGAATCTAGGGGCTCTACACCAACTAGATCTGAACACCCCAAAGCAGATGAAGCAGAAGAGAACGACTTAAAAATTATTGTCATAAAATAATAGAGGCCCTCAAAGACAATGTGAGAAATGCAAGAAATTCAAGAAAAAAACATTGGAAGAAATGAACAAAATTTTTAAAGAAAGTATAGAAAGCCAAGGAAAAACAAATAAACAGGTGAAGGAAATGGTTCAAGACTTGAAAACTGAAATAAGACCATAAAGAAACACAAAGTAAAGGAATGCTGGAAATAGAAAGACTGGGTAATTAAACGGGAAAAACAGATGCAAGCATAACCAACAGAATACAAGAGAGATGGAAGAGAGAATCTCAGGTGCTGAAGAGAAACTAGAGGAAACAGATTCATCCACAAAAGAAAACCGTAAATCCAACAAATCCTTAACACAAAACATTCAGGAAATGTGGGACACTGTGAAAAGGCCAAACTTAAGAATAATAGGCATAGAGGAAGGCGAAGAAGCCCAGCTCAAAGGTGCAGGAAATATATTCAACAAAATCATCAAAGAAGAAATTAAGAACTTCCTAAAATTCAATGAGAATGAGGGCACAACATACCTGAACTTATGGGACATCTTGAAAACAGTGTTATGAGGGAAGATCATTGAACTAAGTGCCCAATATGAAGAAAACAGTAGATAGTGACATTACAGAATTAACAGCACAACTGAAAGACTTAAAAAAAAAAGAAGCAAACTCATCTGGAGGAGTAGATGCCAGGAAATAATCAATTTGAGGACTGAAATCAATAAAATAGAAAGCAGGAAAACAATAAAAAAAAAATCAATGCAACAAAGAGTTGGTTTCTTGAGAAAATCTACAAGATAGACAAACTTTTATTCAAACTAGTAAAGAAGCAGAGAGAGAACATGCAAATTAGCAAAATCAGAAATGAAAAGAGGGACATAACAATGGACACAGAGGAAATCCAGAAGACAATTTTCAGGTCATACTTTGAAAACCTGTACTCCACAAAATTTGAAAATTCAAAGGAAATGGACAAATTTCTGGATAACTATCACATACCAAAATTAAATCAAGAACAGACAAACAACTTAAATAGACCTATAACCCCTAATGAAAAAGAAGCAGTCATCGAAAGCCTTCCAACCAAAAAAAGACCAGGGCCAGATGGCTTCAAGCAGAATTCTACCAGAAATTCAAGGAAGAGCTAATACCAATACTCTTCAAAATGTTCCACACAATAGAAACAGAAGGTTCATTACCAAACTCTTTTTACAAGGCCACAATCACTTTGGTACCCAAGCCACACAAAGACATAACAAAGAAAGAAAACTACGGACCAATACCCTGATGAACATCGATGCAGAAATACTTAATAAAATACAAGCAAACCGAATTCAAGAATACATCAGAGAAATCATCCACCATGACCAAGTAGGCTTCATCCTTGGATTGAAGGGATGGTTCAACATATGAAAATCTATCAACGTGATCCACCATATAAACAAACTGAAAAACAAAAGCCACATGATCATCTCCCTAGATGCTGAAAAAGCCTTTGACAAAATTCAACAATCTTTCATGATAAAGGTCTTGGAAAGATCAGGGATAACAGGAACATACCTAAACATAATAAGAGCAATATACAGCAAACCAACTGCCAACATCAAACTGAATGGAGAGAAGCTTTAGGCGATTCCTCTAAAATCAGGAACAAGACAAGGCTGCCCTCTCTCTCCATATCTCTACAATATTGTGCTTGAAGTTCTAGCTAAAGCAATAAGACAACAAAAAGAGATCAAGGGGATCTAAATTGGAAAGGAAGAAGTCAAACTTTCTTTATTTGCAGATGATATGTTTACATAAGGACCAAAAAGAAAAAAAAAACTGTACCAGGGAACTGCTACAGCTGATATACATCTTCAGCAAACTAGCAGGATACAAGATAAACTCAAAAAAATCAGTAGCCCTACTTTTTTCAGACGACAAAGAGACAGAGAAAGAAATCAGAGAAACATCACCCTTCACAATAGCCACAAGCAACATAAAGTATCTTGGGGTCACGCTTACCAAACAAGTGAAAGACCTATATAATAAGAACTTTGTGGCTCTAAAGAAAGAAATTAAAGAAGATACCAGAAAATGGAAAGATCTCCCATGCTCTTGGATAGGTAGGATAAACATAGTAAAAATGGCAATCTTGCCAAAAGCAATCTACAGATTCAATGCAATTCCCATTAAAATCCCACCACAATTCTTCACTGACCTTGAATGGATAATATTCAACTCTATATGTAAAAACAAAAGACCAAGGATAGTCAAACCAACCCTGTACAATAAAAGAACTTCAGGAGGCACCACCATTCCTGACTTTAAGCTCTACTACAGAGCTACAGTTCTGAAAACAGCCTGGTATTGGCACAAAAATAGACAGGTAGACCAATGGAATCGAATTGAAAATCCTGATATACACCCACACACCTATAAACACCTGATTTTTGACAGAACAGCTAAAAGAATACAATGGGGCAAGGATAGCATCTTTAACAAATGGTGCTGGCACAATTGGATGAGAGTGTGTAGAAGACTGAAGATAGACCCATGTCTGTCGCCATGCACAAAACTCAAGTCCAAATGGATCAAAGACCTCAACATCAATCCTGCCACACTGAACCTCTTAGAAGAGAAAGTAGGAGGTACCCTTGAACAAATTGGTATAGGAGACTGCTTCCAGAACATAACTGCAGGGGCCCAGACACTGAGAGCAACAATTAATAAATGGCACCTCTTCAAACTTAGAAGCTTCTGTAAGGCAAAGGACACAGTGGACAAGACCAAGAGGCAACCCACAGACTGGGAAAAGATTTTCACCAATCCTACATCTGACAAAGGGCTGATCTCCAAAATATACAAAGAACTCAAGAAAGTAGTCAACAAAACACCAAATAACCCTATTAAAAAATGGGGTACAGGACTGAAGGGAGAATTCTCAATAGAGGAAATCAAAAAGGCTGAAAGACACTTAAGAAAGTGCTCAACATCCTTAGCTATCAGGGAAATGCAAATCAAAACAACTTTGAGATATCATCTTACTCCTGCCAGATGGCTAAAATTGGAAACACCAATGACCAATTATGTTGGAGAGGATGTGGAGAAAGGGGAATACTCCTCCACTGCTGGTGGGAGTGCAAACTTGTACAGCCATTTTGGAGATCAGTATGGCAGTTCCTCAGGAAAATTGGAATCAGTTTACCACAGGACCTGGCAATCCCCCTCTTAGGCATATACCCAAATGATCCCCATCCATGCAACAAAGACATGTGTTCAACTATGTTCATAGCAGCATTATTTGTAATAGCAAGAACCTGGCAGCAACCTAGATGCCCCTCAATTAAAGAGTGGATAAAGAAAATGTGGCACATCAACACAATGGAATACTTCACTGCAGCAAAAAAACTAATGGAATTTTGAAATTCACAGGCAAGTGGATGGAACTTGGAGTAACCATCCTGAATGAGTAACCCAGTCACAAAAGGAGGAACATGGTATGTACTTGCTCATATATGGATTTTAGACCTAGAACAAAGAATCACCAGCCTATAATTCACACCGCCAGAGGAAGTAGGATACATGGTGAATTCTAAGAGATTCATATAAGGTCCTTCACAGAAGGGGGAAGAGACAAGTTCTCCAAAGCACATGGGGAGGGGGCGCAGTAAGTGGAGAGGGAACTAGGCGAAAGAGAAGGGGAGGAGAGGAAAGCCCATGGGACTTGGAAGATTGAGTCAGGGTAGGAATAGAAGACAGAAGAGAGAGTGAGAGGAAGAAAGAGAGAGAGAGAGAGAATATAAAAGAGGGAGCCATTATAGGATTGAAGAAAAAACTGAACCTAAAGAAATGTCCACATACCTACAAGACTGACTCCAACTAACAATTTGAGCAACAGTGGAAAGGCTACCATAAATGTCCTGCCCTGATAATGAGACTAACGACTAAGGTATCCACCATCATGGAGCCCTCATCTAGTACCTGTTGGAAACAGAAGCAAACACCCACAACTAAACACTGAGCTGAATGAGAATCCAGATGCAGAGAGGGAGGACAAGACCACGCTGCATAAACACATAGAGACAACTGACCTGAACAAGGAGGAGCTAACAGGCCCCTGACTGATAGCTGGGCATCCAGCATGGGACTGACTCAAACCCCCTGAACACGGGTCTCAACTAGAAAGCCTGAGCAGTCTAAGGGACCTCAGACATGCACAAAATGACCTTGAGGACACAACCCCCATGGAGGGATACTCCCTTTACTTAGAGACAGGAGAGAAGTCCTAGTCCCTACTTCAAATGACTTGACAGATTTAGATGACCCCTCCTGGATGGCATCACCCTACATGTGGAGTGGGGGGGGGATTGGATGGGAGGATGGTCAGAGTGCATTTGAGGGGAGTAGAGAGGGAAAGATGGAGGGAGGGAGAGAGGAAGGGAGGGAAGAACGGAGGTAGAGAGAGGGTACTGGAATCAATAAGTAAAAATAAATAAATGAATAAATAAAACAAAAAAGTTAAAAAAAACATGGATTACTGGTATTTGGGAGGGTGTAGTTCATTCAATTAAGCAAGAAGATAATATTTAGAGTCTTATAGTTGCCAAAGTAAGAGAATGAAAATGGATTACTCTTTACAGAGGAATGCGTAAAACACTAAAACCAGCAATGTTTGCATTTTTGCCAGTCAAATTCAAAAACTGGTTTGGCATGATGTGGATGAAGTGAAAGGTTGGTTAGTACTAGTGATAAAACACGATGTGGGTGGGTAATAAAGGCTTTGTATCATGAGAACTTAGGAAGACGGGCAGCTATAAGCTACTGCCTCCACTGACAGCATCTCAACATGAGGAGATAGATCATTAGGTAGGTGGATCAGCAGGAAAGTCACATAATACCCATCTTAAAATAATCATTTGGGACTGGCAGAAATAGCTTCCCTTATTCTTATGGTACAGTACATGCGTTGTTCTCTAGATGAAATAAAGATGGGATGGCTATTGAAAACATGTGAATCTTTCACAGTGTGGTTAAAGTAACATGTGGTTTCAATAACCAAGTAGTATTTATTTAGCATATAGTGACTTTATTATTAAATGTGGTATTATTATTCAATTTAAATGTCAAATATTGAAACCAACCTGGTTACAGCTAATTCTTACTTACTGTTAGATATTCAGCAAGTGCTCTTTAATGTGAAATTATTATTTAACTATTTTAATCTTGGAGGCTTTCTTCTAATTTACATTATTCCTTCACAATTACTGTGTGCTCACAGCACTGTCCTTATTTCAGTCTTTGACTCCTTACTCATCTATACCATCTATACATGAGTAACAAGAGGCCAAGAAATAGGAGATAACCAATTAGAAGTCTGAAGTCTCAGCACTTTTCTAATTCTTCCCTTAGGCTTTTTGTTGTTGTAGTGGTTGTTGTTTTGTTTTTGTTTGTTTTTTTTTTCACAATATCATTCTTCTTTTATCATGAGAGGATTACGCAGTTCCTGAATATCAATGGCACATTACCTCCAAAACTAAAAAGCATTTTATATGTTTGTTTTCAATATTATGTAGGACCAATAAAGATAATTGTTTCCCCCCTTATCAGTATACTCTAAAATTGGAGTGCCCTAGAGAAACAGATTCAGAGCACAATAGCTTTTTGCCAGCTGAAATTCAAGGTGTGAATTTCCCTATGCAGTTCTGATAGTGAAGAAAATGGTTCCTCCTCTGGAACTTCATGATATCTGTAGGGAGAACAGACATGAACCCAACTGTGGTGCAGAGAAAGTGTGACTGCCAAGTTCTGAAAACTCAAAAGGAGGCTTGAGAGACTAAACACCTGTTGTGTTCAACTCAAGGTTCCAGAAGTAGACAAAGCCTCGGGTTCGTGAGGACGCTTTTCACTGTAGATCTTTCAGCTCTGATTTCCTCTATGCTTGGAGAATCAGAGCCTATTTTCTGAATTTCCTTCATGACCTTTGGAGAAGTGTTAGACACTCTGGGAAGGGCATGATCAAGTACCTCCATACCCACATTATGTCTAATATTATCACCTCACTTCATTAGCATCAACCCCACAACTCCTTAAACTCATCCATCTTACTTCACAGGTCATGAAAAGAAACAAAACATGGAATATATGGAGAAATCAGTTGTGAAATGGTGTGAAGAATAGTTGAGGAAGGGAAGGATCAGTAAGAGTAACAGTTAATTCTTTTCTTGCTATTGTTCAATTTTGAGACTGTAGTTTTAATTATAAAATTTCTCCCTCCAATCCTCTATGTATCCATTACTACTATCCTTCAAATCCATGCCATCTTTTTCATCAGCTGTCATCAGTCACTTGCCTTGTCCCAGGCAGTGTTCCATTTGCTTCATGAACATAACCACATTTAGGCTCTTAGGGACTCTGTGAATGAAGCTTGACAGACAGTTTAGATAAACCTTTACAGTCCGTTTACCAATAAATGGGTGAGCAAGGACTTGAATATAAGAAGCCTGCATCCAATGTCAAACCAATGGATGGTCTATGGAATTTGATTGATAAATAAGTAGTTGACATATTGATTCTTGTGAGGATCAGACTTTGCCTGATCACTTATAGCCTTTTCTGGACACATACTGTGAGCTCCAGATGAAGATGTTTTGTCCCAACAGGAAGAGTTTCCTAATAGAGCACTATGAGAATTGAATAGATGGCCTGAGGGCCAGTGGGAAATATTCATTCTGGGACTAGGAATGTTAAAAGGAATGACAATTACTTTTCAAACCAAGCCACATTTCTACAACATGGGCAACGTTCTGGGAGCACCAGCAGGGATAGTGGAAAAGCCCTACCACTTATTCTGGCAAATTTTAGAGACAATTCTCAGAAGACAGTAAAAAAATATACTGTTTATTGCAGAATTTAAATCTCTTTTTTTGCCACATTTTTGTGGGGAGAATGTCTTTACCCCCCCCCCCCCAGTTGCCAACCTATGTTAGGATTGTTAAAGACTATTCAAATGCAAAACACCAGGCTGACAGGTCTCACCAATTAGGTGGTATATTGTCTTTACACTGGTTGCCAATGTAATTTTGTTTCTAATATGTTATGAAAGCAGGGGGGCAGTTAAATGAAAACCAGACTTACTGACTACTTGTCAAGGAAGTAGCTCATGCTGAGAGCAAAGGCCCCTTCCCATGTGCTATGTTTATGCACATCTTCTCCTGGGCTTCAGCTCAGAGCTTGGTTTCTAAATGTGGCAAGTAGAGAAGAATTTCCTGGCTGGTTGGAATCTAATCACTGAGTGGGGGGACAGTGATTCCATGTTCATGGTGGTCTGGATTATTGTCCCCAGAATCCTCTCCTGCACAGGGAAAAATTACTCAAGATATCCCTTACCTTCCACACATAATGAACATTATTTTTGTTGTCTTATTACAGAGGAAAAAAATGTTTTTCCTATCATCAAGATTTAACCCATAGTCAGTTATTTATCCCGGTACCTCATCTTAACTTTTTCTCTGATTGCTAAGACCAGAAGTTCTTGACATTGAACTAGAGTGTTCATTATCTTTTAAAAATCAAATTTACATATAATATCCTTGTGATGAAAACTAAATTGCATACCATAAGCACAATTAACTGTCCAAATATTAAGCACATTGCTAGCTCTAGAACAGCTACATTGCTCACTAGCCACCTGTACTCATTATTAAAGGAAGTTTTTTTCTAAATCTCTCATTTGCTTCTACTATTTTGGTCAGCTTTTGAGTCATACAAATTTTGATGTCTTAGAAAATTTGGGGGATACAAAAACTAAGTAAAGATCTCTGAGGATGCTTAAATTTTTTTGATGGCTAACCAAAACATGGGAATTATTATATCTGAGACCAGACTTAGATGGGATGAGGATAATTGTTTTCACACTACTGAAGAGTGACTTTCATGAAAGAGGAAAGGAGATTATTTGGGGAGAATAAAGGAAATAGCAGGAAGGATGACAATGGAAACGGGGACAGCAGAGGAACAAATATGAACCAAGTACAATAATATTTCTATTATAAAATTGTCATAATGAAATTTATTATTTTATATGCTACCTGAAAATAAAATATAATTTTAAAGTTTAATTCATTTATTATTATACTAGAAGATACAGTTAATGCAACTGGTAGAATCCACAGATAAGTTGAAGATATAGTCTGGCTGGGTATAAAAATTTTAAAACAGCACTATAACAATTAGAAAATGCAGATACTCTCAAGTTCTTAAGAAGAAGGAACCATTTATGCCACCCAGCAGGAACAGTTTTCAGAGGGTGTAATTTATCACTCTATATTTTGAAAATAGACTGTTCATGATAGTTAAAGATTTGACTAAATAATGATGAGTGCTACTATTCCTTGCCTGTCTTAGAATGTATTTCTGCAGGACTATCCGATGATAATTTAATATTATAATCCAGAGAGGCTATGAGTCACGAGCAGCCAGCAGCTAAGAATATTAGCATTGAAAATGATTGAAAGAGGATCCCACAACAGCTTTCTGTAACTTCAGATAGACAGTATTCTTTGGAAGTTCTACTACTTCCAAACCATAATCAATGAATCACTATAATGTACTGACAGCTTGCTATATGCCAAGCACTGTGTTAACAGAGAGATACATAACCTGGACTTTTAACATATGTATGTGTGATATCCCTTATGATTACATGAAGACAGTATTGAAAAGAGTACAAATGGATACAAGAAGTCCAACTAGATGAATATAGTATATATCTACATGGGACATGACTCTTGCTTGAAATAAAGGTGTGTCAGTGGAGGAGAAATTTGATATTTTAGAACAAAGTGATAAGATTTGTTGGTTGAACTGACAGTTGTTGTCTGAAGGTTGAACTGACAGTCTCTGAGCTTCTCAAGGAGGTGCTGGTGATTACAGGTCCTTACCAAAATGACTGAAATGGGGAAAGACTGGAGCCTGAGCTACCTGAGGAAGAGAAAGCACTCCAGATGTGTTTGTTTTAAGACACAGAAGTAGAGACAACAAGGCTGTAAGAGACACTCAATGAAAAACCCAAAGAGTAAGGAGTTATCATGGTGGAGAGAATATTTAAAATTTAATTTATGGATGGAACCACCTAGGAAAATATGCTGAAAAAACGAGTCCCAGGAAACCCTGTATTTTTGTAGAGCCATGAAGAGGAGACAGATAAGAAACCCAAAAAGAAGGGTGAGGAGATAAGAGAGAGCGGCTACCTTTAAAGCCAGAGCTGAGGGGGGTTTTTCAGATGGATCTAGAGGGCCACTGTCCAAGTCTCAACAGTTCATCTTGTTGTTTAAAAAGCAAAAAAAAAAAAAAAAAAAAAAAAAAAAAAACAAAAAAAAAAAAAATTAGGACAGTTGTGTACCATGAGGATCATTGTAGTGCACTAGGAGTAGAGGTCAGACAGAGCTGAAATGAACAGGACTTAATTTTCTTTCAGTGTGTGAACTTATCTAATGTTCCTGAACTTACATATGATCAAATTTCTAGCCACAGAATCTAAAGTCGAAATGAGTATTTTTTCTCCTTCATTATGGATCATGAAGGAAGCGAGAAAGAAAGAAAGGAAAGGAAGGAAGGAAGGAAGGAAGGAAGGAAGGAAGGAAGGAAGGAAGAAAAGATAAAGCTGACAGTGTTTTTAAGTGAGTTGGCCACTGCTTGCTGCTGAATACATTTGACTACTTGAATTCAAAATTCTAGCAGACTCTTTTATCCCATCTAAGAACAGAATGTTCTGGAATCAAAGAAATTGTCCATTCCCCATTGTCAAAGTCAAAGTGAATTTCAAAGACAGCATCTCTGGAATCTTCAGTAAGTGACAGAGGAAAACAAAGCCCCTGCTTGGAAACTATCTGGTCAGTATGCACAGAAACAGAAGCAGTGTCTTCTACCATGTACTCTCACATGTGGGGGTATCTTAACATGTAGTAGAGCAGGGCAACCACGTAGACCTATATGGTTCTGCATCTCAGGAAACAGTATGGCTATCACTCTTGCCAGACCCAGGAATTTATGCAAAGACAATGAGGCAGGTGCCTCTGGGTCATGTCCAGTAAGCTCTGAATCCATGGCAGCATCTGTGGAACTGAATGTGGTCTCTTGTATGTCTACTCTGCCCTCTATGAACATTCACTGTGAAGAATTGCTCTTTCACTAAGACACATATGCCCAGGCAAATACAACCAGAGAGGGGCTATGGATCACTCATGCCTGCCATGTGCCACTGGAGTATAGGTACTATCTTGGGAATTATTCTCCTGTCTCCAGACCCTCAGAGAACATTCAGACCTCTCCCCTGATCCATGCCTCAGAAGTTGTATTACTTGATGCTCATTTGGAGGACCTACTTTATCATAGTTCTAAACAAAATATTTCTAGCCACAGGGGCCACGGTGGAGAGCATTAACAGTTAAATATACAGAGAAATTCTTCTGGACAGGGCTCTTTAAGAGTTGATCGCCCATGGTTTGCCACAATCTGCCTTTCAATTATATAAGAATGAACAGGAAATCTAACTCAGCATGTCCGGACCTGGGTGAGCCACAAACCTGCCTCATACTGAATGAACCAGTTTAACAATTTCTTCTTGTAATAAATCATATTGAAATTCTGTTTTGCTGCTTGCTTGTTTGGAGAAAAGGTTCTCATACACACTGGTGGAAAATGCACTATGTAGCTGAAAATGGCCATAAACTCCTCATTCTCCTGTCTTTACCTCCCAAGTGTTGGGTCACAAACTCAAACACTTTAAAAGCTCTCTTTATGATATCAAATGTATATGCATAAATTTCATATAACACTTGCCTGGCAATGTAAAAGTATTAGAGACAAATACAAAATGGGCCTTTGCATTTAAATACTTTCCCTAGAAGCACAGAATCAATCAGAGGCATTTTCATATATTTATAGACTATACTTTCATCATATTTACCCCCTCTAATTGCTCTTTTAACTCCATCTGTCTTTAATTTTTTCTCCCCCTTCCTTATACCCCTGTTGATTTCATGCCCCCTTTCTCCTCTAGAATCCAATTCATAGAAACAGCATATGATATTTTTCTCATTATCTTAATATAATGGAATGATATTATTTCATTTAACATGGTGATCTGAAGTTCCATTCATTTTCCTGAAAACAATATAATCTCATTCTTTTTTATAGCTGAGTAGAAATTTCACAGCTGAGGTTTCATGATAACACACAGGACTTACAAGAAGGAGAACACACATTTGGGAAATAAAGTACGAGACTGTAAATAAGAAAGATGTCTACTAGAAAATAGGCTCTTCTTAGGAGGCAGTGAACCAGATGACAACAACAAAAGGAGATAATACTTATTGAATGCCCACCATCAGTGAGCTATTCTACATAGTTACCTGTATTAACTGATTTAATCCTCATTTTAGTCATCAGATGAATGATGCAAGGCACAAAAGGCATAGGTTACCTGCTCAACATCCCCCAGCTCTTGAATGGCAAGTACAGTGTGACTTTGGGAACTCTGCAGAAGATCTTCCACGTGGTGGGTAGTGAGGAGAGTGAAGTGAGCAGAACTGAATGAACTGCAAAGAAATGCAGATGAGAAATACTGAGGTTATCACGCAAACTAAAATGGAAGAAGCCAGAATAAACAGAACTCTGCCTTTGGCCCTGAACAAGCCTCAGGTTAAACCCAAGGAAAAATGCAGGGACACTGAATAGCTTTGTGGTACTATTGGGAGGCAAGGAGAAACTAAAGAATGGGACATGGTTCCCTAATTCCAACCTGAAGAGTGCATTTCTGGTCCATGACTTCATGACCATCAGGCATCCACCATCTGGTGACTTTCTTAGACCCTAAAAATACATACCCTCCTTAATAGATGAATATTCATTTCAGACTCATCATTCAAGTGGCCAACTACTGTGACCACAACTTTCTCAAGAACTCTTGTCATGTTGAGACAAACCACAGGAATGACTGGGCAACACCCTGAGAACTCAAACTCTGAAATATACCAATAGCTGGGTGACCCTAAGTATGCTAGTCTGGCTACTTCTCCAAACCCCTGCTTCTAATTCAACCACGAAGTAGCCAAGAACAGTGCCTCCATCTATGCATCCATTCATCTATCCATCCATCCACACATCCAAGGCCATTCTGCTTCCCTACATAATCCTCTTCTATCATAAATGCTTGGCTTTGGCCATTTCATTTTCTTTTTTTTTTTTTCTTGTCCCACTCAGTTCACAGAAGCTGATTCATTTTCTCTCTTGTGAATATTGTACTAAAAGAGAGACTACATCTTCTCCAGTCTGCAGAGTGGAACCAGCCATTATGGCAAAACTTTTTTTAATCTAGTAAGTTTTCATATGCTATTTTACCATATGGCTACAGCCACCAGTGCTCCCTGGGCAACCTGCTTTAGTAAAGCAATTAGTTATCATCCATCTCTGTTCCTGGAAGTACCTTTTCTTTATTCTCCTTACATGTCAACAGCTCTTCATTTCCAAAGACAAGGTATGTAATCTAGCTCCCAGCTCCCACAAAAGGGGAAAAATTTGGTACCCACCTGCTCACATATTCCCAATGAAGATTTCACAGACATGGTTTCTTTACAATTACTCTAGGACTCAACTTTCCAATCAATTATACACTTGGCTAGTGCCAACAATGTTTGCTCCTTTGCTATCATGCTTTTAATAATTAGAAAGTACTTTTCTGGATCACAGAATGCTTGAGGCTTGCCAAAAGTGAGCTCCATTGATGACTTCTTAGTGCTGTGAGTGATTTTACTGTGACTGCCATCATAAAAATAACCACTTCACTGACTACAGTCAGTTTCATCTTAACTTGCCATTTGTCCAGAATTCACTTAAATTAAGTTGTCCTTTGAAAACTGGAATCTTTCATACTGTTTATAGTTGAATCCAACTTAACTAGAATAAAGGTTTTTAGACCCATTTTCATATCAAGCATTAGACAGAGTGGTATAGGATGAGATCATTGCTACAGTTGTTATTCCGGCCCAGGAAGAGTGCCTGCCCCAATTCCAGATACTAAGGCTGAGCCTGCCATGTCTATCAGTGCACACATATAATCAATGCAAACATGTAGCCAGTATGGGAGTCCCATAGGATTTATGCATAAGCTACACCAACCATCAAGTTTCTCCTTCCTGTACAAGTTCGCAGCTTTGACCTTAATCATGAAATTCTATGCTAAGTATTCTCTATCCCTTCACATAAATATGTTCAGAACATACTGGAGACTGTTCAGGACTAACATACTATTAATGTTATTAATAATAGTAATTTTAACCTAAAAGGATTTTCAAAGGTCTGTGAAAAGAATGACAAGGAGGCACACCAGGGATAGATATTGTGATTTTGTAATGGGAAAATTTCCTATAGTCTCTGAGTATCCTAAAGGTAGTCAGTCTTGCTGAACCAAAGTAATGAACAAGTTCAGGAATTACTTGAAAAGGGGGAGGCAGAATTGCTAGATGTTGTTTTGTTTTTTTTTGGGGGGGTGACTTGGGAATGAGTATAAGGCCTGATACTTGCTACATGAATATTCCACAATGGAACTACATCCATGGGTCCAGCGATAGGTCTTAAAAACAATTACAACAACAACAACACACACATGCACACAAATTCTTTGAAAATTTTGTACAATATATTTTGATCATATCTATCCCCCAAGATCTTTTCCCAGATCTATCCCTCTTCACTACCCACCCAACTTTATATCCATATGTGTGTGTGTGTGTGTGTGTATACATACATACATACATACATACATACATACATACATACATACATATCACCAATTTGTGATGCTCAAATATTCTTGGATGTGAGTTCTTCCACTGGAATGTGGTCAATGTAGCAGGAACTAAATTTTGAGTAAAAACTGTCTTTCTCTCTCCTAGAAGCTAACGATTTCAGATAGCTCCATGACTAGCTGTGAGATTTCATGTCCAAGTCCCACCTGCCTGCTGGCATTTGGTCTGGCTTAAGCTTGCATGGGTTGTGTATGTAGTGTTACAGCCACTGGAGCTATATATTGTTCTTTAATAGCAAAGAAGGGGCATCTCATTATCCTTGTCCACTAAGAAATGTTTTTCCCTGAAGTAATTTCTGTTAGGCTCTGACAAAATTCTTTCTAGCCTGTAAATCTAAAGTTTTAGTGACTACATATTTGTCCTCTTGGACAAATAGTAAATAAGGGGTGGAGGTTAGTTATTCCAGGAATGTGTGCAAGTAATACGCAAAAAATACTGAACTTAGGAATTAGATTGCCTTAAAATATAATACTTTAAATCAAGTATTTATCTACTTTGCAGTGAACTAAGAATTATGTACCAGATGTTAATAGATCAGATACTTAAGTTTCATGGTATTCCAAAAAGCAACTTTACATATGTGCTGGCTATTCTTGTTTGTCAACTTGACTATATTTGGAATGAACTATAATCCAGAAATGGAGGGCACACTTGTGAACCAGATCTTGAGGCAAGCAGACAATAAGCTTTTGATCCATATCTTGAGTCTTGATGGCACACCTTTAATCTGGCCACACCTTCTGTTGGAAGCCTATACAAGGACAATGGAAGAAGGAAGTCTTTGATTACTTGTCCTCACATTATTAGCACATCCTTTTCAGCTGAGACACCCAGCTTCCTGGGACTGAGCAGCTACTAGATTCTTGGACTTTCCATTCACAACTACCCATTATGGGAATATGTTTATAAGTATGTGCATGTGCTTGTGTGCGTGCATATGTGCGTGTGTATATGTGTGTGGAGAGAGAGAGATTCATTCCATAAGTTCTGTGACTTTAGAGAACCCTGACTAAAGCAACATGTATTAACTCATTTAATGTCCGTGCCATAGAAATGGTTACTTCAGATCAGTAAATGAAGGAACTGAAGTGTAGAGAAATTAAACAATTGCAGGAAATACCTTTTGCAGTTATTTATTTGCAATGTATAGACATGCCTGTGCCATGGAACATGTGTGTGTGAGGTAGAAGACAGCTTGAAAGAGCTGGTACTTCTCTTCCACATGAGGGTCTCAGGGATCAAACTCAGTTTATCAGGCTTAGCAATTTTGTCACCCAGAGAAAAGAACCTGAACCAGTTAAGTCTGACTCTAGAGCTGAGGTTTCAAATGTAACATCATTAAAAAAAAAAAAAAAAAAAAAAAAAAAGATGAAAGAAAGAATTTATTTAAAAATATAATCAACCAAAGTAGGAAACAAATTTAGATTTTCAATCAAGATTAATTTTCTTTTCCAAAGTAGAATGCATTTTACTTTCTTAGTTCACTGGAAATCATCAAAGCATTCTGTCCAGTGGAATTTTTCTAAACTGTGGCAACAATGGATTAACAGTGAATTTAAATCGCCAAAGTAGACAGTGCTGGACCTCTTTAAAGGAGGGCCACCCCACCTTGCCCAGCCCTGGTTGTCAGATGCATCCTGAAGACCCAAGTGTCTTCTTTAGGTTTTCTGTTCTATCACCTGACACTTTAGCATGTAAACTCAGATTCTGAAACCTGGTTAGTAGATTGTGACCTTACCTGAATGATCTGACCTTAAATGATCTGACCTTGCTTGCCCTTCATTAACTCTAACCTACCCATCTATTCTTAACAGGCCTTGTCATCAGATCATAATTCTTAAGGCCTGTCTGTTTGACTATAGTGCTTTAGGGAAGATGTTCTTGATGATGAGCCAAACCTCACTGCCTTTAACTTAGAACTAAGATACTCTGTTATTAACTTTTTTTTTTTTTATAACTTGAGTAAGGTGTACAGTATCTTCAGCAATAGGATATTATTTTCTAGTTCTGTTGGGCAACCAAGATTGTTTGAGGAACTTCTGAAGCCTCCCTGACAGATTCCCTTGGAGGTATCCTACATCTAGGACTGGGAATTTGTTTAGTAGCCCATGGCTTCTAGAGGCAGCATAGCCAGACATACAGGGTAACTTCTTTGGATTGTCCTTAGTATTTTTGTCTTCATAATAATATAATAGATTTCCATATGGCTTACTCACATACCCTTAATTTTTTAAATCCTTCCATATCCCCACCTACCTGCCCAATCATTCACCACTCAGCCTGCTTAACCCTTCCACTCCCTGTATTCTTCTCTTTACTTTCATTTTATCTGTGCCCATTCTACTATCACTCTCCTTGAATGGAAGCTCCTTAAAGTTCCTTTTCTAGCTGCTTGTTTTCCAAATGTACTCCACATTAAATAAACAAAACTAAAAGCTTGATTCTGGGATCTGTATATGAGACAGAATATACAGGATTTGTCTTTCTGGGCTTTGGCTACATCACAGTATAATTCTTTCCATTTTCATCCATTTACTTGTAAATTTCATTTACAGATGAATAAGATTCTGTCATATATTGTACCATATTTTCACTATCCATTAATCGGTGGGAGAACATCCAGGCTGTTTCTGTTTCCTAGATACTGAGAATAATGCAGCAGCAATTAACACGGATGTACACATAAACTTCTCACGGGAGTACAGCAGGGTCACGTAGTAGTTTTAGTTCCTTTTGTTTTTTAGAAACATCCAGACTGTTTTTCAAAATGATACACTAGTTTACACTCACAATAGTGTATAATAGCTTTCCTTTTCCCACTCCCATGGCAGCATTTGTTGTCATTTGTATTCTTGATGCAGCCATTAAGACTGGGGTAACTTGGAATCTTAAAGTAAATTTTTAATCTGCATTTTCCTGATGGCTAAAAATGTTAAACCCTGTTAAGTGTTTTCTGATCATCTGTATTTCTTCTTTTGAAAACTGTTTACAGTTTCATTGCACATTTTGTAATTAGGCTGTTTCTTGGTGTTTAAGTTTTTAGTTCTTTGTATATTCTAGACTCTAATCCTCTGTTGATCATATGCTGGAATAATTTTCTACCATTCCATGGATTGCCTCTTTACTTGATTGACAGTTTCCTTTGCTGTACAGAAAAAAAAATCATGAGATCCAATTTGCATCTTTTGTTCTTGAGGGTTTTTAATGTACTATTTTCTTTAATTGGGTGATGAAGTTCTTCTGTCTTGTCTTCAGGCCTGGATACTCTGTCTTCTTCATGATCCATCTTGCTAATCTTTCTGATGAGCTTTTGTCAGACATCATGAGGGTTTGCCCCCTGATTCACTTAAGTTTATCTTTTCCAATATTTCTACCTGATTATTGAATCTAATTTTTATGTCATATATGTATTTGTATATGTGTGTATGTGTGTATATATGCATACATGTATATCTTCCTCTGCAATGTAGATAACCCACTTCTTGGTTCTGAGAGGTCATTTTGTGATAACTGGGCATGTTTAGATGTCTAGTGAGAATTCAACATAACGCAGCTTCAGATTAGAGAATCAACCACCCAGCAGCAGAGACTCCATAGTAACCACAGAGCCCACCAGAACCACCAGTAGTCACAGGAACAGATACTGTGTCCTGATGGAACAATGGACTTGTGAAGTTGCCAGTCTCATTCCAGTTTGGAGATGAAGCATATGTGTTCTCTTCACCATCATTATATGATATGGAATTGCCAAAGTTAACTAAATAATTTCAAAACTGTAAGCCTGCGACATGTATGATGGAAGAGTGCCTTGGAGAATTTTTGCTTTCTAGCATCACAGGTCTACATTTTGTGGGTTTTTCAGAGGAGGAATAAATGTCAATAATTGTAAGAGTTTTATTAAAGCTTAAGGTATCACTGCCTCCATTCATGGTAGGCCTCTTGGCCAAGAGACTAGTAAACAAGAACAATGACCACCACCAGGAAGAGTAAATGAAAATGAATTTTAGGATCAGGGAAGAATGCAGTTGATGCGTTGGTTGTCATCTACTCTATGTTGACAGTAAACTGACACAGTAGGACATAGCGCCTAGATCAATGAAAGCCTAAGCTGCCCTAACACAGAAGCTCCTAGGACAAGCAGCAGAACTAGCCAAGTGTGAAGAAATCAGAATGAATGTGAAACAGGGCAAGTTTCAGTTGTAGCCATGAAGCTAGCCTTTGTCCCAGAGAAAGAGATTCTTCCCAGTGTCCTGGAAAAGAAGTTCTATACGAGCAGAAGAAGGGAAAAAATGGGAACAGATAGCATAGCCAAGCAATGCTTCTGTTTCAATAATGTCTCCAGGTACTAGAAATGCTGTTTGTTGATGGCTCCTATGTAGTTCCTTCTCAAGAACTGACTTATAGTCGGGATCACACCCATTCTAGAGGGCTGTAATGGTTTGCTGATTGTTTGTCAAGGGGACATAAAGGCCTGAGCCCTGCTTTACCTCTAGTTCAGAGATCCCTTAAAGTCTCACAGAATATTGCTCCCAGAGACAGTAGCTACACCCCTCCTCTCCTGTATGATAGATAGATCATTGCAATAAACTTTTACAGCCCTCCTTTCTTCATTCTTTTTCCATAAACACTTTATTGAGCTCAGTGGTGACTCTTATCCTCAAATGTAAGGCAGGTAGGTAATATTATTCTCATCCTTCTTTAAATGCAAGGTTCTTATAAGGCTTACAGGCTCCACCCCCACAGTCTCTTTGTCCTTCTCCTTAGTCTCTCCACTTCTTGACCTCCCTGCTGGCCCACCACTGTGAAACAGCCCCCTAGCTTAAGCCCTTGGACTTGCTATTTCCCCTTCACAAAGAGCTCTTCTCCCAATATGCACATGGTCTTTAATCTCCCTTCATCCAGATATTTGAGCAACTGCCACCTTTTCAGAGTCTGCTCTGCCCCCTTTTACAAAGATATTTTCTGTTCTTGTTCAGTTTTCCTCCATAACCTTTACCACACTTTAGTGGCCTGTTATTGATTAATTATTAGAACAAGGGTTATATGTAGGCTATGGAGGTAATTCAGACAGAGTATATGCTTTGTATGTATGGGGTCCTGGGTTGGATCTCTGGCACATGTACATAAAAGATACTGTTATAATTGTAGGCATTCAACAAATAGCAGCTAAATAAATATGTGAAATAAAGAATACATAAAGACTACATTTGACTATGGGTACCCAAGTATTTAGGGATTTTTTTGTTTTGTTTTTTGTTTTTCAATAGAGTAAGACAATTTGAAAACATTTTGCTAATGACCTCCTACCAGACTTGGGCTTAATCACTTATCTGACTGATTTGTGATAGTTTCAAACTTCTTGATGACTTCTGTAGGGTGGCAAACATCCCAAATGGTCAGGCAAAGGACAGAAATGTTGTGAAGGAAGGGATTTGATGTAGGTGTTTATTGATTTTGTTTTGCTTTGGGCACTAGCTTTGTTATATTTTTAATGGTGGCATTCATTGCGTAGCAGTCAGTAGATCAAACACAAGTCATTTTAGCCAATGTATTTGACACCATAGCCATGAGGAAAATCGCAGGGTAAAAAATGAGGCACAGGCCATCAGGCTGATGTTGTACCACTCAGTCCTCGAACAAATTACTAGACATGTTTTAATTTCTGGATATCAAGAAGACATGAATTAATGCAATAAAACACAAAACAAAGTATGTACTTGAATCTTTGGAAGAGTTGGGGAGCAGGGGCTACTTTGCCCTAAGGTAACATTACCCTGACTATAATGCTGAGACCAGCAAAGAACTGCTGGCATTTCTTCCTTTGTTTCTGTTGTCATAATCTCCACAGTTGTGTTTCCAGGATTTGGTATGCAAAGTCTGGTTCTAAAGATGCTTTTGACCTCTTTACTTGACATCTGAACTCTCCCTGAGGAGCAGAAGACCTCCCTTGGGCTGCCTTCTTTTCACTGGTAGAATGCCAGTATTAGTCTGAGTTCTCAACAAGGTAGATAAACTCAAGAATAGAGGAGATGAACTTGCCAACAAGATGCAAAGGCAAGCAGCCAAAAAGCAAAAAAGATTTTCCACCAATCCTCCCTATCACTCAGCCACCATCCAGAAGTGCACCTTTATGGTTGGCCTTTCCACTTCATTTAACCTAATGAAGAAAATCCCCCATAAGTGTGCCCAGAGGTTTGCCTCTTAGCCCAGTCTAGACAACTAAGATGAACTATGTCAATGTTTATTTCACTGGTACTATCATATCACACCCTGGGCCTACTTGGGCAATCATAATTTTTAAACTTTCATAGGAAGAGGGTAAAATAATGGGTAAAAATGAATGTTAAACATAATAAATGTTATTCATCCAATGTGCCAAAAGTGAAGAACTTAAAATGGGGTTATTTCTTTGCTGTGCAAAGAAATCTATTTCTATGTGGTCATGGCTTTGTAGGGGAGATAAAGGGAGTTCTAGTAAAAATTAGTAACATTCATTGTTCAATGCACTTAACATTTGCCATCTCTCTCACTTATCTCAATAACTCCATGGAGCCAGGACCAAAGTCATTTCCATTTTATAAATGAGGAAATAAATACCTAGAAGATTTCAAGTAAGTGTAGAGCACATAGAGATACTGAAAGGGAAAGTTATATGTAGATTCAAGGCCATTTTGAGGTGGTGTCATTTATTCTCTGATTATGCTACCTACTCTGCCAACACAGGAGACTCTTTTCCATCTGTATATTCCTCTTCCCCCATCTCATTTTCTCATTCTCACTTTCAATTTCATCTCCAACATGTGGCCTCTTCTTACATATTTGGCATATCTACACATGACTCTACATGGGACCCAGTATTAAAACCTATGCACACATCTCATCATGCTAAAGAGGTTAGTTCATTTCCGAAAATAGCTGCATAGGAAGGCCTGAAGAACCCTCTGAGAAAGAAAGAGCTCTTCAGATGATGGGAGTGAAGTGGCAGGGAAATACCAATATCCCTAGTAGGAAAACTTAAAAGACATTTCAAAATCTCTTAGTCATGCATCAAGCAGCCTTGAGAAAGACCAGTCACTCTGGCTATTTTTGTTGCTGAGAAAATGTAAACACTTCTGTATTTGTTTTGTGGTTTCCTAGGTTATCTTTCCCAGAGGGCACTCAGGATTATGTGTGAGGGAGGAAGAAAGGGGATCACAGATGGGGCAGAAGGACAAGGACAGTCCTTCCTGCTAACAACTCAGGTCACACTAGGAATCTACACAGAGACAGGACATAGTGGAATACTGAAGTGAAGGTCACCTAGTGTAAGCTCTTTCATGCAGCTCTACCTCAGTCTTTAAATCTCACCAAGTAGACAGTTCAGACTCTGTAGAAGAAGTGAACCAGGCCTAGGGTGGGTAATCCATCTCCTTTAACACTGGCAGTGGGTGACAAAATTAGAATCCTCACCCTAAAACCTAGGTTCATCTTGATGCACAATGTATTCAGGTTTCTTTTGTTAAACATTATACTTTCTCTTATTAAATTAGCCTTCTATTTAAAAGTAGTCTTGAATAAATTATCCTTGTAGTCTTGCAACTTACTGAAAATAGAATTGGATATCAACACTGAGACTGGATGAGTATGAGAGTCCTGGGACCCTGGAGGAAGAACTCTTCTACCAAGGGATAAATGCAGCAGGAAGTTTAAATGTTAAGGAATGACTGTTGTCACCTGGCCAGTGGTAAGTAAAGAAACGAGCTCTGTAGTGTGACAAACTCATAAAGAGAAGGTAGCTTCTACTGAGCATTTCTGATCTCTTCCTCTGCCCGTATGAAAGTGTTTGAACAAGCACAGCTGATGGGCATGGAACCAGGGTTTTAGCAATCCACTGATAAACCTTAGGGCATTATGGATAACTAGCAATAGTTAGGAAAAGTAACTGCACACAAGAAGGGACCATAAGAAAGAACAAGTGATACAGGACTGTCATTGGCCTAGAAATGATGCCTGAGTATAGAATTTAAGTGGCACCTTTTGGAAACTGGTCACTAGCACCAAAGTTTTTCTTTCTCCCTGAATTTTGGTCACAAAGGTTAACAGGTGCTGTTGAATGAGAATTTCTAGATATGGATGTCCTTCATTGTCTGTTTTAATTTCTAGACACAATTTCTGCATTTTCTGATCACCTTGACCCCTTCACCCTAATGTGGTCCTCACTTAGCCCACATTTTTGTTCCAGAGATCTCTTTAAGAACTTGAATAGTAGTCTCTTCTTGACTGTTAAGTCATGTGAGAATGTGAAGCCAGATTTTCCCACATATACCTTCCTTTCCCATGTGTATCTTCAAAGAAGAAAAAAAGAAGCTTACATTTTTTTTTAAAAAAACAAAAGAATGAATGAATGAATAAATGCTGACCTGTTCTCTCATACCCAGCTAAGCATTCTGTGTCTTGAGCTTCTGAATTTGAAAAGAAGGAATGAACGCTTGATGTAAAACTGAAGATGAGGAACATTCGATGAGAAGATACTCAGGAGAAAAGCCAACACAGTTGAGCAGAAGGCCATGAGTACAGAAGTGGGGCTGAAGGACAAAGGGAAATTGGGTGAAGGGTCACTGAGTACAGTTATGACTTGCAGTTTTTGTTTTTGTTTTGTTTTGTTTTGTTTTTTACAAGTAATGGATTCAATGTTTTAAGTGGAGCATGGCATGTTCTCTTACTTTCTCTGTACCTAATCTTTCATGCTTAATCCCATCATGCTCTTCACCCATTATGCTCCTTTACCTCTCAAGTTCTTCCTCAAGACCCTAATTATGGACCTTCATCAATGTTCACTCTTCCTTCTTTCTCTCTCCTTTCCTTATGAAAAATTCCTTTTTCATAAATTCCCTCTCACTTCCCTATTAATAACACAAATCCTTATCACCTGCTTTCATCTTTCACTCAGTTTCCTCAGAACATGCCAGTAATGTCCCAGAAATGTGTGATGACTTTGTGATGTGTGGATTTGGAGCTGGCTAAGCTAAACCACATTCCTCAGACTTTCCTACTCAAGTAGCTTTCTGATTAGTGCAGGCTTGTCATTCTCTTTGGGGAGCTGAGGAAAGGCAGCATCATACACACACACATGCCTTTTCCCAGTTCCTCAATCAACAATAGGTTATATTATTTAGCAAAGGGATTTTTCAGAAATATTTGAAAGCCCAAATCATTTGACTGACTTTATACAGACAAAGGTTATTTTGGTGTGTTTTGTTTTGCCAAATGGAAGCAATTTATAGAGAACCAGAGATGTCTAGCAGACAGGTGAGCTTTCTCTTGCCTATAAAACTTCACTGCCTCCTTGTGAATCACACCTTACCTGATTCCCCTGGATTTCTGCCTGCATGGGATCTTCCTTCAGGTTTTGTGGATTTGTGCTTATATAGCCCACCTCCATAACTGTGAGAGCTAATTTCAAGTAAGCCTGTATATGTGTACTACTCATATACATATCAAGCATTTCTATGTGGGTATACATAAATGTTCATATGCAGAGAATTCACAGGTGGATCGCTAGAGGATGGAGGTGATAGCCTGATAGATATTTGAACAGTTGCTGCTTTTTTGATTCAACCTAATGCAGAATGTTCCACAAACATATTCAATTTAACTATCAAGAATAAAATAAGATTCACTTACACTTTGCCTCATTCTACACCCAAACAATCCCCCCCTGCCACCCCCCGCCTTTTTTTGTTCCAAGTGTTGGTAGCTCATGTTTGGAATTTAGGAAACAAAAATACTTTTCTCCTTTTCATCTCTACTGTTCCTTTATACAATTTTCTTTCAAAGTCCATCATCTTGCACCCTGAGTCAGGTTCTCCTTTCTTCACAGGAAGAAATTTTGTTCTTCCTAAGATGTGTTTTCTTCTGTCTTAATTTACATACTCCTTCAACAATATTGAGCTAATAAACACTATTCAAAATGGTCATATCTCTTGCAAGTTAAAAATAAGTTTGTTTTTAATGGCAATCAAGGCTCTCCAAAGCACTTACTTGAAGTCAGCACACAATAAACACATATGCAAATATGTGTGACTTTTATAAATCATCTCAATTGACTCATTGTCCTCCCATGAAATAAGTATTATTACATTCCCATTGTGCAGATGGTAGAACCGAGGCAGAGAAAGTTCATTAACTTCATCGTTCATATAGCTAGTGATTTGAAATCTCTGTTTTGAATCCAGGCCTTCTGACCCACCACTGTCATCACTCCTGGTTGAATTGAATTTTCAAATGCAAAGTTTGCATTTTCTCACTCTCTTACATCATTTCCCATAAAAATATGCTTTCAACTCTTAGAGTCTTTGGTATGATTCAAGTTTTAGCTTTCGTAAAAAGTATTTTCTGTGCTACACATGTTTTTCTGTTTTCCCAATTCCTAATCCATTTCCTGTTATTTAACTGATGAATTTAAAAGCATTGTTCTCCTCTCTAGTTGTACAGGACCATCTTTGCATTTCTTTTATAATTATCAACCCCCCTAGAAATATGTAGAACTGCTCATGTAAATTTGAAGACACAAAGAAACACTCATTATCTCTGACAAGTCTGGGCCAGAGTGGTCAAGTACATGCTGAATAACTTGATTCTCACACATTCAAATACAGTATAAATAATAAAAACTTACTCTTAATAAAACAATAGCAAAATCCTTTCACTCAAGAAAAATAAAAGCAATTCTCTGTCCTCTTCCAGACAAATTTGGCAAGGAGTTATTCTAACACATTCATGTTACTCTAGAGCTTGGTATATTGACCAGAGCTGGGAACACTAGTAATTAAATATGGTTCTTCTACTACCTTGTGTATATTTTCCATCATAGTATTCATTAAAATGCTGCTGGCTTCTTAATCCTTTCTATTAAAATATGATTTTCCTTAACAATTATTTGTTAGTGTCTAGCAAATCTTCCCTAAATGTTTGTTAAGTAAAGAGGAAAGAGAAAGAACTACTGAATTATACTCCTATGAAAGTTAAACCATGACCAGTATATAAGGTCAAGATTTTTTTTCCTCATTATGCTTATAGTGTCTTAAGTATTCTTCTCAATAGGAAATGTTCCTTTTGATTGTGATACCATAGAGATCCCTGTGAAGAGATGGGTTTGTGTCTTGGCTATGGTGGTAGACAAACAATCTACATAGATGACAGAATTGCACATGGCTATATACAAACACAAATGAGTACAAGCAAGCCAGGACAGTCAAAACAACTACATATAAGTCACCAAGTTATATCCATATAACTCTTGTAGTAATTTTGTGCAAGTAACTTTAGCTGTATGTTCTACCGTAGCAAAGTATATAAAAATTACTAGGGAATTCCTTGTATTGTTTCTTTCTACTGTTTGTGTGTATCTATAATTTCTCTAAAAACTTAAAAAGAATAACTAACTTCTTTACCAATGGCTTCACAATGCCTTGAAGTTTGTACAATTGCCTAGTGGATAATTAATCAATTCAATATTAATGATTCAAAATCTCCTTTAGATACACAACTTGAAAATTGTCCCAAATTCAGAATAGAGGAGGAACAACAGAAGAAATGGTTGTTGGTTGCGCTTTTGTTGAAAATACTGTCTACTTTGCATCTGCCTTGGTTGCATGAGACACCATGAGGAAAATTGGATGAGATACTCTTTCCACATTTGTTGATTTGGTAGTGCTTTCTGGACACTGCTGAAATCCCTTTGCCTTTGTCAATTAACCTAAAGTATTTCTAAATAAGATATTAGATTCCAGGAGAATGTTTGATGTGGTACGGTATTGGTTCCTTTCCCTGGGTGGTAACGAAAACAATAATTATTTTTATATCCACACATTTGCCTAATCAAAGCAATTATTACTGTACTAGTGGCTTTTCATATTCTCCCAAACTGGGGGGTTTGTGGGGACAGAACCCAATCAAAGCATTTGCTATTTAATTCAAGGGACTCCTTTTCCTGTCCATTGTCACCATCAACACAGACATGTTGAGATGGTGGCCTACCTTGGGAACAACCAGCACAGGATAAACTCCGGGACTGAGCCAGACTGAAATGACCACTGCTCTGGTCTTTCCACAGTGATAAAGCAAATGTTCTGGGAATGCCAGTTCTACTATGAGTCACCAAGTGCAGACAGGGTGATAGTGGAGTTCACATCAGAAATATGTGTCCTTTGAGACATAGGAATGGGTCACCACAGAATACTGGTCCTTTTCCATGGAAAAAGAAATCAAATAAGACATCCTCTTTCTCTGGTCTACTGAGTCTCCATCCACATACAGAGACCCTTTCCTGACTTTTTGAGTTACCTTGAAGGGACTGTACCCTGTGCACATTTGCTGGGACTCCAGGAAGACTTTTTTTTTTCTTTTCCTCTGGAGGTCCTTATATGGCCATGGCATCCAGCCTTAAAGAACTGTGGTTAAGGGCTTCCTGGAATGGTCAGAGGTCTGGTTACTCGTGAATGAAGCCTTCATCATCTTCTGGGGGCACTGCTCTTTTCTATATATAGGTTGTTTAACTTGGGCTACACTTATGCCCTTGGGAAGGAGAATGACATACAGAGGACTGAGTTCTCCTGAAATGACCTCTAACTCAGTAAACTTGGAAAGGAGAACCTTACTTTTATGATTCAATTTCACATATGTACATACATACATTTTCAATTTATTTTGTTCTCTTGCTTGCTCCATTCCTAACTTTTTCACTCAGTTTTTCCACACTGATTAAACAGCACATTCTACCAGCCTCTATTAGTCTCCCTGTTGGACCACAGATGGAAGTCCATTCCTTACTGCCATGAGTTAAGAGAGCTCAAATTGCTCCTCTTGTTTCTATGACAATAGCTTAACTGCTATAGGATACTCAAGCTCCTATATAATGGTGAATGGCTCCTATATAAATAACAGACTTGGTCCCAGACAGGTTTACACTCACCCTGAAGGTGATACTATGGAGTGTCTTTAGGATTAAGGGAAGTAATTGCTACTTGCCCTTTATATATAATAATACAAGTATTCTGCCATTGTCCCCACCTTTGGCTGATTGCTTAAGTTGGTGTATGAATAAACTGGAGGCATTCAGTATGGACTGAATATGCCCTCCTGACACTATCCTATGTCTCTGTCTTTCCTTTATCATCTGCAACTAGCCTTTCCATCATCCACACCCTACCCCCGCACTCAAAAGAGGACCCAGGCTGATCAACTGGTTCTGATTACAACCCTACACACACCAGGTCACAGCATTTCCCCTTCTATATCACTCACACATGTAATATGATACATGCAAATCATAATGTCTTAGATTAGCTGAGTAAAGTGATTGTTACTTAAGTGGATTTTATGTCTTTTTTCTTTTTCTATGTTACTGCTAAGTGTCTTCATTCCCCATTATCCTTGGCTTATGTATTTCTTCCTCTGGACTTCTTATTAAAAATGTCCTCAATACTTTTAATCATACTTCCTTTCATATATCTTCTCATTCAATGCATTATCTTTCCCCTGTAAATGTGTGTGTGTGTGTGTGTGTGTGTGTGTGTGTGTGTGTGTGTATGAACACACACACTTTTAAGTTCTTTTGGGGCTGAATTTATGATCCTACAGTTGAAAACACGAAAAATGACGAAGTCATGTATCACTGGGCATCCTGGATTCTGACATGTGTGTAACACCTGGAGAGTGCTATGTGTCTTCCAGAGGAACCAACATGCTTAATATGTGAACAACTGTGTAATTTACACAGGTCTGCCAAAACAGACCTCTTCTTTGAGGTTCCAAGAGAAGAAAAGTATGATTAAATCTTAACTAATTGACAGAAATGAGCACCATGACCTTGCAGATTACAGAGGGAGATGTCCAAGTTAGAAAACCCAAGGTCCAAGATCTCTATTCATTATCTAAAAAAAAAGAACCTGCTGTCCATGAAAATTTTTTTCATAGTAGACCCAGGTGCATTCTTGGGAGCCATCTGCCATGGTGTTTGAGGCAGAGTCTCTCACTGGGCTGAAACTCAACAAGTATGCAAGATTGACTACCCAGTGAGCCCCTAGGGTCTGCCTATCTCTGGCTTTCAGGTTTGCAGCACAAGACCTTTACTGATAGGGCAATCTCTCCAGCATTCCACAAAGTATCTTTTAATACATGTACACATTTTGTAGCTATATAATATAGTTTGGGTTAATTTGTATTTATATCTCCAAGAATTTATAGCCCCTCTGTCTCTCTAAATCTACCTTTGTGTATGTGTGTTCACATGTGTGTGAGGGTACATGCTCATGTACCTATACAGAGGCTAGAGGCTCATGCTGGATTTAATGCTGGGATTATAGGTGTATGCTACTGTGCCTTGCTTTTTCTGTAGATGCTATAAATCTGAATGTGATTCATAGTAAATATTTTACACATGGATCCCTATATCCAGGCCTCCGACATTTTTTTTTACAATAAAAACTTTCAAAATCTTAATCTTGTGAATTGCATACATGTGCAAAAGTATAATAATTAATTAAATTAATGAAAATATATACAATTCCAAAATGCTTCTGACTTTATAAAACATATAACAAGTTATTGTTATCTATAGTTACTCTACTATACAATAGAACTTCCTTCCCCAATTTAATGAAAAAAATCATTGATATGTTTTACCTTTGTCTTATTAACTCTTTGTAACTCCTTGTGTTTTTAAATTTATAATACATTATAATCAAAATGAGTTATATTTCAAGTGCCTGATGGACATATAGTGGGGAGGCTGCAGGATTCAATGGCACGGTTATAGACTTCTGCTCTTTCTGTTGCCAGTGGGACTTCCTCGTGGGTTGTGGCTGCCTAAGGTTTGGAATTTTTTTTTCCAATGTATTACCTTACTCCAGAGACTGATCATTGATCGCACATTATTTATGAACTGAAAAGAAATAAAACTTGTTCTAAGGACTTCAAGTTTCTTCTTTAACAAAAAAATCCCTTCATGTTCTTGGCCACAAGAATGTAAAAGTAAAGGTCAGTGAAACAATTACCAGTTAGTCCAACTTCTCTGTCTTCACCATCACAGTTCAGGCTGCCTGTTGCCTCTTTATTCAGATGAAGAGCAAACTCTCCACTCATCGGCCTACTTGAGGTATGCTTTTTACTCTAATTTCTACATGGAAGTTGTAATGTTAGTAAAATGCAATTGGATAGTGTCTGGTGTCACATATTCTAGAAATACCCACCTAAATGCCATGAAATAGACAATTTCTCTGTGTTTCAGTTTCCTTTACATTCTGTGGAAACATGAAAATGCTTGGCAAGAAGCAGTGCCAGACAGACCCAGTGATGGGCCCAATGCAGTGCCTGGTACACATAATAGACATATACATACTGTGGTGGCATGAATGACAATGGTTCCCATAGGCTCACATATTTGAATGTGTGGTCCATGGTTGGTGGAAAAGTTTGGGAAGGATTAAGAAGTGTGGCCTTATTGGAGGAGGTATGTCCCCGGGATGGGTTTAAGGTTTCAAAATCCTATGCCATTCCCAGTTAGTCCTGTCAGCTCCATGCCTGTAGATCAAATGAAAGCTCTCATCAATTGCTCCAGCACCATGGCTCCCCGCCTGTTGCCATGCTTGTCACCGTGATTGCTATGGACTCTAAACCTCTGGATATCTGAGCCCAAATCAAATGTTTTCTTTCTAAGTTGCCCTGGTCATGGCGTTTTGTCATAGCAATGGAAAATTAACTAAGACACCAGTGGAAATGATAAAAGATGGGAGAGGAGATTTGCTTGTAATTTACATTCATATGATATCTGCTGGGAAAATTGAAAATTATTATTCTTATAACCAAACTTTGTTTTAAAAATCTATTTTCTTTGAAAAGTCTTTTAAGTTTTTCTTTGTATCTAAGCCAAGCTTTAGACTGAATTTTTATATACCCAGATGTGTCTTTAATTCCATTAGGAATGTGAACTTTTGGGGGACCGGGATTTCTAAAGCACTTTATTATACACAGAGCTCAAGAGTAAAGTGAATTCCTGGAAATGTGGCACCATTTATGTTCCTCACCAAATGCTGCTACATGAAGGCCCAGAGAAGGGTGACAGAGTCACTTCAGCTGGCCCATCCATAAGATGCCTAAGTACCTCTCAGTTTTGTTTGGAATATGAACTTTTCTTAAGATGTCACATGCAATAATGTCATGGGCATGATTTAGGAAATGACTTTTTATTAACTCTGGTGTCCTTTTTGTCTTTAGAAATTTTCACTATAATTTGCTGGAGCTCTTTATTTGTTTAATTAAAATATAATTGCATAACCTCCCTCTTCCTTTTCTTCTTTCCAACCCTTCCAACCTACCCTCTCCACTTCATGGCCTCTTTTTTTCTTTAATTTTTATTATGACACACACGTGCACTCACAGGAACACATGAGTATACAATCTGCTCAGTCCATTTACTGCTACTTGTATATGTATGGTTTCAGGGATGACCACTTGGTATTGAATAACCAATTAGGGGAGTCATCCAGGGAAATCTATTTCTCCCACTCTCAGCTTTTCTTAGTTTGTTTAGGGTTAGGAGCCTCAGGAGAGATTTTCCACATTATTGTGTGGTATAGTTGTTCAGGTCTCATTTGGGTAGCCATGTTGAAGAGACTTCATGAATATAGCTTTTCTGAAATTTCTAGCATACATGATCTCACAGTAGATTTGCTGTTCCTCTGCCTCTCACAATTTTACATAATATTACCAAGCTTTAGGTATGGCAGTTGTGTTTTAGATGTATCATTTAGGGCTGAGTACCTCACAATCAGTTGTTCTCTTTGACTATTTGTAGCTTTCTGTAATGACCTCTGTCTTTTGCAGACGGAAGTCTCTTTAATGAAGAATAGGCGCTACACTGATCTGTAGGTGGAAGGGTACATATTTAGAATGTACTTAGGAATTACACTGACCTAGAAAAAATGGTAGTAGGTTCCCTTCTAATATCTATGATCTGATTAGCCCCAGGTAGTTGGCTAGATTTCTAGCACCAGGGATGATTTACCTGTTGTTGAGCAGGCATTAAGTACACCTAGAGAGCTGTTGCTTAACACCAAGATATATGTACCACTATTGCACTTTTAATGGCACCTTGTCCCTTGGAACTATTTAATGGGAGAAATGCTAGACAGGTGGTACTAGATGAGAAGGTTATGTCAGTCTTATTTCACAGAACATACATATTTTGAGAATCAGTGAAGGATAAATTTAAAGATAATTGAAACTGACAATTAAAAGATAACAAAGAGAAACACTTTGTCAAGGAAAATCAAGACATTCCAAGCTAAAACATTTATTTTTCCTTCCATAATATCACAACGAATGATCATGTCTCTTCTCTTTAAAAAGCTTATTCTTAAGATCCCAATTGTGGAGTTCCCCGGTTCTAGTGACAAATATCACTTAAATCATTGGGGAACAATCACTCTCTAGATCAGCAGGATCAATTATTCAGTGTCTAAAGGTGAGAATATTAACCATCTGCTCAATATATTGACCATCATAGGACAATGACCTGAAAAGATAAAAGGGAACATAAAATATAATGTCAATCGATTTGGCTGTAGATTCACAGGAGAAAAACTATTCACCTTCACAGACTTGGTAAGTATCGGTTAGATAATAATACATGTAAGCAACAACATATAGCATTTATAACTTGCATGCAGGAAAAAGTACTGTCATCATTAAAGGTATTTAATAGCAAGCCCCAAAAGTTAAATGTTACCTAACATTTTCAAGTTTCATCTCAATTCACAGGGCTAAAATTGTTCATTTTTTATAGTTGTATACATCTTTGACTGTGGTCCATTCATTTATAATAGACTGAAACTTCTAATTTAAACAACACACTTTCAAATCTCATTGAGTCCATTTAATTGGCTTCAGAGTGCTTCCCTACAGCAGGAGGAATGAATTTCTTGACCTTTTGCCTAGCAAACTCTAGTAGAATCTGACAGTTAGCCAGCCCCTGATGAACCACAGTCTATCATAAAATCCTACCATTTGTTTCTTAGTAGTAAAGTGTTTCCTCTGTTTTTCTCAGACAAAATCAGGTTACCATGTGAAAAACAAATCATGACCTGGATTTTTTCTTAAAGGCTTAACTTTAAGGAGTTAAAATGATTTTGTAAGTTTATCCTTAAAAAATAACATGCTATTTTCCTAAGATCATAGGTTTCCATTCATTAAAAAAGATTGCTTATAGACAGTAATGATCTATCATGCCAACATGTCATGCGAGGATTTTTTTATGGGCAGAAACATTTATGGAGTGTCCTCATGTATTTTCTCAGAGCAGAGTTCTACTGAAGACTTCATGCTGTCTTGACTCACAGAACTGTTCCCCAATGTGTGCTGCTCACAATTCATGCCCATGCAGAGAAAATCCAATCCATCCATTTGTCTTGAATATGAAAACATTACTGAGGCTCTAAAGCAATTCTGTGTCTACTCAGAAATAGAAATTTATCAGAAAACTTTCAATAATAATACATAATGAGAATAATTTGTAAAATAAAAATCTAAACTTATGTGCGCAAAATGCTCTTCTTGATATCAAAGAATTTAGGACATTTACATATATTCAGTATATGTTACACAGTTTCATTTAATAAGCACATATATATGCATGTAGAAACATATTTCCTTAGCACAGAAACAATCCTTATGAGCAAGTATTGCTAAGGTTCTGACCCTAAGAGTTTTGTGAGAACTTGAAGTTAGTTTAGACTTTGCCAGATCTGCATAGGCATCCTCAAAGGTAAATAACATGTGCTGTATTCTCTGGGTAATAGAATCACCATGCAAATATTCTGCTTTCCCTTCAGAGTCATCCCACTAGGTCAAAGTCCTTTCTGTGCCCAAGAGGATGCCAGTAACTGTGGGAAAAGCATCTCAGATTCTGTAACTCATATTACCAAAGCTGAGCTTTTCAATATTCTTAATAGCTGGCATCGCAGCAGCAATCCTTTATTGAAATCTGATTTTGTTTTTAAAAAAAAAGTCTGGTCAGGTCAGGTGGTAGTGGAGCAAGATTTTAATCCCATCACTCAGGAGACAGAGGCAGGTGGGTCTCTGTGAGTTCCAGGCCAGCCTGGTCTACAAGGCTACACAAGTAACCCTGTCTTTAAAAATCAAAACAAATATTCCATTAACAATGGAGTTTGCTTTCTTTCCATAGTCTAGGTATGATGGACACATACACATGTCACTGCAATGTTATACTGAATGAAGAGACATTTTAATAAATTTAGACATTCCAATAATCATAGAGAATATATGATGTTTAGTTTGTGTCTTAAAGCATGAATAGATTACATTTTTGTTCTGGTTTCAATGATATCAAAATTCCCCTTGTAGATAATGAATAAAATAGGGAATTGTAAGAAATTAAACTAGAGTTTTAGAGTCACAGGACCCAGTGCCTGGAAATAAAAGGCATGGAATGACCTAGGAAGTTCTCACAAGCTACTCTAGGGTAGTAAACAGTACTACCTGCAGTGGTAACAGGGCTTTGCTAACCCCTCAGTTAAACAATTATGCTACCTTGAAGCACAAGGGACCCTTGAATGTTATTGCTGAAAACGATGCTCACAAGATATGTGAAGCTTGATGAGCAGGGCCTCTGAGTGAGGGGCAAGGAGAGGCATCAGAATATAGTTATCATTCTGCCTAGTTTTGAGATAAATTTCAAGCCATATATTTGCTATAAAGCATACAGTTTTGTTTCTAGTCCTAAAATTTCCCACTCCAAGACTTGATTTAATCATTGATTCAATGGTTTGCAATGAACTCGTAGCCTTGGGTATTTTATCTGAGGAACTCAATAATCTTTATGGTTTTCCAAATTCAAAGAACTATGTGGCCTCAATGAGACAATATCCTCTATTATTCAAAAGTTATTTTGAAATTTGGGCAACTAAGGGAAAAAAAAAACAGACACATTGAAATGTAGGTAATTTAATTTTTACCAAAGAACTATCAAGTACTTTCTTATTTTCCTATGGGCAGTTTTAGGTGAATCCATCAAATATGTCACCATCTGGATGGACTCAATTGAGGTTTGTTTCCATCTACATAAATGAGGAGAAGGGAAGACTGATGTTTGGTACATAGGCTTGGGAAGAACATTTGACATCATCTCTGTAGCTCTGCAAAGAGACTCCTTAGAAGCAAAGTCATGAAGCACTCAGAGCTGGGAATGAAGGATCCCTTGTCCTGTGTATATCCCCAAACTGCACTTTATTCAGTTCCCAATAAGATCCTGGCTATTATTTTTTCATCTTAAAAATCACAGATGATGCATGCTTATGGGCACTCACGTTTACACTCACCCTCTGGGCTGGTAGATTCAGCAGAATCGTGTCTCTCTAAAAGGCATTGCATGGTGATATTTTATTTCTGATTTAACAAAAAAGCTTTCCTGAAGATAACAGTTAGCCATAGACATCAGGCAGTGGTGACACACACCTTTAATCCCAGCAACAGGCAGACAGAGGCAGGTGGATCTCTGTGAGTTCAAGGCCATCCTGGGCTATATCAGATTGATCCAGTTTAAAAGAGAAACAGAGTTGGACAGTGGTGGCTCACACCTTTAATCCCAGGACTTGGGAGATAGGGACAGGAGTGACATGGCTGGACACAGAGAGAAATATAAGGCAGGAGGAGACAGAAGCTCATTGCATTCTGTCTGAGGATTTGTAGGGACAGAATCACCCCTTAGGTCTGAGAATTCTGTAGAAGTCAGAGGCCTCTCTTGTGGCTGGCTCCTTTACTTCTCTGACCTTTCAACATTTATCCTGACATCTGACTCTGTGTTTTTATTACTAAGACCTATTAGAACTCCTTCTACAGTGTTGTGTTAAAAGCAAATCTGTAAGTGCTTTGGAAATGTATAAAGATCCCTCAAATAATAGGGTCCAATAAAAATTTTGGGATATGGCCAAAACAATCAAAATAAGGATGGCAGGGAGATATTTGCATCTTCATGTCCTTGGCACCACAGCCAAACTAGGCAAATGGATGGCATGCCTGCAATGACTTGGCAGAAAATTGTCACTCTACACGTTCAGACTTTGAATGCTTGGGCCCTGTGTGGTAGTACTATTTGGAGATGTTCTTGAAACTTTAGGAGGGAATATAGCTGATAAGCATAGATAGATCTTGGGTGTACCTTGTCTCTGGCCCCTTCCAGTTACTTTTCTTTCTTCCTCTGCCACATATTCTCGATGCCATGATGACCCAGAATTGGATTAGAAATTGAATAAAGTATGTCTTAGAAACATATAAGTGCCAAGAGTCCTTCATATGATGTTTCATAATTTTACTTCTGGTGAATTATGTGATTTCAGAGAGCTTTACATGGTCTTCCTCAACTAATGCAATGTCCAGTGATACAAGAACAATGGTCTAATATGCACTTGTTTATTACTAAACATTAGATTATTATTCAGTCCTTGAAAAGAAATGTAATTCTGTCATTGTTGATGACACAAGGTTTACTGTGTTTTGTTTGATAAACACATTTCATGTGTAGGAACACAAGTACTATACAATATTGCTTGAGGAACATAAAAAATTGGACCAAAAGAAGGAGAACATCCTTTGGCATGGGCTCCATGTTGGAAGAGGAAGAAGATATTGGTTCAAAGTTACACATTTTTCAGTCATGAGATGAGTAAGTTCTGAGAATCTGATGTTCATTTTGGTGAAATGAGTTGATAATTTTGTGCTGCAGACTTCACACAGCAGATAGAGTAATTGTGAAAAGTGATAAAGTATTAATTTGGTTTGAGTAATAGTTTTGTGAAGTATAAATATATGAAATTATCACTTAGCATATTTTAAATGTATATGGCATGCTCTTGTCAGATATTTATCCATAAAGTTGAGCAAGAATAAGAAAGATGGGAAGAAGGAGATGGAGAAGGATCAGAAGAGACAGGAAAGCAGCTTCCAAGGGGGATCATTGTGCAAGCTAACTTGACCTCCAGGCATGCTACCCCTGACTGGATGGAGGTATGAAACAGGTGAGGGAGGGACCCCACAAAAAGGAATGCTTTATTTTAGTTTTTGCAAGACTACTATACTACTTTGGGTATTGCAATGTCTGGAGTAAACAGTCCATCTACTACTTTGTGTCAGCTGTCATCCAGCTTGGAAAGGACATTAGGAATGGGTCTAAATTGGCCAAGAGGTATGAAATGTGTAAACATATGGAAAGTATTCAGATTCAATATAGGTTTCTAGGAGGAAACCTTGCAGGAATCTGTGTGAGCTGAGATGGAAACATTTAATTGAAAATACAGAAAAGTGAAGAGGGACCATCTGGAAAAATCAAGGAAGCTGAAAATATTCTTTTGGTTTCTCAAAAATCTGCTTCACATCTGATAGAAATGCATACTGATACTAGGGAGTCACACAAGAGAGATGTGGTAAGTTTTGGTAAACTTATGTTTTGTTTTATGAAACAAGGTCACTGTGTAGCCCTGGCTGGCCTGGAACTCACTGTGTAGATCAAGATGACCTTGAACTCACAAAGATCCATGGGCCTCTATCTCTAGAAAGTAATTAAAGGCATATGTCACCATGCCAGACCATTGTTTTAGTTAATTTTACTTTATGAATGTAAGCATTTTTGCTGTATCTAGGTATGTGCACTTCATAAATGCAGTGCCCAATGGAGGCCAGAAGAGGACATTGAGTCCTTTAGGATTGGAGTTAAAACTTGTTTTTAGCCATGATATGGGTGCTATAATTGAACCTGGGTCCACTGAAAGATCAGCCAATGCTTTTAACCTCTGAGCTTTCTCTCCAGGCCCTGATTTTGGATGCTCTTAGGTCCATAAAAAGGACATAATCTCTCTCAGTGACCCACTATGAGTCCTGTTTCCTGCATTGGGTACTTGAAGAAACTGATGTCAGTTTTCTTTCAATGTCTGGCAGATACAGACTCTCCTGGAGCCTTCACAGAGAGCATATCCTACGGAGACTTTGACGTTAGCTCTGAAGACTCATTTTAGACTTCTGACTTTTAACCACATCACTAAACATTGCTTCAGTTGTCATATCTGTTTTTGACAGCCTGTCTCCCTCATACAGACACACTTGTGATTTGTCAAATGCTCTATCCTCAAAAGCTGTATTTTCTCACATTTTTTTTTTTTTCCTGAGCTGATATACACATGGTTCCTGGGTTCTAGCCTGTGGATCTGTTTGGGAGGTCATCAATCCATGTCCTAGTTTTGTTTTTGCTGCTGTGATAAAATCCTGGGACCAAAAGCAATTTAGGTTTATGATTCTAGATAATGGCCTATTGCTGAGAGAAACCAAGGCAGGAAACTGAATGTAGATCAGTCTGCTATTCCACACCACAGTTCCTCTGACAGAGGAACTCATTTCACAACCAAAGTGAGACAAAAGCCATGAAGAAATGCAGCTAGCTGGATCATAGTTAGGGAGCATGCTTCTTTAGCCCAGAGTTTGTTGCCACCCATGATGGACTGGGCCTTTTTACATTAATAAACCACCAAGGCAATCTCCTCCAGGGATTTCAGAAAGCCAGTCTGATCTAGACACACTCTCAACTGAGACCTTTCTCAGGTGATTTTAGGCTGTGTCAAGTTGACAGATGAAGTTAACTAGGACAGTCTATTGCACACACACACACACACAAAAGGACATTGTGGGTTTTTTTTTTTTCTTTGTTTGTTTGAGGAGTCATTTTGACAGATGTGCCTTCATGGTTTTTTGCTTCCTTCATGACTATAATGTGAGATTTTTGCCATCTCATGGCCAGTGCTCTCTCTCTAAAGCTAATCCAGGTACAGAAGATAGATATGAGATATGAGAATGAACTAAGTCTTTGCTGTTATGGCCGCTGGGATTTGGGGCTTTGCTGCTTTATAGTTAGCATGGGCTCTTTTAGACAGTTGATGAAATCTGAAGGGAACTTTTTGTTTTTGATTTTTTTTAAAGATGTTTACAGATGGAGGGAAGCGGTTTATAATGGAAGGGCTGGATCTCATCAGTAACAATAGGTATTTTTTCTCAGGCTTTCCTCAGAAATATTGCATTGAATAAAAATGAATGTTATTTACAAAGCTAATATAATATACACAAAAGATATAAAATGCTTTTAAAATTATACCTCACTTTGCAAAATTAAAGTAATATTTATTCATTATCTACAGTTGCATCCAAGTGACATCTTTTTTATTTTTATAATGATAACATTTACTTGGCTCCCATAAAAGAAAGATTGAATCACATATGGATGACTTACAATGTCAGAGACAGCTTTCCTAAGTTATGCATTAAAATATACAAAGGGGGTCAAACTGCTATAGGGAGCGCATTGAAAGTGTGCATATGTTCAATGGCTCACCCTCTTCTTGGAATGTTATGGTAAAGTTTTCTCATGTCTGTGTCTACACAACTGAGACATACAACTTAAATGCTTCTCAGTTATTATCCTGTTATTTATACTACATGCCTATCATGCGATTAATACAGAATGGGGAGAATGGAGCAGGATCACAGCTTCATTTGGAGCAACACCAGGTGATGGAGGATATCCTTCTGTATTTATGTTTCTCTTATTGGTTGATGAATAAAACACTGATTTTGGCCAATAGCTAATAGAAGCAGGAAGATAGGCGGGACTAGGAGACAAGGAGAGTTCTGGGAAAGGTAGGCAGAAGGAGGTGCCATGGATGGACCCCAGAGGATAGGTGTTCTCCAGTAAGATAAGGCTATTGCGGTTTAATAAGGATCAGGATAAACAAATAGGCCGAACAGCTGTTTATTCGGGGAGAAATAACTTACAACCTAGACAGATGAACACCAGCAGGTTCCACCAGATGCTCTCCTCTCTGCGTCTCACCAGCAAGAGAGTGTTCCCTGGCTCCTCCTCAGACCTAGTTCCACAGGTCACTTCCGCCCCTGGCTCCACCCTCAAATGGGCACGGTCAGTGCCACAGAAGAAGACAAAGTGAATATCCAACTAAATAAGGCCATGTAGAAATATATAGAGTAGTAGTTATGGGTTAATAATTAAGACAGAGTTATACAGTAAGAAGCTGTAGCCATCAGCCAACATTTTTATAATTAATATAGTGTCTGTGTATTTATTTGGCACTGGGATGGGCAGTGGGTCCTGGCAAGACAAGAAACTACAGCAACAACAAGGACACCATAGGCAATGTTTGTTGATTCATCCCTTTACTCCTCTGGCACTAGGATGGGCAAAAGTACATAAATGCTCTAATTGCTGTATTAATGCCAAACCTTTTACAATGGAAGACTTTACAAGTGAATAGGTTTAATATTTCTTTTATCATCTTGGAATGCGCTGTTATAAAACTTCCAGATGCACATGCCTGCAAAATTGAGAAATCAAGAGCCTAATTTTCAAGTGAAAAATCTCAATCATAAAGATTCTATTTTCAATGCCCTTAAAGAGAACTCACAAACTGACCATATAAAGCTATCAGTTAACTACTCAGAAAAGAAATCTAGTTCAGCACAGAGTACAGATGCTCTGTTAGGAAGAACATCTGTGTCACAGAATCTGTAGCTGTAGCTGTCATCTAGAGTTCTAGCCTGCCTTAGTCTTGAAGGCTCATCCTGTATTCCCTCCTTCATCCTGGTTATTGCTTCCTTCCCTTTTCTATGGTCCTTCCTGGGAAGTTTTACTTTGCATTGTTCCATGACATCATGTGAAGTGAAGTTCACATGCCAGGTAACTGTACACATTGACACAATGAATTCATTTCTACAAATAAGTCAAGCCCAGAAGTCCTGTCTACAATGAGGATAGAGAAGGAGTTTACATACACACTTCATTCTTTACCTTTGTTGGACTCATGCATGATTCCTGGGAGTACTTTGCTTGTCTATACTGTCCTACATTCCTCAGAGAATTTGAAATTCTATCTTCTGATGCTTTTTTGGAGTCCGGGAAAGCATTTTGCCATTGTTTATGAAAGAAAAGCATTACTTCTTGTCTCAATAGATGATCCTTCATTCTTAGAGTAAGATACAACAAAGATTTAGTATTTGAACTCATAATTATTTTAAAGCCTTGTAAAAGTACCCTTCTTCTAGTAAAATGATCTGTATCTCAGCTTGCATTTGACAAGGAGTTTTCACAATGAAAATCTCCAAGATAAGAACGGAATATTTCAAAGAGAGGGGGGTTAGGCAACTGCTGCTGAAGTACATCTTGTACGGTTGTCAGAGGTTCTGGATCACCCAAGCTGTGCAAATTCTTGTTTCTTTACTGACAGTGTAACTGGGAAAGGCTGTGGAGATGTTCCTGTCTACACAGTAAAACAATATCCCATTGCCAGACTATTCAGGTCAGGTAGTCAAGGACTCAGCTGGGTGGCCTTTAACTGTGTCCAAACAGGATGAAGTTACAGATCACTGGCGTGAGATCTAATTACTTTTCAGAGACATGTTAATCAAAGAATTTCTTAAAAACTGCATTTGTAGTTTAAGATGGACACGAGTCCCTCATTTTGATAGTGTGCTCTGTCATCCTACCAGGTTCAGCTTTTTAACATCATTTTATGGTGAATTCACCCTAAACTCTTACATGGAGACAGAAACTTCAGGGAGAATGCTGAGCCTGTTCTTTCAAGGAATGAGACATTTTTTTCAGAGCTGAACTTGTGTACCCTTGTCAGCACTAGGAAGGATTTATGATTTGTTGTTATTGCCTCTTCTCTCCTTCACACATATGATCACATGAGAAGTGAAACAAGTTCTTCTCAGGGTGGGGCATGAGGCTCTTAAGGACTTGTTTCCTTATCATTTTGTCTTCTGTTTACTTTTCTCAGTTCCAGGGTTGGCTCATAGGACTCTGGGGGCCTTGAGTCTGAAGCACAAGGTTTTGATGTCCAAGGAATGAAGTCAAAAGCAAGTGAGTAATCTCAGCTCAGAGCAGCTCAGAGGGCACAGGTCAGGCCTGGAAGCTATTATGTGGAAAGAAATCATACCCAAAATGAGGGAGAAAATATTGGAAACCTGCAAAATGTCAACACACACACACACACACACACACACACACACACACACACACCTATATTGCCTCTTCCCCCCTATAATCTCTTTTCTGCATTCTGATTCTGAGGGTCTTTCTCTCCCCCAGGAATTACATATAGCCTGACTTGTTTGCTGCAACAACCATAGTGACATTTCAGTCATTACCTGACAGATTACAAACCCTACTGTTTGTGCCTATGCTGAGTGTATTCCAACTCAATGAATTTTACCCACTGACCCTCTTCAAAATATTTAATGAAGCGATAGACATAACGGATAACTATCAAATGGAATGAACCATCTATTACCTCTCTTATACAAATAATCCAGAGAGAGGCTATTTCAGTGAGAACAGATAAGAGTAAGAGATGTTGGCTAAGCTGTGTAAAGCAAAGTCAGTGAAAGTTGAATAAGAATAAAGAGATGTTTCCCTATTAGGACATTCAAGGTAAAGGGGAAATTCCCTAACTAGGAAACAAACAAACAAAATAAACAAACAAAAAATGGGGTAAAGCCAGTCAAATTCAGAGCCAGTCCTGCAAAGACTGGTTGATCTGAGCTGATCCTGGAACTGAGACTAAATGAGAATGCCAAACTCTCCTCAAAGGTCAGCTAGTGCCTGAGATCAGCATTGTTATTAGACCATAGCTCTGGCCTTCCTAGGTTGGGCTTTACTCCCTAAGGCTCACTAATGTCCAATGGAGCAATGACTTCTGGATCCAACTGGCCAAAGCAAGTCATGCTATCAGACTTCTGGGCATTAAATGATTGGAAAAGATTAGGTGCTAGATTAGTAGTCATTCTCTCATAATTTTATTTATAACCTTCATGAAGAATTTACATGAATGAATGCAAGAATATTTATAGGCATTTATGAACAATTTGTATGAAGTGTAATGATCAAATGAGGCTAGTTTGCATTTATATCTCCTCAAACTTGAATAATTTATAGATGCTGGGGACTTGTAGACTCTTTTTTATCTGTTGAATCAGAACACAGAATGTTGTGGACTACAGTTATATTTCCAGGCTATAGAATACCATAACTAGTTCCTCTGATCTGTTTTGTTTCCCTCTCTCTGTCCTTTCTCCCCACTATTCTTCGTAGTCTCTAGTGACCACTATTCCCTGATCTTCATCTGTGAGGCAGATTTGTTGTTGGTGTTTCCTCATATTGGTTAAGCCACGTGTGTCTTACTTGGAGTTACTCTTGCTGTGATGAAACACCATGACCAAAAGCAAGTTAGGGAGAAAAGGGTTCATTTTGCTTACACTACCACATCACTGCTCACGATTGAAAGAAATCAGGACAGGAACTCAAAACAGGGCAGAAATCTGGAGACAGAGACCGAATCAGAGGCCATGGAGAAGTACTGCTTACTAATTTTCCTTATGGCTTGCTCAACCTGCTTTGTTATAGAACCCATGACTACAAACCAGAGATGGTCCCACCCACAATGTGTTCTGACATGACTCACTATTCAATAAAATGCCCTACGGGTTTGCTTCCAGTCCAGTCTTAAAGAGGCATTTTCTTAACTGAGGTTCCCTTCTCTCAGATGACTTTAGTGTGCACCAAATTGACACAACCAGCACAATGTGGTATTTGTCCTTTTGTGCCTGGCTTATTTAACCTAACAAAATATTTTCCAATGCTGTTTGCTTTGGTAGACTTGAACAGGTTTTTGTTTTTGTTTAATGACCACGCCACATTAGATAAGACAATCTACAGATTCAATGCACTGCATATCATAATGTCAATGTCATTCTCCACAGAAATAAAAAAGAACCATGTAATTCATATGAAACCACAAAATACTCAGTATAACTAAATCATTCCTGAGTGAAAAATACAAATTGGAGGCACAGTGGCAATTAAATTGTAAGATGTTAAATATTCCTCTTTGGATTAAGATCTCAGTAGCCAAATTTCAATGATTCTGTTCTAAGATAACCAAAGACAATTACCATAGCAGAACAGACTTAAATTTTATGAGTGAAATTGTCATATTATTTTATCAATGTTTATAAAGTAATATGTTTTTAAAAGCACCAAATAAAATGACAGCTGAACACCAAATGTAAGTAATCAAAATTCAAATTGAAGTACACTTCCCTGAATCATTGTATTGTCATGGGTAAAGGTATGACTTGTGTCTTTGTTAGGTTTCTATTGCTGTCATAAACACCATGATCAAAATAAATTTAGGGAAAGAAGGGTTTATTTCACCCTACAGCTTATAGTCCATCATCCAGGGAAGATAGGGCAGGAACCTGGAATAATGCTGCTTACTGACTTGCTCCCCAAGGCTTGCTCAGCCTGGTTTCTTATAGAATTTCTTGGAGTGAGCTGGACCCTACCACATCATTAATCAAGAAAATATACCAAAGCCTTGCCCATAAGCTAATATCATAGGGGCATCGTCTCGACTGAAGCTCCATCTTCCCAAATAAATCTAGAATGTGCCAAGTTGCTAAAAGAATTATCAGCACAACTCTCTTGCTGATATTATAATGAGAAAAGACCCAGTCCATACACAGAATCAGTGAAGTACTGGCTGATACTAGCTGACAGGAATTTGTGTGTGTGTGTGTGTGTGTGTGTGTGTGTGTGTGTGTGTGTGTGTGTGCTGATCTTACATTGCCAGCTTCAAATGGGCCATAGTGAGAGCATAGGTAGATTTATAATTGGGTTACATCATGATCTCTAGATAGGTTTGTCATTCTGTAAATATGTTTCTCATACTGGTTAATGAATAAAGAACTGTTGGCCAATAGGAAAGCAAGATAGGTGGGACTAGGAGACAAGGAGGATTCAAGGAAGTGATAGGGAAGAGTCAGCATGGGGAGACCAGAGAGAACAGAGGTCCTGCCCGACTCTCCAGTAAGATGAGACCATGTGGTAATATTTAGATTAATAATAATGGGCTAGCCGATAAGAAACTAGTACCTGGCCAACAGAATTATATCTAATACAGCATCTCTGTGCGTTATTTGGGACTGGCATGGCAGCGGGAGGAAAAACATACTTGTTACATAGGTTTAAAATACTCTAGATCAAAAAATGTACTTAGTATACCTGTTAACTAATATATGTTAGCCTAACCTACCTTAAAGGAGTTCAAGATACTTATATTTAACCTTCAGCCTATTTTACAATAAACTGTTGACTATATTAAGTACTTTATTGAATGCTATACTGAAATGAAAACCAGAGTTTTTCATTGTCACACCATTATACTTCAGGACTTTGTATATTTATATCAAAGAAACTGAAATACTTCGCACATCAGGTTGTTCCAACTCTCCACCCTCTTCATCCAACCACTTGTTAAACATTATCCTATCTTGGGGCATGGCATTTTTCTTTTAGGAATATTAAGTAGAATTTTAGAAATCAATCACTTTTATCCATAATAAGCCATTTTATCAATGTATAGATTCAACAAGAAACTGAGCACTATCAGCAACATTCCAGTTCAGAAATAGGCATTGTGCTGAACTACATTCTCTGGTAATTGACCCAGGGCATATTTGTTTACTGAACAAGTGTCTGCCCCTTTAGATTCCTCAGACAGGAAGAAGAGACTATTCTTAAACTCAATTTCTCGTGGATCTGAGGACCCTAAGATCTCAGGCTGATCCAAAGATGACATTTATCAGAATTACCCTTTAGATTATTTGTCACCTCAGACAGGGTATTATGTGCAAAATGTTCATTCATTGTATGGAAATTTGCTTCAGGCTTACAGAGAAACTGAGAGAGCTACTGAACGGGCATCTTTGGGTATCTTAGTCTCTCAGTGTATCCAACTCTAGTGCTTCCAAAATTGTTAGTGGAAGTTTTCTCTGTGGAGAGGGTAAGTGGACATCAGTCTGTGATAGCTCTCCATAAGCAAAAGAGATCACTGTAAAACCCTTTGGCAAAATGACAGAAAAATGCATTCTGGTATTCGCCTGTGTTATATTATAAGTTGGCTGGAGAGAGACAATATGTTTCTGATGCCTCAGAATAATGATAACAAAGAATATTCTTTTACATAAAAACCAAGGTAATCTAGGCACTTGGTGTTATTTTAAGATAGCCTCATTTCCCATAAACAATAAACCCTCTCTATAAACATATACATCACAAATTCACATGTGAAACGAAAGCATGAAAACTATGTGAATAATAGCATCTGTTCCTATATATGTGAAACTTAATTTCCAAAAGGGAAATGAAAAGAAAAGCATGCAAAATAAGTATGTCTAAATTTCTGGAGCACAGCCATGAAATGCTATTGAGATTAGACATGGGTAAAGCCGTGGTCATGCTGGTGATGAGAAACTGCGCCTGTCTAACCAGATGTGAATCATAACATCTCCATGGTGACAAGCAGACTGATACCCAGTGCTATTTTCCTGTCCACAGTTACAGAATGAGAATCTCTATGGTATATTGATTTTAACTTTGTGTGTGTACATGCTTATGTGTGTACGCCCAAATGTGTTCATGAGCATGTGGAGAAAAGAGTTCAACTTTGGTGTCTTTCTCTATCATTGTCCACCTTGTGTTTTGAAACTGAGTCTCTCGTTGAACGTGGAGTGAACAGATTTGGCTGGAATGGCTAAGCAGTGAACTTGGGCATCTTGCTGTCTCAGCCTCTACATTACTGGGGTATTCTGAGCTCAGGCATCTTGCCTTCTCTGCATCGCCACCACCATGGGGGGCTCAGTGAGCTCAGGCATCTCCTTGTCTCAGCTACTCCATTCCTCACCTCTTCCACCCCATCACCCCAGTTACTGGGGTCTCAGCGAGCTCAGGGCATCTTGATGTCTCAGTCATGCTTCTCCCACCCCACCCAACCACCACTGAGATTTCAATGAGCTCAGGTGTCTTGCTATCCCAGACTTATATATTCAGAGTAGCTGTTCACATGGACTCAGGAAATCCCAGTGCAGGTCATTATACTAGTGCATAAAACACGACCAACATGAACTTCCCGACTCCAACTTTTTTTTTTTTTTCTGAGACAGGGTTTCTCTGGAACTGGCTCTGTAGACCAGGCTGGCCTTGAACTCACAGAGATCCACCTGCCTCTGCCTCCCAAGTGCTGGGATTAAAGGCATGCACCGCCAACACCTGGTGAATTTTTAAAAATTTTACTTAATATTATAATTATACTTCTTCCTTCCCTTTCCTCTCTCCAAATCCTCTCATCTACCCCTCCATGCTCTCCTTCAAATTCATTGTATCTTTTTACATTAAGTGTTATAAAATCCCCATATATATATATATATATATATATATATATATATATGTTTATACATATATATTACTAGTCTATATGATCTACTTGTGTGTGCTTTCAGGGATGACCATTTGACACCGAATAAAATATTGAAGAGCTCTTCCCTAAGGTGCATATGATCAAAATACATGTATGAAACTATCAAAGAACTAACTTTAAAAAGCATTAAAAGAGTAAAGCATTGCATTAAAGGGTATGATGAAGTAGGGAGTCTTGTGTCATAGCCATAAAGGCATAAATTAGCACAGCTTTTCGCTGAATCAATTTGGTCATACCAAAGAAAGTCTTAGCAGTAATCAATTCCTCTTTCCAATAGTCTTTTATTAGAAATGGATGCAAAAAAATCATTCTGACATCAAACAAACAAAACACTTTCATTTTTGAGGCAAAAGGAGTGATTAAGTAAATAAAGGCACCTTGATACTATTAAATACATTTTTTCTCATTAAATATTATCTTTTGGCAGAATAGTTGAATTCTTGGACATAACAACAATATTATATAAGATTAAAAAATACAAGTCTGAAGTTGCTTGTCCAGCATTTTAAAAATAGATGCACACAGACAAAACACCATCAGGAAATATGCTTGAGTACTTCACATAGTTATTTGAAGGTAGCAGAGAGTAAGTAGATGAACTCATTCAAGAATGAAAGATCGCCAGTCCACTCAAATTTTTCTGTGGTTATAAATCTCATCAGGATTTATTCTTTATCAGTGCTATATATATCAAAGACCATAGCATGCCTTTTCATTATATGACAAATGTAGATTTTATTGGTTTGGGTTTAATGTTTGTTTTGGTTTTTTTAGATGTGTGTGTGTGTGTGTTTGCATGTACATGTATGCAGATACACGTGTGAATGTGAAGGCCTAAGGTTATTATCAGATATCATCCTACATATATATACATATATATATATATATATATATATCCCATATTATTTATTGTGCCAGGGTCTCTAATCAAATATAGAACTCATTGATATTGAGGTTGTTAGACTTCCCTAACCAGTTTACTCTAGGGACCCATGTCTCCATTTTCCAAGGACTGAATTACAGGAAGGCCACCACTCTCCGGTTATGGGGATTTAAATTCCAGCCTTTAGACTTATGTGGCACGTGCTTTAGCTAAAGATCATCTCTCTAGACCCTGCTGAGAGTTAGTTTGAAACTATACATACAGTTTGGGGGGGGGCAATTCCAAGAAATCACTGTCCAGATTAAAAGCAGATTTACAGTTTCATGTCTTGTGTTTACATTTTCTTTTATGGTGTCATTTTTTAGAACATAATTTTTATTGATTCTTTGGAAATTTCAAATCATGTATCCCACTCCTACTGATTTTCCAGTCCGTCCATATCCATCCTTCATCCTTGTAGTGCCCCTCCCTACAAATATAAAAATATTAATTAAAAAAACTACTTGCTCCTTCATCTTTCTGGCCTCTCCATCACATCTTCATTCGTCTTAGTGGCATTGGGAGCTGTGGTGTTGTCACACAGTGTACCCTTTCATCCAAATAGCTTCATTTGCAATTGTTCACTGTAAAGAGCTGTTGGCCTGGTTCAAGACCTCTAACTTTTGGTACACCATCAAAACTGGACCCTCATTGGAAACTCCTCTCAGGGATCCTGTTTTTTTTTTCTCCCAGAGTCATGGCTATCCTACAGCTCTGGTTCCACAGTGCCAGTCCCCTCACATGATTCTGTAGATAATAGGTGGGGTAGATGTTGGGGTAAGCCAATTTAAAGCACTGGATGTGGGCCTGGGTGATACAGGAACCATAGACATCCACATAGTCAGTTCAGGCCTCTGCTAGTACTGCCTCCTCACACTAGGGGTAAATCCAACTCTCCTGCCCTCGTGCCATTTGGGTCACCTCTCCTGTACCTGTGGTGAGAGGTGGGACCATCTCTCTCCTGTGGGGCCAGATTTCAAGTAGGACAGGGCCAGCTTTCCAGCTACAGCAGCCAGCAGTGAGGGACAGAGCCAGTTTCCTAGGACCTAGGGTAGGGCCAGTTCAACAAGGACCTTGAATTTCAACATGCATTCAGCCAGAGACATGACCCCAGCTGCAGTAGGAACATGGACCCAGACAAGGCCCTCCGCAGCAGCTTGGGCCCAGATGTAGCCATGGTCCAGGGTGGCAGCACACTCAGATCAATATGGCCCCAGTGGCAGCATGGCCTTCACTGCCATCTGGGGCCATAATGACATCTGGGTATGGGAATTTGAGGAGGACTATGTCTGGGTCCATGGTTGGACCAAAGCTGGGGTCTGTGTTGATGTCTATGTTGTCATCAACAGGACTCCCTGGGGTCTGGGCCACCACCTGTGGTCATGTTGGTGTCTGAGGGCCACCTATCTGAGTGGTTTACACTGCCCCCCCACCACACCCCAAGGGCATGGTGATATCCAGGACTGGCTGCTGTCAAGGGCCATGTCTGAGTCCATGGCCCTACCACAGCCAGAGTCTATGTGGATGTCCATTGTTCTTGGTACCACCAAAGATCTTATGGATATCTGGATAATGGGCTGCCATCTGAGGTCATGTTTGTGTTTATGTTTTCCATCCATTCTAAGCTGAGTAGCTAGCTACTCTAATGATACTTATCAAAGACACTATCCTTCCCCACTGAATGTTCTTAGATTCTTTGTCAAAATAAATTGACTGTCACTTGACTGGGTTCCTCCAGCTTTGATCCTTCTATTCAAATTGTCTAGTTAGTGTTTTCTGTGAGTCCATGTGAAGTTTAGAATTTTTTTCTGATTTCTGTGAATTATACCATTGGAATTTTGATAGGGATAAAAGTCTTTATAAATGGAGGGGGATATGGCATAGCGGGCAAACTGTTTGAGGCACAGGTGTAAGGATATGAATTTGGATACCCAGAAATCATGCAAAAGCTACGCATGATGGCAAAAGTATAATCCAAGCTATGCAGGATGAAGATAGATGATTCTGGGGGGTTTCTGACTAACTAGCTCAGCAAAATAATTAGCTTGGACTTAATAACCCCCTCAAAAAATAAATAAATAAAACCATGGAGAGAAAGTTCATGCAAGGCATCCCATGTCAGTCTCTTTCTTCTACATGTGCCCACATAAGAAAGGACACTCTTACCTGCACACATACATACATACATACATGACACTACACACAATATACACACATATAACACACACTTTAAAAAATGGTTTTATATATTCTGAAACAGAAAGAAGATTGGACTAAGGAGCTAGCTCACTTGGAAAAGTGTTTGCCTTACAAGCATGCAGACATGAGTTTGAACCACAGAATGAATTTTAAATGAATTTTAAAGCCAGGCACAGTAAGCCACAGACATGCCATACACTTGTAATTCAAGTGCTGGTAAGACAAAGATAGGCAGATTCTTGAGGACTAACTGACCAGCCAGCCTAGTCTACTAAGAAAATTCTAGATCCAGACCAGTGAGAGAAACTCTCTCTCAAAATAATAATAACAACAATAATAACAATAATAATAATTCATTGATAAACAGCAACTGAGGTTCTCTTTTAGCTTTCACAGATATCACTTGCCCCCCCACACACATATACACTCATGTACATGTACTCACATAGAGAAAATAAATCCATCAATTAAATTTGAGAATTAAAATCGATGGTACAGGTTATAAAATATTTTACAAGATTCTTCTCCATGAACAACCTCAAAGCCATAAAGTTGGATAACTTAGAACAAAAGTACTAAGTTGCAAAAACAATTAGCTTACCAAGAATGAGTCATGAATAAAATGGAAATCATAATGAAAATAGTAAGTATATTTAAATAGTAATAAAAATATTAGCCATCAAATATAAACCTACTTATATAGCCAAGTCATAGTAGAGATCCAAAGAATGAATCTTTTCAAACTCTGATAAAGAGGAAGGTGTATATAAGTTCATCTTATAGGCCAGAACTTTGCTATGGAAGATATTGTAAGAAAAGACAGTACAGATCTTGATAATACAGTAGTCCTCAGCAAAATACTAACACACTGAATTTAATACTATGTGGAAAAGATCAGTCACAAGATTAAGTGGTGCTTATCCTGATGTGAAAGGTTTATTCAATAAAGGCCAGGTAAGTAAAAGTATCCAAATTAACTGACTGAAGATGAAAACTCATGGGAGCAACTTAACACACAGGAAAAAAAAAGAGAATGAGGGAGGAGCCATGAACAAGGCATACCTTACAGTGAATACATCCTTCAGGACTTACTTTCTCCAGCTAGGCTTGTGTCTTCCTTTATCTCCCAATAATAGTCTTCTAATATGAATCCATTGGGTAATAATCTACTTACTGGTTTAGAGACCCCAGTACAAATTCATTTATCAGATTAGAGTTCTCAGAAATAGTTATCTGCCAATGATCAGCTTCACCAACTGAGGAGCAAGCCTTGAACACATGAGCTGGGGTGGAAGGCAGTTCATATCCAAACCATCACAAATGGTTACTTAAGGTTTCTATTCAATTCAGTAAGAAAGTGCTAAGCTGAGCAATTACACAAGAAAAAGAAAGAAGCTACCTAAACAGGAGAGGGAAAAGTGAAATTGCCTTACTTGCAGATGATCTGACTATAAATATTTGTAGAAATTTCTAACTTCAACAAAACATTGGGGTAACTATAAACATGCTCAGTAAAGATACAGAATACAAAATCATCACACAAAATCAGCATTATTTCTATATGCTAACAGTAAACTATCTACACACACACACAAAATGTAGTGACATCAAAAATAAAACAAAACACTTAAAAGTAAATTTAACCCAGAGTTTATATCCATGGTACACTGAAAATTACAAAATACTAGTGAAAGAAATTAAAGATGATACAAATAAATGGAAGTGTATCCCATGTTCATGGATTTGGAAGCCAAGGCTGTTAAAATATCCACGCCACCCAGAATAATCCACAGGTGTTCTGCACTATTTATCACAGACAATATTTTGAGAATTCCTTACTTATGGCTTTTAGATCACCATATACTTAGAATTGCAGCTTTAAACCCACTGGAGAGACTTTTCTAGTCATGGAATCATAAGGAAGTTTTTGTTTCTCTGATCTACTTACTTTCTCAGTACTATGGAAAGGCAGTTTTACCTACTATACCCAGAGGGTTATTGGCACATCTTTAGTAGTTCACCTTTATATTGACACTATCTGAGGTGCTATGTCTAAGGGAAAAAGTCTCCAATGATGTTTTCTAAGCAGGGAAATGGCAAGATTTTTCTTTCTCCTGCAAGTTGATAAACTGTGAATGTGAAGTTGTTCTGCAAATTTATTCATGATATCTAATGATCTACTTACCTCTCTGGATTTCCATTTGTTTGGTTTTTGGTGTCTGAGGATTTCATATGAATTGCTACCCCACTGATGATTTTAAATAAATAAATATTGTATGTAATATGTTTTATGTTTTATGCATGTTAACAAACTCATCATACTTATTTCCAAAGACAGGGCCAGGCAAAATATCTGGTCAGTTTGCTATAAATAGACATCATTGATTAAGTTCTAAATTTTTATGGCAATACTTTCATCTATTTAGCATAAATTTTGCTTCCAATGAGTTCTATTCTACAGAAATTTGTATTTTCATATTACTTTTAGCTCCATCTCCCACATTTTCAAATATTTAGAATATTCTATGTTGAGCTCCTTTTGGCCCCTACATATGAATGAAATTAATTCTTGGTGGACCATTTTTTTCCAGATTTCTGTAGACATATGGCTATGGTTCTAGCCCATACAAAAATAGTTTCTCTTAAAAATCCTGGTATGTCTTAAAATAAGTATTTTTTTAATCCTCAATGTGCATAGGGAACTGAGAGCCACTCCACACAATTATTTATAGTTCAGCAACATTTTTCTTCCCTCAATGTTATGCTAACAAACTGCTTCCTGTAAATATGCATGGTGTGTAAATCTTTGTTAGTTACACCTTCATATTCTTCTATATCTCCTACCCAAGAAAATTGAGAAGCATCTCTGCTTTAGCCTCTTGCACCACATCCCACTGTGGGGGCTGAGTGTGGCTGATTCCTCAGGATGTGCCACTGCTGTAGAATTACATTTTGCCAGGATTTTTCCCTGACATCCACAACTAGATGCAGGTCTCCATGTCCTTCTACTTTTCTGTCTCTTATTTCAACTTCTAGAACCCTTCTTTCTTGTTTTTTTAGTTGTGAGACTTATTTTCATAAAAAAAAAAATAGAGTAATCACAGCTGGGATGTGTTTCCCTGTTACATTTGTATGTTTTCTAGGAGTATAGGGTAGTCTCCATTGCTATCCTAATATTTTAAGGCCACTGGAATCACCATACTGTGCCATGGGGAGGCATAAATAATTCCTTCTATCCAATTCCCCTGCCGGTCAGTATAAATTAAGGAGAAGGCATCATTTAAAACTGTAAATTATTCCAAACTCTCTGTCTGCATGACTTCAGATAGATCACATAAGCACAGACAAATTTCAGGGCCCTTTTTGTTTTCACTACTGCGATGACATCAATTATGGAAGTATGTACACTCAAGTAGAAAAACACAATATTGTGACTTTATCTTTTAGAGATCTTGAAAGCAGGTGGTAAACAATATTAGCAATCATCTATAGACAATGAGAGGATAACAGAGAAAAAAGTGTAAAATTCAACAGGAATTTGCAGAAGATTACAGCAAACCAACATGTAGATTAATGACATTAATCTACTCTTTGGATGTTTATTCTATTTGCATGGCCATTGTTTACATATGTCTGACTTATTGTAGGACATTTTGTTACCTAAACCACTGCAGATTTTGCCTCCTTGACTCATATTGCTAGTTATTAATTATTTGCAGTAGCTCGATTTTCTGCTAATAATTTCAAAATCTCCTTGGCAAAAATTGAAAATAAGTAATGAAAAACAGACAGACATTCCTCAAACTACATAACAATGCATTGGAAGTTAGTTTGGGTTATGAAAGATAAAAGCCTCAAGGAAAAAATAGCCCTTCTATTTTGGAAAATATCTTTGAAATGTTGGTGACACCTACTTCTTCATGAAGACAATTAATCATGGTCCTGATGGAGTGAAAACAGAAGGGAATGTTCATTGAAATGTTTTCTTTCTTCTCCACTGATGCAATATTTGAAATGGGAGTACAGGGCAAGTTTCTATGCAAAGTGCTTGTCAGCATGTGTGGTTCTCTCTTCAGTAAATCACCTGAAGTCATATAAACAAAAATAGTGGACATGAAATTAAAAGACATGAATTTAATGCCTATTTTCCATTGAACTCTGATTCTTGTGCATGTAGGATTAAATAATGTCTTTGAGATGTTGTTAAGCCTTCATCTGAAGGACTCTAATTAGAATGAAATGCTGCTTAGGAACAATTAAAACCTGACCGTACCTTATGATCTAATTTCTTTCCCATCTGCCATTTAAAATGCCCAAACTCACTGAGGAATCACAGCAAGAACTTCAAGTTCTTTTGTTCCATACATGGAGCTCAGTGTGTTCTTTCTCATTTAAAACATTCTTATTTCCAAACAACAACAACAACAATAACACACACACAAAAGGTAAGAATTTTGGTTGAGGTCACAGGGATGCTAGGTTAGAGCTCGGAGCAAAGCCCACAGCCACTTGTTTCTCTGCCTATAACCTGTGTATTCTTTGCATAGAGGTGAATTTCATACATGACAGTGCACTGGTACTTCTGAATATAGAAAACTCAATCCCAAGGCAAAACAGCACAAACAAACCCAAGTGCACCACCCTAGTTTACACAGGCTTTCTGTTTCTAGATCCAAGATAAAGTCAAAAGGTATTAGGATGACCTTGATTGGTATTAAGAAAAAAAGATAGAATGTCAAGATATATAGATCCAGGGATACAATCTTATTCTATGGCCCAGAGACTGTCTAAATGAGCTCACTGGGTCTCAGATTCCTCAATATGTGGCTTTAGTAGCATTTATTTAATGAATTCTATTGTCTCCTTCATTCAAGTATTTATTGAGCACATACTCTCTACTGAGCACTGAAGAAAAGGGAATGACTGTACTCTTGTGGAGCATTCTTGAAAGAAATATATGCTATTGTAGAATTCACCCTGACCCCTTGTAGCGAAATCTGAAACAAAAATTATTTTGAAGTTTCACAAAAGTAGCACCTAGGTTATTGTGCTCATGAATTGTCATCCTTTTTACAAGTGAAAGTTCTTTCCATGTTTCATGATAAGCGTCCTTTGAAAACAGAGGTGTACAAACACATGTTGCTGCTTTCTTCTGGACATTAAGGATTTTTAAAGGGTTTTATATATACTCAAAGCAATCAATAATGATTTGTCACCTTATAATTGTCAATCCTCTGTATTGCCTATGACGATATGGTATTAGAGACCGGGCTGACTCTGTTGAAATACTGTGAGCTTTTCTAGTCACACATTCGCCCTCTCCTATCTCTAATTTTCTCATCCCAAGTCATATTATCTTTTCATTGCAAAATAGTTAACGATTCTGTGAAGATATTTTGTTTCTTTCTATTATCACATCCTTAGAACTTAGAATTATGTGTAGTATGTAGCAAATATTTCCTATTTCTTAATGAATAAATTTAGGTGAGATTTGTTTTTGCCCCTTTGGGATAGTGATAACAAATATTCACCTAGCAGTTGTTAAGAACAAAACACTCTTATAAGAACACAAACTAACATATCCATTCAAAATAACACTCCAAGTCTCTGGGAATACAAACTTCTCTAAGCTCAACGGCAGAAACGGGATGTGATCTCAGGCAGCCCATCTCTGAGTTAAAAGCGCTGCTCTTTTGGACTCTCTAGGAGTAAACAAGCAGTAGATAATTATGTTCCCTTTCCTTTTTTACTTTAGAATTTTGTGAATATTGTTATTAGTTGAATATTGACACGTATTCATGTATGCATCGAGTATAAGGCCATAAAGTTTATGGCTCAAAGTCCAAAAGCCAACTGTTTACAACAGAAGGATCTTTCCCCGACTCCTGTGCTCTGACTAGTCCTGCTTCCTAGGGACAGCAGGCACACTGCTTCATCTCCAAATCTAAATCTGTATATTCCCTGCAAAACTTCGAGTAGACTATTTACCATTCCATACCCTAGTCCCCTTGCCTGGAGGACGGGGATACTCAGAACCCCATTCATGCAGTTCTTAGGAAGACTGAAGTAAATCAAGGCATGCAAAATATGTACAAGTATATGTACAAGTGTGTCTCTCACAAAACAAGTACCCAAAATATTGTTTGTGTACTCTTCCAGATATTGTATGCATACCCAAGATATGTGCTTACATCCACACATTCATTTTTATTTTCCATTCTTTTAAATAAAGTAAGTAGCATGATGGTTGTGAACACAAAGATCCCTGCACTCCAGTCAGCTCTCCATCCTCTGTGCTCACTTCTCTTGCATCACAATCTTAAAACTTTGATCAAAATTAAGTCTGGGTATATTTTCATGCAGCCTTTCTGATGAAATACTTTTCTTGAAAAAAATTCATGTTGATTTTCTGTCACTTTTCTATCATTTCCCATTATTGTGATAGAGATTACAGGGTAACAGCTAGTCTGGGGTCAGCATGTGCTCAACAGGCATTAAAGAGAGCAGGCAATGATGCGTGAGTGACAATGAAGGTTGTCAATGAAGGTTGCAAGCTGCAAGGTGCGCTTGCAATGGCAAGTCCAGTGTTTTCACGTACCTTTAATGCATATTGAGAATGGCTGTTTACTAATAGGAATTATGAGGGAGAGGCTCATCAAGTCATTCCTAGTCTTAACCTTGCCCAGTGACACTGTTGCCCTTGGTACCACCATCTGAAAAACAAAACAAAACAAAACAAAAAGCTAGTCATGCATACAATTGAGCTGCCAGTCAAAGATTTAAGGGATGAGTCCATCTTAATTATGACTGCATTTTTATAGAGAGGGCAATTGATCCTAAAATGGGTGGAGGAAGTGCTGGAGGAAATGGAAGAAAGTTCTAGACACTGGCTGTGAAGCAAATCTCCCCCATGTTTCTCCCTATGAGTGCTGACTCAGAGTGAAATCTCTGAGCAGGGTGGCAGAAGGAACACAGATTGCAGCTGCCAGCAGAGAGCACCATATGCATGAGAATGGTGTGACACACTGCCAGCTTCAGGAGCAGGAATGGGTGAAGGTGCCGGATCCGGATCCGGATGGGTATTCTTTCACACCCAGTCCTCATCCTAGAAGGGTGGTGGAGGCAAAGTTCAAAACAGCTTTTTGTCTCTGTGCTAAAGTCAAGGGACTTAGAATCATCAGAGATGGTAATCATGAGCAGAATGTCTCTCCAGCTTATACTGTGAGGCTTTAGACCACATTTCATAATGACCGTGCTATCCACGTCCTGTGTCCGTGACCTAGAAACAACAAGACTATCCCCAGACTCTGATGCCCATCTTCTCAATCCTTCAGGGAGTTTCTATCAACCCCAATTCAGCTTCATTAAGCATCTGCAGCTCTTCTGTAACCATATGGAAGTCCCCCAGAAAGGACAGTGTCACCTTCAGGGACTGCTGTTCCGCTGGCTCTGTGCACAGAGTGTTCTTTGCATGGAATGCGGACACTGTATTGCTTTGCTGGCTACTGCAGCTGCACTAAACAAACGGGCTCTCCGAATCTTGGGGAATCGAAACTACAGAGTTTCACTCTGCCCCGTTGTGTTGTCAGTTGGCTTTCAGCATTCCCTTGTCCCCACAAAAACCTGAGCACGAATCCTTTGCACAGCTGTTGTACAATGGGAGCTTTCATGACTGGGTTGGCACCTGCAACCATGGGTTAACTAACAGTATCATGCAGCAGGACAGTGCTTACAAAGGGAGAAGGGGTGTGCTGAGGCTGAGAACCCCATCCAGTCAGCAGGTGAGCAGAGGCAGATAGCCAGGGTAAAGGGGGGGGCTGCTATTTAAAGAACTCTCTTTGCTGCCTCCCTGAGTGCTCTGAGTCTCAACTGCAATCTCATTGTTCGAAGCATAAAAAGCAATTTATACCCAGAATTTAAACGTAATATACTCACCAACTTAAAGAAATGTGTGGCCAGGTTCTTGGTAATTAGCCACAGCATCAATTCTTGATGATGATGATGATGATGATGATGATAAAGGCTGGCTCTGAGGTCTTCCCTCTGTCTTCATCACTAACTAGACAAAGAATCAGTACCAAATGGCACTGATTACATACCATTTGAGGCACAAGGGCTAAGATGGCAGATGTCACTTGTAAAGATTAAAGGATAAGATACACCTGAACTAATTAGAGTCATACCTGGCTCACATTAGGCATTCAATAGATGTTAGCTGTAGTCATCAGCATCCTAATGAATTTCCTCTCAATCAGGACATGGAATTGGGTTCATGAAATGATAGGTATCAAGGAGGCTGAATAATATGTATACAATGTATATGCTACAGGGACAGTCTGACTGGCTCTGTGGCCCTGTCACTGCAGCCACTACTAATGTAATCAGCATTGGGATCCCAGAGAGACAATGTCACTTGATTCTAATATGGATTCAAGCAGTTGCCAAAAACAAGATTTACCTAAGAATGCTCATGGGGTTGGGTCCGTGTTCTATCTGCCCCTTCACTTTTCCATGCAGGGAAGCTGTGCCCCTCCTGTCAAGGTTCATATGAAAGTGGATTGCTCCATAGTAGGGCAACACAAACCAAAAGCTTTTAACTCAACAAATCCTCTATAAAATAGCAGCACTGTGAAAGAGAGAGATTAGTTACTTTTCTTATTGCTGTGATCCAATACCCAACATGAAAAAAAAAAATCAAAAAAAGAAGAAGAATTCTAGCTGGGCGGCGGTGGTGCATGCCTTTAATCCTAGCACTCAGGAGGCAGAGGCAGGCCAGTCTCTGTGAGTTCGAGATCAGGCTGGTCTACAAGAGCTAGTTACAGGACAGCTTCGAAGACCACAGAGAAACCCTGTCTCAAAACAACAAGAACAAAAAATTATTTGTGGCTTACTGTTTAAGAGTTCAGTTCATCATTAGTTTATCATTATCAGAAAGGCACAGTGGCAGGAGGGTGAGGCTTCTTGTCCACAGCTCCATGGACCAGGATGAAGAAAGAGATGATAAGAAGCAGAACTGGGCTCTAGGCCTCAAGGCCCAGCCACTATAATCTACTTCCTGGAGAAAGATTAAACTTCCTAAATTTTCCAGAATGTCACAGAACAGAGTCACCAGCTAAGAACACATGTATTTAAGCATATGAGCCTAGAGAGGACACTTAATGTGCAAATCACAGTAACAAGTATGAATCTAGGGCTATAGCAATCACTACTTGTGCCAAAGGGAGTCAAGTGCTCTCTCTGAAGCCTTACTCTTATTCAGGAGCTACCTGGCTCAGTATAATACCCTTCCTTCCTTCCTACCTCCCTCCCTTCCTTTTTTCTTTCTTTTTCTTTTTTTGTTTTTTCAAGACAGGGTTTCTCTGTGGTTTTGAAGGCTGCCCTAGAACTAGCTCTTGTAGACCAGACTGGTCTCAAACTCACAGAAATCTGCCTGCCTCTGCCTCCCAAGTGCTGAGTATACATACCCTTTCTATACCACTTGCTCAAGCTAGAATCCCGGATTTCATCCTTGATTCCTTTTTCTCCCTATACTATCAGAGCCAGTCCACCAACCTCTGTTTACTCAGTCTCCCTAATCTAAGCAGCCAACATTATGCTGGATGACTACCAAACCAATTGCATCATTGGTCCCCTTGTATTAACTCCAGACTTTGTCTAATCTGCTTTACAGCAAGCACTGTGAGCTCCTAGAATCCATCATTTTTCCGGTTTTTAAGTTCCATAAATCTCTTAGATTAAAAATGAATATGCTCAGATGCTTCCTGTTGTCTGCTTTGGATTCTGCACAGTCCAAGTTCAAGGACACTGTGCCCCCCACTGACGCACTGTGCTACAGCCCCAGCCACAAAGCCCTCTGCATATCGAATGCCCCCTTCTGATTATCCATGCCATTATTTTGTGTCACTTCCTCACGTGAACTTCTCCCTGTACTTCCCACACTCACAGAATTCGGGTTTGGTTTCTTACATGAACAACCACTGAGACTGTGCCACTTTCATTTATAGGATACTCTAACATGTGAAAGCAGAGACCCATTCTGACCTTTGTAAAACATTTAGTTACTGGGATAAAACACCCTTACCAAAAGCAATCCTGGGGAGGAGAGGACATATTTGGCATGTACTTTGAGGGCACAAGTCCACTTCCCCATCATTTAAGATAGCTGGGGTAGGAGTTCAAGCAGAAACTTGAAGTCTGAAACTACAGAGGAGCATTACTTGCTGGCTTGCTTACAAGTTCATGCTTACCTAGCTTTCTTATGTAACTCAGGACTAGGAAGTGTGCTACCCACAGTGGGCTGGGTGCTTCTAAATCAATTCATAATCAAGATAATCCCCATTGATATGTTCAGAGGTGCTCTGATCCTATGATCAAGAGATTCCTTAACAGAGACAACTCCAGGCTGTGTCTCAAGTTGACAGTTACAGCTAACTGAAACATTGACTACGCACCACTTGTTGAGTGAGTAAACGGATATAACAATTATTGTTGTTGTTGTTGGTGGTGGTGGTGGTGGTGGTGTGTGTGTGTGTGTATGTGTGTACATATATATATATGTATATATATATACATACATGCATGCATGCATACATACATACATATATATATATATATATATATGTATATATATATGTAGGGGGAAAAGGAGGGAACTAAAATCACTTCAGGAACAGAAATAGGGGACTACAGACTGAATGCATGCTAGAGAAGGGTGTGTTAAAGGAAACCACATGAGTGGTGAATGTAAGAAGTGGTAGGAGATGCATGGGAGGGACTGACCTGATGATGGGGAGGCTTGAGAGCCTGCTGTAAAGAACTTGCAGCTCACATGCCCTATGTGTTAGTAGTGTCACCATTGCTGCGATGAAGCACCATGACCAAAAGCGACATAGGGAGGAAAGGGTCTATTTCACTCACAGTCCCATAGAACAACCTTTCTCAAGTGTACCGCCTGTGACCTCAGGAAGCCTTTAAGTTTTATGATTTAAGTGATTCAGCCTAAAAAGCAATGTTTACAGATGCATGCTATCATTCATCCTAAGCTGGAAATACTGCATGAAAAGAAAACTCCAATGTGCAAGACACACAAAAAAGAAGAGAAGAGAAAAGAGCAACTGCAACCCCTGCTAAGGAATGGAGAGCTGCTCTGCCCTGTGGATCTGTCCAAGCAGAGATCAGTCATAATCTTACTATGGGATGAAAGGACGAGGAAAGCTGTGGCCTGAAACAGCCAATGGCGTAGCTACCACTTCAGCTTCCATAGCAAAGGCTTTTCGTTTGTTACAGAATTAAAGGAAATGAAGATTTCAATATGTCCAAAATATTTACATTTGTTTTTCAGTTTTAACTATTAGATTTTTTTAAAATAGCCTGTCTCCAATTATCCCCCAGAGACTGATATTCACATTCTAGCAAGCAAATGTCACATTACCAGCTAGAAAAAAAAATGTTTGCATATAATCTAATTTGTAATAGAGTACTTTTATTTACAGCTCAGTGCACATATTTTTTCCCTGTAGGTTGGTGATAATAACTGTTCCAGAATTGAGTCTGCCCAATTCTTAAAGTAAAATAGTTCTCAAATGTTTTGGTCTCAGGGCTCCTTCATATACTAAAAGATAATTGAGGAATTCAAATAGCTTTTATTCGTGTGGGTTATGTCTGTAGATACCATAACAATAACAAAAAAGTTAAATTTAAAACATATCCATCCATTATTTCAAAGTAAGAAAAGGTACATTATACACCAACCTAAGCAATATATTTTGTGAAAACAGCTGTAGCTTCTAAAACATAAAATATCTAATTAATAAACATCTGGGTTCTCATACCCGTTCCTGTATTTAACCTACTGTAGTATGTTGTTTGGTTGAAACACATAAAGAAAGCACTACCTCCTGCAGATTTATCATTAGAAAAGGGAGAAGTGTTTTCTACCTTTTCAGATAGCCATGCCACTATTCCACAGCTTGACAAGCAGGGGCTCTAAGATATTAGTTATAATATAAATTTCATTGGTATCTCCTGCCTTTTACCTGTTGCTTTTATCCCAAGGAAATCTGGAACATCATACATCCCTCATATGGAAAATACCCATTCCCAGAGCTGGGCAAGTTCTCTAATTTTTTAAAAAATTAATATATGACTACAAGGAATGGAAGTGTATGAACATGAATGAAGTACCTACAGAGGCCAGAAAAGGGCATTAGATCAGCTAGAGCGAGAGTTACAGGAGGTTGGGAACAGCCACCTTTGGGAGCTGGGAACTCCAGGACTCCACAAGAACAGTATGTGCTAGCTGCTGGGGCCATCTCTCCAGTACAGTTCCCAAATTTTGACAACTACATAAAAGTCAAGTCCATGAAGATTACATTAACGTGGTCAGCAAACAGCTTAAAATACCAAGAAGTTGTTAAGCGCTAGGTGACAGATATTAAAATTTTAAACTTTGTTTAAAAATTTAGATTCTACCATTGAGTTGTTTTCTTGGAAGAGATCGGCATTGTTAATTATAAGAAAAGAAAATATGTTTAATATTCAAATCTTAATAACTGCAATTGGTCATTCTTCTTTAAGTAAAAATGGGTGGTGATTTATTTAAAAATTTCTAATTTTGTTTTGGAACTCAATTGAAACCACACATTTTGAAATGGATCATCCTTCAATATATAGAATAAATGTTTTAGATTTGATGTATCATTTTGCTACATAGAACTGTAAGAATAAAGGCTTGCTCAAACATCAAATTTTAATAAAAATCATTGGTTGTCCCATTAAATCAGGATATCTATGATATGCAGGGTATCTTTGATACCCTGATAACATGGTTTTTGCTGTGAGTCTCCAATGATGAGGAGAGTGGTATTTAATGGCATAATTTGGTGCCACCAACTCTATTTCTATCCAGCATATACCTTGGCTATGGAATAGTTGGTAAAGATGACAATAGAGATAAAAGGGAAAATAAGATGTGTTGTTGTGGAAAGACCTGGGAACACATGAACAACCCTTGGGGTACCCTAGGGTTTGACCATCACAAGGTAACTGATTTATCAGTGGAATATCAGGATTAATGCCACACAGCCTAATCTAACTCCTAATTTTATTGTTAATGAAGTGATCCATCTTCGTTTGTTTCCATTCACTCAAGAACAGTGTGCTGCCACTTGATGAAATGAACACAAGCCATGTTTCCAAAGCATGTTGCATCACAGAAAAGACAGAAGTCATTTATAGCACTTATATGGTCATTGTCATCCAAATGTCATGTTTAGTGACTCTCTTAGCAACAAAGAACAGTTAGTAATGATGGAGAGATAATCTCGAAAGCAGGTTTTCAGAAGGCTAACCCTGAGCAGATGCTTATGGAGGTGAGATAGGTCTCCATTCATTAACTTAAAAAGTAACATAAGAAAAGATGTTTTTTTTAATCTGTGCACTTTTTTCACAATATCTGTGGCTTCTAGTAGAATAGAAATATCCATAAGGTTTTACCTTTGTCAAATAGACAAGCAAAGAAGTCAGATCTAGGCTTTTTAAAGGAATTGCCCAGCCCATGCTGAGAGCTATAGTGAAAAGTCTACTGATTCATCACAGGTGTTTTTGAACTTAACAACAAGCAGAGGCAGGAGTAAAGCATGCCATAGGCCATTTGAGGATGGCTCTGCCAACAGGGCAGGCATACACCAAGCAGGCTCTTGTTCCTTCAGTTCAAGTTGGAACAAGGTCTTGACTCCTAGTTCCCCATGTGGATGGGTTTCTCAGAGTTATGACCATTATATGAGTACAAAAAGACATATCTGATTCATCCATCATTATGGAGAAAGCATGGAAGAAGACATGCTTTTCTATGTCGCTAGAACAAAGTCATAATGCCATCTTTTTGTCCCGTACCCTAACAACCAATTACATGGTCCTGAAACAGGATTGGCTGTTTGTAGTCCTTAGTTAATTTCACAAAGGTTTTGCTTAATTAAGATTGGAGATATGCAAATGTGGATTCATGTTAGGCTCCTGTATACTTTACCCATTTCTCAGTGTAGTTGTAACTTTCTGAGCTACTTACTATAATAGGCTTGTTCCAGAAAGGCAAATTATTTAGGCAAAGCGCTGCTGTCCAATCCAAAATATCCTTACTAGTACATTGTTGATTGTTGAGTCTACAGAAAAGTCCCTTCCATTGGTTTGACACAGAATTCATGGTCAGATCTTGTCTGTGCCTGTGATGCATAGCTTTCACTTCCCTTTGTGTGCCACAGGCTTCAGATGTATGGAGATGACTGCCAAGTCCTGGATTACATGTACCTGTTATAGTCCCACATCTGCGTAGGGACCAGGAAACGGACTTAAGGGGCATCATCGGGGTCTCAAGATGTTAACAACCATTCCTTTTTGATTTCTCCATCAGAGCTGTCTATTTTCATTTCCAAAATGAAAAGATATCTTTCATCTCCTCCCACCTCACACATTTCACTAGTCTCTATGTGCCATCCCATGATACACCAGATAAGTACAGTTGCTTCATTGATAAATATATTGATCAAAGTCTTTTTTATATTGACTGTTTCATTTTTATTATTTCAATAGCATAATCAAGAAAAGGTATGAGTCCTGTTGTCTGGAACGGTCACAATGGTACAGAGGTCAGTTGGGCTGGCTTGCCTTCTAAGCAGTAGAGTCAGACTTGCCAAGCTTGGGTGGTTCAAGCCATCAGAGCCCAGGTTCTCACTTCAGGCAAGTCTGACTATCTCTCTCGCCTGGCTTCCCCTTAGTTGATCACTCCCTGGCCAAGCATGCTGGGTGGGCCTCGTTTGGCTTCAAAGAAACCCTAAATTCAGGTCCATTGAGACAGCTTGTCCTAAGGAGAGGAATTATGACTTTGATTTCCATTTAAACCATGCAAGCTGACTGTTACAGATGGAATGAACTCTTGAGATCTTTTCCTAAGAAACAAACAGCCATGGCTGTTTGAGTACTTGGGATGCACATTCTCTCTAGCTAGAAAGACAAGGAGTAAATATGAAAAGGAGAACAATGAAGGAGGGAGCTTTCTGTATGTGGCTATCATACATTTCCTAGCTGTAAGGGAAACAAATAAAATAATAAGCAGAGAATTTTATCTGCTTCTGCTGAACTTATTCCCACGACTCAAACACAAATATTACAGTAAAGAGAAAAGCCGTGCTGGGCTGCCTCTATTCACACTTAAGTCCTCATTTACATAGGACTGCATAAGTTTGTTTTACTTTAAATGTAAAAATGTGGCAGATAAACACTTGTACTTTTACCCAAGTAGTTCCATATATCAACATATTGATCTGTGCTTGAGCAGATAATTGGGAAACATTATTAATACATTTGAATGCAGGTGCATGGGCATTTTTCATGGGATAGCTCTCATATATTCTATTTAAGTCTCAAACTCTCTAGTCTTAGTAAGCTCACCTACACACAAGAATAACATATATTTAATTTTTTTTTTTTGCCAAAGGTGCCACTTCTACATGCCTTGACCCATGTCTTATTTCATTTTACATGAGTACAACATCTATCTACCATTATCCAAGAAAATTCCCTAGGTAAAATATGGTGGACATGGAGGGTGTTTGACACTTTGCCTGGCTGTCTTGCTGATGTATATCAGGTCTGCTTTCTGTTGTTAGCCGGTATAAACATCCTGGAAGAACTAAGACATTTGTGCTATGAGACTATTGAAACAGTTGTACCCAGTGATATGGGATTTTACTAGAAGTCTCAAACTGAGTGAAGGGAGAGGATCACATCTGTTTCCAACCAGAGAAAGAGATTTCACATGATTCTGACCCTTATCCGAGCACCTCACTGAAAATATTAAAATCTAGGCAATGATGGGTCAGTGATGAGTAGAACCAAACTTTTGACCAGTATTTCTTAGTTACACATATCTGTTGTTTTATATTTAAACCTAAACCTCATGTCAGACCCTGAAATGGATGGGGAGTGTGCCACTGGACCATTGTGTTCCTCTTTACCATGTGATCACACTGAACAAACCACCTTCCTATGTTTTTCACTATTGTCTCTAGATGGCTGATTGTGGTGATTAGTTTTAATTGTTAATTTGACACAATTTAGAGACACCTGGGAAGTCTCCATAAATGAGTATCTAGATAGCGTTGGCTTCTGGGAATGTTTAGGGAAAAAAGACTGTTTTCTGTTAATTGGTGTGAGAGAACCCTACTCACTGTGGATGGCGCTGTTCTCTGGGTTAGGGAGTCCTAAACTGAAAAGAAAGGATAAAGTTAGCTGAGGATGCACTCATTAATCCATTGCTACACACTCTAGTCTATGGATGCAATGTGACAAGTTCACTCACACTCTCACTGTTGTGATTCATCTGCCATGATGGACTGTCACCTGTAACTGTGAGCCAATAAACTCTTCTCCTTAAAGTGACTTTTGTTAGTATTTTGTCACAGCAATATGAAAAGAAACAGATGCTTATCCTACTTTGCTAGGGTTGCCAAGACCAAGTTCCAACCCTAACAACTCCAGTAATACCAGAATTTGACTTCCTAGAACAGATGGATGCAAATTTTTCAGAGCCCAGGGAATAATGCTGACTCAGAGGGTCTCTGATAGAACAGCCACAGGCCAAACACTTTCTCTAGAATCCTTCAAGTTATTAGAACTCCGTCTGAAGAAACAGAGAATATAAGGCATACACTTCAAAGTGTCTTGAAGATGACATAGAATAAAAATAAATCCATCCCTATCACTCAAGGGACAGAACTCTTAGACTGTCCTCAGACTTTAGTGCTCTCTTGGAGAAATTACTAAAGATGTTCCTGTCTCCTGTGGTAATGCAACCCTTGGATAAAATGATTCCAAGGGTTATGCCTTTGGGCAAAAGAGAAGGGACATCTCAGTGGCACAGGATCTGACATTTGGGAATGGTTGTATAGAAATGCCAAAGGACCTCCAAACAATGCATACATCAAAGTGGACTACAAGGATTGCCATTACTTAGGGCAGTAGATAATTTAAACCAAATCTTGACAGTGCCAGAATTATATCAGGCCATAAGGATCAAGCAATTAAATGAAATGTATCTGAAATCTAAAGCCAGGCAGTGCTCTAAGAAAATAAAATCACAGTAAAAATATTTTGTAAATATATTATGTATGATTTATTTTCTGACTGAAGCTTTTGAGATGCCGAGTCTTAAGATGACTGCTTCCCATTTCTAGTGATTCAGTAAAGAACCCCGAAATGTGTAAACTTGATCTATCTTGTTATAAATACAAAACAGCTGCCTTAGTTTTCCTCAATAAACCTGATTTTCATTAAGTAAAATAATTCTGAGAGTGAATTTTCTAACAAATTTTACTGATTGACCTCAACATTCTGTTTATAATGTATAACCATGCAGAGGGAAAATAGCATAAAGCCTGGGTAATTTCCTTAATTCACAAATTCTTTGTTATTTCCCATGGAGTGAGTGCCTTGCATCTGGAAAAGTTCATGCAGTTAAGTACTGTGGCCAAGTAAAGTCTGTCTTAAGGAATTTTACATATATTCTCTCTCTCTCTCTCTTTCTCTCTCTCTCTCTCTCTCTCTCTCTCTCTTTCTCTCTCTCTGTGTGTGTGAGAGAGAGACAGAAAGAGACAGAGAGACAGAGACAGAGAGAGAAGAGGGAAGGAATCAAGGTGACACTTCCTAGGTTTCAAAAGGACACCAGAGTGTACTGAACCCTCTACCACAAAGCAGAACTGTACCAAAACAATTACAGAAAGTTCAGTGTTGGAAAAGCTTAAGCAAGAAGCTCTATGCTGCCATTCATCTCCGGTCCTTGTGGGCTTTCCAGTTATGAAGGCTTTCTTTGTTCATAACCTCTGTCCTTCCTGGTAAACCCCACCCCAGCCCTGCCCAACACTTTTCCCCCTCTTGAGCACAGCCTTGGCAACCCCTACAGGTGCCTGCTGTTCCTCAAATCCCTACAACTACACAGCACTCACTGCTAAAGGAAGTTATCCCGCCTCTTTGCAAGCAGGTCAGAATTGATGGATCACAATAAATCAGTGAAATAATTGCCTTTCCTCAGTAACAGGAAGCCATAGCATGACACCAGATTGCTCATGGCAAGACTGGGTTTGCCCTGCACTGGGGAAATGGCTCTTCTTCAAACCCGACCCCAGCCTTACATGAGATCAGAAGCAAAGCCAGGCAGAGCTGGCCACATATCCCATCACGCTATTCCTGGCCTTATGCTGTTAATCTCACAATACAGTACTTATTTCCTAATTAATAACCACTACAATCTGTAAGTAGTTTGTGGGAGAGGGTGCATGTGTATGTGCCTGCAGGAGTCTGTAAGAGCCAAAGGTCAGCCTCAGGTGTCATTCCATAGTTGCCATCATCTTGTTTGGAGGTTTGTTTTGTTTTGTTAAGATGAGGCCTCTCATTGGTCTGTAGCTCAACAAGTAGACTAGACTGGCTGGCAAGCATTTCTACTGACTAGGCTGCCTCCAAAGTACTGTAATTAGTTTATTAATTGTTTGGCTGCTAAATCTTTATACTAAAATATTCCAAAAAGACAAGAGCTGTGTATGTGTAGTCATCTTTTTATGCATGTATCAGCATGTACTGAATGATTATACATATATATATATGTATATATGTATATATATATATATGCATGTGTGTATGTAGTGTATGTATATAATCTATCTCTATCTGTTTACACACACACACATACACACACACACATATATTTAGTCTACCTGTCTATCAACCCATCATTCCACCTAAATAACTATACCTTCACAATCATCTTAATATATGCATCAGATAGTATTTACTTGTGATATATATATGTAATCTATCTGTCACTTCCCCATGTATTCAATATCTATTAACTGTTTATCTATGTATCTATTAATCTGATATCTAACTACACTTGAGTAGACATCACTATACATGTATTGGATGGCATTTATTGACAATGATGGTATTTATCACCTGTCTATCTATCCATCTATAAACAAGTTGGCTAGCTATCGTCAGTTTATCTATCTTCCTATCATTTATCCATCCATCTGCCTATACATTTTTATATTAATCTAGAATGGAAGAGTACATGTACAGACAAATACTATCCTCAGAACTTCTCTGCTCAACCCCACCACTTTGGAAATCTTCATCCCTTGCCCAATCAAGCATCTATAGCAGGAACCTCCAAATCACATTTGCCTGCATTGCCCTCACCAGTTGAGAACTTCATACGCAGTCCTTTACTCAATTGCCCTCAATTGTACCCACCCAGAAGCAGTTATAGCTTGCTTGTGTGCTTAATTCTGAGCATCTATGGACTTAAGTTTCTGTTTGTAATCCAGACCACAAGCATTATATTAATTGAGACATTATGGCAAAGTAATTTTCCTTTAGGGATGAGACTTTTCTGTTTCTCAGGCATTATAGAATGATTGGTCAATCTTGTTATCCCAAGCATTTCTTTTCCCTTTGTACAAAATGAAGGGGAAAGAAGACTGCTGTGGAAGAGAAACAAAGTATTCAGAAGACATTAGATTACTTATGAAAGTTGGAGGTGAGCCAAAAGCCACTTAATGGGCTCCTTTCTAAGTAAAGGGGATAGAGAAGAAAAGCTAAAGTTAAAGTAAAACCCACAGTTCAGAAAAGCAAACTGGAACCTTGGTATGGTAAATAAAGTCATTATTAGAAAGATACACAGTGATGGAGTGGAGAGATAGCTTAGCAGTAAAGAGCACAAGCTGCTTTTGCAAAGAACCACAGTCTAGTCACTATCAACCATGATGGGCAGCCTACAATATTCCGCTTCTCCAGATGCACAGGATCCATCAGCATCTTCTGGCTTGTAAATACCTACATATCACACACACACACACACACACACACACACACACACACACACACACACACAAAGTAATAAAAATAACATTTTTAAAAAGAACAATACATGTAAAGATACAAGCTTTACATCTCAGAAAAAATTGATACCATTTTCAGGCATTGGTTTAGACAGAATTTCTGTATTATCATATCTTTATTTGAAAATTCCAGTATACATAGTATAGTACAAAGGAGATTGGCACATGGAAAGGCCTTGAAAAACTTCTGATGAAAGAGGAAAGGCAGTCAATGAGAAATTCGCTCTAGCACAATTTATGTTCGACTTTGAGTAAAATAACTTAGTTGTTTAGAACCTGCAATTCCTAGTTTATAAAATGTGCTTCTGTTCCCAACTCAGAATGTAGAAGAAAACACAAATGTCACAACATGTATTAAGCCTTTTATATAAATCAGAATTAAATGGAAACAAAACTATAACATTTTATAAGGAAATGATTATGAAACCCATTCACCAAGTTCATATTTAATAAATATGTCTCCAAATGCTTGCTATAACTTTGTCATTTCAACTTTAGAACATTTCATTATAAAAGTGAAAATGAGACCAGTGTATAAAAATGTTTAAATCCCTTTGCCTGGTCTCCATTCACACCCTCAGGGGTAAACAGAGACCACAGTACAATGTGATCTAGCTGATCTCAGTCTAGCTGATCTCATACAGTGTATAAAGCACACACTTTGCATATATTATTATTATAATGAATTTGCATCATACATATTGCTTTCTATTTTTCACTAAACAAGATCCCGCAGATATCTTTCTGTCTCTGTATGTAGATGTACTTCATTGATTTCCATGGCTTCACAGAATTTCCTGAGAGAACTTATTATCTCACAAATCTTAACTTCTAATGCCATTACACTGTGCATGTGTGCAATGTATTTATATGTACATGCATATGAGTATGAATGTGTGGGTGCCCATATTCATGCATATGTATGAGGTTGTAGCGAGATATTCACTCTGTCTGCACCTGTTGCAATGACCACGCCCAGCTCTTACTTGTTTGAAGGTGAAAAAGGCACATACTGACAGAAATCCAAGAGGATATTTGTGGAAAGACTCCACAAAGTAGGGCACTGGCCCTGGTTCTTCTTATGTTTGCAGGCAACACCTTCTTAGGTGTAATTGTATTCCCAGAGCTGAGACTTAATCTTCTTTCTATGCCTGTGATCTATAACACCAAAAGCAACCTGGGGGAGAGAGGGCTTTGTTTCATCTTACAGTTTACAGTTTGTCGTGAAGGGAAGTTGGGGCAGGAACTCAGTGCAGGAACAGAAACAGAAGAAATGGACAAATGCTGCTTACTACCTTGCTCTCCACAGCTTGCTCAGCTTGCTTTTTGTACAACCCAGGACCACCTGCCCGGAGGTGGGGGGTTGAATCACCAGAAGTAGACTGGACCCTCCCACTTCAATCACTAGCAAGAAAATGCCTCACAGACATAACCTACAGGCCCATCTGACAGAGGCAATTCCTCAGGGGAGGTTCCTTCTTCTCAGATGACTAACCTGTGTCAAGCTGATATATCAAAACAAATTAACTAACCAAAATAAGTTGTCAGGCTGTGTAACCTGACCTGAAAACCTTAGACAGGATGAGCATGGGTGTTCTATCTCAGGTAAATAGTGACAGCCTGGGACTGTCACAGCCTGTCATCCTGGGGAGTCTGAGTCTGGCTTCCAGTCTCCCCAGACTACTTGACACATGGGCTTTGCTTAACTGTACACTGCTGCCTGTCTCCTGAAATTGGCATGCTTTGACTGCCACTGGGTGCCAGGGCTACCAAGAGCTCTTGCTTCTGCCATGCCCTGGGTATTTTTTCCACATTCCTACAATTTGCACAGGGATCCTCTAGATTTCCGTGTGTTGCTCTCAGAAGCTAAAAAGAAATGGGGCAGTACTCTAGCACTTAATTCACACAACCACTTAATTCATTTAGCAATGAATACCTATTAGAAGCTTACCATGAATGAAAAGGCATTTAGAAAATATCGGATAAAGCATGAGGACATATTTGACTTACACGCATATTTACAGGAATTGATTTAAGTCTCTATGATTGCTTCTTACCATCTCCAACTCTCATTATATAATTAATCTGGTAATTCTTGCCAGTTGACCATCTTAAGGACATTCTTGATCTTCACTAATTTCACATTGCTAACCTCTAATGGCAAAGCATCTCACAGCATTGTCTGAGGTGGATAGTTCTGTCTATGGAACTGTGTTATAAAGTATAACAGTATAACACAATATGTAAAAGTTGTTTGTTAGTGATATTAACAACCATCTACTTAGGTATTAACCCAAATATTCCATCCTATATTTGTAAAAAGTAGAAATCTGCTAAGAGAGCTAGCTTTAATTTTCAACTTGATATGGTAGCCTCCAGTCATCTGAAAGGAAAGCCTTCTATTAAGGAACTGCTTTGATAAGATTAGCTTGTGGGCATGTCTGTGGGGGACTGTCTTGATTATTAATTTACCTACAAGGACCCAGGCCATTATGGACAGCATCACTCCTCAAGTAGGTGGTACATACATAAAAGTACTGGCTAAGCACAGCCTGAAAGTGAGTCAGAGAGAAGGCCAGAAAGTATCTGTTTGCTATGGTTTCTACTTCAAGCTCCTATTTGAATTTCTGCCCCAACTTCCCTAATTGGTAGTCCTGGAAGTGTAAGGTAACATCGACTCTTTCCTCTTCTGCATTGCTTTGGTTAGCATTTCATCACAACAACAGAAAGGAATACATCTTTGTACATCTAGAGAACCTAACTAACATAAGAATGACAAATATGGGTGACTATTAAACTGTAATTCTTGATAATCTATATAACTTAAAGATGAAAGCTTCATATTATAAAAATAAACAATCTGTAAACAGATGTACAGTTTAATGACAATGACCTCAAAATTGTGACAACATATAAAAATATCTTAACCAGAGGTAGAATCATATAGTGCAATATGACAAAGATAACTTTAATTTGCATCAATATAAAAACTATCCTAAATAGAAGTAGAAACATACATACAGTTAGACAAAAAAATCTTACATTTATATCAATATACAAAAATATATTAAATGGAAGTAGAAATATGTACAATATAGCAAAAATAATTTTGAATTTGTATCAATACACAAATTATCTTAAAGAGGAATAGAAAAATAATTTTACTTTGTATCAATATATAAGAATCCATACAAATGCAAATTATCTAAAACGGTAGTTGCTAATTTAGTTTATAGGTAGATACAATAATCTACCTTATTTTACCATCATGTCTATCCCCCTCTTTTCTATTCTTAACAAGATTCCTGAGTAATATTTATTGTTCTGCCTCAAACTCTATAACAACTTATAACCAACCCCTTACAAATGACAATTATTCATAACCCTGAGAAAAACAAAAACAAACAACATCCAATTCATCTGTTTGGAGGGGGGGCATCATTTTCTTAGGATTACTTTCAGCTGTCTGGGAGGCAATGATATCTCTATGGGAATCATATGAAAAACTGAAACAGTGGTTAAGTCTCATGATGATTAGCTGTAACATTTGTAGCTAGTTTCAGAGTAATGGATAAGGCTTATCTGAAGTTCTGGCTGGAGTGGTGTAAAAAAGGTGGAGTGTCCACCTTGTCCCGAGCAGTTTAGAGTTCCAAGCCAATCTTCCAGTGGTGTTTATTGGGCTGATGACATCATTATGAACCAGATGGAGTCATTGTTATGGACTCCATCACCTTTTTGGAGACTTCATGGATTGTTGTTAGGAAAATTTATTGTTCACTGTAAAAAACTTAAATAATAGTATCAAATCAGAAGGTTTAAATTTTAAGATAGTAATATATCTATCTAAAGAAAGGTTCTAAAGAGTCAAATATAAGAGGGGAAAGAGATTTGTGACAACAAACCTAGATTTTTGTTTCCTTTTGTTTCACACCAGGTGGCTCTTCTAATATGAGACAAAGATTCTAATTTTTCTTTTAACATCACACTTGAGTTTAGAGAAGGAGAGAGTTGTATTTCAACTCCAAAGCCAGCTTTAAATTTCAATTGAGTCTGGACTTCAACCTTTTTGAGAAATAAATAGATATTAATTTTTAGGTAGTAAGATTTTATTCTGTAAAAATATTAGTACCACCAGGCCAGACTTTTCTTTGCTTGGTTATTTTGTTTTGAATAGTCTTCCTTTTCTTCTTTAAATAACTAGATTTTTCCTATAAAGAAAAAAAGGCAGAACCCTGCCCTGACACTTATAGAGTGAGTTTTCTTTTCAACATGTTGAATTGTCACATCAGTTGATAATCTAGCACTTCTCATATTAAGAAGTTTCTCCTGTTCTAATTGTATCTTCATTAATGTTCGTGGTATCAGTAGTTTTTCTTCTAGTGTTGAAACAAAAGATAAACCCCTTCCCCAGTGTAACACATATTCTGGTTTCCATTCTGAAATCAACACATCTTTAAAGGACACAGACTGGTTTAGTTCTGTAATTTTTCTATTGTCCACAACTGTTGGTCCTTTCTCATTAGCACTTAGAAAATTTAAAGTTAATAAGGCATCATGCAATCTATCTCTAGAGGTATTTATTACACCTTTCTGTTTATCAAGCATTTCTTTTAAAGTGAGATTAGATCTTTCTACAACTGTGTAATATACCTGTAATATGGTCTATATTATAATGTGCAAAAAACTTTCACTTTACTAGATACATATGTTGGGGGCTTTGTCAGTCTTAATTTGTATAGGTATTCCCATGATGGCCTTGACTTCTAATATATGTGTAATTACAGAATCAGCCATTTTAGAACTCAAAGCAGTTGACCATTGAAATCCTGAAAATGTAACTATTGTATGGTGTACATATTTTAATTTTCCAAACTTTTGTACTTTGAAATTTTTTGATTGTTCTGTTTTGGTGGGGTCTTGTTTGCTTATTTGTTTTGGGGTCAATTCTAGACTTTAAAATATCAAAACATGTGTATGACTAGTGTTCCAGTGGCTGATTTCTTTTGTAAATTTTTTTTTTCATAGAAAGAAGACCTGTCAAGATCAAGGTAAACTGGCTTGTTAGTTTTCCTTCACCTTGTAGATTCTATCTCTGTGAGAAAGAACTATAACAGACCCATCTGGCTACATTCAGTCCATAGTGGGGATACAAAGGCAGACGTAGTGGCACACACCTGTAATGGTACTCAGAGACCCTACAGTTAGCTGTAGGGCAATACGAACATGGTGAAATTCTGTCTTAAACACTGTAAGAAATGAATTCCTCAATATGTATTAAGTCATCTTCATGGCCAACAGCAACAGTAAAATAAAACTTCTTAATGTCTCTTGAATATATTTTAGGCTCTGAAACAGTTCATAATAACCATATCTGGAAGGTTTCAAAGCAATTCCATGAAGTGAGTAGGCTTCACTTCACAGAGGAAGGAAGGAAAACTTGGGGAAGGGGCTAATTTATCTAAGGTCTCCTTAAGTGGAAGGCAAGAATTCCAAAGATAGGTTATCTCTTGGTAATGAGATAGAGCTAATCATGGTTTCCCTGTCTTTTTCCACTGTAAAGAATAGTATCTTCAAAGTTGACTTAACAAAACAAACACATTTAAAAAAAGTATTACTTCCATATTTTTGAACTTTTCTCACTAACCTTCACCACTTCCCTTCAAGACTCCTGAATCCCATATTGAAATCAAATCTTCTCTGCCATCTTCACATAACACTTGACCAGTCTTCCCTCTGAGGATCTAAATTTCTAAGTTGTCCTTTTGGTCACTTGTGACTCGATTATTAGGGGTCTATATCCTCCACTGAGTTATGCAAATAGCACAACAATCTTTAACAACTGACTATAAAATGGGACTTTTCTAGTTCCTGTACCAACTAAAGGCAAGAGAATATAAGTGCTGATCAATTGGAAACCAAAATATTTTTAACATTATTTCATTCCATTAAAAATTCTCCTACATTAATTTAAAATACAGATATTGATTCATGGAAATCATGGCAGGAAACTCCCTTGGGGTATCCTATCAAGGACTTCATCTGAAAAAAACACATCTTGGAAGAATTTAATCATATAGAGAATATGGAACCATGATTCTAGTCTACAAAGTTATTGTTGTATATCCACTTACACCTTGATATGATAGCCTTATTAAGGTGACAGATGCAAAACTGACATTTTGATTTCTAATCATACAATTTCCCTAGCAATATTCAAGTTTTCCAAACATCTGCTTCTATTTATCTCTTTATTTTTCTCAGATTCCTACTGAGCTCATTGGATGACCTTAACATCACAGCCGAGCCCTAAATCAAAACATTTTACATTCTACATATTTGTTTTCCAAAGAAGGTTCAGAGTTCTTATTTTCCAAGCAATTACAGATTCCATTTCCGGGACTGTTTATCTTTTTTTTCCACATCATAAATAACTGGAATTTTATGCTGACAAGAAAAGTTCTATTATACATTTTTTAAATTTTATTTGTAGTTTGGGGGATTGAACTCATGGCCTTGTGCCGTGCTAGATAAGCACTGTACCACCAAGCTCCCTCCCAGCTCATCTATAATACATTTTTTTTTTTGAGGAAGCATGATTAAGAAATTGCATAGGACTTCTGATTCCCTTTACAGCTTGGTTTAGTTTATTCGTCTCTTTCTTAACTATACAGATAGGCAGAAAAGTGATTACACTGAATTTCAAATGCAAACAAGTAAATTCTGATCTTAAGTGACCTGGAGGGAACTGTCAAGTTTGAATACAGTCCAACACCTCTGAAAATATGAGATCTTATTATGTGCAGAAGGGAACAAAACTTAGAGGACTCACAGAGGTACACTGCAGGAGGACACACACACAGTTCTAAGTGAAGAGTCTCACACTATTGGTCTCTCAGACTATTGCCCCCCCCAAGAAGTTTAGTGATTTATCCAAGGTCACATACATGGCTCTCTGCCAAAGTGAACTTTCCTGTTTTCCTGGGCACTGTGTCTGAGAACTGAGAGACTGACTCATTCACTTCTAAGCCCTAAAGGGACAGAGTTACACAATTTTCCACAGGTATTTTGGCAGCTTCAAGGGCATTTGAATCAGGGCTCATCTCTGTTTCTTTCAGATGAGAGAATACATGTGTTCCAGCAGGGACATGAAACACACACACACACACACACACACACACACACACACACACACACCACTGCTCCAGAAAATGTCACAGCAAGATGAAAGCCCTTTGTTGACTAGAAACTCGACAACTGAGCATCAGGTAGCATTTATTGAATACTTTCTCAGCATCAGAACACTCTGTCTATAAGGGCTGTCTTCCTTACCTGATCTAACTCTATGACTAATTAGCCCAAAGGCCTTGAAAAAAACTTTGAGTCAGGTTCACTTCTTTGTAACTGGGAGAAAGGTACCCTGCCCTTCTTATCTCCTAGTGTTATTGTGTAAATTGAGTGAACTAGCACATGGGGAAGAATACTGCTAAAATTTGTTGTTGAAATATAGTGTATACAGAGAAAATACTTATTCATAGATGTGATGCCAAACAAAGTCCACAAAATAAGTGTATAAATCCAACTAGCATATAGTTGAAGACACTACCCAAGGATCTCCTATTATACCCCCATGGGATAAACACCATTCTGTGTTTTAACAACATAAACATGTTCTGCATTATATAAAAGCATCAAATGTTTTATGCTCTTTTGTGCATTTTTAAAATTTTACACAGAAGATGTTTATGAATCTCCTCCGTATTGTTGCATGCTTGGGGGAATTCTTCATTATCATTGTCCTACTAATTACACTGTAATTAATTAATTACACTGGATGAACAGATAATATTTTCTTTACCATTCAACTGTTGAAAGACCTTTGGATACCTTCCAACTTAATCTACTTGCAATTACTCACTTGTGCTGAATATATACTGGAAACCAAATTGCTGACTCTGCAGGCATATGCATATTCAGTCAGAGAGATGCTGCCTAATGATCTTCCAAAATGGTGACTAAAACTTGTTTGCCTAGCAAGAGTATCTGGTGAATATATGTATTTGATGTATTTCACTATTACTTTCCATTTTAGTTTAGTTGGGATGGGGTGAGGAGAAGGTAGTAGGAGTGGGAGGGACAGAGAACTGGGATTGGTATGTAAAATAAGATTGTTTTAAAAATAAACAAATCCTTAATAAACTTATTATCATGAGTTTGGAAGAGCAAATCTTTCTCACCCCAGATTTCATCACTGTCACATGCAATCGCATTCGAGTTCCATAATCAGTGATGACTGTTGACATTTCATTCTTTGACTATATTACACACAGCTTCTAGAGCTATGAAAATTAAGAGAAGTCCATTTGAATATGTCTACATTTATCTTATTACATAGAAAGAGGGAACTCCATTTTTGCCTATATTTGTGTGCAAATAGAACGTTGATGTCTTAACCAAGGTAAACACTCATGTAATCCCAGCACCTGGAAAACTGAGGCAGGGGATAATGAATTTAAAACCAGACTGAGTTACAAAGTGAAACTGTCATGACAATGAGGTTACTGCTACTCCAGTCCTCATCCAGTATATCCCTGCACATTCTTCAGATGTTCCAATAATCACATTGTTCATCTCTCATGCTAGGTTGGTTGTCAGTAGATATGAACGAATGACTATGCTATCTGGTGCTGTCCTTACAGAAGAATACAGATGAAAACCATCACCCTAGCCAACTCATTTAGCTTCTTGTACATTTTGTTGAGGTAGAGGAGTCAGGGGGAAAGGATTGTCAATACTGCTTTTAAGTGATTTCAAAACTTTGTCAAAGTATGGATTTTAATACACACCTGGTATTGAGAGCTACTAGGATGTGGTAACTGTTACCCACTCTGGCTGCAAGTGAGAAAGTTTATTTATTAAAAGAATTAAACCTTAGACCATGGTGGTACACTTCTTTAATCCCAGAATTCAGGAGGCAGGTGGATCTCTATGAGTTCCAGGACAGCCCGGTCTATATAGTGAGTACCAGAATAGCCAGGACTATAGAGAGAGACTCTGTCTCAAAATAAACAAACAAACAAACAAACAAAAAACAATTAAAAGAAGGAAAAGGAAAACAAAGAAATTGAATCACACATATAAAAATCAACGAGAATTTTAAACATTATTAGTTTTTTAACTAATTTGAGAATTGTATGACAGTTGCAAAAATCTGTGTTTAAAAACAGAGCAGAAAGGAGTGAGATCAAACCCATTATCATTTCAGAGCCTAGAGATATTTTGCTTCTGTTTTATTACCACTTCCTACCACCATAACCCTTCGCCAGTAAAAACAAATAAAAAAATAAATAAAGGGAGTAAAGGAGCTAAAACAAATATCTCACTTTGTACTGTGGTCAAAAGAGCAGAGAGAAGAGACAGTACTGGGCTGTGGAGGAAAATATAGAAGCAGGGGATTAGATGACCTCAGCGTTGTGGTTGTGCACAGGAGACAAAGAATGCTGGAATGTAAATGGGAAATTCCTGTCTTGGGGTAAAGGCTTCAATCCTGCAATTATTAAGTTCAAAAATATAACAAGTTATGATGCTATCAAATATAGATCCCCCTCTAAATGAGACCAGGTAGAAACCCTCTATAATCATTTATTTCCCCTTCCTCAGTTCTGTTATAAATACTTATTTTTGGAAGCTTGACTTTAATGTCAACACAATTCATAATACTAAGGAACTTTTGGAATACAATGCAAATTTCAAGTTTTCTATGTGCCATCTTGTCTGTGAGAAACCACAGAGGAGCTTACGAAATGGTGTCCTGTTGAACTGCACAATGGAAGAACACACAACACTCTCATATGCCTATGCCTGAAACTCTGCCAGCTGTCACAGTTCTCAGTGGGTGATAGGTGGAATCGGTCCACATTCATTCTCATAACCTTGGATCTAACTACAAATCATCTCATTCCACTACTTCATAATAATTTATTGACTATAACTTCCCCAAGCAAATACCCATCCTTTACATGGTAAAGGGGATAATTCATTGTACTATCTATAGATTTATGAACCATTTGCTACAAGCAAACCAGCTCCACCATTTTCATGAGTTTCCTATCTTGCTTATGTCACTACCAGTTTTTGAATGCTATCCTCTGATGATATTTTTCATATGTTGCATTGTGGTAGGATACCTACCGTAGTATAGATCAATGACGTGGTTAGCATAATCAGACCCAATATACTTTCAATTTTCTGTATTTTGGTTGTTGCATCACAAGGTCTACTCAATTAGTTCTATGAGAATATATATATATATATATGTATGTATGTATGTATGTATGTATGTATGTATGTATATCTTTCCTATAGGTTAGAGGGGACATTAGAACATTATATATAGAGAGAGGATATAGGATAGAGGGGGATATTAGACAGAAATTTAGGATGGCTGACCCATTAATAAGAACAAAGTGTGCATCTTCCTGTGATTTTCTAACCAGAGTTAAGTAGGATGAATCCTTCTTTGCTAGGAATTAATAAACTATCATTTTATACACGAAAATGATAGCCTTAGGCATATTGGAATATTGGATTGAGGAATAGGTCCATAGTTTTCAACTGTTTTTTTTTGTTGTTGTTGTTGTTGTTGTTGTTGTTGTTTGGTTTTTTTGTTTGTTTGTTTTTTAAGTTAAGTAACACCAAACAGGTAAGCAGAAAGAGCTTACCAATGAGTGTAACACTTTCACCTACAAAATTAGGGATTTCCTGTTCTGCTCATACACTCATTTTCAGTAGGATTTGGGCCACTCATACCAACCATGGAGGAAAGTGTTAATTTGGTTTTCAGAGTACAATCTGTTATCACGGGTAGCTAAAGTAGGAACTAAAGGAAAGAGTTCAAGACAGGAACTGAAGCAGACACCACCATGGAGGAGCACTGCTTACTGGCTTTCTCAACCTGCTTGAGTATATCACCCAGAACCCCTGCCCATGCGTGACACCAACCACAGTGGGCTGGACCATCTCAAATCAATCCCTGATCAAAACATACTTCTTCAACACAGTTTAGTCTGGTTGAGGCAATCACTCAAAGGAGGTTCCTTAGTCTGGTGTCTCTAGTTTGTGTCAAGTTGACAATAACTCAGGATAACTCCTACTACTCCCTTCTTTCTTCTTTTCTAAGAGGCATTCACCATCACAGTTGATGGCCAAATAGCTTTACTATCTTTAGTGTAATAACATAAACTCAATAATCTCCTCTATTACCACCACACTTTTAAATAGAACTCTGTGTTAGGACATCTACATCATTTCACAAAGAATATGTTCTCAAGTACAGAATGCTGACTTTTGCTACCTATAAATACCGGGAATCCACTTCCTAAGAGGTGAAAAGAGGGATCAGGATTATCAGTGGAGGAAGTGAGTAAACAACATTTTTGGGGACCAGGGATATGAATCATGGTGGGTCTTTAAGCAACCAATCCTGACAGCATGGTTCATCCATATGAAGGCAGAAGAAGGGACAATAAGAAAGGATTTTTCCCTTCTATTATCACCAATTGTAGTTTTTGAGTTGAATTTGTGCTTTACATATGACTTGAATGGCTACCTCTATTGGTGAAGCTTTTGTCTGAGGCTTTGGAATGCATTTCACCCTTTACTTCAACCTTGTTTTTAATAGATCAAGAGTTCTACCTAACTGTTATGATTTGCTGCTCAGAGTAGGGATATTGTACCAGCAAAAACCATTAGTGAGTCTTCTAACTTTTGTTAACCAAAGGATGAGTTTTAAATCTCTTCAGTTTCTAAGATTCCCTGCTCTGGTAAGGAATGGGCTTAAGATCTTATCCAGCCCACTGGGCTTTGTCAGTAGACATATTCTGTCACATAGCTAGACAATAGAAAGAAGTAAAGAAATCAGTGTTACTTGGTGTGTTACTTTGAGTATGTTTTGGCACATTCCAGTGTTTAGGGTTTACTGTCAAGAAGGCTTCATAGAAGGCCAGCATAATGTACAGGTGAGTCCTCCTACTGGTCCTCATTGTATGCCTTGCTCACATGTTTCAAGGGTAGAACCAAGCTGAATGCCAACCTGTTGGAAATGTACAGCAATATACTTGAGCAGAAGTAGAAATTAGGGTCTAAATGTCAAGTGTTGAATGTATTAGTCCACTCTTCTTGAAATATGTTCAGGCTGAGAATGAAAATGAGCTTTGAGGCACAGAGAGTTAAACTTGTCTTAAATTGCTGAATAAAATTCTGAGAAAAATATGTGCAAAACAAAATTGAGATCATTCCTGAATAACCAAGTTAAGCTTTCTAAGACACTGAAAGCAAACTTCCATAAATTGTATTCCCCCACTCTCCATTCCTTGCTCTACAAGTAACAGAAATTAATATGAAATAAAAACCTAAGCATGTAATGATAAAAAATAAATTCTAAACGTACATATACTGATAATGCTCAAATAAGGAGTGATCAGTAATTAAGCAAAGATCTATGCTCCACATGTAATTTTACCATCAGTATGTCAGTGCTAACCAGTAGGGGAAAGGTGACTAGAATATCAGATAACCCAGCCAAGGTTTCCAATCCTTGCCTAAGTTGAAAGAATGTTGTTTCCTAACTAAAGAACACTCAACCCCAGGAATCCAACTACAAACATAAAAAGAATACATAGAAGGAGAAAGGTCAAAATGCTACCATGCTTTTTGTTTATTGATAGCTCCTGGATCCCTCCACTAAGTCAGCTCCTGTTGATTTGTATTTTTCAGAACAGAAATAAATCCACCCTGTGCTCAGCCCCCGTAATTCATATGTACTGACTTAAAGCCTATAATACCTTGAAGTCTAATAGGAAACACTTTCCTGTTCTCGTACTAAGCAAAATTACACATGAAATTTTAGCTCTTTGTACTCTAGTGACTGATTTACTATCATTGCCTGAGATGTGGGGTGCAGCTTTGCTCCCCCAATGTAGGAATTGGTCTTGGACTTCACCAGTGCCTCCAGTACGCTTGGGGACAGTCCTTCCAGGAGCTCCAGGAACATGAGAGTCAGTTGAGAAAATAGCTGATGAAGATTCTCTACTGGCTGGTACTCAGGCAGGCACCTCTGCCCTTAACTTGGCTTCTCTTCTTAAACCATGCAACATTTAACTCCTTCTCTGAAAGGAAGAAGATGCTGTGTGGACAATCAAAATGGTCATGGGAAGAAAATGGCAGAAATCTCAGTTTAGAACTGATGAAGTTCCCGAGTTCAAGTTCTGTTGAGGAAAACTGCAGGAGTCCTTATTGCATAGACCATAGCTGTTCTCTGCCCATCCCTGAACTAATCCTGATCAAGAAAGTGCCCCCACCAACCAATACAGATAGGCATCAGTCTTTGGCTGAAAAATATTCTTTGTAAATCAGAGCAATTATTTCCACTAAGGGATATTTTGTTAATGTCTGGAGACATATACAGTTGACACAGTTGTGGGAGTATAACTATCATCTACTAAATGGAGGAGAAGATTGCTACTAAAGCCCACACAATGCACAGGCATTCCTCCACAAGCCTCAAGTACCAACAGGGCTGAAGGTCAGAGATACTGGTGTAGTCCTAATCCCAGGAGTGAGACATGGAGACCTATGTGCATATCAAGTCAAGCTTTTCTCCAGTCTTCTACTGTGTTGTCTTGGTTTTGTTTCAGCCTCATGTGCCTCCTTCCAGGCTGCAGCTCTTCTCTAATGGGCTGGGAATTTTCCCACGAACATTGTCCATTTGATGATGTTCTGATCCCTCACTTGTGCTGAACATGGATCTTCAGGTAGCATCCTACTCATGGGGATACACTCAGTGACAATTGAAATTTCATTGTTACTGTTCTGGCTGTGAGAATCTTCATAGCCAACATTTTAAATACCAAATCCCGCTGTAGTAACAGCAGGTAAATATGGACAGATTGGTATACAGTCTGGTTAGATACTGGGGGTTTTTTGGACAGTTGACTGACCACTTTTATGGACCCATCCTACATCTTGTCAAGTCACCTACTTTACCATTATTTTTTCCCACCTTACCACCAAAATCTGTGTCATACTTTCCATATGAGTATAGGCAGAGCTGAGACATCATGCTGCCTTTTCTAAAAAGACTAATTTCCAAGGCAGCTTTAATCTCTTGATTGTGTGTGTGTGTGTGTGTGTGTGTGTCTGTAAGAGAGAGAGAGGGAGGGAGGGAGAGAGAGAGAGAGAGAGAGAGAGAGAGAGAGAGAGAGAGAGAGAGAGTCAGACAGATAAAGATGTAAGAACTGGTTGATATGTTCCAATCCACATACATCCACACATTCAAGAAAAGAGTGCAGGTAGTTGGAAGCCATGCCAGTCTAGGGCTGGGAATAGCATCTCATTAGATCATGTCCACTTTACTGTAAAGCAACACTGTCAGTGGTAACAAAGGAATTCCAATGTCCTTGATTCCAAACGAGGACTTATAATTGTAACACTATAAAAGACCCCTTCTGTTAGATTCTGAGAACACTCTTCAAGGAAGAGTCCCAAGAAATGGACACCTGAGTATTCTAACCATAGAATCAGATCATCGAAAGGATCTTTCCCTGATGTAGCCAAAACGATATTCTCAGAAATCTCTGCCACCAGCAAAAATAAATGATCACAGATACAACTTGAAATATTTAACTATTTTAAAGATTCTGCAGATCTAATATGGTATACTCACATATAAAGTAGAATTTGAAAATAATTTTGCAATGAATTTTACATGTTTTAAATAAATGAAAATTGTATTGTAACTCACATAGAACTACAGGGGGACAGGCCCCATGGACCACATGTGTTATGCAGCATTCTACGTGGTGGTGATGGGATCCCAAACCCTTACACATCAACATCTTAGGTTTATGTTGGCAATAAAGCAGCTTTCTGTGGTTTTAGTTGCTCCTGAGTTTAGTCCATGCAGAATCCATGTGAGCCAAGGAATTACAGATACATCTGAATGCCATAAATTACTCTCAGACATCGCTAGAGGATATATATGGGCCATGGTATTGCCTCAGAAAATCATGAAAAGACTTTATAACTACAGCTGACAATGAAAATATCATGTCTTGAAAATGCACACTCAGTAAAGTGGAGTGTCATGCTTTTTCTTGTGAGGAAGACCAGATGAAGCCTGTGGGCTGCAAGCACGTGGCAGCTCCTTCTTAACCAGTGCTACAATCTCTGTATTTGATAGGCCCTTTCTTTGCATCACTCATTCCAAATTTCAAGTGAAGTTCTGTATAAATTGGCTTTCAAATTTAGTTAGTGTCTTCACTGTGTAACTAAATGAATGTTGGCTGTGTGTGTGTGTGTGTGTGTGTGTGTGTGTGTGTGTGTAAAACAATATTCAAAGCACACCTTAGCTTAGAAATGAGTTTTTGTAGTGGGTTTTATTCCATTTTTTAACTTACAGCTCATACATGTTCTATGAATCTTGCACTTAATGCAGTGTCAACTCCAAGGGATCTTCCAGGTGATTGTGAGTTATGCACTTATTAGTCTTGTTAATAATAAAGTAATATCCAAATGACTACTCCTGGCGTTAATAGTTTGTTCATCCAAAGATTAAAATAGCCAATCTGTGGATGGAATCCTAGAACTGCCCCTCAGTCTACTGGGAACATTTCAGGTGCATCTAGCAAATGCATTCAGTGGGTCAAGGAGCCCACAGGGATTGGACATTGTGTTGTTGAAAGTCACAAGCATATTCTTGCCATAGCACTGAATTAACCAGAATAGTACATGGAACACACACCCAAGTTTAGAATTTACATGTCTATCCAAGGTAGGCCTTTACCTTCATCAAGGGGATAAGTTTAGCCACTGCTGCTGTTCCTTTCTGTGTGGAGGAATGGGCACTATCAAGGTTCTTCTGGTCTCTCTCCACTTACTTTTCCTGTGACAGCACCTGTAAGTGGCCTCACTTGGAGCCAGCTTTGTTGTCTGTGTATTTGCCTTATCCTCTTATTCTTCGAATGAATTGAACAAGGTAAATTAAAGGACTCACTTTAGAATAGCCTAACATTTGGTACATTTGGGAAGAACACTGAGGAATAGGATAGATGCCTAAAGTGGGTTAGTAAAATAAACACTTGAAAGGCTTTGAGGGGTTTGGGACTTTTTCACCTTTTGTGCATGTGGTACAGATGTTTTGACATTGATGGGTTGTAAAGGCTTTTTATTGGTTCATAAGGTTGCTTTTTATAATTTTAGTTTTTTAAAGTTCTCTAGTTTTGGAAAAACCTTAAGCTTCAGCTTCTCTGATAGTTCAACCCTGATGGATGGGGTACAGCTTTCCCTGTAGCTATTTATACATGCTGTTATTTTTAAATATGTGGAGGCTTTCTGTTTGCTTGTTCTATGAACTGTGACAGTCTAAAGCAAAATTTTATGACCTGCAGCAAAGATATGAGTCTCAGGAAAACTGAAGGCCCAATATGGTAGCTGAGGGACTCTGCAAATCTTGAATTCTGCCAAGGCACACATGAGAATAACCTTACAGTCTCTGACTATGTGAGGCCCAGAATAAGCCTGGGCTTTAGAAGACGATAAATTTCTTGTGAATGCTTGGCCCTCAATGAGTTAAGCAATGCCTTACAGCACAGTGCATGTAGTTCAACATGTGCTGGTGGGCCTCAGGACCACACACTGAGTAAATAGTCAAGTTAAGGCCAGAAAAGGCTGGGGTTTTTGCTCTGGAAACCAAACTCTTAACCACCTGTGCTGCTGTCACAAATGACCACAAACCCAGCAAATTATTTCTCCTATAGTTACTAACACCAAAAGTCAAAATGATGCCTATGGGTCTGAAATGAAGATTTGGGCATAGTGACTTTCTTTCCATTGTCTCTAAGGGAAAGTCCACTTGCTTGCCTTGTCCAGCTTCCAGTGGTCACTGACCTCTCTTGACTTTTGGCCCCTCTGTCCATCCCCAGATAACAATATGACACTGTCAAATCTCTCTCTGACTCAGACCTTCCAGATTTCCTCTCAGAAGTCCCCTCATGGTCACAGTGCACTCACTGAACGATTTAGAAGATGCCCCATCTCAAAACATGTAATGGCATTTGCAAGGTCCTTTTTGCCTTGCACCACTTAGGACCTGAGCATGTTGGCAGAGGACAGTACTCTGTCTAACATGCCAGCACATGACCAGCCTCTCCCTTAGATGGACATTACATTTGGACATGCACACAGTCTTAGACACACACTCAGCCCCATGGTATGGGAATGTCTTTTTGTTTTTCATAATTGCTTTTGAGTTTGTGGTTTGGCTTCTTTTCTAATGTGGTAGGTGTGGCTCAGCTGGTGGAAATTCTAATCTTTAAAATTTGTAACTACTTGCATTCATTAGAAACTCTCGACATTGAACAATGTGTTTCCTTGTAGCCCCTCATAAGCCATACTCGTGCTAGCAAAAGCTCAGGCTGCAAGGGCTGAAAGAGGAGAGATGAGAGAGATCCAGCACCCTGCAGCTTACCAGGGCAGTTAGAATCTGATTTTAGACTTTAATTCCTCAGTCCTTATCTTCTTTTCTTTAAAACTGTAAAGGCATTAGAGCTTAGATTCTAATTCTTCTGTGACGATTTTATAAGAGAAAGAGCAACAGTAAAATGTCGGCCTTCTCCATTGACATGCATTTTATTAACAAAGTTGTACTCTGTGTTTTGGTTTAACTTTGTTACAGATTCTCTGAGAGGTTCTTTTGGACAACCCTAACAGGACAAAACTTGAGAAAGGACATGACAGAAAGAGCAGTTTTGGCCTTGGAGTTCATATAATTAATATATTGTTTTGACCCTTTTCAAGGCTGCAGGGCAAAAGTCTCCTTCCTGAAGACAAAGGCCTGCCCAGACCAGCCCTGCAGGGGAAGTTGATCCCAGTCCAACAGATCAGTGTCTGTGGCTTCAGATAGGAAGCAGGCTGCAGCAAGCCGGTAGGTCATTGAGAAGGTTCCATGCTGCTAGGCTCTGGGAGCATCGTCTTCCTACACCCTATCCGATGGACACCCAAAGTTGTGAGCACCAGGAAATATGTCCACTTTATAATATTGTGTTCCTTAATTTAAAAGACATGTATTCTTTGCCTTTGGGTTGGATCCAAACTTGCATGGAAACCAATGGTGTTAGTTATGTGACTTTTATAACACTCCCAATAACTGGAAAGAAGTAGCTGAGTAGGTATTTTCTATGCTATTTTCTCAATAGTCCAACTGACCTCTTTGTCCAAGTACTCCTTGATGCCATCTGTCTGGCATGTAGATATTTGACTATATAGTCTTGAGCTTCAAGGAAAAGACTTTAATTAGTTTTGTTCTAATAGCAAGTTTTTTAGCAATTCAAAAAGTTTCTGGGGAACTTTCAGAAAATTGCTTTTCAAAGCAACAGAATCCTAAAGATTGCAAAGGGAACCAATCAGATTGAAGGACAGTTTCATAGAGGTTGAAAAGCAAGTCTTTCATGAATATATTAAGTTTCACTAGTATATTAATTAGATCTAGGATATGTCTGATAAGCCATAATTTGAGTATGCCAGTGAGCACAAACAATATTTTATCTCCAGTTTCAGTACTAGAGTGTGGAAAAAAGTCAAAGATAACATATGATGTGCTGCCCACAATTATATAAGAAGAAAATGTTAAATGTCAGTTAAAGGCTAAGGAAAGTAAATACATGTCTTCATATCCAAGCTCAAGATGGGTCTCCATGGAAATGGAGCTCTAGGTTAAGAGCTCTGGACTTAGAGAGGCTGCCTATGATCTGCCATGCAAACCCCAACACTTTGACTTTCCTTCACACCATACACTGCTCAGACCTTCTCATTCTAGTCCTTCATATTTTCAATCTCACTTTACCTCATTCCTCACTGCTAAACCACATTTATCAATGGCAACACATTCAGATTTGCACAAAAGTAGTGTGTGTGTGTCCCAACCCCAACTCTGTCCATGCCAACTGGAAACATTAACTGGAAATTTTCCAACCATTTAATTTCATTAAGAAACCCAGAAGTGAACAATATATTTTCTGGAGCCCTGCATGAACCACCCTGGCCCATTATCATCTTAAGTGAGGCATTGGGAATCTACTTATCTTATCCATCAAGCATCCAATTTTTGTCACTATTTCTCATCCTATATGTATATTTGAGAATGTGGTGGCACTTTACCAGAAATGGACCTTAAGTAAAAAGGGGGAAAAAAAAATCTGTAACTTATCTATCTTCAGATCTCAGTTTGAGCCATATAAAAGAACTCAACAACTATCTGTGCAATCAATAACCTATACACCATTCTAATGATAATCTGAATTTTTGTGAAGGAAGCACACATTGCAGAGTATAAAATCTACATGAGAAACAACAGCCCACTCTTGATGCATTTGGCTTTGTATCTCAGAACATCTATTTCCTGCCCAGCTCACAGAAAAGGAACAGTTACTTCATTCCTTACTTACAGAAGGCACAGTGGACATATGTGTTGGTACTGTCAATAGATAGACATCCTACATCTGGGATCTGTTCCACAATGGGTCTTCATAACTACCTCCTGTTATGGTGTTCCCATGCTGTAAAGAACATATTTTCGCAGTGACTCATGCTAACCTTTGTTCCTATCTTATTACTCAGTAGCTCAGAACTTATTTTTTCCTAAAACAGATGAGTTGTTTTTCAAACATAAAAATAAAATCCAGTTTTGAGGATATCCTCAGATATTTTTCAGTAGTGGTTGCTTTAAGTGACGATTTGCATGGGTGGGTTAAGATTTCAATGGTAGTAAAACAAAATTGTAATGTTGGAATATATTTTTTTTAAACTTCAGATTGAAATCCATGAGTAAGCTATTAATTTTAAAGTTAAATTTAAAGATATGTAAAACCAGAATTACTGCATGTAAGATGAAACAGGATTTCTCTCTCTTTCTCTGCATTTGCATTTTACTGAGATGAGTACAAAATGTATTTCTTACTATGGATAATGATCAAAATATTCTTTAAACCAATAATTATTAATATATTGAATTTTTAACTTGGAAAAAACTATTATTTTGTAGAGAACACAGAATATAGGACACCTAAGCAGGATTGTAATATCTTCTCTGGTACCAGTCTAATCTACATAGACAGGTATTTGTATTTATGTTGGGCATTTTTGTCTTTTTTTTTTTAATGAACCAAATGTAGAGATTGAATTATTGACTCAAATAGTCAAGAGTCTTTCTCAGGGCCAGGGAGATGGTTCAGCAGGTACAAGCACATGAAACTTGAGCCTAATGACCTGAGTTCAGTCCCTGGAACCCATATGGTAGAAAATGAGAACCAGCTCCAAAAAATTGTTCACTGACTTCCCAATGGCATAACTTTTACCTCCCAATATACACAAAGTAACACTCAATAATAAGTAATTTTTAAATTATTTTAAAATAAATAGTCATAAGTAAAAGTAGAATTGGCAGTTAAATGATAAAGAATCATCACCAAAGACATGCTCTTTTAGTGTTTGTGCTTCATGACATATTTTGATATGGTCATCTTGGCCCTGTACAGAATATATCTAAAAGATGAATTGATAATTTCTATTATCACAGAGATTTTATAGCAATTAAATTATATAATGTGTGAACTATCAGCCTAATGTTTGGACCACTATAAAAGCTACATACTGAAACCGGACTTTCATGTCCTCAGTTTCCCTTTCTTGAGTACTTAATAGATGACCAATAACAAATTAACATAAATTTATTTTGAATATTGAACTATTCTTTGCTCAGCAAATGTAGTCAAATAAGCTAAAATATGCTGCTATGAAATATTATTCTAATGTTACATTCAATGTCTCAGTTAGGGTTACCTATTGCTATGAAAAAAACATCATGGCCAAAAGCAACTTGGTGGGAGTGTATTTCAGCATGTTTCTGTCACAGTCTATCAAGAAGAAAAGTTGAAAAAGGAACTCAATGCAGGAACTGAAGCAGGCCATGGTGGCTTGCTCTCGTTGCTGTTCAGCCTGTTCTTAAAACTCCCAGGACCAGCCTGTCTACAAAGCAAGTTCCAGGACATCCAGGGCTATTACACAGAGAAAACCTGTCTCAAGAAAGCAAACACAAAAATAAAAAAAATTTCTACATGGGATTTAACAACACTCTTATGGACCCATCTATACAATTTTACTGAGTGGAAGTAACAACCAATCAGCAAATAACAATTTGCTTTCTTACTAAATTTTATTCATTTCCTGACTTAAAAATCTCATATTGTAGACTGTTCTTTACATCTAATTACTGACTGTTAGTGATGTATTTCATGTCCTTAATCAACCTCTCCTTTTACAGTCTAATATAGATTCTTCCACTAATAAATATTTGTATAAAGCACCTGTACTATTGCTGTGAAGACAGGTGAAAATGGTTTATGGCTTTGAATGTGCTGAAAGTTCACATTTGGGTAAAAATTGAGCAACAGGGAAAAAAAGAAAGAAGACCATTGTGCCAACAAGAAGTTGGTGGTCATGGTAAGAATCTGTGTCAAGTCTGATGTTCAGCTTCAGCTTCCAAGCTGTTAATGGCATCCATAAATTCTGGAGACTAAGCTCCACCTATGGAATATATGGTGGTAGCCATTAGATTCTAAGGACAACCTCATTGAGTCAGTCACTTGTGTTCCGACCATTCTGTTCCATGTTGCCTGCCATGTTAGAGCAAAGGAGGAATAAGCACACAGACTATCTTCACGATGAGTAGGAAGCTTACCCTCTCCTTGAACTTGGAGAGCATCTCTTGCACCACTCCTTGACAAGCAGCAGGCTATGGAAACAAAGCAGTGTTTTTCCAGAGATAAACAAACCTAATGGATGTTCCATGATGGAAAGCTGCCAGGTTAGATTCTGCCAGCTCCCGTCCCAAAGAACTTACAGAAAGGTTGTCTGGCTTTTCCTCACTTCACCCCAAGGCATCATATTACTCAAGAAGCAATAAATGTACCTCTTCCTTGTTTTCCTGTGCTCCCTAAGCTCCTTAATGGGAATCTGTGAAATAGAGGCCACAGCCTCAGGTCCCAAGCAGAGCTCTTTGGGTCACATGCTAAGATTCAGTCAGGAACATTGACCCAGCATGCTAAACTAGGGGAGGAAATGGGTAAGTTTGATAAGGTTTCTCCTATTTTCACAGTATTTGAGAATAGATGTAACTGTAGTCAAGAATCATGAATCCTCTGTCAAAATCAGTGATGGTACACTTGGGTCCAGTGTTGCTGAAGGATACAGCAAGTTGAAATGAATTCACTCTCCCAGAATGAGGCACATACACAAATCACTGCATTTTACGTAGCTGGGAGTTAATGGAAGATCTTCAGTGATTTAATTTAATGAACAGAGCAAAACAAAACAAAAAACCTTAGCTCTAATCATATAAACAAACCAAGTCTCTGTTAAGGAAACTGAAATTCTAAATGCCTCCAAACCACACCATGACTAGAGACAATAAAGACAAATTGTGATAAATCTTCTATAAGAGTCACCCCTTGCCTGTAAACCCCATGATATACACATTGTATAACTTCAAGTGAAACTGACCTTAAAGTTGAAGGAAAAGCTAAAGATGATCGGATTTCTAATCTGTGGCCATTTCAGTAGCCTTCATAAGATGCTAAAAAAAAAAAAAGGTTGATGGACAAGTGAATGACTAGGTTGGCAGGTTGACAAGAATTGGCATGGGTCAGCATGTGACTGCATGTGCCAAGTGCTTACTTTTGCTAGATGAACAAACTGTAAGCAAGTTTGTTTTCTCCAACTCTTTGCAAGCCATAAACAATTAGGATGCAAGTTTTAACACGATGTCTGCATTTAGCCTCTGGGGAAAATTTTGCCTTGATTCGTTTTGTTTGCTTTTATATCTTCCTCAGAATCTTACCAGGAAATGTTATGATTTGCATGCATTTCAGTTACTTCAGTTGGAGGACTAATCACAACAACATATTTCCAAACACTATACCCAATGCTCTAGGGCTTAACCTTCTAGCTTTTGAAAGGTTGCATAGCCCTGAACAATTGGATATGGTACAAAATTTGGGGCCATGATCCATGTCCTTGGGAGAACAGGCTTAGCCATGATCCATGTCCCAGGGACAGGCTTAATGTTTCCGGCAATGATATTGTCCACCATTCCATTAGGTTGTGGAGTGTATTATTCTGTGGTGATTACTTTTGTACATTGGATATATGTGGCTCATTGTTATTCTTTCTATAAGTGTGTGAGGTGTATTTCTGGATCAGATTAGCATCTGAATTGGTAGATAGGTATGATCTGATGCATGATAGAAATAATGCAATAAAAAAGTTAGAGGAGAGACAAGTTACTCTCAGACTCTGGGTTCTGAGTAAGTGTCTTCATCACCTGACTAACTGAGACACCATTAAGCATCTGGATCTTAGGTGTTCAGACTTGGGGTGAAAGCACACAGTTGGGTTTCCTGGGCATCCATCAGTTCATGATCATTTCTATCTTCCATAACCATACAAGACAATTCCATCTAGTAAAGTTACCATAAAGAATTGTGAACATATCTCATGAGTTCTGCTTCTCTAGAGGACTCTGACTGATACAGAAAGTGATCATAGGAAGTAGGATTCTTCTCTAACCAGTATCTGAAAAATGTGCAAGAAAACATCGAACAGGTGCTGAGTAAATGTTTTAAGAGTTTTTACATGTATGCTAGTGACAGGTTAGGGTTTCTGTTGCTATGGAGAGACACTAAGACCATGGCAACTCTTATAAAGAAAACATTTAATTGGGGTGGCTTATGGTTTCAGAGGTTTCATCCATTATCCTCATGATGGTGTAGTGGGATATTCACTTTGTCTCCTTCTGTGGCACTGACCACGCCCATTGGGGGGTGGAGCCATGGGCAGAAGTGACCTGTGGAAGGAGGTCGGAGGGGGCCAGGAAAGGCTCTCTCTTGCTGGCGTGACTCGGACAGGAGAGGATCGGGTTGAATTTCCTGGTGTTCATCTGTCTAGGTTGTAAGTTATTTCTCCCTGAATAAACATCTATTCGGCCTATTTGTTTATCCTGATCCTTATTTACCGCAATATGATGGGACATGGTGTCATGTAGGCAGACCTGGTGCTAGAGGAGATGCTGAAAGTTCTACATCTTGATCTGCAGACAGCAGAAAGTGAACTAACTCTTTTCCACAGTGAGCATAGCATCAGCATAGGAAACCTCAAAGCCCACCCCCACAGTGACACACTTCCTTCAACAAGGCCATGCCTACTCCAACAAAGGCTGCACCTCCAAAAGTTCCACTCCCTGTGGGAGCCATTTACTTTCAAACCACCACAAGCATTGTTGAACAGGCTCCTAGTGAGGGCTCAGAAGAAAAGAAGAAAGCTTTCATTTTCTTAGAGAATACATAAATATCTACAGGTAGAAATAGAAATAAAGTGGAAAAAAACAAAGAAGGCTGTATTATGTCTGTATTCTCACATTTTCTGGAAAATAATTTAAAAGTGATTACACTAGACACTTTTATTTCCAAAGGAAAGTGTTGAAGGGACTTGATTTCTCCTGGCTGCTTATAAGTGAAAAAGCAATTAACCAAACAGAACCAGAGTATCACAGGTTTGAGTTCTCAGCCTGTCTATTGAAAGAGGTGTGAAAGGATGTTTGGAATGGAACAGATGACTCAGGAAAACTGACTCACCAATTGATAAGACAATCAGTCCAGACATGAGCTATAGACATAATCACCCATCTCAGAAGAGGCCAGGATCAGATGTGGGATTTTTACCAGTAGAAACTTTGCCATATGGAACTAAAGCAAACAGCACAGGATGAAGGAAGTCTGGAAACATGCTATTTCACATTTAAAAAAAAATTGAGTAACAATGAAGAAGGCAATTCGGAGGTCATCAGATCTGTCATTCTTACTACAGACTCAGGGAACAGGGCTACTTTTTCCACACAGTTTCAAGCCTAATGTGACACATACTATATTGGCTCCTAATAAAGTTGAGGACCTAATCCTGTGCAGGAGAAAGGAAGCACAAATCTTTGAGAAGTACTAAATGTCCGCCACGTAGGCACACTATAAAAGAAAGCAAGAATAAGCTTTGGAAATGTAAATATATTAAGAAACAACAGAAATGCCTTAGGATTTGGAGATAATCCAGCACTAGTCTCTAGTGTCCTTGCCTTTCTTTCACTCATTATTTATTCATTTCTTCCCTAAGTCACCCATTCTTCCACACAGGATTTGTGCTAGGTGGCAGCAAAACAAATATGATTAAAATTCAGCTCCATCATGAAGAAGTTTATAGTTTAACATGCAAATAAATCTGTAAATATTACTATAGCAAAAATCAGTGAGAGACTGGATAGTATAGAAATATGTATTTTCAAGTAATATTTTTATTAAGTCTTTGAGAATGTCATACAATATACCTTGATTAAATTCACTCCCTTACCCCAATTAGACATGAATAAATATTTTATAAATATGTATTTTTTTCTCCTATACATTTATCTATTATTCTACCACAGCGTGTGCTGCAGAATATGCTAAGAATAAAATTGTTAAGTTCTCTCTGAATATAATGGGTATATTTACAAAGACAGTATCAGAGATTATCACTAAAGAATGATTACAAGTTTTCCCCACAACTAGTCATTGCCACAAAATCTAGTAGTTGGTTGCAAGCTGATCAGATAAGAGGCTTTGAATGTTAATTCCTCTACTTGCTAGTACTTTATGTTGTCTTTACTTTATCATTTGTAAAATAGCAACAATTAGAATGGCTACCATTTAGGACAATTCTGTAGTTAAATTGTAAGGCAGTACATATAAGGTCACATCTATACTGCTTATTCAGTAAGTATAATTTTATATCATCATGACTATTCTCCAAATAGAGGAAAGGGTATGTTGAAACTAAAGTATCTATAAATGCTATTATGAACTCTATTTTTTCATGCTGTGTCTATGAGCTCTATCTCAGACAACTGAAATGGATGATCATGTTTTCCCACTAACCTCCGAGGGCTGGTGTCTGCAGTATAAAAAATAGGCCTTGTGAGTCAACCTTGATTGATATGTCAGTCAGATTTCCATTGTTGTTATTACGTGCCTGAGATAAATAACTAAAATCAAGCCTCATACTTTCAAAGGATCTAATGCTATTAGGCCTCTAACAAAGAAAAACATCCTGGCAGGGAGTATGCAGTAAGAAAAAGTGATTATCTCATGGTGACTAGAGAGGAAAGGTGGAGAGAAAGGGGCTAGAATTCTAATATCTCCTTCAGAAACATGCTCCAAATGGCCTAGCATCTTTAACTAGGCCACACCTACACTTACTACACATGCTGCCTGAATTAAAAGTAAAATAAACATTATAAAGCATATACATCCTACGGCTATAAGCAGTCTAAAAGAAATAAATTCTGAAGTCTTATGCTGCTGGATATTTCTGGTATAGAATATCCAGTGGACAGAGAAGCAAATAGACAAAAAGGAAAGTGAATCCGCACCAAGAATGGACTCTAGGTGGGATTCCACCTAATAAAGAAATCTTCTCTACAAACACAAATCTGTAGTGATTTTAAATGCTGTTACCTATTCCTTTCTTTTTCTTTTCTCAAGACAAGATCTCTCTGTGGCTTTGGAGCCTGTCCTGGAACTAGCTCTTGTAGACCAGACTGACCTCAAGCTCACAGGGATCTGCCTGCCTCTGCCTCCTGAGCTCTGGGATTAAAGGTGTGCACCACCATTGACCAGCCTCCTATTCTTTAAAACTAATTGCAGGGGTAAAGTGATATACTAGTCTCAAAGGGACAAAAGTGGATGTCCCATAATACCTATATTAAGAAGAGTGACTGCATTGGCCACTGGGTATATTGGCCTTGGTGTTTAAGTCCTGATGGTTTTAACTCTTAATTTCTGGATGTATCTGTATCAAGAAGGTTGTAAGACAACATAATAACCAGCATTTATACACAGATTTCACTTCAGCTGCACAGTGAAGAAGTCACTCAGGATCCTCGAGGAATTCACGAGTTAACTATGGTAATAGTTATAGCTTTCCTTCCTCATATGAGGTAATGTTTTCCTAGGGATATTTAGTAATATTTAACCATCAATCATCTGGTTTCATATCAAAAACGCACCTGTGTTCCCACTAATCTGACATGATGTCATAATCACATTGGCAAGACACTAAAACAGCATACAATGTGAGAGAAGAGGAAAATGCAGAGAGCCCTGGTTTACACAGCCATTTAGCAGGACTGTTGTTGGCCCAGCTTTGCTTATATTTCAGTAGAAACCACAATTGCAAAATAAAAATCCTTTATCTTAGACTGGAATCAATAGGAGCTAGAATATATATTCCTTCTGTGAACAAAGAACTTACTCAAAAAAGGAGATATTGTTTAATGAGTTAGTAGTAATTCCAAGGAAGATAACAAGGCAGTTCATGAGAACCTGGAGTTTTCTCACCCCCAGAAGCAACATCTGTTTTGAGTCAAACAATACCTCATGTATTGGTAGCCTTTCATGATTGGAAAGGAAAGATGGCCTTGAAGTTGATGTTGCTATCTGTGATGGGCACCTGAATTACACAGCTTAGAAAGATCAAGAGACTATAAGAGAAGCTCAAAAGATACATTAAGGCCTTTTAATAGATTATTTTATCTAAGTCTATTCATTTAGATATCTTACTTTCTTACTAGTCACTTTGCTCTCTGGTTCATCTTTGAGGTCCTTACAGTATCTATTAGTGTTCTAAATATTGTTACATGATATAAGTTTATATATAATGAAATTGACCATATATAGTCTTTTTTTATATGCTCGATTAAAGTATAAAAACTGAATTTTGTTGTGTTTAAGTAATATATTCTTATATATTTTACTATTGCATATAATAAGCTGTATCTTATTGTGTTCAATTAAAATCTAAGTTACATGTTGATAAGTTGCTTCTGCATCACTGTGACAAAGTCACTGACAGAAACAACCTGATGGGGGAAAGGCTTTTAGTGTGTGGTTTCAAAGGAATTTTAGTTCATTATAGCTAAAAATGCATATGGGAGTGGCTCTGATGTGAGGGCTGGAAGATGAGTCACTTACTGCTCAAACCATAGTGGATCAGGAGAGGACATAGAACCTTAAATCAGAAGGAGGTATGACCTGCAAAGTCCCATATCTGGTGACCTAATTCCACCAGCCAGGTCCTACCTACTCAAGGTAGTACTATAAGCTGAAACTCTAGAATACATAATGTAAACCTGTGAGTGTGTGTGTGTGTGTGTGTGTGAGAGAGAGAGCACAAGTTGAGATTTGAACAATTTTCAGGCCCTGTTTTCTCCTTTCACTATGTCGGCCCTGGTGCTTGAGCTCCAGCTGCCAGGCTTGGTAGCCAACACTTTTACCCACTGAGTCTTCTTGCTGTTCTCCTTTGTAAATTTGCAATGGATCCTTGTACATATCTATTCTGGGCAAGAAGCTCTAAGCCTTATGGGTTATTAAGTGCATGTTAAAGTCAGTATCTTCCTTAAGGAAAATATTTAGACATAAATAATGTTTATATGATGTGGGATAATGTTCTTGTTCACTGTAAAGATTTGTTACTCATATTGGTTAAATAAAATTCTGGTTGACCAATAGCCAGGCAGGAAGTATAGGCGGGGCTAACAAACAAAGAATCCTGGGAAAGAGGAAAGGCAGAGATGCAGTCACTAGCCAGATGCAGAGGAAACAAGAATGCCTTACTGAGAAAAGGTACCAAGCCATGTGATTAAAGATAGATAAGAATTATGGGTTAATTTAAGTTCTAAGAGCTTGTTAGCAATAAGCCTGAGCAACAGGTCAAACAGTTTATAATTAATATAAGGCTTTGTGTGCTTATTTGGGGACTGGGTGGCTGTAAGAGCAGGTGGGACAGAAATTTTTTCTATATCTATACTTGCATAAAAATCTCAATTACTTAATAACCTAATTGAAATATGAAACAGTTCTGAGTCTTTACTTTCTAGTTGAACATACACATTAATAAATACAAGGGAATGACTCAAAGAGTGGATGAAATGAGCCATGCTCTGACATCTTTGCAATCAGTTAAAGGCTAGCATCAGTTGTTCCATAACTGTCTTTAATCAAATGAGCTTAGCTAGAAGCTTCTAAACCATGATGAGGCTTTAGGTTCAAAAGGACTGCTGACCTGTGAGATGTGGTGAAGGTCCCAACAACAAAGGCGTGAGAAGTCTCAGTGGGGAAAAGCACTTGCCACCAATCCTAACAACCCTAGGATCCATGTGGTGGAAGGAGATAACTGACTCCCACACGTCTTCCTTTGACCACACACACACACACACACACACACACACACACACACACACACACACACACACTAAATCAATAATGTCACTTTTCTAAAAAGGAATGAGCAAGGCTACAAATTGAATAAGAGATCACTTAAATGCCCTAGAGTAAAACATATTCAAGAAAAAGAAACGTAACAGTAGCTGCTAGTGACCAGAAGTTTAGATCATGGCAGAGCCCAAGAGACTTGCAAAGGCCTATGTCATGAGCTGGATGTGAAGAATGCAGTTGACAAGTGGCACAATTTTTTTTTTATTTTTTCATTTGGTGTTTGAGACAGGGTTCTCTGTGTAATAGCCCTAGCTGTCCCGGAACTAGCTTTGTAGACCCAGCTGCTCTCAAACTTACAGAGATCCACTTGCCTCTACCTCTCCAGTGCTGGGATTAAAGGTATGTACCACTACACCAAGCCCCACAAATCTTAATATAGTGAAATGGCTTTATTCTGAGCAGCTGCATGAAAAGAAACCTGTCTAGGAGCAGTGTCCCCTGCAGGTGACTCAGTGGTCCTGGCAGCCCCCATGAGAAAGGCTAGCTGTTGGAGAGGAGTCTTTCAGATAGATCAGAATGGCTGCCTCAAACCTCTCCCTGCTTTTTGGCTGAGCTTCCAAAACCTATGTGCATATTTCTAAGAGTAAAGCCAAAACTTGCAGCTAACAAGTGAGCCCCAGTCAGGCCCCACCCTACACTCAGAGCTCAATTCACTTTCCTATGTTAAATTGGTTTTTTGTTTTGTTTTGTTGTGTTGTGTTGTATTTTAAACAGAGAGTTTCTGGTTATTAGTATTGGATGAGCCCTAAAAAACATGCATATAGAAGCAACATTAGATACTCTCAGTAGGTCTGTCCACTTGGGATTACATAACCTAATAAGAGCAATAACTCTGGCGAAAATTGATTCTTCCTCCCTCAGCAGCCATTTATTGGTTGCAGCCCTTTATCTGGGTAGTACCTATAAAATATCCCTCTTCTCTGTGATAAGTCAACTGGACTGCCATACATTAATGCAGGTCTTTCTTGTTTAGTCAACAATACTGCTAAAATTTTATGTGTACAGCTTTTCTGCCATGTCTAGAAGACAATCTAATAATAAATATAAGAAGATTGTTTAAAAACAATAAAAATGAACAACTATCCAATGGAAGTGAGGATTTAAAAAATGGCCAGCAACACATGGCCATGTGTTTATCCACATTCACAATTAAAGGAAGGAAAGTATGATCTATTAGGGTTAGGTGGCTGCTGTGGCTTACGAGCAATTGTCCCTCCAGAATTTGTGATGATATTACATTGGCAGGGTTTTGAAATGCTTGGTCACAAAAGCCCCACACTCAAAAGATAAGATCCATGCCCACAGAGAACAGCCTTCAGAAAGCTATATGCCCCATTTGGCCTTTGGCGTTACCATAAAAGTTCACATGTCCAATGCCATCTGTAAAGAGCAAGGCTTCTCCAGACACCAAGCATGCCAGTGTCTCCCTCTCAAACTTTTTAGCCTGAAGAACTACACCAAGCAAGTTTTTATCATTCATAAATTGTCCAATCTATAGAATCTATTATGACAGCATAAATAGATTTCAATAGCAAAAGTATTAGGAAATACGAACCAGTTGACAAGTGTAAAGTTATTGGTTGAGAGTAATAATACACATAAATATATCCAATATAATACATAATAATATTATATTGAGAATCCCACATAAAATAAGAATTTTCCTATTTCAACATCAGTGGTATCTTGTTACACATTTAAATTGTGCATAAATAAACCTGTAAGAAATTCTCAAAAGATAAATTAAAATCTTTTTTTTTTTTTTTTGAAGACAGGGTTTCTCAGTGTAGTCCTGGCTGTCCTGGCACTTTCTCTGTAGACTGGGCTAGCCTCAAACTCTCAGAGATCCGCCTGCCTTTTCTAGGATTAAAGGCATACACCACTGCTGCTACCAGGCAATAAATAAAAATCTTTAAAATTGTGCGTGATCCAGTAGTCCTACAAATATAGGAATGTGTATAAAATAAGCATGCAAAGTTTATTATGATTTTTGTGTATAAACCAAATGAAGAGAATAAACGGCAGCAAGGGAAGTAAAGCAAACTTTAATGGTCATGAGTTGGGAGCTGCATTGAATGAGCTTCAGTAACTGTCAAAGCAGCACAATATCACAGGTCAAAAAGCAAGGAAACCAGGGCAGGCAGCAGAGACACTTCACCAAAGCCTGCCAACAGTGAGAGACTTTCCAGAAAGTCTTCTATAATGTGACCCTACTTGTGTCAAGCATTCTGGAAAGCTGTGAATTTATAGAAAACACAATAAGACCAGGGAATATTCTTCTAAATGCCAATAACACTACCCTGAGGGAAACTGGGAGGGGCACTTTTATCTTTATCTGCTTTCTTGTTTTCTATTTACAGTTCTCTTTCCACTGTGCAATGTTTTATTAAATATGAATACCTGTCTCAAAGAAAGACAGGGAAAAGAATACATTACATAAATATGTAAAATGAACTTCAAACATATACTGAGTTCTACAAGAAATGGTGATTTCATGAGTCAGGTGGGTCTCTGTGGGTCTGCGACAACCTGGTCTACAATATCAAGACCCCTTCCAACCAGTTCTATGCTAAGAACCAAATTATTTTTTATATATATATTTTAATTAATTTATTTATTTTCATTTTACATGTCGATCCCAGTTCCCTCCCCATCGCTCCCTCCCTCTCACTTACCTCCTCTGCCCCCCTCACAGGCATCCTGACCACCCTTCCCTCCCATCCCCCCCACCCCAATTCCATATGTAGGGCAATGCGTTCTCTAGTTTTAATTTTCTATGAATCATTACATGATTTCTTTAATAAAAAGCTTAAATCACTGGAAATCGAAAAATTGGGCCAAGTTATGTTTGACAGATACAGTGTGGCATGGCAGTCAGTTCTCCCACAGCACTTTGTACAATGGCTAGCAGAGAGCAGACATCCAGCAATGTTCTCTCCACTGGACAGCAAACGACAAAAACAAGGACTGATGTCAGAAACAGGAGGCAACCATGCATTTCTCTTCTTACTGTATTATAGCTTATTTATTCTTTTTTAATTTTAAGAAAAGACAGTCCTCAAATTAAAAGCTTACTTATCCACACGATTTAAAGAAAAATGTAACTGTTCAATCCCAGCCTTGGAATCGTGTGTGTGTGTGTGTGTGTGTGTGTGTGTGTGTGTGTGTGTCCCCCTTGGGTTCTCCTTGTTCATGAGTCCATGTAAGAGCATACTCAAACTCTTTGGGAAACAGAACCTAAATAAACATAAGTCCTTGGGAAATCCCTACAGAAGCGATTCAAGAGGCCGAGAGAGCCAGATAAAAATCATTATATCAGAAGTGCACAGAACCTGGAGAGAACACATGACCAGTGATATGCTCCGCCTGTCAAGGAGTCTCTGTTCTTTGAAGGAGGCCATTGTGATCCTGTAGACGGCAATCAACATCATATGGGGTGTTCCTGGCTTCAGTGTTTGCCTAGATCAGGAAATAGCAAACTGATTGTGACATCAACTCCAGATGAAGCCAGTGAGTCATTTGATTGTCTTGGTCAGGCGCATGCCTGCATTGATGAACTCTCTTGCCCTGGTTCTCTTCAGGGCCCCAGACACGGTCTTTCCTCACCTGTAAACAGAATCAGGATGTGTCCTGAAGTTCAGCCAAGTGTCTGGCCTTGGATAAGACACATAGTTGGTGAGGGGGCTGGGAAGAACATGGAAGGGATTGGAGGCAGTGACATCCACTCTTGCTGGCACATTATGCCAGGTACCAGTGCCCCTGTGCAGCTCAGGAGAAAAAAAAAAAGCAAAACAAAAAAAAAAAAAAAAAAAAAAAAAAAAAAAAAAAAAAAAAAAAAACAGGTACAACAGTGACAGCCTCAGACATGCAATTCAGGAAGAGAAAGTGGGAAATGTAAAAGGAATGGACAGCAACGCAACGAAAGACCTCATAGATGCTGATGTTACAAAACAAAGAGAGGGAGAAAGACAATGCTTGGGGACACTTATGAGACAGACTCAGACACACACCCCACTATAAGTTCAAAGCGCCTCTTTGTGTCTCAGTCTCTTTATCCACAAGGGAAGCGTTGATGTATTTACACACATATTGAAAATAGAAACTCTCTTGAGTATGAGTTTTTTCTAGCCACTGACCAGGACACTTAGTAAAACGGAAATGTGGATAATTATCATAACAGACATTGTGGTCCTATCTTGATTTTCTAAAATAAAATAAAAAATCATGCTTCTAAAAGTAGGAAAATAATTGTCATCTTGAACAACAGTTTCAGGAGAAAGGACAGAGAAGCCATGTGGACAAACGCCAGTGACTTTGGCCAGCAGCAAGGTGATGCCCCATTTCTGTCAGAGAATAGAACATTTGTACTATACAAGGAGAGCCAAAGACTCAATTAGGAAAAAGTAACCTTTGGAATTAGTCACTGATCTGAAAACCTTTTTTTTTTTTTTTTTTTTTTTTCTGATCTGGTTGAAATGACCAAGCAGTAAAGTCATGGGCAGAGTGTGACTTAGGGGACTAGGGGACATCTTACCTGGTTGGTACCTTAAGTGCTACTTATCTACTTAGCATATGAGATTCCTTCCTGTCACAGTTTAAAACATGATGGCTGGGAGAGTTGTCATGGGTTAGGCCTGGAGCTTGGAAACACTGAGCAATAGAAAGCTTAGAATTAGTATTTTCTGACATAGGCCCATGTGTCTCTATGTAACTAACCAAGGAAATTACCATGGACAATTGAGCATTATATTTTATAATATAGCTATGTCCCTGGATGAAGCACACCCAGTATGAGGTGGGCTGACCCCTAAGTCACACTCCTTTCTCTGCCCATCATTTAGCTGAAGTAAAGATTGTGTGGTGCAGGTGAAACTTTAAAATCTAGGCTCAGATTCCTCAGTCCACCTGGTGTGTGTGGAACTGTTTTTCTCTCTGAACTTTTCTCCTTTCCCCCAGTCAATCCAGGAGCAGCTTCTGTGTTTCAGTACCTCAGGGAGAAATGGGAACAAGCAGAAGTAAAAAGAGCAAATGAAACTTCCTGAATTATTTCTTTCAAAACTGGCTGAGGAAAAGTAGGCTTGAATAAAAAGCACAGATATTTGAGAGAAGCAGAGGACAGAGAGGTTTTTTGCCACTAAAGTAGTTTAGGGATGCCCTATAAAATTTAATCTGTGGTGCCAAGGTCTGATTTCTGTCTGTGTTCCAGAAATGGCCACAAGTTTTCCCTAAGGGGTATGAGTCAATGGCTACTGGGACTTCCTGTCTTGACAAAACATTCCAATGTGCATAGAACGGTTTGGAAAAGCCCAGCCCCTGGTCCTGAAGGAGCACACTGATAGGAACAACAGAAGACACTGGTCAGGAGTGCACCCAGTTTCTTTATGCTCAGTGCTTTGAGGCAGATATCCCAGCATAATGACATGGACTTAGTCACAGGTGGCAAAGACTCATTCCTCTAACCTTGGAAAAACTCTAGTCAGGCTCTCCCACTCTCTATTCAACAACACTTCAAACTTACCCCTACACAAGTTACAGACATTGAACCTTAGAGGGGATGAAATGCATGTCTACTTTAGAGCTGAGTACGTTGTTACTCATCCTCCATGTCTTGTGCATCTATACTCACCACTGTTTGCTGGAAAGAAAGGCTTCTCTGATTAAGGCCAAGAGTATAACTTTCTATGGCTGTACATAAAAAACACTGAGGTGGATGTTTGATGCTCTATCAAGTTGCTAAGCTATAGTATTCAGTTCTTCCCTTAGAGCTGTGATCTCCGTATGTGTGTGTGTGTGTGTGTGTGTGTGTGTGTGTGTGTGTGTGTGTGTTTACCAGGTTTATAGTGCAACAATACTGTTAGACATAAATTCTCCCCTTCAGAGTGGATCTCAAATCCAATAAGAGAATAGTTGGTTACACTCATAACCATCTAGCCACTATTGCACAAATGAGCACATCTTCTCTGGCAAATTAGTCTTAGGAGTCACAGCTGGGCAAGACCATTGATTCCTTTTATGCAAAGTCTCTCCTTCAGGAGACTTCACAGCACCTTTGAGGACTATTGAAAGATACCCAGGAGGGCTAATGTTTCCAACTCACTTCCAGCTGTGTGTATTGATATACCCAGAGTGCATAATTTCTTCAACATCTCATTCTTGTGGGTAATCAAGATGATTAGCAAGAGTCTGTGTTGTTTTGGGTACCTCTTGAAATGACAAGAAGGTATCCTACTTCTGACATTGGGGCCTTTGTCAAACAACAAAATTAATACATAAAACTATAGCTTCTCAGTGTCAGTGTTTACAACGCATGTGCGCATGCATACACACACAGATACACACAAACACATACACACACACACACCCACAGAGACATGCCACACACACTTTAAATACTGCCAAAATTTGTAATAATTCAAAGTTATGCTCCTTCCATGATTGTCTACTTCACCTCATTAAATTCCTATTTACAGAAGCTCAAATCTGCCAAGAGAATTTTCTGTGTTCTCCAGAAAACATCTAAAGATGGGCCCCTATTTCCTAATATCATTTGGAGGACAAAAGGTTGACTTCCCTAGATGCCCCTATGAACTCCCCAGGGAGGGCGAGGCCTTCCATGGGGGATCATCAACATCTGGGTAGGACCTAGCCCCTCCCCCCTTTGTCTCTAGGTTAAGGGAGTATCCCTCCATGGGAAATAGGCTTCCCATGTCCGTTTCTGCACTAAGGATACATCCTGGTTCCACTGCCAGAGGCCCCATATTCTGCCCAGTCCTCCTAACTGACACCTATGTTCAGGAAGCCTGGTTTGGTCCTATGTTGGTTCCCCAGTTGTCAGATTGGGGTCCATGAATTCCCACTTGCTCAGGTCATCTGTTTCTGTGGATTTTCCCAGTGTGGTCTTGACCCCTTTGTTCATTACTCCTCCCTCTCTGAAACTGGATTTCAGGGGTTCAGCTCAGTGCTTAGTTGTGGATCTCTGCTTTTTCTTCCATCAGCTACTGGATGAAGGCTCTAGGATAGCATTTAAGGTAGTCATCATTCTCATTATAAGGGAAGGACATTTAAAGTAGCCTCTCCACTACTGTTTAGATTCCTAGTTGGGGGTCATCCTTGTGGATCTCTGTACAATTCCCTAGTGCCAGATTTCTCTTGAAACCTATAAAGGCTCCCTCTGTTGATGTGTCTCTTTCCTTGCTCTCCTCTATTCATCTCCCCATTCAATCTTATTGATCCCTCATGTTCTTCTTCCCTCCTCTTTTTCATCTCTCCCTTCTCCCTTCCTCCATGCTCAACTGAAGAATGGATAAAAAAAATGGTACATTCACACAATGGAGAACTACACATGAGAAAACAAAAAACAAACAAAAAAATGGAATCTCAAAATTCACAGGCAAATGGATGTAACTAGAAGAAATCATCCTAAGTGAGGTAACCCAGTTACAGAAAGACAAACATGGTATGTACTCACTCATATATGGATATTATATGGTTTATCAGACTACAATCCACATCTCCAGAGAAGCTAGAACACAAGGAGGACCATACGAGAGACATCCATGATCCCCCAGTGAAGGAGAAAGGGACCTTTAAATTTTTTATTATTAGTTTTTAAATTCAGAATTCAATTGGTGCTATCCGTACGTGTATGACTGTGGGGCCATCCATTGAATCACATGGAGTCTACCAGTGGCTACACTGACAAAGAAAAGTGTGATAAGCTGCCAATAGTTCTTCAGCTTGGAATAGCCTCCTGGAGCTCCTCCCAGACCCATGCTGGAATGTTTGACCCTCTTGATTTTGTGCAGATCATAAATAGTAACCACAGCTACTGTGAGTTCACCTATGTGATGGCTATATCATGTTCAGAGGAGAGCATTCTTCCTCATCCTCTGACTCTTACATTCTTATCATTCTTTCTTCCACCATGTTCCCTGAGCCTTGGAAGGTACAGGGTCATCACAGTTATCTCCTCTATGGCAGAGCATTCACAGTCACTTATTCTCAGAACATGGACAGTAATACCACCTGACATAGAAAGTGTCTCCACAAAGGTTAGGAACAACACAAATCTATGCATCTAAACACACACACACACACACACACACACATTCACTTGTATTTGCCACACATGGACATAAACACACACACACAGAGAAGGGAGGAGCCTGAGCCCTGTTGTGGAGAAAGAAACATTTTTGTGGAAGATGCACTTTTTAATGCATTAATTTCATTTCCAGTTTTTCAACTCTTCTGGGTTTTGTGATCATGTTGCCTCCAAAAGTCCTTGAAACTGAAATAATTATATTAGGAAAAAAAATTACTTCAAAGCATGCTGAAATGGTGCATATAAACAACAGGCCAAAATGGCTGAGGACATGCTATGTTTCCATGGTGCACAAAGGAGGAGCAGAGCATTTGCTTATGTGCTATGTAATTCTGATTTGTTCCATGTTATACTCTGATTAGAAGCTGTTGTGCTGAATGCACCTTTGTCTGAAACATTCATTCATGCTGGACTAAAAATTATATACCCTGTTCTATTTCATAAGTTTTGAAATGGAAGTCATTTTGCCATACAGAGAGTTGTTTGAAGGTGACATCACTTTCTAAAAATCATTATAGCCAACGATTAACTGAACCCATATAGGAAGGTATTCAGGGCAACAGTTAGTGCAAGGCAGTAGCTGTGGGGCAAGTCTCCACCCAAGATCTCACCTGGTTTGACCTCCTACCAAGCCAGAACTGTGGCAAAGAGGACAGCTGAGCCACCTCACCTCTGGGTCTCTATCTTCTACAGCCTTAACATGCTGTGTGAGACAGGTTCTAGTTTCTTTACTGGAGGAGACAGTACTGTAGAGCTAAAGCTGAGGCATTCCTTGTTTTCTAAGACAATGGTGTGAGACAGAATGGGAAAAGAAAGACCTAAGCTCTTTACAGGAAAACCAAAACCTGAATCCCTCACAGAAAGACAGAGTCCAGCATGAAGCAAAGATCCACTCATCCTCAAGTTCCCTCTCACAGCAAGTTTTCCATGGATTCCACCTAGAGGAAAGAATGGAATCCCTGGGAGCTTCAGCCTGGCAGCCATTTCCATCTCTCTACCTTGAGTAATCAATACCCTAAGTGATCCCTGGCCTTCTCTAGCCTTGACCCACTTCTGTTTCTAAAGAGAAAGGACATTTCAGGAGCTGTGGTGTGTTCCACAGAGAACTCTACATTAGCCTAGTCCCTTCATCTTGTGAGCAATCCTTGCCTCAGGAGATGGCAAGTGGATTATTGAACATGCTACATATGTACATGTTATTCTAATTACTTTACAAGCTTCATCTCATGACTGTATAAATTAAAAGCAGAAGTTCTAGAAGAGTTGCTTACTTGGGATGCTAAATCCTGTAAGAACTTCAACTCAGTTCTGATAAAGCCAGTTCTATACAGCCTTTGTCCCTGTTAGATTTTCAAGAGATCAACTTTACTCCTAGATATACTACTAGGGCTGTAAAGGATTCTTCCCATACTATTGAAAACCTGGGACACTCGGGCCTAGGCTATGGAATATCCAGCTGTGATGGCTACTCTGTGTAACTATTTGTAATATACACATGAATAATGTCCTTCCTCAATTTTTCTACATTCCTTAGGAAACCACACACTCAATTATTACATTACTCATCAATTTTTCATGGTTTATAAGGCCAAGAACAATGTGTTCTGAGGAAGTAGAAACACCTGTGGTGCCAAATGTCTCTACAGGTTTACACACAGAGACTTCAGGAAGAGATACAGAAAGATCACAGGCAAGTGCTTTATACTTTCTGAAGAATTGGGTAATATTTATTCTAAGAAGGTACATGATATTACCTAGGGGTTTAAATTTTTCCAGAGTCTAGCTTTTTGTCAAAATAGGTAAATAGAAATTTAAAATAAAATGAACATGTGCACACAACATATTTTGGGGGAAAAATGTACCAAAGTAGAAGTAAAACACTTACGGAGGCCCAGTACTCCAGACTGTCAAAAACAGATTTTGGGTTTTTCTGTAGATGGAAGTTTCTGTCCCACCTGATTGTAAGAACTCCATTGATAGATTTCAGTGACTGGGGACCCCCAACAGAACAGGGTAGGGATATGGCAGAAGCTATGTTTGACTATTGGTAAATCCCAAACATTTCAGTCTCACGGTCTCCTTCTTCAAGCTCCACTGTATATAGGATAGGCAAGCATTGGCCATTCTGGGACTAAAATTCATGTTGTGTGTGCCTGCAGTGAAGGAACATGATTCGTGACAGCTGTCAGATCCCAAGACAAGGAGACTCCTTGGGAGAGTGGAACATGGATGAGGTGGCAGGGATTAAATGATGGGTAATAGAAATCTCACCAGGTTCCAGAGATGGCACCTGGGCTACTGCCATGAACTCCATATTTTCAGACACACTATTTGATTTCTTTTTTTCTTTATGTTTTATAGTCATTGACTAATTTTTATTGTAGAAAAATACTTTAAAAACATTTTTTGTTTGTTTGCTTGTTTGTTTGTTGTTTTGTTTTTGGAGAAAGGGTTATTCTGTGCAAGCTCTGGCTTTCCTGGAACTCACTCTGTAGACCAGGCTGGCCTTGAACTCACAGAGATCCTCCTGCTTCTGCCTCGTGAGTGCTGGGATTCAAAGCATGGCCAGCACTGCTCATCTTAAAACATTCTTAAATGTACAGTTGTGGGTCATTCACATTGTTTGTTCAAGTTTTATCACCATCTGCCCCAGAACTTTTCATCTTCTCTCGCTGAAAGCCTGAACTCGGTAAGTAATAACTCTTCATTTCCCCTGTGCTGAGCTCCTAGCAGCACCACTCCACTACCTCAGGAAACTAGCCCCTTCATGAAGATTTTGTGCAAATTAGGAAATACCTGTAAAAGAACCAGAAATGCAAAAAGGCCTGTCAGGAAGTGGCATCCCTTGCTAATGCTGCTATTATTGTTGTTATTATCTTACAAATTAATTTTAAAGGAAGAATACTTATGCAACCTAGTGTTCAAACTCTTGGGAAAACCAATGATACCCTAAAATGGTGAAGTATCATTGAGCATTTTTGAACAAAACATAAATTAATAGACTTGAGTCTGGAAACTTCTTTAGATAGTGAGACTATTAGATGAGCATTTATAAAGTATTTTAAACAACCTCATAAAACCCCACTGAGTGTCTATAAGGTGAAAATAAATAAAGCATATAGAAGAGCTAAAGAGTTAAATTCACTTTTAGTTCTTTTTGAGTCAGGTAGGAATGCAGACTGCCCCCAGAAGCAACTGAATGTGTTGATATAGTAACTCCTTTTACCAGCCCCCCACCAAAAGTTGGCAACTATACATGCTCTGAATAACTCAAGTTCAACTTGAGATACTAGCTGGTTCCCAGCCATATTGAGATTAGACTCAGGAAAGGTCCTTGCCCCCACCCCTGCCCCCTCTGAAGGATGTCTGCCTTGGGAGTGAGAAGGAAGCTGCTTAGGAACATATTAGCAAGGTCCTTGGTCTTCAACAGCATCCTATGACCATGGAGATCAAGGAGTCCCTAATCACATTGATTTAGGGCATGAAATAAAGGAGAAAATAAAACAACATAAGTACGGAGGAGCCACTCAGGGAAGGAATCCCAAGGGCTTGAGTAAACCTTGTGATCCTTTCTTCCCCTGTCCCCATTCTTTATGTACTTAGGTGTTGTCTTGGTTCATTAGGCTGTTATAACAGAATTCCATGATTGTGTGTCTTCCACCATAATGATTTTTCCTTCACAGTTCTGGAAGCTAGATAGTTCACCAGCAAGGCTGGGTGATGAGTCTGCCAAAACCTTTTTCTTGGTTCGCAGATAGGCAAAGGGAAAATGATTGGCGTTCATTGAATTAACACTGTCATAGGTTATGTCAAATAGCTTTCATGGCAACTGTATTATATAAGGCAGAAGAGAAGCCTGAGAGATAAAGTAATCTGTCCAATCTGTCTGCAAGCCTGGGTCTACCTTCCCACAAAGCATATGCACATTACATTATACCTTAGAACTCCTGTGAACACTTCTCCAAATGGCTGCTGGAGGTGCATTTCTGTCTGTCCTAAGTAAGACATCACCCTACTAAATATATGACCTCACTCTGGGTGTGCTGAGAGGAATACCAGGGCAACAGGAACAGAGGGAATAGGGGCAGTGGTATTTCCTTGATGTCACTGAAACCTGCTCAGCCAGGCTTCACAGAGAGAAGGAAAACATCCTGATTTTTGCAACATAGTCAATGATGGCACAAGATAAAAGCAAACATTTGGGTTGGCACCCGTCAAGCAATTACTCATGGACCATGCTATCAGAGAGCAGAAACATTGCTTTCATAGTCATCTGGAGAGTGTGAGCATAGTGATAGTGGTTGGTGTAGCTTGCTTATGTTTCTCCATGTCTTGTTTCCCCTTATACCCACAAAAATCTGTTAGTCTATTGCTTTATCCAGTACCCCACAATTCCTAAGGGTCAGTCATCACCTCCCAGAGGGAGATCCACCAAATATAGTTGGTTCCCCACAGTCTTTCATTCCTCCTGTTCTAACAGGTGACCTCGCTGCAAACAAGATTCCTAGAGACACAGAGAGGCATAGATCCTCTCATGCGACACCAGGGTATGCAGAATCTTACTAGGAAATAATTCAGCATATCTATTTTCATATTATAGTCTTTCAGTAACATCTTAGTAAGTGTTGGCCTTTTTCTTTCTTTTGTGGCTAGCTAAGAGGAAATATCTCTAGCCTTTAATGTGATCCTTCCATCCCCCAATTTAACTGGATCTAGCTAAGTTCAGAGGAAAATGTAAGCGTTTGCAGTCAATTTTCTGTGGCCATATTGAAAGGAAAAATATCAAAGTTCTGAGGAACCATACCTTTTCCATCACATGAGCCAATGCAATGAGCCAATTCATGTAATAATGTATTCCTTATTCTTCCTGGCCCCTAACTAGGTACAAAAACCATATTATATACCTCCTCAATGGTAACGCCAGGTTTGTGTTCATTCTTGGTGGATTTGTAACACCTAATTAAAACAAATCTGGAGCTTGTCAAGGTCCTGATGCACACCTATATTTCTAGCACTTAGAGGCTGAGGCAGAAAGATTGCCTAAACTAGAGAGTCTAAGGGCAACCTGACTACTTAACACAACTTCAGCTTTAAAAAATGGGAAAGTGGTTACTAGAGAGATGGTTCAGCAGCAAAACTCACTTGCTATTTTCTAGAGGACCTGAGTTGGGTTTCCTAGAACCCATTTCAGACACCTCACAGCTTCCTATAATCCCAGCTCCAGGAAATCTGATACTCTCCCCTGGCCTCCACCAATACCCTGCACATAGGAGGAATGTGTTCACCCAGACAAGTGCACGTAAATGTTTTTAAATCAATTTTTTAAAAAGCAACAACAAAACAAAACACTCAAAAGGAAGTTCATAAACAGAGATAGTAGTGATCTAAAAAAGGATTGTCCCCAGACCTACTTCTATTGTGTCTTTACACTGGGCGGTGGGCAATTACATTAACTAACAATGTGTTGAGCATAGGAGATGAATTTATTAGAAAATCTAGTTACTGAGTAGATAGAAAACAGTTGTCCATTCCTATTTTCCCCTAAAGCTGCTTTAGGAATGGCTTGCATAGGTGGAGGATGGCTAGGTACCTTCTCACAGTGGGCAAGGTTTGTGGGTAGATTGTGCACCTGAGGCTACCTGCATGGTAGCCTCACAGACAAGTTTTGATTTCAACTCCCACAAGGAGCAGCGCTTGTTCTTGTTTACTGGTTAGTTTGCCTTCCTTCAGCTCCCAGGATATTCCACTCTACAAGTCAGAGCAGGGCACCCAAACAGAGGAGAAAAACAAGGTTTGGAAGAACAAAAGTGTAGAGTCCTCAATGCTTGGATTCAGACACTGAATCAGAAGAAATCTCCATTTATCATAGCATGATGGTTTAATAAAACAAGCAGAAATGGCTACTACTCTGACTTTGTAGTGAAGAATTTAAGAAACATCAGTAATGATGATTGTAGTGTTGGTTTGGTCTTTTTAGGGTTGTGAATTCTGGACCCTATAATTATGTGCTTTCAGTGAGTACAAAGGTTGGCTCAGATCCCTGAGTGTTATATACAACTACTAGTGGTGACCTCCGTTAAACTACCTCAAATTTAACACTTTTCAGACCTCAGATGAGGAATGATAATGAGCCTTGCTGAGCCCCCTGTCACTGAGGTTCACTTTATTCCCAGGGGAACCTTTCAAGAACATTGACAAACATGCCCTTCTGTGAGATGCAGTAAGACCTGGAGTCTAAGAGAAAGTAGAGTCACAGTTGCCATGATACTCATTCTTCATGCACAGCACCAAAAGACTCATTTTATCCAGCTCTCTAAAGAGAAGCACTCTTACCCTACTCAGCTAGGTTTAAATGATCCTCCTCTGCAGTAGCCTGCACGTGTTTCTGTGTCTTGCGTGACTTATTTTCACACACACACACACACACACACACACACAGAGGCTTCATCACTTTGATGATACCATGTCCTTCTATTATTTGCAAAGTTAGTTAAATTTCGTAAAAGTTTTTACCTGATTTAAATACTTTAAAAATATTGTGCCTTTAGTTTATGGGCCTTGCAAGCCCATTGCTGTTAGAAGATTTATTTACTTTCTTCATACATTGTTCATGAGACCCCACCATCTTCATTCTAGCATTGATGGGTTGAATTCTTTTTTCTAAACTGGCTACTGGTGTATTCTGAATTTCCTTGTTTTATTACATCTATATTTCCTAATTTATTAGCATATATTCATTGTTAAAAGAATGGTCTTATAACTACATTCTCATTCCAGCATGAAACTTTCCTACATTTCAGATCTCTCTCAGCTTTTCTACTGCACCCATTCAGAGAAAATACTATAGTTTTAAAGAGCTCACATGATAATCCCCATGTACCTGAATCTCTGTCATCATACCATCTTGGACATAACAGTAGAAGCAATATACCTTGAAAAATACCTTCAAATTCTGTCCACCACAATCATAGCTGTGATACTATCAACCAAATATGTCTAAATTATGCCATCCTTTTTGACTACAACACATACATTATTTTCTGCAAAAGATGCTTAGAAAATTTTTAAATGCTTCCTGTGGTCCTGAAGCAATTAGAGAATTATAGATTCAAGTAGAGTCATTCTGTGGCCTTGACTTCAGAGGAAGGGTATGCTAACCAAATGAGCAAGCCAGTCTTCCCTGCTGAGCAAGTAATGGCAGAGGTGGCTCTCATCTCAGAGGCAGAATGAGAATATTTCATTGCCCACTAAAGTAAGGTCATAACCAGCACTTTAGTTGGTAATTCAGCCATCCTGCAGTTAACACACATGCCTGCCATTTCTAAAAAGCCTAGAGTTTGTCAGCTGAATGTTGTTAAGATGCTTTCTTCACTGCCATGACATTCAGTTTCAGCTAATTCTATGCATTTCCTATTTAGTGTTACTGACAAGCAGCGACCATCATAGCTGTAATGATGTCTGAATGCTTTATAACATGTTTCACACAACAAACGGCAAATCATCCCAGGTAATTTGATTGGGCCCTTGCATGATACTATTGAAAAGTGAGAAAAGGAGATGGGATAATTTAGCTCCAAGTGTTTATGCAACAAACTTAAAGAGAACAAGAAAACTAGGGAGGAAAAAGAAGCTCTCTCTTAAGCTATTGCTACCATTCTGGAAATTTCAGTCTCTCCCAATGAGTCCTTTGAAGGAAGCTAGCCTGAATCTTCATTTAGTTCTCCCCTACAAACAAAGACTAGTTTTAAGGAGATGCAAATATACAACACCTTGTATACATCCTGTATGTATGGAAGCATGATGATATTCCCATCAACATTTGCAATGATTATGCATTATGCTTTTAAAATTAAGGAGATAGAAATGCTAATTACCTTGATTTTATTATTACACATTGTATACATATGTCAAATTATCACATTGTACTCCATAAAAATCTACAATTAAATTAATAATTGGGGTATGATGGGTAAAGTATACCCTTTGAAAGCAGTAGGATATACGTATGGGAACCCCAGTATGGGTTCAATGTAGAAACCTAGCAAATTGACACGTACTGATAATCTTAGGCATTAGCGGGAGGTGGGCAGAGACAATCAAGATTCTAGGGACTAACTGGACAGATAGTGTTGCTGAAATGGTTAATGTGGGTGTGAGTTTGAGAACACAGCTCAATAAAATAAAGAAGAAAGCAATAGAGGGAACTACCTCTGGTCTCTGCATACATACACACAGACAGTCACACAAGCACACACACACACAGTCACACACACACACACAAAACACACATCAAAGTATGCATGCACAAAGACACAGACACACACATGTACACACACCACAAATGCATGCACATTATATTTATTAAATTTAAATGAAAATAACAATTCACTTTAAAAAGCCTTACTAAACATAACAATAATGAAAACTGAAAATGTTTCAAGCCCTTGAAACTATGTTGGGAATGAATATAATTTATAATATTCTACAAAAACTATAATACAAATTATATATTTAAAAGCCAAGTTACTAAACTATATGCTCCAAATATTCCTGTGTATTCTAATACTTTATAAATTAAAAGATACCCAGTGCATGCTATGCTGGTTATCTTTGGAAATCAGATTGTGAGTTGTTTCTGTTTTCTTCCTTAGATTTCTCAGTAGTTTCTGAATTTTATTTCTTTGTGACCAAATCTGAAAGAAATACCTTCTTATTAAAGAGAAAAAGAAAATATATCGAGTTTAAATTGACACTGGGGCTTTCAGTGGGACATAGCTGAGCGTTTGCCACGGACAGCAAATCACTTCCTTCCTTCCTGTGGTATTCATGTGCTGTAATGAATTCTTCCTAGCTGAGATGACACAATGGAAGGGCCAGTCTTACCCTGGCTATGGGTCTTACACCAGTGGAATGTCAGTCAAAGCAACTGAGGATCAGAAAGTCAAGGCACAAAGCAGGCTGTGTGTACTACTCACACATTTGTGTCCTTTGCTGACCAGCTACAGTGCTTAAAAATCCACTCTCCTCTCTCTTCCTCAGACACACTGAGGTGAAGGCGTCTTTGGCAAATCACTGTTTTTTAAAGGGAGAAAGGGTGAGATTCATTGCCCCAAAATATTTCTGATTCAATTTTAGATTCCCTCCCTGGAGTAGAAGTTCTTCCCCAGAATCTGCCCTATTGGATTAGAACTCATACCCTTCCTTATCAGCAGCGCTCACTGTCCTTGTCCTCTTTAACTACCCTTAAACTTTTCTGGTTTTGTCTGAAACCCTTACAGAGTTTCTTTGAAACAAGTTGGTCCAGCATCCACTTGCCTATTTCCTCTGTTTTCCCACCAGACTGGGAAACAATGTTGAAATGTAGACTGTGAGCTGAGAACCTGCGTGCAGACAGAGCTCCTCATGGCAGGGCAGACTGCCAGTTCCCCTGCTCTCTGGTCACTTTCTGAGCTCCTCTGCTCTGTTCCAAGAGCCACTTGACAAAATGCAACGTGTTCTCATGGCCCTGTGACCTTGTAGCCCTGTCTCCTTTTCCTCTCTGTCCCCAAGGGAATTAAGGTAGACCTCAGCTACCTTAAATTCTCATGCCAATACACTCATGATTCGCCTTTCCAAAGGGACAAAGGCAGCTCAGGGTCCAGTCACTTGGGATACAGACTTTAAAGTGGTCACAAGTAAAACCTAGCAGTTCTTAGAGAAAAAAAAAATCAAGTGGTATTCTGAAAAGTCATGCCTGTGGCCATATAAAGCTGTGATTCTTATTTCTATGTTCTTTCCAATGGTAATAAAATTGGAGCTTATGGGGTCTAAACAAGTAACCCTTAGTCCCAAAATCAGCAATGTAGCAAGCACTAGGCTTGAAAATCCTTCAGTGTGACTAGAATTCTTGAGGGGAGCCATGCCTTCCCTTGCACCAGATTCTCTGTTGAAATCCAAACACCAAAGTCCCCCAAGAGTCTCCGTGAATGTGTCTTAACCCATCCTTTTCTGACCAATTCTATTCCCCCAGTTCATGGTTCACCAAGTCTCCACCCTCTCACTTTCTCTGCCATCTACCTTTCTCCCATTTCTCCTTTCTCTCATTTAAGCACAAACCTAATCACTTACTCTTGCTCAAAACCCTTCAATGACTTCCCACTGACTCAAGATAAAGCCTGTGTTTCAAGTGTAGCTCTGCTCATACCTCATCCTCCATCTCCACTCTCCCCTTTGTGGCCCGTCCTCCAACCACAGTGGGCTTCCTTATTTCCCTCAAATACATGCTGTATCCCGTCAGGGTATTTTCTTTTGCCATAATTTCATACTGGATCATTTTCTCCTTCAACTACTCTCAAGCTTTTTAGGTTCAGAATTCTATTACATTTATTAAAAAATTATTAAGAACCTTAAAAAATATGAGGGTTGTATCTGTCAATATTTACATGTTATAGGTTGAAATAGAAATTTCAAAATGTTTCATTCACTTAAAAATAAAAGCATCATCTTACACCAGGCCTCATGCTCATTAGTAGATGGCCAACACAAAATCAACTCAATGATAATTCTAGAGAATTTTCTGTCTCGCAATGCCTGCCTCATCTTTTTTTTTTTTTTTTTTTTTTTTTTTTTTTTTTGCCATATATTATGTTTTTCTATTTTGTGTTTTTAGAGGCTTTCTGCACTTGCCAATGTGTGTGTCTCTGTATCTATATGTGTTTCTCATACTTTTCCTTGGTTCTTTGTTTTTCAGCTTGTTTTGTCTTATTCAGGTTTGTTTGGTTTTAACTTATTTTATTATTTTTCCTTTATCTTTTTTTTACTTCTTTTCTTTTTAGATGACTGTTTTCTGATGAGGGAGCGTGGGAAAGATATGAATTTGGGTAAGTGGAGAAAATCTGGAGGGACTTCGGGCAGAGGCAACCCTAATCAGAATATATTGTGTGAAAAAAAAATCTATTTTCAATAAAAAAATAAAACTAATAGAGTTGGACCAGATATGTGGCTCAGTTGGTAAAAGTTCTTGCTGCGTAAGCCTGAGGACCTAAGTTCAGCTCCTAGAACCACCTACAAAAGCCAGATGCAGGGGCATGAATCTGTAATTCCATCATTCCTACCTTGAGATGGAAGGTGAAATTCAGGATTGTCTAGAAGTCAGTGTGCCTAGAGAATGCAGTACAACCAAAACAAACAGAAACATCCATCTCAAGAGGTGGAAGGAGAGATCCAACTCCTAAAAGTTTTTTTGTCCACTGATCTTCACATACACACTGTGGCAGGCACACACACACACACACACACACACACACACACACTAATAATGTTAATAAATCTAAATTTTTAAAGTAAAGTCACCTGGTTATACTTTAATATAAACAGTGTATTTTATAAAAAGTTGCCACATTCCCAAAATTAAAAACACATTAGCGAATTAGTCAAGTGTCATTGTTTCCCATTCTTCCTGATCTCTGAGTCAGGCTCAGTTGATGGCTTAGGGTTACTTGTGTCACTTTTGCAGCTTTCTCTATGATGCAGCTTCTGTGACCTCCCACTGTCTACTCACCCAGGTTTAATGATGAAAAAGGTAAGTAACCTCCTGATACTACTTTGAAAAAGTTTGCTCTCCTAGACTGCCTGAAACCTCAGCCCCAGATCTCCAGGGATCCTGATAATGACTATTTAATTTTTAGATTTTTTTCTTAAAGTCGAAATGTGTAAATAGATGGAATCTTTAGTTACATAAAAAAAATCTCACAACATCCCATCGTGCTTTGTCAAAATACTCATCATACCCACAATCAATTTGTTTAGGATAGGGACCCTGTAATATTCAGCATATATGTCAGGAACTCCAGAAAGCTTTATTGGAAAAAGAATGATATAAGGGAAAGGAAGAGTTATCATCAGACTCTTCAGGCTTCTGCAGCCCTAGGTTCTTTTAGAAATGAAGAGGAGAGAGTGGCGGCTATCAGACAGCTGTAAAGAATCCAAAGAGCAACAACACAGACCATGGTTGAGAGCTCACCTGCTGACTTCCCACATCATTGCTGAGCAGCATTGGTTGAGACCTATGCCTTGGCAGGGACTCTCTGAAGACCAGAGGTTACATAAGTAAACAAAATGAAGAGGCCCTAGCCTTATGAAGTGGGCATACCATCCTACAAAAAACAACGTACAGATTCAACCTAATCCAATCAAAATTCATGCACAATCTTTATAGACTTTGAAATGACAAAGCTCAACTTTATGTGAAAAAAAAATACAGGATAGCCAAAACAATCCTCAGCAATAAAAGGACTTCCTGAGGTATTGCCACCCTGATTTCAAGCTGCACTACAGAGCAATAGTAATAAAAACCACATGGTATTGTCATAAAAACAGACACATTGATCAATGGGATCACACTGAAAACCCAGACATAAAATCACACACATATGAATACCTGAATTTTTTATAAAGAAGCCAGAAATACACAATGGAAAAACAAAACATGTTCAACAAATAGAGCTGGTCGAACTGGATGTCTACATGTGGAAGAATGCAAACAGAAGCATGTTTATCACCCTGCACAAAATTCAAGACCAACTAGATTAAAGAACTCAACATAAAACCTGAAAATCTGAACCTGATAGAAGAGAAAGTGGGGAATAGCTGTGAATATTTGGCAGATGAAACAACTTCCTGTAGCATCAATAGTGCAGGCACTAAGATCAAAAAGCCATCAATTAGACGAAACAGTAGCCTACATATGGGAAAAGGTTTTCACTAACTCCACATCTGACAGATGGTTAATATCCAAAATAAATAAAGAACTCAAGAAACTAGATATCAACAAACCAAATGATCCAATAAAAACATAGGCTGTTTCTAAACAGAGAATTTTCAACAGAGGAATTCAAATGGCCAAGAAGCACTAAAGCAATGTTCAGCATCCTTAGTCATCAGGGAAATACAAAACACAATAAATCTGAGATTCCATTTTGTACCTATTACAATGGCTAAGAGCAAAAACACTAGTGAGAGCTCATATTAGGTGGGGGATATGGAGCAAGGAGAAGACCCCTCCACTGCTGCTGGGAGTGCAAACTTTCATAGCCATGTGGGATGTCAGTATGGCAGTTTCTCATAAAATTGGGAATCTACCTCAAGACTCAGCTATACCACTCTTGGCCATATACCCAAAAGGCTCTCCATCCTACCACAAAGACACTTGCTCAACTATGTTCATAGTGGCTTTATTAATAATAGCCAGAAACAAGAAACAACCTAGATGTCTTTCAAGGAAAGAATGAATAAAGAAAATATGGTGAAGACCTTTACATAATGGAGTATTACTCAGCTGCTAGAATGGCACCATGAAATTTTCAGGCAAATGAATGAGACTAAAAAAAGAAAAAAATCTGAGCGAGACATCTTAGACTCAGAAAGACAAACATTATATGTACTCTCTTTCAAATGGATATTAGCTGTTAAGTAACGTATCATGATACAAGCCACAGAGCCAGAGAGGTTAAGTAACAAGTAGAGCTCTAAGGGGAATGCATAGTTCTCCTGGTAAGAGGAAATAGTAGAGATTTTGCAGGTGGACTGGGAGCCAGTGGGATGGGAACAGGAGAGATCAGGATTGGGGAGGTGGAGGTGGGAGGAGTGGACAGAGGGGAGGCTGTGGTGAGGTATATTGTATAAGAGGAGAATAAATAAATAGGGAAAGGGGAGGGAAAGAACGATTGATTTACCTGATGAAGACAATGCATTAAGGTACTCTGGTTCCATGTGCAAAATCAACAAATTTAAACCAGGTACAACATTATTTTTCTTTCTTTCTTTTCTTTCTTTCTGTTTTTTTTTTTTTTTTTTTTTTTTTTTTTTTTTTTTTTGTTATTTTCTTGGGATTTTTTTTCAAGACAGGATTTCCTTGTGTAGTCCTGGCTGTCCTGGAACTCAATCTGTAGACCAGACTGTCCTCAAACTCACAGAGATCCACCTGCCTCTGCCTCCAGAGTGCTGAGATTAAAGGGGTGCACCACCACCCAGCTTCAACATTTATTCTTATCCATTTAGGAAAACAATCACATTGATTTGATCATTTAATGTTCCCTAAAATAGAAAATACTACTTGATTAATATGGATAATTTATATACATATTGTTGTTATGTAAGTAAGTAATGTAAATATGCTTAATTTAAAAATAAATTTTAAAAGTATATAATTAAAAAAGAAGCTGACTTACAGTTCCAAACACAGCACCAAGTCCTACCACTTCATAGATGGTTGCTTTACCCTAATTATTTAGTTTCCATTTCTTCTTCTGAAAATTATGAATAAGCGTTGAAAGGTATTTGGCAATAACTAAATGACAGAGTGTCTGTAAAGTGCCTAAGAAGTGTTTCGTAAATGGCACTCTTGCTGGTAATCCCTATTCCAAAGTGGACTCCTTATGTGGAAAATGGTCTACACACCAGAGTCCAGTCATTCACCTGGGTAGCTGAAAATGAGGTCTATTAGAGCATGCATAGGACTCATGAGGGCTATTATATTGTCCTGTGAAGAACCAGACTCCCACTACACATAGGGTGCCTCAAGCAGACTCCCGGGAACTGACCCTCAGAATTCTGCTAAGAGTATGAGGTCATTTTATAAAATGACACCTACTGTGTGCATTTCTCATGTATCTCAAGGTGACAAAGTTTCCACCCATACCATCTGACTGAGTTGGTGTGACGCTTCTGAGAAACAGTGACCCTACCTTCAAACCAGGATTTCCAGGCTAGAAAAGAATGGACTTGAATCTTTGATTCTGTTTCTGTTTCTGTTATCACCCTTGGTGTCTTCTTCAGGCAGCTTCTCTGTTGCTGATACTGTATTAGGAGGGTGTTAGGGAAAAGAGAAAAGAAATGGGAACAGACATCAGCTAATTGTGCCGAGAGTCACCAGTCTGCTAAAAACGTTTGGAATCAGAGAGCATGAAATGCAAACAAGGTTTGGGAATTACTTGTGTGGGTTTTGTTTCCTCAGACTAACCCATTGCTCCTTAGAAAGAGTCAGAATCCACCATCCGGAACATAATTCTTATATAAGTCCTGTGGGTTGGAAAGGAGATTTGACTCCATGGCTGCCCCCCACAAACACACTGGTTTGCTCGACTGCTCAAGTAACATACATGGCTTCTGAGTATGCCGAGAGACCCAAAGGATGATGCATGGAAATGAAATCTGTTCCTGGCAAGCAGAGTGACAGGGGACCCCAAAAGACTGCTCCTGCAAGAAATCTATAGTGCCTGTGGCTAACTCTGAGCCCTAGCTTTGTTGTAAAGTTATCATCTGGGATAATCCTTTCAAATCTGTTCCCCTGCTTAAGAGGCACTGGGCATGAGAGCAAGTTCCCTCTCAGAGTCCTTTACATCAGCCCATCAGAGTCAGCTTTCAGCAAACATAGACATCACATCAAACCTTCCAACAGATGGCCCCTTAAAAGAAGCTGGAGCAGAACCAACACCGAAGAAGTCTAACAAGGAAATCAGTCAAGCCAAGCTTTCCCGGTGGATAGGCATAGCTTGCTCACAGAAAACCCATTCAATGGTAGAATGTGAGTTTTACAGAGTGTATGAGCAAATTCTCTCCCACCCAGCAGGGTACACACTGCTGGTCCAGAGATACAGGCATCGTGTACTCTGTGAAGCTGCGATCAACTTCACAGCTCTCAATATCAAATATTAGTAACCACTATAAGAGGATTTCACCCTTATCTGTCTGCGGCCCCAACTCCTGTCTAGAGAAATGGTATAGAAGTTTCTTATTTATGTCCTGATTTTCCCCTCTTCCGGGCATGAGTGCCTTGCAGGAAAGTCAATATCTGAGGGGTGCCAAGTGTTAACTAAGCATTCCACACACATTCCAGGCCACCAAGAGGTTCAGGGTCACTGAGTCAGACTTTGAATTTGAACAGTTAATGACTTTTGCAGGGGCCTAAGTGAACAAAGGGAAACCCAATAGATGCATAAAGGTGGGAAGTAGGCTTTCTTTTAAAATTATTTAACATGCATTGCTTTGATGGCTCTGAAGACAAAGAGGTGCAGGCCCTCTGGAAGGGTGAATGAAAGCTAGTGAGTTTAATTTTGTGACTCTCACTTGAATAGGGAATCTGCTTAATATTTATTTACCAGGCACCAAGCAGAAAAACACAATTTACTAGCAGGATATTTTTCTTGTTTGTATTGTGAGTAAGGGTAGGGAATTAATACTCTTTAGGAAAAACAAAACAAAACAAACAAATATCACCAGTTCACTAACATTGCCTGCTTTTAAATTAGTGTGTGTGTGTGTGTGTGTGTGTGTCTATGTGCTGTATATATGTATGTATATGGTGTAGTCATACATTTTGTGTGTGTGTGTGTGTGTGTGTGTGTTGTATATATGCATGTGTGGTGTGTATGTGTGTGTTATGTGTGTGGATATGTATGTTTTGGTGGAAGGTCCACCCCAGCCCCTAGCATCCACATAACCTAAAGAGTCTGGAATGTTCTGGTGGAACCCTCATTCCAGAAAGCCACTCAAGGCCACCCCCACAGGGTATTTAAACTGCCCCCAGGAAATAGACATGTGGTTTTTCGATCTCTCTTCACCATCTCCTCTCTGGGTGGGGGGCAAAAAGCATCCAGGAGCATTTTTATCTATTAGACCTAGGCTTTTTCTAATTTGTCTTGACTTGGTCTGATTTGGATTGCTGTGTCAGCAGAGAGGCTTATCAGGGTGTAGAAATTTTTCAATGTATTGTGTGTGTGTGTGTGTGTGTGTGTGTGTGTGTGTGTGTGTGTGTGTAGTGTAGTGTATATATGTATATATAATGTAAGTATGTGGTGTATACATATACCTATAGTATATATACATGGTGTGTTTGGGTGTATTGTGTGGTTACGTACCATGTGTGTATAAATGTATATGAGCGAGTGTGTACTCTTGAAGTGGCCAGAGCATGGCCATCAGGTGTTTCCCTTAGTTGCTCACCAAATTATCATTACTCTTTTTTAAGAAAAGTGTCTTCACTGAACCTGGAACCCATCGTTTTTCCTAGACTGGGTAGCTGGTAAGCTCTAGGGATTTCCTATTTCTACAATCCTATATTGGATTTACAAAGGCATGTTGCCATGTTGGGCTTTTTACATAGGTGTTGGGTGTACAAACTCAGGTCCTCAGGCCTGCAGCAAGCACTTATCCATCAAGCCATTTTTCCAACCCCTTAACCTTAGTTTTTTCTTTTAGCTAAGGTCTGGAACACATTGAAAGCATTCTCTATGTCAGGTATGATGCCATCATGAAGAATCTTAAAATCAGTGAGTCTTGAGAATGGAAGAGACTTTGACATTGATGAACAATTGTACCACAAATGAGGATGCTATAGTCACAGAGAACTTAGGAAAGGTCCAAACAATAATTTGCAAAGATGTGGCTAGCCATGATAGTAAAGGGTTATTAGAATAAAGGAGACACATATTTTTAAAAATACCTAGATTGCAGTACCCATCAAATGCCTGACCCCTCTTCACATATTGCTGCTGAAGGGTGTACTTCAAAACCTGTATTTTTCTGGATTGCACTAACTCTTTAATCTGTGGCCAACATTGCTCCCCTGGAATGAGCACCATTTGCATAGAATAGAATGTTGAACAACTGGAGTTGCCTCTAAGTCCTGTCATGTTGCAGTTGGGGTTAGCTCACTCCATGCCCGACTGTGGCACTTCAGCTCAGCACCAGGCCAAGAGAGAACTGAAGTATATCTGAGCATGCATTCCCATGTGCTTACTTACATTCAGTGGTGCTAGTCATGAAATGCCTTGGTTCTTCCTGAAATCAGTAAAAGCCGCAAACAGAATCCACAAATTAGGTTCATGAGTGGCTGATCTCAGTGTAAGAAAAAAATGTTCAAATTCCTAGGTTAAGAAGTTTATTTGTATTTGGTCATTCAAACATTGAGTACATATTAATTATCACCATCCCACTCTTTATTTTTATGGATTTTTTCAGATTCAATTATAATTTAGGTCATATGTCATGTGCTCCCTGTGCCTGGCTTATTTTACTTGGCATAATGTCCTCAAGATCCATCTGCATTTTTGGAAATGACAGAATTTTCATATTAAATGCTATTCTGTTATATATGTATACTGCATTCACCACATAACATGTTCATGCTTTGATAGACACTTTAGGTCGATCCCTATTATTGGCTGTTATGAAAGATGACTATATAAATGTGCCCATGCAGACAAACCCCACATATTTGCTTCAGTCCAGTTCCTTTGAGTAAATATTCACAAGTGGCTAGTAACAGGGAAGAAAGAAGGATGTGGAAAGTGAATCATTGTGCAATGGGTAGAATGTTCTAGTTAGGAAGAATGTGTTCTGATGTTTTATTGCAAGATATAACAATCAATAGCAATAATGTAATATATTTTTTAAAATAGCTAAAAATAGGATTTAAAAGTTCCCACCTTCCAATAAATGACAACTATTGGAAGTTACAGATGATTACCCTGCTTCTATATATAGTATATGCATATTTGAAACATCACACTGTAGCCCCAAAATCTATATATTCATCTCTAAGAAAACTTCAAAAGCATGTTTCTCAATTTACTGGTAAAACTTAGATTCAGAGTGAACAAGGCATTAAGTGACCAAAAGCTGGATCATGTACTCTTTCAAATATGTTCCACCTCATCCCACCCAAAACTGCCTTTTCCTACTGACTCTACTCAAGCCCCTAGCTCCTTCACCAGTTCTCAAATAAAAAAAAATGTAATAAGTGATAATACATAATCCAGAAATGCCATAGAATTTTTAGTAAACAAATAAATCATCTGTTTGTTGTATTTGTCAAAGTTTGCACCACATGACAAAACTTCCCCGTGTAGTTAACTGGAGAGAAGAAAGATTTATTATTTGACTCCATTTCAGCATGTTCTTCATGCTTGAATGGCTCCGAGGGTGTGAGACTGTGTAGAAGAGGTTCTTCATCTGAGAAAGGAGGGGCCAAGACACAACCTCCAGAGTCACAGTGAAGCACCACCCCCAGCTAACCCTTACCTCTCAAAGCTTCCATCACCTCCCAAAATAGAACCACCAGCTTGGGACCAAGTGCTCAACATATGAGCCAAAGAGGACATTTCATATTCAAACCCCAACAGACATGAAACTTGATGATTTGTTTTGAATTGGCATACAAAACTGAACTGACCGCTTTCCATATACTTTGGAGTGAATAATGTCTCTCAAAGTGTATGACAAAGCTCCAATTCCTCTCAATGTGTCTATAATTGAAGACAAGTCTTTTAGGAGCTAATAATAGTTAAAGGAGGTAATTATAGGAGTCCTAATCCAGCAGGATGAGTGGCTTTATAAAAAGACTGCAAGGAGGCACTGAACAAGTACTCACTTGGAGCCAGAGCCCAGCCATACTGCCGCCTTGTCCCCTTGTTCTTGAACTTGTAGTCTCAATAACCATGAGAAAATCAATTTCCACAGAGTGTATGGAATATTGCTATAGAAACTCAAGCAGACTAATGCACTATGTGTGTGTGTGTGTGTGTGTGTGTGTGTGTGTGTGTGTGTGTGTGTGTGCCTGCCATATGGGATTCAAAGAGGTTACTTCAGTATGTAGAGAGTAAAATTGATTATCCCAGGGATTGCCTTGCTAAATCCAGTGGATAATTCTAACCACTGGGATACATGATGCCATAGTCTGTTATACAAACAGATTCAGAAAAAAAAAGATTAAGCAAACTCAAGAGATGCCATAGTCAAACATTGAACATGAGTGTGACCTCTGTGGTTGGGAGGGAACACCACCTGCCACTGACACATTATGCTAAGCCTGCTCATTCCTTCCCCTGGTGATATCCACAGATGTTACCATATCTCTGCAATGTTCTCATTGAGTCACCATTTCTGCTCCAAGTAAGTCATAACAACTGCCCAGAGAGCTGTACTTAGAAAGGGACCCAATACCCTTGAGTTTCCTCCAGGGTACTTGAGTGTATATTTCAAAGGGAGCAAAGAAATAGAAAAATACTGGAGACAATATGTCTCTCAACCCTTGCATAATTACTGAACTTTTCCAAACAATGGTATATAGACTAAAGTTTGAAAGGCAAGACAACACAATGCCAATTTACAGCTATTGAAACTTAAAACAGACTGCTTACTTCCCAGTGCTAGATTAGGTTCTTAATCTACCCTGTACTCCCTACAATGTTCCCTAGAATTCTTGATACCTAGCAGTTTTATTTTCCCTTTCTGGAATCCAATGAACTATGCTCACAATATTTCATTTAGGCTGTTATTTGTCTACTGCTGTGATAAGATATCATGGCCATGGCAACTTATAAAATGATGAGTTTATTGGGGGCTCACAATTTTACAGGGCTGGAGTCCATGACCATTACAGTGAGTTACATGGCTGCAGGCAGGCAGGCATAATGCTGGAGCAATAGCTGAGAGCTTACATCTAATTCAAAAGCATGAGAAAAAGGAGAGGCAGAAAGAGATTACTGGGAATGGGATGGGCTTTTTCAACCTCCAAGTCCATCACTAGCTCACACCTCCTAATCCTTCCCAAATAGTCCCACCAAACTGGAAATATGAGCCTATGGGGGCCTTTCTCATTCAAACCACCATATAGACATAATTTGTATATTCAATATATTATTTGTTTGTGGTTAATTCACAATTCAGAGATCTTTGTCTTTTAGTCATCAAATATAAGAATATAATCTCCTACAAACACTGAGTTTCAAATGCTCCACCTGACACGTTTGGGGTGGCTTGGCAGGTCCTGAGAACCTGAGTTCAATCCCAAGGACCCACAGAGTGAAAGGAAGAAAATCGACTTCCACAAGCAAGCTCTCATCTAACCTCCATCTGTACATTGTGGTGCACATAAAAATAAACAACTGTATGTAATGAAGTAATGTTTAATGTTCTAAAGAACATTCTACAGAATGTTCTACAGAAATAATTTTGAAGACTGACATGGGGTGATGAAAGGCATATACAGCTAAAAAAAGTTAGGACTCTGTGTAACATTATATGAACAAGGATAGGCGTTTTCAGAGGACCTAATACACCAAGTGTAATTGGAGGAGGCTGACTTTTTTTCAAGGAATTGGACAGTGGGAGCCAGTACATGTGCCAATTCTCACTGGCAATGCCTGTGTAGACAGAAATTCTGAGAAAGAAGTAAATTCACTTGCCCCAAGAGTACCAACAGGAAAGCCAGTGAATTTTGCTTTGAAATTATTGAAAATGGCTTGTGAAGGAGAAAAGCTAGATAATTACGCAAATGTAATGCTTCTCCATAAGCTTTCTTTAGAGACAGATTTCAAAGGTGACAATGTAAAGAACAAACTGACTGCAGGGTGTCCATCTCAGTTGATAGGTGTACCATACCACTCTTGTACCTAAGCTCAGGGAATAGTGCAGGAGACGGGGTGAAAAGATTGTAAGAGCAGAGTCTGCTGTGCTGTGAGATTGTGTCTTCTATTTATGACGGGGAAGCTATACCCATGAAATCGCAATAATATTGCTGTCTAACACAAGACTATGATAGTACCAGTTGATGCCCCTTTGCAGGTGAGGAAATCTCATGGGACCACACCCCAATGTAAAGAGCTTTAAGAAATTACTGACTGTTGAGGGACGGAGAATTAGTCTTCCCCAAGAATGAGACTCCTGGGCAGTTACCTGATATCAAGTGTTAAGCCCTAGAAACAAGTATAAACATTCAAGCTATGCTAAATGGTCTCAGCAGGTTGCATCATATATTGCTTCATTCATACATATATGTATTAACAACAGTTAGAAAGAAGGGTTCATGAACTTGAAAGGTAGTGAGAGAGAACTGGGAAGGGTAGGAAGGAGGGAAGGGAAAATGATGCAATTACGTTTTAATTAAAAGTTTAAGATAACAATGCAGAGGAATTTACCAATATGAGAAAAAAATGAAATCTATAAAAAGAGGCTGGACAGGCCTGAGCAGTAGGGGCTTCAGCAGAAAGGAGAGAGTCTGATGAAATGGTCCTATCTCTACATCTACACACAAGGGTTACATACTTACCCACACTCATCATTTTAGAGTCTCTGGGTTCTAATATCTAACCCAGGCAAATTGACATCTGCTGATAGAAACACTCTGGTGCTTAGAGAAAGAGACTCTGTGACTGCCATGAAAAATCTTCTGTCCCCAATCTCTGTCCCCATTTAGGAGAAAAATTGGGCAGCATCTGTTAGCAAATGTAATTTCAGCCTGTTTGCCTTCAAATATATTTTTGCTGAGAAGGGCATTTGAAGAGCATAACTCTTGCAAGAATGAACTGACAGTGATTGTGGTTTAGAGAGGTTGCTTTGCCTCATTCCCAGGGAACCTTCCAAAGCATGTGCCACATTGCAGTTCTGCTCTTGGATTTTTATATTTGATGACAGTCATTGTCTTGTTCATTGTCATGTCTGGCATATGTCATAGACAGCTCCCTGCTGAAGGTTGTCTACCTTGGCTCTGTATTCCTGTCAGTCATCTTCCACATGTTTTTACTGGAAAACATCTGCCCTAGTCTAAAGCCTGGACTGGAAGCAGGTACACAACAAACATGTGCTTTCACAAAAATGCAAGTTAATTAAAATACTTCAGATTAGATAAATCTTCAGAGCTCTGTCACTAAAGGGAGTGCATTACACACACACTCTCTTGTTTACCTTTCCAACACTTTAATAAAAATAAGTGGATTAGGAATCTGCTAGGTATGGAATTCTTGGTTTGAGAGCATCTTTCCTCCAGGTAACCCACAGTTTTCTGACCTCACTGGCTGCCTATGACTCTTATTTCCAATCTTCAACTATAACATTTTTTCTTTCCCTCTCAAGCCGATCACATGCTCATTCTAATCCTGATAAATGTTTTTTGCTGTTAAAATTTTTTCCTTTTTTTTGTATCTTATATTTTGCTTTTCTAGGTGTGTGTGTGTGTGTGTGTGTGTGTGTGTGTGTGTGTGTGTCTGTGTGAGTGAATATAGATTGTGATTTTCAATGGTACAACTCTATGATATTCAATTAGAAAATAAATATCACTCTGTTCTTCCTGTATGGATTGTCTAAACAGCACTAATGAACTTTTTTCTGCTCCTACTTTAAACCATTTCCAAGATCTCCCTCAAATCAGTGTGTATGATTCCTGAACCATGAATGTCCACCCTGCTTTAACCACTTGCCTTGACTTGGGTATGTTGCCTGTGAACTTAAAATGAACTTAATATGAGCTACATTTGTGACTCTATAAGGTCAACAACTTATAGAGTCATTCAGGTGCTGGGCTAGCAGTGGGAATAAGACTGAAGTGGTATAATGGTTACCTTTTGCCAACTTTACACAATCTCGAGTTATCTGGGAAGTGAGGACCTAGACTGAGGAATTGCCTCCATCAGATTGGGCTGTAGGCGTGTCTGTGGGACACTTCCTTGACTGATTCATTTTAAGAGGGCCAAGCCCACTGTGGACAGCTCTAGCCTCTGGGCAGATTGTCCTGGGATGTGTAAGAAATGAAAATGAGCGAACAAGTATGCAGAGTTCCTCCATGTTCCTGACTGAGTTTCTGCCTTGATTTCCTTCACTGATGGTCAGTGTTCAGGGCTTTTGAGCAAAATAACCTCATTCCTCCACAAGTTAGGAGCAAACTAGGATAGGAGGACTGAGTCAAGGTGAAGAGTGGACAGCTGTCCTCAGCCTCAAGTCAATGTTTCCAAGTAGGAGCATGTACCAGCCATGCTGGGTCCTGACAGCTGCTCAGGAAAAGCTAGAAATACAAATTCTTATATAAGATATACTCATTTAAGAGTATTAAAAAGTATCCAAACGCAGAGAGGGAGGACAGCACTAGGCTACAGAAATCAACAGAGACAGCTGATCTGAACAAGGAGGAGCTAATGGGCCCCCAGACTGATAGCTGAGAAACCAGCATTGGACCCACTCAGACCCCCTGAACATGGGTCTCAGTTAGAATGCCTGGGCAATTTAAGGGACCTCTGGCAGTGGAACCAGGATGTATCCCTGGTGCACCAAAGGACTTTGGGAGCACATTCCCATGGAGGGATACTCCCTTAGCCTAGAGGTAGGAGGGAGGGCCTAGTTCCTACTCCAAATGACTTGACAGATTTAGATGACCCCTCCAGGAAGGCATCACCCTACATGTGGAGTGGGGGGTGGTGAAGGGAGGGTAGTCAGGGGCATGGGAGGGTGGAAGAGAGGGAGGGAGGGATGGAGAAGAAACTGGGATTGATATGTAAAATAAAAAAAAAAGACTGCAAGGAAAAAAAAGAGTATTGAAAAGTAATTTAGAATATATATATATATATATATATATATATATATATATATATATATATATATATAAAATCCACAAGACTAGTCCAAGCAAATGTATCTGTGAAACAGATTTGATTTCTGGACCACCAGTGGGAACTACTAAGACCAAACTGCTCATCATAGGAGATGGAGAGACTAAGACATGAACAGTTTCCAGGAAGATTCTGTATGAAGGTAGGAGTAATTTTGTTTGGGGACAGGGGTCCTATTAGTGTATTTTCAGAGATGGGAAACAGCCAACAGTATGATCTAAGCATATAGGAACACCCTGTCCACTTTAGCCAAGCCAAGACCCAACCACAACAGATCACAGACACCAACATAAGCAAAAACCAGATGCCATATGGAGAATCTCCATGGAAAGCTACTTGCTCTGGAAAGGAAGCACAGACAGGCTGCAGTACAGAGGGACTGCATATGAGGAAGGCTTCTTTGAAGGGAACGAGGCAAGAGCCTCTCAACCTCACTGCAGGGAGGAGGGAGGAGCGAGGTGCTGCCTGTTGCCTGTTTCTTCAGTTGTAGCTGGAGTTCAGTTTTCTACAGGGAAACTTGGAGAATATTCCTGACAATGGGGCTGGGTTCACACATGAGAAAAAGCCACCTAATGGGTTGGACTGTGTTGAGAGGTCCTAACTGAGTGGGATGAGGGATGCCTGAGTGTTTCCTGCCTGACACATATAGCCTCTGTGTTCATAACTGCTGTCAGGGAGGGAGAGGCCAGCCTGCATCTGCTCTCCAGGGACAGCGTATGACTTACCAGCTGATGCTGATGAGAGTAAGGACTGAATGGCCTTGTTCTTCCATGGAGCTTTCCCCAGTGAGACAAAGGACAGGAGTCACCTCTCTGCCTTCCAGGGCCTTTCCCAGCCCCTTCTCCCTTTGTCTGCCCCATCCGGGAACTAAGAGCTATCTGCCCTGAGATCCTCACCCCCCCATGGCCTTTCCCATTAAGCCCCATTCTTATTTATCTTCTATGGAGAGAGATCTCTTTTGGCCTGAGTCTCCAAGCTGAGGGAGTGTCCAGTAAAGCCCAGTCCAGGGCAGCACTGATCTCATTATCTAGGGATGTTTCCATTTAAAGAACGGTTTTATTCACCAATGAATGTGCCAATAGGGTGGGAGGCTGCTATTTGCATTCACTGTGGCTCTTAGCACCTGAAACACTGAATCATTTCTGTGCTGGATTCGGCCTTTCCCTTTTGCATCCAGTAGCTCCCAGGTCTGTATACATAAGATCTCCAAATGCAAGCAATAGAGCCCTCAACTTAGAAACTGAAACTCTGGCTTCAGGGAACAAAGCCAACACCCCCACCCTCCCTGACTCTGCCTAGCACTTACTGCTTGTGTCATAATTTTGGCACTTGCTTATATTCAATCTAGCATGTAATTATATTCTTGTTCTCTAATTTTTTTCCAATTGCTCGTAAGTGTTGCGATTTCTTTCTTTCTTTTCTTTCTATTTTTTTTTTGTACCAATTATACTGTAAGTTCTTGAACTTTTCACCCTTTGCCACATGTCCACATGCTTAGCAGTGCTCTGCTCAGAACAGACACGCAGTAAACCCTGCTGAAGGGAACAGAGTGCAGCGAACACCCAGATTCATCTTTAACATGACATTCAGTTGATGAGGAAGAAAGGCAGAAGGAACTGAGGCTTCCACTCACCCTGTCCTATCCATTACTGGGAAATCTTAAGTATCTTTTCTGGGATCCTGATGAGAAAGGCCTAGTATTCCTGAGATTTCAATGCGGCATGTCCCAGGGGAGGCTGATGGCCTTATGGGAAGCAAGGGTCTGGGTGCATAGCAGCCATGACTCATTGTCAAGTATGTGTGGGAGACTCTATGGCTGCAATTTTATGCATAAAGTGTTTCTCATACATTCCACTTGTTCCCACACATAACCCTCCTGGACCACAATGTTGCCATGGCATCCATCTGTCCTGTGACTGTGACCAAATCTGTGATCCTTGGACCATCAGCATCAGAAGAATGGAATATCGGCCACATATCAGTTTTAATGAATTAGTCACATGCTCAGTGAAGTCTGAGAACCACCCTACTCTAAAGATGACTTTTTCAGGTCCCCCCTCAGGAAGACATTTGGTTACTGGAGAACTGTCCTGAGCTCTAAATGATGCTTTGTTCCTCCAGAGAAAGAGAAGTTCCTCACACCTCATAGCATACCTTATCGTCAAACCATGTAGTCACAGCTTAATTCGAGAAGCTAATCCAGGCACAGGGCAAGTGGAATGGTGCTAATAAGAACTGCTGTGAGTGAAAACAGTATTTCCAGGATTGGAAAGAAAACAAAGCATCTTACACTCTGCTCTGAACCTGGTCTATCCCCTGACTATTACATTCAGCACAGGGGTATCTTTAAACACTTCAACTGGCATGACCCATCCTCTCAGGAAATACCCTGAATGAGTCCAATAGCTCAAGACCCTCCTATTCCATCCTAAATGTTTAGCGTCTTCCACACCTAACTAGTCCAGCTGGGTAGACTGTCTTCCCTTGAGTGACACTTAGAGGAAACGCTAACAAAAGTCCAGATCTTACTGTTGCATGGGCTGGGCTAAGAAAGGATCCTCAATATGGCAATAGCAAGAACTATTTACAGAGATTATCAGATGAAGTTATTGCATCTGTTTTTCTTTGAGAATCCAAGCATTTTCCTGAGAATCCTGAGCTGGTAAGCCACAATGAAAATGATAGCAAGAATTAGAAGAAAACTACATGATTAATAATTTCAGCCAAAAATTTATTCTGTAAGAAAACTGAAATTCCAACCTCTACTGCTAAAATATCTGAACTTCATACATCACCCTTGCTGTCTTCTTGTAACGTGAAGAGAATGGTTTAAGAAAACGATCAAAGGTCTGGACTGGATTTTGCTTATAGTAATATTATTTTACTGTAAAACGAAATGATGTGTGTTATCAGAGAATCTTTGTAACGGCTTCAGCAAATATTTTTCCCATACATACTATTCCTCCTAAGTGGATTTGATTTAGTAAAGTCATTACTAACATTAGAAATATAGTCACCTAAGATTATGGAAAAGTGTTACAGGAGACAGAGCCAAAGAAGTGGGATTTCCCAAACCCTTAAGAACCCAGAACATCATGAGTGAGTTTTGGTTTTGCTTCAGTCTGATTCTAACTGTGCCATGGTTCTTCCTTTTTAGAATAAAAACAATAAGTATGAGACTTATTTGGGGTTTTGCAGGAACCCAAAGCCAAAGAGACTAGGTTTGAAAAGAGAATGTTGGTTCTTAAAGAGTTAAAATTTTTAAAGAATGTGGAACTTTTAAAGTTGGACTGTTTTACATTGTGATATTAACATGAGATCTCAAGGATAAATAAAAAAATTATGGTTTAATAATGATGTGCTTGTGTGTCAAGTTGACAAGGGGTCAATTGTCCTGATGAGTCTGCAGACATCTGAGAAGAGAAAACCTCAGTTGAGGAATTGGCTTCATCTGATTGGCCTGTGATTCTGTGAGATATTGTCTTAACTGATGACCAGTGCAGGAGTACCTGGCCCACTGTGGACAGTGTTACTCAGTTCAATATCTGACTATGGGTTCTTATTTTGAGTTCCTGCCTTGGCTTCCCTTGATAATGGACTATACCCTGTAAGTCAAATAAACTCTTTATTCCCTGAGTTTCTTTTGGTCACAGTGTTTTAATGAAATACTAAACCGGCCAACTAGAATGGCAGGGATGGGAAGTGCCAACTGTGATTCATCAGTACTACAGGTGGCAGTCCAGTCTCCACCTCAGGATCACCCAAGTCCACAGTTCCAGGGAATGATGCTCACATTTCACTCTCAGCAACACTGACATATGGTACTTCAGTGCAAAGCCTGCTGGTTGTACACAGCTGGACAAAGCCTTCCATTTCAAATAATCAGCAATTCCTTCTTAGAATTATGGAAATGTACCTGACAGTTTTGTATACTATGAGCACGCCTGAAACAAGCAAAGTTGATACCATTCTTTTAAATGAGTCTATATTTACTGTCTCAGAGAAATGCACGCTCGATAGGAATCCTCGGGAGTCATTAAACCATCACAGAATATGATTTTCCATGTACTGAAATAACTATTAAATTTTTTCTTAAGCAAACAGTACCTCCCCAAATTAAAAAAAAAAAAAAAGAGAGAGAATCCTAAAAATGAATTGCTGAAATTCCACTAAATGATACTTTCTTCTAGAAGTCTCTTCCTGCTATATAATTCCCAGATGCCATCCTCTGGGAAAAATTATCTTGAGGGTACTTAAAATACATTTTGCCAAACAAGGTAATAATGTTCCTCTCAGGAGCCAAAGAATATTTAAAAAAAAAAAAAAACCGCTTAAGGAAATCCCCCTTTAAATCATTGGTCAAGGGGGCACAAGAATCTCCAAAACAATATAAGCTATTGCTATTGCCCATGGTTCCTTCCAAAACTGCCACACACTTTGGGGACAAGACTAAGAGGAATCAAGTTGGAATTGTCCTGGAAGCCTCCTCTCTGAGCACAGGCTCTCATAGGATCAGAGCCTGCTACCAAGAGAGAAAAGTAACCAATAGTCCTATCATCAGCTGTAAAGCCTATGAACCACAATGAGCAGCCTAGTAAGATATCCCCAATTGTGCAATAGTGATACTTATATCATGGGCTAACTAACAAGTGCTTCTAACTGCATTCTAAATGTTCATCTTTATATTCCCCAATAGGTATAGCCCTTAGCTTTCCAAGGAGCTTCCCTTTGTAGAGATAGTAGTTACTCCAGAGATTCACATCTGGTCAAAATTCAGAAAATCAGTGATCATGGGATGCTGTGGTGGCTTGAGTAAGAATTGCCTACATAGATTCAAATATTTAAATGCTTAGGGAGTGGCACTATTTGAAAGGATTGTGAGGTATGGCCTATTTGTAGTCATTGTGGCCTTGTTGGAGGTAGTGTAACACTGGGAGTGTGCACTGAGGTTTCAAAAGTCCAAGCCAGGCCCAGCGGCTCTCTCTCTTCTTTGGGTTTGCCAAGCCAGATGTAGAACTCTCTGCTTTTCTCCAGCACTGTGTCTCCCTGCATGCCACCATGCTTCCCACCATGCACATAATGGACTAAACCTCTGAATCTGCAAGCAAGCTCTGGTGAAATGCTTTCCTGTATAAGAGCTGTCATAGCCATGGGGGTCTCTTCACAGCAACAGAACATTGACTAAAACAGGTGCCTGGCCTCCATGGGTACCTGAACCCGCACGCACAGCCCCCTCAGTCCCCCCCACACATACACATGCACACATAATTAAAAATAAATCTTACAGCACATAAAGCACAGAGGGGAGCCTTCGCAGGCGATACCAGGGCCTCACAGGCACCCACCACTCTCATTTCTCAGCAGCAGCTCACCCGGCACATGGTCCCTAAAAATTCTCTCCTTTTATCTTTCCTCACTAAAGGGAGAAAACTCAAGTTGATATCTGCAGGTTTTGGATTTCAGGGAATGTTTGTGCTGTATAGATGTTTGCCAGTTTTTCATCAGCTTTCTGTGCATGGCCAAAAGGATGCTCACCTACCTTTGAGCTCAGAGAAAAGAGTGAGCCCAAGAACTTGACATGAAGGTAATCCTGTCATCCCAAAGAGTGGGAATAGGAAATTTGCCTCTAATAAAAAAAAGAGTTGTTAAAAAGGCAGTGAAAGATTTAGCACTTACCTTTTTCCCTTTCAAAACAAGATGTCAAAGGCTATTCCTTGTTCGACTGAGAACAAAGACCTTGGAGGATCAAGGTGAAGGTAAATATTTGAAATAATATGTCATTGTATTTTCGATAATGCCCTGCACTCTTTGAACTCTGACAGCTTTCCTATCTAGGGTTGGTTAGTTTTTTATTTTTTTTTTTTTCTTATTTGCTCTCTTAGACTGTCAGTCACCAAAGCAGCTCATAAACGCAAGGGCACCGAAAGGCATCCAGCCAACACGACCTCAGGAATATTTACATACTGCCATGAGATAATGCCAGTTTCTGTATTGCTGTACTTTCTGCCAATTACTATTCTAGTGTGTCCCTCAGGGATGTGCTAAGTATTGGTTTAAGATAAAAGGGGCAAAGACAAACACTGGTGTGTGACATGAGGTGCGATTTTCCAAGAGGCCATTGTTTCTTCCCACAGACTGCCTGGACTTCATCACCTCCAGCTGTGAAGTGCACTCTGAGCTGTGTGGTCAGGGAGTCAACAGCGTGGTTACAGTTGAGAAACTCTGCTCTTGGAAGTGGCAGAGATGCTTCTGTTCTGAATGGTGCACATCTAAGGCAAACCTGATGTGAGACCCTAAAAGCTGGCCCTGGGAGAACTGTGGTCAGGGACTAGAAATGGCTGAAGAAGAAATACCACTGCACCCTGAGCTGAAGTCTGGTAAAATGGAAGAAGTACATGAATGTGAAAATCACACTACAATGAAAGGAACACTGAAATGGGTTCTCAGACTGGGCTTCAGAGGCCACTGAGGAACTAGAATTTATGCTGCTTAGAATTGGAACTTTGACCACTTCGGCCCTTTGACCTATGACATCCAAAAGGAGCCCAGTAACTAGATAGTCACCTTGTACCCAGAGGCTCCTAGTACATATCAAGAGGTTACCAACTGCTGTTTCCTAGACACCCCCAATCTTTTGTTAGTGACATACCCATGCCCTTTCTTTTTCAGTTACATAGCCCCATTTTTCTCACAATGTTTAAAGTTCCCACGTTTTCTATCTTCTTGAAAAACTATTCAGACCAGCTGGACCAATTGTTAGATTTTTCTTTTACTTACTTTAGCCCCACAATGGAATGCCAAATGTTTTATTACTATTATTATTATTATTTTGGCTCTTTGGGGGGGCCCACCCCCCCAGCTCCCAAATAAATCACACACGGAAGCTTATTCTTTCTTATAAATGCCCAGCCTTAGCTTGGCTTATTCTAGCCAGCTTTTCTTATCTTAAATTATCCCATCTACCTTTTGCCTCTGGGCTGATACCTTTGTCTATTTCTGTATGCCTTTCTTTACTTCTTTCTGCAAGGCTTGCTGTGTGGCTGGATGGCTGGCCCCCGACGTCCTCCTGTCCTTGTTCTATCTTTCTTCTTCTCTTCCTAGTTTCCTCGTTCTGTTTATGCTCTCTGCCTGCCAGCCCTGCCTAACTTTTATCTTTCCCTGCTGTTGGCCATTCAGCTCTTTATTAGATCATCAGGTGTTTTAGACAGGCAAAGAATCACAGCTTCACAGAATTAAACAAAGGCAACATAAAAACAATGCAACATATCTTTGCATCCATAAAAGAAATATTCCACAGTATAAACAAATGAAACACACCTTAATATTCTACAACAGGACCCATTCTCCCAAATTACAATCCCTGAGACCCGAGTGCAATCCTCCTGTTTTTATAGTTTCTAAGACTGAATTGAATGACATCCACCAATACAAATAACAAGAGGTGAGGGCTATACTCCTTCCTACAGGGGGAGAAATATTCTAGCCTACAAGATACCGAACCAAATGAAGCTGATCAGTGAAAACCTACAGTTCTGTCTGCTCCAGGCATCCGGGGAAACACACAGCCCTGAGATGCCAGGTGCTGTGATCAAGCCCTTCTGTGCTCTACTGGAATTCCTTCAACTGCAGGGATTTCCACACTGGCCAGGAGCTCTTTGACAGGGCATCTTGTGACTTGAGAACAGAGGGGAGGAAGGACTGCGTAAGGAAGATGTCAGAGGAGTCCCCAGGTCAGCTCTCTGGTGTTTCAAAGCACTATCCACTCAAGGTCAGGCTCTCCAGGGGTTCTTAGTCAGACAGGTGCATGCCAGTCCTGGGAGACAGGCTCAAAAGAGATCTCCCCCAAGGTTAACTATCAGTCATAATTTCTTATTGAAAAAAATGGTGGGCTGGGCGGTGGTGGCACACATCTCTAATGCCAGTCCTTGGGAGGCAGAGGCAAGCAGATCTCTGTGAGTTCGAGGCCACTGGGGTTTAGAGAGCTAGTTCCTGGACAGCCAAGGCTACACAGAGAAACAGAGAAACCTTGTCTTGAAAGACAGAAAAAAAAGGAAAAGAATGAACAGGCTCCAGAGCTCCAGCAGAAGTGAGGGGGGGATCCCTTCTCCAGCTATGATCAATGTCTTTGCCTTCCATATCATCTGTCAAAATACATCTGCCAGGACAGAATTTCTCAATATCATTCAAAAACATCCTGCAAATTCCCTAAAATGTTTCAATAAAAGAGAAAAGTGACAAAGGGGGTATTTATCCATGAACAACTGGTAACTTGATAAGTAGTGGAGCTCCATAACCCCCAGGCCTGGGCTGCTCCCACTGACTTCTAGCTCAGGTGTAGTGGCGAGTCTACCAGGGCAGACTACGCTCCACCAGCTTCACAGCGAGAAGCACTCACCAGGCCTAGTTGGACTGCCAATAAAAGTATTCAGGCTGGCTGGGGAGGGAGAGAAATAGGGATTCTCACATGTGCTATAGCCTGAAGATGTAGCCACAACCAGAGTGTACAGCAGACAGACTACTCAGATACCAGACAGGGAAATTCTAGAAAAGAGAGAATTGTAAGGCTAAAATGAGGTCCTGTGATGGCTGTGACACAGCATACTCTCACAGGGGAGACCCATGAGAGCCCAGTGGAATGTAAAACCCAGGATGCATTCAAAACCTGCTTCAACTTTGAACTTGCTCCTGGTGCACAGCCAGATGTGAAGCTGAACTGGAGATATGTGTGTACCACCTCTGATCACTCCCTGGCTGACTGCCCAGCTATGCAGACCCAGGGCAACCCACAGAAGATGGGCTATAGAATGGAATATAAGAATGGAAACAAAAAACCTCTCTGCATCACAAAGTTTGTACAGATGGACTCTGACCAATTAACCAAAACAACAATAACAGAAGCAATAACAATAAAAGAAGAAAACAAAATAAACACTAACTGTGAACCTTGATGTTGAACTTAATATGATTACCCAAAATCAGAGCATAAAGAAAGGAAAACAACACTCAGTCATTATGTATGCACCCAGGGCCTCCCAAAAAGACAGGGTAAGAAAAATCTAAGAAGCAAACATCATGTGTGCTGATAATTGCTGAAAATCCAGAAAAAGATAAATGAAGTGAACAGGCACAGCAAAAAGAAGAGAGGAGGGGATGGGAAGGAGGGGAGGGGAGGAGAGGAGAAGATTGCTGCCTCCCAGAATGCAATGGGCTCCTCTCTGAGAAATAAAGCCCTCTAAGCTAGAATTTTACACCCAGTAAAGTTCTGTGTATTAAGTAGGTTGGGTCCTCTGATGTCAATCACCCACAATACCTTTCCCTACATCATGCCCACATGTCTGATCTAGGCAGAACTTCAACTGATGCTCTTCTCACAGATGATTCTGGGATGTGTCAAACCAAACCAGGACAGGAAGCATTTAAAGTAAAATTAAAAGTAAAAGCAAAAGCCTTTACTCCTGAGGTCTGTAACCTGGGTAGTAGCAAATGATATGAAAGTCACAGTCAAAGTGACAAGGAAGGTGACTGGCACTGTGCTGTGGTGAGCCTCTTGCTTTCAAGCAAGTGTGCAGTAGTCTCAGCAGCAACTCCTGAAGGGCACAGTGGAAGTAAAAATAGAAGACAAAGGATTTAAAACAAGACACTGGATGCATATGCTTGGCAAAGGATATCCATTCAAGCAAAGGATATCCATTCAAGCTATATAAAGAACTTCTATGGGCCTGGAGAGATGGCTGAGAACTTGTACAAAGGACCTGGGTTCAGTTCCTTACACCCATGTGGCAGCTCACAATCATCTATAACTCCTGTTCAAGGGGACTGGATGTCGCCTTCTGATTTCTATAGGTACCAGGCACTCATTTAGTACACACACACATATGAGGAAATATGTAATTTTTAAACACATTTTAAAAAACGGAATTCTTTTTTAAAACAGATAAAATTTTTCTAAAAAACACACACTTGTATAATATCAAAAAGAGAACGACAATAAAGTAGCTTAATAGCCTTAGACATTTTCTGCTAGTATTCCCTGACTTAATTGCTGCTATCATTTCATACATGATTCAAGATGTCATTTTTACCTCATAAGTATATGTAATTTTGTATCAATTGAAGCATTAAAAAATTAAGAATGTTTTAAAGTACAAATGACCGGGTGAAAATGGACAAAAATCTTAGCTATTTCATCAAAGAAGATGTAAAGATGTTTGGCACTGTTAGTCATCAGGGGTGTACAAACGAAAACCTTGAGCAGACACTGTGAAACACCCCCTAGAGTGGTTAAAATTAAAACGAAAAATGTTCCTCACAATCTTGCCATTCCTTTCCTTGGTGTTCATCCCAAAGAAATGAAAACACATGTCCACCAAGCATGTTGCACAGGAATGCTCATTACTGCTTTATTCATAGCAGCCCTAACCAAAAGCAGCATGATGTCTCTCAGAGACATGGACAAACAAACCATGGCATCTTTCTGCTATACAATATGACTGAGAGGATGAAGTGCTGATACCAGCAAGGACACGCATGCATGAATCCCTACAGAGGACATGTCATATGGGCAGGACAGTGAGACTCCAGTGTGTGAACTTCAACAAGAGGAAATCGAGCGCAGCTGGTGTGGGTGGAGGGAAGTCAAGACCAAGTCAGACTTGATGTTGATGCTGGGGATGAGAGAGGTGTCTAGGGCACAGAAGTGTCTGTGTACATATCTATATCTTAATCAAAATGGGTTTATGCATTTTACTGCAATTCCATTTAGGTAATGCAATTTTATATACTTCAGTAAGACACACACATACATATATGGACACACACACACACACACATCCTTATGCCTTCTTTTTTGTCTTGACTGTGACTGCCCTTCAAAGATACTAAATATAAGATGGCACACTTTGGGTGCCATAAATTCTGTAAGGTCCCAGCCCTCAACAAGTTTTTTAGCTCTAGGTTATGGTCATGCCCAAACCGATGAAATAGGAGGACTTCCACCCAAAAAGTGAGTAACTGGTTTTGTGGTTAGTCCACCACCAGCTGCCTTGTTGACAGGTGTCTGACAGAGCCCAAGGAAGAAAAGATAACCATTACCCAGCCAATATACTTGCTAGTTTGAAACATAATTTAATATATTATATGTCACTTGGATAACATGAGCATGAACCTCTCAAATTACAAATCAACAAACAGTTTATTTGAGGAATAAGGATCACATTAGGGTGACACACTGAGTTCTTTACTCAACAGTGTTGTCCCCAAGTTCCTTAAAACTGGTTCCTACACCCCATCCACCAATTCTCTCTCATCTGACTCAGTACATAGGTTTATTCAGAAAATCGCAATGATTGTGAAATGACAAGTATTATAATGACTGAAAAACATGTATCTAACGGTAGAAACTTTTTGAAGGAACTGAAACAATCTTTGCTGACATGTTGAAAGACTCAGGGATCAGCGTGAAGTGGCAAGGACACAGTCATGCGTATGATGAAGTGGACACCTCCCTGCAGTTTTCAGAGACTGCTCAAAGCACTGAGTGGGAAACTGATAAAAGATGAGTGCAAGAACCCTGGGTACAGGGAGAGAAGGTCAACTCATAGCCTTCTGTTTGTGAATCAAATCTCCACATGAGGCATTGGCTCAGTGATCATTTTTGTTTCTGTTTTATTTTGTTGTCTTTTTCTGGTTTTCTTTTGGTTTGTTTTTGCTGGGTTTTTTTCCAGACAGATACCTGGCAGTCCTAGAACATGTTACATAGACTGGACTAGGCTGGCCTTGAAGTCACAAAGATCCACCTGTCCCTGATGCTGCTTCTGTCTCCCAAGTTCTGGGATTAAAAATTTGCACCACCATATCTGGCAGAATAGCTTTTAAATGTAATGGTAAAGAACTTTGGATGCTGAGTAAAACAATACCATCTTTAAAGTAAAATTGAGAATGAGTAGGAGAAATCAGAATAAGTTATAAAGATGGCTCAGCACTTAACAGCACACACTGGTCTTGCGGAGAACTTGAGTTGGGTTCCCAGCACCCACACCAGCTCACAACTGCTGTGACTCCAGCTCCAGGAGGTCTCATGTCCTCTCTTAGCCTCTCTGGGCATCTGTGCTTGCATCCACATATCCTCAGAGGCATACACATACAGTTTTTTAAGAGTATGTTCCAAAAGTCTGACACATCTAGGTTCAAAGTCTAGCTTGGCCCTAAAGCTGCATGCGTGATGTACACTTGTAGGGAGTGGCCCAGTTTCTCTGTGTTAACTTCTTGGTCTGTGAAATGAGAGAACTAGGGAATCCCACAGAGCTTTTATCAACATTGAACTTGACAATATAACTACAGGAAAATATTACTTTTTCAGTAAATGACTGCTCTCATGGCATCCCATTTCAGTCCTCAGAGACAAACACCATTGAAGCCGTTTAGGGAACACATTTTAATTAATGTGCAGGTTTGACCCAAAAGACAACTTTTAAGTGACCATGTCTTTTACATCACATGCACATTAGCTAAGAGAATCATTCTTTAGCCATACTATGGACGTATCCGAGTTCTAGATTCTTTTCTCTACTGCTGTGATAAAACACCCAAACCAAAATTAACTTCAGGGTGGAAAGGAGCCCAGAGGCTGGGAACAAAGCAGAAAGCAAAGAGAAATGCTGCTTACTGATTTGCTTCATCTATCTTTCTCATCGACCCTGAACCACCTGCCTACATCACCCACACTGGATGGAGCCCACCAGCATCAATTAGCTACCAAGAAAATTCCCCACAAGCCAATCTGACAAGTGTGACAAGCTGACAAACAAGGTTACCTGTCAAATATCCTTTGTAACTTTTATAATTATCATTTCACATACATTAATGGGTTAAAAAACCCTATTGATAACAGTTTGCGTTTGAAGAAAATGACAAAGGCAGGAGGCAGGAGGGAGAGGACTCATTTTGCCTGAGTACCCACTGAGAAAAATCACCTCCATGGATTGTTGGAGATAGTCACCAAAAGGGAGGGTCTCAAAACTCTAATGAGATTGCTTTGTTTTCTTTCATGAACTATGGAGAAGAGTTTTGGCAGATGGCAAAAGGTCTTTAATAGTCCTCACACATTCCAGTTGTTTTTGAAATATTCAGTCATTGATCAGGTGGCCCTGAGAATAGACTGAGGCTCTGAGGTTGCTGAAGGAGCTGTGTGAGGACTGGGAGAGAGATGATCCCATGATGCATGCATCACAGGAGCATCAGCTTTCCTGATGGGTGCTCTGGGGCTGGGTTGGTTATGCAAGGCAGTTCTGTCCTGAAGCATATGAGTCCTGCACTGGGTATGGCTGCCCCTGGGAAGGAGCATTCTCTGGTGGGAGGGGAGCCTTGGGCCCAAAACAATTTGCTCCAGTGTCCCCCCCCCCTTTAGCTCCAAACCTGATACTTTTCAGTATTTTTCTTCTTTGGCCAATAATACTAGGTAAATTTTAATTTAAATTTAATTTAAAACAAGTGGCATGGACTGATTCCTTACTTGTCACCAAAACTTTTGCTCCTGGTGTGAGCTGAATTAAATGATGGTGATGATAGTGGTTGTGGTGATGGTGGTGGTGGTGGTGATGATGATGAGGGTGGTGATGACAGTATGGGCAGTGTGAAGTGTAAAAAAGAAATAAAAAGATATCAACAAGCACAACCATAACCAAGATAAGGCCAAAGCAATTCCTGGAATCAATTGGGGATATCTGGGTGCCTCAACCCAACAGTCCTGAGGTGAGGACTTGCCACTTACCACTGACCCCACTTCAGTCTCAGAAATCCTGAACTTCTTATGATTTCATTGCCACAGCTGCCTATTTACATAAACACGGCCTGTTTAAATAAACACCGACCATGAACACAAACAGCTGCCTATTTATATGGAACCAGCATTTCCCAAACCATTTGCCTCTGATTCTGTTAGGATTTTAGTCTTTTGTCACCTCTAGAAGATCTGAGTTTCTAGTCTCTGTTTTGATCTGCATTTTCCATGTGCTACTGGTGCTGTTTAGAGTATGTCTGAAACCCAGTCCCATATCTGAGGGAGAAGGAATTTCCATGACCGGGCAGAAGTCTGGCCTTCCGCTGTCTGGATCAAAATCTCTCACTTGAGAGAGGGCTTCCTGAAGCTGAGAACCCATGATCTCAGACTTAGGATTTTAAAGTAAAGCACTGTTTGTTGATACAGCTGAGAGTGATTTTCAATGGAGGGTGTGGAATTTACTGCCACTGCAGGCAAAAACAACCGCTTTCTGCACTTGAGTTGAAATGTCACAAATCCATCCTTCCATATTACTGAAGCCGTAGGCTGATGTGTGGCTTATGGAATGAACAGTGGTTTCCTGCTTTCTTGAGTAGAGGAAGGTCAGAACAGCCTGTCCATTGCTGGTATGCAAGGGTGGTGTCCAAGCTGGAAGGTACATGGTTGCTTTGTCTCAAAGAGCAGCTGCTTAGGAATTACTGTGGTCAGATATTTGGGGGTACACTGATAAGGTGAGGAAAACATACCGGATAAACCGAGGGGGGAAGGAGAGGAAGAGAATCGAGTTGTATTTGTTAGGTTTTGGCTAGGGACTCCTCGGGCCGTGCTCACCTGCAGTAGTCTCTTTTCTTTCCCATCCTCATAGATAACTCTGTAATTCCTGCCTGCCGGCAGTCTTCCAAGAGGGTGTGTCTGTGAGTTGACAACTCTCAATTCCCCCAGGAAGTTTACAATACGCAAACGGGCCACAGCGACCACACACCACAGGATGGACACCAGCCAGAGGCCCAAAGCTTTCCCCTCCCACTACTGCCTGGGAAGCAGAGACAAACCAGATATGAGCACCTTCTGTGGGCTATTCATCAGCTACATGGCATGGGACCTCCCCACTTTCTCAAAAACCCACAAGATGAGAGTGCCACATCATCCTGTGGGATCTGAACTTTCTTCCAAACTCCCAATATGCTGTCCTTCTGTGACATTAATAATTCTTCTGGTAAATATCTTACTCCCAAAACAATTTGCTCTAGTGCCCCCTTTAGCTCAAACCCTGATACTTTTCAGTATTTTTATTCTTTGGCCAATAATAGCTAGGTAAATTTTAATTTAAATTTAATTTAAAACAAGTGGCATGGACTGATTCCTTACTTGTCACCAAAACTTCTGCTCCTGGTGTAAGCTGAGTTAAATGATGGTGATGATATAATATGGTGATGAGGGTGATGATGGTGGTGGTTGTGGTGATGGTGGTGGTAGTGATGATGATGATGATGATGATGAGGGTGGTGATGACAGTATGGGGAGTGAAGTGTAAAAGAAGAAATAAAAAGATATCAACAACCACAACCACAACCAAGATAGGAAATAGATGATGATTGCAATGGCCACTTCAGGAGTCGGTGAACTTTTTCCAAGTTCTTCTCCAAAGGAAAAATCATGATAATTTTTTAGTTTTTCCTGACAAGCTTTGAATAAATAAAGATCCGATATTGAAGCAACAGGCCTTATAAAAAAAGCCAAAACAGACAAAACAACAAAAAACAAAACAAAGAAAACAAGGTGCTTGGAGGAAGTATTTCAATTCACAGTTTTGCCCTATAAAAGCTGTTTAATTTTGGTGCTATCATTCATCTCCTCAAGATTTACCTGGCAAAAGAGACACAGAGAGTGACATAAAAATTAGTCAGCAAGGGGCAGAAGAGTTGGTTCAGCAGTTAAGCCAGAATATTGCTTTTGCAAAGGTACCAAATTTACCCCATCAGAAGACAGTGTTCAATATCCTGGAATGGAAGTTACAGAGGTTTGTGAGCCCCTATGTGAGTGCTGGGAACTGAACCTGTGTTCTCCTCTTTAGGAAGACTTTTGAGGAGACCACAGTCCACACTGATGATGAATATGATAAAAAGAAAAATAGAAAAGTCTCATCTAAAACTAAACATCTAAATAGCTCCTGGACACATACAGTAGATTTCTCTTTTGCTGGTAAAATGTCTCCCAGACTTCCTCTTCTAAAATCACCAAGCCAGACATGCTGTTTTATCCCAACCATAACTCAGAACAATCCCAGCTTACTTCAGTGTATGTCTCACCTGTACTTTAAGTGACATGGTCTGGCTCTCCCAAGCTGTTGAAAATTTAGACTGGCAATAAGTTATTATAAAAGGGCGTGTCTTCCCATATGGAATAGATTCCAAGATAATTGCATCTTTTCATTTTCAAGATCTATGAATTATACTTAGAGATGGGTGAATAGTTACAGGATTCCAAAGTAATCTGAAAAATTCATTTATATGACAGTATAATGTGGGGCTGATCTTTCCCTCTCACAGCTCTGTCCATTTTTGGTCAATGCCCTTGTCTTGTATCTGGAGACTCCAGGGTGTCATCTGGAGACAGCCACCTGCATCTTATTTCTAGCTTATGAAGTGCTGGGGTCAGATCCAAAGAGGGCGTCACTGGATAAATTCCAGTTCGACTTAATGTCCATGGAAAGTGAACACTGTGGAATTGCATGCCTTTCTCTTGCCTGTGTGAAATGCACCAGTCCCTCCAGTTCTCTGCTTTTCAAGGTACATCAGCTTCTAGTCACATCTTTAGAACTCTCCCTAACTGCTGACAGTTAGAATGAGAGGCTCCCGCCTTTGCATTCACCACAGCATGTCCATGGCTTTTTTCCCCACACCTGTCTCTCCTTCCTCTCTGACTGTTGATCGCATATCTTTGCTTCTTTTTCTCCTTCAGACACTCAAAAAGACTTCTGGACCTCCAAATACTTAGGTCATGTGGAAGAACTGAGGCATATTATTTTGGTTCTAATACCTAAATGTTTTTTTTTGTGTTCAAGAGATCTAGCAGAATTTCATGAGCAAACATTATATTAATGTCTCTTGACTTTATTTTGTACTCATGCCGTAATGCAACACATTGCAGAGACCCAAAGTGGAAATTTGTGGTTTTGAGGGTTGTGCACAGCTCAGATTTCTCTATGCAAGTCTAGAAGCCAACACAAAACTCTAATCCCAAAGGACAGCAATTTATAGCAGTTTATGTAGTTCTGTCCCAAACTACGACAGAACAAAGTCTGTCTTCCTCTATCTTCCACAGTGAACTCTCTCTACATGTGTAAACTCTTTTTGCAAAGTCAATGCTTCATTCATGAAGCATATTCAAGAACAACTAGCAGAATTAGCACAAAGATATAGTGTACCACAAAAAAATATTTGAGCAGTTTGTCATACCGTGAGTTGAAAAGGTATACACACACAGACACGCACACACATATGCATGCATGCACATGCATATGCACACACATGTGTCCCAGTGTGCATGGCCCAATGACTCTTTTTTTGCTTTCTGGAACTTTTCTCATAGTAAATGACTTGTATCCTTAAAATAAAAATTCTATTCAATTGAACAATAACACCAATTAAACCTTTGTGTGGCTGACCGCAGGGTCATTTCCTAAATGTGACCCTTGAATAGATAAATGCATAAAACTAAAGCTATATGAGCAACTCCTAAACTCCTCTAGAGATGGAATTTACTGGTTTTCTCTTGTTACCAATCATGTTAATGATGTGACTTATGACTTAGCTTTAGTTCTACTCTCAAACTTCCATTATTTTGATCTTTGTATAAAAGTGCCAAGGTAAATAAATAAGTTAGTAGCAGAAAGGGTATTTAAGAGTCAATTTCTCAATTGTGTATACTTACACCACTTTTCTAGGGAAACTAAAGACAGAAAGTCCAAGAATGAATCTAATCATTAAAAAAAAAAAAACTGTTTAGAATTACTGGAACACCTTTATTAGGCATCCATGAGCAAAGACCCTCTGAAAAAGAACAGGAGATACTGGATCATTTGTCACCTACAAGTGGAGGCAGCTTCTGCAAAGGACAAGGAATACAGCCATATTGCAGAGTCTGTGGGACCATGTGCAAAATTCCCCAAAAGAGGATACTTTCATATCCAGGGTCCTGGGGCAGTGCTATCACTGTGAAGGATATCAGCTAGACAGCCTCCCCTCAGTTCCTTCCTCTAACATCACATGCTTCCTAGCATATTGATACCTGCCTACACACCTTTGCATCTATCAACACACTGTTAGACAGAACCAAGGATGCAGGGCCATTTTCAATAGTATCTTGTTCAGAGAGAAACCCCACATCTAATAATTACTATAGGGTTCTTATATTTTTCTGAAGTCCTAGAGAAGAAATGAAGATCATGCTTTACTTTGCTATCTGATTATGTTGTTACAATTATGTCTAACACTAAAGGAAGAAAAGTGTCTTCCCTTTTAAGGAAGTAGGTCATAAAATGATGGATACGGCCTCCATTCAGGCAAGTCACTCAGGAAACAGGGTAGTAAAGGACACACAAGACACCTTGTAAAGATACCCTTTGAGAGCTTGCCAATGTCAGAAGAAAGGAAAAGAGGTGCTTCAAAAACCTGGGACTACAGACTGAAGCAGGGATGAGCAACAGGAAAAGTCTTCCAAAAGCTTCAGAATGCACTTACAATTCCCACAGACCCACAGGAAAAAAATCAATAGCTATATCTAAATGTTAGTTTAACATAACATAAAAAATAATTATTTCAAAGCTTTTCTAAACTGTCGGTTCAGAAAATGCCCATTATATATTTTATGTGTGTATTTATGTGTGTATGTATATATGTATGTGTACAAATCTAAGGTATCAGTAAAACAACAAAATATGTGTTTTATGGGACCCTCATTTCCAAGTACCTGTCTCGCTGGATGAATCTATAGCTAATTGCTGGAAAGAATAGCAGTTGTATCACAGTTCAGAATTATTCATAAATAAAGAACATTAATATATAACATAATGTAAGAAAATATTTTTAAAGCTAAAACCATTTCACAAATAGAGAGTGTGTCTGGATAAGATTACTGAAAACATGTTAGATCACCCAAGATTACACATTAAACACAAGTGTAATTTCAATCAAAATGTCAAAGGTGCCTATTTATTTTCTTTATATTGATTTGACCAAAAGAAATTTCTAAATTTGTCTCAAACGATCTACCAGCTCTTTGCAATCCTTTTGCCTTAGAATTCTCATGAGTGCTCAATTACAAGCAAGCTTTGCCATATTCAACAGAAATTCGCTTATGTTAATACTTTTGCTTTTCTCCTTTTTCTTTTTTTAATTTATCTGGCCACAAAACTTTCATATGGGATTTTCATACACATTTCATTTTGTGACTGTATGCCCCCCTTCCCTGGGCACCCACTCATTTCTCTGCTCCTCTTCCCTTCTCATCTTTTTTACCCCCAGCAACCCCCCCTCCACTTTGTTCTTCCCCACATCCTTCATTTAGAGCCTCTTTTCTCATCACAGAAGTCCCCTTTTTAGACTTTGCCCACATTTCCTCATACCCAGGTGCATACTTAACAGTTACAAGCAAGGATGCCTATATGGAAGAGTATATACAGTATTTGTCTTTTTGATTTTTGTTATCCAGTCATCTGTTGATGGGCATACAGACTAATTCTGTTTGTTTGTTATTGTTTGTATAAGGAGTAGCCACAAACATGGATGTGCAAGTGTGTCTGTAATAGGCTGTGGCGTCCTTTGGGTTTACACACGGGTTTCTACCTTTAGTGTTTGGAGAAGTCTCCACACTGATTTCCAGTGTTGTCACTAGCTTAGATGCAGTAGTGTATAAAGCTTCTCCATTTCCCACACCCACACCAGTGTTTGTTGTCATTCATTTTCTTGAGGGCCGCCGTTCTCATTGGTGTGAAATGTAGTCTTGAAGTAGACCCAATGTGTCTCTGTTGGCTAGAGTTAGTTATTGAACACTTTGAAAATATGTAGCAGACATTTGCATTCCTTCTTTTGAAAACTGTTCATATCTTTGGTCTGCTCACTGATTGTCAACTTCATTTCTTTGGTTTTTAGTTTTTTACAATTCTCTGTATATTTTGGCTATGAGCCCCTTGATTGGGGTATAGCTGGCAAAACTGTTTCCCAGTCTGTAGACTTTCTCTTTATTCTATTAATAGTTCCTTTTGCTATGTGGAAGCTTTTAGATTTCATATGGTCTCACTTGTCAATTCTTGAGAGTTTGAAGAAGGAATTAATTAAACTTCCACACCTCCTTGGACTGGGTACTGAACACAGAGCCTCCTACATGTTCAGTAAGAGCTATACCACTGAGCTGGACCCCACCCCAGAAAGTTAAGAAGTAAATGCAACTGCTTATCAAATACAGTGTCAAATTCTTAGACAAATAATGAATTGTTTCTGTATAGGCAAAATGAAAGCAACAATGCTAATGTCAGTCCTTATACAGCCATTTAAATTTCAGATATACTCAAGAGATGATATGAACAAGAGCACCACTAGTGTAAAATATTATAAAAATATTAAATATCTTTTTGATCTTAGGATAAGACTATTTTAGTTAAGAGTAAAATCAATATAACCCAATGCTGATAAATTTGACCTCCTAAAAGTCAAACTTCTCAATGTCAAAAATGCCACAAAAATCACACACACACACACACACACACACACACACATGCACACATGCACACGCACATGCACACGGGCACACACACACCTAACAGAATGGGTAAAGTCTAAAATGTTATCAATTCTTGTCTTCAAATAATGGAATTCCAATGACTTTCACTCCCTTAAGATTTTTGTTTTGTTTTGTTTGTTTGTTTTTGAGACAGAGTTTCTTTATGTAGCCTTGACTGTCCTGGAACTCACTCTATAGACCAGGCTGGCCTCAAACTCACAGAGATCCACCTGCCTCTGCCCCCTGAGTGCTGGGATTAAAGGTGTGGGCCACCACTAACCAGCTCTATTAAGTTTTTATGTGTTTATAAGAGTTTATAAAGAATCTTTTATGTAGATTTAAAGTGATTCAATTCCTCTGCAGAAAATAGAATTAAAGGAAAGAAAAATGTAAAGTAAATAAAGGGGGACAGGGTGTTGTATCTATGTTTCTCAAGATGTATGTTTCATGAAATTCCTTAGCAATATTCGTGCATTTCTTTGCCCACATCTTCATGTTGGAAAGAGCTGCTGGCAACCTTCAATTTTAATTTAGTTCCTGGAAATCTTTACCAGACTAGCTGGGGAAATGGACAAGTATGTTTTAGTGGATATTCACTTTGTCTTATGAACCTCTGCCTAAATTGCTCATATTTAGCTATTGGAAAGTTGCTGAGAAGTGCAGAGGGAGGTTTAGAATTTAACAATGTCAACAATATTTTTTAAAATCTCAACTTTATTTCCCCCCAAGGAGATGACACATAAAAACTAAACTTTGGCAGTCTTGGGGCATTTTCTGTAACTAGACACATGTTACTGTCCTGAATGAAATAGATACTTAATTCATATTCCTTCCCAATCCATGGCAGCATCCAACCTTTAAAGTATTTACAGCGAGCTGTCAGCCACACACACCAGAGACAAGTTTGAAAGGATTATGGGGGTGAAGCAGAGGTCCACGATGCCCAACTACTTGTTCACTTGAGAAGAAATAAGGATCATCCCTAAGAACTGAGTTCTTAGAAAGCTATAAAAATCTGGGGTGCACCACTTTACTTCTCAAAGTCTCAATTTTTTATTTGAAAATAGGGACTAAAAACAACAACAGCCTCGTGGCTTAAAATGGGGAATACAGTTTATAGAAAGGACATCATGGCTGTGGAGAAGACAGGGAATTCTAATGTCTACTCTTTGGTAGCATAGCCATGAGAAGGTATAATATCAAAATATTTCAGTCAGCCCCAGGACCTGGTGTTAGCAGTGTCTTCCATTGGTTTCATGAATCACAAGGTGACTGTTCCATCTAATATGTATAGCTGCTGACAAGGGGCAAAGAACTTAAATGTTCCTTATGAAAGCCAAGATCCAGTGTAAATTAGAGGGGAGTGTTTAAATTTCTCTTCTCTCTGAGGCATGCCAGAACTGGTTCTTCCAAGAATAATAGCTGCCATAAGAACAATAATCCTCTCTCCCAGAGTAATCACTGATGGCCGGTGACATGCAGGCCAGCTGCTTTATTCAAATATGTACCAGGGGAAAATTCCACCCTTTTTCCAAAATTCTCCTGGGGACTCTCTTCCTCCAGCTGGGGATGACTCTGCAGTGCCTTCCCTGTCCTGTCCTCTCCCCTCAGTATTCTTCCTCCTCCCTTCACACTCTGCACAGTAAACTGCAGGTCCTGTTGAAATGAAGGAAAGAGCTTTTAAATTAAGACCATCACTTACATCCACCCTAGAAAAGATGAGCTCTTGGTGAAAAAGAACATTCCTAGAGAGATAGTTTTGAGAGTTCTGTGTTAGAATGATGCTAGTGTCTAACATGGCTTGGAGGCACCAAGACGTTCCCCCCGAACCCACATCCTGATCACTTCAGGGAGTTTGTCTAAAACACAAAATCTTTTGGATTTCAATTTCCTGTGAACTGAAGGAAAACTGGGGAGACAAGGGAATGGCTTTCATCAAAAACTACATCTCCCTTCTCTCACGACCTGTACAAGATGAAGCCTTCAAAAGTCCAATAGAGCTGAGGGAGGAACAAATAAAGCTCTGCCCCTAACTGGGGAGCTACTTATTGGCAGGTAGTAGCTACTGGAGGTAGAAGAATAGTTCTTCTTTTGGGAGCATGGCCACTGGTGGGATGTCTGTGCCCCAGTGGATGGACCCACACTTGAGCATTAAATGGATTTAGTGGGTTATTACCAAAAAAAAAAAAAAAAAAAAAAAACAAGAAGGGGGAAGTTCTGAAGGGATAAAGAGGAGAAGGAGCAAGTGGTGATGGTGATGATGATGATGATGATGATATGAAGTTAGGAGCTGGAGTGGGAAAGTGTGGGTGACTGTGATCATATTTCATTGTAACCATGTATGAGATATTCAAAGAACAAAATAAACCTAGTCATTCTTATTCTGTATGCATTTTCACCAACATTCTTTCAAATAACTAAAAAGAATCAAATATTCATCCATCTGTATTCTTGCAACTAAATTTACATTTGGCAGTATTTACTATGAACATATAGCATTATCCTAGCAGCCAGAGCATGTAAAAAAATAAAAAGTAAAAAGAGCATGAGCTTCTATGATGTTTCTAGTGCTTGTGTGTGGGTACCATCACTTACCAGCTTTGTTTTTTCCTGTGACTGCTGCAACAAATTGTCACACACCAGCTGGTACAAAACAGTTTAGTTATATTCTCTCCACTCTGGAGGCCAGATGTCTGAAATCAAGGCATTGGTAGTGTTGGATTTTCTAGTGTTGCCATCTCCCTTACAGTGTATGTTAGTGGTCTTTGCGTATTTCTTTTTTTCTTCATTTCTTACTGTGTGTGCATGCATGTGTGTGTGCATGCGTGTGTGTGTGTGTGTGTGTGTGTGTGTGTGTGTGTGTGTATGTGTGTGCCAGAAGGCATATGTGGAGAAAACAGGACAACTTCTGAAGTTGTTTCTTTCAGTCTTGTGAGTCCCAATGATCAAACTCAGGTCATCAGGCTTGGGGACAAAAACCTCTACCTGATAAATCACCACCTTAGCCCACCTTTGTCATTTCTTATCTCTGATTGCTGCCTATATCTTCATATTTTAAAAGTATTATTAAATCTCTCTTGTGTTATGAGACTAGCTATTGCATTTAAGGCCATAAATACAGAAAGACCTCAGAATCTGAAGGTTAAACACATCTACCAAAAGGCTATTTCTAAATAAGGTCATACTCACAAGTGTCACAGATAAGTGCTGGAACAGACCTCTTAGCACCACTGTTTAGTTCAGTTTGTCAACTGGGGCTCCTTGAGCAAGTTTCCAAATTTACATCTCAGTTATCTTCTGTATAAAGTGAAAAGAATAATATTCATTGAATAATAATCAAGATCAAAGTAAATACATAAAGTACTGGGCATGCACTTGGTTATAGTCAATGATGGCTAGCTGCTAATATTATCAGTAGGTTCACCATTTCAATATTAAAACCCTAAAGAGTTAGAGATTAGAACACATTCATCCTGCACCCACCCCCAGTATTTATACCCTGAAAAAGGTGACTCAGAACCTGACTAACTTTTGTAGCTCACAGAATACTCTATTTTACTAAGATCATCTTTTCTTCTCTTTCTCTTCTTCTTTCTCGTGCTTTTAGTGGTATGTAGTGATTATACATGATAATGGGCTTTATTATGTCATTTTAATACATATATACATTGTATTTTGATCATAAATCATAAAATACTGAATATCATTGAAGGACATATTTTCTGAGCCCTATGACATCATAGGGGACAGACTACAAGTTGGTCCCTGAAGTGATACTATGAAGACTGTCTTCTTCTCTTCAGATGCTGCTGCTCTTAGAGAATGCCCATACACAAACCATCCATGCTGACAAATGAGGTATCATTTTAATTCCTGGCTATGACTTGAAAAGGATGTGGACTTGATAGGAAGAGGGAAGGGAAAGAGAAAGTGGGAGGATGGGCGTGACCAGAATGTGTTTTATGTATGTATGTATAAAATAGTAAATGTATATATTAATTTAAAAGAATTCTTGGCTTTGGGGGCCACCCTATGAGACTCCCCTGAGGCAATAAGAGGCAAAACCATTTTCCCAGTCTTCCCCATTGGCTCTTGTTACTCTACTTTGTCACATTGAAATATATAAAAGTACAAATGAAAGACAATATGCAGGATCCTTTCACCTCATAATGCTTGCCACCACCAGTGGCAGTAAGCAATTGTCACAAAATGAGCCTGGTTTTCCAAAGAATTAAATACCAAATATTAATGAATAGAGTGTCCATTAGAGTATGATGTTAGGTGCTCTGAAGAGAAGACACCATAATAAAAACTGAACATAGAAAAACATCTTGCCACAGTGTCTTGCTTCATGGAAATAAAAATCTGTAACTATTCTCAGTTGAATTCCTGCTTAGTCCTTTATCTGCATATTTATATGTAGTTCTCTACACCTAGAAGAAAAGGATTTCGATGAGTTATTTACATTAGACATACATATCCACAAAACCTTCTTTCTGTTTACAAGTCATTTCATATATTTCCTCAAAACAATCAGCTTGTATAAAGGAGTTACTTCTAATATACTTAAGTACCTGATTAATTTTATCCCAAACTGTAAAAGATAAATATAAATGATCTAGTATTAAAAATAGTAATAATAGATACAAACTTAATAAAAATAAGTTGTTTAGGCTGAGTAGAAGATGTTTTGCATTTAATTTCTTCCCATGTTTTAAATTTAATTTTGCATTCTAACCAGAGTTTTCCCTCCCCCCCTCTCCTCCAAGCCCCCTTCACCTCTTACAACCCCCCTTCCCTCCCCCCTAGCCCACCTCCAGTCTACTCCTCATAGGTAAGAGCTCCCATGAGAAGTCAACATAGTCTGGCACAATAGGCTGGGGCAGAGCCTAGCCCCTGTCCCATGCATTGAGACTGAGTGTGGCATCCCATAAGAAATGGGCTCCAACAAGCTAGTTCAAGTACCAGGTTTGTATCATGATCATACTGCCAGGAACCCCTCTGATAGTCCCAATGTTAAAGATATCTTAATAAAGAGAGCCACTATGAGCTTAGGGGGGAACCTGGTGTTAAGCTAACTCCCAAGAATGCACAAGGAAGACTCCTAGCAATAGTAGAGAGGAGATCTTAACTGGCCTTCCCCTATAATCAGATTGATCAATACCCCAATTATAATCATAGAACCCTCATTCAGTAATTGATGGAATCAGACACAGAGATCCACAACCAAGAAGCAGGCCCAACTCTGGGAATCCAGGCAAAGAGAAGGAGGAGATAACATATGAGCAAGTAAGATCAAGTTCATGATGGAGAAATCTACAGAAACAGCTGAACCAAGCTTGTGGAAACCCGTGAACTCTAGACCTACAACAGAACTAGGCCCTCCATAAGTGGGAGACAGTTGTGAGGCTTTTAATTCTTAAACAAACAAAAAGGAACATACAAGAAAACTACTTGGAATTTGAAAATTGAAAGTGAAATATTTTTAGAAGTGTTTTAAGAAGAAATAAAAAGAAGATTTAAATGCCAATGCCAAAGATCAAAAGATGGGAACAAAAGAAAAAAAGTATAAGATATTTCTTTGTTTAGATTCATTTGTATAATAATAATTTTTAAAAGGTCAGATCTATTTAGGGCTAATGGGTGACCAAGTTCAAGAGTCTAGTATTTTATGATCAAATAAAATGCAGGTAGCAAGAGAAGGCACTCACCATGTGGCCTACTTTGGTCACCCCTGCATTCTCTACAGAAAAGGATCACTATAACCACACTATTTGTTGAATTGTCCCAAAGCCAGAGAACATCTTATTGTAATGAAATCAAACGAATGGCTTTGTATTTTCTGCAGTGGAGAAAAAACAAACAAACAAACAAACAAAACCAATGGGCTCAAATAAGCCTAATTATGGAAAGTGAAATCTAAGCTGGTAACTGTGTGAGCAATGGCACCATGAAATACAACGGAAATGGATTTCCAACACAAAGTGCAGCCAGAAGTGGGCTGGTCATACCTGGTTTGTATGAAGCAGAACTTTACAGTATGTTCCCTTCCTGAAATCTATTCTATCTCTGTTGTCCAGTACTAATTGTCTAAAAAATGCAGTGAGAAATCTAGGCTCCACTACAGCCCTCTATTTCTTCTATCCAGTCTCACTGCCGAGTCTTTGTGACATTTCCCTCACTGCCACCAATATGTGTAGTGTATGGACAATTGTTCCTTGATGTTGGAGGAGTATAATTAAAAGTGACTTGACATTGGAAAATGTCCTACATGAAATGCTTCACAACAAATGATTTTAAACTTTGCAGAGTTCAGTAAAATTCCCAAATAAGACACAAACCCCCAGGGTTCTTGACAACTCCATGTTAGAAAAGTGACGACAGCTTGCATGGCTGTTCACATGGGGCACATGCCTTTCAGTTTCAAGGACTTTTTGGAAGACAAGGGTGACACCAAATGCAACATGGATAAGGAATGGAAATTGCTTTAGACACTTCTCTTTGAACAACCAAGCTAGAAGATGCCAGGGTCTGACACTCCCTGTTTCTTTGATGTAAGTCTTCCAAATATGATCCATGTACTGGCAAATTTCCTAATGTCCCTGGTAAGCTTCAAAGTAAATCACTGGCTGGCCCCAGTATTTCTGTACTGGCTTTCCAGCATTAGGTTTTTTAAAGAATGAGAATGAGAGTGGGAGAGGGGAAAGGGACAGAGAGAGAGAGAGAGAGAGAGAGAGAGAGAGAGAGAGAGAGAGAGAGAGAGAGAGGTAGAGAGAGAGAGAACCCATTGGGAACTGAAACACATTGTTCTTGGTGGTTATTTGGTCTGAAAATTAAAGTGGAATAATGAGTTAAAGTGCTTGGGACTGGGGTGAGCAATCTGACTCCTGTGTGCCTTTCATATGTACCTCATTTAATTCTGGAACATCTGCAGGGCAGCTGTTGCCTAGGTTCACAGTATCCTTTCATTACACAGCACCACAGAATGAGAAACAGATACCCTTGGAAGTATGGTGTGCATGTGCATGTGTGTAATTTGTAGGAAATCTAATTGACATAGCTTAAGTAGAAACCAATGGCAAATTCCTTGAATCTATTAAAGCAATATGATTATGAATATTTGCCAGGGATACATTGGGCAACCATCAAATTAATGAGTCAGAAGATGATTTTTGTCATATAGTTTTGGAAATAGAAATTCCATAAGCTGTCTTCAAAGACAGGCAAAATAAATGATATGATTGGAATATGAAGCTAAGTTGGAAAAGCCTCAGCTTTTGCTTCTCCTAGGTCTTGTTCTTTTTCTGGCAGAGATTTACCTCTTATAATATATCATATTTTCACCATTAGGTTTCAAATACATTATGTGAAGGATGTCTAAGCTTTTAGGAAAATCAGGACCTTGCTTTTATCATCCCCTATAGACATTTTATATGAATTGTTACTTTACATACTATGATAACAGATATATTCCTATGTATAAAACCTATCAGAGCCTTGAATTTACCAATTTATATTACTGTTCTGAAAGGGTTATGTTTGCTCTGGTTTGGACCTCCACAAGTTTAGGACAATTTTTTTTAATAAAATGGAATTATTCAATATGTAGTCTTTTCCCCTTCCACTCAAAATATTTGACAGGTTTGAGCCAGTCCTCAGAAGTAATAAAGCAATATACCATAGTGACTTCCACAAAGCATCCTTTCTCTTTAGTCTGCAGCACACTTCAAGTAAGATGAGAAGAAAACTCACATTTTCTTTTGAAGAATCTGATGTATTAATACCCAGGTTACTGCTGCCATTTGGGAACTCTTGCTATTTTATTACTGAGGGTATGGCTTTGAAATTATTGTTTTATATAACTTTTATTGAACTGTTACCACTTGGTGTTATTTAAGTCAGAAAATGTCTTTATTATCAGCTGTGTTACAAAGACCAGAGCATTTCTAAGCAATGTCACCAAAATGAAAAGGAAAGGCACAAATCTTCTACTACATACCTAGACTATGAGTCAATTGGCTGAACAGCGTCTCGACCAGGAGGAGGTAGAAATGACTGAAACAAAGGGCAGCCAGACTATGGACAGGAACTTTCAGCTGAAAAGAAATATTCTTAAGTTAAAAGTTTTATACTTTTATTTGGTAGGTGTGAAGTTACAACTATGAGAGGGTGACTAGGTCTATTACCATTAGTGAGGCATGGGTTTGTATGTAAGGTCTTGCATAGCTAAAAAAAAAAAAAAAAAAAAAAAAAAAAAAAAAAAAACTAAGAAGCTGAGGGGAAATGTAGTAAAATAAATGGAGAGCAGAGACTACATTTAGGTGGGAAAAAAATGAAAACAACCAAAAGATCCAAAGGCCTATAAAAGGATTAGTCTATAACTGTAGAACATGCCTAAGGCACGGATAACTTCATTACTGTGCAGGCTGTTGTCCAGTACCAAATATTCCTTATGTGTCCTCATAAATGTGCCCAAAGATAGCATTTGAAGCTACACAGAAAATACTGAAGCCCAGACATATGTCAATGCCAGTCCCTGGGCAGGCCATCCCTAAGGCAAGATATGCTGCAACACCTGGTTGGCTGGAAGACATTCTTTGACGGCAGCAGTTTGGAACCTAATAGGCATTTATTTTAGCCTCTATGGTGCTTTTACCCAGTAAAGAAGCAATCAAATAATACTGGCTTCATTTCTTGAAGCACTGGTTTTGATCCACCTAAAAGGAAACAGTTTAGGAGAGAAAGATGGATGAGAGAAGTGAGTAGGGATAATGTGTTTCACAGCTTAAAATCAAATGCCATTGGAAAAAAATGTCCAGAAAGCAATTCATAATGAAAATATTTGCCTTCTGGCTAAATAGGTAGTACCCTTTTTATTGTAAAATGGAAATAAACAGTCCATCTCATTTATACCATAAAAGGGCAATCCACAAATAACCCAAATCCCAAAATAAAGGCATTGCCCAACATAATAAGACATGACTCAACAAGGTCTTGACTTTAGAGTTTCGTCAATGGTCGTGGCAATAGGGAGGGCAAGAGTTATGATTCAGTAAAAAGTCTCAAGTAATCTAGAGCCAATGCTGGGGAACATTTATAGCCAATGCATTGTTCATCTCTCATTCTGTTTATTTAGCCATTGACCTCCACCCTTGACAGTGCTGAGATACTAAAACCCACTTCCAGACCTGATGCCTTGGCAAAAATAAATAAATGAAATTATTAACAACAGGCAGTCTAACTAAAATTAAATGAAAAGCACCTTTACGAAAATGTTTCATTTAACGTGCAGTAATTTACCAAAGAGAAAAATAAATCTAAAGTAAGCAGTGATTATAATAAGCAGATGAAGAGTTGGCAGAAGAAGGGAAGAAATGATCAGGGTGTCTTGTCCACTGATTCACTAATGCATTAAGCACCTACTACACTGGGCACTACACATATAAAAGAATGGAAAAATGATCACATTAAAAAAAACAGATGCATTGCTATAGATGTTTTTGTGAAAACTGTGGTTGGTGTTTTACATCTTAGTATCCAAGGGCTCTCAATTACTTTGTATCACTTAATCCCAAAACAGATGAGACAGTCAACTTGAGAAAACACAATGTCATAAATGTTGAATTTGGTTAAAGCCTTTTCCTAAAAAGGGTGAAAGTAATGAACATTTGTTAGATGGCTTCTTACATCACTCTTTGTATACTGAATAAAGTAAAGATCACTGATAAGAAGTGTTTTTATGGTAACTTGACCTCCAAACATCTGTATCTCTATATCCATATCCTACAATGTATAAGCAGTCTCCATTTAGGCTAAGCCAGAGTGAGTAGGATGCTTACTACATTAGATGCATATCAAAGGGGAGGCATCATCAGCGCAAACAGTCCTGCATCCTACACTATTCTCATCAACATGCCAACAGACCAAACCTAAGGAAGGACTGATTCCTTTTTAATTTATGACTTCAGAGAGACTTTGGTCCATTGTGGCAGGGAAGGCAGGGGGCATGGTGCTGTTCTTGAGGGAGGCTTCTCATATGGTTGCAGATTAGGAAGCAGAGAGTAGCTGGGACTAGAGGCCAGGCTGTATCTTCAAAGACTACTTTCATCAGCTAAGTCTTGCCTAGAGGCTTCATAGACTGCAAAGTATCATCAGTCACTGGAAATGAGCATTCAAACCATGAGCAGGAGGAGGGGGCTTTTCAAATTCAAAGCACAAAAACCATACCAAGCTTCATAGGCACAGCCATAGCTATTGAGATTTCAGAAAAAAAAAAGAAATGTAAATCCAACTGTGGGTGTTGCCGTTAATACATCCACTAGGTCATATTTATAAGCATCTACAAGAAGTTCTTCTTGTATAAGGTCTCATCGCTTCATGCTCCACTCGCATGAGGAGAAAATGATCAAGGACAGCAAATTGACATTTTCTTTTTTGCCAACTGACATTTCTACAAGCTCTTTACAGAAAAGTAAACTGAGGCAATAAGATGGAGAGAGACTAGGGCTTAGATCACATGGTCAGGGAAGGCCTGAAAGTAAAAGACAACTTTGCTGAGAAATGAGGCTTCCGGTATAGGGCGATCTGAGGCAGAACTCTTTAACAAAAAGGGGAGGAGTACTGAGGGCAGAGGCTACCAGTGCAACACACATAAGTTATGCCGAAATGAAAGCAGTTCTGGCCAGAGGAGGTTAGAAACCTCCTGTCGTTAAAATAAAATTTAAAAAATGTGGGAACAGAATGGGATTTTTAGGATTAAGTGCTATGGAATGAAGGGGAAGATTTCAGTTAAGAAATTAAAGTCATCTCATTTCAGAAAATGGCTCATGAAGCAGTTCCCAGGGCTTCCAAGATGGAAAAAGCTGTTCTCTAGAAAACAGTGAATAGAAATAAAGGTCTACATAACATGTCAAAGCAAGGTGGGCCTTTCACAGGTGCCTCTCTGAGTGCAAACACTTGAGAACAAAAGATCTTTGGCAACCACTAAGTTTGTGTGAGGGTGGCCTCCAGGCTCAGGCTGGCATCTCTCACAGACAGTGTTACAGACACAAGTTTATGACACAGCGGGAGCACCAGATCACCCTCCATGTTGTCTTCTGGGAAACAGACTCAGAGATATGATTTTTTTCTCGATTTCTAATTGCAGCTCTCAATGGCTAGGGGTTGCCTAAATGAAACTGCTCAAACATATCTTTCATGTATTGAGGATGAAACAGCAAACTTAAGGCATTTTTTTAAACATAAAATATATTCTGTATAATAATGAACCATCTCATTTATTCAGTTTAGCATTTGGAACCTGTTAAACAGTTCCACATGTATTAGATTATATTTGAGATCCAGGACTGTTACAGCCTTATCTTCCATTTAGTAACAATGGGCACATGTTTTATTTATTTACTTACTTACTTACTTTTATGTAAATGTGTGTTTTGCCTGCCTGTAAGTCTGTGAGGCACATACATGCACTGCCAGTGGGGATCAGAAGAGGGTGTCTGATTTCTTGGAGCTGGGGTTACAGGTTGTGAGTCATCATGTAGTTGCTGGGAAGTGAACCCAGCTCCTCTGGAAGAGCAGCCAGTGCTCTTAACCACTCTCTTTTGAGCACACTTAATGTTACCGGTCCATAGCATCTTACCACTGGGCATTCCTTCCTCAGAGTACAATACTCTTTGTAATTATCATCCCATTAGTCCTGGGAGGAGCATCAACAATCACTCCCCACATGTTCTACCAATAAGGAAGTAGATTCACTGAGCCAAGCTGGTGTGCAGCTACTTAAGGACAGAATCATAGATGAATCCCTGGTTCAACTTGAGCCAAGCAGGTTATCTGCCCCATCCACCCTAGACCAATATACCAGTCAATAACAAATAAACAACCTAATGTTGATCCTTGGGCTTTGCAATTCTACACAGTCACTGGGCAACTGCCATTCTAGGAGCTGCTTATGATTCTTCATAAGGTTCTAGTCTCTTGAGATGTGAGTACTGTTTTCCAACCACATTCACAAACAGAGATGCTGATTTCAGAGTTATAGCCTCTTTTCAGCATTTTTGTGGTTGCCTTGGACTTTCATCCATCTCTGAATGGACCAGGCTCATTGATTTAGTCCAAGTATCTGTTTTTAAGCTATTAATATAGCCATTTCAACTTGGAAATAGTTCATGAGTTGGCTTGTTTCAATTAATGTTCTGTTTTAAATAAATTCTACATTAGGCAAATAATTAATATCTATGGTATTTCTCAGCCCACTTAACCAACAAGACCCATATAAAAGTGAGGTCACACTATTTTTGCCTGGCTTTTTTTTTTTTTTACTTAATATAATGTTCCCTGGTTTATTTTTATTGTAAATAAGTCTCTTCTTTTAAAGATAAATAGCATTCTATAATATTATGCATGTATATCACATTTTCATTATCTATTATTCATCTACTGGTGGACACATGACTACTGTATATAGCACTACAATGAGCACAGAATGCAAATCTGCCATATGCTGGTAGTATTTTGTTGGTTTTTGTCCTGGTTAGTATGGTTTATCAGTTTGAAACATCCTAGAATTGTTTGAAAAGAAAGCCTTAATTAATTAAGACCACATTGGCCTTCGTAAACGTTTATGGTGGATCATCTTAATTATTAACTGATGCAATAGGAGGACCCAGCACACTATGGGGAGCACCATCTCTAGGCAGATGGTCCTGAGCTGTATATAGAACCTAGATAGGCTTGAGCCTGAGAAGAAGCTAGAGAGCAAACTAGAAAGTGGAGATCTTCTATAGCCTTTGCTTCAGTAGCTGACTCCAGGTTTCTGCCTTGAGTTCCTGCCATGATTTCCTGTGTGTCCTGGAAGTGTAAACTAAATAGACTCTTTCCTCAACAAGTTGCTTTTGGTCAGAGTGTTTTGTCACAGAAACAAAATGAAACTAGATAGATAGATAGATAGATAGATAGATAGATAGATAGATAGATAGATAGAGAGAGAGAGAGAGAGAGAGAGCTTAGTATGATGCATGGATAACACGGTAATCTAATTTTCAAATTTTTGAGGAGCATCCTCTGATTTTATAATCTCACCGGTGGAGCACAATAGTTCTTCTGTCTTGACATTGTTGTCAACATTGGTGTCATTCATCTTTTTGCCAAGATCCATTCTAAGATGCTTCAGGTGCTATCTTGTGGTTATAATTTGCATTTACCTGATGATTAATGATGTTGAATAATTTTTCACATATCTTTGGCCCTCTGTCTCCTTTTAAGAAATATCTCTATTTTTACAACATTATTTGTCTGTTTGCTTGTTTTTTGCTATGAATTGGGTTGCTGATATGCTCTCTAAATTAACCCCTTTCCAATTGTCCGGTTTGCAAGTATTTTCTCCCAATCTCTGTTTGTTTGTTCACTCTATTGATGGTATTCTTCACTGTGTAGCATTTTAATGATTTCATTTTCATATCACATGTTGTTATGTGACTAAGGTCCAGGTGCATTCTGCACATGAACACCCAGTTCACTCAGCACCATTACAGAACAACTGGACCTTTCTTCCATCATATGTTCTTGGCATCTTTTACTAAAAGACACACCATAAACATTTGTAGAAAGTTCTTCATAACCATTTAATTGCATTGGTCACCACCATATCCTTACTGTTTTGATGACTGCAAATTTGCAACATGTTTCGAAATCAGGTGACATGATGTCTTCATCTTTGCTCTTGTTGTTCCATATTGCTTTGACTATTCAGAGTCATCTGTGGTTCCACAGAAATTTTAGGATTCTTTTTATTACTGTGTCCATGAAGAATGACATTGTCTTGGGCAGTGGTGGCATACACCTTTAATCCCAACACTTGGGATTAAAGTGGATCTCTGTGAGACTGAGGCCAGCCTGGTTTACAGAGCGAGTTCCATGACAGCCAAAGCTTCTACACAAAGAAACCCTGTCTCAAAAAAAAAAAAAAAGAAAGAAAGAAAAGAAAGAAAAGAAAAGAAAAAAGAATGTCATTTGAATCTGGATACAGAATGTCTATATATAATTTTTGAGTAATATGCATATTTGTGAAATACGAATTCTTCAAATCCATGAAAATAGAATATATTTCCACTTATGTATGTTCTCTTCAGTTTCTTTCATTAGTATTTTATAATTTCTAATATGCCAGACTTTTATTCCTATGCCTAGCTTTACCCATAAGGATTTCATTTATTATAATTATTATAAGTAGGTTTGTTTTGTATATTTCTTTTTAAATTTTGCTCTTTTCTAATGTATATAAGACTAATGATGATTTTGTGAAACGATTCTGCCGTCTGTAACTTGACTGAATTCATTGACAAATTCCGACAGATTTTTGGTAGAGGTTTTAAGGTTTCCTATATGCAAGACCATACCATGTGTCTATAAGGTAAGGGTGGAAACTTCTTTCTTTCCAAACTCAAAGGAAACTTTAACCTAGAGAGAATTACTATAAGTTCAATAATTTTTCTTCTAAGACAGTGGTTCTCATCCTTCCTAATGCTACAACCCTCATGTGGTGATGACACCCTTGTTGCTACTTCATAACTGTGATTTTGTTACTGTTATGAATTATAATGTAAATATATAATATAAGAATACCTGATATGTGATCCCTAAGAGGGTCATGATCCTCAGGTTGAGAACTGCTGTTCTGAGAAGACACTACAATACTATGATAAATAAAGCAAATGATCAACATTGAGGAAGCCTGAGAAACCAAACCAGTAGAGACCATTTTGATATTGGATAGCTGTAACTGTATGTGGTTTTCCTTGCCATATTCAATACTTGACTCAGTAAACTAATAAAGTATGCATTTTTACATGATGCAATGGATCAAAACCAAGGTCTTGTACATGCTAGGCAACTGTTCTACACCTCGAGCTGCAGCCCCAGCCTCTGGATGCCTTTTCTTGTCCTCTCTTGATTAATTTCTCTGATTACAACTTCTAATTCTACAGCGAACAGAAATAGCAAGAGTGGACATGCTAGTAGTTTTGTTCCTGGCTTTAAAGGTAAACCCTTCAAATTTTCCACCATTGATTTGGATATTAGCCCTTGGCTTGTACTATGTAGTCTTTATCATTGCTAATTTACTGAGGTGTTTTAATCATAAGATGAAAGAATGTTGAATTTTGTCCAATACTTTGCCTGTAGTTCCTGATATAACTGAATGTTTTGGTCCTAGATTTTGCTGATGCAGCCTCTTATGTTCATTAATTTTCATGCGTTGACTCTTACTCATATCCCGGAGAATAAATCCCACTTGACAGTGAGGGATAATGTTTTTTAATGTGCTATCCAATTTGATTTTTAGGACTTTTGTATCCACGTTCTGTGGCAATATTGACTTGTAGATTTCTTTTGTTGTTTTCTTGTCAAGTTTGGTTATCAAGGTAAAGCTGGTCTCAAATAATGAGTTTGGACATATCTCCTGCTCTTGAGACTTTGGGAGAGTTTTGGAAGAATTGTTTTCTTAAGTATTTGATGATACTGAGCAGTGAAGCCATTGGGTCATGGCTTATTCTCACTGATATTGTTCATCTTTAAGTTAGTGTGCATTGAGTTACAAAAGATCCACTCAATGTGGTGCCTTAAACATTGTGCAGAAATTTCCAAAACCATGTGAACTATGTGAACACTGATGTTCAAACATATTAGGAATATTCTTAAATTAAAGAGGTAGTGGATAGAATCAAAGTGATCTTGACAAAATATGAAAAACAAAAACAGTGATGATTCAGTATGATCTTATACCCAGGTTTTGCTTCTTTAAAAACTGTTGGACCTTCTCAGAAGTCTCCTCAGGAGTTCAGATGGGATGAGGGACAGGATTTATTTGATCTTTCATATGCTTCTTCTTTCCACAGAATATTTATGGATTCTCAGGAGGTCTGAGTACTGACCATGGTTATATTTGAGCCTAGTTTCTTTCTCAGATAGGAGGGAGTTCCTAAAACTAGACTCACCACATCCCTGACACATATAGGTTTTTAAAAAGTGACCAAAATCTTTTATTCAAAATGTAAAATGAGTCTTAAAAGTGTGAGCTTTTGTGAAAAGAAAATCTATGATTTAAAAGCAGAGTAAATTGTAAGTATCTGTTATCAGAAATAATGAGAGACAGGATAAGAAAACTGGGGTTCAGCTCTAAATTCTTCCACTCTCCATTGACAAAATACCCAGGAAATCTGGGATACCATGAAAAGACCAAACCTAAGAATAAGGGATAGATGAAGATGAAGAAGTCCATCTCAAAAAGGTGCAGAAAACATATTCAACAAAATCATAGAAGAAAACTTTCCTTAGCTAAGGAAAAACATGCCTACGAAAGTACAATAAGCTTAGAGAACACCAAATTGACTGGACCAAAAGTAAATCTACTCACTGCATAACAATCAAAACACTAAACATACAGAATAAAGAAAGAATGTTAAGAGTTGCAAAGGGAAAAAAGACAAGTAACATATAAAGGCAGACCTATCAAAATTACATCTGACTTCTCAATGAAAACTCTAAAAGACAGAAGGTACTGGGTAGATGTTCTGCAGACACTAAGAGACCATGGATGCCTACCCTGATTAATATACCCAGAAAAGATTTCAATCACCATAGACAGAGACAAAACCAGATTTTAAACAATACCTATCCATAAATCCTTTCTGTAGAAAGAAATTAGCTTCACCCAAAGAAATAGCTACACCCACAAAGACACAGGCAATAGATAATCCCACACCAGCAAATCCAAAAGATGGTAAACACACACACACACACACACACACACACACACACACACACACCACCACCACCACCACCACCAACAACAACAACAACAACAACAACAAAATAACCAAAATATCAGGAACTATAAATTACTGGTCATCAATCCCTACACACTAGTAGTGGGAGACTTCAACACCCCACTCTTACCACTGGACAGCTCTGTCAGAAGGAAACTCAAAGAAATAAAGGAACTAACAGATGTTATTACTCAAATGGGCTTAACATACATCTGTAGAACATTCCACCCAAACACAAAAGGATATACTTTCTTCTCCGCACCTCATGGAACCTCCCTCATTCTTAAAATACTTTCTTCTAGAACTCTTGGATATCACATTCTTGGATTTTTGTGTTCCTATTTTAAGTAGAATGTCTGGGTTTTCTTTGCCACTTCCTCTTTATTTTCATGGCATCTTATTCCCTAGAGGAAGTGATGCTCAGCATAAGATGATTCAAAGCCAAATTTCTCAAGCATTCAAAACTCAGAGCATCGAGGTCAACTTTCAGGTAGGAAAGCTAGCCATCACATGGGGAAAATGACCTTCTGCTCATAGATAGTTACATACCACACTCTGGGAGTAGATGGAATAGAATGTGACCATATAATATTGATGTTTCATGCAATCTTCACCTCAGTATGGATATATCAATGCATGTCTTTGCATAGGTCTAGGGACATGACCTATTAGGGCAGTAAGGGAGTCTAGAAAAGACAAACACATAAACACAGAAAAGTATTTGGGAATCAAGTGGACTGGGTGCTTTGCTAGAGAACCACAGTACCCAGGAAGTTTGCTATACCTATTATACAGAGTTGAACAAGGAGATGATGTAATTGCCTATAGCTAAATGAGACACTGTCATTATCTACACATGGGCCCTTAACTTGGCCATGTCCATGTCCACAATACATATTCACTTGGGGCTTCCCCCACATCAAATATGTTAGATGTGACACACATCCACCTGAGGAACATTTTTACACTGTCAAACCCAGCTTGGAACCAGCAATTGAATCTCAGAGATAACTAGGAACAAATAGATTTATGCCAAGTTTTTTGTTGTGTTTTGTATTTTTTTTTTCACAAATTTGAAGTCAGAGTGGGGTTGTGGACAAAAGGGTAAAGCAATTCAATTTGAGAGCATCTAAATGAACATGTCCTAGGGGTGTGAGGCAGAAAAAGGAAGGACATAACTAAGTATGTGCCATTAAACAGAAAAGGTCAATCACCAGTTGAAGATTAAAACATTATATACTTTTGTCTTCTTCCATATGAGTCAATCCATTTGGGCTATCAATCACCTGGTTTCTTCTTTCTATCTTGTCCTGTTTCAGATACTGACCAAAGCTAAGCATTCTTTGACACTATGCGCTTTCTTGCCTTGGTTCCCCCCCCCCTTCTGCTATGAAGGTGCTTGCAAACCCCCATTACTGACCACATTGGCTTTCATCGGCTCCTAGGCATGGATGACTATTCTACATCTGTCTACATCTCCCTTTTCTTGGCAGCTTTCAAGATTGCAGCTTACCTGCATTTACCCCCTTTAAATGTTCCTTTATCCATTTCTAAATTACTTTATTAATGAAGCTAGGGACCTGGAAGAGAACCCCAATTTCTCTGGTAACACTTTTATCCCATCTTCCAAGAATTTGGCTCTATTAAATATTAAAATTTCTGGGAAGAATTGTCTCCATTTTAAATCTGGGACACATGGAGTCTAAAAGAATACTAAATCTAATGGCACCACTGAACCAGATATTCATTACACACTTGCTTTATCCCCAGATCTGGTGTATGTGATTCACCCAGATAATATCCTTAGATATAAGGACATTAGTATAACCAAGTTTTACAGGTCAAAAAAAAAAATTGAGGCTTCAACAATGATTCAATTATCCAAGAATGGCCAGCAAGCAAGGAGTCAAGACTAAAAAGTATGGCCTGAGTCTTTGGCTCTCTGCTCTTGGGCGCAGGTACTCTAGGCCCCACTTACCTGCTGGCTGAGGCGCAGCTGCAGTATGACTCCTGACAGCAATGATGATTTGTGTCCCTCGTTCAAATATGTATGAACACTGGGATGGAACAAATGTGTCATTATGTTCAAAGCATGTCTGTTAAGATGCAATAATTCACCGTTTTAGTGGTTTCCTTGCCACAAATCATACAATAATTATTTCCAAGCTGATAAACCTCCAAACCTATTACTGTCAGAAAGTTCATGTGTTTCCTCAGTAAAGAACATTTTCCTTATTTGCTCTAGGGCTGGATTTAACATCTGTTACTGGGAAGGAACACTATGAAAACTGTTCTTGAATCTCTTAAGACTATAACCACACAGAAGATAAGTCTAATTAAGAGGTACAGGACAGTACTGGAAACCCATTGGCCATATATCTTAGTTAGGGTTTCTATTGCTATGGAAAAACATCATGACAAAAAAAAAAAAAAAAAAAAAAAAAAAAGTTGGAGAAGAAAAGGTTTATTTGGCTTATTGGCTTATACTTCCATATGACTGCTCATCAATGAAGAAAGTTAGGACAGGAACTCAAATAGGAGCTGAAGCAGAGGCCATGGAGGGGTGCTGCTTACTGGCTTACTCCTTGTGGCTTGCTCAGCCTTCTTTCTTATAGAATACAGAACCACCAGCCCAGGGATGACACCACCCACAATGAACTGGGCCCTCTCTCATCACATTACATTAAGAAAATGCCCTACAGGCTTGCCAATGTCTCTGATCTTATGGGGGCATTTTCTTAACTGAGGTTCCCTCCTCTCAAAAGACTTTAGCTTGTGTCAAGTTGACATAAAACTATCGAGTACACCATCTGTTTTCAGGTTTCAAAGGCAAACAACTATATGCCTGTCCATTGCTACAGGTCAAAAAGCCACACCAGCTGCTCAACTATTCCTCATATGGTGTACCCAAGATGAAAAGAGATAGAGAAAGAACCATTGCAGTCAGTGTAGGCAAGCAGAAAGCCTGACTGAATATCAAGAGCACTCAGCTCAGGTGGCAGCAATAGCTTTATGTTCCTGGTGATAGTGTGTAAGAGAGCAGGGTTTAGCCAGCTGGGGAATGTGATTAACCTCTCCAATTTCAGTTTATGGAGGTAAAACATGACATTCTGCTGAGTTGGGGGCCGGCCTGGACTCCATGACAAGTTTCAGACTACCTGAAATATAGGATGACACCCTGACACCAAAACAAAGAAGACGCTATAACAAGGATATATGGGTCCACGTTGCAAAGAATTCATTCACTTGAGTTTATGAGCATCCTTTGTGTGTCATATGCACACTCTGCTTGTCCAGTTCAGCTCCAGGTTCACACCTACCAAGTATCTTCCATCCCTGACTGTTGCTCTGCTTGTCCCATTGGGCATCAGCCCGAGATGAATGGAGAGTAATGCTACTAGCCCTTAACCCCCCCCCTCCACACACACATCTTTGATCACTCAAGACCCACAAAATTGTAACCACAAATACTGTGAATGACTGTCTTCTGAGCCAAGCAACAAACTTCATCTTAGAGAGTTTAGAAAGTTCAGCTTCACCCCAGCTGCCCCCACAAAAAGATGGCCTCTGCTTGGCTTCTTGACTAATTACTGAAGACAGGAGTTGAAGCAAAGTACATGGAAGAGTGTTGCTTACTGGCCTGCTCCCCAAGGCTTGGTGGAAGGAGTCACAAAGCCCTCACCTGAGTATTCAGCCACTCCAACTACCTACTGTACCAACTTTGCCTTAATTGCACAAGCTCTAGGAGAGAGGCCAGAGTATATAGTCAAGGAAGGACTTGGGGGGCGGGACAGGGGGCACTCCATCTGTGCAGTTACCGGGAAGCCATCACCCCTGATGCAGCTTTTGGGGAATTTTGTAGGTAACCCCTCACCTATGCTCTATAAACAAGCCCAATAAATTCACTGGTTCCCCAGAATGAACTCTGGTAGAATTTTGCTTTCTTTGTTATTAGGACCTTAAAAAGAGGTGTAGATACTGTTTACGTCTCTCCTGGAAAATGAATTTTAGCAACAGGAGGATCAATATTTCTGCCTGCTTCTTTTGAAAAGTGAAGAAAGGACCAGCAGGCCATCGTTATTTGTTCTTTCCTTCCCACACACTTACACACACCCTAGCTTTCAGTAGCCATGCCCCATGCTTCCCAGAACCATTTAGAATTGAATGGCATGTACAAAGTTCTCCATTCACATGGTCTAGCCCACCATGCTGATCCCTGTGAGAACAGACACATTGTGGGACAGTAGGGGGCACTGTGCTTTCAATCCTGTGGCATTGCCAATAACCACACCCACAGGAAAGAGGAAGGAAGCATTGGTAGTTCAGTCCTCTGGAGTCTTCTTGTCTTCACACAGTGTTGCCTAGTCCACTTCTATTGCTGCAACTACTTCCCCCTTAGGTTTTGTTTTACTTAAGTAAGTCGAAGCTATTTTTAAAGCTAGCACCAATTATTGTGATTAAGATGAAATGGCCAACATCTTAAATATTGTTTTAAAACAGTAGTCTCCAAAACAGTATTTACAGAGCAATTCTATTTTACTTGACACAACTTTCAAAGACTATCATCCCACATTGTTGCATTCACTTTTCTTGGGAGACAGGAACAGTCATTCTAGGTAGGGCACAAACAACAGAATGGCACAAACTGGCCATTCCATGTAGTCTAACTTGTCAACCAATGAGTTTGTTGGGCTTATTCACAAAGCATAAGTTATGGGTTACTTTCAAGCTCATGGGTAACCCCCTACCAACAGCTACATTACCTCAAAGCACCCCACCATCATAGCTGATGACCGCATGGAAATCACATCATGGAGTTCCCTTTCAGTTAGCATTCTATTTGTTATAGTTTAGCATCTCCCAAGATAATTTGCAGCTGCAAAAGAGTGAATACAATTATGACTGGACTCCCAAATGAGGATCCTGTGACCTTCCCCTCCCTGTTTCTACTAGATATCAATAACCACATTACCACTACCACGGACCTAGATACTTTCATACTGTCGTGTTTATAAGTTGCTATAGCTACAAGGGCAAAGTTATCGCTACTCACACTAGAGGTGGGATGATCATAGTATGCCAAGAGGGAAAAAGTCATACACATGTGAGTTCTAAATCCATCCCAGCTCACTCAAAACAGGAACATAGTCCTGAACAATCATGCCCTGTGGTGGGCTGAGTGTCACTAAAATACACCCAGGCCTTTTGCTCTGGGTCTACGTTGTATCTACCCAGAAGAAGAAAAGTGGTCTTCTAAAATACGAATACTGATACAGACCAATGACAACCTGCTAACCACACTGGTGTCAGCCACCTTATCATTTTGATATTGACCATCATGCCAGTCCTCCATTGCTTTTAGAACTGATTTTAATCATGTACACACACACATACCAGTGTGCTAATAAGATAATAATCTTCACAGACTTGAGTATTACATGCTTCAGAAGGACTGGAGTTAAGAAAACTCTGCTATTCACCCTTACAGCTTTAGACTCTCCACTAAGTCATAAGGACATGGGCATATTGCCAATGGAAAACTCATCAGTGAGCTATATTTCTTATCAGGAAAATAACAATTGCTATACAAACGTAAAGCTATCTTAGTTTTTCTGTGAGAGTAACCCTGTAAAAAGATCAATGAATTATAACCAGGGGACCCAACCCAGTTCTTGCCTTATTTCTGTATTTCTTGAGTGTGAGAGATGATTTTTATATCATTAACCACTTGTTAAAATAATGATGAATTGTTGATATCAGACTCTGCCCTTTATCTAAGCCACCCCATATTATGTAAAGCAGTGGTTTTTCAGATTGTATGGGGAACTCCATTTTACACATGTCATCTGACTCCATTTTGAAGATTAAGGCTGACTTTGCACCTGGATGGTTATGTGAAAGGCACCATCTGTCCATCCATGAGCACAGAGTGATAAGTGACTTTTCTTGAGATGTTGAAGGGCTCCACCCTATAAATTTATCAGAGTGAATTGGGACTATGGGGCATGCTATATTAAAAGCTCACCAGGAAAAACAAGCCTAAGAACTTAATAGAGACACCAAACCAAAGAAAGGCTGGAATCCCCACATGTGAATCCCATAATACAGATCACTGTAGTGGTGATGAGTTTGTTGACCTGTCATCTGACCCCAAGATGCAAAGAGAACTCTTGACTGTTACTAGAACTTCACCTCTGCTCAGCCCCTACTGTTGACACATCCTACTCTAATTGCCATCTTCTCATACTCCTGTTCATTTGTCTGCACACGCTGCCTGCCCATCACCCTGTTCAGCTGTGTGGACTCATTTCTACCCTTTGCTTAACTTCTTCAGCCACAGGACCAGGGTCCTTATCTTAGTAATACAGACTCTATTTGCATTTCTACTGGCCTCCCTGATCCTTGGGACTTTTAAAACTTCTTAAAATCTGCCATGGCCTCTTAATCCTTCATAGCCATCCAGAAACCTATACAAATACTTATGTAGAGACAGAATTACTGTGTGATGTGTAATGTATAATCTAAAAGTTAATATTAGTAATCATGATTGGAATAACAAGAACCCTTTGTTTGCCTCAACTTGGGTTACTGAGCAAGGTGGGAGTATCTAGTAAATTGCTGTCATTAAAATCACCATGCCTTGTGTATTGTTATTCAATAAATGTTGGCCTTGGAGAAAGACACAAATGTGTTTGTCTATGTTTCTGATATAGTATGCTGATGACATGAATGTATTACAGAAATAGTATTGGACACATAAAGCCTAAAATAATACTATCTGGAACTGTCAACTTTTCCAGCCCCTGAACTATAAAATATATGAGGAAGAATATTACTGATGAAATTACATACAAAGAGTTCTCTACTTTTTCTGCCAGTCCATTTTCATGAAGTACTTAGTAAAAATAAAATTGATAAATTTGAACATCTGTATTACTTTTCTGATGCTGGAATAAAATATCATCAGCAAAAAAGCAAGCTACAAAAGAAGGAGTTTATTTGGACATGCAGTTTCAGAGAGCTACTAGGCCATCAAGAAGGCTACTGGTTCCAAAAGGCTACTTAGTCCATCATGGTGGGCATGATGGTCTATGCAAGAAGCCAAAAGTCTTGAACCACACACAAAAGAAGAAAGTAAATTGGAAGTAGGTGACACTTCAAGTGCTCAAAGCCCATCTCCAGTGATGTACTTTTCCAAGCAAAGCCTTACTCCTAAACACCCTCAAACAACAGCACCAACTAGGGACCACATACCCAAATATAAGAGCTGACAGGGATGTTTCTCATTTGAACCTCCACACTATATATGAAGGTTTTATTTCTTGGACCCCTATTTATTAAGGATTGGTCAATGAATGTTCATTGAAATATTTTGTGTTTGAATTGGCCAGTGTTTGAGAAGACTAATGATCTTCACATGTTCCCAGCATCTGCCCCACTCAAACTCCATCATCCATCCCTGTTATTCAACACCAGAGCTACTGAGATCCCGCTCTGCATGCTGGCTGCTCAACCCTGCTGCATTGGCTTTGGTCTCTCAACTTAGATTTCAGCTTAGATGTTTTTCAAATCTTCGATGATTTGGAGTAAACTGGGAAGGGTCTCACTGAGGCTAATCTGTTCTAACATGCAGTATTTGTACCATATGAAAGAGATGACAAATGCCCATCTTTGTTTGAAGTTAGGTACCTTGTTACCTTTACCTGGAGAGTCAGAAATGGAACACTTTGTGACAATGCCCGGCAAGGCATACAGCCAACCTGACTCAGTCAGAACAAACTCTTCCTTACTTTGTGTTGGTGATTCATTCCAGTTTGACTAATTCATTTGATGAGAGATGTGGGTTTTCTTTTCAGCTTGAAACTGAGAAAGGTCATATTGAGTTGAGGAGATCATATTAAGATCATATTACATTCAGGGACACTGGGATTCCAAGGTAGCATCTCTTACCAGGACCTGGAGAAATCTGTGACAAGGTTTCTCAGTGTTTTATTCCAACTCACTTGCTATAATGAATTACCTTTGGGTACTTTTTAAAGTTCTGTATCCTGGTACCAATACATAAGGAATAAGAATTCCTTAGAGTGGAATCCTAGGCCTATTCCTATGAATAGTAAATTTTCAGAAGCACTGACTTTAAAAGTCAATTATGACCTGTTTTTTTTTTTAATTCAGTGAAATTATCTGCATCAACATGTGATAACTCAGGAAAGAAGATAAATTCTAGACATAAAGCTAAACTTCCCATAGTCTCATTTTCTAGATGACTGACAAATCCTCCTTCCCTGGGAAGCCATTTTTCCTTGTCGCTGAAGTGCAGACTCCATGAAGGTATCATCCCTGGATGGGGGCCATTGGGAGCTCCTCATGGGCCACAACTGGCCCATCAGCTTCTTACATATCTGTGGGAAGCCTGGCTGGGAGAAGACACTGTTTCTTGCTTGGGATCTCATCCTTACTCAGGCCATGTACTTTATCTCTGTTATCTCAGCAAAACAAGATGGTTAGGAACCATCCAACTCTACTTAACCACCAGAGTTTATAAAAATAACAGATGTTAGGATGAAGACAGAGAATTTTAGGTCACTATCTTAAACTTTTATTGAGAAAGATGGTATCAGAGCAAGTATCAGAGACTTTAAGGAACCTATGTAAATTTCTTAGCTTGATTAAAAAAAAATGTTTGACTGTCACATTGTCTTATCAGCCCCTTAAAGTTACCCAAGGAGATACATGCTGGCAGATTCAGGAGGCTATTGGCCCTTTCTCAGATGCTCCTTCTACTTCATGAATGGGCACAATGAAAAGGACTAAATATAAAATTTCTTTGTAATTTGGAATGCTTGCTCAGTGGGTACATATGTTCTAATCTCCAGATGGGAATGGCTGAGCGTGCATGGATTTTCAGCATTAAGGGATGTAAATAGACAGGCTCAGAGAGCTTGCTGGCCACCAACCCTAGCCTCAGTTTCAGTGAGAGACCCTGTCTCAAGGAACATACCCAATGTCTTCCTCTGGTCTCCATATGAATACATTTGAACATTAGTACACACCCACCCACTCACGTGTGTGTGTGTGTGTGATACACATATCACACTACACAAATGTAAACAGAAATATAAATAAAATTCAGTAGGCTGACTGTAATCTCACCATAACTCTGAACACAGATTTTAGTTTCCAAATGGAAGCAAAGATTCGTTAGCCATACAGTGTAGTAAATAGAACAGCATACCACTATCTGACAGGTGGCCATTTCCCCATAGAAAGGGCATGTTCCTAAACAGGTTCCTCAATGATACTCAATTCATACTTCCATTAATCCATCTCCAAGCAATTATTTAACCTTTTAAAATTCAAATTCTCATAACCAGGCTTTCTACCTATAAATTTTGCTTCAACCTTTTATGACATTTGCTTAAGGAAATACCAGACTTCCTTACCTCACTTTATGCTCTTAGACTGTCCAGAAGGTTGAAGGAGAAATGAGGCTGAGCTGGAGTATGAAATAGAAAAAATGTAAACAAACAAAATCTAATTGTACACACTCAGCAAACATTCACTGATTAACAAGCTAGTGAGTCTATAAGCTTGATTAATGCTAATCCCAAAGAAGTCATGTGTTAGAGACAAACGAGACTAGGAAAGGAAGAAAAACATGGGACTAAATCCTTGGCAAATTGTGAAACCTGAATCAATCAAAATGGGAGATCCATTCGTTAATCATGTGAGAAGCACTGAATACATCCCTGTTACTATGCCTTCCCATGAGCAGTACCCACTGGCTGACTAGGAACACACACAGGAAAGAAGAAAGCACAAATATATTAAGAGTATCCTTATAAACATACAAAATAAATATATAACAATAATTAATAAAATAGTAATAGTATAAACTCTAGGAAATCCTCAGATAGGAGTTACATGATGTGTCAATAGAGAAAGTGGATATGAAAATCAAGTTGAATAGCTGAGTGGTTGAAAAGGTTCACTATATATATTTTCCACTAACAGCCTTGAAATTTTGTAATGTCCAGTTATCCCTGGTCATATTAAAATGGTGAATAGAGCCTCTTCTCTTTCTTCTCTTGATTTCTTCTACCCAACTACTAATCTTGTTTTAAAAATAAAATCATTTAAAAAGAAAATAAAAAAAGACACTTGACAGATTTATTCTTCTCCTCAGGGTAATTGAGATATCACTGAATTAAATACATCATTATGAAAATCCAAAGCTGGTAACGTATTTGTGTTGAGGATAAGCTTTAAGGTCATAAATCAAGTATAGGACTCCCTTGTCATCCAATTATAATTCTTCCTTGATTGTGTACTAATGAATTTATACAGCAGCCCATTAACCACAGTCATAAAGACTTTGTAGGGAGGCTCTTGCTTCCCAAGATGATCTCATTGGTCACCTCTTAAAAACATTATAATATATCTAAGAAATATATAATAAACCTTGGTATTGCATCTATACTTTAAATATAGAAATATTGAAGACTCATACAAATTTAGAAACTTTCCTAACCTTACATGAATATATCTGAGAAACCAAATCAGGGTAATCAGCTTCAACCTGCTCTACTAAGACAAGAATAGTCCCCTAATGGTATCTGTACAAACTAAAAGCTATGAGGTGTGGCTTTGGCCTTTACTTCATTCAGTAGGACAATGATGAGTCCTTTGTGTCCCTTGTGTTCTGTTCAGAACCTGCATACAGTAGGCTTTGTTCTGGCCCCAAATGGTCTCTCAACTTTACATGATTGATTCAATATTAAGAATTTGAAGAACAGAAACAGAGGAAAGGTGATGTGTTGCCTTAACTTTCTTAATCTTCATTAATGCCTCAATATTATCAAAGACAAAACAATATCCTTATTTCAAATAAGCTTTCTCAAATGTAGTTGGAGTTGGACTTTCTTTTGTGGGACCACCAGCTCCCAATAATAACATGGAGATTTAATGTTAATTATGAAACTTAGTTTTAGCTTAAAGATTTTTTTTCTAACTGGCTCTTATAACATAAATTAACCTGTCTCTTTTAATCTGAATTCCCACATCTGTTCTGTACCATATGTCTGACTTCTTCAGAATCTCTGGTGAAATCACATGCCTAGATTCCTCCTCCCAGGTTCTCTCTCTGCCTGGAAGTCCCACCTATTCTCTCCTGCCTAACTATTGGCCATTTAGCTCTTTATTAAACCAATCACAAAGCACCTTAGGCAGAGACTCATCTTTACAGTGTAAACAATTGTTCTGCACCAAAGAACATAAAATAAGTTGACTCCCATGAAATAGCTGTTTTGTTTATTTTGTCTTGTTCTGCTGCATTCTTGAAGTTTTCACATCCTCTCTAGATTAGGGATGGTGAATGAAGTGGATTTAGATATGCCTCCAGTCTTTTCTACCTTGAAAGTCAGTGATATTAAGCAGTTGTAGAAACTACAACTGTAAGCATACCATTTCTCTGGGTAGAACCCATAGAGACCACCCACACCTGAGAATACCAAGTTTGTACTTTTTAGTTCAGGCACAGAAATCCGGCAACCCACTCCACAGTGATTTTTGTTCCAGTGTCTCCTCCACAGTGTCTCTAAAACCCTCTTGCTGTCAGAGCAACCTCTGAGTACCCAGTTCCTCTGTTGGGAAACGTGTGCCTGATGCCTGATTTCTCTGGGATCAGGAGATCTTCCATCATGTATGTACTGGCAGGCACTGTTTATATTTAAAGTGTATATTTGGTTCTTTCTAAAGTCTTCCTCCCAAAGCAATCAATCCTATTCCTATTAAATCCTTCTATTTTGTAATTTGTACACTGCTTATTTATTCATCCATGTGCCTCAGCCCCCTACCCCTCCTAATGTGGACTATAATCTTTATAAAAGATGGTTCATGGCTTATTCATTTATAGAACCTCAAATGCAGCAAGGAGTCTTGCTGTTTTTTCCTAAGTGCACTGAACCTAATGTTCCTTTTATTTTATGTTCAGTTCCTTCCATAACTGTTTTAAGAAGAAATACCAATGGGCTCTGCAATTGTGTTTTTTAATATTTTGCTATAATAAATGTGTCATTAACAACAGGATAATAAAAGTCAAAATAATGGAAAATTGAAGTCCATCTTGGAAGGGCCAACTCCTACCTCATTGAACCTCACACAGAACAGAACATCAGTTAACCTTGGTCATCTGGGTGAAGACTCAGGTCTTCCCAGGCACTCTGACTATAGAGAATGATGGCAAAGACTAGCTCAATATAAACATCTGTGAATGAACATGTGTGTGACTACTAACAGAGAACACTGAAGGCTCTGCTATAGGTAAATAGAGTTGGATGGTTACTAACCATCTTGTTTTGCTGGAGATAATAGAGATAAAATATATGGTCTGAGTAAGGATGAGATCCCAAGCAAGAAACAGTGTCCTCACCTAGCTGGGCTTCCCACAGATGTGTAAGAAACTGATGGGCCAGTTGTGGCCCATGAGGAGCTCCCAATGGCCCCCATCCAGGGATGATTGTCCATGGGATGCCAATGACTCCAGCTCACAAAGCATTCAACTGTACCCAGAGGAGCTCTGCTAAGTGAGCACTTACTAACGCTGCTTCCAGGGTGATGTGGAAACTGTGTGAGGTCTGCTGTGCATGTACCTGCATGGAGCTCTGCACTTCAGGGACAAGGAAAAAATGGCTTCTTATTGCATTCTATAAGGTGTGCAAACTATACACAAACTGTTTTCTTCACTGTCAGGCTGTAAGATATAAAGAAATACAGCCTCCCTGGTTGCCAGGACAACATTTGATGGTCTGTCCTCTGGTGATCATGACAAAGATACCTAAAACAAAACACAAAAATTCAGCAAGGGTCCAAATGGAACCAAGCTCCATTTGAAGGGATGAGCTGCACATGCAAATGCCTTCTTCAGGCCACTGTCCTGTGCTTTGTGATGTGCTCCCTCTGCTTATTTTTGGCAAATGTGACAGGAACTGAGGGGAGAACCCTGAAGTTCAGTCTCTGAGCAGTGAATTGGAATGGGCCTTCACAAAGACAGGCTTCCTACAGAGGCATATCCCCAGCAGCGGAAACACATTCTCTTTGACTCATTCAATTTAATGTAACCCTTGGGACTTCCCATAGGCTCATAGCTCCCACACTGCAGTTTAAGGACACTCCCTGTTGTCTTCAGGGCTTTAACCCTAAGCCCTTCTGCATGCAAAGCACTAATAATACCCCTGGGTATTGCATCTCACTGGGATCTGTTTCCATCAATCTGCTTGTCTAGTCTTTGGAAGATGCTAAAGGGAAGAAGTTTACATAAATGCCAAGTGAGCAGTTAAAAAATCTTGTTTATAAGATCTTGTGGTACATGGAAAGAGGTGAGAGGATTCAGTCATCTTAGAAGCTCAGACTCAGACTACTTAAATTACACACAGTTTTATAGTTAAACCTTGTCCTTGTGGATGGGCATAATCTTTCCTAAATGGTGAACAAGTGAAAAAATTCTCTACTCACCCCTTTTACCATGGTTCAACTACAAAGGTCTTGTAGACCATTCCATATTGCCTACATTTGTAGGGGAAAGAGGCCTTTGTTTTGAAGAGGATCATTTGGGTCATAGTGATCTGTGTGTACTCCAAAGAGCATCCAGAGAGGAAAGAGATGCCTTTGATGCTTCCCCTGATATGATCCCTTTTTCAGAATGAATTTGTGTGGGTATAGGTAAAAATTTTATTGTATTTTGATAAAAGAATTTAAAATTTTAATAAAAAATTCAAGGAGACATCCGTACTATGTCCCATACTGGCTTTACTAATTTACATTCCCATCAACATGTATAAGTTTCTCTATATCTTGGCAGCATCTATTATTTTTTCTTTTTGAAAAGAAAAGTGTTAACATATTCAGTCTCTTTTCCCCAGTTCCTCCTGTAACCACCCATTCTTCCAACCTACCCCTTCCCATCCCCTGAACTTCTTGAGTTTATTTTGTTTTGTTCAGCTACTCCTGAGAGTGGGTCCTGCCCTGGCAAATGATTCACCAAATGGACTTTTCCTCTCCTAGCATCTATCAGATGCCAATAGCTCTTCAGCTAATGGTGAAGTCTCCTCCATCTTCTGTTTGTATTGCTTGTTTACACTAGGAGGATATATCGTAGGTACTATGCATTGTTTTCCTTCACAGTTCAGCAGACTACCTATCTCTATTCTGATCTGGCAATTTTTCATATACTATAGTTGCTGCATGTAAAACAGTTCCTTATAATCTAGTTGTCATTCTGCACAGACACAACATGCAAGTCTAGTAACATAGAAACACATAGGAGATGCCATAGTCATGAACAATAGGAACATGGTTATTAAACTATTAAATTTAAGAATAAGAGTAGAGGTAGACCTTGCATACGTGTAGGGTGAGAGCATGCATGTGTCCATGTATCTAGGAAAAGTTGTAGCCTTAGACCTGGGACATGCCTTAGGTAGGGTTTGTTTTTTTAAATAAATAATAATGATTTAATAAATAAAGGTTTAATAAATAACAACAACATCAACTATCTTTAGGAGGAATTGTGTCAAATTAAGAGCTATTGCATAAAAAAAATATAGGGAACTCAGGGAGAGTTCAATTATTAGATTCTTTCAGTGTCGCTTTAACTCTTAAATCTAAAAACTATTTTTACACAATCTGGACCTTTTCCAAGTATATATGTCCAGAAAGACCTCCAGGAAAACTGTTTCTGGTTTCAGCTTCTGATCAAGGACTCATGGAAACTAAAGGGGTCTTTGAACCATTTATTGGCCAATTAGAGTTACAATTACAGATTCTTGAGAAGACAATCAAAGGCTGCCAATGACTGTATTTAAAGGGCACATTTTATTCTCATCAGATTACACAAAATGGAAATATTGACTCCTTGCAGAAGGCCCTGTTGCTCACAGAGTCTCAATCTCATGGCAACTCTGTGCCTTATCAAAGTACCCAGGCTTTACTGACATGGTGTTTTGTTTACAAATAAACAGGCAAAGCACTGAAAATCCATACCACACATTATGCTTGCATAGATTTATTTCATTGAACATTCCTCTCTTCCTAAGCCCCTTCCTCAACCTTATGCTGGCCCCAATGTACAAAGAACTACCTCCACTTTAAACTTTCTTGACTCGAAGGTGTTACTGCACCTGACTTGATTTCATTGCAGCCCTACCCTCACAGGCCTCAGTATCCAAGTCACTGAGGACTCTCTATACTACTTTCCATACCGGCTTTACTAATTCTCATTCTCATCAATAGTATATAAGTTTCTCTTTCTCTATATCTTCCTAGCATCTGTGTTTAACCAGCTTGGGTTCCTATCTCCCTCTCACCCAGCAGTTTATATGTGCTAACCCTCATATGTGTTCTTTTCAAAGCATGGTTTAGAAAACCACAGAGATTCCTCTCTTGAGAATTCTTTATTTAGTTCTGTACCCCACTTTTTAATTGGATTGTTTGGTGTTTTGGTGACTAGCTTCTTGAGTTTTTTGTATGTTTTGGAGATCAGCCCTCTGCCAGAGTGGAGTTGGTGAAGATCTTTTCCCATTCTGTGGACTGTTGTTTTGTCTTGTTGACTATGTCCTTTGCCTTACAGAAGCCTCTCAGTTTCAGAAGGTCCCATTTATTAATTGTCGATCTCAATGACTGTGCTACTAGAGTTATGTTCATGAAGTGATCTCCTGTATCAATTCGTTCAATGGTACTTTCCACCTTCTCTTCTAAGAGATTCTGTTTAGCTGGATTCATGTTGAGGCCTTGATCCATTTAGAGTTAAGTTTTGTGCTTGTTGATAGATAAGGAACTATCTGCAGTCTTCTACATGTCAGCATCCAGTTATGCCAGCACCTTTTGTTGAAGATGCTTTTTTTTCCATTGTATAATTTTAGCATCTTTGTCAAAAATCAGGTATTTGTAGGTGTGTGGGTTAATATCTGGATCTTCAATTCAATTCCACTGGTGGCTGAAAGACACTTAAGAAAGTGCTCAACATCCTTAGCCATCAGGGAAATGCATATCAAAACAACTCTGAGATGCCATCTTATAATGGCCAGAATGGCTAAAATCAAAAACACCAATGACAGTCTATGCTAGAGAGTATGTGGAGAAAGGGGAACACCTCTTCATTGCTGGTGGGAAATGTAAACTTGTGCAACCACTTGGAATATCAGTATGGCAGTTTCTCAGGAAAATGGCAATCAGTCTACCTCAAGATTCAGCAATTCCACTCTTGAGCATATACCCAAAGGATGCACATTCATACAACAAGGACATATGTTCAACTATGTTCATAGCAGTATTGTTTGTAATAGCCAGAACCTGAAAGCAACCTAGATGGCCCTCAATCAAAGAATGGATGGTGAAAATGTGATACGTTTACACAATGGAGTATTACTCGGTGGAAATAAACAATGAAATCTTGAAATTCACAGGTAAGTGGATGGAAGTGGAAGAAACCATCCTGAGTGAGGTAACCCAGTTACAGAAAGACAAGCATGGTATGTACTCATTCATATATGGATATGGATTTTAGACATAGAGCAAAGGGCTATCACCCTACAATCCACACCATCAGAGAAACTAGGAAACAAAGAAGACCCTAAAAGAGAAATACATTGTCCCCTGAAGAAGGGGAAAGCAACAAGAATTTTTGAGCAAATTGGTAGCAAGGGGGGCAAGTAGAGAGAGAGAGGTAGGAAAAAGAGAAGGGGAGAAGAGGAGGGATAGATGAACGGGAAGGATCGGGAAGACTGAGTCGGGGGAGGAATAGAGGAGAGCAAGAAAAGAGATGCCTTATTAGAGGGAGTCAGTATAGGTTTAAAGAGAAATCTGGCACTAGGGAAATGTTCAGAGATCCACAAAGATGACCCCAACTAAGAATCTAGGCAGTAGTAGAAAGGCCACCTTTGATGCTATTCCCCTATAATGAGATTGATGGCTATCTTAATTGCCATCCTTGAGCCTTCATCCAGTAGCTAATTGAAGCAGAAGCAGGCACCCACAGGTAAGCACTGAGCCATACTCATGGAAATCAGTTGTAGAGAAGGAGGAGGTATGAGCAAAGGACTCAAGTCTGAGCTGGAGAAAGCTACAGAAACAGATGACCTGACCTTGCGAGAACACATGAACCCCAGTCATAAAGCTGGGGAACCAGCATTGGACCAAACCAAGTCCTCTGAATATGGGTGCCAGTTAAGAGCCCTGGGCAGTCTAGGGGCCTCTAAGAGTGGAATTAGTATTTATCCCTGGTGCACAAATGGACTTTGGAAGCCCATTCCCTATGGAGGGATACTATTTCAGCCCAGATACACTGAGGAGGGTGTAGGCCCTCCTCCAAATGATGTGACAGACTTTGATGATACCCCATGGAAGGCCTCACTATACTTGGGGAGTAGGTGGAGGGGGGTGGTTTGGAGTGGGTTGGTAGGGGATATGGGAGGATGGGAGGGAGAGGGAATGGGGGATTAGTATGTAAAATGATTGTTTCTAAATAAAAAGAAAGAAAGGAAGGAAGGAAGAAAACTACAGAGATTAAATGGCCTTGTCAGAAGCACCTGCCCATACAACCCATCCACCTGAACTTTGTATCTGAAATAACCTTCCTTTCTTATACAATTCTTACATAACGGGAATAATCTTCCTTTCCCATACAGTTCTTACAATAGCACAGTGAAGGATGACCATATTTGGGTGTTACAAACAACATGAAAATGGTTTTAGAGCTTCATGATAGGAAATGTTTATCAATGGATGGATGCCTTTCAATCTTCTATTCCTTCCCAATGTGGTTCTTTATTCTTCCCACTCTGTCCTCTGGTTAATTCTACCTATAATAATTTGATTGACCCCAGTCCAAAAATAATGTTATAAAATGATACTTCAGAAATCCTTTCCTAAATAATTATTTTCAAGGATATTCGGTCTTCATTTTTTTTTTTTTGAAATACCCTATGTTCTTCCTCTCTCTTGTGCATTTCATAGTGCCATCCTTCAAAGGCTGCCTTCTTTTCTTTGGAGGGGAGTATGCATGTGTACATGTATGTGGAGGTCACGGGATGGCTGCAGGTGTCTTCTTCAATCACTTGCCACCGTGTTCTTTGAGACAGGATCTCTGACTGGGCGTGGAGCACACTGAGAAGCACTTTACCAACAGCCATCTCCCGAGCCCCAAAGTCACCTTCTTCCCAAGAGAAAAGAAGTCTTTCTTCTCTAGACTCTCTAGAACACATATTAAATTTCTCTTATGATCTCTGATAATGAATTAGATCAACTTCACTTAAACATTCTACCAAAAGTTCTTTTGAACAATTTTTTCATGAAGTTACACCATCTACACCCCCCCAAAAAAAATTTTTATTTCACTCTTTCTCAAGGTCTGCCCATGCCCTAATGGATTTCTTTCAAGGGAGATTTGATAGTGTTTTTTCAACCCATACTGTTTAAAATCATGCCATGCATTTCAAAAGGAGAGAAAAGTATGCTGGTGGATTGTTTTTGAGCCTACCACAATTCTGTGTTAATCATCCTCACTCAAGCCTCTTGAAATATTGAGCTATCTTTCCTATTAGACTTACCTCATCCATTATGCCTGTCAGATGCTTTGATACCCAGCCCCAGGATAGCAGACTGTAATGGAAATACCTCTCCCAAGAAGTAGTGATGTACAGAAGAATCAGAACTAGACATACAAAGCCCTGTTCTGATGAAGTAAAGTATAGTCAGGGGTCTAGAGTTATTAGGAACAAAGTAGGTCAAGGAAGTTACATGACCGTTAAGATGGGGAAGATGCTTGCTTTATGAAGGTGCTCACATGTGTGACTTGTTTCTGTTATGGTAATAAGAAAGGAGATGAGCAAAACAATTTCTGGGTTTAAATATGTGACATGTCCAAAAAGGGTAAATGATCAAGAACTAGAGTAAAATACACAAGGAGGATGGCTTCTACAGTGGCAGAGTTGGCCAGAGGAGGTTTCCAAGGAAATGCACATTCAATACAGAGACCAAAGGAATCTTGCTTTCTCCACTGTGATTCAGTCTCCCTCATGTTCTTGCTGTCTTTATCCCCATCACTGGAATCCATACATAATCCCTGACCTTGATCTGAGAACGCCAATGCGCTGTTACCTAGACAACGAAGGTGTGGAAAGCTGAGTTGAAGTTCAGATAAAGGTCCAGCACAGGTTCTCATTGTTCCCTTTCTGAGTGTCCACCACAGGCACAGGGCGGTTCAGATTACAATAGATTTCCATTCTAAATGAGCCCCTAATTAAAAGTAATACCCTTTTCTCCATCTGCTCATAATTCCCACAAACCTTTTATGCCTTTAGGCTCAATTTCTCAGGCTCAGTCTGTGCCCCAGAAAGTCTGAAGTGCTTTGCCAGGAGGTAGAGTGGGAGAATGAACTTTCTTTTTTTCAAATCAATCTTTAAAAGTAAATTAGGTGGAAATCACTTTAGATGTCTATCTGCATACTTTGGATGTTACTAGCTCAAAAGAACAGCTCTTTGTCCAAAGACTGAACCAAACAGGAAGGCACAAAACAGATGTTGACGCAGATGTTACCCATTAAATTTGTAATTTCAAAATAGCCAGTGCAACTTAAAGTGTGAAAAGGTCATTGCCCAATGGTGCAGTGCTTTGGTCTGTGTGTGATGCAGGAGAGAAGGATGTATATGAGGCAACTCAGAAGGCGCAAGGAGTGGCTGCTTTTGCCTCATAATCAGTACTTTCTGTATACCTCCTTGAGATTGAAGAAACTCAACTTTGCTCAATATGATAATGACACAGCTTGGCCCTGAAGAAATTTCCCCTGTTCTACTATGCAATTTGTTAACTTTCTAAGCAATTTGCAATGTGAGGGGGAATCCCATTAATAGATGAGTTCTGAGATCTCCTACTTAACTCCTGTCTCCTTCCTTACTGATGCCATCCTCCAACAGAACAAGTCAAGACAAACATTCACAGGGAAGACAAAATTTTTGAGCAACTGGACACTAGAAATGCTTGCACAGCATTACACAGATCCACTTATCTATGTTTCTTAGCCTAAGTTCAACCATGTTTACATTTTCAGGTGGCCCTCAGAGGGAAGTTCTATGTATCCTGAGAACCTGGCAGTCATGTTTTAAAAACATGATGTTTACAGTGAGCTCTGAGAGCAGTCTTCCTGACAAAGGTAATGGATATAGTTCCCCTTACTCACTCGAGCAGACTGTCAGGAGCCACATTTGTCCTTAGCATTTAATTTGGTCTTAGAATTAAGTCAACCATGTGTGATGGTGTGGGTGGTGTCATTTCCAGGCCTCCCTACCCATGTGATAATGGATAGGCCTCTCTGACAGTGAAGCCACATTCTACCTTCTTGGGAGCATGGTCAGGATTTGGAGAAAGCAGTGACAAGGGCACAATGGGCTAAAAATCAGCTTGATTTTGGTCAAGCCACTGAGAAAATCTGTCCTTCATATGTGACAGCTCAGAACCCCTGTTTCCTTTATTTGGTCCCTTCTCCAACATTTATAGGTAACAATTAAATCACTGTGCACTCAAAGGAAAAAGATGCTAACACACAACACCTTTAGGAAACAGAAATATATTTATCTCTTCTTTCAATTCAAGTCGAAGCTTTGCTGGGAGAAGTTGGCAGCATTATTCTGTGGTGTCAACTTATTCAAACCGAGCTCAGAGACAGTGATTCTTCTATGCCCATCATAAGGCATAGAGTTTATCTCAAACACTGTCCGCACCACGAGGGTTAATGCAACAACCAGAACTTTCTAGAATTTGCCTAATTTTGAAAGGTAAGTAACAGAATAAGAACAAGTAACTATTTGATAGTTACAAAGCAAAGACATAGGGCACAGATTTACACATGTCTAAACAAAAGTAAACAGGGTATAGAATTATAAATTTATAAAAGCAGAAGACTGTCAGACATTCCATCACAGAACTGCACTGAAAGTTCCTCAAGAAACACTTAAAACTTGTTATTGATTAGTCTGTGGAGAAATATGCGGAGTTTATGTTTACCTACCTTGCATATCAATTCAAATAAAAGACACATGTACTATAAACTGTATATATACTCTGAGACTATCCATCTGTCCTTTCCTTATCCAACTTTCCTACAGTATTTTAGCTTTCTTTGCTCATGTTCACTTAACTCTGACTCCTCTCAGTCAGTAAAAACCTAGTAGTCATGGCTGGCCCGGAGCTTCTGGGCCTACCACATTGCAATCCAAGACTGCCCTGCAAAGTGAACATGCCCATTTCTATAAATCCCTGTTTACTTCATAAAATGCAGATTAAGCAGCAGTACCACATATTTCTTGCTGTGATATTTGCAAGGAAGCTGCTTACAGAGTCCAATAATGCATATGGGACTCACCCCATGATTGGCATGTGAACTATGTGAGTCAATGGCTCATTCAGCTGAGGTTAATGGGCTATATGTAAAGTCACTGACATTTTTCCTTTGCCTTTACTAAACAGATATCCATAGCGAGCAATACAGTTACTCTAGAGGCTAAGCATGAGATGCTGAGTGACATCAGATGGCTAACTCCTGTTCTGAAGTGAACTGAATCTGTGACTTTAGTAATTACTTCTCTGTAATCTTCCTTTCTTTCTTTAGTTTTACACTGTGAAGCCTGAAATGATGGCTGAGTCCCTAACAAAGGTCTGTGGAAACATTGTTTCATTTACTTATTCCATAAATTTTTGTTAAACACCTATAGCCAAACACCTGTAAGTAAATACCTATAGCATGCTTGTTTCAATGCTAGGTTTCTAGAACTCTGCTCAGGAAAAAACAAACAAACAAACAAACAAAAAAACAAAAAAAAACAAAAACAAAAACAAAAACCTACCCAGTACCCAGCTCACTCACTCTCAATTTCTGTGTTTACAGTCTTTCATACTGTAATAGTCCAATAACACACATCAGAACAGATAACCCCAGGAAATACACACACACACACAGTCTTTCATACTGTAATAGTCCAATAACACACATCAGAACAGATAACCCCAGGAAATACACACACACACACACACACACACACACACACACACACACACACACACACAATTTCTGAGCAATGGAAAGTTTTGAGTATTAATGCAAAGACCCAAGTTTCTTCCATTCTTGTGACTGTCCCACTCAGTGATGGGCTTTTAAGGCTGATGATAGACTGCAACTTGTAAGTCAAATAAATCCTTTTTTCCTCAAGTTGGTTTTGCTTAGTACTTTATCATGGTAACAGAAAAACAAACTAGAAAAATATATGCATGTTCATATATGTTTATGCATGCTAGAGACATAAGATCTTGTTTGCTTAACCTTGACTCACTTAGACATTTGTTTCCTTTAGTGAATTATGAATTATGCAAAAAGCAAGGCTTGGAGGGTTTGTCCCATAGTAGGTGCTAAGTGAAAGGCATCGTGTTGAGTTTGTAACTTGAGTCACTGAAATTATTTACAGTAAAATAGGCCAGAGTCTACCAACTGTCCACATGCAGAGCAGTATGTGTGTATGTTGGGGGGTTGGTTCTCCTGAGTTACCTTATACAGAAGACAGAAAGAGAAAAGAAGGCATCAGGTATAGGAGAAAAAGAGAGAGGAATGAAGAAGAGTAACTCAAAAGATTTAAGAGGTCCTTAGCTTAGACTCACTTGCTTGGGTACTGTTCATCTTAAAGTGGCCACTCTAGAAGCTGTATGTGAACAAGCTGCCCAGTGTTGCTCCTCTAGAGAGTTGTGCAGAGTCAATAGAGGTTTCTAAAGAAATGAGCCAAGCCCAGTGCCACCTACTTCAAACAAGCCCTCAAGGGGTCTAGTGATCACTTCCCCAAACCACACTAATCTACATTGTTGGAGTTTAGTAACTGTGGGTTGGGTAGAGTGGAACTGCAAAGCCCTAAATTAGCATTGCTGAGAGCAACTTGAGCAGCAAGGATCCTGGCCTTCCCCCCCCCCCCCCCCCCCGCAGCTGGATGCTCTGGGCCTGGCACCAGGAGCTATCAAATTCAATCAAGCATATAAACAAGTCTTAATCCTTGCTGAGAAGGTGCCAGGGGGTAAATGATGTGTCAATAATCCTATAGTCAGCTCTAATAGGCCAGGACCAGTGGGAAGAGCTGGCACAGTGCTGCCTTAGCCAGGCATGTCTTGACGCAACATAAAGGTGTTAGCTTAGCCTACTAATATTTTTCTTGGATAATAATGAAAATCTTGATGGAAGGATCTTCTATTCCCTCTTATGCCAATGCCTATCCACCACTAGGATGCCAAGGGGAAGAGACTCAAAGCTGCTTACTGTCCTTTTGAGGGAAAACTAATGTTCTTTTTTAAATTCTGACACATTCTTTTGTCACTAAGACCACAGACTACAAGGTCAGGGCCAGGTATAAGGCAAAGGGCAATAAAATTTTAGCATTTGTTTTCATGAAATTTACTCTGTATTTGGGAGGAAAGACTGTAATCAATGGGCATGTATGACAACTGACTGGGAAACAGACTGTAAAGAACTCAGCAAACACTGTAGAACCTGCTTAGTCAGGGAAAGGCTTTCAAAAAAACAACAATCTTGCAGTCTGAGGGAAGGAAGTCTCCAGCCATGTGAAGAGCAGCTGGAAGTGTGTTCCAGGCAAAGAAAATGACTTGTGATCTCTCCAGATCTCTGTGAATCCAAGGACCGAAGTTGACCAGGGATTGAGCCTGGCCTGATGCTACCTGAAAAGACAGGGGAGTAGAACATGTTCATATTTTAGGGTTCCTATGAGTTCTGATACCGGAGCCCCACATGGTGAACAACATGGAGCACACCCAAAGCTACAGAAGATGTGGAGGCTTCTGTACTGACCAAGCAGAACTCACAGAGCCTCATTTCACATATAAGAGTGAAACACGGGTCCGAACCAGGCTGCTGAGGAGCTTTGTACCCTTTTCCTAGCCATTCCCATCAGTTAGTCATGTGTTCAAACTAAAATTAAAGGGTCCTTGCCACTGTGCAGAGCAAGGAAGGCTGCAGGATCCAATGACCAGCAGAGACAGGCCTACCCACAGCTGGCATGAGGGAAAGGCCTGAGCTAAGAAATCAGCTTAGCAGTCGGGTGTTTATCATTGGGTTATAAGTTCATGTAAGATAAATATATGGTTCCTAATAAAAACAGACATCCAGACAAGGAGGATCTTTAACAATGAACAAGACTCATGTTTCCTTCACTCTGGCAGGCACCATAGGCTTCGTTCCAGGCCATTTCCGTTATAGCACAAAGATGATAAAAGGAAGGATTCATTTTCTTCACAGAGTGTCTCCTACGTAATTGCCCCCAGGCACTGGGACCATTTTCAGCCTTGTTTCATTACAAGTAAATAAATTCTAAGCAAATAAATTTCCTAACGGCTAGTATGGCCTGGCCAAAGCACCACCTGTGTGGCAACTTCAGACCAGTAAGACCCAGGCTGTTTAAGGACGCATGTAGAAGGCCTTCCTGAGGCAAGAACACCATGATGAAGCCTATATCATGAGCCTGTCTCACTTGGCACTTGCCTAAATGACTCTCATTCTTCAGGCACAATTCGGATATAAACCCAATGTTATTTATCGATAGCCTGAGTGTATCATTAAAATTCAGGCCAGAGTTTCCCGTTCTTCCTGGATCAGGTTTACTGCATGAATGAAGAAAGCTTGTTACACAAACATATACACCCCCTGTTATCCCAAATGTGAACCAAAGATAGCTAGAGATAAAGGGAAGCCCCTCTGTCTTCATAAGAACTGACTTAGACAAACTTGTAACTTCACAGTGATGTGTGTTTATTGGCTATTTCTAAATTGGAATACATTTTAGTAGTGTTTCTTGACCGCTGTCTGGAAATTTTTCTTTAATTTCCATCATCTGTATATTTGAGGATGTATGTATATCTGTATATGTCAATGAGTATGTCTGTGTGTGTGTGTGTGTGTGTGCATGCAAGCTTGTGTACATGCACACACACACACACACACACATGCTGAAAAACAACACCTCTCCACACAGACCCAGCAGTAGTGAGGCTGTAATGCATGCATCTTTCATCCAACAAAAGTTTCCAAACAGACTCAGGCAGAAATCTCCCACACGTTTTGCTTGGGCCCCCTGAGGTGGTGAAAACATGACTTTTCATGAACTAAAAAGCAGTGCAACACTTTCCAAAGAGTGATAACCTAATTGTGAGCATGTTGGCATATGCAGCTCTTCAAGTCCTAACACCAACACCAACAGCTTTTTTTTTTTTCTGTAGCTGTAGAGGGAGCAAAAGAAAGCACTGGGCCTAGCCCTTCCAGAGGATGGCAGAATCTGAACTTCTCTCCAGGGCCAAGCAGTGGTTGGTATGTCAGGGATTCACCAACAGCCACATTAACTGGACATGCTGACTCTATAATGATGTGGTTGTCAATTTTGGAAAGACTGGAGACCAAGAGAGAGAGGAGGTGATGAGTCATCAAAATGGCCAGAAAATTGGGTTGACATTTATATCTGAGATTTGTCTTGATAAGAACTGCTGAGGAAAGGAAAAATCTGCCATACATTCCTTTTTCTTCAAGAAACAGCCCTTCATTGACCCCTTGGGACCTTTCATTGGATCAGCAGGCAGTCTCCGGCAGGTATCAGAGACTGAGCTGGAAGAGGACACAATGACGAGAACAGGGGAGATGAAAGGAATAGCATCCAACCTCTTGAATCACAACTTCATAGACTTCATTTATCTCATATTTCTCCATGTTAACTACAAGAGACCAACCTAAGAGTTGGGACATCAACCTACAGGAAGAGACAAGGCCATCTGCCCAGACAGGAATGTTCAGTAAAAGGCACAGCAAGAAGGAAAGACAGCATGTCATCCTGTGCACAGAATTCCCGAGAGCAGCCATCCTATCACTTTTCCACACAGCCTGCTCACAGTTCTACCAGTCTGGGCCTTCTCCTGCCAGTCATCTTTAGTATCCAATCCTGTATCCATACAGTTCTGCAGAAAGGAACATAGTGTGGCATTTCTTTTTCTGGAGAAAAAAAAAAAAAAACAGTGATTGAGACATGCTCTAGCAAGGTTTGCTTCACTACGAAAATGCTGCAAACTAGGGCCTCATGAGGAAATGAGTGAGTTGCTTTTCAGGATGTTAAATGCAAACCCTACAGAGTTCAAAACAACTCTAAGTAAAGCAGTCACTCCCTAAATGTTAGGTCACCCATAAACATTAGCCAAACTGAGCTCCATGTGTCCTTTGGTTTGCAAAGTCCATCTGATAAAGTCATCAAACTAACAGGACCAAGCGTAAAATCTATTACATCTTACTTGACCATAGCTGGAAATAAAGCAGTTTTTAGAGAAATTTCCCAGCCCCTCTACCTTGGCAAACATGGAAGGAGGGAAAAGAAATAAAGACAGCAGGGAAATGCTCCTCTTCTTTAACCGAATCCTGTAACTCATGAGGCTTATCTCTACCCAATGGCACAGGGCATGGTGAGCTTGGAAGCTGAGCAAGAGACAAGTGTGAGGTGCTTCCATCCCTGTGGGAATGAGTGTAAGGGAGGGAAGCAAGCGATACCTTGCCTCATCCATCATGATTTAAATAGGCTTGGTGGTCCTGCTCCGAACATTGAGATTTGACAGATCTTCTACATGGTTCTCATTAGCTCATGTGTGGCTACCTATTCCTTATATTTGTGAATTCCTGTGAAGCACGAACTCAGGGTTTTGCTGTTACTTGTTTGTGGAATTGGGTTTGATTTATGCTTTTCCTATTCATAGTTTAACTTGGAGCTGAAGATGTCTGAATGTTGTACAAGAAGCACATCGACAGTCTTGAAAAGGCCCCCAATGTAGCTGTCCACAGAGGAGAATCTGTAGGTTTTCTGTGTTAAAGGAAACAATGGTTTTCAAACCCCTGGGCAAATGGCCACTGGTTCTCAGCTTCTTACCAAGATGGAGATTTCAATCACACATCAAGCCTGGCATTCCTTGACTGCCCACCTCTACCACCCATCCATATTCCAAAGCCCCAAGTTCCAAGCAGGTAAGGAGACAACGAATGAAGACTAGTAGAAACTATAGAGTTCATTCCTCTCAGGTAATTGCTTTGAACTTTCAAACCAGAATGGTTTTAATCAAAGCTGGAACCCATTTTGCTACTTTCATGTGGAAACATGACCCATTAGTAAACAGATTTTATCAATTATATCCAAGCTTTAGACACACAGTAGCCTGCACGTAAGAGTTCTTCTAGTGTACACATTCGTCTCGGGAATAAAAGGTTCCATTCTCTGTTAGGAAAGCAAGAAAGGATCCAGGCATGGTTATGTGTTCCTGTAATCCCCATACTCAGGAGCTGAGGGATCATGACTTGAAAACAACCTAGGCTATAGAAGAAGACCCTATCTTAAAATAAAGTAACAGGACAGCTAGGAACATTACTGCTATAAATGGTTTGTGGTAGGGACCTTATGTCTCAGTTTGCTTGGAATTGATGGAGAAGCCATTCCTGACATGTGACACTTTCCTAGCCGAAGAAAGTCATCAGTAAATGGAACTGGGCATGTATGGACAGAGACGGACAAGTTCCAAAACTCCATCCTAATGCCTTCCAACAGGTATACCTGCCTGCTCACCTCAGCTAGGTGAGCTCTCTGTAGACACAGTCAGTGGTCACTGGCACCTTGGAAATTCCTAGATCCCAGGTCTACTTGCTGAGGGGTTGCTCTTGGGAGCCCTCACTGCTCAGCTTCTCTCTAGAGTCTATGCTTGGGCAGATCACCTGTCCCCTTCTTTCCCTTTTGTTGACTTTCACCCGCACATCTGTAGCTCAGTCCTAGACTTCAACTCCAATCTTTCCTTCTGACTGTTTGTTATAGTCATCCTCCATTCTGCTGGTGCCATAAACCCAACACAAACTAAACTGAAGTAGTGTTGTCCCTTTACTGTTATTTTTTCTTTGATACATGAAATACGTGGAAATGGTCATCATCCTAGCATATTTGTGTAGAAACTTCAGCCTCCTTCTCTACAGTCTGCTTCCCCTTAAGGGATCTTATGCACCAGAGCCCATGGTGGAGAATTCATCCACTGGTCCTTCAGCCTCTTTGCTGCAAGCCATACAAATGTCTCTCCTGCCCTGCATCCCCTCACCTCCCATCCTGGATTAATGCAGCTACTGCTGTCAGAGCCCCGATCAGATTTGCTTCTTTGCTGAACCTTTGTGACAAACAGCTTTTCCTCTGTCCCCATATGCCCAAGCTCACACACACACTGAGAGTCCAAATGGTACCTTCAGGAAGTACTGTCTGCCCTACAGAAAGCCATCTTTGCATCCTAAGTCCCCAATCTGTTGTTGCTCTTGCTGTCCTATTTGATGCCATATTTATTTTTATATAATTTTAAAATGTACTTTTATATATTCTCTTCTAGACTAGAATGTCCTCAAGGGCAAGATGTGTATGCAATTTCCCTTTCATCCTCTCTTTAAATAAATAATTAACAACCAATTAAAATTCAAATCAGGTTTGGCTTAATGGTCCTTTCGATCTATATTTTGTTTGACTTCTGGGAGCTTCTTCCATAGTCTTGATGTTTTCTACCTACTTCTTTCCAGACTTGTCAGTTCAAAAAAAAAAAAAAAAAAAAAAAAAAAAAAACAGAGCCCTAAGAGCTTAGGACAGCCAGTCCCCTGCCTTAATGCATCCATATCATTCTAAAATTCCAAAATGCCATTAGGGGCCAGCAGGGCCCAGGTAAATGTGCTTTGCCCCATGTAATTGAGAAATGGAAATTCCTTTGAGGTGCAACCTGAATTCCTTCCGTGCCCTCTGTCTTCACCTTCATAATTAGCACAGCTTTCCAATAGAGGCCAACATCATTCTCAAGCTGGAACACTATCTCTTCCACACTCATGGGCAGATAGGGCTCTGGGTGTGCTGTTTGTTGACCCAAGGAAGAAATGTGTTAAGCTGCCTCATTATTTATCTGCTTTATGCAGAAAAAATACACGGAGGGAAAAAAAGATTGATACTAGTGAGATTGAACACTTGAACACCTATGTGAACTCTTCCCAAAAGCATTTCTCCTGGGTCCTGTCAACTCATCCAGTACAGAGCAACCTTCAGGAGTTTGGAGAGGTAAAATTGATTTCTTTGGCAGTTTATTTCTTACCTCCACATTTTCTTCCAGGAACTCCAGCTTCTGATTTAGACCTCCAGGTCTCAAACTCCAGCCATCACAGGGACAACACATGCAATCAAAAGAAAGCCGCCTATGGATAATGTGTATATTGACCTTGAAGATCAAGACACCTATAGCCCAAGTCATAGCTGTGCTCCAGAGTGGACTCTGCTGTTTCAGATCCAAGAGAAATACATGCGTGTTTCTTTTCAAGGAGCATCAACTTCATACAGGGAAGGTTCTACCATGTGATAATGAAAATAGTTCAGAATGGGCAAGGCACATCAGTGCCTATGCACCAGCCATAGTGCTGGGACAGGGTTCTAAAGGGCTCTATCGGGTCAAGTACAGCTCCTTTTGTGCTTAAATTGTTGGGAGGCCCAGGGTTTGCAGGGGAGAGCTGGGTCATAAGGCACTGTTTCTTAATAAGTGGATCATTTATATGCTACTGGCACAGGTGGCAGATGGAAGGAGGTCCTTGCCCTTATGGACCACAAAATGCAGTGCAGGAAATGCACAACGATCAAATGATCGCACAGATGCAAGACTGTGCTGCAAGCTAGAATTACTAAATTCAAAACTGTGGCTATAAATATTATCCCAAAGACAGATGGTCCTTGCAAGAACGCATATGATATTAGACTGAAGGGTCACACTTCCTTGGTGTAAGGAAAACTCAAACTGCAATCTGAAGAATTACAGTAAACAAACCAGTGAAGGAGTGCACATTCCGAAGAGACAGAAAACTAAGTGTAAGCATCAGTTGGTAGCAACAACTAGATGGAGAGAAATGGGACTAGAATGGAGAACAGTTTGAGAGAAAAGAGGAAACTGCGTAAGGCCAGCTAATCTGGGACCTGGAGGAACTGTCTATCCCGGGAACAAAAACTTCTCACTAAGATTCAAAGCAATAGGGTGGCAGTAACAAATCAACCTTTCACCAAAACTCTGGTGACTGCTGCCTGCTAAACAGGGAAGTTGCACTAGGAAGCTGGTGGGGACATACAACCAGTCAATACCAAGGACCACTGAGGTCTAGGATTTGTAAGACAGGTGTGGTGGTGCACCCCTGTAACCTTGGCATTTAAGAGCTGGATGGTGAAAGTAAGAGGATCACGAGTTCAAGACCCTCTCTGGATAATAAATGCATGTGTTGTACACGTTGCATTGGATGCTCATCTGTCACCCTTGAGAAAAGGGGTCCATCTTTTAGGGCTCTGATTGCTCCCAAATAAATGCAAACCAAGTGATTGGGTAGAGTGGGAAAGCCCACAGAGGTTAAAGATGCTGTGCTCTGATCATCACATTCCTAAGAGTCATGTTTGCCTCTTGGATGCTCACCAGCTTAGGGAGGAGGCATTATTATCTCCATTTGACAAATGGGGACATGAATGGTCAGAGAATCCATTTGCTAAAGAATGTCCAACCCAGGATTAGGTGGCAGATCTTGATGCTTCTTTCACATTTACAATTAACTATGGTATTGCTCCATGGTCTGTGCTAGGAATTTAGATAAGATGATATCTTGCCCATTCAGAATGAGATGGTTGTCACACACTTACACAGGCATTTTTGCAGCTAGATATAACAGAATGCAGCATGAACTTTGGAGCTACACAATACAACCTTTTATGTACTTTTTTTCTTCATGAAAGTAAATATCTCTGGAATGGGCAAAGCTGTTAGCTAACTTTGATGAGTGTGTCAGATATTGTATTTGATTCCTTGAATATATTTAATCCTGAAAGACATTGATTTAAAATAATGATTTAAAAGGCATTGATTTAGAAACTCTACCCATACTTTACATATAGAAATATTGTGAGTGACATGGGCCAAGGAAAAGTCTCAGGGTTGAGTGAAAACCAGATAAAGACAAGTAACTCACATAGGAAAGCAGAGTAATAGCAAAGCTTGGTAACACTCGCATGCATGCACACAAACCCACAAAAAAACCAAACCAAACAAACAAAAACCATGGACCCTGTTTTGCATTGGCCAGATCCTCCTGGATATAGGCCTGCCTAAGATAAGGGAGGAACTGAGGAAATAGAAAGAATATAATCAAAATACATTGTATAAAAATTTTAAATAAAAAATCAAGTAATAATGTCAAATGTGTATGAAAGTAGGGATTGGTCTGAAATGGAAAGCAAGCCGTGGGAATACATAAACCCTGTGGTTTAAAGATGACCTTAAAACATAGGACACTGAATGCAGAACAGTTCAGCATCCCAGCACCAGGCCAGATAAGCAAAGTCATCCTGGTTTCTAGAGCTGTTTTGACATTAAAATGTGAACATTCTCAAAATAAGGAAGGGGTTAGAGACTCTGAGGAATGTTAATACTTAGTAGCCAACAGAACAGGTTAAATATTCATTAAGGGGCTTTTGTTTCAAATGATCACTTTTCCATAGTGATGTATGAACTGGGAACCACACGGAGAGAAAGAAATTCTCACCTAGTCCCATTCTGAATTCTCCACAAAGAAGAGGCCCCGAGGTTTTCATTCTCTCTCAGTGTAAGGTGGGATCCAGCACAGGGATCCCTGGCCATTTATTCATGTGTTGAGGCCAAGCTGACTTGATCATGAGCCAGTATCCAGCTCTCTCCAGCACACCATTACAGATCCTATACATAGATCTTTTCCTAAATGCAGAGCTTGCTCCTGGATTATAACTTCATTATCACTTTTAAATCCAAAGAACAAATGTTCCATTCTAAAATTGGTGCAAATGGCTGAAACCCAACCCAGCAACTCTCCATGGACAAAATGATATCCAGCCCCTTATACAGAGTATCATTTCCATCATTTCCAGATGTTGTCTGCTGTGTGTCTACAGGGAGCAGTGTGGGATGAAAGTCCTCCTCTCTGGCTCCCCTACTAGCTAGCTAGTAAGAGACGCTTTGGCTCTCTTGAGCTAGAGATCAGGGGTGAGGGAGCGGTCTGAGAGCCATGCTGCTGGGGTGAATGTGTTCATCCCAATGCCTTCAGAGAGAATTTTCTGCTGGTTCAAGAGGACCAATGGCCCAACTGTTCTAATATCTTTCACGCATTTGTATATTTAACCACAACCTCTTCAATTCTTTGAATACTCATGTGTTGGATATGGATCCAGACATCCAGGACACAATACTGTATGACCAGTAGAGCCAGGCTTCAGATTTATTCTTTCCTTCTAAGTGCATGAAGCACATTTTAGCACCTTGCTGAGTGGAGGCTGTTTTGATATAGTATTTAATCAATGCTAACTGTGTATTGATGCCCCACACACTTACTGGTTGACCAGTTTCACTGGAGGAGAATGTTTAGTGGAAAACTGGGGAGGGGGATGAGGGAGAGGGAAGAGAAGGGAACACATTAGGTTAGATGAGATCGCTCCAGCACAGAGCAGACCAGAGTACCAAGACAAAGCAAGTAGAGTAAGAGGCAGGGTCAGATGGGAATGGTGCCATCTGAATGGTGATATCACACAATCTAAGACAGAACATAAAAAAAAACAAGGAATAATGGGGGTATCTCAGGAAACACAAATTTTACAGACAAACCATATGGTGGCAGACTTTCCCACCTCTCTCTATATATATGTTTAAATACAGTTCCTTCTTTCCCCTATGTCAAGGAAGTGATTGAGAAGCTATGTGACTCAGTCTGGAAATTCACGAAGTATTTGCTTCCACTTAGTTATTTTTAATTTCCCTTTAGTAGTCAGGCTAATGGTTCTGTTTCTTTTGCTGTATTTGCTCCTGAGTAATTATTCTTTGGATAAGCTTTAAACTATGTCATATTCAAATTGTTTATTAAAGACATACAGAAATATAACTAATTTTTATATATTTACTTTTAGTGAATGGCAAATGAGCCAGTTGACTCCATTATGTGTTTTCATAGTAGATCTATTCAGTTCTTGACACACTGCAAATTTTACATTGATTTTTCTTGCTTTATTGCACTGGTTACTAACAGAGCAATACTGAATCAAAGCAGAGATAAATGCTGCCGTTGTTTCATCCACAATGCCAGATAAGATACCTTTCAATATTTCACAACTAATGTTCTCCATAAAATTAATCTTTTTGAGGATTTCATATGCGAGTATTGAATTTATACCATTTTGATGCCTCACTTTCCCCACTCCCTCTAAAGTTCATGACATCTTCTTCTTTAATTACTGTTTATAAATTGGTATTTATATACACATATGTGTATATAACTGCAACCTACTGAGTCCATTTGGTGTTGCTCCATATGTGTAGACCTTACTGCTTGGAATTAAATAACCTATTAGGGAGCTTATCCCCAGAGAAAACTTCATCTTACTCTTTCTGCATCCCTTAATTGCCTACACATCTTCATCTATGAGTGTGGCCTCATGAAATTTGCCCCCATCCATAATGGCATGTCAACTAGTATTGTTGTAAAAATATTCTCATGCAATTTTAAGGCCAAAGAGGTACTTTAATTTTACTCATGAACCAATGTTGAATTGTACCAAATATGCCCTGCAATCCATTAACAAGACCATATACTTTTCCCCCATATAAGGCCTACAGTAAATTTCTTGATATAAAATGTTAAACCAATTTTGCCTTTTAGATTTTATTTTAATTTGTATTTTTTATTCTGCACATATGCACATGACATGGCGGGATCATGTGTGCCACAGCACCTTTGTGTAGGTCAAAGGACAGTGTTTTGTGAAATTTGTTCTTTCTTTCCACCTTATGTGGGCTCTAAGAATCAAATACAGAACACCAAGCTCACACAGCAGGCTCCTTTGCTGGCTGAAATATCTCATCGATATTTCATAATACAAAATCATTTCAAATGTCACTAGATTCCTTTTGCTAATTTTCTGGTTAACATTTTTACATATTCTACAAGCAGAGAGGTTAACCTATAGAATTTTTGTTTCAGTACATTGTTTTAATTTTGGTAATAAAGTTTACCATACTCAAAAGAAACAGGAACCAGAGTTTTCCCTCTTCTGCTCTGGGAAGTTTGTGATCAGTTCTCCATTATATTTTTATAGCTAGCACCTAGTATCTGTTCAATAAACCCTTATTGAATTAATGAGCAGTTTAATAATGAATAAATGGAAAATTACCAATGTCCAAAAGTAAGCAAAATCCAGCTCTCTCTTTCCAGTGGTGTGAGCAAATGTGCCACAGACACAGGCAGTCTTGTCCTCTGAGTGGAATGCCTGCTGCTTTTAGGATTGAGTAGTTACAACAGAATCCATATGGACTGCAAGCTGAAATATTTATTAGCTGATCCTTTTTAGGAAAACTCTCCCAACTCCTTCTCTAAGCACACTATTCAATAAAGAGTTGGACAGTGGCCAGAACGTGCCCAGACGGGGAAACCTATAGGAAGGAAATATTTCCATCTCACCAACCAAGGAAAGAGGGTGCTACAAAAGCGGGTGGCTGGTGACACAAGCAACACTCCAATTTTTTTCATAATGACACCTGTTTAGGTCTATTATCAAGGGTCACAGTGTGAAGGGACATGTGTCTACAATTGACACTCTGTTCGAAATCACTATGTATTGTCCAGCTGCCCCCTTCTCCCCAGGGGCTTTGGTTAAATCTTTCTCTGAATTTCAGAGCTTTCATGGCCTCTCTTTTTGTTGTTCCAATAGTAGGAATTCATTGAACTCAAATAAAACAATGAATGAGCCCATGTGGATCTTAGGATGATAGTAGCAATTCAGCAGATGCCTGGAACCTAACAAAGGCTCACATTCAACTGTCCTGACTTCTTTCTTCTTAAAATGAAGAATTCCTAATGCTTAAGCTGTTCAATGTGCAACTGAGTGGAAGGTCTTCACTGTTGGAAGATGCTTAAGCAACCCTTGTTTTCAATTTCCATTTTCCTTCCCACCCATCAAGAAGTACATTTTTCTCTTTTTTAAACAAAGAATTCTAATGTCATTATGATTTCATAAACATAAAAAGAGTCTAAAGTACTTTAGAGTCCAAAGTAGAGCCCAAAGTACCCTAAATTGTCTTTATTGTCTTTAAATAAGTATGCATGAAGCTTTCATGCTGTCACTTATTTTTTTTTGTGTGTATTGTGATTATACAGAGCCTCAAGATGTTACAAATCTACAAGTATTTAAAAAAGACACAAATGAGCATCATAAAGATAGACAACAAAATGTAGCAAGTAACTAATCACATTTTTAGATGGTAAGATATCACTTTTAATTATTCAATATGATTTTGTATTATTTAAGTGGAATGATAATTACCTTTTATCAATGCATTATGAAGTCCTAAAAGCCAATTGTAGTTAAGAGTAAAGGAATATCAAAAGAATTACCCATAAAATAACCAAGGATGTCAGACATTGTCACTAAGTGTCCAATGTATTCTAAAAACTATATAAGGAGATTAAAAGAATACTGAAAGAAAATATGTTTTTTAGCAAATATATATAATTCAAATTTGTACTAAAAATAAGAAAAAAGTATTTTCTTTTCAAAATACCTTTTTCTGAAAGGGTATTCTATATTATTCTAGAGGTGTTGGATATGTGCATATACATATATGCACAAAATATACACAAACATCTACTTATTCCTTCAAATCATAGTACATTGTTTACTATTCTGAGACACAGAATAGTAATGGAGGCACAGTCTTTAACTGCAGCACTTAGCAGGCTAAGGCAACAGGATTGCTAGAAGTCTGACACCATATTAGGCTGGCTGCATAGTAAATGCAAGGATTTGTGTGTGCATGCATGTGTATGAGTGTATATGTGTGCATGCCTGTATATATATAAATGTACATATGTGTTTTGTGTATGTACACAGAACAATCTTGATACATTTACTTTTATATTCAATTTATAAAATTTGTATTTAACTTAACTTTTTAAGATATTTTGTTCATTTAAAAATATGCCTTAAGATACAGTCAATTAAAGTCACAATTCAAGGGCAAGAATAAGTAAATGAATTAGGAATGAGTGTGTGTGTGTGTGTGTGTGTGTGTGTGTGTGTGTGTGACATAACTAAGGCAGTCCAGTCCTGGTTCTATTAACAAAATGGAATTATAAAAAGAGGCATGGAGCAAAAAATAATAAAAAAATATCTGAGGTCCTGGTCTAGTGACCTAAAATAAATTGATGAATTTGTGAGTATCAAACTCTGGTTCAGGAAAAAAGAGCAGAATAGAAGGTTCCAACTTATGCAGAAGATTCATGCACAAAGAAGGTATAGTATAACAAGGTAAATAAGTTTGGTTAATTGAAAAGTGTCACATATGAGCAATACTGGTAGATACCATCAACAGATATTAGCAGAAATTACCAAGTAGGCTTGCAGAGACACTTAGGTCTTAGTATTGGTTGTGTTTGCTATTCCTGGAACTAAGAATGCTCTTGGAGCAACTGGCTCATTGTCTGAAAGTAGGAGCCCTAATCCTCTTCTACTTGACAATAGAAACATTTATTCTTCTGGCCGCTGTACATAGACGGACACCATAGTGTTGAGCTGTAAAACTTATCAATAATGCAAAAGAACAGACATTGTACATCAACAGGAACTCGTGCACTACAAATGGAGAGCAATTCTGCAGTATCAATAAAGTCTTAAATTACCTCATTTCTTAGTGCAAACCTTATACTTTTAGAAATGTCTGTGTTTATACTGCCTAAACACACAATTATTACTTTTTCTTGGTCAAATTAGTGACTATTACAGTATTTGTTAATCAATAAAGTTTTAATGTCCATTAAAACAATATACAAAATCACCAATAAATCCATAAATGTATTTTATTTCTTAATAATTGGCTAAATAAATCCCACAATTCAAACAATGGAATGCATCATAGCTTTGAAAAGTAATGTGGCATTCTGTCAGCAGAACCTCTAAGATACTGAACAGGGAAAAATCATATCACTATTTACCCTTGGATTTTAGAAAATAAATATGGCCCTGCTATATAGCACAAACTTGCTTGGTATTTACTATATAGCACAAGTTGGCCTTGAATGGGTGATAACCCTCTTGCCTCAGCCTTCTGAGCATGGCGATTGCAGGCCTATACCACCACACTTGTCACAGAAAATTAAACAATTCACTATTATTTGAAGGAAGAAGTAGATATTTGTATCTGTGTGTGCATACATGTGCATGTCACATAACATACAAGGAAAGCCTCAGGAGAATTGTACACATACAACACCTCAGAAGAACTGTATAGCAGATCAGGAAACTTGGCAGCAAATCAGGAAACTGGGCTATAGAATTAAGGCTTACATACTAAAGTCACATGCATTTTCAACTTCGATCCATAAACATTTACTTCTCAAAAATAATTGATTGTGGAAAAAACTAGCAAATGAGCTTTCCTATTCTATTTTCAGATTATTCCCCTGACTGTAGATTCCTGAAATGTTTTTAAAAACTAATAACACTAGGATAATTAATAACCTTGTTTCTCAGAAAATCTAATATAGTTGTTCTTGTATTTATTTCCATTTTAATTTCCATTCTGGAAAAGAAACTTTTTATTTTAAGGCAGCTAGTTTTCCAAACTAGGTTGCCATCACATTTGTGACAGGCATTTAGGAAAGTTCAGATGATAACAGAAGCAAAAACAAATGGACACAAAATTGCAAAAGTCTACATAAGTGACAGTTGAGGGGAGCATCATCAAAAGGAAATGATAATTCAACTACTGAAACTACTATAGAAAACAAGGGAACAAGAGAACAGCCTAGGCCTGTTTGCCCTGTCCCAGTTAAGACTCAGTCTTCTATGTCCAGAAGCTTATGAACAAAAGACTTTAGTTTTCCCTTTTAACTCAGCCTGAAAGGTATGCCAGAACTTTAGTTGGAGATCAGTGGGGGAAGATACAAGGGAAGAAAAGGATTACCAGCCTACAATCCACACTGCCAGAAAAGCAGACATACATGGTCCCCTGGAGAAGGAGAAAATGACAAGATCTCCCAAGCAAATTGGGCGCATGGGAGAGGGGAGAGGGAGTTAAGAGGAAAAGGAGGGGGAGAGGAGGGCATTAGGGAGCTGGACAATTGAGTCAGGGAAAGAATAGAGGAGAGCACGAAAAGAGAGACCATAATAGAGGGAGCCATTATGGCTTTTAAGAGAAATCTGGCACTAGGGAAATGTCCAGAGATCTACAAGGATGACCCCAACTAACAATCTAAGCAATAGTGGAGAGGCTACCTTAAATGCCCTTCCCCGATAATGAGATTGATGCCATCTTAGAACCTTCATCTAGTAGCTGATGGAAGCAGAAGCAGACACAGCTAAATACTGAGCTCAAGTTCTGTAATCCAGTTGCAAAGAGGGAGGAGTAATGAGCAAAGGGGTCAAGACCAGGCTGTAGAAATCCATAGAAACTTCTCACCAAAACAAGGGAAGCTCATGAACTCAAGTCTGATAGCTGGGAAACCAGCATAGGACCAACCCAGATTCCCTGAATGTTAGAGGATTGGGCAGTCTATGGGGCCTCTGGTAGTGGATCAGTATTTATCCCCTAAACACATGGGGGAGGGCCTGGGCTCTGTTCCAAATGATATGACAGACTTTGAAGACTCCCCATGGAAGGTTTCACCCTCCCTGGGGAGCAAAAAGGGGATGGGATGGGGGTTTGTGGGGGGAAAAGGGGAGGGCAGGAGGGTGAGGGAAATAGTATTGACATGTAAAATAAGCTTGTTTTAAATTTGAATTAAAATTATAGAAATTAATGAAAAGATAAAGTCAAGCATTAGTAATAAAAAATAAATCATTCTAACATAATTTAAAAAAAGGAACAGAGCACACACAGCACAGTGTAGACACGAGAGTGGGTGGAGTAAGAGGCAGAATGCAGCAACGGTAGGATAGACGATCAAGTCTCTGACTCCAGCCTTCAGATCCAATCTTTCTATCTGGTCAGGTATAAAAAGAAAGCAGAAATCTCTAGACTGGTGAGGTACACATTTCTGAAACTGACATGGTATACTCTGCCTAGGGTCCTAATGGAAACAGTGTACTGTTCTTATTGATATAACTCTGGAATAGGGTCTGCCTACTAGGAATAAAAGGCTGTAAGGCACCAGCTGCAGTTCACCTGCTTGTGTGTACACAAGCTGAGCTGAAGAACTGCATCACATCAGAAGGTGGGGGTGGGGAAGATAGCTCAGTGAGCAGCTGGGCAGAGCACTCAACTCAGATACATGGGACCAAGAAGCCAAACAGCAAGATCAAGTCCAGCCCCCAGCCATTGTAAGTCATCCCTATTCTGTACAGCCTCCAATACTTTTTACCATCTCTCCATTCTTCTTTTGCTCGATTACTATACTCTACAACTATAAGCCAGACACTTTCTCTGAAGTGGTCCATTGTCATTTGGAACTCAGTATCACCTTCTAAAGCCAAATGCAGCATCTTCCCTTCCCCTCTCACTCAGTCATGCTGATGTAACAAAATATCTGAGACAGGGTAATCTATAGGCAACAGAACATTCTCATAGTTCGGTAGTATAGAAAGTGTAAGATCAAGTGGACAGCAGGCTTAGTGTATAACAAGAGCTCATAAATGGCAAGGAGATTCTCCAACTCTGATGTACCAATGTTGATCAAAAGGATAATACCTTTTGCAATACCCTTTGCTCACCTTCTGGTGTCTTAGCTGGGTAAAAGTTGGGCATTAACAGACTTGAGCTTTTGTCTTCAATATCCTCTCAAGGCCATCTGCAGTGCTGATAAGGGTGATACAGCCAACAGTTTTAGGTGGAAGTACTTCGCTCTCCTAGACAATCTTTCCCTAAGGCCACCGAGGCAGCAACCACAGCCTGAAAATCCATCATATCTTCTGAGATTATCACACAGCACACATCCCATCTATTTCTAAATCATCACCACACACTTTTGCATATGTCAAAACTGTGGAAGATTCAAGTTACTGGAGTTTGGGTTTTTTCTTTTTGAAAGTTTATTGTATGAGAATTTCATCATGAATATAATGGTTTGTGAGGAGCCTCGGATGTCCTTAACAGTCACACGGTCCTCCAGAGAAAATGAAGCTCTCTGAAATCCCATCTTCTGAGAAATACCTCAGAGAAAACAAAATGGTTTAAGAAAATTGGGGTGCAGGATATGTAATGACTCCACTAAGGCTTCATCCAGGTATATAAGCAGGGGAGATGGTTCCCTGTCTGCTTCACTGAGAAGCACTTACCCAGAATTGGCTGCCTGGATTAAAAAAAAAAAAAAAGCATAATCATGGTATAAATGCATTTAGCACCCATATTTGTCAGACAGTCATTAAAACAATAGCCCAGGAGTTGTTTTGAGTGTACAATGCTGGCCAAAAAGTCAATATGACAACATCTTAAGCTACATTGTGAGTTCCAGATCAGTCTTGGCTTAAAACACACACACGAAATGAAGAATCCAATATTATTCTATTCCATTTCATTCCATTCTATTCTAGCTATTATTTTCATCTATAAGATCAATGTGAAATGACCATCACCCTTAAACTCTCTTTGGCTCTCAAAATATATTTCTATGCATGCACATGTCAAAATATGACATGGTTCTCTCAACAATACACACAACATTTATGTTTTCTTTATTGGTTAAAAGTAAATCCAATTTAATGTTTTTGAAAAAAAGAGAATGCCTGAAATAGAATGATGTTCTCCCTAACATTCTTGAAATGGGGTCCTGTTATTTTCCTAACCACGTGCCTTCCAACTATACAAGCAAGTCAGAAATAAACAAAAATATCTGGTCACTCTACTTCTGGTTTAATGAACTTTAACAACAACAAAATACTGAAGCAAAGTCTTACAGACTTTCAAGAAACTCCCTTAAATGGATTTCAGAAGAAGCCTCCTGAATACCCACTATGTTTAAAGATTTGTACAGCAGTGATTTTTGACACATTAGCAACCAAAACATAGCATTTAACATCAGCTTAAAAATCCTGAGAATATTCTTTCAAAATAGTTCTTCTTGACCCTCTAAAAAGTGTAATGGAATAAAAGTAATTTATTATGGAGCACCAGCGGGTAAAGAAGAGAATGTGGATATGGTATTTTGTTGTTATGCTGGAGACTGGCATTCTTCTGTTGGCATAATTGTAATAGGAAATTAAACAATATGCAGAACCATGAATGGCATTTTAGGTGGCGGCATCTGGGCTCACACTGTGCTGGAAGGATATTGAGCTTGGACTGGAGCCTGGCTTAGCCATTTCTAGCTCTATGGCTCCAGGCAAGTAATTTGACATCTCTGCACTTCGGTTCTTTTTTCTGCAAAATAAATATTAACTCCCTGACACAAACCTGTCTTAAAGATGCAACAGGATACTATAAGTGAAAGCATCTTAGAAAATGCAAAAGTATTATCCTAGGGGAATGTCCTATTTGTTAAACTAATTGAGCTGAGGATGGACAGTTCTCAGCCCACTAAACAATTTATCCCTCAACTAGCATGGCTTTATTTTCTACTTGGGACAGGATGAATTAGGAAGATGAACTGAAGAACCAGACTGCCTCCATCTTAGGCTTAAAAGCCATCTTATAGTAAAGACAAATGAGGCTCATTCCTGTTTATGATTAAATCTGTTTCTCAAAGATTGGGCTGTGCACCACCCGCAACCTTAACTACAAATGGCTCTGTGCTGCCTGTTCCAGGAATGGAAATCACATCTTTTTTTTTTTTTATTTTAAAACTTAATAACCATCTTGAAACTGTACCTTTGTTGTTATGGCTACCTTGTTATGACTTCCTGCTGAAATCATGTCTTTGCTTCAGGAGATCTTTGGGTCTAACTTGTTGTGCTATGTCCTGTTCCTATAACTCCCAGTATTTTGCACACAAAATTCCCCATTTGGGAACGCCCTACCACTGAGATATAAGAACCTTGTGTCCCTCACATCCAATGTTGACATCTCGAGCCCTTCTTTAGGGGAAGGCAGCCCTGTGTACATGAATTAAAAAGCTTGCTTTAGTTAATTGCTTGCTTAATTTATTTGGCCATGATGATGTAGGTCGGTGGTCTTTCTCCTCCCATCTTAGGGATTAACAGAACATTTATGCTGATATTTATCTTCAAATTATTTTGAGACTCCAGACCACATGATGACTGTCAAGGTGACAGTCAGCAAAACCCACAGAGTAAGTGTCCTAGTCTCTGTTAGATTTTATGATCTAACCGGGAGGTCAGTATCCTTTAACCCTGCAATATCATACTGTCCTGCTATAGCCAGTCTTCTCCCTATACCCAATCCCTCTGACACAGCACCTGCACTATACCTTTGTGACGTTATTATAGTCTGTAGTGCTTCTAACACAGTATAAATGACCTTTATTTTATTCATAGTTGTGCTTTGACTTCCTGCTTTTTAACTGAACTCAGAAATCATGGTTTTGTTTCTTTCTCTTGGTTGTTTTTGTTTGTTTTATTGTTTTTTTTTTGGGGGGGGGTCTTACAATCTCCCAGTTCCTCCTATTCTGTTCCTCTATCTCTGTATCTGTGTCTGTCTGCCTGCCTGCCTGCCTGTCTGTCTGTCTGCCTCTCCCTCTCCCCCTTGCTCTCTGTCTCTGTCTCTCTGTCTCTGTCTCTCTCTCTCTCTCTCTCTCTCACACACACACACACACACACACACACACACACACACACACTGGTCCAGTCATTTAACATCCTGACTTAGATGCCCAGCCTTTCAGTAGGGCTGTGACATAGCCTTGTCATAGCTCCCAAAGTGGCACTGGCACTGTACAGCTTCTCCCAGGCACACCTCAGCTGCAGTCTTTGGAGTCCCCTGATTGTTGTGCTGTCTGCCATAGACATTCACTGCAAAAGAAATTACTCATTCCTGGAAGGAGGTGCCAAACTTTTATTTAAAAGCATCAAATGAGTAATTCTTAAAGCCTGTTTTTGGCTTCATAAAGCCTATCACATTCCAATTACCTTAAAATAAATTTAAAAAAAAAAAACCCTGTAAATCTTACTTAGATTGTCTGTCCTAGAAGCTGAGAGTTCCTATCTGTCTAAAATTCTCTGACTTAACTTCCTCTGTTTACTCTACAACCCACACTGGAAGGAGCCTGGTGAGGTAAACCATACCAGTTCTAGCTCTATGGCCCATCACTTTTCTTAGGTATGCATTGACTTGACCCATCGGAGTTCCTGGTGATAGCTGTCAATTGCAATAAAGAGCAAAGAAAAGCAAAGAGCTCTGCTCCATCTACTGAGTGACTTGTTCCTGGCAATGGTGTCTGATAAGCCAAACACATCTCCAATTCCTGAGGACACCAATGCCAGCAGAAAAGGAAAAGACATGAAAGCATTCGACCCATAGCACCAGGAGATAAGGGAACACCTAAAAATGTGCACCCAGCCTGATTGCAGATGGCAAGACAAGGACTGATGAAACTGCCAGTCACTGTAGAGCTACTGACACTCAGAATCAGGTTTGTTCTCAAAGTCAATCACTGGTCTTGGGGACAGTCCATCCACCACACAAGTTGCAGTGGGCACTTAATCTGTGCACCATCACTTTTCTTCTGTGTCCCAATTCTCCAATTACACAGACTTTCTCCAACCCCATTAAAATGACCACACTAGGATATACTGAAGGATTTGGGTTCTTCACAGTTTCAATCGTGAATAGTAAATCATTTAAAATGTTATTTATTAGACAAAATTCTGTAGCCAGGTATCACATGCCTATAATGCTAACATCCAAGTCAATGCGGGGCACATAGAGGAAGAGAGAGAAAGAGAGAGAGAGAAAGACAGAGAGAGAGAGAAATAGAGAGAGAGAGAGAGGGACGGAGGGAGGGAGGGAGGGAGGAAAATGAGGCTAGAGAGGGGGTGACTCTGTTTAAGAGCCCTTGCTGCTCTTCTAGAGGATCAGAGTTCTCTGTTCCCAACACACAGGCTGGCAGATCACAACTACCTGTAACACCAGCTCCCTCCCCTGTAATCAGACTGATGACCACCCTAATCGTCATTATAGAACCTTCATCCAGTAACTGATGGAAGTAGATGCAGAGATCCCCAGCTAAGCACTGGGCAGAGCTCCTGGAGTCCAGTTGAAGAGATGGGGGAGAGATTATATGAGCAAAGGGGTCAAGATCATGATGGCAAAACGTGCAGAGACAGCAGACCAGAGCTACTGGGCGTTCACTGACTCTGAGGAACCTGCAAAGGACCTACCTAGGCCCTCTGAATGTGGGTGACAGTTCTGCATCTTGAGCAGTCTGTGGGACCATTGGCAGTGAGACCAGGATTTATACCTAGTGAATGAACTGACTCTTTAAAGCCCATACCCTATGGAGGGATACCTTGCTCAGCCTCGATACAGGGGGAAGAGGCTTGGTCCTGCCTTACCTTCCTATGCCAGATTTTGTTGGCTCTCCATGGGAGGCCTTACCCTTACTGAGAAGTGGATGAGGGATTGTGTGGGAGAAAGGAAGAGGGTTGGGGGGGGGGAAGAAGGAGGAACTGTGGTTGGTATATAAAATACAAGTTTTAAAAAATAAAAGATTAAAAAAAAATCATGTGCTTTCTTCTGGCCTCCACAGGCACCTGCACCCATAGACACACACACACACACACACACACACACACACACACACACACACACACACACCACAATAAAATCTTTAAAAAAAAAACTGTAAAAGGTTTAAAGGAAACAAAATAGAAACAAAGTCCTCTAGACCTAGATAAACCAAGATGAAGAATTTTCAAACATGTCGCCAAGTACATCATCCACAAATGAAAAAACAGTTTCCTGAACTTCACCACATTTTAAAACAATTGAGAGGCTCAGATGTAACTCTGAGCTAAAGATTGGGAGAAAATATTCATAATCCACATTCCAACAAAGTGTCTAAAACAAAAGCAATAGATCAATAAAAAGGAATGCCACACAACAATATGAAGGAATGAGCAATGATTTACAGAGTGACCTTGGTGAACCTCAAAAGAAGTACAAATTATATGTAGATATCTAAACTCTGATGAAAGTTAGTGTCCTGCTCTTGATACACAACTCCAATAATAAAATGCCATCTTTGTCTAGGGTTTATATATTAGTCTGTATTTTATTTGAAGCTTCTGTGAGTCAAAATAAAACACTGTTTACTTTACTTCAGATTAGTGTAAATACCACACTCGTATCCAGAACACCAGTCTTAAGAGCTGCTGGGTTGGGGTCACCTGAGAAGTTCTTCAGCAAGCCTCAATTCCAGTAACTCATTGGTGTTTGTCAGCTGATGCTCAGCTAGGTGTCTGCTTCTGAGACTTGGCTGACCGGGGATAACAACCCCATCACACCTCTCCCCTGTAGAACAAGCCAACCCCAGTTTGCACATGTGGAAGCAATTAGGGTGCTTCAAAACAGCGGTGAGCAGGCCCTTCACAGCTCTGCTCATATGAGCTGTTCAGCAAAAGCAAATCATACAGACAACTCCAAGTCAAGGACTAGGAAAACACACAGCCGCGGTGAGAAAGGAGTTAATGACTGTAGCTGCCATTTTCAATATTCCATAGTCAAGTTATAGCTTGGAGTAATAGAAAGAGAACTTGACACAGAAGTCCAAGGTATCCTTTATCCAATTTGTAACACAGTTTCTTACATATACCTGATTCTGAATAATAGTAAGAGCATAGAGAAGATAAAAGAAATGTTTTGTTAAAACATACACAATATGATAGCTGAAAAATCCCCACCCTTAGATACTTACTGTATACCTCAAAATGTTCCACCACAAACTGGTCTAGGTCAGGCCTAATCAGTAAGAGACTGTAGGAAAGGACAAGATTAAACTACAAGTTCCTTGAAGGTTGAGCTATGTCTAACAGTTCTGGTAGTCTTCAAAGGCCACACAGCACTCCTTCAATATGACCAGTATGGCTACATGTCAAGGGAACATATAATCTCATTGTTTCAGAAGCACCTGGCATTGATGTAGCTAGGTCACAGAAGCCTTCCCATGCTAGGGATATTGTGGGTTTTATTTTATACTTCTCTAGGATATCATAATTTCAAAATATCTAAGAGTTATCCCTTCTCTGCTCTCTAAACACTTAGCCTAAATTTTATCTATATAAGCAAACTAGCTGAGGCTATTGCAAGGGACATTGGCCCTGTCATTTCCAATTTTAGGTAAGAATTCAAACTATACCCTGGGTGATCTAAACCAAATCTTCAGTCCTAATAGGACCCTAAAGGATCCCAAAGTAGGGCAAGATTTCTTGTTGTGACCTGCCAATTTAATTTACTTTTCCCTGAGATCCTGTTTAAATTAATGTATACAAATCAAATTATTATTAATTGGATAATACAAGAAAGCTTGAAAAAAACTAATGCCTATTTGTTACAAGAACTTCAGAGGTATTCTGATGCTGCAGAGCTAAGGGACACACCAATAACAGGAAAAGCCAGGGAAGGAAAAGTGGAGAACTCTCTGCAGAGTCCATCTTCATGGCCATCCTCTTGGGTCTTCCAAACATTACAGGACAAATGAAAGCAATCGTTGTGTGTGTGTGTGTGTGTGTGTGTGTGTGTGTGTGTGTGTGTGTGTGCGTGTGTGGTGTCTATGTGTCTCTGGAAATTCTGGTCAGAGGGTTCAAACAGAAGGTACAGACCTACTAATTAAGAATAATTCTCTTCTAAATGAATTTTCAATTGAAAACAGTAAACATGGAGTCTTGAAGAAGATAAAACTAATCTTCAAATTGTGAGCTCCAATTTACTAACTTATAAAATATAGCTAATGCTACAGTACAAGCAGTTGGTTGTTGTAGAGTATCAAATGGTCATTGCATAAAACAAAAATTCTAACCAACCCATCAAAGTTCATTGTAAATATGATTCTGTATGATCACCACTAAACTACACTCTTATGGTAATGATACAGATTTCATTCTTAGCAACAAGGGGTGACATCCCTGTTTACAGACCATTGCAGAGTGTGTCACCCTTCACTCTCAACCTTCTTCATGTTCGAATTCAACAAGATTAGTATGTTGATGTGCCATCTCAGTTTCTACCATGGATAAATATTATTCAAAGTGACAGGCAGAGGCCAGAGGAGACAACTTGAAGGAGACACCACTAGCCAAATTTAGTACAGTTGGAGCACCAACACATGCAATCATGCTAATGGATTATGACCTGATTGAATTAAAATTCATGATTTCATAGTAGGTACATAGATTAATAGCAAAACATGCATGTGTACATACAGATAGACTGACTAAGAGACAGACAGACAATAGGAATTTTTCCTTAAGGTAACTTTCAACTAAAAATACACTGCAAAGTAGATGAAGAGATGACAGAGCAGAGAAAGGCAGCAGCCACCACCTTAAACTCAAGATCACAGTTAGCAGCATCAGTGGGACACACTGGTATCTTGTGTGTGCTGAGGAAGAAATAACATGACTTTCATGGCAGTTAGGCAGAAAACGTATAACCTGAATCTAAGCCAGAGAAAATATCAGAAAAACCCAAATTGAGAGGCATTTGATAAGTAGCCACAACTCTAAAAATGTCAAGATGGAGAAAGACCAACGCACTGTTTCACGATAAAAAACCAAGGAGACATAACGACTGTATGTCACATGATTCTGGATGAGGCCCGAACCAGAAAGAAAAAAAATCAATAAAAAATGTCACTGGGACACTGACAAAATTTGAAAATGGAGGAGGTACTAGATACTGAGGTTGTGACCATGTTCAGTCTCCAGACATTGATATTTTTACTTTGTTCGTAGGAGACCATTCTTTGTTAGGAGGTAGATGATGAAGGAAAGGATGTACAATTTCTCCAATTTATTTGCAAATGCTATAAAAAACAATTAGAGGACAAGCTAACTTAAGTTTCTAGGAGAGAAATTTTTTTTTAAGATTTAACTATTCTAAATGTTTGTAGAAGAGTCAATTACATTAGATTCATTTTTTCATAGAGAAAAAAAATATCTAAAAATGTCCTTTTGAAGAATCAATAATGAGGGGGTAAAGAAGAATTGAGAAATGCACACCCAGAGATAAGGGACTGAAAAAAGAAATTGAAAAAAAAGAGAGAGAGAGAAAGCAAATGACAATCTGGGCAAGGAAATTGCCCAGAAATTACTTTGCTCTTAAGGTCTACATTTCTGAAATTAAAAATGGATAATTTCCTGGGCAGTGGTGGCACATGCCATTAATCCCAGCACTCAAGAGGCAGAGATAGTAGGATCTACAGAACCTGGTCTACAGAGCAAGTTTCATGACAGCCAGGGCTATAGAGATGCCCTGTCTCAAAACAAAAATTGAGAGAGAGAGAGAGAGAGAGAGAGAGAGAGAGAGAGAGAGAGAGAGGAGCCAAGTACCAAGAAAAGAAGGACTAACAAGGAAATGTCTGCATTACCATAGGGATAATTTGTATTATTGCCTCTACAAAGCAAGTGGTGTGACTCTTCCTTCAATGCATGGCTTGAGGATGGTAGTGTCTCACTTGGATCTCTCAGTTATTCACACACACACACACACACACACACACATACACACACGGGCACGCGCGCGCGCACACACACACACACACACACACATACACACACGGGCGCGCGCACACGCACACACCTTGCTTCACAGAGGACAGAGCAGAGCACAGGTGGTATGTAACTGTGGCAGTGAGAGAGAATGTAAAATGAAAAAGGCTGCCTAGAGTGTAGAAAGTAACAGAGGCTATTATAAATATTCCCTCATGGAGATCTTTGAGATACTGACAAATATTGTTAGTCATGGATCTCTGAAAGGACAGTTTAAGCCTGCAGAGATTAAATTAATCTTTCATTCATTCATTGATTTCGGTGTCCTGTTGGCTTTAAGCCAGTTGGAACCTCTGTTTTTTTGTTTTTTTTTTTTTTTTTTTTTTTTTTAAGTAAACTTGCCAAGAAGAAAAGAGAGGACTCTAAAATTCATCTCTCGGTGTGTTAAAATTAGTGTGGCCTTGTTGCAAATCATCAACCTTTATAAATTTATCTATTTTTCTGTTATTATTACTCTATAGCTGCCTGCTGGCCACCACTGACAGCTCAACACCAGGACATGTAAGAGGATGTACACTCTACATCCATGAATGTTAAAAGAGCAAACAGCTCCCCACAGATCATGAAAGAGGAGGGAGACCCAGAGACCCTGTGGGCCTTGCTCTCAGATCCTAGGTTCACATAGACTGTGCTGTCCTATGACATTCCCTCACTGGATTAATTAACTCAGAATTGCCTTTTAGTGGCAATTTAGATTTCTGTTTTTAATTTCCTCCTTGCTGAAAAATAAATAGGTCTAACCACGTATTCACGCCCCCTTGCATGGGCTTTTGTGCCATAAGCAGGCCAAGGTTCTCTGGGAAACATCTGGACCACCGCCAAGGGGATATTCAGTTTCTTTGTTGTCGTGCAGGATAACCTAGCTAACCGCAACCTTTTTCCACCACCACTCTGCAATGGGCCTGAACTAGAGCCAAGAGGCCATCCTACAAAAGATACATGAGAAATGAAAATAAGGTCATAAGGGAAAAAGGAGGCAGGGTGAGGAATAAAAGTTGTGAATATTTTATTTTACTTCCTCATTATATGTTTTCCTCTCCTCACTTCACAAAAATATTCAAGCCTCGAATACACTCTCATATTTGGGGATATTTCTCCTCTCTGCCCAGCCCAAGACAAATGCCTAAGGGGGTGTGTGAAGACAAGCAGATGGCTTTAGCAGGCCTGTGCCAGCGAGTGGTTTGTAATTCCTGCCCTCTCAACACCATTTCTGTACCATTCCCTTTCCTACCCACCCCCCAAATAAATGAGCTTCTGCTTGTTCAAGCAGTGAACTTTTTAAAAACAGGTTTGAGGGAAATGGCAGCAGAGCCAGGCCAGGGAATAGGCAGCAAAGAAGCCCTCGGGTGCTTCTAGTCTTTTCTTTGGAATGGCTCTGAGTGTTCTCAAGAGCTGTCTTTCCATTCTGAACTTTGCCACTTTCCTCAGTTGGTAGGAATGGTGTAGACACACACAAACTTAAAAGGATACAGGCCATGTGCCCAGAAGACAGCACACAAGGAACAGTTAGCCAACATGAAAATGGCCCAGGGCTTGGGGTCAGATACAGAAGACCAGGATCATCAGGCCCAAATTCAAACTCTGCTCTTAGGAGCAGAGACTATTAGCCAGTTGGGAAGGAAAGTGGATAAATTGGAATTTTTTTCTTCCGGATGAGACCATCAAAGTATGTAGGGCACATTACTGACTAAAAGATAAAACTTTGAAAAGGTAATTAATTTAGAAAAAATAGTTTTATCCCATCAGAAAAAATGAGAGAAATATGCAAATAGACAAAATATGACTGTTTCTTCTCAGGTACCAATTCCAAGTCTGATCCCACTAGACAGAAAAGGTTGAATAGGAAGGCCACAGGGATCTTTACCTGACACAGAGAAACTCTTCAGCTCCTGCAAAGAAAACAAACACTCTAGAGAAGTCATGTGGACTCTTTTACATGCCACCAAATGACACAATGAGAAAAACCTTCAACATTTTATCACAAACACAGATGCAAAGTCATGTGGCTGTCCAGTTCTTTCTCGTGCTGACATTTAATACAAGATCTGGTCAATGAAACATAGTCTAAAGGAGATGGTTCTGCTTGGGATGGATATAGTTCATATTGGCATCCTTCAGAAAGTTCTTAACCATCAGGGAATTATGGGGCTGCAAAAGTCTAGAATAGTGAGTGAATAATAATATCCCTCTCAGGATTTTTGGAGCAAAGACTATTACCCAGTTGGGAAGGAACATGTATAAACTGGAGTTTTTTGGGTTTTTGTTTTGTTTTGTTTTGTTTTTTGTTTTTTGTTTTTTGTTTTTTTTTTTTGTTTTTGTTTTTTTTTCCTGATGAGACCATCAAAGTATATAGGACACATCACCGACTAAATAAGGGCACTCACTGGGTTTAGACTGACTGAATGTAAACTGAATACCACCCTCCCTGTTCACACCTGTTGCCCTAGCATAATTACTGGCATTGCCTCCATTCAGTCTCAAAGGGGCACCAATTAACCAGTTAGGTGATACAGTGTATCCTCAGGTTAACTCTAAATGTCTGGTTGCTAAGGTGGGTTTGCACACTGCTTTGAAAGCTTGGAGCTCAGCTATCCATTCTTTCCCTAAAGCTCTCTTTAAGATGTAGTCTTGACTATGATGAGCAGTGAAGGAAGCAGTGAACTTAAATTCACTGGCTTCCCTTCTGGGAGAATTCAGTGCTTTGTCTTGTCACCTCCTAGCACAGACCCATTGTATCACAGGCATGTAATGAATAAATTCATTGGCAATTTAGATTGTAGGTTAATATTTAACACATAGTGAGATGGATTATTACAAATCATCACCTAGGTCCTTCTCCTTGCCAGTTTCTTCCAGAAGCATTAAGAACACAGCAACTCACAGATCCTTCCCTAGTACAACTACACATTTCCACCAATGATGCTGACTCTCCCAAATTCAGTGTGGTCACTGAATTGCGATGCTGACTTTCAGGATATCCCAGAGACCCTGTCTAGGGTGTTGCTTCCCATCCAGTCCTCACTCTGCCAGACCAGCAATATTTCTAACATGGGATACCCCTAGTGCAGGAAATTCCACTTCTAGGACTCAGACATGAATGCCCGTCCATTATTGTTAAATTGCATGTGTTTAGAAGTAGTTTTTTCCTGTTGGAGGTAGACAGTACAGCGTGTACATTGTGGTTTCCAGAGGCGATGAAAACAAATTCTGTTCTTAGAAATGTCCCACAAATCTAAAAACAGTCCACTTAAGATGTTTTTAATGTTTCACTTTTCATATGCAACAGAGTATTACACTCAGACCTGAGGACCCACTGAAGAAAACATGGTTTACCTCTTTCTGGCAACTGGTTTAAGAGGTACTCAAGTTCAATTCAGTTTGCTATTTGGGACTCTCTCATGAGAAAAAAATTAGTGCATTTCAATCACCCTGTGACATCTTGAAACAGTCCTAAGGTTGTCAATATCTTCCACTCTTAACCATTCAAGACTCTTTGTGACAATGTAGCCCCACTCCAAGTAGGCAGTAACACTGCCCTGAAAACCTTATCAGAAGTTAATATCAAATCAAATTTTGTCTCATTAAAGGGCACTAGAGAGTCTTCTGGGTTAAAAAGAAAGATGTGGGAAATGTGAAGGAGGTCTAGAAGAATGTCTGCAAAAAGCATCTCATTCCTCTTATTCTGCCTTTAATTATGTGTATGAAGACACTAACAGAGGCCACACTGAATGGAAATTGGGGTTGGTCTTTCTTTTTCTTTTTAAATTAATCCTTAGAGGATTTCAAACAATATATTCTGATGACATTCTCTCCCAGTTCATCCCATATCCATGCTTTCTTCCCTATCCACCAACTTTGTGTCTTCCTATCTTCTTAACCTGTGGAGGACAGTTTGTGCTACCCACTACTCCTGGGTGTGTAGGTCTCTGCTGGAGCTTGCTCATTTGGCTTCTTCCATTGGTCAGGCTGAATGTAAATGTATGTTGAGTTTGACCTCTTTGTGCCTTGCTCACATGTGTCACTGAAGAGGTAGTATACATTAATCTTATTTTTCTATCAGCATTAGTGCCCAGAGTAAATAAATTCTCACAAAAAAAAAAAGCCTTCAGATATCAGGGAACTCTTTTTAAGGCTTTTTTTTTCCTTTGCTCTTTCCCAGTAGAGAAATCAACTGGATTTGAAACAGGTAGACTATCCCCATCTCACTCCTTTTTTTTCCATTCCATTGTTGAAAGTTTAATAGCAAACATCAAAAGCAATTAAGAATCCAGCTTTGACTTTATACTTTTTGAGAAGAGATTTTCATTTACATTTAAGATATTTTATTTTTCAAATGAGAAAAGTACTGAAAATGAAGTAAAAATAAAGAATATGAAATTACTAATTTCACTAGGAAGTATAAAGTGGAACTTATAAGGTGTTGAACTTGGAGCTGGCACTCCTAGGGGGAAGATGAGCTCACTTTTTATAGTCTCGAGTAGAGAAAAGGCAATGAGCAGAATCACAAACCAAGGGCAGTTGCTGCCTGTTCTGTCACTTAGATGTTGTCACACATTTACATATTGGTGGTCAAGAGAAATTAAAGACTCCTCAAAAGCTAAACTTTCTATCTAGGATTGAAAGAAAGTAAAAATAGGGAGATTATGGATTTTCTCTTGCACAGTTGACAAAAGTAAGCCATCAGAAGTTGGCAGTTCAAGTGAGAGAGTAGAGACATGAACCTAGAGAAATAGAATGCATGCAATAAATAGACAACAATTTGGAATTAATTCCAGAATAACATCCAGTGAAGTGGTCTATGAAAAAACTATAAAAATCTCACATAATGTCAACATCAAATGCCTGGAGTAGAGAATAGAGAATGAGAGGGGAAAAACAGGAAGACAGAAAGATAGGACAGAAGCTGGGAAGTTAACACAGAGCCTGAGGAAACATGCACATACTTTCTGAACTGGCCTGAGCTAATATGGTTCTATGTTGCAGGGATGGATGAGCTGTGGGTGCAGCACTGGGCTGTACGTGTCAAGGACTCCTGTACAGGCTTAATTCTGTGTTGCTGTGATAAACACCATGACTAAAAGCAGCTTGGAGAGGAAAGGAATTATTTTAGCTTAAATTTCTAGGTAATTCCTTACCACTTAGAGAAGTTAGGACAGAAACTCAAGGCAAGAATAGGGAGGAAGGAATTGAAGGAGAAGCCGCTTCACAGATTATTGGCTTTCTTTTCCAGGGCTTGCTCAACTACTTTTCTTAGATGGCCCAGAATAACCTCTCTAGGGTGGTAGCACCCCCCAGTGGGCTGGGCCCTCCCACATCAATTATTAATCATGATAATGCTCCTTAGAAACACTCACAAGCTCATAGAAGCATCCTTGTTTGAGGTTGCTGGGTGACTCATTTTTATCAAGTTGACAAATGTCAACCAGTGCAACAGTATACAGGCAGTATTTGTGTTAAACCTAACCTGTGTCTAAATCATAGTATGAGATTGGTTCCCCAGTTTTTGACTGGCATAGTCCATTTTAGATGATGTCAGAATGTGGGTTTCCCTTTCATGTCTTTAATAAATTTTCACATGGAACAAATGTTATATCGATGTCAAGATTTCACTCTTAAATTGATTAAATATGGAAAATTCAGAAAGCCCATATTACTGGAATTTATATGACCAAGTAGTGCTGTTTCATGGTGAAGGGAGGTGGAAACAGAAAGGGATTTTTCTGAGTAAGTGCCATCTGTCTTTCAGTTACTTCCTTGATCATATTATTTATCTGCATTAGCATTTTTGTGGTCTGGAAATTACAAACAATTTTTAACAGCCCTCTGAAAAGAATTTGAAATGTGGAACAACCTTTGGAAAACAAATTTTTGTATAATTCTGTCAGGATCTAGAGAAAATATCTTGTTGCTCTAACTTACTTCTGCTCAGGAAGTTGTCCAGCAGGAGATAAAAGAGAAGTTGAGACTTGAAGAGGCTTTTCCCTCTTATACAACTGAGCATTCTCAAATACTCAGTACATTTTGTTTTTCAAGGAGGAACCTAAGAGACTCATACAAGGTCCCTCACAGAAGGGGAAAGGAGCAAGATCTCCTGAGCATATTGGGGGGGGGGCAGTGAGTGGAGAGGGAGTTAGGAGAAAGAGAAGGGGAGGACAGGAGAACATTTGGGACCAGGAAGATTGAGTCGGGGGACGAATAGACAAGAGCGGAAAAAAAGAGATATCATAATAGAGGGAGCCATTATAGGTTTGAACAGAAAACTGACTCTAGAAAAATGTCCAGAGACCTACAAGGATGACCCCAACTAACATTCTGAGCAACAGTGGAAAGGCTACCTTAAATGCCCTTCCCTGATAATGAGATTGATGACTAACTTATATACCATCATAGAGCCCTCATCTAGTAGCTGATGGAAACCGAAACAGACACCCACAGCTGAACACTGAACCGAACTCCTGAAATCCAGTTGCAGTGAGGGAGGAGTGATAAGAAAAGGGGTCAAGATCAGGCTACAGAAACCCACAGAGACAGCTGACCTGAACGAGGGAGAGCTCATGGACTCCAGACTGATATCTGGGAAACCAGCACTGAACCAACTCAGACCCCCTGAGTGTGGGTCTCAGTTAGAAGGCCTGGGCAGTCCAAGGGACCTCTGTCAGTGGAACCAGGATGTATCCCTGGTGCATGAAAGGACTTTGGGAGCACATTCTCCATGGAGGAGGGATACTCCCTTAGCCTACATGCAGGAGGGAGGGCCTACACCCTGCTCCAAATGACTTGACAGATTTTGATGATCCCTGTTGGAGGGTATCACCCTCCCTGTGGAGGTGGGGGGGATGGGACAGGAGCAGGGTTCGGGGGGGCATAGGAGAAAGGGAGGGAGGAAGGGGGAACCGGGATTGATGTGTAAAATAAGAAAAAATAATAAACATATATATTCAGTACTTTAAACATAAATATTCAGTACTTTAAATCATGCTGCTGCTTCTGGTACTTCCTCACAATCCGGTCACAGGTGACAGGACTAAGTCCCACTAGTTATTGATCCCGCATTTATTAAATGTAGCTTACATAATTTTTTTAACTTGAAAACTTCAGAATGAATTCCATAGTAATTTTGTTTTCAGAGCTATAAAGCTTAACAACAATAATAAATCATGGTAGAAAAATAATCAGAATGCTGTATAAAATAAGATGAGTGATTAAAGAAGTTCACAATTCAACTTTTCAAAATATAATGAAATTGACACTGTAGAAAATATAAATATCTGAGTAAAATATTTTAGATATTTCTTTAAGTTGTTACTAGAACATAGATAATGTAGCCCATGGTAGACAGTAAAATGACATGAGAATGAGATTATAGAGCAGGATAGGACTAGAGCTGATGTTTTCTTCAACATCTGTAAATCTGAGTAGACTACAGGTTTTATTCATGAGGAACAGCAAACTGAATTGCAGAAATGATAAAGAAACTAGAATATATGTAGACTAAGATGGAATGTGATAGTCTGAAGGATAATGGCCCCCATAGGCTAATATATTTGAAGGCTCAGTTCTCATAGGGTAGAATTGTTTAGGAAGAATTAGGTGTGGCCTTGTTGGAAGAGGTGTGTCATTGGGGGAGATGTTAAGATTTCACTCTTGATTAAAAATGGAAAATTCAGAAAGCCCACATTACTGGAATGCATATGGCCAAGTGCTGCTACATGGTAAGGGGAAGGTGGAAATGGAAAGGAATTTTTCTAGCATGTACAAGCTCAGATCCACAGAAACATTCTCCTCTCTCTCTTTCTCTCTCTCTTACACACACACACACACACACACACACACACACACACACACACACGGAAGAAACTAGATCAGAACAATTTAGTAACCATTAAAGAAATCTACAAATTCTCAAAACAAATTGCTTCATATACCTGTGGAGTTTTACTTACATAAGGTTTTAAAATAAAACTAACAGTGCATGTTAGAGGACAACATCATTCTGATCTTTAAATCTCAATGGATAGGAAAGACAGGGATCAGGGCCATGCCAGGGGGTTCTGTATTGCTGACCATGTTTTGTGTTTCTCACTCTATATGCTGGCCAAGGAGGACTGGTAATGACAGTTCACCAGGCATGACATAAGCTATATATAGGTTCCCAGATAGCTGTGAGTGTGACCCATCACCACTGAAGATGACACAGTCATATTTCAATGTCAAATGTCATATAAGCCTACCATTTTTTTGGATGCATGTTTGAATTGAGTAAAATCAGCAGAAGAAAAAAAAAGTAGGAAGTGTATACTATTTTAGAAAATTCTGACAAACATTAAGAAGTGAGTGATCCCAACTTAAATGTTTTTAGATAATGGAGAAAGCGAGATTTCACCCAGTCTCTGCATGTACACTTTTCAAGCCAAGTCAGATTTCAGTGCCATCACAGAGCAAAACAGTACAAGGAGAGACAAGATCAAGCTGACATAGCCCTGGGGAAAACAAAACAAAACAAAACAAACAAAAAACAAAGAACTGTGATCAGATAGCATGCATTCTAGGAATACAACATGAAAAGAACATGAAAAATAAAACATAACTCATTGGAATAATGGACTAAAGGAGGAAATGCTGAATGGTTTTCTTGACACAATGAGGAATAACAATCAATATAAGTAGTAACAATTAGAGATAGATTTTTAGTTAAATATGACAAGCTTGACCTCAAGAGTAGTTTGTAAAAATACTATGAAAAAAGCCCCACAAATATATTACTCAAGTATGAAACATTTAAATATTAGTATCTTTAAAAGAAAAAGGAACAAGGCAAGATGTCCCCAATCACTGCTATATGACTTGTTGTCCATGGAAGTCAAATACAGATACATAGATACACACACACACACAGAGGGGGGGGGGATTTGAGGAAAAAATTATTTGTGAATGATATAACTGCATTGAAATGCAAAAAATTCATGGAATAATACTAGAGTTAATGAAATATTTTACGTATGTTTCAGGGCTTAAGATTAACATACAGTGGTCTTTTCCAACACTGGATCCTGAATGACACAATGACAAACTGCCAGGGAAGATGTGTCTGCTGATGCAATAGTGGCATGACTGTTATGGGGTAGCTTTCTGATTAGATATGAAGTCTGCTCAATAGAAGGAAACGTCATGACTGGTATTTTGAAGCTAGTCAAAAACCTGTGGTTGGGGAAGTCATAGACTTTGCAGGGTATGACCTGCTCATTGTTATTTTACTAAATAGTCATGCTGCAAAATTGCCTTCTAAATATTTACACTTATAGATGTAGACCTGGGCTGTTCCCAACCTTAGTTAGTGAGGCTTCATTTTGTACTAGGAAACAATCAATGCAGATACACACCCTTGATCAAAATGCTGATACAGAGAGATTAAGTAATCATCCATAAATGGAACAACTTTTTTGAACTCCATCCCTCTAACTACCTGCCCCAATTCCTACCAAGGCTCAGGGAATTTCTCAGAAGAGGAGAAAGAATATAAGACTGCAGGATGGAGAAGGGTGCTGTGCAATGCTGTCCTCTGGATATTACATGACTATGGCATTTACTCACAGCAGCTCTGTTGTCCAAGACTTGTACAAGATCAAGCCAGTCTAAATTCCACATAAATGAGAGAAGTTCTCTCCAGGATCTCTCCATGTCAAAGAAACTATTGACAGTTGCTAGCTCCTTAAGAAGGAAGAATCTACTCACTTTTTTCTTTTAGAGTGCTCAGACTTTCACTGGAGGGTCCTACAGCCATCTACACATGGGCAACACTAACTAAATTTAATGGGTTATGAAAAAGATACTGAGTTTTGGGAGGGACATGTTGGGGTGAATCTAAGAAACTGAGGAAGAAAATGAGGATGGATATGGTTATAATTCATTATACACATGTGTGACATTCTCAAACACTAGTAGATAAAACAGCAATAATAAAAAATACTAATATATCTCAATCAATTTCATTTATATTCATACAAAGCAATAGTTACAAACTGCAACAAAGAGCTGACCATCTTCATCAATTGAAAGCATCAGCATTCTTAACCAAAGACTTGATATCTATCCTTAGCTCTCAATTCTGACAACATGGTACATCAGAAATTCACCCTTAGAGACTATGGTTTAATTGGTGGGGGAGGTAGGGTTCATCCACTAGCTTTCCCAGGTAGTCATAATATGCATAGGATCACCTGCACAGCTCATTAAAACTCAAACCTAGATGACTGCAGAGACTCTCACTCATAGGTTAGCAGAAGCTAAACATCTTGACTCTAAGAACCAAAGCCCCAGGGAAACCCTCATCCATCAGGAGACATCCATTACCATGTTTCTCAGTACATACAGCAAAACTAGAAAACACCCAAATATCCACCAGCAAGAGATAGAAACCCCACATAATATCTAAGCTACAATACTATGTAGCAGGGAAATTTATACTGGTGTTCATAGTGGATCATAACTGCTCACCTCTCTATATGCTTGCTCAAGTTTCTGAAGAGGCAGGTATTGTGTGTGGACTCAGGATATGTTAATTGAAAAGCTATGGGTTAAAGAATTGGTAATAAACACTAGCTTGGCTTTTTTGGACACTGCCCTCGAAATAGATTCAAAGCCTCTGTATTTCTCTTCTAAAGAGAATGCTGTTTGTCTTCTGAAAGGAGCATGGGGAGCGGCTGAGGGGGCAGGGAGGGGAAGAGATGGTGTCCTCTTGCTTTGTCATGCAGGTTTCGTTCCCATGTCCTATTCTGTATGGCCTCTGCCATGCCAAAACACGACTGTAAAAAACACTGTCTTGAAATGTCAACTTTTTGTTATTTTCTAAATTTATCTTGGGGTTTGAGAGGGCTTCTAACTTCCTGTTGTCCTATAAAAATGGATGAATTGATAATTGCTTGGCTAGGAGAAGGGGAGTTCTGAAGCTCCCACTCAGCAAGTCTTGGCAATGTCTTGAAAGATGGAGGGGAAATGGGGGTGTGCCCTGTTTGTTTCTCTCATGCTTCTCATGGGCAAGCTGACCTGGCACTTGCCCTCTCGTCCATGAGTTCAGAGAGCTTCCTAACCCTGAAAACACTGCAGTGATCGCCATTGTGTTAATTATTAATGACATTCAGTAGGGCTGCTCATTGACTATTAGCAATAGCTGCCCACTGACTGGTAGTGGTGCTCGATGGAGCTGCTCACTGCTGTCCTCTGCCCTAAAAGCATTAACCTTAAGAACTCACTACACGTACATTGAAAAGTATCCATCCTCTCTGTACCTAACAAGATACATGATTATGCCCTGGGGTGATGTGAGCACTAAATGGTCTCCCAAAAGTCCCATTTTTAAGTTTCAAGCCCTAAACCCTAAGAACATGGTTGTATTTGGAGATGGATCCTTTACAGGAATAATTAAAGCTACATCCTTAAAATGGGCCTATTCCAGTTAGGTTTCTGCTATGAAATAAAACACTGACCAAAAACAACTTGGGGAAGAAAGAGATTACTGAGATTAGTGCCAGATCATGGTCCAGCATTGAAGGAAGACAGGGCAGGAGCTAAATCAGAGTGGAGACAGTAGTCATGGAGAATGTTCTTCCTGGTTTGCCCCATTCAGCTACCTTTCTTTTATCTCCCAGACCCACATGCCCAGGGGTGACACCAACCACAGTGAGCCAAGCCCTCCTGCTTCATTCTTCAATTAAAGAAACACCCCAATAGATCAATCTGCTAGAGGAATTTCTCAATTGAAATTCACTCTTTCTGGGTAACTCTAGTTCATGTAACGTTGACAACGAAACAAAACAAAACACCCAATCAGCAAAGGATCCTAATCCAGTACATCTGGCATCCTCTTACAAAGACATGCACAGACCAAAGATAGCCATTCAAAGATACAACAAGGAGATGGTCATTTGTAATCCAAACACAGTCCTGGGAAGAACTAAATGCAGACACCTTGATCTTGAACTTCCTCTAGAACGCCAAAGTAATAAAATCCTACTAGTGTCTCTATTCCCCTCTGGTGTCTGAACAGCACAAATTTCTTGGAAAGTCCCTTCTGGCCTCAAGAGGAAAACAAAAGACCAGAAACCCTGGGAATATTGGTAACTTCTCAAAGCGCTCTGACTTCCAGTTTTTAACACGTGTTACTCCTTTTATAAGATAAATTACTGACCTAACCTCCAAGTGAAACACTCTGTCTACTTAGCAATTAGGAAAGCAATAGAACATAATATCCATACTTTTGAGAAGTGTCCTTACAAAGTTCCTGGGCTCTGAGTCCAAAGGACTCTCCCTCTGTAACATTCCCAGTTCTAGCTATGTGAAAGTGGCAATCCTACTACCTGAATCCCAGATTTCTTCTCTGTAAAATGGGAGTAATAACCTCAAAGTGTCCCTTGGATTTTGTGTAAGGATTAGAGAAATTAACTGTAAATGTTTGTCCTGTTCTAAGCAGGGAAGATGGTACTTGATGAATAGTGGAATGATAGTTATTATAATGGTGATTGTTTAGAATAAACATTTCACTGAGCTAAGATCCAACATGTACTAACTCTTCACCTTCCTTCAACCAAGATACCATTGAGAATCTCAATACCTTAACTTACCTGAGATATGACCATGAATTTTATTTATGGAAAGTTTCCTGTCATCTGCAAATTACAAATTTCCCCACTTCTTAAAATTCTTATATCTTCTCTTGCCTTTTGTTGTTGGACTTTTTGCATGAAAGCCTTGATGTCAGGTATTTTTTAGTCTTATTCTGGATTTTAACCAAAATAATATTGTATTTTGCCATTCCATATAATGTTTACTTACTGTAGGTTATTTTGAGATTTAGGATATCTATTGCCTTCTTAACTATCGATGCTTATTGTGAGCAGTTTGGAGGATTTACCCAGGTGTTTTCTCTGCATCTATCAAGATGTTTATACTTTTGTTTACTTCAATCTTCAATACTGTAAATGTCATTCATATATTTAAATGTGCTTGACTTAGTTCACCTCAGAAAGCATCCAGCTTAGATAATAATAATTTATTATTTATTGTTAATTTATTGCTGGGTTCCAGTCACTAATTTTTTAATTTAATACTTTTATATGTTATACCTTCCCCAATATGTAGAAATGCTATACAATATTCCAATTTTCCTCTATGCCTGGTTATTTTGGGCATCAAGTTTTTACTTTGCTCATGAAATGAAATGAGAATATCCCGTCCTTTGGATGTGTGTGGGACTCACTTCTAAAATTTTTAGGGATACGGTTTTCTCTTTTTCTCTTTTCTTCTTTGCATATGTATGTGTATATGGTGTCTGTTCCAGTGTGTATGCATGTCTAAATGCATATGTGTGCACGTGTATATGCCAGCAAGCCTTATGTATTCATGGGTGCATATATGTGTATAGAGGCCTGGAATGGGTATTGGGAATCTTCCTCCACTTCTCTACGACTGTATTCTTTGAGGCAGGGTCTTACAACCATGGAACTTACAGCTTACAAAATAGCAAATGTTAGAGCCTTTGGAGATCTCTGGCCCTCAACTTCCAAGCCTAGAATCACAAGTGAGTCGGCAAACCCAACCATCATTTTCACATGCTCTGATGATATAAACTCAGGCCCTCTTGCTTGGCACGAGCTTTGACTCTGACTGGATCCCCAGTGCCAAAGTTTTCTTTATAAAGAGACTCTACTCCCAGGAATTTATCTGGTTCCTTAAATAGTTATATGTTAGGAGTAAGGTTTTTCCTGCCACCCTGGTTTGGTCCCACTGCTACACCAGCCCCAAATAACACACAGAGATGCTGTATTAGATATAATTCTGTTGACCTATTACTAGTTTCTTATCGGCTAGCTCTGTCTTAAATATTAACCCATTTCTATTAATCTAAGTACTTCCATGTGGTCTTATTTTACCAGAGAGAGGGGCTGGCGTTCTTCTCTCTCCATCCCCCATCTTAGATCTACTCCCTACCCTTCCTCTCTCCTCCTAGTCTCCTAGTCCCACCTATCTTGCTTTCCTATTGGCCAACAGTGCTTTATTCATTAACCAGTAAGAGAAACATATTTACAGAATGACATCTCCCAACAGTTATATGGTCATTCAAAGCTTTTTTTCTGAGTCAGTTTTGTGAAAATGTATATACTTTATCTAATATTTCTAATTTGATAGTCTATAGTTCTACAAACAATAAATACAGAATCTGTCATTATGGTTCTCTTTTTATTTCATTTATTCTTCCTCTTTTTACCCTTCATCAAGAAAACCTTTGTCAATTGTACTTAGCCTTTTGAAAAGTAGAATTATTATCTCCTGTACTAGCATAAATGCATTTGAACACTGCAGTATCCATAGCACATAGAGTCCTGTCTGGCATAGGATATGAGTGTCGGGATGGGAATAGAGAGAAAACAAGTCATAAGAAAATGTGTGATGAAAAAACAAGTTTAATTGGTGCTTGTGGCAGAAGACATTATTAAGTGAATGGATATTTCCAGAAGAAAAAGGGAGTGACAGGCAGATAAACAGCATGCCTCTAGTTACATCAGTGCTTTTTTTTTCATTCACTAGAAGAATGCACAAATCATAAAAAATTTTCAAAATCATAGGCATTGCCTTTCACCTTCTAGTGATTTCAATTAAAACAAATAAAAAACCTCTACCTTCAACAACACAATGGGTGCTAGTGTTAGAGTCAAGTGACATTCAATTTGCTGATTTTTCTATATATTGGTCAATATCTGATCTCATGACACATAGTACTCCATTACTGTTGTTCTTTCTCTAATCTTGTGTTACAGATGTGCTGAGGATGACTGGGCCACACAAATGCAGCGGAAGAGGAAATGTTGAAAGGGACATAGGCTTTGCTTGTGTTACTTAACACGGTCCTTCAGATGCTTGGTTGTGAAACAGAGGTATTGTGAGTCACCCTTACCTTCAGAAGAACTCTCTCTAGTGAACAGCAATCCTAACCCCTACTCTTACAGAAAATTAAGTGAGGATGGACAAGAAGACATATTACAGTGTCCTACATGTTCCCTTCACATATTTCATCCATGTAGTTAGTAGGAAATCTCTGGTCCTCTTTGAGCTAGCTTTGAGCTAGGTTGGTTGCAAGATTTTGTAAGAGGGAAAATTAAGGTTGAGTATTATGGCCGAAGCATATACTTTTTAAAGCCTACCAAATCATTGTGTTGGATATATCCTACAATGTTCTCCCAAGGTAAATTGTTGAGTGCAAACTGCAGGTAATTGGGTTTCGGGACAAGACACTTCAAGTTCAATCTCAGGCAACTCAAGGGATCACAGTGAAGCTACTCGACACCAGCACTCAGTTAAAGGAGTGGACAGAGCCTCAGCACTGCCGACAAAAGGAGCCTCAATAAGGAGATAGTTAGAATATCTGGCAGAAGACCCTCTCCTCCTGGAACTCAGGCTCAAGGGATGGGATGAGAGAGACATGCATGTTGTAGATAGTAGAGGAAGATAGGTGTGTTCTAGAAAGTAGAATGACTAGAAGAGAAAACATAATTATTTAAATACATGAATATTTAGTATTATTTAATTATACTAAAATATTTTTAAAAAATATGTAAGTGGCATAAGTGTTGTGAATATGGTATGGTAGGTATATGAGATTATCCTGAATATTTATAGTACAACTATATGGTAGTGTCTAGCACACAGTAGGTGCCAAACTGGTAGTTTAAGAAAGATGCATAATAAAAAGCACATTGGTGTGAGAGTTAAAGTCTTAATTTCAGGAAAAAGCACTCAGTTTCTTGAGTCTCAAGATTGTCTCCTACCAGGCAGAAGAGAAATTAAATGTCACAAGATCATTTCTTGTTCAAGGACTCTGTATCTCCTTCAGTGCTATAAGAAGACTGGGCCCCTCAGACCATATAAGAATATTTGCTCAATTAGTCACTGAGAAGAATGCCAATAGCAGAGAAATGAATGAGATGTCCAGGGAGTGGCAGGTGGGCCATGTTGCTAGGCACTAACTGAAGAGCAGAAAGGTGACAAAGGAGAGAAGACCATTGGAGTGTGAGAGGTGAACAGATGCAGATGAAGGCAAACTTGAAGAATTCAAGTTCCTAAGTTAAGACAGACGAAGAGTCAGCAAGATGACTCAGAGTAAAACCATATGACACCAAATCTCACAAATTAAGTTTGATCCTCAGGTCACACATGGTGGAAGGACAGACTTCCATAAGTTGTGCTTTGATCCCCACACGCCATGAAATGAATACCCCTTACACACACACATCACACTCAATGAGAAAATGTAAAAAAATAAGACAAATAAAATCTAAATACTATTTAAAATCAGCCTATATTTTGGCCTGTGCTATTACATTGGAATCAGAAAAAGAAAGAGTGGGGGAGGAAAAGAATAGATAAATAGAAAGATGGGTAATAGATGCTAGATGGATAGATAGATGACAGGCAGACAGACAGACAGACAGATAGATAGATAGTATTTCTGTATCCCAGCTTAGCTTTGGACCTGTAGAGTGACACAGTAGAAATGGGAAATACTCAGATCTATGATGAAAATCGTTGTCATGGTGCTTTACAGTTTATAAACCTTTAACAAACCCTTGGTTCTCATAGTCAACACAAGGGAGACTCCATAGAGGTACTAGAATCCAAAGTACCATTTGAATTCATCAAAAAGGCCAATTTAGGCATATTGGAGTTGGTAATTCATACATTCATGGGATTACTAACCAGAGTATGTAACAAGATGATCAAAGATTTGAAGAAAGCTCCAGTGAGTTCATATACAACGAGCTCATTCATTAACTGATAGATGTCCTGAATTTACTCTTGCATCCATAGAGACCAAAGCTGTACTGGAGGTATTACAGTAATGAGAGTGATAGTCAGAGACTCTCAGGCTTATAATATAGATCCTGCTTCTTTCTTCTACTGAAAACTCAGGTACTCAAGCCCTCGAAGGAATGAATAGCACAGATAAGTGAAATTCCCACATTACCCCAAACCAGTTGCAAAACATGAGGATGTGGGTGATGTTCATTACCACAGAAGCCTCTGGAGCCTGGTTGACACCAGGCATGCTAGTTATTACGTGGTTAAAATAGGGAAGGAAATTAACAGTTGCATAATACCTGGAGTAGGCACCATCATATTTAGTGTTCACGAGAATCCTGAAATTATAATAATGATAACATAATTTCCCTCCCCTTGGTGAATAAATTGCATTCTCAGAGCTTTAATAATAATATGCTCTAGGTTCTAAGATTTATATGGTCTGAATGAGATATGTCAATCTCTAAAGCTGTTTCATGTGTCTGATAGACTACCAGCAGGTAAGAAAGACCATATGATCAGAGGTGTCTGTGGCATCCTGGTCTCTGTGTTTGAAGAGCTGCATGTCATGTGAGCCGAAACTTTGCTGCTCATCTGATCTTACTGTCCTTGACAACAAGCATACTACAAGAGGGCAGGGCACCAAACCTGGGGTGCATGCGATGCTCACATTGACATGTCCCTGCTGGCGTGTCCACTGGTGTGAGAAAGCCTGGCTCATTGAGTCACCCTGGCATTGCTTAATAGACATTGCATTTTCAACAGCTTGGCATGCTAAGTGATGGAAGCAAATGAATAATAAACACAAGAATGATCAGTCAGAAGGTTGATGAATAATCAAACCTCCATTACCTGTTGTATAAGCTAGAACTCATAAATCTGGTACCTTTAATTTCACAGACTGCTAAACCCTAAGGAAACATATGGCATTACACATTGTCAAAATACACACCAAATTCAATGATGCCCACTTGGTAGAGAGAACTAAGTGCTAAACCTTTAGTGCCCTAGTCTTATACGACAAATTGCCCACAAAATGTGTGGCTTTACCAGCATCACATAATCTTGACTGACAACTTCACACACACACACACACACCATCAAAGCACACTGAAGCTACAATATTGCCTCCAGCTATGATTGACACTGTAGCCTCACTCCTGCTATCCCCATATTCTCCTTTATCCAGTATCCAGTATCCCTTTGTGGATACTCTACAAGCAGCCAGACCATCTGCTTGGAACACGATGTTATCTGATGAGTTCCTATACCAAGCCTTCTATGGTTTCCCCATATTATTAGGAGAGTTAGAACTTGGGCCATGCCTAACCAGCCTTGTCAGCCTCACCTTTTGTTTTCCCAGCTGTCTTAGTATGATTTCTCACACTGCAATAAAACGCTGACCAAAAATAACTTGGGAAGAAAGGGACTTATCTGGTTTATAACTTACAGTTCATTATCTAGAGGCATCAGGGAAGGAACTCAAGGTAGAAACCTGAAGGCAGGCTCTGAGGCAGAAACCATGGAGGAACACTGATTACTGACTGGCTTGCTGCCCCTGGCTTGCTCAACTACCTTTCTGAAAACCCAGGATCACCTTTCCAGACATGGTGCTGCCCCCAGTGGACTGGACTCCTCTTCATCAATTAGTAAACAAGAAAATGTCCCCATATACACACCCACAGGCCAAGCTGATGGAGGCAATTCCTCAGTCTGGGTTCCCTCTTCCCAAGTGTGTCAAGTTGACAACCAAGATTAGCCATCACAACTCATGTCTATATGTCAGAATTTTATCACGTAGCTCAGCTTTGCCTGAATCACAATGTTTCCGCACCCCAAGCCTATCTCCTTAGATAATTTCAGTCATCTTGTTCCTGTTGAAATACTTGTATGAGATTGTCCTTGTGTAACTTGTGCAATGAACGCGTGCAATAAAATGTTTCTACCATTTATTTAGCATCAGCTGACTGAATGGATGAATGAGCATGCTCATCCATTCCCAAAAGAATTTACTTTCTATAATTCTGAGAATCTGTTCAGAATCAAACTGTCAGCCACTGACACGGAATGACTCATCATACTCCATACTGCTCACTTAGTCACTGCCAGCCCTTATCATAACATCTGGTCTATGGGATCACTCTGTTGCACTAGCCCCAGTCTAGGTTATAAGCAAAGAGCCCACCTTCTCAGTACATGAGGCAGCAAGAAGCAGCCAATTGCTCACCTTGCACAAAACTGGGCCTTTGATAAGTGTTCTATTGAAGTGTTCTATTGAAATATTGAAATATAACAAGCCTTTCAAAAAGCCTGGTATTTGTCTTAAAGTTTAGTATGTGGTTTCAAATATCGCAGCTGATTGCACACGCCAGAGTATGTGTTTGCCAAAGGTGCATTTTATTTGTTGGTTAAGAAAACATTGATGTCTCTATGTCTCTTTACCTTCCCCATCATTCCCCTTTCAAATAAACTTCTCAAGAAAGAAAGAAAGGAAGGAAGGAAGGAAGGAAGAAAGAAAGAACGAAAGAAAGAAAGGAAGGAAGGAAGAAAGAAAGGAAGAAAGGAAAGCATGAAAGTGAGAATCAACCTCTACTCTTTTGAATCAAACTCAAACTCAAAAGACAAAGCAAAGAGTACTATGAGGTTTAGGTGTGCTTTATGGAGCCTATCTATCCACTATCTATATGTTATCTGCCTCTACATGAGGAATCTGGTGAGCCAGATGAAGAGGGATGTAAGGTGGGCAGTATTCGAAATGGCACCAATCGCACAGACACGGTGTTGTTCGTGTATCTTGTGAGGTACTGATGGTGGAAGTGTGCAAATGTGTCACTGCAGTGTGGAGATAGGGTGATGTGAACATGAAGGCAGTAATGATGGGCAAAGCCAGCTCCATCTACTAGGCATCCATCCTAAAAATATACCTTACCCGGGGGGGGGATGTCAGATGCTGAAATGATGGCATAAAAGACAAGGACAGATATAAATAAATTGGGGACAAACCCCTAAATGAGTTAAGTCAGTAACCACGATGAGTGCATGATACCATATCCTTATGCCATTCAAGTGTTCAGTGTTCTGAAGTAGAAGCAGGTGCAAAAGAGAGCTTAGCAACACTCCCTTCACAGAAAGATGAGAAAGGGAAGCAGAGAGATTGTAAGAGCCAGAGGGGATGTGATACCTACATGCCCTGAAATTGTCCAATTCTAGCTGGGAAGGGGGCTGCTGTGAGTACGTGGCAGTGCTAGGAGAGCTGAAGTTTGCATTCTGCCCTGCTGTTCTTAATGAGAGGGTCACAGTTTATGAATAAGGAGCAAAGATAATGACCTTGAAATGGAAGGTCTGTATTCAGCTTTGGAAGGAAGGAAGACAGGAAGGAAGGAAGAAAGAAAGGGAGGAAGAAAAGAAGGGAGGGAGGAAGAAAGGAAGGAAGGAAGAAAGGAAGAGAGGGAGGAATGGAGAGAGGGAGGAAGGGAGAGAGGGAGGGAGGGAGAGAGGGAGGAAGGGACGGAGGGAGGGAGGGAGGAGAAACTTAGTGGTTGTCAACAGTTTCCGGGACAGAATCCATTCCAGAGGCCATTGAAAATACGAGGAGGAAGACAAATCCTGCACATGCCTACATGCCCTGCACAGGCCGGCCAGCCTGTTGGTGCCACCCTGCTCCCACATTAAGCCCTTCCCTGCTCCAGCCCTCACATCACTGAAGAAGGCAGATTTCTTTGTTCTCTCGACACAGAAGCCATTCCTGCATCTCCAGTGCTCTACAGTGTGGCTATTTCCACAGGTGCACCTTTTCACTGGCCACATCAGATGCCAGACCCACAGAAATGGTACATACACACAAATGTGCACACACATACACAAATCTGGGGACCTGAGAACTTTGCTTCTCTGTATAATGATTTACCCAGCTCTAGTTTGGAAATATGCCAAAGCAAGTTCTAACCAAACCCTTTATCTGCAGGTTTGTCTTCTACATAATGCGTGAGTCACGCTTGGAATCAAACAACTTAGATTTTCTGTCTGTACTCCATTTCCTCCTTCAGGCCCACATGTCAGGAAGCCTCCTGCTCCAAGTCTACCTGAGTCTCTTTACTGGGCCTCAATAACTACAAGTTTTCTTCTTGAAGGTCTCTATATAGCTGTTGTATGCATAAAGAAAGAGGGAAAAAGCAAGAGTAGGGGAGGGAATTGCTGTCATCATCCCAGCAGATATCATTAGTAGATCAGAGAAGAAAAGCATCTATCCTAAACCAGGTGAGGTATGCTGTCACTCAAGTATAAGGAGCTGGCTACTGTCTAGATAATGGTGGCATTAGTTGCCATTCTGTCTTCACCACTGAGGGTCAACACTGAGGGGCATTTTGTTGTTGTTGTTGTTATTTTGGGGTTTTTGTTTGTTTATGTTTTCTTTTATCTTAAAGAAGCCCCTGAAAGAAACATAACCTTTTTATAGAAAGGACTACAACTTAGCATTTAATTCCATTGTAAGTTATTGCTTAAATGGGATCCAAAAACTATGACACAGTGAAATCAAGGAACAAATTGTACTTATTTCCGATTTTTTTTCTAGTTGTGGTCAAAATTATGCCATCGTTCATTTTGAGGCTTCAGGCAATTGCTTAATTGTACCAAGCTCAACTTGCTCCAACTTCAAAAATGTAGATTTCAATCTTTATTCAATGTCACATGTTCATAAAACTCTAATCTCTACACACACACATGAAGCAACACAGGTCATCAGAGAAGATGAAAAGCCTCCCCAAAACTGCATGCATAAGCTCTTCATCACAATTATCCTCAGCTGCTGAAGACAATGAGCCAAGTTTGTAAAGCAGCAGCCATTGTGGCGAATGGCATGGAAAGAGTGTTTAGATGCACATATTAACTCAGGGTAAATGTAACTGACAGCATGCACAAGACCTGTGCAAGCACCAGACAGACAAAATTCCAGCATGGACAGGAGGAAGATGGACACATAATCCCATCTATTAGTTGATTGATAGCTGTTGGTCAAAAGACACATCTTGAAAAGAAAATAAGAGAAGAGAAGAGAACAGAAAAGAAGAGAAAAGAAAAGAAAAGGTCAACTACACACCAGGACAGACCCTAATACCAAGGTTAGCAGGACAACATGAACTGAACTTGATGGAAAAGGAAGAAAGAAAAGAAGTAATCTCAAAGTCAGCTGTGCAGGGATTGGAATGTTGGAAGGATGGCAACACTAATTGAAAGTGGTGAATATGTTCAAAAATCATTGTATGAAATTCCCAAAGGATTACTAAAATAATTTTTTTTAATACAAGGTGGGTGCTGGAGACATGGTTCAGTATTGAAGAACACTGGCTGTTCTTCCACAGGAACTGGGTTCGATTTCCAGCACCCAAATTGTGGCTCACAGCTGTAACTCAAGTTGTCTGGAATCCAATGCCCTCATCTGGCCTCCGCAGGCACCGGGCATACACATGGTAAATAGACTTACATTCAGGGAAACAATTGTTCATATAAAACTATAAAATAAATTTTAATTTGTTTAAACAAGCAAGGTGGGAAACACTTGTGAGGCAGTACCCAAGGTTGACTTCTTTTCTCCATGTGGGTATGCATGTACACAGACATACATACACACCCCTGTACACACACAGGAGTAGGATGTCTTCATTCGATTCAAGAGAGTAGAATTCTATTTGTAGCAGGCTCCTCCTAATTCTTATGCACCTTCAAACACAACTGGAGAGGCAGAATTTCCAGTTCTTTTTACCATGATGTGCAATATCATAGAGTACAAACTGAGGAGGGAACTGGGGCACAGCTAAAGCAGAGAGGCTTGGGGGAGTATTTGTAGAGTCTCTGGTTGGAATGGAAGGGCTAATGATAAACATGGAGATGAATAAATGGGGTCAGGTGGTTATTATTGTTTGGGCTGCTGTGGCTATTAGTGCTATATTAAAACTAATTTTCCAGGTATGCTATGCCATGCTAGAGTCACACTAAACTCAATGTGCAAGATGGAATAACAGGCTTATTTTCAACTGTGGGTTTGAGCAGGGTTGTTGATTTGTGTAAGTTGATCATTTTTGATGTTGGTAGCTCTGTGCAAACCCCAAAACTTCATAATGAGCAATATATGAAAAGAAACATGAAAGAGAACATAAGAGTATGGCAGGATTTATTGGAAAGAAGAAAGCATCCAAGAAATGTGAGGAGAAGGCAAAAAAAAAAATCTGTGGACAGGATGGTGGCAGGGTATATGCACATACAACAGTGTCATGCTAAAACCCATTCATTTGTACAATTAGCCCATACTAGTTGTAATAAGAAAAAAAATGTGTTTAGGTTCTATATAAATGCAAATTTTTATAATAAGAAGTTATATTGACAAAACCAGTAATTTCCACACTAATTTTTTTTTTTCAAAAATCCCTATAGCTGGCACAAGTCCTTGATCTAGAGACCTTCCTGACTTCCCTACAGTATCTAATGCTGTCCCACAGAGCACAGTGGCTTCCTCTGTGGTCTCTGAAGGGCAGATGTTGCACTTTTCTGTCACAGATATCACTCATGCCATGCGCAGAGCAGGAAGCAACATTGCATCACAGAACCAATGATAGCAAGCTAGCACGCGAGGAAAGTCCTGAAGTGTAGCAATTCAGGCCTCTCTAGTGCGTCACACAGGATTGATCATCCCATGACCTTTACTTGCCACCATCTTATCTCATGAGGACTATGCTGGTTAGGTTTTGTCCATTTGACAATAAAACCTAGACATACCCGGGGAGAGGGAATCTGCAATGAGGAACTGCTCTATCAGACTGACCTGTGGGCAGGTCTGTGGAGCATTTGCTTGATTCATGATTGATTAGGATGGCCCACCCCACTGTGAGCAGTACCACCCCTGGGAAAATGGGACTGGGCTGTATGTAAAAGGTAGTAAGCCAAGAAGAGCACTCCTCTGTGGTCTCTGCTTCATTTCCTGTCTCCCGGTTCCCTCCTTAAGTTCCTGCCTTGGCTTCCATTAATAATGGACTGCAACCTGTAAACTAAATAAACTCTTCCCTTCTCTCGTTTGCTTTCAGTCATGATGTTTATAGCAGCAGCAGAGAGGCCAGGCGGCTAGAACTAAGCCACAGTGGAGAACCTGAGAAATCCACTCTAAGAAACAAAAATGAAACTCAAGAAAGAATTGTGTGGAAAATGAAAACAACCCTGGTTTTAAAGCTAGTAAGGATTGTTAATTATTCTAGGCTTCAGTTTATTTCCCCAGAACTAGATCTAATATTTTTACTAGTTAATAGCTAATAACTTTTTCCAAACTGAATGAAGCTTATTCCAAAAATCAAACATCATCATCATCACCAATATAAGCATCCAAAGCTAACCATTTCAACTTGCAAAACAATAAGAAATACTAACCTCAGTAGGCGAAAAAGTGTGTTTTCTGCTATTGCCCTTGACCCTAAGACACTGATGAAGCCAGATGGCTTTTCAGGTCTTTGGTCTGCAAGGATGTGCAGCAGCAAAGCATGGGCAGAGCTGTCTGTAACTCCTTTCCCATCCCCAGCCCTTCATGCAGGAAAGTCTAGGCAACACGAGCTGGTTACACCATATTCACTGTCAATAGAACAAGTGTATGCATACCCACTTGCTTGTGCTCAGCTCAATTTCTCCACTCATACAGCTCAGAACACCCTGCCCATGGAATGGCATTGCCTCCTCATGTCAATTAACTTAAAGGAAGACAATCTTCCACAATTCCTATGGATGCAACATGTATTTCTCTGGGTTTGGTAGTGTTCCTTGTGATTTTTCTTTAACTCTTTTCCTGCTGTCTGTTTTGTCCTATTCTGATTGGCTTGGTTTGGTTTTATCTTATATTACATCCCCTTGGATGTCTGCTTTTTTTTTTTTCTGATGAGAGACATAAACAGGGTAAATTCAGAGTAGGAGGGAAGGTATGGAGGAACCAGGAGAAGTCGGGGGGAGAGAGAACCATAATTCAAATATATTACAAGAAAAAAATCTATTTTCAAAAATAAGACAGTTCCTCCACAGGTACGCATAGAATAACCCAATGTAGACAGTCTCTCATTGACACTCTTCCCAAATGATTCTAGATTGTGTCAGTTGGCAATTAAAGAAAATCATCACACAAAGAAGTTTGAAGTCTAAAATTGAATGAAATTGTACAAATAGACATTTAAGATAAAACAGTGGGAAATGTGTTCCAGCTAACCTTTGAACACAGCAGAGAGGGAGCCTAAGAACAGGAAAGGGCAAAGGAAGCCGGGGGATATACTTCAGCGGAGAATAATTTCCAGAGTAGTCAGTGAGCAATGATACAAAATGCAGCAGAAAAAAAATATTGATGAAGAAGAATATTTGAAAAGGCTGACAGAAAAATCTTAATGAGAGTTTCAGGATATATCAGAAACTGAATTTAAAATCAAAGTATTGGGGCTCAAGGCGTCCATGAAATAATATTCTTCCTGCTCTGTCCTGCTTCCAATCAGCCCATGTTGTCTTTGCTATGATGATTAAACACACACATAAAATGCCTAGACTTCTGTACGCAGGCATTTAGAAGCGTACCAGGAATTTGGTAAATCATCAGTAAATGTTTAAAGTGCCAGTACTCATATCTTATTATTCAGCTGAAGATGCTCACAACACACTCTCGTGATGACCTTGGCTCATTGCTTAGGCTTACACAGTTCTTAAAAATATTTGGCCTTGCTTATGTATTATATCTATTAGATTAAATTTCCCTAATATTTAATAGATAAAATTCCTGTTTTGGTAGCCTATTATATTTTATACTTCCAAAAATATGCTCCATAGCACCTAATGATAATAGTAATTTCTGCATGAGTATATGTGTGGATTTAGTGGACCCAAGAAAATATCTATGGTGAATAAGCAACCAGAGTCTTTTCATTGCCAGAAACATTAATGCCTATCACAGCCCTAATGAAAGGTAAGCAGCTATAGAATTCCCTACTTCAAATGACTTGGCAGATTTACATGACCCTACCTGGATAGCATAGCTGTACATGTGGAATGGGGGTGGGGAGATGGGAGGGTAGGGTGGTCAGGGTGCATTGAGGGGGGAGAAAAGGTAAAAGGGAGGAAGGGAGGGAGAGAAAGAGGGAGGGAGGGAGAGAAAGAGGAAGGGAGGAAAAGGAAGGGAGGGAGAGGGAACTGGGATTGACATGTAAAATAAAAAAAAATTAAAAAAAAAAAAAAAAAATTTCCTTCTCACAAAGCCTTGATGCTTGCCTTCCTTTTTACCAGTCCTTCTGGTTTAAGTTCATTCAATCAGAAGCTGGAGAGTGAACCTTATATTTATTATTTCACCAATTCACCAACAGAACACCTCCAGATGACCATACCTTCACTTTTGCTTTTGCTTAAGTGGGAGCTAAGCCAAGATTTTGCCTCTGTAAACTATTAAACTGGCATAGTCTGGTATCAGCAGGGATGGCTGGTGTCTGACAATAGATACCACTGGCTGATGTTTTGACCATACAAAGAAGTGATCGCATCTGTTTGGGAGGTAATCAACCAAGAATGTCAGAGAGAAATACTCCAGGGAGAAGAAATACATCTGTCTTCTTAGATGGTAGTTTCAAAAACCAAAAGACAAATGACAAGCTGGAAATAGCATACTGGTAGAATCCGTGATAGCACTGGGAAATAGCTTTCATATGCAAGATGGACCACATATCTACCACCCCTGGCTCAGAGGAACTGGTGCCCAAAAATGATAAATTTCACAGTACGACTCACTTATTGAGTGGCCCTCTGACACTTCCCCATCATGCTGATGGGAAAAGAGGTGTCAATGTAAGGAAACATTCGGGGCACAACCTCCATTGTTGTTCTAAGGCTTACTTCTACTTAACAAGTAAGACATCATCTTCAGCTCAAGAGGCCCCCTGCTGTTTTCGTTCCCACTCTAAGGAGAACAATGATCAAATGTGTGGGAAGACTTGGGAAGAATACTCCTTTTGGTGACTCAGTTTGGGATGTGTGTAGTGCAGCAATAATTCTTGATCCTGTACATCGAAAATTCATTCCAACTTCCAGTGAAACAAATGTAAAAGTTCCCAATTTGACATTAAAATCCGTTTTTTTCAAGCCAAGTCCAAAACTATGAATGGGCTACTCTAAAAGATAATACTGAAAGGATTTTAAATGTTTAAAAACATTGACTCAATTGGTATAGTATTTGTAATGCAACCATAAGGACTTGAGTTCAAATCCAGGAACAGATCTGAAAATCCAGGCATGCAATGTCTGTTTAGAAGCCCAGTATTGAGAATAGGGAGACAGATGGACACCTAAGCCAACCAGCCTAGCGTAATGGGCAAGTACCAGGCCAATAGGAGACCTTCTCTCAAAAATGGTGAGTGGCATTCTTGAGGAACAATAGCTAAGGTTGCCCTCTGCTTTGTCACATATACATGGATATTCACACAAAGACACATGACCTACTAAAGTCTCACAAAGAGCAGTAACAGATTTAGCATGGATGATTCAAGACTCCTACTTTCCTACAGCCCTAACACGCAGTTTTACACTGAGCAAGAGGTTAATCATTAAGTTCATCAGCTGGGGTCCCTCTATTGATTCCAGACGAAGCTGCAATGTAGGCTCCCTTTAGCTGAGTCATAACCTAAGGTATAATGAACTAATTATCCAGCAAGTGCTGACGACTTTCACTCATACTTCTCAATCATGCTTTAATTATCCACGTAATAAAACCCCAGTAGTTATGCAAACTCCTCTGCTCAGGCAGGCCCAGAAATGCACCTAGGAGTGTTTAGGGGTAGGGGAAGACAACTCCCCCAAACAACAGTGCACCTCACTCTGCCTCATCACATCCACATGTGCTCTCACTTAGTGTCCTGAGCAAAATTCACCTTAATATCAGTCTGCCTGGGTACCTGCCAGCTCTTGAGAAAGATAGGGAGGGACTATTTTAAGTCAAGGAGACCACCAAGGCAACTCTAGCCACAATTTCTGTGGGCCTCTGTCAACACACTTGGTTGTCTGTGCTATGAATAGGCTCTGAGTTAGATGAGTAGACTGACAGCCCAGGCTTTGCTAATCACCAGTTGCAATAAAATGACTTTAATCTCTGGTGCTTCTGATTTTTTGCTATGTTTCCTTTTGTTTTTTGTATGTTTGTTTGTTTGTTTTGTTTTGTTTTTCTGTGTAATGAAGAGATCTCTAGAAAGTAGTCTGTGGACTCTTGGCTACATGGCTAGTCGCTAGGCTTTAAGCAAAACTCAACAATATCTTTATTCCCTGCTGCAACTTCAACATCAAACACAAACTTCTGGAACCTGGTCATTGTCAAGTGTTACTTTTTAACAGTACATATACAAAACCAACAACAACGGTGACTCAACTCAACATATAAAGTTAGTTCAGGCAAATGCTCCTCTCTTTCTTTCTGTCTCAATTTCCTAGATGCCACTCCAAGCTGCTACTTTACTGGGATTACTCGATTAATATCTTGAATTTCATTGTCCCTTTCCAGAAACTATATACATCCTTTTAAAAAAAAGAAAGGGCATATGAATAACCAGATATATCCACTGAGGACAACATAAGTCACTATGTGGGAAAAAATCACTAGACTGGATGACAAGGTTTGTGATTAGAGATTCAGAATGTTAAATGGATTCTGGGAAGAAAAATGAAAAACACTCCTCCCAGGTATTGACTAAGATTAAGTTAGCGCTAGCCCGCAGAAAACTTAAAAAGTGAGGCGTCATTTCTGAGTTTCCAATTTCCCCTTTTCAGTCCCTTTCCAAATTTCAACAAGGGAGTCATCGTTTATCACATTTGCATGTTTAAGTCTTTACTCTCTTATTGTGCAATTAAAGACAAATGCCCAAAGAATTTCTGACACTAGAAAACACATGGTGACATCTTTGGCAGAACACAGAGAAGCAGAGAGAGTTTCATACTTCTAATTCTCCATTACAACTGAAATGTCCGAAGTTAGAGGTAAGGGTGACAGCTCCATCAGTAACGTACTTGTTGCATGTACATAAGGACCTGAGTTTGAGAGCCAGAATCCATGCTAAAAAGCCCTTGCTGGACTACACTTGCAATTCCAAAGCTAGGGAGGCAGAGACTAGTGGCACCGGGGGTTTGCAGGACAGCTGGCTAGACTAATTGGCAAGCTCTGGCCCCCAGTTAAAGACCCTGCCTCTGAAATCAAGAAACGTACCTTGTAAGGAAGGACAATGGTCTCCCTATGCACACATACAACACACACACACACACACACACACACACACACACACACACACCATACATACTCAAACTGTCCTAAACTGAAACTTCCTGTAGGAGCTTTTCCTGTACCCAGTAGTCCATGTGATGAGGTGAAAAAATCATAGGTTCAAATCACTTACCTAAATGGATCAAGGGAGTACCTGGCCTATACCTTGTCTAGTCCCATCTTCCTGCTCCTGGACACCAGGGCTTCAAGGTTCTAGGTTTCCTGACTGAACTCTTTCTGCTTCTGAAGCCACAACTACTGATCAAGGCAGTCCTAGCTCCCTCATCATAGGCCATGTCTTATTTTCCCCCCATCCTTGCCTTGCCCTCCAGATAACCTCAGTTTCTAAGTTCTCTAGACATCTAGCTCTTCAGGCCAGGTCTCATTTTCTCAGCAGGATCCATAGCTAACCTATCATCTGAAAATAATTTAATTTAAAGACCAACCCAAAAAAAAAAAAAAAACAAACCCAAAGTTATTTGAAGCTATATTACAATAGGATGCCACAAGAGAGAAGAAGAAACAACTTCATTATTGGGTTACGTATCTAAGACCCCAACACTGCCTAGAGAGGAGCCCAATTCAAGGAGGAGAGAAGTGCACTGAGGCCAAGGTCTGGGATGAAGTGATTATACAAAATGTCAGTGTTGGTGAGAAAGAACACAGAAGCAGAGAAAACACTTCCTTGTAAGAGCAGCCACTAATACTAGGGGCTAAATAAAGAAGGAAAATTATCTATAGCTAATATTAAGCACAGCCATGGTAAATACAGGCAGTTATCTATGAACATATAGCACAATGCCCAGCAAATGCAGAAGAAGTTATGACATCCTAATGTAATCAAATTTAGTGTAAATTCTCTTAAATAACAATATTAAGGGGAGTTGCTTGGTCTTCTTAATGAATAACTTCTGACTGTCAAATTGTGGTTGTCTAAAGTAAATAAATGTAAGGCAGCAAGCATTGTTGAAGAAATCTGACATCTGATTTGTCTAATACCCACCCCATTTTCATACCAGAAATATTATATGAAACATTTTACATTATTATAAGCCCTTATTATTCAATGCCTTAATGTTCTGCTAGAATTTAAAATAATATGGAATTTACCACAAGAATTTTTGAAGGCTTTACAATTTCTATGACATGGGCCATATCCATTATTGTCAGGTAACCCCTGTTTATGAAACTCAGTTAAGAAGTGTTTGAATCTAATGCGAGCCACCATCTCACTCCAATCCATCTCAGTTTGCTCACTTACAAATGAATACAATGACTTCCAATGACAACCTGTACCCCAAATAATGGTCCCCCAAAAAGGACCTCACTACTGAGAGAGATCTCTACATTATCTAGACAACATCTTGCCAGAGCAGTAGATCAACACTTCTGCAGACCCTAAAATGCCAGTATACCAGATGATAATGCTAAAGGAAAGATAAATGCGCAACTGCGATGGCAGGTATGAGAGGTTCTTGGAAAGGGTGTCCCCCCCCCAGCCCTGACCAGTGTGATGCCAGGACACACAGACACAAGTCATGCTCTCTAACGCATTCCCCAGTTTGTGGAAGTGTACAGATACTTTACAGATGTGATCACAAAGCAGCGTCATTGTCACTATGAGACTGGAACACTGTGATTGATACAGTTTTGGCAACAAGTCCCCTACAGGACAGCACCTCTCCCTGACCACTCCATGGCAAGTAACTAGTTTATGACTCTAAATCCAGCCTGGTATGAGTTAGAAGGTGTTTTCTGTCTTGTCCCTGAAGAAAGGTCCTGCTTTTATGAGCAAGTCTAAGACCAAAGGCTCCTGCAAGTTCTCAGAGCCTCACAGGATGCCAACTACAGCACATTTGTTCAATAAACAATGGATATGTGCTGAGCATGATCCTAGTGCTCCACTCTGTGCATGAAAGGATGCCAGTAAGTGAAGACATGAGCCCCTATCTAGCAGAAAATTAAACACGGGCTTGGAGTCATACGTAACTCATTGCCAACCTTCTCTACAGTGCTAGGGCCAAGAGATTTCTCCAAGGCCTCACTCCCAATGTCCTGAGGTGATCTATGGGTGATAGCTGCAATTCTCAGACATCTTTCTGTCTCCAATTCTCTAACCTTGACCCTTCAATGCATGTGTATCAGCTCCCGGTCAAGCTTCCACCTTAGCTGGATTTCTTTTTCTAAGCTGATCTACCTAGACATACAGTCCAGGATTTCCTGGAAGATTAGAGCATGTCTTGTTTTGATACATTTCTGAGGAGTAAACTGGAAAGGTAGATCCATGCAGCAAACTAGTTGGGTGCCTCTTCTGGTCTCCCTGGACACACCCTTGTCCCTCTTCATCTATGGACCTGGCACTCTCCTTGATGGCTAGGGTATTTCCTCCCCAGATGCCTTATATCTCTGCTTTCATATGTACCTCCTCTGACCACCACACTAAAAGCATTAAAGCCCCATCACTCTTTCTCCTCTACCTTATTATCATCACCCACAATAAAAACATGTTTTCATACCGTCTGTCTTCTCCCACTAGCACGTCCAGACGAGAGCTTTGTGTACCTTCTGTTTTCTGCTCATTGCCCAAACCAGGCATTTAGGAAGCACTTAATCAGTGTATGTTGAGTTAAAACAAAACAAGACAAGATGGATGAGGCAAACCCAGTTGTTTTGAAGCCAGAGATCAGTTGTCTGAGCAGGAAGACGAACATTAGTTTAAAGCTGGCTCTGCCCACTAAACCAGGCAGATGTTATTTTCTTTTCAACCTGGCAGCCTGTCCTTGCTCTTTTCTCCCAGGGTATGTTTAGCCCCAGAGCCTCAAGAAGGATTTAAACAAGGTTTATTAAAGACCAAGATTTGGATGCCTGCACATACCCAGGCTCAAGATCAGACTTGTGGTAAAACCACAGACAGGCATGGAATGGCTGTGGGCTCCCCCATGATCAAAGCCTGGTCCTAACGTAGAAATGGAAGGTGATCTACAGGAGAGAGAGATCCCAAGACACTCAATAGCTTCAACCACAGCTGGTTTTGTTGTTTAAAACATTACATGTATGAATATAAGTATGTGACATTTACTGAGGAAAAGCTTTTGCTACATGTATATGTTTATTCTAATTCGCTCAATTGTAAGCTTGTGTTTCTATTGACAAAATATGCATTTCTATTTGTATACATTCTGATCTCTCATATAATAACCACACACATGAGAAATTTTAAATCTATTATGGAAGAGTTTTGTGGTTTTCTTATTTTTTTAGGAATAGTGTGTTTATGGGTTAGAGAGCTTGTACACAATAGATTTTGAAAGCTAAATGTTTCATGGCATTTTATTTCCTCAACCTCAATGACCTAAAGCTGGGACATGGGAAAGGGAAATGGTTTGCCCAATGACCCACAGCTTATCAGAAGTACCACCCTTAGAAACCACTAGTCATCTACATTTCCTTCTCATGACCACAGTAAGAGAATCCTAAAGGGACAGAAGGTAAGCTCAAACCCAGTGTAAGGCCACAAGAAGGAGTTGGACACAGACTCATCACAGTCGTATGTGCACTAACACTCACACCCCACAAACCACCAAATGAATGGAGAGTACTCTTCACAAGCTGACCATGAAAATGGTTGATATGATATTATATATATATATATATATATATATATATATATATATATATAATTGTCAGGTCTCCTGTCCTCCATTTCCTCTCAGAGAAGCTGCTTCACTTATGAAGACATGGTAGGGTTTCCTCTTAATAGCTCTATATCATTTCTCCCCTCAAAGAAAAGTGAAATCATTAGTATTACAGCAGTCAAACATGGCAAACTAATGGTAAATTCTGCAGGCTTTCCTTTTCTTGGTCTCACTACCTGGTTCAACATGTTCTACCATCTCCTTTCATTAGCCTTCCCTTTGCCCTTTCAGTGTATTTAAATGTCAGCATGAGAGACAATTCTGACTTTTTACCCTATTAGTTGGGTGAAGACCCTGGGCTCTTTACAACCAGTTAAAATCAGTACCCCTTCCTATGGTAGTTGAAGATCACAAAATCTTCTCTCACTCTCTTTTGGTCCTTAAGAAGGGAGATGCATTATGTCCTCCAGGAACTATGTCTGTTCCTTACCACTGCAGGGAAGCCAGTGGTATCTAAACAATAAAGACCTGGGACACTCGTTCACATCCTTTGATTCATACACATCCACCAACAAAGAATAGCTAGAATGCAGAACTGGTGACAACGACATTGAGCAGGCTGCTCCCCAGCTTTCTCCCCACTCCTTTCTTTGTAGTGATTATTTAATAGGGGATTTGCAGTCCCCTCAGCACAGTTTATGCTCACCCTCCAAAGCTTGCCCAAAGCCCTCCCTCCTCCTGGGAAGCCTTGAAATGTTACACCTTTCCTTCACCTAGCTGATCCCATCTTTAGGGCATGTCTCTTCATTGAAAGTTTCCTGGTTGAGTATACTTCTTGTTCTTCCTAACTTTTCAGAAGGCTTCTGCCAGTCTTACTTTATGACTGTAATTTGGAGTATGTACTGTAGCTCTAAGAAAGGAAAAGCCTGCTTGTTCACCGCTGGCTAGTCAGTATCCAGAGCTGTGCTTGGACTAGAGCTGGAGCTAAGACACCTATTGATCAGATCAGATGGGGGATTATCGTGTCCCACTCCAACATTTCCCCTATAAGACGAAAGTTCTCTAGAGTTGAAAGGAGCTTAATAAATAAGTCATGTAGCTAAATAACTCAATAAATAATATAGGAATATAAGTATCAAGTAAAAGCCCAAGTGAAAAATACCATCACAATATATTAAACACACAATGATAACCATTCAGGCTGTGGAAATCTTAAGCAACAGCTCATCCATTGTAATTTTTAGCCATTGCAAAGGATCTTGTCACAAGTATGCACCAGTGTTTTACATTTCCTCATCTACAAACAAAAAGTAAAACCACTGAAATGAAGTGAGCATTCACATGTTAATGGTTCATCTGGCGGGCACATGAAGAAAACACATCACGATAGGTGCACCTAATACACTGCCCAAAATGCAGGCTGCAGATCCAGTGATGCAACAAAACTCCACAGAAGGACTCGGTGAAGACTATGACAAATAAGTCTGGCAATATTTAAAGAAAGTGAATGAGGGAGGTAGCATGGAACATCAACTGTCAAAGGAAATTTACTTTACAGCTAGCATATCTAATGAGCTAGATCCATGACCATTTTTTTTTCTATATTATATCTCTCCATAGAATTCCAAGGACTGACTCTATAAATTGTTGGTGTGGCACTATATAATCCCTATCCTTTTTTTTTTTTTTTTTTTTTTTTTGGACCCTTTGAAGTAAACCTCACATTATAATTAATGTTTTCTGTATGTCAGTCTCAGATATCCTCCAAAGATTTTTGCACTATCTCATTTAATTTTATAAGAACCTTCAAAAATAAGTTATATGATTACCCCATTTTCACACTAGGAAATTCAGTTCAGAAAATTTAAGGCCCTGATTGAGATCACACAGTTTAAGTGAGTCAAAGTTCTTGTCAGTTGTGAGTAGTCACACATCTTTAAATATCTATGAATTCATTCAACATTTAAGTAAATCTTTACCAAGCACTAGTAATGACCCGTGTTGTATGAAGGCTTTGAAAGGAAAGTGCAAAGCATTCAGGCACTCACTAATCCTTCCCTGAAAGCTCATTTTGTATTGCGTGAGGTAGATATTAATCAGAGTATCATAATCATAAACACCAACTTGCAAATTAAACTAAGCTGTCAGAGGCTCTGATGATCTATAACGAAGACTGTGGCATCTTGTGACTAGAGTCAGTGAAGAGTCCTCTGAGGGTGATTTCTGATATGACCTGATGGACAAATAGGTCATTGAGAATACAGGTTTGGACCAAAGAGCAACAGGAGACATTCTAGAAAGTAAAGCCAGTGTATGCACTGGGAAGGAGACATACATAGTCAGCAACCTCAAAAGGAAAGTGAGGTTAGAGAAAGCCCAGGGAAAGAAGAGAAGTTCTAAGGGTCCAGGCTGACTTTGAGGTCCCCTAGCTGCCAACTCTGAGAAAAAGGCTGGGCTCAAGCCATCTAATTTAAAAGTGATTTCAGAGAGCTCAATTGTGGATAAGAAAAGCAAAAGAGTGGGGAGAGGAACTCAACAAAGGAAGAGTGATGAGTAGATTTTACCAGGGACACTTAGAGCCCAATCCTGCCTTTAACTGTAAGAAACTATGAAGGACACAGTTCCAATACCTGGGTCTGAGATAGGCAAAAGGCTCATGGAGTCACCTGCCAAATGCACTTTGGCTTTTCTAGTTTAGAACAGCCTTGTTCCAAGACATCACATCAGCCCCTTCCCTATGTCTGAGTCCAGGATCCCATTATATGTAGGTGGATGGCATGTTAATATAATGTAGAAGAGGAAATTAGACACAGGCTTGGGCACTACAAACCAGGAGAGTACCCAGATAAGAACAATCCAAGGAGGTAGAGTAGGAGCTACAGATGAGGTAGTACATGAATCACAACCCCATTCATCAGAGTCCACATTCAAGATGAGTACTGTTAAAGCAAAAATCACTAAGAAATTCAAGACAGCTCAAGTAGTGCATTCAACCCCAAGTGTCCCTGTGCAGTGTGTCTGTACTGGTCTTAGATACACAAAATCAACCATCAGTCTAGGACAGAGAGAATGGTCTTTAGGCTAGTGTTGAGAATAAGCAGGGTCAACCATTGGAGTGAAATTGCTCTGGTAAAACTAACTTGTCATGGCAGTTGGTTAGATTTGGCATGACCAAGCAGAATGGAGTAAAGTGGTTAAAAATATGGGAGAGGAAGGCTGTGTGGCAGTGGGGGTATGATGTGTGGATTTCCCTTCACAACGAAGAGGAAAAGAAACTTGTTCAGCTGCACAAGTAGCTAGCTGATAGTCCACCCTTGATCAGAGATATCATTCTGTAAATAAGTTTCTCTTATTGGTTAATGAATAAAGCACTGTTGGCCAATAGGAAAGCAAGATAGACAGGACTAGGAGACAAGGAGGTTTCAAGGAGAGGGAGAAGGGGATTCAACATGTAAGACAGAGAGAGCAGAACTCCAGACCCTCTCTCTGGTAAGATAAGACCATATGGAAACACTTAGATTAATAGAAATGGGTTAATATTCAAGACAGAGCTAGCCAATAAGAAATGCTAGTAACAAGCCAACAGCTTTATATCTAATACAGTGTCTCAGTGTGTTATTTAGGGCTGGCACGGCTGTGGGACCAGACCTGTGGAAAAACTACTTGTTATCCTCAGCACCTACGGGGTTTGCATCTGCCTTCACTACAAAGTCCCACTTTACCTTATTAGGGCTACATGGTAGTCAGACTCTCCTGCCTGGACATTATTGCTTCATATCCAGTTACTTTTTGCAAGTGGAGAAGCTGTGTGTGTTCCTGGAAACATTCCTCATCCAGCCATGTTCCTTCTCTGTGGTCATCATTCCTGCCTTTACCTGCATCTCAGCATATTCTTCCTAGAGTATCTGACTGACACCAGATGTTACACACTGGCATCTACCTAGACTCATTTGGGACAGTGCAGAACAGTGAATCATTAATCAGTAACATTAACCAATGAATATTTACTGAATAGTTTTTTTCTTAATTAGATTCATTGATTGTATGTTTTCATGAGGGGACATGTGTGCCATGGCATATATGTGGAGGTTGGGGGGATGGGAGCAGGTTTTCTCTTTCCACTATGTGGATCCCAGGTCATCAGACTGGGTAAGAAGTACCCTTATCCCCACTAAGCCTTCTTACCAGCCCTGAAGCATCCTTTCTTTTTTTAATTTTAGTTTTACAGTGTAGTATGCTTGTTTAATAAAAATGGAGATTCCCATGCAGTCTACAGCCTGAGCAGGAAGGGTGTGGCTCAGAAACATGCAGGGTACTTTTCCAGGGAGCTTAAAAATACATTTTGCTTGAAACAAAGTCTTATGTAGCCAAGGCTCACCTTGAACTTGCTATGTACCATAGGATAGCCTTAAGTTTCTGATACTCTTAGCCTCTGTGCCTAAGTGCTAGGGCCACAGGTATGTACAGCCACACTGGTTTATATGGTTAGGGGACCAAGCACAGAACTCCAAATAAAGCAGTCAACCAAGTGAGCCCCATAACTAGTTCCAAGAATTATTTACAGGAGATAAAATCCTCCAGATGTGGAAGCAAACCACACCCCAAAGATGACACAGAATGTTTCTTCTACAGTCCTTGATATTGTTTCCAGGCAGGCCGTGTGTCTGCATGCACGCACGCATGCATCTGTCTGTCTGTCTTTGTCTCTGTGAGCCTTTAATATCTATTTGTATCTCTCTGTCTCTGGAGAGAGAAGTATTGCACATGAGCTTCCAGATGTACACACACACACACACACACACACACACACACACACACACACAGAAAGAGAGAGGTGGGGGAGGGAGAAAGAGGAGAAAATTACAAAACTTCACCTCTCTGTAAAAGTACTCTCTCATATGCCCTTAAGAAACCTATCTTGATATTCAGAAGGCCTAAAACAGACTCCATTTTTATATCCAAGATATGATTAGATCTGATTTTTTCTTTCAACAAGTCCCAAGAGGCTGGGTATGAGCTCAGCCCTGGCGGGAGCCTGCAAAACAAGCCTTGCTCTGCTCCCTGAAGGCCGGAGTACCTTGTCCCACAAGGCCTGGCTGGCCTAACTTGGAAAGCTGTTCCCAGGACTTGCCTGTTTAATCTGAGGGTGACATCAAAGGAGTGGTTTCCCCATCTGTTGATTCTCACTTTTATGTTTGCTCTTTCTTTATTGCAGCCATTCACAAATAGAGGCTTACGGAATTAATAAACTCCAAAGGGGAGCATCGTGAACTATATCTCTGCCAGGTGTTCTGATGGAACAAAGAGAAGTGTGAGGTCCAACGCAAGGCTTTGGAGACTGAGAAAGCTGAACTGCTTTGGAGAGAGGCCTCATCCATTGCTAACAATTTCATGACGAGTCACGTGTGCCTTTCTTGGTGGGTCTAGATGTCACTGGAGGAGTGGGGTGTGCACTTGACTGTTCTGTACATGGAAGACTGGGGCAACTGTCCACTCCTGACCCCAGATTCTTCACTGAGGAACAATTTTACATTGGCACAAAAGGTTTTAGAATACAGATGGTCCTTGGAAATGGTCCCAAATAGTCGAAATGTACCCACTACATCGGCAGAAGGCAGTCCTTATAAACTGACGGTAAACTGAAAGTCTTAGTGATGGAGCTTTTCCCTACCCCTCTGCCTAGGTGAGTAAGCTGAAGCCCAGACAAAAGGAAAGCTGCCTGCCCTAGGTCTTCTCTCTCACCTGTGTTTTCATCAGAGAGAAGAAGGAAGACAGAAGGTATGAGGCAGCAGAGGTTGCAGGTGGGTGACTAAGCTCATGGAACCCTGAAGTACAGGTGAATCCAGATGGACATGGGGCAGCACATTGTAAATGACTCTCAAGCACAGGGTTGAGGACGTCTGTATCTGTGGGATTGTGACACTCTAAATCTCTGGTCCCTAAGCCTCACAAGACAATGCGAGTGCATGGGGCAAAGCCACACCTTGAAGTCTCATTGTTGGTTTGTTTCGTTAGGGGCTTTCTTTTTTGTGGGGTGATTGCTGTTGATGCTGACTTGCTGTTGTTTGAGACAGGGTCTCTCTATGTAGCTCTGGTTATCCTGAAACTTACAGAGTCCAGCCTGCCTCTGCCTCCATTGTGCCGTTTCTATAAGTAGGTATGTGGTTCAGTCAATATGACTCCTGTCAGTCCAGCACAGTCAGAGTCTTTGGATCAGGACTCCACAGCTGGGAGATGACAGATTGGGGCACCCTGGTGACTCTTGCTAGGTGACAACACTTCCTACTGGAAATGAAAAGCAGGCAGTTAAATCCCTCTCTTCACTCAATACACCTTCTCCCAATACTAGCCCCACACTCACCTAACATTCACCCTGCCCATCAGGCACACAAGAAGACATTTACTGGACAATTCAAGTCACCAAGGAGGTTCACAAGAGATCACCATGATGAAAAGCAAAGCAAAAGGTCACACCAGGAGCTGGGACATTGAGTTGAAGATGATAGTCTCAACAATTGTGTGACAAAATACCACCATTATTTTCAAGCAAGTGTTTTTCAAATGAATGGATCCTGGGATTCGCAGGGCCTCTGAAGGGGATAGCTGAAGGGTCTACTGATGGGACCAGCTGCGATGGGATCTGAGAGGAGCCACAGCAGTACATTGAGGGCACAGAACTCTCAGATGCTCCACCCTGGTCACTCTAGGCACTTTCTATGCACATCATGGTTCCTCTTACTAAATCACTCCATAACACCAAGCCTGGAACCAATCTATTCATAAAGTCTTCTCCATGCACTATGCTAACATCTAAGAGAGCAGTATCATACACAAAGAACAGACCACTCTAGCAACGGTAGAAGAAGAGAATCTCAAAACAACAAAAAGCAATAGATTTCATCTTTAGTTCAGCAAGCATTTACCACTCACCGAAAATTCCTAAGCACCAAGTGGGAGATGGGGGAAAGAGGGAGGGAGAGGGGGTTCAGGGGATGGAGAAGGGAAAAGAGGAGGGGAAGGGAAGATAGGAGGGAAGGGGAAGAGGGAGAGGAGGGTGGAGGGGATATTTGAAATGGATGCATATGGCTCTCACCACCCTAACAGAGATGGTATGACCATTCTCTCTAATAACTGGTACAGAGCCTAGCATGGCTGTTGCTTAAATTGAAGCTAACAAGGTTAAAGAGACCCAGAAGTGACTGATTTCTTAACACCAGCCAGCCCTTAAGAGGAAGTCGACTTCATAAGTAAACCACAGACACAAAGAAATGTGTAAACGGCAGAGGCAAGGTGATTCCTGCTGTTTAGTTTTATTACTATTTTGGTCCCTGACTGTTCTACAAGGCATTCTGTTTCTTTGAGTTGTTCAGTCCTGACTGCAAACAGCATCTGTCAGCCACATGCCTCTCTGGATCCTCAGCAACAAAGCTTGAAGCCCCTTGCATGTGGCTGCCAAGCGGTCCTTGGGGTTACATTTTTCTGCTTTACCCACTCTAGTTACTGCCTATGGCTGGTACAAAATGAGTCTTGTCACTTGGCAACAGTGCATAGATCTGGCTCTCTGGATCTAAACTAGAGACCACCCTGAATCATTGAAGGAGACACATAGGAGGAGGGATTGATCTCACCCCAGCTTTCCCGTGGTTAGTCAAACCCCCAACTATGTTTAAGCAACTAAGAAAGCCTGCTACACATGTCATCATAACTTTTAAGAGCGCCTTCACATTGACAAAGACAGTGAATCCAGTGCATGGCTTATAGAAAGTGAGTCCTCATGTTCTCTCCACTAATCTTTGCCCTCCAACTTGGGTTGTATAATGAATACTTATATTTTTCAGGGCCTTTTCATAGATACTGGGGCACCCCCTTAGTTTCTACATGCTAAGGCTCTGTGCTGAACTAACAGTGCCAGAAACAGAGCCCATTTCTGATTTTAGCCAAAGAGTGTTCCCAACAGAAAACTAAGGAGGTACATAAATAAGCATTGTATCTCTTGTTCACTTTTAGGTTTATCAGTCTCCTGACAAAAAGATGAGTTTTAGTATTCATATATCTGTATAGCCCTGTCCTTGGAGTTCTGACAGGATATGTCCTCAGCTGCAGCCACTAAGAACATGACCTGTGCACACTCACTACATTCCCTTTTAAAGGGCCCTGCCCCCCCCCGTGTGTGTGTGTGTGTGTGTGTGTGTGTGTGTGTGTTTCTCTCTCTTTGCTTCTCTGCCTCTCTGTCTCGCCTTCTCTCGCCCCTCTCTGCCTATCTCTTCTCTTCTGCTGCTCTTATCCCAAGAAGCTGGTCTCCCTTCTCCCCTCCCCCTTTTCCCGTTCACTTTCCTTCAATTAAAATAAATTAAAAAAAAAAACTTCCACCTAAGCTCTGTCAAATGGTATCTTTCTCGTGTGCCACTTTTTAAAATTACAACAATATATCTTGTCTTTCCATGCTGATTTTAGGTACCGAGATCTCAAATAAGTGTATTGCCAAACCTGTGAGCTATAAGTTGTCTGCTTAAAATCAGAACCCCAAGAACTCAAGCTTCCCAGGAAACAGTAGTTCAGACAATGGAGGGTGCCTACAGAAGTTTGCCATAGCAGCTCTCCGCATTTGGGGAAACACCAGTTCAGGAACCAAGATCTTTTGGTCCTCACACATATCCTGAAGACAACTGAGGTCCACTAAAGGAGCCCCTGGCCCTTACTGCACTGGCTGAGAATGTGGAGGATGCCCTTGGGATACTAAAGGAGACCAGACCAAATCTTCATCTCCAACCCCACTTGTCAAGTAAGTAGACACTGGTGACCCAGGGGAGTTAGTGCTGCAGAACAGATCCTTTTCCTTTGTGCTTTTAGAATCCCTGGTTTCCTGGGCCAGACTCCAAGAGAAGCTAGGTGAACGTAGATCAAAAAGATTTCAGAGGAAGACCTAGCTGGTGCTGTGTCCTTCATGTCCCAATAGCATTGTATCCTACCCATGAGCATCCGGGTAGGGCAGCCATAAATGAGATACCTAGACTGACATCTTCCCTGAGCCCCTTGTGGGTTTGACCACACACACAAAATTTTCTTGAAGCTTCCTTAATGCTTCTGGATTTCTGCTTTAATAGTGAATTTAAAAAATAATATGAGTTTATTTAGTGATTAAGAAATAAATATTCTGCATTGTGCAGGGTTGTTTGTAGCTCTCATATTCCAGGCACTATGGTTGATCCTGAAGGTGACAGAATGGCATTTCTGGGGTTTACCATCTAATCTGGGAGCAAATTATAGACAAACAATTAAATGATCATATAACTGAACAACCCCACTGTAAGAGGTCCTATGTGTGAGGGTGTGTTTGCCAACATTTTGGTGCTGACTGAAACAGAGTGGTGGGGGCAGTTATTTACTAAGTAATCCTTGGGGAAAGTCCATAGTCTACATGCTTCTTACTTCACTTGATCAATAGGAAAACTGAAGTTTCCACCACAGACGGCTGAGCTCAATGGTGAATCAGAGTCTAACTCCAACTTCCAAACAGCAAGGGAAGTAAGAAAGGGGAAGGGGAAGGACACAATGTCAAAATTTCATGCGAGAGACTTCACTGTCTTAATTGCTCAACTCCAGCACATCTTTTCCCATTCGGAAACGTTCCAGTTAAGAGAAGGTATTCTAAGACAGGGCACTAGCTCCTGGCATGTGGAATCCAGCCTTTCAGGGCACTCCTCTATTCCATACTCCCCTCTTCTCCCTAAAGCACCCAAACCCGCTCACCCCAACAAGGAACTGAATGCCAAGGGAATCCTTCAGCTTCCCAGGTGACAGATGACAATGAGGAGCTGCTTGATGGTACCTATGATACCCTCCTGGATACACCTTCCTAGACACCCACATAAACATGCACTTGTGTGTGTGTGTGTGCACGTATGCATGCGCACACACGCACACATGCACAACACGTCCAAATACATCTCTTGGCTACTATCTTAGACCTTACTTCTACCCCCATTTCTAGGAAGATTAATCTTACATTAATAGCCCTGGATGGAGTCCCTGGTACACACTTAAATTGTAAATTCCCACACCACGGATAACACGCCACCTGGAGATGATTTTGAAGAGTAGTTTGTTTTGTTTTGTTTTGTTTTATCTCAATATCTACCTTCCTACATAATTTGTAACCTGTTATTTGAACTATCAGCTCTTAGTTTATATTATAGATGTTACTTTCCAACCATCTTGTAAATAAACACACCTAATTCAAAGGGGATTTATTTACTTTTATTAAAGATAACAGGAAAGATGTCTTTATTTAGTAATCTCCATCCGTAGGTGCTGTGTAACCTGGACATTTTATCCCACTTTAGAGGGACAATATTTTCCCTGGAAAGCTAAAGGGTGGCTGCTCAGAGCCTGGGTGCTGGGAATAAAGATTAGAGGGAAAGAAAGGAAAGTGTTCTACATGCAGGCAAAAGGAAATGAAATAACCTCCCTGCATCTTAATCCTCAGTTTTCATGAGCCTGTCTGGGGCCAAAGCCTCAGGAAACGCCAAGGCTATTACTTGCCTTCACCTTTGGGTTGCATTTTATTGCTGTTCATTAAGGAGATCTTTCCCATCAGCCTTATCTCCTCTTTCTTGGCTCTCGGTTTGGTTGAGTCAGATCTGAAACATTTACTTTCACAAAGACTAACCAATCTTTTGTCTAGACACATACGATTTCTACCAGAACTCTGCGGACCAGGGTCAAAGAAGCAGCTGGTAAACACACCGACTTTTATGTGGCTTACTAGTGTGGACAGAGAACTGGGGACAGGGAAGACAAAGGGGGGGCAGGGGAGCTAGAAATAAGTATGGGTAGGGAACTGAACACACTTTGTTTGAAAAGTAAAAGGAGAGAATTTAGAGGACCTTGAAAGGGCTTTCAAACCCACACTGGAATTCGGTCTTACAAGCCCCCAGGACCTCTGTTGATCATGTTGCTTCTGCCTGGGTTGCTTTGTACTCTTCATTTTGACTTTCTCTTCCTGTGGTCAACTTTTCTTCACTCTGAAATTATATTCTTAAGCTCACTTCCTTGGGAAAAAGTTCCCTAGCTCCTAGCTCAGGTAGACTGCCAGTGTGCAATCTCACCACTTTGCCAGTTGATTATCACAGCACTATAATTAAAGGATGATGTATACATGGCTGTTTGAAGAATGACTACCCAGGATCATTAGCTGCTGAGTGTTTTCTAAATTATCTTATAATAGACCTAATTGCAATTTCTAAGTGGAACTATTACAAAAGTAATATACATGGTTTTTTTAAACAAGTAATGTTGTCTTCCTGGCTTGATTTTCAACCCCTTAATGGCCTGGTTGTTTGGCCCTGTACATCTTTGGGCAGCCACCCCCTAACACTACATCCAACATGTAGTTAGAGATCAAAATACTACTTGTTGCATGCAAATCATCCACAGAGCTTCTGATTACAAGGGAAGCAACACAGTGGGATAATTACCCAACAGACAGATTTTAACAATTTAGGATGAGTAAGTGACTCCCAACATCATAGCTGCCCCCAAAGACTCTAATGAGGAATCAGTTGCTAAAGCCATTGGACATCCTCAGCACATCAATTCTTTTGATTCTTAGTCTACTGCTGTCTTTATGGGCAAAGAAGAAAAAAAAAACTTGTAGTCTGCTGTTTTAAGAACATTGTTAGAAACATATAAATACTTTAGTGTTTTTACACAGTGCTAGTTTTTTGTTATTGTTGTTTTGTGCAACAATAAATTCACAAGATAGGATAGTTTCCTCGGCAGCAATTTTCCAAACCATGCTATTTTATTTGATAACTGGCCAAGACAAACCCAGGTTCTTTTATCTGATCTTAATTGATAATACTGGCTCTCAGATCACACATTATACAGTCAACATATCTATATATACATATATGTAGGTTACAAAGTCACTGCAAAGGGTTAGAGGCTGTAGCCTGTAGCAGACTTCAAGGAGTTTCAGAGAGGCCTGAGGGGTTGAAGCTGTGAAATTAACTGGGATTCAAAGATAGTCTCGTTGAGAATAAATATAACAAACTAGTCTGGAGTGTTGCTGCTGCTGTTGCTCTGCTGATGATTATGATGATAATGATGACGATGTCGATGATGATGACAGTGACAATGATGATGATATAATGTCAGGTTTCAGGGTCAGAGATAAACTATAGAAGCAAGAAGTAGGGGAGGATGTAGAGGCAAAGGGTGGGACCATTTTATGAGGAATGGATTGACAAGTAAATGGCAGTTTAACAGAGCCAAATCAGCAGTGTGGACCAAGCTGAGCTGAAGTCCCTAGCATAGTCTGGAGTTCTATGAGTTAGTACCTTTACACACATGTCAGGTGATAGGTCAGTGGGGCCATCCCTATCACAAAGGAGTCTTCTTCTCTCTGGGGTTCAAATGAATGACTCATCCTTTCCTCAGTCTGGAGAGTCTAGTAAGTTCTTGGGCCTAGTTTTCCTGAAAAGGTCTTAATAGTCCATATACCCTCAAAGCACTAGTTAACATTGGTCACTTTATAGGGTGGAGCCTGTCTATTCTTCAGATTAAGTTATTGGTTAGTATGTGCTGTGTATATGGTGCTCAAAAGATGGAACTTTTTATATGTCCACCCAGGTACAGAGTCATCCTATATTCTCAAAATGGAGTCAAATGATACATGGAAAATGAAGTATCTAAAGGCAAGATACAGTCCCCCCAAAAAATCACTACTTTGCATGATATGGAGTAACTTAAGGCATCACATAGCCTGATCTCAGTTCCCTGGTACTATGTATTTTTAGTGGAGAGCAAAAAAAATAGCCTTTGGTCATTTCAGAAAATTTTGAAATTCATATTTTAATGTGAACTCACTAAAATACCAGAACTACCTTTGGATAGTGAATCAGAGTATGGTCTAGAAGTCTGATTCATCCTGTCTATGAGGAAAAGTGGTACATTGGCCCCCTGCCCAGAATGTCCCAACATTAAGTAAGGAGGCTGTGTGGGTTGCTTGGTAGATCTGAGCTCTAAGAGATAGCATAGGCTCATTGAAGATGGAGACGACCCACATATTCCTTCCGTAAGCCCAGTGACCATCTGGGGCACAAAATACTAAGACTTACACATTCAGCATGTCAAGAGCTCTGTTATGGCTAGAGTCTGAAATATCCCCATAAGCTCAGTTTTGGATGCTTGATCCCCTGGTAGTGGTATTTTTGGAGGATGTGGAACCTTTCAGAGGTAGGGACTGGCTGAGGGAAGTTGGTCACTGGGAGTTGACTTTTGAAGACTACCTAGTCCTGGTTCTTGCTTCCCTTGTTTTGATTCTTGATGCAAGTAGTCTTTACTGCATCCTTCCAGTTCCACAATGAGGTCAGCCATCTCTTCTCTGCTGTGATGGACTAATCCTCTAAAACCATGAGCCAAGACTTTCCCTCCATTAGTTGTTTGTGTCACATATTTCATCACAGTTATGCAAAAATAACTAGTGCAAGGTCCTTGAAAGGTCCCTTATACCAAAAACATATATCATATGTTTACTTCGCAGAAAAGTCTCACACAATGGTTCCAGTCTCAGCAATCTGGGAGTATCCCAGACTTTATCCTATGATATATTCCAACTTGATATATGTCCTACATCTGCTGCTCCTTGTATATCCCTCCTCAAGCCATCCTTCTCCCTTCTTCATCTTCAAAGGAGTCACACAAAAAGTACCTCCTCCTCCATACAGTGCCCTCTACAGGCCTTCTTGGGTAACTGTGTTTTTCTGGCCATAAAAAAATGTCTCCAGTGTCTAGCATCTTCTTGAGCAAGGCTTCATATAAAGAAAAAGGCCATTTCATATATACATTTACATAAACAGACTGCTAGGGTCAGCACTCTGGGGTCTTTTGTAAGATCAATAGAGTATTTAATGACATCCTTCATTAAAAATTATTTTTCAAAATGTATTAGTTTAATCAATATCCTTAGCTTGTACGTCCATGTCAAATCAGTGAGCTGCTCAAAAGACTTGAGCATGAAGAGCCTCAACCAGTTTAATGCTGGTGCTGACTCTCTGTCTTTCCTTGACTGCAGCTTAACTTCTTTTCGACAGCCTTACTTATTTTAACACTGAAGTCTGTGATGCTTTGCATATTATCTAGGCTTGTCTTTATGAAAAGGTAAGCTGCACTACTTTAGGATAGGACCTACAAACATTTGGAACTATAGAACAAAGTTCTCAATGTGAGGAGAGGATTGTATAGAAAATCTATCCAAATGGACAAATATGAGCCAGTTCCTCTGAATAAACTCCTAGAACACAGGTGGGTGTATGGTCAAGAACTTGCTAGCAAGTGTCCTCATGCTCCAAAAGACAAATAAAGTATTCCACCTTTTTAGCAGTCTGGTAGGAGGACCCATCAGTACAGCAGATTATCCTTGTCTTATTCAATACAACTCATCTTTTTGATGTCCTCTATCCATAGAGTGCAAAACTCACCAAATCATATTCTGAAAGGACTGTCCTGAAGTGCAGCCTCATCCACTGTTCACAGAACAGACGAAACTCCTGGAATCAGGCCTCTTGCCTATAGAGGATATTGTGAATGGTGCCACTTCCCTGACCCTTTAAGAATGGAAGGGAGAGAGGGAAGGGAGGGAGGCACACACACACACACACACACACACACACACACACACAGAGAGAGAGAGAGAGAGAGAGAGAGAGAGAGAGAGAGAGAGAAGAGAAGACCATCCTTGGCAAGATGATCTATGCATGTACTATAGTGATTAACATGCCACCTGAACAGGCCTTGTCCTTTACTAGATAGATAGATAGATAGATAGATAGATAGATAGATAGATAGATAGATAGAGAGATAAAGCCATGTTGCTCCTGTCTCATTCATCTCAATCTAGTGATCCCTAGAGAGAAATGTGTAACAAGCCCTGAGTTGCCTGGCGCATAAGAATCTCAGGAGAGCTGGGTATGCTTTCCCTTCCCTCAGTACAGCCTTGAGGAGTTCTCTCTGCCCTGCCTCTATTGAGCATGCAACCTCATAGCACAGCTCGGGCTTTCCTTTTGATCTATGTAAACTGCTACAAGATAGAGGGCTGTATTCTTTATGGTTAATTTTGGTTGACAACTAAACTAGATGGAGCGATGTCTACAAAATAGGTAAAATATATCTGTAAGTGTGTCTGTGAGGATATCTGAAGATGGGGTGTAGGTCATACAATTAGTGGGAAAATAAATGTGGGTGGCACCATCTAATATAGTTGGAGGACCCACCTGGAGTAAATGGAAAAGAAAGGGGAGGTTCTAATACATTGCACAAAGGTGGACACACTACTAATCATAGTTGTTACCTGTGGGTAACAGATTATAGATTATGAAGCCTTTAAATGCAGACTTTCACAGAGCAGTAATTCTTCAGGTTGCTCTCAGGCCTTCAGTCTTGGTCTAGAACTTCACCATTGTCTTTCTTGTTAAATCCTCTTAGATAAAAAAAAATAAATAAAAAAAGCTAACTACCAGTTTTCCTGGCTCTCCAGCCTGCAGCTAGCTTTGCAGGACTAGGTAGCTTGACCGTGTAAGCTAAGCCAACCTCCTAAATCCCCCTTTTAATTACATATATTCTTTTTGGTGTGTTTTTATAGAGAACTGTGACTAATATCCATAAACCAGAGGGGTGAAAGGCAGGCATGCTGTGGAGTTGGGGAAGAGTGAGAAAGAATTCCTTCCATAGTGTCACTAGACGTGAGTGAACTCAGCTATTTAGTAGAAATGAACATATCTATCCTCCAAAAAAAGGCCAAAAGCAGGTTCTGCCTACATCTCTATATGAAGAAACTGATATTTAAACAAATGAAGTTAAGTATCCAAGTTCATACAACTAGAAGTGAGGATTTTATGTTGTCTTTTCAATTTCTGAGATACTGTCTTTGACCCTGAAATTATCTGGGGGTAAAAAAGGAGAGAGGGAGATTAAGAGGCTGGGGCTGGGAAGTTTCCAACCTTGTGCCAAACTCAAGGGAGATGAGAGTGACTTTAAAATGCCAGAACCCTGGCCTCCTGGCTCACAACCAGAGACTGAGGCAGGAGGAGTATATGCATTCAGAGCGATCCAAGCTATTCGGTGACTTCTAGGCCAGCCTGAGCTACAGAATGATACCTTGTATCAAAAACAAACAGATAACACATAAATAAAAATAAAAACCTAAAATGTCAATAGCCTCATTCTTGTGGAACCCAAACACAATAGTCTTGAGTCAGTGCCTAAGAAGTAGACGCTATGACTAGACAACAACCATAAACACAGGTCCTTCAAAGATTGATTTTACTTGTGTCCGTGGGAGAATAAAAACATAAAATCAAACAAAAACCACAGTTTGGCAACATTTCCAGCCTTTAAGAGGACTAAATAAACAAGAGTTTGGATAAGAAAAAAAAACAGCCATTTCAGGGCTGAAGGGTCGGCAAGACACATGTTGAGAAAGATCAGCAGAGCTTAGTGTTAATTTATGATGGAAGCATGGGTAAGTTCCACAGGAGCAGAACTTACAGATTCCACCCTTCTTCTCTGTGGGAAAAAGCCAGTCATAGCTGGGTAAATGTTTTGGTGGAAAGCACGTATGCTCAAGACAACAAAGCTAGGAATATGTATGCCTCCGTTCTCGGGATCCTCACGGGACCCATGCCACTGGTTAGCCTCCCACGTGCATAAGGGCAGGTCCCTGCTGGGTACGCTGTCCTCCAGAGGACATCAGAGAGCATCCCACCAGGGCCCAGGACTCTGGACCACAGAGGGGCCATTGAGAAGCCGTCCAAAGGCAATTTGTGTTCCCTCATGGATTTGGCAAGCTCTGAAGGTCACATCTCAGCTTGCCCTAAAGACTGAAGCTTCCTCTATGAACTTTAATTCCCCTTTCCTTAACTCCCTCCCACCAAAGGCTGCAAAAAGCTAGTGCAGTCTCCTACATCAAAGAATGCCTTTTGCTGAAAGAGTCAAGGTTACTCCTTCTGGCCCCTCTACCATTTATGACTTAAGAAAGGGAAGGCAGGAAGAACCGACCCCAAGTATTTACTGTGCTCTCTTTTAAAGCCTGCCCTGTTTGCACAAGGCTTATCTTGTGTCCACACAGGCTGTTTGCCCCAGGTCTGAAGTGGAAGTTTGATGAGGTGAGCTTGGTTGGTGAGCCAGAGAGAGAGAGAGAGAGAGAGAGAGAGAGAGAGAGAGAGAGAGAGAGAGAGAGAGAGAGGTAGGCAGGCCCACAGCCCATGAATCCTCCAATATTAAGACATGGATTCATGGTTTTGCTAAATTCTCTTTGGATCTGCCCCCTTTTGTCGGAATTTCCCACATATGAAGAAAAGCAAAGATGAATGTCCCAACAATCATCTCTGGCCTATGGGAAAAATGGTTTTTAAGATGGATTGGGGAGAAATACACTTTGGAAGGTGCTAAAGTTTTTACTGTGAAAACACACAAATCTTTGAAACCTTTTCTGCCCTTTATATCCTTCACACAGCTACTAAAAGTAATATTATAAATAAAAAGTCATGTCTGGAAGATAGGAGAGAGGGAAAGAAAGAAGAAAGGAAAAGAAAAGAATGGAAGAAAGCTCACTCTAATTTGCCTTGTTTTCTTGTGCAAGCCTACTCTTCCTACAAAACATTTCCAAAATACCTGTAAGTCAAATCTCCAACCTTCTTAGACAGCCCATCGGTGAGTGTTGGCACCAAGGGGTCAGCTCTGGCTCTTGCAATAGGGAGCGCTCCTGTCAGGCAACTGCTGTGGAGATAGCACCTGCTTAAACAAACAGCTAACTAAAATGCTAACACATTTCACATAAGATTATTATTATCATTAGTAGTAGTAGTAGTAGTAGTAGTAGTAGTAGTAGTAGTAGTAGTAGTATTGATACAAATGCCAGAACACTTCTGATTCAAGGTAAAACAATGTAAAGCAACCCCCTTTCTAATGACCTTGCATTCAACTAAAGCCTGTTAGGGGCCAGAGGTTAGGTTTTTGTGAATTTGATATAAGCAAGTGCTACCTGGAAAGAGGGACCCTCCACTGATAAAATGCCTCCACTAGATTGACCTTTAGGCAAGTCTGTGAAAATGATGGATGTGGGAAGGCCCAGTCCACTGTGGATAAAACCACCTCTGGGCAGGTGGTCCTGAGATGTTTGGGAAACCAAGATGAGCAAGCCAGAAGGAGCCAGCCTTTAAGCAGAGTTCCTCTATGGTCTCTGCTTCAGCTCCTGCCTCTAGTTGCTGTCCTGACTTTCCTTTCTGACAGAACAAGCTGTAAGATGGAACAGACCCTTTCCTCCCAAGTTGCTTCTGGTCATGGTCTTTATCACAGCAACAGAAACCAAACTAGAATAGAATCTAAGTTGGGAGTTAACAAGCTATAGCCAACAGGCCAAATGTAGTCTTCCACATTTATTTTTGTAACTAAATTTCCCTGGAGTTCCGCCAGAGCCACTTGTTTGTGAACTGCCTATGGCCTCTTTTACTGCAAAGGCAGAGCTGAGAATTACCAACAAAGATATGCTAGCCACTTCTTAGCCATGTGAGCCTAAAACCCTTACAATATGCCAGTTTATGGCAAATATGCCAGGCTACTGTGGAATAAAGATGGGAAATACACAGAGTCTGGATCCAGTATGTACTTATGTCTCCTTTGAGTTTTTTGACTGATGATGGAGTGATAGCTGCTCAGAGATAATTGATTTTGAAAGCCACTAGATCAAACTAACCTATATATACCTTAAAAATATCTTGACTTCTAAGTGAAACACAATAGCTGTGTTGCTTTGATGTGGAGATTATGCTTATATTTCCACAGAATATGAGGCTTGTGGATTCATTCCAGTATGATATAGATCAGGTTTCATTAATAAAAAGACCCCCCCACTGAAAATTATGGCTGAAAAAAAGAAAGAAACCTAGAAAAACAACTATAAAATACATAACATATATTTAATCTGCTCAAACATAAAACAAAAAAATCATCTTTGGCTGACTTGTGTACAATGCACAGTCTAAACATGTATTAATGCAGATTTGTACGTTACTTTAAAGAAGTTTAATATTACAGACATATAAGGCAAATATGTATGGTTTTTCTGTAGTCCCAGTTAAACCAAAAATTTAAACTGACTTTGGAGTTGGAGCATGGTTCTCTCCCTCTCTAAACCTAAGTATGCTTGTTAAAGAAAAATCCAAACTCTCTGTCTCATATCAGAAGAGTCATCTGATATGAGACAGAAGAAAAAACAAAATTAAGGGACTATTCTATTTGCCACTAATCTCATAATTCTTTAGTGTTATTTTGGCTCTTTAAAACTTTTCTTAAGATATAAATATTATTTAAAAATATACAGAATTACACACACACACACACACACACACACACACACACATATATATATATATATATATATATATATATTAAACTCTCTGCCATGATAATTAATAGTCATATAGAGTACTAACTAATTCTAGAAAAAGGTTTAATCTAGCTTCTTATACATGGTTTTAGGTTTGAGTCTGTATCATGTAACTAGGAATTAAGTTTTTGTAATCTGGATGCACTTAAGAAATTGTGGTCCTTTAACTCCTTTGAGACCTACTGCATATGACATTTACAGTGTTTAAGGTTTTTTGCAGTGAACCGTGACCATTCCTAACAGCAACCTTTAAAGTCTTCAGAAGGAGAATGGGACTCCACAGTGACAATTCCACCTGGATTGTGGTAATGACACAAAGCTGACAAACAACACCCAAAGATTGGCTTTGGACTACAAACTGCTCAGAACAATTTAAGGTGGCTAGCTGAGATGGACCAGCCTCACAGACTACTCTAGCCAGGACTTGAGATAAGCCCTACACTTTCCCATCACACAGAGACTGAACAATAAATGATACAGCTAGATATCAGAGGACTTGACAATTATCTCAATTTTCTCCAAGGCACCTAAAGATGTTGTTATCCCCAGACAACAGGAAGTAATTTTAAGAACACAATGCCCACATTCCCAAAAGGAGTGGGCAGTTTTTTATTGTTCAGTGGGTTATGGATGTTTGCTATCATTTAGGAGGTTGGCTACAAGTTCTTATTGGTAATGATCAGGATAGATTCAGGTATTTCATTCTGGAAAAAAATGAGAGATATAGAAATGATAGGATGAAATGGTAGACTATTAAATCTACTTTTAAGCCCAAAAAGCAACTAGTAGTCTTAAATATTTTACATTATTATGAAGTTTTGTATATTAGTACAAATTTGAGGTTATTCTTGTTATACTGTATATAATATTGATACAAATTTACAGTTTTTTGATACAACATATTGTACATACATTTTTACACTTGTTTAAGATATTGTAGGTTGTTTAACAATGTAATATAAATTTCTAGTCTTTGAAAGTTATTATTACAAACTCTTTAGGATAATAAAGAAATGCAGGTTAGTAGTTAGTGACCTATTACAATCAGGTATGTTTTCAAGGTCATACATTATATATTTAGATAGATAGATAGATAGTCTTCAAAAACTACAGACTATGGCTTTAATATGTTTAATAACCTAAAGGTTTTCATGACAGTGAGGCAGGTCTGTTCCTGACAACACCAATTTACTTCAACAGAGGATAATGGACATCAAAGAAGCTCCATACAGAGTTTGTTTTCTGTATGAAAAAAAGCTAGCCCTTTGAGCAAAATAAATGCCCTTTGCCTCAATTGATGACAGTGTATTGTCCACCTGGACCAGCAGTATGCAAAAAAGCAACTGCTGAACTTTACCAAGACAAGGTAGAATGTTCTTCAAATTTCCTGTCTTCTCAAAAATGCCTGTCAGATACCCTAGGCCTATAGGCCAAAGACAGATTCCCCAACATTACAGAAGAATGTTAGATGACTGTCCAAACAGCAGATGTCCCTATCATTAGGTAACATTTCACCCCTTCTAGGGTCTTTGATGAAATGAAAGATTAAATAATTATTCTTAAAATTTTCCTTAGTTATGATAAAGTTAAATTATGTATAAAACTTTAGACTTACAAAGATAAGATAGATAATAGAGTAATTTCTCTATTTTTGCCAAATACAAATGTATTGGATATTGTAACTGTAATTCTTAATTGATAACTGTTTTTGTTGTATATAATTTGACTGTGTCAAAGTTAAAACCTCCCTTTTTATTTAGACTAAAAGGGGGAAATGCTGTGGAATAATCCTTCTGTATACTGTGATAATGTAGTGCTGTCATTGTTAAAAAGTTGATTGGCTGATAGCTAGGCAGGATTTGGGGGGCAGAGGGAAAACTGAGAAGAAGTGTGGAGCCTGGAGCCACAAGCCAGATGCAGAAGCAGCGACATAGATAAGGTAGACAAGCCTCAGCAATAAATGAATAGAAACGTGTTAATTTAAGGTGTAAATGTTGGCTGGGGACAAGCCTAAGTTACTGGCCCAGCATTTATAATTAATAATAAGTCTCTGGTTGATTATTAGGAACTGGCTTGTGGGACAGAAAAGTCTTCCTACACAAAGCCCTGAACTAAATTTGTGGTGATATTTTTCTTGCACAAATAAAGCCTGTCTGGGGGGTCAGAGAGAAGGAGCAAGCCGCAGCACACCTTACCTCCTAAGCATCTCAGCAGAGAAGACAGCGATTTCCTGTTTGTTCCTGCTTATATCATGTTTCTGCCTAGCTATATCACTTACTGTCTATCTGTACAGACCTACAGACCTCTATGGTTAGCTAGTGGCAATCTCCATTCCCTTATTTGTGTAAGAAAGATGTCACCACACAAACTGTTTCATAATTTATTTTCAAATAGGTGATTTCTGGTTCTTTTTCATTACTTGATATAAGTGTTTAAAATTATAACTTCCTTTTGTGTAAGCAGAGAACATTTTATCTCTCCAATTATGGATAACAGTCTTGCCCATTCTAAAGTGGATATACAGAACACAAACTTGAAGTGTAGCCATGTTCCCACACACACTCTTTGTGTGGCCTTGCCCTTATTGATGTGTGCTGTGTTAGTAAGCTGAGGACAGATCTCTAATGTAAAAATAGAATATCTGTGGAAAGGTTACCAGTGTCAGCTGTGAAACTGGCCACTGGATCCAGGTGAAGGAGAGCACACAGCATCCCACTGATCTAAAGCAACAAAGTGACACGGGGTGCTGTATCAGTTTCCTTTGGAAGAACTGGGTCTGCTTCTCTCATGCTCTCTTGAGTCACACTTGGTGACTCTTGAGGCAGCAGAGGCTGAAACTTGGTGATCTGGGTGCAGATCATGAGATGAACTCATGAACAGAGTCTGCTGTCCTGGGCAGCATAGACACAGGTAGGATTCCAAGGTTCTCTGGTATTTGAAGGACTGGTATCAGGAAATAAGTAGCATTGTCTACTACAGCAAATAGATACTGCCTTGGGGTGAATACATCTAGCCAACCATTTCTAGAAAAGTGTATGAACTAGGAGTAGAAATAGATTGTCTAAAGAGCAGAGTCAGAACTTTTGATTCTGGGAAGATATTCAAAAAGAAAGAGGATCACCCCCAATAACAGACTTTGTCAAACTTCTGTTAGTCTCAAAATTCATATAATCCCTGGAATGTTCCAGATCAAAGGTCATGACCTTCCTACTAAACTTAAGTCTGTCTGGTGTGGGCTGCCAGCCATCATGTGATGTTCTGCAGTGAGTCTGCCACACAGAAATGTCAGCACAGAGTAGACAAACCAGGAAGTACCCTTCCACAGCCCTCCACCCAGGACAGAAGTGCAGCTACTACCTCATCCAAAGTTCCTTGACAGTCTTATCCAATCTGAAATGAAAACAACAGGAAAGAGGTGGGCAGACATGCTCCCCTCCATCTTAGACCCAAAAATACCCACGCCAGATGAAAGAAAGTAAAAATTAATTCAGATACGGAAGGTGAAGAAAGGTACAGGCTGCTCCCCTGTTCTGTTCATCCCAGGCTTCCTTCAAGCTACTGTTCATCACTTTGCCAGTTCACTCATAAAGTTGCACACGAGCAATGCTTAGGCTATGTCAAAAAGGAGAGAAGAGAGACAAATACAGAATCCAGATATGAAGGTCAAAGGAGTGATGGGGGGTTAGTAAAGGCACCAATGTGGTTAGTACAATCCATATGACAGAGAAAGAAATTTACTATCCACATTTTATCACTCATGGGGAGGCTCCTTCTACATTTCTTATGAAAAGATCCCTCGCTGATAAGGAGAAGAAGGGTAAAAGGAGGTGATCAAGTCATTTCTTCCCAGGTGGCATTTGCACCTTGCTTTGTCCTCGTGGCTGTGATGAAGAACGATGCCAGTGAACGACTCTTTATGTCCACATGGCACTCAGCTGCACTAAGCCTAGAGAAAGTCATCATGGGGAAAAGAATGCACCTATCAATCGCTATCTGTGCTAGAGAGAGTCAAGGCAGGCCCTCGGTTAAATCCTGATGTTTGCTTTTAGATGTCTCCTCATTGCCTCTCTGCACTTTGGCCCTGTTCTTAGCCCCCTTCTCTGAGGATGCCCAGACTGCTTACCAAGCACTTCACCCACATCAGTCGCCACTATCAGTACTGTCTGGGTCTAGACTTCCCTCAGTATTCCCTGCCACTAAAATGTGTGCTCTGTGCATTTCATATTTCATGTTACTACATGGCCAGTGTTCAAAAGGAGCTGATGAGACACTTCCCGGAATAGTTCTTGGGTAAAAGAGGAAGCCAATTTTGCAGTTTCAAAGTTTTTAAAGAAAAAAAAATGATAATGATTTGGGGGAGCAGTTTGCATCAAAATTTAGAGAACTGGCATTTTGTACATGTCTGAAATATTAAACCAGAACTCCTCACCCTAACCCAATACCCTTCTCCCTAGCAGCTAGAATTTCTAAGTGCTAAAAGACAGGCCTACCTAAAGTGTATTATGTCAAACTCCAAATTGGTCAACTGTCCATTCTCCTCCTGAGGTAGATCCTGTCCATCTCTCACTGCAGATAATGAGGAACAAGGGCTGGCTGAGTCCTTTGTGTTAGGACAAATAATGACTGCAAGATATTTAGCAAGGCATACCCACAGAGCAAAATCTATACACTTACTTACACAGATGGGTGAAGAAGCAAGGTTGTTGTTGTAACTAGGGATTTCCTACTTGTTTCCATAGAATGAAGGGAGTGTTGAATTTCTAAATCTGGATTGTTATTTTTTTGTTTCCTGTCCAAGAAGCCTGGGTCATAAACTGTGTGAGTGTGTGTGTGTGTGTGTGTGTCTGTGTGTGTGTGTGTCTGTGTGTGTGTGTCTGTGTGTGTGTGTGTCTGTGTGTGTGTGTGTGTCTGTGTGTGTGTGTGTGTACATGTGTGTGTATGTGTTTATGTGTATAAGCATATGTATATATGTGTCACAATATTGGGAAGGCAGTCTCATGCTAGTTGTTTTTAAATTTCTAACATACAAGTCTGGCATATTCTCCTAAAAAGAAACAATTTCATACCAATAGCCTTGATATCATTTCCCTTGTCTAAACCTAGAATTATAGGTTAGAAGATTAACAGGAGAAAAGGAATAGAGAAAAGGACAGGGAGATAAAGCGAAAGGACATACTGCCTCTTTTGACCACTCCCCTCTATCATTGCAATACTCAAGAATTAAGACTCTCCCACAGATGATATTGGTGGCAACAGATAAAGCCACAGAAGCCTCTATGTGATCCTAAATCTGGGAGCAAATTTGATCCTCAGAGTTAGACTCTCATCTCAAAGTGATGGTTAAAAACCTTACCATGAGGTTATGTGGTTAGTGCTAAGGTAGGTCTGAGGAAAATGACAGACACTTCAAATATTCCTTTAATCCTCAGGACTGAGAGTCTAGACCTATAATATCATAGTCTAGTGGGTCCATATGAACTTCATAGCTCAAAAGCATAGGGTAGCAGGCTTTCTGAATTTGTAGAAGTCAAAGCCAATAACAGTGGCATGGGATATGTAAGACAGGATCAACCAAGGATCACTTCCCCTGTTGCACCCTAGCAGGAGTCCTGTTTCATTCATTTTCTTCCCTGGTGTTCTCTGAGGTCTGAAGTTGATACCTACTCTATTGTAGATGGTCTACTGCACATGTATAGGAGCCATGATGATTTTTAGAATAGCTTATATAGATGGAGAAAGTTGAATGATGTCCTTCCTCGTTTTAAAAGCACTTGTCACACTGACAAATTTTTCATTCTCCCACCTATCTGATCTCAATTTGACATTCCCTTATATTTATTATATGATCTTTAACATGGCTTCGGAATGATGCAATGTTATATACATGAGCAGGAAAAAAAAAAACCTGTAGATTCCATTTGTGACTTCACCTATATAGAATCTAAAATAACATATGTAACCTTTATGTAGCTTTATTTTCCACTAATACAATAACAGTACACTTTGCACATAAAATATGAAGCGCATTAGTGTCTGGCATCGGGAAGTAAGGCCTTTTGAAATTATCTACTATTTTATTTATATAAAAAAAAGATAGAGCTTTTCTCGATTAAAAAAAAAAGTCTTTAAATTTAAAAGATCAATAATAAGTGAGTAGAGAGATGGACCCATGGTATAGTGTTTGCCTAGTGTGCCCAAGGATCTGTATTCTATCTCTAGCAATTCAAAATTAAATATAATGATTTTTAAAACATCACTGTTAACAAGTAATTTAAAAAATTAAATTTGTCATTGGCCAGACAGCTTAGTCTATGTGGCCATTTCCAGGCTAGTGAGAAATTCCATCTCAAAAAACAAGGTAGATGGCACCTAAGGAATGCCATCCAAGGATCCAAGATTGCCCTCTAGCCTGCATATTCATACACAGAGAGAGAGAGAGAGAGAGAGAGAGAGAGAGAGAGAGAGAGAGGAGAGAGAGAGAGAGAGAGAGAGAGAGAGAGAGAGAGAGAGAGAGAGAGATCCTGTCCTACCTGCCTGTGATCTCATTCTTCTCAGCTCCAGGATTAATCAAGCATTTTGTTTAGTTTTTAGTGGGTTTTCCTTTAGTTTGGATTTCAGTACTGGGCATTAGGGATCCAACCCAGGCCTTGCGCATATGTACATACTAGGCAAAAGCAAAACAACAACAAAAAGGATTACTAACTCTACATACTGAGCCAAATGGGGGCTTGAACTCCCTGCCTCAACTTCCCTAGAGTCTGGGAGTACAGGTGTGAGCCTCCAAGTCCCACTTGCCTGTGTGTTGGGGGGGGTGGTCAATTGGCACCACAATTGTTCCAGTGTCAGACTCTGGCCTTTTTTCCCTATACCAGTCACAACCTGACCAACTCTGTAATCAGCTCTCCGAAGGCCCAGAGCTAGAAGCCTCAGCTCTTCTTTCTCTTCTGTCCCCAGCACCTTCACTCAGATTTCATTGTGTAAATAGGAAAGCACTCACTTCTGGTTTCCTGGAACTTTGTGAGTGACCAGATCTGTGGGTCCACATGAGAAAAAGGCCCTTGGGTAAGTCCATCATGCATCCACACTCCAAAGAGCAGCCCTACCCCTCCCCCCCCCACTCTAAATCTGATGATACTTTCCTTTCAGAGGCAAATCCCACACACTGTCTCAGCAGTGTGTATTCTTTCCATCATCCAGCAGCCAAAAGTGGATTTCCTCTAATACCAGGATATGTGACAACACTTCTTACAGGCTCCCTTTTGGGAATGTTAGAGTCATAGAACCATAAAGTATCTTCTTTCTGTTCTTTCTCCATATCAAGAGGCCATCTGAAACAGTGTGTGAGTTCTGAGGGGACACTAACTGGGATTAGTTCTGGGATAAGGATGTCCTAGCCCCTAGGCTAAGGAAGGGTGGGATGACTCTTTCTGGAACTGCTAAACACACTATCTACTAATTCATGTGAAGCCCATAGGGATCATACAAGATAGATCCAAAAGCCTCCAAAAGGTGACCAGATTCTTGAGCATGATAAGGGGTGGGGGAACCTGGATTTGTGGTTCCTTTTGTCACGTTTCTTCAGTGTATTTGCTTGATTCTATTTGCCTGTGAGAGCCAGAAAGCCCTACACAGAATTATCTCAAAGGACACGTGGTCTAGACATCATTATGGAAGTTCAGGGTCTGGTTCTCTGGGAAACCAGAGACCTAGCTACTATTTCAACTGTGCATGACCTCAGACTCACAATCCAAAACATCTACCAGACTCTAAGTAAGAAGCCAGAGGAAAAGATGATGGAGAGGTGGAGGCAGAGGTCACCTCCCACTGTCCCTTAAGAAGTCCACCAGGCCCTTCCCCATGGTATTTCTGATAATAGCTAGTGACCAAAACTAGGCACAAGGGGGTTCAGAAAAGGGGATTGCCATGCAAGGGACTGTAACTCCAGCAAAAAAGACATGGTTTTGTCACCAATGAGAGAGAGAGAGAGAGAGAGAGAGAGAGAGAGAGAGAGAGAGAGAGAGAGAGAGAATGGATATTAGAGGGCTCTCAATAGGCTAATATAGCTATATTTCCAAATCACAGAGAACAACAGGAGGCAATGATGGCCAAAGGCAGGTCAGAGGAAAGCATGGATAACAAGCTTGAGAGGCTGAACAAAATTCATAACCAGAGGCGATGTGAGGGGAAAGCATGTGTAAGAGAGAAGCCAGCATCGAGATGACCAAGAACAGGTGGGAGAAAAAAGCACTACATATTATCCTGTGACAAAATCATATTCAAAATCATTAAAGATTAAAAAGAAGAAAATTAGCAGATTTGACCAAAACGTCTTCCTGGTGAAAGGACATAGGTATACATGCAAATGTAAAATAAGACTCAGTAAACATAGACAGTACTTGCATCAGGTAAAACAAATCGAAGATAAGCAGTGGCAAGCTCTAAAGAGGCCCCATAAATCCTAAGGGGAACTGAGTGTAAGACGAATGAATCTTGGAAGCCAGGGCTCAGTCTACCAGATAACCCTTTCTATGTGGCCAAGCTCCTAAAGAAAACTCAGATGAGGAGTTGCATGGGGGCAGGGACCAGGGAGGAGACATTCCAGTGATCTTGATTGCTTTACAATGTAAAAATAAAATTTCCAAAGTTCCAGCAAATGAACCAAAAATTATCTGTGGTGTTCTCGTTTCTGTAGCTTCAACTCATGATTTTTATTTTTATTTTTTAAAGAAATCTCAGCTTTGTGTCTACTCCTGATAATCTGAGATGCTATGTTGTATCCCTTTATATTTGAATTTTAACTCATTTACACAATAGAATGCCCCTGAAGTGTTTGTTTAAATTGCTTCTTAAGCGTCTAAAAATGAGTGTGAATACCTGTAACCCTAGCCCTTGGTAAGTGAAAAATCAGAAGTTCAAAGTCAGCCTCAGCTATATAAGACCATATTTCAAAATACCAGAAAAAGAAAGGGGAAGGGTGTTGTTTTCTTTTTTGTTTTTCCTTTTCCTTTTTTTTTTTTTAAATATGATAAAGCAGTAAAAAAAATGACTTGTTACATTTGGGGTATGTTTGGAGCATTTTCTTAGCTTTTTCTTAATAGGTCATCATAAGCGCATTATGAAGACAGTGGAGCTTTACTTATAACCATTTGAAATGCAGATTAGACAAAGAACAGATCAAATGCCTAAAATACAATGATTAGAAAAACTACAGCTAAATTCGAAGAGCCTACTGGATTGTCAGATTTCATGGTTTCTCCTGAACAGTGCATAAACAATGTGAATTTGATGGGCAAAGCAATTACTTGTTTTCAAAATTTATATCTCTCTGGAGATTCATAATGGAGTTTGGCAGTTATGAAAAAAAGTTGTTTGTATTTAACTTTCCATTAAACAGCATGGTTAACTAGTAGCCAAATGCAGTAAGAAGAGCTAGACTTCGCAAGTAGTGCCAGGAGCCCAAACTTTTTCCTTTATTGTATGGATTTGCTCCAGGGAATAAGTTCTGGGCGTTAATTTCCATGGTCACTTCCCATCATCTCTGAATCAGGAAGGAAATCAGAGATGCTTCCAGGCAGGATCTTGTCCCCTTCTGCTAAAACTTGGCTTCAGATACAGACACCATCATCTAATGCTCACCAAGCAACAAGCATGCAGTGGCACCTTTGCCAAGCCCCAGGCACCAGGCTGTGTTGAATCTCCTCAAAGGATTCGAAATCTACCCAGGCTAGACATGTTTGTCTTCCAACTTTGGCCATGACTGATAAAAGGAAAAATAAGTGGGGAAGCCAGAAATGTGAAAAGAATTTAACACTTCTGAAAGCTTTGGATTTGACTTCTACTTGAGGCAGTAACTCAAAAACCCAAGTAAAATCTTACTTGATCTGTTTCATCTCTGTTTTACTTGTGCTGGGTCCAATAGTCCCAATTCAAAATAACAGCGATGAAGAAAGTTTCCCCCATAGGGTTCTACTCACTGAAATGGAATGCCAAAGAAGGCAAGGGTGTACATCAGCCTTCTGTACTAGTTTACCCTAAGTGCCTAGAAGCCTGCTCAACAAATGACTTAAGAGCTAAGAGACCCTGTGACAGATTGTTTCTTTCTGATCTCACTTAGATTCTGAGAAAATAGAAGGTTATATCTAATGTGCTAACATTCATAGATCCAGGGTTTTTTTTGGTGGGGGGGAACTAGTCTCCAGAAGGTTTCTCCATTACAAGAGAAATCCATTGAATTGTTTCAAATGTCTCCAGTTGTTGTTGTTGTTGTTATTATTATTATTATTTTGGTTTTCATAAGTGTGGTAGGCATGTGTTGTGCATGAATGTATGAATAGGATTTGTTGTGTGCTGCATGTATGTGAATAGGCAAGTATACATGCCCATGGGCATTCATGAGGAGGCTAGAAGAAGATATCAAGTGTTTTCTTCTATCACTTGACACCTTTTTTCTTCAAGTCAGGGTCTCTCATCCTTTGGGCTAGGTTGACTGACCAGCAAGCTATTGGAATCTGCCAGTATGTGCATTCATGCTCATCTTTCTACATGGGTGCTGGAGAATATGATCTCTGGACCTCACATTTATAAACCAATATTCTTACCCACTGAGCCATCTCCCCAGCCTGCCTCTGATATTTTCTTAGCCATTGATCTGTCAAGATTTAGATACATATCTTATACCTATTCTTCTTTATGAAGACTTTATGGTTTGTCTTTTCTTGTTAAGTCTAGTGTAAGAACAAAATATTTCACAAATCACATTTCTTAAACAACCAAAGAAACTAATTCTAGAGAAGTGAGGCAAAAATTTTTAAAACTTCTTAGAGGACAAACCAGCTTAGAAACTAAAAGGAAAAATTGAAAAACATGGCTCTGAATGTCGTAAGGTTGCAGGTCTAGGGATATAGAGAGTAGAATTGGTAGGGAAAATCAACTGTTGTGGCCACTCTGTTCAGCACTGGGATGAAACAGAAGGGTGGAAGAAGTGTGAAGAACCCTGCCAGAGTCACACCAATCTCATAAATCATGCAGGAAAGCATATTACAAAGGAAATGGCTATTCCCAGCATATTGAGGAATAGACACTAAGCAGCTGAGAACATAGTTCCCTTACAACAACCTTCAGCAACCTAGCAACCCATAAGGCTATACCCTACATTTAGAAAAGCAAATCCTTCCAAAAGCATCCTTTGCTCAAAAGGACAGACTATGTGAATTAGCCCATGAAGGTAAGCACTGCTAACAGGTCAGAAGGCAACTGCAAAAGTCTTCAGGAAGCCAAATAAATAAAAAGAGTCTGTTTATGTGCAATTTCTCAGAATTAGAATTACATAGGGGATGTGCACCTGCCCTTTAAATGCAAGAGTCATGGAAGTTGGAAGCAAAACCCCTATTTAGACACCAACAGCTGTCATCTACAGAACAAGATTGACAACAGAAGCAGATTCATCATGCCTGGGCTACAAGCTTTTCCCAGCACTTAGTGTCTTTGATCACTTAAAAATAGGGGAAGTACCTTTTTGCACAACAGCATGGAACTAGAAAAAGGCTGTGCAAGCTGATCATGCAGAGAGGCCTGAAAAATCAGTTGGAGAAACTGCAGAAATCCCATTGCATTAAAATGATTTAGTAAAATATTAAAAATTCTCTAGCTGTAGGTTTTAAATGTATAGGTAGTTGAAAAACTAATTCAAACTAGTATATGTTCAGTCCTACATCATTTAAAACTCAGAAACATTGGAATTTGAAATCTTCTATAGCTTTAACTGGTTCCCTTTTTCTCGTAGTGTATGAAATAAGTGTCTTTTCTGAGCATTGACAAATGTCATTCCAAATTTGAGTCAGCGTCTAGTGTTCTATCCTTTGTACATTCAGTGTTGTGAAATATCTCCAAGAGTCCCCTTAACACAAAGGAGTGTGTGTTTGTGTGTGTGTGTGTGTGTGTGTGTGTGCTGCCATCACTTCCCCTGAACATTTTCACCATCTCCATCAGGACATTTCCTCTCTTTACATGAGTGAGTCCATCTTCACTGAGTTCCTAGTTGACTTTTGGGAGTGTCTCAAAGGGCAGGGTGTGAATCTCATTTGGGTCAGTAACAGTAAATCACTTATCTAAAACCTAAAATTCAAAATCTCTCTTCTTTTTCCCGTAAGTACAATGATGCTTCTCCACATAGGACTGTAACTAATAGAAATGCCTCAAGAGACTAGGCAGAGGTCCAGTCTGGTGTTCTAGCACATTATCCAGGAGTGCCAGACATTAATTGTGGATGCCAGACAGCACCTTGTGTGTAGTGGTCGTTGGGAGCTGAGGAGATGCCCTCAAGGTTAAGTGGCTAAAAGCCACTTACCATCTACATTTGGACTATGCTGGCTTGCACTGGCTTTGGCATCTGCAGCCTTCTTAATCCACGATGGATACCACATGGAGCTCCAGAGTTATGAGAAAGCATACCATTCTCATGTGTTAGTGTATAGATCTGAGGAAAATACCTTTTAAGTGAAATTGAACCAAACATCTGTCTGGCTCCCACTTGAAGAGTACAGAATGTACTATATGGACTAATCAAACTTCATAGCCCTGCTGTGACCTTGTCATTTCCTAGCAACATGCCTCTCCCAAGAGCTGTCACTTATTAGAAACTCATCTGTAACCATTCTCTATACTACTCAGAATAGAAGGGGAGTATCACAGGGTACATTTGACCCAGAGCCCGAGGAAGCAAGAAACATATGTACACATTCCACATTATGCCTTTGTCAAACAATCACATGCACAAATCTGAAACAAAGAGAAGAAAATATTTGGCTCATTAGCCAAGTTGCACACTATGCATTTGATTAAATTAATTCTTTTATCTGCACATTCTTAGAAACACAGCAGATTTCATCTGATGAAAGAGATTACTATTGTATTTTACAGAGAAAAGAGGTAATCTAGTGACAATGAAATACAAAACAAAAGCAAGAATCCTGACCCTATGCACTTACTATGATACACAATCTGTAAGAGATACCAGAAAAGCTACACTAGATTCTTAAGGTTGTGTTGTCACCAGATACTCACCTCATTAGACTCTATGGTATGTGTACATGTGTAAGCATGAGCACATGTACGGAGATGTAGAGACTATATCCTCAGCAAAGGTGTGGAGATGGTGGTGTATGGTGTATTTCAGTGAAAGGTAGTCACCAAGACAAAAGACAGGCAACTCTTTGACCTCAAGAACAGATTCTCAATTTGAGGGTATAGATGATGACACATGTATCTCTCAGAGTTTGAACATTAGGTTCCATTAAAGCATTATTTTTTATTTTAAAAAGCATCATTCAATAACAATAGAGCATGAATTTGGAGTTATTTTGATGGTGGTGATTGTGGTCATGGTAAGGGGTCAATGATAGCAGTGAGTATGGTTACGCTGGTGATAGTTGTCATTATGGTCATAGTTGTGGTGATGGAATTCATGGTAGAGGTCATGCTAGTGGTGGTGGCATAGCCATGCTCACAGTGGCTTAGGTTAGCTAGCTATGGTTATGACTGTAGCTGGAATGGCCATGGTCCTAGGAGTAGTGATGCTTGATGTCATGATGGCAATTACACTTACAATGGTGGGTGTGGTTATGGCTGTGGTGGTGTTGGTCATTGTAGTAGTGACAGGAGTAAGTATGGGTGGTGATAATGATTGTGGTAGTAGTAGTTACACTGGTACTGGTCATGGTGCTGGTTATAGTGTTCATGGAGGTAGTGGTGATGATGGTTGTGGTAGTCATGGTGATAAGGGTGTTTACGGCAGTAGTGAGTTGTGGTAGTGGTTGTCATTTGTAGTAGTGGTGGTGGTGGTTGTCATAGAGGCTATGGTGATGGTGGTAATTGTGGTCGTGATGGTCATGGTGTTAATGGTGACTAAGATTTGGCTTTGGTTTTTGATTGTCTTCTCTAAGTGAGGTTATGTTTCTGATATGTCCATGCTGGCTACAATAAACAAACCTTTTCCCAGAGCAGGAAAGGGAGATGTAGGGATGTTAGTAACTTCAACTGGGTAACACATCCCACTGCCACCCATGTAGGTCTAAGGCTACACCCCGTGTTCTCTCTGCCACAATGTGTTTTCTCCTTACCTGTTATTTGAGAGTAAAAGAAGCCATCAGCTCTTACAAAAAATGCTCAAAATCTGCTGTTATAAGGCCTGGTGGTCCCCAAGGTTGGTTTCCATTGACAAACACAGAATTTCCTCACTGAACTACTAGCAAAGAAGAAAACTGTAGTGAACCACCCAAGCTTTGGAGGGCTTCCAGAAGCTTTTCAGACCTTCTGGCCAGGCACTACGGGCCTTGCTCTGTGCTGTGCTTCCCAAGTGAGGTCACGCCAGAACACTTGTTCCCAGCTTCATTAGGACATGGATTTGTCTACTTAAACACAGCTGCTCTTCCCTAGGACACAGCCATTTCCAGTTTCCTGAGTCATATCTTTGGGCCTCTGTACCCTAAAAAAATGACCATGCTCTTCCCACTGCTTGGCTGAACTAAGAGTTTGGCCAAACTGGGTGGAATATGCAGTAGCAAGTGGAATGTCCCCTGTGGCCTTGAGCTCCTTTCTTGGCTCTGTAATAAACTGGGTTCCAGTCAAAAGCAACCTGCCTTTTCTCTGCTTTTTCTCTCTTTCATTTGTGCTGTGGTTTGTTTTGGTGTTTTAGAGTTTATTTTTTAACACAGTAAAAATTAACTCCTCTTGGTGGATGGTTCTGAGTTTTAATGGATGCCTAGCCATGAAACCACATCTGCTATCTGGATACAGGATAATCCCTTGCTTCTAAAAAAACTTCCTCTTGCTCACTCTCAACACCTACCAGCTACAAATGGTTCTCTGTTTCTGCAACTTGGCTTATACTCCAGTGTCATACAGATGGACTTGTATGCATGTAGCCTTTCCAGTCTGGACCCTCTCATCTAACACAGCAATACATGAACAACCCATCATTGAAGAACATTTGGATTTGTGTTTTAAAGTGATTATGAACAATGTCCATAAACATTTGTGATGTGGGATAATGTTCTTGTTCACTGTAAAGATTTGTCACTTATATCGGTTTAATAAAATGCTGATTGGCCAGTAGCCAGACAGGAAGTATGGCCGGGGCTACCAGACAAAAGGAATTCTGGGAAGAGGAAAGGCTGAGATGCAGTCACCAGCCAGATGCAGAGGAAGCAAGATGAGAATGCCATACTGAGAAAAGGTACCAAGCCATGTGGCTAAACATAGATAAGAATTATGGGTTAATTTAAGTTGTAAGAGTTTATTAGTAATAAGCCTGAGCAATAGGCCAAACAGTTTATAAGTAGTATAAGCATCTATATTTATTTGGGACTGAATGGCTTCAGGACCTTGCGAGACATATTTGCACACAGGTTTGCTATATAATTTTGTTTCTGGTTGGTCAGAATTGATAGATGCTGTGCTAAGTGCATGTTTAATGTAAGAAACTTCCAAAAGTGTTTTTCAAAGTAGCTTCAGAATTTGCATTTTCACAAGTATTATGTGGGGGTTCACACTGTCCCATACCTCACTGACACCTAGCACAGTCAGGGCTTCCTCTATCTATCTGTCTTTACCTGAAACCAACTTCAGTTATGAAGCTGTTTATCTAAGGGACTCCGTGCTAAAAGTAAAAGGCATAGCACCTGGAGGCTTGGCAAGCTCCTGGCAGCCATGAGGTGAAGAACATCAGAGATGTCCCTCTATCCACCCTTGGCCACCATCAGTCACAAACTTAGCAAATGCCTGCCTTGAGAGCTCTCCTGACATAGGTCGTTGGTGGTACCATTTATATAAAATGTAATAAGCTGGGCTACTGCCTAAATAAATGCCTCTGTTTTGTCCTCTGGATCTTCATATATTTCTCAGAACATGGGAGAAGCTCCCACACAAGATCACGTAACAGATGGTAGCAGCCACAGAGACAGTTAATGGCCCCAGGATCATTCTGTGTCCAGAAAGAGCTGAGGGAGTAAAGCTAGATTATAGACAGATTCTAAAATGATGGTTACAAACTTTGGAGAAACTATTAACTCTCTGAAGCTGGAGTTACAGGTGGTTGTGAGCCACCTGATGTCAGTGATGGGAACTAAACTCCAATCCTCTCCAACAGCAACAAGCACCCTCACTGCCCGTCATCTTTCCAGCCTTCCCCATTTAGCAATATTGAAGATGGTTTAGAATCTTACTGGAAAAAGTAAAATAAAAATAAATAAATAAATAAATAAATAAAAGCAAAAAAATATATATTTGAAGCCTACCCTTGCACCTTAGGTAAGAACCATTTCATTCATTGGATGTCAGCCACTACTCCAGTTCTTGTCCAAGTATAAGAGAACTAATGCCTCTTCAAATAAGGAGTATTGACGAGTTTATGAGCAACTTTTTCCTAAGCCATACCATCTAACTTTGCTTGTTTGTTTCTCCAGACAGCTTTTCTCTAAGTAACAGCCCTGGCTATCCTGAAACTCATTTTGTAGCCCACACTGGCCTCAAACTCACAGAAATACGCCTGCTTCTGCCTCCTGAGTGCTGGGATTAAAGGCCTGCACCACCACCACCCAGTATCATACCATCTAACTTTACCTTGCAGAGCTATCTCAATATGCACAGCAGTAAAAGCATGTTGCCATATAATGGAGCACTGAGTTCAGGGACTTGATTCTACACCACATGTCTTTGGAAAATCTTTGTCTATCTGACCCTCTATGTAGTCTTCTTCTCTAGGCTGGGAGTTTGTATCTGTTTGGTTTTGTTTATGACAGATCTGGCCTCCATAGTGATGGGATTACAGGCATCACCACCACACCCTGTTAGGAATTTGGATCTGGAGTCTGTAGAGCCTTTGTTTTTGTTGTTTTGTTTGGGTTTTTTGGGGGGGTTACTCCTGTGGTCCATGATTCTGTCCAAGTAGGGCAGGACTTTGGTTGCTTTGGACTCCCCTCTTTGAATGCACCCACATTTCCTTCCAGCTGTGGCTTAGACAGCCTACTCCAACAATTTATCCTCCCATCCATCTCTTTCTTCTTCCAAATCCCCATCAACTTAGGTCTGATTATATGAACTTCAAGCAAACCGAATTCCTGTTTATTAATGATAAACTGACTTGTCATGATTGGATCATTAGAAAATAAATATACATCACATCTCCCCATGAGCCACAGGAAGACTGCAAGGGATGGAGCTATTTATTTCATGTCTTGTATGCCTGTCATGCTTTTGATGAGCAATACCCAGAGAAGTTCTCCCCACAAATAACTCTGGGCTCATGGGCCACACTGAATCCTTTGATTCCCTCAGGTTTCTTCCTGATTCTGGAGGAGCTGGAGCCGTGGGGGTGCATCTTACCAGCTGCATTTCTCAAGTGAGGAAATCATCCTCCTTTAGTTGTCAATGTATAGGACTTAGCTTTTCATTTGTCATCTTTTCCAAATTAAGCTATAAACCTAAAACACCCCTCCCTCCCTGGTTTAGAACCAAAATGACAGATGTAAATGTATGAAGCCATCAAACATTTTAGACATACACACCTACTGATGTGTCATGGAGCAAGCCCTTTGACTATCCCCTGACTATGGCGCCATGACTGTCCTCTGCCATCTGTTACTGGGCAGCCTCTGCCTGAGGCCATCATATCCTGTTGAACTCACATTGGAAGCAACAAAGTCAAGCATCCAGACTCGGGGAGTGCTGCAACAGCAGTCAGAGGCCTCAGCAGCATGGCCCACATTTAGGGCCCCAGGTCCTCACATTCTCTGCTCCAAATTGGCCTTCAATGTGAAGGCTCTCATTTCTAAACTGAGCTTTGTTAGGCAAACAGCAGGAATCGCCTCAAATATGAAAGAAAAAACCTCAGAACCTCTGAGGAGAACCAAGGACCATGAATCTAGAAGAAACAACCACTCCAGGAACATGGATGACACTGGGCATCTTTAAGTCAATTAAGACACAGTAGAAGGTGATTCTGCTTGGATAGAATTCTAGGTTCAGCTGTTTCTCTCACTGTCTGAGGTCCACTCACCTCCTTTCCCAGTCTTTGTCCTCCCTCTCTGTGTCCCGACCCCTCCCCTAGATTCTTGCATATTGTTCTCTTTTGTCCCACCCCACTCAAGAAGGTTAAGATGGTCCACAGAGAAGTACTGACCTGGGAATCTCTACAGGCTGGAAACCCTTCAAGTCCTACAGAAAGAAATGGCAAAAAGGTGTCATTCTCAAGGCCAAACAAGCATCAGGCCATATCTTTAGACCAGGGAACCCACTTTGATTCCTCTTCCCATCCATCTACCAATGCCTCCCTGCTGGGGAAGTGACCCAGAACATACAAGTCACCACCACAACCCCAGGCAAGGTCCTATACAATACACATAATACAAGACCTGTGACATTATTACCAAAACAAACAAACAAACTATAAGTATTTTAACAACAACCCAGCATAACTGCCACAGGAATTCCAGAATGCTGTTTTTATGCAGCACTATTTTGATAGGACAAGAGTTACTAGACTCACTGGTTGGGTTGATCTGACTCATGACTTAATGGATATATCTATTACTATATTACATTTCTAAATCAGTGGTGTTTCAATAATGAATTCTCCTTGGCAATCCTGAATGTCTTATTTTTAAATTAAAAATAAAAATCTAAACATCTGCAAATGTCAAAGGTTTCACAATAAAAATAATGCTAAGAACTCTTTGGTTAGAATATTATATGAATTTATATTTCTGCCAATTCTCCCTGGGCTATTTAACCGCCACTGGTAAGGCCAAACTTTGTTTAAATACGTTCTACAGGAAGACAAGGAGTTCAAGAGTTCACTAGTTCGTCATGTCACTCTTCTTACAAGTTCCCATTTGGGCCTGGATTATTAATTTCCTGTAACTAGACTGCTGCCTGCTCCAGAGTTCCTCTGTGACTCAGACCTTACCTTGCTACTGAGCCGTTGCTATGAGAAAACTTTAATGCCTCCTGGAATTGCTGACAGCCAAGGACTCTTACCCAATCAGTTGGGAGCATTGTTGTGTGCACTTTGTTTACTTCCACAGAAATTCCTGACGCTTAGTCACTGCCAAGAGACAATTCAAAAGACATTTCATGTTGAATCATAAAATGACAGCAGCTTCCTCCTGGATAGAATCCCAGTTGCTTTCACATGGGTAGGAGCTTTCTGCTTCATAGGCACAGTGACCTTACTCACAATTTCTGTCCAATGCTCCCAAAGGAACTGATGGTGTGATATACTGGGTTTCATGCAATGTATAGAATCTAATGAACCACTCTGTCTTCCTCTTGTATATTTGAGGGTTACTGTAATACCTAGAGGGAAAGATCAAGACAAGTTGTAAAACTGCTTCATAACTTTTAAATGATAATGTGGTCCTAGATAATCAAAACTGAGAAAAATAGGAAACCAAATAAAAGTAATCCATGCTTTCTACCTGCAAAGATTTTTCTCCTGAGGAATGATGGATCTGGAAGGCCTTCTTATCTCTGAAAAGGCCACCTCTTTCTCAATAGTAGTTTTCTAAATTTAAAGATTCCTAGATGACTGAGCAAAGCCAAAAAGAGAACGTAAGTACATGCTCAGAACAAGATGTGTTCAAATCCCAGAGGAGGTGTCCCAGACTTTACACGATCTCTGTTAGCCTCTCAGAAATGACACTATTGGCAGATTAACTTCTTTGGGTTCTTGAGAAATAAATAAGAAAGTGGGGATTTATTTTATTCTCTTTACCTTAAATTTTTCATATTTGGCTCTAAGAGAAATGGCTCCTAACTTCCTTCCTGAGAATCCTGATTTCTAGAGAAAATTGGTCTGGTTTCTTGGTATACAGTGATGAGAACCTATGGTGCCCTTTGGTGTGCTTAATAGAGCCCCACTTTAGCTCCTACTCCTTCAATCCCTACAGTCCACAAAGAAACCATTTCTTCCCAAGGTTACCTTAAGCAAAATAGTGTCAAGTAGTAGTGAGATAAAGTTCCAAGCAGAACATTTCCTTGGTTTCCATCTTCATAAAGCCTACTTACTTGAAAACCAATGAGTTTCCCACAGAGATAATCTCTGTTCTTTTGTTCACGTGCCAGCCTGGTAAAAATGCCTACTATGTGCATTTCAAAATGTGGTGAATCGTGTTGTGATGGTTAGCTTTATTGTCACCCAGATACTGTGTAAGGGACAAGAATCTCGGTGAGGGTGTTTTCTGGGTTGGGTTGGCTTGTGGGCTTCTCTGTAAGGATGTTTTTGGTTGGGTTGATTAACTGAGAAGACTCACTCTGAATTTTAGCATCAAATTCGGGCTGGACCCTAGACTGGGCAAAAAGAATAAAGCTATCTGTCATAGCAAACATGAATCCATTGACCCTTGTTCCTGATGATGGACATGATAGAACAAGTCCCTTCCAGCTGCAGCTATGATTTTCCTGCTATGATGGATGCACACCAGTTAGGTTTTATCAACTAGACACTATAGTCATCTGGACAGAGTAATCCTTGAGGAAATGTTTCTGCTTGATTGGCCTATGGGCAAGTATGTGGGACATTGTCTTGGCTAACAATTGATGTGTATGGGGGGGCAACCCACTGTGGGTGTTGCCACCCCTGGGCAGGTAGTCCATAGTTGTATAAGAAACAAAGCTGAGTAAGACAGGAACAGGGCCTCAGAGCAGGCATTCAGTCTTATGCAATTGGTCTTCACATTGAGGACAGGAACTCCCCAGCCTTGGTAGAGGTAAGAACTCTCTTGTGGTTTGGCTGTTTTGCTTTTCTGATCTTTAGCTTGAACCCCAATATCTGTCTTTGGATTTTTATTATTTGTGTTACAGCTGACAAAGGCATGGAAAGCAAATCAGCAAACAGCACTACTCCTCCTCCATGGTTCCTGCCTTGACTTCCCTCAATGATGGGCCTTAATCTGTCACTTAAACAAACCCTTTCCTCCCCAAGTTGGTTTGGTCAGTGTTTTATCATAGCAACAGAAAGCAAACTAGAACAGACTGTTGCCTGGAACTGTGTTCTAAGATAATCCATTCCCTCTAAGTTACTTTTGTCAGGGTATTTTTTGTCATAACAAAAGAAATGAAACAAAGACATGTGATGATGAAGTAACATTCTTCCTGAAGCTTCTGGCCAGCTAGTCTGGCATGCTCAGCAGCAAACAAGGACCAACACACCACTGCATTTGTGCCATGGCATGCTGAAACACACACTCACAAAAGAATGCACATACATACACACACACACACACACACACACACACACACACACACACACACACAGAAAGATATGTGGGTAAGTATGTATATATTATATTGCATTGGCTAGAAAATATAGTATTAAGAATGTATTAATTATGATCATGATCCTTGTGTTTCTTATAATCTCCAGTCCAAACTCTCAAAAGCTCCCATGATCTAAATAGTTCTTATTCTTGACACATTAGGCTAACCCAGGAAATTTCTTTTAATCTCCATTGTACACAGACTATATGTACCCATATATAATCAAGTCTTTATAACTTTCTGGGTGTTAGAATGTACCTCCAAATGGGGAGCCTGACCCAGGAACCAGTGAGTCCCACAGAGTAGCCCTGTGTAGTGTCTCACTCCTGTAGACAACAGCCAAGCATGTCTTCTCCCATGATTATATATTCTAGAGACTAGGATAGCCCAAATTCTTGATAATCTTCCCACTGAGCCATGTACTTTGAGCTCATCCTAAAGATGAGGACTCGAGAGATGCTAGATGGTGATGGAAAAGATACTTGAAGTGTGAGGTTACAGTAGCCGTATCCAGCATTTTGTCTTTCTCCAAAGTTACCTTCAATATTATTCATGTCCCAACTTCAGATGTACATAAAAATATATTTATAAAGGGTGGAAATGATTTATCTACTACTGGGAGAGTCCTATCCTAAGACATATAGCCAGTGCCAAGCTATTAAAGGAAGGTGCCTGAAGAACACAAATCTTGTCTCTGCTGAACTTTCAAATTGACTGATAAAAGTAATCAAGGTTAATCAGACATCTTTCCCTTAATAGTCAGAAAACCACTTTCTTTTTTTTTTTTGAGCAATAAAAATATCATTTTTATTTCATTAAGTTTAGTGCCAGCCCATATAGATCACAGATTATCTATTAACAGTTTTATTTTTTTATTTAATTTTATATAACAAAGTCCAATTAAATGAAAACAAATATTTATACACAATATTTGGGAATTTGGGCGTCGTTCTTTCCAAACTACTTCCTGCTGGTAAGGGGCGCTGTCTTGGGGGATTCGAAGAAGATTCAGATATCCTAGCTGTAGTCTGTAGGGCTGCAGAAAATCACTTTCAAAGTGTTTTTTTCAAAATGGAAGATGAAATTCCCACTTGCATAAAGTGCTGGGAAGTGTCTGGGGTTGCTTTGCACATCGAGGTAGAGTGCTAGATAGATGAGCCTCAAGCTTTGATCTCCATTCATTTTGTTTTGAAGTCACCAGTGTACCCTACCATGTGATTATCCATTCAAGATAGGCCAACCAGATGTGATGTTCTCTCTCTCCTGACCACTTAAAGGAAGTAACCCATTCTTCCCTAAATGCTTCACTTAGACAGAACACCAAGACAGACATACCCAGTCCTCTGGACTTAACATTTAAGTCATAAACGACACTAGTAGATGGCCTAGACTAAAGCAGAAATTCCCAGGTTGACAAATCCTCATGTTTAAAAAAAAATAATGTAAATAGTAGCATAAAGCTAAGAGAGGTCATGAGTTGAAAAATTGAAGATAGGAAAAAATGAATTATCCAGCCACCCAAGCTACCAGCTTCTGTGTAGCCTTCAATTCTTCTCACAGTGGAAGATGCATCCATCTTATAAGAGTAGTCCCTGTGCCACAGACTTGGAGCCTTTCTCTCTGACAATGATCCTCTCTCACAGCATAACTTCTCCTTCATCACCCAAAAGCTTCTCCTGACTTAAAGATAAGAAAGTGAAAGTTAAGTGTTCTAACTCTGCTGTCCCGTGTGATTTTCTAACTCCTGCTCTAAGTCTTCACCCCCACACATTTATCCATCTGTTCACCTTCCATGTCCTCAATAGCCCACTCATCTCTGGCCCCCATAATCACTTAAGCCATTCTTGCAAATATAAACCACAGATTCTCATAAAAACCCATGAGAAACTTTCCCCATCTTACATGACTAGCAACCTTGTATTGGAACCTTGAATTCTGCATCCTTCATCTCCCCATCATCCTCCCGGTCTTTTTTTCTGTTCCCTCTCCTTTGCCATTTCTTGCCCTTAACTGTCTTTAATACACTGACTCTCCAGAGGTATTTGTCCACTTCTCAATTAATCACACCCTCTTAGTAGATGAATCCCGATGAATTAAATGATAACTTTGTGCTGGAAATTTCCAAACTTAGAAAACTAATTTTTCAGAGCTTCAGATCTAAATATCCAGCTACATATACAACATCACCAATGGATTCTTAGACATCTCTTTGAGTTTCAACGAGGAATGCTTCATTCCCCTAGCCTGATCCTCTGTAATATTCTGCTCAGTAAACAGGAAAACCATATCATTGCCTTCTCAAGTTAGAAAATCAGGCATCATCCTTTACTTCCATCTTTCTTTCTTCTTTCTGTGTTTCAGAATACCAAGTCAGAATTATCCTATCTGATTTAAAAAAAAATATTTTTAGTACATCACTGCTTCTTATTTTCTGTCAACATTGAGTTTTAGAACTCTCTTTCACATCGTGTCCCTATCCTCCTAGCCTCCATGCACAGACCCCTCTGACTCAGTAGCTACATTACCATTGGCTGATGTTTCTGAAGTGAAGTATTGACCTTCCCCTACATATTCACTCCAAATCCTTCACATATCTCTCACCTGGTGCCTCAGCACAGCAGCTTCAAACAACTAAAAGAATCTATAAGGAAAATTTATGAGTTTGTCTCAAGCAGTTTTTTATTTTGTTTTGTTAAATCTATTTGTTTCTATTTTATAATTGTGAGGTAATAAGTCTGTCGCTAAACATGCTAAGAAGCTTGTGGCAAATACGTCAAAGAGATTTTGTGAGGGGAAGGACCATGTCTTTTTGACTGGGCCAAAGAAAGTCAGTCGTAAACTCTGTTGGAAGCAACACAGATTCTGTGTGATAAGAGAACATCCCAAAATCTAGAAAAAAAAATCTCTCATACCTCAAAAGCTAGAATTCTAACTGACTTCTGTCTTCAGATCTCAGACATCAGTAAAACTTAGGAGCAATGTCTTTTTATTGTACCTGCTAACAACTGATGGCAGGAAAGGGAAAGCCTCAGGATGGTCTCTGTGGCTCTCAAAAGAACACACTTCAGACATTCCCAGACGACTACAAGCATAAAGGCCTGAAGACTAACTCAGAGACATGTAATCTTGGCCTAAACTCAAGAGCAAGTTATTCATCAAATACCAAAGTTCCCAAAGCCTATGTGCATGTGTGTGTACATGCAATGTGTGCCTATGTGCATGGATGGTTTGTTGAGGCTAAATTGATTGCTTGTATCCCTTACATATACACTTTACCTCATCACACTCACTGCTACAGTGGGAACATCACTAGATCATGTACATACCATTCATTCTTTCATGCAAAATGAACCCATCCATTTATTTAGCACTTAGCATACATTACAACTAATCTTCACAGTCACTTACAACTATTTTCTCATTCTTATAGACAATTAAACCAAGGCCCTAAAAGATCCAAGTTCCTGTGACAGAAAAGAAGGGAAAGCGTGGAGCAGAACCTGGACTGCTCTATTCTGAAGATGGCCCTCTTTCCAAATCACCTTCCTCCATCATAACCCATCACCTTCCCAGTCCTGGCTGGTAAGAAGAAAAATGTGGATGAGAAGGCTTCTGTTTTACGATAAACCACCCTGATAAAAATGATTTAGTGATTATTTTTAAGATGTCAGAGCTGAAAATGTACAGATTTCACAGGACAAAGAACCTGCCAAATCCTGATTGCACAACCAAAGCATTGCAAGGAACCAAGGAAGCCAATTGTGTGTTGGAAAAACCACAGATGTCATCTGGGAATGCTCAGGCCTTTTCAGATGGAGACAGCCTTGCTTCCACCGGAACCACAGCCTTATAAGGCCAAACTAAGTTACTTCCTCAGCTGAATCAACTGAGCACATACTGCTTGTTCCCTTAGATCACTGAGATCCTACTGGCTGAGCATCATGGAAAGAATGCTGCTGGGCAGTGTGCTTAGTTAGTCCCCATCCTGCACTGCCTCTCAAACACCCACCTTGTAATAAAGCCGCTATGAGTCTTTCAGTGGGATGATGGGGGAGGCAAGACACTGGGGTCAGGAGTCAAGATATTTAGCCCCCCTGGGAAATTACTCACACATCATATCCCTTCCTCTCCATTTACAGCCATTTATTTGGGAGCAGAAGGCTCCAAATGAATGAAAAGCAAAGTCCTTTCCATGACAACATGTGTTCTGAAGTTCACAGGAAGGCTTCTCCTTTGCTGTGGGGAGAGCAGCCCGCCTGCTCACAGCTGTGCCTCCAGTGAGCTAATCAGATTGTAAATACTCACAATGAAGAGAGAGGGCTCCAGGGATCAAAATCAGCCATCTTTTGGCCTTGTTTAATCAGGCCTAGTGTCATTCCACCAACATTCTCAGAGGATAAAAGGAACTTAGATACCTCCAAAAGGATGGATTCCGAGAATCCCCATTAAACAGTGGTTAAAAGGTCCTGCAAGGAAAGGGTCCTGCAAAGTAGGACATGCTTTGGAAAGGGAACGTTGGCACCCTTGCCAAATACAAATACCGAGAACTCTCTGCAGAATATGGAAAATGTTTGTCTCAACGGTTGTTATTTCCACAGCTCTCATTTAGAGATACAAGTGTAGCAGGGCTGCCATAATGCATTCATTCCAGATTTTCTCCCTGAGGTAAATTACTGATGGGTATTAAGATCCTTGGGAAGGGTGTGCCGGTTTCTGTAAGCATCCCAAGCTGAGAGGAAGGAGAATGCAAACACTCTGTGGAAACTCAGTAAAGGAGTTTTCTTGAGAGACCCAAGAGAAAGACTCCAGAAAAAAATGAGTGATCAGCCACTGTAAAACAAAGTATCATGGGAAAACGCACAATGGGTCAGAGGGGCAGATCACACACTAACACAGGTTTCTACGAATGAGTAGACATTTTGGTTCTCTGAGGCCCCTAACTAATGAGCTGGTACATACCTAACACTAATGAATATAGGCTTGTATCCTAGAGAATGGGGGCACAGAGAGCCCAGGATAACATGCTGACATTTTATTCCAAGGAGAATTTGGTTTGGGAATATGCTTGGCGAACAAGGAAAAATGGGGACCCACTGTATCTGGGGTAGCTGTAAGGAGAAGGGGCTCAGCCCCTCCCTTCATCTCCACTGTTTGGTTTACCCATCTAGTTTACATTTTCCTGGGTTAGAAGTTTGGCATTAGCTCTCTCACTTGGCAGCCAGGAACTACCTGGCTAACCAACCAGCTTCTAGATAAGTAATGGCATATTCTTCTCAGTAAGGTGTGTAGACATGAGAATGTATCTTACAGACCTCTTTTTACAGGGCATCGAATTAACCCAGGGCCTCAATTATTATACATTTGAAGTGTACTAATGCAGAGGAAGAGTTCCTCCAAATATCAATGGCTGGACCCTTCATTGCCAGAGGCCTGGTAGAGTTGTCTAGATGATAGGGCATTGACTACTAGCCCCTGAGACCTGCTCGTTCTGCCAGATCCCACCAGGATTAGAATGAGATAGCCCTAGGAGAATTGAACATCTTTCCACCCAGTCTACATGTAACTGCTAACAGAAAAATTATTTCAACAATACTTGTTACACAAAATAATTTTTATTCATTGCCTTCATTAATCCACTTAGTCATTTGGCACGTTTATTGAGTACTTAGAAACCATTTCCAAGAAAGCATTTCCAAGGATCCAAGAGAGAACAAGGCTAAAGAGTCCCAGCCTTCATGAAGCTGATGGGAGAGAGAGAGAAATTATAGAGAGAATATTTTTAATAGAAAGCACACATAGGGCTCTCTGCTCCTCCCTGTTCTAGAGACAGCTGCATCTTTTCGTGCAGTGCCAGCCTCGTTTCTGAGACACAATGGTGAAGGTCAGAGTGAACGGATTTGGACATATTGGACGCCCAGTTACCAGGGCTGCCATCAATTCTGGCAAAGTGGACATTGTTGCCATCAATGACCCCTTCATTGACCGCAATTACATGGTCTATATGTTCCAGTATGACTCTACCCACGGCAAGTTCAAGGGCACAGTCAAGGCTGAGAATGGGAAGCTTGTCATCAACGGGGAAGGCTATCACCATCTTCCAGGAGCGAGATCCCGCCAACATCAAATGGGGTGATGCTGGTGCTGAGTATGTTGTGGAATCTACTGGCATCTTCACCACCATGGAGAAGGCTGGGGCCCACTTGAAGGGTGGGGCCAAGAGGGTCATCATCTCCGTCCCTTCTGCCCCCATGTTTGTGATGGGTATGAACCATGAGAAATATGACAACTCCCTCAAGATTGTCAGCAATGCTTCCTGCACTATCAACTGCTTAGCCCCCCTGGCCAAGGTCATCCATGACAACTTTGGCATTGTGGAAGGACTCATGACCACAGTCCATGCCATCACTGCCACCCAGAAGACTGTGGATGGCCCCTCCGGGAAGCTGTGGCGTGATGGACATGGGGCTGCCCAGAACATCATCCCTGCATCCACTGGTGCTGCCAAGGCTATGGGCAAGGTCATCTCAGAGCTAAACAGGAAGTTCACTGGCATGGCCTTCCACGTTCCTACCCCCAATGTGTCCGTCATGGATCTGACATGCCGCCTGGAGAAAGCTGCCAAGTATGACGAAATCAAGAAGGTGGTGAAGCAGGTATCTGAGGGCCCACTGAAGGGCATCCTGGGCTACACCGAGGACCAGGTTGTCTCCTGCGACTTCAACAGTGACTCCCACTCTACCACCTTTGACGTTGGGGCTGGCATCACTGACAACTTTGTAAAGCTCATTTCCTGGTATGACAATGAATTCGGCTACAGCAACAGGGTGGTGGACCTCATGGCCTACATGGCTTCCAAGGAGTAAAAGCCCATCCTGGACCATCCACCCCCAGCAAGGACATGAGCAACAGAGAGGCCCTGGCTGCTGAGCAGTCCCTGTCCAACAACCCCCAACACTAATTAATCTCCCTCACAGTTTCCATCTCAGCCCCAGAATTAAGGGGCTTAGGGAGCCCTACTTTCTTGAATACCATCAATAAAGTTCACTGCACCTGTCAAAAAAGAAAAAGAAAAAGAAAGCACACATAGACATATATTTTGAGCACTGAAAAACACTATAGAGGAAAATCACATTACACTCTCTTCCTAGAATGGAAGAAGAAACTGAGAGTCAAAGAGTCCCTAGACTTAATTGGAACTCCAGACAAAGACCATGTTGTTATGCATTACGTTTTTGTCATCGAGGTAGATTCTAGAACTTTCCAACTTACTTCCTAAAACCAGTGAGAAGGATGAGGTTTCTTTGAAGCCTATTTTAATGGGCATCTTATATAATCTTTCCAATGGAATTGCTAGAGTAGTGAATGGTCACCTTAGCATTAGCTGTGCTAAGGCAGTCCGTATAGCAGTTTCCTGTCCATTCACTTTCCCACGATGGCATTGGCCAGATAATTCAGTACTTAAGCTGCATATGTTGGAGGACAAGACCTTGAAGAAACTGGCAAGATCCTGTTTCTTCAAGGGTATTAATGCACCCACAGGGAAAGACAAATGCTCAGGCAGAGGAAAAAACAGTCTTATTCCAGCTTGAATATGGAAACTAATGGCATCTTCGTGGAGATAACAATCTCATTAAAGCTGTCATTTAGTAAATGAGCCACAACAGGCAGCCCAGCTATAAGATATGAACTCAGAAAACAAGTGCTGAGTCCTGTGAGGTTTACAAATCAATTGTTCTAAATAGTCCTTGACACACTGTAAGTCCTCAACATGAGGTAATTTTTGCTACAGCCATTGATAACGCATGGTAACTCCCTTTCCTATCCCCTACTCTGGGAGGAGCCTGTTACTGACTCACAAAGTACATTTCCCTGTAGCAGCTAGCTGCCTGAGCAGAAGGCCCAGTGGGGATACAGAACCAACCTTCAGGAAGAAAACTGTGAGTCATTCAACCCATAGGTATTTATGTTGTTCTTGCTACAGAACATTCTTCTCTCAAGGGTAATAACTGAGCCTCATAGATAGAGTCCAAACATCTGCCCGCTTACCAAATATAAACCTATAGAACTTAAGCTATTAGGACCAGTAAACTTGGCCGGGTGGTTTGCAGTTTGATTTCTTCCCCCATCTGCTTTATTTGAGTTCTTCATTTAGTTCCAAAGCCTACATCATAGTCAAAGACCCAAGGCCACACACCCATGGCTTCCTGGTCCCTGAATGACCAGGTGATTCTTGGTATCAATAAAATTTGAGGGTTTTTTTTATTTTTAATTTGTTTCCTAAGCAGACACTTTTATTTTGATACCTTCATTTCTGGCATGTGATTAAAGTATGTGTTTCACTGATCCCTCTAATAACTGGCCCCAGATATTTACAAGGCAGTAAATATTTTGTGTAACACTCTTCCAAACTAAGAGCTCACTTACATTGAGGTAGGGATGCTCCTGATTAATTCAATCCATATAGAAGTCCAATCATCTTCATATTCCTAAATGTTTATTGTGACTGTTTAAAGTGATGACCAGCCTTAGGCAGTTTGGAAGTAATACTTCTTCCCACTCATATTAACTACTTCTGTGTTACTGTGATAAAATACCCTGATGGAAGTAGGAGGGAAGGGTTTGTTTTGGCTTATGCTTTGTGGATATATTCCATCATGGCAGGGTGGGAGGGAGTCATGGGAGCAGGATTCTGAAGCAACTGGTCGAATGGCATCCATAGTCAGGAAACAGAGAACACCAAATGTTGTAGTGACATCTTGCTTGTGCAAATAAAGCCTGTCTGAAGGTCAGAGAATGGAGCTTGCCTCTAGCTAACCATAGAGGTCTGGATGTCGGTACAGACAGACAGGAAGGAGATGAATGGGTGGAGAGGCAGAAACAGGAACTTGCTCTCTTGTCTGCAGAGATGCTAAGGAACAATACCAACTAAAGATCAGCTTACAAACTGCTTATAACAATTTTGAGGTGACTTGCTGAGGTGATCCAGCCTCACAGACTACTTTAGCTATGATTTGAAACAAGCCCTACACTTGCCCAAATTTTCTTTTCAGGATCCCCTAATGATGGCATCACCCTCAGACACCAAAAAGTAACTTTAAAAACATGACACTCACATTCTCAAGAGGTGGTATGGGTGGTTTTGGTCACTTATTGAGTTATGGATATTTGTCATTGTTAGGGGGATTGGTCACAAAATGTTGCTGCTTATTATCAGGAAGAAAGTTAAACAAAGGGGATTATATTCAAGGTTTTTGTTTTGGAAAAAAAGATTTCAGATATGATAGGATAAAAGGGTAGATTATTGAATCTACTCTTATAAAGCAATTACTAGTTTTAAATATTTTACATTGATTGGGTTTTTATATATTGTATACAAAATTGTGCATATTTATACAAATTTTAACTTAATTTTGCTGAAACATAATGTAAATAGGCTTCTAATATTGTTCAAGGTATTATATCTATACAGCTCATTTAACAATATAATGCAAATTTCTAGTTCTTGAAAGTTATTATTATCAACTATATAGGACAATAAGGAAATGTAATTTAGTAATTAGTCAACTATTACAATCTAACTTGTAGTCACATTAAGTATGTTTACAAGGTCAAACAGATATTTTAAAAAGACAGGTAATCTTCAAACACTTCAAAGATCTACAGAATACAGCAATTAAAATGTTTTAATAACATAGGGTTTTTTATGACAAAGAGATGTGTCTATTCCTGAAAGTACCAATTTACTTCAGAGAAGATGATGGGCATCGAAGAAACTCCACATGGAGTTTACTTTCTTTGTGACAAAGGTAAGCCACTGGGCAAGAAAGTGCCCTTGTTTCAACTGCTGACAGTGTGCTTCCAATTTGACAAGAAGAGTGACTGCAAACCTTGCCAAGATAAGGTGGTCCAGTCCTTCAGAATATCCTGATTCACAGAAATGTCTGTCAGATGTGCTAGGCCTATCAACTGAAGACAGATGCCTCAACATTGCAGAGCATTCCAGGCAGCCAGCTGTTTCTGTCATTTCTCATGGTTTTTGGAAATCACTTGCACGAACTTCCTGCTTACTCAGTTAATATTTTCTTCTTGGGTCTCTGAGGGAGTTGAAGACTAAATAGTATAGTTATAGTTTTTCTTGTTTACCAGACTCAGTAAAGAAACTCACTAAAGTTGTGTTAAGTGTATTAGATTTGAAAGACATTAAAAGATAATTTGATAATGCAGATTAAAATAGAAAGTAAATTATGTACAAGACTTTGAACTCATCAAGAAAGAACAGATATTGAAGTATTTTCTCTGAATTTGTCAAATGCTAATGGGCTATACATTGTTAATATACTTATTGCCTGCATATGTTGTATGTACTTACTGTACTTATTGTATGTAGTTTTTATTATATTAGTTACAACCTTTTTATTTTTAGACAAAAGGGGGGATATGTGATGATATCTTGCTTGAGAAATTAAGCCTGTCTGAAGATCAGAGAATAGAGCTTGCCACAGCTAACCATAGAAGTCTGGAGGTCTGAATAGACAGACATGAAGGAGATGGCTGGGTGGAGAGAGGACATAAGCAGGCAGAAACAGAAACTTCCTCTTTTGTCTGCTGAGACACTAAGGAGGTAAGGTATGGCTGTGGGATGCTCTTTCTTGTCTCTGATCTCTCAGCATTTTCCTCTATATCTGGCTCTGGCTTTTTATTAATTAGACTAATTAAGAACTCCATTTACAAAACGCAATGCTTAGTTCCCATTTCCTTTTTATGCAACCTAGGAAACAGCCATGTAGTAGTATTACCCAAATCAGGGTGAGTATTTCTACTTCAATTTAGCTAAACTAGACAATGTCCCACAGGTAAGGACCAAGGCTAATCTAACATAGAGAATTCCCACAGACAAGCTCAGAGATTCCTTTCCTGGGTTATTTAGGTCCTGTCAAGGTGGCAAACTGTTGACCTCCAGTCAATCTTTTGCATGTAAATTGGAATTTACATCTGACAGAGATTTGGTATAGGTTCATTTTCTTCTTCCCTACTTTTTATTGATAACACCTTAAGTAAGCAGCCCATTTCAATCAATGTCTGAGAAAGGGTTATCACATAACTGTGAACAATTCATTTAATACAAATATAAAAATAGGGTTGGGGGAATTTCTTCATCAATAAAGCAACTGCCTTGAAAATGGAAGAACCTAATTTGACCTCCAAATCCCATCTAAAAATGCTAGATAGCATTGAGGCACACACTTGTAACCCCAGTGCTAGAGAGATGGAGACAGCAGAACCCCTGGATTCACTAGAAAAATAGTCGTCTTGATTTGGTGGGATACATGCCAATGACAGACCTTATCTCAGAAGAAGAGGCTGGTGTTTCTGAGGATGAGAATCTGAAGTTGTCTTCCAGCCTACACACACACACCACCACCACCACCACTACCACCATAACAACAACCCTCTAGTGAGTATTAGTTGAATTCTTTGGTGTATATTATGTTCCAGGTAAGGCCTCGAAGTTGTCCAGAAACCCTCCTGTATTTTAAAAGACAGAATCAGCTGATGAGAAGTCGATGTGGTAGTACATCAGACTATCTAGAGAAGCTGTTTCAGAATGTACTTAAGTTTCTTGGATTCAATTGTACTTTCTCTCCTTTTTGTGAACAACAACAAAAAAAAATGCACTATGAAATCAACATAGAAACCGGAACAGGAGAATGGATGCACACAAAGAAATCAGTCTGAGACCTTAGGACCCTTTTTTGTGCTGATCTCCTGACAGTACAGGTCTAATCTCTAACTCCCAGGCCAGAAAGTCTCTCTGGAAAAGTTTCCCCTGTGAAAATCCTGCTATGATAGATACACATGGGCATCAACAGGTCTTAGGAATAAGAGTATTCAGGAGTTTAAGTTCTAACTGTTATTGGTACAGAGGTACTAGGTTACCTTGAGATTCTTTTACTGGAATTTTTTTAAAAAATTTTATTATTTTGGGTGGTGTATGTGCTGGATGTCCCACTCCACATTTCAGAAGTGAGGGTCAGAGAACAACCTATAGGAATCAGTTCTCACACTCCACCGTGTGCATCATGAAACTCAAACTCAGGTCATCATGCCTGGTGGCAAACACCTTTATCGGTTGAGCCATCTTATCATTCTCCTACACTAGAATTTCTATCAAGCAAACCCCTCACTTGACATGTGTTAACAACTATTTACAGTTAGTTTTTCATGGCTTATGCTTCCAAGAAAATAATATGTCTTCCAACAAGAACAATTGAAAGTATTTTACAATTTAACAAGATTCTCTAAATAAGGAAGTTTACTGTATCTCTTCATCATTTCAACTCTGTGGTCATATAAACAGTTGTTCTTGGGGGCTTTCCAAACAAAATAGGGTTTTGGTTTGTGTCTCTTTTTCTACTTCCAGGTATATTTCTTAGCTGTGATGCAGAGCCACAAGACATCAAATGTACTAGCAGAAAGGAGAAGAATATGGAGTGAGTCACCTCCCAGAGAGTCAGGACATCTGGACTCTGACCTCAGTCTTGTTGGTTGTGGGACTCAAGGCTAATTGATGAATGGTTCTGAGCATTAGTTGTTGGCTTTTTAATTTGTAAAACAAGGAATCCAGGCCATCAGCTGAGTCTGAACTAGGAATGGGTGTTTGGCATGTTTCCATATAAGACTTGTTATTCTTTCCATGGGATGGAAGGTACAGCAAGATGTCCATGGCAGAGCCACTGCAGCCCAAGAGACATGGAGATGAGAAGTACCAGGATCCTTTAGAAAGAAAATGGTCCTTAGCTCAGAAACAACTCCTACCCCTGAATAAACAAAACCCTTTTCTCCATTCTCAAGGAGGCCAGTTATTTAAAGCAGACAGCATGTGTAAGAGTCTATTTCCATACCCTTTTCATCCCTACCTAAGTCTAAAATTCTCAAAGTTACTTTATAACTTCCTAATCTACCAGGCAGTGTAGGCAATTAAAATCTTGATTCTCTTATCAAATGTTGACAGACTGTACTTCTTAGAAAGAAGACATTTGTAAACAAACTGGTTTTCTTATGTTTTTGGTTGTTAGCCTAGCCTTTAATGGCTGAGCCATCTCTCCAGTCCCAAACTGGTTTTCTCAATAAGGAAATTCAAGTGCACTATGTGATTTGGCGTGGACAAAGTTACTTTGTCATAGATCACTTCACTCTTACTTGCTTTTCTCTGTGGGGTGGTTACCATCACAAATCATCTTAGTTAAAACTGCTTTTTAATTGGTGTTCAAAGTGATTTCATAAGTGAACTCACAGTTAGATGCCACTTGCTAACAACTCAATACTGTTTCAGACAGAAAGCTCCCAGAGATAATGAAGTCAGGCTCTTTATTGCACAGTGGGTAAGATGAGAAATGCTCACCTATACAAAAATGGAGATGAGCAAGAAAGAATCACTGTTCTATTTCTTAACCCAGTATATTTTATACACTTGAAGTCAGGTGTGCAGCTGAAAGAATATGTAAGGATGATGGTAATGTGTTCAGGGCTAAGAAGGGTGGGTTGCTAGCTATCCAGTACCCTCAAAAGCACCTTTGAATTTTCGTAATCAAAAGAAACTTTAATAATGAGATAACACCTCTAAAAGTAAACAACAAACCATCCCTTAAGTGAATACATACATAGTCATAGATGGGAATATCCATATATCTTGTGAAATACAGATGAAAAATATGGGTAAAATATAGATAAAATGGGGAAAAAAAGCCAGAAGAAAACTGAATACAGAAATGTGTGTCATTGATTCCTATATAGTACAACTTCTTTTTGCTGTGAGTTTTCTGGTCCCAGAAAAAAAAACAGCTGTGAATGGAGCACTTTTTTGCATTGGTTATTTCTAAAAGGACAGTCAGATGGGATACAGGCTGTTTCTTGAGGCAAAATCTCTGACCTCTAAGAGCTCTTACACCATAGACACATAAGCATGCAAATGGCTAATGCAGTGAGCTGTCATTCACAAGAGAAATAGGCAGCTGCTGTAAAGGAAGGTGTGGTGGGTTTGGGGAAATTCAGAGACAGTGGTATTTGAAGTGGCAGAGCATTCTGGGGCTCTGCGGGGACTTTTTGGTGAGCTCTGTGTGGTCTCATTAGGCTGAAGTACTGGGTAGGAATGTGAAACTGAGGGTAGCCAAGGACAACAAGGCTGGAATCATCCCAGAAGTGTCTTACACAAAATGCTGAAAAGTTGGGGCTTCACCCTGTAAGCCATGGAAGCCACTGAGTGGCAGGTCCTGAGTAGACACCATCTAGATCCTGGAATGTGAGGCCAGTGTGTAGAGCTACCCTAAAGAGTTCTTGCCTTGGATTCCAGAGATAGTCTAACAGTCATCCAAGAGTAATCCAAATAGCCTAACAATCGAAACAGTGATTGGCATTCCTATACCTACAGGAAGCCACAGGAATCACACTGGAAGATATGATTCATTTAGACACGTGAGCTCCAAGCAGGTTCAGGTGTTGTTATCAGCACTTTCTATTGAGCACTGGGTGTTCCTTCATATTTCTGATGCTTGCCCATCAAAGAGGTCAAGTAAGTATCAATGTCTGTAGTCATGACAATGACAACTAACTACCCACATAGAGATAAAAAGTTCACTGGGGAAAACTAATGAGAGAAGTAAAAGAAAAAAACTTCACACACACACAGAGACACACATGTAAATGCACATATACACCATATAACACACATATACGAATACACACATAAACATATACATACATATCATATACACATATATGCAACATATACATACATCAGATACTATGAGAGCTCATGAGCTTCATGACAATGAAGGATTGATTCCATTTTTTTTTTTTTTTTTTTTTTTTTTTTTTTTTTGAGACAGGATCTCATGTAGTCCAGGCTGGCCTCAAACTCACTATGCAGCAGAAGCTGACCGTGAACAACCGATCCTCCCACCTCTACCTCCCTCCAAAGTGCTGTGATTACTGGTGTGTGGGAAAACACTCAGCATCAAGACTTTTTTGACTTTTGGAAGTTTGTGGTCCCACAGGTTGGACTGACATGGACACTTGTCTTTAATCTCTAGTCCTGGGAATAACACTTCCTGTATTCCGGCCATGGAGAAGCATTAGACACCATTCTCCTTAGTGGCAGATGGAAGATCGCACAAGACACTGGGTGACTCACTCTGCAAGTCAATAACAGAAGCAGAACAGAAACATTTCCTGGCAGTTGATGCGGCGTTGCTTCCATTAGGCATTTGCCTTGCATCAAAATGAGACGTGAGCTCATAGGGAACCATATTTGCTTTGTTCTTTCACCCTTCCAGTCACCACAATAGATCATTTGACTCACCTGGGGGCAGGGATCACCATTGAACCTGTATGCAGCCTGAAACTACCAAATCATTATGACCAGACCAAGTGCCTTTAACTTTGCACACACTGGGATCATTATTCTACCCTACACCTCTGACTGTTGTCAAGATTTCTGCTCATATTCTACAAGCTTCCTGGAGCTATGTCCAACAGAGGAAGGTGACAGCAGCAGCTACCAGCCAATTGTAGCTGTAATTTTCACCAAGAATGACTCCCTGTGGAACAGAATAAAGCCAGCACATATTGAATATTTAAGGACTAAACTTCCATCCATGGTGCATGGGGAATCTTCTTGACTTTAAAGATCATCAAAGACTCACATGGAAAACAGAATACTCCATCATGTTCCCTATGACAAGCGCCTTCCCACAAGGACCTAGCATTAAAACCTTTCAAACCTGGAGCCAACAACATGTGGGAGTTCTTCTCCAAACTAGTCCCTTGGAACCTCCCAGTCACTGTGGTACAGACAGGGAGCCAACAATTTGTTCCCGTTGTCTGGGATTGTTTCCCACACACTTGGATGCAGGCTTCCTACACCTTCCTAGCTATCAGAAGAAGGGTCAGTACTCCATGAAAACAGACAAGGAAGACAACCACGTCTCACCTTTCACCTGAACTAGGAAAGGGCCTGTTATTCCCTCTTTTCTGGGACCAGGCCTTCTCATTCACCCAAGAGCTATTCTTGGAGCATTTGTGGATATGCAGTGAGTGAGTGCTGAATGAATGTTAGAAGGAAGATACTGAGGATATAAAGATGGGGGGATTAAGGGAAATTGGAAAGATGCATTTCATTCATTGAGGTGGTTGGAATGAGAATGCCTCCATAGGCTCGTGTATTTGAACACTTGGTCCCTAGCTAGTGGTACTGTTTGTGGAGGTCTAGGAGGATGGCCTTACTATAGGAAGCACATCACTGAGGTTGGTCTTAAGGTTTCAAACCATCTTGTCATTCCCAGTGCTCTGGCTTCCTGCTTGAGGTTCAAGATGTGACTGCCTAGCTTTCTGTTACAGCCTCCATGCCTGCTGCTTGCTGCTATGTTTCCCTATCATCATGGACCTTAACCCTCTGTACCATAAGTCAAAACAATCTCTTGATTTCATAAGTTGCCTTGGCCATGGTGTTGTATCACAGCAAGAGCAAAGTAATTAATACAGTTCAAAATCTAGCTACAGTTTCTGCTCAGTGAGAACTAAAAAATACTTCAGCATCACAAGTAAAATCAAGGCAAAAGATGGACACCTCATGATTGACAAATAGATGTCCCCTAGATAAATGACAGATCCATTATTAAGATATTTGGGTACAATTCTTTCTCTCAAGAAAGCCCCATCCTACACTGGATGAATGCTGTCATTTTCCTAGGTCTCTCTTTTTCCAGCTCGCTGTGTCTTACTCTCTTGCTTACACAATGCCAGCATTTAAGTCTTAATCAGACTTTCTTTCTCCCTTGTCTCGTCTTAATAACACTGTCAACTGTGCTTCACTCTGAAATATTCCAAAGTCCTTTTTGCCGGGTTCCAGCTTTACCAGTGAAGGCCCCCAGGAAACCATGCTATTCACCCCTTCTTCCCATTCCATTTTCCAAACTAGATCTTAGAACTTCTCTGACTTAGAGAGTATATGGTAAGATGCAATCCTGCTCCCAATTTATGGCTATAGCAGCTGTCTGTCATGCAACCATATAGGCTATCCAACAGTATTCATGAGACCTCTGTGGGAGAGAGAAGTTGAAGAAAAAGGGCAATATGCATTGCCCAGCAAGAAGGCTGGCCCAAAGAAGCAACTACCTAGCATACCTCTTAGCATAGCCTGGGAGTACTGAAGCCCTCCAGGGCCAAGAGCCAAAATTAAGCTGCAAATATCATGTGTTGTTCAACAGCCAGAAGACAGGGTGTCCACAATAGCATAAATACAGAAAAACAGACAAGACAAGCAGGCCTTAGGGCTAGATACCAAGTTCAAGACTGTCTAAGGACGTTAAGGTTTGAATTTACTCTCTGAAACAGAAAAAAAGCTAAGATATGAGTGAGAGAGAGAGAGAGAGAGAGAGAGAGAGAGAGAGAGAGAGAGAGAGGAGGGAGATGAAAGAGAGAGGGGGAGGGAGGGAGAACAAACATCTTGATTTTGTTTTTTCACAAAGAAACTCTTCAAAACATAGCAAGCAGAATCCCACTGATACCACACTGGGTGCCCAGTAGAATGTTGAGACATCAGCCCCAGAAGGAAGAATGAATAAACAATTCAAATGGGCTTTTCTGCTCTGGGCTAAGCATCTGAAGTTGCCCACTTGGCCAACAGCATTCCATCTATAAACCTACCTGCAAAGAAAGGGACCACTTAAAGCCTCACATCCACCCAGGGTGGCTGACACACCAAACACACTCACTGGCTCTTCTCAAAGCCTTGTAAGAGAAAAGGAAGGAGGAAAAAGCAAAGGAAATGTTCTGGCAGCTTCTAGACCTTAGGAATTCAACAAGTAAAGACTGCTGCCAACATCTATTTGATAGACTGTATAGAGAGTCCATAAAGCAAGGGCTTACATAAAATCCAACCATATTTAAAAATCCATCAAGGTTTTTAAAAATCAGTGTGGTCTGTGATAGACACAGTCTGCTGGGACAATGTTGTTAGACAGTCTTGAGCCATCCCCACATTTACATTTATGAAACCACCACTAAGGAGGAAGAGCTAGAAGGCTAGTTCTGCTCTAGAACCATCATCCTCAGATGAGGTCCTCAGGTGCTTGCCTTTGAGGGTCATGTGTTGCCACAGACTAACTGCAAAGCAGGCTAGAATCATAAACTTCTTACAGTGGTCCTGGAATGGTCCAATTAGCCACAACACTTCATGCTAGAGATGCAAAGTTAGTAAGAAATGTCCAAGGGGCTTATAAGATGACTTGCATCCAGGCTGACAGTTCCCACCCTGTTTTTACCTCAGGGAACTCTGTCCTATGCTCACCTCTTTCCACATTTCTGTGTCTTAAGTTGTCACTATCAGGTAAGAGCCTCTTGGATCTGTAAGTCTGACTTGACCTTTCACCTCTCCCAGCTAATAGAGGTTCAGATTTTGTTCTCCCGCTGTCTGAGCAGGAGCTGAGATGGGCACCTTCCTATCCATCACAATTAGCTTCCTCTCCAGGGATCCCTAGCTTCAGTACCAGCTCATGTCATTCAGTCTTCCAGACTAGACCAAAGTCTCCTTCCTCCCTGTAGTCCTATCTGCCACTATGTCTTAGCATCTGTCCCTTTTTATGGCTTTGAAGTTTTCAATTTTCACCATCTAGATCTACTCCTTATTAATTTCAAAAATATAAGCCACCACTCTGTCCTGCCAACTCACTTTTTAATAACTTCATAAGGTATTTTTCCTGAAAGCATTCACTATCATTTTCCCACTCATGAAACTGTATCTCTCTTTTGTCCGTCTTATCTAATAGTCACTCACTCAAAACCACCCACAACCTGGCCTATCTCTGGTTGTGCAAGGTTCCTTCCACCATGCCCTGGACCTCTATGCTAGTCAGACTACTTTCTATGGCAACACCCTTGTTCATAGTGTCCTTCACTCACCAACCACAGGTTTCATTCATGACATGATTCCTTTGACCAAATATTAGTAAGATAACCACTTTTCTGTATAGACCATGCTACACATCTGTAAAAATCACAAGAACCAGACAGACCTGTGTATAAATTTGCCCTTGTGAGTTTACTATCTAGTGTTTCAACAATTAGCTAACCTCCTGAAAAAAATTGGGATCCTTTTCTCAGACTTTATACTTTTAAAACCCCAAGTGGAGATAAAATTTATTTAAAGTAAACCTTAGCATGGTATGATGGAACAGTCCCAATACTCCAGAGGCAGCGGCAGAAGGGCCCCTGCAGGTTCAAGGCCAGCCAAATTAACAGAGTGAGAACTTGTCATACACACACACACACACACACACACACACACACACACACACACCATTCCTTTTTCTTTAAAAAAAAAAAAAAGTATGTGAATTAAATGAATATTTTTCTGAGTTATAACTAGATTCACAAAAGTAAATAGCATCAGACAGAGGATTTCAAGTTCCTAAGGCTCATCATTACCTCCTAGGAGTCTTTATAAAACATTCTGCCACCTCAGAATCCCCTCTTCAAAGGTCCAGAATCTTTGGCTCTTAACTTTTGTGTGTGGTTGCTTCTGTCCACCAAGCATTCAGGCTCTGACTAGAGAGACACAATTTTGCTTTGGGTTCTTCTGTAGCTCTTGCAATAGTGCGCAGCAGCAAAGCTTTACACATGTGCCAGAACGGATTTTGAAAAAATGCCCAGATTCAAATGTTCACACTCACAAATGTGTGCAATCTAAGCAACTGTGACCTCAGTCTTAAGCTTCAGTATATTTTCAACTGTAGGAAAATGCAGCTGTTGGCCATGGTCAAAGAGGGGTGAACAAAAAGACAAAGAAATAGAACACAACAGTGACTAACATGTGAACTCAATTAGATAGAGTCATTCGTTTCTACCTCTAAGTAGACCTCAAATAAACCTGTCACCAGACATCATGGAAGATTTTAGAGCCAGATCCCAGAAGCCTTCTGCATGACTGTGCTTCTGATGACTATTTTTAGTGTAATGACACCACCCCTGCCTCTGTGACATTTCCCAGAACAATCGTAAATTTGAGATCAGACAGAAGGGAATTTTATTTTGATTTAAATTTGGACAATGAGGGAGTCAAGAACAGCCATATTTTGGATGTGGACATCCCATGGTCAAAACTCAGGTTATTTCCAAGTAGTCAAGTGAAGATCTTACCCAGAAGAGCAAATTGAGGCAAACAATGGGGTAGGGGAAACAGCTGAGTGAAACATTGGCCTTGATAACATGAAGATCTGAATTCAATCCCCAAAAATCATCTAAAAAAAAAAAAAAAAAGCCAAGCATGTGTCACATAATTCTAATTCCAGTACTGGGAAAGCAGAAACAGGAAGATCCCCAAGGTTCTCTGGTAGCCACCCTAGCCTATGTGGCAAGCTCCAAGCCAGCAAATAACCTATCACAAAAATAAGGTGAACACACCTGAGGAATGGCTTGAAGTTGACCTCTAGTACCCTTGCACTTACCCATACATGTACATGTACACCTATACACACACATTTGCACAAATAAACATAAGCATGCACACAAACACACACACACACACACACACACACACACACACACACACACACACACAAATTGAAACAGTTCGGGGTAAAACAATTTCCTTGCTTCTTCATTTCTGACCTGACTGCTAAGACTCAGAACTTTACCTGATCCAGTCTAAATGAAACAGATTGCAAAAGGGTGGTCCTTTCAAACCTGTATTTCTGATCCTTTCCTATAGCCACTAAAGGCATTCCTAAAGGACTATTTAGACCTTGTGGTGGATTAAAAGAAAGTGGAACCCATAGGGAATGGCACTATTAGGAGGTGCTGCTTTAGAGTAGGTGTGGCTTTGTTGAAGGACATCTGTCACTGTAGAGGTGGGCTTTGAGGTCTTCTGCGCTTAAGCTATATCCAGTGTGGAATACAGTTCTCTTCCTGTTGCCTGCAGATCAAGATGTAGAATCCTCAGGTTTCTCCAGTACCATGTCTGCCTGCACAACACCATGTCCCACCATGACAATGGACTAAGCCTCTGAAACTATAAGCCAGCCCCAATTAAATGCTTTCCTTTATAAGAGTTGCTGTGGTCATGGTGTTTCTTCACTGCAATAGAAACCCTAACTAACATAGACCCCCTAAAATTGTAGTCAAAATACAATGAAAAGCTCTGGGCAATCAGACCATGTGAGCCCTAATGCAAAGGTTGCTCAGACATTTCATGTATTGCTGCTGTTTAGTCACTTACACCCATCAGTTCCACAGCTCTGAAGAATGTCTACAACTAAGCCATAGCATGCCAGTCTTAAGCACATTACCAAGACTATACTGACCTACAATCATGAAGTTTCTCAAAACTTCTTAGAGAAGCAATTCTGGGATCATGATGATCAAGGGACAAAGTGCTGTTTCGCCTGTCCCTGAGCCTGTCAGGAGTGTTCCTTGTGAATACACTCATAGCTGACCTACCATGCCATCTCTGGTGTGCTTGCCCAAGACTCTGAGCTGAATGATCACTTATAAAGATCGAATTGAGAAATTGAAATGGTCTCAGTGAGCTTCCAGGAAGGAGGTAACAGTGAGATGATGCATGTCAACGGGCCACAACAGACCGTGTACAAACTGAAGGCAAAGGAAAGTCATTGAGCCATACAAAGAGGATATTGAAGTCAATGGAGAGAAAGAGGCAAAGCAACATGATGGATGGAGGATGGGAACCACCATTCTGTTCTATGAGGCTCCATTGTGCTTCAATGACTGCCCTTGGGTTCCCCAAAGAATGTTCAACATCAAAATTAGTCCTCCTGTTCTTACTGAAAAATGTGTGTTTCTTCCCTAAAACCAAAGACCTAAGGAAACTAAAAATCACTAATGAGTTCCTACACCCTCTGCAGCACAGAGATGGACTAGCTGAATTTACACATAATAGAAGTAATTATGCACATTAACCATATAGACTCTCAAGCACTACTACCAATTCCAGTACTAACATTTCCAACAGAGTCCCAGGGAGGTATAAATGATTCTTATGTTTAGGCAAGCTTGGACCATGTTTGATGAGGTGAGTTCTAGAGGTTGTCTTTCTTAGGGTTTCTAGTGGTCAAACATGGATCCTCTTACTTTGTAGTAAATGCTTTATGGAGTGTGCCCTCTCCTTGAACATCTCATAGCACTTAAAGAGGTATCTACTTTTAGTCACATTAATTCATTATAAAACATGCTCAGAAACAAAAATACTGCCCATCGAGGTCACCAAGTGATAGGATTTTAGTTCGCAACCATCTGACTTCTCATCATGTTGTCTATAAGTCTCAGGGTTTCTTGGGCTTGCAGTCCTGTCTTCTAAGAAGGGGTTAGATAATGTTCAGGAGAAAGAGAACCTCTCTAAGAAGGAATCATGGGAAGATTGACATCTCTTGCTAGATGCTGAAGCAAAGCCAAAAATCTAAATGTGCTCTAATTCTCTCCCCTCCTCTAAGAGTACACCAAACAAGCCTTTTGGGTTTGCAAAGTTATTAGTTATTTGCTTAAGGTTGCATTAAACTGGTAGAATCCTGATTTTCAAGCCTTTTTCCTTCTATATTTACATGTTTTCTTCTTTATCTTCAAATAGATGGCATACCTCCCTGCAGCATGTAACTGTGAATGTTCAACTCTCTGTCCTGGGAAGGTACAGTCTACATGACAAGTTATGTAGATTTAATTGTACACAATTCAGGGGCAGTTCAAACATTTTGAGGTTTTTTGTTTTGTTTTGTTTTGTTTTTTAAATCTCTAAAGTTAGAGAGAAGTGTATGGATATGCTTATTTCTGAGTTGTTTTTGGTTTCTAGGTAAGTTTTCCATTGGTTGTCCTATACCAGCCAACACAAGGAAACATTTTTCTCTACTTGAGGACAAAGAATATGTTTTTAATTTTATATATGTGCACTTAAACTTCTGCTGTATATGAAGGAAGAAACATTTATTTTCTGTTTCTTGACCTCTGTACTAGTTGATTTTGTGTGTTAACTAGATTCATCAGAGAGGAAGGAGCCTCAGTTGAGGAAATGCCTCCATGAGATCCAGCTGTAAGTCATTTTCTCAATTAGTTGGGGAGGGTCCAGCACATGGTAGGTGGTACCATTCCTGGACTGGTGGTTCTGGGTTCTATAAAAAATCAGGCTGACATTTTGGAAATCAGTATGGTGATTTCCAAGAAAATTGGGAATCAATCAACCTCAAGACCCAGCAATACCACTCTTGGGCATATACCCAAAGGATACTCAATCATACCACAAGGACACCTGCTCAACAATATTCATAGCAGCATTATTCATAATAGCCAAAACCTGGAAACAACTTAGATGCCCCTCAACCAAGGAAAATATACATTTACACAATAGAGTACTATTCAGTTCTTAAAAACAAAAGATGACCTCATGAAATTTGCAGGAAAATGGATGGAACTAGAAAAAAAAATATACTGAGTGAGGTAGCCCAGACTCAGAGCAGACTAGGCCCTACATATGTGGGGAACAGTTGTGAAGCTTGTACTGTCTGAGGGGACCCTGGCAGCAGAACCATGATACAAACCTGGTACATAAGCTAACTTATTGGAGCCCACTACCTACAGTGGGACACCATGCTTGCTTGGCCTTATTGCATGGGAGAGGAGCCCGGCCCTGCCCCAAACTATTTGTGCCAGACTATGTTGACTTCTCATGGAATCCCTTACCCGAGAGAAGGAGTGGACTGGGGGTGGGCTGGAGGGGGATGTGATGGAGGGTGGGAAGAGGTGAAAGGAGGTAGGAGGAAGTAAGAGGGGGAGGGGAGATGTGGGAGGGAGGACTGTGGTTGGAATATAAAATGAAATTTAAAAAGAAAAAAAATGGCAAAAGAAAACAGGCAAAGAGGTCAGAGAAAGGAAAATACATGAACACAGAGCCTATTTCTTTTATTGAATTTTTAAAGCTCCTATACAATTTACTATGTTTCATTTTAAGGTGTGTGTGTGTGTGTGTGTGTGTGTGTGTGTGTGTGTGTGTGTGATTATACTTCATGCCTCTCTCCACGGTAATCCTCTATGCTGCCCCTGTCCTTGTCTGGGAGGTTCTTTTTCTGTCTCTAAGAGATGCCCCCTTCTATTTTCATGTCAAATGCATTGTGTTACTCTCTGAAATCCCCTCACCTTACCATTTCTTCCTCCCCTCTCACGGTTCCCTTTCTGTTTTCATGATATAGATACAAATGTACACATATAAACACATGCAATTTAAAATTTGGGTTCTGGGTGTGAGGGGAAATGTGTGGAATTTGTGTTTCTGAGTTTGAGTGCATACATTTCTCTACTTGGACCATTATTTCATCTTCTATACAGCTTAATAAAATTCCAGGCTAAAAGGAAAAAAAAAAAAAAAAAAAAAAAAAACAGGCTGAGCAAGCTTGGGGATGCAAGCCAGGAACAGAGGAAGAGCATCATTCCTCAAGGATCCTGCCCTGTTTGAGTTCCTATGTGACTTCCTTCAGCGATGAACAGCAGTGTGGAAGTATAAGCCAAATAAGTCCATTCCTCTCCGACTTGCTTTTTGGTCATGGTGTGGGGGGGGGGGGTTGGGGGGTAGATATGTGTGTGTTGGGTGTGCATGTGTGTGTGTTGGGTGTATATGTATGAGTTGGGTGTGTATGTGGTGTGTGTGTGTGTGTGTGTGGATATGTGTGTGCGTGTGGGATGTGTGTTGGGTGTGTGTGTGTATGTGTGGTCTGTGGGGGGCTATGTGTTGGATGTGTATTGTGGTAAGTGTATCTGTGTGGGGTGTGTGTTGGGCGTGTATTGTGGTGTGTGTATCTGTATGGGGTGTGTGTTGGGTATGTGTGTGTATATGTATGTGTGGTGTGTGTGTTGGATGTGTATGTATGTGGTGGTGTATGTTAGATGTGTATGTGTGTGTGTTGGGTGTGTATGTGTGTCTGTGTGTGTATCTATGTGGTGTGTGTGTGTGTGTGTGTGTGTGTGTGTGTGTGTGTGTGTGTGGTGGAGTGCACTCACACAGAGGCCAGAGGATGATATCCTGTGTTCTTCAATCACTCTCCACCTTGTTCTTTAAGGCAGGCTCTCCTACTGAACCTGAGGCTTGACAAGCTGACTAGACCAACTATCCAGGAATCCCTAGCAAATCTTTCTGTCTTTTCCTCCCCAATGCTGAACTACAGGCACATCTAGTTTTCTTATGTGGCTCTTGGATCAAACTCATGTCCTCATGCTTGTATGGCAAGCACTTTGCTGAATTACACATCTCCCAGCTCCTTGAATATTTTTTAAAGAATTATCAACTAAGGAATGATGACTACACTTTGTGTATTTTCCCATGATGATGGCCAATCCAATGATGTACTTTTACTAATATTGTAGAAACACAAGTTAAATTTAACCAAGTTCATCTGAAGAATTAAAAAAAAAAAAAAAAAAAAAACTTCTAGAATCATAAGCTCAGGTTGCTCTCTGGACAAATGGTGGTCAGAATGTCCTGTCTTTCAATAACTGTGAGCTAAATAAAAAAATAACATATAGGGATTTGCCCAATTGGCACAATTTGGCATTTACCTTATTTGGGCATATTTTTAAGAGTTCAGCTGCTGTGGTTGGCCAAGACTCGGTTGCTTGTTTGCTACAGTATGTTCTTCAGTTAGATTATAATCTATTTATAACCCAGGTCAGGTTGCTGGTCTCTACATACGTGGTCCCTTCATCACCAAGTACAGAGACAGGTTTAGGCCAAACTGATTTTCACAAGACTTTTCACTGTCTTCATTGGGAAACATGCTTTCAAGGCCCTGTACTAAAATGTATTCATCAAAGCAAACCCCATAGAAACTCAAAAACAAGGAGTCTCAAAGATGGAACGCTGTGCTGGGTGAACCCAGCTCTTGTCATCAACAACTTTCAAAGACAGGAATTATCACCATAACTGGAAAGCATGAGGAAGCCTTATAAAAACACAAAATAAGCCCCCCTGCATCCCACAGTAAGAACATGATAGGGTAGTCCTGGCTGCTCCAGGTCAGCTCCAAGAAGACGGCAAGCTGAGGGCTAATCAGAAAGCTGCCAATGGAACCACCCCAGGTTCCACTGTGTTCTGGAAAGATTGCTGCCCAGGAACCTGACTGTTGAAGACCACATAACAAGAGGGAAAGCCTGGCTTTCCTGGCCCCACCCAGCACATTTTCAAATTCTGAGATTAATACCTGAGTCCTCACCTTAAGTCTGTCACTGTCTATGTAAGTCAAGTCTTGACTTGAGCAAGATGTGGTGGTTGTCAGAGGAATCCCAGAAAGCTAAGATGAAGTAGGACTGGTGAAAGAAAAGGAAGACACATAAGCCAGCTAGACTGCTGGGTGGCGACAGTTAGAACAATCCTCCTGCCTCAGCCTGCTGAGTAGCTGAGACTATAAGCTATAAGCACACATTATCATGCCCACGTGACTTTTTTATTTTCACTCAAATCAATGAACCAATTTATAAATACCATGTGGAGCTCATTCCTCAAAGGCTCTGGAGTTACCTGGAAACAACACTAATGATATTATACATAAAGAAAATTTGCCTGTCTTAATCACCCATGGAAGGCAAAGGCAAAATAGATAAACAATCATTTCTTTCAGATCTACAACATGGATTCACTGATACTGTTTGTTGTTCACAGATGTGACAGCCAGAAGGCTGAACGTCCTTGAAGTAGACTGGATCGTTCAGTATGACCTTCTCAATGACCCTAAGAATGAATAGAATGGCCAAGGGTCTGAATGGAAGAGGATACACCCTGCTCATCTCTGAGATGACTACAAGTTCAGCCTCAGTTTACTCATCTATGAAGTAGGGTGAATGGTAACACCTACATCATTAAAGTGGTATAAGATGACCCACATAACAGGAAGTAGAAATCTGAGTCCTATCAGCAGACAGAAATAACACAACAGTGTGAGCAAAGGTTTACTGCAAACAATCCTTAACTTTTCACAGGAAAAGGGATATGGGAATAAAGGACAAGTGTGGAAAGTTGGAAAGTACCCTAGGTCTGAAGAGAACTTGAGGAGCAAGCTTGACTCCTCCTTCATGATAGAGATTTGCCGGGATAACATGAGGCTGTGGCTGCCGACGATGAGGAAGTTGCACAGAGTTGACCTTCCAGCAGTAGAAAAGCACTGAGTAAGAAAGGGTTACCTTTGCTCTGTCAGGGTGCCACATCAGGGAGCCACTGCCTCGGCTGCTTAGATTGATGATGGGCACCTGTAGGCATCCATGAGCTACCTACCACAGCACATCTGAGGAGCAAGAGCCAAAAAGCGTCCAGGGTTATTAAAGTCTATTGTCCATGATTAAATGAATAACTATTCCAGTAACACAAGAAAAGGATGACTGGGGATATTTGAAGCCAAGTTTCTATAAGCTGACAAGTGGCTCAGAAAGAGGCCCCACTACTTTCCCCATCAATGCCACTGTTGCTGCTACAGATGCCTTTCACCAGAGTAAGAGGGATGTAGAGATGGAGGTAAGACCTGGTGCCCTACCTAGACTCTGAATTTCCCCTTCTAAACTTGTAAATGGGCACAGATAGTTTGGGAAACAATGCCAGCTCCCCACTAAAGGGTGAGGCTCATATTTCCATACTGAGCTCACATGAACTCGAGGAAAACATCCACAATATTCTGAGCCGTCAATCATAGGATCCTCCCAAAGCAAGGGCTGTGTAAGCAATATTGTTTTCAATCATACATTCTGAAAGGCATTCGACAAAGAAGAAAAACAGCTGAAATAAAATCCATTCTCCTACCCCCACCTTCCCAGGAGTGCTCCTTATAGCCACTGCAAATAACAACACAGAAGGAAAAGTAGCAACAATTTCCCACCATCATCCCTAAACACAGAGTAGCACACACTCACCTTTCTCATGGATGGATCTGAATCAGATAGATGCTTCAAATTTGATAAGAACCATGGCTTGATAGCATCTAAGACAAGCTGCAAATATTTCATTTTAAAACTTGATGCTGTCTGGTAGCTCTAGCACTGTCCAGTTGTATACTGAAGGTTGACTGGGATAGCATCTTGAGATACTTTTCTGTTCCCAACTCCCATCAGAAGAGGGTGTGTTCTATAACTTAGGATAAAGCTAACAGAGGGGTTATAGGGTAAAGGCCCTGGGGTCTAATATTTTCAGTCTCAGAATGTGCCAAAAAAAATTGGCCTGGCAACTGCATCAGTGATCCCTAGTGGGAAGCTATCTTGGGCCACGAGGGAGCCATCAAGAACCTGTTGTTATTGGATAAGGAGTCCAAGGACCATAATAACTAAGAGATGATGACACTCTGAAATAAAGCAATGGATTTTGTGTCCAGGAATTTTCTTTGAGGAAGCAAACAAGGGACCTCCAATTTGGCTGTGTGATTGGCAGGGAAAGGGGAGCATACTTGAGCTAGTATGTATAGCAGAGCTCTGGTCCAATTTCTTCTGAATGAACATTCACTATTGTACCTCAAACTTATCCGTTCTCGGCCTAGGACATGCTTTCCTTGTTCAAGGTAATATCACAAGGAAGTTGACATGACTTGTGGTCAGATGGTCTAGAAGAGTGGTCTTCAAGATTTGGTTTTCTAGAATTGCAAGGCTCTACAGTAAGGCAGGGTGAATTTTCTAAACTTAAACATGAGCATATCCAATTCAGCCATCCAATCTTCCACCTGATGTTCCTAGGGCCCAGTGTGGTCATGAAAATAAACTAAGAACCAGGCAAGAAGGAATAGATCTGACATTCTCCACACCCCTCACCTCGGGCCTATACTACAGCTATCTGTTTAAAGTCTGCAGAGATTTTTATCTTGGGAGTTTGTTTTGGGTATGCATCCAAGAAGTCATAAAAATTATTTCCACTGGATAGAAGACAGTGGAGGAGAATGCAAGATGATGGGCAGGGCTAGGGAAAGAGCTAAGCTTTGTACTGAGATCATAGTCCTACAAAAACTCGGAGTATCTTCCCCAACTATATCCAGATTTCATTTCATCTGGTATGGGCTGATTCCTCAGATATTAATAAGGACCAAATTAGCAGCTTAGAACAAATTGCTAAAGGAAAAATCTGTGTCATCGTCACTCTACTATGTCTGTACTTGTTATGGCCAGGACTGATTGCCAGCTTGATAGGATCTAGGAGGCAAACCTCTGGACACACCTGTGAGGGGTCATCTAGATGAGATTAGCTGAACTGTGAAGACCCACCCTAACTGAGTAGAGCCATTCTTTGGACTGGGGCCTTGGGTTGACTAAGAAAGACAATGTGGGTTCAACACTAGCATCCACCTCCCCATACAACCTGACCAGCTGTGTCAGGGCCCTACTCTCACAGCTTCCACACCCTGATGTACTGTACCCCAGAACTGTGAGCCACTGTAACCTTCCTTCCTTCCTTTCATGGCTTTTGTCAGTGTTTCATCACAGCAATAAGTAATGGATTAAGCACTAAAGCTATTTTTGTAACCTGCTGCTCTGACCTAACAGGATGAAATATTTTTATTTGTTTAATTTTTCTTTTTCTTGCAGTAAAGTCTCACTATATAGTTCTGGCTGGCTGGAACTATGCATACCAAGCTGGCCTGGAACCCACAGAGATTTGCCTGCTTCTGCTTCTTAAGTACTGGGGTTGAAAGTGTGAAATATGATGCCTGGTGACAAGAAGGAAGGATTTGTTTTGGGTTAGAGTTTTATGGGATGCAGTCCATCTTGATGCAGAAGTCCTGACAAGCAGGAACACGAAGTAGCTAATCATATTGCACTGATAATCTGGAAGGAGGAAGTTGCTGCTCAGTTCTTTCTCCCTCTTATTCCATGCAAGAGGATGGTTCTGTTTTAAGAAGCATGGATCTCTCTCTTTCCATTAACCTAATCTACAAATTCTAATACAGACATGCCCAGTAATCTGTTTCCATGGGGACTAAATCCTGTCAAATTGACAATCACCACTAGTGTGTAACTGTTTCAATTGCTTTGTAACAAAGAGCCTAAAATAACAGTGTTTTATTACCTGTTCTGGTTGATGAGGGATTCTCACAGGGATCAGTGACAGAGGAAATCCAGCTGGGACTCAAGGGTTTGAGAGCAGTCTCTCTCTCTCCTGCCTGTGACTGACTGAGATACCTCTGTCTCTTCTGTGTGGCCCTGCTCTCTCTAGCAGGACCAGCTGGCCTTCTTTACATAAAGCAGGGTTGCAAGAGGGGAAATGGAAGATGCATATCCTCTCAAGAGTCTGGAGAGTAATGTCCATTCCATTTTGTTGTTCAAATCTAGTCCTACAGCCAGCAGGACTAAAGGGTGGAGAGGGAAGGAGCAAAACAGTCCAGGTAAGAGTGGACCTGGAGGGTAGGGTTCCTAGGCAGCCAATTTTTTTTTTCTTCTTCTTCTTCTTCTTCTTCTTCTTCTTCTTCTTCTTCTTTTTTAATTTTTCAAGCAAGCTTCTGTTCTTGAGACACATTTATTTTCTCTCTGTTTTGTTTATATACAATATATTATATCTTGCATCAATAATGATCTAGGATTGTCTGAATTTTATTCATTTCCCATTGACATGAATGCCAGCAATTAGGAACAAATAAATGGGAATTTTAAAAAATTCTAGCACTAATTTATCAGTTTATCTAAACTTTTTCCAAGATATATGCCAAAATTATATTGCGAACATTTTTAAAATTAAACAAAATTTTAATTTTTTCCATTTTTATTTTATTAAAAAGAGATTCTTTTCTCATACAATATACTCCGATTATAGTTCTCCCTCCCTCTACTCCTTCCAATTCTCCTCACATCCTTTCCCCTCCAGATCCACTCCTTTTCTGTCTCTCATTAGAAAAGAAACAGGCTTCTAAGAAATAACAACCAAACATGACAAAATAAAATATAATAGCAAACTCTATGATATAGAAGTTAGACACAGCATCCCACAGGAGGGAAAGAGTCCCAAGAGCAGGCACAAGACTCAGAGACCCACTCATTCTCAGTCAGGAGTCCCATGAAAATACTAACCTGATAGCTATAATTATGTACACAGAGGACCTGGAGCAGACCCATGTCGACCCTGTGCTTACTGCTCAGTCTCTGGAATCCATAAGCACCTTACTTAGCTGATTCAGAGAGCCTTGTTCTCCTGGTGTCCTCCATCCCCTCTGGCTCCTATTATCTTTCTACCTCCTCTTCTGTGGGATTCCCTGATCTCTAAGGGGAGAGATTTGATGGAGACCTTCAATGTAGACTCTCTTTCCATATAATTCCTGACTGTGTGTCTCTGCATTTGTTCCCATCAGCTGCCTAAGAAAGCCTTTCCGTTGATGACTGAATAAGGCACTTATCTATGAGTATAGCAGAATATAATTAGGAGTCATTTTATTAATTTTTTTTAAACCAGTAGTGTTTGGCTTCACCCCAGATCTCTGGGCTCTCTAGTCTCAGGTTCTTGGTTACCCAAGCAGTATTAGGTGTGGATTATTTTCCATGCAGTAGGCCTTAGATCAAATTAGACATTTGTTGCTGAAACAAAAGGCTGCTCTCTGTAAACTGATAGCAGGGCCTCATTGCCAAGGACAACACCTACACAATTCATTGAACATGGAAAAAGTCAATCTGGTGCCTACAAGGAGCCCTCGCCTCCACATTCAAGACTTTTGGGTGTGGGAAGATACTTTGCTGGCTCCTAAAACACTAACCAAGCCACAAAACCTTTGAGCTACAATCTGTCCTGCCTGCAAAATGTAATAGGGCAATGGTGGTACAGAATGTGTGGGAACCAGTTCTTATCATTTGCTTTACAATGTTTGTCTCACCAAGAAAAGGGCTAATTGTGGGGAGAGAGGAGGGCCCAAGAGCTGATGGTAACACTCCAGTCTACTCCTTGCTCTTTGCAATTAGGAAAGCTTTGGCAAGTCGGTTCCTGAGTGTCCTATGAGAAAAGAACGTCCTGTGATACTAGGACACTATTCAGTGACTTTGCTAGGAAAAAAAAAAACAAACAAAAACAAGTGAAATCAAAACATACCAAAAAATTATAACGCAATTCTAAATTATCTTAGCCTGTATATTTATATAGAAAATGTTGTTTTTATGCTGGGATCAAACTTAGAACCTTGCACCTGCTAAGCAAGTATCTACCACTGAGCTACATCTCCATCTTTTCTTTTTGTTTTGTGAGATAGAAACTTGCTGTATAACCCAAGCTAACCACCCCCAGTCATGATCCTCCTGCCTCAGCCTCCCTCGCCTTTGGATTACCAAGCCTAGCTCTTTGCCTTTTTTTAAAAACATTTGAGGTGAAGGGGGGCAGCGAATGGAGAGAGAAGTAGGAGAAAACGAGGGGGAGGAAAGGAAAACATGTACGACCAGGAAGATTGAGCCTGGTTAGGAATAGAAGACAGAAGAGAGAGAGAGAGAGAGAGAGAGAGAGAGAGAGAGAGAGAGAACATAAAAGAGGGAGCCAATATTGGTTTGAAGATAAAATTGAACACAAAGAAAGGTCTAGAGAACTACAAGACTGCTGCCAAATAACAATTTGAGCTTCCGTGGAAAGGCTATCATAAATGCCCTTTCCGAAGAGTGAGATCAACAACTAACTTATCCATGGAGCCCTCAACTAATGCCTGTTGGAAATAGGAGCAAAGACCAATACATAAACACTGAGTCGAAGTAGAACCCAGATGCAGATGGAGAGGACAAGACCAGGTGGCAGAAACACATAGAGACAGTTTACCTGAACAAGGAGGAGCTAATGGCCACCAGACTGATAGCTGGGAAGCCAGCATGGGACTGACTCAGGCCCCCCTGAATATGGGTCTCAGCCAGAAGGACTGAACAGTCTAAGGGACCTCAGACAGAGGAGCCAGGATGTATCCCTGGTGCAACAAAAGGACCTTGCGAACACATCCCCCATGGAGGGATAACTGCTTTATTCTAGAGACAGGAGAGAACCCTAGTCCCTACTTCACATGACCTGTCAGATCTACATGACCCCAACTGGATGGCATTCCCCTACATATGGAATTGGGGTGGGGGATGGGAGGGGAGGGTGTTTAGAGTGCATGTGAGAGGGCAGAGAGGGTAAAAGGGAGAGAAAGAGGGAGGGAGGATGGAAGGGAGGGAGGAAGGGAGGAAGAGGGAACTGGGATCGACATGTAAAATAATAAATTAAATTTTAAAAAATGCTTTGACTCCAAAATTTAAGTTAAAGGACAAGTTACTGGGGAAAAGGATTTCTATTTTTGTTTCCACAGAAAATGAAAAGATGTGGATTCCTTCCAAACTAATGTGGTTTGATCAAGCCTGAAACAGAGTATGAGGTGATCCTACATTCAAAACAGCTGGACAAAGCAGCCTTACAGACTACAGCCAGGATTTCTGCATCTTCTTCGAATCCCCCATGACAGTGCCCCTTACCAGCAGGAAGTAGTTTTGAAAGAACAACGCCCAAATTCCCAAATATTGTCTATAAATGTTTGTCTTCATTTAAATGGACTTGGTTATATAAAATAAAAAAAAGAAAAAAAACATTTGAGATGAATAGTGAGTATCTGAGCAACAAATTTGAGAATCCGAAAGAACTAGAAATCCAGCGCCAGCACTGTCTCCATGGTGAGATTCTTATTCCTATGCCTTTGTCTTCACAGTTAAAATTGTATTTTTGTGAGGGTTAGGATTCATTTTTATTCACAGGAAGATAATCTCAAAATAGCTAGCCCAAATGAAACACAAATAATTCTCATTGCTATCGCTATTCAAACATTTAGATTATGACAAACAAATCTGAAACTTACAATGAGGGATCAAAATTTCTAGAAAATGACCAGTTGAGTCTCTGCCTGACTTTCTTAAATTTGTTTTTTAACTAACATACAATGCAATAGGGTTTGTGGTAGCTCTATACATATTTTGTTCTTATTTGTCTCCTCCCCCTCCAGTCCCTTGTACCCCAACTCCCAACTCTGAAAAATAAAATCATGACTTTTGTAAGAAAATGACTGGCACTGGATACTATGTTAAACTGGGTGGTTGTTAAGATTCGGGTTTCCCTTTGAAACAAAGAGAAAACTACCTTTTTCTTTATTGTGGGGGTGGCTTGTTGTGAGAGTTGTCATTTTTTAGTGTTGTTAATTCCTCAGCCTAGGTCATCTCTTTTTATTTTTGGAATTATAGTGTAATATTTATCCCTTTCATTTCCTCTCTCCAAACCTTCCCATATACCATATGGCCTTTCCTGCAAATTCATGCTCTCTTTTTTCACTGATTGTTATTGCATGCATACATCACACACACACACACACACACACACACACACACACACACACACACACTGAAATATAACCTATTCACTCAGACTATATGTCTTTGGCAGTGACAGCCAATGGGTGTGCTCTCCCTGGGGAAGACCACCACTCCTGTACCCAGTTTTAGTTTTTTTTTATAGGGTTGAAGATTCATAGACTTTTCTCTGTCCTTTTGGCATGTTCACGGCTGTCATCCTTGCTCAGCTCACATGTGGGCAGTCATGTTGCTGAGAGTTTATGGGTGTAGCTTCTAATATTACTAGGAGACACAATCTCACAGTAAATTTCCTGATCCTCTGACTCTTACAGTCTTTCCAACCAACAATCTGAGTCTTAGGTATGGGAGTGTTTGTAGATGTGTCCACTAGGATGGGTTCCACAACTTCATTTTGATTAGTTGTGATTTTCTGTAGTGGTCTCCATCTGTTGCAAATAGGGTTTTTGGTTGTTTGTTGTTGTTGTTTTTGATGAGGGGTAAAGACTACATTCATCTGTGGGTATAAGGAAAAATGCTTATAGACTGTTGTTAGAGATTATACTGGTTTGGTAAATTGGTGGTTGTAGACTCTCCTCCAATAGCCATAACTTCACTTGAACTGAGAGGATAGCTGGGTGCTCTGCCAAGGGCTTCAGTGTGTGCATAAGGCTCTAGAGATGATTTTCCCCAGGCCACAATGACTGCAAGAAAAATCTACTTGAGATCTGACCATCACCACCAGCTCTTCAGCCTCTTCCTCCCCCTTACCTTGGCTGTGGCCCTGGCAAAGCAAACACAATAGAGAACTCTCCCTGCCTCCATAGTTGGTCTCTGACTTTATGTTCTTGCCTACCAATGTCTGACCCAGCCTAGGAAACAGAGTGCTAACTCTTTCACCCCCTATTGACCTGGGTGAAGCTGCCTTTCAAACTTCATCAAAACTTGCTGGTATTTGTCCAACGGAAGGAGTATCCCCTGCTCACACCGTGTTCAGACCCTCCTCCAGCCCTTTCTCCTCTTCTCCCTGCCTGAGTTCAGCCTTGGGGCTCGTAGTCAGCACTGACACCAGCTGGGCCTGGCTGTTCACACAATCATTGTAGCTGGCTCTGAGGACTGGGGTCGTGGGATAATGAAGAGGTCAAGGGGATGACTAATGAAAAAGAAGAGATCGTGACAAGCCCAGCTCCCTACAGCCAAGCTGAACCTATTCCTGAGTGGAACTGAAGGTATGGGCTCCTGAACAAAGTGGATGCCAGATATGGGTGTTTGCTATTCTGATCCGCAGTTTAGAAAACTCTGGACTTAGGGCTAAAGAACAGTAGAAATCATCAAGATTCTGATGTGGACTAGGAGAAGTATGTGCCTGAACAGTGGCTCACTGAGGCTCTGGTGATGGGTTCACAATGATAAGCAGCTCTGGCTGCAGATACACCTGTAAATGGAGGTTTGCCTGCCCACCAGTTCCCAAATAACCACTCTAAGGCTTAATACTAGTTATAATTGTTTGACCAATGACTCAGGCATGTTATTGACTAGCTCTCACAATTAAATTAACCCATTTCTGTTTGTTTATATTTTACTGTGAGGCCCATGGCCTATTAACTTACATCTTGCTTCTCTGGTGGTTACATGTGTCTCTCTGACTCTACCTTCTTTCCCTCTATTCCTCTGTTTGCATTTCCTTCCTGGCTCTATTTTGCCTGGTCATTGGCCAAAACAGCTTTATTCATCAACCAACAAAAGCAACACATATTCATAGCATACAGAAGAACACCCCACATCACATACTTGGAAAACTTTTAAACTTTCACTCTTAAAAGTAATTGACTTAGTTGTCTTCGAATGTCAAGTGTTACCAGGTGAATATACTAGGCAGTTAGTTAACAGATGTGATTTAGAAAAAGGGAGTCTAAACCAGTGGTTCTCAACCTTCCTAATGCTGCAACCCTTTACTACAGTTCCTCACGTTGTGGTGACCCTCCCCCACCATAAATTATTTTGTTGCTACTTCACAACTGTAATTTTTGCTACTGTTATGAATAGTAATGTAAATGTCTGATATGCAAGGTATCTGATATATTCTCAACCTACAGGTTGAGTGAGAACCACTGATCTAGATTTGTGATTCTGAAATCTAGCCTGCATGGGAATCTTGGACAGGTGGAGGGCTAGTTAAAGTAGATTGCTGTCCCTCCCTTTTAGAAGGGAGATCTTTGGTAAAACCAAGAATCTGCATCTCTGTCAAGTTCGCAGGTGATACAGCGGCTGCTGCCATGGCGCCCCTGAAGCCAGGAAGCAAGGCACTGTTGCTGGGAGAGGAGTTGGAGATCTGATCTGGGGCTGTATCAGTGTTCAGGGGGAAACAGATACACATGAGGCATGTGAATGGTGGTCCGTGGATCTCCATTCAGCAACATAAGAGTGCATCGGCTGGTGTGTGAGCAGCATCAGCTAGCTGGTCCAAACACGTGACTAGGAGCAGCCTCATCACAGAGACAGGACGCTTTGGTGACCACTTGTCTCTCCTCTTGGAGGCAGCTAGATGGCAGCTGGTTTTGCCTCTTAATCCAAATGTCTGTTTATTGGCATTTTTGATACAAATCAGAGATCTCTAGCCAGCCCTTGTGAGCTCAGTTTACCCTGATCTAGGAACACTTGACATCTGTCCTTAAAACACTTTCTGGGTTCTTCTAATCTTGGCCAGGCTTTCCTTTCACTTACAAACTTAAGTCCTACGTTGTTCAGCCAACTTGCTTCTCTTGCCAGCATCTGAACAGAGACTGTAGGCTGTCATCATGGAAAGAAACATAAGGTCAGCAATCAGTTACTACAAGAACTGTGGTGAATTCCAGGAAAATTACACGATATGGGAATCCAAGTCCTGTCGTCAGGGGTATATGGTTCTTGCTGAGATAGGCTGTGTATGGAATTTCTGTTCAAGAAACAGAATGTTCCTTTTAGAGCACTAAGCTGTCCCTTTCTCAGAGAAGCCTCAACGAAATAGCTCCCCTGCTATTTAGAAAGGACACCAACATCAGTAGCTCAATCCAGGACAGGCTTCACAAGCCCGAGCCAGTCAGCACATGCCCAAAGGCAGACAACATATTTTCAAGAAAAAATTAGTCATGATGATGTAAGGTGATAGAATGAAATCCAGCCAGGGATTTAGGTCGCAGAATTATGCCAGATAAAGTGTGGTTCTGGGCTGAAAGGGCTTCAGAGCCCTTCTGGCAGCACCAGGGTGAGGGGCGAGATGGGCACCTTCTCCAGAGTGGCCTGATAGACTTGTTTTTGTTTTATTTATCAGCCCAAGCTGGGACAGCACTGAGAATAGATGTGCTTGATTGTCAAAATTATCCCTTTAGCGAGAGAAATCAAATGTCTGATAAAGCACAGGCCTTTCTCTCACGACACTATCCTGAGCAGCTCAGCCTGTGAGGACAGCCATGTTTGGGGTGCTCTGAATGTGACTTCATCAATTCCTTCATGAGATTCCACCATTGGCAGCTTTGTGCAAGCAGACGTGTTATTAAAGGTGTCTTCGTCCTCAGAGAACTCAGCACAAAGGCCAGAAGAAATGTGGACAGGGTGATGGGAGATGTCATTCTGTATATGTTTCTCATACTGGTTAATAAATAAAGCACTGTTGGCCAATAGGAAAGAAAGATAGGAGGGACTAGGAGACATGGAGGAAGAGGAAGTAGGAAGGAGGGGCAATGATGGAGAGTCTGGAGAGAGCTGTATGCGGCAGCCGGCTCCCGGTAAGAAGATCACATGGAAATACATAGATTAACACAAATGGGTTAATACTTAAGACAGAGCTAGCCGATAAGAAAGTAGTAACTGGCCAACAGTATAATATCTAATACAGAGTCTCGGTGTATTATTTGTGGCTGGCGCAGCGGCGGGACAAGACTGGCGGCAGGAGGAAAAACCGTACTTCTTACAACAGGGTTTGTCAAGAGTGGGTCTTATAATCGCAGAGGGGCTGGATCTGGCGGCCTGAAATCCCAGCTACAACTACACAACTATGCGGGTGACTAAAGCAGGAGGATGCTAAATTCAAGTCTAGCCTGAGCTACAGAGTAAATGTAAGATCGATGTGTGCAACTTAGAGACTGTTGTTTCATTACCAAAAATAAGAGAGGACTGTGGACATAGCTCAGAGGAAACATGCTTATCCGGGGTGTAAAAGGTCTTGGATCTAAAAATAAATAGGGACTAGTGGTTCAGCCCAAGGGGTGAACAAGGCCCTGGGTTCTACCCCCAGGACCACAAAATAAATAAATCATGAATATATGAGTGGCCTTCAGTGCACCTGTCAGTCACCAGTCCCCATTGACAACAGGCAAGAATGAAGAAATGCCCTAATCAGAGGAAGGGAGCAGAGGGTTCCGGGTAGTGACAGCTGATATTCTGTGGGGCTTGCCATGTATCTGCTACTATTCTGAGAAATTTCTTCGCATTAACCAATACACACTATCAAAATATTAAATGATTACTAACCTGAGCCTCAATTTGAAGGGGAAAACAACACAGAAAGGTGGAGGAGGGAACAAACCCAGGGTCACACAGCCAGTTAATGCTAGAGTCAAGAAATGAACAGAGTCTGTGCAAAGGGCCTTGGTAGCCTAGCTTTTCCCCTAGCTCCAGTGTATCACCTGACAGCATGAACTGGTGACAGCACAGGAGCTTTGGGCTAGAAAAGCTGACCCTGAACCCGGATCCTCCCTGTCATATAACACTGTCTAAATTACTTAATTCCTTGTGTTGAAAACCCTTGTTTGGCCGGGCGTTGGTGGCATACACCTTTAGTCCCAGCACTCAGGAGGCAGAGGCAGGCGATCTCTGTGAATTTGAGGCTAGCCTGGTCTACAGAGCTAGTTCCAGGACAGCCTCCAAAGCAATACAGAGAAACCCTGTCTAGGAAAAAAAAAACAAAAAGAAAAAACAAAACCCTTGTTTTTTGAAAGGTTCTAGCAATGTCTTTCAAAATTCTTGTACAACTTTGTTTCAGTCCTGGAAGTTTAAGGAGTCTATTCAAGAAGTTTGCAGGCCATTACAGATTGCACAGAGCTGTGAAGATTGACACACAGAGGTTCTGGTTCATCTGCACTCCCAGGTAAAAGCCAGGCATTTCTTAGTTTTCCAGAGTTACTGATTAATAGTGAACAACTTGCATTGAAATTCAGGAGAATGCTGCAGCCAAGAATCGGACCAAGAAAATGTGCAACCTGTACCACTCCAGCTACAGAAAAACTGAAGAGGCTTCGACAAACTAGAAGATGGCTGGACCCTCTTACTAAGAGCAGAAACCTCACCAGAGACTGAACGATTAAATACCATAGAGGTGGAGACAGGGCATACACAAGCAGGCATGCATTTATGGAGTACAAAGGAGAGGGGTCACTTAGCATTTCCATGTAACCCCAGAACTAAAAGCAAGTTCACAGAACCTAACCCCACTGACCAAGCACCTTTCTGCATGAAGGGCTAAATTAATGGAGAACTGAGGCCACTCTGCTTCCCTGTGCTGGACTCCTCCATCAACCACGGCTTCCTTATCAGCTTGCTCCGTGCCTCAGAAGACACATAGCCAGCACTCAAGGCTCAGACAGCTCTTTAAAAAATTCTGAAACTTCCCTAACAGCCTTGGAGTACTTACCTCAGGTTCTACAATAATACAGAAAATGTATGTGCTCTTTACTGGAGGCTTGGTACTCGGTTTTCATTAGGACACTCTGAAGTCTGTGCATAGACCAAAGAATGCATGTTTAAGAGCTGTGTTCTTAGCCAGACACAGTGGCTCATACCTGTAACCACAACCCTTGAGAAGCTGAGGCAGGAGGATAGTTAAAAAGTTCAGGCCAATGTGGGCCAGATAGTGAGTTCTATCCCAGCGTGGACTATAGATTGAAATTGTGCCTTTAAGGTGGAGGACGTGGGGTGAACCTTGTTTTCTATAGTACAGTGGTCAAATATACAGGTAAAATTCCCATTTATTAAAAACAAATCAAGCTATGATACATATATAGGAAATAAAATAAGCTCTGAATGATTTTCAATAATAAGCTTTACCTGCCCAGGGCAGACAAATTTGGAGCTAGCTGCTGAGTTCATTTCTTAGAGAAAGCAGTGAGCACACACCAATTGGAAAAGTGCTGTTCTACTCAGACGTTCTTCTGGGTATTTCCTGGCTCATGTGTGTCTAACGTGAGTAGTAATGGCTTTCTGTGTGCTTCCATTTCTTCTTCACAGTGTTTAATGCCTAACTATAGAAATGTTAAATAGCAGAGATACAGGATTGTTCTGTGCCATCCAGGGAATGGCCATACTTTTGGTATTGAAGGATTTTGTTTGTTTGTTGTTTTGTCAAGACATGGTTTCTCTGTTTAGCCCTGGCTGTCGTGGAACTCATGTAGGTCCACCTGCCTCTTCCTCCCAAGTGCTGGGACCAAAGGCATGTGCCACCACACCTGGCTGAAGGATTTTATTGTTTAAACCAAAGTCAAAGAATAAATATTAAGTAGCACATAGACAGACTGGTAGTTAGCAGAACATTGCCAAATCTGGTGCCCAAAACAACCCCGGAGACTGATTACTGAAGCTCCTTGAAGGCAGACAGCAGGAAATCAAAGTGGAGAGTTTAGGGCAGAGCAGGGTGAGGCTTCCAAGTGAAAGAACAAATAGCAAAAGACAGAGGTGGCATCATTAAAACTGGTCACTCAAAACAACCAACAGATGGACTGGGGAAGTTGACACACTCTGCGGAGTTCCCTTTTGAGCTTTCTGTCTATGGATGAGCTTCCCATGGCTGACCTTCTGGCTTCTCTATTCCCTCCTGTGAGCACTTTGGTCAAGAGATAAGTAACAGTATCCGCTGGAGGAGGCAGTTTACACTCTAGCTGCTCTCAAGGATACAATGTTTTATTCTGAGGCTATTTCCCTCTCCTCTCTTTCTGCCCTGTCAGAGTCAGGAAGGCAGAACATTGCCAGATAGGGACCTTGGAGGTCACTGATGCCAATATGCTCGTGTCTGAAAGGAGAAGGATGGGCAACCTGGCTTTCAGAGCCAACTTCTTGGTGAGCTCAAACAACAGACAATGATTTACCAATATACTTTACATTTCAGATGTAGCAAAAAGACAAGATTTAGGACCAGACAGGTCTAGATGCAATTGAAACTTACAATTCTGAGTCCAGTATCTCTGGATTCAACTTCCTCAGCCCAAGGTATGGGGAATGGTGCCAAACAGGTAAGGCTGTTCTGAGGATGAATGAAATGACACACCAAACATGCCGTTTGTACCAGGGTTGCTGAGGGTACCAGGGAAATGTGTGTTGAGGTGAAATTAGGAAAAAAAAATTATCTTCTGAAAAACTTCTGAGAATAGATTGGGACTACAAGGTTATTGAACAAAACCATCCAGTGCTGGACCATCTTCCTCCAAGGGAGCTGACACTGACTGCTAAGCTGCCCAACACCTGCTTCCTCATTAAAACCTCACCATGCTTCCTTGAAACTCGAAAAGAAGGTTTCACCAATTCAAAGCCATGCCATAGAGTCCTGAGTATCTGAACACTGGTGCATAGCAGTACAGTCACCTCAGCGAGATTACTGTGGTACCACAGACAGACAATGGAGGTATTTGGAGGCTTGGAGGGCTGGGGCTGTAGCTCAGTGGTAGAGTAATTATTTAGCATGCATGTGGTCCTAGGTTTAATTCACAGATCTTTTAAAAAAAAAAAAAAAGTTTGGGGCTTGGGATAAAGTATTTGGGTTTATCCCGGATATGATTTGTTGTTGCTGTGGCTGATGTTGTTGCTGATGTTGTTGCTATTTCTGTTGTCGCTCTTGTTCTTAATAGCTAGCATTAAAAATAAGACGTTACTAACTGTTTGTTTCTACAGGAATGAAGGCAAAGGACATATAGTGGCAGGACCCTGGGTATATAACACAGCAGAAAAAAAGCAAAATCTACTCTTGCTTTTGCTCTTTTATTTTGATGTCACCTCTAGGCCTTCCTCAGACAGAAGGCTCCACAACTTTATGTGCCATTGTTAGGGTCCACAAGAAGTCCCATAAAAGATCACCAGTCATGGATGCAATAAGCAACAACCTGAGAGGCTTGTGGGCCCCCCTTTTAAACTGGGTTAGGATAATTCCAAGAGGAGAGATTGGTCTGGGGGTTGATTGGTAGGTTTAAACAAAAAGTTTACAGGTTGCTGTAGGACTGGTTGGTGGTTCAGTGGTTAGAGGCTTTTCAGCTGTAGGATAGGAGAAGCTGTATGTAGCTATCAAGAGACTGTGGTCATTTGCTGAGTCAGCAGAAAGCTGTTGTCCTCTGCTGAACCAGCAGAAGACTAAGGAGCTAAGGAGGTGCCTGTTGATTGGTTGCCCCTGAATTGTTTTGCCAGAGAACTGTTTGCTTAGCTCCAGCAAACTCCAGAAAACTGAAACTAAGGCCTGGTCCGGCAGGGGCTATTAGAAACCTCTCATAGCTCTAGTCTGGCTCCCTGGCCCTCTCAGCCACAACTATCAAGACCAGCTGGGGATGAAGGTCTCAAAACAATGTCCCCCTGAGGATACTGCTTATCCAAACCAGAGCATATATTATCTCTTTAACATTCTGATACAGCGTAAATGAGCCATTTGCCACATGCCAGGCATTAATCCCAGACAAAGCCCCGTCCCCTGCCTCAGGCTCTGCACCTTCAGCTGCTTTCTCTGCCATTTGCCTCAGTTTATCAACAGGACAATGAGGATCTAAAAGATGAAGGCATGCTCCATTACTGTCAGGCTTCTGCAAGAGCTGGTCGCTGCAGCAGACGGTCCCATTTTTATATGAATGAGTAAGTGGGTGGATAAATGGATTCAGTTGCTACCTACTTAGTGAATGACAACTTAAAGGAATGGGAAAGACAAAAGGGCTTTGTGAGAGGAAAGGTAATGTGGCTTTGTCCTCCCAACTGCAATAGGACATGCTAGAGATGAGCACAACAACACTGCACTCTACAAAATGCAGCAGAGTGTTAGACACAGTCAGACTCACTAACCAAGTGCTACATTAACACAAGGAGTGCTGGGCTTTTAGATAACCTCATGTGCTAAATCATAGGTCATATGTCAGGGCTTTCTATTGTTTTGGGTGGCTATTCCATGTGTTTGAACACACTTTTGCTTGGGTTTGTTTATTAGCACACACTAAAACTCTTCTTCTGAGATTCTGTAACTAGCCAGTTGAGAGAAATATGCCCTGCTTATAACCAAGTCATCATCCTAAAAACAACAGAAACTTCCAAACTGGGGTTCGAGAGACATCTCAGCAGGAAACCAAGTAAATGTCAGGCGGGCATTTCAAGGCACCTTGGAGGCAAAGACAGGGGGTCCCTGGAGCAAGCTGGCTAGCTTGTCTATCAAGTTCAATGGAGATGTGGGTTCAAGTGAGAAACTGAGAGTAATAAGATACCCAATCTCCATCTGTAACCCCCACTCACACAAGCATGCACAGGCTCTCACTCATGTGTGAACACACACACACACTTAAAACTAACCCAGTGGCAGTGTTTCAAGCATTCAATCATTGCTGAGAACAATTCAGTAGATCTATATTGACCACTCAGACCCAAGAGCGACTTCGGCACTAGCCCAGTATGTGGAAAGATGCAACTATGCTTCAGGGTTGCCCAGTTTCCCAGTAGCTCCAGCACTGACATTAACTCACTTGCTATTTTCCTCGTGGCTTTTCTGTTGCTATTAACTTTGGTCAGGAAGCCCACACACGCTGGCTCTCAGCTGACACTCCTCTCAGGGATTTTGGAGAGCAACTCCTCGGGCTATAGCAGCTGCAGGAAGCAGAGTGACATCACCTCTCCCAACACCAAGTCTACACAAGGTCAGGCCTGGAGCAGCCATTTTTTGGACAGAAGATACACACACACACACAGTCTACCTCTTTCTGCCCTGGACACTGAGCTCACAGCTCCAGGGAGTCCAGCTCTGTATGTGTGCCAGGTAATGTCAGGGTGAGTGTCCCAGTACTTCTGATACCCCACAGGTGCTTTGTTCATGGGATACCATGCATCCCTACCAGATGGCGGTGTGGGAGACAGACACTCAGCTCCAAACCTAACTTCATTTAAAGTTATAAGGCCTTTGGGGGACAGACTCACCCATTTTTTTGGACTGGATTATAGAGATGTTGGGCCAATCATAATGGGATAGATACCAGGATAGGGTGGAGATGGAGAAGAGCTTCTCAAGAGAATTCTCTGCAAATAAAAATTCCTGGCAATAGCCTCTCACTTCAATCATCAACTCTCAATCTGCACTGTGGAAAACCTTGTATGCTTGGTCAGACATGGGGATGGAATGAAAGTTAAAGGCAAGCTGCTTTGCTTCCTGCAAGACAGGGAGAGGTCTATAGGATAAAAGCCCATGAAAGGAGCTACATGACCTGACATCCAACCTGGGCTCCCCTAGTCCTTCCCTACCTGGTTCTTTGCAAAGCTGAGAGACAAAGAGTTCAAAAATCTCACTTTTAATTTCATGGAAAGGGGAAGGTCTTGCTAAACTTAGTACAATTCATCCTTTGAACATGAATCTTAGCTACCCAAATAACAGACTATGAAGACAGTTATAAATAATCATACTCTTATATTTCTGAGGATTCCTGGGAAAATTGCTTTATTGTATATGAATCTCTAAGACAAAAATGCCAGAAATGTATAAACACCAAGAAATGTGCGTTTTTACTGTATGCACATTTCTAAAATGTATCATTGTAGTTAAATAAACCTACTTAAAAAAAAAAACTAAAGAATAAGAGGTTTTGTTGTTGCAGTTTGCTGATGCAATTAGCTTGACTGTACCCTGCCTTCTTTGGCACAGACACTACTCACAGATAGAATTAGTGAGATTTATCAAATCCCCCAAAGTTTCCAGAAACCCAAGTTTCGTTTGCTCATGATTTTGTCATTTGAATTTCTGAGGTTAGGATCTTTCTGTGTCCAGAGGTAGCCACCTAATTGCCTGATGACATCCCAAGTGCCAGGGACTGATATGCTTCCCCAGGAAGATTCACCCTTAAAAAGAAATAGTCCCTTCAAGCATTGACTTCTATGGCTAGAAGCCGACACAGAGGTTAAAAAAAAATACAAAGGAACTGTGGAAGAAAAAAAAAAAGAGGCAGGGGGAAAAAAAAAAAAAAAAAAAAAAAAAAAAAAAAACCTTGGCTAGTTGGGAGTCATTGGATTTTACAAGTAAATCATAGCAGTGACAAAATTCAGCTTTTCTTGAGGTGAAAACGATTGCAAACACTTCTCAACCCCTTTACCATGGCTTGTGCCCCGGTTGTACCCGTGTCCTGACTGAGAACTGGGCAGTGGTCTCATGCCAGCCTGTAGTCTCAGCGGTCCATGAGTCACAGGTGGGTTCCCTGAAGGGTGTGCTATGGAGCTCTGTGGGCTGTGGGAGGGCAGGACCACTGTTGCTGTTCAACAACAGCCCTTCCAGAATGGTGGGTCTTCAGCTCCAAGGCCATTTTCTCCAGGATTTGATGAACAACTCTCAGAAAGATAAAGGGGACTCGAACTTTGAATTCTAATTCTAAAAACATTAGGTCAATAAGTTTGTGTTTTCTCTCCTTGAAACTTAACCTGTTCCTTCAGGAAGCATCAGCTAAGAGTGACCCCCTCATGAAGATTCTCACCTGTGAGGGACATTCCCTTTGAGGATCACAAGTGCCTGGACTACAGCAGAGTAATATTCCTGGACTTGAACAAAAGTCGTGTCTCTAGCAGCTGTCCAAGTCAGCTTGTTGCAGAACTGGGAAGGACCAAAGCTAAGAATCAGAATTCCTCATTTTCAGCCTTCTCAAGAATAGCATCGTCTACATCTGCCAGTGCCTGGACCATGCAGCTCCCTACAAGCTCATCACCATGGCCTTCTCTCATGAAGCAGTCGGGGTTCCTGTACACCACCTTCCCATCTCTAAAATAAACAAGACCAACTGTTCCACCCAGGAATTCACACAGCCACTGACTAAAGAGCAGTCCTAAGCAATTGTTGTCTTGGTGGACAGGGTATGGGCTTTAGAAGCAGCCAGAGTTCAATCCCAGCTCTGGAACTGCGTGCTGGAGACCTTGAGGAAGTAATCAAACCTCTCTGAGATTCAGTTCCTCACGTTTGAACTCGTAATAACACGACAAGGTTTTCATGAGGACGCAGTTTTGCCATCTTGTTGAGAGCAGAATGATTTCTGGAGCATTGTGTAGTCCCATGAAAACAGAGCAAAGGTTTACTGAGCTATTTCCCACAGGGCTTGGCACCCAGAAAGCAGCAGCAAGCAGATAGGATTAGCTTCCTTATCTTCTATGCCTCTCTTGTGCCTCCCATGGAAGAGCTTATTTTGACCACTGCATCAGTCAAGGTTCTGGCAGGAAGCAGATGGTGAGTCCCCATTCAGGAGATCTTTTGGAAGGAACTACTTTCAGGGATGACTAAGGGAACCCACAGTAATGGCTGAGCACTCCGGTACTAACCCTAGCAGAAAGGAGCCTGCCCCCTTAGAGCAGAGGATCAAGGAGCAGAGCTGCTGCTAAGCCAAGAGAGCCATAGCTGAGAAGACAGCTCTAAAGAATCTAAAGCCCTCAGTAGAGGAGTGGGCCAAGAAGAGAGAGAAAAGACTCCCTATCATCCCGTCACTTGTCCCCTCTGATCTCTGGCTGTGCTACCAAGGCCCAAAGCCAGGGTTGGCTGTGGACTTCCATTCAAAACTATGCCCGCAGAGTGGAGTTGAGCCAAGAGAGCTGCATCTGGTGGTGCATGGGGAGAAAGCTAGTCATTAGGTCAACCGGAACATTCAAGTAACAGTCATTGTTCCTAACCTCCGATGTTCTTCAGTAGATTTATGGTATAAAAGTGGGACCCTCTCAATAGAGCTGAGGCCGATGAGAGAGTTTGAAATTCCACCTTGTGTCTCTGTTGGGGAAGTCCAGAAACCTGGGGCCCAGCTGTTGCATGGAGTCCTTTCCATAGTTATATGATGCCTCTTTGCAGACCATCCTCACACTATAAGTTTCTGCTTGCAAAATCAAGCAATAGGTGCATCCCTTGCCATTCTTTGAAAGAAAGTACAAATGGATCCAGGCATGAATAACCTAAAACCAAAATAATAATAATTGTTATTATTATTATTATTATTATTATTATTATAAATACAATATCCACAATACGCAGATAACTTCTAAATAAATAATGTTTAAAAATCTACTCACACTTTCATATCTTTGTATTGGAAAGCATATTTGTGCCAAGGCAGACTTGAAAGACGAAACAAATTCACTTTTTAAGTTCTTGGATACCTGTGCATAAATAAAAGCTGTCTGGGTGATGAAGCCAGCCCTGCAGAGGCCACTTGGCATTAGAAGGCCACAATCACTCCCCCCAATACTGCAGTTGCTTTGGATGGACATCCTGCTAATTGTCTTCCAGTCCCATGACCCAAGAGATCCAAGGTCATCACTGAACATGGATCATAGTGCCTCCTGAACACAGCTTACCTTTCTTCATTGCTGCCAATGCATAAAGTAGGCTGGTAATGGTAATACATGGTCAGTTCTAAGTAATAAATGCTTTAGTCTACCCTGCTAGCCCAAATAAATAAATAAATAAATAAAATAACTACCAAAAAAAACCCAGCAGAGATTGGAAACAGATGAAAGCAATAAGTGAGGATTCTAATTGAAAATAGGTCAGAATTTTGCAGCATTTATGTTATTCCAGAAACTGTATGAAGGGCCTCAAGTAGATTAGCTACCAACCCTCAAATAAGCATATGTTTTATAACCAAGGGGAATGAAACCAAATAGTATTAAGTTACTACAAAAAAAAATAATAATAAAAGAAAAGAACTTGGTGAATGGAAGAGCTAGGGTTGCCATTGTAACAACCAAACACAGAGATTTTTTTAAATACATTTTAATTAAAATAGAATGGTATCACTTCCCCCTTTCTTCCAGTCCCTTCCAGGTACCCTTCTTTTTCTTTTGTTATTATTGTTAAAACATTGAGTCCATCTTAGTTGTTTGTGTGTATATGGCTTTTTTTCCATACAAAACAATTTTGTTTATTGAAACTAAAGACAAGTACAATGTCTAAAGTCTTCACCAAATTGTTTGCATGAGTTGGGTTTTCTCTTCCATGAGTTCTTCCCTATTATCTGGTATCAAGATGGTAAGGAGAGGAGGTAAGATATGTACTGGGTTAGAGATGTGGACAAGCAAAATTATGACAAGTTCATTGCCAGGACCTAGGTCAGGTTTTTGAGGACTTTCTGTAGTTTCTGCTACAGGCATACGCAACAATCTAAGCTTCTTAGGAACAAGCACGAACAGTCACAAACCCACACACTGACATCACATGATTGAAATTAAATCAAGTCTATAACCAAACAGATTTTTACATGTGAATTTATTTTCTCTTGTAAGCACTCATTCCTGTAACCCAAGTGCCAAGGCGTTTAAAGTCTTAATGGTTTTCCTTCATTATGAATTTGTTCATGTATCAGAAAGCAAGCATGTAGGATTGCCAAAACACATTGAGTTATACAAGATCCTAGAAAGAAAAATACCTGACAAGTATCGATATTTAAGCATTACGATGTCTCTGTTTTGTTAGCAACTGCAAACTCATGTGGATGAAAGTCCTACAAATTCACTGATAAGGGAACCCTTTTTTATTTTACTCTTTAACTACATAAGATCCTCATTCAGATAGACAGATTTCTCTAAATCCAGTCCTCCGTGTGTACATGATTTTGAGGTTATTGCATAACCAATAAGGGGGCTCATCCCTGGAAAGGCTAGGTCTCCCTCTCTCAGTAGCCATTGCTTTCCACCTCCTCCTCCATGATGTTCCCTGAGCAATAGCTGTGGATAGGACTTTTAACTACTTACGAGACTTTTAAGTACTAGAAAAATCTGCAAAAAAAGTTGCCTTCCCTGACAGGTAGAGTCTTTGCACAAAAACTGACTTACTGTTCTGGGCAACTTATTAAGTACTGCTCTTGCCTCTTGCCCTTGCCTTACAGGTTCACCTCTTATTTGTATAGGCCTTTGATTTATTTTGTTTTGTTTTGTTCCAAATCTTTTGCCAGAGAACTCAAGTACACAAGCATACAAGATGATAAAGAAAGGCAATGACAGTAGCTACAAACAAACAAAATTAACAAGGCTCACAGAGCAGGTGGTTCCATCTGCCATGTCCTCTCTCGAGCCTGAGGGATATGGTGTTGACTGCTTCTCTTCTATTTGGATCCACTGTTCATAATCTGCCTTTTTAGGACAATCTCATCATTGAAGTGAAACTCTAGTGTTTAAAACATACTTTCTTTTTATACAACACAGCATCTAGATGAGAACCAAATTCTTTATCTACCATTCAGAGAGACAATACAACACATAACAGAATTGGGGAAAATTACTCATTGGGTTGAACTTAGAAGGAGATAGGATTTGACTTTAATGTATAATTCCATATCCAACATCCCTGTCATGTAACTGAACTTCAGTGTATCCTGTTGTGTTTTCAGAATAACCCTAAGGGTTGACTCAGACAAACATGATTATCCACACTTGACAGGGGAGGAAACAGCACCTCAGTGAGATTGTGACTTGCTACTTACACAGCTAATAATGGACAAACATCACAAGAACCCAGAGCACCAGGCTGTAAGTTTAGCATTTCTTGAACCATATCAACAGGATGCCACATGGCTTATCAGACAGAAGCATTACTTCTGGCCTGGGTCTTCCTTGAGTTGACAATGCTAAATGTCTTTTCACAAACTGAGCAGAAACCTGGGTCAATAAACTGGCTTCATTGCATCGTTATCTTCCTTCTTAATTTAAAGGAAAACACACATATCCAGTTGTGGCCATTTTGTCATTTGCCCTTCCAATCAGAATCACAACTCATTCTAGTAGACAGCTGAATTGAAAGTTTTCCAAGTTAGTCTTGGGGAAAAGGTACAAAATTAAGTATGAAAATATGATTTCGCTGACTCAGAGAGAGCCTGAATCCTGGAGTACAGGGTGGTACATATCTATCTACCCACAGCCAGACATCTACACACATCTTGTCATCTTTGTACATCCTAACTACAGACTTCAGTAAGAGTTGGGGATGGGTGGGGGTTAACCAGAAGAAGAAAACCAAACTTCCTTTTAGGGATTAGAACGTTTCCCAATGGTCGGCTAATGATTTTCAGATGAGAGAGGTTGGATAAAATAACCCACATGGGTATTTGTCATTCTAAAAAATCTGAAAACTGCTTCTACCCATTAACCAACACAAAGAGTGACAGCAATGGCAGAACAGAGCATTTGACCACTGTCTAAATCACCGATGGACAGACTCTTAGCACCAAATCAATTAAGATTCAGTAAGCATCCCTCTCACAGTACAAATGGAATAGAGGCCATCGCATAGTTGACACAGATGAGGAGTTGACACAAGTCACCCTAGACAATGAGAGTACAAATCTGCAGGAAGGAATACACCCTAAGAGCTATGCATTCCCAGGGACACATTCCCATCCTTAGAGAGTTTCCATCTCATAAGCAGACACCAGTGTTTAGCATCCACACACACCCTCACAAATCAAGCAGCTGTCTCGCTTATACCAGCTGAGGCTGGAGAGTCAAGCTAAACTCCAAGGTTTGAGACTCCAGTGTTTATGCTCACTCAGCTTAGCTGCAGAGTAAACAGAGGTTCTCTCAGGTAGTTGCATAACTACCAAAAAAAAGCACCACATGGATGACTGTTTCTTTTGACTATATGCAGATTTCAGTGAGAAGATCAGTTCATAGTCCAAGCAATGTTGGTCCTTGTGTACAAAGCCTCGTCCAACAGGAACCAGCCTGAGGCTTGGCATGTAGATTTTGTTTGGCTGTATTGTTGTCTTTTTAAATCAAGGAATCATTTCTGCCTATACCTCCAATTTCCTTTCTCCGGGCCCAGTAGCAATGCCGGACCATAACAAACCAACAGCTAATATTCTGCAGATGAGGGAATGTCAGAAAAAATAAATAAATGTGCTCTCTCCTGTTTCATTACTTTCCTTCAGGGAAGAAAACAGGAGATGAAGACTTAGAATGAAACACAGACATTTTTCAACAACACTCGACCTTGCCAGCTCCTGATGAGGCTGGGCAGCTTACAAACCACTCTTCAGGCCTGGGTGAGCCATAGCTTTTATGCAGTATTGCAGGGTTGCTTTTTCGTTTTGTTTTGTGGGTTTTTTTTTTCTGTTGTTTTCCAGTCTGAAAGCAGCATGGTGTAAAATATAAAGCACCCATGGGCCCTGGCCAGCTGCAGGAGCAGAGGGAAACAGAGCTGTACTGTCTCTTCCTGGGATGTGTTTATAAAACCCTTCCATAGAGCACAGACTGCTTTTCTTATGGGGCTTTGGATGCAAAGCTCTTGAGGACAGCTCTTTGAATATTATGACAATGCCACCATGAGTCTTTTGAAAAGGTAGACCTGACAAGGGAAACCATCACCAAGACATCCTACCACTCTGGTAGTAGTAGTTCAAGTGTAGTGGTTCCTTGAAAAATAGACCATCGCTTCCTATCCTAAAGCAGGTTCTCATAAACGAAGGAAGTGAAGCACAAACACAGCTCAGTGGCTGTGGTGGTTAGAAAGAAAATGGCCCCCATAGGCTCAGAGGGAGTGGCATTATTAGGAGGTGTGACCTTATTGGAGTAGGTGTGGTGTTGATGGAAGTGTGCCCCTGGGGCTTGGTTCTGAGGTAGCAGATGTTCAGGCTGGGTCCAGTGTCTCAGTCTCTTCCTGTTGCCTTCAGACCCGGATGTAGAACTCTTGGCTACCTCTTTAGCACCGTGTATGCCAGTGTGATGCCTTACTTCCCACCATGATGACAATGGACTAAACCTCTGAACTGTAAGCCAGCTCCTATATTTTAAATGCTTTCTTCTACAAGAATTGCCATGGTCATGGTGTCTCTTCACAGCAATAGAAACCCTAAGACAGTGGCTTTACAAAGTGGTGTCAACCTAAAGCTGGGATCACTTTTACTCTATAAGCTGGAGATATGAATCAGCCAATTAGAGTGTGTACTACTCCTGCATAAGACCCCAGATCAGTTCCTTGCAACTTCATTGGGCAGCTGATAATCACCTGTAACTCGAGCTCCAGAGAATCTAGCATCCTCTTCTGACCTCCATGGGCACTTGCACTCACATGCACACACACACACACACACACACACACACACACACACACACACACACTAAAAAATAAAAATAAATCTTTAAAAAATGAAGTTAATTCTATTCCCGTGGCCATGAATCGCATGTGGCTTCTATGGTACCTGAGCTCTCAATCTCAGCACAGCTTCACAGTCTCCATGCACCAAGACCTGATAAGATGGCAGTATGAGCTATCAGATCTAATACTTACAAGGGACTTCATCACTTTCTCAGTGACTTCTTCCTTGAAGCTGGGTCTAGACAAGACCAAGTGGCACTTGGGGAAGGTGAGAGCCAGGTGGGTGACTATCTAAAGCGCCTCCCACAACCCCCATTAGTCAGTTTTCCTTTACTACAGCACATACAGGATGCAAATTAACTCCAAAAGAAGAACAGTTTTGACTCACATATGCAGAAATTTTAGTCCCTGGCCCCTCGGTTCTATTGATTGTGAGCCTGACAAGGAAATGAGGCACAGCAGCCAGCAAATGAACTGAAAAGGAGCCAGGGTCCCCATATCTCACCCCCTTGGAAAAACCTTCCATTGATCCACTTCCTTCCACTAGGTTCACTTCTAAAACTTGTACCACTCCCCAGTGGTTCTAAAGGCTGGGAACCAAGATAGAGTTAGATGTAGAGGGAGAAACAGAGAGATTAGATTAGATAGATAGACAGGCAGACAGACAGAGAGGGAGAGACAGAGAGATGCCTAGGAGGCACATCCTGGACACAAACACTAGCTTCAGCAAAGTAACCACAGTCAGAATGTATATCCAATACCCACCTTCCACCACAGGGTAGGCAGGGCCAGGCAGCTGCCCTTTCCACGGGCACGTTGCTGCTTCTCTGATGTTCCACAGTTCTCTGTTATATATTTGGCAACATTATCAAATAAAGGCTGCTGCAAAAATCAAGAAATGTGTATTTCCATGATTTAGCTCTCCAAATTCTTGGGGGAAAAAAATTCACTGTAATACAAGTTGCACTTTGGATAACAAAGTCATTGTTGTCTGTGCATTTATTTCTGAATTCTTAACTTTGTATAACAAAAGCCCCTAACACCCAGGAAACATTAGAAAATTTATTCTTTGCCTCACAATAAAATTTCTCCATCTGATCATCTGATTAAACGAGCCCAATGTGAGTAGGATCACACAGAAGGGTGGGGCTGACAAGTTTTTTTCACTGCTTGTGAGGAAATATCTCTTGCTTTTCAACAGAACATTTGTTATTACAAATTCATTTTAAAAGATTCAGTTCTAAGTCCCCTTCCAGTGAATAAATGAAAAAACATTTTGCCTTATGGGCCAATAAGTATGACAGTGTGGATGGATTTTGAGCTGCAAGTAAGAAACTTTATTATGAACCATAATTGTGTACAGCTTTAATCTAAGCACTCAGAGAAAAAACAGGCAGATCTCTAAGTTGAAGGCCAGCCTGGTCTACAGAGCAAGTTCCAGAACAGCCAGGGCTTTGTAGAGAGACCATGTCTCAGTAAACAAATGAATAGCTTTATTATAGAGAAGGTGAATATTCATTTTGCACTCTTAGTCAAGGCCTGAAACGGGCTTGCCATCTGATTCTACCTGTCACATACCTGTTGGGTTATTCTTTAAATTTCATAAACTCCGTTTGCTCTCTCATCAAACAAAAGTATTATTATCTCAGAATATGCCAGTAATGACTAATAATGGCTGTGGCTAGCATTTTCAGAAGGAGACCCTGGATGTGGAGAGACAAAGATGTGTCCTGAGGGCCTTACAAATCTACAAGACAGCTGTCCAAACAGACAAGCTGTGGGGCGAGGCAGCCTAAGCTGAGAGTGCTGGAACCTGCAGGCAGAGGTTTTCTCACTATGCAAGGCCACCAGGAAGGCTTTCCTTAAAGAAAGCAGAGGGACAAAGGACAAAAACACCAGGTGGGACTCTCGGTGAAATAGGGGTTTTTTGATGACTTCTACAAAGGCAGTTGTTGAAAGGTACACCCACCCTAGTTTGAAGAAATAAATCTTGTCTACTAAGCAAGATGAAAGAAAATCTCATAAAGGATAGACTTGGGAGGTGAAAGCAGAGATGCAAGCTGTGGCACTAACTGTGGATGTCATGAAGCCAGGCTTGTGTGCACCAAGTGCCAACCAATCAACTTTCTCTCCATGGCAATTCAGAAAGCCTTGGTGTAGAGCTTTGTTCCTTTGGATTTTGGTAGTGGTGGTGGTGGTAGTTTGGTTGTTTTGGTGGTAATGATGGTTTGGTTATTTGTTTTGGTGGTGATGATGGTTTTTGGATATTGGTTTTGGTGGTGATGGTTTGGTTATTGGTTTTGGTGGTGGTGATTATTTGGTAATTGGTTTTGGTGGTGGTGGTTTGGTTATTTGTTTTGGTGATGGTGGTTTGGTTATTTGTTTTGGTGGTGATGATGGTTTGGTTATTAGTTTTGGTGGTGGTTTGGTTATTTGTTTTGGTGATGATAGTTTGGTTATTGTTTTTGGTGGTGGTTTGGTTATTGTTTTTGGTGGTGGTGGTTTGGTTATTGGTTTTGGTGGTGGTGGTGGTGGTGGTGGTTTGGTTATTGGTTTTGGAGGTGGTGAGGTTTGGTTATTTTCTTGCTCAGAGGCTTCACTTTAGGTTCTGGGCATTTTAACTTGATCCAGTCAGCAACTGGGGCAAATAGAAGGGTTTGCAAGTTGCCTTGCTGCAACTGAAGAACAGAATTAGAATTCCAAAGCTGTAATCATATGATAGAGCAGCAACACAACTCTGACATAAGTAAATATAAGAAACAGTCATTAAATATACTCCTTACCCACCTGAGGCAGTGACCTAGTTCTAGTTTTAAACTGGTGTTTTTACTAAAACAATCTCTCCCTCCCTCCTTCTCTCTTTATGAGACAAGGTCTCATGTAAAGGCTGGCCTCAAACTCTGTGTAACTGAGAATGGCCTTGAACTCCTAATATTCCTGCCTCTACTTCCCAAGTGATAGGATTATACACCACCTGTACAACTTTCCATCTATACTTTTAAGTGGTTACTTCTGATCTTTCATGAGTTACATAGTAGATAGAGCAACTGGTATTCTTGGTGTGAAAATAACTTACTTATTGCTGGAGCCTTGGCTCACTGCTCTACCATTGTCCCATTGAACTCTCACAGGGTATTTAGGGACAGGGCCATATTGTTATGACAAGCAATTCCTGGGGTAAGACTCATCATTACCTGAATTCTTCCAATGATGCACTACCTCTCCAAAATGTCACATAGAGGATTAAAGTTTTAACCTGATTTTAAATGAAACACAAACATTCATGTCACAGGCCAATGGACTTGAGCTGTGTCTCTTGGTTAATGGGAGAACTGGATGCCATGAGGATATTCTACACAGAAAGGGTCCAGGGCCATCTACTACTTTAGCAGAACAGAACAAACCCCAGAAGAGCACTGGCATCTTCCGTTGAAGTTGATTACCTATGGAAATGGCTTAGATGAGCCCACATGCAAGGATCTGAGGCCCCTCCGCACCCTGTTAAGGAGGACCCCATCTTGGAAAGAAGAGATGATAAGGATATAAAAGTGAAATGTCGGGATTTACCGAAAAGATGTTTCCCTAACTTCAACCATTTTTTAAATCAAAACTATGTTCAAACCAGAAGAGTCTGGGATGCTTTAACTAGGAAAGTGCTTTTCCCCAGTGGAACAAGAACAGATCCACCACAGAAAATAAAGATATGTATCTTCTTTGCATATCTAATTAATAGTGCAAATTTTGCTCTTGTTTCCCCAGGGAAGAATGTAAACACAGTCCCCCACTACTACAAATTTCCAGAAGTTGGGGAAAATCACAGGGGACACCTCAACCTGAGAAAAATTACCTTTGTCACAGGGGCCACCTCATCCATGGAAAAACTACCTTTGTCATCATGGTTCTCCCCTGCCAGGTGTATATAATAATACTAAATTACCAAGTTCTACTCACATGTACTTCACGGGGAAAATAAGTTGCAAAGACCTTGTAGGGACCCTCCTCTATTCCCCACAGGAAGAAAGAGAGAGAGAGAGTTTGAGCAAGAATAAGACACCAAGACTGGGAACAACTGTCCAGATGATAGGGCAGATTTCAGTGAAGAAGACATTGTCATTGTAGCTACACCCTCCCATTTGAAACATCATGACTCACTGGGCATCTCCCCCACTCCATTCCTCACTGAGCTTTCCTGTGATCCCTACCCCCACCCCAAGGACATCATGCTCGCCTCCTGCACACCCTTCCTGCCTGTGATTTTAATTGGCCATTCCCCAACTCGTCAGGTACCTCTTTCAAGCAGATTCCTGATGCTCACAAAACAACTACATATTCCAGATGGCTTCCTTTGGCCAACCCATTACCATAAAGGGACTTTCTGAAAGCACACGGGTGGGACACATACCAGCTTTCAGGGAAGCGATTGAGATCTGGTGAAGCTTGTGCCAATTTCAGCAGAGAGCCCCAGGGCATGCAGTGACTGTAAGAGCGTTGGCACCCTCATTCTCAAGCCACAGATGCACCATTTATGAAAAGGCAAATGGAAGCCTGGAGCAAATGAGCCAAAAGGACAGAGAGGTCACATCTATGAGCTCAGCTCTGAGGACAGTGCCCAGGGCACTCACCTCCAAGGCAGCCCCCAGCACACACCTCTGAGGCCATAGAGAACTGAAAATAACAACTCTCTCTCTCTCTCTCTCTCTCTCTCTCTCTCTCTCTCTGTGTGTGTGTGTGTGTGTGTGTGTGTGTGTGTGTGTGTGTGTGTGTGTGTGTGTGTGTGTGTACTGTGGGCTGTAACTTCGACATCTGAACCTTCTTTCTATAAATGCTTAACTTTTAGAGTCACCACCTCTGAAAGGCACTTCTACCCTCTCCAGAGTCTACAGATGTCCTACTGAGAGCTCTGTTTGACCATGACCCTGAGGATCCGTAGCTATGTAACCTTCTCGCTGCTAAAAATTCCATCTGGTCTCTCTAGTAAGCAGTAGAAATGGATGTCACAAGGGTGCCCAGGTAGGGTCAGGTGCCCCCCAATGTGAATGCCTACTGCCCCACTGTCACTAAGTGTTAGGATGGGAAAGAAGAGCCGGAAGAGGAGAGGCAGATAAAGAAGAGTAAGGGGGGGGGGGGAGAGCAGGGATCTAGGAAATCAGAAATAAAGGACACAAGAAGAAAGTTCCCAGTGACACAGTGTTCAGATCCCAGTCTTATGGTCAATGGAAGCCCTAACTAACTTCAGTCATTGCCTACCAGGACGGCACTGTGCAATGGTGATACCTGACTCCAAACACCGTGTCTCAGTCGAATCCTGGGGGAGCCACTCAAAGACGAACTGGGACTTGTTTCCCTTTTGCATCTCTAAGGCCTAGCACTGTGGCCCCCACTGCCCTAGACTACAGACACATTATGTAACTGGTCATGGAAAGAAACATGAGCACTCCCAACACGTGCCTTCTGAATCCAGCCAGGAGGATGCTTCTATACAGCAGTCATGACCCTGCCCAAGCCCTTCACCTGCCCAGCCTTCTTCTCCTGTCCTTGGTGGATTATGGCAGAACATTCTTGCCACAAGAAGTGCGTCTACTCAGAGACTTTTTCCACTGGGAGCTCTTTCTGAGCAGCATCCCAGTGTTTATTTAAAGACCACTGGTGAGACAGGAGCCTCTCACCATTTTCCAGGGGCCTTTATTCCCGTTCTTGCATTATCTGCTGGTTCTCCTGCTTTTAAAGGGAAGCTGTGCCCAGGGACACTCATCAACTGGGGCTCCCAGCATTCTCTTGGAAAGTGCAAGTATTGCTCTAAACTAGAGCAGCATGCCAGGCTATGACCTTAATTTCTGATGAGTACACTTGTCATCAGCAGCTGGCTTTCCTTAGTCTCTGTCATATGTCCCCAAACCTCTCCTTTTGAGAGTCTTCTGGGCCCAGTAGAGGAATAGTCTTCCTGGAAACTGTCTGTCTTCATGCCTCTTTCCAGCTCTACCTCCCCCTTAGTACTTAGCAGCAAGCACCCAACTTACTATCAATTTCCTGTCAAAGACTCTCTGGCACTTTGAGCACCTTGCTACTCAAATCTAACCACTCAAGAGACAGTTGTAAGGAACCCTGACTCCCTATAGACATGCTGAATAGGAATTTGCAGTTCAACAAAACTACACTGACTCAAGTTTAGGAAATGCTCCTTTAGCAGAATGCTTTCTGGCTTGATCATAAGTGGAATCACTAAGTGAGTTTAGGAAAAACGACAACAACCACCATTCAAGTTGTCTCCCCAAATTCTGATTTAATCAGCATAGGATGTGTCCTAGGCATCAAGGGGTTTAAAAAAAAAAAAAAAAAAAAGAAAAAAGAAAATCCAAATGGTGCTATTGGGAAGAATGGCCTAAGAATCTGTACTTCTGATCATTCATGCAATATCTAGTTATTGAACAAAACAATAATGAGCAGTCTTAACAATCTATTAAATTTGAAGAGATTTTAAATCAACCAATGCTGAATACTGAATTTAGATATGGTATTTTCTGTAGATGTGAGGGGTCTGAAGAAGAAGGTTGCAGACCCAGGTACATCCAGGAACTGACATAGTTTTGGTCTAACCTAGTGTGACAGCAAAAGGCAGAGAAATGGAAGGAGAATCAGGCAGATGACTAGCCTTGCAATGCACACTGTTATCCCTTGCTGAGAATCTAGAGTTTCTCACAGGAGGCACACATTTCTTTCCTTCCTGTGGATGCAGGCCTAGTAGGTGAAGCCATTTGATTGGACAGGGTCAAGCTCTAATCACATGAGCATGAGCACAAGCTGGACCCACTCCAACAATGACACCACCCATTGGCAGAACAAAGGGCAGCCGTCCACCATCTATGGAGGAATAACCCCAGGCAGGGAAGTTCCCCAAAGAGACTCTGCTTACATCACAAAAAGAAAAAAAAAAAAAAAAAAGGCCAAAGAGGATGAGAACCCCAGCCAGGGCTCTCTGAATATGAAGCTATTTCTGGGTCAAAGGATAACTCTAATTTCTCAGGGAATGTGCTTCTGACTAGGGTTTCCTCAGCCTTAAACCCAAGCAGTCTTAGGCTTTCTGTGAAAAGTTAGCTTCTTTTATCATCTGTTGTGGTTTGAATGAGAAATGTTCCCCATAAGCTCATATGTTTGAACAATTGGCCCCCGGCTGGTGGCATTACTTTGGAAGACTGGAAAAGCTTTCAAACACAAGGGGTAGCTTGAGACTCTGTAGACCAGCCCCACTTCCGAGCCACTCGATTTTCTGATTGTGGATGAAGTAAAACCAGCCACTTCCCACTCCTGCCACCACCTTGCCTCTGCTATTATGGACTTTCTCTCAAATTATAGGCCAAATGAAAACAAAACAAAAAAACAAAAAAATCTCCTTTAAGTTGCCTCTTATCAAGTATTAATCATAGCATGTCAACTAAAGTGTCTTCACTTATGAAGAGACTTGACATCTCCCAAATACAGATTCTCAGAACTGACAGAAATAGATTGAATCCTCTGTGCTTTTTGCAAAGTACACACTCTCATCCACCAGGTACACTTAGGTAGACAAAAGGCCACCTACACAAGTCACCTCCTGACCCAAGCCTCTGTGTTGACCCATCCATCAAATAGAGGGACTCAATTTCAACATTCTCTAAGGGACACCATCCTAATTAACTACTCTACAGTGCTATATTGAAGTGAGGGTTTTAATTTCAAAACCTGGAAATAACTTCTACAATCCTAAACTTTAATGGCATGGTTCCTCATAATCAAACCTGATTGGCATGCCCACAGAGCAGAAATGTGTCGAAAATTCCAGGGAGGGCTAAAATAAGAACCATGTAGACTGGATGATGTATGGTCTGCACTGATTGGGTGGTTTTGATCCCTTCCATTGTCACTTCCATTCCACTAAGTGACAAAGATAAATGAGCCCTATGAGCCTGGCTCAGAGATGACCTCTTCCTCTCTCTGACTCTTCCCCCCTCACTTCCCCCTGCCTTTGCTGATTTCCCTGTCCTCCTCTATCTAGAGTGACTGGGCACCTGGTCTTTGAACTTTCTCTCTTTTCTCTTTATATCCACAAGGAAGATCATACCTGCCCTTCTCAAGGCTGTTTGTCTCAGACTTCAAACCCTTCTCTCTAAGGGCCCAGGTGTTCTGGAGTACACAGGACAGACATCCCAGTTGGAAAATTCAGGGCTTCCCAGCCTCCTAGCTCCTTCACCATCGGCAGTTCTCCAATCCCACAGGCATGTCTGTCCTTACTTGCCTGAGCAAATACAGTGCCTGCCTTATAATTGATAGCATTCGGAAAATAAGTGAGCACAAAGCAAAGAGCTTGCTTATCTAGTAACAATTTCTCAAAGTCTCTTTAAAGGGACAAATGAGGGAGTGATCTACAGGCTATAGAACACTAGTTTTGGATTTTCTAACAAGCCTCACAATGCCCCAAATCTAACATTCAGAAGTAGGTTTCTTGAACAGGAACTTCTACCAGGACTAACACACTTTCTAATTCCCACTAGCCTGCCAAGCTTCGCTCTACACAAAGGTGAGGAACAACCAAGGCATTGAGACACATGCTCCCCCAGCCAATGGATGAGCCATGTCTGCCCACGCAGGCCACATTATTATCAGCAAGAATTAACAATGGTGCCTGTTCTCCTTTCTCCAAACAACGCTGAGCTGCTTCTTCACCTCTGACCTAGAGGCTGAGCCAAATTCCAGCAGAAATCCCAGGAGAAGCCCTGGCCTTCCTTGCCTCCTGCTGCATGTTAGCATGATCCAGTCAGAATAGAAGGTTGCAAAACCTTTTCATTGAGACTACTTTTATAAATCCCACCTTTGTTATTATATTTACACTCATAAAATCACAGAACCAAGAATGGATCCATGAAGAGCAGTTGGCATTGTTTCTATTGTTGTTGGGGGGGGGGGGCAGGCATTTATTGCTATTATTCATGTTCACAGTTGAAAGTTAGGTCTGAAGACTCAAAAGCTCACAGTCAACATGGTGACCTGGGAGTCAGTGTGGCAGGTGACAAATGGTACACATAAGAAAATATGGAGGCCCTGTGCCAGTAGCCTGACCCTGCCACATCCAATAGCATTGGGCATTCCTTGGGAATATGGGAGTGTACAGACTGTGTCCTCTCTTCCACAGGAGCTGGGGAAAGCAGAGGCATTGCAAGGAAGCTATTGTGAGTTGCTCATCTTATTCCAACATTCATGATCACAGGTTCTATGATAGAGCCTCAAGATGGCACAGTTCAATTGTCAAAGAGGTCATCAAAGAGACTGACCTAACAAATAGAACAATTAGAAAAATTGAAATAAGCTGCATTGTTGGCTATCAAGAGCTGACCACAGTCTAGAGCACAAAGAATCTTATGGGACCAGAAGGAGATCATAGACCACACAGAGAGCCTGGACCAGGTAATTTTCCAGGTCTTCATCCTCATTCCTACTGGACCCAGTTTAGCAGGCCTGACTCTGTCCCGTACAATCCCCACCATCTGACAACAGGCTTCAGCATCACTTCTCCTCACAGCATCAATTCTCAGGCAGCACCTTTGAGACCCACATTCAGCCTCCTTCTCTGGTTCCACTCCTCTCAGCATCTGAGCCTCTCAGCAAATATGTTCTTTCTCGGGCCTTTTCTAACCCTTGCATTTTGGCATGTTAGCAAAGCCTCCACTGGCTGCATCCAGCTGCTTGGGATTTTGCCAGCACCAGGGAAAGATGCATACTCACTTTATCTTAGCTATTTTTCTGTTGCAGTGATTAAAAATACCCTGACAAAAGCAACTCAAGGGGAACAGTTTCTTTTGGCTTGCAGTTCAAGAGGGATGCAGTCCATCACGGCAAGGAAGCCACGGGAGCAGGAGCATAATGGCAGCTTGTCACCTTGCACCAGCAATCCAGAAGCAGATAATCAATAAGTGGGGCTGGGCTATAAAACCTCCAGGCTCAATCTCACAATATTCCACCTTCTAAAGATATCGCATTCCCAAACAGTGTGACTGGCTAGAAGCCAAATGTTCAAACCCATTGGCTTAAGGGGAACATTTCACATTCAAAACAACACCAATAGAGGAAGAAAATGATAGAGTAGATATGGGGGGGGAGGGGATAGATGTCAGGTAAGGAGCAGTAGCCAGAGGGGAGAACTCACATACTGAGATCTCTGATAAGCATTTCCTAACTTCAGTTGCTCTGTTGGGAAGTCAGAGGTCATTTTTTTCCCCCTAGGCTCAGATGAAGGCAATCTTTGGCTTGGAATACTTATCAAACACAACCTTCCACATTCCAGTGGAACCATGTAGGCAAAGGGAAGCTGAAAAGTGGCTGACAAAATGTCTGGAAGAGACTGACGTTTATAAAGAAGTTCAGATCATGATCTGAGCTTGGCCAAAGCTGGATTTCGGGAGCCACTTTATTGTCCTGCTTCATTTGTAACTTTGGAGATTTAGAAGCAATGAGAACCCTAAATTCTAGTCTCTGGCTGATTCCCAGGTGGCTTTTTGATCAAGGAAACACACACACACACAGGTCCGTACCAGGATTTTTCTTTGGGCCACCAGTCATCTCCCAAATCACAACACAGAGACTTATTAGTTTTGAATGCTTGGCCTAGCTTAGGCTCATTTCCGGCTGGCTCTTTTAACTTAAATTAACCTGTTTCTCTTTATCTACCATTTGCTTCAGGGCTTTTTTCCCCTTTCTTCCTTCTATATATCTTACTTTCACTGCTTGTCCGGTTGTCTGGTGGCTGCCTGGCTGACCCAGGTATGTCCCTCTCTTTCTCAAGCCTAGATTTCTCCTCCTATTTATTCTCTCTGCCCTGCAGCCCTGTCTATCCCTCTCCTCCCTAACTGTTATCCATTCAGCTTTTTATTAGACCAATCAGATGCCTTAGGCAGGCAAAGTGAAACAGATACAGTACATCATTACATAATTAAATACACATCTTAACATTGTTAAACAAATGGGAATGTAACATACCTTTACACAGTTAAAGTAATAATTCACAGCATAAACAAATATAACACATCTTTATATAGTTAAAATAATATTCCATAATGCATGTACTTAAACTTTCTAAAATCAAGTACAATTCCCTATTCATCATGTTCCACGATGCCTGGAGAACGCTCTGCATAGCAAGGACCTTCCTAAACTGTGTTAATGAGAGCAACTGCAATATCAAAAGATTTGGTAATGATGAGAATCTGAGCCATATGCCAAATATAAACATTTTCAAGGTTCCTTCCAGGAGTGTAGTCTCACAGGTTCCCATCTACCTCTTCATTTGTGAGCTCCAATCAAATAAAGGGACTGTGTTGAGTCCTATACCTCCCCCATTGCACATTTTTACTAACTGTACATAATGAAGACTATGTAATGTTAACTGGAAGTCACTGTCAATGTGCAGCGCCTGGAGGTGTAGAAATCTATAGCTTAACTGGAGAAGGTGGTGGCAACAATTAAGCAAATAAGTATGTACAAGAGTTTTATCAGAAGTTGAGAGGTGGCTGAGCTGTTAAGAGTACTTGTTGCTCTTGCAGAGAACCTGAATTTGGTTCCCAGCATCCACATGGTAGCTCACAATTGTGTGTAACTCCAGTTTCAGGGAATCTGATGCCCTCTTCTGGCCTCCATAGTATACATCCATGGAGGCAAAAGACTCAACAACATAAAGTGAAATAAATAAATCTTTATTTAAAAAATTAAGAATTGTGTATTTTCCCTATCCTGTCAAATTGTAGAAAAGCCATTCTTCTGATGGGAGATGTCATTCTGTAAATATGTTTCAATTATTGGTTAATGAATAAAGCCCTGTTGACCAATAGAGAAACAAGATAGGCAGGACTAGGAGACAAAGAGGATTCTGGGAAATGTAATGGAGAGGAGTCAAGATGTAGGACATAAGAGAAGAGGTCTGGACCCTCTCCCAGGTAAGATATGACCATGTGGAAACAGTTAGACTGATAAAATGGGACAATATTTAAGACAGAACTAGCCAATAAGAAATGCTAGTAACCAGCCAACAGATTCATAATTAATACACTGTTTCTGCATGCAATTTGGGGCTGACATGGCTCTGGGACCAGGGTAGTGGGAAACTGCTCATAACATTCTTCCATCTCCTGAAGACGCCCACTGATAAAAATTTGCAAAAAGTGTCATCCTGGGACTCCCGCTATTTGCTTCAAATTTCATAGATCAGGCACAAGCAGGTCCCCTCTTCTTTATCTACTCCTCACGATCCCTTCATCACTGGATATCAGCAAAGACCCCGAAGCTCATATGACTGTGGACCCACTCTCCCTTGGAAAAAGCGTGGGCAATCTCAGGAGACATTTTGGGTTTTCCCAAGATTTTGGCTGGCCCCACTGCATTCCAGGTTCCTAGGGCTTAGCTGAAAGCTTATGTGAACAGAAATCCTTCTAAGTAGGGGAGAACCAAGATCCTCAACCTAAAATATTATTGTCTTCCTTGGTAAACAGATAGGTTATCCTTTGTAAATGATACAGGGGGAAATAATGAGCTGTAAAGTCATTCGTCAGTTTCCCTAATTGTTGTGGACTGTAATAAATCTGTGGGGATGAAACATAACCTTTTCCCCAAAGAAAAATGCTATTTTCACCAACCATATGTGATATGGTCTCTAAGAAAGAGTTGCCTTATCTTAGACAGAAGGTCAGAAGGACAAACATGAAGGACCTGAAAAAGAATACTTTTAAGCTGAATGTTCACCAAATATTCCAAAGTAAAAACTTTAATTTTCCCAACAGAAAGGCAACTGAAAAATCTTAGTAAGTTCCTAGGGAATGGCCCTTCAGGAATGTGCAACCTTCATAGCCCTTCCTTCGTGTGCAGGGTTAACACAGGGCCCGAAAGATGTGCGTCTTTTCCTGTTTTGTCTTAACACCAGGCTCAGGACACAGGGTACAGCTTTCCTTCTGGCTTTTGAGCTGTCCTCACTCTGCCCTCAGAGGTCTGTAGCCAGTGGAGCCAGACAGAAGTAGTCTCCAAGCCTAAGAATGCCCAGGAACCAACAAACCTAGGTGGTTCCTAAGCTGATTTCCTGTGTTCACATTCTGGAGTGGAATCCCAGGTTGGCCTGGCTACAAAGGCTGGAAGGTAAGAAAGGTGAAAAATTCTGGAAAATGGTTCCAAGTTTTCTATTTACTGGGTAGACAACAAGCCAATAGCTGTTTGGAGGAGCTGGCCTGCTGGCAGCTGTTTTCCATAAATTTCCAAAGTGCAGTGTCTGGCCTAAGGGAGGGAGATTTGAGGCGTGGAATAAGAAGGGAGAAAAGTAAATGGTGATTTATTGGTGCCCTTGGCAATATAAAGCTGGGGTGCATGACAAAGCCAAAGCCATCCCGCTACTGTAGTCAGAAATTAGCCAAGAAGATCAGAACTATGAAGGGTGGAGATATCATTCAAGAAGCAAAAGTATAGGTCCTGAGAAACTGTCCAAGCAACCTGCCAGGAGAGGAAGAGGTGTGGGAGAGGAGGGGACAGGAAAAGGATGGAGGGAGGGAGGGAGGGAGGGAGGGAGGGAGGGAGGGAGGGAGGGAGGGAGGGAGGGAGAGAGGGAGAGAGGGAGGGAGGAGATTTAAGGGGGCAGAGGAAGACCTCGCTTCTAATTTGTTACTGAGGAGGAAGAATCAAGCCTATAGCAGATACACTGGCACGTCTTGAAAATGGAAGGTTAGCCTGCTAGAATGGCAACAGGGACTCAGAATCAGAGGTGCCACAATGCTAACTGAAGATACCCTGCCTAGGTGTGAAAGAGAAGGCAAGCCACTTATTTTCTCTTATTTCGCAGAAATATATGATCAGTAAGAGCCTCGTTCTTTACAAGTTAAGTCCTCTAGGAGAAGATGTGTGGACCACTGCAAAGGATACCCTTCAGGCCCAGATGTAAGGATGCCCTCAGGCCCAGATGTGCCCAGATGTGAGGATACACTGCAGGGCCTAGATGTGAGAATGCCCTGCCCAGATGTAAGGATGCCCTCAGGCCCAAATGTGAGGATGCCCTGTGGGCCCAGATATGAGGATGCCCTGCTGGGCCCAGATATAAGGATGCCCTCAGGCCCAGATGTGCCCAGATGTGAGGATACACTGCAGGGCCTAGATGTGAGGATGACCTCAGGCCCAGATGTGCCCAGATGTGAGGATACACTGCAGGGCCCAGATATGAGAATGTCCTGAAGGGCCCAGATGTGAGGATGCCCTGCAGGGCCCAGAAGAGCTTGAGATGCAGATAAGATGTGGCTCTGAAACATACAGACTCATGGCGTTTTGAGAATCAGTGGGGAGGTGACCAGGATTTAGCCAAATACTGTTGTTCACCAAGAAAAGATGGGTTCGTGTATTGCGGTAAATAAGGATCAGGATAAACAAATAGGCCGAATAGATGTTTATTCAGGGAGAAATAACTTACAACCTAGACAGATGAACACCAGGAAATTCAACCCGATCCTCTCCTGTCCGAGTCACGCCAGCAAGAGAGAGTGCCTTCCTGGCCCCCATCGACCTCCTTCCTCAGGTCCTCTCCGCCCATCGCTCCACCCCCCAATGGGCGTGGTCAGTGCTACAGAAGGACTACCTCACTACAATTCCCCTTTTAGTCTAAAGAAAAGATTTAGGCTTAATACAAAACTGTATACAAAACAGTGAATAACAAGTGTGCTCTAAGAAAAGGAAAATCGAGAACAAAATGACCTACATATCTAGTCCTAGGGTGAGGGCATAATGGAGTTTACAATAGAGTTGTCCTAAGCTGGAAAACGTAAGTCTAGTACCTAATATATCTAACTAGGAAGAGAGAATAATAGTTGTGATAGTTTAATCTTCAACCTCATCAAGACCTGAGAAGGAAATTAACAATACTAGAGTAGACAGGAAATGCGGATGGACAACTTCCAAAAGGTGCAGCAAGGACAGAAACAGCAAGCCACCTGAACAGTCACCCTAGGTCTCACAGCGATGTTGGTACACCCAGATTTGGCTAAGGCCAAGAGAACTTGACAGACCACAACAACAGCAGGGAAATAGAATGGCTGTCTTACCCTGACTTGGCAAGGTCAAGCAGTCTTCTATATTTGTCTCCTGCAAGCACATAGGACTGCATGTCCAAATCAGTGGTCAAGGTGGGGGCAATTCTATGCCCAACAGGCCATTAGCTGAGGCGAGATTGAACTCCAGCAGGAGCAACAACAGTGTCCAACATATTTTCGGGAAAGTGCACGGTGCTGTCAGGAGCAACAGTGTCTCATGTCAATGGAGTACTAATATTAAAACATTTAAATGCCATGTTCTGCATGTCTATGAAGTGATTGAAGATTAAGCATCTATATCTGACTAATCTCATAGGTACAGGAAATGTGAGTGAAGATAATCTGTAATACTCGGGAACTTAGCTAAAAAGACTGATTAAAACTTTCCTGAGTAAAGCAGGAACAAATACTTAAACAATATAACTATTTACATATACCTACATGTAAATCCCTAAAATAGAGGTAGAGTATAAGTGTCAAGACAAGAGGTAGAATTATAAAGGGCAGCAAGATAAATATCCCAAATTGTATCAATATACAAAATGTCTTGAATACAGGAAAAGTATACATACATAGAATATGGTAAAAAAATAATGTGCATAAAATATTATAAGTGGAAACATTTAACACAATATAACAAAATATAAACTTAATTTTACATAGCTTACCACATAGGAATACATAACAATGTAAGCTGTAAAATACTATCTCATTCATACTCAAATTCTCAAGGAAATAGGCTAATCTACTTATATCCCATCTAAACCATACCTTTACCAACCATTCCCTATTCCTGTCTAAAAGATAAACCCGAGTGTAAGCATCACCCAATCCCAAATAACTAAAACCAACCCAAAGACGATGACTATTATCCCAAAATTCCAAGGGTAGGGAAAGGGGGCGTAGTCATATTAAGATTACTTCCTGCTGAAATGGGACGATGATTGCTCCAATGGATCCTGTAGGAAGAAAATTTTTAGCAACCAAATTTCTCAACAGAACTGGCTGTGACATATGTAGTTAGTCACTGTGTGGCAGAAAATTCTTGACTGTAGTTCTATTTGAAACTGGCCAGGGTGTAATAAAAAGGTGCACCATTACAGCTAGCTAGTCATGAGTTGTCTCGAGCAAAACAGTCTCAAACCGGTTTTAGGGTGATGTTTGTAGTTCCGATGCATCAGGTTGAGTCAAGTGGAAATGATGATGTGGGGCCCCATCTTCTTTCCGGAAAGTTCAAAGACTGCTGTTAGGAATCGTTATTATTCCTTGTGGAAAAGTTACACATCAATATTAAAGTAAAATTTTCAAGTTTTAAGGTATGCATTAGGGAAAGACAACAATAAGCATTAAAAGTATGTGAGAAAATTAGGATTTCAGAGAGAAAATTGCATAAGATATGAGTCCCCAGATTTTGTTTTCTTCTGCCTTACACCAATTGGCTTCTTGATTTAAGGCAGAAACCATGAATTTAATCTTAACAACATGCTTGAATTTAGAGAAGGAAAGCCAAATCCAACTCCAAAGCCAGCATTGGTTTACAAAATTTGGGACTTCAGGAATACTAGATAGTAGAGAGAAATAGATTTCTATATAGAAATAGTTTACTACAATTAAATATTTTTTTTGTTTACCATATGTCAGATTCTGCTTCCTTAAGTGATTGTTTCTGAAGAGCTGTCTTCTCTTCTGTAGGCACCTACATGTTCATTGTCTTTTGGCTGTTTGATGATAGGTTTTCTCTGTTTTCCTGTAAAAACAAGAACAGAACACTTCCCCTACCTTTGAGAGGCCTCCGCACATCTCATAGGACCTAGTTTGTTGAATGACTTGTCATTTCTCTTCATTAAGATGTTTCTCTTGTTCAACTCGGATCTTGATTAACTTAGTTGGTATCCATAGTTTTTCTTCTCCTGTAGATACAAATGCAAAACCCCTACCCCAACGTAACACATATCCTGCTTTCCATTCTGAGGTCAGTACATCCTTGAAATACACTGGCTGATTTAGTTCAGAAGTTTTTTCTATTGTCCAGTGTCTTTCTGCAGCTGTTTTTCCTTTTTCATCAGCATTAAGAAAGTTTAATGTTAATAAAGCATTATGTAATCTGTGTTTGGGTGTTTTGGTTCCTCCTGCCTGTTTATGGAGCATTTCTTTTAAAGTACGATTGGATCTCTCAACCACTGCTTGTCCTGTAGGATTGTGTGGTATACCAGTTATGTGCTTTATCTTGTAATACTCAAAAAACTCTTTCAATTTGCTGGAGACATATGCTGGAGCATTGTCAGTTTTTATTTGTGCAGGTATGCCCATAATGGCCATTACCTCTAAAAGGTGCGTTATAACAGAATCAGCCTTTTCAGAGCTCAGAGCAGTAGCCCACTGAAACCCTGAAAATGTATCTATAGTGTGATGTACATATTTTAATTTTCCAAATTCTGCAAAATGAAACACATCCATTTGCCATATTTCATTCCTATTTATACCTTTAGGGTTACTGCCTGGTGGTAAAGGAGTTTGGTTATAGAATGAGCAAGTAGGACATTTCCTTACTATTTCCTTGGCTTGTTCCCAAGTGATAGAAAAATCCTTTTTTAAACCTTTACTGTTCACGTGGTGTTTCTTATGAAACTCTGAGGCTTCTAGCACACTTCCTATCAATAAACGATCAATTTCATCATTACCTTGTGCTAGAGGACCTGGCAGACCCGTATGGGATCTGATGTGTGTTATATATATAGGATGAGTCCTCTTTCTGATAGTATCTTGTAACTGTATAAACAATGAAGTTAATTCTGTATTGTCAGGAATAAATTCTGCAGTCTCAATGTGTAAAACGACTCTCTCTGCGTATTGAGAGTCAGTAACTATATTGAGGGGTTCTTTAAAATCCATAAGTACCATGAGAATGGCATACAATTCTGCCTTTTGTACAGAATTGTAAGGGCTTTGAACCACTTTGCTAATATTTCCTGATTTATATCCTGCCTTACCTGATTTGTTTGCATCAGTGTAGAATGTATTAACTCCAGAAATAGGTGTTTTTCTTACAATGCGTGGAAGAATCCAAATCGTTTTCTTTATGAATTTGATTCTCTCAGTTTTGGGATAGTTGTTGCTAATTGTTCCCAAAAAGTTACTGCAAGCTCTCTGCCAATATTCGTTATCTTTCCATAAGGAAGAAATTTCCTCATTAGTTAAAGGTACTATAATTTCTGCTGGGTCCCTTCCTATTAGCTGACGAAGTCTTAATTTACCTTTTATAATCAAGTCAGAGATCTTTTCTATATATGTTTTCAGTTTTTTATTCTGTTTATGTGGTAGGAATATCCATTCTAATATGATATCTTCTCTCTGCATCAAAATCCCTGAAGGATATTCTCTAGATGGTAATATAACCAGAATACAGTCTAGGTTTGGATCCACACGGTCCACATGTGCTTCTAGTATCCTCTTTTCTACCCATTCTAATTCCTTCTCAGCTTCAGCTGATAGTATTCGTGGACTATTCAAGTCCTTATCTCCTTTTAGGGCCATTTTCAAGTTTTTCAAATCATGCCCTTCTACTCCAATTATGGTTTGCAGTTGAGAAATCTCTCCTAGTAATTTTTGAAGATCATTAAGAGTCTGGTAGCGATCTCTTCTGATCTGTACTTTTTGTGGTCTAATTTTCTGTAGACCTATTTTATATCCTAAGTAGTTGATAGACTCTCCTTTTTGTATTTTTTCAGGTGCAATTTGTAATCCCCAGCGAGGTAAAACTTCCTTTACTTTCTCAAACATTTTTTCTAATATTTCTCCTTTAGAGTCAGCTAACAATATATCATCCATGTAATGATAGATTATGGATTGTGGAAACTGTTTACGAATTATTTCTAACGGTTTTTGTACGAAATATTGGCACAGGGTGGGGCTATTTAGCATTCCCTGTGGCAAAACCTTCCATTGATATCTCTTCACTGGTTGAGAATTATTATAATTAGGTACCGTGAAGGCAAATTTCTCTTTGTCTTGTTCTTGTAAAGGTATAGTGAAGAAGCAATCCTTTAAATCAATAACTATAATAGGCCATTCTTTGGGTATCAAAGAAGGCAAGGGCATTCCAGGCTGTAGAGAGCCCATTGGCTGGATAACTTTATTGATGGCTCTCAGGTCTGTAAGCATTCTCCATTTACCAGATTTCTTTTTTATCACAAATACAGGAGAATTCCAAGGGCTGGTTGATTCCTCAATATGTCCAGCATTTAGCTGTTCCTGAACCAGGCTTTCTAAAGCTTCTAACTTCTCAGAGGTCATAGGCCATTGTCCTACCCAGACAGGTTCCTCTGTTAGCCATTTTAAAGGTAGGGCTTTTGGTTCCTCTGTTTGTTCAGCATTTGTATTTTGTTTTTGTACTGCCTGGATATTTGGTCTCTGTCTTGTATAGTACTTAACAGTATTCTTTCCACAATCATGAGGTCGTCTATGGTTCCTATCTAATACAGGAGGAATGTTAATCTGTGTATTCCATTGCTGTAATAGATCACGACCCCATAAATTTATCACTACATCAGCCACATATGGTCTCAACCTCCCTCTCTGTCCTTCTGGTCCTATACATTCAATCCATCTCGTGCTTTGTTTTACCTGAGCCAGGGTTCCAATCCCTAAGAATTGAACATTTACCTCATGCAGGGGCCATCTTTGAGGCCAAGATTTATTAGATATGATAGTTACATCAGCTCCTGTGTCCAGGAGACCCTCAGTCTATTATTCATCTTAACTATCAATCTAGGCCTATGACTATTTATAGCAGTTTGCCAAAATATACGTTTTTCATTTCCTTCTGTCATGTTTGATTCAACTTCCGTCACTAGTAGGTCATCCAGAGCAGTATGAGTTTTTATAATAGGCACAGAATTTTCTAATTGTCCTGTGGGAGATTGTCTTCCACTGTGACTGGGAATGTTCGAACCACCTGTGACGTGGGGGCCTTCGAGAGGCCCCCCAAGGAGTTTCCCGATGGTAAAGGGTTTCCTTGCTTGTCTCTGGTCGATCTACACTCATTTGTCCAGTGTCTGCCTTTGCCACACCTTCTACATAACCCAGGAGGCTGAGGCCTTCTGTTTGATTCATTCCTGGGGGTGTTATTTCTAGGGAAGCTTTGCCTACAATTTCTTTTTAGATGTCCTATCTTACCACAGTTATAACATCTGACATGTTGATATCTCTTCAAACCTTTGGGGATGGCTTCTCCTACCCAAGCTTCTAAGTCACCATAGTAAGGAACTCTGTTATCTTGATATCTTCTCTGACCTTTAGATATGGCTTCTCCTATCCATGCTTCAGTCTTATTGTCATTATACTCAATGTTGCCTGTATATAGGACCCATTCATCCAAGGGTGCTGATCGCATTTTTAAAGGCCAAAGCACCTGTTTGCATTGAGGATTCGCATTCGTATAAGCTAAAGATTCTATGAGTATTCGCCTAGCATCTATGTCTGCTATCTCTAATTGTACTGCCCTAGATAATCTTTCTAGAAAGATACTAAAACGTTCTCTAGGTCCTTGCTTTATCTTGGTATAGGGTTCTATCCTCTCTCCTAATTCATGAACCTTATCCCAAGCATTCAAAGCTGCTGTACTGCATAGAGACAAGATGTGTTCATCATAGGCAGCTTGGGTTTCTGGGTCAGCATAGAGACCCTCACCAAGAATTTTATCTTGGGGAGCTTTATAACCTTTCTTTAAGCCCTGAAGTTCAAGAGCTTTTGCTTCCTCTCTCCATAAAGCCCTCCATTCTATTTGAGAGGCGCTTTCAAGGACAGCTGATATTAATTGATCCCAATCCTTAGGGGTTACCTTGTTATTCCATGCCCATGATTCTACTAATTGCTTCACATAAGGTGAGTGCATGCCATAAGAGACTACTGCTTCCTTTATACCTTTTAAATCTTTCATACGTATTGGTTCCCACTGATATGCAACGACACCTTTTGGATGTTTCTTCGTTGCTGGCTTTTCATGAATAGATACAGGGAAAGCTCCCCCTGACCCTAAATGGTGTGGAAAATTTTAAATCTTTTTCATGCCCTGTTACCTGTAGTTCTTCTTCTGATGTATCAGACTGAAGGTCTTCTAAAGCCTGAAATCTATTCACCATTGTTTCTTTGAGTGTCTGAACTTCTTGAATCAAATAACTTTCTAGAGACTTCATTGCATCAGTCAGTTTCTTACTTTCTCCAACTACAAATGATTCCATGTTTTTAATCTTATCATCCTTAGATATTATCTGAATGGCGTGTAAACTGCCTTCCAGAAACAATGTTCTATCTGCTAGCTTGCCATTATCCTCAGACATGGAAGAGATTCTGTCATCTAGTCTTTCTATCTGATGTTCCAGTTTTTTAAACTTATTAGTAGCTTCCTCCGACCAGGAGTGGGCTGTTTCTGCTAGTTTGTTAATGCATTGCATTGTTTCTGTTCTGGTTATTGAGGTATCTGACATTAAACAAATTATACCTTTCAGCTCGCCAACGCCATCTTCAATATTCTGAACCTTTCTTTCTATATTTTCTATGCTTTGAATTCTATCATTTTCAATGTTTCGAATCTTTGTCTCTATGTTTTGAATTCCATCATTTTCAATGTTTCGAATCTTTGTCACTAAGTCTCCCATGGTTTGTACAAGTTCCTTATTGTTTGCTGTAATCTCAAACCATTTCTTTAAGAATATCATGTTAATGATGAAACCCATTGCTATTACAAAATAAAAGTATATATTGGTCCAGTCATAAGTTTCTTCTGCTAAAATCCCTTCTACATATGAAGTAAAATAATTCCTAAAGTTCTGCATAGTAAAATTATCTGCCATAGTTATGGAACAATTTATCTCAGATTTTATATCAGCTTAAATTGCAAAGGATGTTACAATTACCTTAGGTGTAATTCTGCTGTCCTGGAACTTTGATGCTTTTAGTTGTATATCTCAGCTTGTGGTAGCTACGCCTGGAGGTGTGTCACCAAATAGCGCCTAGCCGCCAAGGCTCGTCTGATCCCGGTTCCTGTAAAGAGTTCTTAACAAACTATGGCAAGCAGAATTTTGTTAAAAGGGGACTTTTGGAGTTACTTGTAACACAAGACGAAACGCGTGCAAGCCGGGCGGGTGCCGCCGGGTGGGTGCCGCCGGGTGGGTGCCCCCGAGAGGCTCTGCGCAAATGCAAAGTCCCGTGCGGAAATGGGCAAAAAAATGTTAAGCGGTAAGTGCCTTCTCAGGTCTGCTTTAGCGGCAAAGATCTCCTTTGCAGTAAGGAAGAGGCAAATGTCCCAAAGCTGTGGTGAGTCCACCTGGTTAAACCCTGCCCTTTGGGGAAGGTGGGGGAGGGGGGCGGCTTCTGCCACCTGGGGGCAAACCCCAGGTAAATCCCGCTTCTGACACCAGATATTGCGGTAAATAAGGATCAGGATAAACAAATAGGCCGAATAGATGTTTATTCAGGGAGAAATAACTTACAACCTAGTCAGATGAACACCAGGAAATTCAACCCGATCCTCTCCTGTCCGAGTCACGCCAGCAAGAGAGAGCACCTTCCTGGCCCCCTCTGACCTCCTTCCTCAGGTCCTCTCCGCCCATCGCTCCACCCCCCAATGGGCGTGGTCAGTGCTACAGAAGGACTACCTCACTACATTCGTGTGTCTCTCAACAATGTAGTAAATAAAGGATGCCAACTTTGGAGATAAAGAAGCATAACTAACTCAACTTTGTGTGTGTAAAGGCAACAACAGCACCAAGCCTGCTGATGGAGTTAAGTCAGAACCAAGTGCTTATCCCAGCACTGGGACCACAGTTGATGCTCTTTACAGTTTACTTCCTTTTGTTTCTTCTTTCATTCTCACAGAAAGATGCTAAGAAAAGGAGTTTGGGCATATTCTCCAGGGATGGAAAAGTAAAGGGCTGGGAATAAGTGGTGGCTTTGCTTATTGTCTCTCCCAATAGAAGTTTGTAAGTAATGAGCTATGGTTATAGATAGGAGAAGCTGAAGACTGGATACACAAAATCTATATGAATTTTTAACTTTGTGTGTGTGTGTGTGTGTGTGTGTGTGTGTGTGTGTGTGTGTGCGCGTGCGCGCGCGCGCACACGCGCGCATGAGTGCTTCTAGGCATCAAACCCAAAGCCTAGCACTTGCTGGGCAGGCACTCCACCACTGAGCATCCACAGCCTGAGTTTTCCATTTCTGTGATTTTACATTTCAGACACGAAATTTATGGTCTCTGGCTTAAAGTGAGACATCCCTTATAACACCTGAGCACCATAAGAACTGGCCCATGGCATTCACTAGTATGAGAGAAACGCCACTCAGAACAGCAGAGGAAAGCTATGAAGGACAAGTAGTTTGCCAAGAAAGACAACAGGCAGAAAGATGATCTGTGAAGCACACGCAGAAGCAACGGAAAGCCAGGCCAAAGCAATGCTAACAAACTCGGATCACTGTGTTCCCCTGTCATAGCATGAGCAATGGGAAACAGAGCTGAAGGCCTGGATGGAAAATCTGATCCCCAAATTTCACCATAACTGGTTGAAATGAATCTTGGTGTTGGGAATATGGCAAGCACACCAAGAAGAGAAGACAAAATAGTTTTAGGCCCAGATAATGCTCTGTGTTTCTGGCGGCGTTGTTCATCCAGTATAAACAGACATGACATGGGACAGATCTCATTGTAGAGATAGGAGCAATTGCTGCATGGGCATGAGGACAAGGGTTCAGATCTTGAAAACAAAAAGAAGCCATGTACCTGCCGCACCAGTGGGCAGGAGCAGAAGGGGGAGGATTCCTGGGGTTGCTAGTGGCCAGCTTAACCCCCGGTTCCATAAGAGAACAAGCCAGTGAGTTGCCCAACGTCTTTCTTTGGTCTCTGCACAAGCTTACAAGTACATATGTCTGCATACACTACACACACATTCATTGCCCACATATGCAGACATACATATACACACATGCCCACAATCACAGCAAACAAGGGAGTTCTCCTCTAGCTATAGGCATACAGTCTGCTACATTGATAGGTACTGTAACAGACTTCCACACATTTAGTTATTTATGTTCCAAGACGAGATTAAGTGTGTTTTTTTTTTTTTTTAAGAAAAAAAAACTATGTTAAATTTTGAGGTTTGTCTTTTTTTTTTTTTTTTTTTTTTTTTTTTTTTTTTTGCTTGCTTTAAGTCTGAAATGGGTCTTAAGGGACTAACATCAAGGTGTTAATAAGCCTGCAGTCCTTACTCTGGAGTTTCTAGGAAGAACCTATTTTTCTCTTTTGTTTTTGTTGTGTTGTTTTCTTTGGGGGTTTTGCCTTTGCCAGCTTTTGAGAGTCTCATGCATTCCTTGGCTCAAGGACCCATTCCATCTTTGAAGTTGAAACTTTCTCACAACGCATCACAGATGCTCTTCTTTCCCTCTTCTTTTTGTCAGGACCTGGTAATTGTATTGAGTTCACCTGGATGGTCCAGAATAGTCTCCCCATTTTAATCACAGACACAACTTCAATGCTCCTTCATCATAAAACCAAACATATTCCAGGATTTGGACACAGACATTTATGGAGGCTATAATTTTGCCTACCACATCTTCCAGCAACTCATAGTTGAGACTCTCACCAAGAGTTATCTTTGGCAAAGGCAGCTGCCTTGGTGAAGGGTGTGACCCAGAGGAATGTAACTGCTTGATCACTTAGATATGAGGCACTGTCTGCTCTCATGGACCAACTAAGCCACTGTTAGAAATGTATTGTAAAAATCCGGTCACTCTCCCTGTCCAATTATGTTCTTATACCCTCTAAGATTCTATTCTTTGAAAGTCTCTAAAGATATTATCATGTTAATGAAGCTCTGCTTTGGAGTGTTTCCTGGGAAACTCAGGCTATCAGGAGTGGTCTCAGAAAGCTAATTCTAACGAGATGTTCAGGAGCTATGTGTCTGCAGGTCCATGGGCTACAGAGACTTCGTTAGTCATGAGAAGTGTAGCATGCACAGCCCTCATGTGATACACTAGTACTCACATTACAAAAGTCATCAGTAATGAGGCAGGATGGGATCAAATAGAAGGAAATGACCAAAGGATGCAGTCTTCAGTCCTTGAGCCATTCCAAGAAACCCGTAACTACTGAGCACTGACTATCAGGGAATTAGGAGAGACAGCAAAAATCTAAGGCTATCAGTTGTGAGCTGAAGTCAAAGTGTGACAGTCAGAAAGAGACTGGCCTTTTGCTATGGGATGGCAGACTTGTCTGAGATCTGATCTCCAGTTTAGTGAGAAAAGATTGAGTTTTCAACTCCAGCTGAGGATGTAGTGGGTAGTTTAGATGGGAGTAATCTGAAGTGATACACTGAAAAGTCCTGAACCCCAACACCATCTGAGCTTCCAATAATTTACTCTCCCATGCTCAATAGTAATACCCCCTTTCTTTAAAGATAACATGGAGTCATTGCTGAAAAAAAAAAATAAAAAACACAGCCTCCTTCAGGATCTAGTCCAAAAGGGTCACCTTACAAACTAAGTGGGCCATGAGAAGAGAAAAGATCCAAAAGGACTTCAGGTACCAGCCAGCATGCACCATCACATATCAGCAAGAAATATAGATTATAAATATGAGTGAGAAAAGAGGTTACTGCCCCAGGGGCTCTAGCCTACAGTACAGGTGTCATCACCTGTAAGTACTAGGCAGATAGTGGATGTCTCTTGGAAACTAGGGAACATAAAATAAGAAAAAAAAAAAATCAAGCCAGAACTACCATGACAGCTTAGGAAAGGGGACCTGGAATGAGCTGAGGAGGTTGGGGTATAGAGTGGAATCTAGAAAAGTAACCATTCAATGATGTTCTATGGGAAGTCAGGAGGGCAACAAGAGGGATCAGGAACGGGACAAGAAACTTCATGGTCCACAGCAAGGTGGGCTGGACATGAAAATAAAGGAATCGTTGACTACCCAGGGCTAGGGAAATCAGGAATGCTTCACTAAAGCAGCATAATCCTTAACTACATCCTAAATATTTTTCCTCATACTCAGGTGTAAGTGCAGTCCTCACCACTCAACAAGGCTTCTTGCAAGAGATAGAGACCATTATAGAAAACTACAGCCAATCAAAATCCAGAATGGGAGAGCCCAGTTCCAACAGATACAGCTCCAATACAACTCCTGCACCTAAACCTCTAGGATCGGTGTGGAAGGGTCAGACAGATTGTTAAGAGCTAGAGGAACAGAAATTTGCTGCAAGATTGCATCCTCAGGAAAGTCAGACGCTACACCCATAGAATCTCACTGCCTAAACATGAATTGAACAAAAGCAACAGGATAGACATACCAATGTGGGGGTGGGGAAATCTCAGGAGACCTCAACCCTACACAAAGAGCTAGAAGCAGCTAAGAAATGCTGAGAGTTGGAGCAAGTCTTCCCCAGGGACAAGTACACCAACTGGTTGTCCAGTTCCTAATGGTCAGTCCTGAAAACAAAATACAAGCAACATGAACTGAACAGGTTGTTCTTAGGGGTGTGTGTGGGTGGGTGGGTGTGGGTGTGTGGGTGTGTGGGTATGTGTAACAACAATTAATGTAAAAGGATCATAAATCTGAAGGAGAGCAATAAGGTATATGTGAGAGGGTTTGGGAGGAGGAAAGGGAAGGGAAAATAATGTAGCTACATTATTGTTGGGTCCAGAGGAAACCCAGGACAAATAGCTGACTGAGATGCCTGTTAACATATCAGAGCTGACACTGGCCACCACATTCTCCTAGCATCTTCCAGCGGTGCAAGTACCTGTTCCAGAGTCCTGACTCCTCCCAGCACTTCTCACCCCTGGCCCCCCACCTAAACCTTCCCAGCCCCTGAGCTTCACTTCCACCAGCTTCTCTTTCCTACAGTACTAAGATATTTTGGCCATATGCTTTCTTAGTTCCTTTGTCCATGTTCTTCTTCCTCTCCTGGTCCCCTTTCTTGCCCCTCTCTATTCTCTTATTCTCTCACCCTCTCATCTCTCTCTTCTTTCATGGCTCGGTCTATTCTGCTGGCCATGTTCAGCCTAGACTTTTCCAGATGCATCTTCTGTTCTTCTCCATATATCTACAATAAAAGCCTTCTCCTCAACCTTACCTAGGAGCAGAAAATGGCCTGGTTTTTATTCAATTATAATCAAATGTTTTTTTAAATAATTTAAGATTTGATAATAAAAGAGGGAAGAGCTGTGATCACTTGTCAAGTTTCTAGACCTACCTAGTTTTATATCTTCCTTCTTTTGACTAAAGAAGTGGTCTGATGCCCTGCAGAACCAAGTATGTAAGGTAACCATCGTTTCTGTTCACTAAGGGGTCCTGTGGCCATTTATCCCAGAAGCTATATCTTGAGGAAAAGGGATTCTGTGTGTTGAGGAACACAAGACCCAAAATGACCTGAATAGCTGGGGAAACAAGAAACTATCATGGCCCTTTTGTGAGAGTGAGGACACAATGGGGACAGATAATAGGCACAAGAAGGAACATAGGATGTACAAAGTTTTTGTAAGTTCTCGCAATGAAATTTGTGATTGGTGTTTTTAAAAAGTAAACAGAACTGTCAAATCTGTAGTTGGATAAAGCAATAAACAAAGAGAGAGCTCAAAGAAAAAAAGAAGTATAAGTGAGGAAGGACATGTTACAAAGGATGCTGTGGAAGTGACAGGGACCACAGGGTCTACTAGATGCAAGCATGTGTCTACTAACCAGATGAGCTACAAGAGATAAACTCCCAGAAATACACAATCGGCTACAGCTCAACTCTGAAGAAATACATCTGTCTAGATCAATAATAAACAAGAATATTGAGTCAGTAATCAAAAGCCTCCCCCAAAGAAAAGCCCAGACACAGATGACATCATGAAGAAACCCTAACAAACATGGAAAGAATTAGGACCAATCCCCAGTCATTATCAAACTCTTCCAAAACATCCAAGAGGGGAAAATATTTAGAGGCTCAATTTCTGAGGCCAGTGTTACCCTGACAACAAAGCTAGCTAAAGACACTTACAAAAGAAAATTACAGACTAATATCCCTGGTGACATAGATATAAAAATTCTTAATATTGACAAACAAAATTCAATGACACACTAAATAATGATATGCCACAATCAAGTTCAATTGCCATTCAGAGGACAAGGAGGGTCCAACTGGCACGTGCAAATCAACCAAGGACACACCTCAGTAATAGAATGAAGGACAGAATCACGATCACTTTTCTGGAGGCAAAAAGGCAATGACAAAATTCAACCTCCTTTCGTGATAAGAACTCTCAAAAAAAGTGTGCATAGAAGGAATATGAATGAACTTAATAAAGACCAGATACAAGGATCCCACAATTAATGTCATACTCAACAATGGATAAAGACCTCATGATACTAAACAGCAGAAAAAAACCTCATCATACTTGACAGTGAATGGTCAGAAATAAGAAAAATATGCCTTGGTCACAAAACATCCTGGTCCTGCCTTCTCTACCCAAACCCTCATCTTCATCCTCTCACAGATGTTAGGGTATCCCCTAATAAAGTCTTACACTGAGATTTCTACCATAGACTGTTTTGTGATGAATAAACAGAATACACATAAAATCTCATTTTAAAAAGTACATACACTTCAACCTAGTAGCCTCCTCTCTAAGACAGTCTGAAGAAACAAGAGAGATGGAGACAGTTTGGGGTTACTGCTTTGCCATTTCACAGTTAAAATTATAAATAACCTAAATGTTCAATAAGAAAGGAATAAATGTGTAACTCTTTGCAGCCATTGAATTCAAATTTCTTTTAATGTTAAAAAAAAAATGTTTTCACAACTTCAAGTGAAAACACCAGGGTGTTATAAACTACATCATTATAAAAGGTTCATGAACATCTTACTTAGAAAACTGTCGCATAAAGAAGAAACTCAATGACTTCAGTGGCAATATCTGGGGAAAACTCAAGAAGACAGATTTTGCTTAATTGACCAAAGCTCTATCTCACAGTTAGCCTAGCTCTAGGCAAACTAAAGATGATGAATTTCCCAGTCTCCTGTATTACAAATACAGAATATGTAACATTAGACAGACTGGACATGAAGGAGAACTAAGTTGTAACTTAAATATTTTAAAATAGAGCACTGAAGAACCTCGGTCGACTGGACACAAGCTAGAGACACGTGGGGAAAGGACCCTCAGTTGAGAAGTTGCCTCCATCAGATTGTCACCTGGGCATGTGGATCTGGGGTGCCTGAGCAAGCAAGTTTAGCCAGTCATGGAAGTAAGCCAATTCCATTCCTCTATGCTCTGTTGCTTCAGTTTACAACCCCAGCATCCTGACTTGAACTCCTGCTCTGGCTTTTTTTCATAATGGACTGTAACCTGTAAGCTAAAATAAACTTTTCCCCCCTAAGTGGCTTTGGGCCGTGCTGTTTACCATAGCAACAGAAAGCAAAGTAGGACAGGCGCCATCTTGCCTTCTGTAACTCCACCCCTCCAAGGATAAGCATCTTCATAATGTGCAGTTTGCTTTGCTTATGTTTTTCCTTTAGCAACTTAAGATATCTGATTTCTTTGACAACTCAGTGAGAAGGAATTTGCTTGATCACCCCCACCTTAAAACCCTATAACCTTCACACCTATATGACAAGAATTAGAAAAAATGCAAACAAAACAGAGTCACTAAAGACATTTCTGTCCTTTCCCAAGCTAATAAAGAGGAGAAACCCCACCTGTGTGCTAAGACAATAGGTGCTTTTAAAAAATAAGATCTGTTCATATAAACTAATAGTGATGCTAAACTGTGTTCTGTTTTTTAAAACGTCCTGGGTTCAGTCTCTCGCTTTCAGCCACAATGAAGAAGCTGACCTCGTTTTACAGCCAAACCTTCCATACTTTCTAGAAGGGAATAAAAGTCATGCGCTCCTGTTGCCATTTCCTAGCTCATACCCGGGATGCTTCCCATACCTGGAGGGGTTAATGTGGAGACTGAAAAGGGAAAACTTATGCAAAGTCTGTCGCCTCTGGTCCCTGTTCCTCACTCAGTGGCTGTTTGGTAAGCTGTAGACTGAGGAGGGGTGAGGTTAAGCTTCTTAGAGAGACAGCTGTCTCTGACTTCTTTGTACCCTCATCTTTATTGAAGACTGTAAGTCTCTTACTGTCCCTGTCATGTCTCTTCCTGTCACGGGTGGCCTACCTGGACCATGGAGGGGGAGAATCTCAAACCAAGCAGGACCCACAAGTCTCGGCAGTCCCTGAGATGTGTGGACAGTGTTTGCAACTCATATGTTAAAGATGCAAGGGCACACTGCAGGAAATGGGCCAGAGAACACAAGAAGACAAGAGGACCCTGAAATGGTAAATGACTTGAGAAAAGTAAAGGTAGGTCATAGACTGAATTTCTCTCCACAGTCTGTGGAACCGGGAGTCCCTCTAACCTAGAAATGTGCACAAGGAAGCAAAGACTGGTTGGTATATATCTCACAACTTTAGATGTACTTATTTTTATTTTATGTGTATGAGTGTTTTGCCTGCATGTATGTAAGTACAGTGTGTGCGTGCCTGGTGCCCACAAAAGCCAGGAGGGAGTCATTGAGAGTTATGAACCAGCCTGTGGGTGCTAGGAACCCAACACAGGTTCTCTCCAAGAGCATCAAGTGCTCTTAACTGTTGAGGCATCACTCCAGCACTTAAACATTTTTAAAGCATTTCCCATCCACGAGGGAGATGCATAGGTAGACACTGCCCCTATGGATACTAAGCCCTTGATTTGTCAGACTGTCCCAGGAGAGCTATCATCAGATGCAGTAGGTTCACTCTTCCCTTACAGTTTCCCAGGAGCACTAAGGAAAGGAAATACCAACCAGAAACACCCTGCAAAATAACCAGGAACAACTCAAGGAGATCCTCAGAAGTATGCCTGCTGGCTTTCCCTCTTCACTCAAGAAAGAATTAGCCTCAGTTCAAGAGTCAGTCACTGCCACCTCAGCCTGAACAGTGTGTCCAGGATGCTCTGGATGCAACTGCAAGACAAGTGAAGTCAGTCTGCAACCACCCCCCTCTACCTTCAGCACCCATGTCTCGGGCACCGCATGCACTTAATCTCTCAGTCTGCTCCAAAGTCCTGCAGTGAACATAAGCTTATTCCCAGACATGCCCTTGGACTGACGTCTGATCAAAAACTGCAAATGAGCCTTACTCTTACCGCGAATGCTTCCCCACCCCCTGGCCAATCTTCCACAAAGACAGCCTGGGGTGGTAATGAAAGAAGCAGAGGTTTGGGACCAGGGAGGCCTGGTTTTCCAACCCAGTTCCACCACTTGCTATTTTGTGGCCGTCGGCAAATTACTTAACTTCATTTAAGCCTCAATGTTCTTGGCCCAAAAATGTGGAAATATATGCCTGCCCTATTATATCTGGAGAAAGACTAACTACAAACAAACGCTTCATTTCTCATCCTATGGGCCCTCATCTTTTAAGGGGAACCTAGAAAACACGGCAAAAATGAAACAAAACCGCTCCAGGCAGAAACCACATCAGGAAAAGAGAATGCCTCCTGGTTTGCTGTTGTTGATTGCCTTGGCCGGCAGGTGAGAGGCAGCCTCTGGTCCAGCACACAGAAACCCAGGGAAATACTGAGTGGGACCCTGGGCAACATGCATGGCAGAAGCCATCCTTGTGATTATCGGCCCCAACAGTTACTTTTCTCATTGCTTGTGACCACACACACAGCAAAATCAATTATGGGGAGAGTGGAACTTTTGACTCACAGTTTGAGAGAGTTGAGTCCATCAAGACAGGGAAATCAAGACAGAGGAGTAGAGAGCTGGCTGGTCACTGGAATCTGCAGTCAGGATTCAGGGAGATGAATGCTGATATTCGAACCTGTGGTAATATATTACTTATGATTAATTATAGCTTGCCTGAGGGTACAGAAAGAAAAGCTATCCACAAGCCATAGAGCCAGGCAATGGTGGTACACACCTTTAATCCCAGCAGCCATACCAGCTAACCATAGAGCCAGGCAATGGTGGTATACACTTTTAATCCCAGGACTCAAGACACAAGCAGATGGATCTCTGTTAGTTCAATGCCACACTGACCTACACAAAATTGATCCAATCATAAAGGGAAAAAGCTTACATAAAGGTGATCTCAGCACTTGGGGTCATATGCTTTTAATCCCAAGATTTGAGAAGTATAAAAGGAAGAGGCAGCAGTCTGGGGTTACAGTCTGAGACTTGGTGGGAAGATTTATTCTCCAGCCACCCAGAAGAGAGGACAGCCCTTTCAGCCTGTGATGGAGGTAAAAACTAGTGGCTGGCTTTCCTGATCTTCAGCTAGAAGTTTAAACCCCAATATCTGTCTCTGGGTCATTTATTTATCATACTACACAAACCCTTTTTATTCAGTCTGGGATCCCAGTCCGTGAATGCTGCTGCCAACATTGAGAGTGAGGCTTCCCACTTCAGTTAAACCTCTTTAACACATTGAGAGGTTGGTCTCCTAGATTATTTTAAGTTCCATCAAGTTCAAAAGCAATGTTTGACATCACAGCCCCTAAGGAAGAATTTAAAAAAGCAAAGTGTAGCCATATTCCCTAAAAATTAATCTGCCCTGAAAATAATAAAGAGAATATAAGACTAGGATTTATTTATAGGAGTGATATTATGAGCAATACCTAGGGGCTAGCCTCCACCATCGCTTCATCTGTGGGATAAAGACTGCACTCTGGATCCTGTCCCACATCTCACCTGCACTCCCACTACCCTCTCTCTCAAGTGCCATACTAGACTCCGTTTCTCCATGTCTTCCCTGCACAGCAAGCCAGCCTGCTGTCCTGCCTCTGTCCCATCATCTTGCTCTCAACTCTGTCTAAAGTTCTTCTTTCATACTTACTCCTCAACCTCCCCACATATCCAGGCTCCAGCTTAAATGGACTCTGTTGCCACTTATAGCTAACAGAAGACAGAAGACAAGATCTGTGCCATGAGACTAGGACACTGGAGCTTATTGGGGCCAGCCAGTGTAGGCTAGACATTCAGAAACATGGGATTCCTTCTTTGGAATGTGTTGTTGTATAACACTATTTTTGGAGAGACACAAACAAATGCTAAACCCAGATAGGGAACCAATTACAGACAAAAGAAATGATATCCCAAAGGTGAAGAGTTACTTAGAGAAGCATGGACAACTTAAAGTAGCTGCATCATTTGGAAGCCCACCCTAGCATGAGGGACAGCTCATAAAATCTGGAAACCTAGACTTCTCCATATGACTTGCAGAAAGCTTGACAGTTTGACAGGTTGAAGAGTCTCACCTCCTCAACAGTCTCTACTGTTTATATAACCTTGAAGGGGTCCAGACCTTGTGAATCTTGTAAATTTCAGGACCTTTCTTAGACTTCTGAGTTGTTTACTTCCTGAGTCTTAAGGAGTGATCCTCATTGATGACGTATTTCAAGTGAGAGGAATTACTACACAGCAAATGCCTTTAGCCTCCACAGTAGTTTTACAATCATACATACACTCATAGCCCAACAGCAAACTCCTCTAATTCAGAATAGTTTGCTGTGGGGAGTGTAAGTGTGTGGGCATCTATATTTTTAAAAGACTCTATCCTGAATTGTAACATATAGCCATCCAATCACATCTAAAATCTACCATCCTCCAATAAAAACTGGATGCTATGGTATAACTTCAAAGACTCTACTGCACAACTGACTGAAAACAAAACACAAAAGCAGTATGCGAACATCCTGAGCATTTCCAACTCAAAGGGACTGGATAACAAGTAGTTTAAAGTATTCAAAGATCTGAGAAAAGAGTAAAATGTGTTGGTAAACAAGAAACAGAGGGGAGTAGACATTGAAAATGTCCAGACATATGTCCTAAACCTAAGCAGCACCTCTCTGTCTCTAATGAGCAAAACAAGGGTACTTATGAGGGGAAACATGCATTAGAAGTATGTTGAGATAATGGAATCTCTCAACCAGTAGGTACAAGAACCATCATAAGGAGAAAGAAGGAAGAGCAGTGTGATATGTTGTTTTAAAAAGAGTAATTGTAGAAGAAGAGAACAGAAATACAACAGATGTTTCCTTCTGGATGAGGCATGGCATTCTGCTTATGAAATTTTAATTGCTGACATGGTTAATATTGGCAGGATGGCACGTCACATGTGTGGAATTCTCCTGGCTGCATTATATAGGCTAGGAAAGGTTAGTTGAAGGGGCCTCTGACTATGTGACTATTGAGGGAACCATCATCCATGCTGAGAGAAGACTTTCCAGAGAGAATCTGCTCCTACCAGGACTCCCTCGGCCATGCTCTGTTCAGAGGCCCAATAAATTTATTGTTTCCCATGGAAGAAATTCTCACAAAAGTTGTACTGATAATTCTGTCCTCTACTGCCAGATAGATGATCATTCTATTCTGTTAGATCTCAATAAGCCAGTGATTTAGTGATGGATTTATAATCAGCACTACTTATGCCTTTCGATCATAAAAGCTGTTTTTCTGAATGCCTCTTGGTACTCATCATGCCCACAGTCACTGGCAAACAGGCCAGGGCTACATCTACAGGTGCTATTATCAGTTATGGTAGGATGGGGCCATAAGAATGGTGGGTGCTTTCAGTAAGCAACCCCAAAACCTCAAAAGTTTAGATCAATGAAAACTCATCTCTCATTGAGGCCACAATTCACTGTGGGTCACAGCAGGCTCTGATGGCCCTTTGAGAGGACACATGCCATTTCCAATCACATTTTACTGGCCAAATCAACTAATGCTTATCTCCAAAAGGGCTTAGAAATTCTGTCCTAACATTTTCCTAAAAGGAGGACAACTTGGCAACATGGCAGATAGCAAAGCATATCCCACAACAATCTAAAACATACACATCCATGTGTACACCCATAAATATAAGCATGTAGATTTCCTTAGTTGTTAGTGACAGGTTTCTGGAAAGCACAGGAGTTGGCCTAATTGGCCAGATTGACTATGTGGCTATTAAGTAGATTCTAACATGATAATACTCACCTTCCAGAAGGATCAAAGTTGATTTAAGGGTTGGCTTTTAAAAATGTATAAATTGCTTCTTCTCCTACATTAATTAAATTTACTATGATTTTTCTTTTGATTGATTTCCATATATAGATTCACAAGTGTGTGTGGCATGGTTAATAATTTAAGTATAAATTCAAATATTCTCTAAGAAGTTGTAGTTCCGGAAGATCTTACACATTTCAGAAAATTTGGGTAATCTGTACTCTAAAAAGTTTGGTCTTATGACACCAAGTAAGAGAGATGGCTGCTGCTCAAGGAATGCCGATCATTCCTGAGTAATTCAGGTGGCCAAGCAGTTCTAGTTCTGCCAAAAGTCAAAGTTATTACTCAGTCTTTCCATGTTTGAGATCAAATGCATTTCCTATATATTATGTGTCAGTTATACTGAGTTGAGAGACATTTCATTGCTGGAAAATCATTAATCCTGAGTATGTCTGTGAAGGTATTTCATTTGAATCAGTAGACTGAACAAAGATCTTCCCTCACCCATCATCCAAACCACTGACAGTTTGAGTAGGATGAAGGAACAGATGGAAGGCCAATTCATTCCTCTGTCTGTCTGTCTGTATGTCTGTCTGTCTGTCTGTCAGTCAGTCTCCTGCCTCCAAATGTCAAAACTTCAGGCTCTTGAGCCTTCAGACTCAGGAACTCAGGCGAACAACCACCAGGCTCTCATGCTATCAGCCTTGGACTGAAAACCTTGCCACCAGCAGTCCTGCTTTTTAGGGTCCTGCTCTCTGGATAGATGACACCATCTGCTTCTTTGGATTTTCAGCTCATAGATGATATATGGAACTTCTTGGTCTCCACGATGGTAAGAGCCAGTTTCCATAGCAAATCCCCACTCAGATGTCTATATACCCAATTACTTCTGTTTCTCTGCAAAACCCAGTATATTATATAATCAACTATTTACCACACACGAACAAAATAGTCATTCAATTTCACCATGCTAAACAGATCAGGCTTTCCATTATGATGGCTCCCTGTGGTTGACATACCAGAGACATGAAATCATAAAGGTGAATTCTAGATGGGAATGATATTCAGGAACCAGTGTAGTTATCTGTAATGAAGAAAGAAAGAAAGAAAGAAAGAAAGAAAGAAAGAAAGAAAGAAAGAAAGGAAGGAAGGAAGGAAGGAAGGAAGGAAGGAAGGAAGGAAGGAAGGAGTACACCCACATGACCCTGTATCTCCATTTTCAGCCTTTTTATAATGAGCGCCTAGGAAGTCACTGCTGATATAGATTGGCTTGCAGAGCATTCATATAAACACAAAACAATTCTACCAACAGCATCGCGGTGGTACACTGCAGCTGTGCTTCCTGTAACCTGTGAATGAATGAGTACTAGAGGCTCCTGGCTAGGGGCTCAGGCTGTGTGCTTTTCCTAAACATATTAAAACATATTAAAATAAAGCAGTTGCCTTTCTTCTTTACTGTAGGGGGTATGTGGAGTGGTATGGGTTACTTTTGTATGCCTGTGACCACAATATCAGGCAAAACCAACTCACTTTGGCTCATGGCTTTAAAGGACTTTTTGGCCTGTGAAGGCCCAGAACGCAGGACAGCAGAGTTGTATGGTAGAAGTTGTTCCCATCGCAACAGACCAAGAAGTGCAGGGCAAGCAACAGTGATAATAATATGACTTTCAAAGGCCCAAGGACTTCCTTCTGCCGGCTAGGCCCAACTCCTAAAGGTTCCATAGCCTTAGAAAACAGTGTCACCAGGTAAGCACAAGAGTGTAAAACAGCCCACGGAGGCCATTTTAGATTCAAACCATAACATGCAATGACCTTCACATATGCATGATTTGAGTTGGGTAATTTATGGTTATAATTTCAAATTACTACCTAGGTTCTACCATCTATAGTCGGGTCTACAAGCTGGATTTATAAGTAGTCAAAATACATACTAAGTTAAGAGAATTAATATTTAAAACCATTTTATTTAAGCTGTGTATCATGGCACATACTTTATGGGAGATCTCATTCTGTAAATATGATTCTCATATTGGTTAATGAATAAAGCACTGTTGGCCAATAGGAAAGCAAGATAGGCAGGACTAGGAGACAAGGAGGAGAGAGGAAGTAGTAGGGAGGAGATCCAAGATGGAAGATGGAGAGAGCAGAATTCCAGCCCCTCTCTCCAGTAAGATAAGACCACCCACATGGAAATACTTAGATTAATAGAAATGGGCTAATATTTAAGACAGAGCTAGCCGATAAGAAATTAGTACCTGGCCAACAGCATTTATATCTAATACAGCATCTCTGTGTGTTATTTGGGGCATGGCAGAGGGACAAGACCGGCAGGGAAAAACTACTCATAACACATACCTGTAATTACAGCACTTGGAAAGTTGTGGCAAGAGGGTCAGAAGTTCAAGGTCATCCTTGGCTAAATAATGAATTTGAGGCAAACCTGACCTATTCAAGACCCTGTCTATAGAAAAATGAAAAGCAAAATCTCCAGCAAAACCTACTACTGTTTTGCTAAATGGACTTGTTATCAATTAGCCTTCTAAATATTTGTGTGTGTAGCCATAGATGCTGCCTGCTCTCAGTCTTGCTTGAAGAAGCTTTTCTATGCAGTTGGCAGTGGTTTGTGCAGAGACTCATAACAGGCCAAAGTGCTAAGAATCGTGATTGTGAGTACTCAGTACTAAATGGGACATCTAAATCAACACCTTCTTCCGAGATCAATGGGTTAGTATGCATGGCTTCCCCTGCACATGTGCAAGTGTCAACGTATTCATTTGAGTTCCTGTGGGCATGGTGCACACGTGTGTGTGTGTGTGTGTGTGTGTGTGTGTGTGTGTGTGTGTGTGTAGACCAGAAGACAAGCTTAGGCATTGTTCCTCAGGCACTGTCTGCTTTGTTGTGACAGAGCCTCTGGCTGGCCTACAGCTCACCAAGAAGGCCAGGCCAACAGGCCATCAGTCTCCGAAGATTATCCTCTGTCTGCTTCCCAAGCCCGGAGTTGAAAGCAAATACCACTGTGCCGTATTTTTTAAAAGTATAATAACAATCCAAGCCCTCATGCTTATAAGGCAAGAACTTTACTGACTGAGTTAGCCCCCAGCCTCCTTAGGGTGTTCATCAATAACCCTTGAATTCATTCCAAAACAATTATCAGCGTAAGGATCATTGGCATTTAAATGTCATTTCTAAATCAACCTATCTTAGACTATAACATAGGAAAGAGCAATGATCTGCTCCTCCTTGGACCCAGCAATATGGGAGGGGAAGCAGAACACACACCGAGGAGCAGAGCTGTGCCACCTAGGTACCTTTCACCTCAGCAGGTCCCCAGTCCCATGGGAATCACTAGAAGGTCACACCTTATGCTACCTCATCACTGTTTCAGATAACAACTCAGCCAGGCTTTATATCAGATGTAGCCAAGGAAGTCCCCTGGGTTAGGATAGGGCTAAGGGAACTAGATCTCTTCCTGTCTCATCTGGCTCCAGGTGGACAGATGCTGGCTTGCTGTGGATGTCATCTGGGGTAACTCACTCCTATGTTTGCCATTCAGCCTTATTTTTCTTTGGAGGTTTGTTTCAGTCTTCCTTTTAGTTTTGTGCATGTTTAAAACCTAAACTACTCATAGAAAATACAAATTGTTTTGGAAACCTCCACCCCCCCCCAATGTGGCATGTTTAGTGAACTACATGCATTTTCACAGATAACTGGTTTTCAACTCCCTGTTTCCTACGGCACCTCTCTTTGGAAATTAAAATTGTTTCAAGATGAGTTTGATTTGAGGGGAATAGGTTACCATAATTAAGAACATCAAAACAGGAAAGAATTTAACATTTTCCTTTGTTTACTGGTGCTCTGAGACTTACTTGTGTTATTAACACAAGTTATCTTGGGTATTTGTTCGTTCATTCATTCATTCATTCATTCACTGATTGCTCATTCAATCACAAGTGACTACTACAAGCTTAATAGGCTGAAGGCTCTATGCTAACAGAAATATTTAGGAAAGGAGTATAGAGCATTTCAGAATGTATGTGTGTGTGTGTGTGTGTGTGTGTGTGTGTGTGTCTGTGTGTCTGTGTGTGTGTCTCTCTCTCTGTGTGTGTGTGTGTGTGTGTGTGTGTGTGTGTGTGTGTGTGTGTGTGTGAACACACACATGATACCATGAGTCAAGCTTCTGAAATTTTGATCTAATAAAAGCTCACAAGCTCAGGAAAAATGGTACTTGGTGACCAGCAAATCTGTCGATGAAGAAGACACCAGGCAACAGCAAATTCCAGTAGCCAGGAAGCCTCAGTTCACCATGCCCCACCAGGAGAAAGGTAATTACTGGCTTTGGTTAATTGTTTCCCTGGCCTCGAAGCATTTTCTGGACACAGACGGCAAGAGGGAGAAAGAAGAGCAATCCTTCCAAAATGCACTTGGAACCCTCAAAACAACAGATGTTGCCTTGTGAGGCCTTGGTGAATGATCAGATCCACTTAGCCAGAGGCTGGGTGAGCTTGGAAGAGATAAAAATGGTGGCTGTGTGTATAAACACATAACCTTTAAAGTGTATACACACAAACAGGAAAAGAGCTGGCATACAACAACGGAGAAATAACCTGTCCCACAGGCTCTATGCAATCCTCCACACCTTCCTAAATTGATAAGTAATTAGCCCAAAGGTAACTAACTGTCCAGTGGAGCTGCTAAAGGTGTGGCGCCCATCTGCTCTCATTGGTAGTGAGCAGTGTCACACATCCTCATCACAGGCAGTACGGCCAGAACTCCTTTCATTTCACACCAATTACCACGTTACTTGTTGGGGCTCAGCGGTCACACTCCATTAAGTTAGACAGAGAATGGGTGAGGTTATAGCCAAATAATACTTAGACAAGACACTTTGAGATATTAATCAGCGTACCTAATTATTATTCTGTTACATAGTAATCATGGTAATTAGGTATCGGTGGCAAACAATTCCTGTTGTTATTAGCCCAGATAAATTACATTTTTCCCCTACAGCTTTTCTTATTGTCTAATGCTTGTAGAAATATCCATGTCTACCATGCTCCTGATACCACAGTCTGGTTTGGTTTTATTTTTATTCTTTTTGGTTGGGTTTGGTTTGGAGGGATTATATTTGCTTATATTTATTTTGGAAGCTTTGTGAGACAGGGTCTCTCTTTGTAGCCTAGGCTTCCCTCCAAAGTGCTGGATTACATGTGTGTATCACTTGGCATTGTCTATATTTCCACACCTATAACACTTGCAGGAAGGCATAAGACAGGGGTTCTGTGCGTGTTATCCTGAACACCGCTTGACGCCTCTGCCTCAGTCATGGTTCCAGGAGACTTCCAAAGCTCTATCCCTCTTCAATCTCCAAAGAAGGATTCGAGGTAGAGGGTTTTGTTTTACACAAGAAATATCAAATTATGGATTTAACATTAGGTAAAATGGATGTTTCTATTGTGATTAATTGGGGCTGGCGCAGTGGCAGGTCAAGACTAGGTGGCAGGAGGAATAACCTTACTCCTTACATGTTTCCTTTAAACAAGGCAAGTCTCAACACACTCAAAACAAAATAGCAGTACTAGCCCCTATGTGCTACTATGGCAAGGGGGATTGGCCAGGGCCCTCTGCACCTTCTCTCCCATCCCAAGTCAAGGCAACCTCTGAACTATATAGCCTTGTATCATATCTGCACTTTCACTAACCTGCTAAGTGCCTAGCTTGTAGAAACCCCAGGTATGTTCACACAGCCTTATCTGTAGTTAGGCATCCCTTTAAAAGTCTATAAAAGCCAGGAATCTCCTTTACTCTCTTATCCCAGCAACCCCTGCTTCTCCTAAAAAATCCATTCCAGTCCTTCTAGCTATTGAACCCAGAAAGAATCTTCATCATCTAAAACAATACCACAAGAAATGGGGATAAATAAGTGTTGGTGCTGCACACTTCTGTAGCCCTCCTCCCCAGGCTGTGGTCTCTCGTCTGCATTTCAAACTTGGTTTCTCCTCCATCATCCACATTCAGCCAGGCAGAACGACATGACCATTGGTGTTCTGCCTCAGACCTCTCATCTTCAGCTTAGACTTTGGTGGGCATCAGGGAGACCCATATGAGGAAAGCTAGTCATTTCTTCATTTCGTACAGAAGTGACCACAAACCACATGGCAATGTCTTTCTGCTATGTCTCTTTACGGAGGCTCACATGTGTGTCTGTCGTGTTAGCACTAATGACCAAATGAGAAAGAGAACAGGAAGTCACTCAATACAGACAAACATTGCCTTTCAATTCTCTGGTTTATAAGTCTTACTCTGGCAAAACTTCATGAAGGTCCCTCTGGTGTCTTGGCATGTGGGGGGCCCTGAAACTCAGATTTCATCAGCTTGGTGGTAAATATCCTAGTTCACTCCTACTTATTCTTCTACCCAAGCTAAAACCCAAGCTATTAGAGTCAGCAAGGCCATGGCACTGGGTGCTACATCTCAGAGAGGATGAACACCTGTCAAGAGAAAGGGGAAGGATGAACTCATCCACATGCCCACTACTTGAGGATCTTGGCACAAAGAAGGATGAAGAAAATTGCTAGAATTCTGAGGAAAAGTCAGAATTTGGAATTGTAGCAAGTGGATTCCAGGTCACTCAGTTCTTTATAACTATTACTGTATTTTATCCTGGCTACATCCTAAGGAGAAGTGCAAGCAGACGGATGAGGGAGCTAGAGGAATGAAAGATGGAAAGAAACAGAGGAGATATTATGAGAAAGAGGAGATGAGAGAGACTGGGAAAAGGTGAACGAGAAAGGAAAGAACACAGAAGAAAATCAGAGATGGGGCAACCAGAGACAGCCAAGCTCCCCATCCTCCTCATCCTCGGAACAGCCGTGTTACATCAGTGTCAGAGTAAAGTCAAATAGCTTTTTTTAAAAAACCATACACTCTTAAATTAGAAACAGTGATGGCTCTTTTGGCTCAGGTTCTACAAAATCCAAGTTGGCATGGTCTTACAAAAAGAATAAAAGGGAAAAACGACCTCCTGGATGATTGATGTCCTTGTAAACACAGGCCCAAAAATTCAGCCATCTGGGCACTGTCCACACGTTTCAGAGGACTTCACCCATACTTCATTTGGATGCCAATCTCCATGTCATAATCAATCTTTAGAATTGTTCACACAACCCAAGCGGTGGTCAGGTTGTTCTTTATGTTTGTTTGTCTTATTCCTTTACTGACACTCATCGTTTTCTTCCAAGAAAAATGCCAGAAAATTTGGAAATATTGCCTAATCTGGAGTGTACATGCGAAGACTTCAGATGTGAAGGAGCTAGTCGAACCTTAGGAAAGTTCGAGTCTTTAAAGGAGGCAGTGTTCAATCAGCCTCTAAAGCAAAACTCCATCATGGAAGGTCTGGGAACTTCACTGTTTCAGTCAAATCCATGAGTTTCTTTATCAGGGACCTCTGAAGGAAGCCCAGTGAGTCACCAAGTCACTGGGTAGGAACACACCTGTCCTGAGAATGCAGACTAACGACCTAGCACTTGACATCTTACCTCAGGGGCTTCCCAGTGTGTAGTCCTCACCTCAGGGAATAATTCCAAAGTCACTGCTGTTGTGGGGATCACAAGATCTAGGCCTTTTCAATCTCAGCAAGAAAAACAAGTGAGAACTCACATTCTTCTCCTTGGTATGCCAGCTTAGCTATACTTCTTTTTAAAATAGTCGTTGTATACGGTTGTATACATATGGTACTATGTAGTGCACATAGCCATTTTCACGAAAGTGCGTGTTGGAATCAAGTATCTTCTTCCATATTCCCCTCCCTCTCCCCTTTTCTCTCCTAGGCAGTTTCACTTCAAATTTCATGACATGTATACATACATGACTGTGTATATGGCATGAACTAAGACCTAGGAATCACATATGAGAAAGAACATCTCTGTCTTTCCAAAACTGCCTTCACTTGCTTGATCGGCTTACCTTTGGTGGCATCCATGTTTCCCATAAATGACATAACTTTGTTCTTCTTTGTGGCTGAAGAAATCGACACTGTGCATATGTAGCACATTTTCTCTATTTGGGAACACTTGGGTTAGACCAGTAACTCCAGTGGAGTTTTGCAAGGAGTGCTGATGTGTAAACATCTCCTACACATGTTGATTTGAAGTCCTATGGGTAAATGCTTGGGTTCAGTGTAGCCACTCAAATGGTAGGTCTATTTTTAGTTTTTTAAAGAACACCCCTACTGATTTCCATAGTGCCGAGACAAGTTTACATTCCAACTGGCCATGAATAAAAGTCACCTTCAACTTGGCCTGGGAAATGGCTTGGTGAGCAAAGCCCTTGCTGTGCAAGCACGAGGGACTAAATTTGCATCCCCGAGACCCACATAAAAAGTCAGATATAATCCTAGCAAGAGGATATAAGGGATTTACTGGCTAGTCAGGCTAGCTGGTTACTGAGCCACATGTTCAAAGAAAGACCTTGTCTCAAAGAATAAGGTGAAAAGCAATAAGGGAAGACATTTGACATCATCTTCTCTCTCTCTCTCTCTCTCTCTCTCTCTCTCTCTCTCTCTCACACACACACACACACACACACACACACACACACTCACACCTTTCAGCCAAATGTGCGACTCTTGCACAAAGCCAAGATGCTCCCTAGGACTCCCATTTGCAGGCAGAATATTAACATCGCACTCTACAAATGAGTTGACCAGTGCTATGTTAAATAAAGAAGTCCTTCCTTCGTGGCGACTAGAAACGGGAGTCCAGACTGCCTCCCACCACATAAGTCTGCCTGAAGAGTAAAAGCCATCTGCAGCTCTAAGGCCAACAGTAGAAGAGAGAATAAGGCAACTTACTTGGAAAGTTTTATATTAAACAAACAAAAAAAAGAGCAACATTTTAAAAAGCAGGTGAAGAGGCTATGAAGGGTTTAATCTGTGACCTGTCTTTATTTCTGTCCCCTACCAGAGTAAAAAGAGATTCTAGTCAAGTAGGGGCAGAAGGAAAGAAAGAAGTCACTCTCAGATATGGCATCATGGTTCTAAACAACAGAAGACAAGAGCAAACCATATTAAATAACAAGCACGTGTCATAAAGGCACCCAGAGGCAGCCTGGCCTGTGGAGTTGGTAGATTTGGTAGTTCAAAATTATGTTTTTTAATAGCTAAGATATGGAAAAAGGCTAGAGGTCCATCAACTGACAAATGGAAAAAGGAAATGAAGTATATGTACACAAAGGGAATTTTATTCAGCTCTAAAAATAATGAAATTATAACATTTGCAGGGAAATGGACAGAACCAGATATTATGTTAAGTGGAATAAGACAGACTTGCAAAGACAAATGATACATTTTCTTTAGTATGCAGAATCTAGATTTAAAGGGGAGACAGTAGTAAGGGAGCTATGGGAGGGGACCATGAGACCTAGCAGGAAGGGCAGAGAAGCAGTGAGAATAATAAATGTAAGACAAAGAAGCAGGAGGGCCATTTGTGCTTCTACTTGCAGTGATATAGTATTTATGATTCATTAAAGCTTGACTGAGGATTCAGAAAAGCAGACAGCCTCAAACTATAGAGATCAGCTTGTGGTGATACACTCCTTTAATCCCAGTAGCCAGAAGCTAGAAGATGTTGGTACATACCTTTAATCCTAGGACTCAAGATTAAGAGATAGACAAACAGATCTCTGTGAGTCCAAGGCCACCCAGATCATCACAAGAGTGAATCAGTCAAAAAAAGAATTATAGCTCATGCCTTTAATCACAACATTAGGGAAGTATATAAGACAGAAACAAGGTCTCAGAGAGACATTCATTCTCTAGGCACACTGAGGAGAGGCAGCCCTTTCAGCCTGAGCTAGAGGTGAGAGCTAGTGGCTGGTGGCATTGCTTTTCTGACATTCAGCTTGAGTTTTGAACCCCAATATCAGGCTCTGGATCTTTTATTTATTCATGTTACATCAATTCACTGAGGACACACACACACAGAGGAGATGGGGAGGGAGAGGCACACAGACAAATGCACACATACACTGTATCCACATATGAAAGTTGGTAACTCTTTCCTCTCCCCATGATTCTCTACAGTGTCCCATGAGTAGGCTGGATCTCTGATGTGGTGATCCGGTACAGGTGAAAGTCTAACAGCTGCCTAGGAGCCTCATCCCCTGAAACCTTGTTTTCACCAGGACAGCTGACTGCCTGCCATGTTGTGTTTAGGGAAAGACTGTGTTTATATTCAACATCTCCTAGACCACTGTCAGCTTTCTCTAACAACAAAGCTCTTCCAGGATGCAGTGTCTGAAAAGCATGGAGGAGGTCAAAATCTGTCTTGGATTGCTGAGCTGCATGTGAGCTGTCCACACCCCTCAGTCTGGGCAGCACATGGCCAGAAGGGGTAGCATATGGCCTGAAGGGGCAGCACTTGCTTGCTCCTGTTCATCTGCACGGATGTGTGGATGGGTTTATACACAGAGAGAAACATCTTAACGTCTATCTCTTCTACTCACCTCTGTGGCACAGTATCAAGAGAGAAGAGGATCCCAACACTGTCACCTGCCCTCCCCCCCCAGGAACAGTTAGTTCCTAGGGGAGTGCTAAGCAGGAAATTTTAAATAAGCACCTTTCACAGAGCAAAGGGAACCGGAAGTGAAGAACAAGCATGGCTGCTGATTCCAGAATCTTCATTGTGCGGATGAGTCAGTGCCCGTGACTTCAAGGACAAGAATCTAACTTGACTAATCATCCAGTAGAAAGTTTTACTCCTCGTTCTGACTATCTGAAGTCACTTATCTAAAAGAGGCTCTTGCTGTGTAGCCTGGGTAACTAGGTAACACTGTGCAAGCCCCCTCCTGCGTACATGCGTACATGCACACGGCACGGGCACCTTGTCACAGAACACTCCCACACAAGGAAAGAAAGTGGAAATTGCTGTGTGATGAGCATAAAGTTGTGGGTGTTTCCGAGAGCTGGGAATCGAGCCAGGTATAACTGATAAGGGGAGGGAAGCCCAACGGTCCCCCGCCCTGCCCCTGTCCTGACTCTGCTGAAATCCTTATTTGGTAATGCCTTTACCTGGGTCCCTGAACTGAGGGCCAAGCCTGTTCACACAGGACCACAGCTGGGGAAGCATCACCACTGACGTCCCTTCCTAAAGAGATGAATGGAATTCCAGGAAGCTGGAGTCATCTTGGCTTGGGACCGGTGGCATGAAGACCAGACTTCAGAGACGGGAGCATCAGGCAGCAGCCTGCTCATGGAAATGTGTATACCAACAGAAATGTAACCCAGACCTCGGTTTCGGGAACCGAAATGAAAAGAACGTTTAGGGAGAAAAATGGGGAATAAAATAATAAGTGGAGAATAATTTATTATTCTACGGGCCGGTTCTGTAAATAGTGCCAGACGGTTCAGCAAATTCTCCAACCAGTCACGTTAAGAAACACGAGTGGGCACAAAACAACATTTCAAGACACAATTTCAGTTTTGGCTTGTGAGAGCTGGGCATAAGGAATTCGCTTCCTTAAGAAGCCACTAGAAACTCTCCGCCGAGATCCCCTAAATCAGAATACATTTACCGCCCCCAAGCGGCCATCTGAGGAAGCACAATAGAACTGGAGAACTCTGGACTTGGGGCAGTGGAAAGGCGACCTCGGCACACCATCCTGCTGCTGGCGCTGACTACTCCGCACTTGCCACCCTTAGTGGATCAGGCGGAGGGCAGGCTTGCGGGACAAGAGTGGAGCGCAAAGCACAGATGGTGCGAGATCCCCCACCCCACCAGAATAGACCCAAGAGGCAGCTTCTTTATTAAAGAGATCGGACACATTAACCGTTTCACTTTTATTTTTAAACCCAGACATTCTCAATCTCCAACTTTCTCCGTCATTGAGGCATTCAAGGAGACAGGCTTTAGTGAAAGCCCCCTTAAAGGGTCTCAGGTGGTCCCCAAAGTAGCATCGTGTCTGGGAACCCTCAAGCAGGGTGTTTCCAGCCCCCGTGGCGCAAGAGCCTAAGCGCTAAGTCTGAGTATGCCAAGCCTGCGTGGGTGGAGACCTATTTTTCTGAGAAGTTCCAGGGCTCCTGTACCCGATCAGCGTCTCCCCCTTCACTTTCAGCTCACTGCACGCGGGGGGGGGGGGGAAGGGGGGCGGGGAGAGGAACCCGTGTCGTCGTCACACACACCCCGCACCCCCCGCCGCTTCCTGCCCCGACTCCTATTGGCCAGGACGATACCCAAGAATGTGAGCGTCCCTTTAAATGGTCCAGGGCTCCTCTGCCGAGCCAGCCACTGCCCGGAGTCAGCCGGCCTCATTGGACTCCTGCAAGCAATCCCGACACAGCTACCCGATCCCGCCACTGTCTCTCCGGGCGCACCGGCCGCCTCAGCGTCTCCACCAGACTCGGTGTCCTTGTCCTTCGCTGCACCTTTGCCACCACTCCCGGCTGCTGCGCCCGGGTGCACATAGGTAAGCCACCAATTGTCGCTGCCAAGCACCTGGCCAGCCACCTCAGGCCCCTATGGTGCAGATGGTCGAGCAACTCCCTATCTTCCTACTCTTCGATCTTGCCCTAACTGTCCCTCATTATGCCCAGTTCTAACCGCTTGAAAGAACTTTTCCGAGCTGGTTCTCTCCAGCCTTAGGGATAGCAAACACCTCCTGAACACCTCAAGAACTTCTCATTCAAGTAGTCTTTAGGTTGCCTCTGACCTTGCAAACGTCCATGTCCCCAAATACATTCTGTAGTCCTGTCTAAAGGACCCAAGGAAAAACCCCAAATCACGTTATGCCCCTCATCCTGGAACAACACAATCCCCTGCCTCTGGAGCTCTTAGTTTTTACTGGGTGCTCTCTGGAAAGTAAGTCCTTTTGCCTTTCTTTGAAGCACAAGTAGGACGGATGCACACACACACACACACACACACACACACACACACACACACACACACCTGCCCTCCCACCTTGCTTTTGTCCTGGTTTCTGACTCTAACCACCTCTGCTTCTTGCTACAGGCTGAGTGCTGGGCACAAAGGCTCCACCATGGAGCTGGCCTGGGGACTAGGTGTCCTTTTCCTGTTGCATGTGTGTGGCAGCAATCGTATTCCAGGTGAGTGTCCGATTCTCTCTCTCTCTCTCTCTCTCTCTCTCTCTCTCTCTCTCTCTCTCTCTCTCTCTCTTCATCACTTAGCTCTCACTCTGCCCCCTCCCAGCCAGGATCTTACACCCTGGAGCCCAGCCTAGAAAGCTGATTGTCCTTTCCCACCTTACAGAGTCTGGGGGAGACAACAGTGTCTTTGACATCTTTGAAATCATCGGAGCTGCCCGCAAGGGCTCTGGCCGCAGACTGGTGAAGGGCCCTGACCTGTCCAGCCCAGCTTTCCGGATTGAAAATGCCAACCTGATTCCCGCTGTGCCTGATGACAAGTTCCAAGACCTACTGGATGCTGTGTGGGCTGACAAAGGCTTCATCTTCCTGGCTTCCTTGAGGCAGATGAAGAAGACTCGGGGCACACTCCTGGCTGTGGAGCGGAAAGATCATACTGGCCAGATCTTCAGTGTGGTCTCCAATGGCAAAGCAGGCACCCTGGACCTGAGTCTGAGCCTGCCAGGGAAGCAGCAAGTGGTGTCAGTGGAGGAAGCCCACCTGGCCACTGGCCAGTGGAAGAGCATCACTCTGTTTGTACAAGAAGACAGGGCCCAACTCTACATTGACTGTGAGAAGATGGAGAGCGCTGAGCTGGATGTGCCCATCCAGAACATATTTACCAGGGATTTGGCCAGTGTTGCCAGGCTCCGGGTTGCAAAGGGAGATGTCAATGACAATTTTCAGGTAAATCTTCTTACCTGTCACAAGAGCTATGTGGAGATGTCTGTAGACTAGAGTATTCCCAAACGTAGGGGGCATCAGACACCCCCCAGAGGGCTGGTTAAATCATACTGCTACCCCAAACCTCAGGGTTTCAGATTTGGTAGGTGAGGTGAGGGACCTGAGAAATTACACTTCTAATAAGAAGATGCAGGGGCCTGGGAACCATGCTTCCTACGCTATCCAGAGAGATAAGAAACGGTTTTCCCTATTATACTCAGCCTGTTCCTGTATCAGACATTACTTACATGCTCTCAGGAAAAGGATACTTTGTCAGCATTTGAGTCCCTGGGCAGGGTGTTCTGGGTGCTTCCAGTCTGGATCCAAGGTAGGAGTAGCAGTCGGGCCTGTGCTGCTGTAGCTTGTTTTTTCTCTTCTCATCCTCCCCTCCCCCAAGTGTGGCTTTGAACGCCCACATTAACTCTTTGACACTGGGGAGTATTAGAGTATCCTGTCCTCCAGACTTGGGATCAGATTCCATTTCCTGTGTACCCCAAGCAGTCTGATAACTAGATAACTGGATTCTTTGTAAAATGCTCAAGTTGGCAGAAAACACAATTGGGATTTTGAAGTTGTTTGGCAATGTATGTCTGTGTGATATTTTGGCAGGGTGTCTTAAAACAGTTCTTTTAAACTTTCCGGGCACTCACCACATGCTCTTCCAGGCTGAATGAGACAGGCTGCCCCACCCCCCCACCCCCACTGCTAGCATTCTACAATGTGTGTCCTCTACCCACAGGGGGTGCTGCAGAATGTGAGGTTTGTCTTTGGAACCACCCCAGAAGACATTCTCAGGAACAAAGGCTGCTCCAGCTGTGAGTACCCCTGTGTCACTGAGATTTGGGGAAATTCCACCAAAACACCCTGAGAAATGCAAGCAACATTTATTTGTACACAACATCCCAGGGGAACATAGTTGATGTATACAAAAGTGACCCTCAAAAGGTCCTCCACACATGCATGCACCAGCTCCACACTCATCCCTCATCCCAAATGAAATGTCTTTTACAACCTGAAGAGGAGCTGGCGAGATCAGCTGGTAACGTCTTCCTATTGCTTATTTCTTAGCAGCTACCAACGTCCTCCTCACCCTTGACAACAATGTGGTAAATGGTTCCAGCCCTGCTATCCGCACCAACTACATTGGGCACAAAACAAAGGACCTGCAAGCCATCTGCGGCCTCTCTTGTGACGAACTATCCAGCATGGTCCTGGAACTCAGGGGCCTGCGCACCATCGTGACCACACTCCAGGACAGCATCCGCAAAGTGGTCAGTGGCCTCTGCTCCCATTTGCTGCCCTTGAGGATCACCATAGGTGGTCCCATGGGAGACTGGACACTCATGAGCCTTCTCCCCTTTCAGACGGAAGAGAACAGAGAGCTGGCCAGTGAGCTGAGGCGGCCTCCCCTCTGCTTCCACAATGGAGTCCAGTACAGGAACAATGAGGAATGGACTGTAGACAGCTGCACTGAGTGCCACTGCCAGGTAGGGGACACTCACAAACTACAATCAGAATTGGTGGCATATGTCTCAGGAGATACTCAAATGACCACACACATTTCCAAATGCCTGTACCAATGTGATTTTTTTCTTTAATATGTAATTATGACACCTGCAAATTCCTTTTTAACTGTCAGTTTATCAAAGTCTTAATTATATAGCAGGTAGAGTAGCTAAGAGAACAAATCTCACTAAACACTGGAATAATTTAGTCGCTTTAGTTCAAAGACTGAGTATTGAATGTCAGGTACATAAAACCTGCTTAGAACATTTTTTTCTGACCAGCCCTGATTTGTATTCAGCTCTGGCAAGGAGGTTCTTGTAACACTATTCAGATCTCCACCTCATCAGGAAAAGTAAAGTTTAAATGCAAACCACTGGTTCAAATTCCCATTTTTCTTCGGTATGTGATGATAAAGTTGTGTCTACATTTGAGATACTGATACGAGCTACACAGTTTGTTGATTTCCCTTATACAACTGTGTTGTTCTGTAACTTCCACACCTGCCTGAGTAGCAGTTAAAAAGAACATTCCAAAGCATGGAGTGAGAATTAACTCTGCAACTATGTGATGCCGAGGATGGCAGATCCAGCAGAGACATGAGTCATGGCTTATAATGGAAACATCACAGCAAGCTCCTCTCTGCAATATGCTTGGTAACATATTTTCCTCTCATTCATTTGCCTTGCAGAATTCAGTTACCATCTGCAAAAAGGTGTCCTGCCCCATCATGCCCTGCTCCAATGCCACTGTTCCTGATGGTGAATGCTGCCCACGGTGTTGGCGTAAGTTCCTAAAATTCAGTAACCATTCTTCAGTCGCTAGCTCAGTTTGGGGACATCCTGACAGCTCAACACATCACTGGAGCCCAGCCCCTTCTAGCTCCATCAGACATTTCCAGACAGATTCTTGCAAACAGACTTGGGTAACTAGAAGCTAGTCTATTGGTCTATTGAACAGAGCCCAAACCTTCATGGTGACCAAATCTTAACCACCTATCTGGATTATGGCATAGGCAATGATCTTGATAGAGTTTATAGATTCTGGTGTTATGCTGTGAGAAGAGATGAATATGGCAGTAGCTTGCTTTTAGAAATTAACTTTTTGGTTAGAGAAAATTGTCCACCAGAGAAGTAATAGAAACTGGTGTAGGCATTGGATCAAGGCTTGAACAGATGCCTGTTTTATCTGCAGTGCTAGGAGGCCTAAGAGATTAGCATCTGTTGAAGCTCCTGGGTAATAAAAGAAATCAGCTACTATATAGCTGTGTGACATTCTGCCTCTGGGGCTTGTTGCCAGTGTAATCACTTTGTTGAGGAGACATTTTAATGCAGAAAGCACACCTCATAAAAGTGACTCATCATGGATCAGAAAGAAATCAGGGTGTCAGTTGCTCTTTACATACACACACACACAACACACACAACACATACACACACAGTCCTAAACTGAAACTTCCTGTAGGAGCTTTTCTTGTACCCAATAGTCCAGGTGATGAGGTGAAAAATCATAGGTTCAAATCACTTACCTAAATGGACCAAGGGAGTACCTGGTCTATACCTGGTCTAGTCCTATGTATTTGTTAACCATACTTCCATAAAGCTAGGAGTATGGAAAAAAAAGAAGGATGTCAAAAAGAAACCCTATTGCTTTGCAACCTCTGGCAATGAAAGGCCCTAAACAGAGCCCTCCAAAGAGCAGTTTGTCCTAGACATTAGGTGACAAATGACCCCATTTCTCCCCACAGCCAGTGACTCTGCTGATGACGGCTGGTCCCCCTGGTCTGAGTGGACTTCCTGCTCTGCAACATGCGGCAATGGAATTCAGCAACGTGGTCGCTCCTGTGACAGCCTCAACAACAGATGTGAGGGCTCTTCAGTACAGACAAGGACCTGCCACATCCAGGAGTGTGACAAGAGATGTAAGCGCCATGGCCACCAAGGGGTGGCCATCTCACTTCTCAGTGCTCATCGCCAAGAGCAGCTCCATAGCAAAGAGCCTGAGGACACAGGGTCCAGGCTTGGGCTCTGGATCTCAATCACTCCTCACCTCTGCACTCTTGAGCATGACCTTCCCTCCCCCTCCCCAAGGCTCCTCCTCATCTATAACATGGGAGTAATAACCATTCTTGATAACATTTTATCGGGCATTTTCTCTAGATAATGCACATGAAACAATTAGAATTAGAGCTTAGTTTTTGGCCAGCAACCTATAAATGTTGGGCAATTGACATTAGCTCACACAGACAGCTAAATACCATCTTTACCTTTTCTGTGCTAGAAAAGCTTCTCCATCGACACTGGCATGTGCCAATAGTTTCTACTGCCCACTAGTTTAAGTTGCCATTTATCACTTTGCTGGAATTATTGATGTCTGAGACTTTTGCCCCCTCCAAGGCAGCACCATTTGTGACCATCACATTTGCCTTTCAGTTAAGCAGGATGGTGGCTGGAGTCACTGGTCCCCATGGTCATCTTGTTCTGTGACCTGTGGTGATGGTGTTATCACAAGGATCCGGCTCTGCAACTCTCCCAGCCCCCAGATGAATGGGAAGCCCTGTGAAGGAGAAGCTCGGGAGACCAAAGCCTGCAAGAAAGAAGCCTGCCCAAGTAAGTGTGGGCCTGACCCAGGGACACATGGGAGCTAGCTCTACCCAGCTGGTGGCCTCATATCTGTGGCCTCCTGTTCAGTGAACCGTCAAGCATAGGACATCACTCACTAGGGAAACAAACATACAGAAATCCTGCATGTTCTGCAGCTTCTTCTGGTGAAAACCAGAAAGAAAACCATTCCAACCATCCCCAGTTCCTAAACATTCTCCCCATGGGCCAGGTTAGAAGGCATTTCTGACAAGCTCAGGACAAGCTTCTGGGACAGCTAAGGCACCTGAAAACTGTCGTTTTCTTACAGTCAATGGAGGCTGGGGTCCCTGGTCACTGTGGGATATCTGCTCTGTCACCTGTGGAGGAGGAGTGCAGAGACGCAGCCGACTCTGTAACAACCCCATACCCCAGTTCGGTGGCAAAGACTGTGTTGGTGATGTCACTGAAAATCAAGTTTGCAACAAGCAGGACTGTCCAATTGGTAAGCTGGGAAGTCAGGAACAAAACGACCCTGGGAATTGCCTGTTTTAAGAATGCCACAGTCAGCACTCACGGGGGGGGGGGGGGGGGGGGGGAAGGTGGGGGCCGTCCAGCTTTGTTTGATTGGTCCTGGCAGTCTGATTACTCTAAGATGTAGGTGGGCCATTACCAGTAACAGAGACCCTACAAAGTCTTATTCTGTATCATTTTTAAGTAGCACACGGCAGTAACAGCAACTTAGATCCAACCATTTACCTGTCTCTTACCTCATCTCAGATGGATGCCTGTCCAATCCCTGCTTTGCTGGTGCCAAGTGTACTAGCTATCCTGATGGTAGCTGGAAATGTGGTGCATGTCCTCCTGGCTACAGTGGAAATGGCATCCAGTGCAAAGATGTCGATGAGGTAAGCCACCAATGGCTCTAAGTTATCAGAATGGAGAAAACAGCTAATGTGACCCAGGGCATTTGCCAAGTGTTAAGCAAATTCTCATTTCATCCATAGTGCAAAGAAGTACCTGATGCCTGCTTCAATCACAACGGAGAGCATCGGTGTAAGAACACAGACCCTGGCTACAATTGTCTTCCCTGCCCACCACGATTCACTGGCTCACAGCCCTTTGGCCGAGGTGTTGAGCATGCCATGGCCAACAAACAGGTACAGTGGAGAAGTAGGCCAGAGTAGAGGAGGGCTGTCCTTGACAGAAAGGACTGAATATACAGTCTTAGATGTGTCATTGGGCAGCCAACATGTTTGAGAATGCTGTGCTGAAAGGAGCTGAGCAGTTCCAAGAAAATTCAATGTAAAACATTATTTGCTGGTAGCCTGGATATACTCAGAGAGAATGGAAAGGGACAGGGGAATACCACCTTTCTCCTAACGAAACCTCTGTCTGCTTCAGGACGGGAGGGATCTGGGCTCTATGGTGTCTTGGCACTCTTGAACGTTCTATGATAGCATTGGGATGCTGTACCCTCAGGTGTGCAATCCACGAAACCCCTGCACAGACGGGACACACGACTGCAACAAGAATGCCAAGTGCAACTACCTGGGCCACTACAGTGACCCCATGTACCGCTGTGAATGCAAGCCTGGCTATGCAGGCAATGGCATCATCTGCGGAGAGGACACGGACCTGGACGGCTGGCCTAATGAGGACCTGGTGTGTGTGGCCAACGCAACTTACCACTGCAAAAAGGTACAGCCAAGTTCCCTTGTGGGCTTCCCTCTCGGGAATGTGCCAAGGAATTCTGAGTGTTGAAAAACTGCAAATAAAACAGATTAAACCTTCCAGATGCAGTAGGGCATTGACTCTCATTAACATGGAGTCATTTCGTGCCAAGATCTCAAATGGGACAGGCTCTTTTGACATCTGTCAAAAGAGTCAATTGTTCTGTTCAAAAAGACTGTTCTACTGGTGCCTTGCGGAGTATGACTTATGGTCCCAGCATGTATGGACTCCACAAAACTAACCTCCCAAGATACCTTCTGTGGCTTCACCTTGCCATAAACCTAAGCGTTCTATCAGGATATCCCAGTGTGGTCCTTCGTGTATGTGCCAACAAGCAAGGGAATGCTAACTACAGCTGCCATGTGTGTCTCCTTTTCTTAGGACAACTGCCCCAACCTTCCCAACTCAGGGCAGGAAGACTATGACAAAGATGGAATTGGTGACGCCTGTGATGACGATGATGACAACGACAAAATCCCAGACGATAGGGTAAGGACAAAATTCTCTCTGTTCCTCCTTCATCGCTGTGGTACAATGACAGACTAAAAGACTAGGATCTGAGGGTATTGCAGAGTGATAGCAAAAACAAACACCAAACTGATGTATGGGATAATCAGGAACTTGGCACTGTGTCCCCATAGTTTGAGGACACAGAAGCTGCTTAAAGAATTGTTATTTTCATTTTTCATCACAGCCTCCCCCAACTTGAGAAATTACAGTGAATACACATAACATTCTGTTCCCCAGATTCAATTCAGATATAATGTCTCAGTGAGTGTATTTTTATGATAGCTGAGATCCAGTATCTCTTTTAATTATAACCAAAAGAATCCAGTTTTCATCCATCATGTCATCCTGTCTTGCTATTTTACTTACAATGAATACTCAGTATATTGACCCATATAAGATAACTACTGCAGATCTTTGAGGGCTTATAACACTATGTATAGAGCTGAAGGTATCAGCTGACCTCCCAGGCAGCATCATAGAATGTCCATTTCTCCTCTTTGCAGGACAACTGCCCCTTCCATTACAACCCAGCCCAGTATGACTATGACCGAGATGACGTGGGAGATCGCTGTGACAACTGCCCATACAACCACAACCCTGACCAAGCAGACACAGACAACAACGGAGAGGGAGATGCCTGTGCTGTGGACATCGATGGAGATGGTAAGGCATTCCCTCCCTAGCTTGACGGCCTGAAGAGACAGAGACATGCGCAGTTTATTTAGTGGCTTGATGTGTGATTTGGTTGAGATATATGGGGCTGCAGGACTCAGGTCCCATCTACACCCCTTCCATAGGAATCCTCAATGAACGAGACAACTGCCAGTATGTGTACAATGTGGACCAGAGGGACACTGACATGGATGGGGTTGGAGATCAGTGTGACAACTGCCCCCTGGAACACAATCCAGACCAGGTAGGTGAACTCCTTCCAGAGTCTCTTAGTGAGGTATTGTGTCTCCCTTTCTGGGCCTCTAAAACAGTTAGTTCAATTGACTCCAAACCCTCCCATTACTGGGGTTCCCAGGAGCCCCCATTTGCAATGCATGCCTGATATGAGCCTGTGGCAAACTCTCCTAGAGCTTAGTGTGGAAACCCTGTGGCCTCAGTCTTGCTTGCTGCCACCATTAAGATAAACTACATAAAGAACTGAGACCAACAATTTTGGTCTTATCTGACACATGTAAAACAGAGGAAGGCAGTATCCAGAAGCAAAATAAGCCCCCTGTGTCATAGCTAGCAGCAGAGTCCAGTAAGAAATCAGGAAGCTAAAATACTTCTCAAAGCTGGTGAAAGTCAGATTTCTCCCAGTCTCCCAGTGAACCCAGCCTCACAGGCTCCTCCCAGCAGTGCAAACTGTAGGTGCTCCTGGTGGTGCAGATGGGTGTCAACAGATGTTCCCAGGACCAGAGAGTTTCCCTTTGTGTCATGGTGCACCATTTCTAGAGGGGGAATGCACAGCAAGCTTTCTTTTTCCTAAAATGATGGTTCAGAAAGGTTTAGCAATCAGAAATTTGAACAGAAAAACTTTTTAAGGATTTTAGAAATGAGAATTCAAGTTTCTCTTAATGTTGAACTTGAATCATGCTCAAAGCAAGATGACTTCAAGCCATTATCATAAGAAACCCTGAGTACCCTGTAGTCTTTGCTGGTCACTTGGCATTGAGAGCCCTGCTCTGAGTTTGGGTCTGCCACACATTTGAGAAATTAAATAGCATTTAACCTCACTGAATGGGTTTTTGGTTCCTCAGATTAAATTTTATAAGCAAAATCAAACATCCTACAAAAATATCAAAAGCAAAGAATATAACTACCTGCAAGAAAATATCCAGTTTTTATATGAACAGCCCCTGAGCACTTCACACATACAGAATGCTAAGCACTCTGGAAAAATCTGTTTTGAAAAAATTTTAGAGTTTGACTTTATCTGGGCCAACAGATGAAATCTTTATGGAATAGATGTAGAAAGCCAAGTGCCTCAAAAATAAAAAAGTAATTAATCTCATCCGTATTATGCTGGCAGTCTGCATAGATAGACCTCTGCCATGATTCAAGTAGTAGAAGTTGACCTGTCAATAATTTGCTGTTAATGTCAATGGGAAATTACAAAATGTACATCAGGGTATTTCACTTAATGTAAAATATAGGCAATAAGCACTGCATTCCATTGAGTGATTTAAAAATAAAATTAACTATCTCCTCAATATTCATGTAAAAATAAGGACCATGACAAAACCCTCTTTAAAACTTGATGGTTTTTCTGCAGTAATAGAGAAGTAAAAATGATCCCCACTATCCATATACAACATGGTGAATGTTCCCTGTCCCGGGGCATTGATGCTACCTTTGACCCTGGTGTGTACTATTTGATTCACCCACCATTGATGCCTCTCTTCCAGCTGGACTCTGACTCAGACCTCATAGGGGACACCTGTGACAACAATCAGGACATTGATGAGGATGGCCATCAGAATAATATGGACAACTGTCCCTACGTGCCTAATGCCAACCAGGCTGACCATGATAAAGATGGCAAAGGAGATGCCTGTGACCATGATGATGACAACGATGGCATTCCTGATGACAGGGACAACTGCAGGCTGGTGCCCAATCCTGACCAGAAGGACTCTGATGGTGAGTCACTGTGGTCACTACTAAACAGCAAAACTGACACCTTAGCTGTGTAGACAGAAGAAATAGAAATTGCATCTGAGAGGACTAAGTAACAAACACCAAGTTTTGACAAGATGGTGAATTTGTTAGTCACTCATAATAGAATTTCTGAATTTCACTGAACTTCTGCCTTCTTTGACCTTAGGTGATGGCCGAGGCGATGCCTGCAAAGATGACTTTGACCACGACAACGTGCCAGACATTGATGACATCTGTCCTGAGAATGTTGACATCAGTGAAACCGATTTCCGCAGGTTCCAGATGATTCCTCTAGACCCCAAAGGAACCTCCCAAAACGACCCTAACTGGGTTGTACGCCATCAGGGCAAAGAACTTGTCCAGACTGTAAACTGTGATCCTGGTCTTGCTGTAGGTGAGTAGTGAGCTCCTTAGTTCCTGAGGAGAATACACCAGAAGGAGGCAAATATGAATTATAACCATTGAACCTGTGGATAGGACCTATAAGCTCCCAGATAAGGATGTGTGGGAACATTGTGGAGATCTCCATGAAAGCCACAGGCTTTAATCTGACTCTGGCCTTGCTTTCTAGGTTATGATGAGTTTAATGCCGTGGACTTCAGTGGTACCTTCTTCATCAACACTGAGAGGGACGATGACTATGCTGGCTTTGTGTTCGGCTACCAGTCCAGCAGCCGCTTCTATGTTGTGATGTGGAAACAAGTTACCCAGTCCTACTGGGACACCAACCCCACAAGGGCTCAGGGATATTCGGGCCTGTCTGTAAAGGTTGTGAATTCCACCACAGGGCCTGGTGAACACCTGCGGAATGCTCTATGGCACACAGGAAACACCCCTGGCCAGGTAAAAAGCTACATAATCTAGAAGGGAAAGTTGATGGGCCCTTGGGGGGTTGGGTACAGGAGAGAGTATGCACTGGGGAGTCTTAGCTGTCAAGTTCCTAACATCCCCAACCATGGTACAAAACTATAGTGTGCTAGAAGGGAGTGGGCTCTGACCAACAGGTCCCCTTTAAGTCCTCAGGTGGCTTCAACCACTTCAAACAAAGCCCTACTTTTCTTGTCCTCTCTCTGCTTTATAATCACTGAAAAGAACAGTAAATGAGAGATACCTTGGGGAAACTCCATACTGCCCCTTCTCCAAATACAGGTCAACTCGGTGCCTTTTAAAGCAGTTTCTTGTGGAATGAAATGTGAGTCTTCAGAAGGAGCTATGTTTCAACCTTTTCTGGTCCTTTTCCTTCAGGTGCGCACCCTGTGGCATGACCCTCGTCACATAGGCTGGAAGGATTTCACTGCTTACAGATGGCGTCTCAGCCACAGACCAAAGACAGGTTACATCAGGTAAGCTCTTAGTGATTAAATTTCACTGTAGTCACACCAAATAGGCTCAAAGGATCAGACCAGGAAGTAACAGTCTCATAATGAGATTTCTTTTTTTCTGTGAAGAGTGGTGATGTATGAAGGAAAGAAAATCATGGCCGACTCAGGACCCATCTATGATAAAACCTACGCTGGTGGTAGACTAGGCCTGTTTGTCTTCTCTCAAGAAATGGTGTTCTTCTCAGACATGAAATATGAATGTCGAGGTAAGAGCAACAGTGTGAAACACATACAGTTACCATGTCTACAGACCAGTAAGGATGACAGTGACTGGAGGGTCTGATTTAAAGACGATGTTAGGGAGAGTCCTTTCTATATTGCTTTTGAGGATACCATACTAAACAGGGAGTAATATCTATGGCATCCTGAATCATAATCAGGAATATGGGCTTGCCCAGTGGTCTATGAACACAGGTCAGAGGCAGACAGTAGCAGATATCTACAAACATTAGAACTTACTGGTAACACTTCAAAGTTCTATATCTCACACTTGGCTTATGGTTTGACTCATGGTATCCCAAGATCAAGAGCAGAAAGGGTATCAGTTTTCAGTAATTACCTTGGTTTTATTGCCTCCATTTTCTTCACCACTTGATTACTTAAACTGGGAGTCTAGCATTGGACCTAGCATAGAATAAGTGCTTAGTACATATTTGATGAGACTGATGTCTGCAAGCTCAAAGGCAGAGGCATCAAGAGTAAAGTCTCACCAACAAGGCTGCCTAAGCATGACCTGAAGAAGGGTGATGCCAGGAGACATGCTGATGTGGATGGGGAGGGAGGGCTCAGGATTCTGTCCCTGTCAAAGCTAGAGAGTTAGCCCTGAGTTGCTAGCCCGATGATTAATACTAAGATGATGTGTGCCTGTTTGACAACTTTTCATTTATGTACATCTTTGTTTATTTGACAGATTCCTAAGCATCAGCTGTCAATCATAACCAGTGCTGGCATTGCACCTTCTGGAACCAAGGGCTAGAGGAAAACCCCTGCCAGCATCATTTCTCCTTGCCTTCCTTGCTTCTCTTCTTGCATAGCGCAGACTTCTAAGAGCATGTGACCTGCCTCAAAAAAATGCAGTCTTCAAATCCCAGACTCAGCACCCTCGGCCCTTAATGGTTGAGAACGCATCCTCCAAGAACATGCAGAATGACTTTGGTTTGCTTTTGTAAAAAGCAAACGCATCTATTTACTTCCCACTGGGAAGGTGCCCACTCCACTCTGCCTTACTCACAGAGTCAGGGCTCCTGTGAGGCCATCTCGGAGCTGCACTCTCGGAAGCATTTTCAGGCATGTCAGAGGGAGAAGGACCCACTAGAACTCAGCACCCAGCCACCCCTGACAGAAATCCTCAGGAGTGGGGATAGCAGGAGCCAAAGCGCTAGGGATGGTGCACACCCAAGGGACAATTGTATGAAGAAAACATGGAGGAGATGTTACTTGTTCGGTACTAAATCATTTTCAGGGGACAGAAAGACTTGCTGCATTTCCTTATGCTGACCTGTGGGAGTTAACCCAACCATTGATACAGGCACTTGAGTGAGAAAAGGGAGGGACTTCCTCCCTTTGGGTGCTTCTCACACATCACCTACAGTGGCCAGGGTGGGGGTCAGAAGTGTAAGGCCATGCTGGCTGCCCTTGGCCAGTCACGCTGGAACTGTTGGTTTATTCTGCACATACTATGTGCAGATGTAGCAGCAGCACAGGAGACCATCTCAGTGAGCTCTAGCTGTCTCTGCAGGAGGGGCAGCGCGCCTTTATTTTATGGTTAGAAAGGCACAAAATTTCTATCAACCTAACTAAAACATTCCTTTTCCTTGTTTCTTTTTTTTTTTTTTTTTTTTTTTTTCCTGTTACCATGGAGTTTTCCAATTCTCTTCTGTTTTTTTTTTTTTTTTTTTTTTTTTTTTGTTTTTTTTTTTTGTTTAACAAACGCTTTAGCAATGTAATATATTTATATCTTTCTCCCTATTCTGGAGGACCTTTCTGAAGGATTGTTACTGAAGTAGGAAGCGTGGAACTATCTGAACCATCCTCATAGTGAGTTTTTATGACTGTAAGATTGTAAATACAGATTATTTATTAACCCTGTTCTACCTGGAATTAGATTGCATATGGGAAATGTTTGCGAGCAGGTAGCTGAGGTGGACCAGCAAGTCTCTCCAAAACCAGGCCTACAGAAGCTGCTGCTCTTCGTTTTGGGGCTGGGGATGAATTATTTGGACCCCTTTGGCTTTTCCACTTTGTTTTCTCTGTCTTGTCAAGTGGAATTAGGTGGCTGCCCATTTGCACGTTTCTCCTTGTAAAGGAAGCCACAACACTCTAAGGCTAGTCCATGCCTCCTCTTGCAACCATTTCCAGGGAGAAGAAAATATAATCACCTTTCTTTTTTTATTATTACTATTATTTTCCCAAAAGAGAAAAAAGGTGGAACTTATATACAAATATTACCTCATTTGTTGTGTGACTGGGTAAAGAATTTTGGATCAAGAAGAAAGAGTTTAAGCGTCAATAAACTTAAAACTACTGTCGTGTCTAAAAAGTCAGTGTTGTATATAGCATAAAAAGCCTTTGCTGAAGACGATCCCAATAAAGAAATAGCTTTGAAGTGTTAAATATGATTTCTCAGTTCTGGGTTTTTTTTTTTTTTCCTATCATCTTGTACACCATTGCTTTATTTTTATAAATTATTTTCTCATTGCCATTGGAATAGAGATCTCAGACTATGTAGATATGCTATTTAAATAATTTATCAGGAAATACTGTCTGTAGAGTTAGTATTTCTATTTTTATATGTTTGCACACTGAATTGAAAAAAAAAAATGTTGGTTTTCCTTGTTTTAGTTTGTTTCTTTGGGTTTTTTTGTTTTTGCTTTTTTTACTCCCCAGTTTTTACTATTTGCCAATACCCTTTTTTTCTAGGAATGTGCTTTTTTGTACACATTTTTATCCATTTTACATTCTAAAACAGTGTAACTTGTATATTACTGTTTCTTATGTACAAGGAACAACAATAAAACATATGGAAATTTATATTTATACTTACTGTGTCCATGTTTATTCTGTTCTTTACTGTCTGGCTATCACAAAAGCCATTCTTAACCAATCATACATATACAGCATGACAGGAAATAGCATTCATGGTTCCTATATGGCTGACAGACACTAGACTCAGAAACACATTTGCTGTATTTCTGGAAGAAACAAAAAAAAAAAAAAAAGAATGGGTCTGCCACATGAAACCCTTAAAATATAAACGACCCAAATGACCCTTGAGTCACAAGTTCCCAAAGAAAACATTTCATATTTTACTAATATTAGGTGTTTTGTGTTGAATCCCCAAAGTTCAGTTGTTTCTAAAAGGAACAGTAGTGACAAAGGAAAGGACAGCTGTGAGAACATGTGATTCTCCCTGACCCTGAGTGATGCAGCAGGATCACAGGATAGCAGCTCTCAGAGAAGTGAGAGGGAGGAACTGTCCTAGGCCTTAGCCTAGTGCTCAAGACAATAGTTTGCAGAATACATACTTTGGGTCAGAAACAGGAAAGTAAAGAAATGCAAAACTGGAGCTAAAGAGATGGCTCAGGAATTGAAAAGATTAAAGTGTCTGCTGCTCTTGCAGAGGACCCTAATCACAGCATCCCATGTGGGCAGCTCACCATCACCTGTAACACTGCTTCCAGAGGATCTGATGCCCTGGCCTCTATAGGCACCTGCACTCAACATTCACAAACCTACACATACACACACACACACACACACACACACACACACACACACACACCATTTTGATCATTTTCTTACAGCAATGCAAATTTTGGAAGGTATGTACATGAGGGTGAAATTATTTAGTGAAGAGAAAACACTATTCAGTTCAAATTCTAAGCAGACTTTGAATCTTGGATGGATTAACCATGGATGTGGAGACCCAGCTAATTCCTAGTAAACAGATCAATGAAGAAATCCTAGTAGGTGAAGGATGGCTTTGAGGTCTGGGAAACACTGGAATCTGCCTCCCTGGCTGATGGTCTCTATTGCTGTAAACCACTGACCTGGGTGGCACAATGACAGATACAAAGTGTCCCATCACCCTACAGACCCAGTGAAGCAGCGAGAGAAAATGATCTGACACTAATGACAATCTGAGATGTGGCGTCAGTCCCTCCCAGGTCGCTCCATATGTGGATCCCTGGAGGAGAATTCTACTTCATTTTTAGCAAAATGCTGCAGCAGCAAAGCTGGTGGAGAATGCCAAGGTGGGGCAGAAAAGGCAGCCAGGCCAGAGCTTTTAGGCCAGGCTCATTCCATTTCACTGTAAGAACGGCCTTCAGATTAGAGATTTGTTAAACTCTAGAATTACATCATCAAGAGGGCAGAATTTTGACTCATATGGGAGTTTATTGCCATGTGCTCTGGGACTGTTTGGCTGAAAGGCCATAAACTAGGTCCTGGAGAATTTACAACCAAGGTGGTGTTGGTGGCTTACTAAAGAGTCCTGTCTAGAAAAACTATACTACAGCCCCTGAATTCTTTCATAACGCACTCTCTCTGTCTCTCTCTCCCTCTCTCCCTCTATCTCTCTCTCTGTTTCTCTCTCTTTTTCTCTCTCTCTCCCTCTGTCTCTCTCCCTCTGTCTCTCTGTCTCTGTTTCTCTCTGTCTCCTCTCTCTCTCTCTCTCTCCTATAATTTTTATTCTTGTTCTGGAGAAAACACCCCAGCTTGCCAGAAAGCAGAGAGTGGCGCGGTGCGGTACAGTGTGGTGCGGTGTGGCTTGTTTGGTTTGGTTTTGAATCAGAAGACTGCCTGTTAAATTATACTGTATTTCTTGCTTTTCCACCCTTTCAGCTGGCACACTGTGGAATGATGTTATTCCCTTTAATTAAAAAGTTCATCATCAAATGGCATTATCTCCTTCCCCCTACCTAACTCTGGCAGAAGCCGGGCTTCTTGTGCCTCAAACACCATCTGCCGAAGCCTCTGTAAATCATAAGCCTGTGACATTCCCACAGAAATGGTCTCTTTCCTGTTTCTCTCTTAGCTCACATTTTCTCTCTCTTCTCTTTCTGTGTCTCTGTCTCTCCATTCCTCCCTGTCAGAAACATAGCTCAAATGCAAGAAATGCATGAATTCTTCTGAAAGGCTGGCAGGCAATAATGGCTTCTGTATATCTACCCCAAGTGCCCACCATGCCACCCCTGTCCTCTGATTGTTCCCACCAAACTCTTCAGTACCTGGGAGTGCTGGAAATCATTCTGAGAGAACCTAAAATCGTGATTTGTTCAACTTTGGTAGACATCACAGCAAAGCTCAGGAATTAAGATAAATCCCACTGTAGAACATGGACATCAGTGTGTGCCATTGCTATTTTAAATGGATAAATAGTAGGCTGAGGGTGTGGTTTGGTGGTAGAGGGCTTGACTGGCATGTACAAGGTCCTGGGTTCAATCCTCTACTTCAGAAACAAAATCAACAGAAATGAACAAACAGCAAACTGAAACAGGAAGACAGGACAAAGACATCCATGGGATATGACTGCCCTTGAAAACAATAGCTATAGAATTATTCATTTCAACAAATCAGGAAAATATGTAAGCAATCATTAATGTCAAGCAGGGTCAGCAAGCAAAGGTGTGTTGACAAAAATGAACAATGCTGTACATGTAGTGATCCCAACTGTATTAAAGTCAGGACCACAGGCAGCTTATTATGAATTAGGAATGAACTATTCTCCCAACTAGGAGGCCAACTCAATGTACATGTGTGGCTGTAAAAGCTTCTCATGAGATCAGATCCCTGATTCAGAACCGGACAAACATTCTCTCTTGAAAAAGTGCTACAGACTTTCTTTTAATAAGGTTCACCTTTATTCCCTGAATGTTAAAAGACCCACACTCCAGAAGAACACAACAGACTGGGAATAATAAATAACTTATCACACTGCAACTTCAGAAAGGTGTCATCTGGCTCAGCGGTTCCAAGCACTGGTCACTCTACCAGAGGACCCGGGTCCAATTCCCAGCACCCACATGGCAGCTCACACCTGTCTGTAACCCACCCCAGTTCCAAGGGGATCCAACTCCCATGCAGGCAAAATAACAATGTGTATCAAATAAAAATAAGTAAGTTATTTTTAAAATGTACTTATTTAAAAAGGAAAGGAAGGGCATCACCACTAACAAGAGACTGGGCCCTGCTGACTTTCCTTTGCTGTGGGAACTCATTTCTTCCCAAGGTGAGCTGGACTTATTGGCAAGCATAAAATGGGCACAGAGAAGGGAGAAATGGGGCAGAACAGCAACCCATGGTGGCCACAACCCACCTGAATAACAGAAAGTTGAAACATGTAAAGCCCAATACAGTGAGCTAGAGATACAACTTAGTGACAGAGTATTTGCTTCTGATACATGAAACCCTAAATTCAATCCCCAGCACTGCCCCCAAAAGGATCAAATTGAAAGCAATAAGCTCCTGTCCACTAGACTCACAGTGTGTGTGTGTGTGTGTGTGTGTATGTGTGTGTGTGTATGTGTGTGTATATGTGTGTGTATATGTGTGTGTGTGTTACAATATTGACTTTTATAAAGTATCCTTGAGATTGAAACATTATCGACACATTTCTGAACAATTTTCCCAGGAATTTCAATGAATAAAAACAGCAAACATTCACACCCAAATTTCAAAAATATCAAAGGAATGTAATCAGCAAAGAAGGAATTCAAATGTTGAAATCTTTGAGGAATAGTCTATGATGCATTCATTGAACACAAAGAATTCAGGGGAAAAAAAAGTATATAATGCAACTTGATTTTCAACTTTCTTAAGCTTAAACCCCAAAGAGTCATGCTTCACATTCCTCTGGTTCATCCACAGCATCTCCAGTCTCCTGTTCATCTGCTAATAAAATAACCACAGTGATTATACAATCAAAAACACATGCATAATTAAGAAAAATCATTCTCTCTCTTAAACATTTGGTCATTTATTCTGATGTACAATATAATGACCAGAGTCCATTTGCTATTATAGAATAGAGTCACTACAAACTGCAGACGAAGCCCACGGGAAAATAAGGTGTCTGTCTTCACTGGGGTTGTAGTTCAGAAAACAAATGAGGGTTGGAAGATTGATGATTTAGGGGAGGATATCAAAATCACTTTTTTTTGTTTGTTTGTTTGTTTTTGTTTTCTACTAAGTTTCTGAGGAGTAGGCTGGAGCCAAAAGTAAATGCTATATGTAGGGTAGATGAGGGCCAATTGCCTTTTTTCTCTTAAAAGAGAGGAGGAAAGTTAGCACAGAAAAAGGTAGGACCACAATGAAATCAAATAAAAGAAGACAATAAAAGAGGAATTGGGAGAAAGATGTAAAAAAAAATAAAACTTTCTGCCAATTCCTCAAAAGATTACCATTGGCCGGGTAATTCCACTCCTAGGTTTATGCCCAAGCTGGGGGGAAAAAAACATTAAAAATGTCCAATAAAAACTCATATGTGAATATTTATAGCAGCATTATATGTAATAGCTGAAAAGTGGCTAGGGCCCAAGGGCTCATCAACTAATGAACAGATAAATAAAATGGGCTATATCCATACAAGGGAATATTAATCAGAGTAAACAGAGCAGAGCAGGGACACATGCTGTCAGATGGGTAAATCTGGAAAACACTGCTGAATAAGAAGCAATCATAGAAAGTGTGTGTTATAACTCCACCTACAGGAAATACTCAGAGTATGCAAATTTACAGGGGCTCAAAATAGAGAAATGTAATGACATTATAGTGACAAAGAAGTATTAAACAAAATGTAGAGTTGGGACAAATAAGGAAGGGACTATATATAACATCACATGCATGCCCTGTGCTTTGTGAGTTTGAGTTCTTCTCTGTGAGTAGTCAAATCCCACCCAGTGAAGAGCTATTCATCCTAGGGGACTGACCTTTAACTCTACCTCCCATCTCCCCAGCATTCATTGTTCCTTCTGTAATGTCAACCAACTCAATACTTAACTTCAATTTTGAGTCTATGTGACTAAAGAAACAGGAATCGGGAGAGAAATGTGAAGTAAAAGGGAAAGATGAAAATGAATGTGGGGTTGTCAAGTTGCCAGGCAGGCAGTTAGGAACATGTGATTGGGGTGATAACTCAAAATCAACCAATCATAGACCTCAAAGAGAATAGACTGACAAAAAGACAGACATACGATAGATAGATGATAGATAGATAGATAGATAATGTGTTTTAGAGTAGATTGAATTAGAGATTAAAGTTTAAGATGTTTAAATAGGCCCATAAATTATGACATCAATTTCTGACATGGATAAGTAATTGATTATTTATTTATGTTAAAAACTACCCATAGTGATTGATTCATGCTATTTGTACTGTTATAAAATGCAAGAGTGAACCATGGCATCATGTCTGGAAATATAAGAGTGGTTTCTGGGCAGATATTTTACATCTGAGCCTAATATTTTACAAACCCATTCCCTGAAAGAAAATTTTATCACTAAAGTTTAGAAGTTGAAATCTTTTAAAATTACTTATCACCATTCAAAATACTTTTTTTCCCTCTAAAATCAACAGTTTTCTGGATGCCAGAATTATAATGAAGGATAATACATTCATAAGAGTGTTAGCCTCTCCTTGGCCTCTTAAGGACATTGACAAATCCACGCCTATGTTTGCAGGCTCCTAACAGCAGCATCTGGGGCTCACAATATCCTTATGTTAAGATGATTATGAGAAATGTTCACAAAACACATGCCCTCCAGCCTACCTACTGCTGGTTCCTCCGGATGGTTGAGTTTCAGCTGTTGGTCATCTGAGGAGGCGTTCACAATGATGTCATCCAGGGGATCATCCAAGAAAGGGGGCTTTTTCAGTCTCCCAATACCAACAGTCTTTGACATAAAATAGTCTGCTGCATCGTTGAAAGTCTCCTCCTTGGAGAACTGGAGGCCTTTCATGGCCTCCACTTCAACGACGAGAGCTTCTGCTTTGTAATGCCCAGCCAAGGCTTTGGTGAGATACGAGCCTATGGCAGGTCCACATCCCTCGTTCTCAGGCCTGTTTGCATCATCTAGCTGGGTTTTCTGGACCTGGGCTTCTGACTCATCTAGTAACCCACAGACAGTGGATGGGCAAAGCTGTGGGGGCCCAAGTGATGCATCAATACCTTCGTCTTCTCTGTCAGAAGGAAGGCCAAGAGGGATGCATTTCTGTTGGGATACACACTCCTCCAGAAGACACTTCAGCTGTTCCTCAGAGAGATGTAATGTGGAGTTTAACTGATGAAGCAAAACAAAAGTTTCCATAGTCAGTTGGCTGAATAACATGTTTATTCTGGGTAACCATCCAGGAAATACAGTAGAACTTCAAGTGTCAGGAAAGCCCACACCCAACACATGAAAACAGAAAACTAAGTTGTTTTGAAGTGTCCAAAGTTGTGGGATGCTAAATAGTAACCTACAGAATAAATTCAGAATTGATTGACACAGGAGTCTGGAGGATGGAACCCTACAGCACTGATACAAATGAAGCACTGCACCAAACACTGGCACTCTCCTCACACAGAAACAACTGGGACTGAAGATGAAGTAGCTTTCATTGGGTCACAGGAAAGGGATCTCACCATAACCCCCAGTCTGAATCCCTCTGTCTCCACCCAGTCCTCCATGGGTGGCTACATGGCACTCAGTTCTGAAACCGGGGGAAACCAGGACCAATGGCACTATTCATGTGTCTGTCTACAGTTTTCAGGAGACAATACTGCCGAGGACAGAAAAGGAAGGCTTAAGGTGTGGCCCATCCTGAGATGTGGGGTTGTTTCAAAGGCACAGGCTGAGGAAGGTACCAGGGGCATTTCCAGAGCAGTGCATTCAGGTAGAAAGGTTTGATCACACATACTCAACCTCTGCTTGCAAAGATCATCCAGGGCTGAGTATTTTAAACAAGACATGAATTTAAAAACACACATTTCCTTACAGTCATGTGTCACCACACCTGGTTTATACAACACAGACTTGAACCCAGGACACTGTATGTGCTAGGCAAGCATCCTACCCTCAGAGTGATTGGTGTGCACTGACTGTATGTGTGAAACTATCTAAAAACAAAAGTAATTAACTTTAAAAACCCACAGTTTTCTTCCAGGGATGTTGTGAGGAAACACAAAAATGAAATGGTTCAGAAAGGAATAGTTTTCCTTCAATAAAACACACTGAAAAAATGCCCTCCTCCAATAAGTCAGCATTTAAAAACATGGAGGAAAACACTAGCTAATTCTCATATCTGACAACAAGAAGGCCCCATAGGAAAGCTTTCAGTTGCAAAGGCTATAACTTCTGCCTCAGCAATGTTCTCTGCCTACTGTGAAAATGCACAAAGGGATGAGAGATGTAGCTCAGTGGGAAATTACCTGACCAGCATGTACACACACGCATACACACACACACACACACACACACACACACACACACACACACACACACCAAACCAAACCAAAAGAAGCAGCTGTATATGTGTATGTTGTATATATAAATGTACAGTACTGGTTGTTCTATGTATTATTAGAACAAGCATAATTAACTCCCTACTCTTTCACACTCCTCAGGCAGCTAACAAACAGTATATAGTAAGGTAAGTTTTACATCGTGCTTTTAAAATGATCATATATTTCAAATGATATTGAGCTAATCTGTAAAACTCAGTGATTTCAGGCATGGTTATGTATGTCTTTAATCCCAGCACTAAGGAGGATAGAGCAAGTGGATCTCTGTGAGTCCAAGGCCAGCTTAGTCTACATAGTGAGCTCCAGGCTAGCCAGAGTTATATGGTACAACTCTGTCTCGAACAAAAATAAAAAGTTTTAATAAAATAAAAACTCAGTAGCAATCACCACTGTAAGTTTGACAATAATCAAAAATTGTCTAGAAATTTTTTCTAGTGATAATCTGGGATACAATTCAGATAGCTTAAACTGAAGTTAAAATACATGTGAAGAAGTGGGAGTTGAATTGTATAACAGCAAGTCCTATTTTTAATATATAACTTCCAGAATCCAGATGTGGTGCTGTTGCCATTTTCAGGGCACCTACCTTCACCCTCGATATAAATCTAATCAACTGGACAGCGAAGGCAGCCCTAGTGCAGCAGTGGGTGCATAAATCTACCTTCCAACATCACCGATATAAAACGGTTTACAATAAGGGGATGCCCGGCTGAATTCAGAAAGAAGACACTACATAAACATCCTCACCAAACACTTGCCATTGTGAAATTTTCAGACAACAGGACAATTGGCTCCCATTGGAGCAAGAGAAGAAAGGACTGTGGAAGTCGGATCTCTGGGTAACAGGTGGGAGGGGGAATTAGTAAGTCATCTGCTCTGTTTGGCCGCTTCCAAGAGTAACACTGATAGGCTAGAAGCTTGGAAATTCTGACAATGAACTTGGCTAGATACCCAGCAGAGCAAAGCAATTATGAACTCTGAGGGGAAAGTAAAACATTTTATAAGCAAATGAAAACAAACATGGAGGAGGGGGAATAGTGAGAACTAAGCAAAGGGAAAATAATTTCCATCTGTAGGACAAAGAAAGACCTTGGAAATGGGGAACTGAAGATGTGCTCTCAACTAACTTCTCTAAAGTGTTGTTTTGTAAACAGCTAGTGTTTAAAAAAAAAAAAGAGAGAGAGAGAGAGATACAGGGCAGAGGTGTTGCTCAGAGGCAGGGAGGATACTTCATGTGCAAGGCTCTGGGTTCAAGCCTCGGTGCCACCAAAATATAAAGAAAAACATACAAAGGCAAATGAAGAAACACTTCCCTGTTGACACAGGAGAGCAGCCTAGCTATGAGTAGAAAAACAGTTTTAAAACTAGAGTTAGCATTATTTAGCCTTTCCACATGTTACAATACTTCCTCTCAAAACATTACTAGCAAAACTTAAGTTAGAAAATACCATGTGATCTCCTTTTCTCATCTTCTGGTTCCCAGCAGAGCCTTGCCCGTGGAAAAATAAAATAAAAACTCAGTAGCAATCACCAGTGTAAGTTTGACAATTATCAAAAATTGTCTAGAAATTTTTTCTAGTGATAATCTGGGATACAATTCAGATAGCTTAAACTGAAGTTAATATACATGTGAAGAAGTAGGAGTTGAATTGTATAACAGCAAGTCCTATTTTTAATATATAACTTCCAGAATCCAGATGTGGTGCTGTTGCCATTTTCAGGGCTATGGTGGGAATCATACAAGTGAGGGAGGCCCAGAATGTTTGGAATGTGCTTTATTGCGTAAGTTACTTAAAATCTACCTTCCAATCACACATGTTAGCCTGGACCACACTCGGGCTCTGTACAGCCATCCCTGATCATGATGGTCAAGGTTTGGTCCAAATTGTTCATGACACTCCTGAGCTAGTGAGCTCCATGACTGAGCCACTTGGTATGAGCAGTCAAGGAACCTGCTCAGGCATTCACCTCCAAGAATCCACCATCCATGTCAACTGATCTCCACACTTTCATAAACTGGCCACGCTTGCCATTCCTGCCCATCCAGTGCACCCAGGCTGAGAACAAAATCCCCTCTTCCCATCTTCATTTCAGTTGGCCTTTCATGAATCTTCATTCATATATATATATATATACATATATATATATATATATATATATATATACCCATGCAAGTCCTCTGTCCTTCCTATTAGTCCCCTTGTTCCCCTAAGCTGTTAGATTTCTGCTTTCATATCATAGCTCTCTGTATGTGTGCCTGCACCTGTGCATGCATGCATGCATGTGTGCATGCGTGTGGGCATGCCTGTGTGTGAGAGCCACAAAGAAGTCAACCAATATTTGTGTGTCTGAGTCTGGTTAAACTCACCCCACATGGTTATCTCCAGTTGCATCCATTTTCCTGCAAACAACACAACTTTGTTCTTTACAGGTTAAAAAAAAAAAAAAAAAAAAAAAAAAAAAAAAGCCCCACTGAACATGCATACATTTTCTTTACCCACTCCCCTGTTTTTGGACACCTAGTTTGGCTCCATAAATTAGCTACTCTGAACACTACTATAATAAACACTGCTGTATGAGTATCTCTGTAGTACATTAAATTGGATGCCTGTGAATTCCTCAGCCACCCAGGAATGATGCAGCTGTGTCATATGGGGTATCTATTTCGAGAAACCTCCATGCTGACCCAGTGGCCACACCAATTCAGATCTCCACTGGCAGTGCACAAGGCTCTCTTATGTCCATATCCATCAGCATTTGCTGCTGCTTATTTTCTTAATGCCTGCCACTCAGGTGGGGTGAGATGGAATCTCAGTGTAGTTTTGATTTGTATTCCTCGGAAATTGCACTGCTAGTGAGGTAGAGCATGGGTTCATGTTTATTGTATTTTATCTTCTGAGAACTGTCTGTCCATTTCCTTAGCCCATCTATTGCCTGGGTTGTTTGATTGTCTTGTTGTTCAGCTTCTGGAGTTCCTTTTGTATACTAGTTGTTAATGCTCTGTCAAGTGTGTAGCTGCTGAAGAATCCTTCCCATTCTATGGGCTGCCTCTTTACTCAACATTTTCCTTTGTTATACACCTTTTCATTTCACGGGGTCCCACTTTTGAATGTTGAGCACCAGAGTCTTGGTGAGAAAGCACTTGCCTGTGCCAATATCCTGAACTATTTTCTCTAACCCTTTCAGAGTTTGGGGACTTAAATTAAGGCATTAGATTCTTTTAGAGTTGAATTTTGTGCAGGGCAGGAGATAGGAATGTAGTTTTATTCTTCTGCACGGGCTATCCAGTCTTGTATTGTTCTCCAGTTAGAATATAAAGTTGGCTACAGATTTGTCACGGGCAGCCTTTATTTTGAGATGCATCTCAATGGTCATGTGATTTACTTCAGATTGTTTCTATGACATATTACATTTATTGATTCACATACATTGACCTACCCTTGCATCTCTGGGATGAATTACTGTGGTGAAAGGCATTTTCAATATGTTCTTGAATTCCATCTGCTGGCATTTTACTGGTGAATTTTGCATCTGTGTGCTCCGTGAAATAATGAGAGATGAAGTGCCATCAAACTCTGCTTGCAAAGTCAGATTCATCCTGATACCATTAGTCTACACTTTTGCTTATTGTTGTGTCTGACTGCTCTTGGTATCAGGATGATGCTGACTTTGTAAGCAGAATTTGGCAGCACTCCATCTTTCATTATTTCATAGAATAGTTTGAGAATGGTTGGTGCAAGTTCATCTTTAACATTCTGGTGAAATGCAGCAGCAGGTCTCTCTGACCTTTGTCTAGGTAGGAAATTTTACATCTCACTGCTTGTTATAGGGCTGAAACTATTTATCCCAATTTTTAGATTTAACAACTTAGTACATTATAAGTTTTTAAGTTATAGCCTGATAGTTTTCTGAATTTTACTGATATGTGTTATACTGTCTGCCCTTTTATTGGTTTGGCTCTCTCTTTAATTGTTTTTTGATGGTCTTGGTCATCTTTCCAAGAAACAATTATTCATCTCATTGATTCAGGAAATCTCTTTTTCCATTCCTAGTCCATTAACTTCTGCCCTGATCTTATTTCTCTCACTGCCTGGGGTTTGCCTTGTTCTTCTTTTCCCAGGCCCATAATGTGCAATGCTATTTCCTTTAGACCTGATTTCTTTATGTGTCACTTGGAAATATAAAATACTCTGGAAGGACTGCTTTCATGGTATCTCACATGTTTTTGGTGTGTGTGCTTTCATTTTCATTCAGCTCTAGGAATAATTTTGTTGCCTTCTTGATTCATTCAAGAACCCATTTATCACCCAGTAGTACAATGTTTAATTTCCATGAGTTTCTGCATGTTCTGTAACTTCCTTGCTATTGAGTTCCAGATTTGTTCCACTGCAGTCAGAGAGAAGACAAGGAGCTATCAGAGTTTCCCTGTGCTTCCCAACCTGTTTGTATGATATGTGTGTCCTGTTGTATGACTTATTTTCGATAAGTTTTATGGACTGCTAGAAGAATGTGCATTCTCTAGCTGTCTCATTTAACTGAGAGATGTTCTTTTCTTTTGAATATTCCTTATTAGTCAATGTGCACACAGAAAATAATCAATAAATGTATTGGATTTTGTTTCATCAGAAAAATCAAACATGACATGTTAGTTTCCAGGCATATTACCAACACCATCTGATGTCTTGGGAGAATAGTAAATAATTAGCATTTACTAAGTACTTACTCTAGGCCAGATATTGTTCTATGCATGCTATATGCATCGATTCCATTGATCTTTGCAGTGAACCTAAGAGATAGATATCATTCTTATTATTATTCTCACTTTATATATGTACAGAAAATGAGGTACCAATACATTAAATAATGTCCAATGTCTACAAATGCCCAGTAGTAGAATTAGTTTGTTGAACACAGGTGACTTGGGTCCAGAGTCTGATTGGGAGTCACTGTAAATAATGTCCGTCTCTTTCATTCTCCAACTGTCTTCTTCCATGCTGATACTCCTTTTCTATCCAACTTCACAAGGAAAAACAAAAGCTCTTCCAGAGTATGTCACTTGATCACTTGACTTTTAATCTTTGGCTCAGACTAGATTTATGTTTCAGATAAACAATGTCCTTTCTTTGAACTCATTAAAAGAAGAAAACGCCACCACATTCAAACCTTCATTCTCAGGGTGCCCACTGTTTACACTTTTCCACCCAGGCAGTGCCAGTTTGGGTGGAGGAATTAAATCTGGTTCAGGGGAAACTTTGGATTGCTATGTTTGAAGCAGATGTGATTGCCTCAATCCTGTCCCTACCTCTCCTCATGTGCTCAACATCTAGTTTCCCCAACCCAAAAAAATCTCTTTTGGACATTGGATTTGTTGACTGAGCCCATTGAGATTTGGTGTGTAGTGCAAACAACCATAAAATCCACATTTCAAGTTTGCAGAAGCAACCCAGGGCTTTGATGTGAGCTTAAATTGTCAGGCGTCTTTTCCCCAACAGTTTCTAGAAAACATCATCTAAAAGCCAATTCCATATCACAGGGGAGGATGGGTGGGCAGACAGAATGTCCTAAATATCAACCACAAGAGCAAAGATAAAAAGATTTTCATTGAAAACTACTTCTACTTCAAAACAAGCAACTAGAAAACACTCCACCCTTGGCTCAGTTACCAAGATCTAAGTTTACAACTCTCTGAAATCACGCCTGGCAACACATGGGTAGCAGTTTATTTTAGCCAAGGTTTGAGGAGTATGATCAATAGAAATATTTTTTTAAAAAAGTCTTGGGGTGGCTAGAGAGATGGCTCAGCAGATAAAGAGAAGGTACTAACCTAGAGAACTTGAGTTTGATCCTAGTACCAACATTGATCGGCTCACAACCACCTGTAACTCCAGCTCCAAGGTCTCCAAAGCCTTCTTCTGGCCTCTGTACCTATGAGCGCATACACACACACACCAAGCATCCAGACACACACAGAGAGAGAGAGAGAAGGAGGGAGGGAGGGAGAGAGTGAGTTCACTCATACACACCTACACATAAAAAATAAAATTGAAAACTAAGGGTGATAGCAAGAGCCGGAAATAAAGTTCAACAGGCTTTCTGAAGTCTAGAGCTGAGCTGCTGGGAGCTCCATCAAGGGTTCATCCCTCTCTTTCTGGTCTATGTCTCTTAATGTACTCCTTCCAGATGCATCCTCCTCTCCTCTCTACACTTACTCTGATTTTTCCTCTCTCCAATTCCGCTTGCCTGAGCAACTAGCACCCACCAGTGACTATGGACACTTTGACCTTTTAGATCAAATTTTCAACCAGGTATCTTCATGATCATTGTCTAGTTGATGGACCTGCTGTACCAGGTTCAAGCGTCCACCACTAGTCTAATCTCCTATAGCGAGGCTCACATAGTATAAACATGGCCATCCACGTCAACACCTCTGGCAGAACTGTGGGTAGGAATGATTTCCTGGGAGTAGGCATAAGAAGGGCAGGAGATACAGCCCAAATCTATCATATTGACAACTATAAAACATATAGTTATGAAACATATAAACCATGAGAAAAGACTTGCTACTTAGTGAAGTTTCTCTAGTCAATTAAAGGGTTATCTGTCAAGGTGTTTCCCAACATCACCAACCACATTAAATTTGAGTGCACAGTGAACTTATATATAAAAATCTAGATCTAGTTATGGTTGAGTGTGGTGATGCCTACCTGTAATCCTAGCACTCAGAAAGCTGATACGAAGAGACTCAAAGTTGAAGGACCACATAGCAAGACAGAGAAATAGAAGAAAGAAAAGCATGCCCTTTTTGCCAAAATTATAAAGGCATTTCAGGTGGGACAGAGAGCAGAAATCTGAAGCCAAATGGGATCACACACTTAACAAGCTTGCATCACATCTTTTAACCTTGTTAGTTAAGTTAAACAGATCTTAAGAGCATGTATACAAAATAATTAGCGTTCATTTTAACATATGCACCAGTCAAACTTAGGATTCAAGAAGGGATGGGCTGTTCTTCCCCTGGGTCCTTCCCTCCATATCTCCATATTGTATTCACTCTTCTCTCCTACCTTCCTCTTACACTAGGGCTTTCCCAGTCACTTAAAGATGGATCTGACAAATACACTGATGCTAGGAGTTGTTATCTGGAACAGAGATCTGTGTGTTTTTAATCAAAAATAGAAGCTGTCTGGACAGAAGAGAACCTGAAATGTAGTCAAAAGGAAAGCAAGGGTCACTGTCAGAGAAACTGAAGAGCATGATGTGTAAGGGATGAGGAGGATAAACAGCAAAGTGAGTCCTGGGTTCGAAACTGGGAGGATTGGAGGAAGAAAGCCACTGGGTGTGACAAAGGGCAAGGCAGAGGGCCCTGAAAAGAGGCATTGCCAGGTTGCAGTGTTCACATAGTTAGAAAGGTGTGGATATGCATGGGGAGAGAGAGCCTTCACTGCTCTGATTTCTAGTAGGGTGACTGGTAAATAGGGGTCCTGAGTTCTCCATTTTGTGGGACAATTACCATCAAAGGATTTCAGGGAATTGCTGCTTCCAAATAATAGAGACAGTAGCTTAGCTTGGATCAGGTCCCCTTTGTTCTGGGTAAGTCACTGGAATAGTTTTTATCACACATCTATCACTTCCCCTTCCTGAAACCAGGCAGGGCTCTAGTTCTACAGAAAAGGGCATCTCGCCCCACCCCATTTTCCCAGAAAAATAAGATTGGCTGGGACATAAGGTATGCAAATTTTCAAAAAGAAGCTAAAAGGGGTTCCAGGTTGAGTAGATGTTCTGATCATAAAGGACTGGATAACTTCTCCCTATCTTACCCCAGGATGCCACTCCCACAATTCACTGGGATTGTTGACTCCCTGCCTATGAGAATCATTTGCATGATTGAAGGCCTTCGATGCTGAGAGTGTATGCTTAGTTTTACTGCCTAAAGATGAGTTGGGTTAAGAGAAGCCATGATGGGAGCAGAAGTCAAGAAGCCCATTAGCCAACTGTCTTAACCTTGGGCAGAGCCAAATCTTGCCTCACGCCATCTAGAAGTCAGCTGGGTAGTAAGTCAAATTGGAAATATTATGTGTCACTGACCCCTCAGCTACTTCTTTAGCTCACAGAGGCTGGCTCTCTACAGTCTGTTACCTTGTCCTTATCACTCAAGCTTTGAGCCAAAGCCATAGTACCATTAAAATACTGTCCCTAAGATCTTCAACAATGTTTTCTTGGTCGAAGTGAGATGGCTGCTAAGCACAGTTCACCTTGCAGAAGAACTCATCTAAGACCAACTCAGGTCAACAAGGGTTAAGTGATAATATATAATAATAAATGATGTCCATTCACATCTAGCCAAGAATGGCACTGAGGAGGCTGTTTATTGGTACAAAGTCAAGGTAAAGAAAAAGTAGTGGTACCTGGTCTCACACAACCTGTCAAGAGCTTGGATGAGGATCTGACTCAGGACCATAAGTATTTCTGCTTTCCGGAGAAGGAGCAACAGTATGTGATCGAATCACATTCATTGCTACCCCAAGGATGATTCCTCTAGCTTGTGAGAATATTTATAGTTGTCCCTTCCCCATGAGAGAGAACACTCACCTGGACACCACCCACACAATGTTCAGCCTTAGGAACTAGAAAGAGGAGCTGAGCATTCCTTTGAATGGATAAGAAATTTCCTCACAACACTCACAAAAACATGCCCAGGTATAGTGAGATATCCACTTTGTCCACACCTATTGCACTGATCATGCCCATTGGGGGTGGGGACAGGTGTAGACATGACCTGGGGGAATTAGGCTGAGGTAGGGACCTCGGAGGAGCACTCTCTTGCTTGCGGACAGAGACAGAAGCATCCAGAGGCATCCTTGGGACAGGAACCTGCTGGCGTTCGTCTGTCTCTGTTGTAAGTTATTTCTCCCTGAATAAACATCTATTCAGCCTATCTGTTTTTCCCAATCCCAATCCTGCGATACCCAGGAGTTAAACTGTCCTGCCACTGAAACACTCCAGCGTGAGGAGATTCAGTTTATCCATCACCTAGATCTGCACGTGTGTGATAGCTAATGGCAGGGGAATATATACTAGGCAGTGATTCTCAACCTTCCTAATGCCTCACAATGTGGTGACCCCAGACCATAAAATTATTTCATTGCTACTTCATAATTGTAATTTTGTTACTGTCACGAATAGTGTTGTAAACATTTTTTGGAGACAGATGTTTGCCAAAGGGGTCACAACCCACAAGTTGAGAACCACTGCACTCGAAACCAAGCTCAACCAGCAGAGGGGAAGCAAGTGAGTCAAGTCCTCCCCTCAGGAGGTAGTCACTCCTATGACACATCTAGAGATGTCTCACAACATCAAACCCTCAGTCACACTTGCCTGATAGCACTGACCAGATCAGTAATACCTGCTTCTATTTCTTAGCTGTTTCCTTGAATAATTAAGTGGTAACAGCCCAAGCATTTCCCTAAGTTCTGCTATTCTCAACTGAGACAAGAAGCAACAGCTTCCTAGTCCTGGCAAGACTCTGAGGGCAACAGCTTGATCCTTTTGGCAGGACTGGAGACACAGCACCAGTGTACTCCACCCAGACTCTGAAAAATCGGTCCACAAGGCTCACAAAGCTGTGCTCATTACATACAGGGACCACAGGGCTATGGCCAGCAGCATCAACACTGTTGAAAGCAAAGTGGTACTTGAGGGCCCCTGGGGTTTGGCTCTTAACAGCTGATTCCTTCTTTCATTGCTAAGACCTGTGCAGCAGAGCTTGATCCAAAGGGCAGGATGGAGGGAGAAATTTCTCTGGAAACTTGGGAGGACATTTACCCAGAGCAGCCAGAAGAAGCACAGAAGGAGGATATGAACTGAGCCGGAGGGAGAAAGCCAAAATCATAGCTAGACAGAGACTGGCATGAGGTGGAGGAAAGACCACACAGTGCTGCTCAGCTGCTAAGACAGGAGGGCTGCTTGGCTTCTGCAGGCAGAGCAAGACTGCGTCTGACAGGAGTTAAGCAGAAGCAGACCCTGACAGTGAAAACGAGAGCAGGCGAGCCATGGGAATGTGTGACATTCCTCTGCATCTCAGACATGTCCCCAGCACCTTTTCTCCATGGGGTCTTCTGTGCTATGTGCATTCCCACGGCCTGTGTGGGGAAAGACCTAGGGTGAAATGTTCCTCGGGCTTGCATATTATCTTTCTATTGTTTTCTCCCCAGGGGGACAGGAAATGCATTGAGCAGCAGCATAGAGTAGCAGGGGGAGGCTGGTATTTCTAAGTTGAAATCTGGCCTCTTTTTCCTCTGCTATTTTACAACCGGACAAAGCACAGAACCTCCCACTCAGACTTCCAACTGGTAAAAATGCTAACATCTAGCTGGCTCCAAAGTAGCGGTTGAAGAAACACTAACAAGTAAGCATTTGTACTGAGCACGGCAGGCATGAGTGAAGCTGCTCCTGGTTTAAACCGGGCGCTGAAGAGGTGCAATGTCAGCCACCACCAGGACTTGAGCATGCAGCCTCCTCTGCAGCTGGCAGCAGCAACTACTAGATGGGAAGCTATGGGCTGAAGTGTGTACTATCCAAGTTTGACTGGCCCTTAGCTTTGAGGGTCTCTCTGTGGTACTAAGAATGAAGCTTTATAGATGATCTCACAACACTTTGCAATGAGTAGATTGCCTTGTATCCTGGTGGATTTGACAGGCCAGGGGCGACAGAGACCACCGGATGCTGGGAGAGAGCTAACACAGAACAAATGTAGAAAGGGACTCTACTAGCTTACTAAGACGCCAACTATATCTCCAGTACCAGAAAGTGCCAAAGTAAGTGCCCAGAAAGCGACTAGTTTCAAGACACTTTTACATTCTTTCAAAATGAAGAGATTTCTGAATGAGTATGTGAGGCATTGGGTGTAGGTAATGGGATGTCTTTTACTTCACCCATACAGGCATCCACTGTCCCTTTCCCCCCGCCCAGATCTAAGGCAGTGGTTCTCAACCTGCAGATTGCAATCCTTTTGGGGGTTGAATATCAGATACCCTGCACATCAGATATTTACATTATGATTCATAGCAGTAGCAAAATTACAGTTATGAGGCAGCAGTGAAATAAATTTATGGTTGGGGGTCACAACATGAGGGACTGTTTTAAGAGGTCGCAGCATTAGGGAGGTTGAGAACCACTGCACTAAGGCATCAGAAGACCTCCCATTGCACACTGTGCCCTCTCAACCTAAGCACGCCCTCCCCATGAGATATGCTCTGTTCAAAACCTCAAAACATTTCCTACCGCCTCACCTCAGAGCCTACCTGTCCTAAAATGTGCTTCCCCGCTACTCTCCTGAGACCATGCTTTGTAACTCTTTCAAGGAATAACTCACATTCAGAGGAGCCCTTTTGAATCAGAATGACGTAACCAAAAGCCCTGATTCTAGGAAGTTGGGAATCCAGGCCCTCAGCCAGATGGCAGAAAACTATTTGGAAGGCATCCATCCCTTTCAGCACTTCAAATCAGGCCACATCAGGCAGTTAGTCCTAGCCCAGTTGGACAAACCTTCAGTCCTGTCAAACTGCATCAGCTTTGATTTTCCTGCTGGTTATAAACCTTGCACCATAGGTCTAACCTCACACTGAATTTGTTGATGAAGGAGAACCATTCCTGGTCACAAACAAGTGACCTGTAGCATTTCCCAGGGCTGAAGTGCTCCCGCGGCCCTGCCCTGTCTAGACATGTATCTGAAGCATCTAATTACCCCATGCCTTCCGTACAGCACACAAAGCCCGACATAAACACAGCACTCCCATTAATAGCGCTGCTCAGTGAACTGTCCTTTTACATTTCCAGTCTCAAAGTGAGATCGCGCTGCCACCAGGAATGATATACTGTGGGTAGCACGCTCCAAGCTATGCTCTCATCCAAATCCTGGAAGCTAGACTCTCTAGCCAGCAAACCAGAAGTGCCACCTCGTGAACCGGGCACAAATGCAGAAGGATCTGCATACCGTGCTTTGTTGTTTCATAAATGATTTGATGTTCCCTTTCACATAGCAGAGTCTGCTTCCCTTCATATTGTCAGCGCCTTTATTAGGCAAGTGTCCAGACAAGCCCATGTCATCGGCCAGTTGTACTGGAGTCAGGTAAAGTAAGGCTGAGGTAAACAGGGTTGGTAGCACCACACTGAAGTGATAAGAAAATCAAGGTGTGGAGAAATTAAATATCTTCATCCAAGACCCAGAACTAATAAACAATACAGCCAGGGGGGAAAAAAAAAAAAAAAACACCAATACAGCCAGGGCCTTTTCCTCTTCACAACTGCCTTCACATGGATGCTCAAAAGTTTAAATTCTATTCCCAGGTGAGCACCTTCACAACAGCATGGCACCTCGGCAAACGTCTCCTCTTTTACTTGACATCTAACAGTGGCCTGTAGCAAAAGCCCCTGTCATCTCACAAGCTAGAGGCCAGTGTGTGAACAAGAGGAGAGGTCCAGGGAATGGCGGCCACCCTGTGTCCCCCAGACATGGAACTCCAGGTTTCACCATGGCAGTAAACTCTGTGTCCACCTCCCTGGTACATGCTAAGTTCTTCAAGAAGGGAACCAGGTCCTCTTCAGTCCTATGTCCCCATATCTTCCCAGGGCATGGCCAGCAATGGACACTTGATGAAGATTTGTAGATTTCATGACGTCTCCTTTTCATACGTGTGGGGGGGGGGTGTGCTATTATTTGGGGGTATCCTCTTCTTTCTCCATGTGGGTCCCAGGACTTGAACTCAGGTCAGCAGGTTTGACAGTAAGCACCTTTATCTGCTGATCCACCTTTACCTTCGTTGGGAGATCTTCCACCTGCTACAATGACTCCTCCCATACTCATAGGTCTTGTCTGTTTATTGATCAATGGTCTCTGGCCATGGCCCAGCTTAACCCCAGCGCCCTTCCTCCTTCCTGACACCTCTTCCCTCTGGAGCCTGCTTTGGGAGCTAACAATTCAATTAAAACTTTGCTAAAAATTTGGTCAGATCAGACAATAATGCTTTAACTTCCGAAGAATTCCCCAACATGGGGAATTTCAGGTTCCACTGAGGACCAACAGACAGACAATATTGTTGAAGGCACAGGTATGTCTCGTTTCCCCATGTCACAGGTGTTCCACAAGCAGTGGCTCACCCCACCAAGGTACAGGTGATAATAACTGAGGGAAAATGCATTCCTCAAACTGTGGTTGGTGCTCAGTCCCCATCATCCACCCCTGGCCTTGCAGCAGTGTGTGATGTAACTGATCCCTCTTCCCTTGGCCTCCAGACCATTGCTACCTCTGACTTCCCACCCTTCCTCCTTTGTGGCTCCTCCTCCATCCCCTTGGCCAGTGTATCCCAACCTCTTTACCTTAAGAAAAGCCCCAGGGCTCGGTCTTTGGATCTCTCCCTTTTTTCTCTTCATCCTCACTCTCTTAGTGACTCCTGGCCTTCACACGGAGATGACTCCCATATGCAAAGTCTTGCTTACAGTTCTCCCTTACTTCAGACACATCTCCAACCACCTAATTAGTATCTCTTCTCAGGCTTACAAGGTACACCTGAAACTTACCAATGTTCTACTGTTACCCTTAATCTTTGCAGCCTCCCCCAACTCAGTGAATAACAACTTCTGCCTTCCATTGCTCCACTAAGAAACTGTAGCAATCCCTGGGATGGTCCTTTCTCTCATAGCACGGGTACAACCCATACAGATATCTTTTTGTTTCTGTTCTGAACCTATTCCCAGACTCTACCTCACTGTCACTTCCTCTACACTGCACTCCATCATCTCCATCATCCCTTCTTGTCATGTCTCTACATTAGCCTGTAATTTTTTTTTTTTTTTTTTTTTTTTTTTTTTTTTTTTTTTCTTGCTGTCCTACTAGCCAAGTCTCAATCCAAAGGGATTATAGTGAAACATAAGTAGAACACTTATGTGTGCTCCTGTTCGGAATCATCAAATCCAACCCCAGCTCCCTCAGAAACGAAGTCCTTGAGAATTAGGTTCTTCATCACTCCCAGCCCTTTTCTCCTTTATCTCCCTGTCTTCCTCACTCCATCCAGCTTCGCTCACTGGCTTGCTAGTCCTTGAATACAGCATCCATGTTCCTGCTTAGTACCTTTGTCCTTACTGTCTATCTTTTGAAAATGCTTCCTGTCAAGAATCAGTGCATGTTCCCTCATCCCTACCAGCCGTCCATCCAAATGTCATCTCCCTGAGCCCTTCCCTGAATATCCCCTTAAAACACCCAAGCTTCTACTGCCCTGTCTCTTCTTGTGCCCTTTCTCCACTTCCTGCTTCTCCACAGGTAGCACACACCCCTTTGGGAAACTACAGTAGTTCCCTCTTATCCTTGGTTTCATATGGGTGGCTTTGTCTACCTATAGTAAAACTCGGTCTGAAAATATGAAGAAGAAAATTCCAGAAATGAGCAATTGATAAGTCTTGAACTGTGCACTGTTCATCCCTGCAGTCTGTGATCCCCACCCCAACCCCCATCAAGCAGCCACCTTGGTAATGATCAACTCTATGGTAACCATAATCCCTCCAAGTAAGCGGGCTTTAGCCTTGTGCTGTGGGAAATGACTTGTCACACAAGCACTGGGTCCTCTCGCCTCATCACATGGAGAAGGGTGAGCACAATACAGTAAGACACTCTGAGCAATAGCAATATGACACACATAACTTTCAGGGGAGAAACTGTTGTGTTTACCCTATTTTATTATTGGCCCTTGCTATCAACTCTCATTGTAGCTAATTTATCGGTTAAACTTTATCATAAGTCTGTATATATAGAAAAGAACATGGGACATGTTGTGTTTAGTACTGGCCATTAATCCAGGCAGCCACTGGGATCATGGAAAGGTTGTCTCACAGATAACGACAACCATATATGACTCACATATTCATTTACACTCCCGGCTCCTGGCACATAAGTCCCAAGTGTGGAGAGGCTTGGATCGATTCAGTGCTCTATTCTCAGAGCCTAGAAAACTATTTTGATATTTTAAGAATATGGTAAATATTTAATTTAAAAAAGATGCTGCTTCTAGAAGAGGTATATGTAGCATACAGATACATTATTATAATTAATCCATATTTTGACTAGTCTCTAATGGCTGAGCCATTTCTTCAACCCCACCCCACCCCTTACTTTTACATTATGTTTGCACTTCTTAAATCTGTGTTTCAAATAATACATACATTAATTTCTTTACAACTTTTTCATACTAGTATCACAACCCAATTCCTTTGGGACATTATAGAGTTCTTAATTTAAATGTCCTTGAGAAGTCCATCCTCCAGTCAGAGAGCAATTCTCTTCCCTGTCTCTACACCATCCATTTTATCTCCCTGTCATATTATGGAAAACTTTCAGTGGTGATGACAACTGGCTATAGCGTTGAATGAGCAGTGTAACTCAGTTTCCCAGCAATTCCACTTTCTAAGAGTTTCTTTGTTGTATTTATCACCAGTGGGGGTGAGTGTGGAGCAGTACACGTGTGGAATTCAGAGGACAGTGCTGTGCAGTCTGCTCTCTCCTTCCACTTCCTGTAGGTTGCCAGGCTTGGGAAAGAAGCACCTTTCCCTGCCAATCCACATCACCAGCCTTCTACCTTTTGACCCATACTTTCTTAAATCACTTTTCCCTTTCTTCATCATCACCAAGACACCAGCATATGGCCTTTTCTTGTAGACCAGGCTGGTCTCGAACTTACAGAGATCCACCAGCCTCTGCCTCCCAAAGTGCTGGGATCAAGGCATGTGCCACCACTGCTCAGCAACACACATGTATCTTATATCAAGGCATCATCAGCACCTGCTATACCTTACTCTCAAAGTCCTATTAGCATGTTGTCCTATCAAATGAACAAGGTAAGGTGTCCTGTGATGGCCAACAGCCTTGAAGACAGGATAGTGATAGTCATAAAGGAGATGTGACCTTATTAGGCAAGGCTATAAAGTTACTGTGTTGCTTATATCTGGTAAAGGGGGACTGTTTGAAATATGTACTCATTTGCCTTTAAGAAAGAAGTCTTTCCTAGTTAAGCAAATACACTGCAAGGATCAAAGCATGGGCTGAGTTGCTGCAGCCAAGAGACTATATCTTGAATGAAGCACGCATCCAGGACTCTCTGAAGGGCCTCGGAGTTTTCTTTTCTCATTGTTGTAAGAAATGTATTCAAGGCTCTTTTATAATTCCCTGCTTACGGATGAGGAACTTAGGAACTGAACTCTGTCTGGGAACTGAGCAAAGGGAACAATTTCTTGTTGTGATAGCTTAAATCAATCCCAGAGGTTTCTGTTATTAAAACCAGATGACATAGTTAATTCCATGACTATTTCAGTCACTGTGTTCCTGGTATCGATGGCCATTTCCAAGGACCCTTATTAGTTAGTCCTGTTTAGGTGTTCGTCTTGATGCACATTATAGCAGCCGTTATGCCTATCTTGTCTTCTGATGTTAAAGTGCTGGAATTTCTGACTCATTACTACATGTGCCTAATATCCCTAGCAACAGCTGTAGCCTTATCCATCAGTTTGGCTGGCTAGTGCAGAATGGTCCTCTTGTTCCTAGAGATGCTAGTGGTCCCTCATCATCTAATCTTTCAGGCTCTTGTCCAAGAGTCTCCATCAAGACCCTCTTAAGGAATCCAATTGGCACACAGGTCTTCCTACTCATGGAACACCCCCACCTCTGCAGCAATCTTAGTCTTGGAGGTGGGTATTTGTGTTTCCCTAACATGTAAAAAAAAATTATCATCTCATTTGGGGTTAAGGTTCAAGTTTTGGACAACAGATCAAAGGAACTATTAGAATCAATGCCATCTATTCATGTTAGCATATTGAATCCAGAGTCCCTGGCTCAGTGCTTCTCTGGCAACAAATTCAATCCATCTAAAACTGTATTTTTCTTTACTTGACCTAGAACCTTCAAATGTGATTGTCATGCATGTTTTGTCAATGATAGTTGGCAAGGTCTGACAATTTTTTACCTCCATAAACTGTCTCCTCCTAGCTTTGCCTTTGCCAATGGTGTTTTAAGGTATGCTGGGATCTAAGCGTGATTACAGCTCCACAAAATGAGTAAGAAGAACTGATCTGCCTTAATAACACAGTTGGAGTCAGGAGACAGACATTTCCATCAGGACAGGAAGAGCCCTAGCGAAGTTGGGTACAGGGCTTCTTCATTTGGAAGACTGATGGCACTCTGAATTCACCAAATTCTACTATGTCTCTGCCTATTCTTTGGTCCAACTCTTTGAATGTGCCAAAACTTTACTCTAAGAGACCTGGCTGTGGATTTAACCAACGCTATAATTTGCCATCCCACATTTGACTTTTCACCTTTACAAAACAAATTACAAAACAGAATTCTTTACAAGTGTTGATAGGAATGTTTTACATTTTGATCCATAGTAAAAGAGGGAATTTAGGGATTTTACCTTGTGTTCTCTCTTTCTTTAAAGCACCTGTCCTGGTAAGAAGCAATAGCCACATCACCTCACTGCTCCTGGTCCACATCCCTTTAGAGCTGTCTGATGGGAGTCCCATGTGTACCTACGAGCCTTTCCTCCCTGTGCACTTCAGTCTAGTAGCTCGTGGAGTCTCCCCTTGTGGAATTTCCTGTGTGTGTGATAGTGTGCCTACATCCCACCCCTGTTACAGCTGCAGTCTTTACTACCATCAGCTCCAACTAACCCAGACAGCAACCCCAGTTGTCACCTGTGTCCCGGCAGCTCTGCTTCCTGTAGCCATTCCCTATGTCAAATTCCACATCCATCAGGGTTCATAGACGCAAATAATGAAAACAGCCAAACTGATATTATTGGCTTTTGTAAGCAGAAATAGATTCAAAATAATGTCAGATATTCTCACATCATTGTTGAGAAGGGTGTTGAAAAAAAACAAAAACAAAAACAAACAAACCAGAAGCAAGGAGGAGTCTGCCTGAACAAAATCATGCACAGGAATCTGTGGGCTGTTCTTCTACTGAATCGAATACTCCAACTCTGGAGCCACAATGCCACTGCCTAGACCACTATCCTCACTGGATGGATTGCCCATCCTTCAGTTCTGGGTATAGATACCAGATAGCCTACATCCAGAGAGTGCCCTTAGCAGAGTCAGCTAGGAACAGCAAAAGGGGGTCCCATTGAGAGGCAAGCTGGGTGTTCTGCTAAGAGTGGGGGATGTCCAATTCCATGTTCTGTAAACAGGGGGTTCAAAGACAACACTTACAAGCATCTCCTTGTATCATTAGGTGCAGCAGGCTTTCTTGGTCCACCAGCCCCAGATCATGACACTGAGACCTATTTATTAATTATGAATGCTCAGCTTTAGCTTAGGCTTATTTCTGGTTCGCTCTTTTTAACTTAAATTAACCATTTCTATTCATCTATGTGCTGCTCTGAGGCTCGTTTACCTCATCTACATAGTGTCCATGCTGCTTTCCTGCTTCCTGCATGTCTGGCTGGCTGCCATCCTCCTGCTCCGCCCCCCACACTGGCTGGCTCCCCTTTTATCTCTGCCTAGCAACCATACCCATTCCTCCTCTGTCTAGCTATTAGCCATTCAGCTTTTTATCAGGTGCCTTAGGCATGCAAGGTGGAAAAGCAACACAACTTCACATAGTTAGACAAATGTAGCATGAACAAAAGCAACACACCTTTACATAGTTAAAGAAATACTCTATTCTACAACAATTAGGAAGTATCATTACATCAAACTCTATTCCACAACAATTAGGAGGTATCATTACATCAAACTCTATTCCACAACAATTAGGAAGTATCATTACATCAAACTCTATTCCACAACAATTAGGAAGTATCATTACATCAAAAAATGATAGTGTTGTATGAGAACCAAAGTTGGAAAAATTTCATACTAAGTTGAAAATTATTACAAAACTTCCCTTCATTTGCAGGCATTTTGCACCGATGGTGCAGAAGAATGTTTTATAGCAAATAGAAAACCTGTGAACTTCTCCCTTGACCATGCAAACTACAGAACCTGGAAATAATATTCTCAAGCCTTCATTTATTCCCCTTAGTCCTCAATAAGGCTGATTCATGAGAATTATTTTAAAATATCTGCTAATATTTTCCCAAGGAAATTTTAAAATTCCACAATTTGGGAGCATTTGCTACCAATTTGGACAGATACGTGCATCAAAAAAGAGAAATTTCTCAGAATAGCTTGACCCCAGATTTCCCTGTAATCAGGTTAAGCACAATGCAATGCAGAGCATTTGAAAGGGCTAAGAGGAGGGATGATGGAAGAACAATGGCATCAGAAATCTACCGGGAGGAAGATAAAAGGAACCATGTGGCTAGGCAGGGAAAGTGGTAAGTCCTTGGTGATTTCAGACATTTCATCATTGCAGAACACTTTTGGTTTTTGTTTTTTCACAACATTAAAAAGGGGGGGGATTTTTATCCCCCTTCCTCCCTTCTTTCAAGGCAAGCATCACCCCACTCTGTTATCCCCACCCTGCATTTCCCATCATCCTTGTCTGACTTTCCCAGGCCCTTTCGCCATCCCCCATGGTTCCTTTCTACTTTCCTGGTATCTGCTGGTACTTCAGGTGATTGACATACATCTGAAGATCTGAAGCCAGGAGCCACAAATAGGACAGAACCAAGCCACATTTGTCTTCCTGGGTCGCGGTTACAGTCTTAGGGTTTCTATTGTGAGAAAACACCATGACCAAAAGCAACCTGGGGGAGGAAATGGCTTGTTTTAGATTACAACTCTCAGATTACACCGAAGGAAGCCAGTGCAGGAGCCGCTGCAGAGGAACACTGCTTACCGGCTTGCACTTCATGGCTTGCTTGGATACCATCCAGGCCACCTGCTCAGGAGTGGTACCCACCACAATGGGCTGGACCCTCCCATTAAATACTGAGGAAAAAGCCCCATCAGCTTGCCTACAGGCTAATGTTATGGAGGCATTCTCTCAACTGTGGATCCCTCTTCTCTGACAACTCTAGACTGTACCAAGTTCACCCTCTCCTCAACAGACACACAAAAATGACAGTTACCTTATTTGATAGAATACTTCCTACTTCTGCAGATTTTATGATTTCATTTTTACTTTACAAATGTGTAATATTCCACATGGACCACATTTTTACTATCCATTCATCTGTTAAGGAGCATTTGTTTCCATTTCCTAGCTATTGTGAGTAATTCAGCAATGAACATGGCTGAGCAAGTGTGTGTGGAGTGAGTAGGATGTCAAATCGTTGGCATAGGACAAACAGTGGTATAGCTGGGTCATCATGCATAGTACATACAGTCCTTATATATTAAATTGAGGAAAAAAGCAAACAGAGGGTACAGTTACTGCAGGAAGAAACAATAATTCCCTATGTTGGACAGATTTTACTCTTTCCTCTTACTGTAAGCAACCAGAAAACTGTGAGTACTATGATCAGTCCACACACTGGTGTTGAGCACTTACATCCATTTCACTCTGTGTGTTTTGGTCACATGTAAACATCTCAGCGAGAAAGCACTGGAGACCACTGTAACTTAATGGTCTACAAGGAGGACTGAGAGGGGAAGGGAGGGGAGTTAGCGAGAAATAACAACCTGCAGAAACGAAAAGATTGTACTATTTATTCTGCATGCATGCATGTGGCTTTGACTAACAAATTTACTCCATTTTGACAGAAGTCTTAAACCCCAGCAGTCTTTTTTCTTCCTTTCTAAATTATAAGAAACTAATGCCCAATGCCTGGTTACTTAAGATTCAGCGTTACCCATTGAAAATGGGTAACCAGTGAAATTGTAGGAGTATTGTGAAATGTGATGGCTCTTCTAATAGAAAAGGAAAGAGAGATGACTTCAAGACAGAGGCTGAACGTTTACCGACTCTCTTGGCAAAGACCAATGCACATTATTCTGCTTTTTGCTGAGGCTGCACCCAGAAGGCCTGCGGGAGGAATTCAGGGGGCATGCGCTGGAGGTGATGAACCAGGACAGGCACTTTTCTTATTCTTCTGACTCACTTTTCTTAAATATAGCTCTGCCAAGTCTGAGAAAAGGGAAAACTCATAAACCGCAAGCCTGGTCTGTCATCGAGCAAACAATTTCAGCTATATATAATTTAGGATTTAAAAGGGAGGGGATTAGAAGCTGGCGTGCAGAACTCTACAGTTGCAGCTTCTCAAAGCTGTACTTGGGGAAGAGAGATGCTGTGTTTTCTATTGGGCATCTGTAATAGGTGTGACTATGCCAGGGTTCACACCAGTCCTATCATTTGCAGGGCTTTGCCCTTTGGGTTCTTCCCTATAGTACACAGTGAATTATGAAGAAGTCACAGATATAAAGAAGGAATGATGTAAAATGCTGGATATTCAACAGAGGAGAGAGAGAGAGAGAGAGAGAGAGAGAGAGAGAGCAAGTGTTCATACCCGGTACTAAGAAGGTGGATAGAGGGGGAATCTCTGGAGACTAATTGGGAAGCCCCAGACCCCAGTTACTCTGTCTCATAAAGGCAAGATGGATGGCTCTTAAGAACAACATTCAAGGTTGACATCTAGCAGGCACATTGGATATAGTTTTTATATTGTTTGGTTTTGGTTACTGGCTTTTTGAAACAAGGTCTCACTATACAACCTAGCTGTCCTGGAATTCACTCTGTAGATCAAGCTGCCCTCAAACTCACAGAGATCCTCCTGCCTCTGCCTCCTCTTGGTGCTGAAATTAAAGGCATGTCCACTACACATGGTTTTGCAATAATTTTAATAACTCATTAAGAATACAATATTTCTCAAACCACTCCTTATTTGGACTGCCCTCTGCTTCTGCTCTAACAGTAGCACTATCCAACCATTCACCAAATGTTCACCAACAAAGATCCACTGTGCCAATAGTTCACCTGTGGGATGGGTGGAATGGATTTTGGCAAGTGCACAGGACTCATGAGTTGGTCCTTGCCCTCCCACATTTCATTCTTTCTACCAATGATAGGTAAAATTTAACAGTGAAATTTTTAAACTACATTAGTGCTACATCAGGTCCCTAACTCTCCAGCTGGTGTCTTGTACTGGCATTTTGCAACAAAAAATAACAAAAACTAAATGCTAAGGGAAAGGATAGCATCCACAGCTGCTCAATGCTCACAAGGGAAGCCTCAAAACTGGTAACAATGAAGGGAACCCCTTCCACCAGGACACCAGGAAGAACACTAACTTATATTTGCTCACAGTAGAGCACCATCTGGAAATGGTTAGAGACAAGTGTGCTTCAAACAACCACAAAAGGGAATGTGGAAGGATTATAACTCATTGCACGTACAAAATTGACCTCTTCCTAAGTCAAACAAAGAATTTTTAAATTCCCATCATTCTCCAGAATGCAAGAAGCAGGACTGGCTCCCCACAGCACAACAGGCTGAGCTGTGGTGTCCACTCCTCACCCACCACCAGAACAAAAGGCAAGGGTCGGGTCTTCTTACAAGGTACCATGCATAGCTGGTGATTGTTGGGTCATCAGTGGTGAGGAGATGCAATTTCCCTGGATGTCTGCTATGTCCCTCTCATCATACCTGGTACCCAGCTGTATTAAACTGACAGAGATTAAATAAAAAAGGAATCATGAAAACTGGCCATAATTAACAAAACTTTTAATAAAGCAATCAGTCAGTATGACAGATAAAGTATGATATATAAAATGATAAGAAAGGGTGAGGCAAGAGGATCATGATGAGGCCAGCCTGAGCCTCATAGAGATGAAACCCTGCCTCAAACAGCAACTAGATTTTCTTCTTGGCTTTCCAGTTAAAGTGCTTTCCTTGGTGTTTACCTGATGAGATGCTGTTCCAGGTGTTGAGTGGATAAACTGAGTCATGGCATCAAGTCTGTCACCATTAACATGAGTTATGGCCAAAATCTGCCCTCTTTACTATGGTATAACAAAATTACACCCACCAGATCAAAATGCCAGTTTGAGGCTGAAGAGATGGATGCTCTTGCAAAGGACCAGAGTTCGGTTTTCAGTACCCAGATCAGGCAGCTCAAACTGGCCTTGACTGCAGCTCCAGGAGATCTGATGCTGCTTTCTTCCCTTTGCACACACACACACACACACACACACACACACACACACACACACACACACACAAATAAAATTAAAATCTCTTTTTAAAAAAATGCATGCTCTACTACTCACATCCTAGGGGCTTTATAATCAACAAATAACACAATAGGAAAATTCTGGAACTCAGAACCCATCACCAGCTGCTCCTGCAGCTGTAAGTCTTCTGATATTGAGAATAGTCACAAAATGTAAGAATTCAAACTGCAATCACAGAACAAAATGTGGGCTGGAAGCCCTGCAATTACTCATTTTTTTTTTTATTTCATTTTTGAGTTTGCTACAAAGCCTCTAATTTTAATACTATACTTCTCACAGTTGCTAAGACTTATATGGGTCATAGACACTATGGATGACTCAGTGTCATCATCTCACTCTGTATTCATGGTGCAAAGATGGCCCCTTAATGACCATCTCTTCATTGTGAACGTAGCACTAAGGATACTTGCAGAATTTCCTGGACACAGATTAATGCACACTTTGCCTCCCCCACGTTATAATTAATTTATTTTTTAAACTTGCTGAGAAAACACTTCTCAACCTGAATGATAGTTAGGCAGGGTTAACTCCTGTGAGTGTCCTGGCTCCAGCTCACTTACAGACTGCAGGTGGCTCTTAAAAGTCTTTTTGTACCTTTGTACCTCAGGGTCTTTGTATTTAGCCAAATTCTTTTGTGACAGGGATCTGGAGGGAGAAAGAATGGGTAGGAATGCACACATGCTTTCTTCTGCTTTATATTCAGCCCTGCTGGGACTCAGTCCTGCAAGTTCAGAGTTACAAAGCCTTTTTGCCTTTCTTGTGGGAAACCATCTCTCTAAAAGAAAGACAATCCAAACCGGTTTTTTTGTTTTTGTTTTGTTTTGTTTTTTTTTTTTTTTTAGTCTATTTTTACATGAATGAGTGCTTTGCCTGCATATAAGTATACCACATGCAAGCAGTGCCTGCAGAAGCTGAAAGAGCATGTTGGATCCCCTGCAACTGGAATTAGAAATGATTGTGATGTGGATGCTAGAAACTAAACCCAAGTCCTCAGCAAAATCGGCAACTGCTGAGACTGATGAACCATCTCTAGGCCCAACCAAACCTGTTTCTCAAGGAGACATGGAACTAGTTTTCAAAAGGATTTGAACTTTTACTAAATATTGAGGAGAGTCACAAAACATCAAAATCCATTACATGAACCGAGGATAAAAACATATCCAAAGCCAGGTGGTGGTGGTGGTTCACACTTTAATCCCAGCACCTGGGAGGCAGAGCCAGGTAGATCTCTGGGAGTTTGAGACCAGCCTGTCTACAAGATCTAGTTCCAGGGCAGGCTCCAAAGCTACACAGAGAAACCCTGTCTTGGAAAAAAAAAAAAGAAAGAAAGAAAGAAAAAAACCTCACATCCAACTTTATTCCTTTGATAAAGTATTAAATTGGTTGTTTGTTGCCACTGAACCTGTCGACTTTCTTTAAGACAATCTCCAATAGAATTTCCTACTGTATTTTTTTTTCCAGGAGTTTTAAACAGAAAATGAAAATTCTTTAAAGGAAAGTGTCGTTATGCAACTGATTTAGTCTTCAAAGAAATTCCTTTTGGGACCAGCAAGATGGCTCAGCAGGTAGAGAGAGACATTTTCTAACAACCTGAGTTCAGGAGTTCAGTCCCTAGAACCCACGTGGTAAAAGGAAAAAGTCAACTCCAGTTTTCCCTCTGACTTCTATAGATATTATCTCTCTCTGTCTCTCTCTCTCTAAAGCAAGCAAGCAATCCACTTTTGTATGGTAACCACAAATTTGAATCGGTAAGTTCATATTTAGACTCTGCCTCCAGAGGAAATCCTACAGCAGTATAATAATAAATCATTTACACCTGAGGTTAAACTGTGGCTGAACCAGCTTAGGCACTAACAGAACAGAACTGCATTCAACATAGAGCGGGAAAGAGAGAGCAATAGAGTGAAGAGTGAGCAACAGATGATGTGACCAACTGCTTCATTTCGGGAGTTAATACCAAAGTTCATATAGATTAAGATATTTAAATATTGAACAATGGCATGATGTGGTTCAAGAACTTTGTTTTCTTCTTACTGGTTTCAAAACCAAAGTCATTAGAGAAATAAAAACTGAGCAGTTCTGGAAAAAATATGTGCATACATAAATCCTGACAAGGCACACTCCAGATGATGCTCCGATGTGAGCGGCCTCTCTAGGTGAACTTGGGTGTTAACAAACCCCCAGGTACTCAAAAGGGAAGACCATGAGCAAACTTTTTGCCAATTTTATGATCATTAAAAAGCCTGGTAGGTCAGGAGTGGTGGTGCCTGCCTTTAATCCCAGCACTCAGGAGGGAGAAGCAGGCGGATCTCTGAGTTTGAGGCCAGCCTGGTCTACAGAGCGAGTTGCAGGACCGCCAGAGCTACACGGGGAACCCCTGTCTCGAAAAATAAAAAAAGTAAAAAATAAAAATGACGATCCTGCCTGTCGACCACCAGAGAGAGGGAGGGGTACATGTTTGATCTTTATTTACCTCAATTTGTTCTGGAGCTCCTTAACACATCCTATGAGAAACAACAGGCATCAGTCAAATCAAGGCGGAACATCAGGACCAGCCCTGCGGGGGTGTATTCCTGTAACCTGCCATACATTTAACAAGGATGCTTTCGCAGTTTGAGCTCCAGCATAAGCGCTCTTTCATGAGCAAGTTACTTAATTGAACCCTGGCTTGGGAACCCAGCATCACATTTTTAAACCGTCCAGCTTACTTTGGTATGGCTGGAAAATTCTGCAAAGCTAAGGATGTGTGCCAACCATAAATTAAAATAACATCTGAAGGACCAAAATGTAGCTGCATGGTTTGTAAGTCTAACGAGGGGCCCGATGCCAGGAGGCCTCTGAGTGGCACACCTTGCCAACAGGAATTTCCCTTAGCTGAAGCTACCAACTAAGAGAGCCTGGGAGACACCTTGTTACACCTTTGGATTTGGGGCTGTGGTACTGAGCTCTTAGGACATATTTCAGAAATATTCCCTGTGCCCTGGCCCCTCCGCACATTCCTCCTTTTAGAATGTCATGCTCATCACAACCCCAAACTACCCTGCCTTGACTGCTTCCTCCCACCACAGGAAAACACATTAACCTCCAGCTGCCCAGATGAGTAAGTCATGTCCATATCATATCAGTTAGACTTCTGGACTTAAAACAGCTGTTCCAGAGATGATGGATGACTGGAAACATCTGGCCATTTTGTTTCCCAGGGACAGGTCACTTCGAAACCTCTGTTACTGCCACCAGTCAAGGCGTCCTGTTGAACTGGCATGCCATGCATCTCCCTCCCAACCCATTTATCAGTCAAATCTGCCTAGATAGGTTTTTCCAGGTGTACATCTAAGACACATGAGAAGGAAGACCTTTGTTTTAATTGCCCAAGGCTTGTTTTATGGCAGTTAGGAATTCTTGAGAATTTTTGCCCCTTGCCTTCAAATTTAGAAGCTGAGAGATAGCATTTTTATGAGGGCTAAAGAGCAGTATCCAAACACACACTAACATTCAAAGTTCTACAAGACACTGATTTCTAGCCAAGCACTGAACTTAACAGAGTCTTTCTGAGTCTGTAACTAAAGGATAAAATGCCCCACAGTTAGTTTCATTTTGTTTAGGGAAACTTGTTTGCAAGGCCTGCTGCCCACTGGAGTTGAAAACACTCTAGCTATTTACTTCTTGTTTTCATATTGTTCTTGTAAAATGCTGTCACTCCATTTCTCACTCAGATGCCAGGGAGCCAAGTCATTACCAGGCAGTTCTAGTCCAAAGAAGCTTCCAGAACAAAGCTGCTGCTAAGAAACTGGAGAGCCAGGATGCCATGACACATGACAGGGGACAGGAAGGGGGGGGGGGTCCCATAAAGAGCATATGGCTTTGTTCTCTGGATGGGAGCATCACGTGTCCATGTCTGGCCCTTCCAGCTCCAGGTACACCAACACTCCCCTGAACTGGGAACATGTGTCAGTGGCAGAATGCTTGCCCAACATGTGCAAAGCCCTAGGTTCAATCCCCAGTACTGACTGCCCCTCCCAAAAGGACTGAAAACACCAGGATGGGGAAAGGCATATAGAAAGACTTCTTCAGGCAAGTTTTCCAGAAGATACAAGAATGCTCTACCAATATCCCCTAAATTGGGACACAGAAATATGGAATTGGCATACTGGATTTTAAAATGTTGAATGACATACAACTTTGGAATCTAACAGTGAGCTTCTTGTGACCACCTTTTACTTTCTGAGTTAATCAAGTCAGTCAAAGAGGGACAAGGACATAACTGGATTTTAGCACGCTCAAGTTCCTAGATCCAGTCCCCAGCACTTGCTGCAGGGAAAGGGAACGCCCCCCCTCCTGGCAGGAGATTATAACATTAAATACTACAAAAATCTGTTACTAAACTGTTACAAAAAAAAAAAAAAAAAAAAAAAAGCAGGGCAATGTTGGCGCTCACCTTTAATCCCAGCACTCGAGAGGCAGAGGCCGGCGAATCTCTGTGAGTTCGAAAACAGCCTGGTCTACAAAGCCACACAGAGAAACCCTGTCTCACAAAAAAACAAAACAAACAAACAAACAAAAAAAAAAACCAATTTGAGAGTGTACTGGCAATTGAAATAATTGAAATATCCCAGACAATTTTCATGTTAGTCCCTAACTTACTAAAACATTTATCATATTGTCATAGAGCTCACGGCTTTGTATGACTCATTATGTACTACATTCAATACTTGAATTTGATATAGGCATCACTCCCACAGAGTGGATCACAGAGCCAAGCATTTCAAGGCAAGCCCTCCAGGAAATCTAAGCACACAAGCTGCCAAGCAATAATGGCTCTAATTACAATGTGTCATCTTTACATCACCATTTTAAACTAAATGTCACATAGGACAGCTGAAATGTATGGTTGTGGAATTTTTCCCCTTTTGATCATATGTGTAGCTGGTCTGGAAAACACTTTGCCCTACAGGAAACAGAAAGCAGAATAAAGAGGAAAACCACCAAACCCTCAACAGCAAAGCAAAGACCAGATCTATGCATTTGATCAAACACTGTTTGATGTCCCCAAACCCATGCCCTATAAAAATAGTAACAAACATATTTTATATAAAGGTAACAATATTTTTTCTACCTATCCTGATAATACTTCACTGTCCCTCTGTTTGTCAAGATGGCACAGACAGCTGAGGTGACACAGTCTAGTTTATTTCTTAATTCTTATATTCAGAAAGGCCCTGTGTTTATGCTTGTCTGAAAATCAGTATGTGACCTACTTTCTAGCCACAGAGGTTAAAGTTGCTTTCCAAGGCTCTTGCTTTTCATCATAATTTTGGTCTTTTCCATCCCACCTGGCCTCACACCACTCTCAGGTTATTTTTCCCAAACACTGTTTCTACTATGTCTCCCTCTGTGCAGAAACCAACAAGAGTTCCTTGTTGGATCAGGTCTTCAACGCCTGCTTGCCCCTCCTCAACCTGACCGCGTCTGCCTCTTCAACTTTATTTTCACCTCTCCCAACATCTTCATTCCAATCAAACCAATAGGCCTACTCCCTTCCACTGAAATAGTTTTTTTGCTCATGTGTCCACTCAGCAAGCATTTACTGAGTGCCAGCTGACTGTCAGGCCTAGCAATAATGCTAGTTCCACACTTCTGCCCATTTTTACTCCTAGGTGCCTGGCTCAGATATTACATCCCCGGCAGAGCTGCCTCGGCCATGCTGTGCTTGTCACTCAACTTTCTTATCCTCACGAACCCTTACCAGCCTTCTCCGTTCTGGTTTCATGTAGCCCTGTTCCAGCAGAGTTAACATTTCAAATAAATCTGGAACTGGTTTGAACTAAGTCAAGTGTGTTTATGAACTCTTAGAGCCTTTAATAGCCTAACATCAATTGTTAAGAATCAGCATTCCACGAACTCACTGTGCATCCCAGTTTCTTTTCTGTTCCAGTGGTAAAACATTCTAACCAAAAGCATTTTAGAGAAGGGAATGGCTTATTTCAACTTATAATGCCAGTTATAGTTTGTCATTGAGGGAAGTTAAGGCAGGCCTGCCTGCTATTTCAATACAGCTTTACTTCCAGCCAAGGAACTTACTTCCCAGCCAAAGAAATACAGCAGGAGCCATGGAGGATGCTGCTCACTAACTAGCTCACACCTGCTCAGGAACAGTACAACCCACAGTGGATTGGGACCACAGAGAGGGACCAGTCTGACCAGGGCGATTCCTCTGTTGAGGTTCTCAGGTGACTCTAGGCTGTGTCTTGTGACTATTAATGCTAACTAGGACATTTAAGCATGAAAATTCCATAGGAACTGAGATCCCAAGGAAATCTTGTTTGGTAAATGCTGTCTTTGATTATTTAAAGTTGGTACTACCTGTTTTATTGCCTAATTATATGGTTCTTGGGTATTATTAAGAGATATTATTTTATTCTTCTTTCCTTCTTTGCATATATTCTAGGTTCCTCTTTTAATTATTTTGTCCCTTAGTCTCCTTTAAATATCCAAAGAGTTACATCCTGCCATCCTTATAACTGAAAACAAAGACTAAAGCAATATGTACTTGTCTTAATCTTTGACGGAATGTTCAAAATGCTTGACCCACTATATTTTACTTTAGGAAGTGGAACTGTCAGTAAGATTTGATGATTGAAGCTGGGTAAAAATCACACAGAAAGAATGGCACCACTTCTAAAAAATGACTTCAAGCAGACTACCTCCCTGTGTCTGTGTCTTTATCCAAGCAGTGAGGGGAGACAGTCAGATATTAAGAGTTACAGTCCTGCACCTCAGTGCTTAATGAGAATAAGAGCATGGAAGACAGTACTGAGGGAAATCTGAACTGTGGGAGCTCAGCTCAAGAAGTTTCAGAGGGGAGGGCTAAGAATATTACTAAGTGGCCTAGCACCTACTCTTGTGGTATTTTGGCAAATAAAGTAGCTGCTGCTTTTTACCTTTGTCCTAAAGTATGCCTGAGGCTAAATTGAAGAGTTTTGGATTAATGGCTTTGGCAGATGAGCTTTTAAGACAGCCTGGTATTGACTGGTTATTGGTGGTCACTCTTATGTAGATCTACAATGAAAAGGAGCAAGCTGGACAAGGAGAAATACAAAACTAGATGAAAAGGAACACCAGGAAATGTTTTGTTGAAGTTAAGTCCTGTGCACAAGAAGATAAAAAGTTTAAAGAATAGTGACCTTAGGGCAAGGCTACACCTAGCAAAGCCTCCTACTTGTGAAAAGGGATTCAAGAAAAGCATAAGCAGTAAAGGCAAGGATCAACAACAGAAAGCTGATGCAAACATAATCAAAGGATGGTACCAAAACCCTGCCCCATCAAGCGATAGAACTTAGTGGCTTCAACCATGTGGTTTTAGCTCTGAAGCCAAATACAAGAAAGGGGTTGTGGAATCGCCCTCTGTGGCCAAGGAAAGCTGCTGGGCCCAGCTGTGTACCTGGGTGTCCCTCCATGGAAGCCATTGTGTCAAGCTGTGGAAGTGAAGCCTGGATTGTGTTGGAGACCCTAAGATGCTGGAGATGTCAGAATCACGGGATACCTACCAAGGAGCACCTTAGACCAGATGTGGAACCAGCCCAAGAGAGAGAAGTGTGTTGCAGGCAACAAAGTTGAAGGGAGTTGAAGATCTGAAGAGCGCTTTGACAACAGACATGGGGAAGCAGAAGCTGGAGTTTGTCCTGCTGATCTTGGTCTTGTTTTCTTCCAGTACTCCCTCATTATGCCACCTTTCCCTCCATTTAGAATAGTTAGTGATATTCTGTGCCATTGTATGCTGGAAGTACATGATCTGCTTTTTTAAAACTTTGATTTCACAGGGGTTTACAATTGAGAGATTGCCTTAAGTCTCAGAAGAGTCTTCGGACTTTAGACTTTTAAATATACTATGGGGACTTTGAAGTTTGACCAAGTGCATTTTTGCCTTATGATGCATATGGCCAGGGAATGAAATGTGGCAGTTTGAATAAGAATGCCTCCATAGGTGCATGTATTAGAATATGTAGTGGCCAAGGAGTGGAACTGTTTGAAAGGGTTAAGAGGATTAGGAGGTGTGGCCTTATTAGAGGAAGCATGTCTCTCTGGGTGGATATTGAGGTTTTAAAAGCTCATTCCAGCCACCCCAGCTTACTGACTGTGAATTGGGTTATATAGAACTCTCAGCTACTTCTCCCGCACCGTGTCTGCCTACATGCTCCATCCCATAATGATAACGGATTAAGCCTCTGGAACCATAAGCAAGGCCACAGTTAAAAGTTTTCTTTTATAAAAGTTGCCTTGGTCATGGTGTCTCTTCACAGCAGTAGAACAGTGGCTAAGTCTCACCTCCTGAAGTTTTCTAAGAAGTCTACAACATCCCCTCCTCCCAAGGTTCAGGGACCACTGCAGAAAATGAAGGAAAAGAATAAAGAGTTGAGGAGATGGATGAATACAAGGAGCTGGACATATGAATTTACATTGACTGTGAAAGCACGCAGAAGCCCTGCGCAAGCTCAAGCCAGACCAAACACCTTCATGGAAAGGGGAGTTAGGCACAAAGTCCCACCCCTAACCAAGGAGCTGCCCGGAGAGGGGAGTCAACTTTCTTTAAGAGTGTAATCCCCAGTAAATTAATCTTGCTCCAAAGGAAGGCTACATATCCAAGAATATATGGGCAGCACAAATTGGCCTTTACAGCTTAGAAGGGGGTCAGACCTGGGAAGAATGGTGCGGGGTGAATAAGAGCAGAATGCAATGTATAAAATTCTCAAAGAATAAATGATTAAAAATGTCTTTGCACTGGCTCTAACTTATTTTGTTATTATTTTCCTTCCTCAAATAAAACAACTATTCATTTAGGCTTCTTGTCATTTGTATTTAAATTAATAGAAGTTTTATGAAATCTGAGGAGATAGCAAGCATGAGGACCTGAGTTTGGACACCCAAGACCCATCTAAAGAGCTTGCAATGGCAGTAAGTCTGAAACCACAGCATTAAGTGGATAGAGACAGGCAGTCACAGGAGCTCACTGGCCAGGAAATATAGCTGAAACAGCAGGTTCTAGGTTCAGTGAAAAACCTCATCTCAAAACAGAAGAAAATGATCGAAGACAACACCTAATATTGAATCTGGTCTCCACATGCACCCATATGCCCCCTCATGTATGCATACACCGTAGACACACATGCACTTACACACATTCTTTCTCTCTCTCTCACACACACACACATTACACTCGCATATTCTCTCTCTCTCTCTCTCTCTCTCTCTCTCTCTCTCTCTCACACACACACACACACACACACACACAAAACCTTAAAACTCACTGCTATTCAAGGGTAAAGAATAACTCATTAACGTCAATGAGTACTTTCCAATGCAGGTTGTAATCACATGTGGTGATGTTTTAATTAAAAGTTAACTCTAAAAATCTGCTACATTTGGAGTTAGGACTTGGTCAGTTAAGTATTTTCAACTTTAATCTGTATCTATAAAAGCAAATTCTATTTATTCAGGGGTGAAGGTGTACAAAACTAAGTGTTGTGGATTTTGTACATGCAGAGTAGATAACCAAAACACTTCGCTTATCTAATCTTTTTCTTTTAAAAACAAATCTTAGATATACTTATCTAAGCAGGATTCCTTTCTACAGGATTTAATTTAAATAACTTCAGAAGCCAAAGGGAAAGAAAGATTATCTGTGAAACTGCTCAAAAATTCAATCCAAAAACACTTCCATTGTAATAGTATTTAATAACTATTAACTAAATGAAGTTCCTTAAGCAAACACAATCCTCTTTTAGACTGGGCCGGACATAACTTATTAGCCATGAAAGCTTACTAAGCATTGCCTTAGGTAGGGTTTGTATTGTTGTGATAAAATACCATGACAAAAATCTACTTGGATTCATCACACAGCTTGTAGTGTATCATCCAGGGAAATTGGGGCAGGAACTCAAGGCATGGACCTGAAGACAAGAACTGAAACAGAGGCATTAGAGGAATGCTGCTTAGTAGCTTGTCCCTTCCAGGCTTTTTTGGTGTGCTGTCTTATAGCACCCAGGTCCACTACCCAAGGGATGGCACCACCCACGGTAAGCTGGACCCTTCCACATCAATCAAAAAATGTCCCACAGGATTGCCCATAAGAGTACATTTTCTTCTTTGAGGTCAGCTCTTCCCAAATGACTCCAACTTATATCAAGCTAACATAATACTAGCCATCACAAGCATCAATTGTATATTGTGCTAAATGTGGGGTTAGAGATAAGCTCCCCCACTCTCAGTGATTTGTAGTAATTTGGATAATCTGAATAATGTAGACAGGAAATGGAATGGAAGTTGGAATACTCCATTCTCAGTAATCAGATCTGAAACAAGCCTCTCAGCTACTGCACAATCAATAGCATAGCTTCTGCCTTTCAGAAGCTTCTGGCCTCTGGTAGAGCATTGTAAATTGCAGACTGTAGCAGTGAGGGTTTGCACCTTTCAGTTCTGTGCTGTTACTCATTTCTCCTCATACAGTGTATGGCAAAGGTGTATGGTACTGGTATATGATATGGATACTGTGCTTTTTAAGATGCTGAGATTTCTACTTTCCTAATTTTCTCATTCCCACTCAAATTGAATTGCACATGTTAAATACTTCAAATTCCTCATAAGACATCCCAGAAAATGAGGTAAGTAGCCATGGCTGTCTTTTAGGCTCTAACCTTGCCTAGAAGACAAGGGCAAATGCAACTAATGCCAACACAAGCCAGACTTTGGCAAGTGTTACAAGACAGGCAGAAACCACATGCATAAAAATAACAGTGGACAACTCAATAGCAGAAAATTAAAAAAAGAAAGAAAGAAACATTTTCAAAATGGACTAGGAATATGAATAGACATTCCTCTAAAGAAGATTATACAAATGGTAACAAGCACATGAAACAATGTTCAATCTCAGTCATTAATCACTGGGGATGTGAAAATTAGGGGGAAAGTAGAAAACAATGACTGTTATTGTAGCTTTGGAGAAATTAGGACCCTTGTAGGTTGCTGGTAGGAATGTAAAATGGTGCAGCTGCTGTGAAAAACAGCACAGCAATTCTTTAAACATTCAAACACAGAGTTACCATAGGATTCAGCAATTCCACTCTGGGAATATGCCCAAAAGAACTTAAAGCAGAGATTCAAACAGAAATTTAGACACCCGTGTTAATAGCAGCATTATTTACAACAGCTAAAACGTGGAAGCTAACCCAAGCACCCACTGACAGATGATGAATGGTAAACAAAATGTAGCAGACCCACAAATTGAAGTGATGAACTCTGGCTCTTCAGCAATGTAAATGAAACTTGAGGACATATATTAAGTGAAGTAAGCAAACAGAATCCAGTAAGCTTCATGAACTTACATGAGATGCTTAGGATGGTCAGATTCACAGGGACAGACAGCAGAGTGGTGGCTGCCAGGGACTGGCAGGAGGGGAGAATGGGGAGTTGGTGTTCGATGACTACAGTTCCATCTGGAAGAGGAAACATACTGTGGATGAATTGTGGGGCTGGCTGCACTGGATTCCATGTCAGCTTAACATCAGGGAGCTGCACATGTGAAAGAACTTACAAAGGCTGTAGGTGCTTTCCCATGATGACTCTTTACAGTTACTTTGAATATTTCCTATCCTCCACCTCTGTCTTCCTTTGTAAGGAGTTTGGATGGAGAAGGGTCTTGGGCAGACTGTAAAGGTGGGCCACAAGGGATACACAGAATTTGGGAGTTGGTGCTGGGGAAGGGCTCCTGGGTTGAGGAGGGTGGGCCTGAGGCTGAACTCTCAGGATGGAATGGGAATTAGAGAGCAGATGGGGCTCACAGGGTAGCTGTGCACACTTCGAACAGCTTTGAATGCCACATGAGAACATCTGAATACATCTGAATGCTAAAAAGATGTCTTTTTAGTAGTAGACCTGTCTGGGGCAGGGATTCACAGTTCACATGAGAACATGATGAAGGGCAAAGCTTTGGGGAAGTGCGCGTGCGCACGCACACATTAATTAAGTATCCTTTGTAGAGTGAGGTTTTCTGGCCCAGCAGGTCCCGTGCCCTTCTCTGCCCCAAAGAAACACACAGACACGAATGCTATATTAATTATGAAACTGTTGGCCAGTTAGGCGTGTTTCTTATTGGCTAGCTTTGTCTTAAATATTAATTGAAGTGTTTCCAAGTGGTCTTATCTTACCAGAGAGAGGGTCCAGACCTCCTCTTATTCCTCTTGCGTCCTACATCTTGACTCCTCTCTACTACGTCTCCCAGAATCCTCCTTGTCTCCTAGTCCTGCCTATCTTGCTTCCCTATAGGCCAACATTTACAGAATGACATCTCCCATCAGTCCTTCTTGGGATCTCTATTGAAGTTACCAAATAGTAACTTCAAACTATTGAGTTAAATGTCCCCTTCTCCCATTATCTTAACAAGCTCTTTCAACAGAGAACAGAGTAGCCCCCCTCCCCCCTTTATCCCTCTAAGTGATGAGCACTGTAGGCCTGGAGAACAGGAGCAGCTACTGAGACTGACTTGCCTAAGCCAAAATTAGCTCATGAAACTTAAGTCAATTGGATTCTTTGCACACATGTCATTTGATCATTTTTTATGCCAGTACTTAATAACACGATCACATTGAGAAAAAAAAAAAAATCTGAGTGAGGTGAAGTTTTAAAATATAATTTCAAAAGGACGTCGTTTGTTCACCTTAACATCAAGGATAGAGTGTTTCTTTCTTTTTTCCAGACAATGTTACTGAAAATTCATTTTTCTCAAACTGCTGAAAGTGTGACAACCTAGAGTCAGAGCACGATGGGTTTGGTTACAGTTGTCAAAACTAATTAACTTTATTACCCCATTCTTTGCCCAGTCACACTCTAGGAGATACGGCTTCCCAACCATATACATAAATTTTCAGGTTATAACTAATAGAGTTCAGCCCAGCTATGAAGCAGTCTTTATTTTACTCAGATTTCCTGGTTTTACCATTAGTGGAGAATATAGGGCTATTATTCAATCATCCACTCAGGGCCCGGCGCTCCTGCATTCCATTAACACCTGATACAGGGTAAGCACTGTAAAGGAATATTCTTACACAGGCTAGGATGTCTTTTAAAACTTATTAGATCACCCCCAAAGGACAATATCATGCAGATGAATGAGCCACTGACTAACCAGAAGCAGCTGCGTATCCAATACATAGCAGAAAAAGATGTCCCATTCAATATCGACTTCTTACCTCTCCTTCTGGCTGGAGTCAGGGAGGTGAGTGAGCTTCCAGGGGCAGTGAGCAAAGATCATTATTCAAATGTATTTGAGCAAAATTGTTTGAGGCAAGTTATTTTTAAATACTGATGATGTTATAGTGGTTAGACAGACTCTAGATAGTGCATGCCAAGAACAAAGCTAATCAAACCCCTCAAATTAAAAAAGATAGCTTATAATAAATAAGAAGCCTTAAAGTTCAGTTCTAATAAAAAATTCAGAAAGGTGAAAGCTGAACGCCTAAGGGGATCATTTAGGAGATCAGTTGCTATGAGGGTTTTAGTATCCACCCCCCAAAAAATGAGGACAATTTGGCAAGAAACGTGAGTACTGGCCATTCTGGATTTACATTCTGATCCAGACACTCTGCAATTCCTCCTCAAGCTATGTTGCACATGAAGAAGATCCAGGCAGACACGTTAGTGCACAGTAAGGTCACTGTAACCAGCCTGCCACATCTAACAGTGCTGGGCAATTCATTTACTTCCTTATGCCTTGGGGGACAGGTAGGATGATCTTCCTACCCAGCACTACGGGAGTGAGGATGAGAAAAAGCCATTATGTCACTGGGAAGAATACAATGAGTACTTATATTAATAGACTTGTAAAGTTTTTAAGATACTAGCCAAAATCTCCAAAGGATAGATAGCTGGTGCTGTGGAATAATCCTTCTGCACACTGTGAAGACATGTTGCTCTCGTTATTAATAAAAAGATGACTGGCTGATGGCTAGACAGGATTTTCAAGGCAGAGAGAATGCTAGGGAGAAGGGCAGAGTGAGGAGGAGATGCCACGAGATGCAGAGTAGCAGGACGGGAAGTATGTACCTGAGGTAAACAAGCCTCAGGGCAGCACATAGATTAATAGAAATGGGATAATTTAAGTTAAAAGAGCTGGCTAAAAACAAGCATAAGCTCTCGGTTAAGCATTTATAATTAATAGTATGCTTCCATGGCATTATTTGGAAACTGGCTGGAAGGACAGAAAAGTCTGCCTACAACCGGGGCTTTTAAAAGTCTTTCTGGAGGCCTTACTCAATGGTTTGATGGTTCCTTTTCTCTATTAGTCTAATAGTCTGTCACCAACTGTGGATCCATTTCTAATGGTGACTAAAAGCTGTTTGAAGCATTAGAGGGTTGTTAAAAGAAACACAGAGAGCAGAAGAGCAGAACACCTCCCAAAATAACAGGCAGGTGTGGGAGGTCTTCACACTAAACAGTACTGGCCAAAACCAAGACTTCCACGTTACCAAAATTACGTCTTCAAAATTCTGAAAGTTCAGCAACATCCATTTTAGCTGGAACAATTTAGTCCGTTGCTGGCTAATGGATCTGCACGCCAATTTAAAATGAGGGTGAGGTGTGTTTTTAATGCCAATGTGCAAAAAAGGCTGTGCTTTAAATAAATTGGAAGAAATTAGACTTAATTTTGGCTGATAAATAGGCACATTTTCAAGATTTTTTTAAACCCACATTGAAGTTCAATCAGGTTCCTAAAAATAGGCCAGGAATCCATTCATTCACCAAAGTTATTTGTTGTGACCAATCAAAACTTTCAGCCCTATAAAATTTCACTAAAACCAAGAAATTTATAGCCAGCTGAACACTAGTGGAGAAAAATCACCCAATGAAGTAAGTTAATTTGAGACTCAATTCTCCGTGCTTCCTCAGTATTTCTAAGTGGACACTCCTTCCCAGACAGTTATTTCAGGGATGCTCTTCTGCTCCTCCACTCCTAGAGACACAACCCAGTCTCAGCCAGTGGCCTCTGACTTCCCTAAGGTATGAACCTCTGGGGGGAGGGGAAGACCGGGGATCTCCTCCTCTTGGACTGCATCAATGCCCATTTGAAAGTGGCTGCTGCTTCTCCTCTGGAATATAAGCTCCATGGAAGCAGGGCCATCTCGTTCACACTTCCTCTCTAACACATGAAAGAGTGCCCATATATAACAGATGTGCTGTTAGATTCCTAGAGAACTACTCGCTGGAAGTCTTCTCTAGCCTTTGCCTTCATCATCACTTCCACTCTCCCACTTGGAGCATCGTTAGCCAAGCACGCAGCATGCAATTGTGTCACAGCATGTACATGGACAACAGGCAGAAGTTCTTACTCGCCTTCTACCATGTGGGCTCCAGGAATGGAACCCTGGTCTGCGACACCTGGTGGCAGGTACTTACACTCACTGGGCTATCTCACTGGACAGTGGGGAGAACACTTTTATGTATAATCTCCCCCACTCTCCCATCCCATATTATGAAACAATAAATAAAAAGACTGGCTTGTTTACTGCTTACTAAATACTAAGTCAACCCTGAGAGAAATCAGCAAGAGAGTCTTCAGCTGAGTTGAGGCAGAGTCCAAACTAATTTGTACATTCACTTCCAACTCAGCCTCTGCTTTTTTATGACAAAAATACCTATTAATAACAAAAATTAATTTTCTTTACCTGTAAAAGTCCACTAGACATTAAGTGGGCAAATGGAATGCCATTTAATCTGGTGAAGGGATACTCCATGTCTACAGAGAAGAAGCTGGAGCCAAACGCCTTTAGAGCTATTTACCCAAGGTCACCAATAGCAACATAGCTTCCTCTCCCCATTCTACATGCTGAGATTTCCAGGCTCTCTTTATGATGGAGATAGCTGATAATTTAGTTTTTTGAGTAATAAAGGCAGAATGAGAAGTCTTTTCTCCTTGAGGGGAGCTGGCGTGGGAGGGCAGTCTTGTTAGGTGCCTTAGTCACTGTTCTATTGCTGGGAAGAGACACTATGACCAAGGCAATTTTTATAAAGAAAGCATTTAATAGGGGTTGGAGCAATAACACTTCCTCCAACAAGGCTGCCCCTACTAATCCTGCAAATCCTTTCAAATAGTGCCACTCTCAAATGTATGAGCCTATAGGCCATCCATATTCAAATAAAAACATCAGGGTTGCCCAGGCCTGCTCCAAACCTCTGGGCTACAGACATCATCCTCAGCACAACCTAGAGGCATGTGTTTTCACTCTGATTTCACTCAGGGTTGACTTAGTATTTAGTAAGCAATAAACAAGCCAGTCTTTTTATTTATTGTTTCATAACATGGGATGGGAGAGTGGGGGAGATTATACATAAAAGCAGACTAGAGGCATGTGCCACCATGCCAGGCAACATTAAACCTATAATTAATTATTATACTAAATAAAATGTGGAACAGAGGCTCTATTAATAATAATTAAATGGCCAGGTTTCTCTTCTGGACAGATTGTACCATCCAGAACCAAACAAAAGTTGTCTAGAAAGTACTTTTCAGTCCATTGACTGTGGCATTTATTACAGAAACTCCTCGGATGGAACCAGTAAGTTCACTAAACTACTAACTGCTTTAGTTTGTTCAGAGTAAATACAAATATTCATGGGAAATATTTATAATATAAATGCTTGCGAATTAAAACACAAAGACGCAATACCCAATTAAATCACACATTCCAAGGGAATGGCACACAGGTTTCCGAGTTTTTTCAACCATTTTGTTTGTATACCACCCCTCCCAGTTTCAGATGCTGAGTATCTGTTCTGGTTTTTTTTTTTTTTTTTTTTTTTTTGCAGCATTTCTGAAGCTCAGAATCAGGCGCATGCAGTTCTGAGAATGCCTGCAGCTTAAAGCCTAAGAGCAGGGCTAAGGAAAAGCAAGTGCTTCGTGTTTCCTGCCTCACAGCAAGGGGCAGATTCCTTTCTCTAAGCAGAATTCCAGACATACCACAGGTTCCCTATGAAAATGGAAGATGTCCATTTTAAAGTAAGAACTCAGAGCAGCTCATTATGGGGCGATTTACATGTGATCCAGGGAGTCTGTCACAGACAGAGCCCTCCCCCCCACCAGCCCCCAATGCCTGCTGCAGCCTAGGGAGCTCTTTTCAGGGAAATCCATTCAGGTAAAGCTGGATCCTTGACTTCACTATCTGAAAGGAATTTCATGGCATGCCAGTAGGAAACAAAGTTAGAATTTATTAAGAGATTTTTTTTTTTTTTTAAATCAGGGGTTTTGAGCACAAGGGTTAACAACACACCCAAGAGCATATGGGTTTCTCCAAGGAAAGTCCTACTTACTGGTCTTTCCCACAGCCATATATATGATTTGCTGGGTGGTTTTGAAGTTACCATCTTTAAGGGGTTACTAAGGAATGTATATGGGATCACGTAGTGCTTCCTGAGATGCACTGAGCAGGATTACAGTAGATAAGGTAAAATCTTACATCACAAGAGCTGCATGACACATTAAGATGTTTTCCATGTAAACAAAACCAATAATGTTGTTTGTGAGGTTGCCAGGAAATGGAAGGAGAAGAAGGGTATATAACAGGGTAAAAAGCAGCACCTGAGGCGCCTTCTGCATGCCCTGCGCCCTACCAAGGTACGCCATGAAGAAAACACTGGCGGGTGCAGCGGAGTTAGTGCAAGGGGGAGAGAGAGGGGATGGAGTCAAAGAGCAAAAGGCTGTCTCCAAGTGGAAATATGAGACAGGTAGGCAGGCAGACAGACAGACAGACCAGGCAAGAGAGGGACAAGAAAAGCAAGAGAGAGGACAGTGGCAGGCACTTTTAAGGGGTGTATGTGTTGCATAGCTGACTGTGGAAAGACACCAGGTGGACGGTAATGATGTGACCACCTTGGTGGCTGGCCACCACAGCAGTAACTAACACTATCTACTTGGGCTTTTAATGTGATTCGTCACTATTTTAATATTCATATTAGAAAATATCTCTGTATAGAGAGAACATTGTCTCTGTGGGCCTTCGCAGCAAGGTTAATTGTATTGGGAGTGTTGGTTTCAGGTGCTGAGAAGCCTCACCCAGGCTCCATCCCCTCCACATCATCTCCAGTTTCCTGCTTGCTGTTCTGCGTCAGGTACCAATCTTTGGTTTCATACTTAAGCCTTTCCTGGCTCTTCCTTCTCTCACAAGACCCTCAAAACTAAAGAGATGAGTTTATGGGCCCAAACGAAAACAAAACAACAAACACACAAGAGATTTGATGAGAAAACATGATAAAGACTAGTGCTTCCTCATCTCAGTCCTATCCCCCAAAACATCGCTCTGAAAAAAAAATGATTTAAGAATACTTAAATGTTATCATTTCTTGTAATAAAATGACTTAAGGAAAAGTTTGTTAACTAAATCAAAATTGCTACTTTATTTTAATATAACATGACAGGATACACAAATTTATAATAAAAAACCATGGAGAGTTAGCTGAGATGGGAATCCCTCCTGAATACAGAAAGATGGCACTGTTCCATGGGCTGGGATCTTGGGATCTTAAAACTACATAAAAAAGAGAGCGCTATGCTGTGGAATATTAGTTTAGCTATGTAAAAATGTGTTGCATTTGTTTACTTTGCCTGCCTAAGGCACCTGATTGGTCTAATAAAAAGCTAATGGCTAATAACTAGCAGGACTTCCAGGCAGAGAGACTAAGTAGGATGAGGAATCTAGGCTCAGGAGAAACAGAGAAACACAGGGAAATGCCAGGGGCCAGACAGATGGTCACAAAGGAAGCAGGAAAGCAAGACATACAAAATAAAAGGGGAAAAGCCCCTAGGCAAAATGTACCAAATGGGATAAGTTAAAGTTAAAAGGTCTGGTGGGACCAGACTAAGCTGAAGCAGAGCATTCATAATTAATAGTAAGTCTCTGTGACTTTGTTTGGGAGCTTGTTGGTGGCCCAAAGAAAATGCCAACTGCAGAGCTAGCTGAGCGAGTCTGAAGCTGGGAAACCAGCATAGGATTGAACCAGGCCCCCTGGCCATTCGTGTCAGTTGGGAGGCCTGGGCAGTCTATGGGGCCTCTGGCAATGGAACCAGTATTTATCCTTAGTGCACAAATGGGCTTTGGGAGCCCATTCCCCATGGAGGGATCCTCTCTCAGCCTAGACACAAGGGGGAGGGCCTAGGTCCTACCCCCCCAAATGATGTGACAGACTTTGATGATTCCCCCATGGGAGGCCTCACCCTCCCTGAGGAGTGGATAGGGGTAGAGGGGTGGGGAGTTAGTGAGGGAAATGAGAGGATGAGAGGGAAAGGGAACTGGGATTGGTATGTAAAATAATTGTTTTTAATTTAAATAAAAAATAATTTTAAAAAACAACTGGGCTAGAGACCATTGGTGTGCTACTTTGGCTGCATTTTATCCATTCCTTGAGAACTTGAGTGAGGCTTAAGTCAGGAATGATGGATTCCTGAATTCACACAGTACTCAAAAGTTGCCCTCATTCAGCTGGCGATTGCTCTCTGCAATATTATTGATTGGGGACTTTATGTTCAGTCTGTGTTTGAGTGAGATCTGTCCCAGTGGTGAGTACCAGGTGAAGGGAGATAGGAAGAGCTCAGAAAATAAACTCTGCCATAATGGAAACCAAAACTATTCTCCCATCTCCTAGGAATAAATGGAAAGAATCATGTGGCAGCCACAGATGGCTATTAATTTGTTAATACTGTCGAAGAAATCTGGGAAAGACAGATGTGGTGGCATACACCTGTGCTCTTGGCATTAGATGATGGAGCCTGGTAAATCTGAGGCCAACCTGAGCTATGCAGCAAGACCTGACTCAAAACAAAACGAAAAACAACAACAATACTGAAGTTAAATTAGCCTGGAATATGGAGCCCAATTTCTCTCCTGGGCAGAACCAGCTGTCAGCCTCTGGTCAACTGCTGTTTTACTGAAGTTGTTTAACTGGAAAGCCTAATCCAGCTGCTGGGAGAAACTTCTTGTAACTCAAACGAACACTACCATTTATTGAAAATTTCAACTCTCAGTAAATACTGTATGTTTGGGGATGGCCCAGAAACTGTAGGGAATAACTTTTGAAGGTGCATTTTCATAAGCCAGGTCTGAAAAATATGATGTTATTTTGTATTTTGGAACTTGATCATATTCTTTACTGAGTTCAAAAACAAACCAAATGTGCTTGCTCTACTCAAGCCAGAGGGAGGCTGAAAAAATAGTGCTTGAAAAACAGTTACCTCCCACAGAGAAAGGGTGTTGAAAAAAACCAGGTTGATGCTTGTTTATTGTTAATGTTTAATCATTTCTAAGACATACTTCATCTGTGATGAAAGTACTTGTTCCTTAGGCTGAAAGACAACTAGTAATTGCTTTCTGAGCATTTCCTCTCAATTGGATAAAGGAAACAAAACAACAAAAATAAAATTTTAAAATTTACTTTAAATTACATTTAAAATTTAAAAAATGAAAATTTTAATAATTTCTGTGTCATATTTGGATGTGCCTGAGAAGAAATTTTATACAGAAATTCTTTTATCCTTCAGTTAAGCATGATGGATTAAATACTAGGTAAAAACAGAAGAGTAACTTATCCTTTTAATTGAATTTGTCTTTCAAAAAAATTTTTTTAAAGACCTAACTGTCTGTGTGGGATGAAGGAATCAGGGGTTGGGTCTATAAAGACTATGTTCCTGTTGAATCTGGTTGAGTTTTAAAACTCCTAAAGGCTCTGTAGACTGTTTTCATTCCACACTGCTACCCCACTCCTGGGCACAACCGCCAAATTTTAGTGCCACCCCCCTAAAGCCAAGAGAGAGAGTTTGTTTTTCCCAAGGTTCAACAGAAGCCTCTTGTACTTACTAGCAGAGCTGTGGATTCCTGCATTAATGCACAGTTTTATTAAGCTCCAACTTTATTTCAACATGCTATGGATATTTTCCAAAGGTTTTCATAAACCTGGTTTTTGGACTTAAAAATCCAAAATGCAGTCACGAATGCCATACATCTAAACATTCTTTATCCAAAGCAAATAGGTGACTAATGCAAAAAAAAAAAAAAAAAAAAAAAAAAAAAAATTATTCAAACCACTGTTACCAGCAGCAAATCACTTAATTTTCAGTGGAAAGTGACTAGATTACTTCTCCAAGTTTCCAGGGCTTCTCTTGTCTCGGTGGGTAGGTTAGCATCCTGAGCAGCTCTAGGAACAGGACTAAGTCACCTTCCTGTTGGGGCCCTCACTGCAGGCACACACATTCTTATAAGGGAACGGGATCTGTGTAGATGATGAGTACCTGTATGAGTTTGAGACTGCACAGCAGCCAGGGTCTCCTGGCTCTACCCATCACTAACTGGATGGTACTGAACTAGCGGCTAGACCTCTCCAAGCCTCAGCTTCCTTCTTTCAAGATGAAGGTCTGCTTTAAGGAACTGGTGATAATCCAGGACCAGGCTGGATTCAAGAACAGTGACTGTCACAGAGAGACTGGTACCACTGTTATTCTCACCATCCTGATACACACTCCAGTCCCTCAGTTAGATACACACTCCAGTCCCTCAGCTAGATACGCACTCCAGTCCCTCAGCTAGATACGCACTCCAGTCCCTCAGCTAGATACACACTCCAGTCCCTCAGTTACATACACACTCCAGTCCCTCAGTTAGATACACACTCCAGTCCCTCAGCTACATACACACTCCAGTCCCTCAGTTAGATACACACTCCAGTCCCTCAGCTGTACTTATAAACAACTTGGCTGTGAGGGCTGCCTGTCTGCCGCCTCTTCCCTTTTCTCCAAGAAACAATCAGGCAGAAGAGAAAAGTTACTGAGATGCCTTGGTACTCATGACCAAGTGCTCATAACCACTGTAGTTCATCTCAGTGCCCTCCCCCTCCCCCATCCAACATCTGACCCGGCTCATACTACTGTATTCATCGTGAGAGGAGACGGTGGGGTGAGGTGGGGTAGAAATCTCTGGCATGTCGAGTATGGAATTGTGTGATCCAAGTAACCAAAAGAAGGTGTCAGACCCTCTGACAGCATGTTTTGTACAAAGTGTCAGCCTTATATGTGGGTCATCCATCAGCTGGTCACTTCAGAGCTGACCTTCTGACAGCATGGGAGGGATGCAGACTGCAGCAATGTGTACATTCTTAGTGTACAGGCAAAGCAAGCCTCAGGACCAAAGTCCGCCCCAGGGGAACTTAGCTGGTCACGATGAAGAAATTAGGGGCTTTCTGGAGGCTCTTTCTATAAACTTAAGAACAAACACAGCTCAGTATTATGACAGTAAATGTGAAATTTCTTTATGTAACCATAGAATTGGTTGATATTTTTAGCTTTTGGCACATCTGCTTATCTCCCCATGTATGCTAAATTCTGTATTTAATCACTTATGTTTTATACATGCCTGTATGTTTCAAATAATATAATAATCCCTCATGGCCTAGCACTTGACATAAGGCCTAGAACACAACCTCCTATCTTGGATCACATATTTATCTTTGTTCAAGGCATATTTTAATATATAGGTGTATATTTTTAATCATATATTTTATAATTATATAAATTTTAATCATTACTATTTTTGCTCTAATCCATTAGGAAGAAAAGAAAACTAAGATATGATGTCCACCACAGCCTGGCTAAGAGCTCCCTCTGAAGCCAGGGATGACCTTGAACTTTTCACCTTCCTGCCTCTACCTCCTAACCCTGAATGCTAGAATTACAGGCTTTTGCTACCATATCCAATTTATGCAACACTGGGGATCAAACCCAGAACCTCATGCATGCTAGGCAAGCACTCTACCAACTGAGCTATATCCCAGACACATTCCCACTAGAAATTTAAAGGAAAAAGAATACCACATCAGATTCAGGAAAGCACTTGATTTAAACTCTCAGTAAATTGGAGCGGAGAGAAACTATTCCCCACCTTACTTTAAGTTTCTGAAACTATATATAGTATGACACTTAGTAGACAAACATTAAAAACATGGAATGCAAAAATTAAAAAGAAACCATGAAAAGTCTTTTATCACCACTTCCCCTCTGTACTGTTCCTAACTAGTACCCCCAAAAAGTCAAAAGGAACTGGAAGAAAATTGACAGATACGTATGCATACGTTTTCCTTAAATCTATGTTAACACTTTATAAAGAAGAGCTCGACACAACAGCTAGATGAATTTGCACAGGCCACTCACCTGCACACCAGCAGTGGAGGATTAGATCACAAACGCACTAAGAGACATGATCTATTAAAGCACCAAAACTGTCAAATAACAGGAGATAAATGTGTTTAAAGATATGCATGAGAATTTTTCTCAAGCCATGAGAGATTGTCAATAGCTTGAGAGGGCTATCTGATCTATGATTAGGAAAGCCCAACCAGTTAGAGATGGCACATTCTCTAACATGGTGTAAAAGTCAACACAATTCTCAAGAAGGCTGATCTGAGAATATGAGAAGCTGATCTGAAAATTCACAAGGAAGCATGGCCAAGACTCTTCCAAGTGATAGAGCTTCCAAGTGAAAGGGGCTGTGAGCAAGTAGACAGGAAGATGAGATGAGCCAATCGGAACAAAGCACACCAGAGTAAGCTGCCACACATGTCACTTTAATCTTTGACAGGTGGGGTGGGCTTCTGCAAAAACACTAAAAACTGAGATTTGGTTCACACCACAGAAAAACTAATTTCAGATGGATCGAGGACTTAAAAGATAAATATGTCTTGAGAAATTATTTCTGGCCTTAATAGAGAAAACTTCAAAAAGGAACAAAAGTGCTTATTATAACATAAAATACTACAATCAACCAGACTTAAAGTCTATAGAACTCAATGAACTTCTATACAGTGAGAATAGGCACTTGGAACAGAAGCTGGGGCATTGCACTTTCAATTTTACATTTTCAGTATCAAGTATATTTAATGCATTTATCCACCACCAAAAACAAAAACAACAACAACAAAAAAAAAATGAATGACAGAATTAGAACTGGAAAAGGAGCTTCACATCCTCTTCCACAACTCAGTTCCACTTGCCTACACACCATGTTTTTATTTATTTGCAATTTTTTAAAATGAAAGTAAAATACCAATGAGCCTGACTTTTAAAGGGACATCTGATAATCCAAAGACATTCTAACAAAAGTAAAGATATAAGTTACAAAGTGAGGAGGATTCCTCTTCTCCACACCAACACCAAATGATCGGTACCAAAAGTATAAAAAGATAGGGCCATACTGCTCACTCTGAGGACCTGAGTTAGTTAGTACTCAGCACCCATGCTGGGCAGCTCACAGCTGGCTCTGATTCACTCCAGGGAATCCAATGCTCTCTTCTGCCCTCTGCAGATATCTTCTCACATGTTAACATATATGTAAGTAAAAATGAAACATACATGTAAAGAGTTCCTAAAGTAAGAAGGAAACGTAACCAAAGAAAACTGAGCATAAAATATGAGTGGGCATTTTCTTTTAATTAAAAATAGTTTTTACTTTTGGTTTTGCTTTTAATTTTTTTATTTAAATTAAAAACAATCTTATTTTACATACCAATCCCAGCTCCCTCTCCCTCCCTTCCTCCCATCAACCCCCATCCTATTCACCTATCCACTTCCCAGGGAGGATAAGGCCTCCCATGGGGGATCATCAAAGTCTGTCACAACATTTGAGGTTGTATTTGTTTTTCATACAGGCTCTTTTTCTTCTCTTTGTTGAGTGGTCATTTCGAAAGAGAAGATTTATATGTAAACAAATTAACTTCCTCAGTGACAAAAGAAATGCAAATTAAGTTCATTAAAAACCCACATATAGTTAGCAAAAATTTAAAATCTGGTAATGCCAGAACACAGGTGAGCAAGAACTCCTAAGCATTGTCAATAAGAATACAAACCAGTCCAAGTTCTTGGAAGGCTGTGTTACAAGAGTTAATAATATGAATTGTTACCCACCAAATCCATCAAAGGTAGAAACTAGGGACAGTTTTATAAATGTAGTACAGAAGATACATTCATATAGATCATAGCAACAATATTCAATAAATTAAAACAAATCCAGTTTCATGCCCACCATGGGTTATTGTACATCCCTTAATGATAATGCATTACTGCTATAAGCAAACACACAGGTACAGGGTTGGCACTGTAGCTTAGTAGTAAGAGTATTTGCCTGACATGCATGAAGCTCTAGGTTCAATCCCCAGGACTGCCAAAAACAGGTAGATAGATAGATAGATAGATAGATAGATAGATAGATAGATAGATAGATGAGAGGTAGGTAAGTAAATGAGAGGATAGATGATTAATAGACAAACAGACAGATGGTTTCAACATAATACAGACCATAAACCAAGTCTCAGGAGATTAATAACATAAAGGTATTCTTTAGCCAAATATAAACTTAAATAAAAAAATAAAGGATCACATTAGATCACCTATCAAAATTTGATTGTTATCAAACTAAAGCCCCTGCCCAACTAAAACTGAACAGCATAAACCTCTGTAGTTTCTGTGACATGATATATGATCCGCTTCTCTTACTTTACTTGATACTAAAACTACATGACTCATTATGATCAAAGGAAATAGAAATGGGTAAAACTAACAGTGACTAATAGTGGACCTTAGACCACCTCTCCTTGTGTATTCATTAGGACAGTTTGCCTGCTCATTGACTTCAAATTTACACACTCAGCCATAAACACAGCCTTGAGACACAGCTTAGGGGACAAGACAAATACTAGGACTAGTGTCCTGAGAAGGCACATTCTGGAAGATACCCACATAATCTATCTTGCCACAGCCAGTACAATGCCCATCTGTGACCATCTCTGAGTGGGGACAGTCACACATTTGCTCAAAGATCACTTTTAAACATAGCAAAGGAAGCGCTTTAGTTACTAAATTAGAAGCCTGGGGAGTTTGGCAGCCTTCACACTCTGGAAACCTACTGAGCAGTGAATAGAATAACTATTCCCAAGGAGTGTGTACCCTGGATGTGGGGATATAGTTCAATCTTCAGACAAAAATAAGAGTGTGGGCTTCACCTCCAAAACACTCCAGAGCTTCCTGTGATGAAGCACTGCTTTAGCCTGTCAGGTATTTAACACGCTGTAGTAGTTAGACACAGCCAATCAACGTGCTGTCCTATACCCTATAACAGCTGACACTTCTACCCTATTAAGGCAGTCAAGCTAGAGAATCCATAGGTTGATTAGAAAAGCATTACCATGCAAGTTCACTGCTTTAGGTGGTTAAGTCCCAGTCCTTCATGGCTGACACACATTTATAAAGAATGCACATCAAATAACTGCCTTCTAGCCTTTGAAAAAGAGAAGTGGGTGAGCTAGGGAGATAGATATTTGCCAAGGGAATAAGGCAAAGAGCCATAGAGAAAGACACCCAGCATCCTCCTCTAACTTGTGCATGCACAGGGAAAAGTGTACCAACTCACACTCTCACATCCATACACACACAGACACACACAGACACATACACACACACACACCACAAAGAAAAAGAAATAAAAATCAATAAGACTGCTTTACACAATAAAGGTCTGCATCCTTCTACCGACCCAAATGTCACAACTGTGCTCCATTTGTCAGTGACAGAAATTAAGACACATATGAACACAAGAAAAGTTTCAAACTATGGAAATGAGAAAGAAGCCAAGTGTGACTGAATGACATATAATGGGACACTAAAACCCATTGGTTCATGATATGCAATAACCAAAATGAAAATGTTTTTATTTCCTAAGATATGCTTGATGATGTACTCACTTCAAAAGAACGCATAGAGGGGCGGGAGTTCAGCTCAATGGTGGAATGTTTGCCTAGTATGTGTGAGGCTCTGGGTTTAATCCCAGTACCACAATCTATATCACTAGATATATTAAGTAATTAGAAATCTCCCATCCTGGGCTCAAGGGTGGGGATTAAAGAAAGAGTTTAAGGGCCTGATCCTTAGCACTTCAGAAACAGCAAATCACAGAAGAGCACACATGCACATTCCAAAGCCACATGCATATGCTGGCAATGTTATAAAGAAGACTGATCCTGTAGTGAGTGTCCTGAAACACACACACACTGCCTTAGTTAAGTTTAATATTGCTGTGACGAGACACCATAACCACAGCAACTCTTATAACTCTTTAATTGTAGTGGCTTGCTTACAGTTCAGGTTCAATCCATCACAGCAAAGAGCATGGCAGCATGCAGGCAGGCATGGTGTTAGAGAAAGAGCCAAGTGTCCTACATCTTGACTCAGAGGTAACAGGAAGTCAAATAACTGTCACACTGAGTGAAGCTTGGGCAAAAGGCCTCAAAGCCCGCCCTCACTGTGACATACTTCCAAAAGAAGGTGTAGCCCAGATTAAAGGTGTGCCCTCCAGCCTCAAGGTCTAGATTAAAGGCGTGTGTCATCCAGTGTCCTCCAACAAGACCACACCTGCTAACAATGCCACTCCCTGTGAGTTTATAGGAGCCAAACACATTCAATCTCTCTCTCTCTCTCTCTCTCTTTCTCTCTCTCTCTCTCTCTCTCTCTCTCTCTCTCTCTCTCTCTCTCACACACACACACACACACACACACACACACAGGCTCCCCTGCATCTGGAATTATAGGAAGTTGTGAGCTGCCTGATATGGGTGCTGGGAACCACACTCGGGTCCTCTGTAAGAGTAACATTTAATCACTGAGCCATCTCTCTAGCCCCTAAAATAATTTTTGACAGTATAAAACCTAAACATTCAATGACATAAAAATGGGAAATGTGAAACACCACACAGTGTGCCAAAGGGTTAGATGGACATTAAAAGCGTGTTCACAAAGAATAATTATTGGCTTATTATATATTGTGCACACATATGTACATGTAGATTGCTCTATCATGTAGATAATATGTGGGTAATGTTTGTATCCACAGATACACAGTACTTACATGAAAATGTAAAAGCAAGAGTTAACACATTTACTAATAAAGATAACCTAGCAGTCATCATATTTAAAAACTTACAAAAATTATACTCAATGAATAAAAACAGATGAATATGGCTGATAGATGTAAATGCTTTTGCTTGTGTGTTCTAACTGTAAACTATCCAACAACTACAAAAAAATAAAGCTTCTGATAGTCTTTTAAGTCTGAAATGAGACTCTCATGGGGGAGGAAAATATGCAAATGTGGTTTAAATCCACAAGAACAACTCCACCAAAATGAGCACAGTATTTAAAAATAGACACAAAATCCAAGTATCCCATCGGAAAGGTAAATACTGGGGGTTGGGGGGGAAGAGGGGTGGCCTGTTTGAAACAGTGCAGCACTCATTCATATTTATAATACTAAGGGACACATTGCAAAACTATTCTTAAGTCATTTTAAAGTAATACAAATCAGAAAATATAACCATTCCTAAGTTTTACTGTGTGAAAATGAAATTCTCCCATCCAATTCTCATCTGAGTTCAGCATTTTTCTTCTCTGGTGTTGATTTATCCCATCACTCTTTTATGTTAAAGTCAATAGCTTCATCAGAATTCCTGGGTCCTCCCTGGAAACAGTCCCTGGATGCAGGGGAGCATCTGAAATCACCTGGCCCAGTCTGCCTTCCTGCAGCCATGAAGCTGCTGAAATTAAATGGTTGAAAAATTATGTGGGATTTTAGCTGGTGTAATTCTGTATGTATCATTTTATAGTATTTTTAAATATAGTAAACATCCCAATCATTCTCAAAAGAGAATTCACAAGCAAGGCTGAGCTTGTCTGGATGTTCAACTGTCCACATTAACACGTCCATCCTTGGCCAAATTCACTAAGTTACCCAGGGTCAACTTTTCTTTTTGTGAATTAAAAGCAGCTAAATCTTCATTAATGTTTTCACGAAGAGAATAGTTCAAGGTCGCTATTGTAGTAGTCAACATGTTCCCAAAGACTACATGTTAGGCCACCAGGAACCCTGAATACCTCAACCCAGCTTTAAAAATCAGATATGGATTAATGAGGTCACTTAGAGGGTAAAGGCACTTGCCACCAAGCATGAGGACCCGAGTTGAGTCCCTAAGACCCACAAAGTATAGGAAGAGGACTGACTCTCACAAGCTGTCCGCTGTCCTCCAACAGTGGTACACATGTACACACACACACACACACACACACACACACACACACACACACACACACACTCACACACAATAAATGGGTAGACAAATAGAAAAAAATCTTGAAAGAAAGAAATTAGCCATATCTGGATAAACTCCAAACAACATTTCTGATCCTGGGAAATGACATGGGAAAGAGGCCAGGTCGCCACCACCACCCAGACTCTGGTCACAGTGGATTCTAACTTACGTTATAATCTAACTTGATTCTGCCAAATGTGAGAAGACCTGACCACTGATCAAGCAAGAGGCTGCCCCCGTGTGCCAGGATGATGCAGGTGCCTGTGGGAGCGCCCACATTCACTATTTCAATGACTATCTACTGCTAAGAAACACCAGCCTGAAGGAGAAGGTGTAAGGAGTACAGTTTTTTCCGCCTGCCGCCACCTGGTCTTGTCCTGCCACTGCGCCAGCCCCAAATAACACACAGAGACTCTGTATTTGATATTATACTGTTGGCCAGGTACTTGTTTCTTATCGGCTAGCTCTGCCTAAATTATTAACCCATTTCCGCTGATCTACATATTTCTCTTACCGGGGAGCCGGCGGCATACTGCTTTCTTCAGACTCTCCATCTTGACTCCTCCTTCCTACTTCCTATTTCCTCCTTGTCTCCTAGTCCCTCCTATCTTCCTTTCCTATTGGCCAACAGTGCTTTATTATTAACCAGTATGAGAAACATACAGAATGACCTCTCCCATCATCTCCTCTTTTCTGTCTAAATAAAAAGAAGGGTTTTAACCTTAACATAGCAAAATATATCACATAACAGTTATCAAATAAGAATCACAGTTAACACTATTTAGTCCATTAACATTTAGCAAGATTTGAAGAAAATATTTCATCATCTATTCTATCTTTGTGTGTCTAAAGTCTAAGTAACTTATCTTTAATCCTAACTAATGAAAACTATAACCATTACTATCTGTCTTCAACTCCTTCAAAGACCACAGAAGGATAGTATATAAACTCTAGAAATGACAGAGACAACTCACTGCCTGGTCACCCAAGGTTCTTTTGTAATCTTCCATCTTCAGCCCATAGGCCATAGTGTGTCTAGCAGACTCTTCAGCAACACAGGAAACTTTAAACTGTCTTCTTGTATTGGCAGTTTATCAGTCACTTTTCTCTGTGTCCTGCATACTGTCTCGCAGACTCTTCCATGAAGCAGGAACTCTGTAGCAATGTCCATCTTGAATCAGCAGTCACTTTTCTGTGGGTCCTGCATGTCCAGTTTATATAGCATAAAGTCAAACAGTCCAGACAAGAGCAGTATCTTGTCCAAATGGCTAGTCTTGCCATATTGGAAGCAAACTTCATAATGCATTTCTTCGATGTCCATCTTCCTTTCTGGTGCAGGTAGTATTGCCAAGAGCAATTATGTCTCACTGTCACGAAAACCCTAAACCACTTTAAATGCCATATTCTGTAGGTCTTTGAAAGGTTTGAAGAATGCCTATTTATCTCAAATACATCTCTGTGTATCTTGAAAACCTAACTAACTTAACTCTAAGCTTTGACTATCATAGGTAATTATCTATAATCTGTACTACATTATACAATATGTTTCTGAATGAACTCTATAAACACAATACCTAAACAAAAGGAGAAATATATACATCACAAAATTGACCTTAAATTGTATCAATAAATGAAAATCCATTCCAAAACAAAGTATTCATATCTATACCATAATCCCCTTTTTACCTTTAAAAAGAACTGGCTGTGATCATTAACCATTTATAACCAAGTCCATTTAAATGAAAACAAACATTTATAAACAATATTTGGGAATTTGGGCGTCGTTCTTTCCAAACTACTTCCTGCTGATAGGGGGCGCTGTTATGGGGGATCCTGAGAAGATGGCAGTAGTCTGCAAGGCTGCCTTGTTCAAGCTGTTTTGAACATTGTATCACCAGCAACTCTGTTTCAGGGGGTCTGGCTTGATCAAACCACATTAGTCTGGAAGGAATCCACAGCTTTTCATTTTCTGTGGAAACAAAAATAGAAATCCTTTTCCCCAGTAACTTGTCCTTGAACTTAAATGTTGGAGTCAAAGCATTTTTAAAATATATAAATTGAATTAATGCAGCAGCATTTCCTTTATCAGTTGTTATTTTCTCAGCAGTCAAACAATGTAGAGACAACACAATAGCATACAGTAACCAGATTCTCTCTGAGCTTTTCATCTTTACGTGGCTTTATTATTACTCCGTTTCTTTTATTTTTTATTTTTTGACATAGGGTTTCACTGTGTAACTCTTATCTGTCCTGGAATTTGCTCTGCATACCAGGTTTACTTTGCAAATCACAGAGATCTGCTTGCCTCTGTCTCCTGAGTGCTGGGATTAAAGGCGTGTGCTACAACACCCAGTTCCTCTTTGTCTATTTAAAACCATTTTATTTTTCTCTCCCAAGCCTATGTATTTTTTTTTTAAACACACTGTAAACTTTTAGCACCTTTTCTTAATGTGAATCTGTCTCTACTGTAAATCTTTATCTTTTTCTGGCCATGAGTCTTTATCTGTTAAACAACAACATTGTTAAGATGAAAGTCTTTGTTTCTGCCGCAGTTTACCAAAGATGGTGGCGGGTACTTTTACCGGCCAGCACGGAAAGCTGTGCTCACCGCCTTGGTCTGCGCTGCCACCCAGAAAGCATGCTGCCGGCTTGGAGATGTGGTCACTGCCATTGCCATCTCTCATACACAACAATAAATTGTTAGCAGAGTTATTTAAAAGCTGTGCGGTTTTTTTGCCGCTTAAGCTGAGTCAGGAATCTTCCCTTAAAGGAGCCGCACAATCTGCGTGTCTCTAGCAAGTCAGAGTCCAACTGAGAAAAATGCTGCTACCAAGAAACCTTGCTTATCTCTGTTCTTTTGTTTCTAAAACCCATCTTTAACCTTTTGTTAAATTTTAAGTGGAAGTTCTTACTGGCCACGTGGGCGCCATCTGTAAGGAGTACGGTTTTTCCGCCTGCCGCCGCTGGTCTTGTCCTGCTGCCGCACCAGCCCCAAATAATGCACAGAGACTCTGTATTTGATACAATGCTGTTGGCCCTGTTACTTGTTTCTTATCGGCTAGCTCTGCCTTAATTATTAACCCATTTCTGATGATCTATGTATTTCTCTTACCGGGGAGCCGGCAGCATACTGCTTTCTTCAGACTCTCCATCTTGACTCCTCCTTACTACTTCCTATTTCCTCCTTGTCTCCTAGTCCCTCCTATCTTCCTTTCCTATTGGCCAACAGTGCTTTATTATTAACCAGTATGAGAAACATACAGAATGACCTCTCCCATCAAGAAGGAGCCAGCTATGCCCGTCACAAGCAACGTTGGCAAATGCACTTCCAAGGCTACATGATTTCCCACTGGTTCCAAAGCTACTACCATCTAGAAGATACTATGCCTTCAGCCTTTTCAGGTCTGAATCTTCAGCAGTTCTATGGGCATTTACAGTCACTGCAATCCATACGGCAGTCACCTGAGGTGTTATAAATTGTGAACACATTTTCACAGTGCTCGACTCATTCCGTGAATAAAGCACACCTCTCCAGATGAGTGGTGAGAGGTCTGGGGGAACTGAAAGACTAGGGCCCCAAATTCCAGACCCCAGGGGGGTCTTAAAGAACTTCAAAGATTGATTTTAGGATAAAAGGTAGATCTTTGTGCAAAATTTCATAAACATCCATTGGTCAGTGTTCTGATGAATTAGCACAAGATGAAGCAGCAACAAGTTTGCCGAGTGCCTTGATGAGGGCGTTGTTAAGGAGAGCCCCATCAGAATACTTCCTGTGCCTGGGACATGGTGCAAGTTGGCCCCCAATGGTGCTCTCTTTTGACATCATATCAGGTTTTAGTTGCGTATACAGCCACTTAGCTAAAAGACACATTCCCCAGCATACCCTTCTTCTAGATAGGATATGAATACACATACTAATGCAACTTCTCAGTTACGACTTCATCCCTGGCTTGAAAAATGATTCACATACTCAGAGCTCCAGCAACCATCTTGTATCATATCGTGGTACACAGACTGACATCAGGGTACAAAGAGACCCAATCCTCGTTAATGTAACTCCAGACAGCCCTGGATCTCCTATATATCCTACACATGGGAGGGGGAGAGACTGTCCAGTTTGTCCCATAATTATTTAGGCTCAGTACCAGGACAAAAGTCTATCCAAACTGATACCACAAGGGCTGTGAGCCCCACTGTTATAGCCCTGGTGCTGGACTAATCTGTTGTATAAAGCCAGCAGACCCCTCCTTCCAAAGCTTTCCAAGAACACTGAGAACTGACCAGCCATCCTGCCCACAGCACAGAAAGCACAAAGCCACACTGTTGAGATTTCCAGGGGGAAATGAAACAATGGGGCCGGGGTAGTGGCTGAATAGGGCAAGTGCCAGCCATGTAGGCATGAGGACCTAAGCTTAGATCTCCAGCACCCAGAAAGCCAGGCAAGGTAGCATAATTCTGTAACATCAGAGGGAGAGGGACAGGGTGATCCCTGAGGGTAACTGACCAGCCAGTCTAGCCAGCTGGCAAGCTTCAGATTTAATGTGCAATATTGTCAGAAAAATGAATACCAACACTCAACACACACACAGGCACACACACACACGCACAGGCACAGATGTGCACTAGAAGTTCAGTGTGGTGAACTTGAAGTCATGCCACATAACACTAAACAGGTTTTTGGGTTTAGGGATTCATGGTAGTTTTTTTGGTTTTCAAAAAAAAAAAAAAAAAAAGAACTGGGGAAGACCTTCATTCCTGTGTTTTACATTTTTATGGTCTTTGCACTTTTTACCCATCCATTACCTTTATCATTTGAGAAGGTCATGAATGAAGATTTTTTTTTGTAAAATTATGTGCATAGAGGTGTGTCTGTGTGTATGTGCACGTGTGTGTGTGAGTGCCCTCAGAGGTTAGAAAAGATCTCCTGGTTGTGAATCAGCTGATACAGGTGCTGGAAATCAAACTGGTTCCCCCAGAAGAGCAGTGCATGCTGGTAACTGTGGAACTGTCTCTCCAGCCCCTACAGATTTAAAGTACATCATAATAGCAATCAGAAATTTCCAGGCTTACAATTTTGTCATTGAAGAGTACATGTACAATTGTGAATTATGAAAAGTGTGAACTTCTTGAAGAAATACAACAAATCTTATTTTTTAAAACTCCATTTCCAACATGGACTTAAAGTAGCTTGTAACAATAAGTATGACATGGAAGGCAGTCAAATGAAAAAAAAAAAAAAAACTAAGGTAACTAAAGAAGTAAAGAAAAGAAAATCCCAGGTGCACAGTCCTATACACACAGGCTAAAGGCCTTGTAGCTGTCTGTGTCAGCTAGAGGATCAATGTCTTTCTCCTGACTTGCTGACAGCTGGGGGTGGCAGTAGTGGGGGAGGGGGCTGCAGAAATGAGTGGTTGAGAAGAAAGCATCCTCTGGCTTGGGCATCAGCACCACACTCTGAGACAGTTCTCCAGGACAGTCCAGAAGGAAAGCACTTCTCACATCTCTAAACACAAATAGGTTGAAAGTTGGAGACCCGGTTCAAGTACCAAAATTAATAACTGTTAGGACAAAGTCTGAGTTTCTGAAAGTCAGAAAACATGCAAGTGATATAGAAACTGGAATAAAATGTTCTCAACATCATTGCCGGATGAGTTTTCAACCACCGTTTCCTGTACAGAGATGATTTATTGTCATTTACTTTCCATGATTTATTTTCTTTACAGATCCTAATATCTTAAATATTAGCATTTTTACACATGCACACTGAAATCATTATGACCTGACATGTATATATGCCTATAAAACATATTTTGTTCCAACTGTTTTCATTTAAAAAAAAAATGTGGCTTGCTGAACACTAACACCTACATATTTTACTTTGAAGGAAAAAAAAAAAGGCAACTAGAGATATAAAACCCATACATTTGTTCTTAACACCAACTGGGAATGAAAAGCTCCAATGTGTCTTGACTTCTACTAAGGCGTTGCTCAAGTAGTCTGTGGCTCTTTGCTGCAGAAAGCTGTGCTGGGAAACTTACTGCTCCTGCAGAAGACGTGAGTTTGGTTCCAGCACCCACACCAGCATCCCACAGTCTCATATTACCTCAGCTCCAAAAGATCCAAAGCTGTCTTCTTCCCTCCACAGGCACGTACACACACACACACACACACACACACACACACACACACACACACACACGCAGAGTTAAAAATAAAAATAAAGCCAGCCATGGTAGTATCCATCTTTAATCCCAGCACTCAGAGGGCAGAGGCAGGAAGATCTCTGTAAGTTTGAGATCAGCCTTATCTACATACAAAGTTCCAAGGTAGCCAGTGTTATAGACTGAGATCGCATCTCAAAATAAATTAAATAAAATTTTTAAAAACTGAAAGGTTAGAAAACAGAACCTTAACCTGTAAGGTTGTCACCTTATACTTGTGCACAGATACAAACCCCAAACAGTCCCTGACTGAAAGGTCAAGGAACGGTGCACACACTTACACATACCAGGAATCATCATGAACTATTTGTTCTCCTTCATGGAAAATCAAATGAGAAAAACTAGCTTAAAATCAACTTGCACTTTGGAATGCTAAAATCCAGATTTAGTTCCCATTTATTTTTTTCCAAATTGTCTCAGCCTACATGCTTTGCTCTTCTACAAGCTCCCTAGCCAGTCACCTTCATTTCTTAATAAAGTAGTGTTTCCCTGTCCTCCTCACTGTGTCCCTAGCTGTGGGTACCCTACCATAACAAGGGTGAAAACTGCTCACATATGAGGAAACCCAACATGCACAGTCCCAAGCATTTACCTTCAACCCCATGGCTTGATTTGGTTTGGTTTCTTAAGTTTGGTTTTTGAATTTTTTTTTTTGGTAGGTTTGGTGGTTTAGTTTGGTTTGGTTTGGGTGGTGGTAAGACTTGGTTGTTTGATTAGTTTGATTTGATTTGGTTTGGTTGGTTTGGTGGTTTGGTTTGTTATTTTTGGTGGTTTAATTTGGTTTGGCTCTTCTCAGCAGCCACTGTCCAGTAAGTTTGGGCAGCTATAAAATCGAATAACTGGGTGGCATCAGGGCTGTCTACAAATTCAGAGTCATCTACAGGAGAGACTTAATTCAAGTCAACATGTTCTGGAGAGACATCCTAAAGCCTCTATAATAGTTCAAGTCAATGTGTTCTGGAGAGACCTCCTAAGGTCTCTATAATAGTTCAACTCAACATGTTCTGGAGAGACCTCCTTAGGTCACTGTAATAGTTCATTTCACTCCTCCTTGGAGAATTTCCATGACAAAAAAAGTTATCATGTGTAATAAAATGTTAGTAATATATATCCCATGTTATGGTTTTTCATGGAAATATTTCCCAAGAGGATACCCACAAAATACCACAATACTAGTCATGAATAATCTTTCTGAAGAAATTATTATATATGTCAATATGGTGGTTTGGATGAAAATGTTCCCCATGGATGCATAGGGTGTGAAATTATTAGAGGTATGGCCTTGTTGGGTGGGCTTTGGTTTTAGATTTGGATGAAAATGTTCCCCATGGATGCATAGGGTGTGAAATTATTAGAGGTATGGCCTTGTTGGGTGGGCTTTGGTTTTAGAGGCTCAAGCCAGGCCCAATGACTCTCTCTCTCTCTCCTCCTTCTGCCTGAGGATCTGGATGTAGGCTGCTTCTCCATCACCATGTCCATCTACACACTGCTGAGCTTACCACCTTGGATGATGCACTAAGCCTCTGAATTGTAAGCCAGCTCCAATTAAACATTTTTCTTTATAAGGTCTACCATGATCATGGTGTCCCTCTACTGCAATAGAAACCCTAACTTAGACATTCAGCAAAAGTTCTTTTCTAAAAAATATTCAGGGGTGGGGGTGGGGGACTATGCCTTTGATGGAAAGGAACCTCCAAAGACTTCTTGTTACTAAGCAGACAATCTGCCATGCCCTGTGGGAATGTTCCTTGTATTCTAGATCTCTATCGCAAATAGTTTGCTTTGAAAAACTTCAATACCTGTTATAGTTTTAGATTACCAGTGCTTTAAGGATTTAAGAGAGAAAGAGAGAGAGAGAGAGAGAGATTAATATAGTGGGCTGCTGTGGCCTTCCTGATGTGCTGGGTGTTTGGGGAAGACAACTCAACTAAAAACACATTTTTTAAAAAACACAGATTTTCATTGATCTTTTCTTGTATGCTAGTCTACAAAAGAGAGATTGTTCCCGAAAGAACAGGCTTTGATGGGAGTTCACTGGAACTGGCCATCATCCAGGTTTGATTAGGATCTGGAATAGCCCACAGACACTCTGCATACTTCTGAATAGTACATGTGAGAACATGTTGATAAAATGGTAAAATATGACTCAGCTATGGTTTTCAAAATTTTGATTGACATAATTAGCTTAAAATATTAGGGGAGAAGGAATGTTTGAAACTAACTTCAAATAAGTTTGAAACAAGAGAATTTTGGTGACCAAACAGCAAGGACAAAAGCATGCTCATTATTGTCACCAGTTACTTCACAGGGGCATTCTTCAGGAAGTCCCCGCAGCACTGGCAATTCACCACGGCTACCGGTTTCAAATGACAATACTGTCTAGACATCCCAGGATGACCACTAGGTGGCACCACTATCCTGCTCCATCTCCCAAAGGTAAGTCATTGCCTGGAGGGGTCCCAAGGAATCAACAATACCTCAAAACATAGGTACCACATTTGGCATTTAACAAATGAACAAAGACAAAACTTAGAAAACACTTAGAATTTTACCCATAACTACATACAGTCATACAGTCAGCAAAGAATATCTTATGCAACTAATTGTTATTGTTTGTTTCTTTGTCTGTGACAGGGTCTCACCTATAGCCCATGCTGGCCTAGCATTCATTGTATAGCCTAAGTTGGCCTCAAACTCAACATTCTTCCTTCTTAGGCCTCCCAAGTGTGGGGACAGTACCCAGGTTCGCCCATACAATAGTTTGAATGAAAATGTTCCCATAGGCTTATGTATTTGAATATTTGGTCCCTAGGCAGTGGTATGTTTGGGTAATTTAGGGGGTGTGGCCTTGATAGAGGAAGTAGTCTCCGAAGGTGGATTTTGAAGTTTCCAAGCCATGTGCCATTCCCAGTTCACTCTCTCTGCTTCTTGCTTTGGGTTTGAGATGTGAGCTCTCAGCTGGTCCTGATGCTGTATCTGCCACCTGCTGTCACAATGCCCTGAGGTGATGGACTATTATTCCTCGGGAACCCATAAGCCCAAATAAATTCTTTCTTTTACAAGTTGCCTTGGTCATGGTGCTTCGTCACAGCTAGAAAAGTAACTAAGACAACTCAACATAGACTGGGTTGTTGACACAATGGGACTCAGCAATGATTCAAGGCTTTCCATGCTGTGGAGTTTGGGTGGTACAGGAGTTTTGGCTGCGTGTACAAGTGAAGTCAGGTCACTTCCCTTCAAAAGTCCTGTGAGCAAAAGCTCTAAATGAAAAATAAATAAACAAATAACAAAGCCCTATAATTTGTCAAAAAGCCCCAGGATGTTCAAAGCCAAAGGATCCTGCACACTAGACAGAATGTTCATCACTTACTGTGTAACCTAAGCAATGTGGAGGCTTTAAGAGATTTTTAAAAATCAGTCTGGCCTGTGACCGTGCAGCATCTCTCTAGTTAGCATATTCCCCGTGACTGGAGTGATGTCATTGGATCTAGTCTGGGCAGTGGGCATTTTATTTATTTGGAACCCTATTGTTGGTTCTGTTTGTGGCTGGCAGGGATGAGGAATAGGCAGTTCTGCCCATTCATTCACTCTCATTTCCAACATATTACAGGCTCAGGTGGGCCCCAAAGAGCATTTTAAATGTGTTTGCTTTGACTTGCACTCTGCCTTGGCAGCCTCTTGCTTCCTATCTCCTGCTTCAAAACTCACAGCCCTTTCCCTCTGTGAACTGTCAAAGGCAAGGGTTCACTCAAGTGTTTGGAGAGGGATGGGCTCCTGGGTTCATCTAAAGATCGATGTTCCAGAATATTCTTCCCAACTTGGAGAAAAGAGGAAAAGGAAAGGTGTGACATGCCTGGCTTTGGTGATTGGACAAAAGTTGTCATGTGCTCCGGCTCTGAGGGCCACACAGAGAATGTCCCAGGTAACCTGGAAATGGAGGCTACTAAGGCAGAAACACATCCATTAAAATGACAGGCAGCTAGAGTAATTTTGTGCGAGGAGAAGCAGTGTGCCAGGCATGTACAAGGAGCTCAGCAGGTCTCAGCCTCTCCTTGCTCTTTGCCAGTCACCTCTGGACAATGCATGGTCCCTGCGATGCTGCCTGGCACACCTACGGTTCCACCTGGCACCACCAAGGCTAAAACTTGTTGGAAATTCAGCTCCAGAATCAGTCTCCGACATTGGCCACATAAGGTCCTTTCCAAGGTGCCAGCCAATAATTGACAAGGTGACAATAATCCAGCAAAGGGATGGGGTGGGCACTCGGTTTCTTCATGGGGTCAGAGGAGAGAGCAGGACTGTACAACATCTGGACCTTCCCAGCTCTACTTTGAAGAGAAGCAATCTGTGATTTTTCTCCTTTTGGACCAGCTGGTTCTCGACGGATCTTCCTCAGCCCACTTTCTACCTTCTTTACAATTCTTTCAAGGGGCTTAAAGCCTTGTGAGCAAGGATCGAGGGCAGCAACAGAGAGATGGACCAAAGAGGGACAGAGGAGGGGAGGAGAGAGGAGAGGGAAGGAGGGAGGGAGGAAGGGAAGGAAGAAGGGAGGGAGGAAGGGAGGGGGCGCAGAGACATGGGTGAGGAGGACTGGGAAAGAAAGCCAGAGGGGGAGAGGGGGTGATGCCCTGCTTTATTCTGTCAGCCAAATGTAAACGTATACAGAATGTTCCCAAGTGATTCTTTTTAGGTGCTACACATTATGATCAATTTCCATAGAGTCTAATAAAAAGTAGAATATTAATGGGGGATAACAATTTGATCAGGAACTTGAGAAGTGTGTGAGCTGATGGGGCAGGGAGACCTTCAGTCAATAAATAGAATGAAATGAAAGAAAGGAACCCCACCCTGCTCACCCCATCCCCTACCCCCACCCCCTCCGCCCCAGCTGTGCTGCCAACCCGTGGCCTTAAGTAGTCACCTCACATTAACCCTACGTTACCCCCACTGAGGATTACTTAAACTCCAAAACGTAATAGCTTATGTGGGAGATGTTTAGCAACTATAAATCCCTATTCAATTACAAGTATCACAGTTATTTTCCTACAAGCTGGGCTCCTGGACTCGTATCCCCAAGCTACCAAGTGTTTAGCATCATTTTACCAATGTTAAGCAGGCATCACCGAGTTGTGAATTACACACCAGCTTGAATAAAATGCAGGGAAAAAAAAGTTCGTCATCCACATCTTTATCTTTGGCTTTTAAATGGAGGGCTTAATCCCCTACACAACACAGCAAAGCCTGTTACTCTATGAAAGGAAAGCACTAACCCTCGATTTCAGGACTCGTTACAAGTGATTAAAGTGAAGACACTTATAATTTCCTGTGTAAGAATGTGCACAGAAACACAATTACAGCCGCTGAATAAGAGCAGGTGGGTCAGGCTAATTCGCAGAATGCTGTAGAGACAACCCTGGGTAAGAAGTGGGGAGGAGAAAAGAGGAAGAATGGTCCCAGTGTGTGCACAGCAGCTTAGCACTTATGGTTCCTGCAGTGGATCCCAATGGGAAGGAACAGAGCTGAGCCCTGTCCTCCCAAAACCCTGGCCAGGCATTACACATTATGCCTGCTTGGCATTGTAGCCCTTGAAACCATGGTCCAAGCAGCTAGGGCCAGGCTGTGTGCCTCCCCTCAGTTCCCAGCTTAATTTATATGATAATTAGAGTCTGCTGCCAGAAGCAATAGCATCTGCCAAGAGTAAAGTCCTCTTAAAACCAGACCGAGGACATGTGCTGCGACGCCATCGGAGTGCTGACTAAGAGCTTTCTTTTATCTCTTTTTGAAGCCATAAAGTGCTATTCGTGTTATTACTAGCCGGGAATTTTTTAACAGTCCTCCGCTGACAGCAGTGATTTAACACATGCACAAAACAATAGCGCTTCACGCCACTTAATAAACCTTTGGGCTGTGTGACTTGCAGCTTTCTTGCTGGCTGGATTTTATGGTCTGGTAGCTCCTGAACAGTTTAGTATAGAAGCCAGAGAACCAGTATAAAGATGATGTGAAAGAGGCTGTGTTTGTGCCCTTGCAGATGCATTTGATGAATGAGGCACACTCCAGGACCACAGGCTCAATGAAAGATGCTTTGGCCCGCTTTACCCCTGAGCTTAAACACGACAATAAGCCTCTGGGGAAGGATCAAGCTTGAGTGCCTGGTGCTTGGCCTAGCCCTACACCTCATTTTCCCCAAACATCTGCCAGAGCAAGGGGTAAATATCCTAACTGCCTGTTTAAGCTGGAGTTCCTCTGGAAAAGATCAATTCACCTTTCAAACATGTGAATACCATGGGTAAGCAGCCTGAAACGAAATGGCATGTGCAACCAAGAGAGGCATTTTGCCTTGGATAGACTCAACTGATCATGTTAAAGGAGGCATGAAATAGCAGTATCAACAGTACTCTCCTGGAAGGCAGGAAATGCAGGGGATGGGCAAGTCCCTATGTCCCTCAGGGTCTTGGTATAGTCATCTTCAATAACCAAAGTAACGATGGCTGTGCCACCTACCTTCAAGGTTGGCATGAAGATCACATCACAACTGCGGGAAACAAAGAATAGATTTGAAACATTCTCACCACACGCAGGGAGACAATAAAGTGAGGTGGTGGCTGTGTTCATTGGCTGGATTTAATCTTCTTACAGTGTACACACACATCAGAACATCACGTTGTGTCAGTGAGGCATACAACTGTTATTTGCCACATCAATTAAAATTTAAATTTGCAGAGGGATGTACCGTCTGAGAACTATGATGTGATTATAAAAAATACTTAAAGAGAATAGTTATACTTTACAAATGACGTTTTGGTTTTTTTTTTGTTTGTTTGTTTGTTTGTTTGTTTTTTCACTCTGATTCAAGGATTTTAGCAAGTAGCCTTCTCCATGTAATCCGCACACTCCATTTACTGTGAGTTATCATTGGGAATTCCACAACCTGGGGTGGTTAAGAATACAGAAATCAAAATGTCAAACTTCAGGAACTATGGGGTTTGTCTTAAGACTTTAAATGAATGCCTAAAGCCTACCAAACATTATGAAACAAAGTGATCCAAATTCAGTCTGCAATGGCTAAACAAGTTCCTGCATTTGCTCACACAGCATGCCAAGCTCTGATTAGGCATAGACTCATTTTTAATGACTTAAGTCAACCGATGAAAAGTTGAAGACAAAGCTAATGTGAGGTAGGTAGAGACTCAATCACTTACACATCTCTATTGTTTGCTCCAAGTTTTATAATAAGATGCACTGTCAGTGTTTATATTTTCCCATCAGAGTCCTAGAAGAGCTTTGGGTCTCTCAGATCGCCATCTTGCTTTCCTGTAGGCACCATTTCTCTAGCCATCCTGTGTCTGTGTTTTAACCTGTTCTTCTGAGGTGCATGTGGAACTCACTGGCTCTATGGGGTGAGACCTGGAGCACTGCTAATCACTGCCCCAGTACCTTCTGCCAGCTGCCTACTGTGGCTGTCAAGCCCCAGACATCTGGTGCCCAACCGCTCCCCTTTTGCTAAGTACCTCTGCTCCTCTCAGAGTGGAGTCTCAACCTCTACCTGCAATGTTTTCTTTCTTGCCTATCACCTTCCATAATTCATCCTTCAAAACCTTAATTATTCTATATATCCACTAGTTACATACTTTGTCTTGTGTCCCCTACTTAATTTTAAATTCTTAAAGGCACAGATTTAGTTTTATCATCTTTTTAAAAATTATTTATTCTTATTATTATTGTGGAGTGTGTGTGTTTGTCTGTGTCTGTGTGTGACTGTATGTGTGTCTGTGTGTGTCTCTCTGTGAATGTCTGTGTGTGTGTTGTGTATGTGACTGTGTGTGTGTGTGTGTGTGTGTGTGTGTGTGTGTGTCTATGTGTGTCCAGGCATGCATATGCCAAAGGTCAAAGAACAACTTTTGAGAGTCAGTTCTCTCCCTCCACCGTGGGCTCCTGGGATTGAATTTAGTTCATCGAGCTTACAAAACAAATGCCTTACCAAGAGGCATCACTGGCCATTAATTTTATTTTCTTTTATAGTTAAAGTTAATATTACCATGCTATTTTCATGACAGTGGGTGGCTGTTTCACATATTATCTCAGTCTCCACAGACCATCAAGAGCACTATTGACCAGCCTTTGCTTGAGCAACTTGCTGAGGACATTTTCAGAAGCATGAGTTTAGGTCATGTTGGTTTTATACAATTTTATAAAATGTAAAAATTAAATGAACAAAAATACAAAGGGTGCAACTGCTACTTCTCAGTTATATTTAAATATTAAAAGCTGACTCAATCAATAAAAAATAGATTTTTTTTCTGTTTCTACTTGTCATTGCTTATCTGGACCTTAGAACCTAAGAAATGCATCAAAGAAGAGATTAGCCGCAATCCTCAAAGCCAATGCCAAGTACTTTAGTGAGAATGTAATTACTTGGGGATTCCTTAAAACACAGTCTAGAGGTGGCACAGGGCTCACGCACAAAAGAAAATAAACACTTTTGATGGATTATTTTAAGAAATGAAAAACAGGTTGCAACAGCTAAGTATGATTCTCACTAATGACCCCATTGAATAATAAGGTAGAAAACAACACCTCGCAAAACTTATTATCAGAGAACAATAATCAGAATTAGCGTTTTTGGAAAAGACTAAATGTGGAATGTGAACAACGGGAAATATATGTTCTACTTATAGAAAGACAAATTTTTGAAAGAAAGACACCTTGATAAATAAATGTTCCAAGACAGAAACTAAACTACTAATAAATATGTGAAAACACATTCAAATTCTCTACAATCCAAAAATGTAAATGAAGACATGACATCACCTTGAAACTGTCAAATTGCCAAAAATAAAAAGACTGTTACCACTACCGGCATAGCTATAACAGTAGACACTGTTAGTGAGAATACAGATTGCAAAGCTCTCTGGGAGCCAATTTGGTACCACATCACCAAACCCTTTACACATTTACTCCAAGCAATTCCACTTAAGAACACAGCCTGACAGCTAAAAGCTATAATTCCAGCACTTTGGAGGCTGAGGCAAGAAAAGCTGCCATCTGAGCTACAGAGTGAAACCCTGGGTCAAAAAACTAAAGGCTGGGATGTTGACTAGGTGATAGATATGAGGCTGATCTCTAGCACCAATAATTATAATCATATAATCCCAAGAAAATAATTACATAAAATATGTGCTCATGCTATCATGATTTATAACAAAAACATTGAACAAAACAAGATATGAACCAAGTGCACTCATTTAATAGTCATATAACAGCACAGTATTAAATTATCCATTGTCTGTTTTTAAAATATATTATTTTTATTTTAATTGTGTGTATGCTAGGGGATTGCACGTGAGTGCAGGTGCTCTAAAAGGCCAGAGGTGTGAGGTCGCCTGGAGCTGGAGTTACACATGGTTATAAGCTGCCTTACACGAGTGCTCGGAACCCAGCTTGGGTCCTCTGCAAGAACAGGACATACTCTTAACCACTAATGATATCTCTGCCCTGCATTGTGTATTATTAAATGAAAGAGAGAGGCTATAAAATACATACAAAAACCTAGGCTTTATAAAATAATAAGAAACAACGAAAAGGAGAAAGAAGTAAAAGAGGAACAGAGGAAAGGAAATAGTAAAGGGTGTGTGTGTTTGTGTGTGACTGTGTCTGTATACATGTCTTTGTGTGTATATGTGTTTGTGAGTGTACATATGTGTGTGCATCTGTATGTGTGTGTGTGTATAAGTCTGTGTGTATGTGTCTGTGTGTGTCTAGGTTTGTGTGCATGTATGTGTGTTTGTGTATGTGTCTGTGTATCTGTGTATGTGTCTGTGTGCATACATATGTGTGTGTGCCTGTGTGTATATGTATTGTGTGTGTGTCTGTGTACATATGTGTATATGTATGTCTGTATATGTCTCTGTGTATTGTGTGCATGTCCTGTATGTATGTGTCTCTGTGTTTGTGTCTGTGTTGTATGGTGGGGAACACATTTTTTTTCTAAGTTTCAGGGTTTCCTAAACCATCATTTTTACTATGCAGATAAAACTGAGTAGTGACTATATTTGCATAAGTATTTTACAAGTGGAGAGAAATCTCTCAGTAAATTTGCCTTCTTTACTTTCTGAAATCTGTTATTTCATGTTAGACACAAGGGGAATTTCTGTTTCTATTATAAAGAGAAAAGAGAAAATAGAAGAAACAGAAGAGTGTGAAGGAGAGGGGGGAGGGAGGGAGGGAGGGTGAGAGGGAGAGAGGGAGGGAGAGAGGAAGGAAAAGAAAGGATCAAAGAGGGAAACAGGGAAGGAGGAGGAAGGGAAGGGAAGACCAAGAGCCCGGACAGGCCAGGCAGGGAGAGAAAGAGTGGCAAAGCCTCTGCATACCCAGAAACCCTTTCAAAGGTTCAGTGCTTCTGTGGGAAGCATTTTAGTGGTATGGAGCCTAAAATAGCATCCCATGAAGCTGATGCTGGTTGATCAAGTGCTAACACCCTCCTGAATACTTGATGCATCCCATGATCTGGAATAAGTAACGGTCACATTATCAGACAGCTGTTGAGATGCTCTGGCCTCAGGAGGTGAACACAGATTCCACTGGCATGGAGCCAGCAGCTCTGATACAAGGGAGCACGACCTGCCCCGCACCCCTACATCCATCTTTTCTCCTAGCTTAAGGAAGGGAAAAGCCTGTAACAGCACAATGGTAAAAGTAAACAAAGAAAAGAAAAACAAGTAGATGGATCCCCATCCTGCTAGACAAATGTTTGTTGTGAATAACTCTAAAGGGGTTTGTTTGCCCTACCTCTTCACGTACTGAAAAGGTAAAATTAAGAACATCTTTTCTTCTCAAGACTACACCTGAGGTTCCAGTGATGCCAAATTTCAATTGTCATCCTTACCCACCAGTAACCAAAGATCTATATAAACATTGCTACAGAACCTCTTCCTTGTGTTACAGCCACCTAGGAATTTACTGAGCCCTATTTCTTCTATAGCATTAGAGAACTAGAATTTTGATAAAAATGCTTTTGAGAAGGATAACTTGGTATGCATGAACACTGCCTATGTCATTTTGTTCTCTGGAGCCACGGCAATCAATCAAGCCAGGCTAGTCCAGTCCGTGATTTTCTGTGTGGCTCTTAGGGTACATTTCAGAAACAATGCAATATAGACATTTACATATTTGGGGTATGTTGAGCTAAATATGATTTCAGTTTCTTTTTACCTTCTTAACTATTGTAAGATTTCAAATGATGCAGTTTTGTTGCATTTGCTGGGGGATGGTAGTGGTCTAGGAAATTACTTTGCCATGTCAGGATTCTTAGTAGTGTCTCTCACACTCTACAGTCTCATTATAGTCCCTAGATAACAAGTCTTCACCAGTGGTATCGGGGGAGGGGGGTCTATAAAACCGTCATCATTTACCTATTTTTCACCAAGGGACTCTGGTTTCCCTAAAGTTCCAGGTCTACTGTAATCAGTCATCAGTGTCCCACACTCCATGGTCCTTTATCCCTCATGCTTTTTATGCATGGTCTTTTTTGCCACATATGCTTGAGTGATGGAGAAGAATTCCAACCTGATACTGATGATCGAATGTGTAACTTTCCATTTGTGGAAAGGGTAAACACACACAAGTGCCTTAACTGTCCCTTGTGAAACTCTGGAACTCCCTCTGTCCCCAGCAGGAAATGCTCATCATCTTGCATCTGCCCAGAGGTGAACTCTAGATCCATTACCATGGTTTCCAGAAAAGAAACCCAGCAGACCAAAGTTGTTTGTTTTCTATTTGAAGAAATAAGCTCAAAGTACAGAGAAAAGGTGAGACAGTAGCTTCATGACAACCCCACTGCCCCAACCTTCTCCACATCTGCATTGTCTTTGTGGTTTCAGGACACCTCCAAAGGGTCCAGGCAATACCCTCAAATGCCAACCATGAAGAAAAGGGAAGGACAGAGACACAGGTCAGCCAAGTCCTTTTCTTATGAGGAAACTTCTACTTTCGTCTTATTACACAGAACTGCCTCTCATGCCACCCCCATTACAAGAAATAGTGAGTTGCTTTCCCTAGGAATGTGGTTGCCTCAGACTTTTGGCAAGAGGAGGGTACAGTAAATGGATTAGGTTGCAGGTATCTACTGTAACCGTATCTTTACCAATAAGCTTACACATCTTTAAGAGAGAGTAAGTGTCAAGAGACAAAGAAATAATGGAAGAATCCAGCAGTATTAGTGTAGGACACTGAATAAGGAGAACAAAAGCTTTGACAACATAATATATATGAACTCTTCCATTTTACTGAACAACTATGTGTTTAAATAGTCCTTCGAGTAACTTTGCACATGTATCTTTGTTGATAGTAAAAACATAGTCAACCAGCCAACAATAATTTGCTGAAAATTCAGCTCAGATCTTATCAAACAACTGCTCTGGAAATTCCACTGGCCATTTATAGGCTGCTGTGCAACATGGCTCCCTTGTACCGATACAATTTTATTTCCCTTTACTTACTTCCATCCAAGAGGACAAGCACATATCCTAAACACTACAGTTTTATCCTGAGGCATTTGCAAAATTCTAAACTCATGTCACTGTAATGTCAAATCTACTCGAGCTGACCCGAGGGGATACTGCAACAAGAACCACGGTGTTTGCCATCCTTCTGGGCACTACTCCAAAGGTCTTTTACTTTAAAGGATGCTGAAATGTGGTTTCTCGGATCTCACAGGCATGGAGACCCAGCCAAGGTAGGCAGGGAAAGAGCATGGTGCCCGGGTGCCAGTGACACGCCCTCAACTTGGGAAACGTTCTAAGTGACTCATGCCCAAAACAAGCCGATTCACAGTTCCACTTCAGCAAGACTCCAGTTTCTAAAATATCTTGAATCTCTGTGTCACTGGGCAGAAGGTCCAAACTCCATACGATTAGTCCACAAGTGTTACTGATTTTCCGTTCTCTGACACGGCCCAAATTCTCCACAGCTGGCCCTTCCCAACAGTATAGTCTTTCTTACCCCCACTCTCACTCGAGCCAAATGAAACCCCACTTCAAGGTTCAATGTGTGCTTTAGTCTCCACAAAGCCTTTCCAGACCTCGCTGCTGCAATTATTCTCCATTTTGATATTCCCTGTTTGGGACAAATTAAACACTCTCTTTGCTGTGTCTCTCATTGCTTTCTTTTATCCTTTACATTGCCATACTTGGTGGTGAGTCCCATCCTTTTCTCCCCAAGATCAAAAGTTGAGCCTGTATCTCACTTTCCATTTTGAGGTTCACACATAGAAAATAACAGAAATCTGAACTTTTTCTATTGTTCAACAAATAAAGGTAATATAAAACCAGGCATGAGTTATGACTCCAAAATAGTAAGGCTCAATGTTTCACTTCTGAAGCCCTGACAAATATCTGAAGGGTACCCTTTGCATTGGGAAAGGAAGGCTGGCCCCCAGGGTATACAAAGCAGCCCAAACATTCCTGCAAAAACTCAGGAACAGAATTCAAGAAGATGGGAATGCTTATGCATCTGGAAAGGGTAAAGAGATATTCTAAACCTTTAAAAGTGGGAGTCAGGATATCTGTGCCATTACCAGGCAAGTTCACATTTTAAATGCAGCTTTAAGCAGGAAGGATAACAGCCATTTCTGTGGTTTGTGAGCAAAGTAACTGACACCAGAGTTCTCTTGGGAAACTGGGGCTGTGCTGTGAGATCTGCATCTGCTTATGATTCCAATATGAGTGTAGCTTTTGCCCAGAATCATCTTATAGCTGGCAGGTATAACATGCAGAAAACTACAGACAGGAGTTCTGGTTTCTGCTGGGTTAAATTACATACAATTGCCAATACCCATCACTTTTGACCTATGAAAAGAGCAATTGCATATTAATCAAAACAATTCTTTAAACTCTAGTATTTCCGAAGTATTTTAAAATATATCATAGAATTTTTTTATTTGTAACAAGAAATTATAACCAGTCCTTGGAAGCAATGAGGAGTGTGTTGTGAACTTAAAATATAAAAGATAAAATGGGGAGATATTTCTAAAACTCATATTTTATGACAAACTTATACCTGAAATAAGCAATGAAAGTCACCAATAAGCAAATGAACATCCTAACTTAGAAACGCGAAGGATATCTGAACAGACAAGTCAACAGAGAACATGTGCATGCGCTAAATACACAGATAAATAGGGACTCCGCCCCACTTGTCATTAGGAACTGCAAATTAAAACAGCGATACTTTATACCTACTAGAGTGGCCACAGTTCTAAACAAGGACAACACCAGAGACTGACAAAGATGGAAATACAAACTCTTCTTCTTGATTGGTGGGGATGATAGAGCCACTGTAGAAGTCAGCTTGGCAAATTTACACAAAGGTGATGTATGCTTACTATAAAATGTATCTTTCCCTAGATATGTAGCCAAGTAAACTGAAAACATGTTAACACGGAAACCTGCACAGACATCTTTACAGCATGTTTAAAGCTGCCAAAATGTGGATGTCATCAAGATATACTTCAGCAGGTAAACAAAGAACATTAGACTGTATCTTATTGATAATGCATGAAAGAACAAGGGAGGATCTTCAATAGATAGGAGTAAGTGACAAATCTGTAGATATTACACACTATATTGTTTCTGGGAGCCATACTGGAAAGGGCAAAATGAGCCAATGCAAAGATCAGAATTGCCTAGAGCACATGGGAGGGAAAGGAAGGATGAGCAAATGGAAAACTGAGATATTAAGCAGTCCAAGCATTATCCTGAGTAAGTTATAATAGCCTCTGTGTCATGTGGACACCTGTTATCTACCATTTCTGGAAAGCTCCTGAATAATGGTTCTCTGGTTGGTTTGAAAATACTGATGGTGTTCTCTACCATTTCTGGAAAGCTCCTGAATAATGGTTCTCTGGTTGGTTTGAAAATACTGATGGTGTTCTCGAAAGAACAAAATAAAACTTTAGAAAAGCCACAGAAACAGATGGCTGTAAAAGATCAAGGCCCAACCCCAAGCATGTCCTTCTCTTTATACTTGTGTTTGTGTAAGCACTACTGGACACCGTGTCAAGAGCCCTTTTTACTTCCTTAAACACATTCAGGGGAGTGGTGTTACTTTGCTCTCTGTGTGGAAGTGTTAACTCCCTTGGCAGGGAAGGAAGCAGGTAGTTCTTTATTGCGGATTCATGCTACTTCAGCTTCACTTGTGGGAATCGTTACTGTCTGGATTTAAACTTCATTCTCCCTTTTCTTCAGCCAGAAGTGAAGCTCCCCTCACCTAAGACCTGGAATTATGAGTAGTGTGGATGAAAACTCGAAACCAAGGTTCTACTTAGAAATTCTCAGAAGATTTTTCTTTACCCCAACCCACCCACAACCTAAGCAGAGATATATGTGCCCCACCCCACCCCCACCCTTCAGTTCCCTCTCCAGACCCAGGTTTTCCCTGGTTCCTCCACTGGCCATTTCCTGTGTGGTGTACCAACTCAGCAAGAGAGCTCTGGCTCACCTGCACCCTGCCTTGGGCTTCACTTCCTGAAACCTTATACATAGACATCCTGTTAAAACTCACTCCTCAGGCCTTTGGAAGTCAATGCTAATACAGGGACAATGCTGTTCCAGTGGTCTCTTACCTCAACCTCAGTTCAGAGCAAGCTCAGCCATGCTCTGAAAACCACATGGGCCTGGAGAGATGGCTTCGTGGTTAAGAGCACTGGCTGCTCCTCAGGAAGACCCAGGTTTGATTTCCAGCACCTGTATGTGGACTTAACCATTTGTATCTCCACTCCCAGGGGATCTGACATTCTCTGGCCTCTGCAGGCACCAAGCACACACACACACACACACACACACACACACACACACACGCAGACAAAACACCTATATACAATAAACAAACACATAAATAATTCTGAGAAGCCATTAGAATTGATGGACAAATTCGGTATGTTTGAAGGATACAAACACTATTGTACAAACAGAAGAACTTTCATGTGCTAACAGCAAACTTGTTGGAAAAAAGAAATTAAAAGTTACAATGTCTCCCAAAAGCAATGTTTAGAAATAAATTTAATCGAGGAAGTCAAAGTTTGTATGATTACAATTACAGTTGAGGAAAGAAATTACACAAGTTATAAAAAATAGATACATGTCCAATGTTCATGGATCAGAAGTACTACTATGCTATGCTGACCAAAGGGATCTAAAATTCAATAAACTTCCCATTAAGACACCAATGGTATCCTGCACAGAAAAAAAAAAAAAAAAAAAAGCCCTAAAATTCACATGAAACTATAAAGGCTTGGAACAGCCAAGGCAACCCTGCTCCCACCCTGCCAAATGCTGAAGGCATCACCTTGCTTGGCATCAAAACATACTACAAAGCTACAGTAACCAAAACAGCATGTTACTGGCAAAGAAATCAACATACAAATCAATGGAACAGAATATAAAACCCCAAAACTATTCCTCATACATTTAGCCAGGTGATTCTTCTTTTTTATTGTATCAAGAACTTACTTACACTGGAGAGGAGTCTTTTAAATGAATTCAGTAGGTAATACTGAATACACATATGCAAAACAGTGACATTATCTTTCCTATCTCTCACCATACAAAAAATACCAACTCAAAATTTACCGAAGACCTGACTGCTAAACTCTGAAATCGCTACAAGAAAACACAGGAGAAAGCCTATGCCAATGCCTTCACAAAGAATTTGGGGGATAGCCCCCTGAAAGTAGTCAACAAAAGTGGAAATGAGATTTCACCAAATAAGTTTCTGTACAAGAAAGGTAACACAGGTAAATGTTTACCAAAACCACAGTATCATTCATCCCAGTGGAATGGCTATTACTAAAACCTCTAAAAATAGTAAAGGCTGGTGCAGATGCAAAGAGAAAGGAACTCTTTTTACTAACTATTGATTGAAGCAAAACTAGTAAAAATATAGTCAGTACTTTCAAAATACAACTACCCTGTGATCCAGACATTACACCAACAAGTATGTGCCCCAAAGCAACGAAGCCATTGCACCAAAGAGATGCCTGCAGCCCTGCACACCATCCTGCTGCACCAGTCACGACAGCCAAGTCCAGAGTCTGCCAAGCTGTCCACCAGTGAATAAATAGACCAGGAAAATATACTGTGTATGCACAGTGGAATGTTATTCAGTCTTAGAAAAATAAATGAAGTTCTGCCGTTTGCAGCCCCACAGACGGGACTGGAGGCCACGGTGTTAAGGGAAATATGCCAGGCCCGGGAAGAAAAATATGGTTCTCAGTCACTTACGGAAACTAACATGTTGATCTGGAAAAGTGAAGTGAAATGGTGGCCACTAGAGACTGGGAAGGGTGTGGAGGAAAGGGAACAGAAGGGAGTTAGATACAAGAGTATCAAGACACAGGAGGAGAAACCCACTGTGCTTTCCTAGAGCATGTAGGATAATTATTGGTTACTTAGGATGTACTTCAAATAATTAGGAGAGACCAAAGTCCCCAGTATGTAGACATGATTGACGTCCAAGAGGCCGAGGGTGTCCATTATCATGATTTGATGAAGCTATGTATCAAATTATCATACCTACCCTATAAAAATTTATGGTTATGTCTTGATAAAAATAGTCAATTTTAAAATTACCTTAAAAATATAGCTTATGCAGCTTTGAGTCTTTTTGAGTTTCTCTGGATGTCTAATCTGCCCCTCAAGTAAGACTAGACCTGTCTTATCCAGAGGTTGGCACGGAATCTGTCTGCATGGCCATATTTGTCTGTAAATGTGAAACCTTATCTGATTCATAATTCCAGCGATATTTTCAGTTTACTTCTTCTTTTTCCAACCTTCTACCATACCCATGAAAACCTGACATCTGCACCCTATACCTCCTCAGGAGCATGGTCCACCCAGCTCCCATGGGCTGCTCTAATCTCACCTTAATGAACTGCCAGATTAAGTAACACTGACATTTGCATTTCTATTACATCTCTGCCCTACACACACACACACCTTGCTTTATTGTTTTATAAGCTGTCTTATTTTTAAAGCCAAGGCAAATATGCATTTATGTCGATACACAATGTCAATAAAAATCAAAACTGAACCTCCCTTTCTCACTTTTACTTGTGTGTGTGTGTGTGTGTGTGTGTGTGTGTGTGTATGCGTTCATATTCATGGCTAACATGTGGAGGAGGTCAGGGAACAACCTCCCAAAGTAGGTTCTCTCCTTCCATGTGTATCCCAAGAATTGATACACCAGACCTGGCAACAGACCACCCTGACCACTGGACCATCTTGCCAGCCCTGAAAAACTTTTAAACAAAATTTTCAGGTGGAATTTTAAGGATGGTATTTTTCACATACCACATCTTCTCTCAAAATAATAGTATTAAAAAGACAATATAGGAGGTCAATGGTATTGCGTCATGTAAACACAAGATACTAGCATCAAGAATTTAATACACACAGATCATCTCCAGTATGTCAGGGAGTGACCCTCCATATAATCCCCTGCCATGTGGAGCCAGTGATTCAGCTAAACACAAGGCAGACCCTAGTCATATCAAGAGTATCTGTAGGAGAGTCTAGGTCCAGAAGACACAAGGCCACATAGAAAATGGAAAGAGGGGAGCTGGAAGGACCGAGACCCAGAAGTCTGGGTGCTCAAAGCCACAGCCTTGGTATCAACACAAAGAAAGAAAGGAATGAACAGTCTATTGGCCAGTGCTGCCCTCAAACTGCCAGCTACTAGCTGTCACAAAAGAGCTGTGTCAGAATTAAATCAACTCTGCCAGTCGGCAAACCTTCCTTAATAAAGCAGAGAGTACCTGGACTTACACTCCAAGGAAGTTTCTTAGCTACCAGTAGAAAGTGAACCCCTGATGACTGTCACTGTGTGTCACTGCCTCAGCCAATCCTTTCTCTGGGACAGAAGTAGCTTTAAATGGCAACCATAAGAAAGGCAGTAGCCAGTCGTGGTGGTGGTGCATACCTTTAATCCCAGCACACAGGAGTCAAAGCCAAGTACATCTCTATGAGTTCCAGGACAGTTAGGAATGTTGCACATAGAAACCCTGGACAGAGAGAGAGAAAGGGAGAGAGAGAGAGAGAGAGAGAGAGAGAGAGAGAGAGAGAGAGAGAGAGGAGGGAGGGAGAAGCAGTACCTCCCCCAAAGGACATATTCCAAGAGCCCCATTGGATCACTAAACCCCAGTTAGTACCAAACCCTATCTCTTCTATGCTTTCTCCTATACATACATGTATGCATTTAATTCATAAATTAGGCATGGTAACAGCTGGAAATATGTGGACCAGGGAGAGAGCTGAGTTGGTGAAGTACTTGCCAAGCAGACATGAGGACCTAAGTTGAATTCCCAGAACCAATACGAAAAAGCCAGGCATGGTGGCACAGATCACATGAGGTGGTCACAAATCCCACACAGAAAATGGCTGACCCACAGAGAAGTAATTAGTAGTTGTCTTTATTGAGAAGTTTACAGAACTGAGGGTTGGCCTAAGCCTACTGTTAACTACTTGTGAGCTTTTGAAAACTCATTCATCTGTTCAGCTTCCATGCTCTACAATTGATTTTCTAGTGTTCAACAACTGGAGGAATGTCCTCCAAGCTGTCCTCTGGGCAAACAAAATCCCCTGGTCTTTGGACCAAGCTCGATACATTCTTATAGCAGACCAAATGATAAGCGCGTATCAAAATAAGAATAAGAACACAAGGATTGACAACCCTTTGTGAACCGCATTCTTACCCTCAACGCTCAGCAACAGGGCTTAGAGAGCTAACCACCCTGATGCAATAATAACTCAGTTCACCAAACAAGGCCAAACTGTGGTTTCCAGGAAACAGAAACAGGAAGGAATGCGCAAAGATGTAGGAGCAACGTCAAAAGATGAAAAAAAAAAAAAAAAAAAAAAAAACCCAAATGAGACACAATAGAGATCTGAAAAGTGCGGTTGATGCTTTTTAAATGATTGGGACCGTGAAGAGCTTTCCCCAATGCTAACAAACTGCTGTCCATTGTATCATTAATGGGCTCACCGAGGTAAAGGCGGACTGCTGATTCTTTTGAAAATCCAAAATCTAAAATTGAAAGCTGTGAAAGGTAGGTTTACCACACTACTTCTTTAAAGGCATTTTACCTCAGCCAAGAACTTAAATTATCAATCAGTTCATCATTACACTGATGGATTAAAGTATCTCTAAATGATACAATGGGATTGTAGGATGCCCTCAATTATGACTCCTCTTCCTTTAGAAGAAAAGGGGAAATCAGTGGGAAGCAGAAAATTAATAAAGATAAGCTATTCCCATTCATGTATTTCACACTGATGTGCATATATGTGTAACATACATTACATATAGATGGTAAGATCGACCCTCAACTTTGATTTTCATGTTTTCTACTAAACATTTCCATGATGCCCTATATTGCCGAGGCCCATGCATTCATTGTTTTTATTGTCCTGCCATGGTCTTAGCTGGGCTCATAGTGTATAAGTTGCTTTAGCATGCATTAACTTGAGAGCACTTTTGTTATGTCCTGTTCTATTTGCCTTGGTTTTCCTTGGATATTATTTCTTTGGAAATATTTTTAAAAGTGAGATTATATGGGCAAAAATGTAAATAATGTTATAGTCACTGTTGTATTTATTAGTCAATTGTTTCCTGAGGAAAAAGGAACAAATTAAAAAGCTACCAATATGTTCAAACATTACTGCTCCCCAGCTTATAATATCCCCACTCACACACAATCATGTAACATCACTGATATTCTCAGTGGTCTAGCAGGGGTAGACAGTGCCTAACAGGTGTGAGAATGTGAATCTGAGTTACCAGTAAGACTAAATCTCTTTCGTTGTAGTGACTCTGTTTCTAAATGGTGAAAGATCACTGAGCAGGCAAGAGATAGTAACAGCCACAAATCCTCATATTCATAAACATTAATGTTCTTTAGAAATATATTTTTGAAGTTGGGAAGATATAGAAAAATGCAAACAACATAAAAATCACCTGAGACCCCATTATTATTTCCCTTTAGCATGTCGTATACGTGTATTTCCTTTCTTTACCTGTCCTGCATCCCTCTCCTCACTAAAAGCCATCCCTGCTAAAAGCCATGGACCCAGGATTTCCCCCTTGACATCTCAACACGAATGGAGTCACAACAATCGCTGATTCATGCAGTGACATCTTTCTCCATATATATCTATTCATCTTCTTTTCAATTTGCAGAGATCCACCTCAAACATTTGACAGCTGCACGGTACTCTGCACTGTTATATGGAATAAGTTCTGAAACTGGGAAAAGAAGGGCAATGGGATCCCAAGCTGACATCTGGAGCACACATGCTCCATTCATTTTCCCTCTGGTTATGAAATCAGAGGCACCATCAACTCCCTTGCCTCTTTGACCCTCCACTGCAATTATCCAAGCTTGCCTCACCCTGTTTCACCCATTCTCTTTACTTTTTGGAAGGCAGTTGGGGAGACCTCCAATCCTTGCTGATGGGCTTCAGGTGGGCCATTGTTTATCAGCAGACTCTTCTAGTCCCCACAGACCCAATCTTGCCCTATCTCCTCCTCTCTCTGATCGCCAGTGTGCACAGTAACCTTTCTCCGTCTTCATTTCCAAGCCTGCTTTCCTAGGTCCACCATTCCTTTCATCCTGAGTCAGGAGAATGATATCATGGGTCCTCTGAAAGACTACCCACTCCCCCACCTCCAGCTTCCATTTCTCTGTCTGTACTCCATCCTCCTCATTCTAGAAACAAGCTCACACAAATACTGTATTGCACAGTCCTATCCCCAGAGCAGAGCAACTGCCATCTTCCTAAGGCTGACATGTCTGCTGGCAAAAGATCACAACTGAGCTTGCTGACTCGGCATTCCCTCAGAGGACAGGATGAAGCTGGTCATCTGAGTATCCACTTTCCCCGGACAGTTGTACAAGAATCTCATGTGACCTTGGGGCCTGGGAAAGAGCTAAAGTATCTAGGCTGGGGTAGGCCTGCATCCACGCAGCCACGTGAAGCCATCATTCACAGTGGGTGTAGTCTTTTTAGCAGAGCTGCTCAAGATCACCCATACTCCTGCTCATAACCCCTCACTCACGATCTGTAAAAAAATGCCTAATAGACTCAAACTTTAGGTTGTCATTAAGACTTAAGGTATGAGGGGTGGACACTGTTTACATCTCCCCCTGGAAAAAATTCTCACAATATGTTAACATCACAAAGTTGAGATTCCAGCCCAATCAATATGGATCATAACCATGGTACCCACAACAGACACTTGCATTACAGGACTATAACTCTGGTACCTTAAAAGCATGGGGCAGGGGTTGGTTAGAAGACTGGGTGGGACAAGAACCCCCAAAATGACAGAAATCAACTCTCTGAGGAAGGAAAAAACAAGAGTGAGTGTCCCAGAGACTGTCTGTCCTTTGTATGGCAAATAATGGAGAGACCGCCCAGGGAGGCTGTTCCGTGTAGCTGCTTTATGGGCCCTATGTGAATATTCAGTTCAGTATGAAGTGTGCAAAGTTCAGCTTCACTGTATTGTCTTCTTCCCACAGATCCTAACAGCCATCCCCACTGGCACCAGCAGGACCACGTGCAGCCACCTACAGGATAGTTGAACCCCACTCTCTCAGCTAACCTTGACCAAGACAGATGAGCATCAGCAGTCATCAGCATCACAGAACGGACACAGCTTTTCCAGCCTCTGCTCACAGGCATCTCCAGGAGTAGCTATCAGGGCCCCCCATATTGTGTTCAGCTCTTTCTTTCCCATCCCTGAGACCTCAACTCACCAATACTGCGGCCATATACTATGCCTCTTTTTCCCCAATCAGTGATTTTAAGTTATTTTAATACTATAATGTGTGCATGTAGTGAACGTGTGTGAATGTGTGTGAGTGAAGGTGGGTGGGTGCCGTAGCACAAGTGTGGAGGTCAGAAGGGAACTTTCGAGAGTTGGCTCTCTCCTTCCACCATGACTGCCAGCATTTGAACTCAAGTCATGAGACTTAAGCAGCAGGGATCTCGGAAGGATACTCCATTACAGGGTCAAGAATAAGGAAACAAAGCAGAATAAGCAGCTCCCAGAAGCCTCCTTCAGAGGCTCTCTCGGCTTCCTGGCTTCAGACAGATGTGACCAGCTGCCTGGAGCTCCTGCTACCACAGTTAGGGGCTGAAGCCACATTCACCATCACACCTTCCCTGCCATCATGTACTGTGCTCTCAAACTGTCAACCAAAAGAACCAACCCTCCCAGCCTTAAAAGCCACCCCCCCAAGCCCAGCCTGGGACTCTAGCTCAAAACATGCATTTAAAAGATCTGTCATCAATAATAATATAGCTTTAAATAAAAGGCAACAAAAATATGTAGTAGGCTTCAAATTTATACTGTATTAAAAATAAAAATGTACTTATTGTAAACAAAAGGAAGGAATATTTAAGCATTAAAGCTAATACGTAAGGATGGGAGTTTGTTTGTTTGCTTATTTATTTATTTATTTATTTTTGAAAACTAAATATTGTCCACGATAAAGGAATGTGTGTGTTCCTGTGAGGCACAGACCATGCAACATGATTCTGAGTTCAGATAGTATTTTACAGATTGTAGTAAGTAAATTACATAAATTACTGTATCATACTATCATCTTAAATCCTATGAATCGTATTTTTTGCTTTTATTCAGACTGGCAAGTTCTCATGCCAAACTCACCATATTAAGAACAATCTAACTGAATGGGTTTTTAGTACAATGAATGGCTACAATCGGACTTAAAGGGAGAAAGACTGTACCTGTTCATTGATCTCTCTCAGCTTCCCGTCGATGGCTCTCAGCCGAGACTGCTGGTCCCTTTGCTCTTTGCTGTCCCGGAGTATCTTTTCCCCTGGAGTTGGTTCCATATTTCTTTCTTCATTGGGGTCAGGTTCCTAATTTAAAAGTAAAAAAGAATTCACTCCCAGGCCAGTTAAGGCACAGCCACAGACCCTCCAGTGTGACTAGGACTTGAGGGTCAACTGTGTTGCTCAGTGTCTCTTACCTTCAACCCGTGTTTAGAATCCTTTTCAGTTCTCCTATTTGAGGAATTAAAAGTCCAAATGCACATAAACAAATGGGGAGATAAACTCGGTCTGGCATCAGCTGAAAAGCATGAAGGTACAGCTGGGTAGGAGCCTGCGTCCCAGTTTCTCTGGGCTTCAAGTGTATCACACACATTTCTCTTCATATCTTCCTTTAATCCCTCCAATTCTTTGGATATACATTTGTACAACAAAACATGAGCATATCCATTCCCCATTCACCCCCCCAACTCCCCGTGTACCTTTGTACTACTGATTCCCCACCACCCCAGGCATCCACCCTCCAAATCCCCTCAGAGACGACTAGTCATTTAATCTAGCTTGAGCATACATCCACCTTAAAGTCCTCTGGCATATCTAGAAGGGAAAGCTTACTCAATATATCCATCTTACTGTTCATATGGTTACTTGTTCCTTCCTTGCACAGACCACTCATCACTGCCTATATGGTGGCATGACTGATCTTCCTATGTCCCCATACAAACTAGACCCCTCTAAACCTGCAATACACTCTAACTTCAGTTCTCACAACTTTGATCACAATTAATGTTTGATCATGCTTATAGTGAATGTCAGCACAACGCACCTTTGGTAAGATTCTCCTGAGAGTGGAGAGTTTGCTCGGTGTGTGAAAATGCTTGCCACCCAAGCCTAAGGACCTGAGTTCGGATCCCCAGGACCTGTGGAAAAGCTGGACACAGTGGCACAAGCATCTGAAATCCAAGCTGGCTGTGCTCTGTTTCTTGTCCCAACTCGATATACTGCCTGGGAAGGGGGTCAGTAGCCAAATTTGCACAGAAATAAATTGGAAGAAAGTTTAACAGTAACTAACTTGCTGATTTGAAAAAAAAAACTTGATTTAATATTGGGATAGAACACTTCATTAGCATGCATGAAGCACTACATTGTGTGTGTGTGTGTGTGTGTGTTTTCCAATGCTCTTAGTATTGTGGTTCTTGAATTTTCTACAGTAAATATATTAATTTCATAAGCTGGAAGATCATATTTTTTATTTTTAAGCAAGCATGGCATTCTACCAACCCTATTTCTGTTCTACTCTGAAAGAGAGTGTATTCCTCACAATCAAAAAGTTCAGGTCTCTGGTCCAGCTCTTCTAGAACAATCAGGTATGCAACTAGGATGCCACATCCTCTTCCCAGGTCTTAACTTCTACTGCCTCGTCTACAATTCTCTGCATTAGGACTTGGAAGGTATGTGAGACCTTCCCTTCATTCCTTAGTCACGCTCTCTGACAGCATAACCACCTAGTTCAAGTATCCAAAGAATGCCATGTCCTGAAAACAGGCCAAGAAGGAACAATTAAAAAAGAAAGTCACTGGTCCTGTCCAGTGACCCACTGCAGAATGAGCCAGCGCCTAGTGCCGGGAGTTCTTTTCTGATGGCAAACACCAGCCAAAACGGTCTTCATGGTCTTAGAATTAATTAGCAGATTCTTCACTCAGTAGACTGTTTCCATGGGTCTGGGTCAGTCAGGAAGGATTCTACAGAGAATTCAGCAAAGGCTCTCCGTGATGTACTCAGAGTGTCTAATGGCACCATAAGGAGAGGACTAACCCTGAGGTAAATTGGTATTTGTTAGTCTGACTAACCGATTGCCAAGAGATTCTGAGTTTACCCTTTAAAAAGTATCTGTGATGTTGACTGAGCTAACAGAGCCCTTTGAAGCTAAATAAACTCGTTTTTCATAAGTCACATACAAAGGAAATTACTCAGAGCTCACTAAGTTATTTGATATTCAAAGAAGCCATGCGTTAAGGACACAGACCTGCGTGGGTAACGCCTGCATGTCCAGGCTCACTCTCAGCATGTCTACAAGCCAGTCCTATTTCTTGTCTCATATAGGTCAGCTGCCCAAACGTAGCAGGGAAATCTTTCAAACAGACTGTTTTTAACATCTTGGAATGTTGCCATTGAAATGAAAGAAACCTTGCCGGAATTGGCGGTATCACAAGAAAACAAATTATAAAATTTGAAACTATCTACAAAAATGGGGGGGGGGAAGCAAGAGCTATTTCCCAGATCTAAATGAGAATTCTGACAGCCTGGCTCCAGAGGCAAGGCATGCTGAGTTAAGTTCTTGTTTATTCTTCAGTGCTAACACGGATGCTCTGAAGTCACGCTGCCTTGGTGTGTTTCTGCAGGGAGGTAAAAGCAGGCCTTGTAACTAGAGTAGACTGAGTGGTAGCTGGATTCCTGCCCTGAACCCACACTCTAAATCTGGGGGAAATGAAGTTGGCAATATACATTTTTTTTTCAGGATTACATACAATTGCTCCTAAACTTCAGCTAGTGTTGAGAAAGAAACAAACAAACCAAACTCATTTTCTTGCTGTCAGCAGTTATGTGATTTTTGGCAAGAAAAAAAGATGAATGTAAATACAATGTTCTTCCTTCAAATAGTTAAGGGTCTGGGGTTTGGGTGTGTTTGTTTGTTTGTTTGTTTGTTTTTGTATCACCAAATTGTGTGTGTGTGATGGAATTACTATTCTAAACACAGGGCAGTCAATCAGGTTAAGGAGAGCCATCCATTTGATTAAGTTAGTTGGTCTGAGAACAAAGAAATACCTCTTGTCAGTAAGAGACATTTCTGAAGACTCTCCTTTGACCAGAAAAAAAAAAAAATCCTCTAACCATGAAGTGGAATTCTAGATTTAGTAAGACTGATTGCATGAGAGATGAATAAACTCTATGTCTTTACAGGAGCCAAGAAGAATAGCCTTTATTATTGAATCCAGTTGCTGAGGATTTAAGAAACTGAATGTCACACCACTCCCATAGCATAGATATTTCTGGAGAAAGCTGGAATCTAGTCTATGTGCAAAGGAGAAAAACAAAATTATACGGTATCACTCAACTTTACAGGGCGATTTCCAATATGGAGAAATAAATGTCTGGCTTATTGGCAAGTCAAGAAACTGGTCAGTACAGGTATGCACACTTAATGTACAGATCTTATGAATACATACCACGTTCGTTCGCGCTCTCTCTGGCTCCCATAAGATGAGAATTAAAAACACATGAGAAAACCACAACCACAATATTATTAATATTATAGCAGTCATGGTAAAATATGCTTTATTTTAAATGTGGCCACATGCTTTGTTTTCACAGAGGAAAAGGCAAATGCTATTTTTAAAAAAAAAATTTTTTTTTTTTTCATAATTGGGGCTGGAGAGATGTCTCGGTGGTTAGCAGCACTGGCTGCTCTTCCAGAGGACCTGAGTTCAATTCCCAGAAACCACATGGTGGCTCACAACCATCTATAATGAGATCTGATACCGTCTTCTGGTATAAAGGCATTCACGCAGATAGTGCACTCATACATAAAATAAATAAGTAAATAAATCTTTAAAAGCACTTTTTCCCCATAGTTAAGAGCACCAGGCATGTGATTAATATAAGGAGAGTCACAACCAGCAAACTTCTAAGGGCAAGGAGAGGTGATGTCCCCTGCCCTTTTGCACTGACCAGAGGTTTGATTATCTCTGCAATCATTTCTAGAGCCCCTCAAAGTGTGATCATAGTTTTCCATGCCTACTAACTTAGCATCACATAGTTAACTACAAGCAGCTATGTCGGGGAGCCTGTGAGTTTCAGCTTGTCCAGAAAACCATTTTCTTAACAACATGATGCAAAATGGAAAGTGAGAGCCAAAGGAAACAACAGCTGCTAGCCAGCTCAGTCCAGGACACCAGCCGACACGACACCAAGGAGTCAGGTAGAGAGTTGCCATACTTTCTAATTCTCAAAGACACTAGACATTAGCATTTCCACTTGAATTCACCTGAAAATGTTGACTAAAAACATCTGTAAACCCTTGTGGGCCTGAGGAAACCCATCTGTGAATTTATCTGGCCCACAGCCACCAGTTCCACCCTTGTGCTATGTGGTGGCAGTCTTCTGCGGTCTGGGGTTTTTTATGGTTTGTTTGTTGTCTTGTTTTTGAGGTGGGTGCTGGGATTCAAACTCAAGTCCTCATGCTTTGAAGGCAGACACTTGAAAGGCCTCTTATTCTTTATTGTAGTTACATGTATATACGTACAAACATATATTCCTAAATACGACCTGCTCAGGCTTTTCTACTCCAAGGTCATCCGTGTTCCTGACTTATCTTTAAGCCCCTATAGTTCCTAATGTACAGTAAGCCCTAAGTTAATGTTTGTTGCATCGTTTTGAAAGAAAAAATTTAGAGACAGGAGAGATGGTTCCTCAGTTAAAAGCCTTTGCTGTTCTTGCAAAGCACTCAGCTCACAACTGCCTGCAACTCCAGCTTTAAGGCTCTGACAGCCCCTACTGACCTCTGCTAGCACCCACATGAATATGCACACACACACACACACACACACAGAGAGAGAGAGAGAGAGAGAGAGAGAGAGAGAGAGAGAGAGAGAGAGAGAGGCACAAAAGCACAAACAAGTCTTTAAGTGGGAATTTACATTTAAATGTCTTTTAAGTATGACATTCTTCTAAAGGCTCATGAAGAAAAAAATTACTGATGAGCCTGATGGTCTGCAGAAGAATGAAAATAAGATGAATTCAAATGTTAAGTGCTTATGTTCAACACCAGATTGGAGCCCATTCACCAACTACACAGAGATAAAATGCTTGCGCATTCTTTTCAGTGAATTTATTCACAAGACCTCACAATCCCAAAATAATTACCATGAGATAATTTGCCAGGTTTGCATTTCTACTTGAAAGTTCCATGTGCAGTTCTAGCTAGAACTGGTTTGGGCTAGAAGCTCCAAGAGGAAAGTGGATATACATCCAAATGACAGGCTGTTGTGCATGCAAGAAGCATCAATTACTTCTTCTCAGCAACTGTTAGGCTCCTGGTCTGTCCCTGCATTTGGTGGAAACCCCAGGTGAAGTTTTCTCTTTTCTTTGTTTAAAAAAAAAAAAAAAAGTGTTGTTTCGAATAAAATTACATGATCTCAGCCCACACCAGCACAGTTGTATATTGGTTTCCCCTTTTCATTATGTTTCAAATAATTTATCTGAACCATAATGTGGACTCTGGGGAGGGGGGTGATTTAGGTGATGATAACACACTCTAGCAAAGAATTCATGATATAGTTGAATTTCTAAATCCTGAACAAATCTCTAAATTCTCAGCCTCTTTGGAGAAGAACAGCTAACAGCTATGACAAGGACAGCTTCTGCCTCTAAGACACTGTTGAGACTTTAGATCATAGCCATCCTGGAACCCTATCAACAACAAAAACGTCAGATGAAACATGAAAAAAATGTAGGGGACCTCCAGGCAATTTATTACTCATCTTGACTAACTCTTATTGAGAAGCAGAACTGAGTAATACAAACAAAACACAACTCTAGTAACTTGTGTCCCAGGGTACATTCAATGACAGTGAGTATCCCAATCCTCTCTTTCTGTGAACTCTGACCCAATCCCGAAATTAGTGCCGGGAACAATGCCACCACCATTTCTGCTGCTAGGGGTCAGGAGTGACTCCCTCCTGGCCCTTAGAAACCTAACCTAGGAATGCTGAGACAGCTTCCAAGGTGCCGGCACCAATTACATTGTTTCTTCAGGACATCTTTACATGGTCTCTTTAGACAAGGTAACTGTGGTGATATATTCTTTATGATTTATTAAAGCTTGACTGAGGATTCAGAAAAGCAAAATCAGCCCAATATCTGTCTCTGGGTCATTTATTTATTTGTGTTACAAGTAACCTTCAATAAGCGATTAGTATCTTCTAGAATGGACTTACTCTAAGTTACTGATACTTAAAATTTTTGAGAGCTCCCCCCACCCACAAAAAAAAAAAAACACTGTGTGAAAAATGATTTGGTAAAGCTTTTTACAAAGCTAGAAGAGAGATAGCAAAATCAGACACACATACACACACACACACACACAAACTAGACTGTGGGAACTGGAATGCAGAGGAGCAGGTAGGAAACTTACTGTGTCAACACTGCTCATCTCTGTCCTCCACACTCTACACACTGTGTAGAAGAATTTTGGAGGGAGCCATTCACACCTATTTCAAAGCTGTCAGAGGACAGACAACATCACAGTAAAAGCTTTGTTCTTGCTATTAAAGGAGTTGGAAGGACATGACAGAGGAAGGGGCATGTGACTGGCTCTGCTCACATCTAGTGCCAAAAGAACAAAGGAAAGAAAGGCTGTAAGGGACTGATAATGAATACTGTTAACTTCTCTTCCTTGACCGAGAACTATCTTGAACCAAAAAGATAAGACAATATTAAAATAAGTGCCTCCACAATTGCCCCTTCCCAGACAATTCCCAGTTGAAGAAAAACGGGCAGAAAGTAGAAATAACCTAAAGAAAATGCACACTGCTGGGAAAACTGAAATGTTTGCGATTGGACTCAGAAGAGCAATTGGAACAAAATCCCTTTAGTTTAGCTTACAAAGGACGTGCAGTAGCTATGCATGCATTGACCTGAACAGTCTGCATGCTCCTGAGTTAAACATACCTTGTCATTCTGCCAGGTGTGGTGGCCCATGCCTTTAGTTCCAGCATTTGGGAGTCAGAAACAGGAAGGTCTCTGAGTTCGAGACCAGCCTGTTCTATAGAACAAGTTCCAGGACAGCCAGGACTATATATAGAGACCCTGTCTCAAGTCCCCCTCCCCCTCCAAAAAATTTTAAAAAAACATACCTTACTGCTCTGATTCTCACATCTTGGAGAGAGGCTGAAGACGGTTGGGGAGACCACAGAGAATTCCTGCAGTTTTGTGTCAATCTGAGCCAGCTGCTGAGACTCGGTGGCTGCAAGAGTATAGCCTTCTTCTGGGACCAGCCAACCACACTGATCACCCTAAAAGGAAACCAAGGGGATCAGGTCATTCCCAGCTACATTTGTTTCAAAACATACTTTTTAGACCTCTCCATCAAAGACCAGGGCTTACAAAACACACCACCACCCATACCAGGTAGTGAAATGTCAGGAAAGTTTATGGTTTTATTCTCTTCTCAGCCTGTGCAAAGTGTCTTCTAGCGGCCTCTTTGGGGTTCCTCAGCCTCATAAGCTGGTTCTCTTTCATATGATCACTCTTCTACTAAATAAGTAGTGTTTTCAGCTGGACAAAGCAGCCTTACAGACTACAGCCAGGATTTCTGAATCTTCTTCGAATCCCCCATGACAGCGCCCCTTACCAGCAGTAAGTAGTTTGGAAAGAACAACGCCCAAATTCCCAAATATTGTCTATAAATGTTTGTTTTCACTTAAATGGACTTGGTTATATAAAATAAAAAAACACAAACAAACAAAATAAATAGTGTTTTCATACTTTATCCCAACGAAGCAAAAATAATTTGGCCTAAGGCTGCATGCCCAAATAAGTTAGTCAAAAATCTTCATGTACAGTGAAAACTATACTTAAGATATAAACCAATTATAAACTAACAGTATGCTACCGTAACCAAGCAACTGCGTCTCAGCCAATCACAGAGCTGCTGAGATGGCTCAGTGGTTGGGAATTAGGGAATTAGGGATGTTTCTGCAAAGGAACCAATGCCAGTGCCAGCACTACCTGGGGTAGCTCAGGACTGCCTGTAGCTCTCCCTCCAGATCTGATGCCCTCTGTTGGTCTCTGTGGGCGCACACGCATGACAGCATGCACATAAATAAAAACTTTAAAAGACAAGATCCATTTATAGGATCTGTTCAAAAACACCACACTCACTATCCATGGTGACTGCCTATCAGGTACAGGCAAGTCAGTCTGAACAGGCACAAAGAGCTGCAACCAGGACTTGTCAGACCCATGGCTGCAAAAGTGGAACAAGGTGTAAAGAGTAGTATTCACCTGTGGTTTCTACACCCCAGAAAACTGACCTCAGGTTTATTATTATGTCATGTTTACAATTAAAAAAACTGTAAAAAGGCTAAAAATAAAGGAAAGTAGTATTACCCAATTAGTTACAAATAAGAAACTGGTTGACTAATTTCCCAAAGAAAATTGAAATGCATACTGAATTATCTAAGTGATAGTTATCGAAACTAAAATTATAGAATTGATGACTAAATAGCAATTAATGTAAAACTCTTCCCTGTGTGGATTTTTAATGAAGCTAGAGTTAAAGGAACCTATAGATGGATCCCAACAGGAACATTAATGTCCAGGCAGCATGCAATTGCAGCAAGAAATTTCATATATTAAGTTCAAGGTTGTAAAAGACCTAGAGACTGATACTTACTGGCTGGGGTTCAAGCTTCAAGCTGAAGATCAGAAAATCAACACAGCCAAGCCAGGAGGTCTTACCGCTACCAAGCTGAAATGGCAGTCCTATCCCCATGAATCCTTAAAGGCAAAAGGCTCTCAGATCCTATATCCTCCTCCTAATATTCCTTTCTCCACCCAGCCATATCACCTCTGTCTCCACCTCCCTAATGCTAGGATTAAAGGCTTGTGATCCCAGGTGTTGAGATCACCTTTATGTGAGCTGTTTATTTTAAGACTAGACCAATTTTGTGTAGCCTTTGCAGTGTGACCTTAATTAACAGAGATCTGTCTACCTCTTAATACTGAGTCCTGGGATTAAAGGTGTGTACCACCTAGCTTCTATAGCTAACTAGAATGGCTGTTTTGCTATTTTGATCTCCAATGGTTTTAATAAACCGTAAACAATATATCACCATAGAAGGTAATGCTGTCTGACTCTGCCTGTCCAGCACCACCTAGATAGACACTGTCAGTCTGTGTGGGAAGCTTAAACTTTCTGGCTTGCAGGTGCCTCACCTTCCTGAGATAGAAGCCAGATGATCTTCCTAACCTCCTTTCCAGTCAGGGATCAAGCAGGTAACTTAGTAACCACCAGCCAGGCTCATCCACTCACTAATATTAGACATAGGAGATCTGGGTCCCACTACAAAACCTGCTTTGCTACAAAGGAGGACAGTAGAGGCACCAGCCTGCAGCCTCCATGTTCATATGTAGGGATGTATACGTCCAACACTTGTACACAAGTATTTACTGCATACACACACACACACACACACACACACACACACACACACACAAAGAAAAAAATTCCTAAAATCTAGAAATATACCATTTCAAAGGTTTTTAAAAACTTTAATATTCTGCAACTAAACTTCAAATTATTCCAACATATCCAAGAAGAAAGGAAAAGGAAGGGGGGAGGAGAAAATCAATCCTACAATTCTAGGCTGGTCAAGATGTGCAACTTAGGAATGTCTTAGTTGGTGGTTTCTAATGCTGTGACAAAAAAAAAAAAAAAAAGACCAAAAATCAAGTTGGAGAGAAAAGGGTTTATTCACTATTCAGCTTACACTTCCTCATCATTGTTCATCACTGAAGGAAGTCGGGGCAAGAACTCAAGCAGGGCACGATCCTAGAGGCGGGAGCTGATGCAGAGGCATGGAGGGGAGCTGCTTACTGGCTTGCTTCCCCTGGCTTGCTCAGCCTTCTTTCTTATACCACCTAGGACCATCAGCCCAGAGATGGTACCACCCACAATGGCTGGGCCCTCCCACACTGATCACTAATTGAGAACATGCCTTATAGCTGGTCTCATGGAGGCATCTTTCAACTGAGGTTCCTTTCCTTCTAATGATTCTAGCTTGTGTCAAGTTGACACACAAAACCAGCCAGTACAAGGAACTACTTCTAAAATTGGGGAATAGTAACAATACCAGGTCAGAAATAAGACTGGATTCCCAAATAATTCGAGGGGAAAAGAGCTAGCAAATAAAACATCAAATACGATCATTAAGATACATAATTTGAAGTCAGGAAATGTTCTCAATATTATCATGGTCATTCCAAATAACAAAAAAATAGTTTAAAATATCAAAAATATGTTTAAATTGATATTATGCAATTTAAAATGTGAGGGATGAAACATAAATACTAAGCCAACAAGCCAAAGCAATATTAATAAAAAAAAATTCACTGTCAAAGCATTACAAGAATAGTTAGAGAGAGGTACCATGTACTGACTAACCCAACAGAAGTGGTTTGCCCAGCTTCATAGTTAATCCAACAACTAAAAATGAACCCTGGGTGGCCAATTCTACTACTTAAGTTTTGTTAATAAACTAAGACAATTACCACGATTAGCAACCTCAGAATGGAGGCCCACCCTTCACCTCCATTCCTGCACCCAGCACCCATGGGGACCTTAGAGGTTGTAATCTGTGAGGCTCCAAGGTTTGCTTTGGATTTGGAGTGGAAGAAGGGATGTTGTGTTTGTTCACACAGAATTTTTTCCAAAGAGTTAATTGTTGACATTTAAAACATGTTTTCCATTTAAAAATCTGATTCTCTAGCTTCTCTTAAAAATTTGTCAGATCCCTGCAGCCAGGATAGTCATGGAGCTGAGGCCAAGTGTTCATCTGGTATACACCCTCCCCTGTGGCCACAGCTATCACTGCACAGGAACTACTCTCCAATCTCCAGTAAACACTACCCTTTCTCTGAGCCTGTGTGTCCCAGTCTTCCACAGATAGCAGCTAAAGGGGCTGTGGCAGGGCCCAGAGCCCACCCACCCCCATCTTATCAAATCCTTATTCAGCTGGGGGGAAATAAAAGTCAGTCCAGAGTGCCAAGCGCTTGAGAAGAGCATGTTTCTTTGAGGAGATAACTTTGAAAACATTAGGATTGTAAACGCAGAGAACGTCTTCTAACTGGAAAATTGTGACCGTGCTAAGAGGCCAATGGCGTAATGAAGATTAAGGAAGGTGAAGTCATTGACAATTGAATTTTCATACCTCAGAACTGGACAGTCCTGTGTCTATGTCGTCCAGACCTTTCAGGAGTTCATCCAGCCTTTTCTTCTCTCTGTCGATCATAACCACTGGGCTTCTGGAATTCTTGGCCAACTACAGGGTGTATTTAAGAAATGTAAACATGCAGTGAAAAGTATAATCCAGTAAAAAAAAAATGAGAATTCTACGAAATAGATATGGTAAGTTTTAAAATTATAGAGATTAGGCATGGGAGAATGGGAGGGAGGGAACTTGTATTGAAATATAAAATAAGATTGTTTCTAACTTGGGGAAAGTACTCTTTACCCACTGAGCCATCTCACTGGCTCCAGGCAAGCCTTCTTATTAATGACTTCAACAGTCTTATATATATATATGTGTGTGTGTGTGTGTGTGTGTGTGTGTGTGTGTGTATTGTTTACTGTAAACTGCCTTCAAGCTTCTTTCTCCAGACATATAGATTAGATACAGGTGACAGACATATAGATACAGATGACAGACAAATAGGTGTATTTATGTAGAGGACATAGATACACAGATGTAGAAGCAGAAAAGCATTTGCCAAGACACCAAGAAGGACACCTGGATACTTTCTGGTACCACACAGCCACTTTGTGAAACTGCTTTAATTTTCTAGAATGTTAGGGCTGGACATACAAATCAGTTGGTAGGACTTGCCTCACATGCATGAAACCCTTGGTTCAATCTCTGGCACCTCATAAAACTGAACACCATGGCCACGCATTTATAGTCTCTATAATCTCAGCACTTGGGATGCTGAAGCAAAGGGATCAAGAAGTTCAAGGTCATCCTCGCCCACCCACCAAGTGTGAGGCCAGTGTGACCTACATGAAACCTTATCTCAAAAATTAATTAATTTATAGACTATCGTATACAGCATTTAAATAAAGACTCCATTGCCATTGTTAAAACGAGAGAAGGAAAATCTAAACTGGAGTTATTGTGTGTGATAGTGAGAACTCAGAAACAGAGAACTCCACCATTCCTGGATAACAAAACAAAGCATCAAGAGCCAATGGGCCAGTGGTGACAAGAACAGATGAAGTTGGAGACAGTTCCTGGAAGTCACACAAACATGGGGCTCAGGAGCCTGACAGTGCAAAGGCTGGCCTCACAGTGGCAGACTGACTCGGGGACCAAGCTGCCTGGAATGGCAGGCCAGTTGTGAGAAGAGCTCAGGCCTGAGCTGAGAAAACGTGGCTCTCATCTTCCTGATGCTTTACGCTTTCCAGTGTGGCTTCCTGGACTAGCTATCCAAGTCATCACTGTGAGCCTCTGTCCACCCCACAGACATTCCTTATGGATGAATTAAATAAAGGAGTCCCTGTGCCCTTAACTAACCTGCCTCTACCTTAGAGACAAACCAAAGCAGGTTGCCTGAACTGTGGCGCACCAAGGATGAGCCCCTGAATCAAGGATAGTGACCAAGTGCTGGGGGAACCAGAGGAGGGATAGGAGGGGAGATTAGAGAGGGGTACCAGAGAGGAACAAGAGGGAGGATCCGAGGGGAATGAGGGGTAATCAGAGGGGGACAAGCGCAGGTTCAGAGGGGAGCAAGAAGAGGGACCAGAGGGCGGTCAGAGGAGGGAAAACTACCAGGGGTTCTCTCTGAGCCAGCCTTGCTGCTCTGCCAGGAAGGTCTTTCACTCCAAGTTTTAAATACAAACCCGTAACAAAAATGAGTCAATAAATAAACACTCGAGTGCACGCTTTATTGACGTACAAGTTAAAATCTGGAGGGGATGCTCTGCTCAAAACACTTTTGCATTTCAGGAACTAGACTATTTATGAGTGATAAAACGTGTAGTTGTACCTAGCAGTTTTGAAAGAAATGGAATAGGATTGGAGACAGAGTAGGGCGGGGCAAGATGGGAGACATGATCTAACTAGACGGGAAAGCCTGCATAGGCATGTGTGCCCATGTATGCACACACGCAGATATGCTACCCTCACACAGGCGATGAATAACGTGCACGCTGTGACCCTCTCTGCCACTGGCTTACTCCCACATTGTCTTTGAATCGTGAGATACCCACCTCAATGTTTCGCTTAATAAAATCCTGGCTGGATTTACTCCTAAGCTCGATCCTTTCTGTGTTTGAAAAGGGTTCCTTTTCTGTTTTGATCAATGGCTCATTTTTTTCCACATCACAGGTAAAATCTAGTATTGAAAAAGTTCAACATGATCTCATAATTACAATTGTGAATCATACTAAAAATTCATTTCAATTATATGCTAAAATATATCTTAAAAACACACATAGAAGAAATAAGTTTTGAATTCTCGACCCAGAAGCATTATATGGATTTTTTCTTTGTTTTGTACTTATTTTCTCCCTATCCTCCTTAGGCCAGATTTCTATCAGCGGCAGTCTACTTTTTAACATACTTTTAAAATTAAAATACAATTTTAATTTCCCTCCCTCTCTTTCCTACCTCCAGCCCCTACCACCACCACCACCAGGTACCTGCCTTGCTCACTCTCTCTAATCGTGGCCTCTTTTCTTTTCATTGTTGAGACATGTATCATAAATATATACATACATACATACATACATACATACATACATATATATATATATATACTTTTAAATACAACCTGAATAAGGTTATTTGTATGGTATGGTTTCAGGGCTGACCACTGGGTATAGGATAACCAATTTGGAGGTTCTTTCCTGAAGAAAACTATTTCTCCCTCTCTCACAACCAATCAAAATGCAGAGAACAAGTGGTGGTGGGGTGTCCAGCCCAAGTGATACGAGACAACTAAGGATCAGGAAATGTCGTGGAAGGGGAATCCTTTCTGTGTTTGAAAAGGGTTGCTTTTCTGCTTTGATCAAAGGCTCATCTTTTTCACATCACAGGTAAAATCTAACATTGGAAAATTCAAAATGACCACATCATTACAATTGTAAAGAGACTATAAGCTGTAAGAGCTGCAGGAACAGGAAGTCTACAGGCTACTTCTTAAAAACTATCATGGAAAAATTTCAAACATCCAGTAACAGAATGCAATACGATGTTTCAACAAGTAACTTTACCATGGGTCAACTCATAAAGTAGTGTATGCTACATATGTTCGTAGTGCTCTGATTCAACCTAGTACCTCTCATGTCTTAGGCGACACTCTGCCACTGAGCTACAGCCTCGGCCCTTATGCTGCACCAAACTCTAGCTTCTTCTTCTTCTTATCTGTCCATTACTCTAAATTATATCAAGTCTCCTTCATCTGTGGGTATTTCCATATACAGCCAGCATCCTCCTGTGGCAATCTATATAATCACACAAATTAAACATACCCTTCTTGATATCCTGGATGCAATTTTCATAATTTTCTGGAGAAATCTGAGTATGAAACACTGAGAAAAACGTGTCTTCAAACTCACAGTGTGAAGGCTCTACTGATAAAAAAAAGAGAAAAAAGCATTTGTTCAATCTTCACAAAATAAAATAATGCACACAGTTGAAGAGAGACAGAGGACTGAATAGTCCTCTACTATTCCTCAATCCCCTCCACACACGTGAACTGTGTCTTGAGTCAGTGCCACACCCACATTGCAATGGCAGGCAGTCATCATCACTTGAGCCATGGAGATGACAGCCAGTCAGCACTTCCCAACACAAGACAGCCAGATAGCATTTCCTAGATGCACTAGAGCACTCTAGAGCATCACCATTCTCTACCAATGACCTTTGCAGATCCCAGGGCTTGTGATACAGACAATACGCACACTCAGTAACAGAATTACATTTTTCCTCTTTATTTTAGGCCTCCAAGTTGAAGATTTTAAAGGTATACTCAGCCATTAGTGTAGTGAGATAGTCACTTTGTCCACACCTGTGGCACAGACCACGCCCATTGAGGGTGGAGACATGGGCAGACATTACCTGGGGGAACTAAGTCTGAGGAGGGGGCTCGGATAGCTCTTGCTTGCAGCACGGGGACAGGAGTACATCCAGAGGCATCCCTGAGATCAGGAACCTGCTGGTGTTCATCTGTCTATGTTATAAGTTATTTCTCCCTGAATAAACATCTATTTGTTTCTCCTGATTCTTATTAAACATCAATACATTAGCAGAATGCCTCTGAGCTAGTCATGGTGGCAAATACCTGCAATTCCAGCAATAGGGAGAGGACGCAGGAAACCCAGGAGTACAGGGTCATTGTCTGAGATACAGCAAGTTCAAAGACAGTCTGGGCTACATAAGACTCTGTCTCAAAAACAAACAAACAAAAACAAAAACAAAAGACAAGGCCTGCAAGATAGCACCTAGGCAAGGCACTTGCGCAAGCCTTATGACCTGAGTTCCATCCTGAGTAAAGGCAGAGGGAGAGAACCAACTCCACCAAGTCCTCTGACCTCCACACATGCACTCCCGCCTACCTGCACACACACACACACACACACACACACACACACACACACACACTTTTTAATTTAAAAGAGAGAGAGAGCACATTTGGGAAACTAGTGGAAGTCAGTGTTCTCTTGGGCTAAGCTCCATGAAGAAAACAAGACATTACAATGTTTGAAGACTTTTTTATGTTCTCATATTAGCTAATTTAGTTATTATATATCTTTGTCCCAGCTAGTTTTACATCAACTTGACACAAGCTAGAGTCATTTTAGAAGACAGACTCTCAGTTGAGAAAATGCCTCCCTAAGGTTTGCTTATGGACAAGTACATGGGAAGGGCCAGCCCATTGTGAGTGGTTAACATCCCTGTGCTTGTGGTCCTGGGTTTTATAAGAAAGCAGCCTGAGAAAGCCACAAGGAACACGGTGATAAGCATCGCTCCTCCATGGCCTCTGCATCAGTTCCTGCCCCCAAGTAAAACATAGTATCAGCTAGAAGGTTGGGGAAGGAGAGTTGAATGAAGACTGACACAATGGGTCCTCTTAGGGCAGTAAGACTATTCTATATAACACAGTAATTGTGAATGCATGGCACTATGTCTTTTTAAAAAATATTTCCACCAGAATATAAAGAATGAAAATTGATGTTTGTAAATCTTCTGGGGGAAAAAACTCATGTAAAAGATTGAGGAATCTCAAATATGGAATGCAGAAATGTGGCAAGATAATCCAAATGAATGACAAATGTATAACACAATCCCATTAAATAGAAACATATGAAAAGGTGCCTGCTTAACTCCAAATCTCTAACTCTGGAAAATGGAACTTAAAAGACTAAAGTTAACAGAAACTAAATGTGAGAACTACATCCCAGGTGATCAAAGTGTCTTTCTGTGGGTTATCGATACTGTTTGTGTACCATGCAACTGAACAATTAAGTAAAGCGATGGCAGAGTGTACAAAAAGGTTTCTCACTGTTGGAATAGAATGTTACAGATAAGGCAGAGGTTTAGGACACAATGGTCCATGAGGGATGGTGGCGTATAGGCAAACACATGAGTATATGTGAACTCAATATTAGCTCCTTACAGAGATGGCTACATACAGGTATACTTATAGACATGTGCATAATGGATTAGTATACACATGCAAGTCTTTTCCTAGAGGAAATTGCACCTGGCATCCAGACACTGATGTCTAACACCACTCTCTAGTGACAGAAATCGGGACTCCTTGGAGACATGGCTGACTCCAAGACTCAGTTGGGAAATACAGAAGAGTCAGAAGCCAAAAAGAGAAGATAATGCCTGGCAAGAGGAACAAAACAAATCCCATAGTGACAGAAATGGGGCAAAGGGATGCAGAGACCATCTAATGGCCAAAATGGGGAAGTAGAGCCAATCCAACAAAGTGGTTTGAAATCCAACTCAAAATCTACTAACATCAGTCCAATACTGACACAAGTGAGTGAATAAGAGAGAAAACAGACAAATCTCCCCTGCAGAATAATGTAGGCCCGTATTCTGCTCCCACTGAGTCAAAGCTTGGCTCATCCCTCCTCAGACAAAGACTGTACATAGCCACTTCCTCATAGATGTTCCTCTTCAGTTGGAAGAGAGGGAGATGGAGTGGCTTTACAATGGGAAAATGGGACAAACACTTCCTCAGCCAGGGGAGGGATGTTAACATCGACAGGGTGGCACATAATGAAAATGGCACTTTAACTCTGTCATCTTCCTCCCGACAGTATGCAATTCGGTCTGACCATGGGAAAGCCATGAGATAATCCCAGCTGGTGGATATGCTACAAAAATGCCTGACCATGTTCCTCAAAACTGCCACGATTGTCTCCAACAAGGAAGCACAGAAAGTGGCCCATCCAAGAGAAGGCTAAGGAAACATGAGGACTGATGTACTATGATGTCCTGTGTGGGGTCCTGGGACAGGAAAAGAACATTAGGAAAACTTAATGAGATGTGATTGAAGTTGGCTTTTGCTTAATAAGGTGATACCAATACTGGCTCACCTGAAATATACCACACTCATGAACCCTGATGGGGTGGTGTAAACAGGAAAAAATAATCTGTACCCTACTTGTACCTTCTCTGTGAATTTGGAGTCATGCTAAAACTAAAGGCTTACTTTTTTCTTGATTTCCTTTTATTTTTTTTTTTTTCACGTAGGGAAAATCAAGAACAAAATTAGACATAGTAAGAAGACACACAATGTGGGGAATTACTATTAAGATACTGATTTGAAAAGCTGCATTCGTGGGGTTGTTCTTATTGTGTATGTGGAGACTTCAAATCTAGAGTGAGGGAGTCCTGCCCAAGCTGACTCCAGAAGGACCAGCAAATAGGAGGACAGCACACGTGAGAGACACCCGAAAGAGTCAGGGAACCGCCTCCAAGAGACGATCTGAGGCAGATGGTGTTTCCAGCGAAACCGTCCAGATTTTTAGGGAACAGATAATCCCCATGTAATGTAAATTGTCTCAAAGCATAGAAATAAATGTGGCCATGATCACTCAACTTCTGAAGTTAACAAAGCTAGCAAAGCACATACACCACTACTCCCCACACACACGCGCACAACATCCATGCTTGCACATACAAATGCTCACATATGTACACACATGTATATACACAAAACCTAATAATGCTGCATTCTGTTTACCTACTTATTTGTGTGCATAGATGTGCATATATGTGTGGGTGTGCTCACGCCACAGTGCACATGTGGAGGTCAGAGGACAACTTGAGGGAGCTGGTTCTCTCCTTCAACCATGCAGGCTCTAGGGATGGAACCCAGTTTATCAGGCTTGGCAGCCAGCACCTTAACCCATTGAGCCATCTCTTTGCCTCTAATCCTGTTTTATAGGAACAAACGTCTGAATAAATTCAGCCATTCAAATTGGTACCAATTAAAAGAACAATCTTCCATAAGCAAAGAAGGGCTGACCTAGGAATAAAAATAGATTCACTATTTAAATCTACTAATTTTAAAATGTTAATTTTGTTAAGAAAGAAATCTATAACTCAAATAGCTATTGAAAGGGACTGAATGAATCTCCAACACTAAGTCTATGATTAGTGTTGGGAATGGGAACAATTACTGAAGAAGACACAAAAATTAACAAGACCCAAGGCATACAACTAAACATAATCAGAATGAATAACATGATCTAATTAATTATAAAACATTACATAATAGAGTATAAATTATAATAGTTAATCATAAACTTATAAAAAGTCTCTTTTCTCCATATATCACTTAGAACTTGTGAAAATATGTTGAAGTGGTAATAATAGTAAAGGGCTACATAAAACCAATTGATAGCTAATAAATATGTGAAACCTGCCAAACTGCCTATTAATTCTTGTTAATACTGTTTAGTAATCATGGAAATGCTAAAAAATAACCCAGTCTATTGAGTACTTACATCCTGTGTTAAGGGATACAAGCTGCCAATTTGTAAGGACATGTAAGTATTCAACAGTGGAATTTTTGTGGAATTCATAAGAAACTTAAGAGGCACAGCCAAAGGTGTGCAGGGAACTAAGATCTTCCAGGTATTTCAAGTGATTTTAGAAGTAGCCTCAGGCCCCAGGAGCGCCTGCAGGAGTGCCTTCATATGACCATCAAATGTGTCATGAAGAAACCTAGTCAGAACCACCCAGCCACACTCCTCCTAAATGGATGAAATTCTAAGGGCAGAACTGCTTGTTCTCTTAATACAGCAGCTTCTGAGGTTAATTTGTTTTTCAGCAATAAATAACTAATACATCATTGGGAAATAAGGATAACAGGAAGACACAATAAAGAGACTAACACTGAACAGCCTAAGAAAGAAATATTGGAGACCAGACTCAAGACAGAAGGAAAGGGAGGCAGAATATAGTCTCCTCTGAGGAGCTGTGATCCGGGGAAGACCTCAGGAATCCATGAGGAACTACCTGTAGGTGTGAATTTTAAGTTCAAGACAAACTAAGTTCCATGCTGAGAGCTTTGCTCCTTTCAGCATGGGTTGTGACTAGATGCTGCCACCCAGTGGACAATGTGCAAAAATGTGAAATATAGAGTCCCTGTTTCCTAACGACACAGAAACACTCTATGGGTAGATATAAGTGTGCTAGGTAGCTTTTATGCCAACTTGACACAAGCTAAGGAGAAGGAAATCCTAATTGAAAATGCCTCCATAGGCTTGGCCTGCTTTCATATTCTGTGTTCTATTACCCTCCCCATCTGCCTCCCTCAACGCTGCTTTTCTCCTTCCCTTGGGCCCTTTTCTAGTTCCGTGATCTCTAAACACACTCACTCCCACATAAACACACACATATATAAATTAGAATCTAGAATCGGTATTTGAACGAGGACACACACTCACTGTCATTCTGAGGTTGGGTTGCCTCTCTGGAAATCAGTTCTTTTCCTGAAAACTTCATTTTTACTGTTGATAAACGCCATTGGGTGCACATACCACACTTTCATTATCCATTCACCTTTCGATGGACAGCTAGGCTGATTCCATTTTCTTGCTATTGTGAACAGAGCAAACCTAAGTGTGCATGTATTTTTTTTTTTTTTTTAAGATTTATTTATTGTGTTTACAATGCTCTGTTTACATGTCTACTTCAACACCAGAAGAGGGCACCAGACCCAATTACAGATGGCTGTGAGCCACCATGTGGTTGCTGGGAATTGAACTCAGGACCTTTGGAAGAGTAACCAGTGCTCTTAACCTCTGAGCCATCTCTGCAGCCCGCATGTATTTCTATGTATGACATGGAATCTTCTGGGTGGATGCCCAGGAGCGATGTCGCTGGGCGGTAGGGCAGTTCCGGTTGTCGTTTTGAGCCACTCTGATTCCCATGGCTTCACCAGTTTATACTCTGACCAACAGTGAGGACGAGTTCCTCTTTGCCCCTGTCCTCCCCAACATGCCTCATTTGTTTTCTTGATGACAGCCCCTCTGACTTGTGTATATTTCTTTGATGATTAAGGATGTTGAACACTTTTAAAAAATATTTCCTGGTCATCTGCATTTCACCTTTTCAGAACTATCTGTTCTGGTAAATGTGCCTTCTGTTCTGCAGGCTATCCGTTCAACTTGTAGTTACTTTCTTTGGTTGTGCTGGAGCTTTTGAATTTATATGTATATATACTTGCTCATTGCACATGTGCATGTATGTGTATAGCATGTGGGGGTGACAGGATGACTTCTCTCAGTCTCAGGAGACTGAACTCAGGTTTTCAGACTTGGATGCAAGTGCCTCTACCCACTGAGTCATCTCATTGGCTCATCAGGTATTTTTAGTTCCTCAGAATCTCATTTGTCAATTCTTGGAGCTATTGGGGTTCCATTCAAAACAGTCCCTCCTACACCTCTATCCTAAAGTGTTGTTTCAGTGTTCTGGGTTTTAAATTAAGGTCTTTGACCTGCTTCGAACTGATTTTTGTGTGGGATGAGAGATATGGATATAATCTCAATCTTCTGCAGATGGCTATCACGTTTTGCCAGGACCATTAATTTAACAGGCTGTCCTTTTCCCAGTGTATGCCTTATCACTTTCATTAATGGCAGTAAGTCCACTGACAAAGAAGTCCTTCAATACACAGGGGGCAATGCTGATGGAACTCCCAGGCTCTTAGGAAAAAAGTCTGGTGCACTGTAAACCCTGATTGCTCTAGCCAGTGTGAATTAATAATAAAATTTATATCTACAAATACATTAATAGTACAATTTACATTTATAAATACATTAAATATACAATACTGATAGTCAATATAATTTAGAATTTATATTTTACATCACATAATGGAATTTCCTTTTTATTTATTTATTCTCCTCTCATATATTGTCTGTAGTATCAGATGACATTTGCATTTTCATTTTACTTCAATAGTAATGCATATGCCTAAATCTTTAAGCAGAAACATTAAAGCGCCATAAACTTAAGTGTTATTCCATCACAGAAAAGACAAGGTGCAAGATGGGAGACACAAATATTCAGCAGAAACACTGAAAGCAATAAAATAAATTATTTACTGAAAAAAACAAAAACCTAATCACTCAAGGTTCTGAGCTTTCAGGGCTGGCCAGGAAAGGGACAAGTGTGAAGAGATGCTCTCCTGCAGACTATACCTCCACCACAACTCTCCAGTACCAGAATCAGGCATTTGGGGTTCTGAAATGCTAAACATTCCCTTTGAAAAAGACAAAAGGAACTCAGCCTTCTAAAAGAACTCAGAGGCCCAACTTAGAACATCCCTACCCATACAAAACTGGAATGCCACCTATTTGATATATGGAAGGGAATTCAAAAACTGTCTTACCATAAAGGAAGAGAGGGAGTGGAGCGAGGGAGGGGAGGGAGGGAGGGAGGAAGGGAGGGAGGTAGGGAGGGAGGTAGGGAGGGAGGAAGGGAGGAAGAGATGAAGGGGAAACAAAGAAAGAGAAAGAAAGGAAGGAAGAAAGATTGATTGACTAGCCTCTAAAAGTAGGGCTGTGAGAAAGCAAGAAATAGGCAAATCAGCAATTGATTCTTACAAAGGGTTGCACAGAAATAAGTGATCCCTAGTGAGTCCTTGGCAGAGGACTGAGATTGTAAAATGGCATCTAGAGGATATGAGAGGGCCAGGAAGTGACTACAAAGACACCCAGGCCTGCTTCAGGGTTTCCTCTGCTCTCTCCCTTCCTCCCCTGTAGATAGATACAGCCCTTAAAACACTAAAACAGACCTACCCTCAGACACTTTTCCTCAATCCTACCTAATGTGATCAATTATTTCCTCTGCCATGGGCCAACTCACAAAGAGGCAGCGCACATCAACCCTGGGATAGCCGCTTCAGCGGCCTCCCTCTCTACTTACCAGCTGTCTCCGCAGATTTTGAAGCCAAACACAAAAACTTCTTTGTGTTTTCCAACTCCTCGTCATTTTCCAAGTCTTCTGTATTTTTTGCAGACTGATGAAAGAACAGCTTAAGTTTGAATATGAAAAAGCAAATATGCCCACCAGTTCTTATTCCAACCCAGTTTTCAATTGTGTATATACACACACAGGAAGGTTCAGTTGTCTGCATTCCTTCACCTAGGAAATCTGTTAAAATTCCCTGTTTCTATAAAATTCCACCCGTGTGTTTTCCCAGAAAAAAACTTACATACATATTGTTTAGAGTATCTTCATGAATGTGTGTGTGTGTGTAGAGAGAGAGAGAGAGACGGAGAGTTATGCAAACAGTGCCAAAATAGCTCAGTTGGGAGAGTGTTAGATTGAAGAGAGTTATGCACAGGTACATACAAATATATGTACATATATATTGAATTACATATATATGTGTGTATATATTGAGTTATCCACAGGTACCCTCTGAAGTTAGCCAGTGACTAAGGAGGACATTGCCAGCATCAGCTGTGGGTTACTACATGATCCCTCTCACAGTCGCTCTCCTTTGAGGGGCAGATTACTATATGAGTCAGTGGCTCTAAGAGTCTGTGCCAACATTTGTCCAACTCCGACCTCTCGGTGCTATGGAGAACAGGAGGCCAACAGAGGACAAGGAAAAGCTGAAATCGGGCTCTGGAAATGTGGCAACACAGAGGCAAATGGACCATAGCCCAGGCTGAAGCCGTTTTGTGACTTTTCGGAAGGATCTGACCAGCACATGAAGCAGTGAGCCCCGCAATTTATTTGTCCCGAATGTTTAATCAACAATGCCAACCAGTTAGTGTTTTGTGTGTGCTTGTCTGTTTCTCTCCAAACTATGAGCTCAAGGGAGAAAAGGCAGGCATATATCTTTGGTAAAAATCGCCATCACATCCCTTCCTAGTCAGAAATGGAGGGGGGCCAATCTGACACTGGCAAGAGAGGTTTTCTGGGCTTGCCCACAGGTAATGAGCATGCCAGAACAGGGCCAGAAGGCTGGAATGTCACAGACCAATGCTCCCCACATGCACACATGCAAGCACGCACGCACGCACACACGCACACACACGCACCCACGCACACATGCACCCACGCATGGCCACCACTTTGCAGGACCACATTACCACTGCCTCAGGCCACACTTTTCTTAATATCAGAGGAACCTGACACTTACCATTCTTACCTTGAGTTCTTCCCACAGCTTAACTCTCATTTCTACACCTTTCTTTTTAACTTCTTTTTCTCTGCATTGTCTTTTGGCCAGTATTTTATCCAGTCTGTGCATCTTACGAATTGCATTTTGAAGCTGAGCATCTGACTCTTCTAATTTGGGATTACCTGCATTGTGTTAAAGGTAGAAATGGATTTGAAGTTTGATAAAACAGCAAGGCTTTGTTTTGATTTTACTCTTTGTTCATTCATTCAGCCAGTACTTACAGCCATTAGGGACACCTAATACAATCAGGGTTAAGTACTAACTTCATGGACAATAATTTCTTGAATGTCTTTTCACGTAACTGTCCACTCACACCAAGAGACAGACATTTAGCTCTTTTCTACAGTGGGGACACTGGGCCCTTCTAAGGGCTTATAAGTTACAGCAGTGGGCACAGATGTGGTTCTCTTGTGATTTTAAGTCCCACGTCTCCTTTATCCTGCTAGATTGTCTATATCCAAACCTACAAAATAAAAAGTAAAGACTGACACATGGACTCTATTTGAAACTGGTTTAGACTAACTGAAAGAGAAAGCGTGTACCAGAGACCTACAGTAGAGGGCAGTACATCCTGACCCACGCAGAGGGGTTAAAACACATGTATTCCGCATCCACAGGCATGCCTTTTCTCACCCCTCTTTTTTTGGTTTCCTGAGTCGCATAAAACTGTTTGTGAGAAGATGATAGCAGGTGCTATCTTATTTGAAATTAAGGACTTTAGACGTTTTGTCATTAGGGGCTTAACTGACAACATAACTAATGATAACAACAATAAGCAACTGTCATCTGTGGACTTGCCCAGTGGGTACAATGCAAAGTGCTTTACTTGTATGCACAAGTCAGTCCTCATCATTGGTTAGTTCTCCTCATAGCCCAATGCATCCTTTCTGCATTTTGAGTAGTAAGCTGAGGCAAATTTGTATTTGAGTTGTATGCATATCCAAAACAGTAAGTAAACAAAACAGTAAGCTGACTCCATAGTGAGAGCATTTAGCTACCAGGTAGCACTCCCCCCCACCCCCGGAAAAACTGATAAAATTGAAATGAGCATCAGTGCTCCTGTACTGTCTCAGACTTCCCAGGTAAGATCACTTAAAATCATAACTGAGAGCCCAAAGAATCAGTGACACTTGCCTATAATGTACATCTCTACCTCTTTAAGGAAAAAAAGAGGGAAAACATGGAGAAAGAGTATCAACCTAATAACGAGGTTTCTAAAATGATGCTACTTAATTCCCAGGCTCATTGCCCATAGGTAGTCCATATGCAAGGTATTTTGAACAAACTCACACAACATGAAAAAAATATAAATAAATACTGGGAATTGACAAGTTCCTTAGTGGTTTCTTAACAATTCCGTACAATTTGGTGTCATGGTCTGGACTGGCAGTTAGCCCCAAGCAGCTGACTCACCATTACTTCTGGGCCATCACTACAAATGCCAGTACAGTAGGCAAAAATGCAAATGGCACCTTAGTGTCATGATGAGAATGGCATTCACCCCACAGAGTCTTCAAGAGTCCCAGAGACACCCACAACCCTAGAGTCTGCACATCGCAACAGAGAACTGCTGTTCTAAATCAACCTACCAGAATTAATCTATGTCATGAGAAAAGTAGCTTTTAAGATATTAGTATTATTCATCATCATTGGGATTACCCTTAGAGGGTATTTATAAATGACCTGATACATCTTATCCTGCAACATTAGCCATCAAAACCAATGCATGGACCATGCCATACAATACAGAAATACTCCCCCTTAATGAATGTTTATGAGCATAATAATAATTTTATGAAGTAACGTGTTTTGTTATATTTCTCAATGTATTTAAAGACTCAACATTCTTATATGTAAAAATAATGTGATTAATTTCCCACCAAAAGCATGTCTCCTTTTTGCTATATACTCCTAATATTTTAAATACAGTATCTGCAATTATCATTAGCCAATCTCCAGTGATCATCCCACCTGGATGCTCAGGCATCATCTGTTGAAGCAAGTCTGGGTCTTCGTCTGAGCCATCTTTGGCTGCTTTTGTGCTCTCAAAGTAGTCTGCCCACTTGTCATCATAAGTATGTCTTCTTTCTTCCAGACTACTATTTGATGAGTGGTCCTCCTTACTAAAATTCAACTTGTTTACCATGTCAATCTAAAAGTAATTTTCAACAAAAGAATTTCCAAAACATAATACTCAAAGACACTAAAAAAAGATAATACATGTTCTTAAAACTTCACGCTTGGTAGCATTTATCGCCAATGGAAGAACATATGGAGATGTGTAAATACACACACTGATGTTCCTAAAAAGGTGGGACTTTTAACAAAGTGCAACTTAACTGTATGTTAAGTTTAATGCTTCACCAAATAAATACCATTGTTCCACAATCTTAAATAATAACAGGGAAGAGTTGAAACTGGCCCTGAAGAGCTATGCTCAGGATCCAGGAGCCCTGCTCTCTGTTGTCCACAACAGAAGCCCCTTCTCCTGTACGGCCACTGAAAGAGCTGAATGACTCAGAAGTGTTTTCAAATTTTGAATGAGATGTGTTTCTAATAAGAGTCTTCTAATGAGACTCACATGCTTTGGTTATTCTTAGTTTCCTATTTTGTTTCAGCTTCCCTTTATGCTTCAACAAACTTTATTTTGAAAACAGCAGTTTGGCCCAGCTGTGTTTTCCTGAGAGAGGGCAAAAAGGGACATTCATGAATGGGTCAAGAGAAATCACAGTTTGCAAAACTCCGAAATTGCCCCAGGACAGTGAGAGTCACAATGAGGTAAATACATCCCAGGGAGAGCTGGGTTCTCAGAGGAACTCTCTCTTTGGAGGACTGTCTACTCCAGCCTCCAACCTCAACCACTGGATGGTACCCACCCACATGCTCAACATTCCACTACGGCAATGGGCGCCCTAGCACCAATCTCAAGGGCAGAAGATGTGTGATGCTAAGAATAAACTGGCAAGTGTGCAACTCCCTTCACAACAAGAGACAGGGTCTCTGTTGTTAGATACCATGTACACCGGATTAGCTGGCCAAAAACATTGGGAGATTCTCCAGTCTCCAACCCCCCACCTCACCACAGAAGCATTGGATTATAGATGTACATTGACACATCCAGCTTTATGTGGTTCTGGGTGTTCAAACCTTGGTTCTTTCAGTACACAGCAAATACTCCTGAGCCATTGATTTTTAAATACTGAATCATTTTTATAGTAAATATCAGTGTGAATATTTTAGATATTGGAATACAAAGTTTCCTTCTGAAGCCAAACAACACATAAACTTTAACAAAGTCTAAAGTAGGCAAAAAAAAAAAAAAAAAAAAAAAAGCATACCCAAAAAGAAAAAGTCAGGGACCTGTGAATACTCCCTAAAGGCCTCCAAAGACGACATTTAAATGGGAGTTAAGGACAGCCTTGGGTTCCTCAACTGTTGTGGCTGAGAGCTCGGTTCCTTCCCAAGCAAACCATTACCTTGAAGGCCCCTGGTTCTGGTGAGAGCACCTCCAGAGAAGCATTTGAACTTCTGCTCCCAGGACGTGATCTTGAATTTGAGGCTGGTTTTGAAATTCCATCTAGGTTTCCCTTTATAATATCCATCGACATCCTGAACCAAGCCAAAAGAGTTAAGAAGCAAGTAATTTCCAGGACTAAATGTCGCCTTAATCAATCTAGGTTTACAGCCAGTTCACTCAGAACCTATTCACTACCAAGTGTATAAGTGCTCTTCAAAGGTCATCAAAGGAACCCTTTGTTTATGGATTATGTATCAGATCCTGACAACATCTGAAGTGGAATGCAGATGTGAATGCTTGTGGCACTGTGGCACTGTGCACTGTCGTGGTGCAGAAAAACAAGATGCCTCCTTGCTCTTCCCTGGGAGAACACCCCAAGGACACCTCTCTCAGCCTGGGTTCACTGCATCTTAATGATTTGCTAAGGCCTCCTGGCTCCCTCCTTCTGGGCTCACCCTCCTTCCAGCCTCTCCTGCTCCAGACAAGCCACTTTTTTGGAGCACTCTCCTCCACAGCTCAGTCCTTATTTAATCAGCTCTCCCTTCCTAAAATCTGCAGTTCTGCTTCTGACTGGCACAAGAGAATAAAACCTACATCCTTTATTAGAGGACAGATTTGCACTATCTGACTGTACTTTGTCAACAATCCTCCCCAACTACTGTACAGGAGACTCCAGCCACAAAATGTCTTCGTTATCGCCACTTTGTGTCTAGGGTGGATTTTAGAAGTGAAACTACTTAAACTAAGCAGAACAGCTTGAACTAGAAGGAGAAGATAAACACTGTGGATATACCCTTCTAAACCATGCCCTTGATAGAGACTCTTCTAGATCTGCCTGGTGATGGTAGAACAATATGCATACTGAGAACTAGAAGAAACTGAATCCAGCTTAATATGAATGGTATCTTCTGCCAGATCACTTCTAAAGGCTTATGATTATGTATAAACATTAAAATACAATATCCCTCCTTATTCTACAAAGCGGCCTGTCTTTCATGCCATTTGTGAACCAAAGACTCAGGAGTCCAAAGTGGCTTTTCACACAGAAGGAAGCATGAACAAGCTGAAGCTGCCCTCAACCCTCCCTCCCCCTCCCCAAGGCATAACATGGCTTAGTCTCCAGCTGTGCAGTGTGTCACCACTGCTAACTTCAGGGAACAGTTGGTTAGCTCTTCCCACTCAGCTACTGAAAAAGGCATTGATGTCAACATTATTCACGCTCTGTAATGGGGTTGGGCTCACTCAGGAAGGGCCTGACATTGTTACTGTGGGATGATGGATCACCCTGGCCCCCTCATATCACCACCGAAAAGCGTAAGTCACTAAAAGGCCAAACGTCTTTTTCACACCCTTAGCATCCTGTCAAGGAGGACTTATTGAAGCTTGAGAGGAGCAGGGAGATGGAAACATGTGGCACAGCCAATATAATGCATGTCAAAAAAAAAAAAAAAAAAAAAAGGCCAGGACACAGGGAGCCATCTGTGACATGGATCAGCTAAAAGACCCCAGAAATCTTTCCATTTGCATCAAAAACTGGTCTGTTACTATTACATTCCCTCCAAACACATCAAATTGAATAAATTATGGTCACAGAAAATGTAACTGACAGACTATCTGTGTATTTGACCATCTGGGAAACCAATCAGAGTAAAGATCATTGTAATGAGATCTTATAGATGTATTGTGTGTTTAAGAAATCACTTGTCACACAAAAATTCCAAATGAAAAATGAGGAGCTGTACAAGAAAGTAATCAAACAATGTGTACTTAGTTGTTTGAGCACTGAGTATGGACTTAACAAATATCATTCCTTCACTGAGTATATGGGCATGGGGAACAATATCCAAAAGGAGAGATATAGAAAAAAATCCGTTATAGGAAGTTGAAGAGGACATCCAAATATTGATAAAGCCAAACAATAGTTAATTAAGCATAATAGTTAAGAGTTCAAGGAGGCTGCCTCAAGAGGCAGTGACCAGGGGTCACTCTATTATTGCTTCCAACGTCAATATTTCACAGAAGTTTAACATTTGGACCATATTATTTCAATAAAAGTAAAAGCTAAGGTTAAGAGTAATGAGTAGATATAAAATATTCAATCTTCCAGGAACCAGAAGAAAACACAAGGACAGTTTGCAAAGAAATCAATGATGTACTAAGTGGGTGTGGTGGGAAGGATTAGGAGGTGTGACCTTTTTGGAGGAGTTGCTTCATGGGGGAGGGGCGACCTTTGAGGTTTCCACAAACTCTCATCATTTCATCTTAGCTCTCCCTGCCTTCTACTTTCAGATCCAGACTGGTGGTCAGCTGCTCCAGCTGCCATGCCTTCGCTCTGCCATCATGGACTCCAACCTCTAAAACTATAAGTCAATTTCAGGCTTTCTTTTCTAAGTCGCCTTGGTCATGGTGCTTTGTTACACAGTAGCAGAAAAGTAACTAAGTCAGAGGTTGGTACCAAGGAATTAGCTATCTCAGGGACAGGTCTGGCTATACTGTATTTTGGAGGTATTGGAAGACTTTGGGTTTTTGAACTAGGAAAGTCATTGAACTTTGTAGGCGGAGCTTAATGGGCCATCCTAGCAGGAGGTTAGAAGACAATGTGTCAGAGCTGTGTGGACTGTGGCAGCCCACAAATCTCTAGAGGTTTCAGCGGGAACAATATTAGCAGCTGTGCCACAGCACATTCGTATTATTTGGCAAAGAATATGGCTCCCTTCTACCCTTGTCTTAAAAATTTGCCTAAGGCAAAACTGAAAAAACAAACAAAAAAAAAAAAAAAAAAAAAAAAAAAAGATGGATTCCTTTCCTTGGCAGAGGAGCAGAGGAGATTTCAAAACAACCTAATATTGACTCTGTTGTGTGGTTATTAGTAATCACTCTTATGCGGGTCTACAACGAGAAGAACAACTAGTACAAACAGGTTTTTTGTTTGTTTGTTTCATACATTTCCTCATGAATAATACATAATGCACATTTTCTTTGGGTATTAAAAGAATCAAAATTAAAATATCAGTCACCTTATGATAGTCCGTGAAATAAATGCTCACGCGCCAACGTTTTATACTTTTTTTTTTTTTTTTTTTTTTTTTTTTGATGAGCTCATGGTACATGATCTGCTCTGATGAGGCAAAACTGCCTGTGTCCCTAGATTGGTTTGCTGCAAGTCTGCTTGTCTAGTCATATTCCCCAGCCTGATGATGTCCAAAGGTACCCACCTATATATTTGGTTTACATTTCTTCCACCATAAGCAGAGTTCCAGGCCAATGTTTATCAGCCCTCTTCTTGTTTTCCTTTTTTTTTTTTTTTCCTATCATGACTATGTGCGGTTTACAGTCTAAGCTACTGACTAGTTCTCTAGACCTCAGTAGTAGCAGGAAGGTTCAGAAAGATGGACTAATGCAGAAAGTTTCCAGCAGGGACCATGATTTCCCTGATACGCCACAGTCCCTCCCAGGCGTGGCCACGCCCCTGTAGTTACACCCCACTGTGGCCTGGGAGGACAGGCCACACCCACCGAGATGGCCCAGCCCCTGGAGACCGAGTCCGCCCTCTCCTTCTAATCAGCCTCACAGCTACTGACCTCTGCCTGTGGTGCGTGCGGTCCCTCACCTTCCCGGTGGGGACGAAGACTGAACGTCTAGGCACTAACTGGCGTCTCTGACATCCAAGCGTCATCCAGTCCCCCTCGAAGGGGACGGGTCTTTCCCGCCACCACCGCCTCTGTGGAGACGAAAGATGCAGCGGTCCCAAGCCCGCTGCCTCAAAGAACGCTGTTGCCCTGGCAACTGGAAGCACGCACCTTGGTCTCGCGATAGACGGAAAGGGCTGTACCATCAGAGATGGGCACTGGGGACTGCTGACGCGGCCGGGATGGGAGGTTGTGGGACCGGGGCCGTCCTATAACCTTTGCAGTAAACGTTCTAGGTAAGGAATGGTCTGTTTATATTTAGCCTGGACTGCAGAACGAGGATCCCGGTGTTTACATGGCTCTGACCAGCTCTACGGACATCTGCCCTCTCCTGTCCCAGTTATCTCTCACATCACATCAGACCGATGTGCAGCTCAGAAATGGCATATGTGAAAGTCTTGACAAATCCGGAGGTGTGTGTGTGTGTGTGTGTGTGTGTGTGTGTGTGTGTGTGTGTGTGTACACGCGCGTGTGTGTAAAGACTGGACTGCAGTAAAAATTTAAAAAGGATTATGATGGCTTTACACCACATTTCTCTATGCGCAGTGTGAAAGGACTCGCTGCCAGGATCACCAAACTGATACCTGATACTTTCAAACACCTGCTGCGTTCCAGTCTGAACGGCTCTTGATTGTTTACAAAGTGTTTTCACACCCAGAGCTCCTTTACCCCCATGCCTTTGAGCAGGTACAGTATTTCTTAGGTCTTTTTCATCAGAACAAGTGAGTATAAACTGAGTTGCCTGGAGAGCACAGCTATAATCTAAGGTAGGACAGGGTGTAAAAACCTGGCTGTAAATGACACCTGTGTCCTACTATTCCTGTTTTTATCTGCAGGTCAGATGCCTGTCTTGAACCCCATTCCTTTATCGGACCTTCTCAGCTGTGTGGGAACCCTCTCAAACTCAGCAGATCAGAAATCAAACCACTGTCCATGGTCTCCTCTCCCCACTGCAGCCCCGCCTCCCAGTCTCAAGCTCAGCAACTTTGGCATCGTCTTCACGCCCGCCCTCTTTCCCTCTTCGAGGCACATGTGTTATAAATGCTAGCAGACCGCACTCAAATGCATCAGCATCCAAACGCTTCTCACACCTGCAGTGTTCCCACTCCCAGCTAGATGTTTGCAATAATCTACAAGTAGTTTCTTTGGCTAACACCCCACCGCGCACGCCCCTTGCACCTCCTGTATACTTGAAGCACTGTATCCTATAGCATGTTCAGAACTTCCGTCAAATCCTGCCAGTCCTCTGCTTCATGTTCCCCATGATTCTCCATTTCTCTTAGAACCCATGCAATGCCCTCAGGCCCTAATGATCAAACTGTTAACCTCACTGTTCTCCAGCTTCTGCCTTCACTGCTAATGTTTCCACAGGAAAATTCCCTGTACTTCTTGGGAAGTTTATAATTTTCCAAATCCCTCCTTTTCTTAAAGTTTGGAAATCCAAAACTTGGAAGAAAATATTGGGCTTCTGGATGAGAATTAACCCTTAGCAGCCTGCGTAGAGATGTAGCTGAAGGAATCTGGGGGTACCACTGCCAAAGAAAGAGCATAAATTATGACGCTAAGTCAGAAGTTGAGGTCACCATTTCCTGGAGCCCAGGCAGAAATACCAGGGAAGGACATGGCAATGTCATCTGCCCATCTTCTGTAGAGCTGTGTATTTGGGCCCTGCCTGTGCCAGCAAGGAGTCATTTTTAGTATTTGTTTGGTCTCTCCTCTCTCTCTCTCTCTGTCTCTCTCCCTCTCTCTCTGGATGTCTCAGCAAGTAAAATGCATTTGCTATGCAAGCCTGGAAACCAGAGTTCAAGCCACAGAACCTATGTAAATGTAGGAGAAGATAACCAGCTCACATTTTTCTCTGACCTCCACGTGGGTATCATAGCACATGTACATACATATGTATGTACGTTTAAGAAAAAGGAACAAAGAAATAATGAGTTTGGAATTCAAAGTAAGTCCTTACCTTCACAATTCCCAATCCACAATATTGATTGGTAGATTCACATGCTATATGAAAAAATGAGTAACTAGATGGGGTTTACCTCAGTGGTAGATGTGAGGCCCCATGTATGAGCTACAGCAGTACCAGAAGCAAGGACAAAGAAGTAGCCAAGGTTGCCTTTCTAATGTGAAATCTAGATATGGGGAGAGGACCGCAATCTGCTAACAGCCAAAGCACAGAATGTTCTAGTTGAGTAAACAACTGAAAACAGTACCCTCTGCACCTTCAGCATTTCTCACCTGGACTTATCCTAGTCAACTAAGCAATCAAAATGGGTTTGAGTCAAAGATTCATGCCTAGCCAATTAACTACTGTTTGTGGAAGTCACCCATAAAAATCCTCATCTGTCCTTGCCTTAATGGCTACTGTTGAGGGACAACCTGGTTCAGTGCATTCTGCATTCTGTTCCCCTAAAAACTACTACTTCCTTTGACCTTGGTATCTTGGTTAATACTTTATTAATCAAATACTACCCAGTAATGCTCTCTGTGTTTTCCAGAATTTGAATATAATTTATAATTTTCCAAATCATCTAAATTTAATCATTTGAATTTAGAGGCTTTCTTTCTTTCTTTGTCCTGCGGGTGGGTACCAGAGATGGAAATCTAGGCTTTACACATATGAGGAGGCAACCTCCAGGGAGTATTCCAGTCCTAATAATTGTTATTATTTAAACACATGCTCCGGGGAATCATAATAGTATGAATATGAAAGTTGGAAGTATTTTAAGAATGATTTAAGAGCCTGGAGGTATAATTACAGAATGTGTGTTTAGCCTGCACGAAGTCTTGGGTTAGATACCAGCACCAGGAGAAAAGTGCAGTTCAGACTTCCTGTCTACATGTGAAAGATCAGTATTTGTCAGGGGCTTAGAAACACAATTTGTCTGTCCAGCACACATGTACACACACACGCACACACACCCTAGCTTCTCTACCTGGAATACAGCTTCCCAACTGTCTGTGTGGCTTGCTTCCTGAGAAGACATAAATAATCATCTATTACCACACCTCAAATGAACTTATAAAGATGAAAGGTTTATTTGGGATCATGGTTTTGCCGTTTTCAGTCCGTGGTCACTTGGCCCTGTTGCTTTGGGCTTTGACAGCACACTATGTAGCAATGGAAGCATTGGGAGGATTGGCCAGCTCTCCTGCTGCTAACAGCCGAGAAGCTAAGACAGAAACCAGTGTCTGCTTCAAGGGCATGCCCCTGTCTCCATCACCGAAGTGTATCCCACATAACTGCCCAGCAAAGGCTGCAGTATCTCCTAGTAGCACCACAGGCTGGCAACAAGCATTGGCACCATGGGGGGCAGTTACCCAAAGTATGATGCCTGCTTTTTAAGTGTTTTAATAAAGGGGGTGGGCTAGAGAGAGAGCTCAGAGGTTATGAGCACTGGCGTTCTTCCAGATGATGGGGGTTTGGTCTTCAGCACCCAAATGGTGACAACATATGTGTGATCTGGTGCCTCCGCAAGCACAATGCACAAGCAACACACAGACATACTTGCAGGTGAAACAGCCATACACATAAAATAAAAAAATCAGACATGAAAAAAAGTTTGTAATAAAGAAAGAAGCACCATTATTAGGAGTCTGGTATTAAATAGTTGGGTAGCCTTAGGTAAGTTCACAAACGTTTATGGGCCACTATGTTCTCATTTGGGAAATGAAGCTGGGCGAGGTTTGCAGTTCTTGACACCACTGCACATTAGAATGGCCATTGCACAGACTCCTGACACCAGGGCTGCACTGAGAATGTAACTAAAATCACCCAATGAGCTCAATAAAGTGCTGATTAGGTCTCTGGTGGGACTGTCACAGGTGACAGTAGGACTGGACGACAAATTGCTTTCTTGAGTAGATCATCTCCACATGTCTACACACTGCTTTGTTCTGTGAACAAAGGCCATGTTTTCTTTGTATGCCTGTGTCTGTGTAAGTGTGTGGAGGTCTATATAGTGCACATACATGTGTGCAAATGCAACCCGGGTATGCCAACATGGGTGTAGAGGTCAGAGAGCAATCTCAAGTGCCAGTCCTTGCCTTCCACCTTATTTGAGACAGAATCACTTTGTTGTCTTTCCATGGCATGTGTGAGATTAAGACTGACTGGCCCATGAACTTTCTAGAATTTTCCTTTCCCATCCCCCTCCCCATCTCCTCAGAGGAGCTCTGGGCTTACAGATGTGTAGCGCCCCCTCCAGCTTTTGTGGGCTTTGGGAATATGAACCCAGGTCCTTGCACAAGTGGCAAGTGCTTTCACCTGCTAAACCATCTCTCCGGCTTTTATATTAGGTGCTTAATGAGTCCCATTAAAAAAAATTCCACATTTCTCAGTGAGGTGGGGGAATAAAACTTAGAAAATACAGAGCTATGAAGACAGCATGTGATCTCTGGTGTTTTCCCTTTTTTAGCAGTTGCCTTTTAAAATGTATGCAACCTGAGAACTATATAAGCCAAATGGAAACAAAGTGTGTGTCTCTCACTCTGTAGTCATCCCACACCAAGTCCTTATTGATCATATTTTGCATAAAACAGTCTTGATGAGTTCATCTCTGTCTCTGTATTTTCTCAGTTTATTTGCCTCCTACTGTTTTCATTTTGAAAACTGCTCAGAGGCTGTGTGGGCCTTGAGAGCTAACTTCAGTGAACTGGAGTTGTTCTGTACTTGTTCTTAATATATATATCTGTGTCATAATGAGGATGATACCCTCAAAACAGTTAACATTCAAATATGACAGAGAGTGCCATCTTTTTCTGTGCTGTGTTTCCTACAGTTCTGCGTTCTGTAGAGACTGTCTGGATGTTATGCCTGCCTTCAGAGAATTCATAGAGTTTTTGTAGAATGAATGTATTTTAAGCTAAATTTCCCCTGCTCTTATTCCAGGTTGGGGGACATATGGCAGTGTTGATTCTGGAGTTAGATTTTGTTTTTGTTTCCCATCTCTCCCTGTTCTCGACACCTTCCTTCTGAGTGGAGTCAGTTTTGAAGGACTGAGAAACAGCCCACATTGTGTCCCATCTACCAGATGTAGCGTCCCAATTTCCCTCCTCTTGCCATAAGCTTTTACCAACTGTAACAATGTGCTGGGAGCGCAAATTCAAAAGCCTCTTCTCGTGATGGGTTGTTAATAGTGTGCGCCATGGCCCAGGCCCACCTCCTGTGATTCTGTGCTTAGCATTATTGAAAATGACATTTACGGAATGTCTCAGATTCTTCATTACTCATTTCCTCGTACTCTTCCTAGTTGGCATAATTATCGTGCAAATTTATATCTTAGGAGGTGAGCATCAAAAAGTTAGTCGTGTCGTGCGTGTCCTCGCCCACACCCCCCCCCCCCCCCCACACACACACAAACACTCTTAAGAATTTAACACATCCTCAACCTATACCAGGGCCTGAATTTGACAGTTATTTATATCCACTAGATGGCGCTAGTTATCTGTTGAAAAGACTGCCTTTGCCTTTCAAAAGCGCTTGCTTTCCTTGGATGTTAGGTGTGACTGAAGAGACCACTGGACTGAAATCTCAGGTTCCTTGAACTGTGCTTGGGTGTGTCTTTAAATAGCCATTCAAACGGGAGAAGTGAAAATTAGATCTGAAAATAGTAGTAAATATTATAAATAGCTAATAGAAACCATTGATTTTTTTTTTTTTAGAAAAACAGGAAATTCTCACTTATTTATATAAAAAACAGCAGATGTGCAAAGTGTGTTTTTATTCTACTTCCTCTTTTTTATAACAACTTCCAGCACTTCTAGTCCAGCGCATCCACAGTGACAACCACATAAGCCAGGGTGAATTGGGGAGTAAACAATGTCTAGGAGAATGATGGCCCGTTTTTACTCCAAGTAAGATGCCTTTTGGTGGAGTATCTTTTCATGGTACATTTTCAGCAACTAATACTGAACTAAACCTGCTGCCCGTGGGTTCTCAGTGATGTCCGAGGATCTCTTGGGGGTTGTTAGTCCAGATACCATGCAGGAGCCTGCATTTTAGCCAGTACTGTAGTGATTCTGGGGCAGCTGGACCCTGAGCCTATTGGGATCCAGTGATGGAGTTCATGCTTCAGACAGTGAGTGGTGAGGCCGCGGCTCTGTGGAGCTCTTCTGGAGATGGCTCCTACCAGGGCTCTGAACAACAGGGTACTTCCTGCTGTAAAGAGAATGGGAGGAGATAGGAAATGTTTTGTCCCTCCCACTTCCTTCATTCCACACCTTCCTTCCCTCTTTTTCCTGCTGATGCCTACATGGATAGAATCTGGTCCAGGTCAATGGACACCTTTATTTTATTTTATTTTTTTTAAGGCTTGCTGTTTTTCAATGCTTATTGTTCTAAAATCATAATGATGCCTTTGGTTTTTCTGTTTTGTTTTTGTTTTAAGTGAAAGGAGTTAGTGCATGCATTGTCATGTGACCTTTGCTGTTCAGGGACTGTGAATGTCAAGTGGAACTTGCCAGATGGTGGAGATGATAATAACTTGCTCACACTTGTGCTCACAGATGCGCTCTTACCACACCCTCCCAACACACACACACACACACACACACACACACGCACACACACAAAGAGCAGTCGAGCTATAAATTGCAGAGGTTTGTTTTTAAGGATTTTTATTTTTATTGAGGTGTGTGTGTGTGTGTGTGTGTGTGTGTGTGTGTGTTAGAAATGAGTGTGCACTCAGGCACATATGCAGTCTCCCTAGAGCTAGAGTTACAGGCAATTGGAAGTAGCCCAGTATGAGAGCTGGAACCACACCCCAGCCCTCTGCAAGAGCAGTTAGGGAGGCTCAGCCCCTCTAGATTTGTTTTGAAAAGCAACAGGTGAATGAAGAGGATGCTATGTTCTGGTGCCTGCTGTGGGGCTCGGAGAGGAGGTCTTGTCAACTCTGCCCTCTAAAGAGCAACTTTCCAAGTGTCTTCTTCAGGGGAAGGGACAGATGTTTCTCTTCTCTGAGGGAGTTCCCTCAGTGACACCCTGCTTAGCCTTCTCATTATGTTGCTAGTTCCAAAGTCATGTCACCTGCCCACTCTTGAACCTGTACAGAATTAAAGAGCTGCCAGAAAGTATCTAAGGCAAGTGGCAGGTCCCTTGCTGAAGCCAGCTGAGACTGCATGGTGCTGCTCCTGATACCCCCCCCCATACTGCCAGGGGGTTGGTGAGACACCCACTGCACATGAATGATGGCTGGGGTCAAGTTGATGATTTCAAGGCAGCAATCAACCCTGGGCTAAAAACTAAGAGATACCAGGCTGCCTGTGTCTAGCCTACTGGCAAGCTTGTCTTTGAATTCGAAATGAAACTAATCCCATCAGTTTTATTTGTTTGTTCCTTGTGTTCTGTAGCTTGGGTTCTGTGTTAGTTATCCTCTTTGCCTCCTCGTTTTGATGAAAAAAAAAAAAAAAACACCGGATAAAAGCAATCCAGGGAAAGAAGTGTTGATTTAGGTTCACAGTTTGAGGAGATACCATTTAATGTGCAGAGAAACCATGGCAGCAGGAGCATGAATTGGCTGGTTACACAGCCTTCTTGCCCGGTCAGGAAGCTGTGGGAAATAATCACCAGGGCTCCATACACCTTCTCCTTTTGTAAAGTCTGGGCCCCAGACCGTGGAGTATGTGCCCTATCAAGGGCATAGCTTCCCACTTGGAGTTAAACCTCCCTGGAAATGTCCTCATTGACAGACAACCTTCAGACGTTTCTCTCCTACTAGATTGACTCAACCATCAGTCGTATTAAAATGAAGAGATGGACTACGTTATGGGAAACTCAACCATGACATGCACTTGTGTACTTGTTTCAGTACGAAGTTAAGTGAAAACAATTAAAAAGACACGGAGGAGACAGACGCACACCAGCTTTGCGGGTCGCAAGCAGCAATGCACAGAAATCATCCCCCCCACCCTTGAGGTAACAGCTCAGAAATAAATGATAAGTGAATACTCAGAGAAACCCGTTCTTCAGTCAAGGCCAGGCTGCCCCGTCCTGGCATTTTTAAACAGCTTGCCTTGTCTCTTAAGGGTCTTTTTTTTTTTTTTTTTTTTTTTTTTTTAACGTGGTTTAAATTCACTGTTTCTCTCTGAACTCACACTGTGAAGGGGACCAGGAGCTAGTCGTCTTGATAAATGTTGATTTAGTTCTTTAAGCCTTTTGCATATTTGATCATAACTCCTTATTTAATGGAGCCTGCTTTGCTTTCTCTTCATTTTTATCAAATTGACAAACCAGAATGACTTTTAATTGATGTTTTATATTCCTGGAACTCAACCTACAAACACATGAAACCACTTTATATGTCTCATATGACTGGATGCCGATTCTTTCTCTGCCAAGAGCATGGCCAGAGGCCAGGCCCTTAACCTTGCACAATCTGTTTGTTCCACTAATACAATAGAGGATGATACATGGAGAGCAGAGGAACCCTTGAGTGTGGAAGTCCTAAGTGAATATGTATTGTTTGACACAGGCACAGCCATGTCAAGGACCCCAAAGCCTCAAAGCCATGAGAATGGCAAAGCTCCCCACTCCCTTAGCAAGGAACTCTGGGGGCTAATAAAACTTTCTCTGATCTGTGTGTGCAGAAATGTCCACCATAGCTCTCTCCCTCCTGTAAGTTTACAGCCTGAAGACTGCCCCACCTGCAGAGACTAAACCCACCTCCTTGTTTATGTGTAGGTGATAACCCTGCCTCCACGTTCAGCTCTGTGCAGTAACCTCTCCTCTCTGTTCAACTGTTTACAATAGGCATGCTGAGCTTCTGGGGGGCTGTGGTTTTTCCACCAGTTCACTCAAGCCCAGCTTCTCTGTGTCTCTGTTTGATGTTCATTCTTTTGCCACTCCAGTGAGGGTTGATACCTGGGGCCATGATGAATACAGCATATCCCAGCCTGGAGACACTGTGATCCTCTGCTTTAAGAAGCCTTGGCTCTCTTCAGAAATAGGCCCCAAAAGAAAAGACATTCACACCAACTTAAGAGGTACCTGTTCAGCAAGCCAGGCAGCAAAACCCAGCCAGGTAGTAGAAAGAGCCATCCATCATTATTATCTCCTGCAATCATCTAAAAATGAATTAAGCAAACCAAAGCCACAAGGGACATGCACTATTTGTATAGCACAAGTTAACAGAATGGATAAAAGACTGGCTTGTGTTTATGAGACTGTATCTGTGATCCTACTGAGAGCAAGCCTCTTCTCACTTCCCACTTCTTTATCAAATCAAGGGATAAGGCCTAAAATGTTTCTTTGTTCTGTAGAAACTGAGAAAGTAGCATGTTGTTTTAAAGTTCTTTGTTTGCTTATTTATTTAGTGCACATGTGTGCCCCAAGTTTCAGGGACGCTTACACGTGGGCAGCCCACTCACACTCCTGCATTATTTGACTCTCGCCCTCTGGTCATTTGAATTGAGTCATTCAGCAAACTGTTTCTGTGCAAGTGAACCTTCCTTGTCTCTAATCATGCCTAGTTGAAGATTCCAAAGAGGACAGCAGTTAGATGATTGTATAAATCCTGTCCACCTGCTTGCTCTTTCATTTTAGGTAGAAGGTGTCAGGAGTCAGAACATTTCTGGTTAAGATACCCATTTACTGGTCCCCCATAACTAGCAAGGAGAAAATAAAATCCACATTGGGAAAATATCTATTATCTTTGTTTTTTTAAATCTACTATCTACTGAGTGAGTTAAACTCCAGAATGATAAAGACACTTAAAAGCATTGGTTTCCACTCCACACATCTTTCTATGGATTAGGTATTTTCAGAGAGTCATAAATTCTGGCCCGCAATCTTGAGCAAAGTTAATGGTGATGGATAAGAGTTATAAATACTTTTATGGTGATGTCTTTTTCTATTAAATCACAGGGCTGGTGGATGGCTAGGCTAAGGTCCTCTAAATTCTAAGTGCTGTGGCTATATACAGCAAATGGTCATTTTATAGGGAAAGAATTTTGCTGGATTTTTAAAATAACCTTGCCACCATCCATCAATCAAAATTGCTCTCTATGAAATACAATTTTCACTTTCCTCTTGCGATTGTTGCTAGCATGTGATCATTTACTGAATCTTAGGGTCTTTTTCTCCTCTAATATATCAAGAGAGCAAGGACTATAACCCAAGCACTTCTCCTTGAATTATAATGGTATCATTAAACTTAGTAGTATTTACTGTTATATAAGACTAACTCTTGGCAGTATTTTATATATTTGCAATAAAGAACATCACATGTCCCTCAGAAATGTGGGTGACAGTGACTGACTTGGTGGCAGGGGCCCTTAAAGTCAACTAAGACTAAATTGGATGCAGAGTTAGCAAGGAGGCCAAGAGACATAAGATGACATTGCTGAAGAGTCTCAGCAGACCAGACTGCCGCTTTAAGACATTTACTCTAAACCAAATATCTCTGCAGCTTCGGAAGGCTGGCAGAAGTTTGGAAAATGACACTGCAAGAAACAGCTGCCAAGCATTAAGGATTTTAATCTAGTCCCCAGTACAGTTTAATAAAATGTGCCAATTGGGTATTCAAAAATAGTCGTGATAAGGATAGATGATATTGATCATCAGTGCTTTGGAAGCTGCAAGCAGAAGAATGGGCTCTAATGCCTGAGTACTGTTTTTAGCTGTCTCGTACTTGCTTCATCTCTCAGGGCTAATGACACAGCCATCTGTGCCTCCAGCTCCCATCTGCAAAACAGAGATCATATCGTTTCCTACAGAAAGTCTGTGGGCTTTCTTTACTACTCTCCAGTGAAACATCAGCTATAAACACAAAGCAAGCAATAATAAGCTGAATACTACTGAGGGAACATACTTCAAGGCAGGGTTCATAAATTAAAATTAATTAAGAACTTCCAAATAATATTCTAATGGCTTGGAGTGGTTGTTGCAAATGTACTTATATTGCATTCACTTTAGGTGGTGTAAGTGAATAGCATAAATGACTAACAAATAAATGAGTGCCAGGATGCTTTGACTCATTACACAGTATATTTGCATATCCAGAATATCACAAATTATTATGAAAAAATATAAACTGATTTCTGAAGCCAATTAGCATTACTTAAGTTAAACTTACTTTAACAAAGTAGCAGTGTCCCAAAAGAACAGTAATAAACCCGCAAGAAGACATTTTTCTTCTTGGTCATCCAGAAGATACTGGGGGAGTAGAGCAGACTAGCCCATGTCTGCCTTGTTCATACGGTGAAACCAAAGGAACCGTCTGAGTCAATGGACACCTACAAAAGCCTGTTTACCCTGCCCCTGACAGCCAAAATCTCCTTTTCCTTCAATTTCCTTTAACAAAAACTCAGGGTCTTCCTTGATTTAGTTGAACTGTGTGCTCCAAAATTCAGAAGCTTTTGAACATAGCTTTTATTTCTATGAAAGCAATACATGTAAATGGACTTTCACTGTAACTAAAAAGCTTTAAAACAAATCCAACTAAGAGTTCTGGAGATGAGGACCTGTGTCACCTGAGCTGTGCCCTCTGGCACGTGCATATTACCACAGACCCAAACAATATGCATATTCTACCTTCGGCATCATCCCTTTAGACAGAATTGAGTGTGTCCTGTCATGGCAGACGCCTTCCAGCTTCCCTGCTTCTCCATCGTTCTCTCAATAGCACTCTGTGGTTAACTCTATACCTGCTCTTTACACTGGTCTGCACTCATGAGCACCATTCACCCCCAAGAGTTAGTCTGTATTTGCCCCCCTCACCTTTCACTCCTCCTGGACTTCATAATTGCCTTATTGTTTGTTTTGCTTGATTCTCCTCATATCATAACCCCCTGTACCTCTCAAATACCTTCATGTACCATGTCAGTAGCAAAGGCATCTGTAAGCTGTGATCTTTAAAAAAAAACTTACATTTTTATTAATTCTTTGAGGATTTCATACAATATGTTTTGATCATACTCAACCCCAATCCTCCCCTAACTCTTTCCATATCCACCCCACCTCCCCACTCCCTCCCAACATCATGTCCTCATTTTTTGTTTGGGGGTTTTGTTTCGTTTTAATAACCCATATACTGTTGGGTGTGAGGTCATCCTCGGATGAATTATACTCAAGTCACACCATTCCAGTATGGACTGGTGACTTCCACGTCTTATGCACTGTCAACCTAAGGTCTCCTTCTCTATGACACCAGGATTCACTATGGCTGTCATCAGCGTCATAGGCCCTATGTCAAACCCCTGGTTAGAGGCTTAACTCCTGGTTGTTTGCTCCTCCTCCCCTTGGACAATATCCTCTGGTGGCTTTTAGTAAAAGAGGACATGAGAGGTAAGTTTTCTGAGAATTGATTATTTGTAAGTGTTTTCTATTCTACCTTTGCATTTGAAGTGTGGCTAGAGCGAGAACTCCAGGTTGGAAATTTTCACGTTCATTCTAGCACCTCCTTTTGCAGATGCTATATTATTCATGAACTGCAATGAATAAAAAGAGAAGTAAATTTGGGATCACTAAATTCTGATCAATAAAGCTGAAAAAAGAATTATTGTTCATGCCCATTGTGTAGGTCAGGAGCCATGGTTCTCAGTATTGAACTACTCACCCATACCTTGAGAACTTACGCTGTCTCTACTGGATTCAAATAAGACTCGGAGGCTGAAGAAAGAAGGGCACAAAACCCTGCCTTCTGTGCCATTAACCCTTGCCAAAGTCATTAGAGGAATTCATGAAAACCAGCAGCAACACTCCCCAACAGCAGATCTTTCTCCAGGAAGGTTTCACCGCTGCTCCATGGGCTGTTATTTCTTATTTATTTATTCATTCATCTATCATTAATTCACTTAAATTTGACAGGAAGAGGCTCCTTCCTGCTCAGAACATGAATAACCATGGAGGCTTTCATAAAACCATGTTGGAGATCATAGATTCATATTTATGAAAGGCCCCAGGACTTTATTCTCCTGATTAACTAGTTGATGCCCTCGGCACAAATGAGGGAAAACACTGGTTGGAACCTAAAGCAGAGGGACCGTTTTAGCTCCCAAAGCATTATACATGGAGAATCAGAACTCATTTCCATTTACTCTAAAAGCTTCCCATGTAAAGGCTTTTGAAGCTGCCCTGGGAGCTAGTACTGACCTCAATTCCTGATTTATTCACCCATCCTCCCCCACCCCCTTATTTACCATGGCGCACTTTCCTTTGGGCCACAGAACTCTAATACAGCATATCAACCTGCTAAAACTTTGCAGCTATGTGAGGGAAGTGAATCGATTTGTCACTGTGTGAATTACATACAGGCCGGTATGTTGGTAAACTTCAATCTGAAAGAATCAGTGTCTGCCAGGGAGCGAGCATGATGTCCTCTTCTCCAGTGGTGCTCCAGTAAACAATCCCCCACCTACACTCATGCACACAACCCTAATTAAACTCAGTGGGTCAAAAACAAATAAATATAAGACATGACGGCAGGAGGGGACTCGTTGAGAGGAATGTGTTTAACAAGAATGGAATGGGAAGATACGAGGATGACATGGGGTGAATGTGACCACAGTACAATACATACATATATACATACATGAAAATTTCAAAACATTTAAGAGACAGCTACAAATATGAAAGTATTAATCCTTGTCCTTCATGAAAACCTAGCCAGAAGTAAAATCTTTCCCCCTCAGAACATATCAGATCCTCAATGCATATCAAACAAACCACTGAACCCCAAATACAAACGTGCTGAGCATCACACACAGAGCCCGGGTTATTAGGGGGCTTGTTTCTCCAGTGCAGCAGGTGACAGCCTTACGTCTCCTTTTCTGTAGCTAGGCCTCTCTGGGTTTGTGGGCGACTCCTGACACTCTGTATGTTCTGTTATTCTGTTATAGTTCTGTGCCACAGGCATAATGGGCTTCTGAATTGTCTAGGGCTTATGGATTTAAATATCCTTTGTGTATGAACTGCCAGGAGTATCAGCATTGTGATTATTATTGTTGGAATAACTTGGAAAAGCACCAGTTAATGTAGTTCTCTGAATAAAATTCTCAATACATTCTCTGACCTGTTTTTAAAAACATATTGCCCAGGTTCCAGTATTGATATAGCTCTCTCTACTCTGGGCCAGGCTGTGTTGAGTCATACCATTTAACCCTCATGTGTATTGACAAACTGTCTGTTGTATACCTTGGATTTTCCCGAAAACACAGCTTGAAGCAAAGCTCTGTGCAGGTAAAATGTGGGAGTGATCCTTCAGTGCATAAAAGAGGCTGGAAAAATCAAGATAAAAAGGAGTAAGAGCCAACCCAGATATGCATTAATTAGGTGCCAGTGTGGTAATTCTATTCTATTTTGCCTTCTAAGAACCGAACATTTGTTCAGGGCAGGGAGCAAAAGTATTTTTCACTGGTTTCCATGTCCCTAGAGTAAATATTACTCTCAGAAGGAACAACTTCTCCCGAGGCAGAAAACAGAGAAAGTGGGCCTTAGCTGCATGCAGGGAAGAGAGTGGATGAGGCCAACAAAGCTGACAGTAGACACAGTTAAAATCTGAGCAGAGGTGAAGTATTTGAGTCAGAACAATAAGCTTACGTCACTGTTATCATCCCACACTACAGAAAGGAAACCAAGGCACATGGCAGCTTCCTCACCTGTCCAAGTTGAGGGCTCCAGAGACTGGAAAGTTAAGGAGGCTTCCTCCACAACTGCTATGGAGCTCTACTGGGCGATCTGCACAGCCCACTCATCAGCTCAGCTCAGACACCATCTCCGTGACACTCACTCCTGGGGAATGAATTTTCATTCATTCAACAACAACACAGGACAGTGCTTCCACAGTGCTGTGACTGTATTCTTGGGAGACAAACAGGTCTCTCTCATTTGAGGCCACGTTTAAAGAGACACCCAGGGAGGGAAAACAGCTCAAGCAATCATTAGAGCTCAAAAAAAGGCTTTTTAAATTTTATTACAATGTTATTCTTCACAGAGTATAGAAATACACGTGGCGACACAGAGTATAGAAATACACGTGGCGACAACTTATTAGACATCAGCCTTCCCTCTCAAACACACATGAGAAAATGCTAACCAACCTCTGCTGCTGCGAATGTATTAATCGTACATACATATTGCCAGGATGACACCAACATGAGTACATTAGACAGGTTCTTCTCGGGCACACAGAATTTTCTGACAGATTATTTTTCCCTTTAGTAAAAGCTGAAACAATTGAGAAGGCTTGGGGAATGTGAGCTTGTAGGGCCACAGTATTAACACAGTATCGGGGTCAGGAGCTACAAATGGCATGCACACAGGGCTCAGGGGGCAGCAGAGGTTCGAGAGGGGCGCCGGCCAGTCCCCTGTGTCTGCTGTGAGCAAACAACTCTGTGAGGTGACAGAGAGGAAGGTGTTCCCTCCTCTCCCAGGAGAAGGTGTTTGGGTTTACACTCAGGAATCACAGGACACACAACAGAAGAAAAGGAAATTCCCTCCACACGGACCGAGCTTCCTCCTAGGGGACAAGGGCCAGCATGGCTAAAACAGGAGCTGCTAGGACCGCTGCATTTGAGATGCAGAAGTCTGCCTGAGGAACACCCATCCACTCAAGGCACCTGACTGACTCCACCAAGGACCATGAGCAAGGGCAGAACACCCTAAAAGAGAAGAGCAGTGCGCCCCCTTGATGTAAGAGGGAAGGGTTGGGTTTGAACTGGGCCTGGGAGAGGAATCCCACAGCACAAGAGAACCGGGTCACCAAGCTGCTGAGACGAGCCCTCTCTCCCACCCACCACGCACAGCTCATTCTGAAACCTCCGGGGAAACAGGGGATGAAGTGATCGATCACTGCTTTAGCAGTTTGCAATTACTATTTCTCCCTGCTCTGCTTGTCTCCTGTGGAAACCAGAATCACTCACCACACTGTAAGTGGGACTGGAGGGTTGGCCCGTTCTCTATCTCAGACTGACAAGACTTGGGGCAGCACCACTTGGCCTCATCAAGTGTTTTTACCTTAATGTCACCAAAGAACCCAACACGTGTCGCCTGCATTTCTTCAGTACCTTGTAATTCCAAACATCTGCCTGTGTTGCTTCCCTGCTGTAAGTCGCTCAGTGTGCCGCACTATACTGACTCCAGTCTTGCGTCCTAGGCCACGTGGAGGAAAAGAAGACTATGCATAGTGGGCGTTCCTCACACTGCTCTCCACCACAAAGCTACCCTCCCTGTCTTTGATCAAATACAGTTTAAAGCAAAAACCCACGGCGAAGGGCCGGCAGTGTTTTCCAGACAGCACAGCTGGTGACTGGCAGACTCACGTACATTTGTCAGAGGCCTTGGTGATACCAACAGGGTGTAAAGATAATCAAGGACAAAGAGCCTGCCTCAGACACTGCCATGTCTGTCGTAAGGTGGGTCCAGTCATCTCTGCTTTAGGACCCAGAAAACCAGGTGAAAGATGTTAGAAAACCACTGGATACTTCACTGGGCACGGTGGCACAGGCTTTTAATCCCAGCACTCTGGAGGCAGAGGTAAGCGGAGCTCTGTGAGTTTGAGGCCAGCCTGGTCTACAAATAGAGTTCCAGGACAGGCTCCAAAGCTACACAGAGAAAACTCTATCTCAAAAAACAAAAACAAAACAAAGTTAAAAACACTGTGCCAACTTCACCTTTGTGGCCATTGTAGCCTACAATGATCTTGGTTGGGCCTGCTCCCTTTGAATGCACAGGGAAAGGAGGAGTTCCCCAGAAAATATGCATGAAGGACCTTCAGACCTGTTCCATACTGCCCAGCTTAAGGTGGGGTCGATTAAGGACACAGATCACTAACATAGATGGATATATACTCCCTCAATAAAGAGGACATTGGATTTTATGTAAACTTCCCCTTTGCCCCATATAGGAGGTGTCACCCACGGGTGGCTTGCAGCCGGAGTGAAGGGAGGGCAGGAATACACAGCTCCCTGTTGCTTCCAGGCACTTAGAATCCTTGCTAGGAGTCTACCTTTGGAAAAATGCTCACTTTATTGTTCCTGCTCATCTTCCGTTCCACCCTGCCTACTTTGGGCACCTTTGTCTGGATCAGCTCTTCTGGGGTATTGCCCAGTGGGGGAAGCAGCCTCTTCTTGCTATTTCGGGTCTCAGACAGCCACTGAGGGGGTAACTCGAAAGGCCCAAAGCCAAACTGCAAAGAATATTTATCAGGGAATAGCCCGTGTTCCACAGGGGCTACTGGGGCCTCCTGAGATACTGAGTCCACTGTGCCCGGAGGTGGAACAGAGGGGGCCAGCTGTGGCTCTTGCTCTCCCTCTGGGCAGGAGGTAAGTTCCTCCTTGGCCTGGAAATCAGCTGAGCCGAGATACTTGGCCTCACTCTCTTCCTCATCCTCTGAGGGCTTAAAGATCTGCTGCTGCCCAATGTGGAACATCTCTAAGAGTTGGCTACCAGAGCGCATGCTGGGCTCCAGGCTGGCCTCGGCCACCTCACTCCCAGTACTAACCACATTGCGGCGGCTGTACCGGTGGTGCAGCTGCACCAGGGTCCCAACCAAGCACTTGCGTACTGATTTGTTCACAGTTAGGAAGAGCACAGGGTTGGCCAACAGAGAGACTTTGGGCAGCCAAATGGCAGTGAGAAGCAAGAAGACAGAAGTGTTAGGTACATTGAGCACAGTCTGGTAGACAACCAGGGTGACGTAGGGTACACTGCAGAGGATGAAAACTGTCACCATGGAGAGCAGGGTGGCATGTAGCTCAGCCTCGCGCTGGGAGGCATAGGGGATGGAGATGGTGTTCTGTGGGGTCCTCAGTGCGGCAATGATGACTTTCTTCTTCTGACTGGCACTCAGAGCCCTCCGGATAAGGATTAGGAAAAGAAATACCACAGCCACAGGCACAATGACCGTGGTGACATTGTAGATCAGAACATACACCAGGTGGCCTAGGGAGTTGCTCCAGACTTCTGTGCAGGTGGACATAGCATAGATGTCGGCTACATTGGTCACAGCAAACACAGGGACACTGGCCACCACTGCATGAGCCCAGATGTACATCACCAGTTCCCGAGACTTGGCATCAGATATTTTTCTCTCCAGAGGATAGAGGACTGAATAGTACCTGCATGACATAAAAGCAGAATTCATTTCACAGGAAAAAAATACTCTTGAGATTAGGGTAACCTGAACTACCAAAAGTAGGCAGAAGGGAACAATAACAGACAGGAGGAATCATTGGAGGATTTCAGGAAGCCAGACCTTAAGTTGTGAGGACTCTGAAGTACATGGAGAGATCAATAAACCAAAAAGAAGTAAAACCAAAACTTTCTGAAGATACAGAGAAAAGCCCGGTCTTCATGCAATTCTTAAGACTCTACTGGGAAAATAAGCAAATATGTTCAATTCATAACTAGCCTAAGAATTACTGCCAGCAGGACTAAGCTCTGTAGTGCCTTCAACATAAAGGATACAGATCCCTAAAGTCTCCTGTGTGTAACTGATAGCTGGTAGCTGGTAGCATCCTGTGGGGCTGGTTTTCAATGTAATGATAAGGGGTAACATAAATTTTCTACATTGAAAAGAAGCCTCTGAAAAAATTTTAAAGCCACTGTCACAACAAATTTATCTACATACATCTGGAAAGCAATCCTACACCCTACTTCAGACACTGCAGATGATTAGCCTCTAAGGCTGCTCATGGCAGAAGACACCCAAGTGAACAATAGATCTCAACCAAGTCCAGCCAATCACATTGTGTCTGCCCAGTAGCCAATTACCATAATAACTCTAAAAGCAACCAGCAGATCTCAAATGCCTGTAAAATTAATTTGTTGTTAAAATTCAGATGCAGATTTCCCCCCTTCCAAGCTATAATTTGACCATTCTGTAACTACCAAAGAATTCCAAATGTACTTTGTTTTCATACCATCAGCAATCTGGGAGAACTAAATAGTTTCTCAGACCCCACAACCATACTCATCACCAAGGGGTTGCCATCAGCCATCAGAGTTATGGCGAGACTCTTCATATTACTTGGCCAGGAGAAACTCTGCTCTCAGCCAACACCAGGGTTGATCTCCTTACCCTGATGGCAGTCTCTTACTCATGCGGACAGGTGAGAATGAATGACAACCAATGCTGTGAACACCCTGTGCCAGACTGCGTTACTAATATGAACAGATATGCAGGAACACCACCACACTCTATGAGAATGCATGAACAATTAATTACACTCTAGAAGGTGATGGCTCTACCAGAGGAGGTACTTGGCACAGAGCACCTGAAACTACCTAGGAAACTATCAGAGAATGGCACTGTTGTGGAGTCTGATGGTGGACAATGAGGGAATGTTCTGAGGCTGAGAGAAACATAATACAAGTACTGCATGGGCCCTGGATGATCACAGAAGGGTGGGGCACTGTGAAGAGGGTTCTACTTATTCTTACCCCAGGGAAGAAAAGATTACGTATAAACAATGCATGCTCTCAAAATGCTTTGGCTCTGAATACAAATAAATGTTTCTAATCACAACTCTATAGATGGTACCACTCTCATACATAAAAACAGTAGGATGCCTCTGGATGCTACTTGCTCACTGCCATGAAACACAATCAGGCATCTACCTATCAGCTTTCCACCCCATTACACACTGGGAAATAAACTGTAAGATATGCACACACTAATGTTCTTAGGCTGCAGGTAGTGTAGGTGGCCTCCTAATTAACTTGCCAACTTAGTGTCGGAAGACAAATAGATGCAAGGAAGTGAGAAGATTCACTTCCCTTCTTCAAGTGCACCTCACTGATGCCTGCAAGTAATGTGTATATCTGAATCATAAAATAGGAATTTATCCACCTGGTTTTTCTACTAAAGCATTTGTTTACTTTTTTGCATGAGTGATGGTTTGAAAAATGCAAGGGTTTATCAGCTGGAAGGAAAGCCAGGACTTTTTATTGTTCGCATATTTCTTGTCTAAGATCAAGGGCCTAGACATAACAAATAAGAGTCATTGTGTTGGTTTGTGGTACAACAATAAGATGTTCTAAATAATATGTTCTGCTCTCACTGAATGTGAGAAAATTTAAAAAATTTTCCACATTGGTCTGGGAAGATGGCCCAGTGGTTATAAGCTTTTACTGCTCTTCCAGAGGACCTGAGTTCAGTTCCCAGCACCCACACAACAGCCCACAACTGACTGTAATCCCTCTTCCAGGGGATCTAATGTTCTCTCCTGATCTCTGCAGGCATCACACACACACACACACACACACACATACACACACATACACACACGCACACGCAGACAAAATGCACATACACATAAGATAAAAATTTTAAATCTTAAAAACAAAACACAAAACTCTCAGCATTCATAGCAGCTAAATTAAAATAACAACCCCAAATAACCACCAATCAGTAAATGAATAACCAAACTATGGTAGACCCCACAATGGGATGCTGACATGTGCTCTGACATGCTAAGTCAAAGAAGCTAAAAACAAAAGAACACATGCTGTGTGATCCCACTTACACAAGCTGCCTCACAAAGGCAAACTCAGAGCCAGGAGGCAGAGGGGTTGCCTGAGGTATAGAGATGGGAACAGAATCAAGTGCCCGGAGAGTGAGATCAACAACTAACTTCTCCATGGAGCCCTCAACTAATGCCTGTTGAAAACAGGATCAAACACCCATACATAAACACTGAGTCGAACTAGAACCCAGATGTAGATGGAGAGGAATAGACCATGCGGCAGAAACACATAGAGACAGCTTACCTGAACAAGGAGGAGCTAAGGGCCACTAGACTGATAGCTGGGAAGCCAGCATGGGACTGACTCAGGCCCCCCTGAATATGGGTCTCAGCCAGAAGGTCTGAGCAGTCTAAGAGACCTCAGACAGTGGAGCCAGGATGTATCCCTAGTGCACAAAAGGACTTTGCGAACATATCCCCCATGGAGGGATAACTGCCTTAATCTAGAGACAGGAGAGAAGCCCTAGGACCTGTCAGATCTACATGACCCCAACTGGATGGCATTCCCCTACATATGGAATTGGGGTGGGGGGATGGGAGGGGAGGGTGTTCAGAGTGCATGTGAGAGGGCAGAGACGGTAAAAAGGGAGGGAAGGAGGGAGGGAGGGCTGAGAGAGAGGGAGAGAGGGAAGGAGGGAGGAAGGGAAGGAGGGAGAGGGAACTGGGATCGACATGTAAAATAATATATTATTATGCTTTGACTCCAAAATTTATGTTGAAGGACAAGTTACTGGGGAAAAGGATTTCTATTTTTTGTTTCCACAGAAAATGAAAAGATGTGGATTCCTTCCAGACTAATGTGGTTTGATCACACCAGACCGCCTGAAACAGAGTACAAGCTGATCCTGCATTCAAAACAGCTGGACAAAACAGCCCTACAGACAACAGCCAGGATATCTGAATCTTCTTCGAATCCCCCAAGACAGTGCCCCTTACCAGCAGGAAGTAGTTTGGAAAGAACGACGCCCAAATTCCCAAATATTGTGTATAAATGTTTGTTTTCGTTTAATTGGACTGTTATATAAAATTAAATAAAATAAAAAAAAAAAAAAGAATCAAGTGCCCACCAGCAGGAGGCTTGGAGGGAGCACTAGGGAAATCCTGACGCTAGACCTAGCACAGGCACAATCCAAAAAGAGCATACTAAAACTCATTGGCTCGAATCCTTTCTATAACATGCAAACTATATCTCAAAGCTATTAAAACTTTCCAAAGAGTCCATAATTTAAACGTGAAGACCTACGACCTTCATCCCAGCTAATAGAAAAGCTGAAGCAGCAGGATGGCTTGAGCTCAGGAATTTGAAGCTATGCTAGACAACACAGAGAGACACCATCTTAAAAAAAAAAAAAAAAGACTACACCAGAGCAAAGTGGGATTGCAGAAAGACACCTGTGCAACACACATGACCCAACAGAAAATGAAAGCGATAGCGCTCCCATCAGAAAGTAAACTGAGACAAGCACTCTGAGTCCAAGTCATGAATGATGGACGTAACTAAGGCATTTGATTCATTCCTTAAAGATGATGGAAGAGAACAAAACCAATGGGGCAGCATGCAGCCCCAAAACTAACTCCTCCAGAGAATCATCAGAGCCATATAGTCATTCGTTAAGTAACTCCCTTTATCTCCCAGAAATGCTTACAAGCTACTTCAGATTGCAGTGCAAATACCAATTCCAACTGGGCTAGAACAGCACCATGATCCAGTAGCATCCTGGTGATAAAAATCTGACCCCAGGATCTTTTCTCAAGATGTTCCATGGATGTTCATCCATTTGTAAGACTCTGTTTTAGACATGCATTCTCTTTCTTTTGGCCACGAGTTAAAAACTAAAAACTAAAAAAAAAAAAAAAAAAAAAAAAAAAACAAAAAACATTGTATGAAAAAGCAATAACTCATCATTCACTCCATGATGCTCAATTTTCAATGCATAAAAGAAAGAACCCGCAGGGGTGGGGTGGACAGATGGCTAAGTGTTTAAGAGCACTTGCTGCTCATATAAGGGACCCAAGTTTGGTTCCCATCACCCACACTGAGCACCTCACAAATGCCTGTAACTCCAGCTTCAGGGGATGAAAGTCTAATGCACTCTTCCCACGTCCACAGGCAACTGCAGGCTCTCTCTCTCTCTCTCTCTCTCTCTCTCTTTCTCTCTCTCTCTCTCTCTCTCTCTCTCACACACACACACACACAAATACATGTTTAAAAATTAATTACCTGTCCAGGGCAATGGCAGGGAAACTGAGGATAGTCACAGAGCAGAAGACTTTGTGTAAGAATTTGACAACCTTGCAGAAGAACATAGTGTAGATCCACCAGCAGCAGTGAGGGCTGGTGCTGAGGATGATATCAAAGGGCACGCACACCAGGCTGGCACAAATCCCGGAGCAGGCCAGGTTTTTAATGAACCTGTTGGTGACAGATTTGAACACGGTTGTGCGGCAAGTTGACCATAACACCATGAAGTTTCCTGGCCAAATATGTAAAAAAAAACAAACAAACAAACAAACAAATAAAAGTGAATTAAGGATTTAAATCAAGAGTAAAAACAACAAAAAAGAAGAAAGGAAACACAGGTTAAACATTTTAATGTGTTAAGAGTCTATTTGAAGGATATTATACCATCAGTTTACATAAAATATCTAGAGCACACCATAGCAAATATTCTACATGAAATTTTAGTACTACTTTTTTTTTTTTTTTTTAGTTCCAGGCAAAAGACATTCTGTGATGATGGCTCAGTCTTACTGGCAGTATAAATAATCAGCTAGGTATTCCTCTCAGGCAGTCTATTTTTTTTTCCCCTTTGGAGGCAAGGTCTCATATATTCCATGGTGGCCTTGAGCTAGCTATGTAGCCAAGGATGACCTTGAACTTCTGACCCTTCTGTGTGTTTTCACCATGCCCAGTTTATGAAGGGCTGGTGATGAAACCCAGGGCTTTGTGCATCTACCACCCGATGTCCCCTGACCATCAGCCAGTCTACTCTTCTAGCATTTGCTAATGACTTCCATGTTGTAGAGTATCCGACAGAAACAGTGCAAGCCGCACATGGAATTTACAACTCTCTAGTGTTTCACAGAGTAAAAGGAAGCAAGTGAATTTATTGGTACCTTTTATTTAACCCAACCAATCCCAAACATTGTGATTACAACATAACATTACTGATAAATTACTGATGAAATATTTTTCCATTCTTGCTTTTGTGCTGTCTTCAAAATCCATCATGCATTTTATTTTACATTTCCAGAGCATCTGTTTGAAGTGGTCACATTTCAAGTATGTAGAGGCCACAAATTTTGCTTTCTGTTGCTGTGATAAACACCATGATCAAAAACAACCTGGGAGCCAGACAGTGGTGGCCCACACCTTTAATCCCAGCACTCAGGAGGCAGAGGCAGGGGAGTTTCTGAGGCCAGCATGATCTACAGAGCGAGTTCCAGGACAGCTAGAGCTGTTACACAGAGAAACCCTGCCTTAAACCACCACACCCCAACCCTGAAAAAACCCAACAACTTGGGAAGGAAATAGCTTATTTGGCTCACATTTCCATGTCACAGTATAGCATCGGGGAAACCAGGGCAAGCGCTAAAGCAGGAATCCGAGTGACATCAAGGACGGAAGTAGAAACCATGGAAGAATGCCGCTTACTGGCTTGCTCTCCAGGCTCAAGTTGAGCTGCCTCTCATGTTCCCAGTCCCAGCTGCCCAGAGGTGGCACCATCCACTGTGATCTGGGCACTGTCTCATAAATCATTAATTAATTAATTAATTGATCAGACTTGCAGCAGGCCAATATGATGGAGGCATTTTCTCAATTAAAGTTCTCTTTTCCAAGATGACCTGTTTGTATCAAGTTGACAAAAATAAAAAACAAACAAACAAACAAAACAACTAGTGACCCATACACTGAACAGTGGAAATTCTAGAATGACCCTATCAACCATCTCTTCCTGACAGTTCACATAACGTACAAATATCCCACAACACCATCCCACTTCCATTAACCTTTGGTTTTTCCAGGGACTCTGGTGTCTCTACAGCCTCTTCCTGATTAAGACTACCTGTTCCTGTGGCTTTCCATTACAATGCTGATGAATCCCAGATTCATGTTCCAAAGAAGACTTTTCCTCTCAACTCCAGACTTCTAATTCCAATTAAGCCTGATAATGTATCCCTTTCCCAATGTGTCAACCTCCAGGGCCTGTGTATATAATCTTCTGTCTGCCTGTCTAACCTCATACCTTCCCTCCTCTGGTTTGCAGGATGACAGCTCTCTGGCTGCTCTTGAACTACATCAAGGTTAACCCTAACCCTGGGTGCCTTTGCATAGCATTTCTAGATTGCCTGGCATGTTTGGTTCCCTTTAATCTAGGTTTTAGTTTAAATACTGTCTCATCCAAAAGGCCTTTTCTGACTACCTCTCTACTTTAAATACTTGTGTTTTTTCCTCCATTGTACTTTTATAATACCCTACTGCTCCTTTATAGTAAGTCCCTGATTATAGGCATATGTTTCTCTCCTTTTTCATTGAGGGAAAAAACAAAAAATCATGTCACTCTTGTTCAGTCACAAGTCTACATACAACTCAAACTAGGAAGAGTAGATATCTTATAAATAATTGTTAAATAAATGAATTTATTAAAAAATACATGGGCAGACAGCAATCAAAAGTCCTTGTGGTGAAACCATCCTTTCGGGGGTTATGTATGTCATTATCATCAGAGTTTCCAAACTGAACTCTGAGTTAGAATGACATATTGAATCAAAGCCTATTTCTGACTGAGGACCTGAAATTGCAAAGATGCCCCAATGCAGTGAGCTCCAAGCTCAACTCTCAGACTCCTAGACTTGGAGCCTGCAGCCCGGGTGGCCCCATCTTCAGGTGCTCCACACAGCATATCCTTCGCTTCCATTCTGTAACTTGGCCATCGCCTAAGGACACTGCTTGCTCTTGTCCACCTGCCCACAGGATGCCTGTGAACGGGGCTTTTTGACAGCAGAGCCATGCACTGTAGGAAGGACATGGTGCTAAGCAGGGCACAGCAGATCCAGAGCTCCAGGAAGGGTCATCCCAAGGAGCTGCTTTAGTCCTTGAATGTGGACAGAACTTACTGCCAAGTTCTCAATGTTCTATGATGCCTATTTTCTTGTAGACAATGTAGAAAACCAATTGATATATCTAGGTACAAAGGCCAGCTGCTTCCAGGAACTCTCTGCAGAACTCTGTGTTAGTATGGTGACTCAATAAGAAAGCATCAACAGTGTTTATAAGCACACACACTCCCATTTATTCAGGATACAAACTGCTTATACTGATGCCACCTGTCATCAAGGTGATATGCTGTAAAGCCACCTGATTTGGAAGTTCTTTCTAGGCCTTTCTTCACTAACACACAACCAAAGCATCCTTCCTTACAGTTTTCCAGGCGGGAATCAAGTGTGGCCATGGTCTATGAATGGAATAGCCACTAGAAGATCCATGGTCCATGGAGAGATGCACACATCACCAGATCTTTGATTTTCACCACTGAGGTCGTCTTTAACCCCCCAAGGGACTTCCCATAAATAAACCTTTCTCATGTTGTGAATCAAAACCCCGAGGATTTGCTTGTTATTGTTGTTTCATTTAAAAACAGGTGTGTGTGTGTGTGTGTGTGTGTGTGTGTGTGTGTTGGATGAGAGTGCCTGTATATTTTTAAAAACATATTTTGGATTTTCAGCCCATGTCTAAGTCCCCTTGGGTAGCACCATGGGGCTATTGGGCACCTCAGCACTTGGGGGCCACTCTGAAGTTGTCTGAGCAAATCTATAGTTAAATCCCAGAGGATCGCTGGCACCACATTCACCAGTGCCTTCACCCATGCTCCCAGGCTAGACCACTCTTTCCATTAAGTCCACAGCAGTGACCTGTGTGGGTCCCACGGTGGGCTCAGGGGAGCCTATGGAGGACTATGGCTCACTGTCCAGCACCAGCTTCCCTGGGTAATAAAACCCTGGCAATGAGCAGCAAGTGCTCTTAACTGCTGAGCCATCTCTCCAGCCTCAAGCCCACAATTCTTAGACCTATATAACCATGGGGATCAGCTGGACACTTTCAAAAGGCAGAGTTCTGCACATCTGACCCTACCCCATCAGAACCTTGGAGAGCCTGGGAATCCTTTATTTCATGTGCCCAGCAGGAAATTCAGAATGAGTAACCACAGCCGTCCCCTCCTAAGCTTCACCTAGCCTAGCACCACAGGATTCTTTAAATAGAAAGAGAAACACCATCCCATCCCACAACATTAAGGGCAAACACGGAAATCTCGGGAGAATCTAAGAACAACTGTCCACGAATCCTGGAAGGAAACCCTTCTCCATCAAGAATCAGGGTGGAGCTTGGCTTCTCTGCCCTGTAAACTGAGCTCCAGCTCTTCCTTTTGGAGTAGCAACACCAGAAGTGAAATCTTTGACCAAGTTTAAAATTTTTTTTAAACAACCTTTTCTGATACTCTGTATCTCTTCCAGATGACCCACTGGCCAAGCAAAAAAATAAGGAAAGATTTTTAATTAGCTTTAATAGAGTTACTTCCTGTTACCCCCATTCCACGGAGTGCCCTTAAGTACATTGGGACTATCCACTTTGCTTTGGAAAGAAGAGGGGAAGTTGAAGGGAGGTATCAGTTATTCACCTAAAGCTGTACAGGGAAGGAGAATGCAGGGCAGATAAAAGGGAGGGCAATCTTAGGGGCTTGATGCCCAGAGTGCTGTTCCTGTTGCTGCCACCTGGGAGCCAGCAAGACCGCTCTAGACTTCTAGTCTGGAGCTTCAGGTTTGTTTCTCATGTTTCCCAATGATTAAATGATTGCTAAGCTGATATTAAAACTGATCATTAAAATGCAGACAAGGATTGAAAAGATGGCTCAGCTCCTAAGAACACTTGCTGCTCTTCCAGGGATGGGTTCCCAGAACCCATGTCAGGTGACTCACAATTGCCTATGACTCCAGCTCTAGGGCATCCTATGCCCTTTCTGAATGTGTGCACGTGTACACACACACACACACACACACACACACACAATTTAAACTACGAATGAAAGAATAAGTATTAACTGCCCAGTGATTAACTATTATAAACTTTAAGAATGTTTTTCAGATATAGATTTTTGTCTATGACAGTGGGACCAAACTATGCACATTGCACAAAATCTTATCATAGATGAGCTGTTTCTGTAACAATATCTATATCATCATTTTAATAGCTAGATAAAGCAACAGTGTTTTTCTGGTTATATTCTAGTTAACTTATCTGTTGCATGTTAGTGGATTTCTTTAAACTGTTTATACTATTCCAATATTATACAAAGGTGATTAAAAAAATCAAACTGCATATTTATTGATGAGAAATTTCTAAAAGCAAAGTGTATGTGTGTGTGTGTGTGTGTGTGTGTGTGTGTGTGTGTGTGTGTGTGTAGGCAGAGGCAGGAGGATCTATGTGAGCCTGAAGCCATCCTGGTCTATAAGAACTAGTTCCAGGACAGTCTCCAAAGCTACAGAGAACTCTGTCTTGAAAAATCAAATAATCAAACAAACAAACACCTTTATCCATCATCTTCCCACAAGTGGCAGGAAGTACTATTGTTCATTTCCTTACAAGATAAACAATTAAGAATTTAATAAAAATGGGGGGGGGGAGAGAAACACTATTCATTTTCTAACCCTTTTATTAGGAAGCCAAAACAGCCCTAAGGACATTGTTTTGTTTCCTTTGGGTACTATTCTACGTGCATTCTTTGTAGCACTGATGTTGGTTTTCTTTTTCAAGTTGGTATTTACTTATAAATAAATGCATAAATAAGGAAATACTGCCAGAGGATGAAAAGGAGTGAGACTGAGTTCAACCCACTTTAAAGTGTAGAATGCAAAGGTAACACTGATTTTACCAAAACCATTCCACCAATCCCTACTGCCACTGATGAAAATAAATAACCCCTAACTTTTCAGTGCTGCATTTTTAAAATGTAAGGTCTCTTTACCTTTTATTTAAGATATGATCCCTGGATGCCACCATGCTTATTACCCAGATTTTCAGCATCCTAGTGAAATAAAATAATCCTAAGATCTGTCTTGGTCCTTTCTCCAAGCAGAACACTACAGCAGAACACTATCACAAGACATTGAGTTGGAAAAGAGAAAGGACATGGGAAAGAGAAGCCACACATATGGCCATAGCCACCCTCCTCCTCTTGACCTCAGTCTCCCACTGTCTAACGCCCAGGAATGCCAACATGAGTAGCCAGAACGCCCACAAATGAATGTGCTGTCTATTCTGAGAACCATTGTGAATGAGATTGTTAAAAAGAGCCAACGAACTGTCTGCATTCCAGCTTCTTCGAGAGGAAGGATCCAGATGTTCAATGCTTCTGTCACTAATGGAACTGCCTTCTTCGCCAGCAAGCGTCACAGAGTACCTAAAGTAAGGTCTCCGTGTCAGAGCAGAACTCTGTGGCTGAGTATAATGGCACACTCTCTCCCTAACATCTCCCAAGGCCATTTTAAAGCCTCCAAATCACACAACAGAGCTACTTCTGAGCCGCTTGAGTGCATTTCTCTCCTAATGCTCACACTTCACTGTGTGCTTGTGCGTCTTGCCTTTCGGTTTAATCAGTGAACTCACCGACTTTGCCTCTCTCTGAGTGGTCCTGGAATTCTCCTTTCTTCGTGATGAAGGCTAAGTACACTGGTGCACCTAAGTAGAGGTCCCCTAGGTTCTCAGGAGTGCAGTAGAAGTTTGATGGTGACAATACCACAGACTATGCTATTTATAAAAGAAATAAGTAACCAAAATAGCTGAAATTTGGGGTTGAAACAGCTCAGTGGGTTAAAGAACTTGCTACTCCAGCCTGATTATCTGAATTTGATTCTGGGATCCCAGACTGGAAGGAGAGACAGATTCCTGAAAGTTATCCTCCTGGTTCCACATATCAAAACTATGGCACACACACACACACACACACACACACACACACACACACACACACACACACACACCACGCTAAAAAAAATTAGCAAAAAATGTGATTCTTATTGTGGAATATGGAAATCCAGGTACAAGGCACGAATCCATTCAATTGTCCAGCCAGAGCTGCTCTCTGTTCCCAAGATGGCTCCCTGTTCCTGTCTCCTCTAGAGGAGGTGAGTGTGGTGGGAAGGAGGAAGGCAAGTGGGCCGACCACTGTGTGTACCTCTTTTGTAAGGACCATGATTCCATTGGGTCTAATCTTTTGAAGCCCCACTCTTAATACCATCATACCAACTGCTACGCTTTAAATGCCAATTCTTTAAAGGGGATTCATTGAAACCAAAACAAAATGAAGATTTTAAATGCATGTTCTTCTTTGAACCCTTACATGTACTGTTTGACCTACACTCTCAAAGAGGATTCCCTTTCATCAGAAAGGGGGACTGAACAAAAGGGGACAGTGAGGGAAAGACAAGGCCATAGAGAAGTGAATGGTCCCTAAAGAAATTTGGAAAGACACCACTGAGCCGGGTGAACCTCCGGGCAATGGAGAGGAGCTGGGACAACGGCTGACTTTCTCAAAGTTCACATGTCCAGAGGAGTACTTAAAGTTCCTATCTTACGCTAGCCTTAAAAAAAAAAAAAAAAAAAAAAAAAAAAAAAAAAAACTTCCCCTCCTTAATCCATTCAGATCATCTCCCAGCTACCCAGAAGGCCGACACTGGTTAGGTGTAAAGTGGGTCTTTTGATATTGGTGCTGACAGAATGCTGACCACCAACAAGGATATGAAGAAGAGCTACCTTGTAACCAGACCGTTATGCCTGGTGGCTTTCAACGCAATCCACTCTACTCCTCTCACTTGAAATTTGGATCCTTTCCTCACTAATGAAGTGTTTATTTGCCATAACCTGTGATTAAACTGCCTAATATCTGCCCTGCACTGCCTAAGCCAATCGCTATTATCATGAGAAAATTACGTTATTTCAGCTACAATTAATTTGATTCAGCCACTCTTTCATTTAAGAAAGATTCAGAGAGTTCAAATTAAGTAGGAATTGAATTAGCAGGAGAGAGCTACACAGTGAGTATATTAAAATTCATGGTGAATTTTAAGCCATCACTTGGAATGGAAAGCATCTTATGAAATACAGCTTTCCAATTTAACCTTGGTTAGCTTCTCCTTGGAGTACTCACTCCCAATGAATAATTCAGGTAAAGTATTAACTGGATTCATTGTTGTAATTCCTAAGAATATAAAAAGGGACTCCAGTAATAACCTTGTCTGGTCATCTCCCGGGAGACCACACAAAAAGCTTTAGGTAAGACTGCAACAAACACAGTGGTTCTAGCAGCAAGGTGTCCAAACGGCAAGACAAACTTCATTCCATCAAGATCAAAATGGCCTCAGAAACCTCAAGTGGACCCTTGGGTCTCTCAGTCCAGAAATGCACAAGGTAAGAAGAAAGTCAAGACTCTCAACTAGTCTAAACTATAAACATTTCATCGTTCACAAATACCTCACTCTCTGATCTCTCATACTGGCCATGGCCTCCCTGGAAAGTGTGTTATTCCTTGAAACACTACAGCAAGAGCCTCTGAATCACCTGCCCTGTCTGTGAGGGCAATGACAATTAATGACCTCATTTTCCATTTCCCTTTCATGAGGTGCTGTAAATTAAATAGACATTGTGTTAAAGGTTACTTAGCAACATAACAGCATTGAGAGGTACAGGAGCCTTGAAGAGCTGAGTGTTTCCATAAGAGATAGAAATGCTTTCCTCCTACTGAGTGGATGGTCTAGAAGTGAAGGACTAGACTGGTATGCCAGAGTGTGTTGTCATGAATTGAGCCTGGTCACACACACACACACACACACACACACACACACACACACACACTCACACGCACGCACGCACACACACATGCTTCCCTTCCACTCTTCGCCCTGAGCCGAAGCCTCATGAAAGCCTCCCCAGAAGCTGAACAACTTTAAGTGCTGTGCTCTTAGTCTTCTGACCACTACAACTGTGAACTAAATAAAGTTTTCTATATAACAGAAAATCTATTAAACCAATGAGTGTGGAGAGAATGCTTCTTGTGATAAAGAACCAGGTAGTCTGGCGCTCTCCACCATCAGGCATGCAAAAGAACCAAGCAGCCTGTGGAAGCAAACAACTCATGGTCCTATGTATCTACTGCACAGGCCACCTCAGTAAAAGGTCTTTGTAGACACCAAAGTGTTCCTTCAGAGAACCAGGCATTGTCATACACTACTATAAGCCAAGCCTGGAAACCAGAGTTGGGATCCCACCACTCATATAAGAAGTGGGGGCATAGACCTGCCTATCCCTCAAACCCCAGAACAGAGGGGTGGGGAGGGCACAAGTTCCATATTCAGGGAGGGCCCTGCCTTAAAGGAAACAGCAAAGAGTATGATGGAAGAAGACACCCAGCAGCTTCTACTGGCCTCCACATGCAAGGTGTACACATACATGCATGTATACCACACTCACATACATGCACATTCTCATTCACACCCACTAAATAAAAACCAAAGTTCAAGAACCACAACTTATAATTCTGCAAACCTTCATTAGCACTAACAACTTTTATTCTTGTGTGTGTGTGAGAGAGACAGAGACAGAGACAGAGAGAGGGTTTCTCTGTGTGGCTCTGGCTGTCCTGGAACTTACTTTGTAGACCAGGCTAGCCTTGAACCCACAGACATCCACCTGCCTCAACCTCCTGGGATTAAAGCACCACACCCAGCTTGAACCAAGCACATTTTTTTTTACAATGAAGAGTTGCTTTATAAAGACCTAAATAAATAATGAAATGAAAACTTAAAGTTTCCTATGATTTTATCAAACTCACCAGATTTTTTTTTTCTCTGTGTACTTGGTTTTGTAGGTACACTTACTGATGGCAATGGTCTCCGGTCAACAAGCTGAATGTTTACTACCTCCCATTGTCAGCACACTGCCAAAGCAGGCTGAAGAGACACATTCAACAATGACACATGGTGCTGTACTGTAATTAGTGTACACGCGACGCTCACACATTCACACACTCCACCCCCTCTCTTCCCGTAACTATAATTATGTAGTTGGAAAGGAAAAAATCATGTTGGAAATATTTCCAAGGGCCTCAAGGGTAAGATAATTAGAGGGCTAAGAAAAGAAAGTGAACACATTCCGCTTCAGTCCACTGGGACCAACACAGCTGGGGAGTCAGTGGAGCAGCGTTTGGAAATGGGAGCTTTACTCCTTGCAATCTGGGCCTAATCTGACAATGACATACTTAAAAGTTCAAATTCCATTACTTTTTCATGGCTGAGTTTGGGGGAAACAACCAAGACTGAAGGGCGAAGAGCTAGGAAAGTGCTGTAATTCTAATGGATTTGAACTCATTCTTCCATGACTGGGAAGGTTGTTTCTCCCCAGCAAACCTTCTCCAAGTCCTTCGTTTTCTCCTGTCCCTGAAGGAAGGACAAGACCAACACAGAAGGATGGTCCTGGAGTGAGATGCTGGGAGCACCAGAGCAGCAGATGGGGTGAGAGCTGAAGAGGGCCAGATCCAGGACAGGGCCAGATGGAAGGAAGTGACAGGATCTGAGGTTGAGGGCAAGGTCAAGACTAGGACACAAGCATCACTGAAGGGATAATGCACAGCACACAGTCCCACGAGGACACTCAAAATATGAACATGGAATAAATGCTCAGAATACTAGGAGTCAAAAGTTTCCTGGAAGGAGAGAGTGGTATAAAGTAAGCGACGGAATGGATCAGCACACCGCAAACATATGAAGAGCCTGAGAACTAAGGCACTTGAGAAATACATGCCTGTAATAAAGGGCAGTACAGTGGACAGAAACAATACTGTTTAAAATGCAAGCCGTGGCTGTGAGAGAGCTTCCTGTGAAAGCTAGGCAACCCAAGTTCAATACCCAGAGAAGCCACATAAAGGAGGAAGGACAAAACTGACTCCATAAAATGTGTTCTCTGACCTCCAGAGACCCACTGTGGCACAAGTACCCTCACCCAAGTCATGTGCCTGTGCACACACTCACATGAACACACTCACACACAGAGCTATTTGTTACGTTGTAGCAGAGGATATTTCGTGAGGGATAGGAGACGGAAAGAAAGGAGGGCAAAGCATTGGGAACAAATCAATAGGGAGAACCATTTCTGTTCTACTCATCTCCCCATGCTGAGCACCATTGTGCATGTGCATTTCCCAGGGGCTATTTAAGGCAACTTGGGCTTTCTGTGCCTGAATCTTCCTTGCTGAAAACTGAACAAAAGGTTCCTTTTCTTTGTATCATTTTCTAAGAATCCAAGATCCATGATGATGGTGGCCAGAGAGATGCAGATAAACACGCGAGGACTTACCTAACATTTTAGAATTTCATGAATAAATTGTTTTCCAGCTCTCACATTTCCCTACTCATACTAGTTGATTTGAATATCACAGTTATTTGTCATGTAAGTATCCTACAAGTTCAGAATAAAGCTACACTATTAGCCTGATTAAAACATAAATGAGAAGATATGACCTGTTATTTTCCCATCACATAACAAAAGTCAGAGAGAAATGTTTTCTATCCTGTGAGAATGATTTCCTACCATAAGGGTTCATAAAAGACTGGCATTCACAGGACAATCAGTGTCACCAAGTAACATGGATAAAGCAAATAAGATGGACTACAAGAGCTGTTCACTTACTCAGCCACACATCCTATTAGTCTTCCCTGGATATGGTGCTTATAAAGGGTAAGTATGCAGACAGCATGACTAAGGATAGAGCATGAAATCATTATTTTTTATAGCCAGCCAAGTAAGGAAATGAAAGTCACCATATGTGCAAATATTGGCTGCTTTTTCCATAAAGAACTTTCTGAAGCTCCTTCACAGGAGTAAGTGGTGTGTCACACTGGTCATATTGTATGCACGGATATGGACAGAAGAAATCTGGACAAGACATTCCTATATTGCCCTTGTTTCCAGAGGTGACTAGACAACCCTTAGAAAGAGAAGAAGGGTGTTCACTAATTGTGAAGCCAACTAGGAAGAGAAGACTGGTAAGGCCACTGCACAGCCATCTGCCTTTTCAACGGCCAATGACAGGAAAATTAGGGCACTTTCAAGAGTCCAGATGGCAAAAGCAAGTTTTATGCGTTGGCTTTTTGTCATTGCTTTGGTTTTGGTGCCTTAGGCTCTGCTCTGCTCTTCGCTGCTTTGTTTTAGAGTCAGGGTCTCTCACTATGTAGACCAGGCCTCTATCTCAGAGAGATATGCCTGCATCTCCCTCTCCTCCTGTCTGTCCTCCTCCTCCTTCCTACCCCTTTCTCTCAACTGAGTCAGATGTGTCATGATGTTGCACTGCTGGGAAACACTATTTTAAGATCCCAATGACCAGGTCTGTGGTTTTTAAAACTTAAGTCAATCAGGCTTGAATAGCTGCTGGGGAATTTGGAAATATCTACTTAGACAAAAAGACAATTTATCATGCTGCATCTGCAAGGCCACTTTAACATGGAATGGAAATGATGTCATTGGGCTGAGTGCCATGTTTTGTTGTTGTTTGTTTTGGAGGTGCTTTTTTGTTTGTTTATTTGGTTGGTTGGTTTTCTGTTTTGTTTTGTTTTGAGATGTTGACTTCTAGTGAGTTACAGGTTAAGTTGCCAACCAATCCATGGCCAAGCAACCCACTAATTCCCATCTACAGTTCTCCTTGTAAGGAATGGATCTGTGATGGAAACGTGACTTCAACCAGAACTTTGGCTGCCCTGTCCACTCCTAACAATGCCAGTTTCCATTTTTCAGGATTGGCGGGTATTTAAAGAGTGAAAACTCCATTCTACGGCCCATTAGTTCCTCAAAAGAAGTTTATTGAATAAGTGCATTTCATTATAAAACCACTAGAAGGTGGTCTATGCTGGAGCTAAACTTATTTAAAATATATCTTGTTTCTATTCCTAGAAACTTTCCAAGCTGCTGCCAGTTTAGATTACTGCCCTTAACAATGTTAATGCTCACTTTTTATATGCCTCACATGTGTACTCCATTAATGACATTCTTAAAGCAATAATAAACATGTGCCTCAGTGCTAACATAACTGCTCAGACCTGGCCTGTTGGGCACCACCTCTGGGACATTGCACAGCATGGCTCTATAGAAGGAAGTAAAGCCTTTGATCATTAGGTTAATTTTGTAGTGACGTACATGTTTATTTCCAGAAGGTATTAGTAATGCAGTTTTCAATTCTAAGATAGTTTTTTCTAATGTCTTTAATTTTAAGTGTATGAGTGTTTTGCCTGCATGTATGTGCCCACAGAGGCCAGGAGGGGCCTTCAGATCCTCTGGAGCTGGAGTCACAGACAGATGTGAGCTGCCATGTGGATGCTGGGAATGAAACCAGGCTATCTCTGGAAGGGCAGCCAGTGCTTTTAATTGCCATCTCTCCAATCCCTTAGAATAGCTTTCTGAAATCAGTCCATCTTAGGTTTCCATAACTACACTGACATATGTGAACTGCATATACATCCTGTAGTCTTTATTCCGTATTAAGTTTTCTTATAGTGACATATTTCCTTATGAGTTAACCAACTAGAGAGATGGAAAATATTCTCAGATTTAGTTAATGAGGTAATAAAAATAAAAGGTTTAATGAGAAGCTGCTGCAAATCATAAATGTATAAATCCAAGCCTATGGAGAGGACCTGAGTTTGATCCCCAGAATCCACAAAAGCCAGGCACAGTGGCACCCACTTGTGCACTGAGGGTCCATGGGGCTCACAGGCGGGTCAGCCTAGACTACTTGGCAAGGTCCAGGCCAGTGAGAGACCATCTCCAAAGAGGAATGACATCTGAGGTTGCCCTCTAGCTTCCATGTGTACATGTACACTCCCCACATACACACAGCAAAATGGAAAAATCCAAAGGCAAAAAGGTTAAACTGAGGCATATGATCAAATTTGTAAAATCTTTGTCACCTACTTGTTTCCTATACCCTAAAATTGGAGCCTTTTTTAGGACTTGACTAAGCCAACAAGTATACTTGTCAAGTGGTCACCATCACATGTCTCAATTTATTCAAGAACTTATGGAGGCAAAATGTCAACAATAAGCCTAACTTAGTGACAAGGGCCTAAGAGCAAAGTTGGAAACAAAGCTACTAATGTCTCCTTGTGACAGTCATAACTAAGTCTCCCATTAAACTTTGACCCAAAGACCCCTGTATACTACCTGCCCCCACCAAATGAATAATCTCCCCTCTTGAATTTTGAGCCATCAACTGTATTATCTATTATTTAAGATAAAAGGATTTACATTTGTTATTTGTTTTATGTGGCCTTGGGCAAGTTCTTAAACATGTTTCTGTCACATGATTCACTCATTGTTTTAAATAGAAAATCCAGAAAGGAGCTTCGTAATAAAATTCAAAAGAACAAACTCACTCGCTTTATGTCTTAAATTCTGAAAAAGAAGTTTTTGGTTAAACTTTAAAATCTTGGCAATTTTTAAACATTTTAAAGCTAACTATATTTCTGGTTTTTTCTTTACTGCATCCAAAATTAATTATCGCTTAATTAAAACTAATAATTTATTCTTGACCAAAACGACACACATTATTTCTAATAAACTATTAAAATTTAGTAGAAGGGGGTGGGACTGACATTTAAGCCATATTTTCTTGTAACACTGATCAAAACTTATGTACTAAATTCTACTTAAAGTGAACTTACTTCTATTTTGAATTTTTTAATTATAGTTTTTGCAGCAACAATCAAAATGCCCACACAACTACTCTTTCCCTTATGAGCAATCTCAAAAGTTGCAAATAATTAACAATACACATTGAACCTCTGAGCATGGCTTTCTCCATTCTATGTATGACAGTTTTGTTTTGTTTTGTTTTGTTTTGTTTTGTTTTGTTTTGTTTTTGAGACAGGATTTCTTTGTGTAGCTCTGGCTGCTCTGGAATTAGCTCTGTAGACCAAGCTGGTCTTGAACTCAGAGATCCGTCTGTCTCTGCCTCCCAAGAGCTGGAATTAAAGGCATGTGCCTCCACTGCCTGGCTAACTGTGTATAACTTTTAAGTGGTTAGAACCATTCTTATAAAGACTAGGCTGTAATTATGACATCTATTTTTATAACCTGAACAATGAAATTTGCATTATAAGAAGTAATTAAGCATTAATAGATTAATTAATAAGTGGGCATCTCTCACAGTGAATAGGGTAAACTAGCATAAACGTGCATGGTGGATGTGACAGTGGACTTCTGAGGCTAGGTCGCAGAAGACAGGTGCATGTTCCTTTCCTCTCTTTTGAGTCACTGGCTCTGGGGAAAGCCAACCAACTGATGAGCTTCAAAGAGCCCAAGCAGTCTGGCGAAGAGGTCCACACAGTGAGGATATGAAGCCACAGGAAAGAGCCCAGGGGATCTTCCATCCTTGCTTAAGCCCTCCTGTGCCTGCATCTCTGGTCAGCATCTAACTATAGTGGTATGAGAGAGCATGAGCCAGGAACACCCCCCGGACAAGCTGCAGCCAACTTCCTGACCTTCTGCAGCTGTGAGAAGGGATGAGCCCTTGCTACTTTGAGCAACTGTGGTAAGGTCCCTGCCTTGGGCCAACATTGCACAAAAAGAGGATACTAACATGGACCTCGAAGGACCACTGCATCCAGTGAAATGAAATATATAAAGGGCCACATTTAACTCACAGTGAGGGTTAAATAACTGTCGTATCTGGTGCTTTCCAGTGATCACAGCCTATGAATTAGTGAGAACGATTCCCAGAAGTCAAGGAAGACATCTCGGCATTTACTGTGCAACCACCAAATAATTGCTTCTTCAGACTGTTACACTGAACTATTTGCTTCTTCAGACTGTTACACTGAACTAACATCTTTTGCTCTAAAGAAACGATCCTTTAAACTTCTCTCCTTCACACAGCCCTGATAACTCTTGGCAGTGAATCTCCCACTGAGTCTCTTGGCTTTCTAAGGTCTGATGAGAACCTAGACTCCAAACAAGTTGACAGGGAGCGCAGAGGCTGACTGGCGGGGTCGCCTTCGCATCAACTTGTTTGCCCACTTGCTCTCCTGCCTTCAAACCTTCAAACCCCCACCCCCACCCCTGCAGCCAGCTGAGCTTGCCCTGTTTTCGCTTACACACATGGCTGACATCAAGAACAGCCCCGAATATGCTGTGTTTTCGCCATGATCTTCAGAGCCACTTACGGCACAGCCAGGAGCGGCGCTGGCATTGCTATGTCGGTCATGAGGCCAGAACTGACCATGAAGTCCATCATCCCCGCGGTTATGGCTGGGATCATCGCCATCTATGGCCTGGTGGTGGCAGTACTTATCGCTAACTCCCTGACTGATGGCATCACCCGCGCTACAGAGTTTTCTTCAGCTGGGTGCTGGTCTGGATAGCCTAACTGCTTGCTGGCTTTGCCATTGGCTGGTGTTCGGGGCACTGCCCAGCAGCCACAACTGTTCGTGGGCATGATCCTGATCCTTATCTTTGCAGAGGTGCTCAACCTCTGTGGTCTCATCATGGCCCTAATTCTCTTCACAAAGTAGTCCTTTTCCACCACCAATCACAAGATAGGATGTAAGGGCCACCCCTCCTCATTCCAGAACGAGCAGCCTCTCTCTCTCTCTCTCTCTCTCTCTCTCTCTCTCTCTCTCTCTCACACACACACACACACACACACACAGGGGCAGCTGTCCCCTCAGTAGTTGGTCTTGTAAATGCAGTGCCCTAGTGCCCATTGTCTGTTGCCCTGTCCTGGCCCCTGCTGTGGACATCTGGGCCCACTCATCCCCCATCCTGGCCCCTGACCACTGAGGATGATACCCCACCCATCGCCCTAGAGTGCTCTGTGTATAAGGATGAATTAGAGTTGTCATTTTTCTCTTCACTAGAAGTTTATTTATAAAAGATTTGACCCATTCATGTGTCTGTGGAGCAGCCCCTGTCTCCAGCTATATAGTAATCACTAGTAAAGCATCGCCTTGTGGGGTTCCTGTTGCTGAGACTCCTTGGATGGAGCCACCCTCCCCCAGCCCGGGACAGCCAGGGTAGAGGATAGAGTGTTACTGCTCGACAATGCTGGCTTCCATCTGTGTCCAATAAAAGTTCTCGGATGTGAAAAACAAGTTTACTGGTTTGACTTCTTCCCATCCAGGCCAATTAGTGAAGTCAGAAAATGCAGCTGCCAGGCTGGCAAAAGTGACTCGCCCTACTGAAAGGTTCCTAAAACAGGACAAAGCCATCATCAAGGTGTGTAAGTCAGCCAGTTGCACTGGACCTGAGGCCTGGGTGGGGGGCGGCAGTGACGCCTGAGGGGTCACGGTGAGGCTGGTGATGTGACAGCATGGGCCTCTGAGGTGACAGTAGTGCCTCTGTGGTGTGATTATGAGGTCACCGTGAGGACTGGGGGCCTGCAGTGTAACAGGAGCTGTAGAGGAAGGCTGTGAGTGACACTGAGGTCCCGCATGCTGGCAGCGAGGACTTGTGGCCTATGAGGTGGCCGCTAGAGTCTGTGTGGTGGCAAGGAAGTACCATGGAGTGGCAACGAGGATGTGTGATGAAGAAGTGAGGGCCAGTGAGGTGGCAGTCAAAAGTGTGGGGAGTGGCCATGAGGGCCTGTGAGGTAACAATGAGGGAGGCCTTTGAGGTGGCAGCCAGGCCTGTGCAGCGACACCTCTGGGGGTGTCGGTGAGGACCCATGAGGTGTCTGTGAGGACCTGGAGGTGGCACTGAGCGCCTTTGGGGTGACAGTAAAGGGGTGTGGGTGGCAGTGATGGCTGTGAGGTAACTGAGCTGACTGAGAAGTACCTATGAGGTGTCCACGAGGACCGTGACGTGGAATTGTGACCTGGAAGGCAACAGTGAGGCCTACTGGCCTACTGGCTGTCAACGAGCTCCCATGAGGAACCATGTAAGAGCCCATAGCATGGCACTGAGGGGCTGTGGGAGGCCTGTGAGGTGGCCATGGGGATCTGTGACGGGATGACAGCTGGGCCTGCGGGGAAAGTGAGGCCTGTAGGGTGGGAGGTACGGTCTGCATGTTTGGTGACACCATGGGGTGTCAGGTAGAGCCTATGAGGTGACAGTAGGGGTCTGGGAAGTGCCTCTGGGGCATCAGTAAGTGTAGGGCCCTGCACGGACCCCGAGGCATCTTGAGCAAGCCTGAAGCTGTTGGCCGGAACTCCCTGACCCAAAGCTGTTGTTGGTACTCTTCCCGTTTTGACAACACACAGCTCGTGATGTCACACCCCTCGTGGGGAGGGGCTAAGCCTAAAAATCCTGTTATTTTCCACTGTGCTGTAAGTCAGTATTTAAGCCCGTTCCATCCCCTCAATAAACAGCATTCGGCGTTCCGACATAGCCGTTGAACGATGACCCGCTGTCTTGTCTCTTTATTTCAATCTCTAGGCCTTCGCCCAGTTCGTGGAACAGATCGTAGTGCGTGCGCTACCAGAAGGTACCATGGGGACGGAGGGGGCACCGAAAGCCCGCGATGCAACAGAAAGGTGCTGTGTGGTACCAGTCAGGACTGAGGTAGCAGTGAGGGCCTGTGGGATGGCAGGGAGAGCCTGCGAGGTGGCAGTTAGGCCTGAGGTGTAGTAGTTAGGGCCTATGAGGTAGCCTGTACGGTCTGAGGTGACGTGGCCTTTAATGCAGTGTGTGAGGTGTCATTGAGTGCCTATGAGGTAGCCATGAGTTCTGTGAGGTGACACTGAATGCCTGTGGTGTGTCAGCGAGGGGCTCTAAGGTGGCAGCCAGGTCTTGTGATTGCGAGGAACTCTGAGGTGCAAATGAGGTCCTGTGATGTGGAAGAAGTGTGGTGACATGACAATAAGAGACTACAGGGTGGCCATGAGAATGTGAAATGACAGATAGGGACTATATGGTGACAGCGAGGCCTGTTAGGTAGCAATGAAGCCAGTATGGTGTTAAGTAGGACCCTGTGTGGTGACGGTGAGGCCTATAAATTGACAGCGAAGGCCTGCATGTGTCACAGGGCTTGTGTGGCAACGAGGCCTGAGGGTGACAGTGAGACCTTTAAGCTGACAGTGAAGGCCTGTGTGGTGTCCAGAAGGGCCTGTGTGGCAACAGTAGGCCTGTATGTTGACTGTGAAATAGCAATAAAGGCCTTCAAGATGGCAGTGAGGCCTATGAGGTAGTAGTGATGCCTCTGGGGCATTAGTGAGTATCTACCAGGTGGCAAAAAGGCCTGTGATGTCTCAGTGAGGGGCACCGGGTTACCAGTTATTTCTGTGGTCTGGCGCTGAAGGAGGACGAGGTGGTGAGGAAGGGCTACGGAGTGGCAGCGAGCGAGTCTTATGGGGTGGTAGCAAAGGCCCTAGGGCAATGGAGCATAAGGGGCTGTGATGTGACAGTGATTCCGCGAGCTGGCAGGGACAGACTGTGAGGTAGTCGGGAGAGGCTGAGGGGTAGCAGTTGTTGGGTAACTGGCTATTGCAGGCCTCTGAAGTGGTGGGAATGGCGTCGTTGGTGATGCGATATTTTGATCACACTCCGTCACTCCCCAGACCACCAGTAAAGTGTACTTTGAATCAGAGGGTAGCACTAGCTACTAGCTGACCAAAATTAGCCATAGAGGTTTTGGAGGACTGAGGACAGATAGAGATGTAGTAGGGTGGGGCTCAGAAAAAACCCTCAGCCCTTTTGCATCAAGGAAGGACAGAGGAGGCTACCGGTTGCTGCTTCTCTTATTCGGGTTCTCACTCTGATCTGCCTGAGGCCAGGCTTAGATGGGAGGAGTAGTTATTCCCTTAATGAGATAATGTTCTTCTCCTTCCCAGAAACCCTCAGTGCTGTTGTTCCTGGAGCCGCAGCCACTCAGCTCTCAACTGTTCAATTTTTCCTCCTTCTTCTTCTCTATCTCTTTCTCTCAGTTACTGGCCGAAGTTTAAACACGTTTTCCCTGGGACTTCTGGTTACTGACCTTCTCTCTGAAGTTACCCCCCCCCACACACACACCATTTGCCATGTCATTGTTTGCTGACCTCCACTGCTGAACATCCTGGTATAACAAGAAGGCCGTCTCCCCCCACAGTCCCCCACCCTCACCCCCACCCCCTGCATCCTTTCTCCCAGCAGCCGTTTGAATTTGCTGCTCTCCTGCCATGTTAATTTCCTCTCAAATAAAACTGCCCTTAAATTTCTGTTCTAAAATCCTTTTAGTATTAAGGTTGAAGAGCCCAGAAAAAGAACCCCAGTAAAACATGATGCCCAGCGTGGGGTTCTTCAAAGTTTCTGGTACCAGTGCTCCTCCTTAGGAGTACCATGGGCTTTTATCGGTCACAGAACAAGAGAAAAGTCATAAACCAATCATTTAGCAAATACATTGGCAGGGGACACACAACAAAGCAAGAACTCTCATGGCATGCATAACTTTTGGGTAAGGCTCTGGTAAGAACACCTTTCAACGTTTTTTACCCCATAGCAAAAAAGATGTTAGTTCAAACACAGGAATGTACAAAGATAGCCCAGGATAATCAGCCTCTAGACCTGCAACATTCTGACTCCCCACTATCATGTGATTTTAATCAGTCACTCGGCCTTGGAGAATCTCCAGCACAGGTGAGGGTCATTTGTTTTGTTTTGTTTGTTTTGAATTCCCTGGCAATTCCAGTTTATGCTCAACACCTTCTTACCACTCAAACACACTTGCAACCCAAAACTTGATTCTGTCACCTCTCCCCACAAAGTGCATGTGCAATAATACATCTGATCTGCTCCTCCCTGGCCTGGCCAGCCTCTCCCATTCAGCACCCCTCCCCACTCTCCACCTCCCACCCATCTGACCTCATGCTCTACTCACACTATTTTAAAATCAATTGGAACTTCCATTGTTTGCCATCCTTTGGATATGATCCAAAAATATATTTTCTTGACCCAGGAAGTCAGTAAGAAAGACAAAAGCTGCTCCTGTAGCCTTGACTGTGCATTGGGGCCCTGAACAAGCCCTATGGGGTCTTGCTGTGAGGCCACAAAACTTCAATGATCTCCTTTGCATTTCTTCCCTCTAAACCTCTCTGCTCTTTCACTATGACCACAGTTTTAGTTTCTGGGTTGTTTTTTGTTTGTTTGTTTGTTTGTTTGTTTTTGTTTTTTGGTTTTTTTTAACTAACCCATGCTGTTCAAATAGTTCAGAAAAGCAGCATCAAGTTTTCCAGGTGGACTCTAGACAGGACTCCAGGGTTGCTCAAATGCTAGAAAAAATCCTCAGAAAAGGCAGAAAAGGAGGTACAGTGGGTGATGCTCACCTTGTGTTAGCAGCTGACTGGAGAAAGGTCATTGTACTGTTGCATGCTGGAAAGCCCTGTCTCCATGTGAGCCTCTCTCTAAAATGCTACTCAAGTTCCACCCACAAGCCCCTCTCTAATATGGCATGCTACACAATTCCTCCCTACACATGCCTCTCCCTAATAAAACATGTGAGTTCCTCCTTACTGCATGGGGCTATCACAGACTCTACATGCTCTGCAGAGCACAGGGCACAGCAAGGTCATGGACCCTCAAGGTGACCACTGCAGATAGCTGGGTGAATCAGACACCCCTGGCAACCCGGCACATGCATCAGCCGTTCTTTCCTCCTCGTTCATAACCTTTCCAAATGGCATCTGCTTGAAATCCATCTTTTTGATGGGTTTAAATCAACACAACACGCAACAGCTATTAGGACTAAAATCCATCATGCTCGTTGAAGCTGCTGCTTCAATTCCTGCCCGGAGAAACAGAAGTCAGTGGAGGCTTGGCAGGATCCAAAAAGAATCTGATTCCTCAGGGAATGGAAAAATGCAAATTAAAATAAGAGAGAGAGAGAAGCCAAAATAAAATTGACTATATCTAGTACTGAAGAGTATGTTTTGGGTTTACAAATGGATTGTATAGACAACAGGAAAGAAAGCTGGCAGTATCTATGAGATGCATGTACCCTAACTGTGTCTGTGTGCATGTGTGTGGTATGAGTGTTTATGTGTTTACATGGGTGTGGATGCATGTATATAGGCATAGGTGTACCTGCACATGTGTGCTCATGTGTGGGGAGACCTGAAGTTGACATTGGCATCTTCCTTTGACCTCTCTCTACTGTGTATTATTGAGCCAGGGTCTCTTACAGAGCCCGCAATTCATGAATTCCAGCTAGTCTAACTAGCCAGCTTGCCCTGAGGAGCCTGTCTCTGCTTCCTGAGTATTGAAATTAAAAGCCTGCCAACCATACCAACCCAGCTTCTCCATGGGTTCTAGGATTCAATTGTTGCTCAGGCAGTCAGCACTTTGTCAAACAGCCATCCTCCCCGAGACAGTTTTACTTTTAAGAGACTGCCCAAAAAATAAATAAAATCAATGCATAAGGCTGCACATTCAAATAAAGGCTAAACAGCAGCATGTCCGTCTAAGGAAATAGTCATGAGGAAGACTACATACCAGGCTGTCAACACGGAATATCCCAAACTAAGTACAACTGGAGATGGCATAGTAAGGTTGTTATATAGTTTTTTTTTTTTTTTTTTACTATGAGAAAGGAAAAATATATTTGTATATAAACACACAGAGAGAGAGAGAGACAGACAGACAGACAGTGCTTTCTTCCAGCCAGTCTAATATGATGCTGAAAATGTCACCTTAGGAGTTGATAATCTCTCTTTCTGCTGACCTGGAACCAGTATAGAGAGAGGCTGTCCTCAAATATGTATGACGCCCTGCCCAATGGGAGCTAACTTATGTAAATCTGTTGTTACAATACGAAAATCCTCACAGTTTCTGGTGGCCCTCAACATCTAGAGACAACGCTTTTATTGCTTTCCAGCTATGACAGAAGACTGAGAGAACAGCTTCGGACTCAGTGTGGGGAGGTGAGAGCGAACACCAGCGTCGCGTCCCCAGATCCCATGCGGCCACTTGAGACTCACAGCTCGCACCCGGTTGGTGTGTTGTTCTGCATGTCACTCCTCGAACCTTGCTGACTCTTAACATCTCATCTGGAGTGGAAACCCACGTGTTTGGCTACGGGGCACCCACCTTTCCCGCTGCTTATCTGTGTCTCATGCCCTGAGGATGTGCACGGGTCCTTTCTGGTCCTTGATTTGCACAAGCATTGAGTTAGCAATCTCCCAACAGGAAGTGCAGTCAGCAGTGACTGTGGAAGGGTGGAAAGTCTAGTCTTAACTGAGAAAGAAGCCAGTCCAGCAGGAGTCAAAGGTGCTAGACAGTTTCCTGTGATTCACCTGGAAAGTGGCTCTTGGGCATAGACCCAAAGAATGCTTCCTCCTACCACAGAGACACTTGCCCAACCATGTCCATTGCTGCCCTATCTTAATATCCAGAAACTGCAAACAACCTAGATGTGCCTCAACAGAAGAATGGCTAAAGAAAATACAGTAGAGTTAGTTACACAATGGGGCAATCTCAGCCATTACTCAAAATCACAAAGTTCACAGGTAAATAGATAAGACTAGAAAAATCACCCTGAATAAGATACCTCAGACCGGGAAAGACAAATACAGTATGCATTCACTTATGTGTGGATATTAGCTGTTAAGTCAGTGATAACCAAGCTACAATTCATAGAACCACAGAGGTTAAGTATAGTAAAAGGGACACAGGGACAGATAAATCTCATTAGGAAAAGGAAACAGATCATTATGGATGGATGGAGATTGGAACAGGAGGACCAAATGGGGAGGGAAGGAGACAGGAACAAGGGAGGGAATAAGGGGACAGATAGCTAAAATTAAGGACCATTTGAGGGGAAATATGAAAATCTAATGCAGTAGATGCTTCCTAAAATATATACATATGTGAGGAAGAATAAATGAAATTGCCAAATAAAGGAAAAAGCCAGACCAATTGGCCAGTTGGGGTAACAGGGCAGAAGCAGAGGTGTCATACAGGCGTTTGAAGGACTCATGCCAACAGCCAGCATCTAGAAAGCACTTGCTGACTCCGTCTTACTTACAACTAGATTTTATCTGTGATCTTTGCTAAAAGCCACATGAGAGGGATGGTTCAAACCCAGGGGCTGAGACATTAATGGTTTGCGCACTGTAAGAAATAAGAAGCTGGGGAACTAGAATTCAGAGCCAGACCATAGAACCCTAGAGCCTGGGATGTAATATGGCACCACACTGCCCCTTTTAAAAGGACCCTCTCCCTACTACTGCTGAGAACAAGGGCCAAGGTGTTTCTCCGGGATCCATCTGGACTTGGGTGGGATGAATCTGTATCAAAGTGGACGTAAGAAAGCCATGAGAGTAGACAGAATAGCAAAGTCCTCAAGAGAGGATGCAAGGAGCTTCTGTGGGCTGTGGAATCCAGGACTAGCCCTGGACAGCGACTTCTGGAATCTGCTGGGACACAGAGCCATCCTGGGAACCTGCAAGCATAATGGCTTTGTGGACTGGTTGAAAGCAAAATGGAAAGAGCTTCCCTGGAGAGCTCTGTCTGTGCCTGTTTGGTTTTCACTACTTCCTCTGTTATAAAACATTCACCCTTATTGCTTTGAGGCTATTAGCACTGTCCCCACACCACCCAAAAACCTGACAACCCAGCTTTACAGCTGCAATGTGAGAACTCTAAGTGTCCCCATCCAGAGCAGCAAACACATGAAAGGCCCAAACAGGATAGCCTAGCTCCTGATTTGGTAGCATGTGATGATAGCTCCTGACTTGGTAGCATTTGATAGCTCCTGATCTGGTAGCATGTGATAGCTCCTGATTTGGTAGCATGTGAGCTACTTGTTTTCTAAGTTGTTAAACTACAGAGCAGCCGTGAAATGAGAAGGCAGTTGATTTTGTCTTCTCTGCCTGAACAACTTAGAGAAAGAGAGAGATTTAATTCTAAATATTTGATATTAAACAACCAGTGAACTCTGTGTTAGATAATAGCAAAGAAAATTTTAAATAACTCAACAAGTTTATTAGACTGAAGGGCTCTGAGCTAAATATCAGGTTTTTCAAAATGAATAAGATAAATGTCTGGTACATAATAGTAGACAAGTAGTAACTAAACGTGTGGGGGGGGGATATCCTGTTACTTGGGATACAGAGAGAAAGGAGGAGACACTAAGTGGAAGAGGATGTGAGGGTACGAGAAGACATAGTTGGGCAGAGTTCTAGATGGAGGTTCTAGCAGACCTGGGAGGAGCAGGATTGGAAACGGGAGCTCTATCATCATGTGGGAAGGTCGCACAGCATGGGTGCAGCAATAGCAAGGAACTTAGCACCACCAGAGGACTGGTGACTGTAGGAAAGTAAAATCTATCAGCAGAAAAGGTGCCAACTAAAAGGCAACTCCACTGCATGTGTTAAACGCCCATAGCTGATGCTCTGAGAGCTAGGAATCATAAAGCTGCTTTCCCCATTGTAAATTACTCTGCTCATTTGAGTAACACCTAGATTAGACAACGGGACCCAATTTAAGAAGTTTTCAAATGGGAAAGGATTAAGAAGACCAAGCAATGGCAATGATTAGAACTCCTTATACAGGGGGGTATACAAGCCTCCTTAAGTCAATAAAAGCCTCTGCTATGTCTCATAGATAAATATCTCAAGACCTGAGAGACGTTTAAAACTGGTTAACTTACAGTCATTCCAAGTTGAAGTAGTTCTTTCTGGCTAACAGTTTAAATGAAGGGGCAGAGGTAGTCCACGGAAGCCTGGGCTGTGGTGCTCTGAGGTATCCAGTGGGCAATGGCAGCTGCTTAGGTTTAAAGCACAGAGGATAGAGGTCCCTCCACTGCACCTGCCTCCCAGGGAACAGCTGCCTCTTCCACACCTGCTTCCTTGGGAGACATTTCTTTTTGTTTGGTTTTGGGGTCTCTTGATGTACTTCTCTGTCCAGGAACTTGATAAATAGACCAGGGTGGAACATAGATCCTCTGACCTCTGCCTCCAGAGTGATAGATAGAGTGTGTGCCATCTTGCCTGACATTTCTAACCCTAACAGCTAAATCTACCAGCATTGGTTCCATGTTTTTCTGTCTACCCCAGACCCTTCTCCTTAACACTCACATGCCCATCTCCCTCAGGATTTTGCCATTTGGTATCTCACAAGCATATTAAAAAACAAACAAAAAAAGAAAGAAAGAAAAAAGAAAAACAGGGTTTAAAACATTTGGGGAGCGTGGGACGCCAGGGGGAAGGACTCCTAGCTCAGTGGTACAGTGCTTGCCACTCAAATTTGATTCTCAGGGTTGCCAAGAACAATGAAACACTTTTATATCACTGTATGCCCCTAAACATCTTGCTTTAGACGCTCTCATGGTCATAAAAAGCCCATCTTCCCACTCAGTGGCCCAAAGCAGAGATCCAGCATTTTTTCAACCTGGTCTTACTCCCGTATCCAAACTCTACAGATTTATTTGTTCCCCTGGACATCTTCTCTGCTTTGGTTTCTAAACCTCATCACTTCTTGACTCTTTGACTGCAGGTGTCCCTGTCCTCTCTCTATGCCAGCAATGTTTCCTATACTGTCTACTCCAAATTCTTCCGTTAGTGCATATTTGACCACCATGCTCTGCATCCTTCAACAATGTCACCCTTTCCCAGTGTCTTACAAATTGCTATACAAGGCATTCTAGGCCTTGAGTGTATTGCCCCAGATTGATCAATCAATACATATCTCACAAGCCCTCTCCCCATATTCCAGCACGCCTTACACTTGTACCCTACTTCTGCCATGCACATCACCCCTTAAACACCTCCTTATCCTTTAGGATTTTAGACCCACCCCTTCTGTGAAGCAGGCCTTCCTGTCTCTCCAAGGCAGATCCAAAGTCTCTGCCTCAAAGCTACACCAGGCTCACTGTCAGACAGACACTGTAGTCCAATCCAAGTTGTCCTGTTGGCTCCATATACAAGTAGCCAACAAATACAAGAAAAGTCAGTCAACATCATCAGCCAGGAAATGCAAATCAAAGGTCCCAGAAAAGGGACCTCGCTTCACACCCTTAGTGCTGAGGAGTATACTGGGTAAAAGGTGCCACCCTTCCAGCCCTCCTGGTGGCTGGTGGACGTGGAAGATGCTAAAGCAGACATTCTGACTGTTTTTGCACTACAGGTTCGTTTTCCCTGTCATGACAACAGCTACAAACTCAATAGCCTAAAACAACACAAAGCCGTCCCTTCACTTTCTCTGTGAGTTCAAGGCCAGCCTGGTCTTCAGAGTGAGTTCCGGACAGCCAGAGCTGTTACACAGAGAAACCCTGTCTGGAAAAGCCAGAGGGGGTGGGGGGAATCTGCCTTTGGAACTTTGGGAGAAAGTCTTCCTTGCTTCTTCCAGCTTCTAGAAGCTACCTATTCCCTAGTCTTGAGGCTGGTGACACCCTCCATCCTCAAATAGCAGCCACTTATCTCCCACACTGAGGCATCCTCACTCTGACTCACCTCTTTTCTCTTCCTCCATCCAGATGGAACAGAATAATCTATTTTAAGGTGATTTGATTAGCAACCATCAGTCCATCTGCAATCTTAATTCTATGTCCAATTACCTCGTGACATAACACAGTCACAGGGTCAAAGGATTAGGACATAGACATCTTTGGGGAAGTATGAGGTGGGAGCATTGGTCTGCGGTACCACACCCAGCAATTTCTCGGTATATGCTCACAACAAATGAAAAGATATGCCCACATTAAACGTGTATAAGAATGTGATTGGCAGTACTGTTCACAATAGCCACAAGAGGAAATAACCCTAATAGTTGTCTACTATTGAAAAAAAAGAAAATGTGGTATATACGGTTGGCGGAACATTATATAGCTAGAAAAAAGATGAAGTATTGAAGCAGTCCACAATGTGGATGAACGTCAACATGAGGCTCTGTAAAGAAGCCAACAACAAAAGACCACATATTGTTCGGTCCTGTTTCCGTATGTCCAGAATCAGCCATTTCCTTAAAGATATAAAGTGCATTCATAGTTGCCTATGGTTGGGGAGAAAGGAAATGGGAGAAAACGGAGATACTAATGAGCAGGGCTTTTCTTCCTGGAGCAATAAATGCACCTGAAAATGGACTGTGGTGGTGGATTCTTCTGGAACGTGACTGTTAGATCACTGGATTGTACTCTCTAAAGGAGTGAGTAATACTGTCAGTGAACCTCAATAAGGTTTTTTTGTTTTTTTTTTTTTAATGAGTCCATATTTCACATACTGATGTATGAGACACAAAAGCAGTCAATGTTGATTCAATTACTCTCTTAAAGGTTGTTTTTAAGTGACTAGCAAGGACTGAAATGTCCTAAATAAGGCGGAATGTGGAGACAGCTGGCACAGCCATGTGCTTGGTCTCTCATACACCAGTCAATTTCATGCTCCAGAGGAAGCAGACAGGGTGCCACTGCCCCTCTGGGATGTGCCTGTTGCTTCTCAGGAAGCCACGAACTCACCAACAATTAAACATGCCAAGTGTTTGGATTTGAAGACATATGCTCCCTATCTCTCTCGAATCACTCTCCCTCACCCCACAAAGGGATATTTCTCCTGCCTCCCTCCTCCTTCCCTCTCTGTGTGTGAGTGAGAAAGCTTCAGACACTCTCTCTAGACACAGGACCAGTGTGTTCTCTCCACCTTTACAGTTCAGCAAATAGCTTGTTCATTTTGCTAAAAGCAAGCTTGCTGTGAGCCACCAATAACCAATGCTAAGCACAAGTAGAGCCTCGAGCCTAACATAGCCAATTCTCTTATTTAAAAATTCTTATTAAACACTTTTTTTAAAATTATAAATCCACTGATCCACAGCTATAAAATTAAAGGAAGAGATTGGGTGAGGCTTGATGGCAGGGCCCTTGCTTAGCATGGATAAGAGTCAGGCCTCAATCTCTAGCACCATACACACATACACATATATACACACACAAGGGAGGGAGAGAAGACTAAAGCAAACCAACAATCTTATATTCCATGGGAAGAAGGATTTATTGTGAAGAAGAATCTAACCAATGTTCAGACAAGAGCAAATAGAAACAGGTTACATCAAAGATGGATGTGCATATTTGTGTGTGTGTGTGTGTGTGTGTGTATGTGTGTGTGAGTGAGAGAATGTGTGTGTGTGTGTGTGTGTGTGCGTGTAGTGCATGTCCATCAGTGTGCAGGTGACACACCTACTGGTACCCCTGCAGAGGCCAGAGCAGGACAGAATGTGTCTTTCTGGATCACTCCACCTTAACTGTGTTGAGGCAGGTGGTTTGCAGTAGCTGAAGATCACTACATCTGGCTAACCACAGAATGCTTGGGACCCATTTTGGGCTTCCAAAACCAGGAATACAGGCATACCCTCAGCCATGCCTGGATTTTTTTATATGGGTGCTGAGGTGCCCCAAAGATACCATCTTGAAAATTAAAAATAAGCATTTTGTCCTCAAGGATAAGTAAACCCTGTAATACAGTTCTAGAGAAAATTATAAAGAACCTCCTCCCGGGGAGATGGGGAGAAGGCTCAATGGTTAAGGACACCACTGCAACTCCAGAAGACACGGATTCTGTACCCAGCACCCACATGGCAGCTCACAACCCCTGTAACTTCAGTTCCAGGGGATCCAACACCCTCCTTGACTTCTGTGGACATATGCATATACTCAGGCATGCGCAGAAACACAAAACAAAATTTCAAATTTCTCTTCCTAAACGGTAGTGTTGCTGACTCACCACAATCAGCTAAATACAAAATACTATCTTACGTAAAACAATTATGTGCTTTTTATCTTATAGCAAAATGTACAACATGGACAAACCAGAGCTGGCAACAGGGTGTCTTGGTTGCTTTTCTATTGCCGTGAAGAAACGCCATAAGCAAGACAATTTACAGAAGCAAGAGTTTATTGGGGACTTACAGTTTCAGAGCATAAGTCCATGGCCCTCACGGCAGGGAGCATAGTAGAGGACAAGCTGACAGGGCACTGGAGCAGTGGCTGAGATCTTACGTCTGATCCGTAAGCATGAGGCAGAGAGAGATAACTGGGAATGGCACGAGCTTTGGAAACCTCAAAGTCCACCCCCAGTGGCATACCTCCTCCAATAAGCCCATGCCTCCTAATCCTTTCCAAGCACTCCAATATGTGAGCCCTATGGGCACCATTGTCATTCAAAACACTATAAAAAGGGCTTTGCTCCTAAAAAAGTGGTTAGCACCTTTCTAGATCACTGTTATCCCCTGCACCTGAACCACCCAGTAAGCCCACAGCTCAGTGCTATCTGTATACATATGATCTACTCTGTAAGCCCACAGCTCAGTGCTATCTGTATACATATGATCTACTCTGTAAGCCCACAGCTCAGTGCTATCTGTATACATATGATCTACTCTGTAAGCCCACAGCTCAGTGCTATCTGTATACATATGATCTACTCTGTAAGCCCACAGCTCACTGTTACCCATGGATACCTAACCCACCCTGTAAGCCCAAGGCAGAAACTGAGCTCCTATTGTTTACAAGTGTATGGCACGTGCAGGTGAAAGAAAGGATAAAGAAGCTGGAAAGGGACAGCTTGCATTAACTGTCCCTAAAGAAAAGTTCAGGAAGCTACCATGTAATAGTGACATGACCACACTAGTTGACATGGACCTGTCTTCATTATTCTGTGTAGTAAGGTGTCCCTCTAAAACTCGGTTTCCATTGTTGCGGTGGAAAGAATACCGAGGAGCATCCTGTATTTTCTGCTGCTTTCATCTACTCTACTCAGAGCACTCTTCAGAAACATGCTTCCTTTTTACAAATCTTTAAAGATTGGAAGGAAAATAGCTTTTTCAAACTTTATATACCCAGAGACATTTAAGTACCTCTCCATTCTCTGCACTCCCAGGGAAGTTTCAGTGCCCAGACTTGCACCCAAGATTATTCAGAGTCACAAATAAGCACAGACCAGTGGCTCACAAATAAAACTACAGAAATAGGCCAACAAGCAAATTTTAAAAAATTAAAACTCCCTTCCTTCCCAAAATGCCTCATTACTACACACCTGATACTGTTCACATGTGACTGTGAGTTCCGTCCATCGAGATCCTGCTGCTGGGCCCACTAAGTCTCAGTGGCTGTGGGCAGGACCAGCTATCCCAGAGGACCAGGCTATCAAGCAGTCTCCAGGGATAGAAGAGGAAATTATTCTTTCGGAAGCCTTCATGTATAATTAATGGGGGTTTTTTTCCTCAATAAAAAAAAAACTTGTAAGTTTAGATATACTTAAATACTGCAAAGAATTCAATCTATACAGGAAAAAGGTCTGCAAGAAATGTGCCCTTTTTCAATGTTAACTTTTCATGCTTCATCAAAACAAAACCCGGTGTATAGGACTGGGGTGATGACTCAGTGGGACACGTGCTCACCACACACGCACTTGAATCTCCAGAACCCACATAAAGCTTGATGCTGTCATGTGCAGCTGCTATTGTAGTGCTCCTGTGCTAAGATTTAAGATGGAGGAGACAGGAGAATCCCCAAGAGCTCCCAGCAGCCATCCTGGCATATTCTGTGCCAAACAGCAGAGAGATCCTGTTCCATAAGAAGGAAGGCAAGGACTGAAGACCAACATTGTCCTCTGACCTGGACACCATGGCACATACACATTAGTACACACACAACCAATGAACACATACATACACACAAGTGCGTGTACACACACACACACACACACACACACACACACACACACGGGTGGTTTGAAAGAAAATGGCCCCCAATGGGAGTGGCACTATTAGGAGGTGTGGCCTTGTTAGAGGCAGCGTGAGATTGGAGGGGTGGACTTTGAGGTCTCTTTTCTCAAGCTTCACTCCGTGTGACAGTCAGTTTCCTGCTGCCTCTGAGTCAAGATGTAGGCCTCTCAGCTTCAGCACCACATCTGCCCACACGCCACCATGATCTCCATCATATGATAATGGACTGAACCTCTGAACTGTAAGCCACCCAATTAATGTTTTTGTTTATTGGAGTTGCTGTGGTCATGGTGTCTTGTCACAGCAATAAAACCCTAAGACACACACACACACACACACACACACCAGACAAGTACCTCACAAAAGCCAGCATTAAAAAGGGGGGGGGCTCAATGAGATATACTCAAAAATAATGTGTAATTAAGAAGTGGGCTTCTGCGCTTTATCCTGTGCTGTGGATTGATCTCAGAGAGTTACACGTCCTTGACAACAGTTCCACTACCGAGTTACAGCGCAACCCTAGATACTTCTTATTACCCACAGTTTGGGCCCTAGTTAGACTAATCTAAGAATACAATATAATGTCAACTATTAATAAACAAACCTACCTTCAAGCCCGTTCATATTCCACCTGAGTAAGTCACTGCCAAATGAATCAGGATCTTCAAAAGAGCCCAGCTTAGTCCTGATATAGCTTAGACCTTTAGTGCTCTCCAAAGGACTGAGAGTTAAAGGCTTGCTTGGTCCCTAGGGTGGCATTAGGAGTAATGGAACCTTTGCAAGGTAGACTCATGAGAGGGTCTGGGGACACTGAAGGGCGTGCCATCAGAGGAGACTGTGGGCTCTTGCCCTTTCTTCTTCTCTTTCACTCACTGGCTCATGCTAAGCAGAGGAGTTTGGCTCTTCCACACACTCCTAGCAATATCTGCTGTCTGGTCACAGGCCCAACGCAATAGGGCCTGCCAACCATGAACTAGAGCCCTCAAAACTGTGAGCCATAATATCCCTTCCTGTTAATAAACTAATTGTTTCTTGGGTAGTTTGTTATAGTAGCAGAAAACTGCAAGTTATCTCACACCTGGAGTTTGAACATACCAGTTGACTGACCGATCAATAACACTGTCTGCTAATGTAAAAACATTATCACATAAGCACACTTCCTAAAAAAGGAAAGCCAAAGTCCCAGCTAATTTATAAAGCAGAAATATTACTCAAGAATAAACATTACTTTTGAATTGCTAGGTTGATTGCAGCTGGCACAGTTACCATGGAATAGAAGCTGATCTCAACAACAACCAAAAAAGGTCTTTAACTCTCCTGGGAATTCAGGTCAGCTTCAGAACACAGGGCAGCAAGTGCCTGTCTATGTGACTTTGGCTCGCTTTACTCATTAAAATTTTTCTTCCTTTGTAGTGGAGACTACAAAGCTGTGGTAGTAAACTTCCTAGTCTGTTACTTATCACCAAAGTCTGCTCTCTGTCCACTACTATCTATAGACAGGAGTGTAGGAAGAGAGCATCGAGAGGATTGTTAATTGCTAGTCTAAATTTCACCGAATCTGTTTCGCTGAAGAACCCACTAATACAACCTTCAAATTAGTGTTAGAATCCCAGACAGACGTGTGGCATGATGCCATCCATACAACATCCTGGAGAAGCACTAGAGAACAGACGAGTAACATAGCTGGCAGAGATTCACATGGGAGGAAAGATCAGGGATCTTTGAGTTTATGAACATTCTGCACATCTGGATGGGTCCAGATTCATCTCCTGTTTGTAGTGCTGTGTGTGGCGTTATCATCTGAGAAGACAGAGTTAGAAGTATAAGGGATGTATTCTTACAAACTATATTTCAATACATACTCACCACAACATAAAATGTTTCACTAAAGAAAAAAGATGACCCATCAAGAGTGGAGAAAATAGTGATGAATAAAAGAGCAGTTCAGGGGACTGGAGAGATGGCTCAGAAGTTAAGAACAAAGACTGCTCTTCCAGAGGTCCTGAGTTCAATTACCAGCAACCACATGTAGGCTCACAACCATCTATAGTGAGATCTGGTGCCCTCTTCTGGCCTGCAGGGATACATGCAGGCAGGACACTGTATGCATAATAAATAAATAAATCTTTAAAAGAAAAAAAAAGGAGTTCGAAGAACATGAAATCATTTAGGTAAGAGAAGACTATGTTTGAACCAACATGGTGGAAACAGAAGCAGAGAGAAGTGGGTAGACCTGGTACACATAGTTGAGGCAGAACCGAGTGTATATAGATGCCTGTGGCTTGGGACCCTCATTTAAACTAGACAAGCAATGGAGTCCCTCAAACAATGGTTCTGTTCTGGAGAAACTTGAGACATTGTGAGACCATTATTGGATTAATGTATCCTCTTATGAAGCACCCGAAATTGTCCCTGCACATGAAGAGCTTCCAAGGCTCAGCTCACACCAGGGAGTTTTGAGTCAACTCAGTGTTTTAAAAAACCCAAACTGCTGAATCAGTAGTAAACCTTTATCCCATCATTGTTTTTTCATGTACAAAACAAGGTTCCTACTCTGAGTTTGTAAAGAAATTCTCCATTTAAAATGTATTGTCCACTCAACCTGTCACTCTTGCTTATGTGTTTCCTTCTGGGTAACAACAAGGATGCCTCATCCAATTAATGATAACTGAATGCTATCCACCAAAATGCAGGCGGGGTGGGGGCCAATAGGGAATGACTTCCCCTGAGACATGGCCGAGAACTTGGGAGAACACATGCCAGGCACAGGCTCATTCTTAAGTCAACGGTTGCTTTTCACCCGCCAACAACAATTCTTGTTTTCCTTATTAACGTGGAGTCAGTGGGGCTGCAGCCTCTGGTTGTCATGGTAACTGCAATTTCACACACCAACATGCTTTTCCTCCGAACACAGACTTGGAGTGACACTTTTTTGAAGTGTATTTTAGCACATGATGGATCTGGTGTCATTTCTAGTCACCTCCTTTGTCTCAGATATGTTCTGTTTCAGGTAACTGAAGGCTGGGACAAAAAGGGGCTCCCAGCTTTGTCCTTTAATTAAACTTTTGATTGTAACTGCTCCCTTGGCTGCTTCCTGCCCCTGAAGACTCTCTTTTGGAGTCTGTGGCCAGGCAGCATCAGGCCATGCCATCAGACCCAGACCTTCAGATAGACAGGAAAGAAAGAAGGGACATCTCTTCCTGTCATGCCGTTGTTGCTCTTCTAAGGTAGTGTATCCTATTGAAGCATATCTTGACTTTCGGCTCTCTTTGTCCTGTTACCATAGAAAATATCCATGAAACCGTTACCACACTGGAACATTGAATTTGAAGTAACCTAAACCATGGTCATTCATATTGACTCCAGAATAAATTATTTCTCATCCCATTAAGGTGAAAGTTGTATTTGTAACATGGTCACCCAACTACTGTGGTATGTATGAGAAATCAGAATTGTTTCTTGGTCAAAAAAATTTCCAAATGGCCTGAGAGTGCATATAGAACATATCTATTGGCACCCCTTATATTAGTTACTTTTCTGTCATTGGAAAAACTATTATCAGAAGTAACTTATGGGAGCAAGAATTTATTTGGACTAGAGGGATAAGAGTCCATTGTGTCAGGACGGCATGGCAGCAGAGCACAAAGCCCAGAGCTCATATCTTCCAAGCAGCAAAAAGCAGAGAAAACAAACTCAGAGTAGGGAAAGGCTAGGAAATCTCAAAGCGCACTCCCAAAACCACACTTTCTCCAGCAAGGCGGTGCCTCCTAAACCTCCTAAATAGCACCACTAACTGGGGACCAAGTACTCAAATAACCTAAGCCTACGGGAGACACTTCCCACCCAAACCACTCTACCCCTCTCTCACCACAGCAAACATGGAAATCTACCAGTAGACCTCCCACCCTGAGCCCCTGAGTTGTTCAATAGCCCATTCCATGGGAACTACTACATGTGAATTTAACTATTAGCCAGTGTTACAAACAATTTAAAGAGTTCTGAAGTCATCGCAGTACAGGAGTTAAGACTGCAAAACAAGTCGAAATCACTCACTTCCAGAGTGAACTAACTGTTCCACATCTATCAACTTGGGCAGTTAAAACACAATGCTTACCCAAAGTCATGGGTGGGGGGGTGTCAGATGGCCCTGTTAGCTTCTTCCCTGCTAGTCACTCTACCACCCCCAGTACAGTACTATTGGGGTAGGCAAGGAGTCAGGGAACTGGGAGGGGAGGCAGATTTGCAACTGAGAAACCTGAAACTTCAAAGGCCGACCCCTCAGCAAGCAAACCGCAACTTGTCTACCATTACCCCCACTGGCCATCACTGACCATTCTGCCTGCCTACCACTGCCTACCACTGCCTACCACCTCCTGTCACTGTCTGCCACTGTCTGCTTTAGAGCAAAGCAGTTCAGGGCTTGTTGACTCTTTGTTAAATAATAGCTAATCCCCAGACAGCTTCACCACAAAACTAAAAGACAAAACAAACAGCAGTAAAATATGGTCAAATTGCTTCTTCATGGCCCCAAATGGCAGGTCAGGTAAACCCACAACAGTAAAATCAGATTAGCCATTATCTGTGTGTACAGGATATAACTTGTCTTGGGCCACACATGGACTACAAGATTCTATGGGCTGACAGGACTAAAAAGATGGCCAAATTTCCACAATTTATTTTGCACATGGAGCTTGCTTCAAAGACCACACAGCTCTGGGATGCAATTTCCATTCTTATAGCATTCCCACCAGTATCCCTATGCATGAGCAGGTGGCCCAGAAACAAAGTGTTCCTTGTGTACCTGAGGCTCAACTAACTCTAGACAAAACAGCTTTCACACTCGGTAGAAGATGCCAGGACATGAAGACTCATGCTCTCTCACCGGCATACCCTGCTCTTCCCCAAGCTGTACTTTATTCTCCTTCATCCTGTTAAAATCTTCCTTAACTGCTCCATCAAGCTGCATTGCTTCTAGGTCTAGGAAGATCTTCTAGGGAAAGCACCCCTAACCCTAGGTGACCTCTCTCAAGGATCAAGCTATTTCTCCAGTTTGGGGGTAAGCTCATTATACTGTGACAGGTTCCTTTAAGATCAATTTTGTTTTGTTTTGTTTTGTTTTGTTTTGCTTTTTGTTTTTCGGGACAGGATTTCTCTGTGTAGCTTTGGTGCCTGTCCTGGAGCTTTATAGACCAGGCTGGCCTGGAACTCCCTGCCTCTGCCTCTGTCTCCCAAATGCTGGGATTAAAGGTGTGTGCCACCAACTCCCAGCTAATGATCAATTTTTAAAAATGAATATACATGTCAACTCAAAACTATCATGAGCACTTGAAAGGCAACAGGAGACACATATTGAAACAATGTTTCTAACAATACCCAGTAGATAACAGGAGACACATTGAAACAATGTTTCTAACAATACCCATTAGATATCAGGAGTTCAAAAGTGCCTGTTCTTCCAAATCTATTAACATAGCATGCTTTTTTAAAAAAGCAGAACATGTGTTCCCAATACCCAGAATTTTGAGGAAACAACTTTTGAGGAAACCTTGCTTAACTACTACATATTATATAGCATCAAGCTACTATATAGTATGCCCCATACACAAGCATATGTACTATATGCCAATTAAAAACTGAAAAAAATTTACATTTTCAGGAAGACACGGAAAAGTTGGGCTCCTTGTTCAGTATGGATAAGAATGTAAGATGAAACAGGCTGCTATAGAAAACAGTGTGGAAGTTTCTAGAACAACTAAAAAAAAAAAATAGAGTTCCAACCCCACTTCTGAGGACGTACCCAAAGGAACTGAGGAAGCCAGCAGGCCTGTGTTTACTGTGGCAACATTGCTCACAACTGTGTAAGTGTAAGACATCAGCCACTGTGGTCCAGTATGAGATGTGCTTAGAGAGCATCAGTGAAAGGCAGGTAAGCGGGAGACACAAAGCCAGTCTTCCCTAATTAGAAGCTGGTGAAGCTTGCTGGGAGCCTTTTACTTTATCTTATGGTATGAAAGTTACAATCTGTTACTTGAAGAGCCTTTTCCTCTATGCACTTTCCATAAAGGAGAGAAAGGAGACAAAAACAAGAGTGACTGATTCCAAATCCTGGGGAGGGGAGCTAAACCTCCTGCTGTACCAAACGCCAGGCCAAGAAAAATGTCCCCAATTCCGTGCTTTGTCTTCTAGATCCTACACCCTCTGTTAGCCTTAATTTTAGAGTACATGTCAGGAAGATGCCCTGGTTTGTGATCATTTTTTCAGACACTGTCTATAGTTAGCTACACTTTGGGGGATTAACTCAGTGGTAGAGTAGCCCAGTGGTAGAGCACACATCTATTATCATGGTCAAGGCCCTTGGTTTGATCCCCAATATGGCACAAAAAGAGACCCGAGGGCTCATGACACAGGTTCCAGCTACAGGTAAGAGAAGCTGGCTTAGACTAGCCTGCTGAAATGTCCTAAGAAGTTCAACGTTCCTGAAAAGTTAGTCAACCATGAAGTAATGCACGCTGTACTATCAGAAGCTAGCACGTGGTGAGTGACTGAAATCACTTAGTTTGAAACCATGTGCTAGTATTAACATGGCCAAAAAACAAAGCTTTGCAAAGATATCCTCATTTAATATTCTGCACCCTTTATGAGTGAGCTAGATGGAAAGCTAGCACCAGTGATTATCAGTAGGCTCTGAGCCAGCACTGCCAGCATTTCAATTCAGAAATCTCTCACTTAAAACATGTTAAAGATGCATTTTCCCAAAGGATGCTGAATTTGCATATCAGGCCCTAACAAGATGACGCTGGAGCTTGAGAACTAAGGCTGGAAACACCAGTGCAAACCCTGTGCCTTTAGCAGACATACTTAAATGTCATGCTTTTCCTTCCTCTATTCTAGGCTACTGTTCATAAATTGTTTTCTGAGCTGGAGTAGGAGTTTATTCTTTGGTTCTATTCATGGCATTGGATTGCCCTCATCTTTTTTGTGAGGCCCCCTACTGCTCCCAGCTCATTGGGTAACCCCACCTGGACCTCAGGAACAGAGCAGCCGGCCTCCCATCTAGACACACATGAAAGGGAACACAGAGAGGACAGACAGGTGGAGGGCAGAGACAGACAAGAGCAATATCTTAAACTAAACTTACATTTTTACTGGCACCATCTAAAGCCAAAGTTCAGAATGACTGAAATAGGCCAAAATGTCATGTTTTACCAGTGCTTTAGTAAAAAATATGAAAAGGTTTTCCTGTGTGTGCACAAGGTAAGGTCTCTGAAATGCTACACTCTTATGAGGGAAGTAAGTAGCAAATTCTCCCCATGAGGAAAAGCAGGCTCACTGGTGATGAATTGACCTGCATGCGAGCTATAATAGATAAACAAAATCCAGAGGTAGAAATCACATGGATGCCAAGAATCCTTTCCAACAGCCAGTGAGCCAGTACAGTAGCATGAAGTCACAATCCAAAGCAATTCCCAGCTGCTATGACAATAGAGATGGACACTGTTAAGTAAAAAGAATATCTGCTCATATTTATTCAGTACAAATTGAAGCACTGAAATCATTTTGTCATCACAAACTGAAGAAATGGCAATTTTCCATGGTATTTTTGAAGATGTATTATTTTTAATTGTGTGTTTGTTTATCTCAGTGTATGTCTGTGTGTAGATATGTACATGCAAATGCAGATGCCCCTGAAGCCGGGGGTGTCAGATTCCCTGAATCTGGAATTACAAACCATTGTGAGATGCTTAATATGGTACTAGGAATCCAATTCTGGTATTCTATATGAACAATAATGCTTCTATCTGATGAACCATCTCTCCAGCCTGAACTTCTGATATTTACACCTACTCTTCAATTTACACCTACAAATACCAACAATCTCACCTACCAAACGTATTTTTAAACAGTTGAAAATGTCATAATTATTTCTTTAAATTTTCAAAAGTCTTTGAAATTTTGAGAAGGAAGAAAAAAATTGGGCAAAGAGTCACTGATCACTCTTAACAATGAATATTCATAAAGACAGTGCATCTCCCAGATTAGAGTAAGATTACAGTTGCTGGGGATGTAGTTCAGAGGCAGAGTGCTCACTTAGAATTCATGGGGCCCTGAGGTCAACAGAGGAAAGCCAACAGAGAAAACTAGAAAAAGGAAGGAGTTCCCTACCATGGCCTAGTTATAAGTCAGCTGTTGTGGGGTATGTCTACAGTCCCAGCGCTCAGGACACAGGGGCACAGGGATCACTGTGACCTGAAGGCCAGACTGGGCCACATGGTAAGTTTTAGGTTGCACAGTGAAACATCATACATTATGCAAATATATTGTACATATACATATACTGAGTCTGATAACAAAGTCAACAAGTTAACTCTCCATTTTTAAATTTCATATGAAAAGGTGAATCATCGAGGATAATTAGGAAAATCTTGTAGAAGGAGAGCATCATGGGAGATGGGGCTAAGGGAGTGACTCAGTACCCCACAAATCTTTTTTAGTAAAGCAATGTATCAACAAAGCAATGAACTAGAACAGAAAGCCAAAAAAGTAGGTCAAGAACAAATGAGTAGTGCAGATAGAATAAAAAACATCACCTCAGCTAACTATGCACAAAAAGGAGGTTTTCTAAAATTAATTTTTTAATTTAGCATACAAAGTAATGGGTTTCATTATGGCATTTTCCATGCATGTATGTCAGTATACTTTGTTCTAATTCACTCCCCTCCCCCACGGCCCTGGTCCTTCTCTCCTCCCAAATGGTGGCCTTCTTCCATTTAAATGTCACCTACATTCCATTGCTGTCTCTTCCCTGCTCTGACCTTGGCTCCCTTCCTAAAGATGTTCTCCTCTGTGGTAGCATGCACCTTTAGTCTCAGCGCCTGGGAGGCAGAGGCAGGTAAGTTCAAGGCTAGCCTGGGTTACAGAGTGAAACCCTGCCTCAATAAACAAACCCATGTCCTCCTCTCCAGTGGCCCCTCAGAAAGGAATTTTGCTGTTGTTTGAAGTTTTATGTATATTATTATGTGTGTGGGGGGGGTGGTAACTGAGGGCCTGCATGAATCATAACAAACAAACGGAGGTCAGTGGGCATCTGTAGAATCAGTTATCTCCTATCGACATGGAATCTAAGCATTGAACTCAAGCTATCAGATAGCACGGCAAGCACTTCTATCCACTGAGCCACCCTGCTAGCCCAGAAGTTCTTAATAACATTAGATAACATCCAGAAAAGATTACCTTAGTTCCATGGTTCACACATAGTTCTGAGACAAGAGTTAGCTCTCTATAGGCAGTAAGCACAAGCCCTCTGCCCTCCGCCCTCCACCCTCCACCCCAACACACTGAGAAAAAGAAAGTAGAGTAACTGGAACAGCCTGCAAAACAAGTTGGGAGAGGGAGATGACCACACAATGTGTGGCCACTTCCCTTTCTGGAGGAGTAACACACAGTCACCTCTGCAATTGTGCAGAGAAAGAAAGCAAGCAAAGGCTTAAGAGGCCACTGATTGTCCAGCACTGTTGCTCCCTGAGATAAGTTCACCAAGGCTGAGCCAACAGCACACACTTCAATTCTAAACAGACCAGAGATTTAAGAGTCTAGAGAGAAAGGGGGGTATTAAAGAGAAAAGGTGGTGGGTTCTCTGTAATCCAGAGTGGGAAATACTTTTCCAATTATAACTAAATATCTAGGAGAAATTAAAGATAAGTATTGAAAAATCTGGGGCTGGGTATAACTCAATAATAGAATACAAGCTTAGAATTCATGCGGGCCTGGATTCACTCAGGGATGGAAGAGAAAGAGGTGATGGTAGGAAATGGGAAGGTAAGGAGGGAAAGTATTAAATAGCTTTAAGGTAAAAAGAAAAACTATCAGTACAGTCAAAACACAAATCACAAATTGAGAAGTAAATGCCTGCAATTTATTCATGATTAAGCTTCCTAACATATAAAAAGCTCTTAAAAACTGGGAAAGAAAAAGCCACTCAGTAACAAAAATGCATCCAAAAACAGCAGGGAGGTAGTTCAAAGGAAAAGAAAGGTAAATGACCTTCAGAAAGGTGAGAAGAAATGTCAGATTTCAGAATAAGAAATTCAAACTGCAATAAGATGTCATTTTTCATCTATCATATTGACAACTTGTTGTATTTATTGGCAAGGCCATGGAGAAGCAGCAACTTTGTACATTGCCGGTAAGAATCAAAGTGCTTTCATTACACCCATGGAAGAAATGCCTAAGGTAGTGTTTCTCAATCTGGGGGTCACCACCACTTTGGGGGGGATCAAACAACCCTTTCACAGGAGTTGAATGCCAGATATACTACATATCAGATATTTGCATTATGATTCATAACAGCAAATTTACAGGTATGAAGTAGCAATGAAAATAATTTTATGCTTGGGGTCACCACAACATGAAGAACTATATTAAAGGGTCACAGCATTAGGAAGGTTGAGAACCACTGCTCTAAGGCATTCACAAGTATACTGGGATGCTTGACCAAAGTTGTACACACAGTGATCCTCTGACCTACGATTCCTACTTCTGAGTCCATCCAGGGGATAAGCTTTCACCCCTCCCACAAACAGGAAACCAAGCAAGTAAGCTCCCTGTTGCATCATGATGTATAAAAGATCTCAATCAAAGTGAACACACACCAACGGGGGCCCAAAGAACAAACTGTCCAACAATAGGGAACCATAAACCATGAAAACAGAAGTGAGACAAGCCAGTGCCTGGAGGATATGGCTTTGCATGTGTTAATGCCAGCTGACCCCAATCACATAGTACACATTAGACATTCAATAGGGACCAAAACCAAGTGTCTCCCGGACCCAGCATGCTGTGTGTGGTTTAAGGGCTCTGCTAAAAGTCCAGCATATTGGAGTCACAGCAAAGGGCTACTGTACTCACGGGATTCACGTTCCAAATTTGGAGTTGAGAGTGAATTATTACAGAGAAGGGTCAGATTGCAAACTGCCATAACAGATGCACAGACATCATTGTCTGGACATGCGTGGCTGCTCAGAAAACTGCCCAGAGTGGTAGCTGGTCAGAGGGGAGGTGAACTATGAGAAGTCTCACAGGCCACAGGTCTGAACTTTGCAGTGAAGGCTACTCACTGGAGACCTTCTTGTTGTTCATTTACCTATTTATTTAATGTGCATATATGTAAGGAGTACGGTTTTTCTGCCCGCCACCTGGTCTTGTCCCGCCGCCGTGCCAGCCCCAAATAACACACAGAGACTCTGTATTTGATACAATTCTTTTGGCCGGGTGCTAGTTTCTTATCGGCTAGCTCTGTCTTAATTATTAACCCATTTCTATGTATTTCCACGTGGTCTTACCAGCAAGAGGAGGCTGGCGGTTCTTCCTTCTCCAGACTCTCCATCTTGACTCCTCCTTCCTCCTTCCTATTTCCTCCTAGTCCCTCCTATCTTCCTTTCCTATTGGCCAACAGTGCTTTATTCATTAACCAGTATGAGAAACATATACAGAATGACATCTCCCATCACATATATGCATGTATGTCAACGACTTGCATACAGGAACTCACTGAGGTCAGAAGAGGTCGTTAGATCCCCTGGAACAGGCAGTTGTGAGCCACCACATGGGTGCTGGAAACTGAACCCAGGTCCTCCAGAAGAGCAGCAAGTGCTCTTAACCACTGCAGCATTTCTCCAGCCCCACTGGGGGATTTTGAGCAGCTATGTGAAATAATCAGATATGGATTTTTCACCTGACTGCAGGGGAAAGGAACTAGAGAGACAGAAACCTCATTAGCATCACTCCAGGAGGCACGAATAAGCAAGCGGTGAGGAGAGAAAAGACCCCAGCAGTGTAGCATTAGGTTCAACTGACAGGAGGAAGAGTTGAGTTGTGTGAGGAATGAAAGTGGTCCAGAGAAGAGGGGCAGTCTGAGTGGCTCCATCACCACCTAGGCTTCAGAGGACCCTCTGCCATGAGTGATGAGAACTGTGGCGTCTTTGCTCATGTATCTAGGAAAAGGAGCCAGTCTGGGCTCCTGGGGGCAGAGAAAGATTGTGTGTAGCTTTGCAATTTTCTCCATCTTCACTATTAACTGTATTCTATTACTCAACCAAACAGTAGGTTGTGAGGCCACCCTCTCAGCTGATAAAGGATGCCTGGAAAGAAATGAGTTGGGGTGTGAGAACCTCCATTGATGTAATAGCAGGTGTGAGGAAGATGCTGGAAACAGGCTCAGGGAGAAGGCAAGATGAGAAGACACCAGAGGAACGTAGTCTTGTATTATGAAGAGCCACCCACTAACTGACTTTTCCTATTCCCCAAGTCTCTGTCAGGGCGTGCCTGCGTGCGTGCGTGCATGCGTGTGTGTGTGTGTGTGTGTGTGTGTGTGTGTGTGTGTGAGAGAGAGAGAGAGAGAGAGAGAGAGAGACAGACAGACAGACAGATTTGGTGCTGGTTAACAGTGCAGCTGATTAGTGAAGCAATTGGAAGACAGTCTGAAGAAGAGGGGTTTGCTCATTAAGCAAAGACCCTAACGCAGCTCAGAAGCATGAAGGCTCCTGAGACAACTGTGGGCATGGAAACTTCCAGATGAAAGCAGTGTAGACAGTGGGTGGTCGGAGATTTCAATAAGACACATGAGAGACACACTGCAGGAAAACAACTCAGGAACGTCTTCAGCAGAACTAGCACATCGCTGAGAATCCTATCTAGGGCAGTCAAGGAGACCACTCAAACACAGCTGATGCTTTATGTATAGGCATTCTTTAAAAAAAAAAAAAAAAAAAAAAAAACTCTCCAAAAGTCCTGCTCTAATTGTTTTAATTAGACTTTTATGAACTTACAAGAAAATGGCTTTAAGACATTTTAATTAGTGTTAACATTAGCCCATTAACCTAGTAGTTATAATTAAATATGGAGATAAACCCACATTCCAGTGACCTGTGAGCCAGCTAGCCCTCGGGGCCACCTGTGCTGTGTTTGTAGCCACAGAAAAGAGCAGAAGGACAAGGGCAGGTTCTCTCCCTGAATGTCCTGTGGCAAAATAATTTCAGCTTCACAAAAGGGCCTGAGGTCACGGAAAATGGGGACTGGCTTCTGAAGTATCCCCAAAGGAACCCCAAAAGAACACATTAGCCCTACAGAATGTTCCTGAGAGCTTCCGTGAACACTCCGCTAGGGTTCAAGCATCAGTCTCAAGCCTCAGCCTCACCCTTTGTTTTTGGTTTTGTTACTTTAAAACATCTTGGTAAGCTTAACATTTTTCAGTTTGCAAGTCTGTTGTTTTATGTTAGAAAGAATTGTACCCCAAGTACTTTGGAAAGTACTCAAGATTGAGAAAATAAAAGTATATTCTGTCTTTCTCCCATGAAAATGGCTTTAAAGAAAGTGTGGAGATTCTCAGATCTGGAGTCCCAGGCAAAGCAGATAAAGCACGGAGAAGCTGTGGCAAGCTGCTCATGTGACATCCCTTCAGGGTTGTGGGGAACAACAGTCCTGTCGCGATGCTGACCTCCAGCAGGATTCTTGGCTCCCAGAGGTCCAGCCCTGAACCCCTGATTCTCCCAAACAGAAGCCACTTGTCACATGCTGTTTACAGAGCGAGTTTGCACAGCCAAATCATACCTCACAGGTCCATTGTCTTCCCTCTCTTACATGCCATACCTAGAGTTCCTCTTTGTTACTCCTCCATTGTAGTTATAATCCCTTTCTTAGTATCTGCATTTTTTCCCCTTCTGTTCAAAGTCCCACTATGACTCGTTTACCTTTACTCCAAGCCAGCTCATTTTAACCCCAAATCATTTGAGGATATTAGTAAAAGAGAGAGAGAGACATAGATATGGGAATAATTAGTCCTGGCTGGTCTTGGTGCTGTATGTAGCATTATGTATACTCTGCACATAGTTATTTCTAGAAGTGCATTTACCTTTTGGGGCTTCTATAAACATGCCCCAAATTTACTCTCTTACAGTTCTTGGGGCCAGAAGCCATTGGGCCATCAGAGTTGGGTCCTACAGAAGCTCCAGGGGAAACCCCATTTCCTTGTCTTGCCAGCTTCTGGAGGCTCCTGAATTCTTTACCTCATATCCTTTTTCTATGGTCTCATCTCCCCTTCTGCAGTCGAAGTCCTCTCAAGCCCCTAGATTTGTTACTATATTTAGAGTCTGTCCAATGGATCCAGGAAAATCTCCCCATCTCAAAAACCTTAAATAAATCTCATCCACTAAATTAATCTCATCACCATGTAAGGTCCTATCTAAGAATTAGCACCAGGATATCTTGGGAACCAATATTCAGCCATGTCACTATGATCTATGGGTGCATTCCTAAGAGTGGATCGCAACCACTAGGTAACACTGAGTGAGAAAATCAGACCCTCATTTCGATATCTGCAAGGAAGCTGGCTCCACCCACAACCTCAGTGAGCATGGAAGAGTACTCCAGATGAAATCACTTCTCCAACTCACACCCTGATTTAAGCTTGATAAGACCTTGAGCTATCCCATGTCCTCAGAAACTGAGACTACACACTAGTATTGTTTACACCATTATGTTTCCAGTAGTCTGTTAAACAGTGGAGAAAACTATTGTAGTTGACAGGCATAGAACATGAGCGAAGAGTTGAGTGAATAATCTTTGAAAAGTCAGTGACTGATATGAAAATTTTAGCGTTCCCTCCCTAAACATATACATTTAGTTAAGGAATGCACTCACAGTTCCACCAGTTATTCAGCAGGATAACAGCCTATACCGAGACAGGGGATGCTAAATTAGGAGTCTAACGAAGCCCTTAAAAATTAACATTTGAGAACATTCTTTTGAGGTCCCCATCTGGCATGATATGAAAGAGTATGGAAATTCTATAAACATAAAGTGGGACTCAGAAACCATTTGTTGTGGGTAGCCTACCATCTCACACAGAACAAGCTGGGCAGGGGAAATGTAGGAGTATATTTCATTGCAAAGCAACTTTGAGAGAGAAACAGAGTACAGACTCCCACCCTTAGAGCTGGCCTCACTGCCTAGAATGCTCCTCCTATACAACTGGCAGACCCTGCCTTCCTCGACTGTCGCCTTGAGCTCATGCCCCTTCCCCTACACTCTATAGAAGTTCACCATTCAGTATAAAAATGTGTTAGAACACTTTCCCAGGCATTTCTGAATGGGCTCTCCAAGTCATCTTCCCTCATCTCAGGAGTGTCTACACAGACTTTTCCACCCATTCAGATGACCAGTGCCTGATCTTTTTGACAAGATCTCCTAGCCCAAAAAACCCACCTGTCTAAGGATCTAACCAATCAAACACTGCATTCAAAACACTTGAATTCTTCTAATGCCAACACCTGCTCCACACTGATCCCTGCTGAGTGACCCAAAAGCTAAAATGGAAAGACATTTAGAAACAAGCCCTGAATTAGCAAATGAGACTGCTGTTAAATGGCAAAGGCTAATGAAGCTATAATTATTTCATCCAGTTCAGCGTTTATTTCCCGAGCACTTGCAAATCTGCAACCCACTGAGTTGGGCACTGTGGAGAACAAAGATTCCTAAATCAAGTTCCTGACATTCCCAAGGTTAGCATGTGATGGCAGCAAAAGCATGGAAGCAACTAATAAATACTCAAGGCAGGGGGGAAAATAAATAAAAAAATGAGCTGAACCAGAGACAAAAGCATTATGGGAAAAATGAGAAGACAAGATCTGGTGGGCCTTGAAAAGTAAGTAGCTGAGGGAAGATGGGACATCCTTCCAAACTGAAGAAGAAGGAAGGTCAAAGGCAGACTGTCCAATGTTCCTGATGTGTGCAGGAAGATAAGAAGTGGGGAGTAGGGAGGGGGACTGATAACTGGGCTCCTCTGAGTGGAGGTCAGATGGGACCCAACTGTAAAAGGTCACAATAGAACTGAGGTGCCAAGGAAGGGCATCAATGGCTACTGCTGCTCCCGTCTGTGTTCCATCATGAAACTAACAGAATTCAAACAGTGCTTTTAGAAAGCAGAACTGACGGCAGCAGGAAAACGGCTGTGGGAGCAAAAGCCTAGAGAAATGAGAAGCAGTTAGCACCCCATTATAATAATGCAGGTGCTGACTTGCAGGTTATTGGACACTAAGCAATAGCCTTGCATTATCTCATTTCATATTCAAGGCCTTACAAAAATAGGTGCTATGACGAACCTCATTTTCTGCCTGAGAAAAAGCCAGGCTTCAAGAGGGAGCATCTAGCTCAAGGCGATACAGTGAGCGAGTGGCAGTACCAGGTATGGACCACAGCAGCCGTGAGAGAGTTGCAAAGCCATTTCATGGACAGAATTGTCAACAATTGATTTTAGTAAAGACAGTGCTGGGGACAGATTTGACTTAGAGATGCAGAAGAGGAAAATATCAAAGGTGTCTAGAAGATTCCCAGGCCAGGTGAGGATGTCACAGTCCGAAATGACAGTAGGATTGAGAACACCCACACTGGCTACAGGAAACACAAAGCTACTTGCTGAGTGTGTGACTGGTTGTCAACTCTTTATTCCTGGAAATGCCGACAAGCCGGGGACTACAGTTCTCCTAATGGATCTCCAGTGGATGGTGAAGGAGTCACTTAGGAGGCCGATTGTGGTGGCACACTGACACTTTGCTCTGACACTGCCACCACCAGTCATCCATCCTGGGTGCCACTTGCATCGTGCACTTTTCATCTTATTCTCTTCTCGGGCCTCATTTTGAGCAACCCAGCAATCAACCACACTTTTATCACCAAGAAGAAAAACACAGAGCTAGACTATTTTGATAAAATTTTCCCAGGGCAGAAATAAAATCTGTAAAATCAACAAGCCATGCATTTCCTAAAATCCAACAGCACGAAGAGTGCAAACTTTACTATATGAAGATACAGCCTCGAGGCGGCTGCTCCTATGTCCCAAACGACATCACAGTGTCATCTAGGCTTCCACTAAACGGGTGACACTTCATAATTTCAATGTGGATCATCTTCCTCTTTTTTCCACTCTTACTTAAAACTTCGCATCCTTTTCTGGAACTTGTGTTGCTAAGTAACTACACCTGTCCTTAAGGAAGCCCCTGCAGTTGCCCAGCCCTCAGAAGTCATGCAAAGCCTTCATTGGTGATTCCTCTCGTGAAAGATCTACAGATGAGAAAGGTTCTAAAGCCAGTGAAGCCACCCTCAGTCATCAGACCAGACTCCTCATGTGTATCTGCATGTGTACAACTTAAAGATGCCAACTCCAATTGTGTGTAAGAACCTGCATATTACCAAGTGTGCTTCATGTCACCTCTAAGAGTCATAACATGAAGTTTCTTACAAACATATTTACCATCAACCATCTTCAAGCACTGTCAAGTGCTCAGAAGGTAAAGGTACTGGCTATGCAGGCAGGATCACCTGAGCTTGCCCCCAGGATGGTGGAAGGAGAGAACCAACTCCCGAAAAGTATCCCCTCAGCTCCACATGAATACCATGACATATACTCAGACCCACCATCACACACACATACTGTGTACACATACATACTCTCATCATATGTACACACAATAATGAATATTTGTGTTTTTGAACTGATACAGGGGGACTTTGTATCTATTATTGTTATGTTGACTGGTGAAAGGATTCAGGCATTACGCTGGCCCGCCCCTGTCACCTGGCCGAATGCACTCAGGCAGTACTCTGGTCAGCCCAGGGTTCCATGAGTCCTAGTCTGCAGGCAGGTGTAAAGGACCCTTTAAAAGTCAGACCCCTGCCCACTTATGTTTTCTTTTGCTTTCTCTTTTGCTCTCTCCTGCTTTCAGTTGGCCACCAGCTGCTCCCTCCTCTCTCTCCCCTCCACTCTCTCTCTCCCCCTCTCTCCTCTTCTGTTCCTGATGCCTCTATGTCTCTTCCCTTCTCCCTCACTCCCCTTTCTAAATAAACTCCTCATTGAAGCTCTATCTGCCTGGCGTGTTATTCCCTCCTGACTGGGTCACCTTCACCAGCTATGCAACCCGATATTCTCTCCCATGTGGTCCCTTACCTTGGGACCCCACTCACTCAGGACCCCCACCCTCTTCTCCAGCTTTTATTCTTATAACTGTCACAAAAGAAAACAACTGGGTTTTCTGGAGTAACACATTCCCAAGTTTCTCCATTTTTTTTCAACCATTTTTCTCTCTCTCCTCTTTCTTGCCTGGTTTTCTGTTTGAAAGTGGGCTTCTCTGTTTGCTAAGCTCCCCTCAAGCTCACTACATAGCTGAGCTCCTAAAGCTCCTTCCTCTACCAACCAAGTGTAGGATCACGGGCCTGCACTAGCTTTCCTTCCTTTCCTGCTTGCATTAGTACCACTTTAGGACAGTAACGTTTATGTGTCACATGATTTACATTTTTCCTTCAGGAGGTGTCGAATTGATTGTTTTCCCCCTTTGCCACGTTTATATTCTTCAAAGCCACCAAGAAATAATTGAATTCTTTCATAGATATCTCCTGAGGTTAATAATTTTATAAAACTCCTCAAAGCCAGGGTGGTGTGGACACACCTCTTTTCTAAGACCTCCAGCAATGGAGACAGGAGAATCAAGGCCAGCTTTGGCTACCTACACATCCTCAGCTACTTGGTGAGATCTTGTCCCAAGAAGATTTAAGTGAGTTAACAGAGAGAGACAGAGACAGAGACAGAGAACAAGCCCAAGCCATAGTCACAGAACAGAGGCCAGTACGTAACCAATACCGCCATCTGTTGGTAGCAGGCAGAATTTGTTTACTTCTGCTTGATAACATGGCTTCCCACCCACCACCCACCCAATGTGCACCAGGCCCACCTTGCCCCAACCTTTCAAGGTTAGTAGTTGTTAAGTTCCTGAATACAGAATCCATAATCCAACTTTTGAGCCTGATTAAAGTAAAAGCAATCATTACTGAAGACATCCGAGATTGTCAAGATAACTCAACAAATGTCAATGCCCATGGTATAAATACAAAGGTGGCTAACATTGCTTTGCAAGATTTCTTCTCAAAGAAATATTTATCTTTGAAGGACTCTTAGAGGTGACATGAAGCACACTTGGTAATATGCAGGTTCTTACACACAATTGGAGTTGGCATCTTTAAGTTGTACACATGCAGATAGTAAAGAGTACTGAGAAGATCACTAGATCTGCAAGATTCTCATTCGGTCTGCTACTCATTCATTTTATCCATATATAAAACGGAATTATAGTGCAACACTCTGTATCATATGGTTCTTTGAAAAAATCAAGGTAATGTGAAAATGTTTAGAAATTATGGAGTATGGGAGAAATTAAAAGGTCTTATCATTTTGATTAACTCAAAGAAGTTTCTTACAAACATATTTACCATCAACCATCATCAATTAATTTGTTTGATGTATTGGAGTTTTTGTCAGATATTTGAGTCTACTCTAAACTCTTCCAGTTTGAGACTTCTTTTTCTCTTTTTCTTGAAAAAGGAACAAAGGTTGCAGTGTTACTCAAGTTGGGCTCCAATTCATGGGCTTGAAGGTCCTCCTGCCTCAGCCTTTTGAGTAGCAGGGGCTAAAAGTGTAAACCACGATGCCGTTTAGCATATTAAAAAGAAGGAGGTTTTGTTTTGTTTTCAATAAGAAGACAATTAGACAGTGGAATAAAATTAACTTCCTTTATCATAGAAATGACCCTCTTCATGATCCTACTGACATTCATTTAAAATTAACATTAAACATGTAAAATAAATAGCAGATGTCAAATGCCATTAAATGGGAATTTCATAAATTCCTTTCTCTCAGTCCCAAAGAAGGAAGGGGGAAGAGAAGGAGGGAGGGAAAGAAAGAGAGAGAGAAAGAGGGAGGGAGTGGGGGGAAGGGAGGAAGACCAGTCAGGGGAAGGGGGGTAGGAAAGGACAAATCCCATTATTGTTACCTTCTTGTGCACAAGGAATTCAGGCCCAATAAAACTGCATTTGCACACACCTCTTTCATCTTGAACACTAGGTAGGTTGTCACAGTTGCTAAGTGAAATAGGCAAAATGCTAGTTGCATGGTTAATCTTCACTGTCAACTTGACAAGATTTAGAACAGACCTGTTCTATGGAGATGTTTCCAGGATGGTTTAACTGAGCACAACCCATTCTGAAAGTAAGCATCATCATCCCATAACTAAATGAGAAAGGGCTGGAGCACCAGCCCCCAATCTTCTCTGCTCCCTGACTGCAGATACAGTATGACCAGCCACTTCATCCCTGCCCCACCCACAGCCCACAGTCCACTTTGATGGACTGTATCCTCAAAAATTAAACAAAATAGCCTTTCTGAAGTTGCTTTTCTCAGGTATTTGACACAGAACAAGAAAAGCAACTAACACCCTAAATAATGTTTCCATTTATGTTAATGCTAATGTATTCTCTGCTGCTGTTGTTACTGTGCAATCCCCATGCAGTTACCTCCTGCGAACTAGCCTTCTTGGCTCATATTCTGGTGAGAAATTTTAGCAGCGACCAGGTAAACACTCTAGGATCGGGAGTCAACAGTGTCTCCTGTTCCTTCCAGGTAACCATACAAATCAGTATGTAGGAAAGGATACTTCTTCCACTTACAGGGACATTTTCTTAGCTGCCCAGCTAGGCTGCCTTATCTGTTTAACATTGTCTCTTCCTATTTTTAGTAATAATACAATTAGAAATCTCATGGCAAAGCCCAACTATGGAGTCTAGACACCCTGGGAATAACTAGAGGAAATCCATGTTGGTCCTGACTGCCATTTATTTTCTCCCGTTTTTCATTCTCCAGTTTGATGTCCCATTCTGCTTAGAAAGATCTCTCTTATTACAATTACTGTTGCCAGGAAACATAAAAAGAACAGCAGCTAAGCGCATATAGATTTATTCCCCACCCCCTACACACACACACACACACACACACACACACACATTTGTATTCAAGTGAACATCCCTAGGGCACGCACCCAGTCCTGCCTACCCAAACTCAAATGTAAGCAAACAACAGATGTGTCACCAAATGTGAGTATGGACTCTTCTAAACATTTTATCACCCTTTCTCCTACATTTTGCTGGGTGAAGCAAGCCTAGGCCTCCTGGCTCCCAACCTCATGCTCTTTCTATCATGAATGCAGCATGCTGACACTTGTTCTGATGATTTTCAGATCTATACCAAGTGTCAGACTACCAGGTCAAAGTGGGCAAAGTACCCCAAATTCAATAATCTCCTTATACCCTGATTTATCCCACCGGCCCCTCCCAGACACCATCTCAGTCTAGAGAACCTGACTTTTACCTCCATGTGGGATCACTCACCAAGTCCTCACAGTTTTATCTTCTATACCTATTGAATTTGTCACCTACTCTGTGTTCCCATGGCCATTCCTTTGTCTGTCTTCATTACATCTAGCTTGGGATTTTGACAGTGGTCTCCTATATGATCTACGTGTGTCTAAGCTTTACTTCATCCAATTGACCTTCACCCAGCCCTGAAGAGAATGATCTCACAGTAATGGAAAGCTGCCATGTTTAAACCACCCCATGTCTCCCTGAAACCAGGAGATAAACTCCACTCCCGAAGCAGCCATGCTGAGCCCTGGAGACACTGGCTTCTGCCCATCCCACCAGCCTCAGCCTCTGTCACTCTCAACCTTGAAATGTATGTTCTTTCCCTCTCTGAGCAGCTCATAACTTTCATGTACCCCACTGTGCTCTTACGAGTGCCTCCAGTGTTGCCTGAGCACAGGGAAGTCCAACTATTGGTTTGCATTTTTGTCTTCCCTAGGAAAATATGAGCTAAGACATTAAAGGGTGTCTTATTTCTATAGTATATGCTTAACATTCTGTTAATATTAACTAACAAACTCAGAAACTTCCTTCTAAAAAGCATGGCTTTAGAGTCCATTTTGTCACTTATTTTTTTAGATTTAATTATTTTTATTTTATGTGTCTGGGGGTTTTACCTGCATGAAGGTCTGTGCACCACAAATATACAGTGACCAAAGAGGGTACCAAATCCCCTGGAACTGGAGTAACAGCTGCACCAAGACGGAGAACAGCAGATGCTGGGGATTAAACCCAGGTCCCCTGAAAGAGCAGCCAGCGCTTTTAACAACTGAGCCCTCTCTCCAGCCCTACTATGGCATTTTTAAAGGGTCTAGGAGTGTGAAGTTCTCAGGCCATCACTCAGTCAAATGACTGGGCAGTTGGGTACAAGTAATTTTATTCCATACATGTTACTTTTGAATGACAAAAGTGATTAGGATTTTTATAGCAACCCTGCTATGTTCTTAGCAATCTCCATATTTACCATGCTCTTAAAGGCATACTTGCGGCAGCTAGTCTCTGTTAATGCTTTTTAGCATCTTTGTGTGTTAGTTTGTTAATAAAATTTTGCATTTCTTTCTGTTGCTCATGTGTCTTATCTCTAGTTCACACAAATGAACAGGTGGTTTGGAAGTCCTCATTTTGATGCAAGAATGCTGATAAAAATAGTAACAAAAATATTAGACCTCACAGAACTATATTAAGCATTGACTCTCAGCCTAGTACTGGAAGAAAATGAGAATAATGTTTTCACACCAGTGACTTCAAATCCCAATCAGTGGCCACGGAACATATTGGCCAAGATTATATTAAATTATTGCATGTGGCTGTGCTTATGTTATAAGCTCTTATCAAAAAACAGCTTGAAGCAGTCAAAGGCTTCACATCAGTTCTAAATTGTATTTCAAAGATGGCACAACACACACAAATTCTTCCTATTAGCTTTCTGAATTTTTCAAAAACAAGTATAAAATAATACCTTTCTGGATTGAGTTGACTCATTTTGCATCAAAAGGCTTTTAAAAAATGACAAAAGCTATATAGGCATTACTCAAGGCCACATTCCTCAGACAAGGCAGACAAAAATTACTTCCAGGAAATTAATGGAGCTAGCCACATACTTAAGGACAATGCCCTCACAGAAAGATTCAACTGTGGGAGTGCATTGGTAAACTGGCAGCACAGTTGATGTCCCTGTGGGATAACACATGTAAATGGCATAAGGCATGGGAAATCACATACTGATAAGCACTTGTATTCTGCTTTTCATGTGGGTGAAATCAAAGGCCTGTACAGTATGTGTATCAATCTGCATTGGAGTAGAACATGTTTTAGGCAGAAGTGATTGAAGACTCTTGATTCTATCACCAACAAACTAAGTTAAAGAAGAAAACTTCCATTTGGTCAGCATTCTTTTGCAAGCAATAATAAGAATCTGAAATGTTCTTGACCAAATAACCAGTTATGTTGGCCATCAACCATGAGGACATGTGTGGACAAACGGGAAGTTTTACTTTGATTTTGAAACATTTGATTCTTTATTCACCCAAATACACAAAATACAATGCTATAGCTGGACTATGGTGGTGCATGCTTTTGATCCAAGCACTTGGGAGGTGGATCTCTGTGAGTTAAAGGCCAGCATACTCTACAAAGCTACACAGAGAAACTTTGACTGGGGAACAAAATAAAACAAAAACAAAAAACAAAACAAAACAAAAACCTTGAAAACACAATAATACACCTCCTACATTTAAAATGCAAAGTTGTAGAAAATAGTTTAAGGGTAAATATAAGAAAACCATAACCACTGAATATCTTCTCCACATGCTCCACAAAGAGACAAAGGGCATTAGATTGACTGTGTCCCAGGACTCTGGCTGTCAAGGGTGCTTGTGCAAGCCTCCAGGCTCAAAGGCACTGCTAGTTTGATCTCCTTTTCCTCCTGCTCCATGGGCCTGGCCAGGGATCAGCCATGGCATGACTTATCAACTGCTACATGGAGTATTTTCCTCTTAAACATGTGCCCCACAGTCACAAAAATTTCTAAATGAGGAATGAAACCAAAGAGTGGCTAGTTCCTATAGGTCATGCCGGGAAGGGGCAGAGAGCCAGGGTTTCCAGGAGGGAATGTTAGAGTATAGTCAGCATTCCAGTATTCCTGAACCTCTCTCTCCCAGGACATGCTTGTGTTAAATATTAAGAATAAGCACAGAAATCTTTGAGAAGATCACAGCAATAAAAATAACTTGCTTTGCCTTCATAGCAATGACCGTCTTCATGATCCTACTGACATTCATTTAAAATTAACATCATGCTTGTGGATACATACACTCTGTATTGGTGGAACTCTTGCCATATTCCTAACACAAGTTCAATATGAATTATTTAAACTTCTCACACTGATGGAGTTGCCACTTATTTATCACATAAGATGTTCCAGTTAGGAAGCGGTATTTTCTATTTTGGTAAAAATAAGAAGGAAAAGAAACTCAGTGAATATGGAATGCACAATTTAGTAAAAATTAGATATTTCATCTAGAATTTACAATTAATAACTCACGGTTATTTACTATTACTATTTCAAACATACTTTGTCTTTAAAAGAAAAAGAACATTTTATTGGGGTATGACTGACACACAAAAAAAGCCATACATAATTAATATATACAAGTCAATGAACTTGGTATTTAAAACTGTTCCCACCATCAAGTATATGAACATTCTCATAGACTCCCAGATTCCTCCCATCTCTTACCATCTATGCCTCTCTGAGGTTTTGTGGGGAGTCGTGTGTGTGTGTGTGTGTGTGTGTGTGTGTGTGTGTGTGTGTGGTTCTGGAGATGGAGACCAAGACCAAGCAAACATGTCCCAACTAATATCTCCAAATTTTTCATGTTTACAAGTTGAACTCTGGCCAGCTAGGCAGGTAAAGGCTTTGGCCCCAGAGCCTGATGGTCAGACTCCTGTCCCCAGGAACCAAGAAGATGAGGGAAAGAGACAATGTCCACAAGGTGTCTTCTGATCTCCACATGCACATCATGATACCAGCACATAGACAGACAATCCAATACACACACACGCGCGCACACGCATACACACGCACACACACACACACTCACACACATACACACACGCACATCTGTGCTAAACAATATCATAATTAACAATTTCTAAATAGCCATTATTTTTTCAAGCTTACCTCACTCAATTATGGTGGGTACATTCACAAAGCACCCCGAGTGGTGTGTGATTGCTAAGCATGTGAGAAACATCACAGCATAGAAATAAACAGTCTAGAATTTTCTATATGATCTTTGGGAGATTTTTCCTCTCCTGAGCATAAAGCATTCTCTATTAAGTACTTTTCCTTTCTTGTCACAGAAAAGGGAATTGATAATCTACAGTTATCTGTAACAGTAAGATCTAGAAGACATATTAGAAAGTGGTCCAAGGAAAGGGGACTAGGTAATGCCTATAAAACTCCTATAATAAGCCTTTGTTCAAATTATGGTTATTTGCTGCTTACTGAATCTAGTTAGAGAAAACCTACACAATGGAACCGCCTCCAATAAGGCAACAGATCTATAGCTGGACATGATCCCAGACCAACAACTCTGGCTGAGAGGAGAAAAAAAGAGACCCAAACATCCCTGATGGAGGCAGTCATCAGGCCATGCCCACAGAGCCTCCTGCAGACAAATCCCTCTGAGCCCACATCCTTCACACAAAGCAGTCACGCCTACTTGTTGGCTCCTGCCTCCATTGACTTTGGGTGTGATCTCCCCTCACACAGAGCAGTAAACAGCGTAAATGATGACCTGACTGTTGTTGAACACTGCCTGGTGCAACAACATTTGGCAAGTTTTTAATGCCTCAGTGTCCTGTGTTTCCAACAAAGCAAGCCCAGCAGACTCGGGAATCTCTCCATATCAAAAATGTCTAATTTCATAAGCTGACCTACTGACTATAATTACAAGCCCAGTAACACATGTGTATATATGCACATATATGTAATATTCCAACCTAACAGTGTCTAGAAGGTACATTTGACTCTGTGTCAGAAATCCAACAGATCAAAGTAATGAAGGTTATTCTCTCCATATAAACCAAACTCCAGAAGAGATGGAGGAAGTTACCCAGAGACATCATCAAGGAAGGGCCCAGACTTATAACTTTATAACACAAGGCTTATATCCTCATGACTGCAAGGCAAATTTTCCATCCTTAGGACCTACTACCAGGCAGGAAAGTCAAAGACAAAAGGCAAACCTCAGCTTAGTCTACCTCCTTTTACCTTACAGTATTTCAGAACTTTACTCAGTGTCCCATGCATTTATGACTCACTGGTCAAAATACAGGTGATACAGCTATCCCTATCTGCAAAAAAGTCTGGGAGACTGGACACTTTGTTGATGAAAACAGAAGCAGCATCCCTTAAGAAGGAAATAAGAAGATAGGCCCCTTGTAGGCAGGGCCTGCCATATAACCAAAGACATTTCCGATTTCCTTAAGTTCCATGAACCAAAACACCAATGACTCAAACCTCAGATTATCTCCTAACGTCAGCGGTTGTTTTTCTTGTGAAAAAATTGCTTTAAGTTCCCTCGTCTTTTACCACTGTATTACCCTTCTTGTCCCTAGGATAAAAGACCCTGACAAAAGCAACTTGAGAAGGAGTTTGTTTTGGCTCAGAGTTCCAGGGTAGACTCCATCACAGTAAGGTAGTCACTGTTGGCCACATTATAGCCCGTCAGGAGGGAAGGAGTGGTAAATGCTTATGCCCAGCTCCATTTCTGATTTTTAAAAAGTCTGGGACCCAAACTCAAGGGTTGGAGTCAGACTTAAGGTGGATCTTCCCATCGCAATTAGCCTAATCTACACAATCCCTCCTAACCACACTCAGATACTCACAGTTAGGGTGATTCCGGGTCCTGTTACGTCAACATTAATTGTCACAGCTATCAAACCTATTCTTTACCAATGACTCAGATTACCCCTGTTCTCCTAACCGAATTACGCAGACACTCTGAAAATGCCACGGTAGTGGAAGTCACAGAGATTCTCCAGCTCATCAGCATCCTCTCAGGGGACCAAGAACTATGCTTCTACTGCTAATTCCACAGTAAGTACTGTGTCTGTTCTCTTTTTAAAAGCCAAGGTGGTTTCCAAAGCATTATCAGGTAAAAAGAGGATGAGGAGGCAGAGTAGAAATTCAAAATATATACAAACCCATCCCCACCTCTAACTGCCTGGGCAGCTACTTCCACACATTAATTAATTGAGTCATTTGTGTGTCTCCAAAATAAATTACAGACAAATCTTCCAATTAATTAACTGTGGCACATTTATCACAGGGCTTGATAATTACAGCACACCTGCCCTCACAGGACTGAGGGCAGTCCCCCAGCTTACATTAGTTCAGCCACACAGGAGCCCTCTCTTTTAATATGAGATGGTTCACTGTTGTAGAACAAGATACAGACAGGGAGACGTTTTCTCAGGTTGAGTGACAGTTCTTAGCAACTTCCCTGCTTCCCCAGAGTAGCACAACCCAGACATGTCTTTAGAAATGGAAATGTTGGGTTTTGCCTGCCAAGAAGTATGGGACTCAATAGAGAATGTGAATTCTTCCAGTAGGACCCTTCCCTCCTATTGGAAGGTTTGTTCAATGCGTTGCAGGTTCTCACTTAGAAGTGGGGATCAGAAGCTGGGCATTGGTGGCGCACACCTTTGATCCCAGCACTCAGGAGGCAGAGATAAGCGGATCTCTGTGAGTTCAAGGCCAGCCTGGTCTACAAAGCTAGTTCCAGGACAGGCTCCAAAGCAATGCAAAGAGACACTGTCTCAAAAAAAAAAAAAAAGAAAGAAAAGAAAAGAAAAAGAAAAAGAGAAAAGAAAGAAAGGAAAGGAAAGAAAGAAAGAAAGAAAGAAAGAAAGAAAGAAAGAGAAAGAAGAGGGAAATCAGGAGATAGGAGACTTCCGACTTCCTCCAGCCTGACATCCCTGCTTTAAGAAAGCATCTCCTACCCCCATCTTGGTTTTCACATCTGCAAAATGACAATAATGTATCCAAATCAGGTATCTGTGCCATTTCTCCCTCAACGGTACACCAAGCACAGATGGCAGAAGCCACATTTGGCACACAGATACTAGTGTGACAAGAAAGGAGTCACAGGTACAGAAAATGTTTATTTACCTGATCATTTTTGTCAATTCTTATGCAAATGCCTGACTCTCTTAAATAATACTAGGAGAATTACACTTTAACAGTTAAAATCAAAATAATCATCTCTGCTTTCATCCATGACTAATGGACCAAGCCTGCTATCTGCTAAATGTCATGTCACAGAGATGCTTGGAGTGGGTTTTATCTTTACTGCCCTAAGATTGCATGGGCATTCTAAGTTCAGTAGAAAATTTGGGCTACAGCAATTCTTCACAGTCTGTCTCAATGCAACACAGCTTGTGACCTCTGGGGAACTCTAAAGATTTCCTAACATCAAGAGTCTAAACCAAGCCAGGCTATGGTGGCGCACAACTTTAATCCCAGCACTGGGGAGGCAGAGGCAGTCAGATCTTTGTGAGTTCAAGGCCAGCCTGGACTACTGAGTGAGTTCCAGGACAGCCAAGGCTATACAGAGAAACCCTGTCTCAAAAACCAGGACCATCTGTGACATTTATTAGAGATGCGTATTTTTAAACTCCACTCCAGGAGTTCGGAGATTCAGATAGCTTCCGAGGTAACTGCAGATACAAGTCATCCATACTAAACAAGCAGAGGAACATACAGGCAACTGCTGAGTAAGTGAAGGAGTCCTTGTACCAGAAAGGGGCCTTCGTGTTCTTCACTTGGTTAAACACACAACAGTTGCAATTTAAATTCCAAACCAGCATTCTGGGTATATGGGTTCATTCTCCTAACAAAGATCAAGGTGGCCTAGCCATGAAGGAGCAGTGGGTCTCTCAGGTACAGAGAGGTACCTGCTGCATGGGCCTGCTGTGTGAGATAATGGTGCTCAGGCCACAGCAGCATTAGATATCGGAAGCAGATAGATCATAAATTCACTAGAAAACCAGCACGGTAAAGGCTCCAACAAACATGCAGCACCTAGCAGCTGATTTCTCCTTGTTTGTTCTTTTATATTTACTCATTTTATTTTGTGTGGGTGTGTGAGTAGTCCACGTCATATATGTGAAGGCCAGAGGACAGACAACCTGTGGGGATCAGCTCTCCCCTCCCACCATGTGAGTCCCAGAGACTGGACTCAGATTGTCAAGCTTGGCAGCAAGCACCTTTACCTGCAGAGCCATCTCACCAGCCCTAAGACACTATGCCCCTTTCTTCCTGAGCTTTTGAATGCACACTTCCTAGAGGAAAACTTCACTTCATACAAATCACACCAGCTATTTGTAAACTTGGCACAGTAATCTTAAATCTTACTACAAGGAAATACATCCAAAGATGGCAGAATATGCACCCCCAAAACATGCTATTGTTAACCACTATTCAACCTGAGGACAGTTGAAGCAAATGAGGCAATAAAAGCTCTCTGCCCTCCACCTGCCTAAAATGAGGACATAAATCTGTAGTAATGTTTTCCTTCCCATCTGGAGGCTGACTTGACTGCTGTGGGTGACTTTAGACCCTTCTCAGACTGGAGAGGGCACCAGAGGAATTCACATGACAAACTTTTCTCCCTGGCTTTTACGTAAAATAAGCTTCCCAAATGTAGTCATGTACCAAATAACGTTATTCTCTGATGGGTCACATGGAGAAGAGTGCTAAAAAAAAAGTCCTATTAGCTAGAGCCATGGCTTAAATATGAAGTCTCCCTCAGACACACGTATGTTAAAGGTTTTGGTCTCCAGCTAGTAGTCCCATTTCTGGGAATTATGGGAACTTTAAGAGGTAGGGTCTAGCTGAAGAAGGACACTGGGGACATGAGCCTGGGGGCTGTATATTGTCCTGGGAGCCTATTTCTTTCTGCTTTCTGCTCACCACAAGGTGAATGGCCTCTGCCACATACCCTCACTGCCATGATATTCTGCCTCACCATGAATCCAAAAGCAATGGAGCCAAGAAATGAAACCTGTTGTGGAATGTTTACATGGTGTAAAGAAGTATTACTGTGATGGGTTTAATAAAGAGCTGAATGGCCAATAGCTAGACAAAAGAAAATAGGTGGGACTTCCAGGCAGAGAGAGAGAGAGAGAGAGAGAAAGAGAGAGAGAGAGAGAGAGAGAGAGAGAGAGAGAGAGAGAACTTGGAAGAGGAATCTAGGTGCGTGATTTCAATGGCAGACTCAGAGAAAGTCAGATTTACCTCACTAAGAAGAGCCATATGGCAGAATATAGCCTAAACTAAGGTCAAGCTTTCATAACTAATAAGTCTCCAGGTCATTATTTACTGGCTGGTGGTCTAAAGACAGTCCAACAAGAAAGCCTGCTACAGAAACCATGAGCCAAAATAAATAATTCTTCACTGTTGTTTTTCTCAAGTGTTTGCCACAGCAACAGGAAAAACAACTAAGTGCCACCCATAGGCTTAGAGAGTATCTCAGAAGAGGGGCAGGAAGAAAGCATGAGCCGGAGGATGAAAAGGAGAGCTGTGAAACACTGTTGTCTGGATATGGCATATCTAGTCACTCCCAGATCTCAGCAGCTGTGGTCACCTGCACAAGATCAAGCGAGCCAAAATTCTGGCATACATGACGGAGTTGCTCTCCTGACTCCGTTTTTTACTGAGAAGTTATTGGCAGTTAATAGTTGCTGGTGGAGAAGGGAGAACATTCTTCCTTGAGGTGTGGCCACTGGTAAGGTTCCCATGCTTCTGCGGATGGCCCCACAACCATGCTCACAGACAGCACTAATTGGACTTAATGGGGGTCTCACACAAAAAGAAGACATCAAGTTGGGAGGGGGCATGTTGGGAATGATATGGGAGAGCTGAAGGGGAAATGGGAATGGTTATGCCTGTATTTCATAGTATACATGTGTCTTAGTTTGAATTTCTATTGCTGTGAAGAGACACCATACCCATGGCAACTCAAAGCCTGCCTCCAAAGTGATGTACTTCCTCCAACAGGACCAGACCCAGGGCTGGAAAGATGGCTCAGGGGTTAAGAGCACAGGCTGGCCTTCCAAAAGTTCTGAGTTCAATTCCTAGCAACCAAATTGTGGCTCACAACCACCAATAATGAGATCTGGTGCTCTCTTCTGGCATGCTGGCAGAAAAAAGACCAGACCTACTCCAGTGAAGCCACACCTTCTATTAGTGCCACTCCTTTTGGGGGACCATTTTCTTTCAAATCACCACAGCATGTATGAAATTCTCAAGGAATAACAAACTGTCATGGAAAAGTGGCCAACACGCCTAGCAATATCTCTGTACCATTCCTACTTCTAGATACGTTTAGGTGTGCCAACACTTACTGTTTCCTAACTGCCCATTGTACAAGTATGTGAAACAGGCTATAACTCCATTATCTCATCTAGGTGTGTAGTAGGCCCTGCCATCTGGGTGGTGTTCACACAATAACAAAATCACTTCTCAGATCATAACCCAGTGTTGAGTGCACAGGACTAGGTCTGTCTCCCCAAACTTTAGTGTCCCTAGAAAGCCAAGGTTCTCTTCTTAGGAAAAACTACATTGTTCTAGAACTGAGAGCACTAAAGCTACCTCTTTGAGATTGACTAATCTCTTGGAGTATTGCCATGTTAAAGGCTTGAACATCTCCTTCAAGATTCATGCTAAAGTTCACCTGCCACTGTGATAAATGGCACCTGAAAGAGGTGATTATGTGAGAGGTCTCCACTCAAATGATGTATTAGTGACGTTATCATAGGAGAATGGCCTTGTGGCAAACACCGAACCCTCTCAATACCAGTGTGTTCTCTTGCTCCTGTTCTTTTGACACACGATGTCCTCCACCATATAATGATATAGCAAGACGCCCCATCAGATGTTGGCACCTCAATCCTAGACTTCTTAGCTTCTAGAATTGTGAGGAAGTTTCATTGCTTTATAAATTCCCTAATCTGTGGTATTCTACTACAGCATAAAATGGACTAACTAAAATGAGCTGGGCAGTGGTGGCACAAGCCTTTAATCTCAGCACTCAAGAGGCAGAGGCATGATGGTCTCTGTGAATTCGAGGCCAGCCTGGTCTACAAAGCTACATAGAGAAACCCTGTCTTGAAAAACAAAAAACAACAAAAAAATGGACTAAAATGTACATATTCATGAGACAAAATCTACTAATAAGGATCCATTTATTTTTCTCTTATTAGCCTGTCTTACCTTCTCAAGTGAGAACTGAGACTCATGAAGGAAAAAGCATCCTTCATCCTTCTACCATCAGGAACCTCATCAAACCCAGTCCTGACCTTCTTGAGCATGTGAACTTCCTGATCTTAGACTCCCTTTGGTTTCCCACTCTTACCTGGAACTTTAAATGAAACATGTAAGAGTTTGCAACCCACAGTCAGTTCTGGATTATTAGGTGACTGGAATCCTAAGCAAGAACACTGTCTTCTCTGCTCTTTAGTTCCTCTCCTAGTGGCACACTATCCACACTCCTAACATCACAACTTCAGGGCTCTGCAGTTCCAAAGACAATGAGACAACAGTTCTACCTCCCTTGAAAATACCCTGTTCCATACCCAGGAACAAGACAATGAGCCCATGCATCTTTCTCTGTTTAATAAATAAGTGTTGTAGGAACTTAACTCAAGTTTCATTGTTTAGTAAAGTGTTATGAAGGAACTGGAGAGATGGGATCAGTAGTTAGGAGCATTTATCACTCCAGAGGATGAGTGTTCAGATCCCAGCACCCACATGAGGAGGCTTACAGCTGCCTGTAACTCCAGCTCCAGGGAATCCAGTGTCCCAGTGCCCTCTTCTAGTTTCCATGGATACCCACACAGGAGTAGCATCCCCCACACACACACAAATATGAAAATCTTTTTAAGAATAAGTAAAAGCGTTCTGAGACCCTGACTCACGCTGTTCCCAAATATGGGAAGGGAGAGGCACCAGCCAGCTGGAGTCAGAACTTTCTGGTACCTCACACTGGGACCTGGAACCCAAATGGCATGAGTTCAGGGATTTTTTTTTTTTTTTTTTTTTTTTTTTTTTTGTGGTTCCCATCTTAATTCCCAGCTCCCAAAGCAATGCTTGGCATATGGTTGATGCTTAATAAACACTTGTAAAAGAAATGAATAAGCCAACATCACTCCCAAAAGGAGCAACTCTCAGTCTTTCTGATGACTCAATCCTCCATCCATCTGTGGAAACCTGCCTCTTACAGGGCCCTGGAGTGCAGACTCCAATGAGGTCACACTGGTAGCTTGGGACTGGCCTCGGACCAGAGCATCTACACTGTGAGATTCACAAGCATCACAAGCTGGAGTTGCTTGTTAGAGCCAAGTGACGAGTACCAACCACACGGCACCACCCTTAGGAGTCTACAAAGTCAAGAAAGTGGGGGGCTCAGATTTCAGCATTTCCAATATAGAATACAGTGCAGTATTTGTTCATTTATTTTGTAGAAGCATTAAAATCACACCAATTTTCTGGTCTTGGTATTCTGCAGTTCTCTTTAGAGAAGGTTTCACCGAAGTTACAGTTAATACCAGCTAAGTCACCAAAGACAAACCCTGCCCGCAGAGCTGAATGGAAGACCAAGGAGGCAAGCTTTGCCTTCAGCCTTCTGAGAGCCTATGGAGATGCTAGGTGGTTTGTGTGACCTGAACAGTACACACTCACATGCTCTGGCATTTTACTATAATTCATATATTTATATATAAATTATTTTATGCATTGTATTAATCATAATTATATTAATATTGAATATGCATATTAATATAAATAAAGTATACTCATATGATTTATATATAACTATATATACTTTGCATTTATTTTCAATCATATTTATACCATTTATTATGTGCTTGGCATTGGATCTTTTGCTTACCAAATATTCACTCCTTAATCTGGCCACAAATACTGGCAGAACTGTTCAGTATAACCTGGCAAAAGAAACAACTGGCCCCTACCTACCCTCTTGCCTCCAAACCCCAGAAATACGAATCTGTTTACCAACCACTTCTCTGCTCTAGGCCTGAAAGAAAGATGAATTGGAGCTGGGGTCCACCAGACTTTGGAAGAGTTGGGTTTGACTAGGCCTACAAAAGAGCACAGGCCTAACTTGGCACTGGTATGTCTCTTTTCAAGTGTAAGCAGTCACCGTTGCCTTTGGCTTTGCCCTTTTTGAAGAGGTAGAAATCTAGATTAGAAAAATCTCCTAAGGAGTGTAGCTTGAGAAAATGGCACCTGTAGGGCTGCCAGCTCACAAATAATGACATGGAGACTTGTCATTAATTATAAAAGCTCAGCCTTAACTTAGGCTTGCTCCTAACTAGTTCTTATAACTTAAATTAAGCCCTATCTTTTGCTCTACATTCTTTTATGTATCTCTGTTACCTTTACTCTGTACTGCCCATCCTGCTTTCTCTGCACCTGGCTGGTGACTCCCCCTTTCCTCTTCCCAGAGCTCTCGCTGTCTGGAAGTCCCACCTACACCTCCCATCTAGCTCTGGAACATAATCTTATTTGAAGGTTGTTACAGATGTCATTAAATTAAGGTGAGGGTGGCCCTGTTCCTATTATTTCCTGATTTATTTATTAAATAAATATGGTTTAGTGTGTGTGCATGTGTGCCTGCGTGTGTGTGTGCATGTGTGTGTGTGTGTGTGTGTGTGTTGTATGTTCACGTGTGATATTTTCATAAGAAGGAGTACACATTGGCAGGAAAGACCTCTGGAAAGCCATGTGACCACAGAAGCAGACAATGGAGTAACACAGCTACAAGCCCAGGAGGGCCAAGGGTGACAGGAACCACCATAAGCCATGAGAAAGGCACAGGGCAGGCAGACTCTCCCTCAGAGCTCACAGAGGACCCAGGTCTTCTAACACCCTGACCTTAAAGTCCCAGACACACATGCCTGGGAACAAATTTCTGATGTTTTAGACCAGTTGGCTTGGAACTGTTTGGCACTATAATCCTAGAAAAAGGAATGTGGTCCTGCTATACACAGTAGAATCTTGGAAATGGAAAAAAAAAAAATAAGATGAGAAATGTCATTATTTATTTACTTATTCATTAAAAGAGAGAGAGAGAGAGAGAGAGAGTGTGTGTGTGTGTGTGTGTGTGCTTTATGCACATGGTGTATTCAGGAACAAAAGAAGGATGGTCAATTGTCCATCAAACCCTACTTTGTTTGCTTGTTTACATCTATTTATTTATTGAGACAGGGTCTCACCATGTATTCCTGGCTGGCCTGGACTCACTATGTAGACTGAGCTGGCCCTGGACAGCCAAGTTCTAGATTAAAGGCATGCACCACTGTGTTTGTGTCTGGCTCCCCCACCTTACTCTTGGGGACAGGATCTCTCCCTGATCCCAAAGCTCACTGTTTCAGCCAGGCTAGCTGACTAGCCAACAAGCTCCTTGTATCCACCCATCTCTGCCCTCAAACCTTGAAGTGCCAGGCACACTGGGCTCCACACGGCTTTTACATGGGTGATGGAGAGTCAAACTCAGTTCCTCTTGCTTGCATGGCAAACAGTCTTGCCCATTGAGCCACCTAACAACCCTTTATTACAGTGAAAGGAAAAAAACCATTATTTTTAAAAGAATAAAAGCTGACCCAAGGATAAAACAATCTGCAAGCAGCAGAGCCGGAACTTAACCCTAAAGCTGTTTGACTCCAGAGCCCTTCAGTCACTACCCACAATGGTCTTACTTACGTAAATGTCCTATTTTTATCCCAGGAACATTATCCTCAAAAGAAGAACCGCTTCAGCATGGCCGGCTGCTCTTTCACAAAACAAACTATTACAACTTAAAGCATCGCCCCCCAGCACTGGCCACAGTTCTTTGGTACTCTGGAACAACTTCCCAGAGGCTGAGTTCAGTCTGAAAAAATGCCATATGCTGAGGGGCACACGGACCCAGAAACAGACTAGCCAGGGACTCAGTCACAAGAAAAGAGGCCAGAGTGCCCACTCCAGGCATTTCAGCTAGAACATGATATTGCGGTAAATAAGGATCAGGATAAACAAATAAGCCGAATAGATGTTTATTCAGGGAGAAATAACTTACAACCTAGACAGATGAACACCAGGAAATTCAACCTGATCCTCTCCTGTCCGAGTCACGCCAGAAAGAGAGCGCCTTCCTGGCCCCCTCCGACCTCCTTCCTCAGGTCACCTCCGCCCATAGCTCCACCCCCCAATGGGCGTGGTCAGTGCTACAGAAGGACTACCTCACTACAATTCCCCTTTTAGTCTAAAGAAAAGATTTAGGCTTAATAAAAAACTATATACAAAACAGTGAATAACAAGTGTGCTCTAAGAAAAGGAAAATCGAGAACAAAATGACCTACATATCTAGTCCTAGGGTGAGGGCATAATGGCTAACATAATTCAGTGGCAGCTCCAGGTCCCGGGGGAAAGGATATTATATCAACACCTGTAGCATCCTAATGAAACTGGCCATTCCCTTCCACACAGTTATCTCAGCATCACAGGCATCTAGGTCACTATGAGACACAGACGCCCAAAACTGTGCTATAAAACAGAGGTATTCCCTTCATTTAATTGTAAATCTACATACATTTGTTAACTGCCTGCTGTGTGCAGGGGACTAAGTCTGATGGGCAGAGCGTAGGCAAAAGGCCACTCAGCACATAAAGTTTGAAGTCTGCTAGCCCTTCAGTCTCTCCTCTCAACACCCTCCCTCTGATCAGCAAGTGCCATGGCAACCCATTCAACAGCAAATGGTGTTTGTTGCCTCAGGAATCGTGACCACAGCCATGGAAAATATTTTCAAATTTTATCAAAAATTTCCTAGTTTCTCGGGGTCTTAGTTTATTTCGGTTTCCTGCACCACTAACCTGCAACACTAATGTTCAGCTGATCATTCGCCCAGCTGAACACCTGCACCCTTTCAGGCAGCTCTCCGCCTCTATTCTCCATTTCTCTTGAGAAAAACCAAATCAATTTGATGATGTCTGTGACCACTCTGAAATCCCACAAGGCTATCAGGGGCAGCCAATTGCAAGATGATACCAAGGTTTCCAAGCTTACCACTCATCATTATTTCTGCAGACATAATGAATACATTCACATCTGATGAAATGTTATTAGTCCGTTCCCATGAATATAATAAATATTGTGTAGGTAAGCTAGAGTAATTCATACAGTGATGAACTAATTTTAAATTGTTCCTCTTTCTCTTCATATACAGAGTGATGGGTAAGCTCTCCTTATTTAAAATAAGATTTATGGTGACTTACAGAGTAACTCAATATCCTTAAACCCTTCAGTAAGAAGCTAACACCTGTGGTAATCTGATGGCCTCCATAAGCTCATAGGGAGTGGCACTATTAGGAGTTGTGGTTTTGTTGGGGTATAGGTATGGCCTTGTTGGAGAAAGTGTGTCACTGTGGGGTGGATTTTGAGGCTTCCTATGCTCAAAATATTGCCCAGTAAATCAGGGGACTTCCTATTACCTGCAAGATGCAGGACTCTCAACTCCTCCAGCATGATGTCTGCCTGCATGCCACCATGTCCCACCATGATGATAATGGACTGAACCTCTGAACTGTAAGTGAGCCACCACAATTTAATGTTGTCCTTTATAAGAGTTGCCATGGCCATGGTGTCTCTTCATGGTAACAGAATAGTGACTAAGACAACACTTCTTCCATCAGAACCCTACCCACAGAGAGCCACCTGTCTCTGACTCCTGAGTGCTGAAATTAGAGGCGTGCACCACCACCTGGCACAAGAACCCCTTTCAATTGTTTTTGAATTATGCAAGCAAGAAACACAAGCAGAAATAGGAACTTACACTGCTAGTACTACAAGGCAAGGATCAAGTGTTTCAGATGAGAGCCTGTGGGGGACGTTTCAGATCTGAATATAATATTCTACCCCTACCCTCAAAGACTCATGGGAATCTCACAGTGCAAAAAGCATTTATTCCAACTTCACCAGTCTCCCATAGTCTCAACAGTCCTGAAACTCTTCAAAAGCCTACTGTTCAAAGTCTCTTTTGAGACTTGAGGCAGACTCACGGCTGTAAGAAAGAATATACAAAGAATGAGAGGCATTAGTCAAGTGATTACGGCAAAGGGAGGGGGCTATTATGGGCTGGGGAAAAAGAGATGCTAAGGCAAGGTGCAAGGAAAGTAACCAGACTGCTATGCTCTAAAAATAAAGAGAGTGTGAAACTCCTGCAGTGTAAGGAGCAGGCTAGAAGGGGAAGCAGGAGCCATTAGGAATGTCATTATACTGAGCTAGAGAGGGTGAGAAGCCAAGAGGAGCTTTTAAAGAGAAGAGTGACATGACCAGAACAGTAGATTGAAGAGGAATCAGAAAGGGATAAAACAGTGTGAACAGTAGGGCTGCTCTTCCAAGAGCGAGTATGAATGGAAAAAAGAAGAAAGGCATTATGGAGGCAGGGGCAAGGGGCAGAGAAACCAGTGGGGGCAAGCAAGCTTGAAGATGAGTGCATGGGGTGGGTATCAGTTGAAAGACAAGGACGTTGCTTCATTTATAAATACCGAAGAGCACTGGAGCTGGGGAGACTGATCACTGGATAAAGCATTTATTGCACACACGTGAGGACCAGTATTCACATCCTCAGCACACACATAAAGCTGGGCAGGCATGATGGGTGGCGGTGGAGACAAGGGATCCCTGGGGCAAGTTGACTGGCTAGACTAGCCAAGTAGGTGAGCTCCAGATTCAGCAAGAGATCCCAATTAAAAAAAGAATGATTGAAAGAGACATCAATCTCCATCCACATGAACCTGAACACATGAACACATACACACACACACACACACACACACACACACACACACACACACACACACACACAGAGAGAGAGAGAGAGAGAGAGAGAGAGAGAGAGAGAGAGAGAGATTAGTAAGAGGTTGCATAACCCACCAGAGCCCCTTCTTCATGTTCTAGAGGGATACCCAAAGTATCTGGAACATCAAGTCTTCTAGCGCCTAGATGCTCAGAGTTCACACAGTCTGTTGCACCATCAGTGTTAACATCACCTACACATTTGCTGGAAGTGCAGTAGCCCAGACCTCCTGAGTTAGAATCTTCTCTTAGGAGATTCCTTGACACACTGAAATGTGAGAGCTATTTCACACCAGCTCTGGAGAGCTTCAAGGAATTATGGGAAGCATAAACAGAACCAAAAGGCTGAAGATGGAGACAAGAGGAGGAAGAAAGGAAACAAAACTCATAATGGCCAGCTTGACACTACTACCGATGTTTGGCAGGAAGGCATGCATGATCGTTAGGAGTGAAGTGACGACACTGAGGCTAAGTGAGCCATGTCACATCCTTCTCACCTTCTCAGCAATAATTCTGAGAAACACGTCAGACAGCGTGTATCTGGCATTCAGTGATGTCTCTGGAAATATAGAAAAGAAGGCTTTTGTAAACAAGATAAATCAATCTTGAATGATAGTTCTACTCTGTGTATCCATGACTAGTTTCACAATTATTCCAAAAAAAAAAAAAAAAAAAGATTTTGACTGATGAACTAAAATCAACCTGGAGAGACAATCTTGCTCCCTGACCACTAAACTAATCGTTTAAGTGAAGACATGAAAGACTCATAGGAAAGCTCACTGAGAGCTTCCTCATAAAACCAAGAGGTTGTTAAAAGAATTAAAATGCTGTGATTACATTTAGATTTTAAAACTATTAAAGTGCCAATCTGACCTCCTAAATTTGAGAAAGACAAGACCAATGAGAGAGAGGCATAGCAACAGCACATGAAATAAAGACTAGGCGAACTTTTAACTCAGTGGGTCAACAAGTTAACATTAGCACCCCCAACAGGATTGCATGTAAATTTAGTTAAGCCAAATTCCCTACACCCTAAAGTCCTGTTGCGATTCAAAGGGGGCCGAAAAGATTTAAACTAGCCTTTGCACTCATGTCCTGAGGTGATACACAAAGGTCCCACAGGCAAAATTAGAGATGCCTGCTAACAACAATAAAGGAGCCTAATAAACAAGGCAAATCACAGAGAAATGTCCTTTCAAAGCTGCCCACCTGCTCCCTGGGCGCCTATGTTCTAACAACAGATTTGCATGCTAAATTTGCACAATTCTCCCCAAAGCCAAATAGCCCTTAATTGCTCTTTCTGATCACCCACTTGCCCTTTCTATCACCCAGCTGAAAATAGTCTTTGACCACATTCCCAGAAGAAGGTAGAAATAAATTTGATCGAAATGGTTTCAGGGGAGAAGAATCCAGAACACGTGTGACCAGACCCAACGGGATGGTAGCCATGGTCTGAAGTTTGGATTTCTACAACAATGAAACTTTTGTGAATCTTAAAAAATTCTACCAAGAACAATAAAGAAGGGTTCAGGGTTCCTTGTATATGTGATAGAATTAGAACTGCCTCTATGTTTCTGGTAGCACAATAGCCCATTTTGTCATCCTTGCTAAGATTCAAGGCTTCAAGAGTACCCAAAGTAATGGGATAATAGTCACGTCATCCAACACATCATTTATAAAATGATTTGCCATAAAAGCAAATGTCAGAACTGCCCTCCTGCCTTTTGTATAAGTAATTTAATGACTATTTACAAGATGTGGATTATCACAGAGATACTTAGCAGGAGCAGGGCTTGGAAATTCAGTGATCTCATCTGTAAGGTTTTGAAGGGATCCTACCCAGTCATATGGGAATCTCTCTGTTTTCCTTACATCATCCTCAGCCTTTAAGCAATCCTGCTCATTACGGGTAGAGACAGTCAGTAAAGCTGTCACAGCACCTCAGATGTGGAGACAGGCAGAACTCAGAGGCTCCTTGGCTAACCAGCCTAACCCAGGTACCAATGAGTGACTCTGTTAAAAAAAAAAAAAAAATCAGGTGGATGGCACCTGTCAGGTGCCATCCACCTGATAAATAACACCAAGGTTGACCTCCATGCACGTTCATGCAAACAATAACAATAAAACAATAGTAAAACTGGTACCAATTACTTCAAACTGTATTGCTCATTCCTACTCCTCTCAATCTTAACCTTTGCAAGGAAAACTTGGCTACAGACAATGCCAGTCCTTGAGGAGGACAAAGGCCTCCTAGTGATCTCAGTACTTACACATATAACCAAATTCCTCTCTTCTAGTTTCTGAACTTTTGCCCCCATGGTTTGAATCCCAGGGCTACATCCTGTGGATGAGTCTGTTACCGACCTGCCATCTCAATAGACTCTAAGGAACTGGTCAGGCATCCCTCAGTCGATGTGAAGCACCTACATAAAATCACCTAGTATGTCTAGCATACAACAGATGCTGAAGGAGAATTCCTGTTAGTAGAAGAGGAACCTGCATTTTTAACAAGTTATCAATTGACTGGGTTTTATTTTCATTTTTCACATTGTCCCAGGCATCCCAGACTGGCCTCAGGCTCTCAGTGTAGATGGGATAAGTTTGAATTTCCGGCCTCCACCTCCTAATGTTGGTATTGTAGGTGCACTACGCTCACTTTACATGAGCTAGGAATAGAGCCCAGAGTTTCACACATCCAAGAGTCTCAGCCTGTGGTCACAATCACAAAGAGACAGCTTTACCAGGCCTCCACCTAGCTCAGCAACAGGGCCAGGCCAAATTTCACCCTTCTCTCACCTAGTGTGAGCCTCACCAGCTACAGCCCATTGATTTGTTACTAACAAGACAAATGATTGGGTGCTCTTCAGAGCAAAATCCCACCCGAACTCAACAAGGGCAGCATCCCACGGAGAAACAGACAGTTAGCCCCCCACCCCCAGTCCCTCACCCTCCCTTCACATAGCAGAGGCAGAAGGCTTCCTTTTCGGACTCTGATCATTGCTAGATTCGTTGCCGCTAACGATTTACAGTCTTGGGAGCAAGCCACAGAAACAACAGGACAAACATAAAAGATGCTATTCCTGCCAATCGATGAGAGGGGTTAGGAACTGAAATTTGATTATTTTGTCTCTGCATGAGACTTTATTGAACTCTGTGTTCCTGGAAATTAAATTCACACTCACACAGACTTTGGAGAGATATTCTTTCCTTTCCACTTAGCAGCCTCTAAAAGTGTTTCTTGTCCTAAGAAACTGCACAACAAAAAGTAGCTGTAATTAAAGGTGTAAATGAGTACACACAGGGATGCCGGGAAAACCAAGAGTCAATAGCACTTACCCGTTAGGGCACACAAGGCAGAGGTGTCCTCAAATATCCTGGCTCAGAAAATACAAAGTCTTTCTTAATACAAGGCGCTCTCCAATTACTTTATTTGGAACAAGTAAGAAATCATCTGAACTTTGGCAAAGGCACAATGACCTGAAATTATCTGTTGATGATCTATTAGGTCCACTAGAGGTCATTTGACAGAATCAGGGAAAAGGGAGACATCATCATCCATCATTCCTGAAGATGTAAGTTAGAAACTGCAAGCTTTGTAAAGGCTCTCTGAAAAGTGGCTGTGTCACAGTTTGTGAATGAAAAATACAAATGGGGAGAGGAGGGGGGAGTCACAAAAAGAGCAGATTGATTGACCCTGGACTGGTGTAAGATACTCACTGGCCATTTCATTTGTGGGATTTTTTTTTCCCTTAAGGGTAGTTAGTGTCTCATCTCCAGAATTTGAAGCAATGGCAGTAAGCCCTAGAAACCTCTATAAGATAGCTTCAAAATCCTCCCAACAAAATCAGATGCTGATGTCAAACAAGAATTCAGAGGGCTTCAACAAAACTGCCTCATATGTTTTAAGTGGGCATACAGCCTTTGTCTTCCTTCCTGCCTGCCTTCCTTCCTTCCTTCGTGTGTGTGTGTGTGTGTGTGTGTGTGTGTGTGTGTGTGTGTGTGTGTGTGTGTGAGAGAGAGAGAGAGAGAGAGAGAGAAAGAGATAGAGAGAGAGAGAGAGAGAAAGAGATAGAGAGAGAGAGAGAGAGAGTCTGCTTTATGCTTTCATGGATCCCTGTGTATTATCATCACATATCTCATTTTTTAAAATTTTTTTATATTTTTTCTTATTTTACATATCAATACCAGTTCCCTCTCCCTCCCATCCTCTCATTCCCTCCAGAACACCCCCCCCCATCCACTCATTCCCCATCCACTCCCCAGGAAGGGTGAGCCCTTCCAGGAGGGATCATCAAAATCTGTCAAGTCATTTGGGGTGGGGCCTAGGCCCTCCCTCGTGTCTCTAGGCTAAGAGAGTATCCCTCCATGGGGAATGGGCTCCCAAAGTCCTCTCGTACACCACAGAAACATCCTAGTTCCACTGTCAGAGGTCCTATAGACTGCCCAGGTCTTCTAACTGAGACCCACATTTAGGGGCTCTAGGTTGGTCCTATACTGGTTTCCCAGCTATAAGTTTGGGGTTCATGAGCTTTCTGTGGGTTCCTATGGCCTCTTTTTTCTAAATTGACATAGTGCTTTGTGACTAGAAAGAGAAAGTTTGGCTGAGGCATCAGATGCCATAGAGTATAAAGTAAGGTGTTAGAGCTTGTGCTGGAGAGGTGGCTTACTGCTTAATAGGGCTACTCTTACAGAGGGCCAGTGTTCCGTACCCAGAACCCATGTTAGGTGGCTCACAACCAGCTATAACTCCAGCTCCAGATCTGATACCCTTTTCTGACTTCCTCAGGCACCCGTACATATACAGAGGCATCCATCCACTTAATTAAAAATAAATCTTGGTGGAGGGGGATACAGATTTCAGGGCTGGAGAGATGACTCTGTGATTAAGAGCACTAGTTAAGAGCACTTTCTGCACATACATGAAGACCTGCATTCAAATTCCCAGACCCAAGTAAAACACCATGCACATCTATAACCCCAGTAGTGATGGGAAGATTTCTGAAGTTAGGAGGATTACTGACACTAGCTGGCCAGCCAGTCTAGCCAAAAAATAATGAGCTCTGGGTTTAATGAGACCCTGGCTCAAGAGAATAAGATTGGAAAAGAAGTCATCCTCTGACCTCTACATGCACACACATAACACACACATACACACACAAACATACACACACACACACACCACAACACAGCTTTCTCTAAATTACGGTAAATGAGACTGGAACCTTCCTTAACCTAGAGAGCTGAGGGTATACTGTGAGTCCTTTCCAGGCAGGAAGTGGGAGGTACCAATCTCACTTCTGCCCTAGTAAGGAACATTCAACAAGGCCATCCTGACAGCTCGATTTGTGTCCCCTGCAGTTGGGGTTGGGATTCATAGTGTTCTGCAAAGCATAAAGGGCAAGAGATAGGCTGGCAAAGAAGATGGTGGTGCAGCCTACAACCCCAGAATTCATGAAGGGCAAAGAGGCCTTGTGTCCCCCCCTCCCCCGCCGTGTGAAGCTGGTGGCATCATGACCATCAAGGAGAAAGGTGACAACTGAAGGCTATGGAACCATGTAGAAAACCACCAGTGCTAAACGTTTCTCTGCCATCCTGCATCTCCCTCCATTATTCACTCCTTTGCCACAAACCCCAGTCCATCCAGACTAGAAACCCATAAAAACCTAGCCACAGGCGTGAGGTGAGGAAGGAAGCAAAGGAAACTTTGCTGTCCAACCTCAGCTCCCTCCCGGGCAACAGGCCTGAACCAGGGATTTCACAAAAGCAGTCTTTCACTTTCAACGGGGAAATCTTTTCATTGTCAACAGTGTCTGGAGCTTTGACTCTTTCATCTGACCCCACAGAGTTTGTAATAAAGACAGTGTGTGTGCTATGTACGACCAGAAAGTATGGAGGATTGGCCAAACTTTCATCCAAAAAGGTCATATACATGGAGTCAAAAGAAGGGGAATAACTTATAGATACATGCACTAATTTGGATAACTTTCCAAAATGAGGCTGAGTTTAAAAAAAAAAAAAAACCAATTTCAAAAAGTTACATAAGGTATCATTCATTTATATAATGCTATTGAAATGGCAAAATTACCTAAATAGAGGACAAACTGGTGGCCAATAACAAGGACGGTGGGGGACCAGGACAGAAGTGGATGTGGCTATAATAGTATAACAAGAGGGACCCTTGCAGTGACAGAAATAGCAGTCAAATCCTGACACACAAACCCCTACATACATGTATTGTGTACTGAAAGATGCTATTGTTAGGAAATTAGGTAATGGACATATTGCACACACACACACATTACTTTATTATTGTTATTTGTGGGGTTTTAGTTTGGTTTGGTTTGAGATTTTTGGGGAGACAAGGTCTTGCTATGTAGCCCAAGCTGGACGCAAATCACAACACTTCGGGGTCACAAGTATGCACCACCATGTCCACACAACAGCCGTCTACATTATTTCTTACAGCTGCATATGACTCTATAATTATATCCAAGTAAAAGAAAATTTAGTTTCTAAAACAGGCTGAGCACTGTGTATGAGCAAGTGGATGTAACAGTGACAAATAGTCTTCATCAGACACACACCCCACCATGGGTGATATTTCATCCATCCCATTTTAAAATCCCGTGTGATGTGTAAAACTCGGGCTCTTGCCCTAACATTTGCTGGCTACCTTGACTAGGATCATGATGTTCTAGTATTTCAATCCTTTATTTGATTGACTCCCTTTCCCACTACTAAGTGTCCTTGGTAAACAGAGAGTGTTTCCTAATGCTTGCTAGAAAACACAATGAGTCCATTCTGATCGTACATATCCAGGAGCCAAGTGTGCCAACAGAGGCAGCCAAATGTCAGCTGGTTCCTGGTGACAACACCTGCCTCTCAGCAACTCTCCCATAGGAAAAGTCATGACCATAGACTACTTCTAGCAATACTTGCAGACAAAGATCCTAGCAGCTTCAGAATCTGTAGTGATGTCCCCACATACGTTACTCTGCCTGTTTCACACTATGGCATTCCATAGGGTCACTCTAACTAAATAAAGCCATACATTCTTTTCTTATGGCTTCCTATCAAGAGAGCTGCCATCCTTTCTCATACCCAACCTTAGAAGGCATTGTTCCAGGCCACTGGCCATGGCTACATGTGTCTAGATCTTGGCTGTGCAAACGTCATTATCATTCCCACAGGTTCCTAGGTCTCATGCAGACCAGGAAAGCAGTTAATTAACAGCTTGTCCTCAAACATTTCAAAGCCCTCACTACTGAATACCAACTATGTGCTAGACACAATCCTAGACATTAGAGACACAGCTTGTAACAAGGTTGCTATCCTCACATAGAAGGCAATAAAACATTATACCGGCACAATCAGTTCTGGGGTGCCAACTTCTGCAAACCGGGTGATAGGATAGAAGTGGGTGGGGAGTTCTTTAGATAAGTGCACAGAAAAAGCCCCTTGACATCTGAGTTGAATTTAAAAGATGACACATGGTCATGAAGGTAGGTGAGGCAAACAGGAAGATGGGGAACTCAAGTCCAGCCTGTGCTATGTATTGAGAGAAGGGAGGAAGGGAGAGAGGGAGACGGAAAGGCAAGCTTTGCAAAAACAAGAGAAGAATATTCCATGGCAGAGAGAACAGCCAGGAAAGGTGAATAGCCTTCCATAGGACTGATGTGTCAGAGAAGCCAAAGGCTGACACAGGCTGCGTGTGGCGCCTCTGCTTTGGCCCTCTCCTGCTCCCTCTGCTTTGGCCCTCTCCTGCTCTTGCTCAGTGCCTGCTGCCTTTGTGCTGCCTGCTGAACCTGACAATGCAGTGGAGAATGTGACCCAATCCCTCTCCATGTTTCTACGCTTCCATCTCCTGCTTGCAAAGCTCTCGCTCAGTCTGCCAAGGCCAGGGCTGATCAGTTGACAATACTCATTTCAGCCTCACAGAAGTGATCTGCTGGACACAGGGCAGTGTGTTCCCCAACCACACACCTGCCAGATGTCAGGACTTCCTGCAGATGCCCCAGAATGACTACAGTGAGAGTTGCGATTCTCAGACCTCACCTTCAGCTTTGCCCCCCAACCAGAGCCTGGAAACAGTAAGGACAGCATAAGTCAGCTTCCATCCAACCCAGAGGCATTTGAGCCTTCTGGGGAGCTGCATCTAAAGATGCCAATTTCTCTTCTCTAACACAACTAGGCTTCCTTTCCTCATCTTGGGGTTTTTATATTGACTATCAATGTAATTTATGTGTAAGAAGCTGCTGAGTAAAAGTAGGTGTTTAAATACATCAGAGGTTGTGTGCTGATTCCAGGCAGGAGCTAAAACATTTCCTGATCCAATGAATCACTTCAGGGCTTCTGCTTCTACCCAGCCACAAACTTCTTGCCAACCCCAGAGCTTCCAGCATCATCACATTCCTGCATTCATGACCCTCAAAGCCTGAACATGACCTTCCTCTCCTGACCTCATGCTCCACTGGACCTTACAATGCTCAGAGCCTGTGAGCACATCTCTAGCAGGGCCTCTCTGGCTCTTGCTAGGTTCTCACGGCTCTGGGTTTCAGACACTGTTCTTGCAAGCCATCCAGTGTCCACTGCGTTGGGTCTTCCTGGCTGTTAGAATGTGCTATTAAACAAGCCACTAAACCCTCTGGATTTTTATTTTTATTTTTACCCAAATGTGAGATATGAAAAATGAATAATGATATGAATAATAATGTTTTTATTGTGACTCAACTCAAGTTGCTTTTTTTAAAAGGATATTTGAAGTTTGGGGGTTTGTGTTACTGGAAAATATAGAGATAGAATTAGGCTCCAGTGCTCTAGGGAATCAAATAGTATGAGAACTCATTCATTCCATTTCTTTCCCTTGCTGCTTTTCACACAGATGCCTTTCTCTCTTCCCTTCTAATCCCTACATCTGTTTCTCCTCTAGCCTCATACCTAAGTAGGCAGCTTCCAGCTCCCATTGAACTACTCAGCAAACTTTCCGGGAAAGAGGACATCTCTACCAGACTCCACATTAAGCATCTTGCTTAACTTGACAGATAAATCATATATCCCACGTGGGTAGGTAAACAGGACCTAAGATCAGGAAGGCTCTCACAGGTAAGAGTAGGGTTACATAAGAACACTAACTGAGGGGCTATCACAGAAGACTGAAATAGAAAACTACAATCCTGAGTTTGTTTTCTGCCTAATGCCCATGGCAGGACTTATTTCCCAAGAATGAGCTCCCTACTGTAAAACCTGAGTGTTCTTGTAATTCACCTTCTCAAGCAAGCATTTGTCTATACTATATGACTCTTCTATGGACCTCGGGATCTTGATGTTATTTGGATCTAGAATGTCTCCTGAACACCCATGAATGGAAGATTTGGTACCCATCTTGCAGTACAATCAGGAGAGAGCAGAACCTAGAGAAATTAAGTTAGCTCCTTGGGGAATAGCCTAGAAGGAAATACTGGGACCTCTCTCTTCTCTTTCACTTCCTGGATGCTGTGAGTTGAGCAGTTTTGCTTCATTGCATACTCTGCCATGCTGGTCAACCTTACTACAGGCCCAAAACCATGGAGCCAAAAGCTATGCACTGAAACCAAGAACCAAAACAAACCTTTCCTCCATATAAGACTGATGACCTCAGGAATTCTGTGACAGTGACAGAAAGCTAGCCCAGCTCTGCTGTCTCCAGCAGCCATGCTCCAGCTGCTTGTCTCTGAAACGTTTGGGTTTGAACTATGAGAAAAGATTTAGTTAGAAAATTAAAAGAAAAACTCTCCCATAGTTTCACACAGTTACTATGATGACAGAATGAAATAACATGGTTTGTGTTATAAACAAAAAAGCCCTGGGGAAAGTGAGACTACTGTAGTTTTCTTGCTTGGTAGTTACCATTTGGGCAGATAAACCAGTGCCTAAACCAGTGGTTCTCAACCTTCCCAATGCTGTAGCCCTTTAACACAATTATTATTTTTGTTGATACTTCATAGCTATAATTTTGTTACTGTTATGAATTGTAATGTAAATATATGAAATGCAGGATACCTGATATGTGACCCCTATAAAAGGGTCATTCGGTCCTCAAAGGGTCGAAACCCCCAAGCTGAGAACTGCTGGCCTAAACTATCAGAGAGAGAGAACAAATTTCCTAAGTAAAATAACTCTAATAAGTTTATAGGTTAATAAGAAAAGTCTGTGTGTGTTGAGGAAGGGGTTCTGTTTTGTATTTTTTAACTGACACAGTAATAAGGGGGAGGGCTCTAGACTCTGTCTTGGCTTCCTGACTTGCCCACACCTTAGAGTGTGTTGAAAAAGTTTTATTCATAATTGTTTTCCTTTTACTCCTTAGTAATACTCTAACCTTATAGTGGAATTTTAAGAGAACCAAACTTACACAAATCATGATTGTACAGTTAAGTCCAACAATTACTGATGGATCGAGGCTCAAACGGGAATGAGTCCTGGAAAGTTAAGACATAACTGTTCCTAGTCCAAGTGCACAGGTTAAAACTGATCTCCCACCAGGATCTCAGGCTTGCTACTTTCCTCCCTTGAGAAGTTAAGTTTGCCTCATTCAAATTGTGGGCTCTCCATCTAACCCAAGAGCTACAAGGAGCCAAAAGTGTTACACTATAACAATAGGAAAGACACTATAACCATAGGAAAGACATCAGTGGGCATTTCAAGAATGGGCCAGCCCCATCTGTCAGATGTTCCAGGGTGTAAAACTGCACTCATTTGAAAGAGTTTCTTTCTCTTCTATTTTTGGTTGTGAGCCTAGCCTTTAACTGCTAAGCCATCTCTTCAGCCCACGAGTTTTTTTCTCAAGGAAAGTGGTGGGCCTGAAGAGATGGTTCAGCATTTAAAAGTACCTGCTGATCTTGCAAAGGACATGGGTCTCAGCCAGTTCCCAGGACCCATTGGAATGGCTCACAACAGCCTGTTAACTCCAGTTCTCAGGGCTCCAATACCCACATCTGGTCTTCACAGGTACCTGCACACATGTGGTGTGCATACAGACAATCAGGGACTCACATATACCACATAAATAAATGCTTTAAAATAACACAATAAAAAGACAGTGCTATCAAAGGGGATGTACTGTTACAACAAGCTCACTAGGTGTCCTAGTCAGGGTTACTATTGCTGTGATGAAACACCATGACTAAAACCAACTTGGAGCAAAAAGGGTTTATTCAGCTTATACTTCTTCATCATTGTTAACCATGAAGGAAGTCAGAGCAGGAACTCATACAGGCAGGAAGCTAGAGGCAGGAACTGATGCAGAGGCCATGGAGGAGTGCTGCTTAGTGGCTTACTCCTTATGGTTTGCTCAGCCTGCTTTCCTACAGAACCCAGAACCACTATCCCAGTTAAGGCATCACCCAGTGTGCTGGGCCCTGCCCTCATAAATCACTAATTCAGAAAGTGTTCTACAAGCTTGGCTACAGCAAGATCTCATGGAGACATTTTCTCAATCGAGATTCCTTCCTCTCAGATCACCATAGCCTTTGTGTCAGATTGACACAAAACTTGCCAGAAGTGTTTTCCATGGTCCAGCCACTCGGACACTCAAAGGATACTGCAGCCATGGTCCAAGGGGACCAGGCTACAGCTAGAACTGGCAACAGAAGTTGACATTTCATGTGTGATGCAAGCATGCATAATTCAGGATTTACAGCGTCAGGCAGGCTTCTATCTACATTATCCAGAGAAAAGTCAGTGAGGTCAGGCAGTAACAAGATCAGATTCTCTGCAGGAACTCCTAAGAGGGCGATCCAGGAGGCTGTGAAGGCAAAGCTGAAGTCAGACTGGAGACTTCAGGATATTGCAGATGCCAAGAGCACAGGGCATTTGCCATGGCAGATTGCATACACTGAGTGGAGGCAACTCAAGAAGCCATGTGGGCTGCAAGTGACATGACTATAGAGGAGATGCTACCCAAGCCTGACACCACGTGCTCTCAATGTCAGACGTAGAGCAGAGGGATTGACTTCTGAGCTGATGGTTTTGTCTTCCTTTGGTCTCATCTATGCCTCATTCCTCCCTTTTGGAATAGTAACTCCTATTCTGTGTCACTGTATGTTGGAAGTGTATGGATCTCTTTTTAATGTTATAGGGACTCACAGCAAAGAGACTGTCTTGAATTTCAGTAGAGATTTTGGGCTTGTATGTCTTAGCAGTACTGGAACTATTAAGACCTTAGTGACTTTGGAAATTAGACCAGATGCATTTCTCATTGTGAGATGACCATGAACCTTTAGAAGTGAGGCACGGAATGTCCCCTATTTAAATCTGAAATGTCACACATAGACTTGTCTTTGCAACAATTGTTTCCCAGCTGCTGGAGCTCTTCTAGGAGGTTTTTTAAACTTTGGGAGGCAAAGTCTAGCTGGCAGAAAGGGGTAGAGTTTTGAGGTTATACCCAACCTCTGGGTACTGTCACGTTCTTTTCATAATCTGCACTGCTCACTCCTGCACTGTGTTTTCCCTGATGTAATGGACTGGAACCACCTAAAACCATGAGCCATATTAAATCTTCTCCTCCCACACCCACCTTGACTAGTTTCTGTCATGGCTTATGGTCACAGAGACACAAAAGTAATTAATACACATGTAAAATTACAGTGTTTAAATGTCAAATATGATCAAATGTTGGAAATATAAAGGGATGGAGAGATAGCTCAGCAGTTAAGAGTACTCGTTGCTCTAGCAAGGCCAAGGTTCAATTCCCACTTGACAACTCACAACTGTCTGTAACTCCTGTTCTGGGGAGCTTATACCCTCTTCTGGCCTCCACAGGCACAGGCACACATATATTGCACCTACATACATGCAGGCAAATGCATATATAAACAAAATAAAAAAAATATATACATATCATTAAAATTTAATTTAATTTTTCCAGGCTAGATCTCCCACTATTGTGCTTTTTTAATTCCCATTCCATTGCCAATTTTCCATAATCTCACAAAGCATTTTTAGTCTAATCAAATGCCACCATGACACTTTACAACATCTTAAATTTGGTTAAAGGTATTAGGCATTGAGCACAACAATCATTCCCACTTTTTGCTTTTAATGTGCTTTACTTATTCTTCAACTTCTGACTCTGGCAACAAGAAAATGAAGCACAAACAACACACAAAGTAGGATAAATATCTGCGAATTATATAAAAGTTTAGTGTCCTGAGTATTTACAAAACTCACAATTCAACAACAACAAAAAATACATGAATAGATGTTATTAAAAAGAAGATATCCAAGTGGTTAATGAGTACATGAAAAAATGTTTAATATCATGTCATGAAAGAAATGTACATTGGAGTAACAATGAGTTACCACTTCCTACTTACTAAAATGGGGGTATGCCAAAAAATGACAAATAATAACACATATTGACAAGAATGTAAAGAAAATACGACCCTCAAATACAAATCCAGTGAGAATGAAAAATTATGCAGACACTTAGGGAAACAATTTGATAATTCCTAAAAGGATAAGCACTGAGTTCTCCTATGACCCATTTATCCCATTTCTAAGATATGTGTCCAAAGAACTGAGAATATGCCCACACAAAAATTCACACATGAATATCTATAGCAAGCAGCATTATTCATAGTAGTCAAAAGGTGACTAACTCAAATGTCTAATAAATGATGAAAGGATATACAAAATGTACTGAGTCCATATGATGAGGTATTATTTAGCAATTCTTACACTGACTTTTTTATTCCATGAGTATGCATCTGTGCATTCAGGCACAAACATGCCACAGCACATGTGTAGAAGTTAGAGGACAACTTGCAAGAGCATGTTCTCTCCTTCTGTGGCTCAGGTCATGGGGCTTGGTGGCAAGTGTCCTGCTGAGCTATCTTGTTGAACCCAATTCAACAACTTTTTATACAGAGTGAGAGCTGAGAAGGAATACAACTAAGTGGTAGAATGCTTGCCTAGCATTCAGGAGGCCCTAGGTTCAATTCCCAGCATCACAAGAGTTGAATAAATAATAGTAATGAAGTTCTGATACTACAATATGAATGGGACCTAAATATACAATAAAATATTATAAATGAAAAAAGCCAGTTATCCTAGAAGGTAACACATTTGATTTCAAATACATGAAATGTCTACAACAAACAATTCACAGAGACATAAATAGATTGGTGGCTACTTACAACTCAGGGTATTGAAGCAAACTGGATTGTTAGTGGGCATATGTTTTCTTTGTGGAATGTTAAAAATGTTGCCTAATTAAATAATTATGATGATTCTTCAACTCTGTGAATATACTAAAACCACCCAGTTGTAATATGTAGCATACAAATTTTATCTGGATTTTTTATGGTTTTCAATAGAAAGTTGAGTTCCCAAGAACTGGAAAATGGAAAGATATATTGTACATAAGTAAGCCAAGAACAGAGTAGTGAGAGGTTACAGCATTTCATTCAAATGGAGTTCAGGTCAATATCTGTCTGACATGCTACAAAAGAACCAACTGATCACTGTCTGGTATTCTAACGCTACAAAATTAAAGAAAGAAAAAAAAATGAGGACTGGGCGGGGATATCTGTCTGCAAAATGATTCCAAACACAAGGACTAGAGTTCAATTCTCAGAATTAAAAACAAACAAACAAACAAAAACAAAACTCGGTAGGCATGGTGGTGGATTCTTGTAACCCCAAAGCTCATGATGCAGAGACAAGGAGATCGAGGGCCAGTCAATACAGCCCAATTAGTGAGCTAGAGGCTAGTGAGAGATCCTGTCTCAAAAGGAGGTGACCCCCAAGGTTGTCTTCTGGCCTTCACAGACACACACACTTGTATATACACATGCACTATGCAAACATAGGAATGGAGGGAGAATGGGCAGGGTATAATCTAGCCTATGAAAATCAAAGATGGGGCAATGGGAGTCAGGATAGTGGGTTTATCTACACAGGCTAACCATTGACCCTGCCATATCATGACTCTATAGGGCAGCTTGGATATACCTTATTCTCTCTCTCTCTCTCTCTCTCTCTCTCTCTCTCTCTCTCTCTCTCTCTCTCTCTGTGTGTGTGTGTGTGTGTGTGTGTGTGTGTGTGTGTGTGTGTGTGTGTGTGTGTTTTGAGACAGGATCTTGTGTAGCTCAGTTGGGCCTTGAATTCACTATGTAACTAAGGCTGGCCTTGAACTCCTGATCTTCCTGCTTCTACCTCCCAAATGCTGGAATTACAGGTGTGCAACACCACACCTGACTATGATACCTTGTTTCTTTTAATGTCATCTGTCCAGGTCTCTAGACATGCCAAAACAGAAACAGCATATAAATGTAAGGTAGCTGGTATTATATTACTAATGTCTATAATTATGGCTAACTAAAAATTATTCTGTATAATTATGAATTATGAGCACAAGCTAGCGTAACGTATTACCTGTCAACAGTTAGCTAGCAAACTGTAAAAATTACATAGCTAGTATCAAAGGCACAAATATATGTCTCTTATGAACATTGTTGTGCCATGTAATTTTGCTGGAAGACTATGAAAAATAAGCATGAGGCAAATGGTGTTTATATATTTCATCTATCTGATAAACAGATTCAACAAGCCCAGTCCCTCCCTCCCCTCACCCCATCCCCTCTGCTTCAAATCATGCCTTTTACATGCTGGTAAGCACTCTGCCTAACTGAGCAGCATCTGCCTTCTCTCAGCCTTTCCTTTAAAATGAATACTCTAGGCTATAGAGATGGCTCAGTGGGTACAAGTATTTACTCTGCAAGCATGATGACCTGAGTTCAAATCCCAGCACACAGGTATAGTCCTAGTGATGTGGTGGCAGTGACAGGAAGATAGCTGGGGCTTCCTGGCCGACAGCCTCACTGCAGGTTCAGTGAGAGACCCTGTTTTGAAGAATAAGACCAAGGGTGGTAGAGAACCTTTACTTGATGGTCATCAATTTCACAGTGGTTCATTATCCATCACTGTAAGAATAGCAGCCTGCACATGCTGCTATCAAACAAACACCTGGGCACAGTAGTGTGCACATTTAATCCCAGCACTTGGAAGGCAGAGCAGAAGGAGGATCTCCAGGTTCCAGGCAGGCTGATCTACATAGTGAGTTCCAGGACAGCCAGAGCTACATAGAGAAACCCTGTCTCAAAACAAACAAACAAAAAAAAAAAAAAAAGAAACATATACTGGGTGGCTTGAACAACATTTATTTCTATGGTTCTGGAAGCTAGAAAAGTCCCAGATCAGATGACAGTGTGGACAGGTTCTGGGGAAGGTGTAACGAGTATGGTTTTTCTGCCTGCTGCCGCCGAGTCTTGTCCCGCCGCCGCGCCAGCCCCAAATAATACACAGAGACTCTGTATTTGATACAATGCTGTTGGCCCGGTTACTTGTTTCTTATTGGCTAGCTCTGCCTTAATTATTAACCCATTTCTGTTGATCTATGTATTTTCACATGGCCTTCTCTTACTGGGGAGGCGGCTGGCGTCAGGAAAAAACATACTCGTTACAGGAAGGGCTTCTTTCTGACAACTGCCTTCCTGCTACATCTTCACAAGATGGAGAAACAGAGTCCATAAGCTCTTTGGCACTAAGTCTGACCTCATCTAAACTTCCCCCAAAAGGTCCACTTCCTAAAGACTATCACACAGGGGTTAGATCTGCAACATATAAATGCAGGCAGCTGTGAGTATCCAGCGACATTCAGTCCATAACAGTTGAAAACGGAGGCCACTTAAAAAAAAAAAAAAAAAAAAAAAAAAAAAAAAACAAGAACCATATAAATGCACTGGTTTGGCAAGAGGGAGAAACACTGGTTTCTGTACTTTAAAACACCTTAAGCTAAATTTCAGTGTAGAATACTTACATGCTGGCTGTTGTTCACATTGGTGACTTTCTTTAATGGGCAGTTTGTTTATAAAAATGTCTTCCATGCCTCCAAGGATAACAGGCGCAGATGATGACAAGGGATCTGTACAGGAGTAGCTTAGTGGTAATAGTCCGGCATAGCTACTGACCTTTCTAAGCCAAAGCAACAAAGAGAAATGTAACTCTGCAGGTATTTTCATTGTGAATCCAAGGAGATTGGAAATAACAAAAACCAGTCCTATAGAGCTTAGTTTTTAGTTGGTTGGTTTGTTTGTTTTCAAGGCAAGTTTTCTCTGAGTAGTCTTGTCTTCCCTGAAACTCCTGCTGTAGACCAGGCTGGCCTCGAACTTAAGAGATCTGCCTGGCTCCATCTCCTGAGTGCTGGAATCAAAGGCGTGTGCAACCATGCCCATTGGAATTCAGCCTTATTGGAAAGGGTGATTACATATTTGAGTCTTTGATTTCCCATTGTTGACTTCTAGAAGTGGTGTGAGCTACCTATTAAAGGACATAATTAATCTGACTCTCTTCCAGGGTACCTATATAACTGAAGTTATCCCAAGATGTTGTATCATGAAGGCTGAGAAAGACTCATTACTCAGATGCCCAAAAGGCATATTATTTGAGCAAATACATATAATTCTTGAGTCATTTTCAGCATAGCAAATAATGTTCCCTATTACTGAAATGTTATAATTATTCCAAGTTGCTGGGACATTTTTCTAGTTACAGAGCACTAAAAGTATTTAAGGTTTTGCAAGATAGCAATGCAAGGAAAGTATTCCCACATACTATTGGGTCTCTGGAAGCCTAGGAAAGAGAATTCTATTTGGAGGATATACAAAGAATGTTTGTGTTTGTTTAAAGAGAAAGAGTAAAGAACAACTCATTTGCCTATGTTTGGGGATGGGAAGTAAGTACAGTAAGTAAGTTATGGTTAGCCTTTTAGACACACTCCACCCTCCCATGATCTCACCTTCCTCCTACTTCTCACCTATGACTTTACTCTATTTGTGGACTTTGGAGCTATATTCCTAACTTTACTTGCCTTGCACATAACTGGACATAGCTTTAAGTGTTAAGCATCAACTGTCTGTCATTCTCAGGAAAATCTGCATCCAAGAAAATGTGCATGTACAAGAGATATATTTGAATGGCTCAGAACCTTCTAGAACAATAAACCAAGAGCACTCACAAGGAATTAGCTCACAAGACAATGTAATGATTCAGTTATGTTTTCAAGGAAACATGAAATGCTATCCATATTTGTATTTTCTGAAAATAGAATAGAGCAAACGGAATTCTCAGTAGGTCCAGTCAGGCATAACCAATGATCCTGGAAAATGAGTCTCTTTTATAGAGCTATCCATGAAGGCAATCTGGCATGTCACTCACAAGTACTATGTGGGAAAGAACTGAAATAAGAGCAGGTTACCTAGGAATTCCTGAATCCAAAGCACAGACAGAAATGAGAAAACCACAGAAAGATAGCAGAAATAACATGTAAATGCACGCTATTTGATATGTCTCTTAGAGACTATCTTCTACTCCATTAATACTTAACGTTTTAGATTCAATCCATGAACAATATTTCTTTCAACACCAAAGTTGCCACGAGGAAAAGTTATTCATATATACCTATGCATAATTGGAGGGGGAATATATTTGAAAAAATTCAGTCATTTTTTTTCTGCCTTTCTTTTAACGTTTTAAGTGAAGCAATATTGGAATTCGACTATTTGCACAATACCTTGCATAGCAAATGTTTAGTGATTGTTAAATGAATCTTGGAAATATTTGAAACATAGGGTTTTATTTTCTAACTGTGTATTCAATAGTCCTCTCGAAAACGCACATCTACATGTCACACAGACGTCTACACCTGAGAATGCACTCATGAAAAACAGTGGATGGTAACTATTACAACAGAATAGACTAGAATGATGACAGTTTGAGAAAGTATGAAGGGAAATTCCAAACATTAATTTATTTCCAAATATGGTCTTTCAATATCTCAGATATCTTGGTTTCCATGGAAATTCCCAGTGTCTAGGAAATGAAATCTGTTCCGACTTTGAAACTTTGACTTCTCCACAATATCCACACATAAATTGTAATCTTTTCATGTTCTTATAATGCCAAAACAGCTGATTTATACATGTTTGCCAAACCTCAGTGGAAAGCAGTATTGATTATACCATTCGTTGTTTAGAAGGTAGCCCTAAAGCCCAAGTGCCGTTTAAGAGTGGTCAAAGTATCGTGACCCTCACGATAGCCCACACACATTTTACTACCCATTGCACACAGAATTCACACTGACAGCAATTCCTTCATCCTTCTTAGGGTCCTCCAGCTCTTTGAAAACCAATTCGTTGCCCTGTAATGGGAGAAGGACCTCATTTTGGTCAAGGGGGAAAATCTATTATGTGGGATTTGAAATTTCCTTTCTTCTTTTTTCTTTCTTTCTTTCTTTCTTTCTTTCTGTCTGTCTGTCTGTCTGTCTGTCCGTCTGTGTTATGCACTTAACACACAGGTAGAGAAGTAGAATGGATACGGTCTTACTCGGAGATTGTAAAATTATCTGAAGGCAATACAGTTTAACTTCACGCGCTCTTTTACCCGGTCGGTGTTCCTAAGAATCAAGCCAAAACTGACACGAAAAATAGAGCTCTTTCAAAAGTAATTATCATATACAGGAAACAGATGGTAACGCAAAAACACATCTTTCATTGAGAGAGTAACATTCCTTCATCAGCAAAAAATTCCCACGGAATCTCTGCTCCTATTTGTAAATAAGATCTAAAGGCAGCGATGCTGGGAACACCAGGAGGTAAGTGGTGATGCGCAAAGCCCGTTCGTTGGGCAAGGGCTGCGTGGACAGGTCTTCAGCCAGAATCCTGTACCATCCTCCAGCCAAGAGAAGCCCTGTCCCAACTCTTCTGCTTCCAGCCTTAGGGCTGGAGGCGAACGCCCTCGCTTAACTTCAAGGCAGTCACTGGGGCATTCTTTAACCTCCTTCAACTCCCCACACATGGCCAAGCACCCCGTACCCACGGTGGCTCTTGTGTCCTCGGCCAAGACCGGCCTGCCTGGTGGCCCTGCGGGGTGGCTTACCGAGCAGCGAGCCGATGAAGATGACGACCTGCACGGTGGTTGTGAACTGGCGGTACAGCTGCGCCTCGCTCAGCTCCCCGAGCGCGCTGCGGTTGGCGCCAGCCTCGGCCCCCGACGTGTTGCGCGGGTGGCTGGTGTTCGGAGACACCCAGCTGCTGTTGTGCCCCATAGCGAAGCCGGGGGCTTGCGCTCACCCGCCCGCTCTCGGAACCCCGCGCACAGCCGCTCCTGCCCCGGTGCACAGGGACGGACGCGCGGGAGCCGGACGGGCGGCTGGCCCCTCACGTCTGCTCATTGCCTAGCCAGCAGTCCGCGAGGAGGGGTGGGAGGGAGGCGCGGCCGCGCCCCATGCCTGCTCCCCCCCTGGGCCCGTCAGCAGCCACATGGAGGCGGCACGGTCACAGCGCATCGCTGGGCCCTCCTCCCGAGGGTGGGGGGGCACCGCGGCCAAGCCCACCCTGCAGAGACATCGGTGGCTGCGGAGGACCCACGCACGCCCTGGTCCCCTCTTCTCGGGAAGGGAGCTCTTAGCTGAAGCTATATTCCAATGCTCCTGGCTTCGAGGCTAGAGCAGTGCGAACCTAGCGATCAGAGCTGGGAGGGTGACGGCTAGACCCCGTGGGCAGCCGAGGCTTGGGCAGGAGGCCCTGAGGATGCATAGCCCGTCCCCGCACACTCGGCTGAGCGCCAGCACTCCGGGACGGTCAGCCCGGGTAAGGGGGCTGCGATCTCCTGCCTCCCCAAGGCTGCCTGGACCCCCCGGAGCCAGCTCTGCAGCCCCTTTGCCTCCTCACGCCGCCCCCACCCTTGGCCTCACAACCCCAGGTGGATTCGTGGCTGGGACAGGTTGTCGTGACCTAGCCGGGACCGGCGAGGACGCTAGCTTAGCTAGCGGGGCAGTGGCGCCGCTCGCTCGCTCGCTCGCTCGGCTGCGGGACTTCCCAGCGAGCGCGTGCCTGGGGCGGTCGGGGCCGCGCGGCGGGCGGCCGGGGTCACGTGACTCGCGACCCGCCCCCTCACGCTGCCAAAGGGACGGCGCCATTTTGCCCGGGTGGAGCGTGACTTCGTCGCGGGGAGCGTGGGAGGCGCGCAGTCCCGGCGTCTGGCTTCTGTAGAACGCGTTCCCGGCTGCGCTGCGCTTACTGCTGTGGTGGCTGCCCCGGCGTCATCAGAGGCGCTGTCGGCAGGCTCTTACTCACTTGCCACTGCCACCTGGGCGTGGAGCCCAGCCCCTGGGCCCTCAGTCAAGGGAAAGCAAGGTGGAATAGAGGAGCCCACGGATGGTTTCCTAGGCACTCTCACTGGGCTTCACCTCTACAATGGGCGCTGCTAATGAACCCAGCAATGAAGAGCTGGAGGCAGCTTCCCGCAGACTGATAACAAAGACAGAGCATTGGGAAGTTGAGATAAGGAGGCAAACTAGAAGAGTAAAGGAAAGGAATGAAAAGTGGGGGAAAAAGGAAGGATAACCAGAGAGGGATTGAGAGAAGAAAAATGGAGAGATGAGTTGGGATGGTAGTGCATGCCTGTAACCCCAAAGCTTTGGGGGTGGAGGCAGGAGGATCAGGAATTTGGTATGTAGTAAATACGTGAGACCTTTAACAATTTAAAAAAAAAAAAAAAAATCAGTGGAGGTCACCTTGATTTCCACATTTGAGGAATGCTTGCTTGCCTTATGAAAATATTGAACCAAGGACATGATGACATCGGCCTTACAGTTACATCTTAGGCGAATTTCCCACTGACTACAATGAGTCATGGGTGGAATTTATATGCGATATAGGAGCTTGGGCATTGTTTAAATATATCATTTATACTCTGGTTACTGCACAACAAACTCACAAATTCAGTGGCTTATACAATGTATCTTGCCAGCAGCTCATTCAGTAGCTGAATCTGGAATAGAATATGGAAGCCCTCCATAGCTGGCAGGAGATACAGGCACAACTTAGAACTCAGCTGCAACTGTCCCCTTTCCACATGACTGCTCTCCTTCCTCAAAGGCTACTCTGTTCTTCAAGGAAGCCTCCCAGAGAAGTAATAGCAAGAGGACAAGACAAAAAGCTGTATTCTCTTTTATGACCTATTTAGAATCTACATGGTATCGTGTCCACTGTACTAGACTTGTTGGAACAGTCACAAGACCACACTACATTTAGGCTGGCAGCCCTCAGGAGTGTCAGTCATAGTAAGGACACGTAGAATGAGCAGGATATTGCAGTCATTAAATAAAAATGTTATGTCATATAATAGCTTCCTGTTCAGAATTTGTTTTTTTTTTTTTTTTTGAAAATTTGGATATTTATCTGAAATTGGGCCTGAAGAGGGAAAAAAAAAAAAAACATGAATTACTTAGAGGAGTTGTCCTGATTTGCCTAGGTTACTATAACAAAATGACCCAAACTGAGCAACTTATAAACAACATAATTTTGTTTCTGATAGTTCTGGACTGGGAGGTCCAAAACAGCATTGAAGCTTGTTTCCTTTTATCTCTTCATTTGTTGTGTTCAGAAGAATTCTCAAGTCACTTATTAAAAATCAGGAAGAGGAGCCGGGCATTAGTGACTCAGGCCTTTAATCCCCACACTTGGGAGGCAGAGGCAGATGGATCTTTGTGAGTTAGAGACCAGCCTGGTCTATAGAGCTAGTTCTAGGACAGCCAGAGTTGTTACACAGAGACTCCCTGTCTCAGAAAAACAAAAACAAAAAAGCAGGAAGGTCCTCTGTAGGAAGGGAAAAGATGGAATAGGATTTTCAGATACTTGCAAAGACCAAAGTGGTGGCTAAGTAAGATGGTGCTCTCCTTCCTACCCCCTGCTCCTCACATCACGTTACTGTGCTGTTATGTGGCTTTTACCAAAAGGAGAGAGAAGAGGAAGTCTGCTGAGAAGAGGATCCAATGGCACCAGACTCCCCATCTCGAGAAAACAGTTCTGTATTTCTGTGTGGCCAGTCTATACCTATGTGAAATATGTAGTCCGTGCTTTGTTAGGCACACATTACTAATGGTGACTGGGTCTCATTATCTTCTTCCAGACACACAGAAAACAATATTTCTCAACTGCCCTTTCAAGTAAGAGGGACCATGTGACTATTATGACTACTGAAACGTGAGCAGAAATGGTGAGGCATCTGGAGGCTGTTTGTGATTTCACATCTCTTCAGCCCTGCCACAGTGACTGGGGGAGTCCTGTGTTGAATGGAGCTGCCTACATGCAGGAGCAGTCCACGTCTCTGAGTCACCGTATGGGAGGACTCATGCCTTGGACTCAGAGCCACCCACAATGAATTTTGTGTGAGCAGGAAATAAGCATTTCTGTGCTAAACTACAAATATCTTTACAGTTGCCACCTTTCACAACACAATCTGCCTATGCTAGCAGATAGTCATGGAAACAGGCCTGCATAGTTAAGAGAACATACTTTATGTGAATGGAAGGTAGTAAGGTTTTTTCTTTTTTTTTTTAATATACTGAGAATGGCAATAGAACATTCTTGGTCTAGATTATAGAGCCTCTGGGAACCTTTACATTGAACTACTGGGGTTTTTATGTCCAAAACTGTGTCCATCTCTGATAAATTTAACTTGTTTAAATGGCTTTCTATAGAGTATTTAACCTTAATATAGGTGACAAGCCATTTTTCTCTGGAAACCTAGCCTGGATTATTTTTTACACAGGCAAACCTATCAGTACTCTCAAGATTACAGAGTTCAATATAACCTGCATGGCAGTGGGGGCAAAGGAGGTAGAATATGAATAGTGGTCTCTCAAACCTATGTGTGGATGCCTGTGCCATTTCTGACCCTGTATGTGAATGTCTGTACCATTTCTGGCCATCTTCACCTCTGTAAACTGTTGTAGGAACCTAACAGAGTCACTGTATCAAGGGTAAACATAACAGAATAGTTGTTGTCTAGAAGTACTTTAACGTTGAAGAAATCTTAGCAGAAATCAGGAATTGTTTTCCTGGGGGAATTTTACATGACTTTGGTGACCAGCAGCTTCTGCCACACCTGACACACTGGAATTATTGAGTACTGCAAACAGTACATAATAAGGACTAAGGCAGCAGGAATGACATACTTTCCTTCAGAAAAAAAAAATAGATTAGATCAGGGGCTTTGGTAGGAGGAAATTGCCTCCAAAACAACTTTGTGTAATAATCAATAAATATGCCTTTGTATGGCTGTTCAAGGTTCAGTCTGCCACACAGACCTAAAAGTTCATATTGGAGTAACATCTTTCTTCGACTAACACACACAACACAGAACACCTGACAGTATAAACTCAGTGCCCTTCTCTATGAAATAGACATAAGGGAAAAAGTCATTTGGACAGGCTATTTGGGGTGAGTACAATACCAAATTAACGAAAACTTCAGTGTCAGGCATTCCTGTATAACAAGTCTTCCTCTGTTGTGCCAGCCAGCTCTAAATAATGACAGGGAGACTTACTATTAATTATAAAAGCTTGGCCTTTAGCTTAGGCTTGTCTCAACTAGCTCTTACAACTTAAATTAACACATGTTTTAAAATCTATGTTCTGCCATGTGATGTTACCTCTCTTCCATCTTACACTTCCCATTTCCTCTCTGTGTCTAGCAGATAACTCTGCCTTTCTTCTTCCCAGAGTCCTCTCTGTCTTTGGAGTCCCACCTAACCTCTTCGTGCCTAGCTGTTGGTCATTCAGCTCCTTATTGAACCAATCAGAAGGTGCTTTGGCAAAGACTCATCTTCACAGTGTAAATAAATATTCTGCAACAATGTTGAACTTTACTATTAGATCAAGACCTGTTTGTTGATGTTTAAAGAAAACAAATACCAAAGTGGGGAAAGTATCCCCTTCCAGAGTTTTAAAGCATTTTCTTGTAGGCTCCAGTGAAATATTACTTAGCAGACCCTGAATTTTTAAAACAAACAAACAAAAAAAAAAAAAACCTTTTTCTTTTGAGGGAAGGTGTTGACAAAGAGTCTTCCCTAGCCAAGGCTGACCTTGAACTGACTTGAGCCAAGAATAAACTTGATTTCTGATTCTTCTACCTCTACCTCTTGAGTGCTAGAATGACAGACAAGTTCTTGTTAAGTAGATTTTTGTAAACATTTACTTAATTTAGAAGTCCATGATCTATAACTGTCTCATGGACAGGTGTGCTGGTACACATCTTTAACCTCAGCACTCAGTAGGCAGAAGCAGGTGGGACTCTAAGTTCAAGGCCAGCCTGGTCTATATAGCAAGTCCCAAGCCAAAAAGGGCTTCATAGTGAAACCCTATCTCAAAAAAAGTAGTAATATTAATATATTCCTTCATGTATTCCAAATTATCCCTGTATATCAGTTGGGGAAATGGTTCCCTATGGATACAAATCTACAAATATATTTCAGTAGCTTTTGCACTTAAAGACTTGCTATTAAAATTCTCAAGGATATTCTCAAGGCTGAATACCCTTCCTTCCCTCCCAAGGAAGCCTCAATAGTCACATACACACGATGTTACACACACACACACACACACTCATATGCAGATATGTACTGATCATAAAGCTACATACACACACAAACACACCATACTAGGGATTAAAACAAATGCCTTGAACATCTTAGGCAAAGCATTCTATCACTAGACACATCCCCAGCCCAGATCAATGTTTCTAAAAGCAAATGTGTCAAATGAGAATATCCATGTATACTGTCATCTTGGGTCATCTTGGGAAGCCACATAGTTATTATATATTTTTGAGACTTTTCAACCCTTTTTTGGAGCTCCTATGTTATAGTAAACTTCAGGATCTATCACACTCTTTTCTGTGTTTCTGTTCATAATAAATATGTACTTTGAGAATAAATTTTATTTCTTTGTCAGAGTCAAACGTTATCTAGAACCACTTCTTGTGAATTGAGTGATATCTTCTTCAGTAAAACATAAGCCATGATTATGACTCACACCTAGCCTGGAAGTAATGGCATAGCTTTGAAATAAAAGTATATTCTTAATTTATTCCAAAAGTTAAAGGACAAGACTCATAAATTAAGGTACATAAAGCAGCATTGCAATATTATGAAAATCTCTTACATTCTGAGAGACTGGTACTTATACTGGCCTTCGCAACCAGAGTAATTAATACACCCTGAGGTTACTTATGACTGCTATTCCTCTGTGTACTCAGCCTGTTTGTTTAACCTGCCCTTAGAACAATGTAACAACCAACTTTACTTGCCTTATATTTCCCATGTGATCAATTTTTACAACCCAAGCTAATACATAGCTGAAATCTTAAACAATCTTCCATGCCCCTGACCTAGAGTAATGCATGTATGTTCTAATAACCATTTGCTGAAAGCAGCAAAAACAGATGTTAAAATCAATCTTATAAAATGAATGTTGAATCCAATATATGGAAATTGCTTGATAAGCAATGATGACTGTAGTACTGTTTGTCACCTGGGTCCCATGAGTCTGTGACTTAATCCCTTGTAAAAGTCTATTAAGATTTCTGTAAAGTAACTCTCATTCTTTCCCCGTTTGATGCTTTCTGTGCTTGCCAATAAAGACAAACAAGCTCTCTATGAGTGACAGACATTCAGACAGACAGATTCAAAAGGCACCTTCAGGTAGGCACACACTGAGACTCACATAACAGACAGAGGCCTTTCCCCGTTTGATGCTTTCTGTGCTTGCCAATAAAGACAAACAAGCCCTCTATGAGTGACAGACATTCAGACAGACAGATTCACAAGGCACCTTCAGGTAGGCACACACTGAGACTCACATAACAGACAGAGGACAGAAAGCCCAGGGAGTATGAAGACGAGAATTCAAATCTAGGCTTGCTCTTGGTGAAATGACACCTGGGCAAGGGTTTTGATTTCTTTCCTTAATATGATACCAGTATATTATTGATGACTTGGGTTTTATTTTTTAATGAATTTAAAACTTTCTCACATAAATATATAAGTGCCCACAGATATTAACAAGACAAAAAGTCTCTAGGCCGTTTTTATTTTGTACTTCAGGAACAGTAGGAAGAAGAGCCTTGTGTCTCCTGCTCCTGGCTTCCAGGCCACAAAGAGCCTTTGCCTACCAAAGGTTAGAGAGAGGAATAATTCCAAAAATATCCAGAAAAGTATTGGCTGAAGACTTGATAATTAACAAAACAAACAAACAAAAAAGTCAGAATCTTAAAGAAAATCCACACTAAGCCTTGTCATTGACAAACTGCTGAATCTAATGAATGTGCACAGGAAAAAGAAAAATCTTGAAAGCAGGCAAAGGAACACAGAACTTCCTATAGGAGAAAATTCATTTGAATGCCATCAAGTTTCTCACAGAAGCCATTAGAGGTCAGAAAGAAGTGGCACACACGTGAATGTGAGATCTGCGAGCAGAACCAGGGAAATGCAAGTGAATCCACAATCACACATCCTGCCCAGTTAAAATGGCTGCTACCAAGACAAAATGCTGGAGGGTCCAAGAAAGAACTCTCACACGCTGTCAGTGGGACAACAAATTAGTACAGCCATCGTGGAAAACAGTATGATGATTAAACACACACACACATCTAGAAACAGAACTATTACACAATCCAGCAATCACACTACTGGGCATGATTCGAAAAGAAATGAACTCTGGTTCACAAAAGCCAACATATGGGGTCCACCTAAGTAAGCATCCATTAATGGATGAATAGATAAAATATGGAATAGCTATGTAATGGAATCTTATTCCAACATAAAAATAATGAAATCTTATCATTTGTAGCATCATGAATAAGCCTGGGGGACACTGAGACAAGAAACAGGAAGACAAATGCCACATCTATTATCTCCATTATATTAGAAAGCCAAAGATGTCTGTTTCACCAAAATAGGGAACAGAATCAGAGTATCTGGAGGCAGGGTAAGGTGGACAGGAGGAGAGAGAGGATGGTTGTGATGGCTTGAACAAGAATGGCCTCCATAGGCTCATATGCTTGTATGCTTGGTCACCAGTTGGTACAATGGTTTGGGAAGGATTAGGAGGTGTGGCCTTGTTGGAGGTGGTGTGTCATTGAGGGTGGGCTAGCATCATGTCTGCCTGACTACTGCCATGCTCCTAATCATGATGATCATAGACTCTCCCCATCTGGAACCATGAATCCTCAAATTAAATTCACCATTTTATAATTTTCCTTGATCATGGTGTTTTAATGGCAATAGAAAAGTAACTAAGACAATTGTTAAGTAGCATAGGAAAGCTGGGAGAGGTCTAGCTGGGTGGGTATGGTGGTCTATCTGTAATCCCATGTAGAATACATGTAAAACATGCATAATACAAAGCCAGAATTCCCAGAGCAAGTTGACTAATCAGGCAAGCCAAAATGGCAAGCTCTTGGGTTCAGCAATAGACCCTACCTCAATATATAATGTGGGCACTGATTAAGAAAGACACACAACCTTAGTCCTCTGCACACAAGTGAACATATTCATGCACACAAATAACACACATTATAATATGCAAAAACAGTACAGCTTGGTAGGAAGAATAACTTTTAATGTTCTACAGCATAATAGGTTAACTCATGTAGGCAACAATGCTTGCAAAATATCTAGTGGAAAGGATCTTGAATGTTCTGAAGACAAATAACTGTACAGTGTTTGAGATGGTGAGTGTGGTGGTTTGAAGGAAAATGGGCCCTAACGAGAGTGACACTATTAGGAGGTGGGGCCTTGTTGGAGGAAGTGTGTCACTGAGGAGGCAGGCTTTGAGGTCTCATATGTGCTTAAGCCACACCCAGTGAAACAGACCATTTCCTATTGCCTACAGATCAAGATGTGGGACTCTTAACTCCATCACCATGTCTGCCTGCTCACTGCCATGTCCCACCATGATGATAACAGACATCTGAAACTATAAGACACCCCAATTCAATGTCTTTCCTTTATAAAACTTGCTCTGGTCACAGTGTCTCTTCACAGCAATAGAAACCCTAACTAAAAAGTGGATATGCCCATTACCTTGATCTGGTCCTCACACCCTGTGAACATGTATAGCAATATCTCCTACTCTACCCCATAAATATGACAACTATTTAATGCCAAATAAAAACTTAAAAAAAATAAATGGGTTGCCTTTTTCATTATTGCAGAAAGTAAAGAATAATTGGTTCAGAGTTCTCCATCCAGTGACAGTGTCCTTCAGAAACGGAGAATTTTTTAGGACAATGGCCAAAAAATGTGGGTATTTTTGTCCTCAGGAAGTCATCAACAATTAGCAAGACCAAGAGCTCTTTTGACTGATTCAAAAGTTCTTGGAGGGGCTGGGAAAATACCTCAGGAGTAGAGCACTTGCCAAGTACATTCAGTCCCCTATACCACAAAGGAAAGAAAGAAGGGACAGAAGGAAGGAGAGGAGGGAAGCAGGAAGGATTGAAAAGCTGGAGAGTATTTAGAGAATAGGGAAGTTTTGAAGTATGTTCACAAACTGGCATGTGGACTTCAGACAAAAAAAAACATTCTTATCAAGCAGGATACTCTTTGAAAATGTATGTTTCTACATTCTAAACCTGTAGAGTTGCCCTGAACTTTGCTGAACATATAGAAACCAAAACAGCAGCAACATGTGGGACTTGTTCAGATTTTGGATTAATAAACCACTGCAAATAGAAGCATTTCTTTTAACAGCGTGTTAAGGTATGACAGCTATATGACACACTACATTTTAATGGTTAGTATGGGGTTTTAACTGCATTTGCTTCTGCTTTGTTTTGCGGGGGATAGAACTAAAGGCCTTGTACTTGCTAGGCAGGTGCTCTGCTAAAGCTATACCCCTAAGCCTGATATTGAGCACCACAAAGTAATGAATGCACACATCATCCCCAAGATGAACATTTAACTTCTCTGGGATCCATCTCTCCACTTCCTCAATTATTCTTAGCCACAGGCAGGTACTCGTCCTCTTTCTATTACTAAATTTCTCACTTCTTCATTCATAGAGCAGACTTTATATGGACATATGCTTTCATTTATATTGAACAGACATCTTAAAGCAGAACTGCATAGATGTAAGTATATGTTTAATGTGGTTGGGGTAGATGGTGTAGCATAAATTCTAATTGGTATTAATAATAAAAACTCAGAGTCAGCTATCAGGGGATGAAAGCTGAAAGATCAGAGAAACAAAGCAACCAGCCACTAGAGACTTCTTACCTCTACCAACCAGTGCTCAGACCAAAGGGGCAATCCTGTCCTCAGACTGCATTCTCAGACTGCCCCCTCAGACTGACTGACGACTGCACCCTCAGACTGACTGACAGACTTCCGTGAGCTCCTGTCTTCTGTCCAGCCATTCAGATCCTCTGAGAAGCAACAATGATGAAGCAGGCCTTTTGAAAATGAAAAAGTTTCATCCTATACCTCTAATGTAATTTCCATTTTCTATCGTTGCCTGTCCTTTGTTGCATTTTTCACTTTCCTAGCCCCCCCCTTGCTTTTGACCTGAGATGTCAGTTTTTGTTTCATTGCTTTAGATGGTTATGGTAGTTTGAATGTAATTGGTCCCCATAAGCTCAAAGGAAGTAGCACTATTAGGAGGTGTGGTTTTGATGGAGTAGGTATAGCCTGATTGGAGAGAGTGTGCTCCTATAGGGATGGGCTTTGAGTTTTCCTATGCTCAAGCTACTCCCAGTGTTACAGTCCACTTCCTGTTGCCTTCTGATCAAGATGTAGCCAGTACCATGTCTCCTGCATGCCACCATGCTCCCTGCCATGATGATAATGGACTAAACCTCTGAACCATAAGCCACCACAATTAAATGATATGCTTTATAAGAATTTTGTCATCATGGTATTTCTTCACAGCAATAGAAACCCTAACTAAGACAATGGTGGACAACTAACCCAGGGGCCCCATGCATATAAATCAGGCACTTTAATACTGAACTGCAACCCTCACCCCCACCATGACCTAATTTTTAAAAACTTATTTCACGTGGTCTTCTTACCAGGATAGTTTATAAAAATCCAGACTCAACTACCTTCAAGAGAGAGGATATCTTGGCATATTATAACTGCAAAATTCGTAATAGAAGCTGGCTTGGCTCCATCAAAATGCTGTAATAGCGGCAGTAACAAACTCTAATGGCCCTTGGGCCCCTTTTTCTTTACAAAACAGTCACATGAGAATTTCTTACTTATATTGGTGATTCCCACCTTAGTGTTTTGTGCCATTTGATATTTCTTACAAATAGTTGTCATCCAACCATGGTGATTTGAGTAAGCATAGCCCCCATAGACTCATATATTTGAATGCTTGGACCCTATTTGATGCAACTGTTTAGGAAGGATTAGGATGTGTGGACTTGTTAGAGGGGATGTGTCACTGGGGGATAGGCTTTGAGGTTTCAAATGCCCACACCAGGTCCAGTTGGCTCTCTTTGCCTTAGACTTATGGACCAGATGTAAGCTCTCAGCTACCACTCCAGGGTCATGCCTGCATGCCTGCTCCTCGCTGTGAGGATCATGGACTCTGCCCCTCTAGAACCTTAAGCCTGAATTAAATGCTTTCACTTATAAGTTGCCTTGGTTATGGTGTTTCATCACAGAAAAGTAACTAAGACATTAACCATCAAAGTCTAAAGAGAATTATCTAAAAGATGAGTGGGTAGAGCATGGGGTCTTTTAGGCATATGAAACTACTGGATAAATTACATTTTCTATTCTATCCATGAACTAGACATCACTGAATCCTAATATGAACTATGAATATTGGTAACAATGTGGTGTCTATGAAAAAAATGGAAAAAAAAACCCACAGCTCTTATTTTAAAAGCAATAAGAGATTGCTTATTCTAAAGCCATTCTGAATGATCACCGCCCAGGAAAATAGATTTAGGCTCTATGTTTCAACTGGAAGCAGTTTCCTTATGTATTTAGTTTTACTGAACAAAGAAAGTCATAAATCAAGACAATTTTAAAATACATTGGTGGGTACATCAGATAATTGGAATTTTCTTTGGACTACCAACCAGCTCCAAAATAAAGACATGGAGACTTACTGTTAATTATGAACGCTTAGGCTTGTCTCACTAGCTCTTTTAACTTAATTTAGCCTGTTTCTATTCATCTACATTTTTTCCTAAGGGATTTTAATCTTTTTTTTCCATTCTATATGTCCTACTTTCCTCCTTCCTTTCCATCTGGTTGGCTGGTCCCTGGCATCTCCCTGGTGTTTTCCTTGGGGGTCTCATTTTCTTTATTCCTCCCTCTAAGCCTAAATTCCTCCTCCTACTTACTTTCCCTGCCCAGAGTCCCACCTATATCTCCTCCCTTGCTACTAGCAGTTCAGCTTTTTATTAGACCAATCCTGTGCCTTACATAGGCAAGGTAAAAACAGAAACACATCTTTACATAATGCAACACATCTTTATAGTTAAACAAATATTCTTCAACATAGAATAACTAGAGCAAGATAAGGGAAGCTTTTCTATAGGCATCAGATGCTATATGATGATATCCCTAGTTTTTGGTTTGGTTGTCTGCTAAATTAATAGATACAAAGGGTCTTTAATCTATTAGTCATCAGTGCTAGTTCTAACTCAGAAGTAAGCAAGGAGCTAAAGCTAGCCCCAGATTAGATACTTAGCCTCTGGACTTGTAACATCCCAACCTCATCATATCGCTGGTTTTAATCAGTCAATCTCTGCAGACACAGCTCCTTTCCAGGAGTTCTGTTCACAACAGCAACACCCGTTAATAATAATATCAAATGTAATTGAAGAAAGCTCTGGAGGAGAGAAGGTAAATAGGAACCCTTAACCTACCAGCCTTAATCTCTGTAAACCTAAAAGTCTCAGAAAAAAAAATAAGGTGCTTTCTTTAAAACAAAAAAAAAAATGAGGCACTCATGCACAATGTTTAAAGTTTAAAGACTAATAATGCAAGTTCCTGTCAAGGATAAGGAACTGGAACTCTGGGGAACTCATGATGATACAAAGTTTCCACTTTAGAATATAGCTTGAGACTTTCTAGTCTCGTATTTTGAAATTTTGATATTAAACTGAATTCAAACTTGCATGAAGGTTACAAGAATCATTCAAAGAACTTACATAATCTATTGCTTAAATTCAGAGGTCAACATTGAACATTACACTTGCTTCTTTTTTAATTACTTGGGTGCAAATTGCTGGTTTAACCTTCTATTATCCATTAATGTCATAGTGAAATTTTCTTCATAAGCAGGGCATATCTACATGTCTACATGGTCACTTGTTCTTAAGTCACCTCTGAATGGAAACATCACCCCCAGGTGCAAGAGCCCCAGGAAATAAACAAAGGTTCACTGACTCTTAACCCCTCCCCAGCAGTAGAAAAAAAGAGCAGACAACTTCTAGGGAGGAGACTGACCTGTGAAACTGCAGAGAGAAGATATTCTAGGACTGACTGTGCTCATGAAGTAGCTTCCCAGAATCTTCATTCTTGCTGGGGTAGGCTTTTGGGTGATGCAGCTGCTTTTGAGTCGTTCCTGGTCCTTACAAGTAACCCCTTACCTATACTCCTATTAGAAGTAGCACCAATAAAAACTCATTGGTTCATCAAGTTGGACGTGTGTGTGTGTGTGTGTGTGTGTGTGTGTGTGTTGTGTTGTGTTGTGTCACCCCAGGAAAAGACTGTCACACAACACCACCAAAGTACAGTTACACTGTACTTCCATCTCATCCACACCCTTACAAGTTTTGTTGATTGCTTTGATTATGTCCTTTATAGGTCTGGCATCCACTATAGATTATAATTTTAGACAAATGGAAAGTTTTGTTGTTGTTGTTTTTAATATTCATTTGTTTATTATATATACAGTGTTCTGCCTGAACGTATGCCTGCAGGCCAGAAGAGGGCACCAGATCTCATTATAGATGGTTGTGAGCCACCATGGGGTTGATGGAAATTGAATTCAAGACCTTTGGAAGAACAGGCAGTGCTCTTAACCTCTGAGTCATCTCTCCATTCCCAAATGGCAAGTTTTGAATATAGACTGGGTGTTAAATTTTTTGTAATTGTTATATGGATCTAGAGAGATAGCTCAGTGGTTGAAAGCATTTGACACTCTTTCAGAGCACCCAGATTCAGTTCCCAGCACCCACATGCCAGCTCCCTCTATAACTCCAGTTCTAGGGGATCTAATGCCCTCTTCTGACCCTTAAGAGCATTAGGCATTCACAAGTCAAAAATTTAAAAAAATTTAAATCTTTAAAAAATATATTATATCATTCTAAACCTGTTGCTCCACGGTAGACCATATTCTTAACATCCTTAGGATCCTGGATTCAATTCCTATCAACTTCCTTCACCACAAAAGAAAGTGTTATAATTTTAGAATTCAGTTTTTAAATTTTTAACATATTTATTTATTTATTTATTTATTTATTTGGATAGGGCACATGTGGGGGTCTGAGGACATGTGGGAGTCAATTCCCTCCTTCCATCATAGGGTCCTGGAGTTGAAACTTCAAGCTTGGCAGCAATGGCCTTTCTCTATTAAGCCATCTTGCTAACTAGAAAGTGTGACACTTTAAGGGATATGGATTACCTTATATTTGCTTCAAAGGTCGTTTTCTGTTACACATATTTGTGTATTTGTAGAAAAACCATGACACTTGATATTCAAAACATTCCTAGGGGAGGCAAAAATTAAACAGTATTGGTGAGACATTTGAAGCTGTTGGACTTGGGTGACAAATACACAGGGTTATTATAATGCATCCTCTGCTTTTGTGTTGAAATTTTTTCTTAAAGAGTATTTCATTTTTAATGAAAAAAGACCAGTTGGAAAATGGAACTTTGGAGATTGCCATGATATGACATACTGTGATACAAGAGCTTTACTTTAGATGCAGTAGGATGAGCTGCTCAACATGGGGCAAAGATGAAGACTGGCTGAGTGGAGAGCCAATGGAGAGGTGCAGAAACAGAATGCAGCTTAAGGGGAAACTAAAGAAACTATCTAAATGTGAAAACTGAAAAGGGAGGATCCAGATCTTCACTGTTGAGGGCTGCTGTGAACCCAGTCAGGGGTCACTGGAAATGAGACAGGTCTCTAGTTCAAAAGAGGCCCTTGTGTGACCTGGTCTGAACAGAGGGGATAAATAACAGCGAGATGCCTAAGTAATCATGACTAAGTGGACAACATAGTAGCAAACAAGATGCACAGAGACATGTCACCTAAACCTAACTCAAGGAGCTATGATGCGATTTTCCTGAGTCAAGCTGCAGCATGTAGGCAACAAAGCAATTACACCGTCTGGATACATAGGTTGCTTAATGCTTGAAAAAAAAAATATGGTCAGATAGCAATGGTGGCATGGTCTCATGATCTTAACACTAGGGAGGATAAAGCAGGAAGACTACAAGTAATACATACCCTGACTCTAAATATGCATATATACATAAAGACACATACACACATCTATACATGTAAGATAGGATGCAACAGACAGAACACTCAAATTTACATTAAATGAACTGTTCAGGTTACATTCAATTTACACTAAATGGCCTAGTCAGATAATTCTCTTTGTGGGCGTAGCTCATAAAAATACACAACTTTTTTTTCAGTTGAGAATGTAAAGAGAAAATTCCAGAGAGGCCAGAGAGTATGTATGAAATATTTTAAATTAAAATATGAAATATTAAATGGTTCGAAGGATAACTGAAGGATACTATTGTGGAAAAAAAAGGGTTTACAGTTTTTACTTTCAGGAGTCTCATTCTGGGAAAGTTAGGTAAAATAAGTGACTCCTTGGTCTGCTCTTTAAAAACTTCCCCTCACTAACCAGGCAGGGTGGAGGAGTTCTAGGACCTATTTCCTCTAAAGACTTGTTTTGTGGAAACTAGTATGTCTTCCTCACTCCAACCTGAGTGATTGGCTCTCCTACGTGTTCCTGCAATTCCTGATTCAATTCCATCCCTCAGTTCTACTAGAAGTCTTCTGACCTTGGGAATTTGGGGCGAAGCCCCGCCCACTGGCCAAACGGGTCAGTCGGGACATCCCGGGTTCCCAGATCCGCGTCCTGCCCTAGGCTCCGCCCCAGCCCCATCACCCGTGCAGAACCACGCCCCTGGGCCGGCCTTCTGCTGGAGGCTCCGCCCCCAGGCTGGTCTGGTGCAGGTCTTCCAGCCTTCAAAGCGCCTCCCCGGCGCAGAGCCACGCCCCCAGCTCGGTCACCACGCCGGCTGAGATCCAGAGCGGTCCGGAGCCCTCCGGAGCCCCGCCGCTACCTCGCGTAGGCCGCTGCGCCTGCCCCGGCAGCCATGGCTGGGGGCCGCGGGGCCTCTGGACGCTGCCGGGCTGAGCCGCAGGAAAGCTATTCGCAGCGACAGGACCACGAGCTGCAGGCCCTGGAGGCCATTTACGGCCCGGACTTCCAGGATCTGCGTCCGGATGCGCGCGGACGGGTAGGAACGTGGCTGGTCCGGCCTGCTTCTGACTTGCCCCGGCCCCGGCGTTCTCCAGTCTAGGGACGCAGCCGGATGCCTCCAGATCGGGGTGACCCCTTAGATCCTGCAGGCTTTTCATCTTTCCAGTTCCACCACCCTCACTTTCTGCCTCTGTACCGCCGCTGGTCTTCAGAGGCAGCACCTGGGCTGAATTCTCTTTCCCCCAAGTCGGCTCCTCTCTAAACCCTGCGTCTTATTCCCGCTGACATCCCCTAACAACCCTGAGTCCTCCCAACCTTTCTTCCCCACTCCGATATGCCCCCAGGTCCTCAAGGTGGATTACAAATGCACCTTCATAATCACTCATTGCTACTTTGTGCTGGGGATGCTTAGGGGGCGTGGGTCCTGGCCTTGTGCAAACAGACTTCCAGGTCACACTATGTAAATCCTGTTTCCGGTGTAGAGGAACTTTCTGTACCTTTCCTCTGAAGCATTTGAGGAAGAATAAGTATAGAACGCATTTATTGTCTCTGTAAAGCAGTGTTCACCGAGTCCGTTTTGTGTAGAAGTTAAGCTGGGGGCAGTGACAGTTTCTCCCTATCTTTTAATAAGTTTATCTGCTGAAATAAAATGCCCCTGAATATTGCCATTTTGGAATTACTGTCCGTCTGCCTTAATTTTGTAGCTCACATTATCTGCCTTACCTCTCTATCAAGCGTTTCTTTATGAAATAGGCTTTCCTGGAGCTGTCATAGCCAAGATTCTTCCAGTAATCATTATGCTTTTTTCTTAAATAGCTAACGATTCAGACGCTGGAAATAGAGCCTCAGACAAAATAGGCACAAAACCCTGCTGCCCGCGGGGAGCTTTCTTTTTTAGGTCTTTTAAGAGTTATTTGTAACTTTACATACACTTTATACACGATCCTGGTAAACAGAAAAGATAACCTACAGGTCATCTGGCAACTTTTCTGTTTCCAGAGAACCAGGAAGTAGGATCTAAGCAGCCCCAATAGTGTTACAGAATGTGAAGGGGACTCAGGTAGAGCCAGCTGATTTGGCTTTAGTTTTCTGCTCCCAAAGTGCAAAAATATGGAATGGAAAGAAGCAGCTGCTTTTAGGTTAATGCTACTGATAATCCTAAGAATTTAGTGCTGATCCAGGTAAGCCCAAGAATTTACAACAGATGGCCTTTATGACCAAGAAGACTCCATAACGGTAAAGGCAGGTGGGGGTATTCAGTAGTGCACTCTCTGGTCCTGGATCACAAGGCATATGGCCAACACTTTCTTTCATAGGCCTCTCAGGCAAATTTAATTGATGCTAAGTCTGATGAATCAGAGGCCACTCGTTGAGCAAGCCCTCATTAGCAACTGCTACTTGCCATTCTTCCGGGAATGGTTATCTGGGTTCACTATCCTGAATCCAGAACCCTTGAGGCCTAGTGGAATGTGGTACAATATTACTGTAAGGTGTGTGCCTTCTGTTTATGCTGCATTTGTTTAACCCTGTGAAGCTCTTGTTCTTTGCCTGTCTAAAACACCTGATGGTCTGTCTAATAAAGAGCTGAACAACCAGCAAGTGGTGAGGCAGGAGCAAGGATAGGTGGGCCTGGCAGGTGGGGAGTGTAAATAGAAGGAGAAATGAGGAAGAGGGGGACTTCAGGGGCCAGCCAGTCAGCCTAGCAAGCAACAGGGTAAGAAGGAAAGTAAGATCTACAGAAGTAAGAAAGATAAAATCCCAGAGGGAAAAGGTAGACGGGTTCATTTATGATAAGAAAAGCTGGCTTTTAAAAACAAGTCAAGCTAAGTAAGGCTGGGCACTTATAACTAGAATAAGCTTCTGTGTGTGATTTGCTTGGGAGCTGGGTGGCAGGCCTTTCAAAAAAAAAAAAAACACAAAAGCCAAAAGAGTAAAAACAACACACCACAGTGTTCTACCTCCCTCCATGCTTGGGGAGGGGGGTCCAAAATGCAAACTCAATGAATGAGTTTGCAAATTTCAACTTGTACAGAATAAAGAAAATTAATTGCCTATTCTCATTCCAGGCAAAATTTACTGATAATAAATTTGGATCCGGTTTTTTTTTTTTCTTTTGGGGGATATGTCATGGATTAAATTTCAGGTTTGGAGCTTATTGTTCATAGATGGCCAAACATGTTAGAAGAGTGTGTATCAAAAATTAGTTTAAAGATTTACAGTAAAGACAGATTCATATTAAGAAAAACCTCTAAAGGTTTACAGTGTGTTTTAAAATATACGTAGACATAAAAAAAAATGGTTTTAAAGAGACAAAGAGGAACTGGGTGTTGTAGCACACGCCTTTAATCCTGAGTTTTAGGATAAAAGGTGTGTACCTGGCTTCTGTGGCTTGTGGCTGGCTTTGCTTTCTGCATCCTCAGGCAAGTTTTAATAAATCATAAATAATATATCACTATAGAAACCTGTCCTTTTTTTTTTTTTTTGGTTAGAAATCATGTCAACTATCTTTGCTTGTAAATCATTATTTTTTTTCTCTGAACTGTCCATATTTATTGATTTTTCTACATAAGGTCTATTTTCTTTCTCAGTGGTAAAAGGGTAGAATTATGTTAGATTAATGTTTGTTGTAACATGCTATAAATATTTCCTCCTAATCAAGCATAGCCATGTTTATGTAATTTAATTAAAATTTTAACAGAGTCAAAACAAACTACCCATTTTATGAGCCACATGGATATTTTATGTGAATTTTTTTTTTTCTCTCTAGAAAGTGCTTCCCAGTCTGAAGTAGAGTACTTGCCCAACATGTTCTAGGATTGATTCCTCAGCACCAAGAAACAAACAGGGGAAAAAAAAAGAAGAAAAACACTCCTCTGCTCCAGTGTTACAAAAAAAGAATAATCAATGGTTTTTTATTATTTCATGACTTCATTTTTTAAAGAAATTCTATCAGATAAATCTAGAAAAATAGCTTTTTTTTTTTTTCTTTTAAAAGAGCCTCTGCCTTCATTGGGGTTGAGATTACATTCTCTGTGTGCTGCATTTTCTCACAGTCTGAGACATGGTTGAAGTTTCCAGATTTTTCTACTGCCAGTCTGAAGTGTTGCCTTTCCAGCCCCCAGACTGCCAGCTTTAAAAGACCAGGCCTGCTTGCAGATTGCTAAACCTTGCCTTCAAGAGCTTGATGTAAAGTCTTCCAAAGTTGCCATTGGCTATTCCCAAGTGTATTTTTATCTATTGCTTGTACCTATCTCTTTAATTTCCTTTTTCAACACCTTCCCATGGTTATCAACAAAACATGGCATATCAAGTTGAAGGCTGGATGAGGCAACCCAGTGTGAGAAAAAGAGACCCCAAGCCAGCAAAAGAGTCAGAGACAGCCCCTGCTCCCTGTTAGGAGTCCCAGAAGAAGACCAAGCTATACAACTGTAACATGTATGTTGAGGGCCTAGGTCAGTCCCATGCAGGCTCCCTGGTGGTTGGTGCAGTCTTTGAGTCCCTATGAGCCCAGGTTAGTTGATTCAGTAGGTTTTCCTATGGTATCCTTGACCCCTCTGGCTCCTACAATCCCTTCTTCTCAATTCCCCCAGCTCTGCCCAATGTTCGGCTATAGGACCGCATCTGTTTCCACTGGTTGCTGGATAAAGTCTCTCTAATGATAATTGGGCTAGGCACCAATCTATGAGTATAGCAGAATATCATTAAAAATCACTTCATTGTTGTTTGTTTTGTGCCAGTCATGTTTGGTTCTATCCTAGGTCTCTGGGCTGCCCAGCCTCTGGGTTCTCCTGGCCCTCCAGGCAGTGTCAGGGATGGGCTCCCCTTCATGGCATGGGTCTCAAGCTGGGCCAGTCATTGGTTGGCCACTCCCACAATTTCTGTGCCACCTTTACCCCAGCACATTTTATAGGCAAGGACAAATTGCAGATTGAAGGTTATGTGACTGGGTTGGTGTCCCGGGTCCCTCCACTGAAAGTCTTGCCTGCTTACAAGAGATGGTTAAATACTTTTTAACCAAATCCTGTCCAGCTCCAGGAGTCCTTGAATACTCCAATATGAGCTGATTGTTTATGTTCTGAACATATATTGAAAAAAAAAAAGCCATTTTCCATCTGCTTGAGTAAAACTTAGCAAATATTCTGGTCCTGGTCTTATCTCTGAAAAACTGAGTAGATTTTTGCTTTTGATATTTTTCTTCCAGTAAGCTTATGATGGTTAGTATTGAGTTCTGCTATATATGCCTGGGAACCTTTCAACAAAGTTTTTGCACATAAAACCATACAGCAGCCCCACCCTTACCCCCATTTTCCAGAAATTCAATGTTATGGATGGTTCTTCCTGCCAGTCTGATCCCACAGCCTCCTTGCCTGAAATGAACACTCAGAGACTTATATTAATTATAATACTGTTGGTTGATGGCTTGGGGCTTCTTACTGGCTAGCTCTGTCTCAATTATTAACCCATAACTACTACTCTATGTATTTCCACGTGGTCTTGTCTTACCGGAGAATGCCTGATGTACAACTCCATTGCCTGCTATATCACAACTGTTCTGGTGGGCTCTCTTGCCTACATTTCCCAGACTTCTCCTCTCCTAGTCCCACCTATTCTTCTGGCCTTATTAGCCATTAGCCCAACAGTGTTTGATTCATTAACCAATAAGAGAAACATAATACAGAAGGACATTCCCCATCAATTCAGTGGCTAAACTTAGCTGCAAAGTAGCCTGGAAGATATATCCAGCTAAATTATCAGGGGTTCTACTGTTACAAAATAGAGAGGAAAACTGGGTACTGAGGATAACTAGTAGTCCTTTTCTGAGAAATACCCCAAAGTCTGTAATCTGTGGGAGAAATACTACAGTGGCCATTTAACTCTGTTGGCTAAAACAAGGGCATTCAGCATAGCCAGTCAGCCTGTTACTTCAGTGGCCTGATCTTTTTCTTCACAGCTTACACTTCCAACTTACATCCTGACAAGTTATTAGGCTTCAACCCATCCTTCTTGAGTAGCTGTGGTCTGTTCTTACATGTGATCCACCATCACTGGGCTTCTGGGCCTCTTGAAGTGGAAACCTTTATTCCTCAGATCTCTCCTCACTTCAGATCATGTTCTATCCTTGTTCCTAAATGTTGGTTACTGGTTCTCTGGTGTTTCTGCACTGTGGAAGTATCTAGACTGTAAAACCTGCCTGAGAGTCTTAGCTGCTCTGACCAAGGAGTATTTGCTGGATATGTTTTATTCAACCCAGGGTTCTGCATACCATTACCCTTCCATGATCCCCAATGGTCCCAGGAGCTGGTTATCAGAGCCTCTTTTCCTGTAGTTTGCTAGCAATTCTTACATGGGTTCATTTGCATTTCATTAAATGTTCCCTGTGAAGAGTGTCTTAGTGCTGTGTGATTCTCCAGTGAGCTGCTGTCTCCTCAAGCTTGCTTCCTGCTTCAGTGACTCAGAGCATTAGCCATGGCCTCCATAGACCTTGCATCCAGAAAGACTCATTTTCTATGTAATAGAGAGAAGGCTGGGCATCTAGAGCCAGGCTCAGTGCAGGAGGAAATGATTCCCTGGTATTTGGGGAAAGTTCTGAATATGCAGTGCTCTGTTACAGATGGCTTTGCCTTCACCCTTGGCCTGCTACCATGGAAGTAGTCTAAGGAGTCCAGAAAAGACCTAGTTCAGTGTGAGTTTTCTCAAAAAAAAAAAAATAAATAAATAAATAAATAAATAAATAAATAAATAAATAAATAAAAATAAGCCTCAGCTAAAAAAGAAGGGTTTTGGTAATAGTACAAAATTCATGGTAGATACAAGGTTCTATTGTATCATTGTCTCTACTTTCATTTGAAACTTTCCCTAATTAAAAAATTTAAAAAAAAAAAGAAAGAAAGAAAGAAAGGAAGGAAGGAAGAAAAAAGGAGGCCATTTGGGGCCCATCAGTTGAGAGTTCCCTGCTTTCCAGGGGGCCTGGGTGTCCCAGTTCATGACACAGCTCCAGCTCCAGGGGCCCTAACACCCTCCTTTGGTGTCTTGGGTACCTGTCCATGGGTGGCATACACTCAGGTAAACACACACTAAGATATTTAATAACTTTGAAGTGGGCTACTAAAGAGGCATGATCAAGGTGTCACATTTCCATGTCCTCTAGCAACAAAATGACTCCGATATGGAATTCTCTTGGCATGTGAAGCCACAATGTTGGCCTGCTGTGGCTGAAGAGGGAACAGGAAGCCCTGCATCTAGTGGTTTCACCCTACCCCTCTGAGCTCCTCTAAGGAAACCCCAGCTCCTCCTGACCCTCCCCTTTTACCCCGAATGCCGAACATCCCAGCTGCCTTGCTGTGTCTAGGATCCTCACTGTGCCAGCCTGCTCTTTCAAACTGTTCCATCAACATCCTCACATGCTTTAGCATTTCTTTCCTGTCTTTAAAATCAGAACAAAAACCCCTCCCTTGATGTCATGTCATCCCAACCATGTCCACCCACCCCATCCCCCTTGACTTTCAAACCTTGAAGGAGCCACGGTCAAGGTCACAACCTGTGGGTCCTCATGGGCCCCAGCCATAAACTCTGCTCTCACCCTCCACCACCTCAGGGAACAACTGGAACTCGACCCTTTCCTTTGTCTCCCCCATAGCCAGAGCTCTCTTAGCTTAATCTCAAGCCTATTTTCTCTTCTCACATTCCCACCTTCTCTGGGCATCCCACACTGGCTGAATTGTTATACTCATTTTCTTTTTTGTTTGAAACTCACAGTACTGGGGATATAATTCAGGCCCTTATACATGTTAGGCCGCTGAGCTACATCCCCAGCCATATTAGTTTTTTATTTCTGCTTTCAATCTTCCCCATTCCTTAGCCAGCGACCAAAATGGTCTTCTGAAGTATATGTTCTATCTTATCATTGCCATCCTTAAGTCCTGCCAGGTTTGTTACCTGCCTGACAGAGCCCTGTGTGGTCTATCCATTTCCCATCACACCTGCTTTCTTTAGCTTCCCTTCCCACATGTGCCCAGGCTACCGGTGTCCTTTTGACCTTTGGGGGCACCCATCTCTGCCAGTCTCAACTTACTGACCTAAGTATTCCCCAGTGACCACATCTGAACGAGTTCCCTTACACCTCAAACACTGTTTATTAAATGATCAGAGATCTGTGCAAGAGTGGCGGCAAGAGCTGGCTTCTTGTAGGTGATAACAGAAAATTGCCCCTGGTGACAACTGCAAGCTGCTCCTGTATATTTTGATGAGACCAGGCTGGGGTTAAAAGGAAGAGTAAGGGTAAAAATGGCAGAGTCTGAAGCACGAGGAAGATGAGTGGGAAGGCTTGTAGTTGGGTTTGAGATATCCAAACTAGACAGCAGGTCAAATAGGGCTCTGGGTCAGTGATGGCAGGCCAGTTGGCACCTGCAATATCCTTGAGGAGTATATGTAGGGCGCTCGTGTCCTTTCATACACCCTTGCTTCGAATGTGCTTAGTTGTAATAGATTTAATTCTAAGTAAGAACGGCCACTAACAAAGCTTCTGCCTAGGAGACCACCCCGTATACAAAGCTAAAATGAGGTAACCAAGAAAGACGACAGCTGCAGCTTGGTGGCTGGGATGGGGGAAAGGAGGTTGAAATGGATGAACCGTACAGTATCTGGTGATTTGATGAAAAGCAGCAAACCATGACTGCCTAACAGCATTTGGGAGTAGAACTTTTCAGCCAAGATGGTCATTATCTCCCTCGTTAAGATTGTTTCTCCAGGGGCTGGAGAGATGGTTCAGCACCTAAAAGCACCATCTGCTCTTCCAGAGGACCTGAGTCTGATTCCTAGCACCCACATGGAAGCTTACAACCATCTGTAACTCCAGTTCCAGGGGATCTGAAGCCCTCTTCTAGCCTCCAGGCACAAGGGACAGACATATATGCAAGCAAAACACCAATATGCATAAATAGTAAAACTAAAAAATATTGACTCCAGAAGAAACAAAAAACAAAGAGATGTGTTTGTTCTTTTTCTCTCTTAGGTAAAAGAGCCTCCTGAAATCAACTTAGCTCTGTACCCTCAGGGCCTAGCTGGTGAGGAAGTGTACGTGAGGCTGGACTTGAGGGTCAAGTGCCCACCAACATACCCAGATGTGTGAGTACCTTTATAAGTAGCTTTGATGTAGTTTCAGTTTTAACAGCATTGAAACACTACAGTTAGGGGTATTTTCTTTTTCTAGGGATCTAAAAAGAAGGAAGATCTAGATGCATAGGATAAAGGTGTGGCAAGCATTTAAAGCACCTCCTTCATAGCTATTGGAAATGAGGTGACCTTCTGCTCTGCCTGGAATAAGGAAGGAATGGTTGGAGCTGCGATTTTTCTCAATAGGGCAGTATGAGCTTAACCAATTGGTACAGGGTTGTCCCTTGTGGTCCAGGACTGTGTCAGTGCTACAGACCTTGACTATCCCAGGCCCACCCCCCACGAATGCATAGAATGTTCTCCAGTGGTAGAGGCAACCACAAACTATATAGTCATAAACACCCGGACTGGTGGTATCACCACTGGTTGTAAAGCTCAAACAAAAGCCTGAGCCATCAGGACTCGGTGGGCTCTTCTGTAAATGATCTTCAGATCCTCCATTTTGGCTGAGATGGTGTCAGGCAGTTCTAACTTACTGTGCAGGGACACTGAGGGGTTTTGAGGAGAGTGGCAATTGAAAGGTAGCGCTGCTTCCCACAGTGGGTGGGTCTATGATTTTAAGACAGGGTAAAGAATCTGTAGGTAGGTCAAGTCTGAGCCTCCTGAAGTCAGTCACTTGTGTGCTTCCAACAGTGCTGAGAGAGCATGCATAGTAGGCATGTGGGAGGTTAATTCATACAAAAATAATTAAGATTATTACATGGTACTGACACTGTCTGTGTTTGTACAGACTGCTTAGGTCAAGGCCTCACTTACTCACGACAGTTCTTACTTAAATGTCAGGTTTGGGGATTCCCACAACATCCTCAGCTTTGATAACTTGCTAGAATGACTCACAGAGCTCAGGAAAACTAATTTGCTGGTTTGTTGTAAAGGATTTGATCTAAAACAGCCAAATAAGGCTGCACAGGACAGCATGGGGAAGGGCATGGACCTGCATGTCCTCTCCAGGTCGCTGTCCTCAGCACCGCCACGTGTTCAGCAGCTCATGAACCCTGCTGCTCATGGCAGTGGGGGAGGGTTTGCTCTGTAGGCATGACTGAGCAGTAGTTTTAAGTCAGTGACCATTGGTAACTGAGCTCAGGCTCCAACAGTACCCTCATCAGAGGTCTGGGGAATGGCTGGAATACCTCATCCCATAGTCAAGGCTTCAGCTATATGTAGCCACCTCCATCCTGACACTGTGCAGGTGTCCAACAATAGTTACCCTTGCCTCATAAACTCTGGTCTTGTTGAAAAGGGTTTGTGACGAAGAATGTAAGATGTTCCCTTGAACTCTATCACTCAGAGAATTCCAAGGGTAATGGGGCCTCTGAGCTGGAAACTGGCCAAAGATCACTGGTAATATATTCCTCATTGTACCACAGACTCAAGCAATCAAATGTTTGTTCTTAAAAAAAAAAAAAAGTCAATGTGGAAAGCCCAGATCCAGATTACGAGTTCTAAAATACTAATCATAGCATAATTTCTGAAGGTAAATAGACTAGAGACAGGCAGGAGGTCAGGCCTATGATCCCAGTATTTGAGAGGCTGAGTCCAGAAGATTGTGAGTTCAAGGCCACAAAAGAGAACACTAGAGCCCAATTTCTTGCCTTGCAGCCACTGATATGTTTAACAGTAAGATCTTTGAGCTGTCCTGTGTATGATGGAAAGTTGAGTCATAATCCTGACTTGTCTGCTGAACAACCCATCCCTGGGTTGTGGTAACCAAAAAGTCTCCAGTTATTGATAAATGTTTCCTGGGAAACTAAAACTGCCCTAGTTGAAAAGCTACTAACTCCAAAGAACTCTGCAGATACATTATATGTCCATTTGATACAAACATAGAATGACTTTTTAAAAGCAACATAGAAATGCTTAGAACTTAGAAAGTTAAAAAAGTAATCATATCAACCACACAAAATTATTACTAACATGTTAAGGACATAAAACATTAAAGTTTAATTAGTATAGTACATGACTGTTTTGTTCTGTTAATATTGCTATGTAGATTTTTTTTTTTTTTTTTTTTTTTTTTTTTTTTTTTTGAGACTAGGTTTCATTGTGTAGCCTGGAACTCAATATACTGACCACACTGGCCTCAAATTCACAGAGATCTACCCAACTGCCTTCCAAGTGCTGGGACTAAAGATGGGTACTACCATTATGTAGGACAGGAGAAATGGCTCAGTGATTATTAAGCATGCAGGCTGTTTTTGCAGAAGACCCGGGTTCAAGTCCCAGCACCCACATGGTGGTTCACAACTGTCTGTAACTCTAGTTCTAAAGGATCTGTACTGACTGATTTTGTATGTCAACTTGACACAAGCTAGAGTCACCAGAAAGAAAGGAGCCTCAGTTAAAGAAATGCCTCCAGCTGTAAGGCATTTGCCTTAATTAATGACCACTGAGGGAGTACCAAGTTCATGGTGGGTGGTGCCATCCCTGGGCTGATGGTCCTGGGTTCTATAAGAAAGCAGGCCAAGCAGAGCAGTAAGCAGCACCCCTCCATGGCTTCTGCATCAGCTCCTGCCTCCAGGATCTTGGCCTTGCTTGAGCTCTTGCCTTGACTTCTTTCAGTCATGAACAGCAATGCTGAAATGTAAGCCAAATAAACTCTTTCCTCCCCAGCTTGCTCTTTGGTCATGGTGTTTCATCACAGCAATAGAAACCCTAACTGATTCCCTCTTTTAGGTGCACAGACATACATGCCAGAAAACAACCATCCATGCACATAGGATAAAAATAATTTTTTAAATTATGTAAGTGCCAGGGAGATAAATCAGTAAAGTGTTTGCTGTGTAAGCACAAGGCCCTGAATCTGATCCCTAGCAAGCATGTAAAAAAGAAGAACATGATGGTGTGTACTCCCAAAGCTGGTGATCCCTGGGGCTTGGTGGTCCAACTGGCCTAACCTGATGAGTGAGACCCATTCCCACCTGTCTTCAAAAAATAAAGTGGGCAGCTGCTAGGAGCAATGCCTAATATTGACCTATGTCCTCTACATACGCAGGCACATATGTGCACCTACTCAAAGACACTCAGAGAAACAATTGTGTAAGGCTTGATTCTGGGGACTGTTCTGGTTTTTTGTTGTTTAGTTTTTTGTATTTTGTTTTTTTGAGACAGTGTTTCTCTGTGTAGCTTTGTAGATCAGGCTGGCCTTGAATTCACAGAGATCTGCCTGCCTCTGCCTCCTGAGTGCTGGGACTAAAGACATGCATGCACCGCCACCTCCCAACTTGTTCTGGCCTTTTTAAAATAATGTGACATAGGAGAATGTTGGTTTATGCATGGTAATCCTTGATGCCTGCATGAGAGAGCATCCTGGGTATGGTAGGCTTTGTGGACTCAAGCCAGTTTGGCATTACTAAGCTTTTTTTTGAAATATAAACTAGACATCCCAGATTTCATTTGTCCAGGCAGATAATGACTGTAGCATCCTGTCCCACAGGGTGAGATTGGTAGGTGAATAATACTCAGGAAAGCCTCACCAAGGTAAAATGCCAGGAACCACTTAGAAATGCCTAACAGGAAGTGATGAATCATTTCCTCATTGAGAAAATTGCATAAATTCTGTTTAATCCCATAGAACTATTAATGGATGTTTTTTGGTTAGGGATAAAAGGAAACCCTAAGGCTGACTGTATAATTTCCTTGAGTTTAAAGTATTTTCTTAGATGAGCTGTGAGGGATGAAAACAGGTCTCCTGGGAATAGGCTGGGTTTATATGATGCACCTGACTAGTATTCAGGACACACACACACACACACACACACACACACACACACCAGCATGCCCTCCTTGTTAATTATCAGAGTGAATGACAGCCCGTTGTGAGAATCCTAGATGAGTCAGGAAGGCTGGTATTCTTGTTGTGCTCCCTGCTGGAGCCCAAGGACGTAGGCAGCACTAGGCTGAAATGGGTCCAAGTCAAGGTCAAGAATTACCATACAGAGGAGCACACAGTCAAGTCAGCAGCCAGACCAGGAGCATCAGAGACAGTAATTGATGTTAGAACATTTTAATGAATTCAGTAAGTTGATATCATCTGAATGGGAGTTGGGGGGGGGGGGCTCTGGCTGGGCCTGCCCACTTCTCCACAGGGTTTAGGCCCCTCCATGCTGAGCTGAGCTTTGTGTCAACTGGAGTTGTTGGGATATTGTTGAAGGCCTTCTGAGATTAAAGGGATGTGTGGCAGGCCATGAGGAGAGGTTCAACCAAGAGGTCTATACATAGAGTACAGATGCTTAGGTTTGCTGGGAACCTAGCAGATCTTAATGCAAGCAGACTTCCTTCTCAGGTAACTCCTTTCTGTGTTTTGTTTTTTCAGAGTTCCCGAAATAGAGTTAAAGAATGCTAAAGGTCTGTCAAATGAAAGTGTTAATTTGTTAAAATCACACCTGGAAGAACTGGCCAAAAAGCAATGTGGAGAGGTAAGGCCTGCTCAGCTGGAGCTATGGGAATAATACAGAAGACCCATTCACCCCCTCCTCAGTCTGCCCCGGTATAACATTTACAGCTCTAAGTATAGAATTATAGCCACCATCCCAACAGTAATGCAGCCGGGGAATAGGCTAATTCCATGTCCACAGAGATCCCTCAGGATGCCCTTCTTGACCTCTTCTCTATTCCACTTCACTCTCTCCTGTGAGCCTGAGAGCCACTAATCTGGTCTCTGTTTCTGTAATCTCATTTTGGAGGTATTTCATACAATATGCAGCCTTTCAAAATTGGCATTTTTTTTTTTTCACACAGTACAGTTCTCTGAAGAGTTCTCCAAGTGGCTAGATGTGTTAGTAATGGTTAGATTTTCTTGCTGAGTAGTTTTCCAGCCAGATGTTCCTTTATTTATAAGATGAAATATACCTGAGTTTTCCAATTTTTTGGATATAATAAAGTTGCTGTAAATATTCCTACATATGTTCTTCAAGCTACAATGATAAATCCATCATAAGAGAAAGATGTGTTGTCTGTACTTACCCCACTGAATGTCACAGCTTAGTAACACGGTCCCCTGGAGAGTGTCAGTTGTTTCCCTTTGTGATCAAGCACCAGCCAAGGAGCTGCACCTGGCTGCTACACCCAGCATCACAGCCAGCTATTCTGGGAGGTCAAAGTGCAGTGCTGTGTCTCTCAGCCTTAAATGAAAAGGGAGTTTTGGCATCCACCATGACATTGTAATAAGGGAACTAAGCTGGTGTAGTAAGACAGATACTGTTTTACTATACCAGATACTCTGAAATCAGATTCACAGAGGCTGAAAGAATGATGGTTGCCAGGGCTAGGAAAGCAAGGAATGGGAAGTTTGGAAGCAGCTTCAGTTTGGAAACTCCTGGAAATAGGTAACAGCTGTGGTTGAAGATCATGATCACCCTGCATTTTTACTGCATGTTTTAAGTAGTTGACAGTGCTGCTGGAGTCTTCCCCACAAAAAAAAAAAAAAAAAAAAAAAAAAAAAAAAAAACCTGTCCCTGAGGCATTCTCACAGGGTGAGATTTGAGGGCATAAGGTATGGGACTGTGCTGTAAAGATCCGTCTTGTTTATCTAGATTTTGTTTCCATAGGTCTGAGGTCCTTGCAGTTGAAAATTAAATTCTGAAAAAAAATTGTTTTTGTTTTCAAGTAAAATAGAATATAATTAAGGGTTAGCACAAGTTTAGAAAACTCATGGAGGTAGGGCATTGCCTCATAACCAGCTGTTAAAATGAATCATTTCATTCTTAGCAGCACCAAAAACAATGCTTAGGAGCATTCTTATTTGCCTTGGAGTGATGGCTTTGGGGGGGGGGGGGGCGGGCAGGTAAGGTGACAGGATCTCACTGTATAGCTCTGTACCAGAAATGTGTGCCAACATGCTCAACACACTCCTCTGAATGATTTTTAATCTGTGTTAGCAAGGGTTTTTGTTGTTGTGGTTAGGTGGGTGGGTGGGTTTTTGAGACAGAATTTCACTATGTATCCTGAAACTCACTATAGAGACCAGGCTGGCCTCAAACTCACAGAGATCTGCCTCGCAAGTGCTGGAATTAGTCAAGGTGTGCCCTACCACACCTGGTTGTATATTAATAGATCTTTGTCAGTCCTGGAAAGTAGTTGAAAATGTAGCAGAGATTCTATTTTTTAATTAGTAAAATCAAACTCATGGGTCCCATGAGACAGCAGGTATTTATCACCTGTCCATCTGGTGCTGCGACTGGCTGGTTCTGGGGAGGCTACAGTAAGCAAACCATTTGGCTTCACTGTGAGGGACACAGACAAAGCAGTCTAAGGACCATGGCAGATTGGAGACACTAAGGCCCTGGGGAATTATGGTGACCAGTCCAGAGTGGAAAGAGGTCAGGAGAAGCCCCTAAGCAGAGTCTGAGGCAAATCCTGATCCATGCTGCATGGGCAAGAGAGGGGTATAGAGTAAGAGCCACTTTGGAATATGGCTGCTTTCATCTAGTTCTACGAACTATCAGACTTGACTTGTTCAGAAAAGGCTAGTAAGTGAAAGCAAACCTTTGACAGCTACGGTCCTGTCCCATTCTGCTTTAAAAATGGTCCCTCGAAGTGATAGGAATTGCCTGCTTTTCCCAGACTTCCTTAGTCTTAGCACTTGTCTCTTTGAATCTAGACTGGCACTTCTCAACTCTAGGTCAAGACATACTCATTAACCACCACAGTTTCTGGTAAAACAAAAACTAAATCGACTCCACCAGCACAGGCTGTGCTGTATTAGCACTCCCTCCCTGGGAGCGGGATGCCAATGAATGGACTCCCAGTCCTCCTAAGGGACTGTGTTACCAACATCAGTCCCCTTTAGAAGAAGCATGAAGAAATAAGGCATTTAAAATCCTCTCTGATGATTGTGGGGGAAGAACCTCATTGGCAGGAGTAGCTTGGCCACTGTACCCTGGGCTAGGTGCCAGTCAGTGTGGTTGTGGAACCCCTATTGATTTCTTTTGGCTTAGCCTAGAGGTTAGAGCAGCTTTCTCTGTCCCTCTTCTGGCTCTGTCTGGCTGACCGTTGAGGTGTTGATCAGCCTTCTGCTGGTTCATTGCCAGAAAGGAAGTGAGGCTTTACAGATTTGCTTCTGGGCCTCTGATCAGTGTGCTGTGTGAATAAATGACAGGGCTGATGCTCCTGGGAGCACTCTGCCCAGCTGTCATGGAGACAGGCTTTCCACCTGGGAAGACAGCCATTTCCTGCCTGCAGTCTTAGATATTTTTCAGCTTTACTTATACAGATGTTTGGAAAACTGACAGTAAATTTGCGTAGCTCTTACATGCACGCACTTTCTCTCTCTCTCCCTCCTCTCTCTCTCTCTTTCTCACACACACACACACATACACATACACACACGCGCGCACGCATGCATGCATGCATGCACAAGAAGAGAAGCTTTATCTAAGTAGCAATTCATCTTGATCACAGATTCAGTGAACCCTTTCAAAGCTTTTCCTGCTGTGACTGTGTCATGTACCTAATTCCAAACATGTCAGAAGAGGGAATGCTGGCATGGCAGGTGTGAGTCTGATTGCCTGCTCATCCTGTTGCTGGGTAGCAGCTCCTCTTCAGGCCCTGCGCTGTGCTGTCATCTAATCATTTGTGGTTGTTTTTGTTTGCATGTGTAGGTGATGATTTTTGAACTGGCACACCACGTACAGTCATTTCTCAGTGAGCATAACAAGCCCCCACCAAAGTCTTTTCATGAAGAAATGCTGGAAAGGCAGGCCCAGGAAAAACAGCAGAAGTTGCTAGAGGCCAGGCTAAAGGAGGAGCAGGAGGTAAGAAATGGCTGTTGGTGTTAGCCGGCCTGGAGGCCTGCAGACTTCCATGTATCTACTTCATCTCTGCCTAGGAATGTGTCTGTGAGTTCTGCTCAGCATTTGATTGGAGAAATGTGCATTCATGTAAGAGAAATGGTACAAGTTCACTGAGATGAAACATTACCCAGCTCCTCCTGTAGCCGTCTGTGCTGCCCTTAGAGCCCTTCTCCAGGACCAAGAGAAAGGGGGTGTGTGACTGGGCTTCCTGTGTCTCTAAGCCTGCCAAGCTGTACAGGGGTTCCCTGGATCTGGAGGCTTCTCCTCTTGACTGAGAGGAGTGTCTAATGCCCAGAGAACAGAAAAGCCAGGGTTAAACTGACTTTCATGTTCACCAAACATCTCTGTTCTTCCTTTAGTCTGTCCTAAGCAGGAACTGTTTCCTGGCTCCAAAATCCTTTAAGTTGAAGATGGTTTATACCCTAGATTTCCTTCTTGATTTTAATTTAAACTGTTTTCTTTTTAGCCAATTGATTGACTTAATGAGAACTTATGTGGGTACAGGTTATAGAAAAAGGTATTTGTAGTTGGGTTTTTCTATCCCATCAGACTTCTTATTAATTATGAAAGCTTAGCCAATAATTTAGGCTTGTCCCACTACCTCTTATAACTTAAATTAACCCTTTTTTATTTTATTTTATATTTTTTTCTTATTTTACATATCGATCCCAGTTCCCTCTCCCTACCATCCTCCAATGTTCCCCAATGCCCCCCCAGTCCCATTCTCCATCCACTCCCCAGGGGAGGTGAACCCTTCCAGGAGGAGTCATCAAAATCTGTCAAGTCATTTCGGGTAGGGCCTAGGCTCTCCCTCATGTCTCCAGGCTAAGAGAGTTTTCCTCCATGGGGAATGTGCTCCTAAAGTCCTTTTGTGCACCAGGGATACATCCTGGTTCCACTGTCAGAAGTCCTATAGACTGCCCAGGCCTCCTAACTGAGACCCACGTTCAGAGTGTCTGGGTCAGTCTTATGCTGGTTTCCCAGCTATCAGACTGGGGTCCATGAGCTCCCCCTTGTTCAGATCAGCTGTTTCTATAGGCTTCTGCAGCCTTGGTTTGACCCCTTCGCTCATCACTTCTCCCTCTCAGCAACTGGATTCCAGGAGTTCAGCTCAGTGTTTAGCTGTGGGTGTCTGCTTCTGTTTAATTCAGCTATTGGATGAAGGCTCTAGGATGGCATATATGATAGTCATCAATCTCATTATCAGGGAAGGGCATTTAAGGTAGCCTCTCCATTATTGCTCAGATTGTTAGTTGGGGTCATCCTTGCAGGTCTCTGGAAATGTCCCTAGTGGCAGATTTCTCTTCAAACCTATAATGGCTCCCTCTATTATGGTATCTCTTTTCTTGCTCTTCTCTATTCCTCTCCCGACTCAATCTTCCTGCTTCCTCATGATCTCCTCTCCCCTCCTCTTCTCCCCTTCTCTTTCCCCTAACTCTCTCTCCCCCACACTCACACTCCCAATTTGCTCAGGAGATCTTATCCCTCTCCCCTTCTTTGGAGGACCATGCATGTCTCTCTTATGGTCCTCCTTGTTTCCCAGCTTTTCCGGTGGTGTGAATTGTAGGCTGGTGTTCCTTTGCTCTATGTCTAATATCCATATATGAATTGAGTACATACCGTGTTCTTTTTTTTTTTTTTTTTTTTTTTTTTGTGACTGTGTGGTTACCTCACTCAGGATGGTTTCTTCCAGGTCCATCCATTTGCCTTCGAATTTCAAGATTCCAATTATTTTCTGCTAAGTAGTACTCCATTGTGTAAATGTACCACATGTTCTCCACCCATTCTTCAGGTGAGGGGCATCTAGGTTGTTTCCAGGTTCTAACTATTACAAATAATGCTGCTGTGAACATAGTTGAACAGATGTCTTTGTTGCATGGATGTGCATCTTTTGGGTATATGCCTAAGAGTAGAATTGCCTGATCTTGTGGTAGACTGATTACCATTTTCCTGAGTAACTGCCACATTGATCTCCAAAATTGCTGTACAAGTTTGCACTCCCATGAGCACTGGAGGAGTGTTCCCCCTCTCGACACATCCTCTCCAGTACAAACTGTCATGGGTGTTTTTGATTTTAGCCATTCTAACAGGAGTAAGATGGTATCTCAGAGTTACCTTGATTTGCATTTCCCTGATGGCTAAGGATGTTGAACACTTTCTTAAATGTCTTTCAGCCATTTTGGATTCCTCTATTGAGAATTCTCTATTTAGTTCTATAACCCACTTTTTAATTGGATTATTTGGTGTTTTGGTGACTAGCTTCTCGAGTTCTTTGTATATTTTGGAGATCAGCCCTCTGTCAGATGTGGGGTTGGTGAAGATCTTTTCCCACTCTGTGAGCTGCCATTTTATCTTGTTGACTGTGTACTTTGCCTTAAAGAAGCTTCTCAGTTTCAGGAGGTTCCATTTATTAAAGTTGATCTCGGTGTCTGTGCTACTGGTTTTATACTCAGGAAGTGGTCTCCTATACCAATTTGTTCAGGGGTACACCCCACTTTTCTAAGAGGTTCGGTGTGGCTGGATTTATGTTGAGGTCTTTGATCCATTTGGACTTAAGTTTTGTGCATGCCAATAGACATGGGTCTATCTGCAGTCTTCTACACACTATCATCCAGTTGTGCCAGCACCATTTGTTGAAGATGCTTTCCTCCTTCCATTATATAATTTTAGCTGTTTTGTCAAAAATCGGGTATTTTCAAGACAGGGTTTCTCTGTAGCTTTGAAACCTGTCCTGGAACTCACACGGTGGACCAGGCTGGTCTTGAACTCAGAACTCAGAGATCTACCTGTCTTTGCCTCTTGAGTGCTGGGACTAAAGGCGTGCACCACCACCCACCTAAATTAACCCATTTCTATCCATCTATGTATTACTACATTATCTGTGGCATTTATTTGTCCTCCTGCATATCTTGCTCCTTCTCCAACTGGCTGATGACTCTGTTCATCACCCCTGCTACCCTCTCTTGTTCTTCCCTTTCTCCATCTTCTGGCATCCTTCCTCTTCCCAGGTAGCCCCTTTCTGTGTCTAGGTTCCTGTGCCCAGTTCTTGTTTCTACATAATTTTCTCTACCCTGTACTGTATTGTCACTCTGTGTTGTATCTAGAGAAAGGTGTAATGTTTGACTGAACAAGCCTACTGTTCTCCATCCCTCATCTTCTGTTGAGATGGATCTCATCCACTATTGTTTAGTTCCCATTAAAGTGTGTCTGGTCACTATTTACAGTACATATTTGCTCATCATTAGAAGTTAGTGGGATTTAGCAGTCTTTTTGGTATAATGCTGTAGCTACCTGTAAATAAAGGTTATGTTCCCACATTTTACGTCATTGCTATTAATGTTTCTGATGACTTCCTTAATAATTTGATGTAATTTAGAGTTGTGGGGAACTAAGAAAAATTGATGAAGACCAAAATATTAGTTTTAATACTTAAAGGGATGATGGAAAAGGCAGATTAAGGTCATGGAAGATAGACATGGTACCTGGGACTTCACCCCAGGCCCAGGTTCTGAGGGCATCCAACTTCTACTATGCTGTCCAGGCCCATGGCAGAGAGCAGCCCTGGTGCCCAGTCCCTGCACACAGGCGATGACAATGCTGACTTAAGCCTGCTTCCCAAGAACGTTGGCAGCACAGATAAGATGTGGCTCCTCCAAGCTCATTGTGTGGATCTCACAAAAGCTATGTGATTCCTGAGTTTACCTGTTGGGTATGTTTTAGAGATTGGTTTCTGATCTGGTCTGCTTTATTTCAGCAACGGGAAATCCTCCACGAGATTCAGAGAAGGAAAGAGGAGATCAAAGAGGAGAAGAAAAGGAAGGAAATGGCTAAGCAGGTGCTGGCTGTTCTGAGCTGAAGGGTTTATATTTCCTCCTATAAAACATCTGTATTTCTATTGAAGTCAATTTTCCCTCTCATGCTAAAACTTAAAACACAAAAACTTTCATTTATTATGTTTTTGGCTGTTTGCTTGTTTTATTTTCCTGTTTGTGATAGAAGGGCTTGAGACACGATCTTACTATGTATCCTAGGATGACTTTGAATTCATAACATTTTGTAGGCTACCCATATACTCATAGCAATTCTTCTGCGTCAGCCTCCCTAGCTCTGAGAGCAGGTACATAAGCACTGTGCTGTTTATTGTGGATTTTTAGATTTCCCAAATAGGTTACAAAATTCAGTGTTGTATATTGTCTGTAAATGATTTTAGTTTACAGAATTACAGTAATTTATCAAGTGAGTCCAAAGAGAGGAGGTTGGAACTTTGTTAATTAGCTTGCAATAGAATTTTTATTTACAGACAAAAGTTTGTTCTTATAAAGAGTGAATGGAAACCTTACATGCCTGCCTGAAACTTAATTTGGTGATAGAATGATTCACCAGCAAATTTAAAAAGAACAAACAGCTGATGTGATAGAGGCACTCCTCACTGTCCTTCAGGTGTTTTGCTGGAAGGTTCCCATGCAGCAGGGACCTAATTTAAGCTTTTATTTTTCTGCTGCCTGTTGTGACTTTAGACACTCTTCTGTGACTGTCTTTTCTCACCTTAAAGACAAAGGGACTATAGCAGGTCACCCTTGGGTAAAGATACACCCAAATCTGATTTTCTGTTGCCTCCAGGCCTCCCATCTTGCCTCTGGGCTGCCTCCCAGCAGCCATTCTTGTTTTGAAGCACCAGTCTCTGATCTCTCCTCTAGCTCTATCTCCCTGACTTTACAAGCAGAGTCTAAGCTCTTCCACATATAAAAATTTCATTTTCTTAAAGCTGTGACCTGAACTTCACTTGGTTGGTGATCCAGGGTCAGCTTGAGCAATGCACTCTGTTGGATATATACACTGGCAATTGTGTGCAAATGTGGAGGCTGGGGTCAACTTAGCTTGATTGTTTGCCACCTTTTTTGTTGTTGTTGTTGTTTTGTGTTTGTTTTATCTTGTTTAATGAGTACTGTGTTTTGCATGCACTCATGTCCATGTACCACAAATGTTCAGTGCCTGAGGAGGCCAGAAGAGGGCATCAGATCTCCTGGGATTAGAATTACAGACAGTTGTGAGTTGCCACATGGGTGCTGAGAATCTAACCCAGGTCCTGTAGAAGAAGAGCCAATGCTCTTAACCTCTGAGCCATCTCTCCAGCCCCCTCAACATTATTTTTGAGACAGGGTCTCTTACTGAACTTAGCTCACTGATTGTCTGTTTGTCACCTCCCTGGTGGCACACCACCACATCCCGTTCCTTGCTCATGCCTGTACAACCAGCCTCCCCATGCACATTTTTAAGTTGAGTCTAACTGTTGCACTGTAAACTGTGATTGTTAGCTGTAATTGTCAACTTGACAGCCTGGAACCACTGGGAAGAAAGTTTCATGAGAGATTATTTATATTATGTTAGGCCTGTGTGGTGGAGGGGAGGGGTCGGGATTGTCTGGATTGCCAAAGATCCAGCCCACTGTAAGGGGCATAATTCCCTGGTTTTGGTCCCTGGGCTGTATTGTTAATCCTAATAGGGAGAATAAGACCATCATTTGAGCCAAATTTGAAGCAAGCTTGGTTTTTATTGGGGTACACCCAAGAGCTGGCCATCTCAGGTTAAAGAGAGCATCCCCAAATCCACTTCTTTGGCCCCTTTTAAGGAGTAAAATCACAAGTAGTTTTTACAGAAGAGAGACAATGGGGCAATAAGGAAACTTTAAAATTTTTCAAAAAAGCATGTCATTGCTGGCCAGTCACCACTGGTGTATGCCTTTAATCCCAGTATGTGGGATGCAAGAGCAGGTGGATCTCTGTGAGTTCAAGGCCTGCCTGATCTACAGAGCTAGTTTCAGGACAGTTAGGGCTGTTACACAGAGAAACCCTGTCTTGAAAAAAACAAAACAAAACAATCATATGGTCACCCACCATGTGATTAGGAGGGATCAGGAAGGCTCAGGGTATTCTCAAAAAACAAATGCTGGTCACTCACTGGTTAGAAAAGGTTGGGTTCCAGAAAATAGAGCAACTCAGCTCTCACAGTAAATAGAAACTTATTTTAAAATACAGTATAATGGCTCCTGCCTTTAAAATGAAGTCAGAGGGTTTCCTCAATATAAGAGCAGAGAAAGTTAACGAAATATGAGGCTATGCATAAGGAGTGCTTGTAACCATTTCTCTCTGCTCCTGACTAGATGAATGTGACCAACTGCCTCACGCTCCTGCCACAGTGGTGGACTGTGACCCAGAATTGTGAGCTTACATAAACCCTTTCTCCCCTAAGTCAGTTGCTTCTTGATGGTAACAAAAGTGAAGTTAAAACATCCCCATCAGCTAAGATATTTCTTCTGTACTGTGGGTGATTCTATACCATGCTTATCATTCACTTGTGCAAACAACTAGTGTGGGTCTTACTCTCCCTCTTCTAGGAACGTTTGGAAATGACTAGTTTGCCAAACCAGGATCATGCCTCTAAGAGAGACTCAGCAGGACACAGGACAGCTGCCATTCTCCATGGAGGCTCTCCCGACTTTATAGGAAATGGTAAACTCCGAACAAATTCCTCAGGGAGGTCCAGGTAAGTCCTTCCAACTTCGCTGTGAGAGGCTAAAAGATGTGGAAAATGGCTTGCAGTGAACATGGACCAAATGGTCAGATAGAAATCTTTTCCTTTCTTCCTTTTTTTGGGGGGGGGGGTGTTTTGTTTTCTTGTTTGTTTGTTTGTTGGAGACATGGTTTCTCTGTGTATCCTTGGCTGTCCTGGAACTCTCTTTGTAGACCAGGCTGGCCTTGAACTCACAGAGATCTACCTGCCTCTGCCTCTTGAGTGCTGGGATTAAAGGCTGGGATTAAAGTTCTTATTTAACACTTTCTAAGTAACTTCATGTATTTGTTTTTGTGGTGAAGTTCTCTGCCACTGAGCTGAGCTGTACCCCTAACCCTCTTCTTTATTTTATTTGGAAGCAAATCTTACTTGTAGCCCAGGTTGCCCTAAAACTTTTGATCCTCTTGCCTCAGCCTCCTGCTTGACTCTGAGTACCTAATGGAACCAGTTACACAACCCAGACCCCTTTAGAACAGTCTGTATACTTCACAGTCTCACTTCTGGTACAATTTTATTTGATTTTTAATGATTTAAAGATTTTATTCATCTGAATCATCATTATCCACTCAAATTTCATATTTCATGCTGTGTGTGTGTTCGAGCCTGTAAATTTTTTGTGGTAGTGGGTGGGGGAGATAGGGTCTGATATAATTTAGGGTGACTTCACTCAAACTTGCTATGTAGCCAAGGATGACCTTGAACTTCCAGTCCTCCTACCTTTACCTTCTAAGTGCTGAGAACAACATGCCTAGTTTACTGGGTCCTGAGGGTTGAATGCAGGGCCTTGTGCATGCTGAGCAAGCTCTCCATCAACTGAGCTACTTGGCCAGCTATAATTAGATACAAACACAAACAGATGTGTACAATTTTTCAAAAGTGGGCACAGTACACAATACCCATTCCAAAAGGAGGGAGTCAGGTTCTCTGCCACCAGAGATCACAGAAAGAACACTACTTTCTCTGTCCTTTCCTACTTAAAGATCTTCTCTGTCCATGTGCTGTGGCCCCCTGAAAACCGGGAAGAAATTTGAATGCAGAAGCCATGAATGGAGAGGTTATTAAATAATTTAGGGTCTTCGACTCACTCTAAATTAAAGTTGTATTTATTATTATTATTATTGTAAATGTGTGTAGGGGGTGTGTGTGTGTTCATGTGTTGTGTGTGCGCTTGTGTGTGCCGTGGGCCACATTTGGAAGAGAGCCACTTTGCAGGTGTCGGTTTTGTCCTTGTCCCCGGTCCCATGCCCCGTTCGTTTCAGTTAGATGAGTCAGCACATCTGAGTGAGGATGACAGCACAGCAAACCTGCTCACCTCAAAACCAGGCCACAGGAGAAAGGGGGAGGGGCTGAAGCCTTCTGGTGCATCCCAGTCCCAAACTAGCGGGCACATTTTCGGCCTTGGTGGCAGGTATTAGACAGCAGTGCAATGCTGACACTGGGACCTGACACACCGCCACTTGGCATGGCCCTCATGGTGACCATTGCTCCTTGACGTTCTAGCACATTGCAGACCACACTTCTCCAGCACCTTCTTATTCTCGTTTTTTAATGATTCTCAATATTAAAGTCTTTCCCTTTGAGGAATTTTTGTGTGGGCTTTGGTAGAAGATACAAATGTGTACAATGGTAGATTCTCTAAACAAAATAATTCTTTGGAAAATCCCTGCCACCTTGGAACTAGGAATTCCATTGTGCCATCCTAATCACACCAAGGGCAGGAAAGTTAGAGATTCACTAGGCATACATCTGATCCCAAGGATGAAATGTCTACAATTCAGATCCAGACCTGAGACCATTAAGGGCAAGAGTTTGGTTAATAAAACACAGAGAAATCAGAATGGTATGGTATCGTAAAAAAAAAAAAAAAAGTAAGACTGATCAGAACCTTCCCTTTTGGGAGTGTTATGAGAGGAACAGACCCGTATAGTAAGACTAGGAAATTGCAGTATAGCGGATGCTCCCTAGAAGAAATCTTTTCCCAAGGTCAGGTGTTTGGATGAGGATCTCCATTCCCAAGGGGAGGGGGCTTGAGGAAAGTTCCTGCTTGCTGAAGCAGTCATTCTCCATATCTCTGGCAGGAGAAACTTGTGGCCCTTTCGTGAACATATGACTGGTGCCTGTTGTCAAGGCCAATGCTGGATTCTTCTACCCCTGATCTCAAGCCACATCCCAGCTCACATTCCCCTCTTGTCCTGTGCAACTATAGAGTATAAAAGTGTAATTTTTACTTAATTAAACCCTGCTGACAGCTGTCCTTATTCACCCTCAGATCTTGTCCATCTCCTTCTCTCCCTCCCCCAACGTTACACTCCCTCTTGGGAACCTGACCCAGCTGAAGCAGGTCTCCGGCAGCCACTTAGTTTCTTGCCACTTGAACCCTATTTAATTTTTTCACTCTTAGTTTTTCATTTTAAACATTGATTTGTTTTGTTTGTTTATTATGTGTGAGTGCCCCGGAACACATGTGGAGGGCAGGGGGCTTTGTGGAGTGGACTCTCTTTTCATCCACCTGTCTGTGGGTTCTGGAGATTGAACTCAGGTCATCAGGTGTGGGTGTGGGTGTGGGTGGAGAGAGAGAGAGAGAGAGAGAGAGAGAGAGAGAGAGAGAGAGAGAGAGAGAGAGAGAGATCAAAGAACAACCCGTGGAAATCAGTACTCTTCTACTACCATGCAGACTGAACTCATATTGTCAGGCCTGGTGGTAAATGCCTTTACCCACTGAGCCGTCTTACTGGCCCTCATTATTTGTTTTTAAGTTATTAAAATTGAGTTGTATTAAGTTCTCTGTCCTTCGTGAGACCTGATAGTTAGTATTTGGCTGTTTTGCTTGAAACTACCTTCATCTGATTAGGCTCAATACTGCCTCAGCTATGAAACAAAGCTACTAACATAAGTGATGTTTCCCCAAACTCTGGTCCAGCCATAACCAGACAGACCTAAACTGTGGGCAGATGCCACTGGCCTTGTGGAGGTCGTGTCTGCCAGAGTTCAGAAGCTCCTGTCTTGTGAGTGGAGTGGGCCCTGAAAGGTCCCTCTAGCCCAGTTTTTCATGCCTCCTAAGTAAATAGTAGATTGCTAATGGGCTTTTGCCTCTTTATTCTTAATTCTGTTCATAATTGTTTATTCTTATTCTTAATTCTGTTCATAATTGTTCTTGATGTCAGTTTCTCCTGGCTGCCATGTGCCACACTATTTTATTGACACTTTTCTTTTAGTGCTAATTATCCTCTTTTTTTATTTTATGTATGTTTGCATTTATTTTTTCATGTGTTTACTTATTTGTTGCAGTGCTGGGATGACACTCAGCCTTGTATGTATTGGGCAAGTGCTGTACCATTAAGCTACACCCCAGCCCTAGCGCTGCTAACAGTTGTAATGAGGTAGTCAATTTTTTTTCAGTCCTTTGAGAATTTCATACAGCGTGTTTTACCAGCCCCCACTCCTCCCAAATTCAATCTGTTTCCTCCCCATCCAACTTTGTGTCCTCCTTTTTTTTAATGCATCAAATCTAGCTTGCGCTGCTCATATATCCTTGGATGGATGGTGTTCCACTGGAGCATGGCCTATTTACCAAGTTAAACTCAAAGAAAAATGACCTCCCTCTCCCAGCAGCAATCAGTTTCCAGTAGCAGCTTCATGTCACCTCCCCTTTCCATGCTGAGATTGAGTCTGGCTTGAGTCTGCATGGTATTTGTGCATGCTATCATGATCACTGTGAATTCATTTGTACAGCTGCCCTGTTGTATCCAGAGAATACTGTCTCCTTGTATCCATTCACCATCTCTGGTTTTCCACCTTCTCTTCTACAGTGGTCCATCTCTGAGCCTTGGGAGGAGGAGAAGGATGTGAAATAGGTGTCCATTTAGGGCTGAGCATTCCAGTCTCAGTACTCTGTGCCTTGACCACTTGTGGGTCTCTGTGTTACTCACTATCTACTGCAAAGAGAAACATCTTTCATGAGGGTTGACAAATGCACTAATCTGAGTATAGCAATGTCAATAGGAATTGATTGATACAGTGTCTACTTAGCTAAATTGTAGTAGTAAGTTCTCTTCTGGGACCTGTCTAGCCACAGGTTCTTAGCCCAGCAATAGTACCAGGTATGGGTTTCATCTTGTGGAGTGGAACTTAAATTCAGTCAAAGAAGTTGGTTACTTCCGTGGTGTTCATGCCACTAATATCTTTTCTGGGCTAACCTTATTGTAGTCACAGTGTTCAGAGCTGAGCAAGATCAGTGATTACTTTTCCCTCATGTAGTGTGCATAGCTCCTCTAACATCCTGAAATCTAGCCAGTAGAGATGAAGCTTACAGGTCAGTACCAGCTTAGTGTCTCCATGTTATGTGACTCAAGTATGTGGTGATGAATATTCTAAAACACCTTCAAACCTGTCAACTGAAGGATATTGGGATGGCCTGGACTAAAAGGACTGTGTAGCACCATCGTCTGGCTAGGGCAGAGCTCAAACTGAGGGCTTCTGGATTCCTCCTGTGAGTCTATCATATGGTTTTGGAACTTTGTGTCCTTTTCTTCACAAACCTCAGTATGCTCTTGTTTGCACAAGAAGAAGCTTAAACAGAACTTCAATGTATTGATCATGTCCCAGCATTTCAAATATGTAGGACAACTGCATGGTATAAGGGATCCAATATGGGAAGAGGTCAAGGAAGGGTACAAGTTGCGGCTTTGGAAGCAGAGACACTGGGTTATGACTGAGCAGTTTTGGTATCTGGGAGAAAATCTGAGGTGTTCAAATAGGACATGGAGCTAGTGAGGAGATGAGAGGGATGTAGGACTAGTGAAACCTTAGTAAAAATGAAACGGAATTTGACAGCAGAGGAAGACAATGTTGGTTTATTGTGGCTGCAGTGGTGTAAGGAGTGGGTGGTATGGAGGCTGGAGTGAAGACAGCAAGAGCAGCAGTTTGAATATGAAGAGCCAAGATACGTGTGTGGCGAGTGCAGCCTGAGAGGACAGTGTAGGGGTGGGAGGAAAAGATTGAATATTCAGGATAGAAGGACTAGCTGATAGACCAAGATATCAGATAAGACTACAGGGAATGGAACTGCGGCATTGTCTCCAGCCTGTCCTCGCTGTTGACTGCTGCTGCACCGGCTTTCTTTATGGGTAGGATCCTAGGAATCATGGATTTTCCTCTGTGCTCCTTGTTCTCAGCAAAAGTAAATGTCACAGGTTGTGCTTAGCCTAAGAGATCTCTTCAGAGATCAGCAGACATCAGCAGAGTGTTTCTAATGAGTGTCCAAGCATTTATAAGCTCTCTCCTTCCCTGCTTGTTAATTATTTTTACATTCTAGTGTCCCAGCTTGTGCTCCCCATCCATGGTAGAGGAAGGAGAAGAAGGGGGACAGGAGGGCACAGGAGGGATAAAAGGGAAAGAAACAAAAACTAGAGAGCCTAGTATTTTGGGACAGTCATGGAGGGGAATGACAGGGAGTGTCTATCAAAGACAGAAAGAGAAGGAGGCCCAGACTGATAGGACTCTGAGCCCCTGGGCCCTGTGAGGGACAAATGTAAACTGCTACATCCAGATGAACTTCCTACAGTGATGGATTGTGATGGACAGCCAGTTGAACTTCCTGCAGTGATGGACAGCCAGTTGAACTTTCTATGATGATGAAATATTCCATCTCTGCTCTCAGTACAGGAGCCACAAGAACTACTTTTATTACATTTTCATGTGTGGTATGTATGGGTGTGCTGTGTGCTTGTGTGGAGGTCAACTTTGTAGAGTTGGTTTTTTCCTTCCATGTTCCAAGGATCAAACTCAGGTCATCAGGCTTTTGAGATGAGCGTCTTTACCCACTGAAACATTTTGCCAGTCAAAATCTGAATTTTAATTTCACCTTGAATGGAGTTTATGGCATTCCTGTATAAAAAGGAACAGTGGGAGGTGGGCAGTAGTTTTCCCATTAGAGCCTTCAATGGGAAGGCTCTTCAGTGCAGTCTGAACTGCCTAATAATTAGGAGGTATGGAAGGGCAAGAATTTCCTGTGTGAATTGTAAGTTAAAGGAAAAACCCATTCTCCAAATTTATTTTTAAGGCGAGAACGTCAGTATTCTGTCTGTAGTGGTGAAGCCTCTCCGGGCTCGTGTGAAATCCTGTATTTCTGTGTGGGTAGTCCTGAGCAGCTCATGGTGCACAAAGGGAAATGTGTTGGTGAGTAAACTAGCTGAGTTTTTTACGTTTGTTTAGTGACAAAAGTTAATCCTGATGTAACAGCGCAGACTAGAGACCGCATGTAAACCAGCATAGTCCAAGGAGGAAACCTCCCTAACAGGAAGCTGCAGTTCTGGCTCCCTCATGCCTAGGGTGAGCGGCTACTCAGTTCCTCTAATGTCACATGGAAATAAAACCATCTCTTGGAAATGAACAGTGAACAGACAGTCCTAAATGTTGTATCATGGCATCTGGTACTGGTAAAATATATAAACAAAATTAGTCCTGATGTTTGTGATCTTTAATAACCAAATTACTGGGTTGTTTTTGTTTTGTTTGTTTGTTTCAAGACAGGGTTTCTCTGTGGCTGTGGGTGCTGTCCTGGAACTCACTCTTGTAGACCAGGCTGGTCTCAAAGAGTTTTTTCCTTTGTGGTGCTGGGAATTGAACCAAGATTCTTGTGCCTGCTGAGCCAGTACTCAACCACTGAATCACATCCTGGCCCCCGCATCTCCTCATTTCAAGTTACTCCATCTGCCTGGCATTCTCCCACATTGTGTCTGGCCAGAAAAACAAAACAAAACACTTTTTTTTTCTATATCTTATTAGCAGTTGTCTCTGCTGGCTACTTGAAATGAACCTTTCTCTGCAAGTCAAGATTTTGATTTTTTTTAAATACAGTTTTTTTTTTATAGTGACTTTCTTGGCCATATAGACACACTCCTAGGACTTGCTTTCATGTAGTAAATTAACAGTTAACTTTTATTTTCAATCCTATACATATTCTTGCCAGAATTAATGAGTAGCATATCTAAACTCGGGCTTGTGTGCTAGCAGCACCCTTTTGTTCATTTTAAGGTGGTACAAATAAGCCAGAGAACAGCTATTGAGCAGACAGCAGATGGAGCTGGAGAAACCAACATCTAAAGAGTCTGTGGGCTGTCCACTCAACCTGGCTACTGTGACAGCAGCCTAGACAGACAGGATTCTACAGGGCTGACATACTCGAAACAGCCACCAGGCTGTTGGCTTTGGACTTGACTCAGACATTTCACGGTCGTGAACTATGAACATGAAGCTCCCTGCTGTAATAACAAGGGAAGTCAGGAAGGCAATGTTCTTGGGCTCTCAGTTTGTCACTGGTGCTTATTAAGAGTCACCTTCAGTGATTTCATCAGGAGACACATTGTAAAAGATCAAGAGTGCACCACTTTCTACCTTAACTGTCATTTCTGGTTCTTATCCTCCAAAATATTGGGAAGTTCTGCTTTGCCAAGCATAACCAGCGTTTATGCCACTGATTATGATTTTTAAATTAGACTAAAAGCTGTTTGTGCTGTGCACACTAATCTGTATTAGTGGAGCGACCTTGAGGAGGCTCCCTTCCTGCAGAGCGAGCAGTGTGAAGGACAAGGGAGGCATAGCTAGCAAAGTGGAGCTGCTGAGGAAAGCAGGTCCAGTAGGCTGTGTTCCCTTTATCTGTCCTGATGCTAAGATCTCATCATTGATTCTGAACTTTCTACGTTAGTATTGGAAGGCTCAGGTTATACTGGTAATTATTAAAAATTGCTTAGAAATGGACAAGTATTATACTAAATGATACTTTTCATAGTTATCATGTGGTGCCCATTGTTGGAGTTAAAGCACACCATACACACACACACACACACAGAGAGAGAGAGAGAGAGAGAGAGAGAGAGAGAGAGAGAGAACACAGAAGTGGACACAGTGACCTTTTCTGTCTTTCTGCAGGCAGCAATGAGCAGCTGGGGAAGGTGGTGTACAACGCTTTGGAAACATCGACGGGCAGTTTTGTCTTGTTGTACGAGTGGGTCCTTCAGTGGCAGAAAAAGATGGGCCCTTTCCTTACCAGTCAAGAAAGAGAGAAGATCGATAAGTGCAGAAAGCAAGTAGGTAACCTGGCATGCTGGCACACACCTGCAATTCCCAAGACTAGGACATAGAGGAGGGAGACCAAGTCCGGCTCATCTTAAGATACATAGCAAGTTTGAGGCCATCCTGGGCCACATGAGCCCTTGACTCAGATTCAGTAAAAGAAAAAGGTCAATGGGTGTTCCATGGCTGGCCAGAGGCCTAATCTCAAGCTGAAAATGATGAAGCAGAAAGCCTGCGCCCACAGATGGTCCACGGAGTGTAAGGACCAAGGGAGGCCCACGCCTTCACCAGGCCTCAGCCCCTATGACTTCTGCCTGGCTGGGATTAATTGTCGCTGCAGAGTTGTGCCGATTGCAATCACTTATATTTCCTCTGCTCTTTTAGAATGCTGCTTTCAAATTGAATTTTGAGGGTTCAGGGTTTTCTTTTGTTTTTGTGCACTGCTGGGAATGAGTTTACATGAGTTTATAACGCTGAACTCGGAGGAATATTTAATAGTGTATGTTGCCTTTACTTGATGACGAGATTAGATAGAAAATAACCAAAAGCAAGAGAATTCTGAAGCACACCAAAATCAATAGTTATTTTTGGATTGTGCTCATATAAGTAAGTTAGAGGATTTTTTTTTCTCTTTGTGTAATATATATTTACATTTCCTTTCTGAGTGCTGAGAATTAAACTTAAGGTCTCCTGCCTACTGGACAGGGGCTCTACCACTGAGCTATACCTCCACCCCCCCCCAGACTTTAAATTTTTTACAATAACCCTCATTATAATCATAAAATGTTATTTTAGATGTGATTTTTTTTCTGCTAGCCATATCACCCCAAAAATAAATAAAATTGATTTTAAAAGCCACTTGGCAATTTTTATGGTGTTTGAACACTGAGTTTTGACACTGACGTTGATAATTAGCTAAAATTCCTTACATTTTTATGTACTGTCAGGTTGATCCACAGTTTAGGGGAAGATTTGGGCCATGGCATCTTGCTTTCCTGTCTGTGAAAGTGTGTTTGTGCCTCGCCCTACTGTTGAAATGAAACACCAATTAAGATCATTTGCCTCATGCTCTTCTCAGATTCAAGGAGCAGAGACAGAATTCAGCTCCCTGGTGAAACTGAGCCACCCAAATGTTGTACGCTACTTTGCAATGAACTCCAGAGAGCAGGAGGACTCCATCGTGGTAGACATTTTGGCAGAGCACATCAGTGGGATCTCACTTGCTGCGCACCTGAGCCACTCGGGCCCAATCCCTGTGCATCAGCTGCGCAAGTACACAGCTCAGCTCCTGGCGGGCCTGGATTACCTGCACAGCAACTCCGTGGTGCACAAGGTTCTGAGCGCGTCCAGTGTCTTGGTAGATGCCGAGGGCACTGTAAAGATAACGGATTACAGTATCTCTAAGCGTCTGGCAGACATTTGCAAGGAGGATGTCTTTGAGCAAACTCGAGTTCGATTTAGTGATAGTGCCCTGCCTTATAAAACAGGGAAGAAAGGGGATGTGTGGCGTCTTGGCCTTCTGCTGCTATCTCTTAGCCAAGGACAGGAGTGTGAGGAGTACCCTGTGACCATCCCCAGTGACTTACCAGCTGACTTCCAAGACTTCCTGAAGAAGTGAGTACCACTGATTGTTCACTTGCACTTTCCACCCTGGGCATCTAAGGAATGAGGAAGCTGAGACTTGAGGGGAGGAGCCAGGGCGAATTCCCTTTCCAGGTGTTCTGTTTCCTTGACATGGTCTTCCACATTTTCTTAAACACGCTTGGGTTTAATAATTGATTGTCAAACTACATCTGGGAGACTGCCTGAATACGCTAGAATTTTCCCCATCCCTGCCCATCCCACAAGTGTTAGCACTAGTGAGAGGAGAGATGGAGACCTTCTCCATTCACTTTGCTGCTGAATCCTGAGAGACCAAAGAGGAGGCCTCAGGAAACCAGCTGAGAAGTGTGGTTCTGCCCTGTTTTCCTGACCATTCCTCTCCAGTGGCTTTCTCGCTCAGCCAGGTCAGAGGATCAAAGACCGCCTGTTTCCATATTTGTGAATCACAGGTACATAATCATTATAAAGCCAGCTTTAAAACGTTTGTATGCATGGTGTGTATGTGTGGGGTGTGTGTGTCTCTATCTGTGTGTCTGTGTCCTTGTATTTGTCTGTGTCTGTGAGTGCACGAACCCACTGACAGTACATGCATGGAGCTCAGGGAACAACTTCCTGGAGTCTGTTCTCTCCTTCCCCAGTGGGCCCTAGGGATCAAACTCAGGTTGTCAAGTCCTCGGGCTATGAGCAAGCCATGTCTCCCACTGCCATCACTGGTCCAGAGCCAGGGTCTGTCCAGCTGGAGAGAATCCTTAATAACGAGGCCTCCCTTGGACCTAAAGTGTTTGCCCAGGTCGTTCCCCTCAGTGTTTTCTCCCCTAGCCCCGAGAACGAATGTTCTCATCTAAGCCAGTGCTGTCTCAGTTTGTAATAAGAGGAAATAGCTCTTCGATTTGCATTTCCCCAGTACCCGCAGGAACCACCCTGGGCTGCTTCTCCTTCCTCACACTGTCTGGTTATTCACCTTTGTTTTCCTAGTCGCTCACGTTTATTTCTCTTCCTCTGCCTGCATTTCTTTCTCCTGCCTTCACGTTTCTCTTTACCCATCTCCAGCTGACCTGCCCCACAGTGAACTTGCCACTCACTAGCTCACTATTGGAGCATCTCATACACATCAGAGTTTCTGTAAGTGATGGACTGCACAGGTGATGGCAGCCACATAAGACTGAATGTGACATTGGAGCTGTGTTCATTTAAGCAGCACTCCATGAACCACCTGATGTTGCATACTCAGGCTGTGCCCTGTTATTAAGCAACACACAGCATTTAAACAAGGCTGCTGATGTGTCACAAAACGTAGCCACAATAGACTATTCATGTGAGGAAAGGGACCAACTCTGATTCTGTATATAACATTCTCTCCTTAAAGTATATAAACTTTTAAGATTTTTAAAGAAGCCTCCTATTTCTTTTAAATGAAATAGAACTTTAAAAGCATTTATTTAGATGCACTCCACAATGAGGGTGGCTGAAGTGACCGACGGGAGGATGCGCTCCTAGTGGAAAATCTCACTGCCGTCTTTCCCATGTCACTGAGCCCTCTACTCCCGTCTGCTGGTCAGGAGTGTTTCCGTCAAGGGTGGCACTAATGGATTCATAAATGACACAGGACATTTACACAGAAGGTGTTTTCACCTCAGTAGCAAGCAGTGGGTGGGAGGGTTGAAACTCTCCTGGTCTCCCCTTACAGAAACAGCTCCCCTCTGTCACTTCTGAAGTTGAGATCTGAGATTTGTTCTGACTCTTACCATAACTGTCATCTGGGGTGCTGTGTGTGCTCCTCTCTCCTGGGAGGGCTCTGGTGGACTGCTTGCTTGGGGGGTGGATAACAATTGGGGTGTTAGGTCATTAGCTTTGCTCTGCACCCCAGTTAGCAAAAGGAGCAAATAATGGACAAAAGCATAGTGGGTCCCTTCTGTGATCCCTGCCATACTTAGTTAACACCCTTGGGACGTCAGCTGTGAGGTGGGAAAGAGCCAGGGTGCTAGAGCCAGGTGGCAGATCAGGTCCCACAAGGAGATCCTAGTAGCTATCCATATGGGAAAATACAAGTCACTCTCGGTAGGCTTTAAACTAAAGAGTGTGTGTGTGTGTGTGTGTGTGTGTGTGTGTGTGTGTGTGTGTGTGTGTGTAGGAGAATGTAGTAAATAAATTCCAGTAGTTCTCTAGCTGTTTCTGGGGTTAAGTGAGTTGACACCTATCAAGTGCTGCCATTGGTCCCTGCTGAGTAACTCCTGTAGTGTGAGCTGTGGAAGGTTCTAGGCCTGCCATCCTTCTGGTTTCAAAGCTGGAGCTAGCATTGCCTCTGCTGCTAGTATCTACTATACTGCCAAAATGATTGATTCTGAGAATATAATCTTTTCAAGTGAGAGCCCCAGAAAAGCACAGTTCCCTCTCAGCAAGCTTGAAACCTTCTCTGATCCAGATCTGTGTGTCAATCACAATAATGTCACGGTAGACTTAGTGTAGACAGTGCACACTGTAGAGCTGAGAGCAGCGTGTATGGAAATAACCCCAACAGAACTGGGAAATATATATAAATTAATTCCAATAGGTCCAAGCTGACATGGATATTTGACATAAAATTTTAAGACACATGACTGAAAAGGCCACTTTTGAAAGGCAAGTTAAAAATTGATACCTACAAGATAATGTCTAAAAACCTCAATATCCTAGATAACATTATGGTTGGGCTGTTGTGCATTTATATATAGAAATAGATAGGTAAAGGTCTATAGTGATGCACATTAGGAGATGAAAAGGAGGGAGAAATAAGAGGCAAGAACTGTGTTTTTGTTTTGTCTTGAGACCAGGCTGACCTTGAACTCACAGACATCCTCCTGCTCTGCCTTCCAAGTGCTGGGATTAGAGGTATGGACCACCACACCCTATAAAACTAGTTTTTTGTTTGTTTTTGGCCAGGTGGGACTGGCACATGCCTATGGTCTTACTTGGAAGAATGAGAAAGGAGGATTGCAAATTCAAGGCCAATCTAGAATATATAATAGAACCCTGTCTCACATATGGCAGTAAAGGGGCTAGAGAGACAGCTCAGCAGTTAAAAGCACTTGTTGGTCTTACAGAGGACTTGAAATTGGTTCCCAGCACTCACATGGTGGCTCATAACTATCCATACTCCCGGGGGTCCGGCACCCTCTTAATTTCTTTCATGGTGTGCATATTTACATGATGCAGAAAAATCATATACATAAAATAAAAATAAATCTGAAGATAAAATAAGGCCAGGCATGGTGGTGCACACTTTTAATCTCAGCACTCCAGAGGCTGAAGCAGACAGATCTCTGAGTTCTAGGCCAGCCTGGTCTATAGAGTGAGTTTTAGGTAGTGAGTTATATAGTGAGATCCTGTTTCAAAAGTAAAATAAAACATTTTATAACTTTTGGATAATATCTTTAATATTCACAGGAATTTTGTTTTACTGGTATAATTGAAGTTTATTTATTTTTTTTTTTTTACAATGTCAGTAACAACTGAAGAAATTTACTACAAAATATAGCATCTTATACAAATGATGTTCTCTTGCTCTTCCAGGTATAAGCCAGTGTTTTACCTCTTCATGCTATAACATAAAAACTAAGTTATCCTTTATGATGGCTGCTGTCATTGCTTTGAATATATAGGTTCAAAATCTGGAGCTCACAATGACATGCTTCTTTTGAATATGTCACTTTAAACAGAGTCAAATGTGGGTCAGGGACTCCACTTTGAGAAATCCTGGCATGGCTTGTTTTGACTCACCCAAAGCAGAACAAAAATGACTTGTTAGAACATCAAATGCTAAGCAGGCTCTGGGAGTGAGTATTGACGGTGTGTGTCAACAGTGTTGCTCAGTATATTTCAGGTTCATCAGCATCTGGTTACTCTCTTTGGAAAACTTAATTTATGCATGGTCCCCAGCTGGCTTAGTTTAATAGGGGGAGAGACCAAGCTGTTAAAGGAAGCAAAAATCCAAAGCTGACCTCTGTGGTCTGAGAACATATCAAGTCATTCCATGCTGCCGTAGTCAACACAATGCAGTTAGTTTTCCTTGTTTTGGTTTTTGGTGGTTTGTTTTTTGTTTGGGTTTTTGTTGTTGTTGTTGTTTTGTTTTGTTTTTTGTTTTTTCCTCCATTTTCTGCTCTGCTGTGGAACATGCAAACCCTGAAATGGTGTTTACTCATTTAGACTCACTTTTAAGTACATTTTGCTCTGTAAGTGACATGAATTTGCTAATGTGTATTTAAAAGGGAAAGCAGAGCTGTGGTTGGATGGGGTAGATTGACCGGAAGGTGTTTGTATTACACACTGCTGAGACTCTCCCTCCCCTACTGAGGTGTGTTTGCCTGGATGACAAGGAAAGATGGAGCCCTCAGCAGTTGCTGAAGCACAGCTTTATAAACCCTCAGCCAAAACTGCCCTTAGTGGAGCAGAGTCCTGAAGGTGAGTTCTGCCTGCCCACCTGCCTTTCCCCTTCCCTTCCCTTCCCTTCCTTTCCCTTCCCTTCCCTCCCCTCCCCTCCCTTTCCCTCCCCTCCCCTTCCTTTCCTTTTCCTTTCTTTCCTTTCCTTTCCTTTGCTTTTTTCTTTTTCTTTTGCTTTTTTCTGATAGGGTCCCACTATGTGGCTATACCTCTTGGTCTTCCTCGTCTGCCTCCTGAGTGCTAAGATTACAAGCATGCCCTACTATACTAGACTATCATCCTTTTATTATTATGAAGATACAAAGCCTAAAACTGAGAACGTTTGCATGGATTATTTCTTTTACCGATGCCAGGCTACACGTAATCCATTTATGTGCCGGCCTTGTGTGTTTTGCGACCCTTGTTCTTCTAGCGTCTGTTGACGGAGTGAACATTCTCATCTTGCCGTGTCATTCATATTGTCAGATACCCCTAGTAGGTCTTGGAATGGCCAGGAGTCCTGAGTTTGGGTTCTGGCTGTCTAGTGCAGTCACTTCCTCTCCATCCCTGTTACCCTCACCTGTACAATGGGCTGACTATATATTCCTGCCTACTTTAAAGCACAAGGTGAGAAAAGATGTCAAAGTGCAAGGAGTGCTTTTTCAGACCAGTTGGAGCCCTTTCTCTCATGCTTATGTTGTTGGGTTCTGTGAACTGCGCACGTGCGTGTGTGTGTGTGTGTGTGTGTGTGTGTGTGTGTGTGTGTGTTTTATGGGAGGTGGGGAGTTGTGCACATGTGCATGCAGTACCCTGACAATCCAGAAAAGGACACCAGATTCCCTGGAGCTGGAGTTAACAGTTGTGAGCTGCCCAACAAGGGTGCTAGGAACCAAGCTCCAGGCTGCTGTAAAAGCAGTGTGGGTCCTTAACCACGGAGCCATCTCTCTGGCTCATCTTCTTATATTTCTAATGCTTTTGTTTCATCTTAGATTCTGGGGGACAAGATTACATTGAGACTGTCATTCCCAGCAACCAGCTGCCCAGCGCTGCATTCTTCAGTGAGACACAGAGACAGTTTTCCCGATACTTCATTGAGTTTGAAGAATTACAACTTCTAGGGAAAGGAGCCTTTGGAGCAGTCATCAAGGTGTGACAGAGTTGTCCCCAGTCCCCTTTAAAGCTCCTTCTCTTTGATTTCCATGGCCCCACGGGCTTGGTTTCCATTTTGAGAATGGAAAGGAGAGTGAATAAGACTCTTGAAGCCATGGACCTTCACTGGAGTTACAGGCTTGCTTTAACATTACACTGAACTTATTAACAGTGCACTATTCCCACGTCCTTGGGTGGCTCAGAACAATCACGTGAAAAATACATGATTATCAGCATCCTGAGTGGTCAAGATCTCTGCGTGAAGCCCATTTTCGATGCTTTAGTTCCTTTCCACCTTCCCCCCCAGTTTTGTTGGTGTTACCATAGAGAAAAGGATTCCAGAGTTAGACAGAGGTGGCAGGGAGACAGCCCTGAAGGCGCTCACTTCCTAGCTTACAAGGATGGGGAATTAATGGCCTGTTTTAAGGTGTGCTGCCCTCAGGACTCTTTCTTCATTCTGGTCTGGGGCAAACTTATTCTTGTAGGAAGAGGCCTCTGCTGTTCTTATATAATTTAAGTATGTTGTAAGCCATAGGACATGCAGATTAAAATGTATGAAAAACAGCTGAGGTACATGCCATCTTCACATATGAAGGTGACTTCTAGCAGTGGGGCATATATGTGTTTGATTCTGAGAGTATGAGGAAGAAGGAGTCACTCTTGTTTGATTGATTTTTATGTGGCTTTGGGGGGGTTGTTTGGTTTTGTTTGGTTGTAGTTGTATTTTGTTTGCTTTCTTGCTTGTTTTGAGATAGGTTTCCTGAAGCCTAGGCTGGCCTCAACTCAGTGTAGCAGAAGATGACCATGAACCTCTCCTCTTCCTACTTAATGCCTTCAGAGTGCTGGGATTTCAGGTCATACATCCATGCCTGTTTCATGCCCCACTGGGGACAAACCCAGAGTTTGTGTATCTTTGGCAAGAACTCTACTAAATGAGCTATATTCCCATGCAGGTTTTTGAGGAGCATATTATATTGGGTAGGCTGCCCTCAAGCTGTGTGTCCAAGGATGGCCTTGAACCCCTGGCCTTTTGCCTCCACCTCCCAAGTGTTGGGATTACAGAAATGTACCACCACACCCAGCTTGGAAGCATCACTCTTACTGCAGAGTACCTCTCCACCAAAACAACAAATTTCCCCACAAGAAAAGAGGGGCAGCCTTTAGCAAGGCAGGTATCCCACAGGAAAGCCCACAGCTCTAGGAGTTTAACTCAGTGTCATTTTTATTAACTCTGTCAGTCTTCTTTCACATTCTTGAATTTCAACCAGTGTGGATGAAGTTTGTTAAACTTCATTTCTTTCTTTTCTTTCTGGACAGGGTCCCTTGTAGCCTGCCTTATTCACACGGCAGTTCGTGAGTTTGCTCTAACAAGGGCATCTTCGGCTGTGCCCTTGTTCCTCCCCTTGGCTCTCACACCCTTCCCACGTTGCCATTTGAGTAGTGCAGCCTGCTTCACCGTAGGTTCCTTTAGCAGCTGGCCCTTCACTGTGTGTGCACTTGTTCATTTGAACAAATGAATTGCTAGTTTCTAGTGCATTGGGTCTTATGTAAATGAGAAAGAATCTGGTATAGTTAATTTAGTCAGGCCAGTGAAATCCTCAGGATAGGGATGGTCTGAGCACACTGGCCTTGAGGCTTTTCTATTGATTCATTGTGCTCCTAATAGTATTGTCTTATTTTATAACCATATTTTGGAATCTTAGTTGGATGACAAAGTCAATGGACGGCACGTGTGTTAATGGTGATCACTGCTGTCCGTCAATCACACCTCTGTGGGGCTCGGGCAGTACTCTTTCTCCATATGTCCTCCTCTCATTGACCCCATTCAGACCAGTAATGAAAATCTACAAATATCATATAGGTAAGAAAACTCTTCCAATTCACATGGCCTTATACATTCTCTGTAAAATAGTCAGCATTTATTTCAGGTTTGTTAACATTTCTGGAGTTTCATTCTTTTTTAGTGATTTTAAGTATTAAGCCAATAAAATCATCAGATGAAGACTTACACTGGCTTTAGAAAATTAATTTTACTTTAAAACTAAAATGATTTTGGAATTTATTTACCAGATATAATGAGAGAAGAACAGGGAAGCAATGTCATCAAAATTAATGTAACTCATTATTTCATATGTTAATCTAAATTTTTTAAAGAAAAGAAAATGTTATGCTTATCAATAAAGAATTATTGCCAGGCAGTGGTGGCACATACCTTTAATCCCAGCACCCAGGAGGCAGAAGCAGGCAGATCTGTGTGAGTTCAAGATCAACCTGGTTTACAAAGTGAGTTCCAAAACAGGCCCAAAGCTACACAAAGAAACCCTGTCACAAAAAAAAAAAAAAAAAAAAAAAAAAAAAAAAGAGAGAGGTTATTACGATAGGCAGAGTGGCCCATGCCTATCCCACCATTCAAAGGTGGAGGCAGGAGGTTGCCGTCTAAGGTTACCCTTGTCTGCATAAGGAGTTTGGGGTCAGCCTGTGCTATGAGACCCTGGCTAAAAAAGAAATGTAGTGATTAAAACAGAGGTAATGCGTAGTTCAGTAATCCCAGCTCTGAAGCAGGAAGATATCAAGTTCCAGGACTGGCTACATAGTGAGATCCTGTCCCAAAAAGAGATGGAGAAAAGGGAGTGTGAGGAGAAAGCAAAAGAAACAAGGAGGCAGGGAGATGAAGGTTGTCCTCTCCCCAGTGCCTCCCAGCAGAACCCCACATCTGGATTCCTTGACCTTTTCCCCGTTTGGGGGGTATCCAAGGCTTTCTGCAGTATGAATTCACGCCTTGTGGCTCTCAGCTATTATTGTGGGTTCTCAGAATTTCAGGTTCTGCTGGGAAGGAACTAATGGGGCCAGGCTGTGTAAATGCCAGTGTGCAAAATCCTGGGCCACAGATCTGACCAAGTCCTCCCCTACTGCCTGGCAGGTGCAAAACAAGCTGGATGGCTGCTGTTATGCAGTGAAGCGCATCCCAATCAACCCTGCCAGCAGGCACTTCCGCAGGATCAAGGGTGAGGTGACGCTGCTGTCTCGCCTGCACCATGAGAACATTGTGCGCTACTACAATGCCTGGATCGAGCGGCATGAACGCCCTGCAGTGCCCGGGACACCACCCCCAGACTGCAGACCCCAGGCCCAGAACAGCCCAGCTGCCTGCGAGAAAGCAGCAGACGGCACCGAGGAGCTGGGCAGTGTGGAGGCTGCAGCACCGCCGCCTATCCTCAGCAGCTCTGTGGAGTGGAGCACATCTGCGGAGCGCTCCACCAGTGCGCGCTTCCCAGTCACTGGCCCGGGCTCCAGCAGCGATGAGGAGGATGAAGATGAGCACGATGGTGTCTTCTCACAGTCCTTCCTGTAAGTGCTAGCTAGCGGTAGGGGACCCCTGATGCCTAAACCAACAGGCCCACCCCAGAGGAACAAGAGAGAAGCAAGCCGGTGGAAATCTGTTTCAGAGAGTAGTCAGATGCAATGTACAGGAATTTTAAAGATTCCCCACATCTGAGGCCAGGAGAAAGGAAAAGCAGAAGTTATTTCCAATACTTTATCTTGATAGATTTAATAGAATTTGTGACAGGGCAGTGCATTAAATCACAGCTTCCAACTCTGTGGACCACTTAAGAATCTTAGAGTCTTGATGTAGTTCTAAGTGCCCAGACCTGTAATTATGACCCAAGGGCATTTGCCTTAGAGATGTTTCATTGTACTCAGTTGGATACAATTTATCTTAGCATTTAATTACTTTGAGAAACAATCTAGCTACATTTTAAAGAGTTCTTTGTTGGGGGCTGGAGAGATTGCTCAGTGCTCTTTGCTCTTCCAATGGACTTGAGTTCCATACCAAGCATGGCTCACAACCATCTATGACTCCAGTCCCAAGGGATCTAACGCCCCCTTCTGGTCTCTGTGGGTACTGCATATGTAGGGGGCACAGACCCATACACATAAAGGTTTTTCTTTAAATAAGATAAATAAAAGACCAGAGTTTGGGTAACAGAAAAGAGAAGCCAACAGCCCAATCTGTATCGATGCTGTAGTCATGGTGTGTCTTAGCTACTGTTCTATTGCTGTGAAGAGATACCATAACCAAAGCAACTTAGAAACCATTTAATCATGGGCTTGCTTTTGGTTTCAGAGAATTAGTCCATTTCCATCTTGGTGAGAAGCTTGGCATTAGGCAGCAGACAGGCAGGAGGCAAGCAGGCAGGCAGACATGATTCAGAGGCAGAGAGAGAAACTCAAAGCCTACCCTCAGTGATACACTTCCTCCAACAAGGCCATGCCCCCTAATCCACCAGCTGGAGACAGAACATTCAAATATATGAGCCTATGGTGGCCATTCTCTTTCAAACCATCACATGCTATAATGTTCTAGCTCCTTTGGTTTTCTGGTGAACTAAAAAGAATGTCAGCTTTATTTTTTGTTTGTTCAATATTTCTTTATTTCTTTTTCTTCAGACCTGCTTCAGACTCTGACAGTGACATCATCTTTGACAATGAAGATGAAAACAGTAAAAGTCATAATCAGGTAAATATGTAGGCAGAAATTTGCTAGTTTTAGTCAGAGCATGGTATGTAAGGAAATGATATGTGATTTTAGAAACTTCAGGCAGAATGCCAGAGCATTGAACTGATATGTAAACATCAGTTTAAAAGACATCCATTCCTTTAAGATATGTGCCTACTTGTGATTATAGGCTTTTATTCACATCATAAATACATACCAATATATGTATATATAAATTTATCATGTTTTATACTGACATATAAAAGGGGAAAAAACTGATGCACTGTACTTTTTCCACATGTGGCGTAAGTTTCACAGGGGCCTAGAGAGGCGCTTAGCAGTTTAGAACACTTAATGACTCTTACTGACCTGAGCTTGGTTCCCAGCACCCACATGGTGACTCATAACCCCCCTGTACCTCCAGTCCCAGGCAATCCAATGTCCTCTGGCCTCCACAGGCATCTGCAACACATATGGTGTACATAAACATACAAATAAATAAAATTTAAAAATATTTGTTTTAATAGAGGATTGGAAAATGTTTTCTATGGTTGGGGGTGAGGATTGAATGCAAATAAACAGTCTCATCATGGAGTTAGCTTAATCTTATCAGTTAATCTTGATGCTCAAATAATCTTTGATAAACCATCTTCTAGAACAGTGATTCAACTATGTAGCTAATTGAAAGGAACACAGCCAGCCTTATTTTATTTCTGATGTTGTGGAAAAGAGGAGAGAATGCCAGAATTCACCTTACTGTTAGTAAAAGTAAATTTTGTTGTTAGGACATATCCTTCCTAGGGGCTGGCAGTTGAGAGCAAGTAATGCCCTTGAAAAGGAAGTTCACAGCTGCCTGTAACTCCAGTTCCAGATGTTTACACACACACACACACACACACACACACACACACACATACACACAATCTTTTAAAGAGCTGTCTCTTATGGGCATATGTAGTAGGTGTGATATGAAGCACATTTCTCCAAACAGCTCCTGGTTTTAAGTGCTTGACACAAACACTGTCTACACCTCAGATCCCAGGTATCCCGCCTTCCTTTCTGGTTAGGCTGCAGAGATCCAGGCTGATGCCTAGAGCCCTGAGTAAAAACTGGAATGTCATTGTAGATTCAGAAAAACAAATGTTCTATAACTACATACAGTTTGTGATAACTTTATTCCTTGAGATGAAAGGATAACCACCAGCATTTATGAGCTTACTCACAGGATATAAACATATAGACCCTGTAGGATGCACGGTTCAATTGATTTGAAGATTTGATTGAATTAGCCAGTATGTTTATTAATAAGCACTTGTCAATTAAAAAAATCACTTAAGATCCTCTTACTTTAATTTTTCTTACAAAATTAGCATAAATAGTCTAAACTGCTAAAGCAAAATTATCTTTGCTTTTAATGTTAGTTATGCATTTAATTATGAAGGGTATCAAATTTATGCTTCCAGTTTGGCTCAGTTAAAGGCAGCATCCCATGAGCATTCTATGGGTAGAACCCCAAGGGGTTAATAATCTTCATAGATGCTCTCCAGGGGATATAAGTAATTCAGTAGTTGAATCCAGTTATTTCAGGAGCAGGACTTTTTATTTTTCTTTGAAAAAACATCCTTCCTCATAAAAATTGGAGCCAGGGGGCCAGAGAGCAGTTAAGAATACATAATGCTCTACAGAGAATCAGTTCCAGCGGCCCACAGCTGCCTGGTTCTCAGCTTCAGGAAGTCCCACGACCTCTTCTAGCCCCCACGAGCATTTGCACTACATGCACACACCCACACGTAGTCAAGCACACATAGATGTAACTAAAATAGAAAATAGAAAAATAAAATCTAATAGAAACTCTGTGAATCAAAAACGATCAGAAACATTTTTTTTTCTCTATTTGGGATTAAAAGTATTTCAATATGTCTGTTCAGAAGAAATGACTCTAAAACATTTTAATGCATTTGTATATGTTCTGTTTGAGGTTATGCACACCATACGAGTGCAGCTCCCCCATGAAGGCCATAGGGCACTGAGTCCCCTGGAACTGGAGTTATAGGTAGTTGTCAGCTGCCTGATGTTGGTCCCGGGAACAGAACCCAGGTCCTCTGCTGGAATAGTAAGCACTCTTAACCATTGAGCCATTAACTTTTTTCCTCCAGCCCTAGAAAAGACTTTTTCCTGTTATTATTATTAAGGTGTCATTCATTAGAAAGAAAATTACTTATGGGAGACAAGCAAGTTGTGGCAGCAAAGTGATTGTTCAGGAGTGTAACCCTAAGGGCAGTGTACCCTTTGACAGTGTGAACACATTAAAACACTTTCTTTGAATACCCCAAAAGAAGACAGCCTGTTAATAGCCTGTTAATATTGAACCCTGTATTTCCTTCTGCCCTTCATATCCATAGGCCTTCGGTGCTAAGACTTGAGCAGAAACTTTGTGTTATTACACATCTTACCTGTTCCCCCATTTTCCCCATCGTGTAACAGGTCTGTAAGCTATGCAGAATTTCTGGTTAAGTATTTCAAGCTTCTAAAAGACAGTGGTTGTGTCCTGTAATGCTGATGACCCCTAAAGGCAATAGGAAGCCCTGCACAGGGGTGAAGTTGGGGTCTTAGACACAAGTTCTTGAAGGTGGCAATGCTCTTGTTTAATTTCAGCCCTCACTTGAAGTTCTCCTGTGTCTTCTTGGTTTAGGTTGACGACTGCAATGGAAAGGACAGTTGCCATGAAATTGAGCCATCGGTGACAACTGAGGCTGTGCACTACCTTTATATCCAGGTGAGACCCTGCTGACTGCTCGGTGATGTGGCACCTTTCACTGCTTGTTGGCAATGGTAATGGACATAAAGGGGCTGATATCACTGCCAAAGATTAATTGGCCATGAAAATTACAGCATGAAAGCCTCCCCTATCCCCACAGTGTCCTTTACCACAGTGTTATCAGGAAGTACCTGGGGGCAGCTCTGGACTCAGGCTGTGCACGTTCACAACCTGGATCCACCCATCACTGCTGTATGAGTTCAGATGAGAGTCTTTAGTCTTTTGTGCCTCTGTTTCCCACAACTTAATTAACTGTCTGATCCTTCTCACATCTGAACAAGAGGAAGTGCTTATAACCGTGTCTGACTCCCATAAATGCAAGCGTGCCCTAACTGTCTGCATGTCTCGGTTCTCTAAACACCCCTGTGAAGTGGGTGGGACTCATGGGAGGGCCTGACTGAGGCCTCAGGGATGACTCAGAATGGGCCAGCAGTGCTGTCCATGAAGAAATGAGTGACCTGTAAAACTACAACACTTCTGCCTGAACAGTCCAGAACCAGAAGCTAGTTTCACACATCGCCTAAGTCTTAAAGATTGTTTTCTATCTTAGCACAGCCAAGGAGGGGTGAGACAGAGCCCCTGCTTGATTGTTGCCATAGGTATAATGTTCTCTAGTTTCAAAGAGGATCTGTTATCTGTAGGCAAATAAAGCCAAGGACTTAATTAGGCTAGTTAGCTATTCTTGGAAATTTAAGATTGGACACAATCTTGTAAAGTAATAACATTGCAATATCAATTTTCATATTTGTGACAAGGTTTTCAAACAAGTAAAACTTTTTAAATTAAGCAGATATATATATTATTTGTTTGCCTACATGTATGTCTATGTGAGGGTATCATGTCAGATACCCTGAAACTGGAGTTACAGACAGTTGTGAACTGCCATGTGGGTGCTGAGAATTGAACCCTGGTCCTCTCGAAGAACAGCAGTGCTCTTAATTACTGAGCCATCTCTCTATTCGTGTGTGTGTGTGTGTGTGTGTGTGTGTGTGTGTGTGTATATATATATATATACATATATATATATATATATATATATTTTAAGTAGGAGCTAGAGGTATAGCTCAGAAATAGAACAATTGCTTCACATGCAAGAGGTCCTGGGTTCAATCCCACTGGGGGAGAAAGTTATATTAGCTGCTAATATATATATTTGCCCTGATGTGTTCTTCAGTACTATCAGTTATTAATATTATTATTAAACACATATTTGCTCCTTAGGGGCCTTAGGGGGTATTTGGGGTACCAGGATTGAATGCTTAGAATGCAACATACTCTACCACTGAGCTACATTCCCTACTCAAGGTAGTTTTCATAATCTTAAGTTTTCTTTTTTAGCATAATAAAAAGGCAGTTCTTTCTAAAATTGCTTAAAGTCCCTGTTACAAGTTTTACAGATGATTGTATTGACTACAGTTGTCCTCCTGACTTTGAACCTGTGGTGTGATCGGGTCCTGCCTTCTTCCTTCTTTTCTGCAGATGGAGTACTGTGAAAAGAGCACCCTTCGGGACACCATTGACCAGGGACTGTATCGAGACACCGTCAGGCTTTGGAGACTTTTTCGAGAGATTCTGGACGGATTAGCTTACATCCATGAGAAAGTAAGCATTTACATCCCATGCCCATGTACTTCTGTTTACATAAATTGTGTATGTATGTTGCATGGATGTCTGTGCATGTGTTGCGGGGATTAGGAGAAGCTCCCCTATGTGTGTGTGAATGCCGGAAGTCAACACAGTGTAGGTTGAATGAAAATGGCCTCATAGGCTCATATATTTGAATACTTGGTCTCCAGTTGGTGGAAATGCCATTCCCAATTAGCTCTCTCTGCCTCAGAGTTTTTAGATCAGGATATAAGCTTTCAGCTACTGTTCAGTATCATGTCAGCCTCCTGCTATCATACTCCCCACCATGATGGTCATGGACTCACCCTCTGAAACGTTAAGCCCAAATAAACTCTTCCTTCTATAAGCTGCATATGTGTCTTGTCACCAAATAGAAAAGTAAATAAGACAGGTATCTTCTATTATTATCCCCCTCCTTTTTTTTCTGACAAGGTATCTTGCTGAACATAAAACTTGCCAATTCAGCTAAACTAGCTAACCAGCCAGCTTTCAGGAGCTGCTTGTCTACCACCCTCTGTACCCAGCTTTTATGTAGGTATTGACTATCTGAACTCAGGTCCTCATGCTTGCACAGAAAACATTTTACCTACTGAACTGTCTCCACAGCCCCTACTTATATATAAACTTATATTAAAAATCAAATAGAAAAGTAGAGAAAAACAAGCATATAAAACAAAACCAGGAAGAAAACTACAGATATGATGAAATCATCTTTTTACACTTATTTACATGTATTTGTTTGTGTGAATTCCAGGCATCAAACTCAAGCCATTGGGCTTGCTAGAAAGGACCTTTGCCTGTTGAGCCACCTCACTGTCATGAAATAATATATTGGTAGGTAATAGAACGAAGTATCAAAATACAGGGACAGTACCCTGTTGTTGTCCCATAGCTCTCAAGCCCCAAATAAACACACAGATGCTATATTAATTACAAAACTGTTGGCCAATGGCTAGGGCTTCTTATTAGCTAGCTCTGTCTTAACTATTAATCTCTAACTACTAATCTATGTATTTCTACATGTCCTTATCTTACCAGAGAACACCTGGTAGGCCCTATCCTCCCGGTCCCTCCATGGCATCTCCTTCCAGCATTTTTCTGCCTACCTTTTCAAGAATTCTCATCTCCTAGCCCTGCCTATCTTCCTGTCTCTATCAGATAAACAGTATTTTATTCATCAACCAATAAGAAAAACATATATACAGAAGGATATTCCCCATCAATACCCAGTGTCAACTCCTGTAGAAAACACTGAAGATGACTCCTGGGTCAAATCTGATTCACACCTGTTCTTATATGGCTTATGAACTAAGAATAGCTTTTCTGTTTTTAAGTGGCTATAGCAATTTTTTAAGGAATATATCATAATAGAAATTGAAATTTCATTGTCTATCAATAAAGTTTTATTGGAACAAAGCCATGCTCACTTGCCTATGTCTGTATTTTATAACAGCAGATTTGAGTAGTTGCAATAGACTGACTGTATAGCCTGTATTGGTTATTTTTCTGTTGCTGTGATAAGACAGCATGACCAAGGAATTGATTTGGTCTTACAGTTCCAGAGGGATAAGAGTCCATGATGGCCGAGTAGAGGCATGGCAACAAAAACTGGATTCTGACAGCTCACATCCTTTGTATCATAGTAAAAGAAGAGTTCTTATTACATTTAGCATCTTCCAAGTGAAAGAGTGACAATGATGAGCCTGTAGGAGGAGGAGGAAGAAAGCAGGATTCCTGTGACATCATCAATGAGCTCCTCCCAGGAGCTGGTGTTAGTATAACATGCAAGGCTCCTGAAGGAGATGGAACAGGAAATGTTGGTACGATTAGAATGAGTGGGGAAGTATGAGAGTGCCCTAGGCAGGAGGAGGAGTAACGGAGAGGGGATGAAGGTGGTGTGGGGCCTGACCAGAGTTGGCTTTTGTGGTGTGACAGAGGGAAAGGGAGCCCTGCTTAGGACCACACATCTAGGACCAGGTGGACCACGGGAGGAGACCTCTTCCAGTTGTCATCACTTACAATTAGGAAACACGTGTAGTGTTAAGCTCTGTTTGAGGCAGTTGTTAGATTCTTCATTGTCTTCCAACAGGGAATGATTCATCGGGACCTGAAGCCTGTCAATATTTTTTTGGATTCTGATGACCATGTGAAAATAGGTGATTTTGGTTTGGCAACAGACCATCTAGCCTTCACTGTGAGTATTTTTAAAATCAGGCTATGCCTGAAAATGACCTAGGTGTCTTAATAATCCTGGAAATAAAGAGACCGGGAGTGAGCCTCCTGTGCCCTGCCATGTCACCTTCTGCTGGGAGGTGGGTCTGAAGGGATAAGCTGCAGTGTCTCTTAGGCTTTGAAGCTCTTGGTTTATGAGCAATGTTTAGGTGGAAGGCACTCAATACTCTAAGAAATAATTTGTTATTTTAGGCTCCCTTGCTGAGCATTTGACAGATGCTTTTCATCTGAGGAACTTTCAGTTGGTTGACAAAAGTGAGGCGCAGCCCTGGACAGACATTGCCCTGACACAGATAATTAATGTGAGGTTGAGAAATAGTGAGATGAGTGTAAGGAGAGAGGGGAGGACACGTGGTTGTGAGGAACAAGGAAGGCTGTGGGCCCAGTGCCATGACACACACTGCAGTCTCAGCTACTCAGATGGTTGAGGCAAAAGAATCAGTTAAACTCAGGTGTTCAAGACCAACCTAGACCACATAATGAGACTCCCATCATCCTCCCAAAAAAGAAAGAATATGTATGTATGTATGTATGTATGTATGTATGTATGTATGTATATAACCAGTGGCATTCCAGATGGGTATTTAAAAAGTAGGTAGGAATCTAGGGCACAACATTGTATTACCTGGGCAGGGATCTCAGTATAAGCCGAGGGCCTAGGGAGAGCAGACTTGGCTGTTTGAATACCCATGCTCTGATTAGCTGAACCTGCAAAGTGCAGAGGCTGGTATGTAGAGAGGAAGTCTTTGGAAAGTTGGACAGACTTGAATGCCAAGGCTCTACTTACTGTCCTAAGCTAGCTTTAAGATTCCATGGTCTGTAGTAAGTGTAGCTCATTCCAAGGCTGGTCAGAGGAAGAAAATAGAGTTTTGATGATGACAGGAATAACTATCAGGGCTAGCTTAGCAGGTGAAAGTAGGAGTGGAGAGTGAGGAGGCAGAAAAGAGCTGGAAGTGGCATTGAGCACCCATTATCCCAGCACACAGAAGGCAGAGGCAGGGGGACCTGCTACAGGTTCAAGACCAGCCTGGGTTGCATAGCAAGTCCTAGGCCAGTCAGATCTAGACAGAGACCTTTGTGGCTGCCCTGTGCTGTGGCTTGGCAGAACTGCTCATCTGTAAAATATGTATATTCTAGGACCTGCCTCAAAGTCTTATCAGAAAGTAGAACAGAAGGCGAGTGTAAGCATCTGGAGAATTCCTCATGATCTGTGTGTTGCACGGATTCTAATGGGGGGGGGGTAGTGAAAAATTAGAGAAGCAAAGAAACCAGCCATTAGAGAGACTTTTTACCTCTACCAAATCCTCAGATTGAAGTGGTGATCCTTTGTCCATGAATCCTCAGACTGACTGCCTAGACTGTGCATCCATTTCTACAAACCCTCAGACTGAATCCCTTAAGGTCTTGTCTCCTCCCACCTTATATTCCTCTCTCTACCCAGCCATATCCCTGTCTCCACCTCCACAGTGCTGGGATTAAAGGTGTGTCACCCCAAGTGCTGGGATCACCTTTGTGTGAGCTCTGTTTCTCATTTAGACTGGATCAATTTCATGTAGCCCAGGGTGGCCTTGAACTAACAGAGATCTATCTGCCTCTGTCTTTCTAGTACTGGGATTAAAGGTGTGTGCTATCACTGCCTGGCCTCAAAGGCTAACTAGTGTGGCTGCTGGGATTAAAGGTGTATACCACCACTGCCTGGCCTCTATAGCTAATTAATGTGGCCAGCTAGGTTTGCACTCTGATCTTCAGGTGAGCTTTATTTTTTAGATCATAAACAAAATATCACCACAAGTTCAACTCTTAGTGTTTGTGGTATGAACATGGTTTCTGTAAGAGTGTGGGCATTTCATCCTGAAGACTTACTCTTTTTCCTCTTGTGTCCACTGGGTTTCCTTTGAGCCTTTGTATGAATAGGTTAACTAAGCATTAAAAAAAAATTGTAAATGAGACAACTCAAAGAAGCATGGTTATAGCAGGGCAGTGGTGGCACACACCTTTAGTCCCAGCACTCAGGAGACAGAGGCAGGTGGATCTGAGTTCAAGGTCAGCCTGGTCTAGGGCTACACAGAGAAGTGCTGCCTCGAAAAAAAACAAAAACAAGCATGGTGATGACAATTCTGACATGTTAACGTTTCAGTCTTCATTTAGAGACAGAAGAGCTATTCCCACTGAGGGCTCATAGAGTTAATCTGTACAATTGTGTTTTAGGCTGATGGTAAACAGGACGACCAGGCAGGCGATCACGTGGTCAAATCAGACCCTTCAGGTAAAGCCTCTTTCATCCATGTGTTCAAAAGCAGACCATAAAACTTCTCAGCCTGGAATCTGCCTTTGACTTTAAAGACTTTATTCTGAAGCAAATTGAAATTATCCTTTGAATGGTTTCTATGGAAGTTTAAGTATTTTTTTTTTCTTTTTCATTATGTTAGTTGTTGTTCAGAAACAGAAGAGCTTTGGTTAGTAGAATAATGTCTCCTGGGCCCAAAGCTATGTTTTGACCAATCCCAATTGGTCCTGTAGGGTCTCAAGTTCTGGCCTGTCTGGGGTCCTAGCTAACCCTTGCTTCCTGTGTAAGCAGACATCCTTGTGTGAGGCAGTGCTGGGCAGTCTGGGGTGTAGATCAGTCCTCTGTGTAATGCTTGCATTTCCTCCTGGTGAGTACAGCACACAGGATACAAACCAGCCCTTGCATTTAAGGAGCTTTTTTGTTTTGGGCCATTGAGATGCTCAGCAGGTAAAGGTGCTTGCCACCAAGCCTGGTGACCTGAGTTCAACCTCTGGAGCCCACATGATGTGAAGGGTCCAGCCCCTCACAGCCCCTGCTTTGGCAGCCATGACAGGCTGCAAAACAGACCCAGCAAGGCATAGGCCCCTGACACAGCTACATGTGCTGATACCCTCCATGTGGCAAGGAACCAATCAGAAGTTAGCTGGTGGGCTCTGGATGTGCTGTACTGATAGTGGAATATAAGGCTTAGCAACTGCCCTGGGAGGGCTTCTAGGTACAGCAACCCTTCTGCAGCTGCTGCTGACCAATCAACTCAGGACAGGTTGCCCAAGCTCGGAGGTGCACCAATCCTGAGACTGTTACTATGCAACTAGCAGGACACTCCCCCACCCCATTCTACCTCCAATACATGCCCTGCCCCACTGCTGCTCCCAAGTTAACTCCAGTTAACTGGTAAATTTAAAAGACCCTTTGCTTTTGCATTAGATCTGGTCTCGTGGTGGGTTTGGGGTTTCAGAGTCTGGGCACAACAGGTGGAAGAATACAACAAACTCCCACAAGTTGTCCTCTGACCCTCACATATACACCAGCACACATGCCCACACAAATAACTAAATGAAAGTGGGGGTGGGAAGGAAGCCCTCTGGTTTTCAGTTTTTTTTTTTTTTTTTTTTTTTTTTTGTTTTTGTTTTTGTTTTTGTTTTTTTTTTTTTTTTAACCTAGAGCTGCGGATGTAGCTCACTGCCACTCACCTAGCATGCACAAGGCCCTGGGCTCAGTACTTAGTACTATAAAACAGCAACAACAATAATAACTTAGTCCATGGCTGGACAGCTCTCCTCCTGTTTTCCTCCACAGGCCACTTGACTGGTATGGTTGGCACTGCTCTCTATGTAAGCCCTGAGGTTCAAGGAAGCACCAAGTCTGCATACAACCAGGTATAGGGGTGTGTGTGTGTAGTATAAGTTACAAGTAAGAACAGCAAGATTGTTACAGGTAGGGCATAGCAACCAGCTGAAATAGGAACAGTCACTGATTCCCATTCTAGGTAGGGCGTGCAGCAATGCCCAAGGGCAGCAACTGAAGCTGGCTTCTTATAAAAGCTTTCAGTCCCTCTGTCCTTTAGGAATGTGTGAGCCAACCTCTGCTCTCCCAGTACTCAGTCGGGAACATAGGAAGCAAGGCCATCACAGGAATAAGACAGCTGTGTTCCCAGCCCTCAGAAAGCTGGCCCAGTTATGATAGAGCCAACAATGATTGGCAGACATTCAGAATTGTCTTCTTCAGTTCTGGGCATCCAGCCCTAAGGACCTTAAACATTCTAGGCAGGTGTTCTACCATCAAGCCATATCCCAAGACCCTTAGAGGATAGCATTTAGAATAAAGATGAACAAAGACAACCCAGGGCCAGGGGCAGAGCACCTTCCTGGCATGTGGAAGGTTTGGTCCTGTCAGTGGTGGTGACAAGCCATGACTACAGTATGCCAAGGAAGGGGAAGGGTGAAGTGGAGGACATGGCAAGCATCAAGAAAAGGTTCTTGGTACAGTGCATACATTCTGTACAGCGTGCTACAGTTTATAATCATGTATAGGGATTTCAAACATTGCAAGAGACTAGTTCTCAAATGTTCTTATGGGGAGATAGCTATTAAATGGATGGGCATGTAAGCTTGACTGTGACAACCATATCTGAGTGAAAATTTTGATGATTTGCTTTTAAAATTATAGGTCTAAAGACTAGTTTTAGAGTAGATCATCAGATTTTTTTTTTTTTTTTACTTCATTCCAGTGCAAATCCCCTAGCTCCTAGAAATTTGATATCAGAGCTCTCTAAAGACAACTCTGTTTTCCCCACAGAAAGTGGATCTCTTCAGCCTGGGAATTATCTTCTTTGAGATGTCCTATCACCCCATGGTGACAGCCTCGGAAAGGATTTTTGTTCTCAACAAGCTTCGAGATGTGGGTGTCAGATATGTTTGATGCATAAATTTCCTGATCCTCAGAGCTCAGAGCAGGATTTTTCTCCTGGCATTTATAACATAGAAGAGGCTATCAGTTGTTACTTTAATTTAAAAAAAAAAAAAAAAACCTGGTCTTAGCCTATAGCCTAGCTGACCTGAAGTGTGAGGTCCCCATCTTAATCTTCTGCATGCTGGGACTACAGGTGTATGACACCAAGACTGGCTGCCTTCTGTCATTTTAATGACTGTCATTGACTAGTAGATGGTAAGATAATCAGCTGTCATTTTCAGTGACAAGTCTTAAGAACAAGGAGAGTAGCCTCATTTTAAGGAGTTAACACAGCAATTTTGATAACTAAAGATTGTCAGCATAGACTATTGTTATGTCTAGTAAGAGAAAAACCCACATCTGTCAATATGCCCAATGAGGAAAAACAGTTTTGTTTGAGGCGAGCCAGCCTAAGCTATATGAGACTTCGTATCTCCTCTCCTTCCCCCCAAAAAAAAAATAAAGATCATATTGAACAGACCTGATCCTGTAGTGCCTAAAGCAAATCTAAATGACCAGAAGTTAAAATGGATCAGAAGTCTGGAGATAGGCCTGCCTCTATGGCAGAGTATTTGCCAATCCTGGCAAATACATGGCTCTCAGAAATATCAGTTATTTGAGCTGTTTTTCCCCAATGAAATTTCTACTCATGTTCTTGAAATTAACCCTTGCCTCTGTTGCTGTTTGAGCTAATAAAGACCAGTGTTACAAGGTGCCAGCTCAAGAATGCCCATGGCAAAAAGGCAGTAAGAGAGTGCATACCTTTAATCTCAGCACTCAAGAGGCAGGCGGAGGTGGATCTCTGCAAGTTCGAGGCCAACCTGGTCTACAAAGCAAGTTCCAGGACAGGCTCCAAAGCTACAGATAAACCCTATCTCAATCAATCAATCAATCAATCAATAAATAAATAAATAAATAAATAAGAAAGAGTAAAGCCTGGGCAGTTTAGACTCAATGCTTTATGAGCTACAGATCTGGGGAGCCTTTCTCATCCTTAGAGAGCAAAGGCAAGCAAATGAAATCACATATAGCAAGCCTGGCATGGTGGTGCATGCCTACAGTCTCAGCATGTGAGAGGAAGGACCATGGGCTCAAGGCCAGCCTAGACTATGCAGCAAAATCCTGTCACAACACCATAGTAGATAACAAGCAAACAAATAAATCAATACCGCATACACTGAGATGCATTTAAATTATTTCTCATTTAAACTTAAGGGGGGTGATTTCCACAACCTAGACAGTCAATTGGGTGAAGTCTGCCCTCGTAGACTGGAAGAGTGAGCACAGGGCATGGTGAAGGTGTCATGTTAGCAAATTTTAATGTGCCCTTTAGTTATCTTACTGTGATGAATAAAAGCTTTGCCTGTGGCAGTCTGCCAAGCCCTTGCTGATTTGAATGTAATACTCTTTTAGCCCTCATCACCGCAGTTCCCCGAGGACTTTGATGACGGAGAGCACACAAAGCAGGTAATTCACTGATGCTGTCCTTGCTGCTGCGTCTTCAGTCTTGGGTTTTAATTACTGTTTTCTTCATGTTCAATTAGTAATCTCCTGCCACTCTTTCTCTTGTGTTCGAAGAACAATGTGGGGGAAAATACCAAAAGACAAAGCTCTTAAAATGTTACTAGACTTGAGGCACACTATAAAAAGGCCAAGGTCTGACAGAGCAAATTAACAAACTTAAGAGTTCTTTTGTGTGCTTAATTGTGCCTTTGAAATGTTACTTGGACCATCAGCTTAGCTGTGGGAGGCAGGGAAGGAAAGTTTTTACAGCAGCTTTGCTTTAGGTAAAACTTAGGACCTGAGGGGGAAAATTAAATTATAATCTCATCCTGAAGTGACTCAGGTTTTGCAGGAAGGATTGCACTCTCAGGTGATCTGCTGTTAGATTTGGGGATTGTTTGCTTTTATAGTACTGGGGGACCAAACCTAGGCCCCCAACATGTTAGGCAAGCGCTCCACTGAGCTATCTGCAGCTAATGTTACAGGATTTCAAAGCAAGGTAATTTCTCACATATACCATAACTATCTGAGTGTGCAATGTGTGATTGTCTCCTGCTATCACTGGACCTGGCTAATACAGAGTTATCAGTGAGCTGTGTCTGGTGTTCTTTTCTTCTTGCTGATGGTTGTTTGTTGTGGTACAACCTTCACTCACTGATGCTCACTCACCACAAAGAAATTTCCCTACACTGACTTTTATTGACAATGATAGTCTGGGCAAAAGTCTCTTATTTAAACTATCAGTGTTGCAATCGGGAGCATGAACAGAGCATGTCAATATTTGCAACTTCTTGTTTTGGCTGCATGGCCACACCACTACACATCTCTAAGACTTTACGGAACTGATAATATATTTTCATTTCTGTTCACATGGGCCTCTACTTCAATGGTGTTCAGCAAGATGCTGTTTAAGGCTGTGGGGCTCATTCGAGCCCCTCTAATTAGTGACAAGCCATTAGAAAACGGACTGTTACCTCCTGTACTTATTTTTCCTTTGAATTAGTCATTTGCTGTGTTCCTGGGTGTCATAACTAGAAGCACTCACTTCACAGACTGAGTCTCTCTACATAACCCAGGATGTACTAGAACTCACTCTGTAGACCAGGCTGGCCTTGAACTCCCAGAGATCCACCTGCCTCTGCCTCTACCACCCTCACTAGAAGGTGCATTAGAAATGTTTAATAAAATCGCATCTAAAAATTGAAATGTTCTGATCTCAAATATTCTGCTAATATTTTTTACAAATTCTTGTTCTAAGGATTTCTGTCAGGATTAAGAACCACAGAGGGACAGGTGTGGTAGCACATCTTTAATCCCTGCACTCAGGAGACAGAGACAGGTGGATCTCTTTGAGTTTGAAGCATGGTCTAAAAAGAAAAAGAGTCTTTGGGGAACCTTTCAAAGCTTTGTGTTGCTTCAGAAGGTTCTGCACTACAGAGGCATACCAAGCAATGTGAAGTAGGAGAATTCCGGGGAAAGGGATCAGTAAAGAACACAGAAGAGCAAAGACAAGTGTAATGAGCGGTAAGGGTGCTAGCTGCCATGTGCTTCGTTCGTGCTAAGTGCTAACATTAGGCATCGCCTCTTTGAGGTTTTCTCCATATCTCTTTTTTTTATAAGAATTAAGCTCTGCTACTGTGTGGTTTGCTGAGTTAAGGATGTTCTTGACTGTTGGTAACAAGAGATATAAAAAGGGCCTCTCCCTTTCTTGTGGTCATACTGGGGTATGAATGGCACAATCCGAGCTCTTCTAAGAAGGGTCCTGCATGACCACCTGTTGGGAAGATTCTTGAGCCTCGACTGCTGCATCCTCCCCAGCTATGTGCCTGTTAACCTGCAGAAAGCCGTCATCTCCTGGCTGTTGAACCATGATCCAGCAAAACGGCCCACAGCCACGGAGCTGCTCAAGAGTGAGCTGCTGCCCCCGCCGCAGATGGAGGAGTCAGAGCTGCATGAAGTGCTGCACCACACGCTGGCCAACATAGACGGGAAGGCCTACCGCACCATGATGGGCCAGATCTTCTCCCAGCGCATCTCCCCTGCCATAGACTACACCTACGACAGTGACATCCTGAAGGTGGCTACGCTTTGCATGTAGTGTATTTCTCTGGACGTTTCCTTTTTTAACTTACTCTTCATGTATGTCTATGATACATTCTGACCACACTCATCCTTCTGCCCTTTCTTTCCCTCCTCCCACCCTGCTAAATGCTTATCTAATCTCCATATCTTTTTTTTTTTTTTTTTTTTTTTTTTTTTTTTTTAGTTTTTTAATTGCATTTATTTATGGGGTAGGGCACACATATGTCAGGGTGTACATGTGAAGGTCAGAGGACAACTTGCAGGAGTTAGTTCTTTCCTCCCACCATGTGTGACTCAGGGATAGAACCCAAACTATTTTGGTTTGGTTTTGGTTTTACTTTGTGATATGCTGAGTTTAACCAGCTGTCCCTACACTGTACATTCTTGACTTAAGTTCCAAGAAGTGCGTGCATAAAGTGTGACTGTGCACAGCTCAGGGAAGAGTCACACAGGTAATCATTTGATTCTTGCCCTTTCCCACTCTGTGTCCACCCAACAGGCTGAGCCAGAGCTCATCCCAGATGCCCAATCGCACATCCAAGCAGTCAGATCCATGTGAGGTAGCAGAGCAGCTCCAGCATGAGCACATGACCCAGGATGTTGTGATACAAGGTTCCTGGCTCCCAGCAGCTCTGGTGCCTGGGATCTTCAGCTGTGAGACATCTCAAGAGTCTTTAAAAGCTTCCAGGTTGTTTCTGAAGAGTAGCAAAGATGCCAATTTTAAGAGCTTTTATTATTTCATGTTGGGTCTGGGAGTAGCGAAGTGGTGGGGGACAGACCACCAATGTCTATTAAACCAGAAGCAAGCTTTATTCCAGGAAAAGAAAAAAATCTCCATGGAGCACAAAAGCTTATCAGCTGTAGCCATGACCACAGCCAGAGTTCAGGCTTCTGAACCTGGGGCAATGGGGGCTGGTTTGGGCCTCTTCTTATATAAAATCAAGCACCAGGTGTGGGTCAAAGAGCTTTTACAGCCTGAGGTCAGGCTTAATGTCACAATGCATTTAAGTTTTACAACTTTTGGTTATAGGGTGTTAACTTAGATTATGTGCAAAAGCCTATGGCTGACACAGTCATTTTTTACTGCCCCGATAGAATGCAAGGCAGAGAGTAGAGTCACATAGAAGGACAGTTAAAAATTAAGGGACTACAATGCAGAGGGTCTCATAGAGGCAGTAGTTAGAAGCCAACATTTGTCTGTTGTACCTGCCTAGCCGGGAAGCTGGGAGGCAGGAGACAATTGTTAAAAGTTTATCTGTATACAGTGGCTTCCACTTACTATATATGCAGTGTTCTGCCTGGAGGCCAGAAGAGGGCACCTGATCTCATTACAGATGATTGTGAGCCACCATGTGGCTGCTGGGAATTGAACCCAGGGCCTCTAGAAGAACAGTCAGTGCTCCTAACCTCTGAGCTATCTCTCTAGTCCTATTATTTCACTTCTACAAAATAAAAATAAAAACTGAAGAACCTGAAACAATTTAGAGAAATGTTTAAAAAGTTGTGTGAAGTGATAACCAATATTGGCTGTCTTTGCCATGTATGTCTATACAGTGGTATAATTTTAGAAGATAGAATAGTAGAAGAAACAGTATAGATTTTAAATGCACAGTGCCAAATGCAAACCACAGACTACCGTTTTAGTGGAACTCTTGGATTAGGCTCATTTTAATTTTAATTGGTCTCATTCTAGGGCAACTTCTTGATTCGTACAGCCAAAATTCAGCAGCTTGTGTGTGAAACCATCATCCGCATCTTTAAAAGGCATGGTATGTCCTTTTCTAAAAACCACTCCTTCTCAAACAGTTTTCTAAAAATCATTAGAAAGTTCTTCCAGGGAGCTGAAGAGATGGCTCAGCCAGTAAAGTCCCTGCACACAAGCATGAGGACCCGAGTTCAGTCCTCAGCACCCATGGGGAAAATCCAGATAGGACAGCATGCATCTGTAACCCCAGCATTAGGGCAGGGGCACAGAGACATTCCTGGAGCTCAGTGTTCAGTAAGCCAACTCTGTCAAGAAGCGCCTGTGAGAGACCCTGCTCACAAAAGGAAGTGGAGAGCAATTGAGGAAGACCCCTGACATAACCTCTAGCATAAGAACACACTTAATGTACAAGCCCATGCATGGTAAATATACCAACACAAACATACCACATGGCTATACACACACAAAAGAAGAGAAAGGAAGGCTGGGTATCGGTGTACACACCTGTAATCTCAACACTCGGGGCCAAGCAAGAGGATCATGAGTTTGAGGCTAGGTGAGGCAATATAGTGAGGCCCTGTCTCAAGGAAAGAAAGAAACTACTACTCATGGATTTCAGTGTAGTGGGTATATTAAAGCCCAGTTATAAGCAGTTGACATTGTGAAGTTTATTTATTTTTATAGCTGAGCTTGTTTAAGAGAAACTGGTTTGACTGTTCCACCCTTGCTACTAAGATACAGTAGGCTCGTGGAATCTGAAATCTGACCAAATTGGCAAACTTAGCCCTAACTCAGTTCTCCATTTGGAAAACTGAGGAAAAAGTGATGATGGCTCTCAGTGATCCCGGGGACAGGCCATGCACCTGTGGGTTTGTGTGCATTTTGGGTTACTTCCTACGAAGCATAAGAACCCAAGAATCAGTTGCTTTTCCTGTATTTTGGTGTAGGAGCTGTCCAGCTGTGTACGCCACTGCTGCTTCCCCGAAATAAGCAAATCTATGAGCACAATGAAGCCGCTGTGTTCATGGACCACAGCGGCATGCTGGTGATGCTTCCGTTCGACCTGAGGGTAAGCTGGGATGTCCCTCTGGCAGCCTTGGTGCCAGATCTGCTCTGTTAAAGAATCCCCCCTTCCATACACCCCCACTGCAGGCTTATATTTGGGGCATTGCCTTAAGGAAAAGAATAATCAGAGTAAAAGCATATTAGAGTTCAGTAATGTTTGATCCTGCTAAGGTCCACAAAGTAACCCTATAGCAAATTAACCTCAACTCGGACAAAAGAATGTAGCTGTTGTTTACTTCCCAACTAGATCTTGGTAAAATCCCAAAATGTTACTAGTTGGAGCAATTATTGCTTGCAGCAGTTAATTGGGCATGCTGAGTTTTGCCCATGTTCTCTTGCATGTGATGCCCAGGGCTTAGTCATTCACCCCTACTGCCTTGCCTGTTAACAAACCCATTGGTAACTGTAGACACAAGGAAAACATGCAATGAGTATGACAGACAGGGTTTCATCTCTGATGTGCAGAAGGCCCTTACAAATGAAAACAGGAAGGAAGGTGTATGCACTTAGCATGTGCAATGCCCTGGGTTCAATCCTCAGTACCAAAACATTTTTAAAAATAAAGGTAGAGACATAAGAAAGCATATAACCAGGCAATACAAAGACAGAAAATATGTAACATTGGTAAACTTCCAAAGGGTGTTGAGGACATGCCAAGATATATGTGGCTATGCACACATACTTAGCTTTACTTGGGAATTATAATATTCAGAGATGACCATATATATTAGTTATTCCCTATATATAAAATATTCATATATGTAAGGTTAATTACACGTTTCTATATAATACTGTATCTGTAAACATGTCCAAAATATATTGATAGCTTAAGAACTAAACTCCGAAGAATTCTAAAGTCCCACTTTTGTTATAAAGGTTTCTAAAACTGAAAGGAACTTGTATGTTCATAAGGTGCTATGTATGTCACATGCAATTGGCATGTATGTTACATGATTACACATGTGTGAGTCACCATGCACACCAGCCTGTCTTGGCATCTCCAAAATGTAAGGTGTCAAGAAGAACCTCAAATCTCCTACCTACTTTCTTAGAAGGAAGAATACAACCTTGGCTTTTTTTTTTTTTTTTGCTTTTCTTTTTTATGTCTATTTTTTATGGCTTATGACAAAAACAACTTTTGTCTTTATGATGTAAAAGGAGATTCCTTCCAAATTATTATGTGTATATGGGTAGATGGAACGAGGGGGAGGAGAGACCAAGAGACCTCATGCATGTGCCCACGGGTAGATCACATGTGGAGTAGCGCTCTGGGCCTCAATTATATGAAACAAGGGTTCCGCCAGTGAGCTACACTCCCATCCAGCCCTTCCTTCTATATTTTTGGCTTGTATTTTTTTTAAGTAAATAAAGTAGCTTAGAATTATTTTTGCTTGAATAAGCTGCCTATCACGATTTGGGCTCTGTTAAAGAGTAGAAGTGCAGCGGTTACTTCTGGTTCCTAGAGGATTGATAGAAGCAGAGTTAACCTGCCTTTCCAGACACTGGTACCCAAATGCAAGGAAGAGAGGCTATTGTTTGCAAGTGTGGCCATTAAGAATACTGTCACATCCAAAGCCACACAGAAACCCTGTCTCAAAAAAAAAAAAAAAAAAAAAAAAAAAAAGAATACTGTTACATGGTCTTTGGGCAGTCTCATGCTGGTTTGATTATTTGTGGGTGGTACAAGCATTTCCTCTAAGAGACTGATACACCCTGAGATAACACTCATTTTTACTACGATAATGAGAATTTAAGAGACTGAATTAGCATATGAGAGAGAGAAAGAAAATGTAGCAGTGTGCATGTCTAGGGCAGGGAACAACTTCTGGGAATTGGTTTTCTTCTACCATGAATTCTGAGGTCCAATCCCAGGTCATGCCATTAAGCTTACATGGCATCTTAGGGTTTCTGTTGCATTGATAAAACAACCTGACCAAAAGCAGCTTAGGGAGGAAATGGTTCATCTTACATGCACATCACATTCTATCATGAAAGGAAGGCGGGGCAGGTGTGCTGAGGCCATGAGGATGCTGCTTACTGGTTCCTCCCAGTGGCTTGCTCAGCCTGCTGTCTTAATCACACCCAGGACCACCAGCCCATGGGAGCATTACCCACAATGGATTGGGCCCTCACACGGCAATCACCAGTCAAGAAAATGACCCATATACTTGTCTGTAGATCAGTCTTGTGGAAGCATTTCCTCAAATGATATTCCTTCTTCCCAGATGATATAAAAGCTAGCCAGCACAGATAACAAACCTTTTTACCCACTAAGCCATCTCCCTAGCCTGGAAACTCCATCTTACAAATCATAGGTAACTAATAACTTATGCAGATTTCAAATGGGCATAATAAAATGTGACCTTTTTTGTTTTGTTTTTGGGGGTTTTTTGTTTTGTTTTCAAGACAAGGTTTCTCTGCAGATTTGGAGCCTGTCCTGGCACTCACTCTGCAGACCAGGCTGGTCTCGAACTCATAGAGATCCACCTGCCTCTGCCTCCCAAGTACTGGGATTAAAGGCATGCGCCACCACTGCCTGTTGTGACTATATTTTCAACAAAAATAAAATTAAGAATTTTTCTCAGACTTCAGAAATGCCACAGTGACTACAATCTAGCATTAGCGTCTACAGCTGCTGAAGCACTCATGACCATGTCAGAGGGGGATGCTCTTGGGGACCATCAGGTGCCAGTTAGTGGTTAGGGTGCTGATGTCATAGAGTGTGCTGGTGGGAAGGAAGATCACAGGGCAGCAGTCTTAGAGATCTGCTACTGTAGATGCAGTCTTGTTCTGAGCTCACTGCTAAGTGGGTGACTACCCCAAAACCACAGAGTTGAACACCTTAAAACAATGTGTGAGTTCTGTCCTAGTAAAGCTGCTTTTTAAACTGAGAATTTCAGCTGCCGCCTCTTGACACTAATCTTTAAAACTTTCTTCTTTCAGGTCCCTTTTGCAAGATATGTGGCAAGAAATAACATCCTGAATTTAAAACGGTAAGACACATTACTCCCCTGCATGTGGTAGATGTGGAAAGAAATTAGAGAAGAGTGGGTTTTTTTATTATTATTCTGAAACTTTCACACAGGTAAGAACTCTAGGGTTGAAGTATTGAGTAGCAGGTTTAATTGGAGGGACAAATGGCTAGTGGCCTCAGAAAGCTCCTTGTGCAGGTAGGAACAGAAGCTGCTTGTTGAGAATGAGGAAACTCAGCACAGGCACCCAGCCCTGAGACATGGCAGCAAGGACAAGTTCTGTGCCCACTCTGATACTGCAGGGGTCAAACTCTGGGATCTCCATTGGTTTGAAAAGAATTGCTGTCAGTGAGGCACACTCTTCCCAGCTCCTTTCTTCAGATGAAACCACAGCTCTATAAGTGCTGTAAATCCGCAATTACCAGTCAGCCATTACATGTGGGAGGTTCTGTGTAAAAAGCCATCACTTAAGGTAAAAATGGTATAACTTCTTTTCAGATGAAAAACAAAACATTGAACAGTGCAAGGAACTGGGGTGTGGGTTATGAGGCAAAACTGGCCTGGTTTAAATCTGACTTTGAACCGCTGAGTACAACACGGATTGTTTTTTGGGTTTGTTTTTTTCCATCTTCATTTCCCTTTGCTCAGCAATTCCTCATACGTATTTGTTTCCAATAAGCAGGGACCTAAGAAAGCCTGTTTCTTCCTCAGATACTGCATAGAACGGGTGTTCAGACCTCGTAAGTTAGACCGGTTTCATCCCAAAGAACTCCTGGAATGTGCATTTGATATCGTCTCTTCTACCACCAACAGCTCTCTGCCCACTGCCGAAACCATCTACACAATCTATGAAATCATCCAGGAGTTTCCCGCGCTTCAGGTTCCTTTCTGCATTTTAATGTGTTGAATGGCACCACTAGCCCCCTTCCATAAGTGTAGTGGGCAGTACACACCCACTGTCTTCTCTTGCTTGGTGCTAGAACAGATCACAGCTTTTCTGAAGCAACTGCAAAGGGTTTGAGGGTGATGATTTGAGCTTCATCTTGAGCTCTCACCTCTACCCTGACAGAACTGGTTTGTTGTGGGTGGGGAAAACGTTGTTTCTCTACCCATTCTTGCAAAATTCAAGAATGAGGCCAGGCTTCCTAAGGTGCTCCGTGCATTCCTACGGTGAGGACCCTCGTGCTTCCTCCCTCATCTCATTTGTAAACTCTACGCACCCTCAGTGATGGAGACTGCTTATCTGCTCTCCTCACAGGCCCTGCCATCCCCACTGTTGGTCATGGGTGTCCACAGTTAAGAGTTTTCATCCAGCCATGGTTCAGACCCTTTCTCCCAGGAGCCCTTCAGGGTTGGCTAGGACCTTTTAGTCTCAACCCCTACAGCTCTTGACATGGGGCATCCATGTGCACACTTGAACTTTTGTCTCTAAGCACAGTGTGATCATTCAAGGTAGAGCCCCTGGTCCATGTCTCCAGTTGTCCCAGCACACCTATAAGAACTCATCAACTAACTGCTGTGGCCAAAAGTAACGATAACCATTAACCGCCCTCTGCTTGCAAGTCAGTTACCACTAAACTGACTCCTTGCTTCACAATCTGCATGAGCTCTTTTTCAGGCTCTTTAACTTAGCTGAAGATGAGCCAGCATATTATGCATATTATAAAAGTGTTTCATCCTTCAACTATAACACTATGAAAATAATGGATATGAAAAAATAAACCAGGAGAGAAGATGCTACATTTTAGCCCTTCCGTGTTAGAATAATACACTAGTTACTAGATTTCAGATTTGGCCACATATCTGTATTGCTCCTATAATGAAAATAATCACATTTTCCTCTATATCCTAGGAAAGAAATTACAGCATTTACTTGAACCATACAATGTTACTGAAGGCAATACTCCTACACTGTGGGATTCCAGAAGATAAACTCAGTCAGGTCTACGTTATTCTGTATGATGCTGTGGTGAGCATTACTCATGTTGACTTGATGTTGAAGGACACTAATATTAGCCCATGATTATTCTCTGATTCATGCAACCATAAAACTACATTGAGAATTTCATCTCCTTTCTTCATTGCTCTGATGTAACAGAACCAGTTGTGGTTAGGGTATATTTTTATTATTTCTAATTATGTGTTTGTGGGGGAGGTAACAGTGTGGACAGTCTGTGGTTAATGCAGAGTGAATTGTGACATTTCATAATTGTTACTTTTAGTACATGAAAGCCTTGGCCAGCTTTTCATTCATTTGGCTTCAAGAGTTCCAGCTTTACTGTCTGTTTACTGTCTGCAGACTCTTTCTTCCTCCCAAAGAGCTGCTGCTATTTGGCTGTACTGAGCACAGCAGAATGCAGAAGGGGCCCTGGCAGCCTGGAACTGAGGAGGGAGGGTTGTAGATCACTGTTTTTGTTTTTAGGAGATTTTTTGTTTTGTTTTGTTTTGTTTTCTGAGACAGGGTCTTACTCTGTAGACCAGACTGACCTTGGATTCACAGAAGCATGCCTCTGCCTCCCAGTATCTTTCATTGTTCCCTTTCTCTTCTCCATCAGACTGAGAAGCTGACAAGGAGAGAGGTGGAAGCTAAATTTTGTAACCTGTCATTGTCCTCTAATAGTGTAAGTACCTTCTGATGGTGTAATTGCCACTGTCTCTGTCATTTTATGATGTCAGAAAATGTCAGCAAATTTTTGTAGCAGTGAGATAGCAAGCAACACACATCTGCCACTCACAGTGCAGCTTTCCCCTGAGTGTTGGTGCCATGGCAACCGCTGAGATTAGAAGAGAGAAACTAATGCTATGATCAAAGAGTGCCCTCTGTGTGTCCTCCACATGCTGACGGTCCTTCTCTTTCTTGATCACCAGGTCCTTCCTTTGATTACCCATGTAAAGTCTGTGCTTGGCATAGCCTCCTGCTGAGCAGGCCCAGCACCAAGCTGCCCTCTTCTGAAACAGGTCATGTGGAAGGAACCAGGGCACAGATTTCTGCAAATCCTTCTAGACAGTCCAATGCTCACCCTAGGTCTTCTACCCTTCATAACTGAATTGGAGCTCTTACTTTCCTGGAAAATTAGCTACCTCTAAAATCTTCTGTTTGATCCTGTCAGCAATAGGAGACTCTTAAATGGTGAATGGGTCAGTTGTAATCTCTACCAATGTCAGTTAATCCAGATCTTTGGCAAAACAGACCACATTTATCTAAATGGCTAGATAACAGGAAAAAAACAGAATTTTGTGTATTTTGCTCCATATTTATTTAAGGAATTATTGGTTTTAGTTTTCTTTTGCAGTGTTAAACATTTAACATAGGGTCTCACACATGCTAGACAATTACACTCTTCCACTAAACTACAGCCCCAGCCCCAAGAAAAGACTGTTTTATGTTTAAAACTTTCCCAGAAGCAACTGGGCATGGTTGTGCACACCTTTAATCTCAGCACTCAAGAGCAGAGGCGTTAGAGGCCAGCCTAATCTAAAGAGCAAATTCCAGGACATCCAGAGCTACACAGAGAAACCCTGTCTGAGAAATAAAAATAAGTTAAAAAATAAATTTTCTCAGAAGATTTACAGCCCTTGACTTGAAACTTCATTACATGATCCTATGGTGACAGCAAAATGCATAGGTTCAGTAGGCTGAATGTGCTTGACGATAAGCCAAATAGAGCCACTTAACTCTTCTGACCACCTACTGTATGGTTGGCAATGCCAGGACACAGAAGAATGAGGGAGGATCTTCATAGCCTGTGTCTACCCTCGACTCTTTGAAACAGCTTTCACAGGGCATCTGTAGGTCACGGTGGATGTTTCTTTCATTTAGGGAAAGTGTACTAGTTCACTTTCTGTTACCAAGATGAACACCAAAAACCAAAAGCAACTTGAGCAAAGGGTTCATTTGGCTTACACGTCCATGAAGTCAGGGCAGGTAAAGCAAAGAGCACGGAGGAACCTTGTTTACCGCTTGCACCCCATGGCTTGCTCAGCCTGGTGGAGGCAATTCCTCAACTGAGGTTTGCTCTTCCAGGTGACTCTAGTTTGTGTCAAAAACTAACCAGTGTAGAAAGTAAATGAGATGTATAAGAATGAGAGTTTAGAAACTGAGTCAAGTTAAACCTTAAATATTTAATACTAAAGGAAATATTAGTGACCAAATAACCTAAGGTTCAGGCATGAAGAACAATGTTTACACATGCCCAAGGCCAACTCCCAAGAATCTGATTGAAACCATCCAGATCCTTCACTCCATTCCCAGAAGGTTCTTTGAGCTGATGCCACATCTGAGAATGTCTCACAGGTGTCAGCCCCTGCTGCTAAAATGTCAACTTTCCTTTGTTGTGATCAACAAAAAGGAAAAACTTGGGATCTGATAATGACATCAATACTTTGTCATTTTAAGATGGCACTCCAGCTATATAGAGAGGAGAGAAGCACCACAGGGCAGGTGCCAGTGTCCACTCTAGTCTTAGTTCACAGCGACATCCTGAACCCTGAGACATTGGGACTCATCCATGTTCACATGGGTGCAGTCCTCTCCATTGCTCCAGGCAGGAGACTTCATTGCCAGCCGTAGGGAGGAAAAATTAGTCAAAGGCATGACTTTGTATTTAAATTTTTTTTATCTTTAACTTAGTAAACAAATTACAAGAGAAACCCTTGGCCGGGCACAGTGAACAAACACACTTTTAATCCCAGCACTCAAGAGGTAGAATCGAGAGTCAGAGCAGATCTCTGTGAGTTTGAGACCAGGTCTGCACAAGGAGTTCCAGGGCTATAAAATGAGACCCTGCCTCAAAAAAATAAATAAAAAAACTAACTCTTTAAAGTGCAAATAATTTATGCATAACTGACTACATTGAGTCATGGTCAGTTCCTGGGTTTTGTGTACTAACTTATAGGTGGGCCAGATTCTGCCTACAGTGTAGCATGGCTACAATTTTGGTCATATATCCAGCCTGGCCCCTATGTCCAAAGTGACTCCCTCTTCCTTCTGCTGTGTCCTGGGCACTGCGGCCAGCCACAGTCACCATCCCCAGCACTGATTTCTCAGGAGCAGACTGACAAAAATAACATCCATTATGAGCTGAGGGAACAAAGGCCTTGGAGGTGGCTGCAAGAGGAGGCAGCCCCAGGCTCCCAGTAGGAATTACTCAAGCAAAAGGAGAAGACAGAATTTCTGGCTAACTCTGAATATCTGGCAAGTCTGGCCTGCCTGTCCCTGTGCCCCTGTGGTAATAGCAATGAGGACGAGGATGGTGAAGGGAAATGAGGTTTCCAATAGAGGAAGATACACCAGAGGCTCTGCTGGTATGGGCTCCACATCACTGGCCAGTGCTCACCACTGAATGAGGGGACTGTGTATCTCATATTTCTGTGAGCTGCTTCAAACTGGAATGGGGGGGATAATTTTTAGGATTCTAGCAAATTCTGGAATTACCTGACCACAAAGTCCCCACTCCTGGGGCTACATAGGTTCCTTGTGCCCTGTGCACACTGTCCCCTCCTGGAGAGCAGCAGTTGACTGTGTCTCTTTGCTTTCCAGCTGTGTCGACTCTACAAGTTCATCGAGCAGAAGGGGGATTTGCAAGATCTAACCCCAACAATAAACTCACTAATAAAACAGAAAACAGGTGTTGCTCAGCTGGTGAAGTACAGCTTAAAAGACCTGGAGGAAGTTGTCGGGCTGCTGAAGAAACTGGGTGTGAAGTTACAGGTTTGACAACTGTTCTGTGCTGGGAATATGGGCCTATGGTGTTCATAGTAGCTGGGGCAGGGGGAGGGTTATTTCCTTAATGCTAGTGTTGTATTTTTCCAGAAAAACTCCGCTCGGGATTTCTTTGCAAGTATCGCTGTTTCTGTCACACACCCACGCTGTGGTGTGTGCCTCAGAGAGGGGGTTATTGTTAGAGAGCTTGGCAGGCTCTTTAGCCTGGTCTTACTGGAGGTTTCTATTTGTGCATAATAACTGAAAGAGTTGTAGTCCACATTCCACAACTGAGGCTGCTGACCCATGTGTGTTACCCTTCCCTCCATAGATCTCCATCAACCTAGGCTTGGTGTACAAGGTGCAGCAGCACACTGGCATCATCTTCCAGTTCCTGGCCTTCAGCAGACGCAGGCAGAGAGCTGTGCCTGAGATTCTTGCGGCTGGCGGCAGATATGACCTTCTGGTGAGAGTGTGCCCTCTGTGTATTGACTAGCTCTGGCTTACTTCTAGTTCTTCCTCAACTTACTATTTTAAATTTTTCACTACGATGCAAGAAGATAAACCAGTAAATTCTATCAAATCCCTCTTAGCACTCATCCAGGAATATTGAATGCACTATGGAGCTAAGTAAGCATGGTGGTACACACTCATAATCCCAGCACTTGGGTAGCAGAGGCAGGAGGATTGCTGCAAATTCAAAACCAACCTGAGGTACATAGCAAGTTCCAGGCCAGCCAGAGCTAAATAAGGACACCTGTCTCATAAAAACCAAATAAAATGTCCAGATGTAATGACAGCACTTAGTATGTGAAGCAGGAGGAACTGGGGTCCAGAGCTAGACTCAGCTACATGTCAAGTTCATGGACTACATGAAACTGTCTTTAAAAAACAAAAGATATATGAGAGAAGGGAGGCAAAGGGAAGAGTAGTAGGAAATAGGGAGTGAGGAGAATGATCACAGTATATTATATAATTGTATGAAATGTCTTTATGAAATACTGTACTAGGTACAATGAATGTATGCCACTAAAAAAAACCAATTGGGCTGGTAAGGTGAATAAAGGTGCTTGCTATGGTGACCTGAGTTCTATCCTTGAAATCCACATAAAGTTGGAAGGAGAGATCTGACTCCACAGAGTTGTCCTCTGACTTCTACACATTCACACACTACAAAATACTAGTAATAATACTATTAAATAATTTGAGGCTTATAGGAAATTGCAAAGATGATACAAATAGGTCTCCAGGATCCTTTTTACCCATTTTCTTCCCTGATCCATCTCATTTACCATAGACTGTCAAAAGTAGGGATCTGCCACGGACACACTGAGTTAGTTTGCACTATTTCATCACTGTAGACTCACGTAGTTGCCTGCCGCTGCCACAATTGTGACACAGCTGGCATCAGTATTATCGGTGCAGGAGAAATGCAGAAGCTGCCTCACTTTATCCATGCCTGTATGGTCAGATTGTCTTCAGCCTTTAGCTACATGAGTGGATAGCCACATCAGTGTTGAATATCTTGATTTGAAATTTAAATCATAAGCTAGATGTGGTAGCCCACATATTTAGTGCCAGCATTCTGGAGGCAGAGGCAGGTGGATCTCTGTGAGCTCTAAGCAAGCCTGGACTACAAAGCAAGATCCAGACTAGCCAGAGATACATAGTAAGACTCTGTTGCCAAAAACAAAAAGAGAAGTTAAATTATAATGTGTCCTTGGCATGAGGTTTTGGAATTTAATAGTCTTTGAGGTATTCTTGCCTTTTTCTTGAATATCTGTAGGCTTTTGCCAATCCTGGATTTTTAGGCATTCTTTGGAATTTCCCCCAATCTCCTGTTGCTGCTGTTTCTCTCTGTAGAACTCCTGAGACACAGATGTTAGATCATGTTTGTCCAGGGGTTTGGCTAATTGATATCTGTTGTTGCTCTGAGCTTCAGTGGTTCTTCCCTAGGCATTCATCCTGCTGCCAAGGTCGGAGCCCCCTCTCCACATCTTTCTGTGTGCATTGAGGCAACTGTGTGGTCCTTTAAGATCATGGGCTCATCTGCACCATCTTCTGTGTGTTCACTGTCTGCTGTTGGTATGTCCATTGTCTGCTGTTGGTGTGTGTCCATTGTCTGCTGTTGGTGTGTGTCCTCTGTCTGCTGTTGGTGTGTGTCCATTGTCTGCTGTTGGTGTGTGTCCATTGTTCAGCCTAGGACCTTCTGGGCTCTTGTGTGCTGTGTGCGTTCTAGAGCCTTGCCTTTAGGGCTGTGAAGCCCATGCAGGTCTTCTCTAGTACTGCAGGGTGCTGTGTGTACTGTCAGTGTCAACTGAAGACTCAGGTGGCCTCCTTCCACACCTCTAGGTGGGAGAGCACCTTGTCCCTGTTTCCCATGTGTGTCCACCACTGCTGGGGTTGGAGGTGGAGGTACCAATAGAATCTTCTCCTGAACAGTGCTAAAAACACCAGCTTCCCTCTCCTCTCCTCTGTAATGCCCAGCAGGGGATACCTTACTGCAGCTTAGACAAGAGAGGCAGTCCAGGATCCTAAGAACCCTCACCTCCTCCACTGAATGTTGGGAGGTGGTAGACATTACTGAGTTAGATGTCAAAGTCCAGGCTGTACACTTGGCTTTCAGTTTCCAGGCCTGTGGAGAGGCCTGATTACATCTGGAAGAGGATGAATGCCTGGGTATCACACTCACCCTTGGCTGCTAGGCAACTGCTTCCTTCTGTGATGTTCACCTGGTGTGAAGTAGTTACCGTCTAAATGTTTTGTGGTTTGCTGTGTTGCCCCTTGACTTTCTACCTAGAGAGAACAAGTTTTCTTGGGGCCTTCTTCCTATTCTTCCAAGCATTTCTGAGTTGCCAGTTTCTCCAGCACCCAGTCCATCATGTATGAAGTAATGGGAAAACCCAGAGAATTAACCATGTGTCATTACTCAGATCCTGTGGTCCCTAGCGCATCTGTCCACCCACACATACTCAGCATACTCAGCAGAAACAGTAGAGAGATGCACATCTACAGCCCAGAACCTACATATATGATGTTAAATTACCTAGTGATATGAAGTAATAAAGAGATGGGTAGCTGAGTGAAGGTAGCCCAGACCTTTAATCCCAGCACTCAGGAGGAAGAAACAGGTATGTTTATCTGTGTGTTGAAGGCCAGCCTGGTCTACAGAGCAAGTTCCAGGACAGCCCAAAGCTACACAGAGAAACCCTATCTTGAAAAACAAAAATAAATAAATAATAGATGGGAAGGGTTAATTATGCTAACATTTGCTAACAGTTTTAGCCTGTTATATCCCAAATATTATTTCAATAGGTACTGAAACTTCTAAAGCTTGTGTTTGTTGATGTTGATTATCTGGAGTCTCTACAGCAAGCATGTGCTCTACACATACAGCACATGTCAACCTGGAAATCTCAGATACTTGGTAGTCACATGCAGCTAATGGCTAGCAAGCCCAATGGACCATTCAGACTTGGACAAAGCACTTGTTAATATTCCTCAATGTGAATGTATGCTTGTCTCTGTCCATACACACCCCACTTTTGTTGTTGTTGGACCCTTTAATTACTGACACAAAACTTGGCATTATTTATGGAGTTGAGGGAGTTGTTTATTGTTTTGTTTATTACTTGTTTTTTGGGGGGATTGTTTGCTTTATTTACACAGTGTCTCATGCAGCCCAGGCTAGCCTCAGACTCTCTGTACCCAAGGCTGGCCTTGAACCCTTGATCCTCGTTCTGCCTCTGCCCCCAAGTGCTGAGGTTACAGGCATGCACCATCGTGGCAGGCTTTCAAGAGCTTTGTTTTTTCCTATTGCTTTCCGCACAGTATATTTGTGTCTTTCATAAGCAGCCCTCCCCTGCTCTGTCCACAGATTCCCATGTTCAGAGGCCCACAGGCTCTGGGGCCAGTCCCCACTGCAGTCGGTGTCAGCATAGCCATAGACAAGATATTCGCTGCCGTCCTCAACATGGAAGAGCCTGTAAGTTCCTCTGCTTTCCAGCATGCTTTAAGACCCCTCCACTCCTCAGTGTCACTGCTGTCCTTTGGAGCTTAGCCTCCCCGGTTACACTCCAAGAGAGCAATACCAACCACAGCAGCAGACACGAGCTGGACACGGCTCCCTTCACTTAGGACTCTAGCCACCCACCTGGAGACAAGGGCAGAACCCAGTGGTTGAGAGTTCAGTCGCCAAGTCTGCCCCTCTACTCCCCATGCCAGGTGAAAGTCCCATTTGTTTTGTCTGTGCACCTGACGTATGGCTCAGAGTTCCAGAACCTCTTCCTTGGATTTGATCCATTTCTTAGAGCAGGCGACAGAACTCAGGGAAACACTGTGCTGACCCAGTTTATGATAAAGGATCTTAAAATGAGGCCCTTCAGGAAGGGACACTGCGCTTCTCTGCCCTGTCTGATGCACTGTCCTCCACAGGCTGCCCTCCCAGAGCCTCCTCCCTGCTACTCTGAAGCACGCTGAGCCCTTTGTGGGTTTGTGGAGGCTTCACTGCAAAGCAGGATTGATTACATCAACAGTGATCCACTTGGTCCCTTCCCCTCACCGGCACTGGGGCTGTGTCTGATAGCCCCCCTCCAAGTTACCTCATTAGCATAGAAACAAACATCTTCGATGACCCTAGGACCTGAGGAAATGGGGACGAAGAACACATAGTGGCTTTGAAGATGTGGTAGTTGTAGCCTGAGGGTTCTGGAAATGACCTTTTCCATGATCCAGCCTAAAAGTCATGTAGTCCTTGCACATCAATCCTTGTCCTCTGCTCTGTGGATGCTGCTGATTCAGGCCCCTCCTCCCTCTCCCCACATCTGGCATACACTGTACAGAGAAAATACTCTGCTTCTTAACACACTTTTGTCAATCCTCTTGCTCAAAAAGCCAGCTATAGTCTATAAAGCTAAAAATGCCTTTCCCCCCTATTTCAGAAAAGATCTATTTCCCTGGAGAGGAGCAAAGAATGTATCTTCCTAATAGTGGAGGACAGCTGAAATGATGTCTGTGTTAAAAAATGGATGTAATGCTTTTTAACTGTGTCTTGTTTACCACTTTTTACAATGTCGTTTTAATTCACAGCCATCTGTACACTGTGTGGCTATTCACAATTTCAGGGTGCTGCTCTCACCCCCACAGCTGCAGTGTCCCCCTGGTCTAACTCTGTTTCTCATCAGGTTACAGTAAGTTCCTGTGACCTCCTGGTTGTCAGTGTTGGCCAGATGTCCATGTCCAGGGCCATCAACCTAACCCAGAAACTCTGGACAGCGGGAATCACTGCAGAGATCATGTACGACTGGTCACAGGTAAGGGACAGAAAGCTGTGACTGAAGTGCAAATAGTTAGGAGATAAATCAGCCTTTCACAGGCATGTCCATTCCAAGGCCACATAGGGCCCAGCCAAAATCCTAAACTTACAGCACTGAGATTTTTGTTGCTACTTCTTATTTGTAACTCAGTGGTGAGTTTCTCAAGGGTGAGCTTTGTAGAGGATAATGGTACTGTGTAGGGGTTTCAATTGGTAAAGAATTAAAGCAGGAAAGAATCCTGAGCTCAACAGGAAGCAACAGGGAAACCCTCAGACACAGCAAGGCACATAGAGACAGACCCTCAGCAGAGCAGAGGTGAGCCTCAAGTGCAGCCTCCTTGAGGGTTGGGAGTTTTAAGGGTCTTCGAGCTCTCTTTGTCCCCTCATTTAGGATTGGTCAGTTTAAACAAAGACAAGGAAGCTGATAGGCCCAAAACTTTGGGTAATTGTGTCCTGGTCTGGCCTTGAACTTATTATACCGGTCTAATGGAGGGGAGAGGATACTGGTGGGAGAAGAAGTCTCCCAGGTATTTCTCTCAGGTCATGAGTGTGGGAAAGAAGCTGCAAGTTTACCAGATTTATTATCTTTTATGTTCCTGCTCCCTATCTATCTGAGGGATCTGTCTAACCCCACTCTCACACGGCAATGTCAGAAGGTTGGACATAGGTGTTAGAGAGAGGACTCTGGTTAGGAGCCTTGCCGCTCTTCCAGAGGACCCAACTTCTGTTCCCACCACACATGTAGGCGCGCGCGCGTGCACGCGCACACATTTAAAAAAAAAAAGACTGGATGTGTCTGCAGGGTGCACTAAAGAGTTTCCCCTCTGTGTTAGCTTCTGGCTGCTCCTATAACAGATAACCACCACCCAGGGCCTTAGCGGTTTTGTTTGTTTAGGTTCCTAGAAGTCAGAAGCCTAGATTAAAATGGATTGGCAGGACTTGTCCCTCCAGAGGCCCTAAGGATGGATCTGTCCCTTGCCTTTTCCTCTTGCATCAGCTCAACCCCTTCCTCCCTTTAAACTCAGCAGTGTGCAGTCTTCTTCCCTGAGGCTACTGCCCTCTGCCTGCCTCAGGTCCTCTGAACGCCCAGGGCAATCAGTGACAGGTTCCAGGGACTAGGATGTGGACATCTGCATGGGGCCATGGCTAGCTCAATACAGAGGACACTCTGGATGTGGTGTGTCTGTGGATTTCTGTTGTGCAGACCTAATACCTGCTATGGGTGTGAAGGTGAGAAAAGTGGTACCCTGGATACCAGCCTGCACTTGAGAATTGGAGATGGGAGCTTCAGACACCCAGTGTCTGTACTATCACAGATTGTGGAGGGAAGGGTACTTCCAAATTATCCACACTAATGGCACCCAAGGGCTCCGCAATGAGTAGGAACACAGGCCAACTCTGGCCATGAGCAGTTGCTCTGTGTGTAGTCATATAAAAAACTGTCGTCAGAATGCCAAGCATCAGTTTTTAACCATAATCATGTAGCAGAAAAGGCATCATTTTGCTTGTTCCATGTGTTAGAAAAGCATTCTGTCATTGTTTGGTGAGACAGGAGCTCACTGTGAACCCACCCTCCCCACCCTCTTGCTTCAGTCTCCCGAGTGCTGAGATTACAGGCGAGAGCCATAGTGTAGTACCCAGCCTGATTCCACTGTTCCTACTTCGCTTTCCTAAAAGGCTGTGTGTGTTACAGTTCTTGGCACCTTTTGTTAAGACTTGTAGCCACTGAAAATCTCCTCCTGTCATGACTGCATTATTTGTTCACTGTCCTTCAAAACAGTCATGAAAGAGGAGAAAACACAAGAGAATCCCTTCCTGGAATTCTGGGCTCCTCTTCCCCAACAGTCATAGCCCCTGAAGTCAGCATATTCACTTTGGGAATACAATTGGAAGCAGTATTTTCTTTGTCCTTATGACCTGAAGGGGCTCCAGGCACGCTCTGTTAATCTGTCTCACTGTTTGTTTCAGTCCCAAGAAGAACTACAAGAGTACTGCAGACATCATGAAATCACCTATGTGGCCCTGGTCTCTGATAAAGAAGGAAGCCATGTTAAGGTAAAGATGGTAGGAGCACGGTGACCTCAGTGGCTGAATACTTGCCTAGAATGGGTGAGCCTCTTGATATAATCCTCAGGACCACACACACTCATGCACATGCGCACACGCGCACTCGCACACACACAAGACCACTGGGAAAACTAGCATTTTCCGCAAACTGTTGCCTGTGGATCACTGGTGTGCTTCAGCATGCTCTCTCCTCTCTGGCTCTGAACTCTCACTATCATGACTGGTTGTCTTCCTGAAGAAAGAAGATAATATCTGGACTCTTTTTTTTTTTTTTTTTTAATGTATGGGTGTTTTGCCGCCATCTGTGTCTGTATGTCATGTGTATACAAGGCCCACAGAGGCCAAAAGAGGGTGTCAGATCCCATAGAATTGGAGTTACAGATGGTAATGGGCTGCCATATGGAAATCAAAGCCAGGTCCTCTCTACAAGGACAGCCAGTGTACGGAGCCACTGAGCCATCTCCCCAGCCCTAAGCTCTTTTCTTAAGAGAGCTATACTTGTCACCAGCATGTCTTCTGGATTCTTCCTAAACAATTTTACTTTGTTGTACCTAACTAAAAGTACCTATAAACCTACCACCCTATGACCTTTTTAAAGTACTAGTTTTAAAGGGAAAAAAACTGACCTATATCCCCCATTCTCTTTATTTTCTTGTAATGCTGCCAGGTTTGGAAAGCAGAATCTTATAGAGTTGTGTTTCCTGTAAAAGTTTGTATGCAATTAGAATTAGAATTACCCCTCAAATGTGTGGTATGATCATTGTAAAATCACATGGGCCAGGCTGGAAGGGTGGCTTGTGGGTAAAAGCACATAATGTTCTTCCAGAGATCCTGAGTTTAATTCCCAGCCCACATCAGGACTCAACCACCTGTAACTCCAGCTCCAAAGAGTTCAACACCTCCAGCCTCTGCAGGCAGTCTTCTGCACTTATTTGCACATACCTATTCACAGACAGAAATGTCTGCCTACACATACACTATCAAAAAAATAAGTAAAGAAAGCCCACACAGGCCTACATACATAGCAGTTGAGCTGCCTCTGCCAGGAACTGTATCTTTCCCATCATAGTTTTCCTCCATGACCATCTCAGTATCTCTTGGTTATTTTCTCCACTCTTGCAGCTGTCTTCCCTTGTGATCCCCTTTCTCGAGAGAGAGAGAGAGAGAGAGAGAGAGAGAGAGAGAGAGAGAGAGAGAGAGAGAGAGAGAGAGAGAGAGACATAGCATTTGTCTTTGTGTCTGGCTCATTTTGCTTAACATCATAATCTCCAGTTGCATCCATTTTCTTGCAAATGTCATGATTTCCATTACAGCTGAAAAAAAGAATGGCCTTGTGTGTTATTCACATTTTCTTTTCCCATTCATCTACTGATGATGATATGGACTCTTAGCTGGTTCCATTTCTTAGCTGTTGTGCTTAGGGCAGTAATAAACATGGATGTGCACATACAATTTGATGGGGAACATAGACTTTTTTGCATGATATGAGCTAGGAAATGCTAATCAGCATCCTGCAGAAAATATTCTCTGCCTGGAAGGTGGTACCAAGTAGTGGGGACATCTTCAGGTGCTGGTGGGGTTTCTAATAGCACAAATAGGCAAGCTACAGGTATGTGCTGAAGGACCTTTTAAGCAGAGGGCATAGCAAAGGTCATGGAGTGGTTTTAGTTAGTAGGTTGCCTCAAAGATAGGGATACATCCTTAGTAAACATTCTGATTCTATTCTGATATGTGACTTTTCCCAGGGAGTTGTACAGAAGGATCCCCCAGAGATGACAAATAGACATACTGTTTTATCCAAGTCCAGCCAGGTAAAGCAGTGAGTTTATTGACATTACTTACAAAAGCATGAGTAAATCAAAGGCAGCTGCATCAATGAAAAGCCACCCCAGCATGAGTACAACTCCTGACAGCTGCTTCTCTGGAGTTCCAGCCCCAGTCTACCAAGGTCATTACATGAGGGTGAGGTGAGGGGCAGAAGTCTAAAGTGACAATCTGATGACCCTCTCTGCACCCTTCTGAGACAATGTGACCAGGTCCAGTCCTGTGAGCCCCAAACTTTGAGCACCTTGAGTAGATAACAGCTGCTCTGACATGCCCACAGATGGGTGCCACTATGCCCAAATGATCTATTTTGGATGAAGGCTACTTAATTTCAGCAGGCGAGAATGGCCACAGCTAGATCAAGGAGTCTGGATGTGACCTAGCAGCCAGTGAGGAGCCAGTAAAAGTCTGGAAAAGGAGGTACATCAGAATTGGATTTAAAAGTATTTATTTGCAGGGATATTACTGGGTGGGGGGGGGGGGCTGAAAACAATGTGACAGCATCAGGCTAGCGCAGGCCACAGCTGGGCACTGGCCATAAGAGTGAATGTGAAAGGGCAGGCACTGTGAAAATGTGATGGTAGGGCCTGGTTTGTAAAGGGAGGTAGTGGTGACATCTGAGAAACCAGTGTTTGACTGGATGTTTAAAAGAAAATAATGTAGAAATATGGGAACTGTCCTTGATGGCCATTTTTGTTTTAACTCTGTAATCTCTAAATATCCCTGAACAGACCAACGTATCTCGACAACACTTTTAATGTTTGGAGCCATATGGTTCCACATTGCCACATCTCTGAACTTGATTAACCTTATAATAGTCTATGTCAAGATGCTGGAACACACCCCACAGTTGTGACATAAAAGCATCTCCAGAGCCTGTCAGTCAAGTGCTTACCACCAAGCCTAATGACCTAAGTACCATCCCCAGACTCACATAGTAAAAGGAGAGACTCCACTCCTACACATTGTTCTCTAACTTACACACACACACACACACACACACACACACACACACACACACAAATATAAAATAACATTTTTTAAAGTGCTACTTAAAAAAAAGAGCTAAATGTCCTCCAGGGAGCAGAATCATCACCCCACCCCTTTTAAGACCCTCTGACTACAAACTGTTGACCCAGTCACCTCACTAGGGCATAATGAGCTACCCTTTTGACTTCAGAAACCTCCAAATGATAGCTGTTTCGTTCTTTTCTAGGTCAAGTCCTTTGAGAAAGAGAGACAAACAGAGAAGCGTGTGTTGGAGTCAGATCTTGTGGATCATGTTATGCAGAAACTGAGGACCAAAGTCAGTGATGAAAGGAATATCAGGTAACTTAAAACAAAATCCCAGAAGACTAACTGCAGTTACCTGCATAGATAAATGTAGTTTTAAAGTTGATTCTCTTGAGATACAGATGAATTAGGATTGACTTAAACCATTCTGTTACTTCTAAATAATTCAATCAACATTAACTATGTCACCTGAACAAGACTTGTCATATCTTGCTTTCAACATTTGTTTTTCTGTATTACTAGATTTCTTCTTGTTATAACAAAATATCCAAGGCTGGGTACTTTGTAAAGAAAACAAAGTTTCCAGGCAGTGGTAGTACACACCTTTAACCCCAGCACTCAGGCAGAGGCAGGCAGATTTCTGTGAGCTGAAGGCCAGCCTGGTCTACAGGTTGAGTTCCAGAACAGCTAGAGCTACATAGACAAACCCTGTCTCAAAAAAAAAAAAAAAAAAAAGGCCAAAACTCCAATATTGGGCAGCCCCATCTACTTATCTTAAGGTAAAGGCCCCTTTGTCTGTGTCATAACATGACAGATATGAGGAAAGGCAACAGCCATAGGCAGAAAAAAACCAACACTTCCTAACAACCTGAATTTGTGAGAACTTCCTCTGTAAGACCATCATTAATCTCTGCCAAGGCCATGCATCCATGACCTAATTATTATCTAATAGCCCCCCCCCACCTACCCAAACTCTCAGTATCTGCACTCTGGGGACCAAGCTGCCAGCACATGAACTTTTGTAAACACATTTAAGTTATATCAAACCATATATATTTTCACAATTTTTAAAAGTCATTTTAAAAGATCAAAATCTGTCTATCTCAGTCTGTTTAATGAGTGACTCTTGGCAGTATTCTATCTATGCAAATCAAAAGATGCATTAATAATAGGTTCTGGGGATAGTTCATTTACACATGATCCAATCACCTAGATATTAATTTAGCAAAGTAAAATCATTAAATTAAAAGTGATTGGGGGTGGAGAGATGGCTCATTCATTGGTTAAGAGCACTTGTTCTTGCAGAGAAACCCAGTTCAAGCTCCAGCATCAACATGGTGACTCACAACTTTCTACTACGCCAGTTCCAGGGTATCGAACACCCTCTTCTGATCTCCAAAGGCACCAGGCACACACATAGTACCCATATGTACATGCACATGAAAGACTCATACTATAAATACATCTAAACAAAATTTTGAAATAAACTAAAAAAAGTGTGGACTCAGCAGCTACATCCCAGGAGTTACAGCACACCTCATTGTAGTGTGAGTACTCAAGACAACTGACACCAGTGCTCAGACTTTGGGTGTCACACCATTTGGTATCCTAAAAATTATGTGAGGATCTCCCAGAAACATATGTGGGTTCTATTCATCGATTTATTCTAGTTGAGGTGGAAATGGTAGTACAGGTCTGTGATTCCCACCACTTAGTGGACTGAGGCTGGAAGATCAAAGTTCAAGGCCAGTCTGAGCTGCTAAGTGAAATCAAGCCAGCCTGGACTACTACATAACAATACCCTAACACCCCATCTCAAAATTTGCAAAATCCATTAGAAATTGACATAAACATTTTTTTAAATACTTAATTATTTTAAAGTATAATAACCCATGTCATGCTAACCTAGGTAACATATTTTCATGGAAAACTTTTTTTTGGAGACAGGATTTCTCTGTATAGTCCTGGCTGTCCTGGAACTTGCTGTGTAGACCAGGCTAGCCTTGAACTTCCAGAGATCCTCCTGCCTCTGTCTCCCAAGTACTGGAATTAAAGGCATATGCTACCACCACTTGGCCAACTTTATTTTTAAAAAAAGTAATAAATTCAGTTTGAAAGGTGGTATTTCATATTCAAAAATCTCTAAGGTATTACAGTTTGTTTATATCTCTGCAAAGCTTTCATGGAAGGATGTCCATAAATAGGATGGATAGTGTAATCCTACTTTCTTAAGCCAAAATATGCAATCTATGTACAGAAACTGTCTGGAGTGCTGTACAAGATGTTTAATTGTAGTTATTTCTGGATAGTGGGGTTATAAAAGATCTTATGTCTTTTCAACTCTTGTATACATTCTCATATGAAAACACAACAGATCCAAATATTGTAATCCTGACATATGTCTGTAATCCCAAAATTTGGAAGGCCAGGCCAGGAGTTCAAGTCAAGCCTGGGCTCCTTGAGACCCTGTCCAAAAAAAAAAACAACAACAAAAAGACAAAGAAAACACAGCACTTAAATTTTGGGAGATGTAAATAATCCTTAACCAATGGCAATGTTATCCCTGTGGGGACATTTGATAATGAGTGTTTGAAGATAGGCTGTTGTCACAACAGAGGGTATTACAAGTACAGCAAAGGACTAAGTGCTGCTGGCCATGACGACAGGGCACAGGACCGATGAACATACCTCCAGCAAGAATGCCTGACATCAAGTGCCATGAGTGCCAGGACTGAGACATCTCACTTTGTTTTGCTTCCTCTACTCCCACTCCACACCCATACCCCCCATGTCCACTGAGCTGAATTCAATGTTGGGCTTTTTCCAGGGATTGTACTATTCTTCAAGTCACTGTAAAATCAAATCAAATACAGAAGTTTAGAAAAGGGAGAGGTGCTATTGTGTCTTTTAAAGGCTATAAGTTAATTTGCAGCATTTGAAAGAACATCCATTCACAGCTTTTTAAATGTCTGTATTTACCAAATGCTCTCTTGTGGGTGGTCGCTGTTACTATACTTTTGTATTATGAGGGCACAGAAAGAACACCCATTACAGTTCATTAAAACAGCTGCCTCTATAGAGCCAGGACTTCAGACCCAGCTGAATGAATCAGAATATTTACTTTGGCATTGGTTAACTTGAATCCTGTCCTTCCTTTATATATATATATATATTTTTTTTAAACTTTCTTGTGACCAAAAGGATCACTAAGAGCATTTTCTGTTGTCTTGTTTTTCCCTCCAACTAATAACCAAGAGGACAGTATTTTTATATTCAGTAGGAAAGGTGGCATGCTGTGATGGCATCCTTATCTGAGTTGCTTTCTGCCTGATTGACCATTTCCTAATTATCTGTTTGCTTGTTTTTAGAGAAGCTTCTGATAATCTTGCTGTACAAACTCAGAAGGGGTCGTTTTCTAATGCTTCAGGTATAACTACTAATTGGAATCCGGGTGTTAAGAATGCTATGTTGTCTGCACTGAGCACTTAGGAAACTAAGGCTGACACCTTCTCACAGTGAGAATAGGAAAAAAGGAACTTGCCAACAGGTTGTACCACATGAGATGTGTCCCAACATCCTGGAAGCACTAACGCAGCTTGGGCTCAGGATACCCTCTAATCCTAGTCTGTCTCACTGCTGTATTCATACATGTGGTTTAACCTTCATTTTACTGAGTTACTGTACACATAAAATGTGGACATTTCCCTTATACAAGGGATTAAAGAAATGTATCTCAAGCCAGATATGGTGGCACATACCTGTAATCCTAACACTCAGGAGGCTGAGTCTATAAATTATATAACAAAACCCTGTGTCAGAGATGAAAGAAGGTCCTATTATGGTCTATTCCCTAGAATCACAACCAGATGTACACTAATAAACTGCACTTTTGGCTGGTGTGTTCTAGAAACTGGGCCCAGATAAAGGCTCTAACATGAAACTTTGTGCCTCAGGTTTGTTTGAAATCCATGGAACAACAGTAGTCCCCACTGTGAGTATTCTATCCCCAGAAAAGCTGTCAGCCAGCACCCGGAGGCGACATGAGACTCAGGTACATCACACCTACCTTTCTCTGACTTTTTATTTATTTTTTTTTTTTTTTGCTTGCTTTTATTTTGTGTATGTGTGTATGTTGTGTACTACATGTATGCCTCATGCCCTTGGAAGCCAGAAGTGGGCAATTTAGTCCCCTAAAAATGAAGCTGCAGATGATTTTGAGTGGATGTATGGGTGCTGGTGCTGGAAACTAAACCTGAGTCCTCTGGAAGAATAGCCAGTGCTTTTAACCATTGAGCCATTTCTCCAGCCCTGTGTCCTTGGCTTTCTAACAAGAGCTACAGAGAAGAAAGCAACAGGAAAGAAATATAAAGATCCCCCTCCCCCCCCTCCTCTTTGCTAACCTAGTGTCCTTTGAAGATGTCAGCAGAAGTCTCTGGTGCCATAAATCAGCCCACCTGTCCACCAAAGATGTTGGCGTATAGGCAGCAATTGTCAACAGATGACCCATGCCTGGCAGCTGGAAGTGGCTTGTTTCTCTTGTAAATAAGAGCATTTTTAGGCCAGTCACAAGAGTTTCTCATCCTAAACATGATTTTTGTTTGTTGTATACCTGTGCTAAAGCCATGTGTTTATCCCTACACGCATGTGCACTGAGCAGTTAAGAAAACAAAAGTGACAGAAAGGCAAGTTAAATATGTTGAATGTGAGTGATAAGAGTGTGCCATGAACATACTAGGAGAGGATATTAAGAGCATTTGCCCTTTATTATTGCTGTTTTAGATTTATGGGGGGGTTTCCCTTTGGGTTTTTTTTTTTTTTTTTTTTTTTTTTTTTTTGGAGACAGGGTTTCTCTGTACAGCCCTGGCTGTCCTGGAACTAGCTGTGTAAACCAGACTGGCCTCGAACTCAGAGATCCACCTGCTTCTGCCTCCCCAGTGTTGGGATTAAAGGTGTGTGCTACCACTTCCCAAATGTTAAGAGCATTTGTAAACCAGTTGTGGTGTGCACCTATGATCTCAACTACTTGGGAAGATGAGGCCAATGTGGGTAACATAACAAGTCCTAAAATCAATCTCTCCCTTGACCGCCAATGAATATCAAATCTTTATGTTCTGTTTGGCATCCTTCCTAAACCCTAGCTTTGTCACCTTGCTGTTTTCTGGAATGGGAAATAAGATGGCTTGGTTTAACATACTCTGAACTCCACTTTCTTTCTAGGTACAAACCCGACTTCAAAGTACTCTTGCCAATTTACATCAGAAAAGCAGTGAAATTGAAATTTTGGCTGTAAGTCACTTTAACAATTTGAAGCTAGCATCGGTCTGCATTATGTAGTGTGGCCTCAGGGCTTTCTTTGTTCTCAGCTGTATCTGGAATCAGACCTGGCTGTTCCTGCCATGAGTGACAGGAGGCAGCCTAAAGCTAGACAGAGCTGGGGATTAAAGGTTGTGTTCATCTCTTCTTTTTAAGGCCACAGTCACATTCAGGCCTTACTAAAGCACATGTGCCTGTTCATACCTCTGGGGTGTGGGTGTGAAATCTGGAAATCCAGCCTCAAGCATTTGTCAAAGTCGGCTTTAGGGGCTGGGAAGATGGATCCATGGTTAAAGCACTTGCCATGCAAGCATGAGGACTGGGAATCAGATCCCCAGAACCCACTTAAATGCCTACAATTCCAACCTCAGAAGGCAGGCTTGCAGACTAGGCACATGAGCCAGCTCTGGACTTCACTGAGATTGCCTCAAAGAATAAGATGGACAGCAGCTGAGATAATTCCAGTATCAACCTTGGGCTTTCACACATGCACGTGTGCCTTCGGTGGGAGGGGGAAGGGGACCTCATATCACAGCATTCAAATCAGCCCTATTCATATCATCCACACGACACCATAGTCCCTAGTCTGTGTGTGCTGCTTAAGACTTCTTAGTAAACGATGTACATTTCTGTATATTAACAGGTGGATCTACCCAAAGAAACAATCTTACAGTTTTTATCCTTAGAGGTAAGCATGGAAACTCTTCTACACTGTGACATTTGCAGTTCTGTCAAAGGAAAACTGGAAAAAGTTCTTAAATTTCCTAAGTAATTGTGTCTATCTCGAAGCATTGAGAATTTAGCTGATAACATTGGTCTTTCTGTTAGTATGTATTATAGACATTCCTGAACCACTAAATATCAGAGCCAGGACATGAGCCTGGCAGACTAGTGTAATCTAGGTTCATACCCACAATACCAGGTGTTTCCCAAACAAACCTTCATCCCAGCTAAGGACTCACAACTACATAGAAAAGTCTATTGTAAAAAATGAAAATTTAGGTCAGTTAATTTGTTTACAGGCCTATACCTCTATACATTTTTTTTCCATTTTTAAAAATTTGAATTTTCCCATTTGAAGTAAAATAATCATAGCTACAGGTGGTATTTATTTAGTTAGTTATTTACAGAACAATATCTTACCAGGTAGCCTGTCTTAGTTTGTTTCTGTAGCTAAGATTAAACAACAACCAAAAGCAACTGGGGATGAAAACGTTTGTCACCTTTTGCAAACTAGAGTCCATGATGAAGGAAAGCCAAGACAGGAACTGCAAGGCAAGAAGGAACCACTGAGGCATGGAGGAGGAATTCTGCGATCCACTGGCTTGCCTGCTTATGTGGCTCAGGCCCACCTTCCCAGAGTAGTACCACCCACAGTGGCCTAGTCCTCCCACATATATTGCTAATCAAATAAATGCCCCAGAGGCTGATCTGCTACAGCCAATTCCATTGATGGTCCCTCTTTCTAGGTTAGCTTGTGTCATTAACAAAAGCAGCACATAGCCCAAACTTGCCTTGAAATGTAGTAGTACTCCTGCCTCAAGCTCCCAGGAGTGATCTTCAAGAAAATTGATGCCTCAAAGGACGAACCCCTCTGTCTCCCCATAACCCACTCTCCTGATCCAGAAAGGGCCAGGCAATATCCCTGCTGATCTGATGTCAATCTGATCTTTCCTAGTGGGATGCTGATGAACAGGCATTTAATACAACTGTGAAGCAGCTACTGTCACGCCTGCCAAAGCAAAGATACCTCAAACTCATCTGTGATGAAATTTATAACATCAAGGTTGAAAAGAAGTAAGTTACAGCAGGTTTCATGTGGTTAAAATTCAGAAGTGTGATTGACAGCCAATAAGTCCTACCCAGATGATGAATCATAGTGTGGATCTTGTCATAACAAGACACGATGCCCCTGAGTATAGCTGTCCCAATTATGTTGTTCACCCAGTTCCCTTAATTCTAAAAGTATGTTGGCCTTTTCACATCGGGGGAGAATTGTGTGTGGCATGTGAAGGCCTGAGGTTCATGTCACTTTCCTCACCTTTACTTTTTGACGGGGTCTCCCTCTGAACCTGAAGCTCATCAGATTAGCTAGACTGGCATCAATGAGTTTTAGGAACCCACCTATCTCCACCCTCTCCAAGGCTAGAGTTATAGGCATGCACCTCTCTGCCTAGCTTTTTAATATTGGGTCTAGGGATCCAAACTCAGTGTTTGCTTGGCATACACTTTACCAGCTGAGCCATCTCCCAAGACCATAGCACTTGGGAAGTAAAGTCCCAACTCCAGGATGGCTTATGCGCTTTCTAGTAATCGGTCTCCCATCACATTCAGACAGTGTTGTTTTACCCCACTGAGTCTGCCTGTCCCTCTCCTTTGCAGGGTGTCGGTGTTGTTCCTGTACAGCTACAGAGATGACTACTACAGAATCCTATTTTGACCCTGAGGAACTGTTGGTGCATTGTTCAAATGGACAGAGGCTTATACTGGAATAATGGAATGTTGTACATTCAATTCATTTTAACTTAAATTCTAATAAGCTGTTACAAAGTTGAGCTTTGTCAGTTTTTCATGTATGTTATAAATTTATCTTTTGGATACAATAAATGCTTTCATATGTATTTTCCAGTTGCAATTCTGTCAACACTAGAGGTTATATGGGAGCTGGAAAAGAACAGCCTTTTTCTTCCCTTGATCCTAAACACTAAACACATGATTTTCAAAGTGGATAAAAAGACAGAGATCAAGAATCATCACTTGTGGTCTGTTTTGCCTCTTTAGTTGGGGGTGAGAGTACAGAACAGGGTCTCAAACTTAAAATCAGCATGCCTATAGACCACTGAAATTACAGGCTTGTGCCACCATTCCAGGCAGAATCTTTATTCTTGATTCTATAATATTTATTCTATTGTCATTAAGGAAACACCTGTTTGGCTATTAGAACTCAGACTTGCTGATGGAATTGTAAGATTAGACAACAAGGTCCAGGGAGATGGCTCATCGGTAAAGATACTTGCTATGAAGTCCAATAATTTTGAGTTCAATCCCAGGATACATGTGGTAAGAGAGAACCAATCATACAAGTTGATGCTGTGGCACAGAGCAAATGTGTGCATGCACACAAAAATAAATGTAATTTTTTTAAATTATACAACCAAGTAAAAAACCCACCCACAGGATAACATGACTTTTAATAAAACTGTCAGATTCCTATTACAGATTCTCAAAGACAGGCAAAAACCATTGAGTAACTGTATCATTTTAGAGTTAGTAGTTACTGTCAGGAACAGGGTAAGTAAACAAAGAAACTGCTAGCATGGATGGACTTGATGATGCACAGCTCTTCAAAGATGACCAGACACTTTAAGGCTGGTGTCTAAGAGTATCCAGCCATGCAATGAAGATCTAAAACAAACTGGCTTCTTACCAGTTTAGAAGGGTTGATCATCCAACCCTTCTTTCTTAAACAACCCTTACATGAACAGTTACAGAGAGTGCCAAAAGCAGAAACACAGGTACCCGCACTTCAGCTGGTCGGTAATAACCACGCCTGTCACTGTGCTGGTTTGGTCTTCTTACTCTTGTTCTTCTTGTCCCTCTTCTTCAGCCCATCCATGTTAGCTCTCAGTAGGTTTGAATAGGCCTGGAAGCCAGAACATGACCTTAGCAGGAAAAGGTACAAACTGGGGAAGCAGCTGACTTTTCCACAGTGGAGTAAAGAGTAGCCAGCATCAGAAAGCCCCCTGGGACCCCACAGGCTGCACTGGAAACTGGTATGCCTCAGAAAGCCTTCACCCCTTCAGCACTCCTGAGACACTCCTCCACAGGAAGCTGCAGGCTCTGCACTCTTTTCAAGCAAAAAGGGAAAACTTCTGGCAACTTCCTATTCAACACTATTATAGAGTATATCTGAAGTTTTAAGACAAAACTAGCCTTAAAAACTCAAAGAAAAAAACCACTGCTAAACAATATTCATAAACACCACAGGTAAGAAGTGCCAGTCCCTACCCTGACCAGTGCCCACCCTTCTGGAGGAGGAATGGAGAACACAAGGAAATAGAACTTACCATCTGAAACTTATTCACCTCTTTGGAACTCACCTGGAAAGGAAAAAGATCACCTCTTTATAGACAGAACACCACCTATTTCGCCCAGATAGGAGCTCAAAATACTTCATCTAGAAAACACCCAGGCCAGGCATGGTGGCACATACGCCTTTTGATCTCAGCACTCTGGAGGCAGACCTCTGAGTTCCAGACCAGCCTGGTCTACAGAGCAAGCTGCAAGACTACAAAGAGATCCTGCCAACGTGCAAAGCAGCTGTGCCTTCTTCCACATAAGAACTACACCAGGATGGTAGGCTCCCACCAAACCTGTGCACCTTTAAAAACCCCTCAGACAAGCCCACTCTGGTAATCCCAGTCCCAGCAACTGTGAGGCAGAGATAGCAAGACAGCCTTTAAGTTTAAGGTGAGAAAAACCTTATACAGATGCCCCAGAGTGTTTTCCTAGAATTCTGATATCAAAGGACTTCATGTTAATTAAAACAACTCCATCAGCTGAGCAGCATGGTGGCACTGGCCTGGACTCCCGGCACTCAGGAGGCTTGAGGCTGAAGGATAATGAGTTTCAGACCAGTATGGGCTAGGTAGCAAGAACCTGTTGTCTCAAAAAAGAAAAAAACTTTGTCCTTCCAGAAGAATCCTCAGTTTCTTATCTGTGACAGCCAACCATAATAGCTACATGAACTTGTTTTACTTTTAAAAGTCTTCTCAAGATAACTCATAGAGGAAGACATCAGTTATTGTCTGCAGTTTCTTGAGTATCCTGAACGAATGTGATTACAAGTGGTCCATAGCATTGAGCCCTATTCCCTGTGAGTCAGGAATGTGTTCTGCCATACTCAACCTCTCAGAAAAAGACCACAGTTCTTGACTATAATTTCAAGTACCAAGCCTAACCTGTAGATACATTTGCTAAATGAACCACAAAAACAAAGGGAAATCAGCTTAAAAATAATCATCTAGCCAGGCCACGGTGGTACATGCCTTTAATCCCAGCACTCAGGAGGCCAAAGCAGATATCTTTGTGAGTTAGAGCCAACCAGTGCTGTTACACAGAGAAATTCTGGGGGGGGGGGGGGAGGCGGAGGAGCGCCGAGGAAGGGGGAGGCTGGGGGGGATCATCTAATACCCAGAAATTTTTACTGAAGGCCTAGCATAGAAAAGAAATTCATCAATCATTCTTCATAGCAAATACTAGACTGATTGACCCATAAACCCACTTTATTTCCATAGAAAGTTCAGCAAAACAAGCACTTGACCTCTATTTTCTACTTTAAAAGTTTATATATTGTTGATAATTTGTACTACAAAATATAGTAACTGGAAAGGGGGGTGCACACCTATGATCCTACCACTTTGGAGACAAGCAACAGAGCCAGGAGTTCAAGGCCATGACTAGCTACATAATGAATCTGAATTATATGAGACCTCATCTGAAACAAACCCCTCCACACAAAAACAAGAGGGCCCTAATACCAAACAGCCTGGGAGAGACGGGCCAAAAATGAAAGGGAGGGGGAACCTAATTTAGACATGGCCCTCTTCAGTTAATGTAGTTTTAAGACACAGTTCAGGAGGCTGGTGGTGTCGCTTAGTAACAGGGTGATGACTGGGCACAATAAAGACCCTGCAGGGATTCAATCTCTAGACCCACAGAAATCATCACTGTATCTGTCTCAGCTGATAACATGCACTGTGACCCCAGCACAGGCTGAAGCACCTGCTGTGACAGTCCTACATCACAGGTTCAAAGTCAGCTGAACTACACAGCAAGACCCTACAGTTCTTAAAATTCAGTTTACTAGCTGGCTGTGGGATAGGTTGCACCTGTACCTCGGCTATTTGCGAGAAGATTAAGTTTACGGCCAGGCAGACTTAAAAGAAAACAAAGCAGAAAAGACAAAGTCTCCAGCTCACCACTGTGCTGATCTTCCTTTTCCCATCCGTGGCTCTCAACAGACACTTGTTTTCTGCGGGCTCAACGCTCTCCACAGAACTCTTCCGTGGAGTGGGTTTGGTGCGACCATCATCTGCGTGTTAAAAAAAAAAAAAAAAAATTACAACCTGGTGAACACCGCCACATGCGTTGCTGCCGGGTCCAAAGTGGAAAACAGGAGAGGAGGGTAACAGGGTGACCCAATCCACCATCACAGCTCTCGACTCCCATAAACTCACCACACTCATCATCACTCATGTGGTCTGGATATATGGCCAATCGTGGGAGCAACGACTTGACGCTGCGACCCCTGGGCACATTCGACCTCACTAACGGCGCGGGGGCCGGGCTGCCTGACAGAACGTGGGCGTCTGACACGCGTGGGGCCCCCGCGGCCGCCGTGCGTGGGTGCCGGGGGCCGCACCGGCCACTTCCTGGCACTGCCCCGACCCTGAGCCCCGTGCCGGGATGCCGGGGACGACGCTGCCCCTCCCAGCCGTTCTCCCGCGCGGCCCCGGGTGCTGCTTACACTTCTTCAGGGTGATGTACACGCTGCCCGACGACCGGCACTTCTGGAAGAGCCTGGTCAGCTCCGTCAGGAACTGCAACACAACACGCCCGGTTAGGCAGCCTCCAGTCCTCGCCCCGCCGCGTCACGGCCCTGGCCCGCCCGCAAAGGGGGAAACGCGACCCGAGCTGACCCCACTCGCTCGGGTCCCCGGCCTTCCATCCGGGCAGCCGCCGGTACCTGCTCGCTCTCGAGCAACACCATCCTGGTCCCCGCCGGTTCCGACTCCGTCAGCAGAAGACGCCGCAAGCGGTAACAACCGGAAGTCTCGCCCGCGGCGGGCGGAGCTTCCGCTTTTAGTTGCAAGTCTTCCGCCAATCCCTGCCGCGCTCCGTCTACCTTGCGCGTGTGCCCTCGGACCCCGCCCCCACCACAGACACACCCTTCAGTCCGACAGACCGGGATGAGAAATAAGCTGCACGTGTACCTCAGTTACTTGGGAGAAGATTAAATTCACCGCCAGACAGACTTAAAAGAAAACTAAGCGGAAAAGACAAGACTCCAGCTCACCATGGTCCTTGGACCCTTTGGGTCCTTGGACTGCCAGGCCTGCCATGCTTCACCCCAGGCTGTGTGTGTGGGAGAGAATGAGAGCGAAAGAGAGACTTGATAGAAACATGTATGTTATCCAAGAGTCCATTGCCTCAGTTTCCTTATTTTAAAGTGAGGATGACAGTATCCCTTTCACAATATGGCTGTGAAGAGCAGATGAATTTATATTGAAATATAGAATAGTGTCTGGTACACAGAAGTACTAAGCTTAGTCACTGTTCTATTGCTGTGAAGAGACGCCATGACCAAGGCAACTCGTATAAAAGAAAGCATTTAACTGGAAGCCTGATTCAGAGGTTAGTCCATTACCATCATGGGTAAGGACCATGGCTGGACACAGGCAGACATGGTGCGGGAAAAGTAGCTGAGAACATCCTGACAGACTCTGGGACTAGCTTGAGCTTTTGAAACCTCAAAGCTCCTCTCCCCCAATCCCCAACACACACACACACACACACACACACACACACACACACACACTCACACTTCCAACAAGGCCAGACCTCGTTTTTTTTTTGTTTGTTTGTTTGTTTGTTTTTTGTTTTTTTGTTTTGTTTTGTTTTTGAGACAGGGTTTCTCTGTGGCTTTGGAGCCTGTCCCAGAACTAGCTCTTGTAGACCATGCTGGTCTCAAACTCATAGAGATCCGCCTGCCTCTGCCTCCGAAGTGCTGGGATTAAAGGTGTGTGCCACCACTGCCCAGCCAATTAATGCCTCTTAATCCTCCTAATCCTTTCAAGCAGTACCACTCCCTGGTGACTAAGCATTCAAATAGATGAGCCTGTGGGGTCTGTTCTTATTTCCACCGCATCATTGCCACTCTCAAACAACAAATGTTTATGCAGTCCTAGAACCCCAGACCTTGTGTATGCTAGGCAAATAAATACTTTACCATTGAGCCACATCCCCATCCCAAGTCAAATAATAAAGGTAAACTTCTCTAAGCAGGCTTGGTGGCCCTAAAGTGCAACCCCCAGTTCTAACAAAAGTGACCAAAGTCCAGGCCAGTTACCTCCAGGTTTAGTTAGGAGGCCAGGGCTCTAGGCCCTATTCTGTTGCAAGCCAACTTGAACCCTGGGCCTTTGTAAGGGCGAGTATTCAATCCTGAAACAGGCTTTTGGTGAGTGCTCGTTAGCCTGTGCCAGGTACTTGTAGGGTGTGGAAATACAGCAGTGCATGAAACACACTAAGGTCCGGGGTTCCTTGAACGTGAAATAGCAAGTGAGTAGCTGAGCTTCAAATAATAAACACTGTACAGACAACTAAGAAGGGCTACAGTGGCAGTGACAGGAACCTCTTTAAGTGGTGGTCAAGGGAGCTTCCCCTGAAGAGGATAACTGTGAGCTGAAGGATAAAGGGATCAGACATCCAAAATTCCAGAGGCACAGACTTGCAGGCCAAAGGAATGTCTAGAGCAAAGACCTCGAAGTAGAAACCAGTTGCTCTGTGAGGAAGGTCAGGTGAGGGGTGTGTGTGTTAAGAGAGAGCAAAAGAGAAACACAGCTCAGACTAACACCAGGATTCTGAGGACTTCCCTGATTAAGAATCTCCATTCAAACAAAACCCAATCCTTGATTACACCACAGAAAACTTTAGTTCAGAGTTATAGTGAAGCATTAGCCAAATTTAAAGTAGAGATAATAGTGTATACATGCTTTAGATTTAAGAACCAGGGTTTAGAAAGATACTTAGGAGAAGCAGGGTGCACAGCCCCAAGGTGTATGCCTTGTGTATGGAGAGAGAGACAGAGAGAGGCATCTTTACAAAGAATATATACATATATATGTCTTTTTGTGATTTTTGAAGTTACATCATTCAAAGTATAATTTTAAAAATTTAAAGATTAACAGTGTTTAAAAATGGGTGCCACACTGGGTGGGCAGCAATGTCTTTAATTCCAGTATTCCAGAGGCGATCTCCATGAGTTTGAGGCCAGCCTGGTCTACAGAGTGAGTTTCAGGACAGCCAAAGCTACACAAGAAAAAACCCTGTCTCAAAAAAACAAAAACAAAAGTTTACAAAATAAGCTGCTTTGCTTAGGAATTTCTATTGTAAGTGAGATGGTAAGGTGGTTTTATGGGGTATATTGTTTACATTCAGGAAGAAGACAGCGAGGTTGTGGTATCTTTAGAAAATATTACTACCTCCCCCTGTGCAGGCAATGTGGATCTCTTCAGCAGTGTCAAGTTTCTCAACACTTATCCAGAAAGAACAAGCTAGACCCCAGGCAAAGGTTCTTTTCCTCTTCTCGAGCACTCAGCTTTTTTTCTTTGTAGCCTATTCAGAGGGAGAGGAGAGCATGAGGGAAGGGAGTGAGGGAGAGTGGAGAAGCAGCCAGTGACCACATCATATAGGGCCCATAGCCACAGGAAATCTGCCATCTCTCCAGTCCCCGGTCCTTTGTTCTTAAGAGGGGAGCACAAGGAAAGTGTGATGATCAAAACATAGGCATAGGCTGGAGAGATGACTCAGTGGCTAAAAATATATGCTGATCAAGCAGAGGACCTGGGTTCAGTTCCCAGCATCCAAATGGCAGTTCACAACTGTCTGTACCTCCAGGTCCAGGGAATCCAATGCCCTCTTCTGGTGTCTGAGGACAACAGGCACACAGATGATACATAGAAGCACATGCAAGCAAGACACTCATACACATAAATAAAAAATAAATCTTTTCTAAAAATGTTTAAAGCCTAGTCATGAACCAGGCATAGTGGCACATACCTGTAATCCCAGAACCTAGGAGACTCAGTGGATTCCAAGTTTAAAGCTAGACTGGGTTACATAGCAAAACCCTGGTTCAAAAACAAACCAAAAAAGATAGTGACTATAGGCAGACTTTTCTATCCCACCAGCCGCTCCCCAAATAACCAGAGACTTAACATCAATTAAAAATGTTCATCCCATAGCTTAGGCTTGCCACTAACTAGCTCTTACAACTTAAATTAACCCATTTCTATTCATCCGTGTGTTGCCCCAGACTCGTTTACCTCATCTATGAATTCCCCATGTTGCTTCTTCCACATCTGCCTCATGACTCCCCAGAGTTTGCCCTTCTTCTTCCCAGCATTCTCTCTGTCCTGAAAATCCTGCCTAGCTATTGGCCAATCAGCTTTTTATTAACAATGAGAACAACATGTCTTCACAGTGTACAAAAGGATTATTCCACAGCAAATGACCCCTTCCTACTTGGCAAAATTTGTATGTCATGTCTACCTCTCTTATGTAAGTGGCTGGAGACAAATTATAGGAATCCTGATAAGATGTATTTTTTAAGAAAATGAAATTATGATCATATTTTAAGATTACTATTAATAAGGGAACTGAGTAGATGTAACAGTTCATTCAAAGGAAAATATAAAGACCAGACACATTTATAAAGCAGGAATTTACAAAAATTGCAAGTCTGTAAGAGAAAACAAAGTTGAATTTTGCACAGGAAGAAGGTCAGAGTTGTCCCTCCACTCAGCAGACTATGTCTATCTAAGCATAAAAACCATCTGGGATGCCATGGGTCATCTTTGACCTAATGAAACAACCGGCTAGAATCAGCTAGCCCTGAGGGATGCTGTCCCAACAAAGCAGCCTTTCCCTTTGAATAAAAACACACTAATCCTTGTTTTGCTTTGGATTTTCTTATTACATTGTCAAAACTGTATATAAAAGAACTGGTGAAACAAGTTACTCTTTTTTTCCCCTTATAGTACAAGTTTCTCTTTGTAAAGTGGGACAGCATTAAAGGTACCTCATGGTGCTCCAAGGCTGCCAAAGGACTCCTTGCCAGCAGGTGCACAGCCCATCACTAGCAGCCATTCTCCCCAGGTCAGGCTGCTCTAATAAAGCAGGATGTCTGCCTCACTCAGCCAAATGTGGATACCAACTCAGTTCAGGGCATGAACTGCTAGCCAATAATGTCTACAAAGGAAGCTACCAAGGAGATCACAAATCAACCAAGATCTTCAGGTTGGCCAGAGCACAGGATCTACTTTGGGTTTTGCATTCTTTTACGTAGATCTTGTTTGTTTGCTTGCTTACATGTTTTTCTGAGGGAAGCAGGAATGGAACCAGGATCTCGTGTAGCTCAAGCAGGCCTGGAACTCCTAAGTGTGGAGGATGGTCTTGAACTTTCAACCCTCCAGCTTTTGCCTCCTGAATACATGCCCAGTTTTATGCAATGCTGAGAATCAAACCCAGCGCCTTACTGAGTTACATTCCCAATCCCATTACCCCCTTACATTCTCTCTCTCTCTCTCTCTCTCTCATGTGGGCTGGGAGGTGAGGGTTGTTTTCTTCTTTGAATTTGTCTTCCACTTTTGTTATTCTACCCTTACTTAAATCTCCCTGTACTTTAATTTCCTTGACTACAAAGTAGGGGTGTCATGAAACAGAAGGTGCCTGCCTCACTGGAGAGAACTGAATGATCACTCTGATCCTGCCGTGTTGTGACTACAGTCACACAGGTTGGAGGTGGCTGCTCCTGGTCCCTGCTGAGGAGGATGCATCCTTAGAAGCAGATGATAACAAGAGCACAGCTGCCTCCCCAGACACTTGGTGCCTTGCAGAGACTGTCTTCTGGGCTATACGGACCATTTTCAATTTCAGTCTGAACAGGCCTTGGGTTCTGAGCTACATCACCCAGCAGGCTCTGTGGACTGAATTTGGAGTGAGCAAAAGGTGAAGAACGAGAGAGTGACTGAAAGGAAGTAGGGAATGACACCTGGCTGGCTGTGTTCAGGGTGACAGAGAGAGGTCCTAAGACCTAGATCCCTGCTGAGTCAGTGTGTAGAGATTAGCTGTGGTTAAGGCACCCTGGGGAAAGCCAGCCGGAAGACAGAAAGAGTTCTGGGAGTGTGGGTGTTCCTACAAAGAATAACCACACTGGCATGTCTGCACACACTCTGACCATGTTGCTACACGAAGCTGCCAATTCCTATACTCTTCAGTCAACAAGTGTTTGTTGTGTACAGGTGGGAGACTACCAATCTCTGGGTACTCATTGTCCACCCTGCCCTCACCCTCAGAATGAAGTGATGGATGTTATTCCCAACCCCTGTGCCCCACAGAAACAATGTGAACAGCTTCAACTTAGATCAGAGTCTAGGATCATTCTGGTTCCTCATTTTTGTGTGAGACCTAGGTAAGTTATCATAGCACCTACCCCAAAGGGTTGTGTTTCAGCTGCAAAAAGGTAATTCCACCATCCTGTAAGGACTTACACTAATTATTAAGGTGTCCTCTACTTCCAAGAACTGAGAGGGCATGGTACCATGTGCCCATAATCCTAGCAGTGAGGAGGCACAGGCAGGAAGATGATCAAACTTGGAAGTCAGTTTGATCTAGCTAGTGACTTCCTGGCCAATCAGAGTTATATAGCCACATCCTTTCAGAACTATTGATCTATCCTCTCTGGGGTTTAGGAAGTATCCAAATGTATGTGATTATCACTGGCCTTCTAGCTCCTTTAGACAGATAAAGCTGAGGAGGCCCCAGGGTCTTTCCAGCAGGCAGACATCCTCTCCCATGGTCAGCCTCCCGGGTGCCCACATGCAGTATTCCTTATAGCCAGCAGGGGACGCCATAGCATCATTGGACAGGTGCAGCCATAGGTGCCCAGGGGTTCCTAGAGCTTGGACAATAATTTACCTTCCTAATGCTTCGACTCTTTAATACAGTTCTTCATGTTGTGGTGACCCCCAACCATAAAAATTTTTTGGTGCTACTTTATAATTGTAATTTTGCTACTGTTATGAACCATAATGTAAATATCTAATATGCAGGATATCTAATATGCAAACCCTATGAAAGGGTCATTCAACCCTCCCAAAGGGTCACAACCCACAGGTTGAGAACCATGGCCTTAGAAAGAAAGACATTATACCAGATTGTGGACTTTATCTTTAAAACATGCTTCAGGAGGGCCCTGGACCTTTCTATGGAACAAGGAGATTATCCTTAATCCATTCACTGAACAGGCACTAACCAGGCACCCTCTGGGGATAAACACTCATTGTGTGGGTATACAAAACAGACTTGTCTGTATTGAGGGACTGGCTTCACTGAACAACTTTGCACATACTTACTGAGAAGTTACTAAATGCCCGGCTCATTTCTAGGCACCCTACCTGTGTTTTCTTGAGTCCTCCTAACAGTCCTGACATTTGAGTGACACATGACCATTGTCACTCAAGCACCAAGAGGTTAAATGACACCAAGGCGAACTGGACCTTTACAGCCCAGTGTACAATGGATGACGCCAGTCTAAAGGGAACTCACACTGGGACCTGGACCTTTCAGATAGCCACAGAAATGGCTATAGAGATGGTGGAAGGGAGAGGAGGCAGAAAATTAGCCAGCTCCGGTACTCCACTCTCTTCCCTCCATCTTTCCTGTCTCTGGAGCTGGACCCCCATTCCAAGCCTCTGTCCTCTCTTACACTCCAGGCAAAATCCTGTCTCCTGAACCCCCCAAATCCCTGCATTCTAGGCTCCAATCAGCACTCGCTAGTGATGTTTCAGAAGGAAAATAATCATTATTTTAAAAACCATTTAAAAAATCTTTTTTCAAAAAGACTTATCTACTTCGTGTGTGTGTGTGTGTGTGTGTGTGTGTGTGTGTGTGTGTGTGTGTGTGTGTGTTACCTGCACATATGTCTGGGTAACATGTGTGCATCACCCTCAGAGGCCAGAAGGGAGCATCAGCTCACTGGAGTCACAGATGGCTGTAAGCTGCCATGTAGATGCTAGCAATAGAACCTGGGTCCCCTGGAGGAACAGCTAGTGGTGCTCTTAAGTGATACGCCACCTCTCCAGCCCAGGAGAGCCACTTTGGTTTCTAAGAACTTCCATCTCAACTGAAAATGGGAAGGTCTTCCTCACTGGGAAGAGTTATATGAGATCCTGCACAGAGACATTCCACAACTGAGAGCCAGAGAAGCCAGGGGTCAGGTTCTCACCCCTTCCTACTCAAACATTGCCCAGAGCCAAACAATCCATCCTCCCAAGTCCATCTCCTAGCCTTATGAAAAGCCTGCACCTCACTCTCCTCGTTATGTCTGTTAGTACCTCACCCTAATGGTGTCTCATACACCTTCCCCCCCCTTTTTTTTTTTTTTTTTTTTTTTTTTTTTTTTAGTGTGTGCTTGTAGGAAACAGAGGAAAACCTAAGTGAGTGAAAGTATATTGCTAACACAGGCATAGCCTTGTCAAGGACCTTAGCCTCAAATCCATGGGAAAATGGCAACCCTTTCCCCCCCATCTCCTGCCTGGGTGAACTCATAGGAAAATGGGTAAAACCTTCCCTCTGGTCCATGTATGGATATTGGCAGTGTATGCAGAAATATCCATCACATCTTTAGCCCACCAACGCCACCTGAAGACTGCTCCCCTACAGAGACGACAGTTACCAAGATTGGCTAACCCTTGATCCAGCTGCATACATTAACCTTGCCTCCTTGTTTATTGTATATATAACACCACCTCCTTGCTCAGCTGTATGCAGTGATCCCACCTTCCTGTTCAACTCTATGATAAACACAGAGCTTCTAGAGCACTGTGGTTTCTCCATCCAAGAGCCCAGTCCACCCTATCCCAGCCTCCTGCTTTGTGTCTGTCTTTTCTTCAGTCCTGTGCTGTCTGCATCAGATCAAGTTCCTGAGGCTGGGCAAGGACTCCACACAAGGTTGCCTTGAACTCATCACTCCCCTGCCTCTGCCTTCTGAGTACTGGGATTATAGGAGTGCTTTACCATACCTGGCTCTCCATCAATGGAGGAAACTGAGGTGATGCTGAATGAAGACTCTAAGGTGCCACTTCAGATGCTGAAGTTTGGGAGAGATACATGAGAGTCCCTGCACCCTTTGGACTGTACCCATGAACAGCTCCATGTGTCTTGTGCAGTGGGGGGGGGTGGGCACTCATGCAGGGTGTACTACACACTGTATAAAAGGAAACTGAGTCCAAGACAGGGATGCCTGGCTGTTACATGAGCAGTCCCAGCCAGAACGCCCTGGTATGTGAAGGCGCATGTCCTCCTGTCCTTCTTCTCTCCCCATTTCTAGTGGGTAGGAGACACAACCCTCTATTCATGATGAGTAGGGGTCCCAAACTTTTGTTTTGTTTTGTTTTCAAAACAGGGTCTTACTATGGAACTTACTGGAACTCACTCTGTAAACCAAGAAGGCCTCAAACTCACTGAGATCCACCTGTCTTTGCCTCCCAAGTGCTGGGACTAAAGATGTGTACCACCATGCTTAAGTGCCCCAAGTTTAAACTTTCCAGCTTGGAAGTCAATGACCAGGAAAGAATACAGTGAGAATTCTTGCACAGATAACCTAGCAGATGTCCTAACTCTCAAAGTAAGAGATGTTCTCATGCCATCACTCATCCTTGATCAACCAAGGAGCCCCTGCTCTGGCAGGTGAACAGGGGCAGATTTATGTGGGGAAAACAGACACAGGGACAGACCGCCCACCTGACTGAGCCTTGTAATTATATCAGTAGATCACTGACTAGTGAGTCACACTATGGAAATGGAAAAGCAACGGCCTCTCCAGATCTTTCTAGTCCAACCTGTTACCTTCTAGGGGTGTGTGTGTGTGTGTGTGTGTGTGTGTGTGTGTGTGTGTGTGTTTAGTTGGTTTGTCAGGTGAGTAGTTTGACAGGGTCTCACTATGTATCTCTGACTGTACTGGAACTCACTCTGTAGACCAAGCTAGCCTTGAACTCACAGAGATCTGCCTGCCTCTGCCTCCCGAGTGCTAAGATTAAAAGATTCCAGCCACTATACCCAGCTTCCCTCTAGTTATTCTCTTGTAAGAGAACAGAGCCAGAAAGGGCAAGTAGGCCTGGGGAGTCCTGAGCCCTCAGGCCTTCAATTGGACTGCCCTTCACACACTCAATATGTCCCCACCCACTCAGGGCAGGGCAGGGCAGGATGGAGGCTTAGGCTCCTTTTGATTATCCAAGAGCAATTCAGGCTGTCTCCTGGCAGGTGGACCTGTGTGTCAGCCTCGGCCATCACTGGGGAGGGAGTCAGTCTCAGGCCTCACACCCCAGGCGCCAGGCCACAGATTAGAGGCAGCTTCCGGCTTGGCTCTCGTCCAAGGCCATTTCACAATTGGGGGAAGAGTGCTGGGCTGAGAGTACCAGGTTACTGCTCTCCCCACCCCCACTCCAGACCTTCTCGTGGGGGGGGGGGCGGGCTGGGGAGAATGATCCAGGCCCTGCTGCAGGTTTAGAGTGAAAAGAATTACAAGAAATGAGATAGAGGCTGGAGGCTTCCCTATGGGAAACATTTGATGACCTTTGGAGTTGGACGTAAGGGCAGCCATGCATGGGCCACACACCCACTTTCCTCACTGACCACCTGCAAACACTTACACTGCAGGGATCCTTTTAAGGGCTAGGGTTAGCTCAGGCCACCCCTACAGCACTCTCATGCTTAGTCAGAGGGGAGCCTGGAAGGCCATGGGGCCACAGACATGGAAAGAAGCAAAGTCTTGGTCGGCCTTCTCTAAGGAGACGCAGTGACCACCAAGCAGCATGTTGCACCCAAGAAAGCAAGCTGCCCTTCTTTTTTCAACATGCCAGTGTCGGAGGCAAACCATCTCAGATGACTAAAATTCAGGAAGGAACCGAGGCAGGGGGAAAGAGAGAGGGGAGGGGAGGGAAGAAAAGGAAGGGAAAGGGAGGAGGGGGGGGAGGAAAGCAGAGGAGAAGAGAGGAGAGGGAAGGGGAAGGAAGGGAGGGGAGGGGAGGAGAGGGGAGCAAAGGAGAAGAGGAGAGGAGATGGGAAGAGGAGAGGGGGGAAGAGGAGAGGGAAAGGGAGAGAAGGAGAGAGAGAGAGGACTTACTGTGCCCCCAGTTACGGGATCAGTTCTGAGCTGGCTCTACATAGGATCTGGTTTGAAGTAGGAGGCAGTGGTTAGGGACCCAGAGTCTCCTGTCTGTCAGTCTTGAGGAAGAGACAGAACAGAGCTCGGTGAAATGTCAAACCACAAGACAAGACAGAGGAGGCTGGGTCCACACTGGCAGGCGACATGGTCAAGGAGAGCCAGTAAGCAGAGAGAAACCGTCTGCATGCAAGCCTGGGGCCAGAGCAGACCTGGGGAGGACAGAGAATGGAGAGAAAGGATGCTGCAGAGAGACCTTTCGCACGGGGAAAGGACAAGGGACAGGACTGGGAGGCACATTTTAGCACAGAGACCCCTTTCCCCAAGGGAGCTGGTGAGCCTTGAAGCCAGAACCAAACTTCCTCAGTGAGCCCTGGCTTCCCTGAGTCAGGTTACAGTTGAGAGAGAGAGAGAGGTGGACTCTGTGTGTGTGTGTGTGTGTGTGTGTGTGTGTGTGTGTGTGTGTGTGTGTGTGTGTGTGTGTGGCAGGGACACCAGCCTCTCCATGGCCGGAAGTGCTCTGACAACAGGAAGCAGCTGCAACAGACTCCAGGGCCCTACTAATGTCTCTCACTCGCCTACACTGACTGTTGTCCCCCCACTCCCACCCCCTCCACCCCCAAAGAACAAACTGTTCTTCAAGAAACTCTGGGGACAGAGGGCTCACACCTGCTCTCAGGTCTGTTTGGACAAGCCCCATGAGCCCAGGCTCAAGCCAGTAGAGCCCATGTCTCAGCTTAGCAGCTTTGCTCTCCCAACACCCCCTCCCACCCCAGACCCAGCTTCAGGACGCTGGGGACAATGAAACCCAGAACAAGTGTTTTGGGGGAACCAGCAGGGCCTCTTCAGTGTGCCTCATTCATCCTGGGACTTTGAATAGCATCTCTAAAGAAGGCTGGGAGCCCCAGACCCCAGACCCCAGACCTGGGAGTGGGGCCGATCAGTGGTGAGAAGGAATCAAAACACTGAGCTCTAAACTCCACTCTGTCAACCTGTCTGGCTCCTGTTTCTTCCTCTAAATTGAGAGAAATTGGAATTGAATTCTAGGGTTCCTTTCAGTATTAAAACGTGCAATTCCAACACTCAGAGGGACTGGGTCTGGGATCCTCAAGAAAAATCAGGATATGATTTCAGCTAAGAACCAGACAGAGAAGAAATGGGCTCAAGGGCTAGAGAGATGGGTTAGGGTTAGGACCCCTGACTACACCAGGGGTTAGGAATACTTACTATTTGTGCAGAGGACCTGAGTTCAGTTCTCAGCACCCACATCAGGTGACTCATAACCATCTATAACTCCAGCTCTAGGGAATAGAATGCCCTCTTCTGCACTAACATGCAGATACCCACACACAGACACTTACATGCACACATAATTTAACACAATAAAAGTCTTATTTTTAAGTAAGAAACTCAATTCAGGACTTGGATTGAATCCTTCATGTCTTCATTTTAAAAAGACAAGGAACGTTAGGGGAGTTGGCAATGTTTGAACCCTCATCTCTCAGGAGGCTGACAAGAAGACTGACATGACTTTAAGGCTAGCCCAGGCTACATAGTGAATCCAGGACAGCCTAAGTTATGGTTCGAAATAAACAAAATAAACAAACAAAAATAAACAAAATTATAAAGAAGCCAAACATGCCAGTGCACATCTATAATTCCACCACCTTGGAGGCCAGAGGCAGGAGGCCAGCCTTGACTACATGAGTCCAAATCCAGACTGGGCTACACAAGACCATGTCTTCAAAATTAAGATGGGAGAGAGACTGAGAGACTTGGGCCTCTTGACCTGAGAATTTCTCTCTAAAAGAGCTATCCAAGAAGGAGCCAAAAGGATGGCTCAACAGGTAAAGGTGTTTCCCTGTGAGCCTGGCAGCCTGAGTTCCATCCCCAGAACCCATGTAAAGGTGGAAGGAGAGAATGGACTCCACAAAGTTGTTCTCTGACCTGCATATGGGTGCTATCACATGTGGACCCACACACACTCATAATGCACACATACACCCAATAATAAATATTCAATAATAAAAAAGATACACCTGGTCATGGTGGCACACACATGTAATCTTAGTACTTGGGAAGCGGAGGCAGGAAGATCACTGTGAGTTTGAGACTATTCTAGGCTACATTGTGAGTTAAGCCCAGCCTGGACTACACAGCAAGACAATAAATAAATAAATAAATAAATAAATAAATAAATAATCAGCAGCAACAACGACAAAAAGAACAATGGACAGTTTTACTTAAAATTCCCAACTCTTGGTATAGAAGAGCTGGAATGCTTCCAGATGCCTGATGTCCTTAGTCACACATTCAGGACTTGGGGAGGGACACACTGGCCAGAGAAAAGTGAGGTACAGTAATAACCGGGAAGGACAGACCCCAGTCTTCCCAACTCTATGTCTCCCTTGAGTTAACATTTCCATTTCAAAGCTTTCGTTTAGTGTAGAAGAGGAAGAAGTTCCCCTCTACCCTCCCAGGATTTGATAAGTGAGTGTAAGCTGTCATGGGAAGATCATGGGGAGAAAGGTATGCAAATGTGTTACACACAGAAGGGTTAGAAGTATATGTGGCTTCTTCATGGGAGGGTGGGGGCAGAAGGTGGCCAGAGCAACTTAGGAAGGGCTAAATGATTTGGAGAAAAGACGAATGGGCTCTCAGAATAGGTGACAGTCTGTGACAAAGTCTGCCTGAGCATGGTGTGGCCCTCCAGTCTCCTCTCAAGTGATGACAATCTTTCCTGACTGAAGAAAGTCAAGGAGAGGATTCACACCACTCAAGCTTTCTTTAGAGTGCCTATCTTAAAGCAGGTAAGCATGGCCAGAGAAAGCACCCCCACACCCCATGCATTAGCTGTTTCCCAATTCCTTCAATTTGAAGTCATCAGAATACCAAGGCCATATATATATATATATATATATATATATATATATATATATATATAGTGTGTGTGTGTGTGTGTGTGTGTGTGTGTATGCTTTATACATATAAGTGTTTTGTCTGCATGTCTATCTGCACACCAGAAGAAGCATTGGATCCTATGGAACTACAACTATAGATGGTTGCAAGTCACCATGAGGGTGCAGGGACTTGAACTCGGGACCTCTGGAAGAGCAGCAAGTGTCCTTAATCACTGAGCCATCTCTCCAACCCCAAAGTAGAATCTTTGGGGGGTGGTGTCCCCTGAACTTCTTCAGCAGTTATAGCTAAAAACAACAACATCAAAAACTTGGCACTACCCTTCAAGTCCCCATGATTTAAAAACTAACATTCTGTCCTTCTAAGCCCTAGGATACACTTAAGAGGGGTCAGGAACTGCAAGGAGAGACAGAGGAGGGCCAAAGACTACAGGAACCATAATTCTTCTGAAAGCAGATCCCATGCTAGCCCCTGGAAGCCATGCTGTGGGTAGTGATGTAGGAGGAGGCCTTAGTCTTCTAAACACCTTCTGTGTCCCTTGGGAACACTCTGCATTTCCCTTCTAGGTGTCAGCAATCCCTGGGAAGAAGAATCACCTTAAGAATCTACTGCCCACTTGCTTTCCAGTGTGCAAGAGGGGACAGTGTCACACTGCTCTCTAGTCTCCCACCAGCTTAAGCCAAATGGACCCAAGAGCCATTTCAAAATGAGTCACAACCCTAGGCTCTTGGAGGCAACTTCTGGGCAGGGTACAGTGCTGGAGGTGGAAGGGTGGGTGAGCGTGGGGGGGAAGGGAACAAGCTGTTCCCCATGGCGTTTGTTCTGAAGGCCTGTACCCTGCCAAAGCTAGTGTTGGCAAAGAGCAAAAGTAGAGAGGAAGAGCAAGGCCAGGTCAGGCCCATGTGTAGTGATCAGCTGCAGCCCAAAGTCAGGCAAGGCTAGGGCTTGACATGCTCCTGCCACAGGCAGTGTGTGTACATGTCTGTGTACAAGTGTGTGCATACAAGAGAGGGTGTGTTAGTTGGCCTGGGTGAGCACCTACATCCTCAATAGAGGTGTCAAAGCTAGAAGCCTTGAAGTCAGAGGCCCTACTACCACCCTTGTCCATACAAGGCACTGCCTCTCTAGGCAAACAGGAAACAGAGAGGAAGAAAGGCTGGAGGGGGGGTGGGCTTTGCCTTCTAGGAGTACCCAGCCTTCATCAGGCCAGCAACGCTCCTCACCCAACACAACCTTCTCTGTCTGTCTGCCAAGCAGAGCAGAGGGCTTTGTGAGCAACTCTTTTGTCCCAGGCATTCAAGTCCCTGGAGCCTCTGTCCAAAAAAACAAAAAACAAAAGCAAAAGCCACCTTCCTGCCTATAAGGAAAGTCAGGAGTGATGCTTATAAGGCAAAGCCTCCACAAGGCACACTGCTTCTGGGTGGTGAAGGAGGTAGATGGAAGAGAGGAAAGACTGGGGAATGAACTCCTAGACCTTGAACTCCTGATCCTTCTGCCTCTACCTCCCAAGTGCTGGGATTATAGGTATGCATCATTATGCTGGGCCTATGCAGTGCTAGATTAGAACTCAAGACTTTGTGAATGTTAGGCAAGCACTCTTCTAACAGAGCTACACCCCCAACCCATCTTTCCATCTTTGCACACAACAATGACAACAACTCTCTAACATCAGCTGGCTGTTTCACAGTCACTCGTAGTGTCGGGTCCTGCAAGGTAAAAGGCAAAGCCCATCTTTACTTTGGATGTTGGGTGCAGGTGGGGTCCTTAGGCTACCTGTACTCCTGTCTGATGTGGTTACAAATCTGGAAGCATCGCACTACATGCCTGCCATCCCAGCACTAGGAAGCTAAGGAAGAAGGAGCAAGTGCTATGAGACAATCTTTTTGTACACTGTGAAGATGTGTCTCTGCCAAGGCACCTTCTGATTGGTTTAATAAAGAGCTAAATGGCCCATAGCTAGACAGGAGAGGATAGGCAGGACTTCAGGGCAAAAACAGGAAACTCGAGGAGGAATCTGAGAGGCAGGGAATTTGTCTCGAGACTTGGAGGAAGTTAGACATATAGTATGGAGGAGAGGTAAAGAGCCACATGGCAGAACATAGATTAATATAAACGAGTTAATTTAAGTCATAAGAGCCGGTTGGGAACAAGCCTAAGCTAAGGCCAAGCTTTCATACGTAATAAGAAGTCTCTGTGTCATTATTTGGAAGCCGGCAGTCCACAGAAGGACCAGCTACAAACAAGAGGTCAAGATTCAACCTTGGTTACCTAGTTTGAGACCAGCTTGGGACACAAAAGGCTGTCTCAAAAACAAACTAAAAAATTTGATAATTACTCAGTAACACCTGATGTTGTCTCAAAAAATAAATATAAAAAATGATAATTTATTCAGATAACTTTGAGAACTCACTGAAAGTGCTGTCCTTACAATTACTGTTGAATTAAAAAAATATGACAAGGGGGGCCTGGAGAGATAGTTTAGTGGTTAAGACCACTGACTGCTCTTCTAGAGGACCTGGGTTCAATTCCCAGCAACCACATGACAGCTCACAACTGCCTGTAACTCCAAGGTCTAACATCTCATACAGACACACATGCAGGCAAAACACCAGTGTAAATAAAATAAAAAATAAATTATTTTTTAAAATTATGACAAGAAGACTCGTTAGGTTTTGTTTTGTTACTGTGCTGAAACTAAAACCAAAGGTCTTCTACATTTTAGGCAGGTGCTATGCCTCTGAGTCTGTCCCCAGCTCCTACTTTTTAATTTTATTTCATTTTAGTTTTTGTTTTTTTGAGATAGAGTTTCTCTATGAAGCCCTTGCTGGCCCAGTACTCACTCTGTAGATTAGACTGGCCTGGCACTCCCAGAGATCTGCCTGCCTCTGCCTCCCAAGTGCTGGGATTAAAGGTGTACACCACCACCACCCAGTTAATTTTAAAGTATTTTTTGAAATTTACTTGGGGGGGGGCAGAAGCAGATATAGGATGCCCTAGAGTAGGAGATACAGGTAGTCATTAGCCATCTGGAATTCATGCAGGGAAACAAACACTTCCTCTGGAAGAGCAACAGTCAGCACTCTTAACCACTGAGCCTTTCCTCCAGCTACCCTCCCCTAATTCTTTTATGTTTCTGTTTTGAGATAGATACTTACTCTTTAGCCCATTCTGAACAATAATTTTTATTATAAAATATTACTCGAGACAGACAGGATGGCATATGCCTATAATACCAGCCCTTGGAGGCAGAGGCAGGAGTCACTGGAAGCCATCCCAGGCTACATAGCCAAAGGTTGCATAAAATAAATTAAATATGAGACTCTAGAGCTGCCAACGGGAAGAGACATGCAGGGCAGCATCTCAAATGGAGAGGTACAAAGCAGATGCTCCTCCTTGTGGAATACACTGGCTCATCCACCAGCATCACTGGGTTCACCATCAGGAAGCTCCTGCCAGTTTCCATGCCCATAGCTTTCAGCTGGACATGACTGATGACCATTGGCCATGGGACAAACTTCAATCTAGCACATCCTTCCTGCCCTCCCTGGACATTAGGAGTGTAGTTGGCTGCAGGTTGAGCATGACAGTTCTAACTTTTTGGTCTTTTGAACAAGGCCTAGACTCCTAAATAGTCTAAGAGCCTCCAGGAGTCTCCTCGTTAGCATAAATTCGGGTGGGGATGGATTCCTATACAATTATGGGTATTCCTATCAACTGGGAAATCCCAGGTATTTGTGAAGTTCTATGCCCAAAAGAGGGGACACAGACTGGATTGGTCAGTTCTTGTAGAGAAAGGGATTTCTGAGGACAGGAATGCAGAATGGGATGGATTTATGAGGTCAGAGTTGATGGTTTTGAGGCTCAGTGAAGCATGACAGTGTGACATGAGGTGAACTAAAAAGACTAAAGCTGAAGCCCAAAGGTGACTCTGACCTCCGCAGCATATCCTGTGTCTTCTTTCCATCCTCTCTCTCCTAAACACCTAGAAACACTTTCTCTGGCATTCCCTTATCTGTCCAAAGACTGGACCCACCAAAGAATACAATATTCTTTTTTTTTTTTTTTTTTTTTTTTTTTTTTTACTGAAACATCATTAATCAAGGAAGGCTGAACACCAGTGGAAGAGATCAGAAAGTCACCATCGTGCTAAGAGCCCAGAGGAACCTGGGCTCGAATCATCATCCGTTCTTCAAAATTCATCTACCTTAAGTGTTTGACAGTCACATGTTTCATTCCAGGTCTCCTCCCTTAAAGGAGGAGGCATCTTCCAGTCTCTGGATCTGTGCCAGGTTCCCCTTGAAGTCTGCCTTCCTCCAGCTGTCTGGTGATATCCCCCAGGCAAATGCCTTTTCCCCTTCTAGTAACCTTCACTGGCAGGGTGTAATGGCACAGGCCTATAATCAAGGCTAGTCTAGAAACTGAGGCAGGAGGATTATATAGTTAAAGCCAGTCTGGGAAATTTAGTGACATCCTGTCTCAAAAACTAAAATAAAACAGTAAAGAGAGAGCCCAGGGGCAGAGGTCAGCAAGACGGCTCATTCGGTAAAGGCACACACTGCTGGGTCTGATGACCTGTATTCAATCCCTAGAACCCACATGATGGAAGGAGAGACCTGCCTCCTGCAAGGTTCCATGGCATGTGCACATGTGTGTACAGACACACAGATAACGAATTAATTAAACATGTATTGGGTTGCACCTTCCTCAGCCCTGTGGGTAGACGGTGGGCTAAGGATGCAGCTCAGCAGTAGAGAGTTTGCCTAGCATGAGTGAAGCCCTGTGTTCAATCCCTGGTATAGCAAACAGGAAAGGATGTCTTACCTGATTACCCCAATGGGAAGGATTCCTGCCCTAAATTCTGAAAGCCCCTTTGAATCAGTCCCTTACTATGAGAAGACCACATTACCACACACACTTTAAAAGAAGTTTTTCAAAAGATTTTATATGCATGAATGCTTTGCTTTCATGTGTGTTTGTGTGCCACGAGCATGCCTGGTGTCCTCAGAGGCCAGAAGGCAGCACTGGGTCCCCCAGAAGTGGAGCTGCAGACAGCTGAGCCACGTGATGTAGGTATTGGGAATCGAACCCCAATCCTCTACAAGAACAGCAAGTGCTCTTAACCACTAAGCCATCTCTCCAGTCCACCACCTTTTTTATCTCTCAATTTGTTGCTAAGCACTCCATCCCCTTATGCCTCAGTCCGAACAACCAACACTGCATCTGTGAAACATCTGTGGACTCTACACAGACACCCTTCCTCAGCAGCCCCTTCCTTTGCCCACCAAGGACTGGTGCTTTCCCTCACCGAGTCTGGGCTTTTCTGAATAGAATGTGACCATCTGCCCTGACTGTGTGTTCCTCCAGGGCAAGTGTCTATGCTCCGATCCTTAGAGCAGCCGACATGTAGTACAGGGCCAGCATGTGAACAGAACAAACCCAGTTTTTCCTAGAGAATATCATCTTTCTCACATTTAGTCAAAATAAAAGAGTACTGGCCAGGCGGTGGTGGCACATGGCTTTAATTCCAGCATTTGGGAGGCAGAGGCAGGTGGGTCTCTGTGAGCTGAGGCCAGCCTGGTCCACACAGCAAGTTCTAGGTCAGCCAGGGCTACACAAAAAAATGTGCCTCAGAAAAAATAAATAAATAATAGTAGTGATAGGGGTTATGTTTCCACTGGGAACAATGAAAACAAACTTGAGAGACGGGTAGGACTAAGTAAGACAAGGTGAAGGCTAGCCTTCTCCGGCAGGACCCCGAACCTACCGACCATTTTGCTAAGACTGCTCTTGGCAGCTACTCCACCAACAGGCAGGCAGACTGACAGGATGAGGAATATGACCAACGTGACTGGAGCAAGCAGCTGGCAGCATTACGCAGCGTGCCAGCCTCTGGGGACAGGCCCAGCTGAAAAGAGCTGTCTAGAAGCTGTGTGAAATCTCTCCCTCATATGGCTTCCAGCCCATGACAGCCCCAGAGCGGTATCGAAGTCCTGGCGAGCTTAAGAGTTGCTGGTGTATGATGATAGCATTGTGGAGGCCGGGGATGAGTAGAAGCAGCCTGCTCAGCCACCTGCTGCCCTAGGAGACTTGGCCCACAGGCCCTTGCGAGGCCCTCTGAAGGTCCTCAGTGGGTAGCCCCAAGGTGGAGGTGAGTGGCATACCCTGAAAACCAGACTTCCTTTTCCCTGCATGACAAGAGATTGCTCAGGAAAGAAGTAACCAGACACAAAGGGACATGGTGATGAGGTTTCTGGGTGGCTCAAAAGTTGCTCTGCATCTAAGGCAGGGGCTTGACTCTCACAGCGCTGGGGCTCGACACCGCTGCTGGCTACCGGTGCCACGCTCTTGCTGCCCATGCTTCCTAGTGTCTCGGGGGGCAGGGGGGAGGAGCCACAGTTCAGGAGTGGAAGGAATGGAAAAGGCTTGCTCCCAAGAAATAGTTAATTGTTTCCCCTTCCACCAGGCCTCCTGCACCTGCAGGCTGCGGTGTGTGGTTTCCCACAGCTGCAGCTGGCTCGCAGCAGCCCCCTCCCTCCAAGGGAACCCGAGAGGCCCCAGAGTCTGAGGCGCCTGCAAGGGGCTCTTCACCCTCCATTCAGCTGCTAAGGATGGTATGGGCGGCCCTGAGAGCCCTCTAGAGCTGCCACAAGGAGTGTCCTGGTTGTGTGACCAATGTGGGGTCCCTGCTTAGGTGCCAAAGGCAGAAGATTCTGTTTTGGAAAATGGAAGGGGTTTCTTGAGAAGAAGAAAAAAAAATGGCTGTAACCCTTTTCCATAGGGTCTCTCATTTCCTAGTGTGCCCTGCTCCACTGACTTCTAGAAGACACTGACTGGCCTCCTTAATGTTGGCTTGGCATCCTGGTTCCCTCTAGGAGAGAGGACAAGTGAGTATGACAGGGGAGTGGGTAGGAAGAGTGAGACTGGGCAGGCACAGACCTCAGCTAGTCACAATAGCCTTGAACCCACAGAGCTGAGACTCCAGGAAGGCCTGTTCTCTAGCCACCTCTGCCATAGGGTCCTGGCTAAGTACCCTCTGGACCAGATGCAGGATACAGGGATCTCCTGAAACAGGCTGAGACGATGAGGCAACAAGTGCTGGGAGCTTTCCTGCTGAGACATCTCCCTGGACGGAGCACTAGATGAACCTGAAGTTCAGCCTAATTACCAAACCCTTACCTCTGGCCTGCAAAACACAGGCTCAGACTCCAGGGGGATAGATGGCTAAAGACACTTGGGGTGCACATTCCAGGGCACAACCAAGAAATACTCACTTGGATCTGGTACCAAAGCCAGAGGACACGAAGGGATGGGATGGTAGGAATATGACAGGCCTGAACTGTGACAGGCTCCAAAGCCCTGGCTTGTTTTGCATCCAGCCCCAGGCAGACTGCTGCCATTCAGCACTTCCCCTACCAGACCCTATGGCCTCAGGCCCAGAGCTACATTGGTCCCCAGCTACAAAGACCATTTGGCAAAGGAGGCTTGAGAGGAAACAGAGCGACCCATCTCAGTAATTCCTAGATCAGATATAGGGAGGAGAGAAAGAGAAGCCAGGCAGAAACTACAGTTCTGGAATAGGTCAGCTGCAAGGTAACAGCCAGGGCCTGTGAGAGACAGGGTGCATGCTGGGTAAGCATAGGGCAAGCTTTGGTCTCGACTTGCACCTAATATCACCTTCCTGTCAGGGTATAACCATGTCCAGCACCAGGCCAGGGCCAGTGTCAGGAGACCACTGCATGCTCCAGAACACGCCTGGCACATCCACAGGCATGCCACATGGCACACCAAGAGTGCAGAGCTCTGACTGAAAAGTGACCACCAAGTTCTAATTCTCTCTGGGTGCACAGAGCCAAAGCTGTGTGAAAGAGAGAGGGACCAGAGAGATGGCTGAGATGGCTCAGTGGCTAAGAGCGCTGGCTAATCTTCTAGAGGACCTGGACTTGATTCCCAACACCCACATGATTGCTTACAGCTATCTATAACTCCAGTTCCAGGGGGAATTTGACACCCTCTTCTGGCTGCAATAGGTACTGCATGCACATGGTATGCATACACTCAGGTGTGGGCACACACACAAACAAGTGCGTCTTTTAAAAATAAATAAATAAATGAAGGTTTTGGAGAAGCAGGTGCCTGTGATGAGGTGACATGTCCACAGTGGATTACATGTGCTTCATGATTTTTTTAAACTCTATATCCAGTATGTATTCATTATGATTTTGGTAACTCACTGCCAAGAAACACACAGAAAGCCTGCTATTGTGAGAGCTACTGACCAAAACTTCAGTGTGCTTTTTGGTCTTCCCAAATGACCTTTGCCTTTTCCTCCTTGCTCAGAGACACCCATTTTACACTATCATATCAGCATAGCCCCTTTGACAAGGTGCACATGCTCCATTGCTAAATTACAAAATATTTTTGCTCATTCATTAATTCATATCTCATTCAACATTTGCCAAGTGGCTACTGTGGGTAATCTGAAAAACAAAAACAAAAAACAAACAAATAAACAAAAAACAAGGCCCATGTCTTTAGAGAACTGACAGGTCACACTCCAAGAGCCATAGCCAACACTGTAAGTAGGTTACACTCTGCACCCATGACTGCTGAACACTTTTAGTTTCTGGAAAGAAAGATTCTAAGAGCTCAGATAACTATAAATTCTCTAAATAGAACAGTGATTTATTTTTAATTTGGTTTGCTTTTTGTAATGGTCACCTAAAATGAGGACAAATTTTAGAAAGCAATTCTCTTCCTAATTTTTTCCCAATGTTTTAACCTTTGCTATAAAGCAGTTTTGCTGACTGGGAGATACCTCAGTGAGTAAAAGTACTTGCTATGCAAGGGCGAGGGCCTGAGCTCTAATCTGAAGAATACACATAAATCTGGATATGGAGGCTTTTATCTATAATCCCAGTGTTCCTCTGGCAGGGAGGGGGCAGAGAGAGGAGAACTCTGCAAACTTGCAGGTCAGCACGCAAGGGAGACTACATCAGACAAGGAGGAAGGGGGAGGCCTGATGCACCAGCCAGACTGGGATACGTGGAACTCTGTACTACAAAGAACACCATAGATACATGCATACATACATTCATATATACATACATACATACAAAAATAGATAATGAATATAAAGTATAACAAGCCACACCTGGGAGAAAAGCGTTGACAAGTATCTCTCTGTATTTTATCTTATTGGTTTTATCTTTTTCAAACAGGGTCTCACTGAGTAGTTCCAGGCTGGTCTGGGCCTCAATATGTAGACCAGGCTGGCCTCAGCTTCACAGAGATCAGCCTGCCTCTCCCTCCTAGAGTGCTGAGATTAAAGGTAGGGTTTATATCTTCCTAGATAGCCAAGGCTGGTCTCACTATGTAGCCCAGCCTGACCTCAAACCCATCACCCTCCTTCCTTAAACTACTGAAAGCTAGACTAGCTCCCATCATGCTTACCACCAGGCACACACCATCATGCCTGGACTCAGGGATCTGGATTTTATTTAGGGATAAGAGGGAAAATAAATGGTCACAAAGACCACATATTACATATACCAGGTTTTCTTTTAGGCCACCAGCCAGCTCCCAGATCACGACATGGAGACTTCTTTTAGTTATAAATGTTTGGCCTAGCTTAGGCTTGTTTCTGGCTGGCTCTTTTAACTTAAACTGTTCATCTATCTACCTTTTGCCTTGAGGGTTTTTACCTTTCTTCTGTGTATCTTACTTTCACTGCTTCTTCTGTCTGTCTGTCTGTCTGTCTGTCTGTCTGTCTGTCGGATGGCTGCCTGGCTTCTGGCCCCAGGTGTGTCCCTTTTTTAGTCCCTTGTTTTCTTATTACTTCTCTTCTCTCTGTCTTCTCTCTCTCTCCTATTTATCCCTCTCCTGACCAGCTATTGGCCAATCAGCTTTTTATTAAACCAATCAGGTGCCTTAGGCAAGCAAGATAAAACAAATGCAACACATCTTTACATAATTAATCACACATCCTTACATCATTTAGCAAATACAGCATAAACAAATATAACACACCTTTACACAGTTAAAATAATATTCCACAGCATAAACAAATGTAACACATCTTTGCCCAATTAAAATAATGTTCCACAATTACATGATTCCATTTACATGAAGTATCCAAAACAGAACATCCATAGAGAAAGAAAGCATTGGGTTAGTGGTTGTCTGGAGCTGGAGGCTGGGAGGAAACAGAGAATGTTAATGGATACTGGGTTTCTTTGGGGGAAGGATAATGGAAATGTTCTAAAAGTGATTGTGGTGATGTTTGCACAACCCTATGAATATACCAAAAAAAAACCATTGAGTTGTACACTTTAAAGGAGTGAATTACATGGTGTGTGAATTATATCTCAATAAAGCTGTTATTTTAAGAAGGATCATGGGCCATTAGAGAGTTGCTTTAGTCATTCAGGCCACTATGGGAGAATAAACTATAGAGGCAATGGAGAGAAGAGAGGAAGAGGCAGGAAAACAGTTGGGAGGCTATGGCATGGGGCCAAGGCACAGCTTCATGGAGACTTGGCTGGGACTGGCCACTCTGTGATAGGAATTAATGAGGTCAGGCTGGGGTGTATTTTGAAGTTAGACTTTGATAATGAACTATCGTAAGGGGTCAGGGAAAGAGAGCTGAATCCAGGCCATTTAATTGCATGGAAAAAGAGTTGGGTAAGGAGACAGTCAGGGAGTCACAGCTCTGCTTCTGACATGACAGGCCTCCAAGATGTTTACTGGGCAAAGGAGACATCAGAAAAGGACCTCCACCATACGATAGGCACTGCTGAAGGCTGAACACTCAGCTATTTTTTTTAATTACCTTAACAATGCTATGAGCCAAATGTCACAGTTATCCCATCTATGCTAGACACATGTACTAGTTCACATATCCTTGAACTGGACTGGAGAGATGATTCAGTACCCACATCAGCTAACTTACAGCTGCCTGTATCCCCAGTTCCAGAGATCTGACACCCTCTTCTGGCCTATGTAGGCACCTGCATCACATGGTGTGTATATTCATCCAGGCACACACAAATAGAGACACATAAATAAAAGAAAACTAAACCATAAAACCTTAGGTCTTACAAATTAAGAAAAGTTCCCGACCTCACCTCTCATCCTAGCCATTACTGCAATGACCACTTTTGCACAGGCCCTGATGGGGTCTTTATGATGCCTCTCACCTCCTGACCCAGAGCAGGGGCAGTTAGTACACGTGCTTAGCATTGTCATATGACCCACCTAGAATCGCAAGAATAAGATGGCTCAGAGAGTAACAGTGGTTGCCCCACAAGCCTAGTGAGTTCTTTATCTCTGAAACTCATATAAAGGTGTGATGGCACATGTCTTTAATCCGAGCTCTAAGGAGGCAGAGGCAGAGGCAGATGATTCTCTGAGTTCGAGGCCAACCTGATCTACAGGGCAAGTTTCAGGACAGCCAGGGCTACAGAGAAACCCCTGTCTTCTTCTTCAAAAAAAAAAAAAAAAAAAAAGGCAGAAAAGAACAGACTCCACAAAGGTACCCTCTATCCTCCATATATGCCACATGCTCCCCACATACATCACACACAAATACACACACATGTATCACACATACACACACATGCATACACACATATACATACATAAACACACATGCATCACACATACACACATAAATACATACATATACATACACACAGATACATGCATACTCATGCATACACATGCTGACACACACATACTTATACACACGCATATACAGACACTCATATACAGACATATACATATACATACACACATACATACACACACAGATACATACACACAAACACATATACACACATACATACACATGCACAAATATACATACACATATATAAACACGCATACCATCACACATACACACATACATACACACACACATCACACATACATACACATACACACATACATATACATACACATACACACACACACACACACACACAAGTGTAGGAATGTTTCTTTCTATGAGGTACTGTATGGAAGCTTCAGAACTCTGGCAAATTCTGAAGCACCTTCCTACATCTTAGAAGGATAACAGAACAGCCACCAATAGAGGTAATGCACGTCTTAACATATTCCTGTCCCCGTGCCCCAAATCCCTGTTTATCTCCCTTGCCATCACTCCTGCTCTCTGGAATCACATCCCCAAGCCAATTCCCCATTCTATGAAGCCCATTTCTCAAAACTGCTTAAGAGAGGAATTAGGGGTACTGCCATCTTACTGAGGCATGGGGCTCATTTAACAACCACGACACTGCACAGCTCATCAGTACAGAGTGGTGGTCCCACTCCACTCAGGGTTTCTCTGTGTGGCCCTGGCTGTCCTGGAACTCAGTAGGTAAACAAGGCCTCAAACTCACAGAGATCCGCCTGCCTCCTGAGTTCTGGGTTTAAAGGTGTGCGCCACCTCCGCCCAGCTTTAAAGCCCATTGTTTTATTGTCTACTTTTTTCCACATTGCTTGCAAAGATTCCAATTTCTGAATTCCACTTAAGGGTAGAGGCCCAGGTAGATCTAACCAAGGAGAGACTAAATAAGAAAGAAGTTTCCCAAGCTATGCTCCTATTTAGAGGTCATGAAGAGGGAGAGCCAGGGAAGGAGGGAAACAAAGACTTGGCACAGAGAGAAAAGCAGGCCAGTGTGGTGTCTGATCTCTGAGTAAAGACATGGAGGAATCAATGTTCTTCTTGCAGTGCTAGTGAGACACAATGATGAGAGGAGAACCAGAGATGGACCTCTGGAAGAGCCCACAAGGAGGTCACTGATGACCTGGACAATGGCAGTGCAGAAGAGGACACAAAAGCTTGACTGGAGCAGGAAGGAAGGGGGTGAGGATGTGGGAGGAGGGGGGCAGCCAGCACAGATGCAAGCGGTGTGCAGAAAGCAGAGGGAGGGGGTCGGACAGAAGCTGGGGGCAGTCTAAGAGTGTTTGTCTTTAAGAAGAGGATTACATTTCTCTGTACTGAAGGTAATGTGATGAGATAGTGGTTGTAGAAAGGAACTAAAATCTGAATAAACAGAAATGATATAGAGTCTAGTAACACTGGAAGGAATGGTGGATGGTGTTGTAATTTAAGAAAACAGTGTGAGAGAAAGACCCCCATGCTGGCATATGCATACATACATGCACACACACATACACTTAAAAAAAAAAAAAAAAAAAAAAAGAAGGAATGAGACCCATGGCACCCCGGGATGACAACTGGGGATAGTGTGGTAGGTAATGAGAAAGTCAGTATAGAGATGGAGAAGCAAGCTGAGAACTCTGCCCTCATCAAAACTGAAGGAACTACTAATCAAACCGTCAATCAAACTGTCAGAGATCCTTTGATAATACTGTATAACTTGGAAGAAGTTCAAAGACTTGAATGACATCTCTACAGTACTCCAACTCTATTTATTTACTTGAATACTGTTTCTCAAAGACAAAGCATGAGCCAGGCAAGAGTTTATAGTCAGTCTAAACAATATAATGAGACCTTATTGGGGGGGCAGTCTGTGATCCACAAACAGAATGAAATTGATGTGGAAATGTGTCAGTCTGGTAATGAGCCATTATCATCGTCATATAACATGCACTAATTAGGAACAAAAATGCTTAGTCATCTCATCAAAAGATCCATTTCTGGGCAGGCAAGATTGGCTCAGCAGGGAAAGGTGCTTCCTCCCAGGCCTGACAACCAAACAGGGCTCTGTCCCTGGTACCCACGTGGTAGGAGACAAGTGACTTCAATATGTTGTTCTCTGACCCACATAAGTACAAATGCATTGTGGTTAGATCTAAAGAGAAATCTGGCTTTAGGGAAATGTCCAGAGATCTACAAGGATGACCCCAACTAACAATCTAAGCAATAGAGAAGAGGCTACCTTAAATACCCTTCCATGATAATGAAATTAGTAATCATCCAGTTACTTCTGTGCCATCCTAGTGCCTCCATCCAGTAGATGATGGAAACAGAAGCAGATACCCACAGCTAAACACTGAGCTGAACTCCTGGAATCCAGTTTCAGAGAGGGGGGAGTGATTAGCAAAGGGGTCAAGACCAGGCTGGAGAAACCCACAGAAACTGCTAACCTGAACAAGGGGGAGTTCATAGACCCCAGACTGATAGCTGGGAAACCAGCATGGATAGACCCAGACCCCCTGAACATGGGTGTCAGTTAGGAGGACTGGGCAGTCCATGGGGCCTCTGGTAGTGGACCAGTATTTATCCCTAGTATACAAATGGACTTTGGGAGCCCATTCCACATACAGGGATACTCTCTCAGCCTAGACACACAGGGGAGGGCCTAGGCCCTACCCCAAATGATGTGACAGACTTTGAAAATCCCCCATGGGAGGTCTCACCCTCCCTGGGGAGCAGAAAGGGGATGAGATAGGGGATTGGTGGAGGTAGAGGAGGAGGGGAAGGAGAGGGAACTGGGATTGACATGTAAAACAAGACTGTAATATAAATTTTTAAAAGCTGTAAAAAGAAACACTAACATGTGACTAGAAAAAAAAACAAATTCATTGTGGTACACACACATGCACAAAAATAAATTTTGAAAAGATATACATTGCCAATAAAAATGTACTTTTTGCATGTAATACTAAATTTTATAATCAGTGTTGTCCTGATCAACTGAACATTAACTATTATAATAACTGAAATCACAACAATAAAATTTTCTAACATTCAGAGCTTTATAAAATGTGTTAAAGCTTTTGATTGACACTTGGGAGACAGAGCCAGGAGAATCAGGAGTTCAAGTCCAACTTCAGGAGCATGAAGTCAGTATCACCAAAGCTGATAAAGACTTGAGTTTGGTTCCTGCTAGACTCATCTAGCAGCTTACAACTGCCTGTAACTCCAACTGCAGAGGATCATACGCCGTCTTTTGGACTCTAAGGGTACCTGTACTCACATGTGCACATCCCTGGACACACAGATACCTGCTACATATGCATGTACTTACAAATAAAATAAAACTTTAAGTTTTTAAAATTAAACCTAAGAAACAAAACACCCAGGAATAGTCATGTACACCTTTAATCCCAGGACTCAGGAGACAAGAGGCAGGTGGCCAGTTTGGTCTACATAGAGAGTTTCAGGTCAGCACTTAGTAAGGCTCTGTCTCAAACAAACATAAAGCAATATCTTTATTAGTGTTTCTACTGCTGGGAAGAGACACCATGTCCACAGCTACTCATAGAAACGAAAATATTTAATTGAGGCTGGCTTAAAGTTCAGAGGTTTCGTCCTCAGGAAACATGGCCTCGAGAAGGCAGGCACATGGTGCCAGAGAAGGAGCTGAGACATCTACATCCAGAACGGAGAGCAGCAGGAAGTGAACTGAGACACTCTGAGACCTCAAGGCCACCCCCAATGACCCAGTTCCTCCAGCAAGGCCACGGCTCATTAGTGCTACTCCCTTTGCCCAAGCATTCCAAAACAGGAGTCTGTGGGGGTCAGCCTGATCTACAAAGCATGTTCTAGGACAGCCAGGACTGTTACACAGAGAAACCCTGTGTCGGAAAAACTAAAAACAAACAATCAAAAACAACAACAAAACAATAAAAACACTAACACTTGGTGACTATTTTGTACAATAAAGGCATACATTCCTGAAAATGCTAGAAAGGATGATCTTGATAACTAAACTTGTGATGAAAATATTTAAAAGCCAATTTTAAAAAGCTCAAGACGGTATTTGAGGTTTAAAAAAAGGTTCTTCAAGGGGCTTTGGAGGTGAGTGGGGTGTAAGGGTGGTGGGTGGGGTTTAAGGGTCTCTATTCTGCAGTATCTGCACTTCCAAGAGGAGCCCTGAGGTGGCCTTGGAGGTGCATCTGCTTCTACCAGAAATCCCAACAAAAAGCCCTAACAGCAGGCCCTGCCCTGGGGTGCTGGAGGCCTCCCCTGCACCCCATCCTCTCCCGCCGGGCTGTTGCTGGCCGCCACCTCCCCTCCAGCCTGGAGTAAATAAACCACTGGGCAGGGACCCAGACAATGGGCCTTGGCGAGGAGTTAATGGGCTGGGCCTCTCGCGCTAGCCGAGTGTGACCGGAGCTGGCAGGGGGCCTGGCCTGGCGCCAGCATCGATTACGACTAGACGGAGCCAGGGCAGACTTGGCACGGACAGGCCCCACAGCTGGCAGATTCAGTCACCCTCACCGAGAGGGCACGAGGCCTACCCTGGGCGCCCGCTGTCACCCGCTGGCCGTGCTCCCGCCACCACCATCACTGCAGGTGGGGGAGAATTGCCAGTTGCCCCCCCACACACACACCCTGGGCCCTGATTTGTGATCCTTCCCAGATCCTCCTGGGAAGGCCTCTTCAGTCACAGGCTGTTTGGGGCCCGCACAGACTATGGGGACTGAAGATTTGGTGTAGGGGGACAAGCAATGTCCTCCTGCAGTGAGGACAGAACTTGGCTGGGGTCTGTCAGCTGGACAGCTTTCTTTTCCCGTCCCCCAAAGTCCTGCTGGACACCGGTGCTCCTCCACAACAGCCCCACCCGGGGAAGGGAGGGAGAGGAGCAGGAGGCTGGGTTCTACCAGGCTGCCCAGTGCACAAGGTGGATGCGTGGGGGGACGGCGTTCTCAACTCAGATGATGTCAGCTCTCAGGCTACTTGGGACCAATCAGGAACAGTCAGCTCCTCATTAATGTTCACGCCTCCATCGCATTTTGGCTTCTCCTTCCGAGATCTGTATTCTGAGAGTCCGAGCACAGGTGGGACTGTGTGATGCTCTCTCCTGTACCTCCTTGGCTTCAGTACCTCCTCACCCTCAATTTCCCTCATCTTTGTTAGTCCCCACCACAGATGTGGCAGCAGCCTGCCTCTGCCGCCAAAGCAGTCACCGGTCCCTAGGTGCCTTTCCACCCTTGGCTGTTGAACTTGTGTCTGCCAGGCTCAGTTCGGTCTCTTGCCTCATGCTCCCTCTTACCTCCCTTACCTTTCTTGCTTCTTTCATCTCTTCCCCTTCCCCGTTCTCTCTGTCTGTCTGCCTCTCTCCGACCTGGCCTTTCGCTCTTTCGCTCTCCCCTCCCCCAATAAACCTCTTGTACTAACTCTGTTGCACGTGGCATACCTTGGCAGGGCCCGGACAGAGCCCACTTTGCCTTTCCTTTTTGATCTTTTCAACCTTTTCCTTTAGGCTCTGGTGCCAGATCCTCCCCAGTGCGAGGGTGGACGAGCCACCAAGCCACCAAATGACCAATGATTGTCTGCAAACAGAAAATAAGACAGTGGCAAGTAAAACTAGGGATGGGCGATGTCCGTACATTTGGACAGGTTGGAGGGCAGGATTTTGTTTCTGTGTTAGTGTTATGTGTGCACCTGTAAGTGTGGGTGCCCATACGTGTGTGCCTGTATGCCTGTGGAGGCCAGAGGTAACCATTTGGTGTCCTTTGCTCATTCTCCACCTTAGTTTGTTTAATGTGTGTGTGCCTTCAGAGCCAGACCTCTGGAACTTGAGCTACAGGTGGTTGTGAGCCTCCTGATGTGGGCGCTCTCAACCTCTGAGTCACCTCTCCAGCCCTCCATTGTTCCATTCAGAGACAAGGTCTCTCACTGAACCTAAAGCTTTCTGATTTGACAAGGCTGCCGGCTAATGTGCTTCAAGGGTCTACCTGTCTTTGTCACTCCTTCACGATCTGCTGGAGGTGGCTGGCACATGGGGACCATGCCCAGCTTTTTATGTGGGTTCTGGGGAATCTGAACTCGGGTCCTGTACTTGCAAGAAAGACACTTTACTACTTCTCCCCTGCTTCTCCTTTTTCTTTCCTTCTTTCTTTGGTTTGTTTGTTTGGTTGGTTGGTTTTTTGTTTTGTTTTTGAGATACTGTAGGCCAATTCCAGGCAATAATCCTGCTTCAACCTCTCAGTGGGTTTACAACCATGAGCCACCATGCCAAACTAAGAAATGAAATAAAATTTTTTATGATTTATTTTGTGTGTGTGTGTATGTGTGTGTGTGTGTGTGTGTGTGCGTGCGCGCGCACATGCGAGCGCGCCCTCAGAAGCCAGAAGAGGCATTGGATGCCCCTGAAGCTGGAGTTATAGGTAGTTGTGAGCCCCCTGATATGGGGTTGGGAATTGAACCTGAGTGCTATGGAAGAGTATCGAGTTCTTGTAACCACTGAGCCATCTCTCCAGCCCCAACATTTAGTTTTTTAGTGTCCTTGAAGGACCTACAAAAATCACTTAGGTCGTTTAGGAACATAAAATGTGCTACGCATAACTTGGCTCATAAAATTGTCACCTTTGTTATATGGTTTCAGACATGTAAAGTCCTGTCTGAAAGTTAAAACTGCGTTGTTAATAGAGTCTATGTGTCTCCAGTGTTCTTGAGCACTAAATGACTCCTTCCCACCCCCCTTCTCATCTAGTCCAGAATCATTTGTCCTATGCCCCCTTCTCTTTGGCCTCTTCTCGCTACTTAACCTCACACTCCAACCTAATGCTGTCAATTGCGCAGGGCCTAATGCTCAAAAGGAGTCCGAGCTTGGTTTAATTAGCAGCTTAAAACTCATCTTTGTTTTCTTTTTCTTTTAACAAGGAGCCTACACTTTCCTTCCATTCTAGGCCCCACAGGACAGGTAGCTGGCTCAGCTCATAGCCTTGCCTGAGGCCATTGCTGATCTTCTCAAGTCTTCTGAACCATGGCTAGACCTCATCATTGCTATCCAGCCAGGACCCAGGCTGCCCTTCTCAGGTAGCTCCTGCCAGCCTCCCCTGGGACCTCCCATTGGTGACTTACATTCCTGTCTTCTGCGGCTGCTCTTGCATGGGAGGGGTAAGGGGACGGATGGGACAGGACAGATGATGACACTGACCACAGAGCAGCCTGCTTCCAGGATGGCTGTCAGGTGATGGGCAGGTTTGATTCTCATTCCTTACCCTTAGTCAGAGTGGGAAGCCTTCAAAGGAGCTACTTACTCATCCTGGCTTCTCCCTTCACATCCTGCCAAGGCCTGATGGTGTTTGTGCAACTTTCCTGTCAGCTTGTGGGAGCAGTTCAGAGAGTCTCAGCCTTCCTCTCTAGTTTCCTCTGCAGACAAGCAGCTTTCCCTGCTGCTCCTCTGCCCTGGTCTCTCGAGGAAACTGCCCTTTCCTCTCCCTCCCTCTCTGCAGCAGGTCACAGGAGTATCCTAAGAGCACACAGGGTCATCTGAAGCAGGTAAGTGGGAAATCTACCAGGGCCCCCTGTAAGATGGAGTTTGGGGGAGGGACAGGGTCTCTGGTCACTAAGCTCACAGCACTCACAGTCACTAGCCCTAGGAAAAGTTCATGGATTGTTCAAAAACTTGGTTCTCCAGGCTGCACTTCTCTGCAGCCCGTGACATGAGAATTTGACTCACAAGCTGCCTCCTTTTTGAGGAAGTTTAACCACTGGGCCCCTTCACAGGGAAAAGCTTTTGATCCTAGGCCTCTCAGAGGGGAATGTGGAGTCATTTCTGGCTGTCAGTCAAGGCTATAACTCAGATGGGAGGGTCTGCTTCTCCAAGGCAGTAATCAGACTAGTTCACTCTAACAACCTACACAGTGCTCAAGGATACATGCTGGCTCAGTGAACGATCCCCGCCATCCTGGCCCTCCCCCCTGTCTTTGCTCCTCCACTGAAGAGGATCTGTGGGTAGAAGAAATATCCACTTGCCCTACATCCTTCTGGAGCAATCATTTTCTAGGTCCGGGGAGAAACAGAGCTCTAAGCCCACCCTTTCCGAAGAAGCCCACCCTCTCCGGAGATGGCTGTAAATAGATAGGCAGTCCAGGAGATCCAGGGAATGGTGAGTCCAGAATTTCAATAGCACACTCAGAAGATCTACACTCCAGGAAACAAAGGCACTGGTTTCTAGAGAAGTCATAGGAGTAAACCTTGTAGACAAGACTCAGAAAACACAGGAGTACTTATCTTGACTTCAGAGAAAGGGGCTCTGGACTGTGGGGCAGAGGACAAATGAGTCAGCAGAATGACTTCTTATGCCCCAAAAGGGAAGAAGAGGGAGTATGGGGAATTTCCACCATCAAAGATTGGCAGGATGCTGGGTAAAAGTTGAAGGAGAGACTGCTTCTTGGGGTGGGAACATAACACCACTGGATCCAAGTGATTTACCTTGAGTCTAACAATAAGAGAAGAAAAGGACTTATATGGATTTTAGTCATTTTAGCCAGTTGTGTGACCCACCAGTGTCTCAGAGTTAGTTCACATGGACTTAGAAATGCATGTTGTATCGAAGGGGAGTGCTAAGTGAGAAAGAGAAAGGGCTGGGGGACAGTGAATGACTGTGTCCATGTAACTGAAGGGCCATTGGATTGCTCCTGGCTGACAGTCAATCCTGACTGACAGCATTTGTATTGTAGGTCTTCCGGCAATTGGCAGCAACAGAAAAGTGTTACAGGGAACTGCTTACCCACGGGAGAAAATCACACTGTAGTTTTCTAGCTCACACACATATGCCAGAAAGAATGTCAGTTAGAATAAATGACTGTCAACTGGGCGGTGGTGGCACACACCGTTAGTCCCAGCACTCGGGAGGCAGAGGCAGGTGGATCTCTGTGAATTTGAGGCCAGCTTGGTCTACAAGAGCAAGTTCCAAGACAGGCTCCAAAACCAGAGAGAAGCCCTGTCTTGAAAAACCAAAAATAAAAAATAAATAAATGACTGTCTTTTGAAGTGAAGCAATGTTTCATTATTTGCTTGCTTACTTTTTGAGATGAGATCTTCTTCCATCATTCTGTAGCCCAGGCTGGCCGAACCTGTAAGATCCTTCTGCCTTGGCCCCCCTGAATGTGTGCTGGAATTATGGACAGGTGTCCCCAAACCCAGCAGAAGTGAAGCACCGGAAAGAATTAGAAGCTTTTGTAGGTAGTTTTGTGTTTTGCTGCTGCTGCTGCTGCTATCAACTGATGCTAGGAATTGAACTCAGGGCCTCGTGCATCCTAAACACGTGCCCTACCACTGAACAACATCCCCTCCTCAACCAACATTTGAATTTCTTTCTTCTTAAAGCTTTATTTTTATAGAAAACACTTTAGAAGCATAAAAGCAGCAGAAGTCATAAAGGAAAAGTATGAGTGATTTTAGTATATTAAAAATGTTAGAACATCGCCTTTAATCCCAGCACTCAGGAGGCAAAGGCAAGTGGATCTCTGTGAGTTGAAGTCCAGCCTGGTCTACTGAGCAAGTTCTAGGACAGCCTCTAAAGCTACAGATAAACCCTGTTTTGGAAAAACCAAACATACATACATACATACATACATATATATATATCAAACAACAATTTATAAAGAACTCTTATAAATGGACAATAAAATACTAGTGCCATAAGCCAAAGGAGTTAAATACTTCTGGGCATGGCGGTAAACAAAACACCTGTAACCTTAGCACTCGAAAGACTGGGGTGGAAGGCTTGCAAGTTCAGGGCTAGCCTGGGCTATATATTCAGATCCTATCTACCCACTTCCCCCTCCAAAGAACTAATGCCAAGAGATAATTAACAGAAGACGCTATGCCAATTAAGTATACACATATGCCTCACTCTTTTAGAAAATAAATAATATATTAAGCAATGAAATGTCCCCCCCTCTCATTCAAAATTAGCAAAATAAAAATGTTTCAGATTATAGTACTGCATTCCATTTTGGAAAATCCAGGTAGGACTGTGGTATACTAGAACTAACAGTATAAAGACTTAATGAAAGGCAATTTTGACACAGGCATCAAAGCTTTCGAGAAACTCATACTATTGTGACCAGAGATAACGTCTGTCTACAATCAAGTGTCTTTCCACAGTACACAGGTGCCGAGGAACAGTCTCCTCAGAGTGTGACAGCTATTATCATCTTAATCAAGGGCAGTTGTGGTTGCCCACAAGCCCGCCTCAATTTCAGACCCTTTAAACTAGGAGAGAGAGTCATTAGATCCTTACCTGAGATTCTGGCCACCCTCTCCTCCAAGCTACACATAATTCCTCCCCAGCTTCATGTGATCTTGGAAGTTGCCAGAGAATAAGGAAAGTAGGAGGTTCATAGGGGGCATGCCATCTATGTGGCTATGGGGAAATCATCATCCATGCTGTTTTTGATGATGTGGCTGCTTGTGGATACCCATTCTTCCTGTAAGTAACTCATGTTCCTGTAAGTGAGTCCAATAAACCCATTGGTTCAAGCAACACTTAAGTAGAGTCATCTATCCTTGGTTCCCTATCTGCGGTGAATAGACATTTGTTCATTCTCCTCAGAGAAACCTCAGATAACAAGTGTTCTGAGAATTAGCTACCCAGCCAGCAACTGTATTCCTCAGTTTTCCTTGAGGTAAGTTCAATCCAGTGTAACCAACCCTCCCTCCCTGATGCAAAGTGAGTGGGGGGTGGCATGCATTCCCTTCCAAGTTGAGAAACCTGGAGTATGTTCTCCACCCTGTGTGTTTCCAGACTTGGTGGCTTTTAAAAGAACTTGTTGATGGTAACAGCATAATAAGCTAGATGGAACATGAGTCCTTGGACAACTATAAAGGTCATAGTCCACACACATTAGATACATGTGTAAGTGAGAAATAAACTCTTGTGTGATGTCTTTGAAAATGGGAGCTTTATCTATTCTAGCATTTAGTATCCTTTACATTTATTACCCAGACATTGAACTTAGGCATATTTTCTAAAGAAATAATCAGATGCCGGGTATGGTGGAATATGCTTTTAATCCCAGCACTCAGGAGGCAGAAGCAGATGGATCTCTGTGAGTTTGAGACCAGCCTAGTGGTCTTCAGAGTGAGTTTCAGGAAAGCCAGGGCTATACAGAGAAACCCTGTTTCAAAAAAAAAAAGAACCTGAACAAAAGAAACTGATCGGTAAGTTTATAAGCCTCATACTTAATGAGTATAGAAGCTGACCGTTTGTACAAACACTTTGCAATAAAGCATGTACATATTTTGTTAATTATGATCAGAGGGTAATCTGGTTTGTTTGTTTGTTTCCTTCTTAAAAAATCTTTTGATGCATGACTAAATTGCCAAGGTTTCTCTTATGCTTTTGCTTGCTTACTTGTGTGAGACAGGGTCTCACTATGCACTGTAAAAAGGCCTTGAACCCCTGACCACCCCACCTACACCTTCCTAGAGGCTGGGTTTACCACCATACCCAACCATCATTTTTTAAAATAACAGTTTCAAGTATGGGCAAAGCCTAGCATAGTGATGCATATCTATAATCCCTGCATTTAGGGAACTGAGGCAGGAAGATGGATAACTCCAGCTCAATTGGCCTATATAGCAAGACTACATGGATAAACCAGGTATAGTGGCATATACCTTTAATCCCAGAACTCAGGAGGTAGAGGCAGGTGGATCTCTGTGAATGTGATCAAGCCCAGCCTGATCTACACACCAAGTCACAAGCCAGCCAGAGCTATATAGTGAGACCCTAAAAAGAATGGGTAGAAAATGAAAAGGGGGACGGCATGGTCAGGATGAACTTGGGTGCACTGTGTTCCAATGACAGACACACACACACTGGCTACGCATTCAGTTTGGCCAGAGGCTGTGTTCTGCACAAGTAACCATGGTGACAGAGGTTGCTCCATTTTGTGAGCACACTACCAGAACATGAGGCCCTTTGAAACAAGGACTGGGAAGACAGAGTACAGAATGGCCTATAATTATTCTCTGCCTCAGTTCAAAGGTGAAACTTCACTTCTGCTTAGGTTTCATGGTCCACCTAATTCAGGACTACAGTGTTGAGTGAGCACCATTGTCTCTGCCATAATTACCATGACCTCTGCCATCCTGTTTACTGTTTCCTCTCTGTGACTGCCTACTTTCTACTTACCTTCCCATAGTGTGCTAATGCAACTTTCTGAGACTCCCTGGGCCAGAGATAGCAATTACTGCTGCATGCGTGCATGCACACACTGCTGGTTGGCCATGCACTCTTTTTCTCCTAAGCCAAGACACAGCATCAGAGTCCTTTCCTGCATCATCACTGGCCAGGAAACTCACTTGCCTGAAGAACTTCTCCAGCTCCTATAATTATGATTCCCCTCCTGTGGGTCTCAACCCCTTCAAGGTCCAAACAACCCTTTCACATATCAGATGGCCTGCATATCAGATATTTATGTTGCTATTCATAACAGTAGCAAAATTACAGTTATGAAATAGCAATGGAAACAATGTTATGGTTGGGGGGGTCACCATAAGATGAGGAGTTGTATGAAAGGGTCACGGGGTTATGAAGGTTGAGAGCCACAGCCCAAGGACATGGAGCTGCCTTCTGGCTCCATCCCTGTTACTCCACTGTTCAATGGTGCACAGAGATGCACAAAAGAGGCCAGCCTGCCTCTGACCCTTCTGTCATCTGTGTGGCTCACAAGAGGTTCATCATCTGGGGACTCTAGTGTTGCCAGCACTCCCAGGCTTTGGTGTTTTCCCTTCAGCATTTACCACTTTGATCAGAATAAGAACAATCAAAGGAAACTTGACTTCCTTCACAGTGAACGTGGGTCACTACTCACAAAGTGAAAGAAAGGAATCTTTAGGGTACAAACAGAAAAACAAAACAAAACAGATCTGAACCCAAACATTTCTAGAAGCTTACATAGTTCAGTAGGTCACTCCCCTATGCTAGGGAACTTTCTTTCCTACTCTTAGTAACGCCAAAGAAAGTGTATTGCTCACTAACTCATTAAACACACACACACACACACACACACACACACACTCAAACAAAACAAAACCTCTTTATCTTAGAAAGAAATAAAACATCACTTCCTTCAGGAATTAAATAAAATAGGATCTGACTAGGAATATCTAGAATATTCTGCCTCTAAGCCCTTAAAACTCTGCTGCTCATCCTTTTGTTTCTTTCGAGCATTATCTTTGGCCCCTGGGGTCCCGGGTAAGAGATACTTTAGAAAATAGAGAAGTTGGGGCCAGTTACTGGCTTCCTAGTACCCCCCCCCCAAGCCGTTTCCCAAAACTCCTTAAAGTCCTTCATTACACAAAGTGGAGATCTGTTCTCTCTACACCAACAACAGTGGAGAAGTCGCCCTCGAAAGCAGTTTTCACTACTGTAGCTGTTTGGAATTGGCTCTGCAGACGTAAACAGGGTCATCTGGGGCCAAAGAGGGTGGGTCTTTCGTTTTAAAGCTCTGGTTAAGAGTGAAAGCATGTGACTTCAGCGGGGCCAGAAACAAGGGAGTCTTTGTGTTCACCAGCAAAGCCAGCAAGTGCAAGTGAGTGGCAGTCCTGAGGCTACACACAGGGGCCCCGCAGCACAGAAGGCCGAAGCTGGTTCCAAGGGTCTGGTAGGGTACCACTAGGGGCAGGTTAACTCTTTATTGCAAGTCCCCAGGCTTTCTTGAGGAGCCAAGCAGCATTTCTTGGGGGCGGGGCACGGGGGGGGAGGGCATGAGGCGACAGAGACACCGGGTGAAGGAATGAGCTTGCGAAGGAACACAGTATTATTCCTATACCCAGCTAAGAGGCAGCCCAAAGCCGTTAGAACAACGTCCCGGGGCTTTTGATAAGAGTAAGACAGCATTCCTTGTTTTCACATCTAAACTTCTCAGCTCACTCCCTCAGTTCATCCTCTGCTACTGCCTGGCTGAGAGGCCCGAGGAAGACTGCACAATCCTAGCCACTCAGCAACCTTGATTCTTCCCAGGAGTGGAAGGGTGTTGGCAGGCCACTGCTGGAGGAAAACGGGCAGTCTGCTGACTCAGCCTACCCTGGCTGCACCCTCAGGCCGGGCAGCCATGTGCACCAGCCTTCACTAAGGACCCATGGAAACTTGGCAAGCACGGGTTCTGCTCATGCCCCCACCACACCCACACAAAGGCAGGTGGCCCGTCATCTTGTGCTGCTTACAGCTTACCTGCCCCTTGGCTGGCGTGCCCTTACTGAAGTGAGACAAATTTCCTGAAAGTCTCCAGATCTGACTTCCACACTTTGGCACCAGGAAGAAAGGAAATGCTGTTTTGCCATACAAAGCTCAGTCTCATGGACTTCTCAGGGATTCAGATGGTGGTTATTGAAGGTCTGGTTGAACACCATACCATTAGCACTCATCACTCCTCTCGTCATGATTCTTCACTCTCTTCTTCCAGAGATTTCTGAGCTCCTTGTCAGAATCAAGTTCCTTCCTAGGTGATGGAGACATGGCAGGGAATGAGCCTGACCAATAACCACTGGCCCCTTCAGGCCCCACCAGCTACCTCCAGTCTATCTAGGCATGTCCAGAGCCACTCACTCAATCACATCCATTGATGATCAAGACAATGACATCTAGCCAGGCACAGTGACCCACGCCTTTAATTGAAGAACTGGGGAGGCTGAGGCAGATGGATCTCTCTGAGTTTGAGACCCCTAGAGCTATATAATGAGACCCTGTCTTAAACTCCCCTGCAAAAGAAAATGGTGCCAGATGTTAAAGAGATGGCTTAGTGATTGGGAGCACGTGCTGCTTTTGCAGGTGACCCAGGTTCCTTTCCCAGCACCTCCATGAAACTCAGTTCTAAAGGGCCTACGTGAAACTCTTGTTCCAAAGGGTCTAGTGTCTCTTCTGGCTCCTATGGATACCAGGCATGCACATGGTGCACATACATTCAAGCGAACACTCACACACTGAGGATAAAAGAAACTAATGAGAGAGAGAGAGAGAGAGAGAGAGAGAGAGAGAGAGAGAGAGAGGATGAGCCATCACTCTTCTCTACACTAGACTCCAGGAAGGAAACATCGAAATGTCATGTTTAGCATGGACAGCTGTGGGACACTGACTCTGAAGAGCCCCGGTGTCAGCAAAGAGGTTCACAACTTTGCTCCTCCCAAACTCAGTGACTGGAGAGTGTTTCTGTGGCTCTGTTCAGAACAGTATCCAGTTCACTTGAATCTATTCACATTTTCAGAGCCTCTGAAATTGGTGCCTGGGGCTCAGGGGCACTTAGTAAATATGTGTTAGAAATGAGGTAACCACTGGGCATTGAACCCTCTCCACTTCAAAGTCAGAATCATGAGGCATAACCCTGGGCTCACTCGGGTGACAAACAAGAAACTTATGTCAGGGTCATACAGATGTCCTGGCCTCTGCCTGTACCTGCTCTGGGTCTCCCATAGCCTCAGGCCAGGTTGTCCTATACTTTCATGTCTGATTAGTTTTCAGACACTAATTCAGGATGAACCTTGAGACTCCATGATCAGAAGTGCCTTTCTGTGTTTGTGGAAAGGCACCCCCCTTTGAACTGGCTAAGAGTGCTATAAAGACTGGCCACAAATACCGTGTCTGGACTGGAGTAGTGGCTTCCAAAAGAACCAGCCATTGTCACAGCTTTGGTCTCTGAGTGTGTGGACAGGAAATGTGGGTCCCTGACATCAGGAATGCAGTCTGATAAACACAAGTCTCCTGTGATTTCGCAATTCTCCTTCATGGAACAGAGAGGGTGCAGAGGCAATGTCTCTCACTGTGGATAAAGTGAGGGCTGGAATTAAGAGGCTCACTTAGGTTTCTCGGCCTCTGTGGTGTTCGTTCTTCAGCTTGTTGCTTTGCAATAAGTCAGTCTTAATACATGGTGGTGCACACCTTTAATTCCAGCACTCAGGAGGCAGAGACAGATGGATCTCTGTGAGTTTGAAGCCAGCCTGGACTCTATAGCAAGACCCATCTCAAAACAAGCACACACACACACACCAACCTCTGTGTTGTTTTGTGTGTGTGAGAGAGAGAGTGAGAGAGAGTGAGAGAGAGAGAGAGAGAGAGAGAGAGAGAGAGAGAGAGAGAGAGAGAGAGAGAATATGTTTCACTATATGCTCTCTCAATCTTTTTGCCTCAGCCTCCCCAGTGCTGGGATTACAGGAATGTGCCAGCCATGTCCCACCAATTACCTGAAATTGTATACAGAAATCCTTGAGTTTAGACACACTGTGTGTGTGTGTGCCTTTTTTCCTGGGGAGATAATCAATATTTTGTTTCAGTACAAACAAAATCCCCTACCCCCATTCCCAGCAAAGAAACCAAAGGACAAAACATGGGGCAGATAAACCCACTCCTGTCCTACTAACAGATGAGTATGATCAAGACTAAAGAGGTCCTGTCCCAAGTCACTTCACCAGTTAGTGATAGAGACATCTTAGGAATCACATCTCCTCAGTCCAGGCTGGGTAGGTTTCCAACGGTCCACACCACCTGGATTTCTTGCAGGGTATGATCTTCAGGACAGGAACTGTGTGGCTTGTTTTGGATCTGTGCCCTGGGCTTAGGGTGGTGGTTCCTTGTCTCTGTGGTCACTGGCTCATCAGTGGGCCTCACCCTCTCAGGCACTGTTAGTGTTACTCAAATGCAGGGTGGCAGGGAGCCAGGGAAGTTTTACATGTCAGTGGCTGACAGGATATAGTTAACATGGCTCCTTCTCACCTTCCCAAGTGTCATTTCTTTTTTTGTGTGTGTTTTGTTTTGTTTTTTGAAACAGGGTTTCTCTGTGTGGCCTTGGATGTCCTGAAACTTACTCTGTAGACCAGGATGGCCTCAAACTTTTAGAGATCCACCTGCCCCTTCCTCCTAAGTACTGGGATTAAAGGTGTGCACCACCACTGCCTAGCCCAAGTGGCATTTCTAATTCTAGTTAAATTCAGTTAGGCAAACAGTTCTCCTAGGAATCGAGGGATTAAGGGTGGTTGGGTTTAGCGGTCCAAAAGACTCCCTTTTACAAAGGGATCAGTTCCAAGACCTCCAGTGAGGGGGCAAAATATCACACAAGTAAAAATTGTCCCTGAAAACTCTTTAAGACGGCCATGAAGTTCAACAAGCAGACAGGATCACTTCTCAGGAAAGCCCAGCCAGCCTCAGTTGAGCAGCAGAGGAAAGCACTGGCTGGCATTTAGAATTCTGAAGCAGAGAGGCATATCTGTGTATGATCAGAATCTGATGTGCTATGACCAGGGAAGGGTCTGTGCATGCTCCATCTCTCTCTCTCTCTCATGCATGCACACAGAGCACCACCGGCACATGGGGTAGAAGAGCAAGAGAGCTGTACTATGCCACTATGCACCAACACCTCACTGTATGCCCCGCATGCTATGAGCCCCTCCCTCCAACCCTCCTCAGCTAACTACACCACTGACCTGATGCAAACTAAAAGAGCCTTTCAACTAACCCCACTTTATGCCAGCACCTCAGTCTAATCCTGCTGCCACCTTGGGTTGTTGATCTAGAATCCCTGACCCATAGAAACCATGAGCACACTGGGCAGTGGTGGCAAGACATTACTATCACTAGGCACCTGCAGGTTCTCTGTGTAGATCACAGGAACTGCTTAATGGACTCAACTACAACTTAGCATATAATGTGTAGAATAACATCTGGACATGGCACCAAGTCCCACTCCCACCGCACTCCAGTAAAAACAAACCTTACTATTCAAACATAGAGTAGTTACTGGTGCCATGCTTTACAGAAGAGGCAGTTATTTGGCATTAAAAATAGGCAAGTGTTGGTTTCCTCAAATAGCTGGGCATTAGCAATGTGATTTTCAAATGGAAACACAGAGTGTGACACTCACACACATCCAACCTGACTCAGCTATTTAACGAGTGTCCACAGAAAAGTGGAGTGCCCACGTGGGCCTCAGTTAACGGATCTGCAAAGCGGGAGGTAAGATGGTCCAAGTGACCACGTTCTACAGAGTAGTGACGAGCTGCTGGCTTCACAGCAGTGTGATACAGGAAGGCCAGCCAGCCCTCTGTTCTCAGCACAGGGCTAAGCAGGACCCACAACAGCTTTTCCCTAAGGACTTACAGAACTTGGTCAAGAGCTGGAAAGAACCCTTTGGAGTCTCATGTATTGTTGGTTCACATATTCATAAGAAAAAGTCAACCAGGAGGGTCTCTATACACCCAGCACACATGACCCCTCACAGGCTACCTTTTCATTCATTCATTCATTCATTCATTCATTCATTCATTTATAAGTAGAGTCTCACTATGTAGCTTTGGCTGGCCTAGAACTCTCTGTGTAGATGAGGCTGGCTCCTGCCTTGCAAGTGCTGGGTGGGGTTAAAGGCATGCACCACCACTGCCCAGCTCTTTTCAAACAATTTTGTATGTGTGGTGTATGTGGGCCTGAACGGGGGAGACATATGTGCAGGCTGGAGGTTGAGGTTGGATTGTCCTCTATTACACACACACTCTCTCTCTCTCTCTCTCTCTCTCTCTCTCTATATATATATATATATATATATATATATATATATTCTTATATTATACATCTTTAAAATATTTCGTGTTATCTTTAATTGAGTGCATATGTGGGCATGTGCACCTAAGTGTGGGTAGGAGGCTAGAGGCATTGGATCCTCTGGAGAAGAATCATAGGCAGTTGTACCAAACTCAGGCCCTCTGGAAGAGCAGCAAGCATTAACTACTGAGTCATCTCTCTAGCCCCTTGAGCTAATTCTTTTGTGTCTGTCACTTAACCTGGAGCTTGTGAATTCATTTACTAGTGGCTGACCAGGCAAGCCCCTGGGATCTCCCTGTAGCTGCCTCTAGGATTAGAGTGTGCCTCTACTCCTGGACTTTTGAATGAGCCCTTCAAGATCCACCCTTAAGTGCATACACTTGTATCCACTGAGCCCTCTCCCTTCACTCCACCCCTACCTTCATGAGCTGGGGATTGAACCTGAGGCATCACACCTGCTTGGAATGTGCTCTACCACCAAGTGATAACTCCAGTCCTCTTTGCTTTTACAACAGGGTCTTGAACTCTATAGCCCAGGCCAGCCTTGGATTTGTGATCCTCCTGCCTCAGTCTCCCAAGCAGCTGGGACCACAGTCTTAAGTTACCAAGCCAGGCCTGAGATGTTACCTGGTGTTGGTTACCTGGTAAAAGGAACCCAAGGTTTGGCTTTCCAGGGGGAAAGGTTATGTGCAGAAAGGCAGAAGGTTCCTCTCCACCACAGACTGCTAGTGCTGGGTGCCAGAGGTGGTAGGACTGTCCCACATTCCATCACTGTCAAGGTCGTTCAGCAGGTAGAGGCCAGAGGCTGAACCCAAACCCAGGCTGACCCCTCCAAAGCCCCTTTGTCCCATGACACTGGGCTTCTGTAGCCTGTTACCATGAAGCAAGACTGTTCTTCCCAACTCCGAGAAGAGAAAGGCAGTATGGGAAGAGCCTAAGGCCTCAGGATGTCAGGGAGGAGCATGTTAAGAGGGGTTGATGCCCCCTTGTGAGTATTTTTGCCACATCTTAGAAAAATAAAGAACAGATTTACTTTAAATGGTTTTATTAAAAATTGTACCAGTTGGTGAGGGAGAGGATATTTACACATGTATACATGTCAAGAACAAACAAAAAAGCCAAATATTATGTACAGATTAAAAAATAATGGTCCCCATTACTCTCCTTAAGGCAGAATGCCCAGACCCCAGGGCAACCAAACTGGGGGTGAATGAAATGCTACATCTCACTGGGTCTACCCCTGCCAGTTCCTGTAGACCCAGAGGTGGGGTGGACCATGAGACACCTGTAGAAAGAGGGGCAGTGCAAGCCTGGGGCTGCATACCTCATAGCACCTTGGCCAAAGCTGGGCATACACTTTAGAGCCCAGCTTTGTTCTGCTGTCCCCTTGAGGCAATGTCCCCCAGACCTGCAGCTCATAGGAACCCCAGGAAACTCTGAACACCTTTGGGTCCACCCTGCCCCACCAGGGTATCAGGCCAAGATAGCGTGTCTCCAAAGGTCCTCATCTTCAAAGAGCCACAGTTTGCTCCACCAGGAGGACGGTGGCCACAGTACTGATTCCTCAAACGTCCTGCAAAGCCGTGAGGACTGTCGGCTTTGGCCACTCCAGGCACATGTACCCGACTTCCTATCAGGTCCCCCAAAAGGAAAGTTCCCAGCACTGATCTTGCTGACCGGGATGGTCAGTGACTTCGCTGCCTAGTTCCTGGAAAGCTTGGGGCAGACAGGGGCCCTGGCTAGACTGTCCCAAATACCCACTCCCGGCCATGCCTAGGGTCGGGCTTGGGTTTGTGGCTGGGGCTGCAAGGCAGGCCAGCTGGGCCTCTCTAGGCTCTGGAAACAAGCTCTGCCACATAGCTCTGGACACAGCCCATCCCTTGGGGCCTGAGGGAGGTCACCGGGAGGTGATCTTTTTCCACCTCTGATTGAGCAAGACAAGGCCACTGGGGACAACTGCATAGCATAGCCAGACTTTGAAACACAGAGACAGAGCCAGGCAGAGCTGCCCCCCCCACCCCCGCCTCACTGGGGAGTTGGTAACTGGACTGGGACACTCCTTTTCAGATCTGTTCACTGGCTTCTAGAAATGCCTGCTGGGAATTGTGAACTAGAAGAGCAGTTTGGCCCCTGAATATTGGGCTTCTCTCCCTCTAGGGCATTTCTATACCGGGTTTTCCCACCCCTCTCCCACCCCCATCCTCAGCACGCCACAAAAACCCGCTGCCTTCAGCTGGTTACAGGTCATCACACAGGTCAGACTTTCCCTCCCTCTAAATCTGAATCTCCACTCCTCACTAGAGACAGACAGGCTCCTGGAGTTGGAGAGAGGCAATGGGGAGGGGCTGGCTGTCCTGGAGTTGGGCTGGAAGACTATAAAGCCAATTCACCAGGCATAGATCGCTGGCCAATTAAAGCAACCAGCCAGGGGGAACCTCTGCCTCCTGGGGCTGGGCTGCCAGCTACCTCCTAGGGCTTGTGGTGGAGGAGTGGGGAGGGAGGGAGGCTGTGTTTTTATTTATATTTTACAGTCCTGGGGATGCATCCAAGGGTCTTTTGACTGCTAGGCAAGAACTCCATCACTGAGCTTCAACCCCAGCCTGGATTCAGGTTGAAGGAAAATAAGAGAGGGTTTCAGTTTCACCCTGGCTTACCCAAGTTGGTGAGTTTGAGCCTGCCTAGGCCCAAAGTAGAGACAGTGCATTCCGACCAGCTTCCACCTGATCCCAGACTCAATGTTCAGGTCAATCTCTGGGCTCAGTTCTCAGGACAGACCACAGGGCACCCAGCCTGTGCCTGGCAAGGTCTCTGAAGCTGAGAGCTATGTCCTGGCACAGATGTAAAGTCTGCTAAGAGGTTTCAAAGATGACTGGTATACATGGTTCTGTATGGGGGGGGGGCACACATGTACCACAGCACATGTGCCAAGCACATACCAGAAGCCTGCCTGCCAAAGCCTTGAAATCAGGGAAGTGGAAGAGCACATATGTCCCACGCACATCTAAACTGTCTGGGAGACATACAGGAAGGCTAGGCTTCACAGTGGTTAGTGTGCCCCCAGAACCAGTCATCATATTCATTAATCAGGTCCCTTCTCCTTGCAAGCAGGAACCCAGCTTCTTAGCAGACAAACAATGGTATACACCCTGAGAAAATGACTGTGGCCAAGAAGAGGTAATATCTCCAGATCATCTAAGCAGAAAAACACAAAGGCTTATACACATACTTCGAGGTCCTTCTTGGGACCGTTTTGAGTGCACCCAGTGCCTTTGTGTACATTAGGAAAGACATCCCTAACTCTGAGCAGATCTAGCCCCACATCAGGACATGCAGCCCAGAGAGCAGAGCACAGGCTGGATGTCAGCCTCCGCGATCCCCTCATATGCTGTGCAGTATAAAACCTGCCCAACTGTATACCCAGGAGGTCAATTGCCCTTCTACAGGACTGAAGACCCTCTGCACAACAGAAATGAGTCATTGAGCTCGTTCAGTTTGAGTCTCCTCTGAGTTCCTCCTCCAAATTCCTTGAATGACCCTGGAGTTGTCTTTGCTCGGGGAAGCCATCTTTTCTTTGGGTTTCATCTTTAGCACCAATGTCTTTCCTTACATACATATAAAAATTACGATTTGATTTCCAGGTGTCGGGTCACCCTGTGACTAAGGTCAGCCGCCTTGAGTCCCCTCCCTGAGTGCTGTGGCAGGGAGAGAAAGAAGACGTTCAGAGGCAGCTGAGATACCACTGGGTTCAAGAACTCTCCCTTCGGGGCTAGCCGGAAGCTGAAGGAAGATAGGAAGTGTGTACCCAGCTCTGCCAGTTGCATGTTCTAAGCATTGTCTGTTACTTCAAAAGTCCTAGCTTCTTCCTGTATCTCACTAGGTACAAAAAAGGAATGGGGATAAGGGGGAGGAGGTACATGTTTCCAAGGAAACCAAGAGGTCTAGCATCCCCTGGGACTGACTGATCAGTGGGATGGCTGCTCCATTCCCATGCCCCCTGCGAACCCACCCCGTCTCGACGTGCTGCTGTTGAGGTGGGTGTAGTCCAATCCAGTCCAGGAGTTGGCAGGGTCTTTTGAAAACAGAGCTGATAAAGGCACAGGCTGCTGGGTACAACACGATGGTGACTGGCTACTTGGCTCACACATGGTTGACACCCAGGCAGCAAAGGTGGCAGTAGTTTGCACCTTGGAACCATTCAAGGGGTTTCCATGTGGGACCAAGTCACACTTGGGGCCTATCAAGCTTGATTCCATTTTGAGGCACCTTTGAGAGGTTCTTGGAGAAGTCCAAACCTCTCTGAGGTCTTCTGGAGGTGACAGGGTCTGGATAAGAATCCCTGAGCCCATGTGGTGGGCACTGGCTGTGCCTAGAGGGAACCCAGATGCAGGGCTGGCTAGCCAAGGCAATGCTGTTCTTAGCCAGGAAGCCCCGGGCCAAGGTCCTGGTGGGTTAGAGTTGTGTTTCCATCAGGTGTAAGGGGAGGCTGACATATTTGGTGATCCTGGGAATCTGACCTGGCCTCTCATTTCTTAACCAGTTCCAGTAGGAAAGCCTCAGTCCATTTCCTGGAAGGACATCACCAACTGGTCACTGTCAGAGCCTTAGGAATTCCACCAGCCAACACGGCCATCTCTCCTTCAACAGTGTTTGACAAAGGCCCCCATTCCCAGTGCAAGTTCTGAGCAGGAAGGAAGATCCCATTGGGGTTTGTTATATGTACACACAGGAAAAAAAAAATTAAAAATAACAAAACTTGACAAGACAGTGTCTGTCCTCCCCGATGTCTGTCCTGTTCCAGACTGCATTCCTGGTGCTCCGTCCAACAAGGGCCACCAGCCTCACCAGGGCCCCACCCCTTCCCTGTTTTCTTCTCTGTTCAAGGCCAGGTTTTGCAGGAAGAGGAAGACCTGCCACCACGCACGGTCTCGGTTCTGCTGGTGCTGTAAGGGAAAGAGATGAGTGTTAGGTGCCAGGCACCACTAGGCTACAGGCTCCTTGTGTTCCTAAGCAAGCTCCCCTTGCCAGATCACAGATTAGCACCGTCGTGCCATCCAGCAAACTAAGGGGGCAGGGGACAAAACCCCCAAAGACGGCTGCAGTTTGGCCATTTAAAAACAGTAGGCTGGGCCGTGTGGACTGCGACAGGAGGATCAGACTTTCTCCCCTGCTCGCAGGATTTTTCCAGAGTTTAGCCAAGTACTGCTTTTAATCAGATTGGCTCCTGAGCACCCCCAACCTCAGCTGCAGGAGCAACAATCTTGCTTGAGCGAGAAAGACAAGAAGTCCCTCCCGCTCCGCTATTCCAAAGGAACACAGAGAACAAGAGAGGGAAGGGGAGGGGAGCCTCCATCTGCAAGTGATTTGACACTGTGAAGGTCAAAGGGTTAATCTTCAATTTAAACCACACTGCTGAGGCAGCAAAAATCTGATTTCATCCAGTACAAACACACACACACACACACACACACACACACACACAGATACACACACACTTGTGTGAGAGAGCCAGCCCTCTCCCCCTTCCCCAGCATCCCCAGTTCTGGGCTGCCCTTTTTATAGCTACTTTTGACAGTAAGCCATAAATAATCCCTCTTGGAGCACTTTCCTACCGACTGGAGCCAATTAAACGTTAAGCAAGAACACACTTGAAAACAAAACAAAAACAAAGAATGCACACCAGCTCTGGAGGTTATCCCAGGTCCTACTGTCAGGCTGGGAAGCTAGGGGGCAAAGTTCAGAGGTCAGAAGCACAAAGGTTTCTGGCTGCTGTCCTGTCCATACAGGTACCATTTCCCAGAGACCAGCAGAGGCCTAAAGGGGACCAGGGAATGCTGGAAGAGGCGGTCTTTGTTCTCTCCTTGTCTGCCAGGGGAGGAGGACAGGCTGGGGCCTCTCCACAGGGTTCTTAGTGGACAGGGGAATAAAAACCTAGTGTGCAGAGAGGGGCCAGCACAGGCTGGATTTGGATTCCTTCAGTGGCCCAGTCAGCAAGCTAGTTTATGTGAGGTATCAGGCAGGGGGGATGGGGACCCTCTCAGGCTGTCTTTAACCACAGCCATCAGCCCCTACCAGGCAACTCCTACTTACATGGGAAAAGGGTAGAGAAAGTTAGTAAAACAAGCATGTTGTAAGCCCAGGTTTCCTGGACTCCTGGAGCTTTGAAGTTCCATCCAGCCCCAGGTTTCCCCAGGGAACCAAGCAGGCTGTGGGTCCCCTCCTCACAGCCCTCAGCCACAAAGAGAAAGGGTCCATGGCAATGATGGAGGGGAGTGTGGAGGAGAGTGAGTCGGAGGCACAGTGCCTGCCAAGCGGGTTAAGGGAAGCGGGTGTGCCACAGAGAAGCCTGGCAGAAGGCGCTGCTGGGGAGACTGATGGCTTCCTCATGTTTTGTAAACAAAGATGAGTAAAAAGAGGAAACACACGCTGCTTAACAAAGTCTGGTTCCAGTAGAGCAGCCTGAACTTCAGCTGCAAAGCTGGTGACCCAGGCCTGCAGCTGGGGGAACTCCTGCCACCATGCCTCCCCAGCTGCTGCCCACAACAGGTGCAAAGGTCATGAGTGGAACAGGAGACCCCGGGAACAGACAGGTCCCTGGAGAGGCCAGGCTGCTGGCATTGTGAATCTCCTCAGGTACCTGTCTGAAAAAGCCAAGGAGCCATAAACTATGATTTTCAACACTAATAGAAACAGGTCATGGTGCTTCCATACTGTCCTGCTTCTTAAGGTGTGGTCCCCACAGCAGCAGCCTCAGCAGCACCAGGGAAGCTCACTAGAAATGCTAACTCACTGAATCAGAATGTGAATTTTCAACAAGATCCCCAGAATTCTGAGGCTGGAGGGACAACGTAGGATAAAAAGCATTCTTCTATTTATGTTAAAACTCCATCACCTCCCTAAACCCTCTGAAATGGGTCTGTAGCTAGTAAGTGGCAGGGACTGGCTAGAACCCAGAGCGATATCCCCACTTATGGTCACTGTGCATCATGTACCACCAGTCGTTTTCCATTGTGCCAAAGAAGATCTGCTGCTCTTCTCTTTACTACATCATCTCAAAATAGCATGATGGCCAAGGAAGGAGGTCATGATTCTATGATCCAATGCCTGCACCAATCCTATCTCCATATGCCTTGGCTTCTGCCAAATTCCATTAATGGAGGTCATTTGCTCAGAGGAAACTTCCTGGGTCCCCAGGTCCTTTGGGAGTGAGAGGAGGAAGCAATCTCACTCCATCATTTGGAGTCAGAGAAGTGTCTGTGAGCTGCTGAGTGGTCAGTCGGGATGGATGAAGACTTGCGAGGGGCGGGGCCAAACATGGGGACAGGTGGTGGTGCACACAGGCTGGCCTTGGAGCAGAAGCTAGCACCATGACTTTGCTGTGAGTTTACAGGGCTCATGACCTAGCAAGAAGGCACTAAGGGAGGTACTTAGATCCTTAGATCAGGAATCAGAGGCTGACTTTAGGCTGGATCTCCCACTAACCTGTTTGTGAAAATTCACACTAGTGTTGTAGAGATCTATACCTTCTAAACCCAACTGTGTCACAAGAAAGAGTGTCCCAGCCCTACCCATGCCAACAGGGTCAGAATGTCCAGGGAAGGGACCCAGGAATTTACATACTGAGCAAACTCCAAGAGTATTTAAACTATTAAGTTTAAAAACCAAAAAAGGCAGACAGGCTGGATCTCTTGGTGGTCAAGAGTGTGTACAGCTCTTGTGGAGGAGCAAAGTTTTGTTCCCAGCACCCACATCAGTGGCTCACAAACACCTGTAACTCCAGCTCCAGGGGATCTGATGCTCTGGTCTCCAAGGGCACCTGTACCTACATACACATAACCCCACAGAGACATCAACACATTGTGGTGGTTTGATAGAAAACGGCCCCCAAAGAGACTGGTACTATTGGGAGGTGAGGCCTTGTTGGAGGAAGTGTGTCACTACAGGGGCGGGCTTTGAGGTCTCCTTTGCTCAAGCTTCCCCCAGTGTGACTGTCAGTCTACTTCCTGCTGCCTTCTGGTCAAGATGTTGAAGGGGGAATGCCCTTCTGTATATATGTTTCTCTTATTGGTTGATGAATAAAACACTGATTGGCCAGTAGCCAGGCAGGAGGTATAGGCAGGGCTACAAGATGAGAAGAATTCTGGGGAGAGGATGCAGAGAGAGGGTGCAAGAGAGACACCATGTAGTTGCTGAAGGGATAACATGTTGGAGCCTTCTTTGGTAAGATAAGGCTATGTTGAAATACAGAGGTTAATAATGAAGAGAGATCTAGCCAGTAAGAAGCCTGAGCCATCATCCAAACAGTTTATAATTAATACAAGTCTCTGTGTGTTTATTTGGGGCTGAAGGGTGGCAGGACCAGGCAGGAAAGAAGCTCTGTCTGTAAGATGTAGCCAGCACCACATCTGCCTGCACACTGGCATACCCCCCACCATGATGATAGTGGAATCCTCTTCCTTCCTTTAGAGGCTAACTGGAACTAACTCTTGTAGACCAGGCTGGTCTCGAACTCACAGAGATCTACCTGCCTCTGCCTCCCGAGTACTGGGATTAAAGGCGTGCACCACCAACACCCCCGTCCTCTATGCTGAGTTGCTATGGTCATAGTGTCTCTTCATAACAATAAAATCCTAACTAAGATAAAAATTATATATATACATATAAAATATTTTTATCAGAAGGGGGCTGGGAATGTAGCTCAATGGTAGACCACTTCTAGCACACATGAAGGCCCTGGGTCCAATCCCCAGTGTCACAAAAATAAGAAGGAGGGAAGAAGAGAGGGACAGAGGGAGGGAGGGAAGAGGGACGGAGGGATATCAGAAGCAAAATTTATTATAACTTAAATAATAATAAAAGCAATACATATTCATTGTAAAGCCATCATAAAATATAAGAAATTACAGAGGAGAATATAAAAGCTGCTAGTGATCCTACAGTCTAGAAGAAAACACTTCATAGTTTGGCACCTTCTTCAGTGCCTTTTAACCTCTTTCCATTAAACCAATGTCTTGCCCTGGTGGCCAAACCAGAGGTACAGACTACCCAGGTGCTTCTGCAACAGCCAGGCCACAGACAGGCTTTTGGAAACCACTGAGGTACTTTCCAACCCCAAGAAGTTTATGACCACAATTGCCTTCAGGAATATAGCACAGTGCCAAGGACTCAGGCCTGTCAGCCACCCCAGTAGTACTGGGGCAGGCCTGGATGATGCCTAGGGAGGGCTGGGAACCCATCCCCGGGGCCCTGAGCACCCCCAGAGCATAAACCAAGCCAGGAATACTGCACTTAAGTCTCTCCTGCACACCCCAAAATGGAAAGCAAGCTCCCACACACCAAGAGGCAAAGAATACCCTGATTACAAGGAATAACAATAAACAAAATATTTCTACAAGTCAAACAAAAGAGACTAATGAGAAAGGAAAGAAAAAGAACTTGAAAGGAAGCCAGAGAGAAACTTCTAAGGAAGGAAATCTGCCTCTACCAAACAGGATGAAGGATACAAAGACACCAAAAACAGCAGAGAGCACGAGTCCTTCCAAAGGAGGGAGAAGGAAAGGGGAACCAGGAAAGAGTCTGGGGGCCTCTGAGTCTTGGGCACCTGGCCCAGCACCCAGCATACAATCAATCACTGAGGGCAAACCCCTGGAACAGGGCCCAGCTCTCCCAGGCGAGGAATGTGTGCCTCAGGCTGGGAGCTCCTAGAAACCACAATGGAGTGACCCAAAGATTGGGAATAGGGGATGAAACACTCCAAAGCCCTCCCACTCATCAAGATTTAAACCCAAACAGCAGTGAACAAATAGAAAATGTTGGGGGGGGGGCTGACTAAATGACGCAGTGGATAAAGGTGCTTGCTGCCAAGCCTGATAGTCTGAGTTCAATCCCTAGAACCCATGGAGCATGACAGCTCAGGGCTTTAACCCCAGCACTCAGGAGACAGACAGGTGGATCTCTGCATGCCTGGTTTACATAGCTAGTTCCAGGCCAGCCAGGGCTGACTCAAAACAAACAAAAAGACCTAGACTCCATGTAGTGGAAGGAGAGACTCCTGCAGGTTTTCACTGACCTCCATTGCACACATAAGCAAAAGACCAAATGTTTAAAAAAGAAAAAAGAAAGCTGAGAGACATGAATAACTCCAGAGCCCAAGAAGGGGTCGATCTCTCTTCCCTGCTACAGTCGGGGAAGGGCAGACAGCATGGACAAATATTTAAACCCCACTGTGTGGTGGAGAGGCTAGAAGGCACAGTGTAGGTTCCCAACCTGTGCACATGGGACTGATGGCAGAAGTGACAGACCTGAAAGGTGATACACCTGTCTAAGCCCAGGAATACCTGGTCTGCCCAAGGGAAGAGACGTCCCTTATGTGGTAGATTGAGCCTCTTAACTGGTAGAGGCCAAACAGTAAAGAGAGAAAGAGTGATACAGTTAGATTACACAAATCACACTGTTTGGTCCCACAGGTCCTCTGCATTAAGCACAAAGCATGCTCCTGGCCCTCCCTGGATAAAATCTCCCTTCGCCTCTCTCAGTTCAGATTCAATTCCTGCCCTCTGGGGGCTTCATGTGTCACCAGTGTTCCAGGAGCTCCTGCAGAGCTGAAGTCACCCGGAGGGCCAGAAGAGGCTTCCAGAGACCTAACACTTGAAAAGCACATTTACCAAACAGCAATCTGTACCATCACCAAGTGTTTCCATACCTCTTCAGCGGGTCACAGGACAAGTGGATATTACCAAGCTTGTCTTACAGATGGGGAAGCAAGGTCTCCAAAAAAAATCATCCTAAGCAAGTTTGATGAGTTATTCAAACTCCTGACTTCTCAATCCCATGCTACTCTTTTAAAAAAGGGAGGGAGGAAGAGAGGAAGGGAGGGAGGGAGGGGAAAGGCCTGGAGAGGTTAAAAGCACTTATTCTTGCAGAAGACCTGGGTTCAATTCCCAGCACCTACCTACATAACCAGCTCATAACCAGCTCTAGGGGATCTGATGCCCTCTTCTGGTTTTTGGGGGCAGCAGGCATGCACAGATGTAGAGTATAGACACATGTAGGCAAAACACCTATACAAGTTGATACAAGAAACCCATTTATTTATTTACACTGCTAGGGATCAAACATAGTGCCTTGGGCACATTAGGCAAGTGCTCTACCTCTGAGTTGCCTCTCGGGTCCTACAACACTTTTTTTTCCTTAATAAATGTAGTGTCAGGGCTGTGTGTACACACACACACACACACACACACACACACACACACACACACTGCAGTATCAGCTGGGCATGGTGGTGTAAACCTTTGATTTCTACATTCAGGGAGAGCCTAGTCTACAGAGCTAGTTCTGGAACAACCAGGGTTACACAGGGAAGGACTACACAGGGAAGGCCAGCCTAGTCTAGTTAGTTCCAGGACAACCAGAGCTACACGGGGAAACCCTGTCTTGGAACGAAACTGCAGTGTTTACTCACATTGTGCAAATAGTATTACCTGGGCAAAGAGGACCATCCCTGAACTGTTCCTGGGTCTGCTTAAAGACATTGTTTCCAGACCATTAGCTGTTGAGAAAAGATGATGTGGGGCAGAAAACAAGAACCCTTTCAGAGGTGGAGCTAACTGGAGAGCAAACAGAACTAAAGACTGGCTAGAATGAGAACTTCAGACCCGGTCTTGAAACCACCCTCATTTACTCCATCGTGCAGAACTGCCTGACCCTACAACACAGAGGGATCTGCACACTGCCCCTTCACATTCTCCTGTCACACTGTAAAACTACCCAGGCCAAGGCTGAAGGAAAGAGGCTGTGGCGTGGGGCAGGGACAATGATAAGGCAACCTTAGGAAAATTCCATTCTGCACAAGTTGGGAAGGTGTTTTGCTAAAGCCGCTGAGGTTCTCTGCAGCCCATAGAGCTATGAGGGATATAAAGGCAGTTCAGAATAATCTTGTTCTCACTTATTTTACAGTCTAATGAGGAAGAAACCAAGAGAACAGAGTAAAGTGTCAGGAGTCAGATTGGTTAGGGTGGTGGATGATGGCTCCGTTATATCCTTGCCCTCTGGCATGTGCTTGCCAAGAAGCAGGGATGGTGAGGTGGAAAGATCAAAGTTTTAGGAGCAACCTAAACTTTACAACTCTGAGGGCAGCCATTTACAGAGTAACTCAGGCGTGGTGCTTTGCTTCTAGGAGCCTGTGTTCTATAAAATAGGAACAACGGGGCTGGAAGTTGGCTATGCTGATTAAAAAATGAGAAACTATATATTCGCCCTCAGGCCTGGTGGCAGCACCTAGCAGCTTGGACACATTCTGCTGGAGAGCCTGCCTCTGACCCCCAAGCACCAGCTCCTGTCCAAACTCAGGCAGTCCTTAGGACAGGCCAGCCTTCCTATTCTGAGACCGACCGCTCACAGTAGCCAGAGGCAGTTGGGCTCAGGTTTCAAGACTTTCAAGCTAACTTGGGGTCTGACACCCAGAGGGTCATCCAGGGACCCAGTGAGGCCCTGCCCAGACACCCCATGATTAGCAACATAGCAAAATGGAAAAGGAAAGAAATACTTGCCAAGGGCTTTCTCAACACAGGCATCAGTACTAACAGGATGTCAGTGCTGCCAAAGCCAAGCCTACACTTCTCCAAGGAAGAAAGGGCAGCCTAGAACAGCCACTTCTTGGCTGGGGGTGTCAGGGTTTCCTCTGACATAACTGGAAGTCACTGGATCCGGCCACTGGGGGCCAAGTGGCTAGGCAAGAGATGGTACTGTGGAACACTATCCATGCCCCCACCTCCATAGCCTGGAGGTAGAAACTACTGACTGACACGCTTACCCAGCTCCCTTGGGGTGTCTCAGTTTCCTTCTACCTCAGCCCAGCTCCAGTGAGACCATGGTGTAAGTTCTGAAGAGCTCTGGAGAGATATGGCTGTGTCTCAGTCAATGAGGAGGGAGGGAAGGAGGAGACCAAGAGGGGCAGGATGGCAGGTTGAGAGAGTGCACAGCTATAAAGACCGAACCCCGAGAGCTCATTCTCAACTTGGAGCCTTCGCAGCTGGCTGTTCTTTTTCTGTATGGGGTCAGTCTGCTGGACAGGACAAGGCAGAGTGGGCAAGGATGAGGCTTGCAAGCCCCTCGGCATACTGTTCTTGCTTTGGTCATGGAATGTGCCCTCTTAACTTGCCAGGCATGGATCAAAAGGCAAACCAAGCACTTTTAAATATTTTTCTTTGTGCTTTCTCCAATCCTGTCTTCCCACCACCTACCCCCCAACCCTAAAAACACACCAAAGCTAGCTCCCAACCCCATGGCCTGTCTTGGTGGGCAGAGAGGGATGAACTGCCCGGAACTAGAAGGGCTTCTCTTGGAAGAAAGAACAGTCAGGTGCAGAGTGTGTGGGGAACTCGGCCTCCAGTCTGCCACGCTGATGACTCAGAAGCTAAATATAGCGAGTGATATAAACAGAGCCAGCCACAGAGCAAACACAGGGCCCCCAAGCCCCAGCACAGGCTCTCACGAACACTGAGCTTTTAGCGACCCCTCCCCCAACCCCATTCTTCCCTTAGCAGTGTCCTGCATAGACCTCTTACTCCTGGGACAGAAGGTGGCTTCCTAGGGGCACTTTTCACTCTAGGACAAACCTCTGGGGCCCCTGCTCAGAGCTGTTCTTTCTGGAGCCTGAGTGACCTCATTAGCCATGGTCTCTGCTCCAGAAAACCATTTACCAACGTGGGGGCATCCTAATACTCAGAAAGTAATCAGGGACTCCAAGAACAAAGAATCCAGGATGCTGGGCAGAAAGACTGCTAGGTGATGAACCATGCAAATGCCAATCTGGATACAACTTCCAAAAGAGCTGCCTAAGAATTATAAAGTCAGATCCAAGCAAAATCACAAATTCATGGTGTATGTGTGCACACACACAGCAGGCAAGTTTTCTACCACTGAGCTATGTCCTTGTTCCCTTTTTGAGGCAGGGTCTTACTAAATTGCCCTGGTGGTCCTTGAACTTGCGATCCTCCTGCCCTGCTCCAGCCTTGCTAACAGCATGTGTTCAACTCTCCAAGCTATCATAGTTTCTTATTTTTTGCAACCCTGAGCATCAAAGCCTCCAGCATGCTAGGCAAGCCTCTAATACTCACCTGAGCTCAAGCCAATGCCAATAGTGCTTTTATTACAATTCCCAAAGGCCTTTCACAGCAACCCTGCAAAGTTAACCTTGGAACCTGAGGGCTGGACCAGGAAAATAATTTGGTCACAAACACAGATTGTGTAAGTGACAGAAAGGAGAGCCTTCTCAGACCTGTTTATAAGTCTACCATCCTTCCTTTGATATTACAAGTGAAGGTGGTTTCGAACAACAGGTTGAAAGTTTCTTTAGAAGTCATTTTCCAAAATATCTAATTACTATCTAGGGAATTTCTAAATCTGATTTGTTTCTGAATGGAGCCACTCCCGGGCCAAGTAAAAGAACGAAAATTCCAACATGAATGACACTAACCCTCTTTTCACTTACTCAAGGGCCTACTGCAGCTACTTTTTTTTTTTTTTTTTTTTTTTTTTTGAGCTTCTCAACACTGTCTAGAAATATCCCTTCAGACTTGGCCACAGCAGACTTTTCCACAGGGAAGAAAACAAGGTACTGACTGTCCCTCGGCCCACATTGACTGGAGGAGCCATTCACAGAAAGCACTGAGAAACAGAGGCTCTGACCTTCTGAGCAGGGCAGCTGTGAGTCTGTCAGGAACTGACTCTGATCCTCCCTCTCTGCAGGAAAAACTGGAGGGGCCACCCTTTCAGAACCCAACTCTAAGGACATCCCTGTCAGCAAGGTATTAAAGATCCCTGCTGCACCCTGCCAGCCAAAAGGAACAGGAGAGGAACCTCCCGCTGACCCAGCAGAAAAAGGTAGAATACACAGGGAAGTTTGAAAACGCTTTTCCTTAAACTGGACACAGTGGTATATGCCTGTAATCTCCGAACTCAGGGAGACTGGAGCCAGTTTACACTATATAGCTAGACCCTGTGGCACCAACCCAACCCCATAAGGAAGGGAGGGAGGGAGGGAACATTTTACTTCCACTCACTTCACGTCACCTCCAACTTTCTCACTGCTTTTCAAACCCAAGGACCGAGCGGTGAACAGTACCTGATGACTGATGACTTCTGCATAGATTCATTGCTCATGAATCCAGAAGTCACCCTGAACCAGCCCCTTGGGGAACCAGCCTAGTCTTCCTCTTCACCACACTCCTCAGGGAACATGGTGAGGTAGCAAACAGCATAGAGGTTAAGTGTAAGGAATGTGGGCAACATGAATCGACACCCAGGACAGTTTGAAACCTGCGCCCCTGGGCCTCAACGGATATACCCAATCTGCCAGCATGCCATCCTACCTCTTTGTCAAGTCCCACATCTCCCTGTGCAGAGAAAGAGTAACAACAACAACAACTGGAGAACTGGAGGGAGAACTCAGTTGGCTTGGATGCTTGCCTAGAATACAGGAAGCTCCACATAAATGGAGCACAGTGGTACAAATCTTCAATCTCAGTACTTAAGAGGTAGGTCACAAGTTAAAGGCCATTCTCGGTTATGTAGTGAGTTCATGGCCAGCCTGGGCTGAGATTCTACATCATCATCATCATCATCATCATCATCATCATCATCATCATCACTGAAGTCTATTACAAGGACTAAAGGGCAACTAACACTCTTCTGCAATTCTCCTTCCAACCCCTTGGGGGCGCTATGCATGAGATGCTAGCACCTCATCTAGAACTGACCTGTGCCCTTCAAAGAAGCAACCCTAAACTGGGAGAAAGGTCTCAGTCAGCAAAGAGCAAGAAACACTGTTGTGGAATAGAATATTAGTTTAACTATGTAAAGGTGTGTGGCATAATAATTATTTAACTATATATAAAGATATGCTGTATTTGTTTATGTAAAAATGTGTTGCTGTTTCACCTTGCCTGCCTAAGGCACCTGATTGGTTTAATAAAAAGTTGGGCAGCCAATAGCTAGGCAGAGGAAGGATAGGCAGGACTGTTGGGCAGAGAGAAAAAGGGAGGGGGGAGGGCATCCAGCTGGGGCCCAGCCAGCCAGACTTGGACATGGAGGAAGCAGGAAAGCAGGATAGACAGTATGCAGATGAGGTAAACAAGTCTTGGGGTAGCATATAAATTAATATAAATGGGTTAATTTAAGTTTTAAAAAGCTAGCTAGAAACAAACCTAAAGCTAAAACCAAGCATTCATTATTAATAATGTCTCCATATCATGATTTGAGGGCTGGCAGTCCAAGAAAGCCTGCTACAGGAGACCTCAGAATAGGGTCTCCTCCTCTGGAACCGAGGTCCAGCAGCAAGGAGGCCTCTAGCCTGCTGTCCAATATGTCAGGGCTCACTAATGGAAAGCAGACTATCCTGGGAAGCAGCTGCTGAGAGAGACCAGATTATTGTGAATGAAGAAAGAATGTCTTCCAGATATGTTCTAGATGAGGCTAGAGACTACAGCCACTGTGTCTTCCCACCCTTGTCAGTATCAGGACCAAACGCCAAGAGCTGGGTTGAGCCATGGACCTGTACAACCAAGGTGGATTAGATGGGCAGGAAGGAGGCCAAGAGGCTGAAAGTAAGAATCAGAAGGTGCCTATACATGGACAGCAGAGGACTCGCTAAGCCAAGTTTGTACAGTATAATCATAGAGGGAATGGGGACTGTGGCTGGGCCACAGCAATTAGCCAGGCTGCCTTATAACCTACGCACAGGGCCACCCTCTTTCCAAATAATGTAAGGGCTGGGAAAACCCATCAGAAATAGTTGTGGCCCCAAATCTCTCTCCAACTCCGTGGCAGAGATGTATACCAATAACACCCTGTGGCCTGTTCCCAGAAAACTCAAGGTCAACTCCTCCACCCATTGCTGCTGGCAATGGTTTGTTCCCAAGTCAAAGTTATTACTACCAATAACTGCTCTGGTCATCTGAAGTTTCCCAGGTTGAGCCCAGTCCTGATAATATTTGTTCCTGTGATACACATACTCTCTCTCTCTCTCTCTCTCTCTCTCTCTCTCTCTCTCTCTCTCTCTTTCTCTTTCTCCTTCCCTCCCTCCCTCCCTCCCTCCCTCTCTCTCTCTGCTGGGATAGGTACACAGTCCTGTAGGTAGAGTCTGTGTTCATTTCCCTGTGTTGTGGCTTTGCTAGGTAGTATCTATACCAGCAAGGATCCAGCTTCAGGCTCCTCCCCTGCTTTGGCAGCCATCCAAAAGCCAGCCAGTCTGGGAAGGGTTAAGCACCTGGGGGCCCAGCACAGACGGTGGCTGGGCTGTGGAGCAGGATAGCCTCCCATCCATGGCACAACGGGCTCCAGCACGAGCCTGCCAGCCGCCGCCTTTGTTGATGGACTCTGCCACATGCTCGACTGACACGCGATGCTCCGCCCTGGCGGGGCTGGTGCCAGGCTGCCGGCCAAACGCCAGGCGAGCACCCCGCCGCCGGTCGCAGGTCTGGAGAGACTCGGAGGTACAATCTCCAGAGTACTAAACCCAGGTTCCCAGACACAGACAGTGAGGAGTGGCTCCCCAGCTGGAAAGTGTCAGGTTTCAACCGGTTCTACCACTTTCCCCCACTCAGGCCCCATCTCAGGACTGATTACCGGTTTCCCACTGTTCCTCCGCCAGGCACACCCCCAACTGCTCAGTTTCACTTCGGCATTCTAAAGAGACAAGCCCCCAACTTGGGTCTGGGAAGTTTGTCCAACCAGACTACAGGAAGCCATCCCATTGGCAGGGAGGGATAGAAGTATCTCCCACCTCTGGTGAAGCTAAGTAGGCAGCTGGAGCTCTCAAGGACATGACTACTCATCTAATTGTGCCTACCCAGTCCAACATAACGACAGTAGCCAAGGCCAAAACTCTGAAGCACATCCTGAGGCCTGACAACTCCTGGGTTACAGACAAGAGGACAAAGGCAGGCCCTGGCTTCCCTGCCCCACCAGCCTCAAGCCGCCCACCCCATCCCACCTCCCAACCCTCGTGCCTACTTGTTGAATGTGAAGCCGATGGAACTGGTCAGCAATGCACTGGAGCTTTCTGGCGATCTGTACCTCTGCTCGATGTTGCCACTGTCCTTCAGGGGGCTGCTCCCCAAGGGGCAAGCCTGCAGGGAAACTGGCAGGGAGAGGAAGCCTGTAGCCAGCATTGCCTGCAAAGATAGAGGGGTCCACGTCTCAACATTTTCTACCCCTACCCCATCTTCTCCATGTCAATCCTTTCTGGCCAAGACCTGGAGTTACTGGTAAATCTTAGGGCAGAAGGAAGAGGAAGCAGCCTGCCTGCCTTTACCAGGGCATTCTGCCAGTCTTGGAGAGCTGCCCAAGAATATGAAAGCTTGTACAAGGGCTGAGAGTGTAGCTTAGAAGTAGCTGAATATTTAGCAAATGAGGGTTTAGGTTCAATTACACACACACACACACACACACACACACACACTCTCTCTCTCTCTCTCTCTCTCTCACACACACACACACACACACACACACACACACATCCTGGAAAAACAGAAAAGAATATAGACCCTGCCTTCTTCTCCACTCAGTACCATGGCATAGCACAAGGTGCTAATGTGTATGATGAACACACCAATCTCCTGTCATTTATCACGCTATATTTCACCTAAGTGTTATTATTCTGAAGCTCTTTGGGAAAACTCTCAAGAGTTCCTGGGTTGAGCAAAGCAGAGAAAAGCAAAACAAACAAACAAACAAACAAACCCAAATTGTCTTCGTTTTTCTAGTACAGTTAGGGAAAGCTGGGCTCAGCACTCCAAGACCAGAGCAACAGCAGAAAAGTGAGAAAAGTCCTGAAGGCCCACAGAGCAGCCAAATCGGCTCACCGCGTGCTGGCACCAGAGTGGCCGCTGGGGGCGCCAGCCCCTCCTGCCTCCTCCCTCTTCCAGCCTGAAGCAGGCCTCCTCCAGCTTCTTAGACTCCCGCCAGAACTGCTTTTCCCAGAAGTGCCCTATGGGCAGTTCCCTCTGAGATTAAGCGCAGCAGCTTCTCAGTCTGCTCCCGCAGACACAGCAGGATGACCTCTGAGCCTTTACCCTCCCTCCACAGGCCAGTGTGCTAAAAGAAGAAAACAGACCAAGTGTCTAATCCTGCCCTTTTGCCAGAGGAGGGCATATTTCTCATAAAACAAACCATTTAAGCCCACAAATGAAGGGGTCTTGTCTGATTTAGCCTTGGAAACAGCCCCTCTGCTGGCACTGAGCCCAGGCAGGCCCAACCTCTTTTCTCCAGTTCCCCTTCCAAGCCCAGAAAGTCCCAAATGACAACTCAAAGCCACCTTCTGTCTTTAGGAACCTTCCGTATAAGAGCTGGCTGGGCTTTTTCTTGAGTGTCAACAGTGACACACAGTTTAACATTCCCATCCACTTTGGGAAAGACAAATCAGCACCCGGGCCCCAAAGGCAGAGCCACTGAGAAGACATGGGATGTGAAAGACGATCTCTTGCATGGACCCGAGGGTCCCTCCAGGAAGAAGCAGAAAGAACAAAGCCATCTGGCCTTTGGGGGCCCCAAGCATGGGTGAAGAAGGTGGAAAGTTGATGAATCGATCGATAGCCCTGGCTGTTGTTCGGTTTGGGGAAGGAAATAGTGCTGAGCAGGTTTGGGAAGGGAAAGTCCCCTCATTTCCCCCAAATCTCTAAAGCTAAGAACACTCACCGTAAAAGAGTCTCTGGGGTTCCTCTGTCACCCCACAAGGCAGCATAACACCCTGGCTTGGGGAGGCTGGGCTGAGGGTCTGGGTGGCCTTGTCTTCCTGGCTTATGGGCCGGAGCCCAGGACCACAGCAGTGAGTGAGAGGAAACAGCTGAAGCCGACTGAGGGGACAATCCAGCTGGCTCTGGGCAAACAGGTCAGCAGAGAGCAAGCTCCCAGGTTGTGTCCCTGGCTCCCCATCCTCTGGCTGGAACACATCATCTTCCAGCTCCTCCACACACTGAGGTGGTTCCATCTCTCCTGTCAGAGAACAATGGAGGCATCTGGGATGCTGTCCTACTGAGGCCAGACCAAGGATTCCCCTCCCTCCTTCCTTTCCCATTCTTCTTATTTGAGGGAACCGAGTCAGCTTCTGATGATACACAATCTGGTAATTAAACACTGCCAAGGATGACTTTATGGGTGAATACCCATAAAGTGTGGGCCACCCCAATGGTCGGCTCCTTCCATACTCCTCCCTGCACCCACCTTTCCTCCACCCCCTCTGGCCTAGGCTGGCCACAAAGTTTGACACTGAGGGTTGTAAGCAATGGGTAGGATGAGGTGCTACCCACAAGGTACCTGGGAAAATATAAGCAAGACTAACCTCTGTAAGTGACTGTACACACACACACACACACACACACAGAGGAAGAACCTCCAGGCTTTCCCCTAAGTCTGAGCTGAACTCCAGGCTCAGCAGCAAAAACAAAAGCCAGCAATTGTAGAGCAGCCAGGTTCCCTCCTAACCTGCTAAGCCCCGCCCTACTGCACATCTCCAACCCCCCCCCCCCTTGCACAACACAACAAACAGGCTCTGTGGTGTGCTGAGAGTATCCTGGAACAGAGGACTCTAAGTTAGTCACTTCAGCTGCCTGGCTCAGCTCTCAGCACTCAGCTGTCTGCCCACCACAGGTTAATCTTGAGAGTTGAATCAGCCTCTAGCAAAATGTCCTGCTAATTCTACCCGCTAATCTCCATGACTTCAAGTTTTCATCCACGCAGCCTCCCACTCCTGTCGGAGCTGAACCTGAGATAGGTGCAATGTGCCTCACAGAAGGAAGTGAAATTCAGCCCTCTTGCTGTGCTCTCTCTCGCTGCCTACACTGTGGGGGCTGTTTCTTAGTGTTAAGTTCCTCTCGCTCCACCTGACGGCTCAAGAAATTCTGCACTTGGAGTCACCCAGCAGCTTGCGCTTCCAAGCATGCCCGGGGGGCAACCAGAAGCATCGGCAAGCACCTGAATGGTCAAGGCAATGCAAACTCAAATTTGATAATCTTCAGACTCTTCTGACCCCCTGTGTCTTGCCTTTGAAAGATAAGCCAAGCCAAGTGGTTTGTGGGTTTTTAAAGAAATCTTTTTTTTTTTTTTTTTTTTTTTGTCTTTACAGAAATCTCAAGTTCAGAAACCTTCCTTTCCCAAATGTGAGTTCTACGGGTTTCTTGCCTCAGCCGTCCCTCATCACATCCCAGAGCTCTTTGTAGTCTAGTCTCTGCTCTCTTCGCTGGAGACTAATACCATGCCTGCTAGGATGGCAAAGCAGATACCTTTGGATATTGTTCCAATTGGTAAGGGGGAAACTCCAGCTTATCAGCAACAGAAAAATCAAGTTCCCACATAAAAGGACCAAGAACTGTCATCTAGAAAGGGTTCTTCGGTCCTTCAAACCCTTCTCTGCAGGCTGGCAATCCCATCCAAAGTAGGGACCCTCCAGAGCCAATCACGAGTAGGAGTCATTGTCTTGGTGTTTCTTTTGATGCCTATCACTCCCCTCCCCCTCCCAGCAAAGCCCCAAAGTTCAACTCTTTCCTAGACTGGACAGTGGGGGAGGTGCAGCCAGAGGGTGTGACTCTGAAAACGCGGAGACCCCCCCCCCCACTCAGCACAAGAACTGCAGGTGGTTCTCCGGTTGGTGTGAGCCTCCGCCTCCGAGGGGTTCTGGGCAAAGACAAACGTAAAATGGGGGAAAGTAGAGACCTTCAGCTTCCCTAAGCTAAAGTGGTAATGTCCAGACTGGTAGGAAGAGGGCACTTCCTGAGAGCACAGCCCGAGAACGCTTTATTCCCAGCAAAGGGATTAAAGTCCGCTGGAGCCATCCCAGAGCCTCGGAGCTCCAACTGGGATGCTCAATTAAAACTCCTCCTCTTCTTAGGAGATGGCACTAGCCAGACACCTTGAACCTCGATAGTGGCTAAGATCTCAAAACACACGCGCGCACACTCGAGCGCACACACACCTGGGTGACTCCAGGACAGAGTCTCAGCCTCCGAGTCGTGATGCCAGGGCTCTGCGCCAGGGTCCAGGGTGACGAGCACACGGGGGGCTTGGCGCCACTCGATTGGGAAGGAAGGGGCAAACTCCAGCTGTTAAGAAGAGGACCCTTCAGACTTCGCAGGGAGGCAAAATGCACAACTCACTGCCCCACCCCAGAGTCAGACCCGGAGGCCAGAACGTTCTGAGCGTTTGGCAGTGCACCCCAGGGTCACTTGCCCACCTACTCTCAACTCCAAGTCCCAAATGTTTCCCGAAAGCCCCGCTTGGAATAGCGCGCCCAAATTTGTGCTTTGCACCCAGTTCCCACATCCCAGCACCCCAATTCCTCATGGTCACCCCAGATGTCCGCAATCTAAACCCTTCCCGGGCCCCCACGCGCCGCGCGACTCCTCTCCCCACTTCCCGGAGGAGATACGATCCAACTCCGCCTGGCCCCCGGCCGCCCGGGCGCTCACCGGGCTGCGGCAGGAGGCGGTGGCGCGAGCTGGAGCAGCGGCTGCTAAGGGTGCTAGCTGGCGCGGGAGGAGGCCACAGCGCACCGCGCGGTATTGTTTCCAAAATACGCCCGCTCCGGGCATCCCGCAAACAGCTGATGAGGCCCCGCCCCTCCTCGCGTCACTCCAACCATTGACCAATGACAAGTGGAGCTCCAAGTCCCAGGCTGGGCAGCTGCCAGGGACGGTCACTAATGTACAAACCTTCCCTTGGAAACACTATAAGGGGCCGAGCGCATTTCTGACCTTCGCCAGAAGCGCAATTGGAGCGCTGTTTTCAGAAGAGGACACGGTTCTTAGGCAGGCCCCAAAAGCGCAAGAGAGTCCCTCAGTTCTCCACTAGGAGGGAGGACAGGGCGCCAAAGTGACTTTTGTCTACTAGGAAATTGACTGAATTATTGCGGGGTTTCCAGAAAGGCGGCTCAGAAGGAGACTGGAGCTTTCAGCATCTTGCAACCTGTAGGGGGAAAAAAAGAGTTGTCGGTCCCTAATAAAGGCCCGGGGGTCTGGTGGAGGTGAGGGGGAAGCTTCCCTCTCGCCTGCTTGGGCGGGTCTGTAACCAAATGACATTTGGATCCAGCAAGTGCAATAAGAAGCCCACGTCCTCTCTTCAGGACTGTTCAAGAACATGTGCTGAGAAAAAGATTCCGGCAGAAGAGAGATCAAGGAAGCAGCTTAGGCAGCTGACACACCCTGTTGATGGTCGCACCGTAAGACTGCATGGGCCACTGGGAAAGCAAAACGCAGTTCACATACTATGGTCAATACAAGGATGACTGCACATTTCTTGAACACCTACTATGTGTTAGGTACTGGACTTAGTGCCAGACTTCTGGTGCCTGACCTCAGTGAACTTCTACCTACCTGCGATTAATGGAAAGCAACATGAATGGTGTTCAGTTTAGGGATAATGATGGCTGATAGGTGGAGAAAAAAATCAGAATACAGAGATTTTGAGTCAGGCTTAGAAGAATGAGAATTTTTTGTTTTGTTTTGTTTTTCGAGATAGGGTTTCTCTGTGGCTTTGGAGGCTGGCCTGGAACTAGCTCTTGTAGACCTAACTGGTCTTGAACTCACAGAGATCCGCCTGCCTCTGCCTCCCGAGTACTGGAATTAAAGGCATGGGCCACCACCGCCATGATTAAGAATGAGAAATTTTTCATTAAGTAAAATCCAAATAAAACAGCCCAGGCCCAAAAGAGGGCAGGAAGCTAGAATAAAGTACTCAGCTAGAAAGCTTGTCGGAGGAAGCAGGGACAGACCCCTCTACCAAACTACCTAGTATCCTCACCTTGATTTAGGTATGTAAGTGTGGGCAGTTGGGTTCAGGTCAGATTGCAGAGGTGCACCTGGAAAACCAAACTGAGGAATCTGTATTTTATAGAGGGCTGGCAGCAAAGGTTTTGCAGAAGAGAATTTAGGGCAAAACTGAGAGGAAGAGATGGGAGCAAGGAGGGAGGAGGGAGCAGAAGTCAATGAAAGGAACAAATTCCTGCTATAAGAGCTGTCACAGAGGTAGGCATGGGCCAACCAGAGCAGCTGGCCTAAGTAGCCTCTACCTGCCAGTCTGCTTTAAGGTAGATGGAGCTAGTGCTCCCAGACTTAAGTGTCTTTGACCATTTTTGTTTTTAAATTTTTACTTATTTGCTTTGTTTCTTTCTTTATTCCTTTTTTAAAGATTGTTTACTTTTGTGTTATGTGGGTGGGTGTTCTTGCTTGCATATATATCGGTGTACCATGTGTGTGCCTGATGCCTGAAGAGGGGATGGAATCCCCTGGAACTGGAGTTAAAGACAATGCAAATGACCACGTAGATGCTGGTCCTCTGCATGATCAAGTTCTCTTAACTGCAGAGCTTTCTTTTCTCTTTAGGGGTTCAAGACAGGGTTTCTCTGTGTAGCCCTGTCTGTCCTGGAACTCACTCTGTAGACAAGCCTGGACACGGACTCACAGAGATCCAACTACCTCTGCCTTCCTAGTGCTGGTATTAAAAACGTGTGCCTCTACTGGCCAGCTTCTTTTTTCTTCTTTCTTTTTCTTTTCTTTTCCTTTTTTTTTTTTTTTTTAATAGTGCCTTATGTGTAGCAGGCTGACTTCACACTCTGTATATAGTCAAAGATAACCTCCTGATCTTCCTGCCTCCATCTTCCAAAAGCTGGGATTGCAGGCATGCACCACCATACCAGGCTCCTTATGCCTTTACTATCTACTATTTCCTTTGTTTCCTCTAAATCCATCTGAAAGACTTGAAGGATGAAGCAGGTATACAGAGGGCTGTGGTCCATGATATAAGAAAATCCTAATCCCAGGCAACAGAGATGAGGGGAAAGCAGAAGAGAGTCAAGGTTGACCAGTACCCCAATCCTACCAGGAACTGATAGATGTTCAGCAAGAGATGCTATAGCCAAAAGGAGGTACATTATTTCACCAGGAAGCTTGGCCAAATGAGATTGTCAGGGGGTCAGAATGACCTGGGACCCACACCACATACAGGGAGATGAAGGACCAGTGGCTCAGAAAAATATGAGGAATCCACCCTTCTTCCCACATACTGGACCCCTCCTCCTCCTTACATTCATCTTCATCACCGACATCCTACTGGGGCCTATGCCTCTGGCTAGCTAAGTCTTTGTCACTATTCTATTGCTATGAAGAAACACTATGGCCATGGCAACCCTTATAAGAGAAAGCATTTAATTGGGGGCTTGTCTACAGTTTCAGAGGCTAAGTCCATTATCATCATATCAGGGAGGATGGCAATCATGGTGATAAAAACCATAGTAGAGAAAACAAGACTGGCTCTGGCATGAGCTTTTGAAGCCTCAAAGCCCACTCCCAGCGACATACTTCCACCAACAAGCCACACTTCCTAATCCTTCTAGAACAGTTCTACTCCCTGGTGAATAAGCATTCAAATATATGAGCCCGCAGGGACCATTCTTCTTCAAGCCACTGCATGGTCTTAAATAGAACTGAAGGACAAAGCAGCATTCTGAATCCCCTGTAGACCCTGAGAAGTAAGGATTATCCTAGCTTTCTCACTAAAGTCAGCTACTTTACCCCAGGCATGCATATCAGAATTGGGTCATAAGGCTGGGAAGCCAAGAAAAAAGCCAGGATTTACACCTGAGCTCTGTTAGAGTTGTGAACCCACCACCCAAGTGTCTAAATGGTGTTGGTGGTCGCAAGCAAAGGAATCTGCTTCCTTCAAAGGGTTAAAAGTCATGGTGATGTTCACCTGTAATCCCAGCACTAGGGAGACTATAGCAAAAGATCAAGAGTTTGAGGCCAGCCAGGGCTATTCAGGGAGACCCGAACTCAAGGACAAAAAGTTAAACATCACCCTTGTAGGGGAATGTTGCTGGAGACCCAGATGACAGTCTTAGTGAGCCTGGGAACTTGTTAGACTGTAGGAAGCTCAGACCTCTCCCCAGCCTTCTCCCTCAAGCTACTTCTGAAGGACACTGGTGACTTGGTTTCTGGTACTCTCAACCTTTAGGGTCAAAGAGCAGGAGGCCCAGCCTCCCAGCTGCAGGGACCAGAGAAGGGATGTCTGGGATAAAGAGGCCGGAGAGGTCAGGAGCCTCACTCCCCCCACTCACCATTGTCAAAGCGGACCCCCTCCCCCTCTTGACCCTTTCTCCTTCTGCAGCTCAGAGACAGAGCAAGTGTCAGGACCTACCAACTGGGGATCTGGGTTGAGACTCCAGCGATACAGCAGCAGCAGCAGCATAGGAGCAGAGGCATCTGACTCTGAGCAAATATGAGTCACAGTCTCCCTTTTGGACAATTTTGTCCTTACCTTCCCACTCCCCACTCCAATTTATTCTCTGCTGACTGATGCTGGCACTGCAAAGAGGGTCCCCAGAGAAAAGGGCTATCCAGGAGGCTGAGAGGGAGGAGGAGCCTCTGGACAGTGTGGGAAGATGCAAAGAAAAGCACCAGCCTTCTGCAGGGGGCAGGCAGGAGCCCTCAACATTGTTGCACCTGGAAAGCGGAATGAGATGGGTGGGCTCTGAAGCTCCAGGAACTGGATCACTGGGGAGTGTGGTTTTTAAAGCTATTAGGAGTTAGTAGGCAAGCTGTCCTGGGGTTAATGAGGTTTGTAGTAACCTCCAGAAAAGGAATAGATGGGAAACTGATTTATGTAAGTCAGGGTCTGGCTGGGGAAGTCTGTGGTGCTTTCCTCTTGGCTCCCTGCAGGAAGAGGGTGGGGCAAGTAGGAGACTAGGGACCTCCAACGTTAGGGGTCCTCTCCTTTGCCTAGACAGATTTTCTCTCTATGGATCATTCTGTCTGTACACACACACACACACACACACACACACACACACACACACACCTCTTTTTTTCTGAGTTGCAGTGTGTGAGAGAGAAACTGACAAACACAGACAGAAAAAAGTAATATACTAGACAAATGTTGAAGCAATACCTTTAATCCCATTGCATCCCATTGCAGCACTGGCAGGAGGATTGCCGTGTTCAAAGACTACATCAGAACAATTTGGCTTCTGCAAACTGTGCTCACTACTCACTATTATGGGCTGAAGAGGCAGCATCTGGGAGTTCCGAAAGCAAGAACTAAGGTACACTAGATCCAGGACAACCTCAAAGATGGTGCGGAGTTCAGGTCCTGTGCGTTCAGTCTTGCTTTAGTATTTTCAGAGTGAATACAAGTGCACCTTCCCATTTTAAAAGAAACAGAAACAAGTGTTTCAAAGTTAGAGAAAAGCAGCCTTGGGCAATTTTCACTAAGTCTTGTCTAAATTGTGTTTGGCTTTGAAACACCTGGCCTTCCTTATGTTCTCATCAGCAAAGGGAACCCCTCAAGGCAACAGAGATGATGTCAATTGTCCCCTGTCCAAGCGGACAGTTTACTGAATAATATCTCAGGCCAAGTACCAGGGCAGTGTTCTGGCCTGCTCTCCCACCTGCCACCCAGACCCAAGGGAAAGAGCTGGCCTTATGTTCCCAAGGGCCAGAGAGAGCCAATCAAAGTATATTCCTTCTGCTTCACTAATGCCAAAAGGGGCAGCCTCTTTTGGACAAAAGTGTGTTGGTATGTGTCATTACATACTTTTCTTTGGGATTAGCAAAGAAGTTTCAGAGAAGACCAAAGACATGGACGGCAATCAAGGAATCCTGACACTGGGAAGGGGTAGGGACCAATCAATCCCTCCTGACAATGTCTATGATATTTTGAACAAGAATATCCCCCATAGTTGCAGGCATTTGGATGCTTGGTCCCCAGTTGGTGGTTCCATCTGGTGAGGGTCTGGGGTACAGCCTTGCTAAGGAAGTACCATTAACCCCACCAGGTGAGAATAAGACCACATAGTTGGATGATGGTGGCACATGACTTTGATTCTAGCAATTGGAAGACAGAGGCAGGCCCATAGATCTCTGTGAGTTCAAGCCCAGCTTGGTCTACAGAGCAAGTTTCAGGACAGGTTTCAAAGCTATACAGAGAAACCCTGTCTCCAAAAAGGAAAACGAACAAATAAACAAAAAAAACAAAACAAAACAAAACAAAACAAAAACCCAAACAACTAAAACACTACTATAAATTTGAACCAAATTTGAAGCAAGCTTTAATTAAATACTGGCCAAGTCCATTCCTGGGTTGCTAGAAAATGGAGATGAGTTCGGTTTTGCAGGGGCAGAAAAGGGCAACCTAACAAGGCCACTGTATTTTCCATCAGGTCCAATGGGATCAGGATACATCCTGACATAGTGCCTTGCCTGCCTGTGTACCTCCCATATACATGTGATCAATCACATTCAGGGTAGTTGGGTCAAACAAACTTGTTTAAGAGAATGAAAACAAACAATAGCCTCCAGCATTTCAGGAAGTATCTGTCCTTGAGTAAGAGGCTTACAGGTCAGAGGCATTTTTGCTTTATGGATCTATTAGGCACAGCAATTAAAACTCAAAAACATAATTTTGGTTCTCACAGTGCTTCCCAGGAGGCTTTGGAACTAAAATCCTGGAGCCATTCTCGGGTTACTGTCTTTCGCATTTGCTGTTGGAGAAAGGTGCTCTCAGCTGTATGTCCCTGCCGCCAAGCTGCCTGATGTTTCCATGCTTGCCCACCACGATGGGCTCTTATCCCTCTGTAAGCATAAGTCAAGTAAACTCTTCCTTCCATACATTGATTTTGACCATGGTGTTTTATCATAGCAACAGAAAAATAACTAGTCCAGTGACATTTAGATTTTGAATGCCATACTCAGGAGGGTTGAGAAGTCAAGTTAGACAGAACATCTGCTTCCCAGCCAACCCTTTGCCCCCACTGTGCTGAAGTAGGTAGAGGTCTCAAGCAATGAGGGAGAGATGAGAGTTTATCAAACAAGTAATGATGCTTAGTGCTAAGCTCCAAGCCAGGATCTAGGGGTACTAAAGGTACAGGTGTAATCAATCCCTGGGTACCCTGGATGTATATAACTTATGACATTTTATACACTACACACAGGATCAAAGAGACACTAGGGACAGGAGCAGGTGATGGGGAAAAAAATCCCATACACTGTACTAGACAAGCAAGAGAACAATACGCTTCTTAGGGAGGCCGGGCTTCTTCCCTGGTGGCTTTGCCTTTGCATGAATGGAGATATCTAGAAAGGCAAATGTCCCATTCCTAGGTGTTCCCCAAGCCCACCTGTTATTAGGGAGACTAAAAGGAAGCCTATGCCAAACATCAGATCTGAGTTCTGCCAAAGGATGACCTTCAACACCCACTCTTAAGTCCTTGTCAGGCTGACCTCTGAGTAGTCTGCCACAGCAGGGGTTCAAATCAAAGGCTGACAACATCCTATCAGCCCGGCCTAGGTCCTTCAGTAGAGCTAAGCCAACCCTCACCATGGTGGAGCACTTACAGATAGTCAGACCTGATGTTACAAAATGGGTGTCAAGACAACCCAAGACTAAGCTGCTTTGCATTTAGGAAAGCTAAGGTCCTCTTTCCAGCAGCAGGCGAACAATGAAACCCTGGTTTAAATTGTTGGCTCTATCTACTACCTTGAAGGCACCCAAGCCCTGCCTCCACCCAGAATACACCACCCCTCTGCGTCTAGAATAGGCGAACCCTGCCTGAGGCAGCCTAGTGAGGTAAATCCCAGCCTGTCAGTTGCAGACACTCCCACGGTCACCCCCACACCACCTGTGGCAGAAGCTGTTGCATCATCCACAGGAAGCAGCCCAGCAGCCTACTCCTCTCTGAGGCATATTTTCACTTCCTACTTCCATCCTCCTGTCTGCCACCCTGTTTCCTACTCCCTGCCCTGACTCTAAGGTTTCAGGCTACTGGGTGTAAGTACTGTATGGTCCATCAAAGGGTGGAATTTGTACAGGACCAGTAGTCTTGTTCTGAGCATGGCCTGATGGGGGAGTAAACTCTGGCTAAAGAGACTTTCCTAGCTGAGAGCTACTTAGGGATCTGTGGGCTCGGAGAAAAGTCCTTCTGTGGACAAGAGACACAAAAGGGAAGGAACTCTAAGGTAGTTACCGTCCACTTACATTTACCTTTCAAGGATCAATGGCCAACATGTTGGGTCATGTCCTGCTATCAGGTGAACACTGACAGCTGTCAGCACAGGTAGGTGTCTCTGGGATGGTATCCAGTAGGAACCACATTTGGCTTTGCAGTCTCCCTTTATATTTCTAGAATCTTCTGGAACTGAGGATAGATGGTTCTTTCTGCCCACCCTGAAATTTCTTTCTCTTTTCCCACAGTTCTTTTTACCACTTAATCTCCCCATCTCTTTTCTGGTTAGTTCCTGTATCTGGTGCCTCACCTTGAGCCACAATGGCAGTCAGCTCTTCATCAACTCAAAATACTCCATGACTTTTGCTTTTTTAATCCATTTGTTGATCAAGCTAATCTTGAATTCAAGATCTTTCTGCCTCAGCCCTCTCAGTGCTAGATTATAGGACTGTGCTACCACACCCAGCAAACAAATCATTCCCAATTTAAACATGACCAAATCTGTAGGTTAATAATCTTGATCTCCATCCATTTGGCAGATAGATCATGTTGACCATGGTTCAGTACAAACTTTCAGTCTTGCCATTGTGTGAATCCTTCCTTACAGGCCCAGCTTGGTTCTCCTCCAGTGTCTTCTCTTGGAGTTATACCTGATTTTGTTACCGGTTTTCATCCACTGAGGAATTGAACGATTTTGCTTTTGTTTCTTGGCCAGGAATCGCTTGATTCTGAAAGTCTTGTGAGAAGACATGGCGAGAATCTGAGTTAGGCATGTGCTGGAGTGAATACTTTTAAGGTTATCTTCTCCATTTGAAAATGGTTTGCACTGAGTGCCTTTAATCCCAGCACTCGGAGAGGCAGAGGCAGGAAGATCTACATGACTTTGAGCCTAGCCTGGCCTACAAAGTGAGTTCTAGGACAGGCTCCAAAGCTACACAGAGAAACCCTGTTTCAAAAGAAAAACAAATTTTAAAAAAATGGCTTGCTTATGCCCGAATGGCTATTTTCTTGTTTGTGTGTGTGTGTGTGTGTGTGTATATATATATATATATATATATATATATATATATATATATATATATGACAGACTGTCCTTCAATTCACTGTATAGTTTAAACTGATCTCAAATTTATGGTAATCTTGATTCCTCTCAAACTTTGGAATTTACAGTTTAATGCTACCACACCCAGCCAGGTAAGATTTTGTTTCACTAATTACTATTGTTACTTAATGTGTGTTATATGCATGTGTGTATATGTTTGGGTATGTGCACCTTTGTATACATGTGTGGAGGTCACAGGTAGGGACTGGGTGTGGTTTTTTTTTTTTTCTATCATTTTCCACCTCATATTTTTGAGACAGAGTCTCTAAACGTGGAGTCCACACATTCATGTAGACTGGCTGGCTGACAAGCGCTAGGCTCCTCCTATCTTCATCACCTCAGTGCTAGCATTAGAGGTACATTACCATACCCAGCCCAAGTGACACTTTAAATGGAGTTATCACAATCTTTCCCAAGAGTGCCACTCTCCACTGGTGACAGCTCTGCCAGTCCCCCAATTCTTGCATGCCCAAGTTGACTTAATCTATGGTGAGTGTTAAGGTTATCTGGTTCGGTATTTAATTTAATTTATTAATTTATTGAGACCAGCCTGGCTTTGAATTCACAGAGATCTGCCTTCCAAGTTCTGGAATTAAAGGTGTATATCACCACACCTAGCCTGGTTCAGTTTTTGAAATAGTACAAAAGCATCTTTTTGGACAAGCTTTTGGACAATTGCCATTATTGTATTATTTTATCTAAAGCTGTGGTTCTCAACCTTCTTAATGCTTAATACAGTTCCTCATGTGTGGTGACCCCCAACCATAAAATTATTTTTGTTGCTACTTCATAGTTGTAATTTTGCTACTGTCATGGATCGGAATGTAAATGTTTTTAGAGATAGAGGTTTGTCAAGGGGTTGTGACCCACATTTTGAGAATCACTGGTCTAAAGAAATGTCAGTCTACAATGAAGCTGAACAGCGATAAGGTCATTTTAGGCTTTGAGATAGTCAAGTCCTTTCCAGATGTAACTATACCAGGAATCTGAATTACTCCCCCAGATCAGACAAGGCTCTGAGGCTGCTTCAAACGTCATTACCAGCAGCCATGTGACTTTTGATAAAGAAACTAAACACTAGGATCAATCCTGGATTTCACACCTGAAGAAAAACATCACAAATGTTTTAAAGTGGAATTGTTTTTCAGCTCTGGCCTCTCCTACAATGAGGTTATGAAGTATGTAAGACTGCTGGTCCAAACTGGGCTCCCCAAATGTCAGTGCTAGTGATAATGCCCTCAACAGAACTCTGATGGGGAAACAGTAGGATTGTTACTGGATAACAGAAGCCTAAATTCAGCATCCCTCATGAATCTCACAAGGGGGGTTTCTGTTTACCAGGAACCTCTCTTAATACACCCCAAAGGTCAACTATCTCAGACAAGGGCATCTGGTTCCAGATCAACTCAAACAACCTTTATCAGTTCAAAGCCCCCACCCTACTGATTGTCATATAAAGTTGGCTTGCTTTTCTGCCATTTTGCAGCACTCACGCATCCACCCAGAGATAGTCTTGGCTGTTTGATTAAAAAAACAAAAACAAAAACAAACAAAACAACAACAAAAAAACTTTGTTTCTACCCACGGAGTGGTCTAGTTCTGACCCCTGTATAAATTCTTAGTATAAATTCCTATTGACTTCTCCAGTATCCACCAGATGTAAGAATGTCCCTAACTGTGTTTTTGGACTAGGCAACTTTTCAGAGATAAGAATCTTGTTTTGGAGTCCAGTTCCTTGGTAAGTGTCCCTGATGTTTGTTAGTTTTCTTAGCTATGGGAAGGATGTTTTTGCTTTAGTGTTTATTGCTTAAATATTCCCTGTAAGTAGAATGCTTCCTACTTCATTTCTTTGGTTTTGGGGGTACTTGCTGTTGTCTTTACAGTTCTAGGAAGGAATAGAACCCTTCAAATGCTAAGCGAGTGCTTTACCACTCAGATACTTCATCCCAGCTATATTTCATTGCCACTTAGAAGAAAGTCTTAGAGTCCAGGAGATGGCTCCCTGGGTAGGGATGCTTGCCAGGAAAGCACAGCAACCTCAGGTCAGTCCTGGCACGTAGGGAAGGAGAGTACCAACTGCACATGGACCATGGGATACACATCACACACATCATCATAATGAATAAATAAGAATATTTACTTATTCTGAAAAATTATTTTGAGGTTTTTTATTTATTTTTTTTTTAAACTAAGTCTTTTCACCAGGTAGTGGTGGCACATACCTTTAATCCCAGCACTCAGGAGGCAGAGGCAGATGGATCTCTGAGTCTGAGACCAGCCTGGACTACAGAGTGACTGCTAGGCCAGCTAGGGCTACACAGAGAAACTATGTCTTAAAAAAAAAAAAAGAAAGAAAGAAAGAAAGAAACAAAAAACAAGAAAAGAAAGTTTAGTTTTTCAAAATGTTCCCTATCAACATAACTGTCACCCCAAACAGGATGAGATTATTCTGACGCCAAATATGAATGACCACAGATTTATATTACCCCAAATTTCATGATTTTTCATAGTAAAAGAACAAAGAAGTCATAAATCAAGGTGCTTTCCAAAAACACTGGTGGGAATAGTAAGTGATTGCAGCAAAGTGGAGAAATCTCAGCAACAGGCCTCAAATGCTAACTGATGATGCTCTTAGTTTCTTTTTTGGATTGGTAGAAACTGGGTTTTATTAAGTTAGTTACATCCTAAAAGGTTTTAAGTCAAAGGTGGACAAGGGATGGCTGCTTAGGGGGCTAAAGACAGCCCAAGATAAACTGTAATTCGGCTCTGGACCTGCCACATTCCAGCCTCTCTAAAGTCATTCAATTTTTAATCAGTTGATTGGCCTTGTAGAAGATGTAATGGAAGGTGTAACTTTTCTCCGGGAACCTTCATCCACATCCCACTGGTACAATAGTGGCATGACGGTCGTGGGGCAACCAACTGCTATCTGACCAGACCTAAGGCTTGCTCTACAGGAGGGAATTCGTGTCTAGTACTATAAAGCTGTCTGAAGACGTGATAAACACTAGAGGGAGCCTACAATGTTTTGTTAAATGATCATGTTGTCAAACTCCGTTCTGAATGTTTAAGTGTATGTATGCACCTAGATTTGCACTAATCTCAACTTTGGTCAGAGAAGCCTGTTTTTGCAGTGGGCCTCTCAGTTAACACAGAGACTTCTGGTCAAAGTGCTGAGACTAAGAGGCTGTGAGTTTTCAGGCCTCAGGCTCAGGGCAGGGGGTGCAGAAAGAATGTAAAGAGCAGGAAGAAGGAAAGGGCTGCTGTAAAAGGCTGTGAAAGGCTATCCTCGGGGCATGACAGGCCTGTCACACACTGATTAACTCACAGCAGCTGTAGTTACTGCACAAGACCAAGCCAGGCAAAATCCCAGCTTGCATAAGGGGAGTTCATGTGTCTCTACTCCCAGCTGAGGAGCCATTAGCATTTGATGGGAGCTTGAGGAAGAGTCTTTGTTCAGAGGTGTGGCTACTGTTGGGTACCCATGCTCCAGTGGGTGGGTCCCTCTGCCCCCATGTGTGATTGCACTGAGTGGGCTGTTTGTCTTTTTAAAAGAAGAGGAGGATATGAAATGAGGAGGGCACATGTCTGGGGACGTCCAGGGGAAGTTGGAGGTGAGGGAGTAGATATGATCAAAGTACACTGTACATATGTATGAAATTTTCAAAGAACAAATACAAATCATGCTAACCAAAAAAATTAGGTATTTTTGGGTGGACAGTCTCACCATATAGCCCAGGATGGCCTCAGACTTACAGTTGCCTTGTCTCAGCTTTACCAGAGCTAGAATTACAGGAATGTGTCACCACACCTAGTTTAAAGTTTTTGTGTTTTATTTTGAGAACCTTGTTTCACTTTGTCGTTGGCAATAAGGTTACTTCCTAGTTTCACACAATCCCAATGGGTTTAACTGAGATAATTATCACTTCTTCTCTAAAAAGAAACCTTTACAGTATTTGTTAAGCACAGGCTTTGTGCTTCAAGACACTCAGGTACAACTAGGAAGGCAACTGGGTGAGTGTCTCTTCTATTTCAGTCATGCCTGGCAGCCATAGGGGAAGCCTGGGATCCCTGGAGATTTAATGTGCTAGGCACAGACAGTACTTACTGTGTGGACAGTGCTCTTATCTAGTAGAGCAGTTAGTTTAACTAGATGTGGTGGCCCATGCCTCTCATCCTCTCACTTGGGAGGCTAAAGCAGGGTGATTGCCACAAGATTTACCTAGTAAATTATAGGTCATCCAAGACTACAGTGACAGAGACTCTGTCCCAAAAAGGAAGCCTTAAAAAAAAAAAAAAAAAAAAAAAAGAGCCAATAGCCAATATAAAAGGGTAAGAGCTGGCTTAAAAGTCTGGCACATGGAGATTCATGCCTTGCACCTGTTATATGGTAGTCTCTAAGTTTTGTCACATCACCTATCAGACGGCTTCTGTGGTGGCTTGAACAGGTGTGGCCCCCATAGACTCATATGTGTGAGTGCTTGGCCTACAGAGGAGTGGCATTATTAGGAGGTGTGGCCTTGTTGGAGGAGGTGTGTCACTATGGAGGTGGGCTCTGAGATCTCACATGCTCAAGCTACGGCCAATGTTTTTCTTCTGCTATCTGCAGATCAAGACAGAGAACTACCAGCTACCTCTCTAGCACCATGTCTGCCTATGTTCCCTGACGTGTTAAACCTCTGACCTGTAAGCCAGCCCCAATTAAATGTTTCCCTTTACAAGAATCACTATGCTCATGGTGTCTCTTTACAGCAACAGAAATCCTAACTAAGACAGGGTCCTTGCCTAATGTTGGAGTATAAACTCTCATAAGTTAATATACAAATACAAATAAGTATAAGTAAATGCCAAGTACCTATGCAGATTGCTTTTGTACATAAGGGTTTATCTGGCTTATACTTCTGTATCCCTGTTCATCTCGAAGGAAGTCAGAACAAGAATTCAAACAGTCCAGGAACCTGGAGGCAGGAGCTGGTGCAGAGCCATGGAGGAGTGCTGCCTACTGCCTTCTCATCATGGCTTGCTCAGGCTGCTTTCTTAGAGAACCCAGGACCACCAGTATAGGATGTCACTACCCACTACAGGCTGGGCCCTTTCACACAAATCATTAATTAAGAAAAGGTCCTACAGAGGGATCTTGTGGAGGCATTTTCTCAATTGAGGTTCCCTCCTTACAATTAACTCTAGCTTGTATCATGTTTACATAAAATTAGCAGCACAGTAGCTGTAGTATCTACCTACCTGCTTACCTACCTACCTACCTATCTACATACCTATCCTATGCTATCCTATCCTATCCTATCCTATCCTATCCTATCCTATCCTATCCTATCTATCTATCTGAGAACAAACTCTACTGAACTTCAGTTCTCTACTCTAAGCCGCACCCTGGAATGTCAGAAGAGTAGATTCTCAACCTCCCTCCCAGACCCCCTCACTGTTAATATGGAGGGTGGGACCCAGCAATCAGGGTTTTCCTGTGCCTGCCTGATGATAAAGATGTGTTCTCAGAAGAGCTGTACATTATAATTGCCTGGAGATTGCCAGTGGCTGGCTTGGTAGCTAAGGATACCTACCACCAAGACTGATGAACTGAGTTTGATCTCCAGAACACACATGGTAGGAGAGAACTGACTCCCACAAGTTGTCCTGTGACCTCCATACACATGCCATGATATACCAGCATGGGCTCATGCATATAAGTACATGTAAAAATTAAAAAAAAAATAAGGTTAAAAAAATTGCCTGGGAAATTAAAGAGAGAGAGAGAGATACCTACCCACTGTCCATTGAGATCAGTTGTCATCATTTGAGGGACAGAGACCTGTCATAGAATTTCTTAAAGCTTATATATATATCAAGGGTTTAAGAATATATCTCTTGGGACTAGAGAGATGGCTCAGCGATTCAGAGAACCGACTGCTCTTCCCGAGGACCCAGGTTTAATTCCCAGCACCCACACAGCAGCTCACAACTGTCTGTAACTCCAGTTTCAGAGATCTCACACAGACATAAGCAACAATAGACACAAAATAAAAATAAATTATTTAAAAAATATACCTCTAGGTAGAGCTTTTTGTTTGTATTCGTTCCTCTTTTTTGTTGGGGGGGGTTCTCTGTATTGCTTTGGAACCTGTACTGGAACTAGCTCTGTCAACCAGGCTGGACTCAAACTCACAGAAATCTGCCTGCCTCTGCTTCCCAAGTGCTGGGGTTAAAGATGTGTGCCACCACTGCCCGGCTTTGTTCTTGTTTTTTTGAGACAGGGTTTCTCTGTGTATAACTGGCTGTCTTGGAACTCAGTCTGTAGACCAGGCTGGCCTCAAACTCACAGAGCTCTGCCTGCCTCTGCCTCTCAAATGCTGAGAATTAAGGTGTGCAACTCTACCATCCAGCCAAGTAGAGCTTTATAATAATAGACTATTCTAATTCTAAAATTGATAAATTTTCTAATGCGGGTTTCTAAAAGGCCCTATAGTGTGCCCTTTCCATTTTGCCATCCTCCTTCCAAACTCAGCCTGAGAGATGAGAGACCCAGGAAGGGGATGAGCATTACCCAACTTCAGCTTGAACCAGGGTTCTTGTCTCTCAGAAGGCTTTTCAACCCTGAAAAGAAACCCTCCAAGTGCTTGAATTTTGACACCCTAACCCTCACCTCACTCCAGGCAGAGTATCCTATAGCTTAGGATAGCCTGAAGCACACTATGTATATGAGGCAACCTTGAAGGGATTTTTTGTTTTGTTTTGTTTTAAAGGAGTGTGTGTGTGTGTGTGTGTGTGTGTGTGTGTGTGTGTGTGTGTATGTGTGTGTGTGTTTTGAGGCAGGGTCTCTCTGCAGCTTTGGAGCCTGTTCAGGAACTCTCTCTGTAGAAGGCTGGCCTCAGTCTCTCAGAGATCCACCTGCTACTCCCTCCCAAGTCCTGGGATTAAAGGAGTGTGTCACCACCACCAAGCAACCTTGAACTTTTGTCTCCACCTCCCAAGTGTACAGTCCATTTTAAATTACTCAGTGGCAAATGCCCCCTAGAAGACAAGTTGAATTATCTGAGAAATAGGAAAGATGCCATATTACCTAGCCTCAATAATGCACTGAATGAGCCTGAACCCAGATCATGGTGGTGCACACGTGCACGCGCACGTGCACACACACACACACTTTATCCACCTGGTATATCCTGTATTTCCAAAGTCTGGGATAGTTTGCTGGAAGTGAAATGGAAGACAGATCACCTAGTACCCACATGATGGATTGAGTAAGACCCAATCCGTGGAAACCTGAATGTTTGCTTCTAACCTCCTTGCTTCTGGTTAGAGGGAATGACCACCTGCTTGTTGAAAACGCAGAGGAAGAAAATAGTAACCAGTGAAAGGTGGTTTTGGGACTCTCAGCAGCAATGGAGATCATGCTTTGAACCTTGTATGTTTTGTTGTTCTTGTTGTTTGTTTTTTAAAGACAGATGCTTATGTCTCCTGGTCTGGTGTCAAACTCACTATGTAACTAGTGATGCTCTTTACCCTGTGGCCCTCCACTTCCTGAGTGTTGAGATTACAGGTGTGCACCACCATGCCTGGTTAATGCAGCGTGGGGGATCCAGGGGGATCCAGCCTAGGGATTCCTGTATGCTAGGCAAGCACTCTACCAACTGAGCTACAGCGTCAGCCCAGGTCACTTACGTTTTGAGTCCTAGTTTCTAATCTTTTTTTCAAAGTAGGGATTAAAGAGATGAGGAATATAGATGTGTTCTGCATGATGCCAATGGTGTAGATGCAAAGTTAGTTTCTCTTTCCTTCCCCAAAAAGGGAACATAATTGGACAACCTCGGCTGACCCTAGAGCCACCAGTGTCCTTACAACTGTTTGTGCCTTTCAGAACTCACACTAATGAAAACAAGCTAAGAGTTACATGTCAACTACTTCTCCAATAATTTCTTAGCAAAGGAAATTAACGTATCATTCACTCGAAATTACAATTTACATTTCCAGGACATTACTTAGGAACTAAAACAGCAGCAAAATCTACAGCTTAGTTCTTGTCAAAAGACAAAGTCACAGCAAATTTAGAGATACAGTTGTTGGCTTTTACTTAAGAATTCTGTAAATAGGAAAAGCTCTAAGCAATAATAACATTGCAAGTTTTGTAAGTTTTGTACTATAAAAACATGGAAAGATAAAAAATAGAGAAAGCTGATTGGTTAACATCAGGTTACTCCAGGCCTTTTTTTTTTTTTTTTTTTTTTTTTATGGGTTAAAGCAGGGGCAACTTCCTTACTAGCTGACTAGGACTGAACTCTGCAGTTCTCAGGAAATGCTGGTCTGTTTTTGGGATCTGCTTGTTTGTTCCTTAAAGTTTCAGTTTGGTAATGTGGTGTTTAGCATAACCAACTCCATTTTTCTGTTGGGTTGTAGTGGCGTAACACAAGAGTTCAATTCAAAATAATGGCTTTCCTATGATCTCTGCTTAACAATCTAAAATTACTATTATAAAAGTGATGATGGCAGTTCTGTAAACCTGTCACACAGATATAGGTCCCTGTGCTTGTGAACACTTAGTGCTCTCTTACAGACTTTCAGTTTCATCTTTAGATTTAGGTTCATTTTTTTTCCCTTCTCTCACAGGAAGTGGCAAACGGGTGGGGCAGAGTTGGGGGGCGTAGCCCATTCTTGTAATCTCAGGACTCAGGAGGTGAAGAGAAAAGAATCAAAAGTTCAAGATCATCCTTGACTACAGTCAGCCTTGGATACATGAGACCCTGCCTCACAAACCAATCAACTAATTGGCCGATTAATTAATTAATTAATAGAAAATATCCTTTCAATGCACCAGGGCCTCCAGAATTACCACATAATCCTACCTTTCCAGCTTGGGACTGAGGAATAAAAGTAACATCAGACCTCTTGGGCTAGCCGCAGATGGCATGTTTATTGGCACAGATTCACATACACTTAGAAGAAAGCAGGAACAATGAGTTAATTAGGTCCCTTAATAATGACTGTAATCAACCTCGATATGAGAAGCTGACCGGTGGGAAGCAGGTGGCAGACCTGCAGGGCAGCGGCGCAGGCCACACACAGGTAGAAACTATTCAGGAACCCCCTGAAAGTGAGGGCCAAAGGCCCAGTGCAGAGATTCTCCCCAGATTTCTCTGCCTTCCCAACCCCTACTTCTCCCTGCTTGAGATCCTGGAGAGACCTGGCTCAGGGGCTCCCTGCCTAAGCACCAGAGGATGCTCACACAGGCACCACAAGGATCTGCACAGCACCCCAGCAGGACAGGCATCCAGAAGTATGAGTCCACGGTGTGGGGCCACGGAAGGAAATCTCCGTGAGGACAGGGAGAAGGGCAGACCTGGGAATGTGTGAGAACTTGGCCCTGATCCATTACTCCTGCTTTTAAAGTTCCATCATCAAAGTCTCATGTTGTTTTCAAGTCTGCAGAGTCTTTTGTTCTCTGGCCATTGCAGAGCAGCTTGGCTCCAGGACAAAGTCAGATTGTTCTAAATTCTGGTTTTCTACTAGCTTTCCTATCCAATGAGTTGTCACTCAGTTCTGCCCCAGAAGCCAAGCAGTGTGTGGAAGAAACCCAGGGGGACAGTGTGTGTGCCAGCATCCACAGCTGGGCTGGAATTTCTCTGGCTTAAAGGGAAGTCTGGACTGCCTTGACCTCCGACCTCAAATTCTACTCTCAAGGAACTCTTTAGCCTTTGAGTTATCCATATCCAAAGAGTCAAGCCTAACTGTAGATAAAGGCTCTGTATCCCCCATGATTCTCCGATTAGGGCCACCCAGACTGGACTTTGCTCTAGTTGTTTTCTCTCTTCATGGGATTAAGCACTGGGGTGACTTGAAAAGGGGCCCAAACACTGTGGGCCCCCGTAGCCTATGATGTTCCTACAATTACCACAACCGGAGCCCTCCTTTGAAGCTTCCACAGGGCCCTCTTAAGACACAGCTATTAAGCCAGGAATGATGGTACACACCTGTAACCCTGCACTTGAGAAGTGTTGACAAGAGGGTCAGGAGTTCAAGGCCAGTCTTAGCTACACAGTGAGTTTTATACCTGCATGGGCTACATGAGACACTAACTTAGAAAACACACACTATGGGTTGGAGGGATAGCTCAGCTGTTAAAGGCTAGGCTCACAACAATAAGTATAAGAAAACACATACAAAAAAGAAAGAAAAGCTAGCAGGGACAAAGAGAGGGGATGTATGTCTTCTATTCCTCTTGGAGAATAGAGAGCAATGAAGGCTGTTTGATTGGGTTTGGAACCAGTCTCAAAGATTCAGTCTTTTAAAGGCAGAAGGAAGAAAGGGACAGTGTGGTGGTTAGAATGTCACTGGCCCCCATAAGCTCATAGGGAGTGTCATTATTAGGAGGTGTGACTTTGTTGGAGTAGGTGTGGCCTTGTTAGAGGAAGTGTGTTATACAGGTTTTAATTAAATCTATTTCTTATTCTATTTATCAATAAGACTCAGAAGTCAAAGGCTGGAGTGAAAACCTGCTACTAAGAGAAGTTAAGAGACAAAGTAGCTGACCTTAAAGAGCACATCTTTCTAGTCGGCCAAAACAAAAGAACCCAGGATATGCTAAGTCCCTCCCTACTACTTCCTGTGCACCTCTCTAGCATCTTACAGACACCCTATGACTCTCTATGATTACTTTCTGTCAACTAGTTGCTAATTTGGCCTCCTGCCCCAAGCTTGATATTATTTAATTGATGCAAACTCAGGGTTCACTACTTGATCGAATAGCCCACAATCCCATTATATAAGAACAGAAGTCTGATTGTAACTGTAGACTTACCTTTTTCCAGTGGTTTCCCACTATAGTGTAGATGTGGTTCTTAGTGTATCTTCCGATGGTTCCTGTGTTGAAATTTAATCCACATTAAGAAGTATTAACAGGCTAGACAGTGGTGGCTCATGCCTTTAATTCCAGCACTTGGGAGGCAGAGGCAGGTGGATCTCTGAGAGTTTGAGACCAGCCTGATCTACAAAAGCTAGTTCCAGGACAGGCTCCAAAGCTACACAGAGAAACCCTATCTCAAAAGACAAAAACAAAAAAGAAGGACAGGAAGGAAGGAAGGAAGGAAAGAAAGAAAGAAAGAAAGAAAGAAAGAAAGAAAGAAAGAAAGAACAGGGTGAACATAGCTAAGGTTTTAAGATGTGATTAGGATAAGATAATGTCATTTGATCTTGAAGACAAGTGGATCCTGGTGGCTTATAAGAGGGAAAGATGCCAGAAGATACAACATACTCCCTCTCTCTGTGTGTATGTCTGTCTCTATCTCTGTCTATTTCTTCCTGTCTGTGCGTTTCTGTCTGTCTGTCTCTCTCTATGTTGGTTTTGTTGTTGCCGCTACTGCTGTTTGAGACAAGGTCTTAGGTCACTCAGGCAGATCTGGAATTTGCTGTACAGTGGAGTGGATCTTGAATTCCTAATCCTGCTTCCATTCCTAAGGGCTGGCACAGACTGATCTGTGCCAACATACCTGCTACAAATAATGGTCTTGGTTTTACTTTTTATTACCATTATTTATTCACTCAGTGTGTGTGTGTGTGTGTGTGTGTGTGTGTGTGTGTGTGTGTGCGCGCACATCTCAGTGTACATGTGGAAATCAAAGGACAACTCATGGACATCAATGAGTCATTTCTTTCCTTTGGCCTGAGGATTGAGCTAAGGTTAGTATTCCAGGTTTCATAGCAAATACCTTTACCCTCTGAGCCATCTTGTTGGCCCTTTAAAAAAATCTGGGTTTTGGTATGTGACATTGCATCATCTAGGGACTGTGCCAGCAAGAAAATAAATCCCAGATATGGCTCTTCAACCTTGGACCACCAGGAACACAGTCAAAAATACTCATATTGCCTGAGCTGATCTCACGGGCTCAAATGATCCTTCCATCTCTGCCTCCTGAATGGTTGGTGTAGCAGGCACTCAGACCTAGTTCAAATATCTTTCCCTCCTTCCCTCCCTCCTTCCTTCCCTCCTTCCTTCCTCCCCCTCCCCACTTTTTCCTTTCTTTTCCTCTCTCACTGTTTCTGTCACTCCTTTTTTTTTTTTTTTTTTTTTTTTTTAATTTCTCTCTTGGATCAAAGTTTCATGTAATCCATGCTGGCCTCTAACTCTGCATGGCCAAGGATGACCTTGAATTTGTAATCCTCCTGCCTTTATCTTATAAATACTGGGATTATGGGCAAGTGTCACCACATCTGCTTTATGAGGTGCTTCGGATCAATCCCAGGGCTTTGTGCATGCTAGTCTAACATTTTACAAACTTATCTACATCCCCAGCCCAATCTTGTTTCTTTGTAATTTGTCCAGTTTGTAGTATAATGTCATTGGCAACAATAAATGGACTAATACATACCCCCATCTGGGTCTTTGCTTCTGAAACAGCTGTATTTCCTTTTCTCTCCTTGAAGACTCATCTTCCCACCATCCCATAACGATCCTCAAGCTGGGCAGGGTGCAGTGGGTGGGGATGCAAACTTCATCCTAAGGCCGGAACATTCGTTAGGTACAAGCATGCAGACAGTGCATATCTTTGTGGTGTTCACATAGCAGTTCACCAGATCCCAGCACTCAGGAGGCAGAGGCAGGTGGATCTCTGTGAGTTCGAGGCCAGCCTAGTCTACAGAGCTAGTTCCAGGAGAGGCTCTAAACCAAACCAAACCAAAAAAAAAAAAAAAACCTGATCAGTCTCTCTGGATCTTGCTATGTGTATCAGGTTGGCCTGGAACTTAGAGATCTGCCTTCCTTTGCTTCCTGAGTGCCTGGGTAGCTCTCTCTCTCTCTCTCTCTCTCTCTCTCTCTCTCTCTCTCTCTCTCTCTCTCTCCTGCTGTCATCCCTGGGCAGGTAGCCCTGGGTTGTATTAAAAAGAAAATCATGAGAACTAGCCAGTATGCAGTGTTCCTCTATGACCTCTGCCTCCAGGTTCTTGTTTGAGTTCCTACCTCTGGCTTTCTTTTGATGATGTAATCCATAAAATGGAAGAAGATGACTCCCAACCCCCGGCCCAGTTGCTTTTGGTCAGTGTTTTATTACAGCAACAGAAAAGCAACTAGGACACTTCGCAAATGGGCATCCTGCCATTGCAGGAGAAGGCAGAGGGTTGATGTTGGGGAAGCCATACAAACAGACAGCTGCTGTGAAAATGCCATTGTCAGGGCTGAGGATGCAACCTGTGCCCAACATGACCATGAATACTGGTGCATGTGACAGTGATAACTGGTACATGGTGACAAAGAAGAATGACCTCAACTGGGGACAAGCTTGAGGGCATCTGCCTCTAAAGCTGCTTTGTGTCCAGTTCCTTACTTTGCTGAGAACTATCCAGACCACAGATGCAGAGGCAGACTACGAACACAACCAGAAGGCTCCTCTGTGAAGTCTTCCATAGCAGCAGCCCCAGGAGTTTCCTCTCCCCACTCCACGTGCCTTCAACTCTGTATGTCTGCTCTCACTGCATTGCAATGGCCTTTTCACAAGATGCTACCCTCAACGATTAGACTAGGGCCTACTTGGAGATCCTACCTAAGAAAGAAGGAAGGAAGGAAGGAAGGAAGGAAGGAAGGAAGGAAGGAAGGAAGGAAGCAAGCAGGCACCCTCACATAGACATACATGTAGGCAAAATACCAATGGACATAAAATAAAAGTAAATTATATATTAAAAAAAAGAAAGGGTGCTAAAGGAAATGTCATCATCAAAAACAGATATAATGGCATACACCCAGAATTCCAGCCCCTAAGAGGCAAGTAGGAAAATCAGAGAAAGTATAATGTCAACCTGGGATACAAAGTAAGTTCCATCCTGGGCAAGCCTGGGCTACAAATAACCAAAAAAGAAGAGAAGGAAGGTATTTTGTCACCAAAGTAATTGTTTCCCCCATTACAACTGATGGTGTTTCCACCTCTCTGGTGTGATTATATATTTCATAATACCATAAGGAACACCCTGAAAGAATCACCCAGTGCTAAAGTGCTAACGCACGGTCCCCACCTCCACCTGCTCCCGCTCCGAGCTGCTCCTTCATCCTACTCCCATCTGCTGCCCTGCTACCCATACCATGTTTTCTTTTCCTTCTTGTTTTGTTTTTCGAGACAGGGTTTCTCTGTAGTTTTGGAGCCTGTCCTGGAATTAGTTCTGTAGACCAGGCTGGTTTGGAACTCACAGAGACCTGCCTGTTTCTGTCTCCCGAGTGTTGGGACTAAAGGCACATGCCACCATCACCCGGCTTCTTTTCCTTTTCTCTCTCTCTCTTTGAGCATCAGCCTCCTTTTTAAAAAGATTTATTTATTTATTATGAATACAACATTCTGCCTCTCTGTATGCCTACAGGCCAGAAGAGGGCACAGATTTCATTACAGATGGTTGTGAGCCCCCATATGGTTGCTGGGAATTGAACTCAGAACCTCTTGAAGAGCAGTCAGTGCTCTTAACCTCTGAGCCATCTCTCTAGTTCCTCCCCCCTCCCTTTTAAGGGTGTGTGTGTGTGTGTGTGTGTGTGTGTGTGTGTTAGTTTGTTGAGATACAATCCCAGTCTGGTCTCAAATTTACAACCCCCTGCCTCAGACTCCCAAGTGCTGGAATTACAGTTATGTGCTGCCATGTCTAATACTGACACTTAAGAGGTGGGAGCTGAAGACTACATATCAAGTTTGAGGCCAGCCTGAGCTATATGAAACCTGCCTCAAAAATCACAACAAATATTTCTTAAATTAGGTAAGAGGCCAAGAATGGATATGAAGCATTTCATCTTACTGTGGTTTAACTATGATATGTGGCTGGAGTGATCGATGGCTTGGAGGTTAGAAGCATGTGTTGCTGAGGACCTGAGTTCAGTTTTTAACACTCATAACAGTCTCAAAAACAGCTGTAACTCCAGCTCCAGGGGATCCAGCACCCTCATCTGGACTCACAGGCACCTGTACACACTCCCTGCAACAAGCTAATAAAAACATAAAGTACATCTTCTAAAAATTGATGTGTGTTCTCCAAAACACATGTTGAAACTTGTGGCAGTCTTGCCAAGCACTGCCTGCAAGTGAAGAACACAGCTCTTGTTGAGAAGGGATTAGGGGATATTTATTCTGAAGCAATAGGGAACCTGGATTCGGGTTACCTTGAATAACATGCCCTACTGTGCAAGGGGTTACACGAACTTTCATACAATACAATACAGTCATGACTCAATGCATTTATCAAACACACCAGAAAGGGCATCAGGTGTGCTGGTTTGAATAAGAATCCCCCCCCACCACCACCACCCTAGGCTCCTGTATGTCAATGCTTAGTCATCAGAAAATGGCACTACTTGAATTAGGAGTTGAATTGGGTGTTGAGATTTCAAAAGCCTAGGTCAGGCCCAGAGTCTCTCTCTTCCTGCTGCCTGCCTGCAGATCCAGTTGTAGAATTCTCAGCTGTTTCTCTAGCAAGCACCCTGCATACTGCCAGATAACAGACTAAACCTCTGAACTGTAAGCAAGCACAAATTTAATGCTTTCTTTGAAGAGTTGTTTGGTCATGGTGTCTCTTTACACAATAGAACAGTGACTAAGACTGGTTATAGCAGAGTTGGGGGAAGAAGGTTTTTAGGTTTTTATATTAACAGCACTGTTAGCTTTAGGGCTGGTGGGCACCAGTGGTCTGCCAAGTCGATATATTCCAAACGGTTTATCTAATAGTCACAGACTCTAGCTCAGATAATAGAGGCCGTGGCAAATAGCTGTTAAGGGGACTGACGACAACAAACATAATTTGGCTCTTGAACAGCAGCATTCTACCTCTCCACACTCATTAATTTTTTTTTCTTGGTTTCTGAGACAGGGTTTTCCTGTGTAACAGCCATGGCTGTCCTACAGCTCACTCTGGCCTTGAACTCACAGAGATCTGTCTGCTGGGATTAAAAGCATGTGCTGCCACTGACAGAGGACAGCCATTAAATTCTAATTAGTCAGCCTGCACAGTCTTCATCTCAGATTGAGTTTCTCCAGAGAACTTTAGTTCACAGGTCGGTGTGAGATAGTTAGGTCATCAAAGGAGTTAATGTTTTCCATGCAGGACAGAACAGAGTTAATTCTTGAAGTAGTGAATGAGTTATTGGTTTTTTTGTTTTTTTTTTTTCCCCCAGGAGACTAGTTGCTGCAGGCATGGGCTGTTAGAAAGTGAAGCAGTTCCTCTCTTGCATGCATGCCCACTTGCTCTTCTGTTTTCTACCACGAATTGAAGCAGTATGAGGTCTTCAATGCTATGTCGTTTCTAGAACAGTGAGCTAAAATAGACCTCTTTCCTACCATTTGTCTGGTCTCAGGTATTTCATCATAGTACGACAAACTGACTAAGACATAATTACTGCCTCCGTTTATATTCACCAGGACCAAGAGCTTGGCTAATTTACTGATGCTCAACAGTAACTCAAGTGTGGTGGTTTGAGAGAGAATGGCCTCCAAAAGGAGTGGCATTATTAGGAGGTAAGGCTTGTTGGAGTAGGTGTGATCTTGTTAGAGGAAGTATGTCACTGTGGGGGCAGGTTTTGAAGGCTCATGTTAAATGTTCAAGATACTACCCAGTGTCTCAGACTACTTCCTGTTGCCTGCAAGTCAAGATGTAGGACTCTCAGCTCCTTCTCCAGCACCATGTCTGTCTGCATGCCACCATGTTGCACCATGATGATAATGGACTGAACCTCTGAAAATGTAAGTTACTCCATTAAATATTTTTCCTTTATAAGAATTGCTGAGCCACAGTGACTCTTCACAACAATAGAAACCCTAACTAAGACAGAAGTTGTTATCAGGAGTGGGGTATTGATGTAATAGGCCTGACCATGCATTTGTCTGAAGGAATATGGGCCTTTGGTTGGAAAAGAAGTTGAACACTTTCAGTTCTGCTTAATGGGACATCCTAGTAGGAATATGGAAGATAGTGGCTCTGAGTGTGATTTGAACTGTGGAGGCCTGGATCAAGAGGTTTCAGAGGAGAATGTTAGTGTGTGACCTAGAGACCAGTCTTGTGATGTTTTGGTGAAGAATGTGGCTACCTTTGCCCTTGTCCAAAAAGTCTGCCTGAGAGTAAAGTGGAAAGTTTTAGATTAATTCTCATAGCAGAGAAAAATTTCAAAACTGCCAAGTATAGATTCACTCTGTCATGTGGTCACTAGTGTTCATGCTTATAAAGATTTATAAAGAGCTGGGTGGTGGTAATACACACAGATTAAGAAATGAACTAAAGGCTTTTTCTCTCAAACCAGGAGATTAAGACTCTGGACCTGCCTGGTAAGAAGAAGGAGGAGCTGCTAAAACAACTAAATGATCTGAAGGTCCCAGCTTTGCGTCACCCAAGGTGACGGGCATCCAAACTCTCCAAGATATAAGTCGTCTGCAAATCCATTGCCCATGTCCTCACCATAATTAACCAGACTCAAAAAGAAAACCAGACTCAAAAGGAAATTCTACAAGGGTAAGACGTTCAAGCTTCTGGACCTTTGACCCAAGAAGACTAGAACCATGAGCCACCGGCCCACCAAGCACGAGGAGAAGCTGAAGACCAAGAAGTAGCAGAGGAAAGAGAGGCTGTACCTGCTTCGAAAATATGCAGTCAAGGCCTGATGAGAAGGCTTATAATAAAGGGCAAGGCTGGCTGAGAAAAAGAAAGAAAGAAGAGAAAAGAGAAAGAAAGAAAGAAAGAAAGGAAGGAAGGAAGGAAGGAAGGAAGGAAGGAAGGAAGAAGAGAAAAGAAAAAGAAATGGACTAAAGGGAGTGGTAACCTCAGGGCAAGATTCACTAAGCCAAATTTCTAACTTGTGAAAAGGAATTAAGGAAAAGTTTAAAGCCTGGTGTGGTGGTGCATGCCTTTAATCTCAGTACTCAGAAGGCAGAGGTTGGTAGATCTCTGAATATGAGGACAGCCTGGCCTTCAGGGCAACTTCAAGGACAGCCAAGCTTAGGCAGTGAAAGTAACCATCAAAACCAGAAAGCTGGTAAAGATGTAATTAAATATGGGGGCCATGTTCCAGCAAATGGCAAAACTTAGCAACTTTGGCCAGGTGGTTCTGGCCTTAGAGTCAAGGACAGGAAACAGGAGCTATGGAATTTGCCTCCATGCCTAAGCAAAGTTGCTGAGGCCAGGCATGTGTTGGGATGCCCCAGAGAGGTCATTGTGTGAAGCTGTGAAGGAGAAACCTGGACTGCCTTGTAGATCCCAAGATGTTAGAGATGACAGAGTCATTGGATACCTGCCAAGGAGAGCTGCTAATGGAGTGGAACCAGCCCAAGAGAGAGAAGTGTGTTGCAGTCAACGAAGCTGAATGGAGCTGGAGGTTTGAAGAGCACTTTCACATCAGACATGGATGTGCAGAGTGTGGAGTTTGCCCAGTCTTGCTTTGGCCCAGTATTTCCTCACTATGTTCCCTTCCCTACTATTTGGAATGGTAATGTATATCATGTGCCATTATATGTTGGAAATATATGATCTGCTTTTTTATTTTGATTTTTATAGGGGATTGCAGTTAAGAGAGTGCCGTGCGTCTCAGAAGAGACTTTGACAACTGAAATAAATTTGAGACTGTTATAGACTATGAGAACTTTTGAAGTTGAGATGAATGCATTTTTGCATTATGATGTTGATACAAGTTTTTGGGGGCCAGGGAGTGGAATATGGTGGTTTGAAAGAAAATGGCCCCTAACAGGAGTAGCATTATTAGAGGGTGTGGCCTTGTTGGAGGAAATGTGTCACTGTGGAGGTAGGCTTTGAGATCTCATATATGCTCAAGATACTGCCCAGGGGGCTAGAGAGATGGCTCAGTGACTAAGAGCACTGGCTGCTCTTCCAGAGGTCCTGAGTTCAATTCCCAGCAACCACACGGTGGCTCACAACCATCTATTGTAGAATCTTATGCCCTCTTCTGGCATAAATGTGTACATGCAGATAGAGCACTCATATACATTGAATAAATGAATAAATAATATATATATATGCATACATACATACATACATATCTTGCTCCTACTAGACAGGAGGAGTGTGCCTTGTCCTGCTTCAGTGAAGTGAGGGGACAGACTTAGTTGACATCCTAGGGAAGGTCTTACCCTCTCTGAAGAGTAGATGGGAGGTGGGATGGGGGAAGGTGGGGAGAGCATGAGGATTAGTGAGAGGAGGAACTGGGATTGAAACATAAACAAACAATTAAAAAAGATACTGTCCGGCCTCTCAGACCACTTTCTGTTGCCTGCCTGGTGTCTCTTCACAGCAATAGAAACCCTAACTAAGACACCAAGCCTTAGGCAATGACACATGTTTAAATCATGGCTGGAGTCCCCATCCTGTGGCGAAAGAATATGGCTCTCAAATGTTTTACATTATTTAAAATTTTCATCTCACCTGGGTTTCCCAATCTCAGCAGTATGAAGCTGATCGGGAGGAAAAGCTAGATACTCAGGTGAGGGTCCCCAGCCCTCCCCATGCCTCCTTCCATGAAGGAAAACCAGTGGTTGATATATCCAGCTGGCCCAACTGAGCTAATGAAGCGGCAGCAGTGTGGCAATGAGCACAATCTACCCCGTGGGCCTAACAGATAGTGGTTTGTAAATGAATCCAGTGGGAACTGAGTGGGGCTAAAGAACAAAGGCTACGGCAAACCCTGTCTAGGTAGAACCGTTCCTGCAAAATGAGTCTAATCTTTTCGGTTAATGAGATTTGGGGGCGGTGATCACAGATAATTGTGTCCTTTTGACATATCTGGGCTTTAAGTAGACCAGAGAACAATCAAATCTCTCCAAGTGCTTGGAAAGAGGAGAAACAAGGGAAGGCTTTTGAGATCCTTAATATAAGGCCTTCCTGGGGCTTCCCAGTTTTCTTTCACTCTGAGTGTTCGAGTTGTCTTTTTGTTTTATTTGTTTTTATTAACTAATTGTGGCAGTTTAAATAAGGATGGCTCCCATAGGCCCATGTGTTTGAAGGCTTGGCCCCCACTTAGTGGAACTCTTTGGGTAGGATTAGGAGGTGTGGCCTTATCGGAGGAGGTATGATGCGGGATTTAGCCTCTTAATAGCCATCTCTCCTACTACTCTCTTAGATACTAACATACTGGTAACTTTCCATAACCCTATGTTAAGCATATGATGCAGCCCGACCCTTAAAGAATCCCAGCTGCAGGCTTATCATATAACAACTTATCTTATAGCAGGAAACCTGCATGCTGCTTAGAAGGACATTCTGCTTCTCTCACATCCTCCCTTTGGCCCATTCCCTCATTTCTCCACTACTTAAACCCTGCAGTTACATTCAATAAACAAGACTTGATCAGGACACTGTCTTGTCTCCATCTCTAGAGTCTCTTGTCCCCTCACTTTCACTCCCTCCCTCGGGGTCCCTGTCCACTGACCCTTTGGGCTGGGGCATTTGGCACCCAATGCCGGGCTTGAGTATGAGGGCTTCAGTGAAGAACGCTGCAGGGAAGAGCTGGCTGAATCAAAAGAAGACAAAGAGAAAGGGGAAGTCATAGATGGGGATCCTGCCACCTCGACAAGACCTCAGTGAGTGGCGCAAATGGGACAAGAAATAAGTCAACATGAATTAATTGTTGAAGGCCTCAGGAAGGCACTCAAGGCACGAGGGGTTAGGCTTAAAATGCAAGATCTCCTCAAATTTTCTACTTTTATTACAGAGGTTTGTCCATGGTTTCCCACCGAGAGAACAACAGATGAGAAAAAATAGAAAAGAGTAGGAGACGTATTAAAAGATTATTATAGGACTTTTGGACCTGAAAAATTCCCCATAACAGCGTTTTCCTACTGGAATTTAATTGAAGAAATAATTTCTCACAAACCAATTGACCCTCTTGTTGCCAATATAGAAGAGGAATAAAAATGTCTTAAACCTTGTGGCTTTGACCTTGAAAAATATTTTGAACCTCAGAAAAAAGATTCAGCGGAACAGCCTAATGAGGAAAATGACTTCATGTCCTTTGAGAGTGGTACTGAAGATATTAAAAAGACTAACCCGCAGACCCAAGATAAAAGTGTAAAAGAGACCCACTCTAAAAAGGATTTGGGAGCTAAGCCCAAGACTAGAGATTTAGGCTCTAAACCAAAAATAAACAAAATATATCCATCACTAAAAAATTTCACTAGGGACAAATCATCCACGGATGACAACCTTAGTGATGGGGATTGGGAGGACTCGGAGGAGGAAGCAGCAGTATCTCGTGAGTCGGACTGGCCTTCGTTAAAACAACGGCCTCCGCCCTATACACCTCCTCCCACAGTTCCTCCTCTAGCTTGCTCAGTCTTAAACCCCCAGAAAGAATACAGGACAAAATTCAATATCTTAAGGGACAAATTTGCTTAGAAAAAGAACACCAAAAATTAACTGCCCAATTAGAAAGACTGGCAAATCCTCTGAGACTTCTCAAAAGACCACCACCAGGCCACCCCTTAAAGGGGCTGTCCCCAGGATGTCTCTTACCCATCAGCAACAGCCAGAGAATATAACTGCCTTCCAGTCTCCGAAACTACAGATGGGGTGGGAGGGTGCATGGCCACATCTTACGGGTTTTGACTTTAATGTAATCAAAGAGGTTAAAACTGCAGTTTCCCAGTATGGGGCCACAGTTCCTTATACCGCTGTCATCATAGAATCTGTGGCTAATACTTGACTTACTCCTTCAGACTGGTATACCTTAACCAGAGCAACTCTGGCAGGAGAAGACTACCTCTTATGGAAATTTGCAGAGGCTTGTAAGGAAATTGCAAAAAAGGAACACACAAGCCAGCAACAGCTGGAATGCTGATATGCTGATTGGAGAAGGAAATTTTGAGGCCAAAGATGTTCAAGGCAATATGAACCTGGGCTCTATGCCCAAATTCAAACAGCTGCCACCAGAGCATGGAAGAGGCTACCCGCTAAAGGGGATATGAACTCTTCCCCTTACCAATATTAAGCAACAGCCCGATGAACCCTTTTCAGACTTTGTTCACCATTTACTAACAGCATCAGGAAGGATTTTCAGAAGCACAGATTCAGGAACTGAATTCATTAAACAATTAGCATTCGAGAACACAAATACTGGCCTCAAACTCACAAACCTCTTGTCTCTTCACATTGTGGGTGGTGACCTATTCATCAATATCTCCAGACTCTAATCACTAGAAATCTAATCACTAGAAATTGCACCCCAATTTCACTGACTTCTGCAGATGAAATGTCTCCCTGAAAGAAAATACATGCCAAAGGACTTTGCTCAGCAAAGTCTGCTCTGTAGGCTCAAAATCTGTAGGATACCAAAAGCTTGTCAGAAATCCTGAATCTCATGCCACACTTCAATACCAAGATCTGGATCTTTAAAACTGCCCTCAGATGATTCATCAATGCAATAAGGTTGGGAAGCACAGACATAGTGTTATTTTGTTTGTTTGTTTGTTTGTTTGCAAGATTTACTTATTTTATGCATGAGAGCTCTATCTGCATGTACAACTTTATGCCAGAAGAGGGCATTGGATTCCACTGTAGATGGTTGTGAGCCAGCATGTGATTGCTAGGAATTGAACTCAAGACCTGTGAAGAGCAGCCAGTGCTCTTAACTTCGGGAGCCTTCTTTCCAGCTGCTACAGCTGCAATGTTTATTAAAATTACCGTTCTTCGAAAAACGTGGGGCCACATGTAGTGTTCCGAAGTGATTGTGGCAGGGAGATGCTGACATTTTGGGTGGGACACTCTGGTATTGTATAGAATTATCCCCCACTTTGCAAGACATCCTGTGAAAGTCCAGTGAGCTTCTCTTGCCCCATAACAAATAGAAACATCCTTTAGCAAATACTCTCTAACACCCTTAGGGACAAATCTACAGATGGACCCAGGAATCGAAGAAGGGCACAGTAGCTAAAACACCATGGTTCTCTTTATTGCATCCTCTCCCTCCCAGCTTGGTAGGGGCAGGAGATAGAGCACAATGCAGGCCTGAGCCTGGACTTCCTCAGCGGTGTCCACACTGTGAGCTGCAGAGCAATGGGACAAGAGAGACCCAGGAGCCCTCCAACCAGTCAGACCAGCTGGGCCAGTTCTCCTTGGCCCTGGCACTCTCAGTAAAGCAAACAAACATGAACAACTTGACATCAGAGAGTTTTGTCTGGGGTGAGGAAGGGAATACATCTTTGGCGTGGGGGCAGTGCCCATCCTGTGCCCTGCCTGTTTCTGCCCCATGGCAGAACTAGGGGATTATCAGGCCCTTTGTCAGTGGGAGGATTATGTGGCTCCAAAGCAAAGCCTGTGAACTCAGGGGAAGAACTCAGTCTGTAGCTAGACACCCTCTTCTTCAACCTAAGCCAAAGGGGCTGGGTTTGCTCTCCAACCTAAAAAAGGGACCAGGTTTGCCAGGCAAGGTTTGTCCTTTGACCTCGTGCTCACCAGGCTGTGGGCCAGGACAGTTCCTGCCAGGACTTTACAACAGAGCTTCCAGAGTCCTACCATTATGACTGCCTGATGTCCCCCAATGGCCAGTGTGCTCTCATTTTGTTTCCTTTAGAATCCGCCTTAGCCACTCACTTTCCAGGGACAAATGGGGAAGAGCTGCAGCCTCTTCTGTGCTCCTAGCTGGAGGCATGTTACAGGTTGTTTCTCTTGGTCACAGGACTTATGCTTTCTTCACAGTTAGATCTCTAGCACCTAGCATAGCAGCTGACACAAAATATTCAAGAAATATGTGAACATATGTTGTTTTCATGATCTAACAAGGCCACATGCTATTTCCCTGTGTTTGTACCTGTTACTCAGCTAACTAATAGTTATTGAGCTCCTGCCTTAGGGCAGGAGCTGAGCAAAACCTGCCACGCCCTGTCGCGTGGTTCATACATTGCTGTCAGGAGACACTGTAGTCTAGAGCATCTGCATGCTAGGACTCTTCTGTTCTATTTATTTGTTTATAATTGTGGAGGAAACCATGGTCCATGGGCTTGCCACTGTGGAGAAGTTTTCCTCATGTTAGCAGTCATAAGTAATTGTGTTCAGCATGAAATCTGCTCCCAGGGTACATCTCATCACTGACGGAAGCCAGCCTACATATTGCACAGTCCCCAGCTAGAAACATAGACCAGAGTTGCCAAACATCTCCACCTCTCTCTTTGAATGCCCACAGCTGTCTCTAACTCCTTCCGGTGGGAGGAATGGTGGGTACTCAATACTCTGAGTAAATTTGTAGTGATTTGTAGTGATTGGGATGTGGTGATTTGAATGAGAATGTCCCTTGGGTTCAGGTATTTGAGCCTAGCCCTAGTAGGTGGCGCTGTTTGTGGAGGGTATGAAACCTGCCCTGCTACAGGGATCCTGGCACTGGGGCAGGCTTTAGGGGGGTCTATAGTTTCACTCCACTTCTAGTTTTCTCTCTCTCCCTGTCCTGCTCCTCCCCCCCCCCACTTCTCTTCTCCTCCCCCCATCCCCTGCTTTCTGTGTGTGGATGGAGATGTGATCTCTCAACATCCTGCTCTATGTAGCTGACCGATGCCAAGCCACCCCCACCATTATTCTGCTCCCTCTGGAACCATAGGCCAAAATAAACTCTTCCTTCTATAAATTGCCTGTGGTCATGGTGTTTTATCATAGCTGCAGAAAAGTAAATGATAACAGAGGTCAAAGCCAAATCCTGGATAGAAAGCCAGAAATAGGCCCAGCTTGGTTCGGCGGGGGGGGGGGGGGGGTGTCTGTGCCTCTCCCCATGCCTTTGGCTGACAGGGGAGGGTGGTTTGGTAACCTGCCTCTGGGTTATCTTCTCCCTGCTCTGGCCTGGAGAATGCTGAAAGGAAGGCAATGACATGATCCAGAAGCAACACACCCCAGAGACCGTGGAGAAGGGAGACTGCTGTGCTTCCTCGCTGGCTCTTGAGTCTAGGTCATCACCTGTGGAGGATCAAGGGCACAGTGGGCCAGGGATCTCCTGAACTGCCCACAAATGCTCTGCATTCAGCGTCTCCAATGGTACTCAATCCCTTAAGGTTATTTCAATGGAAGTTCAATGTCAGACAATTCTAGCTGGGGCCTACCTTCCAATCAAAAGGGGGGGGGGCGGTCGCGGGGTGTGTGTGGACAGGACACCTTTGGGAACAAAGGGTCATATTAGCTTATCTTCTCAACCCTCTGAATCAGTTTCACTCCTACACCCAGCCTATGTTGTTTGTAATAGTATAGGACCTCTGACCTTTCCTCTAGAAAAGCAATCAGGAGCCCAGATTGCCAGGAATGCACCTCTCCCCATAGCCCCTCAGAATGTCAGAGGCAAGCTTTGTACAATGTGCACCAAGCCTCAAGAGTCAATGCCTGAGAAAGCTGAAGCAAGGAAGCCTGCCTAGCAGAAAAGTAGAGAGAGCCTGGATAGATCCATTCTACAAGATTCCTCAACATCCTGTCAGACCCCATGTTGGTCGGTTCTGCCAGGAGTCATCCAGACCAGGTAGTTTATCATTGTCAGCTTCTGGATTAGGGACTGAATAGTATGGTAGGAGTCCTCAGCTATGGAATCACAGGAACACTCCATTGGCTCTTCCCCGGGACCTCTGTGTCCAGGGCCAGGTCTGGCACAGTGTTTCGGGTAAATTAGGGAATCAAGGCTCCTTTGTTGATGGATTTGCAGTGTTGGGGATAGAACCCAGGGCATTTCATATGCTGGGCAAGCATTCTACTCCTTAATTGCATCCACAGCCCCTGGTATTTTGAGACATGATCTTATTGTGCAACCCAGGTTGGCTGAAGCTTACAACTGCAGCCCTCTTGCTTTGGTGCCGGGACCCTGACTAGGGGTGTTGAGGGGATGAGGGAAAGAACAGACTCTAAAGAAGCGACAGGCATGTACAGAGGAGTGGGGTGCTGGAAAACTAAGATTCTGCAAGATCTGCTAAGAGCACAAAAGCGGCTGGGCTGGTGCGATGGAGAAGCGGCCTGACTCCTCCATTTCCTGCCAGTTCCCTGACTTATTTAGCCCTACATCTTGTTTTGTTTCTTTTTCAGTTATGGTGGGGAGGGGCTACTTTGTTTGTTCCATAAAGGGTCATTTGTAGCCCAGGCTAGCCTGGAACTCACTATGTATCTGAGGACGGCCTTGAACATCTGGTCCTCCCACCTCTACTTCCCAAGTGCTCAGATTCAAGGTAGCTGTCTCCTGACAGCTCTGCCCTATGGTTTTGTACGTTCTCAGCCTGTGGTCTGTTCTGACATTTTGATCCCTTTTTGCCAGCTGTCTGACAGTTGAAAACTGATACCTCCCCATTCTGCACAGATAGTTATTGCATGTATCAGTGGAAATTTGGGGTCAAGCGATTTCCAATGTTTTTAAGACAATCGTGAAAGTAGGGCACTTCTGCAGAAAAGCAGAAGTATAACCCAGAAAGGAGTTTCCACCCAACTGAAGAGAAAACCCCAGCTTTTTTGGAGAGTTCCCTAGCATCCTGTCAGCAACAGCTACCAGGGGATACAACAGGGAAGCAGCCAGCAGCCCTCACTCTAGGGCCAATATGCCTTTCCACTTTGTCCCTTCTTGTCAATGATTGGTTGGCTCATAACACCTCTGGCTTATTGGTTCTCTAACTTCGAGACACCTAATCATTGATAAATTCAACCAGTTCCTGTGGTTCTGATTGACCGACCTGCTGCCAGGGTAAAGGCCCCAGAGTGATATTGCTTTCCCAGATGTAGTGTCCTCTGATCCTGAACACTTCCTCTTTACCCCTAATTCTGTTCTCCTTGACCTTACTCCTACCCCCAGGGAGACTCTCCTTGTGCGATTGCACAATTAACATCAATCCAGAGGTGTTCCAGAGACCCCAAGCTTCCCATCTTTGGACTTTCGCCATGCCAAAGCTGGGTTTTATACAACCCAAGAAGGCAAGGCAAAACTAGGGCAACCTGCCATGCAGAGTCAAGAACACACACCCTCACCACACTGTATAAGAGACCATACATAACCACTAGGTCCATCTAAGAGTTACTCAGGAAGGTCCAGCTTTAATTAGAGTAAATGCAAAAAATGGGGGAGCTTGCTAGAACAATTCCAGACTGTTAAAAGTTGCCATTCTGCCTGAAATCCACCAGTTAAAATTTTATTTATTTATTTATTTGTGACAGACAGGGCTTCACTATGCAGCCTGGAACTCTCTGTGTAGACCAGACTAGTCCCAAACTCTACTTGCCTCTGCTCTCCAGATGCTAGGACTAAAGGCAAACACCATTATGCCCCATCAGTAAAATGTATTCCTTTATACATTTTCTTCTCAAAGCTCTGTTAGCCAGGCAGCACAAGCCTGTAATCTCAGCCCTCAGGAGGCAGAGGCAGGCAGATTTAAAGTGAGTTAAAGTTCAGTCTGGTCTACAGAGGGAGTTCCAGGACAGTCAGAGCTACAGAGAATCCCTGTCTCAAAAAACCAAAACAACAACAACAACAACCCCCAAATCCTAAACATCTTATCACCATTTAACGCCTGATTTCTAGATGATGATTAGGTGAGGTAATGGAACATAAGTCAGGTCCAGTGGGAAACTGCCTGAACAGCAGTGACAGAAAGGAGGTGGGAATCAAGCACAGGAACTCCAGCTCTTACAGACTTGGTGTGCCCTGATCAGTAGATAGTGCAGACTCATCCATTCCCTTCAGGTTCACTGTCTTCTGTAGAGACATTCCCACGGGTTCCCTTTCTACCCCAGAGCCTACCAAAGCCTAGTTGCAAGCTCCTCTATGCTTCTGTGACCCCCCTCCCCCTTTATCTGCTTCTGGCCTGGGTATCAATGCACTGAAACTGCTCATTTGTTCCCACTAAAGTTCTTTTTTTAAAGATTTATTTATTTATTATGTATAGTGTTCTGTCTGCATGTAACCCTTCAAGGCCAGGAGAGAGCACCAGAAAAGAGCACCAGAGATCTCATTTCAGTTCCCATGTGGTTGCTGGGAATTGAACTCAGGACCTCTGGAAGACCAGCTAGTATTCTTAACCACTGAGCCATCTCTCCAGTCCCCCACCCCCTACTAAAGTTCTTAGATGGCAAAACATCTGCCTAGTTCACCGAGCTCATCTTCTCTGTCCCAGGCATTGCTCAGCACTTTGGGGCTCTCCAGCTGAGACTTTGTCTTATCCAATTTTCACTAAAAAGGTGTAAAATGGGCTTTGGAAACCTCAAAGCCTCCCCCTAGCAATCCAGCTCCTCCAAAAAGGCCACACCTCCTAATCCTTCCCACACAGTTCCAGAAACTGGGGACCAAGTGTTCAAGCATATGAGCCTGTGGGGTCATTGTCATTCAGACCCCCACAGGTCCTATCCAACTATTGAGCAACATGCCCAGACTTCCATGTTCCAAGAAATTTTCACTGTTATTCTTATTCTCTCTCTCCCTCCCTTTCTCCTCCTCCTGTGTGTGTGTGTGTGTGTGTGTGTGTGTGTGTGTGTGTGTGTGTGCACGCTCACAGGGATTAGACTCAGGGCCTAGACGTGGGCTTTCCATCAAGCCACTCTAACCTCACCACCCTTAAAAGAAACCAAACAAAAAACAAAACAAAGAGACAAAAAACAAAAAAACAACTTTTTATTTTGAAATAAGGTCTTCCTGGAATGGTCTTGAACTCCTGACCCTTGTATCTCATTCAGTCTCTTGAGTAGCTCAGATACAGACTTGTGTCAAGCCTGATCTTTAGCCTCAGGGAAACAAGCAAGAAGCTTACCCTTGTTGTATTGTGTGTTATACGGTAGTTTACAGGACATCTGGCTAGGCTGTTTGAAAGAACAAATGGGGCACTTCCAGGATACCTTAAAGGAAGTTGGTTGAAGTTGAGAAGTTGTGCAGGTGAAAGGGCTTGCTGGGGGAAAGGATGTGAGTGCTAAACGAGTTCTGCTGAAAGAGAAAATGAGAACTAGAACCTAAATTTTTAAAATTCCAGGGTTTGACGGGAAACATCTGGGTGAGAGTGGCCTAAGGACCCTTGGACAGATGTGAGACCTAAGGCAGACAGCAAGACCTAGGGGAGCACAATTACTTGGTCTGAGCAACCCAGAAGAGTCAGGCCAGACACATGTACTCAAAGACATAACACTCAAAGCATCAAAGAAACCCTTGTTCTTATGGTGTCTCTTGCTGGATTCGAATACTTGCCTTGAATCAGAAACTCAGAGCGAACCCACAGACAATTTTAGTGCCAGAGCCTGCAGCAGCACCTCGATCCCGGAACTACAACTCCCATGTGCACAGTGCAGCACGAGCTTTAACCCGGGATAAACTACAGTCCCCAGAATGCTTTGGTAGAGGCGGCGGGGGCGTGGCAACGTCTGCGGCGAGGGAACGTTAAATTTGAAATTTGGCGGTTTAGGCGTGATGGGGCGTGAGGTGGCTGCTTTGCTACCGAGTTGGATGCACGCTTTTGTCTAGGAGCACGGAGAGAAGTCTCTGCAACTCCAGGGCCAGCTGAAGGTTGAGGAAGGAAGGCCAGATAGTCGGCACCTAGGGGAGAAAGTTTTGCGGACGGGCGTGAGCAAGAACCGGGAATGCAGGATGGCGGCGGCGCGGAAGGAAGGGCTTGCAGCGAGGTGAGGACCGGAGTCAAGCTGCTGCAGCTGGGTGCTTGCTTGGTGGGCGACGGGAGGATCGCAGAAGTCGGGAAAGAGCAGGCCCTCCCGAGGCACCTACCTGATGGCATGGAGCCCTACATCCAGCCGCGGGGCAAAAGTGGGAGAGCTTGGAATTTGCCTTGAGATCTGAGTCTGCAACTCCTTTCAGCTGTTTTGTTTGACCTTGAACGTACCTTATATGGGAGTCATGTAGATCCTAACGCTGCTGTAAAGTAACTGCTTTCAATTAATAGGTGTTTCATTATGCCAGTCGCACAGGGACCTAAAAAGCAGAACATTTGCTGTTTTCCCTCGTATATAAAAATACAGAGTAGGTTTTCTAGGTTAGAACTTAATATGCATTTTAATTATGGAATCCATGATAGCTGAGTCATTGCCGGGTCATAAGTTTTTCATTCATGTAACATAAAGTATTGACCACCACATGAACACTGAAGGTTGACAGTAAAAGACACAACATCCAGCCCTTGTGAAGTTCTGGGGAGGAATGGAGATGGGGGAAACAATGAATAAGATACATTTAAAATGAGAAAAGTAGATAGCAATCAGTATTAAAAGATATATATGGTTGTGAGCCTAGCCTTTAACGGCTGAGCTATCCCTCCAGCCAGCCCTGTATTAAAAGGTGTGCAAGAGGTGACAGGAATTTTGCAGTTTCTGAAAAGTTTGGCTCTAAGGTCCTGGGTTTGTTCCCTAGCACTGATAGGGAAAAAAAGATTTGAACAGATGAGATGGTATTTGGATCAAAACTAGAACTAGTCATGGACATGGCTCTGCAGATGGAGTTGATTACTACCAAGACTGAGGACCTCAGTTTGGTCCCTAGGACCTCCACATCCACATGGTGAAAGGAGAGAACGACTTCGAAAAGTTGTGCTCTGACCTCCATTTGCTGTCTGCCATGCCTGCGCTCACACACACACACACCATTTTTTTTTTTTTTTTCAAAGAGCTAATTATGTACATGTTATAGAAATGTAGCAGGGGAAGCTGCTACTGGCATGCTGGTTGTCACTGGAGCTCCATGAACCTAGACATAGACAATAGGAGTTAAGGTGAGTGTGGGCTGCAGAAATGGTTCAGCCATGAAAGGTTAGGCTGACGACCAAAATGTCAAGGTGAGTATGCAAGCACAGTAATGACTGGGCTTTCCATTTGATGGTGATGGAAAATCACAAGGAGGTATTGGCACAGCAATGATCTGACCTCCATTTAAGAGGGATTTATCGGTGTGTAGTCTTGATGGAGACCCACAGACCAGTGAAGACTTCGTTGCACTAACCTAGGCCAGAGAAAGGGGTAGTTGAGCAAGACTGAAGACAGTGCTGACATTGAGAAGTGGGTTCTGGATTTTTTTTTTTTTTTTTTTTTTTTTTTTTTTTTTTAAAGACAGGGTTTCACAACACACTACACAGCACTAGCTGGCCTCAATCTCCTAAGTGCTGGAACTAAAGGCTTGGGCCATCGTGCCTGGTTTCTATTTCTCTGTTCTATTTATTTATTTATCTTTGGTTTTTTGAGAGAGGTAACCCTGGCTGTCCTGAAACTCTCGCTTTGTAGACCAAGCTGACCTGGAACTCGCAGAGATCTGCCTGCCTCTGCCTCCTGAGTGCTGGGATTAAAGGCATTCACCACCACTGCCCAGGTTATTTTGTTTTAAATTGAAAGTTAATACATGGCATATTAGTCTGACTAACACTAATTTCAGATTACACCATATTGTGCCTGTTAGATATAAAACTGCCAGCTTAAAAAAATTCTACTTTGCTAAATTTATGATGCTTTTAAAAAATTATTTTTTCTGGCTTTAACTTTATTCACATAATATTGTCAACAATGCCCTTGCCAAGTTCTCTCTTCTGTTAGGCACAAACTTGGAAACTAAGTAGTAAGCTCAGAAGCTCAAGAGAATAATAATGCTACCAGTGTTCCAGCCCTCTGCATCCAACCCGAAGGTCACAGAAACGCACCTGTTGGAAGGTGGTGACAGCCTAGTACTATAACACCGTTGGTGTCAGGTCACTTCCGTTTCTTGTTTGCAGTGAAGCCATGTCCCTGGAGGGAGATGAGTGGGAGCTGAGTAAAGAAAACGTACAACCCTTACGTCATGGGCGGATCATGTCCACGCTTCAAGGGGCTTTGGCACAACAGGAATCAGCCTGTAACACTACTCTTCAGCAGCAGAAAAGGTATGTGGTATAACTATCAGGGTCCAACTTGTTGCTGTGGTAGAGAGCATGGGTGTGAAACTGTAGAAAGCCCCAAGGAATTCTCTGATTGCAAACTTTTTAAAAGATTTATTTATTTATTTATTTAGGTTTTTGAGACATGGTTTCTTTATAGCACTGGCTGTCTTGGAACTCACTTTGTAGACCAGTCTGCCTTCAAATTCACAGATATCAGCCCCTTCTGAATCCCAAATGCTGGGATTAAAGGCGTGTGCCACCAACGCCTGGTGATTGTAAGCTTTTTAATTGGATGAGACCTTGTTTATTTCAGGATAAAATGGAATGTGTAGTCATACTCCATTCCTTAGATCTTTGAAAGCGGTGATTTTGCTGTGGAGGCATAGTATTCTGTTCTTATTTTAGACTTGTTTTGTTTTGAGACAGGGTTACTTTGTAGCCCTGGCTGGCCTAGAACTCACTGTGTAGGTTGAGACAGGCTTTGAACTCACAAGGGCTGAGATTACAGCATGTGCCCAGTGGTATTTTATTTCTTCCTAATGATTGTTCCTGGCGCCTGCATTGATCCTGTACATAGTTCTCTACTTGTCTGACTGGTGTTGGCCCTGATGTGTTTCATCCCAGTCTCTGCACTCAGCTGTACTTTCATAGCTACATTGACAACTCTTGCCTTTTCAATGTCTATTCGCTGTAACTGCAGACAGTCCCAAGCTTGAGAAAATTCAGCTAATGATACTCATTTGATAGAAGCCATACTTTGAATTTTGATCTTTTCAAGGATGAGGAATATGCAGTAGGACTGCTTTGAGATAGATGCCTGGTGGTTGTAAAGTGACCCATGTCTGAGGCTGAGCCATATGCAAGTTGTGGTATCTAGCAGGATAAATGTATTATTTATTGTACTTTAACCTAGGGTATTTTCTTTTTCTCTTCCTTTTGAGTTTGTTTTATTTATTAATTATTGTGGTTGAATCTTTTCATCAGGACCCCCTGGTCCTCACTAATGACACAGAGACTTATTAATTACAAAAATCTCAGCTGTAGGTTAGTCTTTACTAACTAGCTCTTACCACTTTAACTCATCTCTATTACTCTACTACATATTGCCTTGTGACTCCTGACTCCTGGCTTTACCTGTCCTTCAGCATGTCTTGCTCCTGGTGACTCCTCCTTTCCTCTTCCCAGTGTCCTGTGTCTGATTGTCCCGTCTGCCTATCCCTCCTGCCTAGCTAGTGGCAGTTTAGCTTTTTATTAAACCAATAAGGAGGAACCTTGGCAAAGACACATCTTCACAAAAAGATTATTACACAAGTATTTATTTATTTGTGACAGGCTATTTCTGTGTACCCCTAGCTGTCCTAGGCACTCACTCTGTAGACCAGGCTGGCCTCAAATTCACAGATCCTCTTGCCTTTGCCTCCTGAGTGCTGGAATTAAAGGCTTGGGCCACCACCGCCTGCCTACCTAGGGTATTTTCAACAGTGACAAGTTTAACTGGATTAGTTTTCTGTCAAGATAAGCCACTTTGCCTACTCTGGAGTTTTGTTTGTTTGTGGCAGGGCCTCGCTCTGTAGCCTGGGCTGGCCTTAACTTGTGGTCACCTCCTGCAGTCTCCCAGGTGATGGGCTTGCAGGTGTGTCGGCACGCCCAGCTTATTGTATATACATATTTTATATAAATAAAATTTTATATAAATAAAATCGATAGGTCTTTGTTTTGTTTTGTTTTTTAACTCTTTTGGCTCTTTACTCTTTGGGGGCCCACCACTCAGCCCCACACATGAAGATTTATTCTTTCATGTGAATGCCTGGCCTTAGCTTGGCTTGTTTCTAGCTAGCTCTTCTTAATTATCCCATTTACCTTTTGCCTCTGGGCTTTTATCTTTCTCTATTCTATATACCTTTACTTCTTGCGCATTCCATGGCTTGCTGGGTGGCTCAGTGCCTGGACCCTGATGCCCTCCTCTCCTCCTTTTCTCTGCTCCTTGATCTTTTCATCTCAATTTCTCCTCCTGTTTATTCTCTCTGCCTGCAGCCCCGCCTCCGTCTCTGGCCTGCTTGACTATTGGCCAGTCAGCTATTTATTAGACAATCAGGTGTTTTAGGCAGATAAATTAACACAGCTTCACAGAGTTAAACAAATGGGACATAAAAGAATGCAGCACATCTTTGCATCATTAAAACAAATATTCCACAGCATAAACAATGTAACACATCTTCAAGTAATATCCCACAACATAGAATCACATGGATCTTTCATTTAGTGTAATTTTGAGTACTTTTCATGTTGCATATATCAGTAGGCTATCCCTTTTTACAGCTCTGTTTGATGTTCACCAGTTGTTGGACATTTTGGTTCGTTCTTCAGTGCTTTGTAAATCAAGCTGGCCTGGGTATTTGACAAGGCTTTTTTCAGACATATTCCTCACCCCTCCCCTTTGGATGGAATTGTTGGATCATAGAGTCTCTTAAACCCAGGACCACAAAGGCAGGTGATCTACTGGAAATCTTTCTTTGATGTATTGTGGTTGTTTCCTAGTTCCTACCCTGATTTTCACCTCTTAAAACCTTTACTGGCGCCCAGCCTGGTCCTTTGAAACAACAAAATGTAACAATTATCCCAATTATTCTATTATTAATAAAAACTTGGGAGTCAGCTAGTAGGGTGTGAACCTAGTAGATCCAAAAAGTGACAGAGAAGAGTCCAGCTGACCGTCTGTGCTTTTCCAAGATCAAGAAAGGCTGATGAAACTTCTAAACCCCGCTTCCTTCCTCCCTGTGTCTCTCCCCGTCTGAGTCTACCAGAAAGCCTCTGGTTGGTTTTGTTCAGCTGAGCATGAACTCTGTCCTCTGAGTCAAGGTTCAGTTTATTGACGGCTTTTGGGGACAGTGAACAAATCTCTTGCAACAATAAAACACCTTTACTGTCTGTCCTTGGCAAGTACCACACCTGTTTTGTATTGTTGTTTTTCCCCCCACTTTGGCTTTTTTATGAGGAGTATAATTATTTTGTATCAGAAACTGTTTTGTTTGTTTATTTCTTGTTTTTAGGCAGAACTTCCCCAAATATCCTAAGCCGTTCTTGAACTTACTCTGGTAGCCCAGACTGACCCTGAACTTGTAGGATTTTGGCCTCAGCCTGTATTGTGTTATCATAGACATATGACACTTTGGCTATTTTATGTCACTGGGCCTCATCTTGGTTTTACTTTGTTTTGTTTTTTATGATTTATTTATTTCTTGAATGTGTGGAGGTCAGATGTCAACATGTAGGAATCTGTTCTCTTTTTCTACCATGTGGGTTCTAGGAACCCAGCTCATGTCCTCAGGCTCAGCGGTGAGTGTGCTTGTCCACTGAGCTTTTCTCCAGCCAGTGGGCTCGCTCTTGTGTGTGTCTTGTGCAAGCAACCACAGCTGCTGTGCATGGTCATGTCCAGGACACTGTTTTATGATGCTTCCCTCCATCCGCCATCTCTTAGAATCTTGCCACCCCCTCATCTGTGTTGTCCCTGAGCCTGGGAGAGGGTGATGCATATATTTCCCTAATTAGGCTGAGCACTCGATGGTGACTGGTTCTTAGCACTTTGATCAGTTAGGAATCTACCTTCATTGTCCCACCACAAAAACAAGCATCACTAACCAAGACTGATACATAGTCCCTCTTGGGCACCTATACTTATATGCATATATCCACACATACACAAACACAACTAAAAATAACTTTAAAAAATATAAACAAACCTAATAGGTAGTATTCATTTTACATGTGAAGAAACTGAAAACAGAGAAGTAACTGTCGTTGTCTAAACTAACGACTGCTAGAGTTGGGTTTTGTTTTACTTTTAATAAGCTCTCATGGAGCACCCCTGGCTGGCCTGGAACTCACTATGTAAATCAAGCTAGCCTCAAACTGAGTGCTGGGATTAGAGGAGGCCTACAACACCACACCTGGCTTAGAATTATTCTATTCTTTTTTTCTATTCTTTTTTTGTGTGTTTAAGTTTTAAATTAGTTTTAATTGAGTTATGTGTATATGTGGGTACAGGTGCCTGCTAAGGCCAGAGGCATCAGATCCCTGTAACCTGGAGTTCAAGGTGATTGTGATACACCCTATTTGTGTGCTCTGAAAGATTCTATTTTTGGAAGGGTGGGACTGGAGAGATAGCTCAGTGGTTAAGAGCACTCCCTATTCTTGTAGAGGATTCAGCTTTGTCTCCCAGCACTCATGGCTGTAAGCCATCTGTGCTCCTCTCATATTCCCTTCCAGCCTCCTTGGGCACTGTGCACATGTAGCACACATACATTCAGGCAAACACTTAGATACATAAAATAAAGCTGTAATTGTTGAGAGCCACCTGATGTGGGTGCTTGGAAACTTGGGTAGTCTGTAAGAGCAAGAGGTACACACTTGGTCTCCAATTGCTAAAACCATTTGGGAAGGATTAGGAGGCGCGTTCTTGTTGGAGGAACAGTATCAGTGGGTGTGTGCTTTGAGGTTTCTAAAGCTCACGCCAGGCCCAGTTAGCTCTCCTGGTACTTGTGGGTCAACATCATAAGCTCTTGGTCATGCGCTAGGTTATGCCTGCCTGCTGCCACGCTCCCTGCCATGATGGCCATGGACTCTAATCACCTGAAACTGTTAGCTACCAATAAACTCTTTCTTCTATTAGTTCATTTGGTCATGGTGTCTTATCACAACAGAAAAGTAACTGAGACAGCATTCAACTGCTGAGCCAGCTCTCTAATCTAAACAATATTGCATAATTGGTGTGATTTTTGTCTTCTTTTGGGTTTTTTGTTCTTTTTGTTTTTTGATCTGGCAAAGGAATCTAGGGTCTTGAGCACTGTACCACTGAGCTAAACCCCCAATCTGTTCCTTTTTTATTTAACAAATTCTCAAACTCAATTTGAAGCACTCAAGGAGTGACTAGAAGTGAGTGAGGCCTGTCCCGGCTACCGTCAGAGCTGTATGTGCTAATGTGGTCTGTTTCAATCCCAGGGCTTTTGAATCTGAAATTCGATTTTACTCTGGAAATGACCCCCTGGATGTTTGGGACAGGTGAGTACTGTATATGGAGGGAACAATAGACATGTTCACAGATGAATCTTCTGGGCCTTGTTTCTCAAGTTGAAGGTGTGGAGTGGTGAAAAGAGCAGAAAGTGTTGTGTCTTGGCGAGACAGACTTCCAGAACAGCCACAGTGGTTTTCTGAGGTGTTTGTCTTGCAGGGCTGTAGATAGAGCACAGGAATTTACACATGCCAAGGAAGGGCTGTTCTACTGAGTTAAACTCCAGTTGCCCTGAGGTGTTTGTATGTATGACATAGCTTTGAGGTGCATCTTTCAATCCTTTTCCCAGAACATCTGTTGCAAGTACTTCAAGAGAGTTTGAGAGATGGAGGCTTAGGATATGTCACTGAGGACTGCTAAAGAAACATACTTTGAATATATTAAATATTTTCTGTTGAAAACTCTAGAATAGAGGGCTAGAACAATGGCTCATCTGTTAAGAGCCCTGGCTGCACTTGTAGAGAATTGGGTTGGGTTCCCAGCTCACACTTCTGTGTAACTCTAATCCCAAGGGGGGGGTCTGATGCCCTCTTCTGGCCTCTGATGGCACTGCACACATGTGGCACATAGACACAGGCAGACAAAACCCATATACACAAATAATAAAATAAGCAAATCCAGAATGGGTCGGGTGTGGTTGCATGTGCCTTTAATCCCAGCATTCAGGAGGCAGAGGCAGGCTGATTTCTGTGAGTTGAGTGCAGCCTGGTCTACATAGCTGAATACAGGCCAGCCAGGGCTATATAATAAGACTCTATCTCAAAACAAAAGCAAAATACCCATTCAGAATGAAACTTAGAGCTAGAGCAAAAGTATATATCATTTTAAAATGTATTCTTTTCCTTTTCCTGTTCAGGTATATTAACTGGACAGAGCAGAACTATCCTCAAGGGGGGAAGGAAAGTAACATGGCAACGTTACTAGAGCGCGCTGTAGAAGCCCTACAGGGAGAGAAGCGCTATTATAGTGATCCCCGCTTCCTCAGTCTCTGGCTCAAATTGGTAAGTGGCATCTGAATTCAAATAGCAAATTGGCTTTTTCCTGTAGAGGTATTAAGAGTGAACATTTGGAAACATTTGAACCATTAAATGTACCACTGTGCATATAATCTCTTCACTTGAGAGGCTGAGGCTGGAGGGTCACAAGTTTGATGTCATTCTGGGCTACATAGTCAGATCCTGTTTTATAAAACTAACCAAAAGCCTTGAAAAAACAAAACAGATGTTAAGATTGGTAGAACATCTAAATGTACTATCATTCTTTAGTAGCTTCTATGTTTATTGTTTACAAGATTTTGTTCATTTTTATTTTATGTGAATGAGTATTTTCTTCCATGTATGTACGTGTGTTCTTGGGGAGCACTGGATCCCTTTGGAACTAGAGTTACAGATGTTTGTGAGCTCCCCTGTTGGTACTGGGAACTGAACCTGCGTCCTCTGCAAGAACAAATTCTCTTAACCACTGAGCTCACTCTGCAGCCCTGACTTCTGTGTTCAGTGAATACCTTAAATCCAGACCTGTTAGTAGAGGCCTGTAACGAACTCCTTCAGAGGATGAAGCAGGAGGATCACAGAGCAAAGGCCTGCCTGGATGATACAATGTACTTAAGGCCAACCCAGGGAAGTAAGGAAGAGAGGAATGGGGATTCTCTTATTGGTGGAGTGCTTTTGTAGTGGAAGACACCTGTTTCTGGCCCCCATGTGCACCTATACGCACTGGTACATCAGAACACATATAACACACAGGAAGAGGGAGAGCCAGCCAGACACACAGATACAGGTGGAGGCATGGTCTCACTCATAGCCCAGGCTGGCCTTGAACTCACTATTTAGACTTGAGTCCTAGGGATTATGTTGCTTCTCTCAAGCGCTAGCATTCACTGAGCAGTCACGGAAGCAGGGGAAGTGAAGTGCTGTGTGTTGTAATGGCTGTGGGGCTGTCAGGCTTGTGTAGTCCTTGGAGATACCTCTCCACCCATATACTTTTAACTGTCAGCACAGAGAGCCTGGCTTCCAACTGCCTGAAGGGCTGCTTCCTGGTTCCCAGATGTCAGTGCTCTTTGGGTATTTTCCCCATTGAAGGGTCCTGACTCACCCTAGGTCGTGTCCCCTTTCTGGGGCCTGCAACCTTGGGCTGCTTTATGTGGCAATGGAAAGGCCAGGCCTCCCCGTCTTAACTGGCAGAACCCCTTTAGGTCCTCTAGCCCTTGTGCCCTCCCTGTGGGTTGTACTTCCTGTCCTCCTGTTCCTCCTACTTTCATGCACTGCGCGCTTTAACAAGACTGACTCACAGCTCTGGTAGTTCAGGCTTAACTCTGATTTGCATTCTTTTCTAGTAGTTTATTGGTGTCGCCGTAATATCAGTCACAATAATACAAACTTTATTCTGAATGTGAATTAACTACCTATTCTAACTATTGACTTTATGTGTTAAATGACATTGAGTTATTGCTCGACAAAAATTTGAGGCCAGATGTGGTAGCTCTGTCTGTAATGCTAGCACTTAAGAGCAGAAGCAAGATATCCTGGTCCAAATGGTGAGTTCCAGGCCAGCTTGGGCTATGAATGAGACCTTCCCCCCCACACCAAATAAATAAATAAATATTATGCTTATATGTATATATATAAAGAATACAGTAAAATCAATTTTTCTTATGGCCAGGAAATGTAGAAATATGTTAAAACATTTATAGTATGAAATTTCTATTTTTCCTCTTTTGCTGTTAAAATTTTCTTCACTATACCTGATTACATAGTTCCTTAAATACAGCCTTCACCAAATCTTGCCTTTGCTTTTAACTCTCGGCACAGAATATATTTACTGTCAGGGAGAAGCAGAATCAATTGAATTTACTTTTTAAGACCTGTCATGGCCTTTACTCCAGACTCCCCATCTTACCTTGCCCTGGTAGTCTGTCTTTTCTTCACTTATGCCAGACGTAAAGGGAATATTGTACTCTTCCATCCTATATCTGTTGAAAGTCCAGCTCCCTTTCCAGTCAGTTACATGTTACCTGTGTGAAGCCTTCCCTCCCCTCCCCTCCCCTCCCCTCCCCTCCCCTCCCCTCCCCTCCCCTCCCCTCCCCTCCCCCTCCCCTCCCCTCCCCTCCCCTTCCCTTCCCTTCCCTTTTTCTTGCAAATTAATCTTACTCTACTCCCTCCCTGTCTTGGGTTTTTATTCCATCCAGTATATTTTAATACCAGGATAATTATGTATAAAAAATATAATTAAATTATAAGGCCAGGCACATATTCCTCAGTGCAGGAGTTGCGTATAGTTCCCCTCGTGGTTGTTGGTGCACAGTAGGCTTTGACAAGCAAAGGAAGTTGGCTGACTGTTTCCACTCTTACTATGTTACAGGGGCATCTGTGCAATGAGCCTTTGGATTTGTACAGCTATTTACACAGCCAGGGGATTGGCGTTTCCCTTGCCCAGTTCTACATTTCATGGGCTGAAGAATACGAAGCTAGAGAAAACTTCAAGAGAGCAGACGCAGTGTTCCAGGAAGGGATTGAACGCAAGGCAGAGCCCCTGGAAAGACTGCAGTCCCAGCACAGGTGGGGCTTCCCTGGAGCCTGTCTAACCTTATCGTTGTCTTAGGCAACTCAGTTCCAGAAATCACAAATTCTTCCTCCTAATGGCCATGGTTGTTCCCGGGTCAGTTCAGCCTGGAGTCCTTTGTGGTGCTGTTTTAGTCTGTCTCCTACGTGTCCTGCTGGGCTAGTGTGAGACTTGAGCAGTGGATTGGGTCATAGTTCAGTTCTCATAGCATTTTCTGTGTGCATAGCTCAGGAGTGAGTTTAGGGGCATTACGAGTTCCCAGTCTTCAGTACTCCTCTCTAGGATTCTTCTAGTAGTTTTTGGCCCTCAGAATCCCCTGTTCCCGTTCCTTTAGACAAGAAGATAAGGGTTTCTCAAAGAGTTGTAGGTTTCCCAAATCGCCATCATAGGAGTTCACAGCATAAGAGAAACAGAAGAAACAGAACAGAAAACAGCCAGCACAGGATGTCTGCTCCACACTCCCACAGTTCTTTGCCTTTGTTAACCCTCTGGAGGCATGGGTTTCTCTTTTTATGTGTTTAGTTTTAAATTGAAGTGAAGGAGGGGAGAGAGACTGCGACGCTTTGCTGTGTCCTAGCGAGCATCTACAATCTATTTACTTTTTTGTTCTTCCAGTGTACTTTAAAATTGTAGCAGGAACCACAGAGAAGTTTTGTTTTCAAGGTTTCTGCCAGCCGTACTAAAGTCAGATGCTGTGCTGAATGTAAACTCATTTCATATGTGTAAGAAAAAAACTGCATGGGGTGGATGTGTCAGGGTACTAGGGGTAGGTGAAGGGCATTTGGGTATTTATTCACTCTATACAATTCTGCAATTTTCATTTTTAATTTTCTAATACAAGTTGCTGAGAAACTATGAATTCTACCAATTTTCTAGTCTTAGCTGATGCTCGGGTCAACCTGATGAGGGTATTTACATATTTTTCAACAGACACTGAGTCACCCTGGCCCGGATGTCCTTGTGTCTAGAGTTGCTCCCCTTATTCCTAGAGAACGTGTTTCCTGAGGATACTTGTGTGCTGTGTTGTCTAGTCTGGGTTTTGTTGTGTGAGAACTGGTCATGGTCACTTCAGTTAAAGCCGATTGTTCTTTGTCATGCTTCAGACAATTCCAGGCTCGAGCATCTCGACAAGCTCTCTTGGCACTTGAGAATGAGGAGGAGGAGGTCTTGGGGTCTTCTGTACCACAGAGAAGCACACTAGCTGAACTGAAGAGCAGAGGGAAAAAGATGGCCAAAGCACCCATCAACCGCGTCGGAGGTGCCCTGAAGGGTGAGCTTGTTTTATTATTTTGGATCGACCGTAGTCTCTTGTGGTGGGCAGATTATGTAAGAAGGCAACACATAAGTATACATGTGGGCGCTGCCCTAGTTTTCTGAATACTAGGTAGCAAAAGAAAAACCAGCTAATGTCACAGGATGCAGGTAAGCCAAAGGTGGCAGTTTTGTGTTGTGACTGTGAGTAAACCTGATATTTGAGATATGTCATTTTCCAAGTGTTGTTTTTGAAAGAAGATATGTAGCAATATAGTAGGTATTCTCAAAATAAAGCTTAAATGCATTAAAGCCTTAGAGAATACCGTTAATGTAGTTAAGAATATCTTACTGGTAGTGCATTGCCTTTAGTTCCAGCACTTGGGAGGCAGAAGCAGGTGGATCTCTGAGTTCGAGGCCAGCCTGATCTACAGAGGGAGTTTCAGGACAGCTGCCAGAGCTACACAGAGAAACCCTGTATTAAAGCAAAACAAAACAAAAACCAGCTAAACAAAACTGAAGTATTAGGCAGTGTTGTAACAATGACTGAAAGAAGTTATAGGACTTCTTCTTACGTTATGAACAGAAGACTGGATGGACGTGAGTCATGCGCAGTGATGGGCTCCTTAATACAGTGCTTGGGAGACAGGCAAGCAGATCTGAGTTTGAGACCAGCTTCATCTATATAGTGAATTCCAACCCAGCCAGGGCTTATAGCAATACCCTGTCTCAAAAATAAAGACAAAAAACGGAAGTGGGGGCTGGAGAAAAGGCTCAGGGGTTAAGTGCACTCACTGATCTTCCTGAGGACCTGAGTTCTGTGGGCAGCACCCACATCAGGCAGATCACAGCCATGTGGAAGTCAGGCTACAGGGGACCCGGTGCCTTTGGCCTCCGTAAACACCTGCACTTGCATGTGGATACCCACATACACCCCCTACACATAACTAAAAATAGTAAAAATAAGACTGGAAGTGTTAGGACAAAGGGGAAAGGAAAGAGAAAGTAAAATACATAAAAATGTTACTAGTTGGATCATTGAGAATGTACTACTGCCTTTTATAAAGATTTATTTTATTTTTAGTTATTAGTATGTGGGTCTATTGCAAGCATGTGCAAGTGACTGCAGGTACCAGTGGAGGCCAGGGAAGGATTCTTTTTTGTTTGTTTGTTCGTTTGTTTTATTTTTCAAGACAGGGATTCTCTGGGATTAAAGACATGCGCCACCAGCGCCCAGCCAGGGGAGGGTTTCTAGAGTTGCAGTTATTATGAGCCACCCCATCTGGGTGCTAGGAATTTAGCTCAGGTTTTCTGTAAGAACACTGTGTGTGCTCTTAACTGCTGAGCCATCTCTTTACCCCAACTTAAGGTTTTAAAAGAAAAAAAATCTCTTCAATCTCATTTTGACTCTGTGGTAGAGGGAATATCCTCCTTAATTGGAGCAGACCATGTATATCTTATATCCATGTAAGTTCATAATGACATGCTCATATATGTCTCCTAGCTTCGGGTCAGAGCAGAGGATTCCAGAATGCAGCTCCTCAGCAGACACACAGTAACCGTAGGATCACTGTTTTTGATGAAAATGCTGATAGCACTTCTAGGGCAGAGTTACCTAAGCCTGTGGTCCAGCCATGGATGGCACCCCCTGTCCCTAGGGACAAAGAGAATGAGCTACAACCAGGCCCGTGGAACACAGACAGACCCTTGGAATATAGGGTAAGGTCTCATAGTATTTGCCAATCTAATGAAGATTTCATTTTGGTCTGTCTTGGCTTCTTGTTGTTTGCTTTGTTTGTTTGTTTGTTTGGGACGGGCTCTATTTAGCTTAGGCTTGAACTTGCTGTGAAGCCCAGGCTGGACTTGAACTTCCCAAGCTCGTGCCTCAGCTTTCCATGTACTTGGATTTTAGTCACACACCATCCTGCCTGGCTCTATTTTAATATCTCTTAACTCCTTCACTATTTTATTTTATTTATTTATTTTGGTTTTTCAAGACAGGGTTTCTCTGTATTGCTTTTGGAGCCTGTCCTGGAACTCGCTCTGTAGATCATGCTGGCCTTGAACTCACAGAGATCCACCTGCCTCTGCTTCCCGAGTGCTGGGACTAAAGGTTTGCACCACCAACGCCCTGCAACTCCTTCACTATTTAGGGATTGTCTGCATAAATTATGACAGAATGTAAAATAATCTTTTTAACTCTTTCTTCATTTTTAGTCTCATGGCGGTAATTCCGTCCCTGTAACAGCTGTGCCCGCTTCGCTTCCCAGCTTTACGCCCTATGTGGAAGAGAGCGCTCAACAGTCAGTCATGTGAGTGTCTTACAGATCATTCGCAGTGGGAATTACTAAGGCTGGCACAGGTCCCAGTGGCATCTTCTGGTGGGAGGGACAACAGATGAGCTCTGTGTCTCTGTTGTATTCACTGTCCATGCTAGAGCCGAACAACTGCAATGAACTTAATAAGTGGGTTTATGGTTACATTGATGCAGCAGACGCCACTGCTATTCAAGTGTGACATGCTGCTTAATTATTGAGTATAATTAGAAAGGGGTCTCTTTTCTCCTTCCTAACCCTTACCACTTTAAAACATTTTATGTTTCTTAGATTTAAATGTTCTTTAGTGTGTATGAGTGTCTTGCCTGCACGTATGTATGTGTTGCACATGCATGCCTGGAGTCCACAGAGGTCAGAAGAGGGCATTGCATTCTCTGGGACTGCAGTTACAGGCAGTTGTGAACTACCATGTGGGTGCTGGGAATCAAACCTGGGTCCTCTGCAACAAGTGCTCTTAACTGCTGAAACAACTCTAGCCCCCTAATATTTTTGTTATAAGAAAAATTAAGGCAAATGATAGATAACCAGCTTAAACTTTAGTCCAGCCTTTAAAGATTGTGAGTTCTAATACCAGGTTCAATTCTGTGCTTCAGTGTAAGAGTTTCCTCATAGCTAATATGTGTATTTATTTACTTTTTTCTGAAAGACAGTCTCTGTGTAGACCATGCTAGCCTTGAACTCAGAGAGCCACCCATGTCTACTTTCTGAATGCTGAGGTTAACGGCCCACAATACCATGCCTGAATCTTATGGCTAATTTATCACTCACACTATATGATAGGTACCATAGGAAGGCAAAACCAGTGTGGTTCTGAGCAAAAAAAAATAAAATAAAAAATCTTTCTGAACCAAACATAAAACAAGGGAAGCCATTGGAACCTTTATAGAATTGTTGAGCTTTATACCAAGTCTGTTTTTTTTTTTTTTTTAAATCAAATTTAATTTAATTTAATTTTTTTTTTAAGACAGTTCTCACTATGTACCATGGAACTCTTTCTGTAGACCAGACTAGTCTTGAACTCACAGAGATCCTCCTGCCTCTGCCTCCTTAACGCTAAGATTCTAGGCATATGTCACTACTCTGGCTCCTTTTTAAAAATTTATATTTGACTCTGTGTGTGTGTGTGTGTTTGAGAGAGAGAGAGAGAGAGAGAGAGAGAGAGAGAGAGAGAGAGCGAGAGAGAGAGAGAGCTGTAGGGCACATGTGGATGTCAGGGGACAACTCAATTGCTGGGATTATACTCCAGCTCCCTCACGCGCTCTCAGGTAGTTTTTCTTAACGAATTATAGTTGTTCTTCATAAATTAAGAGGATCATTCTTTGCACCAGAGACAACCAGTGTGTAAAAAGAAAAGGTTTATTTTGGCTTAAGTTTTGGCATATGGTCTTTTGAATTTGACGGCCTGAGTTGCTACTAATTTTCTTCAAAGCAGAGGTAGTTCTGAGAACTCACCCCTCCCGCCCTCGTGCTGGGACCAGAGTCTGCCTTGATACTGAAGGCACTGATATGCCACTGGGCTCTGCAACATAGCTACTGGCTATTCTTGTGGGTTATTTTTAGCCCCATCTTAAAATCTTAACTTTTTTGTTTGTTTTAGAAATAAATCACATGTAGACACAAGGTTGGCATTGTCTGTCTATTCAAGCAAAACTTCTAAGAAATAACTCATTTTGACTTTGGAGTGAATGGTAATTGTTTGGCTTTCTTAGGACACCCTGTAAAATTGAACCTAGTATCAACCACGTTCTCAGCACCAGAAAGCCAGGAAAGGAAGAAGGAGACCCCCTGCAGAGGGTGCAGAGTCATCAGCAAGGGTCCGAGGAGAGGAAGGAGAGGATGATGTACTGTAAGGAGAAGATTTATGCTGGAGTCGGGGAGTTCTCCTTCGAGGAGATCCGAGCTGAAGTGTTCCGGAAGAAGCTGAAAGAGCAAAGGGAAGGTGTGTCTTTTCTGTTCTAAGAGAGATTGCCTCCGCTATTTGTACCTTTGTGTGGTGTTTCTATGCTGGACAGTTTTTCTCTGTGTGTACATGTATATACTGTATGTATGCTGAGCTCTTATTGCCACTGCAGGGGCACCTATTTACAATAGAAGAAGCAGCCGGGACCCTAGCATGCATGCAGGTGCACTCCCCTTAAGTACCTCCCTTGATGTTGCCTGAAGTATGAGGCCTCAATTTCTCTGGCCGTTTATTTATAATAGCATATTCAGTCATATCTCAGGCACTTAGAACAGTTATTTATATTATCATTCTGAACGTAAGGGAAGATTTGGAAACTGAGGGGAATAAGAAGCAGTTCCTGTTCTGGAACTGTCTGTTCTGGGTTAAGAGGGACAAAAGGGACTGATAAAAAAATAGGAAAATGAATATTGGAGACTTCAGGGCATTAATTAGACTTTAGGGATAAAATAAATTTCAAATGGCATATTGAAAAATGGGCTCTGTGTCCAATGTGGGAAGGAGCCATGATTGCAAAAGCAAGGGGCCCGCTGAGTGAGGCCTTTTGTTTTTTGTTGTTGTTTTTGAGATGGGGTCCCATCTCACTGTGTAGACTAGGTTGGCTTCAGCCTCTCAGGTGGTGAGATGAAAGTTATGTGCCACTACACCAGACTGAGTGTGACCTTCTGAAATCAGGAACTGAAGGGATGGGGGATGGGGGGATGGCTCAGCAGTTAAGGGCTTTAGCTGTTCTTACAGAGGACCCAGGTTCTCTATCTACCTAGCATGTACATCAGAACTCACTGCCATCTTAACTATTATCTGGGGATCTGATGCCCTCTCCTGGCCTCTGTGGCACCAGGTATACAAGTAGACAGGCAAAGTCGGTACATGTTACTGGGTAAAGGAACTTGCTGCACAAGCCTGATGACCTGGGTTTGACCCCTAGGACCTGTATAAAATGTGGAAGGAGGGAATTGACTCCATAGAGTTGTCTCCTGTGGCAGGCACATTGCACACATCATTCACACAAAATAACAATACAGAGGTTTTCAAATAGGAACTGAGCTGGAAGGTAAAGCTCGATGCTAAGAGTACTTGTCTTGCATGTGAAGACCTGGAGTCAGTCAGTCCATGGCACAGAAGACACCACCAAAACCCCCAAAGAGCCTGTCAACAAAGATTAAATGAGGTACTTAATTAAAAAGGGAAATTTCTAGTTCATACCTCCTATACAAAAGTGATGGAATGCATTTTATTCTCAGTCAAAGAAATCCCGGTGCTGAGGTTTTGTGGGATTTGTGTGGATAAATTCAGTCTTGTCTCACATGCATTTTAGTTGGGACTGGCTGACCGTTTCAGAGGGTTAGTCCATGGTCATCATGGGGGGAAGCATCACTGCACACAGGCAGACTTGGTGCTATAGAAGTAGTGAGAATTCTACATCCTCACCCACAGGCAGTATGACGAGACACTGGGCCTGGCTTAAGCTTTTGAAACCCCCAAGCCTTACCCTCAATGACATATTTCCCCCACAGGGTCACATCTACTCCATCCAACAAGGCCACATTTCCTAACCCTTCTGAAGTAGTGTCACTCCCTGCACACCTTTACGTATGTGTGTGTGCTCACATTTGTACATTGGTGTGCAGACCCGAGGTTGACACTGCGCTTTTTTCTCGATCACTTTCCACCTCTTCATTGAGGTGGGTCTTGATGGAAGCCAGCGCTCACCCATACACTGGTCTGCTCTGGGAACTCCCTTCTCCCCACATTCCACGTATTGGAATTACAAGTGGGCCAGCATACTCACCCAGCATTTATTTGGGTAGTAGGAATCTAAACTCCAGTCTTTGTGCTTGCAAAGGCCAGCACTCTAACACTGACACCCTTCAAAGTATAGTCAGTCTTCTTTGCCCAGTGTACTCTTAGGCATTCCCTTTATTCTTGTCAACAGCTCTGGTCATGGTCATCTTCGGTGCTACCAGCAAGCTGGCTGTCCTTTGCATTCTTCAGTACAGTGGTCTTCCTGTATTAATGAGCTTTCCCCAGATCTTTGCTTGACTGGTCTTCATCATCCAGGTTTTAGCTTTATCACAACACTTTATCAAAATGATTACTGGTCACTGGTCTTTAATAGCCATGACCTTCATACCTTCATCCACTGTACACAGTACTGAGTATTGAGCTTCACTATAAGCCGAGTGTGCTCTGTCAGTGGCTAGAGCCTCAGTCCTGCGTGCATGCCCCCTACTTTGGAGGTTTCTTGGTGTTTGCTTGCTTATTTGTTTGAGAAATAGTGTAGTGTCTTGTGTAACTCAGGCTGGCCTTGAACTCACTATATTTGAGGACGACACTGACTTTTGGAGCTTCTGTCTCTGCCTCTTAAGTACTGCAGTCCTGGGGTTTCATGATAGGCAAGCACTCTTCCAACTAAGCTATGTGCCCTGTCCTGCTTTATGTATGGATACTTTGGGTGCTTTTGAGAAAGTCTTGCTTTGTAGCCCAAGCTTGCTTAGAATTCTAAATGATTTTCTTATTTCTTTGTGCATTTCTGCCATATTTGGATGTTAGCATCGTATGGCCAAGGAGTTGGTACCATTGGAACCTGTTTTCACTACTTGTGCATGATAGGTATTGCTTTTTTCCTGATCACATACACAAAAGAATAGAGACACAGACGGCAAACTGAGGCCTCATTCTCCCTTTCCCATTTTCATCAGTGTTAACATGAGGCTATGAACCACAGGCAATCTTTCCAGGAGGAACTGTTGTGAGGGGCGAATGCCTCAACTTACTTCATTGTTTGCAGCTGAATTGCTGACCAGTGCAAAGAAGAGGGAAGAAATGCAGAAGCAGATTGAGGAGATGGAGAGAAAGCTGAAGGAAATCCAGACTGTCCAGCAAGAAAGAACTGGCGACCAGGTAAAACATTTTTCTTTTCTTTTCCTTTTTTTTTTTTTTTTTTAAATACAGCAAACTCAGGCATGCCTGGCAAGAGTTCTAGCTTTGATCTACATGCCCAATCTAAAAAAGACCTTTTTTGATAGTTTTTTAGTTGCGACTAGCAGGAAAGTAATTTAACAAGTGATTTCAAATGGGATTTATGACATGTGAGATAAGTAATATAATTCACTGACTTCTAGATTATATTTTTATTAATTCTGATATTGACTTTCTATTTTAGTTATGGTCCGTTAAAATGGAGTTAATTTTTAAAATTTGATATATAGTTGCCACTGCTCAGTTGAGTACAACAGTACCAATTTGACTAGGAACCTAGATTATTGGAGAGACCTTTTGTGGTACTGACATTGTATTTTTGTATGGGGGACATTGGTTTTCTTTATGTTAACATAAGCAGCAAGAAGAGAAGGGGCCTACAGAGGAAACAGCCAGACTGCAGATTGCTTCAGAGTCTCAGGAAATGCTGGGAACATCTCTGTCCCGTTCTGTCTGCCCACTAAGCTCAAATCCCAGGTAAGACCACTTTGGTGGAAGGTGTGGTATTCACAGGTCAGAACAAACTTTTAGCTCTGGTGACTTGAAGTCTCCTTAATTTTTTGACAGTACTAAGTCACGAGTTTTACAAATTTTAATATAAGGTTTCACTAATAAGGGAATATATGATATGTCTTTTTCCTTGGTGAAAATAAAAATAAATGCTTCTAGAGCCTTGTACATGTACAGTGACACATCCTGTAACCCTAACACTTAGGAGATGATGTCAAGGGGGACAGGAATTCAAGGCTAGTAGCTTTTGAGACTGGCCTGGGATACATAAAACCCTGTTGTCGTCCGTTGCCTGTTCCCCCCCAACCCCCCCTCACACACAAAATATAAATGGTAGTACTCAGGTGGTTAAGGCAGTAAATTATCAAAGCCAGTCTAGCCTACACGGTAAGACCTTATCTCAGAAATGTACTTAAATTTCATTACATACGTGTATGGAATGTCCTTATGTAACCCAGTGCTGTGTACAATGAGCATATACTAACTAAAATCAAAGCTCAAGAAATTACCACACAAGATAACTACTGCTATTCACACCAATAGGTGTCTTCTTTGGTACTGTTATTTTTGTCTTATAAAATTGGTGGCTTACCATTTTGTAATCTGCTTTAACGGTTCTGGTGTTAATCAAATTTATTTAGAGCATTTTCAATGCTTGGATTAGTAGTGGTAGAATAATTTGTTTCTCTTAGAATGAAGATCATGTTTAATGGAGAATCCCCAAACTTTAAAAACATTCTGACTGAGTATATGGCAGATGCTTATAATCCCATCTCTTGGGTGTCAGGTCAGGATCACCACTCACTGTAGTTAGTTAAGGCTGCCCTGGACAGTGTTTGGTCTAGCTTCTAGAACAGAAGGCTCATCCTGTGGGTATTGAGCACACTTATATTTTTTAAAACAAATTTCTTCACAGGGAAACTTTACCAACTAAAAACATTTTGCAAGAACAGCCTGACTCTAAAGGTAAGTTGTATTTGACAGCATTGGGAGGAGCCCTAACAACAAATGTACTATGTAACAGTAAATGCTTTTCTTCGTTACAGTAAAAATGAACAAAAGAGGACAGGGGACATAGAGTTTTGTTTTGCCTTTATATAATGGAACTCATTGTATGTGATTTGAGAGAATATTGTCATAAGATTTCTCACTACTTTGAAATACTTAGTTTAGGGACAGCAGAATGACAGGTAAAGGTGCTTGCTGTTCAACAACCTGAGTTTGACCCTCAGAACCTACTGGCCTGCATGTAACAGGCCTTTGGACTGCCAGCTCCCAAATAATGACACAGAGACTTTCTTCTTAATCTTGAAAGCTTGACCTTAGCTTAGGCTTTCCCCAAACTAGCTCTTAAAACTTAAATCAACCTGTTTATATTAAGCTATGTTCTGCCATGGGGCTCATTACTTTTCTTCTGTACCATATGTCTGACTTTCTTGCATCTGGCTGGTGAATCTCCTGCCTCAGATTCTTCTTTTTTTTCTTACATATCGATCCTAGTTCCCTCTCCCTCCCTCCCAAGCCCCTCTACCCACATCCTATCCCATCCTACCTCCCACTCCACAGGGAGAGTGATGCCTTCCAAGAGGGATCAACAAAATCTGTCAAGTCATTTGGAGTAGGGACTAGGCCTCCCTCCTGCCTCTAGGCTAAGGGAGTATCCCTCCATGAGGAATGTGCTCCCAAAGTCCTTTCGTGCACCAGGGATACATCCTGGTTCTATTGTCAGAGGTCCCTTAGACTGCTCAGGCCTTCTAACTGAGACCCATGTTCAGGGGTCTGAGTCGGTCCAATGCTAGTTTCCCAGCTATCAGTCTGGGGGTCCATTAGCTCTCCCTTGTTTAAGTCAGCTGTCTCTGTGGGTTTCTGTAGCTTGGTCTTACCCCCATTTTCTTATCACTCCTCCCTCTCTGCATCTGGATTCCAGGAGTTCCGTTCAATGTTTAGCTGTGGGTGTCTGCTTCTGTTTCCATCAGCTACTAGATGAGGGTTCTAAGTTCTGCCTCAGATTCTTTTCCAGAGTTCCTATCTCTGTCTGGAAGTCCTGCCTAGCTATTGGCCATTCAGCTCTTTATTAAATAAGAAGGTGCCTTAGGCAGGTGAGGCTAAACAGACTTATCTTCACAGTGTATAGAAAGATTATCCCAACACCTTCATCCCAGTCGTCAAGACATGTGATTGCCCAGATATATATGCTAAATAAACAATTATTTTTCAAATCTTCCACTTTATTACTCTGCACTTAGACAAGCATTAACAAGAGTACCAGCAGCCAGCCCTGTAATGAAAGTAGCTCTTGGAAAGGGGGAGGTCTTGAACATTCAGATTTTTTTGTTTGTTTTATTTTTTGGTTTTTTGAGACAGGGTTTCTCGGTGTAGCTTTGGAGCCTGTCCTGGAATTAGCTCTGTAGACTAGGCTGGCCTCAAACTCACAGAGATTTGTCTGCCTCTATCTCCTGAGAGCTGAAATAAAGATGTGTGCTGCCACCACCTGGCTTTTTTTTTTTTTTTTTTTTTTAAACCCATTAATTTTTTACTGTGTATTGGTCTTTTGCCTGCATGTATGAGAATGTCTGAACTGAAACTTCAGAGAGTTGTGAGTTACCATGTGGGTGCTGGGAATTGAACCCAGCTTAACCAGGCTTCTTTGGAAGAACAGCCAGTGCTTTTAACCACTGAGCCATCTCCCCAGCTCCAGATCGGTTTCTTTTCTGATAAGAATATAATATGTTAAAAATATTCAGCTTCCCATCTGTTGAGTTGAAAAAGATTGCACATTTTCCCTCTTGGTTTCTTTTTGCATCAATGATTATTTTTGTATAAAAGCTATCAGAGAAAAAAATGTAAGGTATGAAAAATATAAGTAAAATGAGACCTCAGAGCCAGTTAAAGGCCCTTGCCACCCAGCCTGGTGACCCACATGGTGGGAGGAATGAACTGACTGCCACATGCTTGGCCACGCATAGACACACAAAAATATGTATTAAACAAACAGACAGACAGACAGACTTAAAGCATCCTAAAATGTTCTATGTGCTAAAAGCATAAATATCTACTTAGAAGTAGTTTTGTTCTGATTGTAGCCAAGATAATAGGGAACATAAAGCAGAGAGATGTATCTTGAACAACAGAGGGAAAATAACTGGCAAAATCTAGTATGAAGTGACCAGAAATAAATGAATAAATAAAAGATTTAAGGTTTTGTTTGTTTATTTTATCTGTGTATGTGTGTGTGCATTCGTGTCCTGGCACATAGGCAGAGGTCAGGACAACGTGCAGGAGTAGATTCCCTCTGCCAGCTCAGTTCAGGGATCAAACTTAGGTAGTGAGCTTTTGTGGTGGGCAAGAGCCTTTTATCTGAGCCATCTCGGTAGCTCCAGAGGAATAGCTTTAGAGGCATTTGGATCATTGACAATTTATGGATCTCATTATGCATTTCCAGTTCAAATACATTTAAGACATTGTAAATAATCACTGAAATTATTAGTTACATAGATATTATATCTTAAATAATAATAACAAAAAGAACCTTCTGAAAGGCTTACAAAGACACTGAAATATTTGTAGTTCAAGTGTTCTGGTTCTGCTTCAGGGCCGTGTTGGGTTGGATCTGGGGGACACAGATGAAGTAAGATCATGCATGTTTAAATAATTAGGAAATGATCTCACTTTTATGAGTCTTTTTCCTTATAAAAACAAATCAGGGTGGAAAGATGCCTTAGTGGTTTGGAGTGCAGCTTGCAGAGGACCCAGGTTTGATTCCCAGCACGTGTCATGCGTTTTCAGGGGACAGGATGCTCCTTTCCATCCTCCTCAGACATCTGAGCTCACTGAATTGCATGAACTGTACCACACACAAGATGCACACACATGTACATAATTATCAATGTCTTTTTTTCAATTGTGCCTTCTCTCTCAAACAACACAGCATTAATTACTTCCTATGGTTTTCTTGAAGAATCAAACACCCCTGAACCCCTTTCTCTTTCTATAGGTCCCAGCATGCCTTTCTCAATTTTTGATGAGTTTCTTTCAGACGAAAAGGACAAAAGGTGTGGTTTTACTGTTTTTTGGATTTTTTAGGAGTAGATTTTACTATATATGTACATTTTTTTAATTTAAAATTTTAGATTACTAAAAATTAAAGTATTTTTTATTTGTATGGTTGTTTTGCCTGCATGTATATCTCTACACAAGCTGTGTGCCCAAGGTGGCCAGTAAAGGGTATTGGATCAAGCAGTTGTGAGCTGCCATGTGGATATTAGTGACTGAACCCAGGCCCTCTGCAAGAACAGTCAGTACTCTTAACTACTAAGTCATTTCTCCAGACCCTTATCTTAAATTCTTTGAAAAATTTTGTAAATTTTCTCATATGAAAACTTTTATAAATTGGTTATCTCTTTATTACATTGGGTCTCTGGGATGGAACTCATTAGCAGGCTTGAACTATAAATTGTTACCTACTGAGCCATATTGTCCCTAGGATTTGAGTCTGTGAGTGAGGGTAACTGGATGCTGTGGTGTACACAGGACTGGGAAGAATGGTAGAGATAGGGAGATCGTGAGTTCAAGGCCAAACTGGGCTACCTAATACAGCTCTATCTCAACAAACAACCAAAAAGGCATGAGTTAGGGTTGCTGTTATTTCTGCAGATGGTAACAGAGAGTGCTAACTGGAATATGCCTTTTCCCAGTCCTGCAGATTCTCCACAGGGTCTCAGAGCCCAGCGAAGACCCCTTGCAGTTCTCAAAACTACAGAAATCATTGCCTCAAATGAGGACATGTCTCCTGATGTTTGTGTAAGTTAACATAAGTGGGCTTAGTGAATTAGTGCACGAAAGTCTCTCAGAAGTTTAGCATTTGCCTGCTTAGATGACTCAGCAGGGAAAGGCACCTCCTGCCAAGCCTGAGCCTGAGATTGATTCCCACTGGGTCGCACGTGGTAAAGGAGAAAACTGACTTGCACAGTTGTGCCTCTGATCCCCACCGCCATCCCCACACGGGCACAAATACAAATAAATGTATTTAAGTTTAAAACAAAAATTTAGGGTTAAGTGCTGAGCAAGCGTGTAGTGGTATCAGTGGGCGGTGCACGCAGAGGGTCCAGAGTTCACCATCAGCCCAGGCTACGTGAGTGTGAGTGAGTCCAGCTTGAATACATAGCTAGACCTTGTTCAAAAGAAGTGTAGGGTTAAAATCAAAATCACTAATTTGAACTAAGCACATGAAAAGATATTCATTGTACCCACTAGAATGTCTATAATCAAGAGAGAAGTAATAACAAGTGTTTGAGGGTAAGCATGCTGGAAGAGTCATTTTGGAACACTTGTTGGCCATTCTTTAAAGTGTTAAACCTAGGGCAGTTAAGTGCAAGCATGTGCTCAGAAGCATGTGCTCAGCCGGGCGGTGGTGGCTCACCTTTATTCCCAGCACTCAGGAGGCAGAGACAGGCGGATCTCTGTGAGGCCAGCCTGGTCTACAGAGTGAGTTCTGGGACAGCCATGGCTACATAGAGAAATTCTGTCCCGAAAAGCCAAAAATAAATAAATAAAAATAAAAATAAATTATTTTCCATTTACACGAAGTGTCCAGGATAGAGCAGAGTAGTTGGGAACAATGGGGAAGGCAGTGGGAAGGGGCTGCTTGCACTGTGGTTCCTTTCTGAGGGATGAAAATCTGAAATAGCACGCTGGTATAAACACTAGAACACTGAGAGATGCACACTGTAGAGTGATGAATTAGATCCCAAAGTTGTAAAAGGTGGGGGGGGGGAGTCAATAATTTGACAGCTTTTTCATACTTCCAATTATTTCTTTTTTAATCCAACATACATGGTTTTGGGTTTTTTGTTTGTTTGTTTCCTTTTGGTGTTTTGAGACAGGGTTTCTCTGTGGCTTTGGAGCCTGTCCTGGAACTTCCTCTTGTAGACCAGGCTGGTCTCAAACTCATAGAGATCCTCCTGCCTCTGCCTCCCGAGTGCTGGGATCAAAGGCATGCACCACCACTGCCTGGCTTATCCAACATATATGTAAAATGCATTTTGTGGCAATGGAGAAACATTATGCAGACCAACCATTTTTCCTTCCTGTTGTAGTTTATTTATTTACATTTGTTTTGTTTTTGCATGTGTGAGAGTGCTTGTATGTAGAGGTTAGAAGCTCTCTCTTTACACCATGCGAAAGTCCTCAGGTTTGGCTGTAGGTGCCTTTATTTATTCACTGATCCATCTTATGGTCCCCTTTCTGTTGTTTTAAGTGCTGTCATGATAGGGTCACTACCTGATGATACCCGGGTGTACAAAGGTACTTTATAGGCTTTCAATTCAAACTTTAAAAATAAAGGGCCTAGGCATTGGCATTTTGTTGAAACTTTAGGGAAAAAGAAGGGTGCTTCTCGGCAAACGGCACCCAGGCACTTGGGAGGTTGAGGAGGACTGATGTGTTTAATTTGAAGACTTTTCTGGGGACGTGATGAGCAGTGTCTGTGACAGTAGTTACTCCACATCCAAGGAAATGAGCAGAGTCATTGGGAGACATTTTTTAAAATACAGTTTTCTTATTATTTACTTTTTTGAGATATATTTGCTATCTAATAAAGTTCACAGGATTGTATAGCTGGATAGATTTTTCACACGTGGCTATCAATGCTATTATATATCCAAAAGATAGAGATTTCCAATGATTCAGAAGTGCCATAGGGGATTTTGATTGAAAGAAGACACTCAGGCCCCATTCCAGTTTTATGTGATTTAAATTTCTGGAGAAGGAATCTACGAATTATTTCCCCTTTGTTTTAACTAATTTGGGAAAGTTACTCTGTAGTTCTGATGCAGTTAGTTTCCTGGTTGCTATGAAGCGCAGTGGTTGAAAAGAGTAACTAATGCATACTTTGTTCTGAAGAACCCCAGCCAGTATGTGGTGGATTGGGTAGGGTGGGTTAGGCCAGTTTCTAGGTTCAGCTACTCGCTGACAGCTTGGATATTAAAGGGCTCTCCTTCTCACCCATAGTCTGTCTTTCTCTTTCCCTCCCCCTCCTCTCTCCCTTTCTCCCTTGCTTTCCCCTTTCCCTTGCAATCACTTGCTTGCATTTGTTAAGAAATATCTACCTGAATTTTTTAGCTTCCCTTCCAGTCATATTTAAAATTTCTAAACTAATAGATAGATCCATAAACAGTAGTTTATTTTAATTTTTTTGTTTTTGTTTTTCCAGACAAGTTTTCTTTGTGTATCCTTGGTTGACTGGAACTTTTTCTGTAAACCAGGCTTGCTGCCCAGTTAAGCACTTTATCATATTTATCGTATCAATTTATGATCATTTCTTTTGCACCTGGCGGTGGTGAGGCACACCTTAAATCCCAGTCCTATTCTAGGGAGGCAGATCTTTGTCAGTTCAAGGCAGCTTGGTCAACTGATCGGGTTCTAAGAAAGTCACCAAAACTACAGAGAAACCCTGTCTCAAAAAAAACAATGAAATTTTGTTTTTTCTTTTGCTTTTTGAGACAAGCCTGGCTAGGCTAGTGTAAATCTACGCACTGTCTCTTTGAGGTGTATCTCTATTTTTTACTTCCTTAATTTATTTGAGTCAGAAAAAGTGTCAAGTATGTCAAATTGTAGATAGTCTAGCAAATTAGTATCTATGGGTTTGAATAAAGTGGCTATTTCTTATATTGTAGGTAAATATATAAAATGGTTTAATCTTTAGGGCAGCTAAACAATACATGTTAGGAAAAAAACCTTAGTGTTTTTAACCTTTCAACTAGCTAATTATTTCAGGAATATTTAGCCTAGGGATATTTAAATATTCATAAAAATTGTATATATTTTAAAATAGCTTCATGTCGTAAGAAATAGGGAATAACGCGGAAGCCTTGACGAAGTTTTCTTACATTTTCCTTCTAGTCCTCAGGTCACTGAATTACAGCCCTAGCCCCTTGACTAATTTCTAATCAATAGACATTGTGGGGCCAGCTAGATGGCTTAGTGCCCTTTGCTGCCAATTCTGAAACCTGAGTTCAGTCCCTAGGACCCATAAGGTAGAAGGAGAAAAATGACTTAAACAAATTGTCCTCTGACCTCCATATGCCTGCCATGGTTCACATGTGCTCACACACATGCCCAATTTAATTATTTAATTAAACAATACAACCAGTATTGTGACCGTCCTGGAATTGGTTGTTTTTCTTTTTTCTTTTCTTTTCTTTTTTTTTTTTAAGCTTGGTTTTTCAAAATAGGGTCTCACTATGTAGCTCTAGCCATCCTGGAACTCACTACGTAGACCAGGCTGGCCCCGAATCAGAGATCCACCTGCCTTCTGAGTGCTGGGCTTAAAGTTGTATGCCACCACATCTGAATTCAAAGGCTGTTTTTAAAAGAAGTATTTTTATCTGTGTGTACATGTGGTTCTGTAACTGAATGCCATGTGTGTGGTGGGTACCTGTGGAAGCCAAAAGAGGGTGTCAAAGCCCTTGGAGCTGAGCTGAGCTGCCCTGCATAGGTGCTAGGAACTGAACCCATGTCGTCTGGAAAGGTGTCCAGTTCTCTTTGAGCCATCTCTCTAGCCCCCAGAATGCTCTTTAAGGGAGAAAAGTAGTATCAGTGCTTCTTCAGCTTTCAGGTAAGATTGTTTGGAAGACGACGTTAAATAGTTTTTTCACATGTGGAGAGGCCTCACAGTCTATTTTTTGGTGAAGTACAAAATTGCTTTCCCTGAAGCTGTACTATACTTTTAAAATTGTCTTTAACTAGACATCTTGGTATGTTATTTCTAAATCTCATTTCAAAGATTTAATGTCTAAGCATACATATATTCCATTTACATGTTGGTTGACTATCTCAGCTAAACTATGTTTTGTTTTATTTTTAATTTTAGGATGAACTTACAGGAATTGATCCTTTGAATGAGGATGCCACCATCCCAAGTTTCAGGAATGTAACCATTTGTCCTAACCCTGAGGACACTTGTTACTTTGCTAGAGGGCCTCGTTTTGCATCTACCCCTTTCCATGAGATACCGTCCTTGCAGAGCATCCCTTCCGATCCTGAGAGACTATTGCAGGAAGAGGATCTAGATGGGAAGACCACTGAGGGCCATCACATTGCGCTGGCCACTATTTATAACCAGACCCTCAGCGTCAAGAAACTGAGGTGATTACAGCGTTTGTTCTCTTGGTCTGTGAGCTTGTCAGTTACAGTGAGCAGTCATCAGGCTCTTACTTCTGCCAGATGCTTAAAAAGAAAGTCAGTCTGTCCCAGGTATAATGTCTGGAGTGTACAGATTGTTCTGGGTTTGAGGATTAGAAGATGTAAATTTTGGTGGTAATAAGACTCAAAGGTATAGGAGAGATGGCTTAGCAGTTAAGAGACTTGTTCTTTTAGAGAACCTGGGTTTGATTCCCAGAACCCACATGGTGATCACAACTCCTAACTCCAGTTCTGGGGTGTCCATTGTCTTCTGACTTCTCCAGGCATATACATTGTGCATAAACATGTGAGCAGAACACTCATATATAGGCAATAAGTGAATAGTGTTTTTCTATCTATTTCCTGTTTTGGGAAAATGATATGCTTTAAAAATGAGACTAATAAAAATCAGAGCAACTATAAATTATTTTAAAATAAATTTTTTGTAAAATTTATAAATTAAAAAAGTTGGGGGCTAAAACGATGGCTCGGTTGTTGAAAACACTACTCTTGCAGAGGCCCCAGGTTCAGTTCCCAACAGTCAGAGCTCACAACCCCCTGCAACTCCAATTCTAGGGGACCTGGCCTGCTCTCTTGGCTTCTCCCTGCTCTCACATCGGTGCACTTCATATATGCAGGCGAACACTGAAAAGAAATGCATCTTCATTTAGACATTTTTTAAAGTTCTAACGTAAGTTGGTGTATACTATCCCTAAGGACAGTTGCACTTTCATTTCTTGCAGCCCAATTATTGAAGACAGCCGTGAAGCCACACACTCATCCGGCTTCTCTGGATCCTCTGCTTCAGTTACCAGTACCTCCTCCATCAAAGGCCTTCAGCTTCCTGAGAAGCTGGAGCTAACTAATGACGCCACAGGTAGATCCATCCAGCCTGTGGGCAAGCTTCTAGATCTGCATGGTGGGCATTTACATCCCTCAGCAGACTGACCTGTTGACTAGTGAGGTTGCCACAAACTGATATTTCTCAGATAAACCAGCAGTAACACAACATAATTCATAAGTATGTAAGGCAACTGAATGTGGGCAGATGAGCGGTGCTGATTTTGTAATCTTGTTGGGGTCTTTTCCCTGCTAGTCTTTTGTTTGTTTTTCTGAGACAGGGTTTCTCTCTCTATGTATCCCTAGAACTCACTCTGTAGACCAGTCTGGCCTCAAATTCAGATCCACCTTCCTCTTCCTCCTGAGTGCTGGGATTAAAGGCATGCACCACCACTGCCCAGCATTTTGTAGGGGTGGGGTAGGGGTTGAGACAAAGTTGAGATAGTTTCTCTGTGTGGCCTTGGCTTCCCGAAACTTCCTCTGTACACCAGGCTGGCTTCAAGCTCACAGAGGTCCACCTGCCTCTTCCCACGTGGTAGGATTAAAGGCATGTGCCACCACTGCTCAGGTTTGTTTTTGTGTGTTTGAGGGGGTGGAACAGGGCTTCTCTGTGTGGACCAGGCTATGCTGGAACTTGCTCTGTAGTCCAGTGTTTCTCAACCTTCCTAATGCTGTGACCCTTTAATACAGGGTTCCTGGATGTTGTGGTGACCCCCAATCATAAAATTGTGTTGTTCCTTCATAACTTTTAGCTACTATTGTGAGTCATAATGTGAATATCTGATATGAGACCCCTGCAGGTTGAGAACCATTGCTGTAGACCAAGTTGGCCCTGAACTCACAGAGATCGGCCTGCCTCAGCCTCCCAAGTGCTGGGATTAAAGGAATGTGCCATCACACATCTCGCCTTAAGCATTAGTTTCTATGTGATGCTTATTTCAACTTATTTTCTCCACAGAAAATGCTAGTCAGTCACCCTGGTGTTCACAGTATCGACTACAACTACTAAAGGCCCTCCCAGAGTCAAGTGCTTTTGCAGAGTTTTCTATGGAAGATAGACCATTGCCTACCCTGGAAACGGGGAAGGAAATTGAATTAGGTAAGTACTGTTGAATACCTGCCTTTTGCATATGACAGCATACAAATAAGTGATTTGAACACCACAAACCCTTGAACACTATAAACATTCCTAGGTTGTAATAAATAGCATTATAGAGGTTAACACATTGGTAATTTCATGCCAAAGTAACAGCAGCCTCCTTTTGTTTTTAAATATCTTTTAAGATTTATTTATTTACTTTATGAATGTTTATTGCCTGCATGTATGTGATACCTATTGGTTCTCCTAGAACTAGGTTTCTATATATGATTGTGCACTATCGTATGGGTGCTGGGGATCAAACCCAGGTCCTCTGTAAGAACTAGTGCCCTTAACTACTGCACCATCTGTCTAGCTCTCCTTTTGATTCTGAAAAGTGTAATAGATGCTACTCACTGGCAAATACACTAGCACCTCTCATCCTTAGCCGGGAGGTAAAGTGTACAGACTTATATATGTTCACCGTGACTTTTAAAGTAGAATCTAACTTGTCAACAGGTAACGAAGACTACTGCATTAAACAGGAATACCTAATATGTGACGATTACAAGTTATTCTGGGTGGCACCAAGAAACTCAGCAGAGTTAACCATGATCAAGGTGAGACTGACTCTGTAATTTCATTACTTTGTAAATACCTATCTACTGGCTTCTTACTGGGAAATCGGTGAACCATTCTATGTCAAGACGGGGATCAGAAAGGAGGGACTATTGTGTAAAGACTGTCGTATTCTAGTCTTGACATACATTAGTGTCACCTTAAAATCTCCATTTCCTTCCCTGTAGGGTTCTGTCATTACTTTGCTTATATTGGACATGCAGAAACCCATTTCTTTCTTAGCTTCAATCCTCTTATTTTGGAAGAGTACTTAGTAGCTTTCTGAGAAAAAGGAGGCAATAACATGTTTTTTTTAAAATCCTCTGGGTCAGAAAATTCCTTACTCTACATCTTTTCTTGATTGGTGGTTTGACTGGATATAGAATTCTTTGTTAATTTTTTTTTTCTTTAGAATTTTAAGCCAGGTTCTGGTGGCTGCACACCTTTAATTCCAGCACTTTCTAGCACTTGAGAGGCAGAGGCAGATGGATCTCTGAGTTCAAGGACAGCTAGGGCTGTTACACAGAGAAACCTTGTCTCAAAAAAAGAGAAGAAAAAAAAAAAACAAAACAAAACAAAAAGAATTTTAAAGCCTTCTTTTGTAACCTTGCTTGTTACAAGGCTTCTGTTATTGTTTGATTGACTGGTTTTGGTGTTTGGTTTTTCTTCTGCTGTTCTAGAAACATTATATAGGCCTGTTTTCCACACCACTGAGCCACACAAACCCCAACCTTACTTCTGAAGTCTTTTGCAGTCCTAATCTTTTTTCATTGTTTTAATGCTCAGCAAAACGATTTTGTGTGCAAAAAAGGGTGTGCTAGAACCCAAACCACGCTCACCTGGGCATGGACACTTAGTTGGTTTTCATTCTAAAGCATGTGATGACTTTTGTTTTTTCCCTGTTGGCAGGGCTCCAACCTCACAGTCTTTGCTTTTACCTAGTTTTAAAAGACCCAGCAGGTCTCCCCAGCTGTCCTTTTAATTCCAGTACTTTGTGTGAAGTCTCTCCCTATCTCTGGATCCTATAGTCTTGTTTGTCAACCCACTTTGATATAAGTAATATTGCCTACCTGCTGGGCAGATATCACTCAAGTCAGTGAACATTTCTGCCTGGAGACTCAGACTTGACATTTTCTTTGGAAAAAACTGGTTTCTTTCAATTTTCTGTTTTCTCAATTTATAATTTCTCATACTAGATATAGGTCTTTCCTAGACAATCATTTGTTTAGCATTTATTTATTGTATGTGTGTCTTTGTGGCCTGTGTGTGTATATGTGTGGTGTGTGTGTGTATGTCTGGTGTGGGTGTGTCTGGTGTGTGTGTGTAGGTCCAACAACAAGTTGTGGGCCTCACTTCTGTCTCATCATATGGTTCTGGCTTGATGAAAACAAACACCTGTACCCACTGAGCCATCTCACCACCCTGTATTTCCTCTATGTCCCTCCCTCCCTTTCTCCCTCCCTCCCCCTCCTCCCCTCCCCACTACCTTCCCCCTCCCTTCCTCTCCCTCTGATGGGGCTAGAGAGATGGAGTTTGATTCCCGGCGCCTACAGCCGCCTGTGAGCTCCAGGGGTGTGTGGTCCTTTTCTGAGGACACCTGCACTTGAGTGTCCACCACATAAGAGACAGACAAAACTAAAATGTTACCATTCTCCCTCTAGCTTCTCCTTTGTCTTTCTCTCTGTAGTGCAGTCTCTCTCTGTAGCTGCAGGGGATTAATTCTAAGACACCTCCCTCCCATTTGAGATAACCAAACCTGAGAATACTGAAGTCCTTTATACAGACTGACATAGTATTGCAAATAACCTGCACATACTCACTTTAAGCTCTAAATCCTCACCGGATCACTAACATAATGTGCATACTATGTTATTTATTGTGTCTTACTCTCCCCCACACACACACCTCAAGTATTTCCAATCTGTGGTTGGTTGAACCCTGCAATGTACAACCTATGGATTCAAAATGACTATTTTATCAACCATATTTTCAGTCTCTTTATAAGTTTTATTATTTCTTTCAAAGGGGGAATGCTCTTTATCTTATTGAAATATTAATTGTTTTTCTTTTGTTTGTTTTATTGGTCTTTGTTTTAAGACAGGGTTTCTCTGTGTAACCTTGGCTGTCCTGGGACTCACTCTGTAGACCAGGCTGCCCTTAAATAATGTGTTTTTCTTGGATCAGCAAGCTGGCCCAGTGGATAAAGGTGCTTGCCACCGAGCCTGACAACCTCTGAAACTGGCATGGTTGGACATTGCCAACTCTCCCAAGTTGTCTTGTCTCTTTCACACCCATGCCATGGCACGCTCATGAGCGTGCACACACACACACACACACACACACACACACACACACAAAATAAATGTTTTCTTTAAAGAGAAGAAAAAGGTGTTGTTCTACATCCCCCTCCCCTGCCTCCCCCCTCCCCCAACCTGTCTTCTTTTTGTCTATTTAAAGTTCTGTCTTTTCATATTAGCAACTTGGAGTGTTTTGCTCTCTTTGGAGTTAGGTGTATAAAAGCTAGTTGGAAGCTGTGTGTACATAGAGAGACCTTGGCAGTGTGAGCATCACTGTAGATGATGTAGTTTTGACATTTTATTGGAAACCCACCAACATCTTTTCTCTTGAGCTGATTGGCTCACTGAAAGAAGGCTTCTCGTTCCCTGCCCAGAGAATGTGAGCCTGACTGCTGGAGCGAGCATAGTGTGGAAGAGAAGTGACATGGATGGTGTAACCTCTGATGTATAAACTTCCTAGTTTCCGCCCCACCTCACAGTGCCTGGCTTCTTCTAGGCCAGTCCTTCTGGAGAGGGAGGGAGGGGAGGAGTCATTGTCCCGCTGGCCTACAGGGTCAGGAAGGAGAATTTGGAGACTGAATTCCTCTGAAGTGTGGTTCAGGCACTCTTGTGGCTGCATCCAGACCCTACCTAGCTGGTGCTTCAGGGTTCCTGCAGTAGGATCTGTGTACCAAGGCTGCTCTGTTCCTGTGAATCTTCTAAGTCGTTAACTCTATTCTCCTCCCAGCTTTTAGAACTGTATTTATTGCTCCTGTGTCCTCTTGTATAGCTTATGCTTTGGTTTTTGTTGGTTTGTTTTGGTGTTTTATTCTGAACTCACAGAAGAGTGCTGGCATTAAAAAGGTGTGCTGTGTCTGGCCAGATTGCGCTTTTTTAAAAAAAGATTTATTTATTTTTTCAATGTATAAGAGTGCTCTATCTGCATGTATGCCTTTATGCCAAACGGGGGCATCAGATTCCCCTATAGATGTCTGTGAGCCACCATTGGATACTGGGAATTGAACTCAGGATCTCCAGAAGAGCAGCCAGTGCTCTAACCAGTGAGCCATCTCTCTAGCCCCCAAAAGTATGCTTTTTAAAATTACTTTTTACTTTATATTTTCTGGACTATCAGAAGGTCTGTATAGTGATTTGAATAAGGACGGGACCCCATAGTTTTATATATTTGAATGCTTAGTCACCAGGGGGTGTAATTCTTTGATAGGATTAGAAGGACTAATAGGTGTGGCCTTGATGGAGGAAATATGTCACTGGGGGTGGGCTTTTAGCTTTCAAAAAGCCCATGCCAGGCCCAGAGTCATTCTCTCTCTGCCTAAGCATCAGGTTGTAGAACTCTTAACTACTTCTCCACCAGCATGCCTGTCTGCATGCAGCCACGCTCCCTGCCATGATGATAGTGGACTAAATTTCTGAAACTGTAAGCCAGTCCCCCAATTGAATGCTTTCTTTTTATAAGAGTTGCCTTGGTCATGGTGTCTTTTCCTAGCAATACAACCGGGACTAAGACAGGCAGTAAGAAAGGGTTTTGTTGATTTTGTTTGTTTTAGACAGGGTCTCGCACTGAAGTCCTAGCTGTTCTGGAACTCAATATGTAGACCAGGCTAGCCTAAGTTTATGTTAGTCCTCCTACCTCTGCCTTCTGAGTCTGCAGTTTTTGTTGTTATTGTGTTTTGGGTTGGTTGGTTGGTTGGTTTTAGCATAAAAAATAATGTGTAGGAGTGTGTGCGTGCATGCATGTGTGTGTGTGTGTGTGTACACGCGCGTGTAAACAATTGTACTTTACTTATACTTATAACGTGTAGGGGTGTGGGTGCATGCGTGTGTGCGTGCGTGCGTGTGTGCGTGCGTGTGTCTGTGTGTGTGTGTGTGTGTGTGTAAACAATTGTACTTACTCATACTTGCTCCCCTTCTGCCACCCTCTCCCCATTGCTGCCCCCTCATAGTCTCCTCCTGCTTTCGTGCATGTATAGTTAAATAGAAAACAGGGCATTTGTCTTTCTATGTCTGGCTTGCTTCACTTAACATAATCTTCATTTCTATTTTCTTACAAATAATATGATTTTGTTCTTTATGACTAAGACATGTATTTTCCAGCCTAGCATGGTATAGAATACACTTTTTATCCTAGGAGGCAAGAGTCAGGTAGATCTCTCTGAGTTCAAGGCCAACCTGGTCTGTATGAGAGTTCTAGGCCATGGATAGGTAGTGAGAGCTTGTATTTTCAATCTGTCAGCCATCACCACGTATTCTAATTGCCCTTACATGTTAAATATTATGTCTTACAGGCATCTTTTCAACCTGTCCCATGGGATTTGTATATCACCCTCAAGTTAAAGGAGCGTCTAAAGGAGGACCGTGACCAGCTTTGCAGCTATTTTCAGTACCAAGATGGCCATATCGTTTGGTTCCAGTATATAAAGTGTTCCACCCTTCAGGTTTGTGATGATACTCAAAACATACAACTTAAGATGTAAAGAAGAAGTTTACACTAGATTTATGAAAGACATTTCATATAGGGCTGGTGTGGTGCCTCAGCAGGTGGGGAACTTGCTGCCAAGTCCAATGACCTAAGTTTGATCCCCAGGACCCAAATTGTGATGAGAGAGAATTAAATCCTGTAAATTATTCTCTAGTTTTCACTCTCATATCATGGCATGTGCAAACACACACATAAATGCAATTAAATTTTTAAGATATTTAACACAAAATTCCTTTCAATCATCTAGAAATAAGCCAGTTTTTAATTTTATTTTTTTAACATTTAGTGTCTGTGTATGTGTGCGTGCGTGCTTTGGTGTACATGTGGATACTGAGGATAATTGCAAGTTAGTTCTCTCTGTGGGTTCCTTGGATCAGCATGCTTGGTGGCAAGTGCACTGACCTGGCTGGCCTTGAACTCACAAAAGTGCTCCCAATTGCTGTGATTACAGGTGAACACCAACACATCATCTCTAGAGAAAGAAAATTTAATTGCAATTTAAAAGTATTAATGATTCTTTTCTCAGGTGATACTTTGTTGGCTGGTTGAGTCATTTGTTTTTGTTTTAGTTTGTTTTGGTTTTGTGAGACAGGGTTTCTTTGTGTAGCCTTGGCTGTCCCAGAACTCACTTTGTAGACCAGGCTGGTCTCAAACTCACAGATTCTCCTGCCTCTGCCTCCTGAGTACTGGGATTAATGGGGGACACCACCACACCTGGCATCTTTTTTTTTTTGAGGGTTCTGGTTGGTGTTTAGTGCTGAGGATTGACCAGAGCCCTGTATATCTAGGCATTTGCTCTACACTGAGCTGCCTCCCCAGCCACCTTCTCCAATTGTTTTGACAAAGTGTCTGTTGGGTATTTTTTTTAACATTTTTCCCTAGGGGTTCCAGGGGATGAATGAATCACCTAACTAGAATAATTATTAACTTATTTAAGGCAAAAAAAAAAAAAAAAAAATTGTCTTGATTATTCTGCCTCCCCTGCATCCTTTTTAAAATACAGGCATGCAATATATCAAGTTTTTTTCTTTGCTTTGTTCTTTAGTTCTCACTGCCAAAATTAAAAAACAAGTTTTGCTTTATGTGTGTGTGTGTGTGTGTGTATGTGTGTGTGTTCACATGTAGGTAAGCTTGCACATGCATGTGGCTTGCAGGAGTCAGTTCTCTGTCCACTGTGTAGATTGCAGGGATCAAAAGGGTCTCTTGGCTTGGCAGCAGGTACCTCTCCCTTTTCTGCATGCTCTTCATCCAGTCTCATCAAACCCTTCCAGTCTGCAGGGGCCTCACTTAAAGCTGGGGCCAGGGTCCAGCCTGCATTCTGGCGGGGAATGGAAAGAAATGCACACAGCATTGGTCATCAGGGGGCGGTGTTGCAGGTGGACCAGCTGGAGAAACAGTTTTCTGTCTGTCTGTTTCCAGGATCTTCTCCAACACAGTGAGTTTGTGACTCATGAAATAATAGTCCTGATTATTTATAACCTCTTGACAATAGTGGAGAAGCTCCACAAGGCTGAAATAGTTCATGGAGACTTGAGTCCAAGGAGTCTGATTCTAAGAAACAGGTGGGTCCTTTTTATTTTCTTACATTGGCCACTTTTTTTTTTTAAAAACATGGATAATTATCATATTTATGCCTAAAATAATTCGAGGAAGTGTCTTGCCCGCTTGTTTGTCTGTGCACCACTTGCATGCCTGGTGCCCACTGAGGCCAGAAGGAGGGTCAGGCCCTCTGGAACTGGAGTTACAGATGTTTGCAAGCTGCCGAGTGGGTGTTGATAGTGGATCCTGTGTCTGTGCATGTGTACGTGATAGGGTCCTTGCCTTGCATGCATGAGGCCCTGGGCATGCCAGGAGAAAAATAAAAGGACTTTATCTTATTTAACAAATTTGACAGGATACATTTTATAGTCATAAGATATTAAAAGCAAGAAAACCTTTTTATTTTATATATGTACATATTGTGTACATATATATATATATGTATATATGTTTTTCAAGACAGGGTTTCTCTGTGTAGTCCTGGCTGACCCTGGAACTCACTTTATAAACCAGGGTGGCCTTGAACTCAGAGATCCGACTGCCTCTACCTCCTGAGTACTGGGATTAAGGCCTGTGCCCGGAAGTAAAGTTATGAATGGTTTTTTTTTTTTTTTTAAATTGAACTCAGGACCTCTGGAAGAGCAGCCAAAGCTCTTAACCTCTGAGCCATCTCTCCAGCCCCAAGAAAGAGTCTTTTGAAGTCACTCTGTTTATTGTTTACAAAACTTGTGAGGAAGATGAGATGGAGGGGTGAGAATCTTGCTTGGTAGTAATGAGATTGCTAACCTGGGTTTGATCCCCAGGGAGAGGAGGAGGAAGAGAGGTTTTGCCCTTTGCAATGTAAGTAGCTGAGTAGAAACAGAACTAGAGGGCAGTCATGCTCTTCATTAATCTGGAAACTCTAGCGCACAAAAAATGTTTTAAGTGACCACAGTTTTAGAAAACAAAATTAAGTTGGTCTATGCCAAGGAAAATGGGAGCTGCTGTAAACTCAAAAACCCTGCTGTAGAGTTGTGTGAGCCAGGTCTCGGGAAGCCTGGATTTAAGTAAGACCTGCGCCTCTTCCAGTTAGCAACTGGAGGAACTAATAGAGAAAAGAAATGTGAAAAGAGTTTTTTTTGTTTGTTTGTTTTGTTTTTGTTTTTCCTCTGGAGCAAATTGTTACAGTAACAGTAAGGGCAGTGTCACCTGCATGGGGCAGAGCCTACTTCTAACTTCAGTACTTACTGCATAGTACAAAGGTTGAGAATGTCCTGAGGTGGCCATACACTGTGGTTTACATTTAGGTAGCTTCTGTGTGGCCAAAACCAACTTAACCCTTTGGGCAGGCACTGCCATTACTTCTACATGTGCATTTTCATAACTAACCACTGGAGGGCACTGTTGGCAAGGATAAGACTCACCTGTAGTTCTGAAAGGGGGAAAAAAAAAAAACTGAGCAGCCGAGCAGCTGCTTTCATAGCATGTTTCTATTATCTCCTCTTGTATCTGGCCTCAGAATCCACGATCCCTACGATTGCAATAAGAATGATCATGCTGTGAAGATCGTGGACTTTTCCTACAGTGTTGACCTGAGGATGCAACTGGATGCTTTTTCCCTCAGTGGCTTTCCTACTGTACAGACCCTAGAAGGACAAAAGATCCTGGAGAACTGTACTCCCTACCAGGTAAGTGGAAAAGCCCGTGCAAATACGGAGAGCATTTCTTAGCCTCTTCCGTATCTGGATAAGCTATGAAAGCTAGTATTACTGCCATTGACTTGCCTAGAAAAGATGACCTCATTTCCAAACATTGTATCACCATGCAGCTTAGATAACAGTCTTTCTGTCACAACATTCAATACTGTCACAACATTCAATACTATAAATGTACACATGCAAATACATAACTCAGTAACTAAGTGCTCGGGACATTTCTTTTACTCACCGAACGTGCCAAAACGTGCCATTTCTTATGAATTATTCTCTTTACCTTTTCACTCTACAGTAAAGATAGTAGCGACTTGGAAAGACTAAATGCAATGATGTATATGAACAGAACATTACAACAAATGTGAGGTGTCTTATATGATTGTATTATATGCAAACATATCCTCTAGACATGAGATACTTGCTGATTGGACAGGTAGCATGTACCTGAAGTGGCCACATGGGCCACAGTAGATCACAGCTGGAGTCCATGAAGAATGGATGGAGTAGGTATGCTGGTGTGATTTGGTAATCCAGGTCATTTGTTGTCTTTAGCTTTTAAAAATAATTCTTTAGCCAGGTGGTAATGACACAGGCCTTTAATCCTTGGCAGGCAGAGGCAGGAGGATCTCTGTTAGTCTGAGGGCAGCCTGGTCTTCAGAGTGAGTTCCAGGACAGCCAAGGCTACACAGAGAAACCCTATCTTGGAAAAACAAATAATAATAATAATAATAATAATAATAATAATAATAATCCCTTAGGTTATCTCTGGTCATTTCTTTGAGGGGCTTCTCCCCGTAAAGATAAGAACATCTACTAAAATATGTTATAAAATACACAGTTAAGCTTTGGTATGCTTTTCAACTTTTATATAAATAAGTTTATAATAGAAGCATTAATGACTTTAGCTCATGGTATGTTTTGTGATTTCAGGTAGATCTATTGGGTATAGCAGACCTAGCACACTTACTGTTGTTCAAGGAACACCTACATGTCTTCCAAGATGGACTCCTCTGGAAACTTAGCCAGAGTACTTCAGAGTAAGTACCAGATCCTGCAGGGTTCCCACCCATCCCTGTACTTAGTTCCCTCTTTCCTCAGTGCCCCTGCTGTGGAGTAACCTTAGTTTCCTAAACCAGGTACTGTGATTCCAGTGATCTCTCTGTGTTTGCTAGAGAGGGGGAAAGAATTACCAACTGAAACTAAGTCATAGACTCTTCCGACTTTAGAGAATTCTGAACCTTCGTATATTATGTAGTAGTATGGGAGCTTCTTGTTTTAGAAATATTAGAAACCTTTTAGAAGAATAATTTTCTAACCATTGGGGTTAGTCTTTTTAACAGCTATGCTTATCAAAAGTTGTCTTTTGAAGAGAGTTAAGTTCCCACGTTAGGTACTAATTTTAGACTTGTTTATTTACGGAGTAGGTAGAACCAAACCATAGAGCAGACTCTCCTGGTACGGAAATAAATGATCTCCCAGACCCAGGGCTCCCCGGGCCTGCTTGTGAACCGCTCAGATGCCAAGTGCTGTTTAAAGTCACCTCCACCAATGGCTTCCCAGCGGAAGTTCAGGAAGTCATGCTTTACTGCCTTTTCTTGAGTTTGTCTTCATTTTAAATCGGTGTTGAAGATTTAGTGCCCCTTTCCCACTTTCCTCTCCAAAACATTAAGTTGCACATTCTTCTTCATTTGATTATAACTTGGCCAATCACATTTGTCTCTCTATAGGTGTAAGCCTGAGATAGTGGCTCATGCCTTTCATCCCAGCACTTAGGAGGAAGAGGCTCAGGGCCAGCCAGGGTACACAGTTAGACCTTGTCTCAAACAGCAGCAAAAATAAATAAGTTAATGAAATGGCTTGAAGCATACTTTAAGATGTAGAAGACTAATAGGCATCTCCAGTTGGCTGTGGACCAGCTACGTGTAGCTAACATAAGCGGAGACAGATGGGGTGACTTGGCTTTTCCTAACACCCCTGTCCTCTACAGTAGTGGATGTTTTCAGATAAAGGGCAAAGAGAATAAGCAAACAAGTTCCTTTAGTCAAGTTGGATCCAGAGACCTATGAGGGTGACAGACCCCTGAGGTGGGAGTGGGGAAGGCTAGAGGGGAGACAGCTTCTTTGTGCCATTTGTAGAGGAGAGACACTAGGAGACATTACTGTGTGGAGAGATCTGCAGGCTCAGGTGAGAGCGTGGCTCTCCCTTTATATACATTTCACACCACCATGGTAGACTTGTTTTGTAGTTTTCAAAAGAGTGAGTGATCTCCAGCCCTAGATCTCGGAGTATTATCCTACATCACTTTAGCACATTCATGTACAGTTAACCTGAGATGGAATTCTAGTCTTCATCTGCCTAATTTTGGTAAAAATGATTTTCATATTTCCTTAGGCTAAAGGATGGTGACTTATGGAATCAATTCTTTGTGCGGATTCTGAATGCCCGTGAAGAGTCCACAGTGTCTGTTCTGAGGGAACTTGCAGCAGAAATGAATGGGGTTTTTGACACCACGTTCCACAGTCAACTGGACAAAGCCTTGTGGAAGGTGGGGAAGGTAATTAGTCCTGGAGCCTTGCTCCTTCAGCAAGACCGGCAGTCAAGCCTCTCCCAGAGCCCTGCCTGAGCTGTGCTGTAGTTGCTCTCATTTAATTGGAGCATATTTATACACACTACCAGTCTTTTTCTACCGGAACTTTTCTCTCAGTGGCAGTTTTTAACAGAATGCTGTTCCCTGTCAGCCTCACCTGTTTGATTCAAAACGAATTCCATACAAATGGGTACTTTTTAACCCCTTTGTTTCTACTTTCCCCTCTGCTTTTCTCTTTTGTAATTTTATAACATGTACTCTTGCACTCACCATGTATTTTATAATAAAATGGTTTTTTTTTTTTTTTTTTTGTTAAATCTGTGCTTCTGACATTTCATCTACATTTGCAAACTAAGGTGGTAAATGGTTTAATTTTAGAGAGGAATTATTTTACCATGGAAACTTATGTGTCCTAGATTTAGAACAGCTGCCATTGGATTATGACAGGCCAGCTGGCCGGCCATTTCTTCAGGTTCTCTGGCCTTTTAGCAGGTGTTCAGATGGAGAGCAGGTTAAATGATGTACACAACACCAACTTTTCTGAAGTTTCCAAGTTGTGTTTTGTGCATGGCTCACATCTGAGTTTTTGTAGTTGCTGAACGCATTTACCAACCTTTTGGAATAGAATACTCACCTTCCTGTCATTTTGTGTAGAAGGAAACAAGGATTGCTGAGGGGATAGAAGATGGTTTTGCCTGACTTGAGGAAGCAGGGGTCAGAACATAAAGTGTGGACTGATTTGGAAGAGAATAGTCTGATGAGCCACTGGGTACCCAGAGGGCAGTGCCAGCTGCACTTGGCCCTGAGGGTTTTGTTTTTTCAGTAAGGGTATGAGAACCATCTAGTCGTTTATTTCATATTAAAACATCAAAGTTATCTGATGTTCCTCATGCTAATACCTGATTTTCCCCTTACAGCTGTCACTATTGTTGCTCTAAGAAAGCAGAAAATCCTGAGTAAATGTTTCAATTAAAAATATTAAGCCATAAAACATGATTTGGATCCGAACGATAATTAAAGTAGTACTTTCTCTCAACCAAAATACAACTCTTCAGAGATGTTTAATTTGCTTCTTATGAAGATATAAAATGATGAAACTCTATCTGACACTCTGTAATCAGGCTCCTCTCTGCCCTCCTCGGTTCTGTTCCCTACACTGACCAGGAAATTTAGAGCCTTTGGCATAATCGTCCGTCTAGTGAATTCTTCAGCAGGCTAGACACCCAGTTGCTGCATATGGACAGACATTTGTTTCTAAAAGTGCACTTCTCCTCCAGTCCTGTGGGTGGCTGACTGACTTCCTTCACTGGCGCCTTCTCAAATCTCTGGACTAGAGTGGGCCTCCCTGACCCCCTTGAGCAACCCTGTCACTTCCTGTCACTTTTGCCCTTTGTGTTTCCATAGCACCTTTTGTCTTCATGTGCACACAGGGGTGACCCTCAGACGGTCCTGTATACACACACCCCCTTTTCTGTATCCCACTACTACAATTTTAACTCTTTGAGGTTAGGAACTTACCTAGTTCTTAACTCTAATACCCAGAACAGCACCTAAATAAAAACCTTTTACCAAAGTACAAAAAAATGAAAGAAAACCCGGAGACAGGAAACAAATGACCTATTAAGACATATAAGTGAGCCAGGCGATGGTGGCACACGCCTTTAATCTCAGCACTTGGGAGGCAGAGGCAGGAGGATCTTTGTGAGTCGAGACCAGCCTGGTCTTCAGAGTAAGTGCTAGGACAGGCTCCAAAACTACATAAACAGAGAAACCTTGTTTTAAAAGAAAAGACGTATAGATGAGAACTTCAACATATGAAATACATCATCATTCCCAAGGATGAAGATAGTGTTGGTGAGAGGCTGGGGACATGACTCAGGTTGAGAATACTTGTTGCTTTTCCGGAGGACCTGGGTTTGGTCCCAGGACCCATATGGTGGCTCACAAACCATCTGTTTCTCCATTTCCAGGTGATCTAGCACCCTCTTCTGACCTCTGAGCTCATCAGGCACTCATGTGGTGTGCATACATACATGCAAGCAAAACCCTGAAAGTCTAATATGTATATTTTAAGTATGTAAATTATATATATTAGAGAAAAACACTAGTGAGATTAAGGAAACAGTCGCTCATTAGCAGGTTCATTCTTAGAAGCCAATTTGACAATCTTTTCTAAATGTAAATATTCTCTAAGCTAAGAAATTACTCTTAAGAATTTATATCACTCAAACATTGGTATGGTGAGCTGACACTGACCTCATTGCTTTCAAGACTCATTTTCCCCAGTGGGGTGACCCGTGTGACCAAGACATCTTGCCTTTAGGACCAGTTTGCCCTGTCAGAACCTGAGGCAAGCTTGTGTTTAAAAGAAAAGAGGGTGCCAGCCATAGTGGCACACACCTTTAATTCCCAGCACTGGAGGCAGAAGCAGGCAGATCTCTGTGAGTTCAAGGCCAGTCTGGTCTACAGATCGAGTTCCAGGATAGCCAGGACCCCATCTCACAAACGAATGAATGAATGCCTGGGAAATTTAGGAAGCTTTATCATTTTTATTTCTTTATTCTTAGAGATTTGTTTATTTTACAAGTATGAATTTTGCATGTATCTCTACTCATCACATTGATTCAGTGCTCGTGGAGGTGTTAGACTTTTCAGAACTGGAGTTCCAGTCACTAGCTGCCATGTGGGTGCCGGAAATCAAACCCAGGTACTCATTATTTGTTTTTTTTTAAGATGTATTTTATTTTGATCTGGGTGGTGATGGCGCACGCCTTTAATCCCAGGAGGCATAGGCAGGTGGATCTCTGAGTTAGAGGCCAGCCTGGTCTGTACTACAAAGCTACACAGAAAAACCCGTCTCAAAAACAAACAAGATTTATTTTATTTTATGTGTTTGAGTGTTTTGCCTGAATGTATGTCTGTGCACGACATGTGTTCCTGGTGCCTATGGGAGTCAGGACACCAGGAGCTGAATTGAATCCCTTGGAACTGGAGTTAATGGATGGATATGAGCCATTATGTGGGTAGTTTCTAGAAACTGAACTCAGGTCTCTACAAAAGCAGGAAGTGTTCTTCACCACTGAGCCAGCTGGTCCTCAGTTCTTAATCTTAAAGTCACTAAAGATAATGCAGCCAAACTTGTAAATGTAGCATGCTGAAAATTCGTTTTTTGAGTCTGAATGTTTTGTGATCTGTTAGACACACACTTCTAAAACCATTTCTGTCACTACACCCTTTTGTCTATGAACAAAGGATTGAGTGACATACAGTACTTTTCCAAACTAAAATATTTAGTTGGGTAAAGACACTCTAAGCTTGACATTCTTGAGTTCAGTCCTCAGGATTAACAGGGTAGAATGAGAGAATCAACTCCTGAAAATTGTCCTCTGACCTCCACTCATGTGCTAATGACATGTGCCTGTGTGTGTGTGTGCGCGTGCGTGTGTGTGTGTGTGTGTGTGTGTGTGTGTGTGTGCGCGCGCGCGTGCGTGCGTGCGTGTGTGTGTGTGTGTGTTGAAATGGCTCAGCTGGTAATAGCCCTTGCCACCGAGCCTGTTGACTTGAGTTAGATCCTTGGGGCCCCCATGGTAGAAGGAATGAGAGTTGTCACAAGCTGGTTCTGTATGCTTATGAAAGGTTCGTTGATGGCCGTCAGGTGAACATCTACAAATGGGCTGTTTCCCCACCAAACATCTGCTTCTGCTATTGCTCTTGGGAGGCCCCTGTGGCTGAATTGATTGCTCATAGATATTGTTCCCCAAGTTTATGTCAGCCTCTCCCTGACACTGAGGTTGTTGCCCAAGCTTAGTTTTCAGACCCATTGTAAGCAAGGGACTTTGTGTCTCCTACTCTGTATCCAGCAATGTGTGTAATTCTCAAAGGCAGAAATACTGGGAGGGGGTGGCTACAAATTCCAAGACCAAGTATATTGGTGCTGAGGTTAATGTCTGGTCTTGGCCCTAGATCTCACTTTTGTATGCCATTTTATTTTGCTTCTCTAGCATGCTGACTATTAAATTCACATTGTGATATGCCTCACTGTCTGGGTTATACCTTTCAGATTAAATTTATGCTTGGTATGGCGATGCATGCCTGTAATCCAGATGCTGAGCAGGACCTCGAAGTTGAGGTCAGCCTGGGCTACATATAGAGACTATCTCTAAAAACGTTATTTCAGAAGTGTGATCTTTGTGGCGGGTGCTCTTTATTTCAGTTCCTGCTAAGCTGGGGTTCCTGTTCAGCTGAAGCGGTGGGGTGCCACTGAGTCCTTTCAGCACACCTTGGTCATGTGATGCTTCTAGATTTGCAAAGTGAGATTGTTCTTCGTAAAAAAACAAATACTGGACCAAGGGCGCACTCACTTGGTAGAGTGCCTTCCCTGGCATGACCCATATCCTTGTTTGAGTCCCAGCACCACACACCAGCGTAATGGTACTACTGCAATCCCAGAACTTGGGAGGTGGAGGCGGGAGGGTCAGATGCTGATTTTCCCAGCTACATAGTGAGTTTGTAGCCTGGATTGGATGTCATAAAATAGCCATGCTTGGTGGCGTATACCTTTAATTCAGTACTCTGAGGCAAGCTGAGCTCTGAATTCCAGGTCAGCCAAGTCTACACAGCAAAAGCTCATCTATAGGTAAATAAGACCACTTAAAATGTGTAAAGAGGTGAGTATGTCCTCGCTGACTTTTGTAGCTGAAAATTTGTAATGCTGACGTGAAGTGCTGATAAAGGTGGAAAGGATGCACAAAGGAAGTTTCACCTAGGTCGGCTTGGGAAGTAAAAGCTAACGGTGAGTGAATGTGGTACAGGGGGGCGGTCAGAGAGATGATCGAGGCACAGAGAACAAGGTAACTGTCTGGTAGGTTCTTCCATATCAAGGGCATGCCGTCACTACATACATAGACAAGAAAGCCGTTGCTCGGGATTGACAAGCATGGACTAGTGGCCAGCATTCTATAATTCGGCCCATAGCTATAAGGCCACCCCATAGCTATGTGCTTTTGCTCCTTCGTGTGCTGTATGGTTCTTTGCATTTGCCTTGTATTTGCTTTGCATCCCACCAGTGGAGGTGGATGGGTTCCTTCTAGTACCCACTTAGGATTTACATTGCAGGGGTCAGCTTTACAAGTTTGGACCTGCCAGGCAAGACCAAGTGTGGTGGTCAGAAAGCTGTCTGTTTTTGTTTGTTTTTAAGATGGCCTCGCCTCACTGTAGCACCAGTAGTGTAGAACTCTGTGAAGATCAGGCTGGACTTGAACTTATGGCAGTCCTCCTGCTTCTGCCTCCCAAGCCTGGAATTATAAGTCTATATCACCACACCAGGCCTAGAAATACCATCTTTGAAATCAGAATGATTGAACTTGAATCTTAGCTGGGTATCTTAACTTCTCTGAGCCAATGTCATAGTCTAAAATGCTGATACCCCAAGAGCCCACTTCACACAGTGTTAAAAACTGGTGATCTCAGCATATATGTTTGTGTTGATTTAGTTGTAATGATCAATGGCCTGAGGTTCTGGAAAGACCTTAAGTAGGTAGGTTGGGATCCTGGCTAGTTGATTGGAGCCTTGCTATCATGTATACAAGTAGTCTTCTGAACTTTACTGTAATCTTTACATCAAGATACCCCACAATGCTAGCAGGTTTCTCTCTCTCTCTCTCTCTCTCTCTCTCTCTCTCTCTGTGTGTGTGTGTGTGTGTGTGTGTGTGTGTGATATATATTACAGGACAACTTACAGGTATCTGTTCTCTCCCACCATGTCGGTTCAGAGGATTAAACTAGAGTATCAAGTAGCCAGGTTTGGCAACAGGTGCAGGGCCACCTAAATAGTTTATTTGGAAAAACTTGGGTTTGTGTGTGTGCATTTGTGTGTACTCTGGGATTAAAGGCATACATCTTCACACCCTTGCCCACCCTCTTTTACAGCGTACTTTTTGTTTGTTTGTTTTTGTTTTTCGAGGCAGGGTTTATCTGTAGCTTTGGAGCCTCTCCTGGAACTTGCTCAGTAGACCAGGCTGGCCTCTAATTCACAGAGATCCTCCTGCCTCTGCCTTCTGAGCGCTAGGATTAAAGGCATGCACCACTACCACCCAATTTACAGCATACTTACAAGCCTGTTTTATGAGGTGCTGAGCATCGAACCCAGGGCTTTACATGTTCCTCAGTTCACATAGCACACTTTTCAACAGCAATTGTAACCTGGTGGCCTTGTATTCCTAGATACAGAATCTATTTACAGATAGAAGAATAAAGCCACTAGCTTTTATATATCCTAGCCGTGCCCAGGCTTTAACTAACTTGAGTTCTTTCCTTGGCAGAGTAACACAATTTAAAAGGAGCTATACTATATACAATAAATATTACCATGTCTTAAAAAGTGAGTGGCTTGTTATTGGATGGGTTACAAAGAAAGGACAGATGGATGGTGATGGACAGTGGTTGTGGGAAGGGTAAGTTCTCTCTCACTGGCCTTTCTCAGGCCTGCTTGGAGGCTGGTGGTTGTCTTGCTTAGGAAGATGAGGCTGGTGGCTGGGTTTGACACCTCACTCTTTACCCAGGGCAATGGAGGTGACAAGTCCAGTCCCCAGTGCTTTGAAAGCACTGGCGCTTGATTGGCACCAAATTCTACAACCCTCCCTTTCACTTCAGTGAGGTATGTTGAAAAACGTTTGGGAGCTGGAGATGTATGTCAGTGATGGAGTACTTGCCTAGCATTTGCGAGGCCCTAGGATCCATCTCCAGTATCACGAAAAATAAATGATTAGTTTTTAATGACAAGTGTGTTGGGACCAGGGTGTGGCTCTGTGACACAGCCCTTGCTTTGCACACAAGTAAGGCTTTAATTTCAAACCCAGCAGCACCAAAGCAAAATACAACAGCTTGGGAAATTGTTCCTCCAGCCCTGTGGTAGCCACCTTCTAAATCACCGGGATTCCTGTTGGCAACGAAGGTGAGGCTTGGAACTGTGTGCCACATCTTCCAGGAAATAAGTTCTCTGGAATTTAAGCCCTCAACAGCCAGCACTGGCCTTAGAGCTTCCAGCTGTGAGAACAAAACCCTCTCTGGGAGACTCAGGTGTCAGGAACACAGCTGTCATGGTCTGTCAGTGCTTCAGCAAGCCAAGCTGGGGCCATGAGAATGCAGAAACGTCTGGATGCAGACAGGGATAAGTCAGTCTGAGCTGTGGGGAGCAGTAGAAGGAGCAAGAGCCAAGGGACAACGAGCCTCATGGATAGTAGAACACCCACAAACCATCCAGAGAAAGCCAGAGACTCTCGAAATGGATGGTGTGCAAGAGGCAGGGGAAACTGAGGCAGAACCCTGCACCCCAAACATCCCCCAACTGCCTTTTGCAGAGCTGTATGTATGTGGCCTGAGCACAGTCAAGGACCCTAAAATGAGGAACACCACAGACCCTGAAATGGTCCCAGGTATTGGCAGTTCTCAGTGTGGGGATGTGGGAAATGTCCTCGAAGCAAACCTGGGAGGAAGATGTTGTAGTCAGCCCTCTACAGGTACAGAAGCAAGGTGAGGAATAATGTATTAAGTGACCTGTAAAACAGTGACAGCTGCTGAAATTATCCCTCAGGTGCTGAGAACCGGGCAGCTTTGGTCCTTGGAGCTGGAGCAGTCCCACCATAGCTGTCTCTCACTGGTGGGGAAGGGAGGCAAGGGCACAGTTTCTCCATCTGTAGGATGGGGTGGGTGCCTCAGTAGACCCAATCTGGCTACTGGGAGCCTGGGGTTCTCCTGGAGAGCTGGTGGTTCCTAGTCTATGAGGGAAGCTGGGAAACTTTCTACTATGAGTGAAGGATTCAGCAACAGGGAGAATCAAATTGGCCGTGAGAGAGAGGTCATGTAGGCAAAACGTGAGATGAACATCCTTCTGAAATGACCTTTTTCATATGGGCTGCCCCCTGACGGACCCTCCCACAGTCGGGGTGTGCCTCCCCACATCAGTCCCCACATTAGTCAAGGTGATTCTAACGTGTGACAAGTTGATATTGAAACCAACCATAAGAGAGGGCTCAAGTGGTCTGTGACCAATTGAAGCACATGACATGGCTTGGCCCTCTATGCCACATTCCCCTCTCTCTGTGGTATGGGCCGGCAGGGTGACCAGGACCTGCACCCAAGTCACTCCCCTCCCCATTTTCTGGAGCACTAGGCACATCTGCTTTCTGGCTCTGCTTGGATTGGCCATTACCCACTTACTCTGTTTTGTTTGGCTAGCCCACTGCATCAGTTTCCCTGTTACTGACAGCACACCTATTGCCCTGTAGGAACACATGGTGCCTGTAACCTCAGTTCCTCTTACCTTCAGCTTGAAGAGAAAGTCAGCCCCAGGGGATAGAGGTCTCTGTGAGTAGACAGGCAGGTTCTGTTGGGGGAGGGCCCATATTCTCCCACCCCACCCCCAGCACTGGAGGCAGCCTGTGGCTGAGTTTTTGAGATGCTGGGAATGAACCCAGTGCCTTCTGTATCCCAGACACATCCTCAGCCCACTTACTGTCTTGCCTTAATTCATAGTACTCGGTGTACCTAAACTTGGACTGTAGTAGACAGGTCAAGAAACTGTTCTGGCTGGGCAATGGTGGCATACATCGTTAATCCCAGCCCTCAAAGGCAGAGGCAGGTAGATCTCTGTGAGTTCAAGGCCAACCTGGCCTACAAAGAAAATTCCAGGACAGCCAAGGTTGTTATACAGAGAAACTGTGTCTTGAAAAACAAAACAACAAATTGTTCTGAAATCTAAAGGTTGGAAGTAATGTTAAAAGAAACATAAAGCAGATAATCAGAAGGCTATATCTGCTCCTCTGTTTCGGTCCATAAGTCTGTTTGGATGTGAAGTGTCACTGCTTGCTGCTGCGGGGCTTCTGCGCTGTGTGCAGTGCAGGAATCTTTTTCTCAAACCCCATCTACCCTCATATACCAGGCTAGTGTTGCCCGCTAGCCACGCACAGGCATGGTGCCTCCTCTCTGGCCCTTCCTTTTTCCTACTGGGGAAATCCTGGCTGGCTTAGGGAGCAGGAGCCACTCACATCACACAAGGCAAAAATCCTTGGCCTCCTCCTGTTTGCATTTGAGCGTTTGAACCTCTTCTGTTTTGTGCTCTGCCACATCCCTTTCTGAATGCAAGGCAACCGGTTGCTTCATCTGAATAAGTCAGAGGAAAATAGGAAGTTCCTGAGCTTGACTCAGGAACTGGAAAAGTAGCCCTGCTGGTGACTAGTGGCAGATCAGAGCGAGCCTGTTGTCCCTCTTCACAGACCTGTGCTTCCTACCTCCAGGTCTGTGAGAGCGAGCAGGAGACAGAGGGGCAGGACCATCCTTGGGCTCACAGGGAGCCAAAGATTCATCTGCTTGCCCAGCAGCCAGCACTGAGAGAGCATGGCTGAAGCTGCCCCATCATTGACTCCAAGCCATGAGCGAGAGATGCCTCACATGCTACTCACTCAGGCCTCCAGCTGCAGTCATTGCCTCCTGTTTTGCTGCTTGTTGAAACTAGTTCGCGAACCTCCTCCAGGGCAGCAAATGATGTCTTGGAATGTGGTTAAAAAAATTGGCCAATAAATATTTATTAAGCTCCACCATGGCCTATGATGGGATTTAAAGAAATGGAAGCCCTGCTTATTCCCTAGAAGGAGTTTATAATTCTGAGTTAGCAGGGTACAACAACAGAATATCTAAGGAAGTACACAAGAGATAGCAGTCATAAAGAGCCAGCATACGCACCCAGATGCCTCATGGGTAAAGGTGCTTTCCACACAAGCCTGGCAATCTAGTTCAGTCCCTAAAACTTGTGTGGTAGGAGAGAACTGACCCACAAAGTTGTCCTCAGACCTCCAGATAGCTCCAGATAGCCATAACATAGGTGCTCCTCATCCCCCACATCATGCACACACAATAATAATAGAGAGGAAATGTAAAGGCTATTTTTGTGTGTATATATATTGCCACAGTATATGTATGTTCATCACGGGCATGCAGGAGCCAGCAGAGGTCAAAGGAGGGTCTTGGATCCCCTGGCATTAGAGTCATGGGTGATTGTGAGTCTCCATGTGGGTGCTGGGAACCGAACTCAAGTCTCCTGAAAGAGCAGCAAAGCTGTTGACTGCTGGTTGAGCCATCTCTCCAGCTGGAGGTGGGAGTGGGGAGGCGTTTTAGAGAGACATTTCGAGGAATGCAAGAGCCAGAGAGATGTGAAACCCATCGTCTATGTTCGGACCCTCAAAGAGAAAACCAGTGGAGAGGGCATCCAGGAGCCACTACAACTGGGCAGCAGTTGGAGCTGCCTTGAATTAAGTAATCTGGAACTGGAAAAAGCAAAAACCAGAAAGACATGACTGACATAACAAAGCCTGGAGCTTAGCCGGCAAATGGTAGTAAATGTCTTTTTGTCACCCTCCTGTCTGGTCATCAAATGCTGGCTTTTGCCTCAGACTGGTTCCCTTATGAGAACAGTTGGCTACCACAGTTTGGGAAACTTGAAGCTGGAAAAAGATAAAAGACAAAAACAAAACAAACAAACAAACAAAAAACTTGCAGAAACCCTCCCAGCCAGTGAATATCCCCATGTATCTCTTGGCCAGAGTGTCACATATTTGGGGCCTAAGCCAATACCTGCCTAAGGGAAGAAAAAGAAGTTTTCCTCAGACTGTTTTGGTCTAATTGACAGTCATCCCCAGGGCTGGGAAGGGACTCTTCCCTGGGCATGAGTGGAAAGTACATGTTCAGATAACCGGGCTTCATCTGCAAAGAAGGAGGCGGAACTGGCTTAAAAGGGCAACCAGCAGTGTCTGCTAAGGAAGTAGAAAAGGGCAGGGAGAAGAAAGGATTGTTTCTCAGATATGATCTGTCACTACCTGAGTGAGTGAGTTAGCCTTGGGAAGCCTTAGTTTCCCCTCTCTAAACTGGGATCATCGTTTTTGTGCAGATTGCAAATTTCATGCAGATGGGCACTTGTGGGCTGAGTTATCTCCAGCAGTTCCAGGCACTCGGTAGGTGTTTGTTGGATGGGTGGATTGATTCACTGAGGTGTTGTGAAGTTTAGGAGAGTCGGTGTTTAACCACGTGAGTAAACTATTCCCAGTGTGGGGAGAAAATCCCCTTTAGCTAAGCTGGGAGTTTTCTAAAGGTTCTGGGTTGAGGGTGGTGCAGGGCACCAAGGCTTGCCGCTTCCTATGCTGATAGGAGGGCCCTGCACATCAGCTTCTGTGGCTCCCTGGCTTCCAGCCAATCCCTACTTGGCACTTCAGTTTATAACTGTCCTCTGACTGGCTTCCTCAGAGTTCACCCCACCTCTCCCTGGACCAGCCTCACTCACTTCCAAGGCCACCTGGTCAGGATCTGGATGGGTGCCCATCATGACAAAAGGCTTTTCTATTTCATCCTTTTCGTACTGAAATGCCAGCCAGTTTTTCTTTTCTTCCTCCCTGCCCTGACAGCAGTGGGTAACCCCTCCTGGAGACACTGCTCTCTGTCTAGGTTCCTCTGTGGGGATAAAACACTTAGCGATCAATAAGCTAAGCCATTGCTGGGCCCTCTGCCAGCTGCAGAACAACTGAGGCCTGAAAGCCGCTCCCACCTGAGGTGGTGGTTTTCCTGTCCCACAGCGGTGAACCCTCCAGTCACAGAGGCAGGCAGTTCCTTACAAGTGACCCACCCCTGCGCCGCATCAACTAAAAAATGCAAACCTCCTCAGAAGACTTGCTTCTGTCCTGAATTGCCCCTGTAAAAGCCGGCTTCAGACCCCAGATCCGGAGCTTGCCAGTCCCTCTCGGACTTGGGACCGGTTCTTCAAACTCTGAGCTGCAGGCTCCTCTCTACTGTCTGCTGTAATTGCACTCTCCTTGGGGTGCTCTGAGGAGTCAGCACAGAAAATAGGTAGAAAGAGCCTCGCTTTACCGCCTGTTAGATGCCCCCCATTGGGAGATTTTGTCTGTGCAGCCTCCAGCACTTGAAGCTGTTCCAAAGAATTCCATCCCCTATTTACCTACTTGGAAATTCCTGTTCCAGTCGAAAGCTCCTCTGGAGGAGAGTTCCTTACCAGGGTCACTCCTGACCCTGTGACAGTCCGACTCAGGATCATTCACTCATCTCCCCCATAGCATGGTGACTGAAAAGTGGGCACCGAGGGAAGATAAAACACGGGCAGTGCGCTCCTGCTGTCCGAGCCCTGGGTCCGTGCTTATCAGCTTATCACCGTGTTCTTTCACTCCCAAGCTCCCTGAAACTGGGTGTTGAGGGTGTGGAGGCTTCTTGGGGAATAGGCCGTGGTCCCTCACAGTTCTTCCCGCCCTGTTCCTGCCCATTGGCAGCCAGGATTACAACCGACCCCCGATATGGGAAGCTTCCTCTTCCTCTACTTCCAAGAAGAGAAGCAACCTCATCCCAGGTCAAGGCTGGGGCGGGGAGAGGGTGGAGCAATTGCCTTTGCCAGAAGAGGAGGAGTTCCCGCCTACATTTCCTCAGCAGCCGACCTGGCACCCACTTCTAGAGTAGAGAACAGAGGCAGGCCTGCCAGAAGACCACAGGAAACGGGGAGCAGAGCTAGACAAGGGCACACAGGCAACCTATAGCATCCCCAACGATAGGACACTAGAGGAGTCCCCTTCCCTCTAGGAACACCTTGAATGGACCTAGTGAGCATCCCTTTGCGCCAACCCTCTATAGGGCCTGATGGCCTTTGCCTCTGGTCTAGCCTTGAAGGCCAGGGGTAGGTCAGCTCTGCGGTGCATGGGCCTCCAATGGCAACACCTGCTCTCGTGTCCAAGCTGTTCCTCTCAGGCTTGCCCTGGCCTGGGCTGGGCTCGCTGGGCGGGTGTGGCAGAGTCCTTAACTCTCTTCCAGGCACTGACAGTGTAGGCAGGTAGAGACAAGCCCAGCTCAGTCAGCAACAAGGTCTGTGTAAAAGGTGGGTAGGAAGAGTGAGGAAAGCACCACAAGACCTAGACATTTGGGGTGGTGAAGAGGACGCACTGGAACCCCCAGGACTGTGTCTAACATTTTGTCACTTAGTGAAAAACTTTGGAATTATCGGTTTATGACGACAACTTTAGATGTCATTGACATGGCTTTCCCACACACACCCCCAAATGACAGTTTAAAACCATGAACTGGGACAACGCAAGTACAAGGGGTTGTTCCTGCCGAGCCAACTCTGTGAAGTAAGGGAGGCTACTACCGAGTCCCTAAGCATATGTTCATTCACAAAAACAGAAGCCAGCAAAGGGAAAGACTTTCGTTTTGAAGTTGTAAGGACACTGGCTTGGCTGACTCACACTACAGCAGATCCCTGGGAGCTAAAATTTAAAGGCCAAACCGTCCACAGGGGCAGCATCGCTGCTGCCTTGCCAGTTTCTGAGATAGCACACTCAGGGCTACTGCTACGGTGGGCCTGTGTCAGCAGTAAGGGGAACACCTAGTCCTGCAAGTGGGGAAAGTTAACTTCTGGTCCTGGCTGCCTCTGATGCCCCTGGGTTTTTGCTGAGTCGCCTCCTCTCCCAGGGCAGCAGTTGGCAGCTGGTGTCTTTAGAAGGAGGGGTGGGGCTTCCTCCAATCCATTTGAGCCCTGAATCATGTGTTCTAAGTAAGGGTGGCTAGAGCAAGGAGCCTCTTCAGATGCTCACTCATTCATTCAATAGATGACACTAGCAGCCGCTATACCCCATCCCGAGAGCTCAGAGGCTACTGGAGTGAGAGAGGTGACCGACCCCAGGAAGATAAGGAGGGTACGGGCAAACCACTGGCCAGGACTTGGGATGGCTAAGACCTCTCACTTGCAACAGGCAGCCAAGCCTTTGCAGGAATTCTTATGGCTGGCAGATCTTTGTGTGTGTGTGTGTGTGTGTGTGTGTGTGTGTGTGTGTGTGTGTGTATGTACAGACCCAAGTTTACAGACATCTCACCCCAGCCATGCATCATAACAGAGTACTGAGTCTGTGTAGGCCATCAGCTTTCAGAAGTCCCTAAAGATATGAGGAATCTAAGAGACAGCAACTGCTGACTCTCAGGAAGTGACATTAGTTAGAAAAAGTGGTAGAGATCACACACACACACACACACCACTGATGTATTTGTTGTTGTTGAGGGTAATTCTTGGTAGCCTGGCACCCAGTTCCCTTTCCTTCAGCTCATATGTGTGACAACAGAAGCGCTGGCTCCAGAATCTCCCTCCCCTTTGTCAGCGGGAGAGGTGGGCACATGACCTGAGCCAGCCAATCAGAATCCCCTTGGTCCCAGTGCAGGGTTGCAGTAGGTGCTTCGAAGCACCTTTTGTCCAGGTGTGAGCATCTGTGTAAACTGGGATCCACACTGATGCTTAGAGGTCCTGAGGCTGCCCTGATTTCTCTATTCTGTTCTCATTCTCCGGGCTGGTATTTGGAGAACGTGGCTGATCCGGAGCAGGGGTGGGGTGGGGTGAGGGGGGGGCTTGTTTTGTTCTCTTGGTGTACTCACAGTTATCTGTGACTGCTGTAGCAGAAGGGAGATGTGTCTGCATTGGGGATGCTGACAGTTTCTTCAGGGTTTCTGCTACTTCTTATAAATGGGCAGGAACCTAGAAATATTACGTTTCCTAAAGAGAGTGACTGTAATTGTTATCTCAATCAATTATTCTTTCAAACTTAGTATAATAACCAACCCACCTCTTAACTCCTTCAATCTTTGTGTTGTCCTTCTTCTAAAACAGACCATTCCTGGAAATTTGAAAAAAGAAAAAAATGATTTTTTTTTGTATGCCCACATTGCCTTAAAATGGAATTGGGGGATGTTGGATTATATGTATTTTAATTATTCTTCATAACTTGTGGGTTTCCATGTTAGCTCTGTATTCAGTATTTGAAAATTTAAACTCTTGATTATTTATTTAGAGTTTTTATTTTATGTATATAGGTGTTTGCCTGCATGTTTGTCTGTACACCATGTGTGTGTCTGGTGCCCACAAAGACCAGAAGAGGGCATCGGGTCCCCCAGGATCAGGTGTCCAGCTGCCATGTGGTGCTGGCAAACAAAGCTGGATCCTCTGGAAAAACAGCCAGTGCTCAAAACCACTGAGATATTTCTCCAGTCCTTCTTGCTCATTTTTAACTTTATAATTTTAAAACTAGAAAAATATGATCAGTGAAATTTTCAAATAATGAAAAAATTATTTTTTAAGTCCATTCTCAGGGGTAACAGCATCAGAGTTTGTTGCTAAACACAGATGTAAAAATATCTTTTACTTTTCAACAAACTGCTTTCTCATTATCTTGCAGCAAGTTGGTGTCTTTTCTCTTGAGTTGCAGATACAGTTTTTACAGATATAATTTTTAAAATGTATTTTATTATTTTTATTTTGTCACACACATGCAGGAGCATAAATGTCAGGGCACACATATGGAGGTCAGAGGGTAATCTCTCTCCTCCCACCATGGGATCTGATGCTCCAAGGAGGCTTGTCAGGTTTGTGTGGCTAGCACACAAACTCACTGAGCCATCTTGCTGGCCAAGTCCATCCTTCTTAAGTATCCAGGTACTTGCTTGCATCAGGAAGTACCTACCGTCTTATATAAGTCAACCCTCTACTTGTGAACTTATTATAGCTTCCATTTTTTTCTGATCACAAACAATACTAATATATGTGGGAGGTGGCAAGAGAGAGACATCTGATTCTGGCAGGCCTAGAACTCTTTATGTAGCCTAGGCTAGCCTCAGACAAACAGTAATCCTCCTGCCTTAGTCTTCTGAGTGCTGGAATTGCAAGTATGAACCATCATAGATTTGCTCCTGACTAAATTTGCGTCTGCCTGGGTTTTAGATTCTGTGTAGATCATTTATAACTGTTTCCTCACAATGTTATGTTGAAGGACAAAAAGGAAACACAGAGCTCTCCAAAAGGAACTGCCTACCCAGTTAAAGGGAAAATATTTCCTGTTGACTCCTGTATGACGTTTGTGTTTTGATTCTATGACGTGGGACACGTGTGCAGCTTGAGACCTTTGCACAGGCAGTGACTGTTTTAGAAGATTAACTTGGTGACTGGGTAAATAAGAAGGATCAATAAATAACATAGACCAACCAAGAGGAAAGCAGATTTCACTAAGCTCTCAGATGAATAGTCCCTGTGCCAAGAGCTTTGTTCATCGAATTCCCACAGTCCTCAGAGGAAGGTGAAAATGTCTCCATTTTATAGATGATAACATTGAGGTTCAGTTAGTTAAACAGCATGCCAAAGCCACTCAGCTAATGAACTGTGGAGCTGAGATGTGACCTCAAGACTAAAAATTCAGAGCTTAGGGTGTTAGCCAAATTTTAGAAAAATTTTAAGAATGAATATTCAAAAATAATATGTACATCTTAGTGCCATCTTGGACAGCAGGTGACTTTTTAGAATCAACAACTCCCAGCTTCCTCCTGTGAACAGGTGTTGGCCAGTGTGGGGTGGGTTGCCCACAATGGGGCAGCTGCTACATAGGTTTGAGACCAGCCTTCAGCAGATTTTAGTGGAAGCCACAGAGCAGAGGTGTTTCAATGGCGTGATGGATGGGAAAAGAAAAAGAACTGGTCAAGACTGGAACTTGGGCACTTCACAGATGGACACTAGAAAAATGAGGCAGGAAACTCAATGGGATAGAGGGGTGGCCAGGCTCACGAAATGCTATCCAGGGTACCAGCAGGTGGGCATCCTTAAAGCTCATCTCCTTTCCAGCCAGTGCAATTGTTTCTAGTCGTGGGAGGGGCATGCAGAGGCAGGGGAGAGAGCGGGAGGTTGGTACCCACAGAGCTGAGTACCCCACCCTCCATCATCCTTTTTGCCCTCTAGGACAAAACCAGATGAGAGCTAGTAAGGGGTGTGCATCCCAGCAGTGGCCACGCCTGCTAGGGCTGAGACCCACAGCTGCAAACCAGGGGTAGGGGCGGGAGAGGCGTGAGGCTTGGCAGTGAGCCAAGAAGGTTTGGCTTCTGGGGAGCAACGGTGACTACAGTAGGCTCCCATGAGCCCCACCCCTCAGTCCTTCCTCGCCCTCCCCCTCAGCAAAGGAAAGCAGTGAAAAACGTGTTTTTATAAATAGCTCCAGCCCCAGCTGATTTGTAAATTCAGTGGGTTTTTTTGTGTCAATGACATCACCCTCCTCCCCATGGCAACCCCCGACGATATCAAAATTGCCAGGCAACGTTGGAGCTGCTCGCGCCCTAAAGGAGCAGGTCGCTGCCTGAGGATCTAATGGAGAAATCCCAAAGTGAGCTAGGGTGCACGGTGGAGGAGGGGCTCGCCGCGGCCGGGGCTGCCGGGCCCTGATCGATCGGCCAGAGGAAGGCGGGAGTGGCTGCTGCTTGCTCCGCAGCCTGGACCAGCCCGGGGCTCCACGCCAGCTCCTCCTGACAGCATCAGCGGATCACAGCAGGTGGGGGGAGGGCACAGCTCGGTTCCTGACGTACCGGGAGCAGCAAGCAGCCATCCAGGTGACTAAGCCTGCCCACTGCCACTGAGTCACACGCCCGCCTTGGCTTTTCTTCCTTCCCCATTTGCATCTGATTATTTGGGCATCTGAAAACTTGGAGGTGTACCTGAGGCCCGCCCCTTCTAACTCTCCCCTCCCTACCTCGGCTGGGAGGAAGATGGAACTCGCTGGGAAGCTGCCACTACCCCCTAAGGACATGGAAGGCACGGAGGGAGCCAGAGGTGCCCAGGGAGAGACCGCAGCTGGCAGAGTACAATAGCAGACATGGTGATCAGGCTGCCCATGTGTCCTCTGAAGGTGCTGGAAGAAAAGGGGAGTCTGGTCCACACCGACTGGAGACCTCTTGTGTTTGCTTTGAGCTCACCTCTCAAGGGGATCTTTCTGTAAACGTGTGGCTTCCAGAGCCGTTGGTATTTGGAGAGCAAGGCTGGATTGGCATAGGCAGGCCTGTGCAGGTAGGTGGCTCTGTACTGGGTGTGGACCCACGTGTGTGAGAGGGTGAGGGTGTGTCACAGTGTGTGCGCCCAGCCAGATCTAAGGACAGTGGCTGGTTAGCAGAGAGCTGGGGATGGGGACTTGACCGCGGTTGATCCTGACCAATGCTGGGCGGGTCTAGTCTTGAATGCATGCTGGGGAAAAGGGACACCAAACACATGGCCTGAGCAGACTGAAGAACACCTGCCTGCTCAGGCAGGCCCAAACCCTTGCTGGGTCCACAGGGCAGAGACATGACCGGATGCCAAGGTAGGAAGTGGTCCTGAGGCCTGGCCAAGTGTAAGAACTAAACTCAGAAGGCTTGGGCCTGCAGGTCCTTTGCTCCATCTTCTTGGCAGCCCTGGGCACTCAGGGAACACCTTCCTACAAAGATCTTGCCACTCTCCCATGCAGAGCTGGTCAGCACCTATGTGTTTCCCTTGCTGAGCTCGTAGATGCCTTCAATGAACAGGCTGCTATCAGCTGGGACCACCCTGAAGCCCCCGGGGTCCTTTTCCAGGCATGCCCCAGTGTGTGTCAGGCAGAGGGGTGTGGGCCCCCTGCCTCCCCCACACAACTGGCAGGCTTTCAGGCACACTGGTGAGTAAGCTGCAGCGGGGAGTGAGGTTGTGCCCACAGGGACAAGATGACACCAACCAGGAACCTTCAGGAGAAAAGAGGCTGACAGAGAAAATCACTGAGGTTTCTCTTTTTCTTTCTCTTTTCTTTTTTGCCTAAAGGTAGAGCAGCTTTCTGGGCTCTAGACAAGCACCAGCCTGCAGTGGGAGAGGGTAAGGCTCAGCTGCCCAGGAGTGCCAAGGTAAGGTCTCCACTGTGGCATCAGGTTCTAGACGTTTGAGCTGGGGATAGGGTGTCCATACATTGAGGCTACTCCTTACCTAGGACCAAAAAAGCTAGCTCCATGTTCACAAAGAAACTGTGAAGTCCTGGGCTAAAGATTCCCAAGGCCGCTTGCCTGCTTGCCACCCCTCTTCAGGTAGATTTTGAAACAGCTCTGTGGAAACTGGCTTCAGCCTCTGAGCTTGTCTCTGCAGTCCCTGAATTTGCTTCCTGGTCATGCTGGACCAAGCCAGGGCCACCAGGACGCCTTACAAGAAGCCCTTCTCACCTGCCCCTCATGTAGTCATTCCACAAATATTTATGGCACGCGTCCTCTGCCTACCGGGTTCCTGTTCCCGATTGGCGCCCTTTCCCTGAACTTAGCTGACTGACTCTGACTCTGAAGGTCAGCATGAGGCCAGGGCCAGAGGCATACCTGGGGGCATGCTAGTGCAACCCATAGTCTTGTTTGGGCTCCTAGCCTCTGCTCTGGGTTCTTGGCTGGTGGGTTCCCTCAGGCCCCAGGAACTCAGGTTCATAAGGCACAAAGCTAGAGACAGCGAGGCTAATGCAGTGTAGCTTCTGATGTGGAATGCCAAGGTCAGAGAATTCTGCATTTCTGCTGGGGGTTAGGGAGTGGGGTCTTTTCCCAAGTGGGTTCTGATGGAAACTGAGTAGTTCCCAGGATGGGCTTAGGCGCTCACCTAGTTAAGATTGAGGACTGGCTTTTGGACTCTGTGGGCAGGTTAACCCACATTTTTTTTTCGGGTGGTAATTTGGGGGAACTCTAATGATGAGGGCACCACAGAGGGGAGCTGGCACCAAGAGCAAACCCTTCCAGGAGTATTTATTTGATTTGGGTGGAAACTCTGAGCCCCTGCAGGGTATATAGGAACTGCATTACCTTTCTGGTGACCCCGCCCCCTCCACATATACACTGAGAGCATTTGGGATTTTCCAAGCACAGGGAAGGCACAGGCCATAGGACCTCAGTTAGGAGGAGACTATAGGATGTTCTACACCTGGTTCCAGGATGAGGGAAATTACCTGGCTCTGGAAGTGCTTCTTGCTTCCTCCCAGAAGGTGATGCTTAACCTTGGGAGCCTTCGGGTCTGCAGAGCTGAGCAGATGCCAGTGCCCAGCTGGGGACAGAGTGGCAGATGCTATCAAGTACCCAAGCAAATGGTGGACCCTCGGGGAGGCAGCTGGCTTGGCCAGAAAGAAGCCTCAGGTAGAAGCCAGGCTATCGGCAGATAGAGAGACTGCTGGGGCTTGGGGGTGGGGTTCAGTAAAGACTCTGAGCTGGCTTCTGACCGTACCTATCTCTAGGGGAGATTCTCTGCACAGAGGACTGGCAGAGACACCCGAGAGATGAGCCAAGATCCTAGAAGGTGGCATTCTGGACCCTCCTAGGCCAGTTCCTCCAGTGACCTGTGTCTCCCTTGAAGAGGCAGACAGGACTCCTGAGAGACCTGTGGCTGGAAGCAGAGAGCTCTTCCTAGTGGCTGCATCCAGACTCAAAGTGGAAAGACCCAGCAGTAGAGCAAATGGTCAGACCTGGGCAGTACTGGGGCCCTACAAACCTTATTATCAGTCATTTGTAGTCAGCCTTGAGAAAAGAGCTCATTTCTGTGAGTCTTCGGGTATAAATGGGCTAGCTAGCAGCTTGGAGAAGAACATAGGAAATGGAAATTCCTTAACCAAGGTTGGCCTTTCTGTGCTATGTGCATGGACCCCTCCCACACACACTCCACCTCCATTATAGCTTGGACTCTGGGTCCAGGAAATGATAAGCAGAGAATTGGGACCAGTGAGATGAAGGAGATGAGGCTGTGGTGATCAGGCAGGAGCCAGGATAGCACCCAGCACAGGCAAAGAACAAAGATCAGCGGGACATGAGTACCCGAGATGAGCAGTAATATACCGGAGGGTCTTGAGGACAGTCAGGGAGATTCCTTTTGTGCAAGGGCAATGGCAGCCACGCTTGTCTTTTCCGGTATCTCATCTATTGTGTGCTCCTACAGCATAGCATAAGTAATTCGTACACAATGTGTTTTATTGGTACCACAGTTCTAGGGTCTGGGAAGTCCATGGTCAAAGGGCCCACATTTGGCAAAAGCCTTTGTTCGATATTAATCCACTCATGAGGGTGGGACCCTGGTGACCCAAATACTTGTCAACCCTGTTGCTTTGGAGGTTGCCAGTAGACTGTGGCACCTGGCAGGCTGCAAGGTCCGGACAGTGCTTGCCCTTGCTCACTGACTTGCATCTAGTGATTGTGTGGCTACTAAGTACCAAATCCATTTGGCTGGAAGAGGGAGTGGGGAAGATAAATGGGACAGAGCTCTGAGCCTGGGGAAGTTTGCATGCAGTAGAGGGGTGAAGAAGGGAGCTTGGGGTCAAGGCTACCAGAAACAGCTGAGCCACAGAGCCAGGTTATAACTTGATGGCTTTGCCCTTATGCCCATGCCTCTGCTGCCCCGCATTCTCATCCCTGAAGATGTCACCCATGACTTATTCATTCGAAATACTTTATGAATTTGAGCCAGTACTGAACTAGAACTTTATAAAGTACCCCCTACCAAAAAAAGAAAAAAAAAAAAAGCCTTATGTTATGAGTGGAAACTGCAGGTGGTAGCAACTCTTACCTCTAGGTCTGGGCAAATAGTGTTCAGGGATAAGTCAGCCGGACCTGGGACAGTGGTATCACTGTGCAGAGCAGAGTCAGGAACATGTGTCAGGCCTCATTGCCACTTCTGGTAACTTGGATAAATTATTTCATGCCTCTCCATTTCAGTTTCCTCTCCTAACCCACAAAGATAATTAGCACTCCGTGGGCTAGGGCTGTTGAGCGGGTAACCACGATGCTTTGGAAGCTGCTGAGACCATCAGAGGGGCAAGGTGCTGGCAGGAAGAGACCCACCTTATTTAGGGGACCCAGGAGAGGCTTGCTGGGTGACTGTGGAAGACCCTCCCCCAGAGAAGCCAAGCTATCACAATACTGATGGATCCAGGCCCCAGAGAGCTAGAGAGAATAGCAATACCAGATCCATTTGCCCCATAGAGCATATTGTGTGCTTATGCTCTTTACAGGTCTCCAGGCTATTGATAACGGTTCCTTCTAAGGTCCAAAGTCGAGGGTCGTGAGGATTTGGAGTGGGTTATACTCGTGGAAGGGACGGAGAGGCAAAGTGACCTGGTGCCACTCCTCTCTGGCCTGACATCTTTCCTCACAGTGGTGGCTGCAGCTCTTGAAAAGCTGTTTACTAACTGTCCCCACCTGAAGGACAACGTTTGGAAGGCTGCATGCAGACAGCACCACTCTGACGAGTGACTTGGGGATGCTCAATCCCAAAGACTTTTTAAACTTTTCCTACTAAATGGTAGTCCAGCCTAGTAATTCAGGAACTGTAAACCCCCTGTTCTGACTTGACCTAGAAACAAAGGCAGACCCAGAATATGACAGGCTTTTGTAAGCTGGGAGAAATCATATAAGTTTCCTCTCTGGACAAGAGGCCACAGGGCCTCAACCCCAGCAAAGGAACTCTCATACTGGTCAGTAATGTCTACAAAAGCTCGTTATGACATTGTTGCCATACAGAGACCCAAGTATTTACAGAGGGACGCTGATGACCATTTTTGGGCAACTGGAACTTCTCTGGGGATTCTGCTAAAGTCCTGTTTAATCAGTAAATCAGACATTGCTGTCCTGGGATGCTCTGCTTGTGTGGCCATTTGTGTCTATATCCTAGCCACTCCCCCCTCACCCCCCCACCCCTCTGGCTAAGGAAGAAGCATCATGGCTGGGTTTTTCCTCCTCAGTGCAGGTTTCCCAGAGCTTGGAAAGGCTTCCCTGAGTGCTTAGAAGAGGAAGCACAGAAACCTTAACCTCAAGTCAGCTATGCATTGCTGTTCCAGCCTCTGATCTCGGTAGAGCAGGGGCCCAGCCTCCTCTCCCCTAGGGCAAATAGCAACAAACCAGTCACCTTGCTGAAGGCTGCCTGCATGGCACCAAGACTCCCAAAAGCCAAGCAACAGCAGAGTTAAAACCGGGAGGACTGGTCCTGTAGTTTGGTTTCCTGGCCTGGAGCATCTCCGGCTCCATTTGCTTTCCTTTGACTTCAAATGAGGCATCATAAGGAATTGTACAAGAAAGCCACAGGGGAGGAAAGGACTATCCAAATGAGCTGACCCTCTTAGAGGCTGCAGCACTTTCCAGACAAAGGTGGTTCTCTGACAATGTTTAATCCAACTCTCATTGACTTATAGAGGAAAGCAGGCTCCGAGAGGAGGTGGGCCCTGAGGTCACACAGGTAACTAGAAGTCCTGCCTCCCTTGACCAGCAGCAGTCAAGAATGGCTCATAGCTCAACCATTGAGAGAGGTGGTCCGGTCTGACAGTGTGAGGCTGGACAGGTCCCTATGCATCCTCTCAGCATGCTGTCCTCACAGGGCTTGTGCTCTGCCAACTTACCCTGCATTCTGCTCAACATGGGGCCTCAGTCTGGTCTGTGCTTATTAACCAAGTATTTCCCCAAGGGCAGGCATCATTCCTGGCACTAGGCTACTAGTCAATAAACAGATCTAATTAATTTGTAAATGGATTGACTCAAGTTCCGTGTGTCCCAGGTAGTATCACGGCCGAGAATGCCTTGGACCAAGAAGGGGGCAATGATCAGAGTATCTGGAAGTGAGGGAATATGGGCAAAGGGGAGAGAAAGCATAGAGGGAGGGGTATCTCCAGCAAGGAGTGTGTGTGTGTGTGTGTGTGTGTGTGTGATATATTGGTGCGCTCAAATGCATGGACCATGAGGAAGCCAGAGGTTTATATTAGTGTCTTCCTCAATTACTTCTCTACATTATTATTTTTTTTAGAGATTTAGTTCCATATGTAGTGTGTGGGTGCTGTGTGTGTGTGTGTGTGTGTGTGTGTACATGTCCACGGAGGCCAGAGGGTGTTGGATCCTCTGGAGTTGGACTTACAGGTAGTTGTGAGCCACATGATGGGTGCTGGGAACTGAACTTGAGTCCTCTGGAAGTGCCAAGAAGACTCTTACCTGCTGAGTCATCTCTCCAGCCCCTCCCACCCTATTTTTTTGAGACAGGGTATCTCACTATACCTGGAGCTCATTATTTCAGCTGGCCAGTGAGCCCTGGGGTCTGTCTCCTGCTTACTGGAAGAGCTGGGGATACCCTCTGTGCTTGGGTTCTGGTGGGGGAGAGGTTATGAGTTCAGGTTCTCATGCTTGCACAGCAAGTTCTTTACCCACTGAGCCATCTTTTTAGACCAGGAGGAAGGAATGTAAATATGTGGCTGTCACCATTAGAGGCCACCAGGAGGAGGAGGGTGGTCCCCTATCAGCAGATCTGAGACAGGTAAGAAGACTTCAGGGTAGAACTTGTTGGAAGATGGTGTGTCCAATGTCCAGAAAGAAGAGGGGAGGTAGCAATGTTAGCCCATGTGAGGGGTAGAGCCAGGCTGGTGGGGAAGGAGAGCAGATGCTCAGGACTCCATGGGAGCATGTAAGAGCAAAGTGGGGACATCATCCCACCATCCACCAGCTAAGCAGGGGCACCGCTATAGGTGTGGCAATGGTGTGACCGGGACCCACACTGACAGTGTTCACAGGAATGTTCCAGTAAGCAAACAGGAGCTTTGCCCAATATGTGGCAGAGAGTTGGAAGAGGAAATACCCAGAGAACAGTTAAGCACAGACCAGTCAAGCCATGTCTTCAAATATCAACCTAGTGGACAAAGCTCCCTTGAAGCCATATAGCCCAGACCCTGTGGCCTTCATGCAATTGTATCTAAGTATGGTCTTATATTCAAAGTGTTGGGGTGGTTCTTGGTGGGGGGGGAACATCATACTCCCTTAGAAGCCTTGGTCCTCATCTGGCCAGGCATGGGTCTCCCCCACCCCCATACCATCTCCATTTGTCCCTCCCTGAAAGTCAGATCCAAGGATTCCACAGTCATAGCTCTGCACTAACCTCAGACCTGGGGCAGCAGCTGGGTCCTGCAGAGAGAAAGAAGGATAATTAAGAGGTTCTATTCAAGGGGGCTTCCAGCTGCTAGTTCAGCCAGTAGCAGTGGCAGCCAGAGAGCCAAAGGAAGTGACAGGAAAAGGCATTTGGATGGAACTTTGGGGGCCATTAAGAGTAGAGCCTGCAAAGCAATTGTAGCAGGAAGATATTAAATGAATCCATCATGTCTCTAAAAATGAGTGTCCTTACTGGAGAGATGGCTTTGCTCCCAAGCCTTCTTAGGTTGGCTCAGCTCATCATCCATGTTCCCGGGAAGGGTGCCATGGTCTGCAGAGAGGCTTTTGCTCCTGAACAGCTCCTCTCAGGTTTTCGGGTTTTCAGTCCCCCTTGGAAATGTCTAGTTGAACCCCGGGTTCAGTCTAGAAAGGGTCAGAATTTGAGACGAAGTAACCAGAAAGACTATCGTGGATAAGGCTGTCTCCTGCTGAGGCTAGTATGCACCTGAGCTCTTGTCACACCAGCAGATGGATGGGTGGTCACATCCATCAGGTGGCCACCCATGGACTTTCCCAATACCGACTGCACCCTAGGCAGGGCTGGAGTTCTTTTTATGGGCTATGAAGTAGATAGATCTGATGAATCAGTTGAGTATCAGGCAGTAACATTGTCTTCTGGAAGAATCCTGGGATTCTGCTGTGCAACATACCACAATGGGCTAGACTGCTCTTTATGGATGGTGTATGTGTTTAGTCTCGTTACTCCTTTATTAGCTGTGTTCACTCTGCTTGGAGATACTGGTCCTAAGGACCTTGCACCCTAATGCTTAGACCTTATCACTTCACCTTCCCAAGGGAAGAGAGCAAAGATTCCCCATTATTCTCATCAAGAAGCCAAAGCTGGGGTCATGATGAACATCTAGACAGGCCAAGGCTCCAGTGCTGCAGGAATCCTTGTTTCTACAGCTAGACCCTGTCTACCTCCTCTTGCAGGAGAACGGGAGGATCTGCAAAGTAAGCTCCCCCAGCTCATGCTGCACTGTGCTCTTGCCGCACCAGCAAATGGGTGGATGGGCTGCCATGGAAAGGCACTAGGCAGGACCAATCCCAGAGCAGAAATGAACAGGTATGGAACATCCTGAAAGAACAGGGTAAAAACCACTATTCTCCAGAGTGCCTGATTCTGGGGTGGGAGTTCTAGGGAGCAGCCCACTGCCCCTCCTAGACCCCAGTCTCCACAGGACTACTCCTCTCTGGAGTGTGCTGGTATGGCAGCTGTTTCCCTCTCCGGTAGTCTCTGAATGTGGGATTCAGGTTGTCAAGCCCATTTTGGTCTGTGATGGACAGTTTGAGGAGGATGTGCAGACAGGGTGTTGACTCATGTCTAGGAAACCCAGTACTTGGTTCTTAAGAGGGGATTCGGTGACCATCTTTACTTTGCACATCCAGAGGGAGGTTCTCATGTCCTACTCAGATATGGGGTGGATATATCCATGCACTGGACTCACCCTTTCTACATAGCTGATTGACTTCTTCCCACTGCCAACTGTTCAGACTGTCCTTGGCTTCAGGGTCTTCTGAACATCAGGTTAAGAGAGCAAACTTGGAGTCATAGGCACGTGAGTTCTCCACTCGGTAACTGGCTTAGGTCACTGGCTGCTGTGCAGAGTACCACTGACCATACCCCTTATATACAGTGCTCTTTCTCATAGTTCTGGGAACTCAGAAGTCCAAGGTTAGCATGCTGGGCAATCTGGTGTTCAGTGAAGGCTCATTTTCTGGTTTTTAAGTGGTTGTCTTTTCATAATAACATCAGGTGACTAGAGACTGGGGCCTACTCTGGGGCCACTTGTGTAGGGCACTAATCCCATTCATGAGGTGTTATGGGGTTTTTGTTGTTGTTGTTGTTTTGTTTTTCTTTGTTTGCTTTTAGAGTAAAAACCTGTGCTCTGGCAGCCCCAACAAGCTAGGCTCTGTCACCTCACTGATTATGCCAATTAAAGAAGAATTGAGGTTGGGAGTGGGGCAAAACATATTTATTCATTATGGCCACATTGGGAACAGGAACAAAAGAAGGGATTCAGTGATACCCCCCCCCCAATCCATCTCCAGGAGTACTAAAGGGCTAATTTTAAATAGAAAACAGGACGGGGGGAGGGGATTATAACTAATAGTCCCAGTCAAAGTGTGCTTCTGCCATTAGCCAATCATCTTTGTCTCAGCAACATCCTGCAAGGTGGGTGGATAGGTTGTCGGAAGCGGATGAAGTCCCTTCCTGGGAGACAGGTTCTGGCTGGCACCAGAGCTTCAGCTTATCCCTTCCCTTAGAAAGGAATTCAAGCAGAAAATCAGAATTCTTTGTGGTCCACTATCTCATAGATTGGATACCTCTAAGGGAGGGGCACAAGTGTTTCTCTTTAGAATACTTCTCTGTTAACCCAGAGAGTTATTTTGATGGTAGTGGATGTTTGTTTTTGGAGACAGGGTTTCTCTGTGTAGCCCTGGCTGTCCTGGAACTTTCTATGCAGACCAGGCTGGCCTCAAACTCCCAGAGATCCACCAGCCTCTGCCTCCTGAGTGCTGGCTGGGGTTAACTACCAGGGTAGTTCCAAAGGGCCTTCAGGTGCTAATCACCTCTAAGACCTTGCCTCCTAATAACCTGCTCACATTGGTGATTAGATCTCAACATATGGATGGCTATGCGTGTGTGGGCAGAAGGACCCATACATTTGCTTTATAGCAGGAATTATGAGTCCTTTCTTAGCCACTCTGTACCTCAGCTTCATCACCTGTAAAGAATAGTAGCACGATGCTTCCACCAGGGTTATTGTGCAGACAGAGTGAGGCTGTAAACTAAGAGCTTACCTCAGGCTCCACCCACAGAAGCATTCAATAATTGGCAGGTGTGATTACTACTGTTGTTAGAAGAGCACAGGCATCCAGAGATAGCAAACGTACAGCAAGCAAGGGAGCTTGTTAGCAAGCTCCTGGTTCCTAGGAAGCTTTTCAAGTCCTGAGCAGAAAGGTGCAGGGAAGGATAATGTGTTTGTATTTCTAAACCACAAGTTGATCTGTATCTTTCCTCTTTGGCCCTAACCTGGGCTCTCAGCCCTGGCAGTGCTAGTCAGATGTTACAACAGGCCCGACAGCCACTGGCTGAGAGAGAATTGGGAAGTGCTCACCCCACCCTCTGTGTCACACACAGCAAAGAGCCTTGAAGACTGGGCTGGCTGGCTGGCCAGTACTCCAGGAGCCTTTTCTCAAGGTGCTATCTGCACTTCCTCCAAGGCTCCTGCCTGATGTATGGATGGCAGCACATGAACTCCTCAGCAACAGACCTATGTCAAAGAGCAGCTCTCCTCAGGGGAGCAGATGCCTGCTGTCCCGTGTCCTTGGCACCACAGTGCGGGAAACAGGCCTAGAGGGAGGTGTGTGCACATTGGAGGGGACAGTGTCCTTCAGACTGTTGCTAGGGCTTCCCACACTCTTACCTTGATCTCTCCTCTGAGAGAGTTGGGCGTGGATGAAAGGAACACAGAGAAGAGGGAGAGACACAAACAGGAATCAACCACTCAATCTACCCTGTATATTCCAGTCATCCCAACTGACAGGGCATCACCCAACCTAGTGAGCCGAACTTGTCTAGAAGCAGCAGGAAACAAGAAACATAGCTTGATGTGTGTGGATCGTGGGCCTGAGAGGCCCCTGGTGGGAACTTTTCTCTAGCAAATCTTTTGATACCGGGTTTGGTTAGGTTCATCAACAGAGGAGTCTTGACCTCCTTGGTTGGTCTTGTTTGGAAGCTCCTGCCTTTCTTGAGGGTCCAGGCCTCAGCACCTCCCAAGGAAGCTCCCAAGGAGGCCTACTGTTTTCTAAACTTATTCCCTGTAAGGAAAGGATGAGACTTGGTTATTAGTTACTCTGGGACGTGTCAACCTTGGTTCAACCCAAATCAGGTAGTACCAGTTAATTTCTGATATTATTCTAACATTCCTATTTTATTGTAGTTCAACAATTCAAATTAATGCTTAGAGAGCCATGGTTTTGACATATAAAGGTATCTTATTAGAAGATGATAATTCATATGTACACATGGATCAGTAAAAAGTAATTTAGGGTGTTGATTCTAGATTCAATGCTACATTTCATTCCAGCATTGGATTGCAGCTCATTTCAAATCCACAGCAACCAATCTCCTCCCTTCCTCCACACAACACAAGCTCCTTCTTATAGCCAACATCAGGCAAGTACCTAGGTCCAGGGGTTACTGAACTATGGGTGCCACTTCAAGGGACCCAGTCAGCTTCCTGGCTAGCCACAGGAGGTCAGGGCTTTGCTTATAATGTCCAGAGGAGAGAGAATCCTCTTAGGAAGACAGAAAGGAGACAGAGTAAACAGCCACCAGACATGGAATATCCATATGTGTAGGGCCTGGAGAGCCTGTGATCAGCTGCCAAAGCTTCTATCTCACCCTTCCATGGCACACAAGGCTGGCACCATGCCTTCTCCGGGACAATGGGGGCATGGAGGTCTGAGGTGCAACCACACAAGGCTGACAGCTTTGTGGGGCTGGCGAGCACACATGGATCACCCTTACACATGTTGGTGGGAGGCCTGGAGTAAACTCTGAGACAAACTGAGCCCACAATGCAGATGACTTATCCCGAAACAGCACACATTCGGGCGGCTAAAGAAGCATAATGTCAATTAAAACCCAAAGTTTGAGACACCCAGTAATGGAGACAAAAGAAACAGTCCTGTACTGATCCATCCCCTATCTGTGACACCAGCAGTCACCTAACCCCCATATGAAGCAGCCATTTGGGTCCCAAACGCCATGTATTTCTAAGCTAGAATTCTCTCGGCACTCAGTGAGTAAAGTTCTGTCCGAGGCCCAAGTGGAGGACAGAAAAGGTCTTTTCCTTGTTTGGGGAGGAGATAGACATGTGGCCACTACCCCTCCCCCCAAAAAAACCAGGTAGAGGGTTCCTGATGGGACGTCATCGTCCTGTTTCTGTGTGCCATGGTTGCTGGGAATGTTCTCTGCCCCCAAAGTCCCTTTCCTGTAAGTAAAGCCACAGAAAGTTCTCAGGACTAGGCCGGGGTGACTGGGAAATCAGAATCCCTACATATCTTGTACTCCTGCCTGAACTAGGAGACCACCCCGGGACAGTCGCAGGGTGGGGAAACTTGTCCAGAGTTGGCAAACAAACCAAGGTGCCCAGTGTCAGGACTCCTGATCAGGCTCTGAGAGATGTGCTTGTGGGCCCGGGGCATCTTGGAGCAAATTAACTAGTTGATTGCACAACAGCGGCTTAGTAGATAGTCCAGGTCCTGACTTTGGTGCCGCGGGGAGGTCGAGGCAGGCAGGCAGTGGCTGGTGGGGCTGGGACCCAGCTACTGAAGGGAAAGCATGGGCACGCAGTCGCCCCTTAGGCGGAGCCCGGATCCCCTGTGCCCTTAGTGATCTCCCGGGAGCTCCCGCGCTCGCGGCGTCCTACCTGAAGCCACACCCTGCAGTCCAACTCCGCGCCAGGTGAAGCGGGCGCTGCTCCGACGTGCCGCGGCCCCTCCTTGCCGTGCCCGCGCCGAGGTCCCTCCCGCGGAGGGCGGGCCCGGCTCCCGCGGCCTCTCGGGGTTCTCTGCGGCTTCCCGCTTGGCAGGTGGGTGCCCCGGACGCCGCGGCGGCCGGGGATCCCTAGGGGAGAGACTGGCCGTGCCCGTGTCCCCGGTTCTCAGACCCCGAAGTTTGGGACTGGCCGGCCGCGGGACCTCGGGGCCCTTGGGTGCTTGCACGCGGGCTCCGCGACCCACCTCAGCGTGAGCGCCGCGTGGGACCGAGCATGCGGGGACACTGGCGACCTCGGGAGCGGCGCTGCGCCTCCCCTCCCCCACCCTCTCCAGCCCCACGGTCCGCGGCTCAGCAGACACCCGAGTTCGCTCTGTCGCTAGGCGGGAGGGGTGCGGTTCCCAACGTCCTGGACTCCAGCCAGTCGCAGAATCCGCGGGGACACTTAATTACATTGATCACAGTGTGCTTCTCCCTAGGCCGGCAGAGGACTGGCCCTGGAAGGTCCTAGGATCTTCCCTTCCCTTGGTGCTCTACAGAGCTGACTGAAGACTAGTGAAAGGAGAGGAGAGAAGGCCACAGGAGGTGAGTGAGGGGACACCTGCTCCAGACCTTCCTGGGAGGTAGGTTGGGAGGGACAGTGAAAGGGCAGGGGCCCTCCTGGCGCTGGATCCTCCAGGTACTGTTAGACTGTGGCGGTGGCCTGTGGAGGTGCTATTACTCAATAAAAGTCATTTGCAACCTCTTCTAGCACATGGTAGGCCAGCAGGGCTTCAAATGGACCGCCCAGCCTCTGGCCCAGCCTCTGATGTCATTAGGTTTGATAACTGCAACCCACAGCCCAGGTTCACGGAATGCATGCTTAGGGGAGAGGCCCCAGACACGGAGGGTGGTACCAAACTCAAGTTTGTGCTGATCGGTGCAGGAAGCCCTGATAATACACTACAGCTCTTCCCACTCAGAGAATGGGGTCTCCTGCTGGGATCACCAGGGACTAAGACACACAGTTCCTGGTATTCAAGCTGTATCCTCTGCATTTTGCTATATTCTAGTGCCTCCTCTCTAAAAATGTTAATGTCTGTAAGTGGGGCTCCGTGTGAAGTGGTGGAGATAACGCTGCCCTCATAGGATAGTTGAAATGTGAAACTGGAATGGTTTTGGTCCAACAGGCCAGGGGCCAGCTCACCAGTCTCCTGCTAGGAAAGTTTAAGCAAGCTACCTTGAGCCAAGGGCTTTGGAGAACAGAGTGGTCCACTTGGCAAGATTATCTTTTGAGGGCATTAGAGCCAAGTGATAGGCATGAAGCCAAGGCAGAGGGGCTAAGGAGGATAATAGGAGACCCTAACTGGCCATCCCTAGCATGGGGTGGAGGGACTGTTTCTGGAAGCAGACCCAGCTTCACAGACAGGAGCAGGAAGGGCATCTGTACATGTGACATGCATCCTCACATGTTCACATCTTGACCTGAGATACTGTTTCCTTGGCTGCTTCTGGGACACCAGGAACCTTTGGCTTGTGACTTCTGAGTCCATCAAGCTAGCTGTATGATAGGACAGGCTGTTTGCTGTCTCTGGGGATGCCTCAGGGGGGGAGGAGCTTAGAATCAGAGAGACTTTATGATTTCTCAATCCAGGAGAGAAGATTTTCTTCAAACCTCAGTTTCTCCACCTATAAAATGAGGCCCAGAATAACTGTACCAAACATTCTATATATGCAAGAATCAAAAGCACCTAGGACACGGCAGACATTTTACATGTGTCACCTCTTTCTTCCTCTTCCCTGATGCTTGCCATCTTTAAAATGGGCCCAGGAGTGGGACATGGTGGTACATAACTAATCCCAGCAACTGGGAGGCAGAGGCAAGATCTCTGTTGAGTTCAAGGCCAGTCTGGTCTACATAGTGAGCTTCAGAACAGAAGGGGAAAAAGGCCCAGCAAAGCAGGATCCGCCTATCTCACGGTGGTTTCGAGCATAAAAAAGCAAGGAAGTGAACAAAACAGAGATCTGGAAAGTTGAGGGCTATAGAAATGTAAAGCCATGTCAGGCAGGGGTGGCCCACAACTTTAATTCCAGCACTCAGGAGGCAGAGGCAGGCAGATCTCTGAGTTTGAGGCCTACAGAGTGAGTGCCAGGATAGGCTCCAAAACTACAAAGAAACCTGTCTTTAAAAAAAAAAAAAAAAAAGTAAAGCCATCTTGTGGTTGAGGACTGCTGAGTTTCTTCTGGAAAGGTACTGAGGACCTGAACTTCTAAGGAAGTCAGTTGAAATCTAACAATAACAAGGACCCTGACCTGTAGCGCTCTTAAGGAATGTCATTCTTCAGCCTTCTTAGAGCCTTGTGCCCAGGTCAGCACAGTGCTGTGTGCCAGAAGCAGGATGAGAAAGGACTGGGATTCTAGGTATAGCACACAGAGGTCAGAGGGCTGGGCTGGTGTGAGCAGCTGCTGGACCACAGTACTGTTAGAATGGGCTGGAACTGAGCCCAGACAAGGCCCAAGTCAATATTGACTATCCTCAGCTGGCTAGCCTGCTCTTCGGCCTCTCGTTCAGCTGGAGTGTTGACATAAGCTACTGAATGAGCTTCATCGAGGTATTCTTTTAAACAACAACCCATTATGTATCCCCTGGGGTTCTCTGGGCCTGTGGTGTGGGAATGGTATAAGGGTTTAGACCCACTTCATCTCCCTGGATCACATAAATGAGGTAGCAGAACCTCTGTGTCCTGCTCAATTTTCTTGGGTCTTCTACACCTCAGCACTGTGGCCTAGGCAGCTCCACAAAGCCAGCAGGCCACAGAGCAAAGGCTCGAGTCTAAGGTCTCAACCCTGAGGGTAGCAACTGAGAAAAAAAAAAAAAAAAAAACATGAAACTTCCTCCGGTGTGGTTTGGGAAGTCAGAATAGGGTGCTGGGGTGCCACCTCATTTGACCTTCAGGGCATGTAAAGAGAAGAGAAGCAAATGGCAGGCCTGGATCCTCGTGGGGGCTCAACAGTGAGGGGATCTGACAGACCTTGGGAAGGAACAGAGCTAGCTCTTTGTGGCTGACCATGTTTGAGCAGAGTGCAGCCAGACTCTCCTTGGGAATACCATGAGGATAGAAGCCAGGCAGAGGTTCATGGAGTGGACATCTCTTCCCTCTAGGGCAGCTAACCCATCCATACCAGCGTCTCCTTGGAAGGAGCGAGCTTACCTTTGCCAAAAGTGAAGTCTTGTCTACAGGGTGTGCAGAGCCCGGAGTGGGGCTGATGCATAATAAATGATATTGTTTGATATTTAGGCAAATTCCAGAGAGTAAAGGCTGAGAAAAGTCTTCCTGGCCAATGATTTGGTGAAGGCCATCTTCTGTTCACAGAAATTTCCAACCAGGGGGCTGATGAGGCCCACCCTTCTTCCTAGAGGAGTGAGGTGATGGGCCCAATATGAGCTACAAGGAAGCCACACAGGCCTGCTGGAGATATCAGTGTGGGGCCACCTGGGGGAAAGGGCCCTCTACAGGCTACATCAGGCCCAATAGTAGCCAAAATAGGTACATTTCTAACGCTATAGAATCCAGAAAGTTGCCTCTGTCTTGTAAAGTAGGCCCTTCCTCAAGAAAGCTTGGGAACCACCACTTGGGTGGGATGGGGTCCTGATGACAGAGTGAAGCCAAGTTCGCCTCAGGGTCTAGAACAGATTCTTTCCTTGCTGCTGTACTTAGGCTAAAGAACTTGGTTTTGGGGGCTGGATTATTCCTTACTTCCATAAAGACCTTCCAGACCTGTGGATAGGAATCATATATGTGACAAGCTCAGCTTAGAGCCTGGTACTTCATGACTCTGCCTCAGGGTGTCTTACTAAAATCCCCCTAACAGCTCCCCGAGGACAGAGGGTTACTCTCTTTGCTGTGCCTGGAGAAGCTAGCCAAGGGGGATGACTCCTTTCTCTTGTCAGCAAAAGATACAGAGAGGCTGAGACCCAAATATTAGGTCAAGGCCACAGGCCCCAAGGTCACCTGCTGAGCCATCCTAGACATGAGTTGAGAAGCACACCCTGAGCCTTCTTGTGAGAAAGCTGGGACCTTACTCTCTACGATGTCACTGGCACCTGAGCAGGGGGGCCGTCACAGTTCTGTAAACCAGATTCCCAGGAAGCTTCCTTCCAGTATCCCAGAACTTACTTGTGTAAGTGACCTAATAGAACTGAACCCAGTCTCCTTCCCAAGAGCTGCACACCTCTCGCTATTTACTTTTTCTCAGCCTGTGGCCCATTCTCTGAAGCCCTTTGGCAAGCTAAGCATGTTTTCCTTGGAAGGCATTCAAGGTGTGGAAACCACAAGTCACCCAAAGCTGGGTTGGCAGGGTAAGGTGGGTGACCACACTGGACACTTGCTCCTGGTAAAAAGAAAGACTGACAGGCTAGGACAACAATTGGCATTGCTTCAAGGACTCAAAGGTGACTCTCAAATAGCAGAGCCCAGGGAGCAGATGGGCACTGCAAGGGCTCTGCTATATGCTTTGTGTCAGCCTTGGTCTCTACAGTTCCGTCTCGGGTCTGAGGAGCTGCAGTCTGAGAACTACCTTCTCATCCTCCAAGTGGACACTTGACCTGTTTTCCCTTGTCCCTGTGTAATGGTGGCATCAAACAGGGAACCCTGTCCACTGCCCTGTGATCCAAATCTACGTTGCCTTCCTCCTTCCCCAGGGGCTTTGTTTTTCATATATGTCAGACTCTGGTCATCAAAGCCCCTAGTGCAACCTTTCTAAAACATTTTGCCCACCCCTTACAGAGTAGAAGACATACTGGTTCCATATAAGGTAAGGGTCAGCCTACAGGTCAGGTTAGCCCTGTTTACCTGGGCTGATTCAGGCAAGTTCCAGGTCAGGTGGAGGGAAAAGGCCCTGTCCCTGTCACTTTAGTGGTTTTCATTAGGCCATTGGCAGGGCCCTGATCCCTGCTGGGGAGGCCTCCAAGAAGGAGATCATTAACAGCGCTGCTCACGGTGCATAGGTGGGCACAGGGACACTGCTCGCGGTGCACAGGCAGGCGTAGAGATAGAGCAGGGCCCATGGAATCTGATCTGGGTTCAGTCCCCACCTATAACCCACACACATACATAGTCATTTCCTGTTTCTGTGATCTGGGGCAGGCTCTCTGCCCACCTTGAGCCTCATCTAGCTAGTGAATAATGAAGATTCCTTCCTTGCAGAATTGCTAGCCCTCAGAAGGGAGATCCTGCCTTTTCCAATTCTGAGTCTCTAAGCCCCTTGGACACTGGTGTCCCTCTTTCTGTGATCCCAGGCCTGTGGCTCTCTGAACTGTCACACCAACTCTCCTCCTGAGTTTATTGTGTAGGGCAGCGCTTCATCCATAAGGCCTCTTCCAGAGACTGCCACACTCCTGTCTGCCAGCCTTGCTGCCAGTATAGCTTCCGTCTCCAACTGGTTTTGGCTGGAGTCCTCCCTCCCAGCACTGGGCACCCTGCTCTGATCCAGTCATGGGGTCAGAGAGCTCAAAGATAATATGGAAAGCACTCCTTAAAGCCTGAGGTCTGGTCCTCAGCCAGCCTTCCTGTCCTGGGTTAAGTGTCTGGCAGAAGATGAGAGGCCACCTCATGTCTGCCTGTTTCTACATCAGGTCTGAGGCCACAGCCTCTTTATCAGGCTACATCTGTGAGGAAACTCCTTCTGCCTTGCTCATCTTTGACTCCAGCTCCTCTCTGGATGAGCAGAGGTGGATGCAGAGGTGGAGTGACAGTTAAAGACTGGGGTAGCCTGATTTGACTGAACACCACAGCCTGGTGGTCAAATGCTACTCCCCCATGGCTCTGGGAAATATGTGGGAAGGAGGCCCTAGAAATGGCAAGTCTTGACAGCTATTCTTAGCAGAGGACATTGACGTTCCAAGTCTCACTCATGGAGACTGGGCAACACTGGCTATCATGGACTACTCTTACATTTAAAAATATTTTGGTAGCTGGATTAACAGCTCAGTGGGTTAGAGCATGTATTGGCACCCAGGTTGAATATATAACTCCACTTCCAGGAGGTCTAACTCCTTCTGGCCTCTGAGGGTACCTGCATGCACATGCACATACCTATACACAGATACATATACATACACATATGTAAAAATAAAATAAACCATTATATAATAGGTAAAAATATTTTGATTCCCCCCTATAATTTCAGCACTTGGGAGTCTGAAACAGGAGGATCAACTGGAGGCTAGCCTGGGCTATATCATAAAAAACTTTGTCTAAAAAGTAGGTTGTTTTCCTTAGAAGAATGGAAAGGTGTCATAGGAAATTCCCAGAGTCCCACCAGTTAAACTCAGCAATTATTTTGGTGTATTTTTCCCCCTGCTACACTGACCAGTGGCAGAGGTGAAATTTTAAGTTGGCCCCCTTATTATTCCCGTTTCAACAAAGAAAACCTTGATGGGATGCCTCTGGGATGCATGAATGCAGACAGGTTTGGGCCCTAGCCTGTCAACAGTTCCATAACCGATCCAACGTGGCCCAATCTAGTCATCACATGGCTGGAGAGGGGGACAGCCAGACTGTACCCTCCACCCCTGAACCTACCACCAGCATTATGACTTTACCTTCCTCATGTAGGTTATGATCTGTGTCTAATTGACATAAGGGTCTGCTATGAGCTCATTTCTTCAGGTTCATTTTCCCCCCACATAGATATTTAATTGCTTTGGCTATATTTATTGAAAAGACCATCCATTCCCACCATGCTGCAGTGTCACCTTTGCCATAAATCAAGTGACCTCATGTGAGTGGCTCTATTTCTGGATTCTTGCTTCTGTCCCGCTGCTCTATTAATTGTGCTGTTTCTACAGCACATTAATTACGGTAGCTTTATGATAAATCCCAATATATATTTAGTATAGGCCTCCAACTTTGTTCTCTCAGATTGCCGAGGCTATTCCTGGTTCTGTTTCCTGCACATTTTAGAATCAGTGTGTCAGTTTCTGCCACAAGAAATATGCTGAGCCTGAAATAAGCCTGTAGGTTGATTTGGGAGTAACTGACATCTTCACAGTGTGAAATCTTCAACATATGAACATTCTTTAATATCTCTGATAATGCTTTATGGCTTCCAATGTGAAGAGATTTATTCCTGGATGCTTGCTATTTTTTAATGTAAAAATGATAATGTCATTTCCTTTTTCTCTTCTAAAAATTTATCTTTATTTTGTTTTGCATGTGTACATGTGTGCTACATACATGTAAGTGCACCACAGGAGAGCTGCAACGGTCAAACAGGGGGTGTTAGATTCCTCTGGAACTGGAGTACCAGGTGGTTATGAGCTGCCATGTGGGTGCTAAGAACCAAACTCAGGTCCAGGTCCTCTGCAAGAACAGCAAGTTTTTCATCTGTTTGTTTTGTTTGAGACAGGGTTTCTTTGTGTAGCCCTGGCTGTCCTGGAATTCACTCAATAGACCAGGCTGGTCTCAAACTCACAGAGATCCACCTGTCTCTGACTCCCAGAGTGCTGAGCTTAAAGGCATGGGCCACTAAGTCATCTCTCCAGAACCACCTTCTCCTCCTCAAGACAGGCTCTGTAGCCCAGGCCAGCCGCAAACTCACTATGCAGTGCATGCTGGCTTTGAATTCCTGATCCTCCTGTCTCATCTGGGATTATAGATGTGAACTACTTTGCCCAGCTCTGTTTCAGTTTATACTGAAATTCAATGAACTTTTATTTATGTTGCCCTTGAATTGAGGACTTTCTAAATTAATTTGGTTCTTGCAGACTCTTCTGGCTTTTCTACTTTCACAAACACACTGTCCCAAGCACAGCTGGCCTGACCAGATTTCAGATGAGCCCTGGCGGCCTTCCTTTAGGTCCTGTTGTTTAAATGATTAACTGTTATCTAAATCTCTATCTCCAACCTAAAACTCCACTGAGTGCTTCTACCAGTCTCCAACTTCCAGAGTCCCTTGGGTGCTGGTCTTTCTCCTTAGGTTTCTCTACTGCCTCTGGGGAGATCTTGTCAGGGAATAGCTGTTATGGTGAACTCCAGAAGATATGGGAGTCACAGACACCACTTAATGCTCATGCTTTCCCTCCCCATGAATGCCTATTCAAGAGCCAAGAGCTCATCTCTCCGTTGGCATGGAGGAGTTGGAGAAAGCAGGGTTCTTGAAGGAAGACCTCAGCCAGTACCTCTGTGGTTCTGGATGATATTTGCAGCTCTAGAAAATTTCACAGCTATGGAGGAAGCAAGTGGGTCTGTGTCTCAGTGTAGGGATCTTTTGTTGTGGTGAAATGCCATGACCAAAAGCAAGTCGGGGAGGAAAGGATTCATTTAGTTTACACTTCCGGATTGTAGTTCATCACTGAGGGAAGTCAGGACTGGAACTCAAACATCAGGAACCTGGAGGCAGGAGCTCATACAGAGACCATGGAGGGTAGATGCTTGCTGGCTTGCTCAGCCTTTCTTAATAGAACCCAGGACCAGCCCAGGAATGGCACCACCTACAATGGGCTGGGCCCTCCCCAAAAATCACTAATTATGAAACTGCCCTGCAGCAGGATCTTACAGAAGCATTTTCTCAATCGAGGTTGCCTCCTTTCAGATGACTCTAGCTTGTGTCATCTAGTCTGCTAACTACAGGGAGAGAGGGTCTACCTGAGAGGCTGTAGGGATTGGCCTGCTGCCTGAAGCAAGAGCCAGAGGCCCAAGCAGTCCAAAGAGGCTGCACAATGGTGATGTGAGGTAGAGTGTCTGGGTCCCAGAAGCTAGAATTTTATAGTCATGACCCCTTGAGAAGTAAATGAGAGAGGTAAGATATTTGACATCACTCATAGACCCAAATCTACCCAAGTGCCAAATCTACCCCAAGCTTAGAGAAAGGGGAGAGGGAACACAACTAGAGAGATGACCAGCATCTGTTGGGAATCTGCACTCCCACAAGCACCACTAGATAGATGGGTAAGGGGACACAGAGGCTCAAGTTGCTTGGGTAACTTGTTCCAAGGCACTCCTTTTTAGGGAAGAGACTCTCCAACTGCAACTCGATGCATAGCAATGTAAAGTCCTTAAGGAGTGTTAGAGAGACTGCTGATCTTCTAAGGGGTGTGCCATGGATTCCACTGCCTTACACATGGCAAGTTCCTGGGGAGGACACGGTGCTCCTTCCACCTTTCTTATTGGTACCCATTGCCTGCACATACTCTCCAGAACTACCAAACTGATGGGGAAAATACTCTTTCCAGAGAAAGGGCAGTCAGAGATTGCAATGGCCTGCATGCCAACTCTTCAACTGGATGAGTACTCCAATTATTCGCATGCAGAATCAGTGTAAGCTGTGTAAGGCAGTGTATTTGCATCCCAGCTACTCCAGAGATGGAGGCAGGGAGATACCCCTCTGGGAAACACAGCAAGACCCTATTCAGAGACAGAGACACATTGATTCATTTCACTTCTGAAATGTTTTGAGCTACGTTATGTGTCATTTATCAATATACTGATCCCAGCCTGGGACTCCCTAGGACAGACCGCTGGAAGCCCCTCTACCTTCCAGGTTCACAGTTTCCCCCTCTGAGGTGTAGTCATATTATCCTTTCCAAGCTCATGTCATTCATTCCCATTGACAGAGCTCAGTAAAGCCACGAAAGATCAGCAAGGTGTGGGGTTGCAGGCTAGACCACAAGAGACACTGTGCAGTGTCCTAGAATAGGGTGAAAATCCACAGTAATGGGACTCTGCCTTTTATGGAGAACTTGACCTGTGAGGTAGCTACTTTGGCCCCACCCAAGGCTGACATTTTGGCTCAGTCCTTTCCAGAATTAAGGCAAAGTGCATGTTCAAAAGGACCGCCCTTTTGGAATTGCCAAGTGGTATGATACCTACTCTCAGCCTGGGCAACAGTACTGCAAACTGGCCAGCTGGCTTCTCGTTAATGCTAATGTTGTTTGTCACTTTAATGGGTTTCCTGTTGGTCAGGCAGCAACAAACAAGAGTTGGATGTGACAAAATTTTTAACATATCATTTGATTCAGTTAGCTAGTTTTTCACATTTATGGAGTGGGGAGGAGGATAGTTTAGACAGGATCTTGTTATATTGTCCAAGCTAGCCTCAAACTCATAGCAATACCCCTGCCACAGCTTCCTGAGAGCTGAAATTGCAACCGTGTCCCAGCTCACATTTTTGTTCTTGAGTGGGCTTGTTTCAGATTTTCCTTTTCTTGTATTCTTATTGGCTGAGAGTCAAGGTCATACCTGTTTCACAAAATAAGTCTGCCAGCCTCCTAACCCTCCTGCCCTGTTTTTGTAATTCTTTGATGTGGATTGATATTTGTAATAGGCTTTGGGTTTTTTAAAAAACACTCCCTGGTGGGCGACTCGGCACAAACAAGAAGGTGGACACCTTCTTTCCCTTGTCTGTAGTCTGTGTTGGCTTATTTATTTTATTTGCAGCCCTTTTGTTGTTTCTAAAACTGTTCTGCTGGGAGCCAGCCATTTCCCTGAGTAAGTCTGAAGAGAGTGAGGGACTCTCCAGGTACAGAGATGTTATACTGAGGGAGAAATACAGGACTGAGACGGTACCCAGCACCCACCGAGCCACCCCAGGATCCCTGGGACCAGCTCAACTGACCCTCCTGTCACAGGCACCATGTTCCGCAAGAAAAAGAAGAAACGTCCTGAGATTTCGGCCCCACAGAACTTCCAGCACCGTGTCCACACCTCCTTTGACCCCAAGGAAGGCAAGTTCGTGGGCCTCCCCCCACAATGGCAGAATATTCTGGATACCTTGAGGCGGCCCAAGCCTGTGGTGGATCCTTCTCGAATAACTCGGGTGCAGTTGCAGCCCATGAAGGTAAGGGGACAGGCTTATTGCCGCTGTGTTCAGCCTCTCCCACTCCACAGAAAGCTATCTGTGAAACCCGAATTTTGAGCCAGGTGTGGAAGCTTTTATTATAAGCCCAGCACTTGACAGGCTGAGGTAGTCATATTGCAGTGAGTTGGAGGGCAGCCTGAGCTACAGGGTGATGCCCTGTCTTGAAAACCACCCCAAACCCACCAAAATTAATTACCTAATCAGAATTTCAGCTAACACCAGTCTTTAAGAATGTCTCATCCACCATTTAGATCTGTAGCCCCAGAGGAGTTGCGGTTATCACAGACCAGAGGTCACATGGGAGATTTAAGAATTGGGTAGGAATTGGGGTTAGGAGTCCTGTTGTAGGGTGGGGTGTGGGGGAGGGGGGGCAGAACTGGTTTTCTCAGGCATCTGTTTGAAGACCATGGGAAGAGTTAGCGCCTGAAGCGCCCCTCCTGAGTTCTCCAGCTCCCTAGGCTCCGCTGGCCACCCACTTTTCATGCTGGACCCACCCATGGGTACCCACATATCTGTCCCGCTGACAAGGGCTTTCTCCCTTTCTCCTTATGGACTGCACAGCGGGCCTTGCCCACTGTGAGCACAGGCAAATGTCTGGATACCTAAGGGGTGGGTGGGTGACAAAGGAGGTGTGTGGGTAGATATTCCTCCCCAGGGCCCTCAGGGAGGCTCTGAGCCACTCTCTGCCATGAAGGGACTGCTTCTCCACACCCTTTTGTCTTCCTTCCATAGACGGTGGTACGGGGCAGCTCAGTGCCCACGGAGGGCTACATCTCAGGGCTGCTCAACGACATCCAGAAGTTGTCGGTTATCAGCTCCAACACCCTTCGTGGACGCAGCCCCACCAGCAGGCGGCGGGCGCAGTCCCTGGGGCTGCTAGGGGACGAGCAATGGGCTGCTGACCCAGATATGTACCTCCAAAGTCCTCAGTCTGAGCGCACTGATCCCCATGGCCTCTACCTCAGCTGCAATGGGGGCACACCAGCAGGTCACAGGCAGATGCCATGGCCAGAGCCACAGAGCCCACAGGCCCTGCCCAATGGGCTGGCTTCCAAGGCTCAGTCCTTGGGCCCCGCTGAGTTCCAGGGTGCCTCTCAGCGCTGCCTGCAGCTGGGTACCTGCCTGCAGAGTTCCCCACCTGGCACCTCACCCCCTATGGCCACAGGGAGGCATGGGGTGAAGGCTGCCAAGCATAGTTCAGAGGAGGTCCGGCCGCAGTCCTGCCTGGTGAGCTCAGCCATCGGCAGGCCAGGTGGAGAAGGCAGTCCTAGCCCTAAGAATCAGGAAGGCAGCCTCAAGCACAGGCTCTTCCGAAGCATGTTCCTGTCCACTCCTGCCACAGGCTGTGCAAGCAGCAGCAAGCCTGTCCCTCTGCCACAGAACAAGGTATGCCACCTGGGGCCTCCTGATGGGGTCACTCTAAAGAGAGCAAGGAAGTCCTCCCAGCAGACATCTATAGGGCAGTAAGTACTAGAGATGCCAAGCCAGCAGCCAGCCTGGCCTCCCCCACTTACTGGGTCAGGATAAGAATGAGAGAAATCAGCATGAGCATCTTAGCTAACAACTATAGCCTGATTTCACTGCCTGAGTCCATGTCTTCCCAAGACTTAGCACGGGGGATTCAAGCTGTAAGCCAAATCATTTCAGGTGGAAGAGAAACCTCTGTGCCTGACATTCCTGTTCTCTGAGGCCTGGCAGCCCACTGGGGGGGGGGGACCCTCCTTTAAAAGCATCCTTAACTAAAGGCTCAGGGCAGAACCTCAGAACCCAAGCAGGGATGTGAACCCTGGCCTGGCAGGACTTAGGCAGGACCTAGATTTGGGAAGTCTGAGTAAGCAGGCCAAAGTGACGATTCCAGGAGATTCCCTTGAGTAAGGTCATTGCTGTGGCCGTGTGCAAAGCCAGTGAGTATTGAGACGTGTGTCTCTGTGATGTACTTAGGGACACCCTGAGTAGTCCTCTGTGTAGCCCCTAGCTGGTCCCTCTCCACATGTTTAAAAACACAGTGTGGTGAGGGGGTGGGCTTCTACTCCAGGGCTGACAGGAAGGCTTGAGCTTAGGAATAAGAGGGGTTTCCCTGGCATTCAGGGATGGGCTGTCCCTCCTCTGTCTCATCTCCCCCACCACCGAGGCTGTGAGACTAGCTCCTCAGTTCCTTCTCCAAGGGTTCCTTTGCCAAGAGCCTGTTGGTGGGTTTAACCTCCTAGATACACAGCCTCCCTCTGTAGGCGCAGTCAGGGCTGCCAGATCCCGGCCATGGCTTCTTCCCTGACTTGGTTCTGGGAGCCAGTCCCAGCTACCCACAGCCCCTTCCACTCACATCAGGGGCCTCTGACCCAGCTTCTCAGAGAAATCTGTCTCACAATGGCCTCCCTGAGTTCTGCCTGTCAGTAGCCCAGGAAGAAATACCCAGCTTGAGATCACCGCAGGACTTTGTCTTCCCTGGAGCAATAACATGGGTATAAAGAGATGCTCTTGGGTGGGAGCTTGGGGGTTGGGGACACATCTGTTGGTCTGGTTGGACTCAGCTTCATTTTTCATTTGAATTTGAAGCCCTGGGTGCCCGTGCTAGTGTCCAGACCACAGTAGCCAACCCTGCCTCTGGGAAGCTTGCATCAAATATTCCCTGACCACACCCACTTTATTGTATCTTTCCATCTGTCCTTGTCCCCACAGCTCCATTCTGCTTTCCGACCACCACAAAAAGATTCCTCCTCAAACCTGGTGGCCAAGGCCCAGTCCTTGCCCTCAGACCAGCCCATGGGGACTTTCAGTCCTCTGACCACCTCGGATACCAGCAGCCCCCAGAAGTCCCTCCGTACAGTCCCAGCCACTGGCCCGCTTCCAGGACGCTCTTCTCCAGCAGGCTCCCCCCGCACTCGGCATGCTCAGATCAGCACCAGCAATCTATACCTGCCCCAGGACCCCACGGTGGCCAAGGGGGCCCTGGCTGGAGAGGACACTGGCATTGTGACACATGAGCAGTTCAAGGCTGCGCTCAGGATGGTGGTGGACCAGGGTGACCCCCGGCTGCTGCTGGACAGCTATGTGAAGATTGGAGAGGGTTCCACGGGCATTGTGTGTCTGGCCCGGGAGAAGCATTCGGGTCGCCAGGTGGCAGTCAAGATGATGGACCTCAGAAAGCAGCAACGCAGGGAGCTGCTCTTTAATGAGGTGAGGACCGGGTGGGGCGGCAGTAGGGCATATGTGTGTAGTGAGAGCTGGGCACCTGGGAGCAACATGGCAGAACGGCAGGGTGGTCTGAGCACGGGATACTGTGTTAGGCACTCAGGCCTCTCTCTACCCTCAGGTGGTGATCATGCGTGACTACCAGCACCTCAACGTGGTGGAGATGTACAAGAGTTACTTGGTAGGCGAGGAGCTGTGGGTGCTGATGGAGTTCTTGCAGGGCGGGGCCCTCACAGACATCATCTCTCAAGTCAGGTGGGCAGTTGAAAGGGCTGGGCTGAGGGAGGAGCACTCTGCCATTGTCTTGGCATGGGGATCAGCTGCCTCTGGCCCATAAGGCTAGTAGTCATCTTAGACTCCTGCATATTTGGGAGTCTTAGGAAAATGGTTACAGCCTGCTTAGGTATGCTGGCCGGGAGTTGTGGGCCCCTTTGCCTGGGACTCCTCTCTGCGCAGCCCAGCCACCCTGATGACACAGCTTGCTCTCCCATGGGTGGCCCTGTCTTCCCTGTCCAGGCTGAATGAGGAGCAGATTGCAACTGTGTGTGAAGCTGTGCTTCAGGCCTTGGCTTACCTGCATGCCCAGGGTGTCATCCACCGGGACATCAAGAGTGATTCCATCCTGCTGACCCTTGATGGCAGGGTAAGTCCTCCCTTGCCATGGCTCAGCTGCATCCCATCCTCTGTAGCACCCCCTCTCCTCCTGATCTCTATCCACTTCCTTTTCAACTCCCAGGTGAAGCTCTCAGACTTTGGATTCTGTGCTCAGATCAGCAAAGATGTCCCCAAGAGAAAGTCCCTGGTAGGAACCCCATACTGGATGGCTCCTGAAGTGATCTCCAGGTCTCTCTATGCTACTGAGGTAACCATTTGCTCCACCTCCAGGCCTCCCTGGAGAAGCTTAGGGATGGGTAGCTCCTCTGTCTTGTCCCTGTTAAGAATTCCCACCACTAATAGCCCCAGTTCTGAGGCCCCCACTTAACCAGTGTCTGTCCCCTACCTGCTTTTTGAGAGAAGGTCTCTCTACGTAGCCCTGGATTTTCAGCGGTACCCCAGCCTCTGCCTCCCAAACACTGGTGCCTCACCACCACGGCCAATCCCACCTGCCCTCACTACCAGGAGCAGACCCTGCCACACGCTGTCCTCTTCAGCTCAAGGGCACAGTGGCATATGGCCAGTGTTCTCCATGATGGATCATTTCTATGGTCACTGGCCACTCATGGGCAGCTGGCCAGGGGACGAAGGAGGCAGACTCATTGAGGGGACTTGGCAGGAGACAAGATGCTCCATCCAACACACTGCCACCAAGAGCCAGACCCTAGCAGTGGAGTCAGGGCTATTCTCCTGCAGGTGGACATCTGGTCTCTGGGCATCATGGTGATTGAGATGGTGGATGGAGAGCCTCCCTACTTCAGCGACTCACCGGTGCAAGCCATGAAGAGGCTCCGGGACTGCCCCCCACCCAAGTTAAAGAACTCTTACAAGGTCAGTTATTGTGCAAGCTGTGAACTCCCCGACCTCATAGCCTGAGCCATCTTCCCCTGAGATAAGAGGATGGGAACATGGGTTCCATGGAAGCAGAAGGGTATATGCTCTTGGTGGTTTTCTACATAAAACCCGTGCCGGGTGCAAAGTCACATTTATATACAAACTCCCATGTTTATTCCAACACATTCCCGCCTGTAGCTGCAGCAGGAGAATCACTGCTCGGGAGGCTCTTGACAGGAACCCACCCACACCTGTGAGGAGAAAGAGTAAGGACCTCACTGCTCCCAGCTGTGTCCCAAGGAGTCCAAATCCTTCCACCCTACTTGTCGAGGCCATCACATGAATGGGCTTGTCCTCTTGTATGACACATCCTGACCATAGCTGGGCCATTGCTTTCCCCCTAAAACCAGTGTGTATTTATTATTATAATTAACTCTTTCCTGCCAAGTCTGCTGGCAGATCGGCACAGAACAGCTAAGTGGTACTGCCACCCGGTGGCCAAAGCAAAAAGCAATCCTAGAGGCTTGAAGCACAGCTTGGTTCTTGGAGACTGCCCTGCTAAGCCTGAAAAGAGCAGGTCCAGAAGAGTGGCCCATCAGTGAACTGTCCCCAGGAGGCAGCCTTCTATAGAATCCTGACAGCCTCACAGATCCGGAACTGGATCACCGACACCAATTCCATGCCCCTTTCACAGAGCTGCAGAGGCTGAATGCCAAGAGCCCCCCAGAAGCAGGCAGGGGTAATGGGCCATGTATGGAACCCAGCTCCCCAGAGTTCCAGATATCCTCATTCCATTGCTCTGCAGCTCTCATGCCCGGGGAACTGGCCTCCTTTTCCTACCTCCTTATCCAACAGTCAGTGAGCCTGACAGGAACCAGGAAGTAAGAAACCAGAGAAAATGGGGTATAAAACAGTGGAGGGGCCTGCAGTCCAGGCTGCATGCAAGTGACTGTGAGCCCTGGCTTCCTCTCACTGCTCTGGTTCACAGGTCTCCCCGGTGCTTCGAGACTTCCTGGAACGGATGCTGGTACGGGAACCCCAAGAGAGAGCCACAGCCCAGGAGCTCCTGGATCACCCCTTTCTGCTGCAGACAGGGCTGCCTGAGTGCCTGGTGCCTCTGATACAGCTCTACCGCAAGCAGACCTCCACTTGCTGATTCCACACCCAGGGTGCACCTGCCGCGCCCACAGGCAAAGGCCACCGGGCAGCCAGTCCACCGGCAGGGCCTACCTGCCTTGTTCTCTCAGTATTCTCTCCAAAGATTGAATGTGAAGTTCCAGCCCTTCCCTCTTGCCCTTTTGCCCACCGGGCCAGGCCGGACCTGCCCCCTCAGTCTCACTCCCCATCGTCCCAGTTGCCTTTGGGATGACTGACCCCTTCTGCAGGTTTGGCCCTTTGTTATTTGCACAGGGATGTTTCTAAGAAACATGGAGAGTGGTGCTCCTAGCCACCAGCCAGCAAACAGGCTGCTGCAGATTTTTAAAGGTAGTTTCCACTAGTGTCCTGGGCCACCAAGAGGGTGCACACCCCCATCTCCACGTGGATACTTGCTATTCTCAGCTACAGCTTCAAAACCAGGAGTTCCAGAGGGAGGGCCAAGGGGAAGGATTTTATTGCCTGAGTCCTTCTTCCTCCCTTGGCTGACTCCCAGAAGCTCCACTTGCACCTGTCTCCTGTCTGTCCCCTGGCAAGCCTCTCCCCAGAAAGCCTCCACAGAACTGTGAATTGCCTGTGTGTGGGCCATGGGAGTAGCAAGGGGGCTCTTCTGAGAGAGAGAGTGTGGTCGATGGTAAAAGTGGCTCCGATTTTTTCAGAATGGAGAGAACATATTTTTTTTCTCTCTCTCTCATGTCTGTGGTGTGTGTGTGTGGTGTGTGTGTGTATGTGTGTGTGTGTGTGTGTGTGTGTGTGTGTTAAAGCCCCCCAATAGCCTAGGCCTTTCCAGTTATCCATAGAGAGCTTCAAAAGAGCTGCCCCCCCAAATCTTCTTTTCTACCAAGCTCTACTTTGAAGAGCCCTGCTTTGGGGGCCTGGCTTTCTGCCTCTCAAGTCTCATGTTGTTACCTAAACAGTGAAGGGCTGTGTATATGTCCAGTCTAACACATGCTGGGGCCCTTGAAGTTTCTGAGCTTCTCCCACATAGAGACAGGAATAGTAAGGGAATAAACTTTGTTTTACCTGGCAGCAACTTCTCAGTAGCCAGTGATATCATCAGGGACCCTCTTCAGAATCCTGGGCTGGGACAGAAAGGTGAACCACCTCCTTGGGGGGGGGGGTCCCTCATGCCAAGTTGGGTCCTTTCCATGTGTGAACCAGCTGCCCCTGCAGATGCTTCCCTGCCCCCTTGCCCCCCTCCCTCCCCACCTTCCTGGCTGTTGTGAGACAGGGAATGCCAAGGAAGAACTCCAGTGTCTGGACCCTATCCAGATAATATTTTTAGATTCCTCTGCTCCCTGACGACCTGCATTAGGGAAAAAAAAATTTTTTTTTTGCAAGGTCTTTTTTTAAGGGTCAGAGTTTTAAAAACAAAAGCATCTTCCCTAGAATTTTTTTGTGAATTGTTTGCACTTGTGCCTGTTTTAAATTAAACTGAATGTTCGAACCTCTGGGTTTCCCATCTCTGGGACTAGAGCCAGGCTTTCTTGGAGCTGGGTGCCCTTGGAATGGGAGCTTGGCGGGCTCCTCCGGGATCACTTGCGTCCACAGGACTTGTACACCTAGAATGAGGGCAGAGAAGTGGGGGAGGGGCAGGACGTGAAAGGCCCAAGGAATGGAAGCAAAGGGATGAGAGGGCTCTGGCCAGGGCTCAGCCTCCTGAGCCACCGGGACAGACCCCTTTCAACTATGGCTTCTCCCTGGCCTGGTCCCACAGACCAGCTCCCTGACATTTCTACCTGAAAAAACTAAAGGAGTGAAAGTTCAAAAGAGCAGGGAAGTGGCCAGAAACCAAGACACTCGGGTTCTAGCCCTGGGGTTGGGAGGTGGGTAAAATTACCTTTTAACTATTAGTTCTGGTGGTGATTCCAATCTTCCTTTTTGGAGCTCTACACCCAAAGCAATGCTCACTGAAACCCTTAACCAGGAGTGAGGAGCCATAACCAGCCCCAGCCCCACCCCAGCTCCGCCAGCCAGTTCAGCAAGAAGCAGAGCAGCTCCCTGCAGCTCTCTCCCTCCAGGCTCTAGCTGTAGAAAGGCCAAGGCCCAGGGCTGATGCAGGTAGGAAGCGCCTCCAAATCAAGTGTGTGCTTCCATCTTTTCAAAGGAAGCCAAGAAGCAGGAGTGAGCACGAAGGCAAAGAGAGGCCGGTTCTCCAAATGGAATAACACTGGGTTTATTAGCTGCGCTTACTCCCACTATCCCTGACACCTTACAGATCACTCCAAACGCATATGCCAATGCCCTTCAGCCGTCCACACCAAGCAATACTAAGCGCCAGTGGCCTGGTTGACTCTTCACAATGAGGACAATAACATGAAAAGCAGAATACACAGCAAAATCTTTTCTACAGCAGGTGGGGACAAAGGGGACCGCAGCCTCAGTGCATTGACAGCTGACAGAGCAAGTTTAGGGAGAGTGAAATGTGCTGGAGTTCTCCATGGAGCCTGCTAAGAGTCTGTGCAGACAGCAAGGACCACAACTCAGTTCAGATGGGAAAGATCTACTGCAGTGTTCCAAAAACATCACTTCAACCACACAGCTTCCAGACACTCCACAGACCACAGACAGGAGCAGTTGTTTACCCAACAGAGATGTGCCAAGGTGACATTCCCCCAGAATACCCACATTAGCAGTCCTGAGAAGATGACAGCACCCTGACACACGATGTGAGAGCCAAACTTCATGGTGCTTGAAGCCAAAATATTTGTATTCTTACACCATTAAAAAAAAATGCCGTTAAAATTAAACACGGTTGAAAATGGAATGTGAGCAAGGAAGGGTTAGAGAAAAAGCAGTATTCACTTGGAGTGTCCCTGCCCTGACCTCCTCTGGCTTTTCAGACATTGTGGTATTGTTCATCCGCCACTCAGGGGACTGAGGAGAGGCAGGTGTGTGTGCTAGGGGGTGAGGGAGTGTCTGTGTGTGTTGGGGCGGGGTGGCAGATCTCTCACCACAGGATGGAAAGCAACTGTCATAAGAAAACAATGCACATAGTAAGGTCAAGACTGAGAAGCCACAGAGGTTGGCAGCTCCAGCTGTTCTAAAGATAGCAGGAGCTCTCTCAACGGTAGCCTTGGCTTGGGGTTCTTGGTAAAGGGGTTCTTGGTGGGGTTCTGGGCACTTCTTACACCCGATGCTGACTTTCCTTGTACACTATTCCTCACTTCATTGAAGTGAAGTGACTTCAAGTATCCGGATTTAATATTCCACAACAGGAACACGCTTCGTGGGTAAAATACCCACAGAGGAAGAAGTTAAACATCAATGATCTCCCATAGTAGCGAAGAGTTCCCTGGGCACAAAGAGGAGAGCACAGAGGTGCCACCAGGGGGCAGCAAGGATCACCGTCCAAAGTGTGGGCTGGCGCACGGCCTCGGATGCTAGAGAGGCAAAGAACTGGGGAGGTGTCTGGGCTCTGCAAAACCTGACTTCCTACCCCTCAAGCGCAGGCCCAGTTTTGCAGCGCCAGCATTCTCTCTTGGCAGTTCCCTCGGAGTTATTGGTGAGAAACCCTCCCACAAATTCAACAGATCGACGTCTTTAAAAGACTTTATCGCCGGCAGGCGAGGGGCCACACGCTCACTCTTCCGGGTTCACAAACAGAAACCGGAGGTCATGGCCAGAAAACTTTCACTGCCTTGAAGCAGGAGTTTTCACCACACCCTGCTGGTACAGGTCTCTCACCAGGAGCTAACACTGACACTGGGTCGTAGAGCATGCGACCTGTCAAACCGTTTTCTTCACCGCCAGCGGAGGCGGTACGGAGTTGGACGGCAGGGGCGGAGAGGGAGAGGACAAAAGACTTAGCGGTGGGGGGGGGGCTAACTTCCTCTCCACAGTTGCTTCTGACTCACTAATCTGCCCAGTAATAAAAGCTGGAAGCTGGGTAGGGCCTGCATCCCATGCGGTGGGGCACAGGCAGGGGTCCTTGGTCTCGATCTAGCATCCATCATCTGCCCTGCCCTCCATTACCAACCCAGCAAGAAGCAGGAGACGTTTAGCAGCTCCCTCCTATGCGCTCTCTGGAGTTTGATGTAATTTAGATCCGGACCTGCGGTTCGTGTGGGCTTCCGACTCCCGCGCGCCGCCGTTTAACGTTGCAAACACTCCAGTCAATTATCCCCCTCGCTGAGGTGCTATTTAAAGAGACATTGTCAGGTTTTTAAGCCTTGGATCAGACCTGCTGCTTTCTGCCTCATACACAAAGGCTCAAAACACGAGTTCTTTTGAGGGTTGAAAGAAATACAATTAAGCAAATCCTTCCTAACTGTTCCAACCTCCTGGAGCACCCACGTGCAGAATGGGGGAGCTGGGAGGAGGAGGTGGGATGCTAAGTCCTTTCCATTTCAGGCCTCTAGGACTAAGCGGAAATATAAGTAAGGCTGAGCCAGGATGAGTGAAGCATTGAACCTCAAAGATGAACTTCAAACGCAGTCATGCTGAGAGTCAAGCTGGCCCAGGAGCCAAGTGTCAGTCAGTAGAGGCTCCGAGGAGCAGCAACCCTATAATATCAATGAAGTTGAACCCTAAAATACCAATGAAGTCAGAAGACAATTACTCCCCAGAAGGGACACTGGCGAACAACACCTAGACAAAGCCCCAAAATATTCTCATTGCCTTGAAGGAGGAGTTTCTACCTCAAAAAGCCTTAACCACTGAATTCCTTCATAATCAGCCCTCTGATCCAAAAAGCAAATGGGGTAACTTTAATTCTCCCTTTCCCCAACACTTACAGTGAAGGGAAACTTTGGTATTATGGTCAGCATTAGTAGGCATGGCAGGTTGGACCTTTGTTCTCCAAAGCCAGCTCTACTATTGCCAGGCTACCAAGGTGATGGGAAAAGTTAGAAATAAGCTCACAAGAACCAAAGCAGAACCTAGGCAGTTGAGCCGCAGGGCCCCTTTTCTGGCTAGAAAGCTGAAGCCTACAGAAGTCTTTCGAGTCTTGTCCCCCCCCCCCAAGGACAAGGGAGTCAGGGTGTGGGAAGGTGAGTTCTACACAGGAAATACCAAACAGCACAAAAAGATGAGATCTTTCTTAACTCTGGTGGAGGACTGGTGGAGATCTCCCTTTATCTGTGAGGACAATCTGTATGGGGGGGGGGCAAGTCACAGAAAAAGGGAAGGACTTGGAGAAAGGGACATCTCAGTGACCAGAGACAAGAGACCATATGGACATTGCAGGCCTCGACCTTACCGCTGAGCCTGCAGTACCACAGCCTCAGTGCCCGCCTGCCAAGGCTTTGGCCCAGGCACTGTGAAAGGCAGAGCGTTGGTCTCTAATTCCGAGCCACTCTCTGGCCCTGAAGCCTCCCCGACCAGGCTGGGGATGTCTGGGGCTGTGGACCGTCGCCGCAAACCCAGGCGGCCAGATCCCGGGCCACCCTCGGGATGTGGACTAAGGCCAATAGGGGCTTGCACAAAGGTTGGGGGCGCTCCCTCCAGCACCTCTTGTGAGCGCCACCGCCCACTCCCCGAAGACTGGGGTGAGTTTGGTCGGGCCATCAGAGCTCCTGCCCGAAGGCGTGCTGTCTCCTCCTCCGTCATGGTACCCAGAGCTAGGCTCATGCTCCGGCCCAGCTCCGGCCTCTCGCTGCCTTGTGCCCTGTGACGGCCCGAGCCCTTGACAGCAGAGACAAGCTCATTTCCGTGGCCGTGGCCGTGGCCGTGGCCTCCGGCAGCTCGAGCAAACCGTGCCAAAAGGGGCCGCGGTAGACGACGGGGGCTGGGTCGTCGGCGCTCTGGGCTGGGCGCCGGGGCGGGACGGCCAGGGGGACTGTCGGAGTTGGAGCCCCGGGCTGCTGCGGCTGCGGCTGCCCGACCCCAAGGCCCGGTGAGTGCCTGCACACAGGTCCCGTGACCGCGGGAGGCGGCCAGCTGCAGCGCCGTGAGGCCCGCACGGTTGGTGCGGTCAAGGCGCAAGCCCAGGCGGCGGAAAGAGCGCACCAGGAACTCCAGCACCGCCCCGTGGCCGCACGCCGCCGCCCACATCACCGGGCTGTTGCCGGCCGAGTCCGCCGCCTCCGGATCGCCGCTGAACTGCACCAGCAGCTGCACGGCGTCCAGGTGGCCTCGCTCGCAGGCCAGGCTGAGCGCTGTGCGGCCGCGCTCGTCCCGCAGGTTCACCGCCGCACCCTGCTCCAGCAGCAGTCGCACGAAGCGCGAGCGCATGGCGGGGTCCGGCAGCCCCACGGCCACCATGAGCGGCGTACGACCTTGCTCTGCGCGGCAGTCGATGATGCTGCGGTCCAGCGCGTCCAGGACGAAACGGGCCAAGTGGACTTTGCCCGCCTGCATGGCCTCAAGGAAGGTGCGCGTGCCCGCCCGGGGGCAAAGGTCCTTAGGCTTGAGCATGGCTCCAGAGACCGTGCTCGGGAACTCCGACCGCTCCGCACGGGGGCGCCCCTGTTCCCTCACCCTACGGGACTACGGCCCCGGCCCGGACACCAGTACCACTCTTTCCTCTCGTAGGTGGCAGCAGCCGAGGGTCCTGCAGTTGCCGCTCAGGTGTCCCTGCTGCTCCCTCTGTCTCGCAGCTCCGGGTTTGTCTTGAGCTCCTCCCTGGGCCTCCCGCCTGGAGGTGTGGGCTGCTTGCAACTCCTGGCTCCCACTCAAGCTCGACCTCCTCAACTCTCGGGCCGTTTTCCCCGTGTCCGACGTCCCCCTAGGACCTTCGTGGCTTGGAGCAGCGCCACTCACCGGCACCCCGGGCAGCCCCGGCTCCCCTGCTGAGCGGGTGGCTCCCGCCAGGCGCGCCTGCCTCCTGCCTCGGCGGGGAGCGCCGCTCCTCCAGCTCCCCGAGCCTCTCCCCACCTCCTCCCCTCTTGCGGGGGCCGGGACGCTTGCTTTTTTTTTTTTTTACTTGGGGGGCTCAGCCGCTCGTGAGGTGCTCGACGTCTAGATACCTGGCTTTATAGCTTCGGGGGTCTCCATGGCAATGGGTGCCCGGGAAGCGGGCTCCGCCGTCAGGACAAAGACGGACAGGGCGAAGGAGACCGCCCCTGACCCCCACCCCTCCGTGGGCCACGAAGTTGGGGAGCGGCTCCTCCTCCGCGCTCCCCTGGGAATGCGGCGGCGGTTGCGGGGCGGGGGCGGAGGCTGCTCGCCGGGGGCCACATGCACCCGGCGGGGCCAATCCTAAAGTCGCAGTCTTCTTTCCCCGCCCCCCGCCTCCGCCTGAGTCGGTACCCTCCGCTGCTTAGAAACTGGCGGGAGCTCCTGCCATCGGTTATAGGTTAAAGGGATAGGTTATAGGTTAAAGAAGATAGAACTGAACAATACATGAGCTTGACTGGGGTGGGGGTAGGAGGCCAAGAGACAGAGGAGTAATTAGGGGTTTGAGGCATTCGTGCTCCGGACTGAGGGCGCTCAGTCTGGTTGATAACTGCCATCCAAAGTGCAGGGAATCAGTCACACACAATTGTGCCTCCCGCACACGCTCACTCAGAGCAGGGCGGGGGTGCGTTCTCCAACCTCAGACGTCTCCAAACCTGACAGCGCGCCTGCATGCCAGTTCCATGGTCGCTGTGGTTGGAGCAGGCTGACTAGACAAGGGCCGCTGTGACCCAGGGCAGATGCCATAGGAAGGACCTGAGGGTGCAGGCATTAGGACTATCCGGGCACTACCTCCTCGCTCCTCCAGGACAAGCTATGGTCCAGGAAAGGACAAAAGAAAAAAGCAAGAATTCCCCCGCAGGACTGGATTCTCTTGACATAAAATCATGTCTAGGCCACGGGGCTCAAGGCCTGACGGCTAACCAAAGGGGAGAGCCTGAGATCCATTTTCAATCAGATGTGTGGAAAAGCCACTGGATAACTTCTTCCTTTGGGGAACCAGCTGCTTGGCTGCGGGGAGGGGGGCAATACTGAAAGCATCAGCTGATGTGAGTTACAATGAATGCCTCACAGCTTCCAGGTCCAGAGGGCACGAGGATAGTTGGAATAATGGAATTTATGTGTAGAGTGCGTGAAGAGCTAGGTATTTTTCCCAGCTGGTAAAATTTTTGTCCAATATACACAAAACCATTGGCTCCCGGTATTGCATGAAACCACGTGTGGCGCTGCACAGCTGTAACCCCAGCACTTGAGAGGTAGAGGCAGGAGGATCAGAAGTCAAAGATCATCACCCCTGGCTACGTGAGACCCACTGGATCCTGAATGAATGAGATTCGTCTTCTCAGTCAGGAAGACAAACCCAGGCTATGACAAGGGGAGGCTGTTGCCGAAGGATCGGCTACAGGTGCTAAACACAAAGCTCAGCCAGCCAGTAGAAGGAAGGATGGAATGATGGGGAAGAGAGGAGTCTGCTGAAGACAGCAGCCAAGGTAGTTGGTCCTTCGAGGATGAGTGATGTGGGGCTGCTAAGCCATAGGAAGATGGTCCAGACAGAGGGTTACAGACACAAAAGCACCTCACAGGGACAACTGTAGGGAACAACATTGAGGGCTGTAGTCAGGGGACCCATGCTGTAAGAGACAGCAAACTCGGTGAATTGAGGCGTCCCCAGCTTGGACTATGCTTTGTAGGCAGCTCCTGAAACACAGCGTTTTGTGAGGAGGACTCTTGCTGCTGTTGGAGAAAGGATAAAAGGCCAGGAACACCCCCCTCCCACCGGGGCTTTCTGGAACTCACACTCTGTTGTTCTTTGAGAACCATGTACATACTGCACACCCTGTTAGTGAGCCCCCACGTGCATTTCTTGGCACGAGAGCTAGGTCTCAGCCTGTGGCATGTACTAGCAGTGTCACTCCAGACCTGCATTTCCCCATCTTTAAGAGGAAACAGAGACTGACAGCTCAGCCTGCTCCATACAAGACCAGGGGGCCAGTGTTGAGACAGCACCGCACCATTATTTAGAGGGTGGCCCTTAAAGTCCGTCCCACCTAAACCAGGTGACACTCTCCACTCCCAGCGAGGAAACACGGAGGTTCTCCCTCTTGACTCAGCAGAAGGAAGGTTTAAGGTTTTCCCTGTCTGAGTTATGAGAGAAAACATTTTCTTCCCTTCTGTCTGCCTTTGGGATCAGGAGAAAGGTTAAGCTGTGTACCCCTAGGAGGAGAAAAGCAACAAAACCCAGGGCATTGGCCAAGTCCTTCCTCCCAATGGACCAGTCCAGCTTTGTTCGAGTCCCTATTGCCTGTGGTGGAGGGAAACAACTGGGGAGGGAGTAGTTGGTCAAGTCCCCTTCAGAGCCTCGCTGCATCTGTGCTGAGCTCCTGTGCTGAGCTCCCAAAGCCCAGGCCTCAGGCCCTGCAACCTTTGCCCTGACTTTCTTCCCTTGGGCTCATTATGTTCTGAAAAGAAACGAAGCAGCAAAGCTGGAAAAAAAAAAAAAAAAAAAAAGCTGAGACTCCACTGTAGAGCACAGAGGCACCAACAGCCGGAATTAGAAGCTGTCGCTGAGGGAGCTGAAGGCTGACAGGAGAAGGAGCTGTGCTGGCAGGGGGCAGGCAGGCACTAAACACTCCCCCCCCCTCCACCTGCCCAGCTTCTCCTCCCGCAGGCCCCAGGCTGGCAAAAGAGCGTCCTCCCTCCCAGAAGTGCCTCCGCCTGCAAGTCTGTCTGTCTGTAACTGCCCCTCCCCGCCCCCTCCTTTCCTCCTCAAGTGTCACTAGCCCCCTCACGCTGTCACATTGCACTAGCTAGCTCCTCGGGGTTGAGCCTAGTGGCACGTGCCTGGGAGCAGCAGGGAGCTGCGGGGAGGTGCAGGGGGTGGGGTGAGTCAGCAGAGGATCTGGTACTGAGTCAGCCAGGGGCTGGCTAAGGGGAGAGGACCCTTCTCCATGCAGAAGGTGAATGGAAATCATGAGTGAAAAGGGGCCCTGGCCCTGTGGCACAACAGGGATGGAACCCAGGTGTCTTTCACCTGAACAGTGCCCAAGGGAGAGCATCAACTCTTCCTCTGTTACCCCCCCCCCCCCGTGGCCAGAGATTAACTTCCCTCCAAGGCCTAGAGATAGCATTTGCCCAGGGGGAGAACAGGTCCTTTCTGTATCAGATTGAAAGTAGGCAAGTGGGTATCCAGGCTGTTTGAGAAGCCATTCAGAGGCCCCTTCAGGAGGCAGGATTGCACCCCCTTCCCATTCCTGGGCTGCTCAGTTCAATCCTGGCCTGGCCAGAGGAAAGCTGAAGGCAGTTTCTCCTTGCCCTATGGGTTCATGGGTATTGACTATGGCTATTGCCCAGTGGGCTGAGCTGGTTCTGATGGATGCCCATGTACCTGGCTCAGTGAGGTCCCCTCAGTCTGGGTCCTAGCCCCAGGAGGTAGGAGGGAAGACAAAAATAGGACTTTGGGCCATGCATTGAGGTCTGGGCTTGCTCTAGAGTGTAGATGTTCCACCCTGGTGGTATCCAGTGTGGCTATGACAAGGAGGCCAGCTGACAAATGTCAGACATTAGTTGTAAGAATGAACAGGCCTGTGGTCAAGGACTGGTGGGGACCCCTGAGGTCAGGCCCTGAGAGGGACAGGGGAGGGTGTCCCTGTTCATTTTCCAAGGGCACAGGTGCTCACAGTTAATGGCATCTGTTGTAACACTCAGATAAGAAAACAACCTCTTCCCAGAATCGCCCCACCCTGCCAGCCCCATTTGGGATTTGGGAGCTGAAGGTGCAGTGAATGGCTGCCCACAAGCCCTGCCTCCAGCAAGAGTCAATGGAAGCAGGGCAGGTCCCTGAGTGTGCTCTCTCTAGCTCTTCCTAAAGATAACCTAATGGTGTGGGGTTACCAAAAGGGCAGGTGCATTTTTGTACTGGGAACTTCTGCTCCAGCCCTGAGGGTGGGGGCAAGGAAGGCCACATCTGTGTGGGAGTGGAGAAGGGGAAATGACATCATCTTCCAATGGTTCTGGCATCAGGGCCAGCAGATAGGGTAGCAACTCCTGTTGCACGACAGGGTCGTTTTATGGGGCCACAGAAGGCTCCCAGGGGACCCCCCCCCACCCCATTTCCAGTCCCCTGCTGTATTTTCCTAAACTGAGAACAGAGGCCAGCCTAAGGCAGGAAATTCCAGGTTAGGGTTCTTTGATAGGCATAAGAAGGAGAAAAATAAATAAACCACATACATCCAGGAAAGAAAATGATGGTGAACTCCCGCAAGCAACCCGTCTGATAGGGCTGGGGTCCCAGATAGGAAGTGCCAGACTGAGACTCAGAAAAGGGTGAACCAAGTTCAGAGCAGGGAGAGAGAGCACCTGAGAAGCTGCAGTCTCCCTCCACACTCCAGTGTTTGAGCAGCTGAGCAAACTTCTCCATGCAGCCACCTGGCCCCATAGGCAGGAGGTGAGGCTTTCGCTGCCATTCTGGAGGTAGCCATCCCCAGAGAGCTTTGAGGCAGTGCAGGGGTGTTAGCAACACTCTATGCTCAAGGCAGGCCTGAGGTGTGGCCTGGAAGCCTGTGTAGGGTGCCCGCCACATCAAGGAGGGCTTGGATCTAGCTCTGCTGGAGCCAGATGCACAAGAGTAAAGGTTTTTGGGTGAAAAGCCAAGTCTCCAGGAAAGGAAAATGGGCTCCAAGTGGAGGGCTATTAGTTGCACACTAAGAAAGGCAGAGAGGAGACCAGAACCCAGTTTCTTCTCTCTTGGTCCATACTCCTTTGCCGTCAAAGACTACCTGGCACTATAGGAAGGGTGGGCAGAAGCCAGCTTAGAGAAAGACTTGGGTTCGAAGTGGGCTCTTGTCCTGATGGTCTCTTCTTCTTGCCTTTATCAGGATGAGAAGGGGCTGCAGTATCCAAGGAAGCCACAGGCTCCCACGGTCTCTGTTATTAGGGTTCTTTTCTTCTAGGGAATGGGACCATGTTCCAGAGAAGAGTGTGAATCTCCTTGCTAAAATGTCTGAGTTAGATGGTGGCATCAGAGACGGCTCTCCTGGGTGTCTGCTTTGTCCATGGGTAGTTCTTGTGGACACAACTCCTTGGAGGCCTCACAGGCCCTCTCAGGCTTGTCCTCTGTTTCAGAGGGGAAGCAGGCCTTGAAGCAGGCCCTCACTGATTCCTTTACTTCACTCTCCAGGCCCTTCATCCTGGCCTCAAACTCTGCCAGTGCCTTCTCCTGGAACTGTAGAAACAGCAGGGGGCCATTACCTGAGTCAGAAAGGGGCCCTACCTACCCACCTCCAACCCTGGACTACAGAATACTAAGATGCCTAGTCTAGTCAGAGCTCCCAAGAGACTGGGGTGGGTGGGAGTACTGGAGAACCGGTCATCAGAGAACCTCCCAGGAGAAAGATGAAGTAAAGAAATCTGCAGCGATGTCTCACTTGAAAGGGCCTTGGGACTCCATGGGAACCTGTGACACACTGGTGAGATGTGCTGGCCCCCTTCCCTGACCTCTTGCCCAGAGCTCCTGGGGTTGGGCCCCTTCCCACCCTAGAGATCATTTGGCTCCACTGGGGCCAAGTCAGACATCTTCTCACCTGCTTTTCCAACTCCCGGATCTGCTCCAGGCAGGCTGTCTGCTTCCCTTCCAGTTTCTCCTGGTGCCGCTCCAGGGTCTCTGTCATCTGGGTAAGGGTGAGAAGCGGAGGATCAGGATGGTACAGGCAAGGTTGAACTCCAGCTCTAAACTCAGCCAGCCAGCAGTGAGACTTGGGACAAATTCCTTAACCTCTGGGCAGTTTTTTCCCCCCACTTTGTAAAATGAGGTAATAGTACATGGCTCGAGGGAGTGTGAAGGATTACACTTGGCATACACAGTGCCTGCCAAAGTCAGGCCACAGGCCATGCAAGGCCTGTTCCTGTGGTCAGCAAAGCTTTAGGTCCATTCTCGACAGGGCTTTCCTTCCTCTTTCCATTCCCACCACCTCAGGAAGCCTTCCTGTCCTATCCCATCCCATTCTTGCATGACTGGATAACTCATGTTTCCCAGATACTTCCCTTCAGACCGGCATCCCAGCCTCTACACCTAGGCCAGGACCTCAGAGTACTTCCTCCCATTCCTAGACGCTTCTGGACAGAGTGCTGTAAGGGCTCAAAGGAAGGACACCCACATTCCCACCCAGCCCTGCATACCTGCTTGACAGCCTGTACCACTTCCTGGATGTGGGAGTTGTTAATCTCTCTCTTGAGCCTGTTGATATAATTGGGATTTTATAAAGGGGCACGCCTGGGGACCAGAGCCCTATGGGTTCGGCAAATAAGAACTCCATCACTGAAGCAGCAATCGGCAGAGACTCTAACTTGGAAGGAAGATGGAGAAGGAGCCATGGGAGCCTACTTTCTCACTAAAACACACTGACTTAAAGGCATCCAGGTGGGCACAGGTGGGGAGTGCAGCCGTCTAAGTGGCCAGCCTCCTATCCCTGGGCTCCACCTCCCTCTCTTTGTGCATGGTTCCCACACCCACCCAACCCATTGCTCCTCTCTGCTTAAGCAGTGTTGGCATCTGTGTTTTGCTCATGGGAGACTCTGGGAGATATAGCAGTGGGACCAACTCGTTAAGGGCCAGGAGAGAGGCAGATCTGTGGGAAGCAAGTTAGGATCCCTTGTCAGGAAATCCTCTTCTGGCTGGAGTCGGATCTGCTCAGCGGGGCCTCCCCTTCAGGGTTTACCTCTCCTGGGCCACCTTGTCTGTGGTGACTTTGGTCATGGCCTGGATCCGTTCCAGCCTCTTTGCCTCCAGTTTTTTCTTTATCTCTTTGGTGTCACTGCAGGGAGACAGGGAGAAGGCGATAGTCCGTAAGCTGCCGCCTTTGTCAGGAGGTAGGAACAGGCAAGTAAGGCAGGGGAATCTCACATTTCTGAGGTCTCCTTGAAGGTTTTGAGTTCAGCAGCCTGTTTCTCTCTGGCCAGCTCCATCATCTTGGCAATTTGCTGTGAAGGAAGAGGGACCGGCTTAGCGAGAAGCCATTGGCTGCACAGAAGGGGTGGGGTGGTGGCTGCTGCCGCCATGTCCCACACCTCGGTCACATGCTGTTCCTTGCACTTGAGGATAGAGCGGTACTGCTCCTCGCCCTGCTGTTGCAGCTCCTGCTCCAACCTGTCCTTCAGCTCCCACACGCGTGGGTCTGCACCCTGTGGAAGCTCGCTAGGCGCCACCACCGCAGCCTCCTCACAGGGCAGGGTCCTGCGAAGCCATGTGGGAACAGGACCTGAGCCAGGCGCCAATACTTTGGGGGAGGGCAGGACACCTTTGAATCCTTTACCTCTTCTTGCGGGAGCCCTTCCCCGGGCGGAGCTTACAGCCAGCTGCTGGAGCCCCAAGTTCTGCCAGCTGTGTCATGCCACGCTGCAGCAGCTCCTCCCAGCGCCTTGCTCCACGCCGCTCCAGCTCTCGAAGCTCCTTCTCATGTCTCCGCTGCAACTTCACCACACCCTTCAGCTCCTGCAGCTCTTCCAAGCTGGCAGTCTGTGGTTCTGAAGGGGCAAGGCTAAGGCATCAAGCTGCCCTTAGCATCCTCCCTGCCCTGCTGACATCCCCATACACACCCCAGTTCGAGGCCCTCCCCCCCCCCAGATCCTGCCTCAAGATCACAGGGCTCAGCAGGCCTTACCTGCCACTTCTTTCGGAGCTTCCTCCTTGGCCTTGGCCCCAGGTGCTGTAAGAGCACAGGACCGGACAGTCAGGTGCCTTGGAGGCACCTCAGTTTGGATCCTGCAGGGTTGCAGTTTGAGCTCTCCGCAACGCTACCCCTTTCTAGTGCTGAGGCTTCAGACCCAGATCCTCCCTCCCCAGATGAAAATGTTAGTCTTTGGGGGGCTATGACTATGGTGAGAGAGGTGAAGAGCTGTATACAAGGCAGCGGGCTCAAAACTACCTACCTGTTGACCCATTGCCTGCTGACACTGATGCCCCATTGGACTGGCCGGCAACAGGAATCCCCGACTGGAAGGGCTTCTGTGTGAGGATAGCCTGTTAGAGAGGTGGCTCTAATACCCCTTTCCCTGAGCAGGGGACTCTGCCCCTCCCCTCCCGGCTCATTCCACAGCTCCTGGAAGATTTGAGCAGTTGTCTGGGTAACACAGACCTCAGGCAGGCTTCCTGTTGCCTCCTTGAACTTCATAGACTTCTTGTCATGGGCACTGAAGTACTTGATGGGGTTAGCAAGAGCCACAGTAAGATCTGGGAAGCACAGGACACGACCAGCCTGGTATGTATGAAACTGGGCCTGGAAGACTCCACCTACCACCCTTTCTTGCTCCACTTGAGATTCTGGTTTAATGAAGGGAAAGGGGATGGATGGTCTGGGTCCCCTGGCACGCCACACACACACACACCCAGGTCTCCTACCTGCCCACGTGTCAGGTACATAGTCCTTCATCTCCAGGAAGACAAAGAGGGCAGGCATGGTAAGAGGCATGTTGCTCTCACTGCGCAGGCACAAGTGGTGGTAGCCTGTTGAGCATGATGCAGTGCGTGGTGATGGTAAGCCAGAGCCCGTTCCTGCCCACGACTACACAAACAGCATTTAGGATGTCTGGCTTAGGGTAAAAGGCCAGAGTCTTATGTGCAATGTTATGCGTCCCCATTGTGTGACTTTGGGCAGGTTAGGCTACCTCTCCCAGTCTCTCTCCTCGTCCATCAGCCTCATGTGCTCATTAGGAGAATTCATTTTAAGCTCCTCGCACATTTATATTACATGATTACGTATTTACTTTGTGTGTGCATGCAGAGGTCAGAGGACGGCTTGTGGGAACAGGCTCTCTCCTTTCACCATATGAGGCCCGCCCAGGGTCAAACTCAGATCATTAGGCTTGGCAGCGAGTGTCTCTACCCACTGAGCCACTTCCTCAGCTCCTCTCACACATTCTAAGTGCCCATGGATGTCAGCTGCTCAGGAATCTGTAACAGGGACTCCAGAAAAGCATGGACGTTCTGTGAGGTGGGCAGAGTTCCCACAGGTCAAGGAGAAAGTCTATCCCTGCCCCAGTCCTTAGATAAGCTTGTGACGTGAGACTGGTGAGGCCTCAAAGACCCTGCCTGAAGTGGCCCCCACCTCTAGACAGGATGCTGGTCTCTATCTCAGAGTCTCAGCATGTAGGTAAGAGGTCTATTCTTTACCAGAGTGTAAGGCATTGATGGGGATGATTCGCTGTCCAAGAAATTTGCTGCCTTCTTCCATCACAGCTATCCTGAGGGAAGCCAGCTCAGGCATCAAGATCTTTAGGACAGGAGAGAATGAGGAGTGGACATGGGGGGAGCCCAGCTGCCCCTCTCCCATCTCCAGATGTCTCGGTGACAGAGTGAGAACTTGGCAGGCATCACCAGATTTGATGAGGATAGGCAGAAGCCGTACCCTCCACATACAGGCATCTTACAGTTTGTGCCAGAGAACTTGGCAGGCATCACCAGATTTGGTGAGGATAGGCAGAAGCCATACCCTCCACATACAGGCATCTTACAGTTTGTGACAGGCTCACATGGGGGAAAGGGTTACATGTGTAGCCCAGGATAGCCCTTGGCACTTTGCCAACCAAGGAGACAAAAGAGCCCCATCATCCCCTTACAGAAATTCATGTTTCCACCCCCTAATCCTATTGTGTACAAGCTCTCCTGGCAACACACACACACACACCTCTAACGAACTTGCATTGGGAAAGTCAGAAAGTCATAAATGAGGGACAGAGAGAGGAAATGGCAGGTCAAGAAGCCCCTCTCCCATAGTTTCCTCTTCTCTGTAAGCAAAGGCCAAGAACAGACCCCAATGCCAGCCCCATCCCTAGCACCTTCTCAAAGACAAAGGGTTCCTCTTTCCAGACAGGATTGATTGAGTTAGTAGTAGGTGACAGCTTGGTACGATAGCGCCTCTTGGGGTCCCCTGGGAGGCCAAACATTTCCACTTCCACATAGGTGCGAACACTGCGCTCTGACAGGAACTGCCCAGAGATTACCTAAGGGTGAGGGCCCAGGGGAGACCAGCATTAGATACCCCACTTAGGCTGGTTCCTAAGCCCCTAGGGCCTTTGTCTCCATAAGGCTAAATATCTATCTATCATGGGAATTAAGGAAATCCCCTTTCAGCACTGGCCATCAAATAGAGGCTATGTGGCTCAAGATTTGAAGCCAAACTCTAAGGTCCTGGCTGCTTCCAGCACTCAGGGAAGAGGTGGGCCACCCACATTTCTCTTCAGACAAGAAGGGAGCAGCAAACATTTCCCCCCTGGTGTGGAGCCTGGGCTCCTGCTGCCCAACATGGCCCAGTCCCTCTCCCCTCCCCCACTGGAACCTCAGCCCTTCCCCTTGGTTTCCATGGGGACCAAGAGGCAGACTCCAGTGCTGAGGAGGAGGCAGTTTCCAAGGCAACTTGCTCCAGCATGAAGTGGCTGGGGCTGAAGTCTTCAGGATATCAGGGAAGGGGGTTGGGGTAGAGGGGTGGGCTTCTCTGCCTTCCTTCTCAAGAGCCCAGCCCTCCCAACCACTTGTCAGCCCTAGGCCTTGCCGTAACGGAAAGGGTGGTGGCTACCACCACATCAATGCGGTCCACGGAAAAGGGGTTGAACTGCTTGTCCAGCCTGCGCATGAACTCATGTTTTAGGAGGTATCCACTCTGCCCGTTGAACTCAAACAATGCCATGTTCTGCTGCATTGGCAAGTCTGAGGGATGAGAGCACACAGTGAGAGCATGCAGTGAGGACCCCCGAGCCTGAATCCATTCTCAATTTCCTTTCAATACTTTCAAGCCTTTCGAGTGAGGAGATTTGGGTAGATCAGGAGGGTGAGGGTTTCTCACGTCCCAGCCCATGTCCTTGGGATACCTAGCCTCTCAGAAGGGTCCTCAGCCTAGAGTCAGCAAGGAGCAATATGACTGGACTGCAAACTCCAGTGGATCTGGGATAATTGGCACAGGTGTTTCCAAAAACACAGCCAGAACCCATGCCAGCCTTGGTCTCTTATGTATGTTCCAAATTATGAATAGGCGTGAGGGAATGTTCCCCTCTCCAAAGTGCTCACATACCAGGACATGGTCCCAGAGCCTACCATGTCCAGTATATATCAAAGATCCCCCAGGAAGGAGTAAAGATGGGCTAGACAGGGCCCAGGAGAGGGTTCTTGGGGTCTAAGAGTGTTCTTACCCATTGTCTGGAAATTAAGGGCAACCATCTGGCATCCAGCATTCCAGAACATCTGGGGCATGTAGTTAGAAGAATCCATGCGTGTGCCCTTGGGGTACACTCGGCTCATCTGGCGTTTATTGTAGCTGTTGCTGAGTATAGGACCTGGACAAGGCCACTTGTGCCAGCAGGACCCCAGGCCCTACCCCCCCAAGTCCCATCCCACTAGGGACATTGGCTGGCGAAGCCTCAAGGATACTCCACAAACTGCATCGAGGCCTTGGAGAGCAGCTCATTGGCCTTGAGCTCCGTGAAGGAAGAGATGACATAACTTCTGTTCTTCTCTATGCAAGGGAGAAAGGGAGGGGAAGTCCACATCAGGCTGTCCTCCCTCTCAGTCCTGTCCATCTTTTGTGGTACCTTCCTCCATACAGCAATGCTTCCAACCCTGGATTCTGCTGTGGTCTGGTGGTTCAGCAGCCAGATTGGAGAGGAATGTGTGGGGATAATGTGCTGAGGTAAAGGGACTTAACAGTGGAAATGCAACGGGAGGGAGCCTGAACCAATGCCCTAAAGAGTGAGGGATACATGCCATGATGGGCATGGAGGGTGTGGCAGACAAATGAAGCTGAGTCTAGGGTATCAGGAACATGTAGTACACACACCTAGTGAAGGAATAGCTGGAAAACACAAAGCTCATGTGTTATTATTGGTTGTTCCTGAGTATAGGTGATGACCAAGGCCATTTTCACTGGAAGGACCCCAGGCCTTCCTGCAAGCCCCCAGCGAGGGGGAGTGAAATGTACGAGCAATTGGCAAGGGCACAGAGGGACAGTGGTATGTCAAGGGCAATACCCCATCCCTCCAGAGCACATTCTGGGTGTGCCCAGGTAGCAGAACAGTTTGTGAGGTCAGGCATGGGAGTTAGTGTCACAGAGATCCAACAGCACAGGAGTGTTCAGAAAGTGCTCGTGTTGGGGAGACACACGCAGGGTAGGGGATGCATTCGAGTATATCCTGAAAAGATCAGGGCAAATAGCAGGTAGAGGAAGAATCCAGTGGACTAAGAGAGCATCAGGAGATGTCTCTGCCTTCCACCCCCCTTGTGGGAACTCTCTCTCTCTCTCTCTCTCTCTCTCTCTCTCTCTCTCTCTCTCTCTCTCTGTGTGTGTGTGTGTGTGTGTGTGTAACTCTCTCTGTGTCTGGACAGGGTTTCTTTATGTAGATAAGAGTCCTGGCTGTTCTGAAACTCACTATGTAGTTTCTAATTCAGATATTCATCAGCCTCTGCCTCCCCAGTGCTGGAATTAAAGGAACTCTCCCAGGAACTCTTACCTCCAGGACTAAGGCTCCTAGACTTGGAGTAGTACTTGGTATAATTCAGGCCTGGGAGCTGCAAAACTTTAGGTAACTCCAGAAGCCCCGGACAGGTCTGACTGAGGTGGCCTGTCATAACGACCTGCCTGACACTGACACTCTCCAGCATATTCCGTTTGCTGCCAAGTTCTTCAGTCCAATGCTAGGAGCCATTGCCACTTAAGCAAGCCCTTTGCCTGACTCCTCAACTGGGTATTTATAGACAAGGACTTTAGCGCAAGGAGGGGGCTGGTCCCCCTTCCTTTCATCCCACTCTCCAGGCCACTCTTGAATTAGGGCAGCCTTCTGAACCCAGTCTGCCTTCTCTCCTCCACTCCCTGTACTAATGTACTTACGTGCGGAGAACTCGAAGGAGATAAACTTGGCGGGCTGGATATAATTGACAAGGCTGGACATTTCCTCATAAGCCGTCACCTCCAAGCCTGCTGTGCCCTAGAGATCAAGTGGGAGAGTGAAGGAACAGTACAGAGCCCACACAGAGGGTAGCTCAGTAGAGACAGCAGAGGGGCTGTCCCCACACACCTCATCCGACTGCATCTTCTTTATCTCTTCTTCATCCAGGCTTCCTGACTCCTCCTCTTCCTCTTCATCCACCACCTCCTCCTCCATCTCAGTCCGGTCCGCACCAGTCCACACTGCCACACAGCTTTGTCAGCGTTGGCTCTTTCCAAACCCCACCCCATTCCTGTCACTCATTCACCTGTGTCGTCCTCTATGGGGACACTAGAGGGGCAGCTGCCCTCAGCCTCCCCACCGGGCTTCTGTCCGCCAGGGCAGCCAGGGGATGCTGGCCCAGAAAACTGGTTCTTCTTATTCTTAATGAGGATCTTGCCCCGGAGGTCCTCAGGGCTGGGCAGGGGGATGCCAGGTTTCAGCTGTGGAAAGAGGAAAGGTGGGCACCATTGCTTCTTTGTGGTGTGTGCTTCCCACCCCCAAGCTGTGTCCCTCTGGTGGGGCCTATATGTCTGTTGCCCCCTTGCCTTGACTTCCTACTTGACCAAAATTGCCTATACCTTGGCAGTAATGTCTCTTTTACCAGTTCCTTCTGACTAGAATGAGCTTTTCCCATGCTCACTGAGTCTTTGTCATTTAAACCATCACATCCCTCCAGGAAGCCTTCCCTGATCCTTTAACTCCTAAGCACTGTTTCCCATAGCAACCACTGGCTGTATTTGGCCTGGATACTTGTCCATCTCCTCATGAAGAGGGGCAGAAACCTGGGGCAGCAACTGTGGAGTTTGGGTTTGGTTTGTTTGCTTGTTTGTTTGTTTTAGAGGGGGTTTCCACTATGTAGCCCTGATTGGCATGAAACTTGAGACCTTCCTGCCTCAGCCTCTCAAGTGGCATCACTAGTAGACCCCTAATTCTAGCATACTCTCTGTCTGACACATGGCAGGAGACAGGAGCCCAGACTTACAAACTAATCAAAGAAACTCAAGTATCTCTGCCCTCCTATCCCAAGGCTGCACTCACAGGAAATTTTTCCAGGGGATCTGTGAGCAGGGTGTCTCCAAACATGGTCCTGCAGTACTCGGCCATCTTAGCCTGTTGGCGGGGTCTGGTAGCAGGGAACAAAAGTAAAGGAGGGGTTAACTGCTTAGCACCAATCTCTTGCCCATCTTTTGTGTCCTGTCCTGATGGCCCAGATCAGAGGTCCAAGAAGTGGAGGAGGTAGGAACACAGGAAGGAGAAGCTGAGGCCCCAAGGAGGCTGTTTGGAGACCAGAGAGCTCAATGAGAGACTAGGGACTGGGGACAGTTCATGTGTGTAGGTGGGGTTCAGGCAAGAGGCTGGGCTGCAGGCAGAGAATTAGGCTAAATAGGCGGGGATACTCACGAGTCCACATGGTTTTCAAAGGACAAGATGACAGGATAGGGGGAGGTCTTAAAGGCACTCTCTGCAATGGCTTCGATTGCTTCCTACAGGAGAAAGGAACTATGTAAAGAGGGTGTCCCCTCTCCCTTGATGCCCCTCCCCACAGGGCTCCTCCCCTCGGCGGCGGCCCGTCCTGTGGTGCCTCTCCCTACTACTTAGTTTTATCATAGACCTGAAACTAGACAGCCCCTGTAGCCTCGAAGCAGCTTGAGGCCTTGCAGATAATTCAGCTTCATTTCACTAACTTCAGAAAGCTCCTCAGTCCTTTTCTGACGGCCACTGTGACCAGTCTCCATACCCCAAGACCCACCTTGAACAAGATATCTGTGGTCATGGTGAAGCCATGGGTGATAATGGGCTCCTCATCGGGGGGCTTCCCCTTCCAACAGTCCAGTTCTACACACCGGCAGCCAGACAGCAGCACCTGGCGGTACATCTCAGCCGAGGAAAGGCCTGAAAACTGGCCAGCTGAGCCAGTGGAGAGAACGAGCAAGGATGTCACACCCAAGCAGGCCAGTCCCCTCACTCACAACCTCACCGTCTGTCCTGTTAGCAGGGCAAGCCGTAGTTGAGAAGCATCTCTGGAGAATCCAGGGTCCGGGAGCAGCTGGGCATGGGTTTCCAGGACCCACCTGTCAGGTAGGTGTTGTGTGATGAGTTGATGAAGTAGTGATTCAGAGGCTGTGTCATGTCATGGTGGAGCAGCAGTGCATTGTGGGCCAGCACACTGTTCTCTGGCCCACAGAGAAACCAGACCATGCCCTCTGGTGACAGCTGTCCTGAAAGACAGTGGACGGCAAGCAGTCATGGCCGCAACTCAGCTCCCAGGGTGGGATGAGACTATGGGAGGTAGGGTTTCCTCAGTCCTCACCCCTCTGCACATTGATGCCGCTGGGCTCATACTTGTCGATGAGGGCCTGCACCTGCTCAGGCCGGGCTGGTGGGAACAGCAAGGAGTTGAGTCGAGAGTCTCGCTGCTTCTGATTGATGAATTTGGTCAGATGCTCCTTGGTCATGTAGGGTTTAGCTTTAGCGTGGCTGCAGGCCAGAGAAAGGGCACAGATGTAGTCTTTGGGCCAACAGGCTTGGGCTGCTCTCTTCTCTTGTTCAACCTTGTGATTCCCAAAAGGATGGGGTGGTGGAAGGGACTGCCTCCTTGCTGCCACTCCATGCCCACCCACAGAACTCACTAGGAAGTGAAGATCTCATCGATTTCTGGCCGAGGACAGAGACTCATGAGGAAGCTCTTATATACGGACTCTGGGAAATCCTCAGGGTTGATGGCATCATTCTGGAAGAACACTCACCTTGTTATCCTTCATCTCGCCCGCTCAGAGCTGAGACTCACCACAACCTATCCCCATGTCTGGGAAAGGTGGCCTGATCAGAGACAGTCCTCGGGAAAGACAGGCAGCAATCCCACGGCACGCACATCTCAAGTTGCTTGCCATATGGCAACAGCACCTGCTAGTTTGGCTTTCTTTAATGATTTTGGATAGTGGCTAGTTCCATAGCTGGGACAGGATTGAAACTAACATGAGCTTATGAAGAGTAAAATGCCGTAAGCCAGGGGCGCCACTTTCCTGCCCAAGACCTGGACTTCCACTTCTTTCTTTCTTTCTTTCTTTCTTTCTTTCTTTCTTCCTTCCTTCCTTCCTTCCTTCCTTCCTTTCTTTCTTTTTTCCTTCTTAAGTGAAGGACAAATTATCTAAAGAGACTGAATGTAGACAAATAATGCACCTAACAGTAGAACCCTGAAATATGAGAGGTAATATGACAGAATTGGATGGAAAAGTAAAACAATTCAATAGTAGCAGAGTATTTGCCTAATATGCACACACACACACACGCACACACACCAAACAAACCACAAATAATTGGGGGGAAAAAGAGAGAGACACACACAAAGGAATAAAAATCACACTCCATCAAAATTTAAAATATGCGTGCTTATAAGGGTACCATCAAGAAACTGAATGCTAGCCTGAGCTGAGGAAGGAAGGGAGGGAGGAAGGAAGACAGAGAAGGATAGATAATCCACAGAATGAGATAAAATATTTACAAATAAATTCTATTAAGTGATAATTCAACAACCAAAAGATAACCCGAAGGATGAGGAGATGACTTAGCTGTTCAAATACTGGCTGAGCATGCAAGAGGACCTGAATTCAGATCCCCAGTACCCACATAAATGCTGGTCTCAGTGCTGTGTGTGTGTGTGTGTGTGTGTGTGTGTGTGTGTGTGTGTGTGTGTGTAGCCCCAGGGCTGGGAGTGGGCAGATCCCTGAAGCTCACTAACAGCCAGCCAAACATGAGCTCCAGGGTCAGTGAATGCTCTTCAAAAAATAAGATGGGAGTTGGAGAACCGGCTCAGGGGTTAGGGGCCAGCATTGATTTTGCAGAAGATCTGAGTTTGATTCCAGGCATCCACATCAGACAGCTCACAGCTGCCTGAGATTACAGCTCTAGGGGGGATCCTGTGCTTTTCATTGTGTTCCTCCAGAAAACAAAACAAGCATTAAATGCCATTCAGGATCACACTGGGAAATCAGCTTGAGGTCTTAATTGGGAGGTGAGGGTCCCCCTCAGCCCAGATCTGCCTCTGAAGCTGATCAGTGGCTTCTACTGGAACACAAGGGAAGCAGACCAATCTGGAGGGCACAGCTAGGAATGTGGGGAGCTCAGGAGAGAAGGTGGGTGGGCGTTAGTAGAAGCTGGCTAGAGCCACCTCGGAGCCCCGCCCACCTTTGCCTCAGCCCGGCATCCAGTGTGCCTGGCTGCATGTGGGGCCAGTTGTGCTGTAGAAGCTGGGCCTACGACAGAGTATTCCTTGGGTGGCTCATAAGGACGGATGCTTAGAGTCTTGGGTTTGCTCATTTCTACTGCTCTAAAGTCTTAACCAGGAGAAATGTTTCACGGGGTGAGGGCTGTAATTACACAAGGTCACTGGCCAAGGTGAACAAGGGCTTGAGGACTAACACCACTCCCTGAGCCAGGCTTGAACCATGGCTATGAGCTGCATCTACCCAGAGAGCTCTTTTTTTGGTAAATCACATAAGACATCTCATGGGGTGACCCTGCCTCTGACTTGTAATTAAAAATTAATTGCTTAATTAAAAAGAAGTGGAAAATGTGTTTCCGAATTGAGCAGAAGTCTGTGCCCTGGCAGCTTCCACCCTTGGCCCTGCTCCTGTCCCCAACACCCTGCAGGACTGGTCCCTTCCTGGAACTGTCAGATCCCACAGGCTGCCTCCTGTCCCTGCTGACCCTATTTTACTCTCCCACAGTGAAGGCATCCCACTCCCGTTCCCAAGGCTAGGACAGGCAGGCTGGCCATGTGCTGCTGTCCTCCCCCATCACTGTGGCTAGCAATGTTGGACACAGGCCTTCCAGCTCTGAATCCAGCACTGTACCCCTTGCCCTGGTCCCCTTTATGCCTAGTGTCAGTAACCAGAGGTTCTGCTAATCGGCTTTGGGAGCTACTGACCTGACAGGTGATGATGTCCTTTCTACCCTCCCCATCCATTGCCAGGTTTTTTTTTTTTTTTTTTTTTTTTTTTTTTTTTTTGTGGTGTGAGTGAGAATTAGAGCTGACTAGGGATGGAGAACTACCAACCTTGCCTTTTGGGAGGTGACAAGCACTGAGGGCAGCTTCTACTCGTTTTCGATCAGCAGGAAACATCTGGAAAAAACTGAGGGAGCAAAAAAAAAAGTACAAGGCAGCAGAAGAGTCATAGGTAGGGAGGGAACTTGGGTAGCTGGGTGACAGTAGAGAGGGGTGGGGAAATGCAAGAGACTCACTTTTTCACTGGAATCTTCCCTTCGGGATTGAGCTGCATTTTAAGCTTCACCAGGCTGGAGGGATGAACAGTAGCCCATCATGCTGGGGGGCTGGCAAGCCAAACCCTTGAGCTCAGGCGCCGGTGGGGGGGCAGAGGGCAGAGGAGGGTACTTACATCTTGTCTAGGAAAGTACTTCGTGGAGCGTTGGCTGTCATCGGGTGTTTAGTGAGAGCCAGTACATCCTCAGCCCAGTCCTGAAGAACACAGAGCCTAGAAATCATGTTTCTGGCCACCAGTGCCCCTGAGCCCCTTGGCCCAGGCCTATGACTCTCACAGGAAGGCCAGGCTGCCCCAAGTGCCAACGCTCTACCCAGGCATTGCCAGTGCACCTTGCCCACGTTCTCCTTGTAAGAGACGAAGTTGTGGAAGGTGAGGTCCACCATGTCAGGGCCGGACACCACGGTGAGGGCTTTCATCAGGAAGTGGTTATCTGGAAAGTCCATGTTGAAGACCTCCCGGAGTTTCTGGCTCTGTTGGAAGCAGTGACATGCTCTCAGGCCCGCCCAACATGTCTTTTCCTATATCTCCTATATCAATCAGCCACTTGAACTGCAGGCCACTGGGGCAGAATAGCCATGGAACCTAGGAACCATCCCCCTGCCCTTGGCTCCAGCAACTGGCATGGAAAGGGAGGCCCATAGGAAGAGCTTGTCTAAGGCAGTGGAACCTGGGAATTCTGAGGATTCTGTTTGAAGAAAAATTCTTAGCTCCCTAACTCAGGTAATCCGACTTCAACTGTCAATCACTTCAGTCTTCTTACCAGCTTTAGGCAAATGTAGGCAAAGCAGTCACCAAGCAGTGGGGAGCAGGGGGTAGAAGAAACACTTCCCAGACAGCCTGGCATGCTTTGGGGCAGGGATTGGCTTTTCCTCCCACATCCCTGCCATCTTGGCTCCCTGTGCAGTCTCCATGCTCAGAATCCAGATGTGCCTAGCAGCAGCCACCGCATCACTCTGCCTTGGCCTGAGCTAGACTTCTTGCTGCCTAGCACCCCAGGACTCATCATCTGGTCCCAGAGATGGACTTCCTCAACCCCAGTAGAGACTTGTTCCTTGCCCTATGCAATTAGTGGCTGCTTCTGGGCCCACGTACCTTGGGCATCTTGGCAAACTTGCCAAAGCGAGTATCTCGGATGCTCGTGATATCCAGAAACTCCATCTCCTGGTAGCAGTTCCCAGTGGGAGCAAAAGGGTGGGGGCACAAAGGTCAAGTGGAGAATGAAGAACATAGAGTGGAGAGAGCTAACGCATTCCTTCAAATCCTAGCTGCTGCCTTCTTTGGATGCCAAGAATACTCAAGACTACCTGGACCCTTCCCTTTACGTTCTACTCATCTGTTTCTCTCCATTTATGGGATCCTCTTTTCCTTAGCCTACTCCTTCTCTAGAATAAGAGCTGCAGCCTACCTACACTTTGTCTTCCATCCTGGAATCCCCCGACCTCCTTGTGTCCCTCCGTCTGGCTGCTGAGCCTACCCTCTGAGTGCCAAGCTCTGATATGACTTGGTGCCACCAGTAGATCATTGTCCCTCAGCTCAGCAACTTGTCATTTCCCACTCTTTCCAAGAGATACGAACTCAGGACTGAGTAGGCCCCAGGCAGACATGAGTGAAGTGACTGCAGCTTCCTTCCCTTGCCCATGAGAGCCCCAGGAACTCCTCTCCCAGGCCATTCTCTACTCCCCTGCATCCAGGCCCCAATCCTGTACCACCAGGGGTCTAGCAGAATTCATTGGTTCAGTTGGAGCTGATGGCCATGTTGGATAGTGTCTTACCTTACTCTGATATGTCCAGTACAAGTAATAACCCTTGGGATCCACACGGAGGATGACTGGAGAAGCAATTGAAGTTTCCTACAAAGAGAAAGAGTCAGCTCTCTGCTCTGAGATTTCAGGTCAACTTCCCTGGCCCAGGCCAAGGATTCAGACAGAGTCCAATGTTTTTCCTAGAAATCAGAAGGCATTTCCCTTTGTTCTCTGAGCTAACAGGGGAAGGATTTGAGGACGGGAGATGGAATTGCTAGAGGAGAAGTGGTACACTTTCTGGACCCCAGCAATGCCTTTATCTCTCTGTGTTCTCGAGGGTAATGGCTTCACCAAGGGATAGAATCTCTCTAAGATTCCTTGCTACCATCCTGGACGGCCTGATCCAGTGGGAACTGAGAGTCTGAGCTCTGTACAGCCAAGGCTCTGTACAATACAGCAGAAGTCTCTGCATCCAACCATGAGCACTGCCTACCCCCCATCCAAATAATCCAAAGAGACACCAAGTACCTTCCCACCTCCAAAGTAAAGTACTCAAGTCTCCTCAGCCTGAACTGTCTCAACCCTTCAGAACAGGTTTTCCTGAAATGTGTTGTTATTAATATGGGGGTGTGGTCAGGAACTGTTCCCAGATACAGAAACACATTTGGAAAATCCCTATGAGCTCAAGGACCCCAGGGAAGTAAGCCTTGAAGTTGGAGTTTGCTAAATAAATACATGAATGAATACAAATTAGAGCTGGCCTTCTAAATTCCTATTCCACTCACAGAGTACATAGGCCACCTTTTATTTCAATAGTCTTTGCATACATAAACAAGATATTACAACCGAAGTTTCCAACAATACATGATTATTGCTGCTGACACACCAGACCAAATACGGGATCTGCCAAGAAAATAATAAAAGAAAGGTTCCCACATTAGCAGTCATTAGAGTATGGGGGGGTATTTTGTAAAATAGCTGATTTGGGGGAGAGCTGTGTAATGAACTGGGTCCTTTCCTTCCCAAGAAAAGGAGACCACTTACTCCCTGACCTTAAGACTATTTTGTGTGGGATAGAGCAGACCTGAGTCTCGCCCAGGAAACCAAGCAATTGCCAGGCGGGCCGCCTCTGAGTGCACAGTTGTGGCTGTATGGGATGAGCCTGTATCCTCAGAACTTGCTGGGACAGCAAACAGTGTGAGTATTCTCTGGACCCAAGTGGATGGGTGTGAGGGATGAGCGATGGGCCCAGCACTTCAGGAATAAGAAACTAGCAAGAGGGAGCTGAAAAAGTAATTGTGAGTGACCCCTAAATAGAAAAGCACTAGGGGATACCAAGCAAATGAGCCCCAAGACATGGAGGAGAGTCTCCCCCAAGAAATCATCAAAAAGATCACCAGAGGCAAAAGAAATTTTAAGGTCTGTCAGACTTAGAAATTCCAAGGCAGCAGTCGACTCAAGAATGAATTCCCACACCTCCCTGTGCCCCACTCAGAAGGACCTAGAAAAGAAAGAGCTAAGAATCCCACCATTGGCCCTTCTACTGAGCCTGCAGCTGCCTAAGAAGGAGGAGAGCAAAACACAATGGAGACGCAAGGCTGGAGTTTCACTTCTAATTTGTTTCTGAAACAAGAGTGGTTTGTTTGTTTGGTTGGTTAGTTGGTTTTGGTTTTCTCTGTAGCTTTGGAGCCTGGAACTGGCTCTGTAGACCAGGCTGGCCTCGAACTCACAGAGATCCACCTGCCTCTGCCTCCTGAGTGCTGGGATTAAAGGCGTGTGCCACCACCACCCGACTTAGCACTGGGTTTGTGGGGACTGTTGAACTACTGTCCAAGGGTTAGGGTCATGTCTGACAGCTTGCTGAGTTTCTTCCCACAGCTAGGAGAGGTCTTACCTCTAAGTGTGTTTTGAAGGCACTGTGGGAGACTAAATAGAGTCGGGTTTAGTTGTAGCCCTTGCAATACAGTTATCAATATAGTGGGATAGATCCCTGTCATCTACTAACTTGACTCAAAGAAACCTGAGAGCAGAACCCTGGCTCATATGTCATGTGTCCTGTGACCAGGCTTGGGACATTCCTGCTCATGCAAGCCAGGATCCAGGGATCACACAGTGCTCTGACTTGGGGAAGTGAATGGGTCAACCAGACACATAGTTTATAGAGAGCCCCATGACATGGCCCTACCCCTGGTGACCAACTGCCCACTCAGGTTACACACACTGCCCAGAGGAACTGAGAGCAGTCACTTCACTTTTCACTGTGAGTCATTCCCTTCCTCCCGTAGGCTCCCGAGGTGTCCCTTCATCATTCCACACCAACCAAGACACTTCTAGGGAGACAGAAAGCATCTCATCCTAGGGTCTCATCCCCTCAATTTGGGCAACCAGGTGCCTTAACCTAGCACAGCCCCAAAGAGTGGAAGACTCAGGTTCCCCTCATTGCACAGAGAAAACAGACAAGCCAATTCAGGGAGCTGAAGTAAGCCGTGTGCTGCTGGAAACCTCAAGCCTTCCTCAGGATAGGCTAGAGCTGTCTTCAGGAGGCCTGTCCTCCTGAAGGACAGTCCTCATTTTACTCTTCCTAGACCAAGGCATTCTGTGGTAGTGGCAGTGTTTTCGGGGCCCAGAAGGCCCAGAGACCGGCTAGGAAAGAGGAGACTGGGTGAGCTGGGATACAGTGCCTTCTTCCCCTTCCTTGCAGACAGGTTGGCAGGTAGTAGCAAGTAGAAGGCTGAGCTGAGCTGAGCCACCAAGGAGAAGCAGAAGTCAGCAGGTTCCTTCCCAGGCTCCAGATTTTCAACTGGGCCCACAGCCCTTTGGTGACTGCCCCCACAGCAATAGCTTGAGGGAAAACTCAGCTTCCCCAGAGAGGACACATCTTGTTCTATGGACTGGGGTGGTCGAACTGGTTATGGGCCTCCTGCCAGATAAAACTTGGGGTGTCTGTGCTGGGAAGAGGGCCTGGGCTGACACCTTTTGCTTGCTCTGTCTTAGCTGGGGTTATGCATTTCCCCTGCCAACACTGAAATTACTAGAAACGAACTTTTATCATCTTTAAGGATTTGAAGAAGGGTAAACAGCTCCAAAGAGATCACCTTTTCTGATACTGTCCCCCTCTTACACACACACACACACACACACACAGAGCCCACCTCCCCACTCCCAGACACACAGGCTTCCCTGCAGCAGCCAGGGACACCCACCTTCACCCCAGACTTGTTTATCTAGGCTGCTGTGCCAGCTGCCTGACCAAACCACATAGGCGCCTGGGAGCTGGGAGACATAAACCAATCTTCCACCCTCCACCCGCCCGCCACCGCTGGTTCTGCAAAGCACCCAGGCTACCGAGCACCTGCCACTCCCAGGGCCCATCCCTACTCACATCATCCCATTTGATGAAGCGCTCCCCTTGGCTCAGATATGCCTTCACATCAGGGGGCGACAGGACAGGGTTGAGCAGAGACATGATGTCAAGTGGCCCTCTTTGGGGAGGCTGGGCAAATACCAGCAGACAGGAGGAGAGAAGGAAGGAGGGTTAACAGGAGGGGAAGCTAGACTGAGCTCACATGGCACCCGCCCAGCACTGGTCCGGAAGTTGGGGTGTTCTTATAGCCTACGGGGTGGCAGTGGCTGGCTGCAGGAAGGAGCTTCAGGCAGGGGTCTGGTCCATCTGCCTTGTAAATCAGCCTCCTCCTTCCTCCGTCTGAAGTGGGGGGCTGCAATGGCTGTTTCTGCCTAGGGGGGCTGGGCTCCTCTCCTGAGAGTCCCTCCCCACCCTCTGCCTCAGCACTTCCTGTTCTGGGTTTCCTTCTCTGGGCTGTGAGGTCTAGGAGTCCTAAGGCCCAGGCCTCTGTTACAAGGATAGTCTGCTTAGATCTGACCCTAAGGCTGGAAGAGAGTGATGTGAGGTGTTGGGCAGTAGGTGATGCCATTACAGAGCCTTGGAAGGGGGACCCGTTGGGGTGGGGAGTGGCACAAAGAGCTCTCTGGGAAAAGGGTCCTCCCCAGAGCAGGGGTTCTGTCTTCAGAGGGTGGGTGCACTCTGGAGGTGGGAGCCAGTGATGGGCCGTGCTGAGCACCAGCTGGCACTGAGTGTTTTGAATAAGCAAAGTTGCTTGAGCAGCCAGCTCCTCTTTCTCAACGCTTCCTCCCAATGAAAATGAGGGTCAGGTGAAGCAATATGCCCCTCACCCATGGCACTTCTCTGGGCTTTTGAGCCTTTGAGTGAAGACCTAAAGCCTTCACTGTTCTACACGGCCTGGAGAAGCCCTTTGCTCCCAGCCTCCATTGAGTGCCCCGCTTCACACACAGGGACCCTGGGGGTCAGAGGTTCTGAAAGGCAGAGGCAGCCCTGCTAGACCCTGCTCAGGGTGTCCTGATCCTTACACTGTCCCTATCTATCCCAGAGGTTCAGGTCCAGCCCAGCTTGCCCCAGCCACTTCCTCTTACCTAACCCACTCTTATCGAATTTCTTAGCCCAGTTGTGGAGGCTAGAAGCTCTCTACCCATGGCTTCCTTCCCCTCTGAGGCCCTGGCTCAGAGATCCCAGCAGGCATCTTTGTTCCACCCCTGACAGCTGTGAGGCCTTCCCTGTGCCCTGGAATTACCTCTGCAGGTCAGAGCCAACAAGGGAGGATGGGGGTGGGCACAGGGAGAAAAGGTTAGGTGGACAAGTTTGCTAGTATTAGTGAGAATCAAAGGTACAACTATGGGGCTCCAGCACATGCCAGTTGTCCCGGCACTTAGAGGTAGAAGGAGGGGGCCCAGGACCTGAAGCCAGCCTGAGCTACAAGACAGCCTGTCCCCTCCATTCCCCCCCTCAATAGTGAACATGTCAGTGGAAGCTAGCTCATAAATGGTTCCCAGAAAAGCAATTCTAAGACCAGAAGGGCAGAGCCTAGAGCAAGGATCTAAATGAGCCACCATGAAACAGCTCCCAAACTCCTGCGGGCGACAGGCACGCCAACCTCTCTCTCAATGTCTCTTCTTGTCCTCTCCCTATAGCCTTGGATCTTCCTGGGGGCCTCCTGGACACCCCTGCATATCTGCCTGTCTCCCTAGGGTCAGGTTCCCTCTCTGTTTGAATGAATTTTGCAAGGGAAATCCCTGTCCCTTCCCAAAGCTCTACACCTGTCACCTGCAACAAATCTGGCCCCCCACATCCAAGTTCCTCCTTTCTGTCTTGCCCTCAGCCACAGGCCTAGAAGAGAGCCTAGGCAGGAGGAGGGGTGTTTCTGTTCCTCCTTCAAAGATTTCCAGACTCTGCTCCTTCAGTCTCAGGTCCTAAGCCCACAGAACAAAGGTTTTATATCCTTACCCATTGATGGCACCCCGTGGACAGGTCCTGGGATTCCCAACTGTCACCTCAATGAAGGCCTGTAGTCTTCTACCCAATCCTGATGCCTGCCCTAAGAATGGCAAGCCACTTGAAAGCCCTTTACTGAACAAGGGGTTTCCTCTTTTAAAAATACATGTAAGTTGCCCCAGCATGGTGGTGGCATATGCCTGTAGTCACAACTCTTTGGAAGAGTGAGGCTAGAGGATTGCTAAAGGTCTGTCTGGAGTTCTAGGCCAGCCTAGGGTGGAAAAAAAAAAAAAGCATTAAAGCTTTTAAAACTATTAAGTTGGCAAAAAATGTAAACAATAGAGTAGCTGTTGCAGAAGGAAGCCAGAATACATTTGGGGAATTGGCCTTGGAGGACTGACTCTTGGGCATTGCTGATTGGAAGGCACTGCTGCTGGCAGGAGGCCAATCTGGCCCCCTGGGTGGACTGCAGAAGGACGAGGATGCCCCCTGCTGGGTGTGCTGGAGAGCCTACCCTAGGGAAAGAGGTGGAGTCAGAGAATCAACCACTCCAGGAAGTCTCTGGTAGATCTGTGTCATTTGTGATACTGAGTTTGACATGTGGGAGCTGTGGGCTGCAGACAGGGAAGGAGCTTACACTCAACAGCAAAGGGCGGGGGTGGGGAGTGGGGTGGGGAGAAGGGGGGAGGGGCTAGTAGGTTCCCAACTTCCGCTAGGGACTTACAGGTTGACTGGATTTCCAGTCTGCTCACCAAAGGAGTTCAGGAGTGAACTTCTGAGCTGTACTCCTGTCTCCAGGCGCTGAGTTACCTGCCAAGTAGGTCATTTTCCTGCCTGATGCAGCAAGATTCAGGAACTGGGAGGCACTCCGTGTGCTGTGGGCCAATGGCTATCTTGCTCCTGAGATAGAGATGGTGAACCCTCTGGCATCTGTTTCCCACACACTACTCTATGAAGCCAGCCAATCACCAAGTAGGTTTATCTTGTGATACATCTTCTGTACCTCATCTTTCTCACCTGTAAGGTGGGAACAGTCCCACTTTATAGGGATATCCCCAGCCTGCTGGTGAAAGGGCTGGGTCCAGGAGAAAGCAACCACTCCAGAAGGCTGCTGCTAGATATGCCATCTGCAACTCCAAGTGAATCTGACACATGAGCACTGTGGGGGAAAGAGCTCGTGCTCAACAGCTGCCTCCCAACTTCCTGTGCTCACAGCCTGACCGGACACCCCTCGTGCCTCAGCTTCCTCAGTGCTGGAAGCGCAGACATGTACCACTGCGCCCAGCCTTCTTATTCCTCTCGTGCAGTTAGCCCCTGGATCCATGGGCTCCGCATCTGTGGAGTCAACCAGCCACAGATGGTAAAAAGTGGCATCTGCACTGAAAATGCAAGCATGTTTTCGTTGTCACTAGTTTCTAAATAATTCAGGATAACAACTATTTACATGGCATTTACATCGCATCAGGCATAAGTGATCTAGATATGGCTTAAGGATGTGGAAGGCGTGGTAGGCAATATGCAAAAACTATACCACCTTATGTAAGGGGTATCTTTGGATTCTGCTATATACAAGGGATCCAGGAGCTAACACCCCATGGACACCAAGGGACAATTTTATACATGCTGTTATTTCCATACATGTCTTCACTAACTCACACACACACACACACACACACACACACACACACACACACACTGCTGTTTGCATGAATCAGGTGCCAGACCCACCTTCCCAGAGCAAGCTGAATTAGATTAGAGATGCTCCAACCTGTACTCTTGAAATCTGCTATATACAAGCTGTCTGAACTCACACAGTTATGAGCACTGGGGCTCAAATCATTAACAACAGGCAGCCTTCCTTGAGCATCTAGCTCAGCCTCCACAACTGATGAGACAGACACAAGAATGAGGACCAAGGGCTATTGCTGTGTCCAGCTGTGCCTCAGCTGAGACCCCCCCCCCCAGCTGCCACTGCAGTGCTGAAGGCGGAGTCTGAGCAGAGGCAGGGACAAAGATGGAGCAGGTGCCAAGGTCTTCAGACAATCAAGAAGATTCAAGTGCCCTCTGAAGCTGGTATGGCTCATGCCAGTAATCCTAGAATTTAGAAGGCTAAGGCAGGAAGTTTGCCTCAAGTTTGTGGCCAGCTTGGGCTACAGAATTGAGGCTGTTTAAAAGAAGAGCATAGTGGTACACATCTATAACCTAACACTCAAGAGGCTGAAGCAGAAGGATCATAAGTTTGAAGGCAGCCTTGGCTACATAACAAGATTTTGCCTCAAAAATAAATAGGTGAATAAATAAAAGTTCTCTAAAGTTCTAGGAGTAAGTTGTTGCTCATCCTTCCTCCCCAACCCTCTGGAGTACAGGAGAACCATCTGGAACTTCAAAGTGGTAAAGAACAGTCTTGAATGTTTTGTTCTGTTTTGTTTTAGTTGATTTTGAGACAGGATGTCTCTGTGTAACCTTACCACAGCCCTAGAACTCACTATATAGATCAGGCTGGTCTTTAACTCACGGAGATCCACCTGCCTCTGGCTTCCCAGTGCCAGGATCGAAGAGGTAGACCATTACTCCTGACTGTATGTTTCCTTTTGAAGTGCCATTTTGGATTAAACTTACCTGGTCCATGCTCAAGAAGTCTAGGTGGTAATCTCAAGTGTAGCAAATATTCGCTGTGAGCTCTTAACAAAATGACTGAGCTTGGTGATGTAATAAGCTTGATCATGTACAGATTCCTCTAGTTCTAAAAAATCTCTTTCCATTCAGGAGGGCCAGCCTCGCCACCTGTGTCTCCTAGAGATGGTCACCTCAGGGATAAGAGCTGCATATGGCAGAGAAAACATGACACTTGACTCAGTGTTTATTTAGACATGATCACGTAGCTTTTCTGCCTCTGTTTTTACATCTGTGAAAAGGGCCAGTTTTCATACACACAATGAGAATAAATCAGCTGACATCTGTCTCTGAGTGGACATAGTGCATCACACATATGAAATGCCCTAGGTATGATTTATTGCTTCTGTCTTTACTCCTAATTTGCCCTCCCACCTCTGTGTGTGTGTGTGTGTGTGTGTGTGTGTGTGTGTGTGTGTGTGTGCAAAACCACAGCCTCTTGGTTCTGTGACTAGCAGGAAGCTTGTGATTATGGGAATATACTAAGAGAATCAGAACCAAACACATCTACCCTGAAGGAGAACAGCCCAAACCCACAATGTAAGATAAAAGGGTTTCATGGGGAGATCCAGGCTTGACTCCAAGACATCGGTTGTACAGGGGCAGGGTAGGGAAGTGTCGGCTTAGCAGAAGCATGTTCGAATAAAACAGGGATTTTGCTGACAGCCAGCTCCATCTGAGTCAAAAGACAGAGCTGCCAATAAAACTAAACACTCTTGAGTTGCCGGATGGAAGCTGAATCTGAGCCTAGTGATTCTCCATCTTGAAATTCTATCAGAATCACCAACACTGCTTACTCCTGACTGTACCCAGGCCCTTGGAATCAGGATCAAAAATGAAAGGAGAGGACAAGGCAGTTAGGGAGCTGGGACGTCTGTAGATCTTCACTCTTGGGTGCAAGGCAAGCACTGTCCTAGAACCAAGGAAGACCATCCCATTTTCTTTCTCTGCACAACCAGGTCACACATGAAATACTTCTGTGTCTAAGTTGCTTTATTGCAGGAAATGCATAAAATGGAGGGAATTTGGTAGAGATCAGCCAGGATATAGGGTGTATGCAATATTTTGTTGGACCAGTATGGGAATCCCAGGAGAGAAAACTCAAGTGCCTAGAAGCTCCACCTTCATATGGGTGAGTCTTATTCTTTGGGTTCCAAAGGCCAAAAGTGGAGAAGAACTTTGGGGCTGAGAGCGTATGGTGCAGGCTTCCAGAGAAAACACTTCTAAAGTGGGGAAACAAGTAAAGATGGAACAGAAAAGGAAATGATCAATGATGTGTTCACAACCCAGAATGCCTCCATAGGGAGTGTGGTGATTTGAATGAGATTGGCCTCTATGGGGTCATATATTCTCCTGCTTGGTCTTCAGTTGGCAATACTTATATATTTGTAAGTAGAGGGCTGTGGCCTTGTTGGAGTAGGTGTGTTGCCAGGGTGGGCTTTAAGGTTTCCAAAGCCCATTCCAGGCTCAGTGTCTCTGTCTCTGTCTATCTCTGTCTGTCTCTGTCTCTCTGTCTTTCTGCCTCTGTCTCTCTCAGGGTGTAAAGCTCTTAGTTATTGCTCTAGCACCTTGTGGGCTGCCACACCCCCACCGTGATATAATGGAACTGTAAGCAATCAAGCCCCTGATTAAACGCTTTTCTTTGTAAGAGTTGCCTCGGTATTGTGTCCCTTTATAGAACAGTAACTAAGACAAGGAGCTCTGGGGTTGCAATGACCCCACTGAGCTAGCCCCTACTGAACAAAGGAAGGTCTATACCTTTGAGAGGGGTTTCAAAGCCTGGCAAGGCAGTTCTGTTTGGCAGCTGAAGGAAGTATTTGAGGAGAAACTCAGTCATGATCTCTCAGCAGCCAATGCTCCTGGCAACATAGTCCTAAAGACAAGCTTGAGGTCTGGCTGCAGTGTCTCTTTGCGTGGCTCAGATCTGCTCCCTTCACAGAGTAAGTTCATTTGACCAGGACTAACTCCCTCACAGTGCTGGAATTTTTCTCTGGGAAACTTACAACATGTAAATGGGGTGAGCTATAAGTCCCACTACCACAATCAGATCTTGGTGTCACACGGGTACTCACTATCCATCCCTGTCCTTGATTTCCCATTGAGTCTCTTTACCTTCAGTGTGCATTGCCGCTGGTCTAGGTGAGTTTTCTTTCCAACTATGCTTCTACAATGCCTGTTTTCCATCAAAACCAGGCAAGGGAGCACCAGGAGACACCCCGGTGGACCCCCTGTATGCAGAATATAGTTTCCTTCTCCACTACATAATGGCATTCCAAAAGATGGGGATCAGTTACCCCTGCCAGCAAGTGACTCCTGGTCTTGCTTCCTGGTCTCCTTGCACAAGGATTCTAGATAGAAAGCAGCACTGTTATGGGGTTTTGTTCTGTCCCCTTGGGGAACTATTCCCCACTCTGAAGACAAATTCTCCAAACGCTGGAGTTCCTGCCTAGAACTATAGGAACACAGGGAATGATAGATAAATGAGAGTATTCATATTTCCACCTCTGTTTCCTAAGACTTTGTACTCCACGTGTTCAGCCATGCTACATATAATGGATATTAATTAGGGTGTACACATCCCCGGGATCCAGGCTCATCTTCTTAGCACTTTAACTCAGGCTAGTCCGTTCTTGTCTCAGCTCTGTTCAACCTGTAGCATCAGGGCGGTGAATTGTGCAACAGGCCAGACCACCCTATGATCATATGCTAGTTTTTCTATAAAGTCCACTGTTCTGTGAGACCCCTGTCAGCAAGTCAACATTTTCTAAGCATCCCAGACAGTGAGCAGTCTTTCAGATGGAAAGCCAACTCCATATCCAGGATGTATGCCAGCTTGAGTCAAGTGAGACACCAACTTTTCTAGAACGAAACAATACAATTGATTTGTTATCATATGGCAGGCTGGCCCTTGGGTTTGGGAGGTAACAGAAGTCAGTCTTGCTGTATGGGAGTCCATTCTGGTGGACAACCCCTACCATTACTTATATGCCTGGGCATAGCCTCCATCTAGACCACTACAGCCATTCATGTGACCATTATGTCATATATGGCTGTTGAATATCTCCTTTGTGCTGGGTTCTCTTAAGTGGACATTAACATGTGACACACAAATTTTCTCACTTTGTGCCTGTTGCCGTAGACATAACACCTCCCCATTCCCTAGACATTCTTGCTCTTCATCCTCATTTGCTGCAGCTCGTGAGCCTGTACAGATTTTCACATTAGATCTCTGTACTAGAAGGCCTTGATAATAATGCAACACTCAGGAAGCAGAGGCAAGTGGATCTCTGTGAGTGCGAGGCCAGCCTGGTTTAAGAGCAAGTTCCAGGTCAGGCTCCAAAGCTACAGAGAAACTCTGTCTCAAAAAACAAGAAAATAAAGAGAGAGAGAGAGAGAGAGAGAGAGAGAGAGAGAGAGAGAGAGAGAGAGAGAGAGGGAGGGAGGGAGGGAAGGAAAAAGCTAATTTCACTTGAGAATATCCTTCATAAAGCAATAACCATCATTAAACTAAACTAAATCATGGCATGTATACACATTTCTTTCTAATATTCTGAGTGAGGGAAGGTAAAGTGCTCTACCGCACACAGGAACATCGCTGTCCTTTCAGGGAAATCACTTGAGTGAACTGAACTAGCCACCTTCACTGTGGAACATTATTCTCACTTGAAGAATAACTGACACAAAGCTATTGTCATGCAGATTTGACTATGTGGCAGCTATTTTCTCAACTGTGAACCAAGTGTCCCTGTCACTCTAAGGAGAACTGACATCTATTACTAATGATAAAAATCTGACCTTTCAAGTAAAAATAGAATCTGGATAACATGTATGCACCATATTATGACCTTGACTGAATTCCAAGGATTTATTTAAACTGTTTCTGGTATTACCAGATATGATTAATATATTGCATAGTTAAATGTATCAGTTTTGGAAATATGCATACATCAGTAAATCAGTATTTTCATAATAATGAAAGCAGGATGTTACAAAATTATACATAGGTAAAAGTGCCATTCTAAGATCAAGGTGGACAAGTACCAAAATTCTATTGATATAGTAACAATGGGGTGCAGGTTTTTTATTTTTTGTTTGTTTGGTTTGGTTTTTTGAGAAAGAGTTTCTCTGTGTAGCCTTGACTGTCCTGGAACTGTAGACCAGGCTGGCCTGGAACTCACAGAGATCAACCTGCCTGCCTCTGCCTCCCAAGTGCTAGGATTAAAGGCATGCGCCACCACCACCCAGCTAGTAATAATATTTTATAGTCTGCAATGCAACTTCCATTTAGTACTCGTTGAGATTTGGTGTAGTACAAAAAATAGCCACAGTGATCTGAAAGACTACTAAAATACTCTTCTATTTTCCAACCACATATCTACATGATGCCAGATTTTCTTTATATATTTTGACCGAAGGAACACAGTGCCAGCAAAAGTAAGACTCCAGCTGTCTTCCATAAAGCAATGCTCAAGAGAGTTGTAAAAATGTGAAACTGGCCAGGCATAGTGGCACATGTCTTTAGTCACAACACGGGGGGAGGCAGAGACAGGCAGATCTCTGTGAGTTTGAGGCCAGCCTGGTCTATAGAGCTAGTTCCTGGAAAGCTGTGGCTATACAGTGAGGTCCTGACTCAAAAAAAAAAAAAAGTGAAACTAAGCCAGGCATAGTAGCATACACCTGTAGTTGATCTCAATTGTGTGTGTGTGTGTGTGTGTGTGTGTGTGTGTGTGTGTGTGTGTGTGTGTATCTGTCTGTCTTATGTTGCCAAGATTGGTCTGCAACTTCTGGCCTGAAGTGTTTCCCTACCTCAACCTCTCAAGTAGTCGATTATCTGGGACTACATGATTGTGCCACCAAGGCTAGCTCTGAAAACCTGAAACTAAAATGCCTGAGAACCCCAGGCACAGCCCAGCCACAATGTAGAGTTGTGAGCTGGCAGCTAGCTTGCCTGAGAGATACTATAGTATCAATCTGTTCCATAAGACTGGTTGACCCCCCCCCCCACACACACACACACTGGAAGCTCTTCATATTAGGGATTCCAACAATTGGCTTCTATTATTTCACAGAGCCAGTTCTGAAAGGACCTCTTTCTGGCCTACAGAGGGCAGCTCATACTGAGAAGAAGCTCCATGATACTGGTATCCTTCCCACCAGACATTTCCTAGTTGCTCTGATACCTAAGTATTGTCTGAGTCTTCTTGGCTCCTAGCCATACACAGATTACACACTGTAGCACAACCGCACTCTCAGTTTTTTGTTTGTTTGTTTGTTTTTGTTTTGTTTTTTGAGACAGGGTTTCTCTGTGTAGCTTTGGAGCCTGTCCTGGAACTAGCTCTAATAGAACAGGCTGGCCTGGAACTCGAAGACATTCGACTGCCTCTGCCTCCCGAATGCTGGGATTAAAGGTGTAAGCTACTACCACCCAGCTCTTTATTTTGTTTTGGTTTTTTGGTTTTTTATTTTTTATTTATTTATTTTTTTTTTACCTCCTTCCATGGTAATTCTGGCATTCCAGTTTATTCTGGTGTTTCTACAACCTCCCAAGGTCTTTGCCAGGGTAGAAAGTCCTGCCTTATAGGGCGGAGCTCTCATCCATAGCATAGCCTCCCTGATTCAGTACCATGTTCAGCCCTTCCCACACCCCGCTAACCTATACACCTGTCTCTGGCTCCTGCCAGTACATGTTGATTTCACTCTACTTACTGGACTTGTAGATGGGGAGACAGAGATGGGGAGATGGATGCCTGCCTAGGGACAATTCCCAGGGACAGAAGCATCAGGGAACCATCCATAGCCAATTCCCCCAGCAGCTGGAGGGATGAAGATGTCCATCCCATGGACAACATAGCTGGTACCTCACAAAATCCACTACAGAGCCAAGGTTGGGTTGTGCTGCCAAGCAGAGAGTCGTAGGAATCAAGTACCAAGCCCTGGAGTCAGGAAGACTTGGGTTTTAACTGAATTCTAGTTATGTGACCTTGAGTAAGTGCCTTAACCCTTTTGAAGCAATTTCTTCTACAAAATGGAGTAGATGGTAATGACTTGATAAATTGTGAGTACTTAATGACTCTCAACATAGTGTCTGTCACATCCAAGGCCACAGTTCCTGCTATTGCTTCAAACTTTTCTGGAGGCTGGGGGTGGGGGGACCTCTTCCCGCGAGCAGACAATGCAGAGCGCCAGCAGAGACAGTCGTTTAGCTGATGCTTTAGAGTTCTCCGCAGGATGTTGTCCAAGAGGCTCCAGGTTGGTTGAGGATATTCACCAAAGATGGCCTTTTGGATCCATTCTGTCCCCAAACTTGCCTTGATTCTTGAGTTCCTGCCTAACCTTGGTGGGGGAGAGGCACTTAGAAAAGCATATTCACTTTCAGGCCACTAGGGGGCCATTTAGTTGCCGGCAACAGGAATACACTAATGGTTTCTTAATGGCTCAGGCACCAGGGAGATCAGGCTCAATTATATCTGAAAGCATTTTGAGTTCCAGGGGTAAAAGACACTATGTAAATCCAGATAATAAATAGTGCTTATTGACGACAGGTTAAAGAATCTGGCACCGTTTCATTTGGGGAAGAATAGGGGAGGAATTGAATGAGGGCTTCAAGTACATCATTGTTTAGAATAAAAAAAGAGTGACATGTTGTTTTCCTACTCAGCAGGGAAGCAAGCAAGAAAAAGGAAGTGTAATTTGCAACAGAAATATGGAGAAGTAATATGGAGTGCACTCCAGGAAGGGGATCAAAGGGGCTCCATAGGGTGTTATGTGGGATCTTAAAACATAATTCACCTTGGGATGGTTGTATGATCAACCCTGCCAGGAAGGTCAGAGAACAACAGAGAAAATTTGATGGCAATTCATGGATGTTAACTCTATTGCCTACCTTCAAGCTCTGGCTGCCCTGGGAGCAGGGAAAAAATCTCTCTCTCTCTCTCTCTCTCTCTCTCTCTCTCTCTCTCTCTCTCTCTCTCACACACACACACACACACACTCAATCTACAGAAGCCAATAAACACTCCAAACTCCCAGTGTCCTTGCAATTTCTCAGAAAGTAAAAGGGCAAGCTGTTCCTTGAAATAGCTTGAGCTGGGCCATTTACCTGAGTCTCCACCAGGACTGGATTAGAAGCTTGTGGTCCCAGCAACCCACTAGTAGCTGCTTCTGTGCCTAGGGGATCTGAGGATTGGGGAAAGACTTGGGTAAGAACATCCAAGTCAAAGGCTCCTGGAAAGGGAGAAGTGGAAAGGTCAGAGGGAATCCTGCCCCATCTGTCAGAAGCCAGCCAGACAGGCCCTTCCTGGCAGAGGCCACAGAGAGGGCACCCCACCCCAACCTCATCAGGACCACAGTCTCCCTCCCACACACACTCACACTGGCAGTTTTATCATCCATCCAGATGCCCAGGCTGTTCACAAAGACTGTCTTGGGTATTTGGAAAGATTTGGGCAGGAGGGCACCAAATATCATAGTGAATCCCACAGAGAGGAAATAGGAAGAAAGAAGCAAAGGAGAAGGGGAAAGCACAGGGAAAGTCATTACAGAGATTCCCTGCATGCAAAGGGTTGTAGGTGCCAAGGGACTTGAAGGGCAAACACAAAATCTAGACAGGACAAACCTCAAGTGGGAAAAGACAATTCTCTAGATCCTGGGGCTAAAAAAAAAAAAAAAAAAAAAAAAAAAAAACACGAAAACACTGGGAGATACCTTCCATCAGCTCAGTGTAGCCCCTTAGGTATGATTCAAGGCTCACCCCGGGAATCAAAAACCTGAGTAGGACCTGAGATCTGCTGTGAGATTTGAAATTAAGGTAGCAGGCGAATCTAGGGAACAAACTTTGTCTCTGTCCCTAAGGCTCTTGGCAGCCTGACTCAGGGGTCCTAAGAGGACCCAAACAGGCAAGATTCGTGTAGTGCCGGAGTCCAGCCTAACAGGAGAAAAGGATCGCGACAGACAATGGTTTCAGTGTGTGCGCCAGGTTTCCAGACCAGAACCCGCTCTTCGGGGTAAAGGGGTCTGGGACACCACTACACCCCCTCCGCGCGAGCTAGTTGGAGATCAAGAGCTTAGTGCCAGCTCTAAGTGTCAGAGGCCTAAGGGACCCGGACCTGGTTGACCCTACCACCTGCCATCTACCACCTCCTAGCCTGGGGCGACGTGGGGAAAGGTCTGAATTGACAGCTCCCCGCCCAGCTCGCCCTCCCCTCCGCCTCCCCGTTCCGCACTCCCTCCCGCAGAACGCCGCTCCCCATTTAAAGAAGCACCCGTCGCCCCTTTAAGGCCCAGCCTCCCTTAACTCTCTCTTAACTGGGCGTCCTCGCGGGGCCCGCGACGCCCAGCCGCAGCCGCCTCCCCGAGCCGTACTTCCGGGCCTGTGCATCGCCCTTTTAAGAGGCAGCCCCGGGCAGCGCGCGGCCCCGCCCCCTGCACCGGCGCGCCCCGCGGGGGAGCCGGGCTGGAGCCGGAGCGCGCGGTCCGCGCGGCCACTGGAGACCAGGCGGCCGGCGGCCCGGCAGGCGGCGGCAGCGGATGGGGACTCGGAGTCGGGCGGCTGTGGCTGTGGCGGCGGCCGGGAAGCAGCTGGCGGGCCGGCGGCGGCGGCGGCGCTGGCGGCGGTGACGGGCCCCGGCGGCGGCGGCGGCGGCGGCGGCAGCAGCGACGCGGTGGCGGGCTGCGGGCGGGCGGCGTGAGGAGCGGCGGCGGCGGAGCGCGGGGCCGCCGGGAAGCTAGGGCGCCGGGACGCCCCCTGCCCAGTCCTCGCAGGCCGTCAGGCCCCCTCCAGCCGGGGCCGTGGAGCACCGGGGCAAAGGCCGGGGCCCCCCCATGAAGGAGCGCGACTCGGCCCCGGCCGAGCGGGGCAAGCCGGCCACCTACACCGGGGACAAGAAGGCGAAGATGGCGGCCAAGACCAACAAGAAGTGGGTCCGGCTCGCCACGGTGTTCGCCTACGTGCTCTCCGTGTCGCTGGCCGCCATCGTACTGGCCGTCTACTACAGCCTCATCTGGCAGCCGGTGGGCGCCGGGACCTCGGGGGGAGCCGCCGGCCCGCCCCCCAGCGGCTCCAACGCCACCGGCCCGTCTGGGACTTCGGGGGCGGCGGCGGGGCCCAACACCACCAGGTCGTCCCGCCGCGAGGCGCCACGCGACGCTCCCCCGCTGCAGGCGGCGAGGCCGGCGCCCCCGGAACCCACTGCAGACAGCCCCCTGACCGGGCCGCTCGAGAGGCCGATGGGGCCGGACGAGGACGAAGAGGAAGCGGCTGCAGCACCCCGGAGTCATTGAACCTCTCCGCGTTGGGGGAGGTCGGGAATCTTCGTCCCCCAAGCCCATTAGCAGGACTTTGCAGCAGGACCGGCTCCGGAGCCCTCCGGAGTGACCCCTACGCGAACGAACGCCCCCACACACCTCAGCGATCGCCAGCTCGCCCCGGGAGCGGGTAACGCACAACCGGATCTTCAGCCAAGGGACCACGATTCGCCGGGGACTCGGGGTTTGATCTTCCCAGCACCGTGCTGCGCCAGGGCCCTGAGCCATAAGGGGAGCTGGGGGTGGGGGGGGGTGGGGAGAGCCTAGCACCCAGCCCTTCTGCGCCGCCAGCTCTGGTGTATCCTAAAGCAGGGGGTGACTCGGGCGCCCCATCCCCAAGACTCGGGAGGGGAGGGAGTTGTGTAGAGGCTCTTTTTTAATAAGCTGAAGCTCTCTGAAAGAAGAGAGCACCAAAAGTAGCTGAGCTCAGGTACGTCAGCCTAGTTGCAGTGGCCAGACATGCGTTTAATTTATAGATCCCTGTATATAGTTGTTGACATATGCACTAGAAGCTATAATCACATAGAACTCTATGTATTTCCCCACACCCTGGATAGCTACTGAATGGTGGGGTCCAGCAAGGGCTATTTGCTGGCCTCCAAACTGCACTTAGCCAGAAGGGCACAAACTCAGCTTTTTTTTTTTTCTTTTCCATCACCTACTCTTTCACCTGTTTTCTGAAAGATAAGTTCCTGACGTTCTTACACAAGAGTATGGGCATTCTTAGACTACTAACATGACAGTGGAAAAACCTTAGCAGTAGAAACAGTTTGGGGGTGGGTGGGGAATGTGCCCCCCTCGGGTTCCCATCCTAGGGCTCCCACCAAAGTAGCTTCCTGTTGCAGAGTGTCTGGACATATGCCAGGGGCGATGAGAGGAGTAAGTACTGTGTTTAGATCAGTCCCTTTCCCTCACAGAATTCCTTTAGAAAGAGCAAGCCTTTTTAAGTACAGTGATTGGCAAGTGTTTTCTCTCATTCTTTTTCCGTCTCCTCGATTATCTTATCTGGTTCCAGATTTTATTTAATTTCTTGCCCTTCTAGATCTTGTCTTACTCATTTTTGCATTTCTTATTTTCTGAGCCTGAAACAACACAGCAGCTTGTGGTTAGGACAAAGTCAGTTTCAAAACCAGAGAGAGCTTTGATGTGCTCTGGTTTTGAGTTATTTTATAGGATCAGAAAGAGCAGAAGGTAGGAGTCAAGCTTAGGCATGTACATAGATAGCCCATGAAGAGACCAATCATGGGAAGATTGAATTGGCAGCTTGATAAGCTCCCACTTAAATACAGCAAGTTTTCTAGAGGTGGTGACAGATGTCAAGGCATATATATACACACACACACACACACACACAGAGAGAGAGAGAGAGAGAGAGAGAGAGAGAGAGAGAGAGAGAGAGAGAGAGAGAGAGAGAGAGCTCCAGGGCAGCAAGAATTATACTTCTTCAATTTGGATTCCATTTCCTCTGCCACTTGCTTTTAGGCAATTGAGTGTGGGTAGTGACAGAGAACAAACCCCTTAGTGTTTCCTTTTTGGGAAATGAGCTACTTTAAAAAGAAATAAACAGGAACCCTGTCCACCTTGGTTCTGCACTGTCTGTCCAGTTTTCTGGCCTACCTTATAGTTAGCTCTGATTTAAGTTTACAGGACAATAGTCTTGATTTAAGCCATGTCCTGACCTGGGCAAGAAAGTAGCTCCTAAGCTGGCAGCCTCCCAGCAGGCTGGCGACACCCCAAGGTGTCTGGGCTTGGAGATTGCTTCACAGCTGATGAGGACTTGGGTCATTAGAAGGCCCATGGGGACTTTTTAAATTTTTGATGAAAGACTTGGGGGGGTCATAAAATGCCACTTTATAACTTCAATAATAGCCTGTAATTTATATTTATGGTGTGAATTTTTAGTCCTATATTTTAATAATTTGTAAATTGATCTCTTATTCCAAGAATCCTCGGGACTCATGGGAGAATATCTGGGAGTCCATTCCTCCTCCCCTCGTGACCCTGCTTTATGGACTGTTTAAATCCACTTTGGGATGAATCAGAGTCTGGCAAGACCACTTGTGGTCCAGCTGACCTCCTGACTCTCCAAAGCCTTCACTGGAATTGGGACACTTTCTCCAGCCCTAGCTGTGAACACCACCAGAGACATTATTTGTAATTCAGCCATTCAAGATATACCTGTACTTTAAAAGTCCTGTATATTTTTTAAAAGTTTTATTTTTCAGGTGAACAAAAATACATTCTAAGAACTCTGCCTAAGCCTGTGTAGGTTGATCATTTCGCTTACTGACTTCATGAAGAAGGAGGATAGGTGGTCTCAGACGCAGTGGATGGGTGGTGATGAATAGGCTTAGAAGGAAAAAGCAATTGCCTTGCTGTTCTCCGTGCCTGCAACTGAACAGATTAGAGAAGGGTGGCAAGATCCATCTTAGTCTAGATGAGCCAGCTTTTGTCAACCTAAAAAAGCTATAGGGCAAGAAAAGTTCTACCTAGCTAAAGGGCTAGTAAGTGTGAATATTACGTTTTAATGACAAACATTTAGCTGTTAAGGTGAAGATACAGTCGCCTGCTAGCATCTCATCTTAAACTGTTGGCCTTTTGCTAACTCAGGAAGTGCTAACACTGGAAAAGACAAAGCCATGCCTCTGCACTGCCTTATCAGAGCTGTCTCCCCTGCAGCCAAGTCGCTAAGCAGTGTAGGTTGTTTCAAAGGTGAGGGGTTTTTACCCCATTAAAATAAACAAACAAAAAAAGACATGTGGGTGAAAAGCATAAATATAAGGGACTAGTTATGCTGCAAAAATACATGGTACGAAATTGAGCTCAGCTCATTACCAGACAATGGTGCCCAGTACAGATCCAGAACAAGAAGCCAGTGTTGGTGGAGCCCCCTGTGGCCTGCACTTCTCAGAGCTGTTAGGGGGTGGCCACTGTGCTTTTACTTCACCTTGTAGTCTGCAGGGAGGCTAGGGAATAGTCCCGCCCTTCCTTTATTCCCCTCTTCAGCCTACACAATGGCATTCTGTGAGAGGGCTTGGTAAGGCAGAGCAGGAGAGTTCAGTGGCTTTTGACTCACCCCCTCCTTTCTGCAGATGGGGACGTGTGGCTTCTACAGCTGCACACAGCTTACCACATTGGCCAAAGACAGCAGTAGGTACATGGAGAGCCTGCTGGCTGATTAGAACAGTGCCCTATGGGATGGGAACAGGCGTAGGAAACAGCTTTCTTTGCAAATGTTGGGAAGGAGTAAAACTGTCCACATTTTTAAGCCTGGAAGGTCTGTGCAAAGGACATTAGAGGTTTTCCCTCTTAACTGCTCTGCACTGGGATGATCTCTAGGTGTCTGCTTAAATTGAAAGTTACCATGTTTATTTATTCCCTGGTTTTGAAAGTCTGGGGTCAGGGAGCTCTTGGGATAGCTTGCATCTTTTTTTCTCCGTGGATGCTCAAGTACAGAAAAGTGGGTTCTCTTGAAGCCTTAAACAGCATTGTTTCCCCCCACTAACGGCTACATGGTATGGCACCATGGGTTGGGAAGCTTTTCTGTCTACCTTGTTTTTCAGTTTTCACTGGGGAATTCTAAGCTGGTGTGTTCTGTAGTTGGAGTATTTATATCCTGTTTTGAAATGCTGGAGGCAGAACATCTACTTGTTCTTACAGGCTGCTCTAAGGAGCACCGAAAGGTTGGTGGCTTTAGGGCCTCTGCAGCTATTTAGAAGGGTAATAATTGTCCTCCCTTCCTGTCTGCAGAAAATGGAGGTATTTCTGGAATTGCAGTTCAGTAACAAAAGGGCCACAGCTGTACTGTTTAATTGGCCTCCCTCTGGGGAGGAAAAGGCTGCGGCTTTGCTAATTTCTCATGACCAGTGCCAACTCGGTGCCTGGCACAGAGCACTGGGTCCTCAGAGTCTGTTGATCACCTGGATGGTCATCGTGATGGATGTAATGACATGTCATCATGGTGTCTCTGTCACGGTCCACTCATGGAACCTGCACCACAGCCCATAGTCTCATTCAAACTGTAGCTGCACTGACCTGGCTGAACAGTTCCTTACTTCTGTGTTGACGGGCCTGGGTTTGACTCTGCAGTTTTATCCAGGAACCAGAAGTCCATGTTATCATCCATGTGGATGCAGCATAGGCTTTGTGACCCATTCATTGTCCTCTCTGCCCTAGCCTTAATGTAGAGCTACAAAAATAGCTGCACTGTTGACAGGTTTTTGGTCACATCTGTTTCCCTCACAGATGTAGCCTGTGGTTTTCTGCTGCAGAGAGCCCATGTTATAATGTTCATTCCCTCCAATAGCTCATCAAAAAATAAACAAACAAAGCCTGTCTTTGCCACACACCCCAGCTCTGTTAAGGTGTCCATTGTCACAACAAACCTGGAGCCCAGTGGTCCCTCTCACATGTGATTAACCTGGTAGGTCATAAGCACCCTTGCAGAGTTAGTTCTTGTGGTCCTAGTCAGTTCTGGAAGCATTGGTTAAGTTACAAGAAAGGGACCAAAAAATTACCACACACTTCTTGGTCATGGCTGCCACGATCTATTGCTTAAACAGCCCTATTTTCCTATTTTCAGCCATTAGTTTTTATACCAGCAGCAAGATTCTGTTTAATATCCTCAGGAATATCTTCCACAAACCATTACCATTAATTTAATATTGATTGAGAGTGTGCCAAGTAAACTCCAAAACTCTCAAAACAAACTTGTCAAAAAAAGTAACTGTGTTCATCAGAAATGATTTCTCTTTAAATATGCCTTCTTCTACTCCCTCTGTGCTCATAGCATTGATAGATCCCCCCATCCGCCGCCACCTCAGTCCTAGAAACCATCCTAGGTACCTGCTGGGAAGTGTCAGAAGCAGGGCTTCCCAGATGGCTCAGCAGTTAGCACTGGCTGCTCTTCCAGAGGACCCAGGCTCCATTCCCAACACCCACATGGTGGCTAACAACTGTCTGCAACTCCATTTCCAGGGGATCCCTCACCCCCTTATGGGCTCCACAAACGCCAGTCATGAACCTGATATACAGACAGGCACACAGGCAAAACAACCATACACATACAAAATAAATTATGTATTTAAAAAAGTTACAGAAGCCCATGTCTGAGGTGTATTCAACTCATGGCATGACCAGGACCTGGGTACAAAGGCAGTTTGTGCTCAGAAGTGACCCCTGAACAGGAAGTTAAGAAACCTGACAGCTCATCAGTAGCATGGAGACAGGCCTTGGCCTCTTTTGCCAACCAAATAGGATATCTTGAGAGCAAATGGAGGTATTAGATGCGAAGGGCTTTAAGACCTTGGGAATAAAAGGATGGTACATACAAATGAAGCAATCTGTTTTCAAGGGAATATCCATTCCTGTGGTAGAAAAAAATGAAGCATGGAAAGAAATTCGAAGGGAAGGCCAGAAACCACTCCCAGACCAAGAGCATCTGTATCACCTGAGAAATTGGTAAAACTGTGACACTGGGCCACATCCCAGACCAACTGAAAAGCTGTCTCAGGAAATGGAGGCAGGCCTTTTTTTAAAACCAGTTTTCTAGCCAAGCAATAATGGCAGCCAAGGAGCATGCCTTTGATCTCAGCACTCCAGAGGCAGAGGCAGGCAGATCTACGGAGTTCCAAGAAGGCCAGGGCTACAGAGAAAAACCAAAAAATGAAAAAACAAAAACAAAAACAAAACTCAAAATCAAAACACCAGCTTCCCAGGTGATTCCAACACACACTGAAGTTGGAGAGCCTCTGGCCCAGCCTTTCTCTCTGATTCTAGCTTGGGTATCTTTCTGTTTTGCTGGCTGGTTATCAATGTGACTTTTGGCCCTTTTGCTTCATTGGAGTCAGCTTCCCTGCTCGAGGGAGAGGAAACTCTGTTTCCAGAGTTTGTAAGAGAAAGGAAAAAGCCTACACTGTCCATTATTTTTGACAGTTGGCCCTGGAGAGCTTGTTAAGATGGAGGTAGACTTGAGGTGCTGATGTGTTTGCCTCACCTCCTGCCCGGGGGCCTGCTGCCTCTCCAGCCAGTCCTTAAAAGGAGCAGTGGGTGCCACGCTTGTTCTTTCTGGTGCCAGATCTGCGTTATTTCACCTCCCTGGCGTCAAGTGGATGGGATGCTTAATGAGAGCCGTGACGTAGGCTCAGTAGACTTGAGAGAAAGCAGCCACAGTCTCCGCTTTCTGCTGCCTGGCTCTCCTCTTCAGGGTTCTCAGCCCTGAATTTTACCTCTGTGGGGAGGCCATGGTCACCCGATCCGTACTTCCTCCGTAGCCCAGATAAACCTGACTTGGAAGAAGATGCCAGTGGACACTGATAAATGACACAATGTGTGGCGGCGCGGCGGTACCTTTGTTTCCTATTCCCTTGACAATCCCCATCCAGGTTTAGCCCCCACTCTCATATGGAAAAATTTGCCATTTCTTGGTTTTTGTAAGGACAGTGCCATCTTTCTTTTCCTGTAATTCTTGTCCCTGAGGGCAGGACCAGGGCTGGAGTTAACTAGTGGTCAGATCTTACAAACTTGTATCTTGTTTTTAAATAGCTGAGGTTGGCTATAAGAAAACCAGTCATTGGGTGGCAGAACTCTGTCCTGGGAAACTTGGAGGAAGTCCCATAAGGGGTGGGCTTTTAGAGGAAAATAAGGAAACAAAACTACCATCCTTTCCCTGAGAAAGAACTGGTCCCCAGTAAAAGAAAACAGGCAGACATCGACATCATATCAAACATCTACTTCATTTATTCAGCATCTTCTCTGCACCGGCTGTTCTCCCCAGAGTCTGCTGAGTGCAGGTATACTTGGCACACTCTAGCTTTCTCAGCAGTCCCCTTCAAGCTTCATTTTGAAGATAAGGAAACTGAGGCTTTTAGCGGTTAATGTTGACCAAGGTGGATGGGTGGATGGATGGGAGGTCCAGGGTTAGCATTTAGTCTCTCAGAGCCCAAGGTGTGTTCTACTCTACCATGGTGCCTGGAATCAAAACTTGAACCTTTCTCATAGTATGGTCTCCGTTTTCCTTCCGCCCTCTTTGTTTCAAGGTTTCTGTGTAAGGTTCGTGTCCTCTCCCTGCCGGGCTCTCCTGCTTTGGTTCCTTCCAGTCCTGCATCTGGTTCCCCAGAGCTGTGTTCAGTGAAGACTGCTGCTTTAAAAGAGGGCTTCCTAAGAGGCAGATCTTTAAACAGAGCTGCAGGAAGAGTCCCAACCAGCTTTTGGTAGACACTAGAGGAATGGCTGACATGTGTTTCTCCTGCTCCATAGCTGGCTCTGAAATAGAGCAGGATGGCCACACCTGGACAGAGAGCTGGGAGGTGTCACCCTTATCTTATCTGAGAGAAGAGCTCCCCTTTCCCAGGAAAAGCTTGGTGCTATTGCTGGCGCTGCAGGCTTCCTGTGCCGGCTTCCGTTCTCTCTAGCCTGTAGGACTGCATCCCCCGATGGTCTACTTAATGGCTGTTGCCAATGAAGAAAAGCCCATGCTCTCAGTCCTCCTTGCCAGTTCTTTCTCCTGCTCAGGTCCCTTTGTAAGGACTGAGCCAGAACCCTGCCTGATTTTCACATCCTCAACCCCTGGTCAAACCCGTCTTGCTCTGTGTTGCATTCAGTGGGAGGCAATTGTGATTCTTCTCTTTTCTCTCTCCTTCCCTCCTCTCTCTGTCTCTCTGTCTCTCTCTCTGTCTCTCTCGGTGTCTTGGGGATCCTAGAGATTGAACCTAGGGTCTCATGTATGCTGAGAATGAACTCTAACAACTTACACCACTAGCCAAGAATTCACATTCTTGATCCGTCATTTCTTTGCAGTATCTGAACTCAAGAGCTCTGCCTGGACCTGTTCTATTCCAGTCCTATCTTTCAGGACTCTTGAGCCCCAGGGCCCATGTCACACTCCAAAGACATTGAGACTGGAGACTCCTGGAAGGCAGGATAAAAACCTGAATTTGGATCCTTCACTCTAACCCAGGACTCTAGCGCAGGCATGTCTCACATGTACAGGAATGTTTTTATGCCTTTCCAAACTTCTGCTGACCCATCACACTGACCACCCCCATCTCTTCATCCTGTCACATCTCTCCCTGGCCAGCTTCCTTTGGATACACTTTAGAGTTGACTCCACTACCCACTGCCCAATGACTCCTCCGCAGGAGCCTCTGAAGCCAGGAAGCCTCTTCCATAGGCAAAGGCAGCGCTCCCCTAGTTTCCCTGCACAGCCAGCAACTTGCCTTAGAGTCTAGGTTCAACTCTAACCAGAACACTTCACACACTGGCTCCAGAACCACCCAACTCCTCAAAGGGTTCTTCAGGCCAAAAAAAAAAAAAAAAAAAAAAAAAAGGGCAGGCATGCATCCCTCATCTGAGACTTATTAGAAAAGCAAACTTCCAGACTTTTCCTCAGACCCACTGAGTTCAATTTGCACTGCAGAGCAACATGAACGTGTGGGAAGCCTCTAACCTACCTGACCTGATTGAAAATTCACCTGAGTAGAGGGAATATATGGAACCAAGAGCCAGGAAGGAAGGCCAAGACAGGAACCCAAATTCCGGGCCTCTTGTGTAAAGATGAAGATGATGTGGGCTTTCCCTAGAGAATTATGTTAGATGCCCTGCCCTTGTAGAGAGGAAGAGGGGGGCCGCGTGGTGCCATCCAGATAAGGGCCTGGGAGCAATGGACACAGGCCATATCAAGAGAGGGGAGCAAAGATGGGGTGGGTCTCTTTAGGTTCCTACCCTCATCGTACCCAGGGCTGCTAGGCATCTACAGATGAGAACAGCACTTGCCATTCAGTCTTGAGTTGGATGCCTGAGTTTCCTCCCCCCACCCTCCTGCTGGCAGAGTCACCCTCGCCCACTGGCTAGATTACTGGGAGAAGATGCTCAGGAAATGTTTGTTGTATTGAAAGGAAGCCACAGCTTGTGCAGAGTCTGGATAATTCACCAGACGTGGGCCTCACGGGCGGGGCCTGGATGGAGGCAAGTGAAAGCAACACACCCTGATATCGTACTTAGCTGAGGTTGCTATTCCTTCATCTCTGTGTGCTTGTTCTTACATGGCCCTGGCAAGGGGAGATACAGAAGGAAGAGAGGTCAGGAAATGGCCCTGGGCCGCTGGGTCCATTCAGGGTGCTCATGATGTCTGATCTGGATCTAGAAGAGGCAGGCTCAGTACCTGTCAGTGAGCTCTCCCACTCTCCTGTGGCCATGGACAAGAGAAGCCTAGCCCAGTTCAGAGAAGAGGCCTCCTTTCCCCCAAGAAGCCTTGGGTCCTATCCTCCACTCCGACTTTGCTCCTGTCAGTCGAGAGCCCCAACCCACTTTCTCTGGGTCTCAGACAATTGTTGAAACCCAGGTTTGACCATTTTGGAAGAACAGGACAGTGAATCACTTGGATGAGGGCATGGGTATCAGAAAGGGGTTAGGCTGGCCACACCAGCTTTGAGACTGCCCACAGCTGAGGAGCCTGAAGGCTGTGTCTGGGGAGGGAGACCTGGCAATGAGGAAGGACAAGGAGCAGGGAGACCCACATTCTGGGGCACTACCAACTCCTGCTGTGTGGGAAAGGCCTATCCTAGATAGCAGCAGGGATAGCCAGGCCAGGGAAGCCAGGCCAGGGAAGCCATCCTTAGATAAGTGATCCCAGCCTGGCAAATACCCCAGGGGCCTTGCCTACTGGTCAAAAACCCACTTGTGTATTGAGATGTGCATGAGTGGCCTTTGTGTGGTGTCCCTTCATAACTGCTGGACCAATAAGGTACAAGTCACCAACAGCCAGACCCCTGCCACACAGGAGACTCTTGACTGAGTTCTCCCCTCCGTAGCCTGGCTCCCCAACTCCCATGAGCTTCACTCAGCATCTCCCTGCAGGGCCAGGACCCCCCACCCTGCCTCTTCTATTTGTACCTCTTGGCCTTTGGCCAATTCCTCTGAGGGGCCTGCTTGTCTGTGCCAGGTTCTGCCGGGCCCCAGCTTTACCAGCCCTGTCCTCTTTGGGCTTCGAGGCCTCTGATTCTCTCTGTGACTCGGCGCAAGTGTGGCCTTCCGGCCCGGGCTGGTGGTCATTCCACGGCTGGGTCTGCTGCTCAGAGCCACCTGGCCATGGCGCTGGACTTTGGGGACCCCCCATGCTTTTTTCGGGCTTGGGGCTGCTAGCTCCTCCCAGAGAGAGGTCAAGGGGAGCCAAGTCAGAAATTTGTGGGGAGTCTAGGGTCACACTGGCTGTAGAGGTTCCTGACTCCCCTTTTAGCCCCTCTGGGGAGGCCAGGGCTGGCCTGGTTGCAGGCATGGTCTCCTGTCTGCCTGGCTCCGTTTCACTCTCCTGCTCTGCACTGGGAGTCTTCGTGGCACTCTGGCTTCCCTGAAGCAAAAGAATAGCCCAGATGACTAGTAAATTTGGGGCTCCTGTCCCCAAACTGTCCTATCCTATGCCTAAGTACGCACCTCCTGGCTCTGCGGCTTCTCATCTTCTTTCATGTCATACCTGTAGAAACACAACCAGTGGCAGGTCTGTGCCAGGCTCCACCTTACTTCAAGTAACCCCGTTCATAACCACAAGCCCGTGTACCCCAGAGAGAAGTTAGGCCCAGTGGTTTCAGAGTGAGGCCAGAGATGCAGTGAGGCTCCAGGATGCGCCCCGCCCCCCCAGCCTGATCTTGCTTCTCAAACATAGCCCATGCCTCTGCACACTCATCCTGGATCCCCAGCTGCTGTTATTGCCAAGTCTGTCGAACCATGAGATCCACGGGGACTCCAGGCATGTCCCTGCATGCTCTGCCTGGGAAAGGCACACCTCACATCCCAGAGGAAGCAGGCTGTTGTAATTACCACAGTCTCTGGGCACCAGGCTCTCACAGCCACCACCCATGCTGGTGGCCTTTCTCGGTATCTCATTAACCTGGAGCAGGCAGCAAGAAGCCAGGAAACGGGGGCCCTGGGGATGAAGCAGAGGGACCTGGGCCAGTCCGGGGGGGGGGGGAAGGACACCTATGTGCCTGCCTTGATTTTGTCCCTTGCCACCTGTTACCTTCGGGCCCTGCCAGTCAGCCTCTCCTTCCCCTGGGCTTTGCTGCCTATGGTGGATGTCACCGAGGGTCTTCCAGATTGTCCACCCTGACCTGCAAGACACAGGGGACAGAGGGCTGTAGCAACTGCCTTTGCCAGCTGAAGCAACCCTGCCCTTTTTTCTCTCCCAACTCACGTTTTCCATCCACGGATAGTGGTGGGGGTTGTAGCTTCTGGGGGGTCCTAGGACCTAGAGGAAAATAAAGGGTATGGGGATGGGAATATGTCAAAGGATCTGAAACAGAAACAGCAGTTTTCTAGCCCTGAGAAGCTACCAGTGGTAATTAGGAATACTCCTACCTCCCCCAAAGCCTGAGCTACCTCCCCGGAAAAGCCTGGCCTGGCCTGTAGACCTGGACTATGTTTCCACTCCCCAGTTAGGTGACTTGGCTTGTCAACTCCCAGGTTCTGCGTATGAGGAAAGAAGGCGCCAGAAGTCCACAGGACTGTTCCCACAGCAGGCCAGAGAGGATGGCTCAGACTTTTACCCCACAAGGACCAGAATCTGGAAAGATCCAGGTTAGCTCCCACTGAATCCAGCTGTGGCTCAGAGGACACAAGAGAGATCAAATAGTGCAGGAGAGGAAGAAAGGGAAGGAAGATGTTTTTCCCATGTTCCCTTTCATCTTTGATGAGACAAAAAAGAGAGCAGAGGGACCAGCCTGGGCCAGCCTGGGCTGAGAATGTCCAAACAAATGAACGAACAAACAAGGCACTGGACATGAGGTGGATATTGGCTCACCCTTTCTGCCCGTGGTGGAGTCCTTGTCTCTAGGCTTGTTGCGATCCTGTGTCCTGTGTTAGACAGAGGATGGCATTAGGTCACTTGTGGCAATGTAGACAGAGGCTCCCTCAGAGCTCAGTGCACAAAGGTGATAGACACAAGAAAGAGGGGACACACAGAACCCTGGCCCAAGGTCCGACCAGAGGTCCAGGGCAGGGTCTCTCCCTCCAAGAAGCACCCACAGTTAGCCCTACCCGGGTCCCACAATCACAATGGCTCAGCAAGCTGCTTGGCCATGCCACCCACATGGGCTTGGGCTTGGCCTTGTCCAGGTCCCACGGGCGGCTCCAGTCACCCTGTGCATTTCTGTGCCGGGCAAGGCGGGCCAGGTCAATCTTCTCTCGCTCCTGTTTCCACTGCATATAGTCCCAGCTGGCCTCTGGGGGCGGTCCCGGGGGCTGTTGGGAAGGTGGGCCTGGGGCTGTACCTGGACTCCGGAGGTCCAGAACACCCTGCAAGGGAAAGACCCTTAGACTTGTGGGGGAGATATAGGGAGAGGGTTCAAGTGGAGCTCCAGGGAGTCTGCTAAACCTTCCTCTCTCAAGCTCTCCACATCCCAGTGTATAATTAGGTTTGTCTCATCTCCAGCACACAGTGCTTGCTATGGACTGTTTGCATCCAAACACTTATTAGCTGTCAGTTTGAGACCAGTAATTTAACCTCTGTGTGCATCATTTCCTTATCTGTAAAAAGAGGTATCATCTCCTTTCTCAGTTGTTGATGTAGGTAGACTGGCCCTAGATAGGAAGGGCACCCACAGGCCGAGCAAGATCAAGAGCAATTACAAGGGGCTGCTGCCACCTAGAGGCCACAGCTGGCACACAGCCAGTCGCCTACACATGGCTCTGACACCTTTTGGGGTTGAGTCATGGGTCTCATCACTGCTGGATGGTATCTCTGGCTGAAACCATTTCTCACAGCAAAGCACATCCAAAGTGGATATAAGCCAGAGAAGGAGAAAGCATCTGAATTCTCAAAGGTGGTGCCTAGGTAAGGTTCCCCCAGATAAGGGCCACGTGTGTGTCTCAGTTCCTCTGCCTTCTCCAAATGGGGATTGCCGATTTGTGTCCCTACCCCTTCTTGAAGACTTACCTTCCCTGCTGAATCTGGGCTGGAAGTCATCTGCAGGGGTGAACTCTGGCCCTGGCCTCCTCCAGATGTCCCCTTTGCCCTTGGGTTCCTTGCTTGGGTGGTGGGTTTTTCACTTACCATCCGTTTGGCCTGCAGAAGGTGTAGATGGGCGTCATGGCTGAGCCAAGGGATAGGAGACTTTCCACCCGGGGTCCGGAAACTCCAACTGCTCACCCTGGCTTTGTTTTCCATGGTCACGGCTAGTTCCACCCGGTCCCCCATGCAGAAAGTGCCCGTCGAGTCTGCAGCATCGTCATAATCTGTCAGTGCATCAGCCATTCCCCGTGAAGGGGGCACCCTGGCCCAGTTTCTGCTGACCACCCTCTTCTCCTGCAGAATGAGACACCTGTGTCTTCAGGCCACATGGCTAGTCCTAAGCAGGACCAGGTGCTGGATGCTGGGTGCTGGGTGCTGGGTGCTGGGCAGGGAGTTCCTAGGTTTGGGTTTTAGCCCTAGTCCTCTCTGGAATGCCCATGGAGAAGCCTTTCAAGAATCCACATGCCAGTGGCATGAGTTATTCAGAGCCAACCCAGGGGCCCAAGATGCCATAAGGGCTTGTCATCTCTGAGCTGAGAAACCCAGAGCACACAGACAATACAGCCTTATCTCAAAGACACTGTTTCTTTGCGTTCAGCACAGGCTTCTCTACCCTCTGCTCCCTGCAGGTTTCAGCCTCAGGGGCTGGGGTTGTGCCTTAGGGCATATGTATGTGCAGGGCCACGGGACTGGAAAAGACTGTAAAACGGTTTCTGTTTGGTGGCCTTTCATCTGCAGCCCTCAGGGGAGGAAAGCAATACTTGGTTGTTGAGGAGGTCTGTTGCTGGGGGAAGGGGGCACCCAGAAAGGCACACAGGAGGAAGTGGGGTAGTTGTAACACTCTAGGCATGGACCAGGCCTCAATTTTGCCTGTCTCCAGGGTGAGACTTACACCAGGAACCTGGCTGATGGTGACTGTGAGACAGTCGGGTTGGAAGAGCCCTGATGTGGTCACAGCCATGCCCCCCTGCTCTGCCTGGCGACGATCTTCTTCGATCTCCTGTGGGAGGGCCTGGAGTCAGCAAGGCCATGGCCCCCCAGGCTCACAGACACACAGACACTGACAGGCCTACACAGAGAAACACCAATGGGACAGACACCAGGGGGCAGAGGCACCACATCACTAGTGCCCAAGACTCTGACCACAGCTCTGAGAGAGACTGTCCACCCAAACACTGAGCCAGAGCCTAGAGACATGGTCTAGAGCCCTCAGACAGAACCCACCATACAAACGGGCTTTTGAGGGCACCCAGGGACAGGAGCCTTCTCAGCCGCTACAGCCCACTCACCTGGTACCTGCGCAGTAAAGCCTGGTTCTTCTTGCGCAGGGCAACTATCCTACGGTCCAACTCGGCATCTTTTTCCTCATGCCTGCGCATTGTGGACTCGGCTCTGTGAGGCCCCTACAGAAGACAAGGAACCCAAGCTTACCAATGACCTAACTTGCATATTCCCACTCAAGGAACAGGCCATATCCCTAAGTTAAGGCACAAGGAAGGTGAAGGGGGTTCCTTAGGAAGATGGCCTATAGAAGGCTCCAAGCCCCATTCCAAAGGGGTCTGTCTTCCTCAGGGGGGCTCAGGTTAGGGCTTCATACCCAGGGCGTTTGCTCCCAGCAGCAGGCTGCCCCTCCTCCCCCTGGCTCTCCAGGGAGTTCTACTGTGAGCACAGCCTGGAATGGGAGTTAAAAATGGCTCTGGCAGCAGAACCCGCCGTGACTGGGAAGCTGCCAGGGGATTCAGGAGGTCGAGGGTGCGGAGGGGAACTCTTTGCCTCCCAAATCTAGAACCACATACACACATAACACAGGCCTCAGCTTGGTTCTGGCCTCCCAGGCACTGGACCCCACACCCTAGGCCTGTGCCCAGTCTGTAGGAGAGAGCTGCTTCCACAGGCTCAGCCAACCCTCCAGCTCTGAGCTGCTGGCAGGGGAGCAGCAGGTCATAGCAGCTCCTGCTGGGAGCTACTCTAGGCAAACTATATCTCTGCATCAAGACTGGAGGTCCTTCTCTGTCTGGCTGCAGTCTGTGTTTGCCCAGTGACTTGCCCAGTCCACCACCTGCCTCATCATGGCCTTCTTCCTCCCAGGCCCAGCTGTCACCAGCTGTCTCCAGAATGTGGCTGCTTAGTAGTTCAGCCCCCTCCCATCCTCTAGAAACCCTCTGCCCAAGAAGAGGTGCCACTCACAGCCAAATGCATGGAAATAGCAGGCACTAAGAGAATTCCAAAGCAGCCCCCGGCCAGAGCTGTAGGCAAGCTGGAACCACCAGAGCTGGGCCTGTTGGCCTCTCCCTGCCGGCTTCAGCTTCTCCGCTCAGCTCAGCACAAGAGATCATGTTGTGATTACAAAAGAGTGCTCTGGGCTCCCAGCCAGGAACGCCTGGCCGCCACCCCCACCCTTCCACTCTCAGAGGACCAGAGCACCAGCAGCCAGCTAGTCTTGTCCAATACCTTTCCCTGACCTGCCTCAGTGTCCCCACACAGGAAGCCTAGGCACCTGTGTGCCTAGGGCCCACCTTCAACTGTAGTCCTTAGCTCCAGCAAGACCCTGCCTGTATTTGCCTGCAAACAGAATGGGTGGACAGCAAAGGCCTCCATACCCCCTACCCCCTAGTATAAAATGGCAAGGGATGCAGACTCCACCCCCTGAGGGCCACACCTCTGCTTTCCTGCTGGCTGTCTAGTCAGCATAGGTTTAAGTCTTTCAGTGAGAGTGAGAAACCCTCCTCCCAAGGCCTCAAATGTCACTCTCCATCATTTGTTCCCTGAGGTAGAATATGGTTTTCTCTGTACTCCAAGCATAGCCACTCCTGGAGGTCTAACTCTCTGGGTCTCCAGCCCCTTTACTATGCTGAGATGGGCATTTCTCTGGGGTCCTTAACATTTCCACTCAGAGCAGTCAAGAGCCTTCTTCCTTCGGGATCCTCTCACGGGGCCCTTCTCTGCCTTACAGTCCAGGGATGATCTTTCCAGACCCGCTGGCCCCAAGAAAGGACACGGGCCCCTTCCCCGGTAGTCTTCACACAGCTTAGGGCAGTCTCTCAGCCCAGGGGTGCCTAGGTCGGCTTCAGTCCTTATGAGGTCCTGTCTTCCAGGCCTTGAAATGAGGATCACAAACCCTGGCATTCCCTGTGTCCCCAACAGCTCCTTCCTCTCACCACGGCCTACCTTCTCTATATTCTCTTGCCACTATCCTCAGCCCCTTTGCTATCCAGGCTTTCACCCCTGGCCCCACACCCCATCTCTGCAGCTCCAGAGTTCCCATCCTGCTTGCAAATGCCACCGTGTACCCTCCTCCCTTCCTGCCGGATGTTCCCACTGAGTCAGACTCTGTACTTTCCCAGCAACAGTGACGCACCCAAGCTCCTAGATCTCTCTCTCTCTGGCTCCCTCCCCCCCCCCTTTGTCTACACACACACACACACACACACACACACACACACACATGCCAGCACACATCTCTCCCTTTCTCCCACCTTTTCTGTTCTCTGCACCCTGCCCCACAAATACTGCTGAGTTCGGCCATACCCCTCAGGTCTCTAGAAGTTGCAAGCTTCCCATTATACCTGCCCCTGCTATGCTTCATTCAGCATGGGAGCCCCCAGAGCCCAGTCCTAGAAAGAGACCTAATGCTGTCCACCCTCTTTGCAATTTTAGCCCCTTGATCAGGTTTAGGGAGACAGGATGTGGATAGGCTACAGAGATAAGGCAAGGTTTTTATCTCTCTCAGCTCCCACTCCTGGCCAGGGTCAGGAGGCCCAGGCAGAAATGAGGCTACCCTAAAGAGAGGATGACCCAGACCTCTGGAAGGATCGCAGGAAGATATCCTGAATGTAGAAACAAAATTTTCCCAGCTATTAGGCTGAAGGGCCATGTGCCCTGATCACAGTTGCTGACCACAAACTTCCAAGCATCACTCACACAGCTTGTCACGCCCTTGAGCAGCCCCCATTTCCTCCACATCCCAGCATTTGCCTGTCTGTTTTCACACTGGACTGCAGCTAAGAGCAGGGAATGGTATGACAGGTGCCCTGAGATTCCCCAGGGCCTGGGCCAGCAAGCCCATGCCCAAGAACCTCACTGCCTGCACGGTGAGTATGGAAATAGCCAGCACTACACCATGTGTCACTGCAGATACCCCGTGTACAGGCTGTGATTGCCTTTCTGTCCACTCAGCAAGCACACAAGCTGAAGAGGGCAGGTGATAGGAGGGTTTCCAGCCTGGTCTTCCCAAACGTGGATTTTTTTACCCTGAGTCACCACTAGGGGGCAGAAGCATGCCAGAAGCTTGGCTATGGGTGGGGGAGGGGCCACCCCTGTTTCTCACTATCATATCCTAGGTCTAGCTCTACCCCACCTCCCAGCTTCATCAGAAGAGACCGACTATCCTATGGTAGAAGGGTTATTTTACTGAGAAAGAAATAGAACCAGAGAGATGTCGCCTCTTGGGATGCCATAACTGTTAGTGCTGCAGACAGTACAAAAAGCCAGGGCGGTGGCTTTGCTGTCCCGGGCAGGCCTCCTTGCCTCTTTTCACAGCTGCCCCACAAAAGCTAATTTGACTGAGACTTCTCTCTGTACTCTCCCTTCCTCCCACTAGGCTTGGGTGGGGTGACCTTACTTGGTAAGAGCAATGGCTCTTCTGTGGTGGCTCCCTACCTTCCCAGGCCACCTGCCAACTCAGGTGGCAGCCACACCTTCAGGGCCTACATTATATAAACCTTATTGGTGACATCTGGAAAAATACAGCCAACTAAAAGAACAAGATGGCTGTAAGTCCGAGCTTCTCTCTGGGAGAAACAGAGAGATCTGCCCAGGAGAAAAGGCCTAAGAAGTCCACCATGGAGGCAATGACTCTCAGGCCCTCCTCCCCACTTCCAAGTGGCTGCCCCGTGGACATCTGGCTCGCCAAGTACAGTATGTGGGCCCTTGCCCTACTCCTCCGCCTTGGTCTAGGAAGACACAGACGAGATGGCGGGTTCTGGTCTCCTCCCTCCTTACCGACAGTGCCCCTTATCTCTCCACTTCTAGAAAACAATATGGCTATCCCTCAGTGAGTCATACGATGATAGCATCCACATACCTAGCAACATTCATATTTGGACCAATGTGTAGCTCAGAGGAAGGTTCAAACAGTTTTCTTCTTGCCTCAGGTAACTTCATGGTAGTGATCACCATGGTCTTTAAGGAGTACTCAAGGTTGCCTTGCCCTGTCCTAGGGACCTGAGCACAGGGCTATTATCTAAGGCATTTGTAGAGTACTAGGGATGCCCTGAGGGGCCCCTTTAGCATCCTCTCTGAACCTCTTTTCCTGTCTCCTGCCCAACAGATCAAAGCCAGGCTTCTCCACCCCCCACCCCCACCCCCACTGGGAAGTCTGCCTCCCTTTCCAGACCCCAGACTGTGCCTTCTGGCCACACCAGCGCAGGAGCTTCTGGAAGCAGATCCTGTCTTCAATCTGCCTGCAGATCCCAGCTGGCTGTTTGAGGCTCCCATCCCTGAATTCAGGAAAGGCTCTTCTTCGTTGGGGCTGAGTCTTTTGGGGTCACTGGTAGGGAAATGTCGAAGAAGACAACAGGCAAGGGCAGGCTTCATAAGGCCCAGCTACTAGATAGGCTACCCTCCAGATGGAAGCACATTCCTTTTCAGCATTAACCCCCCTCCCCCCACACACACACTGTGGACATTCCTGTCTCGTGGAATGCTGTCCTGACTCCTAGTCTGGAGTGGAGACCTCAGAGTACCAGAAGTGGAACTGGAGGGACCAGTCCTGCCCAGGCTCCAAGTTCTGGGCCCCACCTTACCCAAAGCACACATGCCACAGCAGGGAGGCTTCTGGAGGAAGCAGGTGACCTGCCCGAGACTCTCCATTTTCCAACACCCAGGCTGCAATGCCCATTCTAAGGATACACCCAGTCTGTGTGTTCCTCAGCCCCAATCCTAACCGTGGGAGGTGAACCCCGAGGTAGGACTGAACTCCTGGGGTCTCCTTGGGTTGGGGCTTTGTTCTTCATGATGGATTCAGACTCACGGTTTTTCCTCCGAACCCTGCATTCTCTACCTATTGCCACCCTTGGAAGAGGCTGAATGTTGCCTTCGTCAGGGCCTGCCCATCACATCCTATTGGCAGGACCTCTACTAAGGGTTTCACCTAGCCCACATAAGCAAGAAGAGGGGGGAAGAGGCAGAGAAATGGTGGTGAACTTCTCTCTCTCTCTCTCTCTCTCTCTCTCTGTGTGTGTGTGTGTGTGTGTGTGTGTGTGTGTGTGTGTGTGTGTGTGTGTGTGTCTATGTAGCCTTTCTGGAACTTGCTCTGTAGACCAGGTTGGCCTCAAACTCAGAGATCTGCCTGCCTCTGCCTCTGCCTCCCCAGTGCTGTGATTAAAGGCGTGTGAGTTAGCCTTTACTAACAAGAGGATGTCAAATTAGGAAGGTAGCAGCCAGCCTGGGGAGGTCATTGAGGGCAGCCTGAGAGATGAAAAAGTCAGGGAACTCACTGTAGTTTCCAAGGCAGGGCTGGTAAGGCCACGTGACAGTCTAGGGAGCTGAAGCTGGAAGGTCTAAAAGGGGTCAGCTGAGGCAACTGGGATGGGCATCCCAAGGCAGTATCCAGACACCAGGAAGTGGTGCCTCAGGCTGGGGTGTGGGCCAGGCCACACCTGGTGGGGACAGAGGGGTCTGGCACAGTTTTGAAGGGTGACAAGGACAGAAGCTTGTCCATGAGCAGCAGGCTGAAGATGGGTAGGAGCTGGTCAGGTGCTGTGGGGGTGGAGACTAGATAGCATAGTGGAAACCTTCACTGGACTTGAGGCTTTCGAGCAGGAGAGAGCAACCAGGTGCAAAAACGTACATGTCAAAGGGTAAGGCTTGGGAGGATCCTGTGGTCACAAGGCTAGCTGCTGAGAAAAAGTTAGCAACCTGAAGGATGGAGAGAGGGACAGGGTGCTTAGTTGTCTCTGTTTGCCCATATCTGTCCCTGTTTTAGAACAGGGTCCTCTGCTAGGAACATATATATATATATGTTCATCACACTGAATGTTCTAACAAAGGAGATGGGAACAGCAAGGCGTCTCTCAGGAGCAACCATACAATGTTCTGAAGGATGCAAAAGCCAAAGGTGATGATGTGTGTCAGTATCCAGGCATTTGTACTGACCTGCCCTTGGGATTCTGACAGGATGTGCCTTCAGCTGCTGCCACAAGAGTACCACCTGCGTCTATCCACTATGCTCCCCTTTAAAGGGGCCCTGCCCACCTCCCGTCTTTCTTTCTCCCCCTCTCTCTGTCTTTCCCCAGAGGCCGGTCTTCCTACTCCCCTTTCCCCTTTTTACAATCCGTTTTCCCTAGTTTTAAAAAAAAAAAAAAAAAACCCTCCAATTGAACTCTGTTGCATGGTGTCTTTCTCTCTCCAGCCTCGTTCTTTTTTAAATCACAGCAATGCCAGCTGCCCAGTGTGAAGCCAGGGGAAGAGTGACTGGGTTAGAGAGTCAAGCAGGCCAGGGATGCTTACACTCCTACAGTAATACGCTGTACCCACAGCCTGTGCTTGCTGTCTCACACCTGTGATGTCATCTGATCTCCTCAAGTTCTGAAATCTGTGAATGAGCCTGGGCTAGTGTTATTGGCATCTTTGAGAAGGTCAAGGTAGTGGCCTGATTAATGTCTCCATGGGTGAGGCCTTCTCCCTGCTCTCTGGCACATCCTGAATCACTGAGGCTAACAGCCCTTCAGCACTTTCTCCAGCCCATATCCTGGGTGGGCCACCTTTATCAGCACAGCCTGGCGCCTGGATACATGTCTAACTGGCTGCTGGGCAGGCCAGGGAGCAGAGTGGCTTGGCTAGCTCTCTTAGTAAATATTGGAAGGTCCCCCACTACACTGCCCCAGGAGACTCCCTAACATGTTTTTTTTTTTTTTTTCCCCTGATCCTGACCTCATTCTAGCCTCTCATCACAGACATGCTCTTCCACCTTGCACCTGGTTACCTCTCCAGGGATTTCTGGCAGGAAGTTGTCCTCTGACAACCAAGCCTTAAACCAAGTATTATGAGAGCATTTACTCTGTGAGGCACAGCGCTGCAGGGTGGAAGGGATACACATGTGCCTGGGGCTCTTAGGATTGTGGAGGGCAAGAAGAAACAGACTGCTGTGGATTCTCCAATGTGTACATCACTGCCCTGGCAGCCTCCTTGTCGCCTCAAGGTCTCTGGTCTCCGTCTATCCCATCAAGACAAAGTCTAGCTGAAAGCCCTCAGCACCTCCACTTTGGCCTGTACTACCCTAGGCTAGTGACTCAGAGCTTGACTCCAGAGTAGCAGGAACTGAGGCCCCAGACCTGGAGCCCAGGGCACTGCTCCCATCTCCTTCCTGGGGAGGTCTATGAGGACAGGGAGCTTTCTTTTCAGCCTCCTGCCCAAGGCTGGCAGTGAAGTAGATGTGGTATCAGTGTCCCTTAGAGAGAATAGGAAGACTCCCAAAAGAGAAGGGCTGGTAAACACAGGGGGTGGTGGGCACGGGAGTACCATCTGCTCAGCATGGACTGCAACGTGGGAGCCTCGCAGGCACCACACCTTTGCAAACCTCCTCTGGGGCTCAGCCTGTCTGCTGCCTCTGCCCTGGCTCACTCTCCTCAGAATGGCAAGGAATGTACACAAAGCTCTCCGCCTACTTATAAACCAAAGTCCTCTGCACAGGCGTTTCCAAAGCAGGCTGAAGTGTTTTTTCTTTCTTTCTTTCTTTATTTTTAGAAGCGCCTTCCTGAAAGGAAGATGGCTCAACCTAAGAAAAGCCCAGGTTCCAGATTCAGGCAGCCCCTGATTAGGACTGCTGCACACTGGCAAATCTCTTAATGCCTCTGAACCACGGTCCTTTTCCAATCTGTCAAAAAAGGAAAGATAGAGCTGGGTGTGGTGGTGCATGCCTCTAATTCCAACACTCCAGAGATGGAGGCAGAGGCTCAGAAATTCAAGGTCGGTCTCAGCTATGAGAGACTAAGTCTACACACACACACACACACACACACACACACACACACACACACACACACACCAAAAACAGATTAGGTGTGGTGACATACACCTGCCATCCCAGTACTGAGGAGGTGGAGGCAGAAGGACCAAGAGTTCCAGGTTATCCTCTGCTCTGTTGTAAGTTTGAGGCTAGCCTGGGATACTTGAGACCCTGTCTCAAAAGCTGAAGCCCCACCTCTAAAAGAGGTGAGGATGTGTCTGGAGAGACAGTTCAGCCGATTAGGAGCAAAACATTCACACTCTTAAGGCAAAATAAATAATACACCTAAACAAAATTTAAGAAAATAAGAAAGAGGGGTGAAGGTAATACCTCCTAGAGGGGAGGTCTGGAGAGATGGCTCAGCAATTGAGAGCACTGACTGCTCTTCCAAATGATCAGGGTTCAATTTTCAGAACCCACATCACAGCTGATAACCATATATAACTCCGGCTTCAGGGGTCCGACTCCCTTTTCTGGCCTCCAAGAGGACCAGGCATTCAGGTGGTACACAGACACACATACAGGCAAAATACTCATAATGTAATGTTTCACTTATTTATATAATGCAAAATAACAACACATACATATATCTCCAGTTAGTGCTGATCTGAGCTCCCTCATGCTATAGAAGGCCCTGGTTGGCAGGTGCCCTCCTCCATACTATTGACATGAGGAAGACTCACCCTGTCCCTCAATGTTTTCATCTTGTTTTCTGAGGGTGACTATGGTACTTTTTTATTTTACAACTCTAATTGAGCTCAAATTGACATGCCATAAACCATGCATATTTGAATTGTGCAAGTTGTTTTGTTATGTGTATACTTCATGAAGCCATAACACCAACTCTTGTTTCTTCCGGCCCCTCTCTATTACCTCCTCCACTGCCCACTGGTCTGCTGTCCTCATCATTTCTAGGGGCTTTATTCTTTTTGTTCGTTTTTTTTTTTTTTTTTTTTTTGTTTTGTTTTTTTTTGTTTTGTTTTTCGAGATAAGGTTTCTCTGTAACAATCCTGTCTGTCCTGGAACTCTCTCTGTAGACCAGTCTTGCCTCAAACCCACAAGAGACCTGTGTCTCTGACTTCTGAGTGCTGGGATTAAAGGTGTGAGCCACTACCCATCCAGCCACATAAACTTAAAAAAGTAATAATAATAAAGACAATTCCATTCACTGAATTTAACAGGCACTGACTAACGCCAGGAGAGTCATCAATTGTCAAGTGTCCCTGAATCTGAGGCATCTGAGGCGTGTAGAGGTCAGTGGGAATAAAAAGCATTAGAAGAAAGGATCCCAGACGGTAGGGGCCCCTGGTCTGCTTGAGGGAGCATGCCAAGGTCAGTGTGGTACACAGAGGTGTGGGACGGCAGCCTACAGGGGCTTGGTAAAGGCAGAGCAAGTGGGCAGTCTGGGCTCATCCTTTGTGCCCCATCTTGAGATCTTTCCCACTGTCCCCTTTTCCGTGTGTAACTTCTGTTTCCTGTCCAGCTTGCTGGACTGGGCAGCAATATAAGAACTCATCTGGGCCAAGGAATGCAAGGCAAAAATGTCACTTTTCCTCTTCCACCTGTTGGGAGGAGGTGATGGCCCTGTCCACAGGTGAAAGCACTCACCTGTGACTTTGAATCTGGCTCTGAGGATGCTCCCCACTCCCACCTGCTCCACCCCATCCCCATCCTATTCCCTAGTGCTCTTTGCCCAAGTAGAGATTAGCCCATCCCTCTTCATTCCCTGAACTTTCTACTCTAGACCCTCCCAGAGCGCATGACCTAACTCAGCCCAGCCCTCTCTTGTACAAATACTCCCCTGGGGGAGACAGAGTCTCAGCCTTCCTGTTTCTGACTCTGCACTCTCAGGTAAGGACCTGGCTCTGCTTGCTGAGGTTGTAAAGGGAGAGGGCTCTGTGAGATTGGATGGGGTGTCTGTGCGGTCCCAGTGTCTCTGGGTATGCTATATACTTGTGCATTGAATGGTTGGTGCCTGTGCCTCTGGGCCTTTGTGAGGATGTCTGCTCTGCTGGTCTGTTGGTATGTGTCTGTGCCAGGTAGCAGTGTTTTTATATGCATGTCTGCCTACCTGCCCTCCCCACCCATACCTCCACTATGCAGAATTTAGAAGAGACATGCCAGGTAGAGGGCTCGCCTGAGAGATACACACTTGCATGATAAGTCCCTTCTAGAGTGGACTATTCCCTGTTTCTCAGTAGCTGAGCCTGAATGTCAAAGGCATTCCAAGGACTGTCTTTTCTCTTGCTTCAAATTCAGGTCTTGATTGAACCAAGGGGTTTGGTTGTTGTTGTTTTGTTTTGTTTTGTTTTTTACCTCCCCTCACACCCCCAAGTCCAGCCTCATGAGACTCTGCCAAGCTCATCATTAATTAGTTCAGGGTAAAGAGTAGGGGGCAACCTGGGCTAAAGAGATGGCTTAGTAGTTAAGACCACTGGCTGTTGTTCTAGAGAACCTGGTAGATTCCCAGTACCCACAATATAGGTGTCTCCCAGCCACATGTAACTCTAGTTACTGGGTATCTAGCATCCTCCTCTGGCCTCTGTGGGCACTGCATTAATTAACATGGTGCCAGACGTAAGTCCAGGCAAAACATCCGTACACATAAAAAAAAAAATAAAATCAAAACAAGTAAGAGTAACATGCGGCAAAGACTATGGTCATAATTTGGGAGTGATTTCAGCTGAATATACAAAAGCCAACAAGAATGAATGGTTTGGTGGTACTGGGGTAAGGCTCAGTGGTAAAGAGCCTGCATTCCAAGTACAAGGCTCTACATTTGATTTGCAGCTCTAGGTCTTTTGTATTAGTGGTGTGTGTGTGTGTGTGTGTGTGTGTGTGTGTGTGTGTACATCTGTGCTCATATGCTTAGTCACCATATGAGTTCAGAGAGCTTTGATACCTTTAGTCTTCAAGTGCATTATGTCATAGGTACTGATCTATTCTGAGCTTGTTAATTGTGATTTGCATGCCAGGCTCCAAAAGATGAGGCTAGACCCCAAAGCTTCACATGATGAGAGCTTGTCAGTGAATGACAAATTGACTCAGATCTTAAACCTCCAACCCTCTCCCAATCCTCAAGGAAGGAGGCAATAATAAGCCATGAGGAGCCTGAAAGGCTCTCCATCCATCTGTGAGGCAAGAACAAAGTTCTTAAGGTCTCCCAGGTCCCCAGAAGCCCATACTCATCCGTCTGCTCTATCCTCCCTGCTCTAAGTACACTGACCTCTCCAAGCCTCTCTATGCCATGTGTTTATACAGAGACCTACATAAGGAGGGTGTCATGACCAGGGCACACGGCAGACACCCCTTTCATCTCGTGAAGGGACTTCGTGTGTGCAGCTGTAGGAAGGAAAGAGATTAGATGGTGGGGGGTGTTAGATCACTGCAAACTAAAACTTTCTCTGTTGACCACAGGTGTTGTGTGTGTCGCTTCCTGTTCTTGCCCCATAAAGATGGATCCAGGTAAGCAGTATGGCTGGGAGGTAAAAGAGGAAGGAGACAAGGAAGGAAAGTGGGGAGGGCAGAGGCAGTCAGTCAGTCATATCTACCCAATGCCAGGTGTGTGTGTGTGTAAGTGTGTGTGCAGGGTTTCAAACTGCAAACTTTTGTATTCCAAAGAACATGTTACAGTTTAAGAATCAGGTGTGCACACCTTTCATCTCACTAGCTCTCCAACCTCAGGAGAAAGTCAGACAGGTTCCTCTCCCAGGGCACACGAGGCCCAGGGAAGTCAGCATTATGCTCAAGGTGAGCTCATGAAAGGCACTGCTGGTCTGGAGCCCAGAGCCCAGAGCGCAGCAGCTGTGCCACTGGATCCCCTCGAAAGATGCAAAAGAACTAGAACTCCCACCAAAGGTTACCACACAGGTGGCTTCTGTAGAATGAGCTGTTATGTCCACAGTGGAGGAAACTTCGTGCCCCAGTGATGTGGAATCCCCTCCACATAGAAAGGCAAAGGGAAGCTAGAGAGATTTCCAAGCAGCAGACAGCATAACAGAGGCTCAGAGCCGAGACCAGAAGGTTATGGCCAGGATATAAGCAGAAGCCAAAACACAGCTCTGAGAGTCTGTCACTGGGATGTACAGGAATGAATGGCGGAGACTGGCTGGGGCCCACACGGAGACAGACAAGGATGAATTGGGCTTTACCACAATAGAATGCCCCCCTGATGCCCTGCAATTTGACCAAGGTCAGGAGGGCAGACCACTGGCGGTGTGGACAGAAGTCTAACCTCTTACCTGGCCTGATGCCACTCAGGGGATTCAGCCAGCTTTTGAGCCCACAGGGATGCACCAGTGAGCCTTGTATTGACTTTCAATATGAATCCGCTGTTAGTGGATGAATGAAGGAATGTTTGTCGGGCTGGTGGCCAGGTCTGAGCAGCCTTGTTGGGGTGGGGTGAGGGCACAAAACTAGTGTCAGGGAGAAGGCGGGCTGTCCCCTTCACAACCAAATGACTGAGGCGGCTGTTTCTTTTCCCCTTCTCTCCAACAGGTCCCAAGGTAGGAACATTCTCTAGCCTTCTTCCCTTTGCCCCAACGCCACCCCCACCCTGGCCCATCTCTTTCAGGTCCACCTCATTCTTGAACCAGTACTTCTGCTAAATGAAGTCGGGAAGACTCGGGCACCAGCCTTGGAAGGGCGGGATACTGTGTAGCCACCCACCCCCTGCCAACTGCAACCTTCTCCTTGGCATTCTCTCCTCTGTTTTCCCATCTGTCTCTCCCCTTTCCTCACTCCCCTCCCCTGGCCCCCGCAGCTCATCCTCTCTCCTGCTGCTTCCCAGCCTGTTCTGTGCTTCCCTGACTGGAGGGCTGCCTTGCTCCCAAGCCACAGCCGCACTTCAGGGCTCCTAGGACAGGCTTCTGCTAGGGAAGGAAAGGAAGGATGCCTGCTCACCACCTCCCCCTCCCATTCAGCAACAGCCAAGCTCCCTGTCCCTGATCTGTGGTCCACCATTGAAGAGAGGAGATGTGGCTGCTTCCTGAGGCAGGGACTGCTATAATGGGAAAGCCCCTAGGTCTAGAGAGCATCTTCCCTACCTATGCTCTGCCTACTCAAACCCCTGGGAGGTCAAAGCAGAGTGGGGAGCCACCCTGCTCCCAGGATAGGGGTATAACCCCATCTCTACCACACTGGGCTCAGATCCAGCACTCTAGCACAGGTAAAATGGTTGGGCCTAGCACAAGAGACCAACCCTCCTGGTCTCCGGTCAAGGAAGGTTGAAAGGTACTGTCCCAGGCCTCTGGGACAGGTCTGAGAAGTGGACCTGTAACTTAATTTCTCTTCTTCCTGATTGGATCTGGCAGCTGTCTGGAGGCATTATAGGCTCATACCTGGGCAGCCTGTGCATGCATCTGTGTGCATCTAGGTGCAAGTTTATGTGCCTACCTATGGGAATATACCCAGGCACAGCATCTTGTTGTGGTTTTGTTTTGTTTCTCACAGTGCTGGGTTCGCACTTTCTGGACAAATTCTCTACCATTGAGCTCCATATCCAGACACAGCTTTAAAATTGTATTTATTTATTCATTTATTTGTTTGTCTATTATTATTAGCTTTGATTGGCCTGGAGCTCCCTATGTAGACTAGGTTGGCCTTGAACTCACAGAGATCCACCTCTTGAGTGCTAGGATTAAAGGTGTGCACCATCACACTTGGCCAAAAAAAAAAAAAAAAATTAGAGAAAAACTATAAAAACAGGGCCTCAGTCTATATACATATACAAGCATTAGCTGGCCTGAAACTCACAGTATAGATCAGGCTAACCTCAAACCCACAGAAATCTGTCTGCCTCTGCCTCTGCCTCTGCCTCCTCAGAGGGTTAAAGCCACGTGCCACCACACTCTGCAACCATGGCTATTGTATGTAAATGTAACTCACTTCCTATCTATACACAAATACATCCTTGATTTCTGCCTTCTACCTTTGACCTGCCACATCTTTTCCCAGAGCCTGATTCTCCCTACCTGGTTTTCAAGGAATTCTCTTCCGGCCCCTCTAGCTTCATCTTTGCTCTTAAATATAGCAAGGCACCATTTCTAACAAGGCAGAATGGTAGCCATTCTGCTAGGGACCCTGAGCCAGGGAAGGGGCCTATTTGTTTCTTACAAATAAATAACTTAAGGACCAGTGAAAGAGATCACAGCTTTGCAGAATTAACCAGAAACAACTAGACATCTCCCCTTTTCCGTGACCAGTGCTTAAGGGACTTTACTGCAAAAGGAGCAGGGCCAGGAGCAGTCCTTTGCACCCAACCCCTTACAGATGTTTAGCAATCTTGAGTCCCTTGGGGAGAGGAGGTAAAGAGGAGCTGACTGTAGCTATCAGCATTGGCTTTGAGCTCTGACATTTCCCTTTGGGCTTTCCACAGGGTCATTGCCATCCTCACAAAGGACCACCCCCTGGTCATGGTCCAGGACACTGTGGCCCACCCCCTGGCCAAGGTCCAGGACACTGTGGCCCACCCCCTGGCCATGGCCCAGGATACTGTGGCCCACCCCCTGGCCATGGCCCAGGACACTGTGGCCCACCCCCTGGCCAAGGTCCAGGACACTGTGGCCCACCCCCTGGCCAAGGTCCAGGACACTGTGGCCCACCCCCTGGCCAAGGTCCAGGACACTGTGGCCCACCCCCTGGCCATGGCCCAGGGCACTGTGGTCCACATCACTGAGAAATCAGAAGAAACGAGGACACAAGACGAGGAGTCTGCATAGAACTCCCAGCTGACCTGGCCCCCAGCTCTAAACCAGAATTTTCCCTTTCAAATAAATAGCCTCTTAGAGGCCATGTTTGCTCTCCCCGGAGACTGTCTTTCTTCACATCCAACCTGGCACTCAAGACTCAGTCCTATCAAAGTTGTGAAAACTGGTTGTCCATCTTGGCATTCCCAGAAGCTTGACTTGTTGGTGGCCACAGCATAGGGCTGCTGATCTGAGGGGGCAGCTTGCTATTGTTGGGCCGCACACATTCTCATCACTTCCTGAAGAAACACACTGAACTTCCAACCTCCTTTTGCTGCAGTCTCCTGGTTCCCACTCCAGGTGAGATGTGCTCCCTCTCTTTCACACCTTCACATTTTCAAATGGGGAACAGTGCAGCCCCAGCCCCATTGTCTCCTTAAGCAGGTTAGGAAGAGAAACATCTCTCTTTGCACCCTGCCCCTTCTCTGCCACCAACGGATAAGAGATGGTATGAGCTATCTCACAGGCCTAGCCACACCCTGACCACCCGGGGTCAATTTTGGACCACCCCTTGTCTCGTCAGCCAACTATAAGCCTCTCAGAGCACTTCTAAACCTCTGGGTCCACTCAGTCTGTGCCCTATGACCCATGCCTTGCTCTGACCAGCACTTAAACACATTTAAGGGATATCATCTTCCATCCAAACCGTCTTGAGTCTTACTCTCCTCGATCCCTTGCTTTCAGCTTTTGCCTATCCAAATCTATCTTTCCACTCCGCTGTACTCAGGCTTCACATAATTCTGATATCCACTGTATTTTGCTACAGTTTTCTAGCCAGGCCTACCCTAAGACCAGCACCCCAATGTTCTTTTCCTTCACAGCTAGTCCCAGGTGAGGACTGGCAAGTGCTCTGCAGTGGGTGGCTATCAGGTCTGTGTAAGGATGAGGTGGGGAGTGGTGGCAACTGCAAGAAAGAGGCTGGACATTTCTCTGTGTGTCTTCTCCTCTCTCACTCCCCCTCCCCCTTGTTGCGCACTTTAAAAAAAAAAATAAAATAAAGAGGCTCTAACGCAGGAAGAGGCCTCAGACTCAAGGCCAGGTCCAAAGCAGGAAGAAAGACCCAGCCCAAGCGTCTAGATACCTAACACCCTGGGGAAGACAGAAGGACACGGAAAGAAGCAGAGAGAAATAGGGGTACTCATGAGACCCGACGTCTCTGCCCCTCTTGCGCTATGAAGTGTGGAAACCTGCGGTTCAAGTTGCGAGAATTTCTGCACGGGTCGTTCTTTCTGGTTTCTTATAAGAACGACGCGTCCAGGCTGTTTGGCCACATTACTAAGGACAATGATCAGACCTGGCCAGGGTAGAGAGGCCTGTGCTGCAGCCTCCAGCATTAGTGGCAGCAAACCCCCCAGCCCCCGATGTTGCGGCAGCTTGTGTCCCTGTCTCCCCGCCCTCCTTCCTGTCCTGCGTCCATTGGTGGATTCCCCTTCAGCACCGCCCAGCGACTAGTTTCTGGAGCTGACGCATGCGCAGGGGTCCTCCGCTGCCTCTGCTTCAGCACCAGAGCCCGGACAGCGGCGCCGCCCACGGGCATGGACGATGGTAGCAGCCCCAGCTGCTGCAGCGACGTCTTCTTGCCAGTTCCTGAACGGGCGAGCAGAGGCCTGAGGGGAATACATTAGCCCCAGAAGGCAGCTGCCGGGACAAGTAGGAAGAACCCCTCGGTAGATCCCGCTGGAAGATCTTCTCAGCAGGCTTGCATCAGGTATCCTTAGTAGCTGCCGCCACGTATCACCTCATTCATTCCCCAGCCCTTCCGAGAGCCCTCTCTGGGGCGGTATGCCTATACACCTTCATCTTGCCTGGTCAGTTTATTCTCTCAACGACACTCGATAATGCCAGCTCTCATTGCCTTCTTCTGGGGAACCAGCCCCACCCACTGTTCCTTCCTTTCTCCCAGGCCGTCCCCCATGTCCCTTTCCTTGGCCTCTGGAGCTCCCCAACTCCCCCTAGGCCCTGCCTCTGCATCTTTGCAAAAGGCCTCACATCCGCAGCTAGGTCAGTGTGCAAAGGGGTGTGCGTGGACACTGAAAAAGAGGCTCGCCAAAGCAGGTGTCCCGGGGAGGGAAGGCAGACATTTGGGATCTACATCAGACTGTCTCTGTCCATCATCATTAGTTGCTTGTTTGCCGATCGCCATTGGTTGCTGCCTGCCTGTCACATCGTTGTTTCTCTCCCGTGCATGGCCTCCTGCTTGTGTACAAACTGGTTTTAGTCCCCATGTGTGATAAAAATTAGATCGGAGCCACTTGTGTATGCAGGGTCTGAGGCACAGGCAGTGGTCTATTTGACCCCTGAAGGAGCCTCGGGCTGGTAGAAGAGGAAGCACAACTTCCTGCTGAGCACCCCTTCCCAGATCCCCATGTCCTTCGTTTTTCTGCCTTCACCATATGTGTGGTGGAACAGTCTGGCCAGGTAGCAACATGGCGCCATTTCTGTGTCCTGCCTCACTCTGCCGCCCCCAGCATCTCTCCTCAGACACGACACTACCTCTCTCTCCTGCCTGGATCAAAAGAAAAGACATTTTTAAGAGGCAAAAGGCAGATACAAACACATTATCTCCAGATTATCTGATTTAAAATGTGCATTCTGTTCCTCAGAAGGAAGAGAAAGCCCCACAGGTGGAAGCAAATGTTTTCTTCCCTTTTATTAATTTGTCAGTCAGGGAGATATAAAACCGAATTCAAGAGGGTAAGGCACAGGATGGGTGTATTCTCCAGACCAGGGACTCTGCTTGGAATCATGGCCTAACAAGAAGAAGGTAGGGATGGGGGCAGACAGGACAGCTCAGTGATAAAGCGTTTTTCTATCATTGGCAGGGCCTTAGGTTCCATCCTCCACCACTGCAGAAAAAAGGGGGGGAGAGGGGGACCAGCAATAAATCAGGGCAGGGCCCAGGGACAGGAGCATCTGTACAAGGGGCTACTGCATCACTGGCTGTCTGGCACATCTTGCCAAGGATCAGCTCTGTCTGGTTTGCTCATTTCTCCTGGGCATGCGAACCACTTGTTCTCTTCCAGCAATTCTCTGGAAACCCTACCTCTCTCTCTCTGCAGTTTCCCCAGAGACCATGGCTGCTACACGGGCATAAGGACTTCGTCCAACTCAATAGGATAAACACAAGCCTGTTCCTCCTGTTGAATTAAGTACCACCTTGGGGATAGATATGCCATGTACAAGAGTACATACACCGTACATGTTAAACACACACCACATTACACACTCATATCCCCTCCACAAATGCACTATAGTCCTTCCCCCAATGCAAGAGATTAAATCCAGAGCCTTATGTGTTCAAAGAATGCTTTCTACTGCATCCTCACTCCCACCCCATCTACTACATCCTCACTCACGCCCTCACCCCCAGAACATTTTGGCCTTCAGCCTGGAGCCACAAAAGATAACACACACCAGCAATGCCAGCACTTGTGTGGCTGGGACAGGAAGATCTCAAGTTTAAGGCTACTCTGGACTACATGGGCCCTGGTTTCTCCCTTTTCTTGGCCTCCCAGGTTCCTCCCTCTAGGCTCTGCCTCTGCGTCGTCATCTAGACTATATGGAAAGACTGTCTTTAAATTAGCCCTAGCCCTCACTTTGGAGGCAGAAGCAGAAGTGTAGAGTTCAAGGCCATCCTCAATTAATTACATATTTAGTTGAAGACTAGCATAAGCTGTATGTAATCTTAGTCTGGGAGGCTGAGGAGGGGATTGTTATGGCTCTGAGGTTAGCCTGAGCTATATATCAAAAGCTCAGTGAGACAGAGAGAGAGAGAGAGAGAGAGAGAGAGAGAGAGAGAGAGAGAGAGAGAGAGAAGCCTGGAAGGGGTGGGGATCATTTGCCTAGGTTAGCCTTCAAGTATCTGAACTAGAGGCACAACTTCCAATTCTACAGTATTTTATAAATTCATTGACTGCAGAGATGTTTGAAATAGTTCATTATTTGTGGGATTTTGTTGGTTTTTGGTTTTGTTTTTTTGATTTTTCAAGACAGGGTTTCTCTGTATTGTTTTGGAGCCTGTCTTAGAACTAGCTCTGTAGACCAGACTGGCCTCAAACTCACAGAGTTTCGCCTGTCTCTTCCTCCCAAGTGCTGAGATTAAAGGCATATGCCACCAATGCCTGGCTCATTGTTTGTGTTTTTTAAGTTACCATATATTTTTCTTAGTGGTGTGAACTGTTCCCCTTATCTGTGTTGGCCACCAGTGGGACCACAGTGACATCCAGATGACTACTCTGTGGGTTCAAGGCCAGATTAATTCATATACATTTGCCTGTTCTGGAGAGACCAAATTGGGGCTCTGTGCCTGGGGTCCTGATAAAATGGTGACCTTGTATGTGACGCCAGACTCACCGCTTTCCATCTCCCCTGATTTGGTTTATAGGCTCTGGGGTGCAGGCAGGCAGCCTAGGAAGTTACTCATCATAACTTAAGACCTGGCTCTTTTTACTGGGAAGACCGAGACAAGGAAGGACTCCGCTCTACAGCAGTCAGGCTAGAGGATTCCAGGTTCTCCTACATTGGTATAATGTCTTGCATAGTGAAGAGGGGTAAGATTAGGATCCTTGACCTCTGAAGAGGGACTGAAGGTTTGAAAGAACCACAGAGACCCCAGTGGAATGGGGACACTAGCCTCTCTTTAACTAGGAGTTTGGGAAATAGAGTGCTCCCTTTTCCAGCAGCATTCCCTGTAGCTGACTTCTTCTATTACAAAAGAGACTGACACTTCAAATGGAGGCCTGGTTCCTAGGACAAGTCCTACGCTCATGCTGGAACAGACCCCTCACTCCACCCCGGCTACCCCACTATCTTAACCTCCAGGAGGCAGGCCCTGAAGAGCAGGAGCAGAGCTGATGCCGGTCATGTTGGGACCCAACTCAGATAAAGCTTGGGGCTACAAATTAAATAAATAAATTGGGGAGATTGAGATACAGGCCATGCACTACAGCAGCCAGGGGTTTAGGCTCTCCATGGTGACATAATGGTTGGCATAGTGCTGAAGGGTAAGATTATGAACAGGATAACCAATGTGTACACAAGCAGGCAGCCAGGCAGGGGAGGCAAATAATCATGTGATAGGCAGGGAGGTGAGCAGACAGTGGTGAAATAAAAGACCTTCTTCAGAAGCAAAAGGCAGAGACTGACACACTGTCTCCAGACTAAGGGAAGAGAAGGCCCCATAAGTGGGAGCAAATGTTTTCTCTCCTCTTTTTTTTTTTTTTTTTTTTTTTTTTTTTTTTTTTTAATGGTGAAAAAGTGTGTATTTGGAATTAGCCAGCTGGACTCAGTTTAAATGATCCCAATTTTGTTGGCAACATCCAGAGCATCATAATCAGGAGCCAACCGAACATACGCCTTCTTCTCTCCATCAGGCCTTATGAGGGTGTTGACTTTGGCCACATCAATGTCATAGAGTTTCTTCACAGCCTGTTTGATCTGGTGCTTGTTAGCCTTGACGTCCACAATGAACACAAGTGTGTTGTTGTCTTCTATCTTCTTCATGGCTGACTCAGTGGTCAGAGGGAATTTGATGATGGCATAGTGGTCAAGCTTGTTTCTCCGGGGGCGCGCTCTTCCGAGGGTATTTGGGCTGCCTCCGGAGCCGCAGGGTCTTGGGCCGCCGGAAGGTGGGTGACGTGCGGATCTTCTTCTTTTTATGGCTGTGGACGCCTTTCAGCACTGCCTTCTTGGCTTTCAAGGCCTTCGCTTTGGCTTCGGCTTTGGGAGGGGCAGGAGCTTCCTTCTTCGCTTTCGGCGCCATCTTGGCGAAAAGCGTTTTCTCTCCTCTTATTAATTCTTCAGTCTGGTAGGTAGAAAGCCTTCTTCAAGAGGGTAAGACACAGGAAGCAGGCTTTGTTCTCAAGAGAGACATCATTGCTGATGCTGGCCATACTCAAGCCTTTAGGACCCAGTGCAAACCAAGCACTGTATTGAGCACTTGGAATACACAAATAGGCGAATAAGTAAAATAGGAGAAGATATAGAATTGAAAACTCTAGTAAATGTCAGTAGTAGGCATGGTGGCAAGCATCTGTAATAATAGTACCCAGGGAGCTACGGCAGGGGAGTTATGAATTCAAGGCCAGCCTGAGTTACACAGTGAGATCCTGTCTCAATAAGCAAATAAATTAATAAATGATCTCACACATACACATGACCCAGGGCATTGATCCAATTTCTCTTTGGCTCAAGGGGATTGGCCTCCAAGCGTTGGTATCTGCCAGCACCCTGGCTGCTTATGTCATTGGCTTTGCAGAGTCATCTGAGGGCTTGCGTTAGAATGTCTTTGGTCAAATTCATGCACTTCTAAATGTTGAGTTGGTGCAAATAAGTACCAGTGGTTTCAATCATGACATCAGATTTCAAATGCAGCTTTTAGAGAACAAACAAAAGAAGGAATTTAAGGTTGGGACTACAGATATAAGACAATATATATATATATATATATATATATATATGCATGTATGTATGTATAAAAATAAGGCTATTACCTGCATACCTAAAAGGAACAAGTTGCCCATGCAAATAGACTTCTTAGAGCATTCACTCCATATGGTCCTGAATGTGGGAAAGGGCAGGAAGGCAAATATGCCCTCAACATCCTGAGCTCTGTTCTGGGAACCTCATGTGTGCTACATCAAAACATTCGGCACCGATTGCTCCAATCGTTGCCTTTTCTGAGGGCCCAGAGCCAAAAGATGGTGGAACCTAGACCCTGCTTCAACTATTCCATTGTGAGACTTGTTCTCTCTTAAACAGTGATCCTTCCAATGGAGGAAAATAGGTAGAGTTCAGCTATTTCCAGTTTATCTTCATAGTTTCTGGGCAGAACTTAGCTACGTTTGATGTCGGTCATAGGTGTCACAGTAGGGAGAGAAGCTCACCAAGATGCTAACCCTTCATTTTCTGAAGGAGCAGAGGGCTACAGCCTTCTTGGAAAAGACTGACACCCAGCTAGCTCACTCCAGTTGCTTTATTCAAATATATACAAGGTTAATAGGGGCCGGGAAAAGTTCCAGCTATCAAAGTCATCTTGCTCATGCTGCCCGTGAGAGCAGACAACTCACACAAATCTCAGTCCCTTTTGATATAATCAAACGTAGGAACTCCGAGTCAGCCAGGACTGTCTTAGGACCAAGGTCTGTGCAGCTGCAAGCTCTCAATATAGCACCAAGTGCAAACTCTCCAGAGAGACACTGTTTCTTAAGGTTTAAACAGTCCCAAAACAAATTCTCAGCCTCTACTGATTAGATCCAACATAGCAAAGGCTGAAACATTTTGCTCTAAGCCAGACACAAAGCCCTTACTTTACATAACACTACAATGCAAACTAAGGAAAGGAGACCTTGCCAAACCATTCAGCCCCAGACCCCACAGGAAACCCCATGATCTCCAGGCAATCGGCTCTGTAGCCATCCTTTTTCTTCCCTAAGATTAGCAATCTTGCCACAGGAGTGAGACTCTACTTCCCTTGAAGCTGAAGACTGGAATCAGACCTAGGCACTCTGTTGTCCTGATGACTAATTTGGGCTCATGACTGTTTCCTTCCTGCCATATTCCTTGGAGGTTCCAGCTCCCTCTCTGAACTGTGCTGGGCATGGGGCCAGGGCTGTTGAAAGAGCAGCACTCCTGTTTGCTGAACTTTCCAACCTCTTTCACCTCCATTAAAATTTCTTTCTCATACAAACCAGCATGTAGGGCTGTCTGCATCTCCCAACTACTATGAATTCCCAGGGACAAGAACAGGGCCTTATCCATCATAATGCCACTCTTCACGGCCAATCTAGCACTGTGTTCACTTAATGAACATCCCCTGGCCACCTTCTGTGCCAGTGCGCTGTTCGAGGTCCTGCAGATATGGAGATGACCCTTTCTATGCATCGGCTTCTGCATCCCCAGCCTCCCCTGCCCATCTGATAGATAGTTGCAACAAATACACGAAGAAATAACCAGCAGGGCAGCGGAACAGAGAGGGGACAAGTGACTGGTTTAGGAAGAGTAATGAGGGAAGCAGGTACTCAGAGGATGTCTGTCAGGGTAATAAACAAGCTGGTGCACGCCTTTGATCCCAGCACTGGGTGGAGGCAGGCAGATCTCTGTGAGTTCAAGGACAACCTGGTCTGTATCTGAGTTCCAGGACAGCCAGGGCTACATATTAAGACCCCGGAGAGAGATGGGGGGGGGGGGCAAATAGACAACTACACAGGAAGTGCACAGTCTACAAGTTCAGAAGAACTTCAGCAAGGTTCAAGGCCCTAATCTTTACTTGTCACTGAATCCGTTTTTCAACCCTGTAAAACAAGGAAATTCTTGTTTTTGTAGGCAGTAAATAAGAGCATGTTTGCGGAAACAGGTTTGATATCAAGCAGTGTCTGACATATAGCAGGTTGCCTGTGATTTTTTTTTTTTTTTTTCTGAATGCATGGATGTTTAGATGAGAGCATGGACCCCAGCATGCATGTTTTCAGCTCCCACCTCCTCATTTGTCCTCAGAATTAATAAAAATAATAATGAAAAACCAACCCCGAGTTCCTGTCTCCTTGTCTTGCTTGCTGAACAACTCTGGGACACAGATAACACAGCAGCACTTCATCTTCCCTGCCTGCCCTCTCCCAGGTGCTAGACCAAAGCCATGGCTCCTGAGGCAAGCCCCGAGAGAAGCTGCTCTCTCCACACCTGTCCCCTTGAAGATCCGACAGGAGCTCCAGTACCAGCGCCAGCAGTTTCCACCCTCCAGGCTGCAGACCCGACCAGTCCGTTAACAGCGGGCCATTTTGCCTTTCCTCGAGCGCCTCAAGAATATCAAGAAGGCAGTTCGTTACTAGGATTGGGAGATCAAGCATCTCTGTGCGCCCATGTCTCCAACCTCAGCACTTCCATAGACCCCTCACAGCACGATGGGGTCTGGAAGCCGCCTTCTGTGCAGCGCCATGTGGTCAGTGTCAGGTGAGGAGGGGCTGGGAAACCCTGCTGGCTGCCACTGAAAGGTACAGCAGACACTGAAGCCTCCAGATTCCTGGAGGCGACCTGGATGTGCCCTGCCTCTGATGAAGGAGGAAGCTTGGGTAAAGCAGGGAGGAAAAAAAGCTGAAACTTGGGGGTGGGCAACTCTAACATTGATAACACTTCCTCTATGCCCTGTCATGAATCTTCCACTCACATCCTCCCTATCCAATGTGTGTTCACTCTTTCCCCCACCTCCAAACTGGCAGGCAGACACATGTGTGCCCAGAGATACACACACCAGAAGACAGTGGTAAATGTCTCTTCTTCTCTCCCACAGGCAGGAACGTACTTTCCGGATGCCAAAGAGGTAGGCCCAGGCCTCCCCTGAACTCCCAGGAGTGGCCAGGCTGGTACCCACTTTCTGCTCTATTTTCCCAGCCTTCCCACCATACCCAACATCAACTCATGTGGGCTTCCTCCCTCTTTTCCAGCTACTCCCAGCTGATTGCTGAGTGGCCCATGGCCGTGCTGCTGCTGTGTCTGGCCTTCATCTTCCTCTGCACCCTAGCTGGGTTGTTGGGAAGCCCTCCTCTTGACTTTTCTGAGCCTTTACTGGTGAGAAACCAGGGGAGGGAGAGAGACCCCTGGACTGAACATTACAGCTCAGTCTGAGGCAGACAGCTGATCCATCTTGGGGGTAAGGTAGTGTTAGTGGCCTCTTGATTGCCATAGAACTATAAGCAGGTACAGAGACCATATGTCTACAATCCAGGTAGGGGGAACCAAAGGGGCAGAACTGGGAAGGTCCCAGAGGGACGGCACTCCTCCCGTGGCCCCACGCCCTCCTGAACACTTGCTCCTCTCTGCTCTCCTCCCTGCAGGGTTTTGAGCCTCGAGACACAGAGATCTCCAGAAAGCTAGAGGTCTGGAAAGCGATGCAAGCCCTCACTGGCCCCAAGAATCTGTTTTCTCTTTCTCCAGACCCTGAGATGAACAGGTAACAGGTTCCCATCATCCCACTGAGGGTATCAAAGAGAGAACACATTCCAGGCGGGGACACTGGGACCTCTCCAAAGACATGAGACACGTGAGAGGTTGCAGGTGCTCCCGAGGGGAGTGGTCTTTCATTTCCCGTGAGTCCACCATCCCGAACAGTACCCTGGGAAAACTACTCTCTCTACCTCAGCTCAAGCCTCCTCAGCACACTGAGCCCTGCAGCCTGGGGCAGGGCTGAGGAGAGTGTGGTCCGAACCAAGAGGATGGTGGAGCCCGTTGAAGACAAAGAAGAAGAGAACTTCTTTTGTGGTCCTCCCGGTAAGATATAGCATGGCCTTGTGGTCTTCCCGGTAAACCACAGCATGCCCAGTCTTGACATCAGTAGGGACCCCATCGAGTCAGATCAGCAGGTCCCGAGCAAGTGTGAGCAGACAGAAAGAGAAAATGGCCACAAGACATATTCAAGCCAAGGAAGATGGAGTGATGAATAATTTCAAGTGTTCTAGCCAGTTGCAGTCAAGCTGATTGATATGGGGCAAGATGAGGCGTAGGCTTCAGGCTTTTGGGAATCAAGGCTTCAGGTGGTCCAGGACGGGCATCTTCTCTTTAAAGCGAGCCCAGGTTCAGGGGTCAAAGGGCTAAGCTGTGTGGGGTTTGTGTTGCAGAGAAAAGCCATGCAAAGTTGGTGTTTGTGTCCACCTCTGGGGGAAGCCTGTGGAACCTGCAAGCCATCCATTCCATGTGCCGCATAGAACAGGAGCAGGTGAGCTGGCTGGGGAGATGCCAGGGGCTTGGGAGAGGGGGGCACTGGCACAAAGGACCCAGTTCCAGTGCAAAACAGCTTAGCCAGGACTGCCAGGGTGGCCTGGGGAAGGCTCTCCCTGCTTAGAAAAGTATTCCAACTCTACTGGAGGCTCTGGGTTGGGATAGGCAAAACAAAGCTGGCTGATTTTAGAAGCTCCAACCCCCTGTCACAAAGAGAGCTAAAGCAGATCCTGGAGAGTTTCAAAGGGCTTTGAAAAGAGATCAAAAATGTGTGGAGGCGATTCTGGCCCTTTGAAGCTGAGACTTCAGGTTTCAAGGATGCAGCCCTTGTCAACCCAAGCAATGCCAGTTGGATTATGCTATTAGAGAACTACATACAAACACGTCTATGATGTGTTTGCTGCAAAACAAACAAACAAACAAACAAACAAAAACAGTGTGGAAACCACTCTGTAGTTCTGTAGCTCAAGTCCCCTGTGCCACAGCATGATGTCCAGAGCATCAGAAAACACTGGTTAAGAATATACGTTCTGCACTCAGATGCCCAAATTCAAGGCCAGCTCTAGGGCTCCCTTGGTACATGCTTCTTAATCTCTTGGTGCCTCATATATGCTGGTTTTTTGTTTATGTTTGGTCTGTTTGTGTAGTCCTGGGGGAATCAAACCTAGATACTTGTATGTACTAGGCATGTCCTCTGTTACTGAGCTACATCCTCAGCCCTTATATGTGAACTAGGGACAATGATAGTGCGTTCTTTATAGGGATAGTGACAGTGGAATGAGATAGAATTTGGAAGAATCTAACATAATGTTGGCACTGGTAATGACTTGATAAATGTTCAGCATTGTCGTCACTGTGAATGAAGTCCCAAGGCTGTGCATGTTAGGTTAGTAGCGGAGCAGGTCGTGTGACTCCTGGCTGGGAGCTATTTGTACTACATCAGCTGTTGTGATGTGAACAGCAAGGCTGAGGAGGAATGGGGGGGGTACACACTGGGCAAAGAAGGAGGATTTAAGCACCCCAGCGAAAGAGGAGCCAGGAGTTTTCAGTGACCCTAGAATGTCTCCTACTGCTTGCTTCCAGCTCCCGGGTACCTTGCCCTTGTTCCTTATGTGGCTTGTCACCTCCACTCCAATTCCTGACTCAGGAAGTTGTAGAGTTAGAGTGTGAGGTCCATAGGAGCCCTTCTGGCAGAGCCTCTGGGAGGGGCCTGGGGAAATGTCTCTTAGGTTCCTGCCCCATGAAGCAGGAGCTAGGCCAGGGGCAAAGGTGGCTCTGGGATAACGCATTTCTGTTGAGCTGTGAGGATGTTTTCTCTCTGCACCTCAGTGTGACAAGAAGTGAGAAGAACAGGGCTGGGGAGACCTGGGCCCCTGAACTTCCTTCTGAGCTCCCTCCTCCCACTCCTGTGTGCCCTACAGATCCGCTCCCACATCAGCTTTGGGGCTCTGTGCCAGCGATCAGCCGCCAATGAGTGCTGCCCCAGCTGGTCCCTGGGCAACTATCTGGCTGTGCTGTCCAACCGCTCCTCCTGCCAGGACACTACCCAGGCTGACGCAGACCGCACACTGGCCCTGCTTCGGTTCTGTGCCACCTACTACCATCGCGGTGTCCTGGTGCCAGCTTGTGTGGGATCTGGGCAGGAGAAGCCCCCATATTGTGCCCAAGTTCCCACCAAGTGTACCCGGAGCAGTGCTATCTATCAACTCCTGCACTTTCTGCTAGACAGAGACTTTCTGAGTCCCCAGACGGCAGATTACCAGGTGCCCTCCCTCAAGTTCGGCCTGCTCTTCCTGCCCGTTATAAAGACTTCCTCACTGCTAGATATCTATCTGGATGGCCTCCTTGACCCAATTAAGGTCTCTGATAACTACACATCTATCAGTGGCATGGACTTGGGCCTCAAGCCTAGACTGCTGAAGTACTACCTGGCCGAAGATACCATGTACCCCTTGCTAGCCCTGGTTGTCATCTTCTTTGGCATGTCCCTCTACCTGCGTTCACTCTTCGTCACATTCATGTCACTGCTGGGGGTGCTGGGCTCCCTGATGGTGGCCTTCTTTCTTTACCATGTTGTATTCCGCATGACCTACTTCCCCTTCGTCAATCTAGCATCCCTCCTTCTGCTTAGTGGCGTCTGTGTCAATTACACTCTCATCTTCTTCGACTTGTGGCGCCTCAGCAGGGGCCAGATGCCCTCTGGGGGTCTAGCGCATCGTGTGGGCCGCACCATGCACCACTTTGGCTACCTGCTTCTGGTCTCAGGCCTCACCACCAGCGCGGCCTTCTATGGCAGCTACCTGAGCCGCCTGCCCACAGTGCGTTGCTTTGCTCTCTTCATGGGCACCGCTGTGCTAGTGCACATGGGGCTCACACTAGTCTGGCTTCCTGCCACAGTAGTGCTCCAGGAGCGCTACCTGGCACGAGGCTGTGTGGCCCAAGCACAGGGCCAGAGGGGCGGCCCCTTGCGACTGTTGCTGGCTTTGCACAGACGGATACGCATTCTTCGCAGGATTTTTTCCATCCTTTCGCGCCTGCTCTTCCAGCGCCTGCTGCCCTGCGGCGTCATTAAGTTTCGGTACATCTGGATTTGCTGGTTCGCGGCTTTGGCCGCAGGGGGCGCCTACATAGGCGGCGTAAGCCCTCGCCTGCAACTGCCCATTCTACTACCCCTTGGCGGCCAGTTCTTCCGGTCTAGCCATCCCTTTGAGCGTTTTGATGCTGAATACCGCCAGCAGTTCCTATTCGAGGACCTGCCTCCAAACGAGGGCGGCAACTTGCCAGTGGTAATGGTGTGGGGAGTCCTGCCAGTGGACACTAGTGATCCCCTGGACCCTCGCAGCAACAGCTCAGTAGTAAGCGATCCTGACTTCGTGCCTAGCAGCCCCGAGGCCCAGGAGTGGCTCCAGGCTCTCTGCCACGGAGCCCGGAATCAGAGCTTCTTTGGAGACCAGCCAGAGGGTTGGCCTACACTGTGCTTAGTGGAAACCCTCCAGCAGTGGATGGAAAGCCCCAGCTGTGGCCGCCTGGGTCCCAATCTATGCTGTGGCCAATCAGAATTCCCCTGGGCCCCCCAGCTTTACTTGCACTGCCTCAAGATGATGGCTTTGGAGCAAAGTCCTGATGGCACCCGCGACCTGGGACTCCGCTTCGATGCTCATGGCAACCTGGCAGCTCTAGTTCTGAAGTTCCAGACCAACTTACCATACAGTACAGAGTATGGCCCGGTCCACCACTTTTACACTGAGGTCAGCCGCTGGTTGTCAACAGAGCTGGGCCAGGCACCTCCCGGCCTCAACCAGGGTTGGTTCACCAGCACCTTGGAGCTGTACAGCTTGCAGCATAGCCTAAGCACAGAGCCTGCTGTGGTGCTCGGTCTGGCTCTGGCACTGGCCTTTGCCACACTGCTGCTGGGCACCTGGAACGTTCCCCTCAGCCTGTTCTCTGTGGCAGCTGTGGCTGGCACCGTGCTGCTCACTGTGGGCTTGCTGGTTCTACTCGAGTGGCAACTCAACACTGCCGAGTCCCTCTTTCTCTCTGCCTCTGTGGGCCTGTCTGTAGACTTAACCGTCAACTACTGCATCTCCTATCACTTGTGCCCACACCCTGACCGCCTGAGCCGTGTGGCCTTCTCCTTGCGGCAGACTAGCCGCGCCACCGCAATGGGGACTGGAGCGCTGTTTGCCTCTGGTGTGCTCATGCTGCCTTCCACCATACTGCTTTATCGAAAGTTGGGCATCATCGTCATGATGGTCAAGTTTGTTGGCTGTGGATTTGCCAGCTTCTTCTTCCAGTCCCTGTGCTGTTTCTTCGGGCCAGAGAAAAACTGTGGGCAGATCCTGTGGCCCTGTGCCCACCTGCCGTGGGATGCCGGGACTGAGGACCCTAATGAAGGGAAAGGACGAACAGGGCCATCCGGGTTCTCCGAGCACTATGAGTTGCAGCCCCTGGCACGCCGCCGGAGCCCCAGCTTTGATACCAGCACAGCCACCAGCAAGCTGTCCCACCGGCCTTCCATACTCTCTGAAGATCTGCAGCTGCATGATGGCAGCTGCTGCCACGCCCACGCCCACGCACCCGCCCCGGTCTCCCCGAGAGATCTGCTTCTGGATCACCAGACAGTCTTCAGCCAGTGCCCAGCCCTGCAGACTTCCTCTCCCTATAAGCAGGCCGGACCCAACCCCCAAACCTGGATCGGACAGGACTCCCAGGGACAGAAAGCTGAGCCCTTGCAGTCCCTGCCAGAAGCCCCTGCCCACTGCCCCAAGCCCAAAGTTGAAGAGCTCCCAGATGGCCTCTGCTCTTCAGCCAGCACCCTAGAGGGACTCAGCGTCTCTGATGACACCTGTGCCTCTGAACCCAGTGTCCGTGTGCCAGATTCTGTGGGCACCTCACCAAAAGCTATGAATGGCAATGGGCACTCCATACTTGAACGAGGCCAGCTGAATGGGAAGCGTGACACTCTGTGGCTGGCACTGAAGGAGACCATCTATGACCCAAACCTGCCCAACTCTCATCATACCAGCTTATCCTGGAAGGGCCGTGGGGGGCCAGGTGATATCAGCCCTGTGATGCTTCCCAACAGTCAGCCAGATCTCCCCGATGTTTGGCTCCGTAGGCCCAGCACCTACACCTCAGGCTACAGCAGCTGAGAGAGCCAAAGGAAGACCAGACCAGGGTCCAGAACCCTGTCGGTGAAAATAAGACAGAGGCCATGCTAGCCTAAAGCCTGAAGGTATTTCTCCGTATTGACATGACATCTCACCCTCCAACTATGGATTCTAAACCCCGCCAGATGTTCCAGCCTTGATCTCCCTGCTACTTAACCCCTACATCTGGAGGATTCAGGGAGAGGGCCTTGCAAGGTAATACCAGGCTCTCCCTGTGATGAGCTGAGGGCTCACTTCCCCCACAGTGCCAACTAGGACCCCTCCTCCTCTGGAAAGGGGGAAGGCCAGATGTGCAGTCTCCAGGTTTCAAGGGAGGCTGATCATTTCTCTCCCATGTGGCAAGAAGTTCAGTGATGCTAAGGTACCCCATCTTTGGGATCCTGTCAGGGTACCTCGCCCTTAAGAACCTCCACAGCCTGCTGAATCTCGTCCCTTTCTCATCAGCTCTCAATCAGGACACTTCATTTCTGGGGGGAGCTTTCCTGGGCCAGAATTGAACCTGGGCCTCTGTCCTGCACTGCCCTATTCTCCTCGTACACACTAGTGTGACTAGACATTCTCCAGAAGCAGGGCAGAGATGGCTGCTGAGGGAGAAGTAGGAGGACATGTGAAGGTTGGCTTTGGAGCGTCTGTAAATCCCAGATTCCCTCACCGGAAGCCAGCTTCAGAATGCTCCCCTACTGATGAACAGTCGTCACCCTTTACTGTTGCCTCACCTTCAGTCTCCTTAGACTCTTGCAACTCCACTAAAGAGTGCCCTGCAGTTGGTGAAGACACTAAGTAGGGTGGATCGATTCACCCAAAGTCGTATCACTGGCCCATTCTGCCACTGCAGCTCCCAGTCTCCTCCTAACTGCCGGCTTCAGGGACTCGCTGCTTCAGGGCCATTGGATCCTAGCTCTCTTGATCCTTTGCTCCTGGCACTTAGCCATTCTCCCTTCTTGAGTATCTCTCTGTAAACCCTCCTTCCCCTTCCACCTCCAGAAAGAGTTGCAGTCCGAGCAGACCCCAGAGTCCCTCCTTGCCTTTGCGATTCCCCCTCTGAAATCCTCTGAGATGCCAACTCATAAAGGGGCCTAGCAGACCACAGCCACCCATCTGCATCTTAGGCTTCAAGCACTTGCCTTTTCCATGACTAAGGACTACAAAGAGGCTTTGCAGGAGAGGTACTGAGGGACAGAAGAATTTGGGCAGAATCTAGTTAAGACAGGAACACAGCCTTGCTCATGTAGGGGGAAGCTCTCTAGGTCAGGTCCCCAATTTCTAAAGACCAGCTCTCTCTAGAGTGCTAGGGAGATTCAAAGACCAAAGCCTGGCTTTCCCTACCAAAAGCAAAGGTTCTGTCCTGAGGCTTTGTCCCGTATGACACAGCTGCTGACTAGGCAGCATCTAGGCAGCACGGTCAAATTGACTGCACTCCTGCTTTGGGAATGATATTACAGGCAATACAGGTGTGATAGTGAGAGAAACCTTCCGCCTGGGAAGCAGCTTCCATACACAGACAGGCATTAATGGGTCAGTGCTATTGCTGGGCATGGGTACTCAGGGTGAGATGACTAGGAAGGTCTCCTGGAAAGGAGTGGCCAAATGGGGTGTGTGTGGTGACTCAGCACTAAACACTGTCCCCAATGGATGTGAGCAGTGGGGGGCAGCCAGCTCAGCTCCCTTTCTAGTGCAGCTCTCCAGGGCTCCCCAGTTCCTGGCAGATCCATAAGTCATGGCATGAAGACCACCAGTCTAGGCCATTTTACATATGAGAGAAGAAAATTGTTCAGGGCCAAATCTGTGGTGAAGCTAGAGGCAAGTCAGATGGTGTCTTTGTTTTATTTTATTGCATTCCTGTGTTATTGAGATCTACCTCCCACCCCAAGTAGCCCAGGACAAGTGGAGCAGAAACACAAACGAGAACATAAGAATGTGAAAAAGACAGAAGACAATTGTCCCTCAGTATCCATGGCAAACTGGTTCCAGCACCCCTGCCACCCCCAGGATATCAAAATCTGAGGATGCTCAAGACCCTTGTGTAGAATGGTGTAGTATCTGCATATAATGATGCATATTCTCCTGTATACTTTAAATTGTCTCTAGAGTACTTATAATGCCTAATATGATGTAAATGCTATGTCAGTCCTTATACTGTGTTGTTGTAATAATGACAAGAGAAAACGTGTGTGTTGAGCTTGTCTTTCCATTTCTTTTTTTAATGTGTGGTTGCCCTACCCCCAAATATTCTGGGTCTGTGTGGTTGAATCTGTAGATACAGGACTCATGGCTACGGAGAACTGACCATGTAGGCCAGCTTCTTGCAAGATAACTACACTGAGATAAGTGGCCCCTAATCATGCTGGTTCCATGCATATCCTTCAGTCTCTTATGACTGGTTTGAGGCCAGACCGTCTCAAGTCTCCAAAAACCCTCCCCACAAAGAATTTGCAACAAACAAACACAATCACACAGAGGAGCAGACTGGTGGGATTTTTTTAACGCAGAGTTGAATTCATCACCTGTGTCCTCGGCTCTGCTTAACTAGAAGTTCTATTCTCACTCCTAGTTTTTATCATTTGAAATGACTGCTATTCTCCCACATCTGGTGCTCTCCACTCTATCTGCTCTCCCTACTTCAGAGAACCGAAGAAATTCATTCTTCATAAGGAAAACGAATCCCGGTTCCTGGGATTAGGGGCTGCAGCACACACCCAAGACACCAGAATCAAGAGTTCAAGGCCAGCCAGGACTACATAACAACCGGGTGAAAACCTGTGGGGGGAGAGAGGGTGGAGGGCTAGAGAGATGGCTCGGTGGTTAAGAGCATAAATTGTTCTTGAAGTAGAACCGAGTTTAGTTCCTGACATGTCCGGGCAGTTCACACAGCCTGTAATTCCAGCTCCAGGGGAATCCAATGCCTCTGGCCTGGGGTACACACCTACACATAGACACACACAAATACACATAATTAAAAAGTTAGTTTCCAGCATGGCAGCTCATAGCCATCTGTAATAACAGTTCCAGGGAATCCAATGCCTACTTCTGACCTCTGTAGGTACCAGGCATTCACATGGTGCACAAACATACATGCAGGCAAGCATTCATACACATAAAATGATATTTTAAAATAAAACAGAGCCAGGTGTGGTGGTTCATACCCTTAATCCCAGAATTAGGGAGGCAGAGGCAGGCAGATTAGCAAACAGCTCTCCACGCATTCAAATTCAACCTGGACTACAGAGCAGTTCAAACTAGCCAGGGTTACATTGTTGCAGAATTCTTTCAGTCAATAGTCTTTGAGGTACGGCCCCCTGGGGAGGGGCTCAGAGGCTACCTGTGGGCAGGGAGCAAGCACTCTTAAATGGTGGTGGAAGCTGCTAAGGGCAGAAGACCTCAGAGGTTCTCTACCTTGCTTTGCCACTTGTGAATGAGTCTCCAAAAATTACGTGACTTCCTTTTATCTGGGCTTTCATGGCCTCTATCAAAATTGGCCATTTACGTTACATAGTAAAACCCTGTCTTTAAAAAAAAAAAAAAAAAAAAACGAACAAATAATTAAAATTTAACAAAACTTCCCTTTTCAGCAAAAATGGAGGAGATCCGTGACCAAATTTACCACCCTGTCTGAAACAGCCAACCCAATAGCAAAAGCCAGAAAATGGTGGAATTCACAATCCTAGACATCAGATAGCAAAAACCAGTGGTCTCTGACAGATAAGAAACAGTAAGACCAGGCCCAGGTTACTGCAGAGATTCCCATTGTGTACCACAAGGAGGGAGAGCCAGGACAAACAAGGACTGTGGAGCCTTGAGTCTGGGGAACTGAAGTGGATAGTGCTCAGAACACAGTATGGGAGAGTACAAAGAGAATTCTGGGGTCTCTGGGAAATGTCTCTCTCACACACATACACACACACACACACACACACACACACACACACACACACACACCCGCTTCTGGGGTGTTCAGCCAGCCACAGGCCCTCATCTAAGAGGGAGGAAACTCCTTAAACCCAAGGAAAGGTCCACCAAAGATAGTGAAGATGATACTACTTACATAAGACCTGAGCGGTATGCACCAGCCAGATGGAGGATTCCCTCAGCTGTGGAGAAGGGTCCTTAGGCCTGGCTCAGTTCCACCCAACTCTTTCGTCTCTCTCTTCGCCCTCGGGTCTCACTATGTAGCTCTGGCTGGCCTAGAAGTTGCCATGTAGAACAGGCTGGCCTCAAACTCATAAAAGATCCACCTGCCCCTGCCTTCCCAGTACTGGGGTTAAAGGTTTTCCCTCCTCACCTGGCCCTTTCTGCTTTGGTGCTTGGAGCTGAATACAAGATTTTACACACATCCTTTTTTTTTTTTTTCCTGTTGTTTTATTATTTATTTTATTATCTTTTAAGTAAGTGTGTGTGTGTGTGTGTGTGTGTGTGTGTGTGTGTGCGTGTAGATATGTGCACATCTGTGTGATTGTCTCTGGTCTAGAGGCAATCTTGGAGCTGTGGCTACAGGCAGTTGTAAGCCTCCCCATATGATGCCAGGAGCTTGGGTCTTCTAGAAGAGTTAAATATTCTATTAACAGCAGAGCTATCTCTCCAGCCCTCAACCTCACACATTCTAAGCACGTACTCATCACCAAGCTACACACTTAGTTCTATGCTATCAAATATTGAGACCAACTAGGAAAGAGTAAACTCTCATTAAACAACCAAATGCATCCCAGAAAAGCTCAAGAATATTTATATAAGTCCAAAAATAACCAGTCCCACAAAACACAAAATTCACAAAATCTGGAGTCTCTAGAAAAACATCAGAAAAACAAAAATGACCCATGCTGAGGGGGAAAAAATCAATGGAAATGAAGCCCAAATTGACACATAAGTGATAATTAGACAAAGACAAGGTTATTACAGCTCTCTCCCATATGTCATAAGTAGAGATTTGGGATGTATAAAAATATCCACCTTGTACTAATGGTTGTGAAAAACTAAAATCTTTGAGATTGGGGGGGAAAATCAGTGGTTGAAATTGACAGTTTAGAAATTGCAGTGTGTGTGTGTGTGTATGACAATAGGGACTGAGGATGCAGTCTAAAAGTCGAACACTTGCCTGGCATAATCAAAGTTCTGGATTCTAGCCCCCACCATGAGAGCATGATAACAGAAATTATACAAACAGAACACCAAAAATAAAATAAATGAATATAAAAAATCACACAAAATATAGACTACATTGAAATTATGTCCCTTACAATTATCTAAAATTTTAGGCTAAAACCAAACCAAACAAACAATAACAAAAAAACAAAAGATAAGGGCCAGGAATGATGGCACATACCTTTAAGTGTAGCTCTCAGGAGGCAGAGGCAAGTGGATTTCTATAAGTTTAAGGTCATCCTGGTTGGTCTACATAGTAAGTTCCAGACCAGTGAGGGCTGCATAGTAGTGCACGACCTTGTCTTAAACAAACAAAAAACTACTCATCGACTAAAAACAAGATAGAGAGTACTTTTAAAAATAATGCTTAACATTTGTTTATTTATGGTTTGCTGAGTATTCATGTACCACAGTGCTTGTGTGGGGGAAGAGGTCATGGCAGTAATTCTCCACAGTGTGGATCCAGTGCATTGAACTCAAGTTATCAGGTTTGCAGGCAGGTGTCTGTACTCACTGAGCCATCTCACTGACCTTTAAAATTATTTCCAGGACAAGGACTCATCCTGTCTGTTTGTGCTGGCTGGTGTTTTGTCAACTTGACACAAGCTAGAATCTTCTGAGAGGAGGGAACCTCAACTGAGAACATGCCTGCATAAGATCAGGCTGTAGGCAAGGCTGTAGGGCATTTTCTTACTAAATGATAGCTGGGGGAGGGTCCAACCTCTTGTGAGCAGGACCACTTGTGGGCTGGTGGTAGTCCTGGGTATTGTACACTGTGGTTCAGCCCTGCTGTTAATCTGCATCCCTGGTGTGTCTCTTCAAGACTCTGCCCTTCTTCCCGGCATTCTTCATGCCCCCCAAAATCCTGCCTAGCCATTGATCATTCAGTTTTTTATTAAACCAATCAAAGTGACACATATTCACAATGTACAAAAAGATTATTCCCCAACAGATTATTTCACAACAGTGTGGGCACACATGAAGGACACAGTTCAAAGATGTTACTGTAGATCCACCTTCCTTCCCCTTGCTCTTTACCCTCCTCAAAGCATCCTGCTCCTCTCTTACCTGGCATGCTCCTATGACCACCCTACCCCCACTGTACCTACATTTCTGAGAAAGTCCTCCTTTGACCTTCACAGCCCACCTCTAGCTCCTCCTCAAATTCTATTTTCTGTTCCCTGACTTCCTCTGCTTTCCCCTCAATGTTTCTACCATAGTTCTTCTTGCTAGACTCATCAATAACTTGCTTTTACTAAATTAAAAGAATGCTTTTTAGGTCTCATCTAGCTTGCTTTTTCCATCGTATTCATTTTATTGAAGTAACCAGAATTTAATTTAGGGGTTCACACATGCAGCACACATGCAGCAGTACACCGATCTATTTCTCGGCCCTCTTTTGATAGGGTCTTGCCCAGTCTGGTTTGACCTCGAGTGCCCATCTCTTTCCATTATTTCCCATAGTTTACCATTCTCTCCTGTTACAGTATACCACTTCTTCCTTGCCTTCTGGGGCACTGCCCTGCTTTCCATTTCTTCTCACCTCTCTTGGTCCTCCTTATCAGGTTTTCTGGGGCAACTTGTTTTACTTTGTATCACTGCAACTTCTAAGTGCCAGAATTCCTGCCCTTGGCTCCAAGGCTCTCTCTCTACTCTTTTGATCATGTCACCAAGTATCACAACTTGAATACATCTGTATACCAACAACTCCCAAGGGCACAATCAGTATCTGCAGAAGGTTGGTTCCAGAACCCCACAGGATCCCAAAACCCGATACACAAATCCCTTGTGTAAAATGGTGAAGTATTTCAATATAATTGACACATATTGCTTTAAATTATCTTGAGGTTGCTTATAATACCTATTACAATGTAAATAACATATACACCACTGATAAATTTAAAAAACTTTTTTGAAACAGGCTAGCCTCAAACTGATTTGTAGCTAAGAATGACCTTGAATTCCTTCCTGATTATCTCTGTCTCTATCTTCTGAGAGATGGGGTTACAGGTGTGGGTATCATAGCTAGCTTTATGCAGTTCCTGGGGTGGAGTGGGGTGGGGTTATTAGATCACACTGTGTGAAGATGTGTTGCTGTTTTACCTTGCCTGACTAAGGCATCTTCTGATTGGTTAAGAGCTGAATGGCCAATAGCTAGGCAGGAAAGGATAGGCAGGACTTACAGGCAGAGATAGGAACACTGGGAAGAATGAGAGATGGGAATTCACCATCAAGAAGAAAAGGAAGTTGGTCCAAAGAAACTCCCATTACAGGGGGGAGGGGGGGGTCAAGCCCAGGGTTTGTGTATTCCTGTATCCTTGACAAGCACTCTATAAATGAGTTACATTGTAGTTTCATTGCTATATTATTTTGTTTAAAGGATATTAACAGTAGGCTGGAGAGATGGCCTAGCAGTTAAGAGCTCTTTCTGCCCTTGCAAAGGACCAGGGTTTGGTTCCCAGAACCTACCTGGTAGCACACAACTGTCTCTATAAGTCCAGTTCCAAGGGATCTGACACTCTCTTATGGCCCCTGACATAGACACACATATATGAAAAGATTGAATGTGGCAGTGGTGGTGCACACCTTTAACTCCAGCACTCAGGAGGCAGAGGCAGGTGGATTTCTGTGAGTTTGAGGTCAGCCTGGTCTACAAAGCTAGTTCCAGAGCAGCTAGAGCTGTTACATAGAGAAACTCTGTCTCTAAAAGAGGAAGAAAAGAAAAAAATGTAGGAGCTCTACCAAGAAAAAAAAAAAAAAGTCTGGTGTATGCCTTTAGCCCCACTACTGTAACCAGACCTTCTTGTTAGATTTCTATCTCCCTAATAATGACATGGAGACTTATTATTAATTATAAAATCTTGGCCTTTAGCTTAGGCTTCTCTCCCTGACTAGCTCTTACAACTTAAATGAACCTCTTTCTATTAATCTACATTCTATATTAATCTACATGGTTCTTTACCTCTCCTTCAGTCTGTATGTCTGACTCTCTTAGTGTCTTCCTGGCATCTCTTACGTGTCTAAATTCTTCCTGAGTTCCTCTCTTTCCCCAGAAGTCCTGCCTATTCTCTCCTGCCTAGCTATTGGCTCTTCAGCTCTTTATTAAATTAATTACAGCTATATATCTTCACACAGTGTAAACTAATATCTCATGATGTTTTTCTGTCAGCTTAGCAGCTGAACATGAATATACTGATATTTTAATTATTGTCTGTGGCTCCACAGACCCAAAGTCAAGTCTCTATCATTCTATTTATGAATAAGACTCAGGACTCAAAGGCTGAGGTGAAAATCTGCTAACTCAGAGAGGGTGAGTAGCAACTAGCTGACCTTGCTTTTTTGGCCAGAGATGCTGCAAGAGATGCATCTCTTGCCTTGTCCTAGAACAAAACAAAACAAAACAAAAAGCTCAAAATCTAATTGCCCTTTCCTTGCTGTGCATCTTCTTTATCCAAATTTCTGGCTTCTGTGGCTAATTCAGTCAGCTAGTCACTGGCTCTGCTCCCCGATTCAAAGTAAACATTATTGACAGTCTAGAATGTCAACTATTCCCTTACACTGTGTGAATATATGTCACTGTGATTGGTTTAATAAAGAAGCTGACTGGGCAGTAACTGGACAGGATAAGGTTAGGCAGGAAAACCAGACTAAGAACACTGGGAAAAAGAAGGATGGAGTCAGGGGAGTCACCAGCAAGACACATAGAGGAAACAGGAGGTGCAAGATGAAAGAGAGGTAATGCCACATAGCAGAATACACATTAATAGAAATGGGTTAATTTAAAATCTGAGCCTTTAGCCAAGCATTTATAATTAATAGTAACCCTCTGTGTGGTTATTTGAGAGTGACCGCTGGGATACAGAGAAAGTCTACCTATACTGGAGTGTCACAATTTGATCAAAATATCCCACAACAATCTGGCAACACAGTACTCCAAAAGTGAAGGTAGAGACAGGTGGATTTCTGCAAGTACATTATTAGTCAGGTCTATTAGTGATTCAGGCCAGCCAAGGCTGTATAATGAGGGCTTGTCAAAAGAGGAGAGAGGAGAGGGAGGAGAGAGGGAGGGAGTAAACTTCCTGTCCGGAGTGCCTGCTCCCAGAGGCTGAATAGGAATTATAAATGCTCGGTCAATAGCTCAGGCTTATTACTAACTAGCTCTTACAACTTAAATGAAGCCTTTTCTTCTTTTCTTTCATTCATTCATTCTTTCTTTCTTTTGGTGGTGTTTATTTGTTTGTTTGTTTTGAGACAGAGTCTCTCTGTATTGCTTTGGACCCTGTCCTGTCACTCACTCTGTAGACCAGGCTGGCCTTGAACTCACAGAGATCCGCTTGACTCTGCCTCCTGAGTGCTGGGATTAAAGGTGTGTGCCACCAATGCCCAGCAAAAGAACCCACTTCTTTTCAACTGTAAGTGTACTGCCATGTGGCTTGTGGCTTTGCCTGTCCTCTAGCATGTCTTGCTTCCTGGGTGGCTGGCTGGCATCTCCCTGACTCTGCCCCCCTTTTTCCCATCACTCTCTGTTTGGCTCTCCCACCTAACTTCCTGCCCAGCTACTGGCCTGTTAGCTTCTTATTAACCAATGAGAGGAATACATATTCACAGTGTAGAAAATTGTTCCACAGCATGAGAGAGAGAGGGGTCTGTATATGCTTTCAGTACACATGCAGTTCCCCTCCACATACTTTCAAAAGTTGGTTAAAAGTCATGCATGTAGGACCTGGGGGTATGAAAGGTTGAGTGTGTCTCCAACCTAGCCTCCTACATGACCACTCCATGGAAATATCTTAATGCATTTCAAGTTTTCCATGTTCAAAACAAAACCCTCAATTCCCTTCTCCCATCCTTCCAACTGGCGTCTCCAATTTCTTGGCTTTCAAAGGAGACCATTTTCTGCTCTGGAACAATCTTTTTGTACACTGTAAATATGTATTATCCTCATTGGCTAATAAACAGCCAACCTGTGGCTAGGCAAGATTCTCAGAGCAGAGAGAATGCTGGGAAGAAGAAGGGCAGAGTCAAGAGTCAAGAGCCAGACACAGAGGAAGCAAGAGAAGAATATGCCATACTGAGATAAGATACCATGCCACTTGGTAGAACATAGATAACAGGTTAGTTTAAGATGTAAGGGCTAGCTAGTAATGAGCCTAAGCTATTGGCTGAACATTTATAATTAATGTCTCTGTGTGGTTATTTGGTGTTTTGCCATGGGTGTCAGGTTCCCTGGAATTACAGGCAGCCATGTCGGTGCTGGGAATTGAACCCAAGTCCTTTGGAAGAGCAATCAGTGTTCTTAACCCCTGAGCCATCTCTCAAGCCCCTCTGTGTGGTAATTTAGGAGCTGGCTGGCAGGACAAAAAAGACCCTTGGTTCCAACAAAAAAACTCCACATACAGTTTTCTCCTTTTCTTTCCTTTACCTTTGAGACAGGGTCTCAGTACATAACCAGGACTGGCCTGGAACTCTTTGCCAACCACTTCTGGCCCCAAACTCCTGATTGTTGCAAGATATTTGATCACACTGTGAATCCCAAGATTGTGGTATTTACTGGAAAAACTTGCTTCTAGCTGTTGTGGAACATTCCTTTACACCCTGTGAAGATGTGTTACTGTGAATGGTTTAGTAGAAAGCTAAATGGCCAATAGCTAGGCAGGAGACTAGACAGGACTTCTGGGCAGAGAGCTCTGGGGAGAGAAAAGGCAGAGTCAACAGCCAGATGGGGAGTACAGATTAAAGGTAAATGAGCCATATAAAAGAACATTGACTAAAAGATATGGGCCAGTTTAAGTTGTAAGAGCTAGTTAGAAACAAGCCTAAGCTTTCAGCTGAGTTTTCACAAGTAATAATGTCTCTGTGTTGTTATTGGGCACCTAGCTGTCCCAACAAAAAAATATGTTTACATTAGCTGTGGTGTAGCACATACCTTTAATCCAAAAGCTTTCTGCTTGAGCATTGTAAACAGAACTAAATAAAATCAACCATAGGTCATGAGGTGGAACAAGCAACCAACCTACAGGGGGGGAAAATCCATAGAGAGTAAGAAGAAGTCAGGAGGACAGAGACATCCACCAGAAGTAGAAGGGAAGGACATCCAGTTGGAGTTTTGTTTGAGACAACATGGGAGAAAGCTCTTTCTCTAGGAAGATGGATACCCTAACCCTAACCCTAACCCTCGGGTGCTTTCTCTGCTCTCTGAGCTAGCAGGTTTTCACCCCAGCATCTGGCTTCTGAGTCTTTATTGATAAAATAGAATGATAGAGACTCAGTTAAAAACAACACTTGGCTAGGTGGTGGTGGTGCACACCTTTAATCCCAGCACCAAGGAGGCAGAGGCAAGTGGATTTCTGTAAACTGGAGGCCAGCCTGGTCTACAGAGCAAGTTCCAGGGCAGGTAGGGCTGTTACACAGAGAAGCCCTATCTCGAAAACCAATAAATAAATAAATAAATAAATAAATAAACAACAACAACAAAATCTGATCTCTTGGCTCCACCTTTTCAGAAAACCCTACTGGCTTGTGATACCATAAGGGGCCCCCTTTAATTCTTACCCCCTGTGTGATCTGAACATTTCTCCTATCTTTCAGTTCCATGAAGAGAAAAACTCATTTCTGCCTTAGAACTTTGCACTTCTCAGTGATCATGAGATTAACTAACTCTGATGTTGACCAAACCACACACACTGAAATTGCTGTGGAACAGCCTTTGTACACTGTAAATATGTATTACACTCATTGGTTAATAAAGAGCTGACTGGTTTAGAGCTGGGCAGGAAAAGATGGGGCTAGATAGCCAGACTAGGAGGATGCCGGGAAGAAAGGTAAGGTCTCGAGAGACACCACGAGATGCAAAGCAAGCAGGATGGGAAATATGCAAGTGAGTTAGAAATGTCTAGGGACAGCGCATAGATTCATTGAAATAGGGTAATTGGTTGGAAGAGCGAGTTTAAAATAAGCCTAAGCTAACAACCAAGCATTTATAATGAATTTATAATCAATATTTCTTGAGCAGCTGGCAGGCATAAATATCCACCTACACTGAATCTTATTTATTTAAACAAAATTTTACTGTTCTGTAGCTCTGACTGGCCTGGAGTTCACATGTAGCCCAGGCTGATCTCCAAGACAGAGCAGTTCCCAGAGGCAGCCCTCCCTAGTGATGGTTGTGAACCACCAGGGCCTCAAGCTTCTCAATTTAAACTGTTTTCCCCAATTTTAAACTCTTACTGGCTTTTCTCTCTTATAGCATTTTGTGGTTTTCCTTCATTGTCTTACCATGGATGGTAAATGTGTATTTGCAGTTATGTGCTTAGTGTCTTTCCTAGATTGTGAACTCCAAGATGGCAGAGCTAAAGTCAGTCCTGATATTTGCTTTCCCTAACCCATCCACATAGCTGATGCTCCTTCAATATGTATGTTTTTAACGAAACGACTGAGAATTCTTTGTTTTGTATGAGTAACTTTAATTTCTAATTAAATCCGGATGCCGGTTTGTTAAGTATTTCAGCCCACTGGTGTCCTTCAGGTAGGTTCTGCCATACTTCACCCCGTATCTGGTAGTTTTTATTCAGGTCACCTGTACTCCTGGTAGGATCCTTAACAATCAAAAACAAAGAGGATTGTGACTTGGACGCTAAGAAAGTTCACGTTTCCGCCTCCACCCAGGAATGTGACACAGTGGCTCACTAGCACAATTCAAGCCTGCCAAGTGCATCCCTGACCGGCCGAGACCCGCGGGTTCGGGCAAGCGGCTCGAACCTTCCGTACAGCATGGCGGCTCCCGCGGCCGTATTGCCGGAGAAAGTCTTCCGTACAACAGGGCCGCCTACAGACCCGGAGCCACGCCCCCTCTCGCCCAGCCCCCGGAAGTTTCCTTTTGAAAGCGTGGCGGCAAGCTCTGCCGAAGGCTGGGCGGTTGCTGCGGAGCGTCTTTTGAAAGGGAACGAAGAAGACTGCGGGCAGGAGCGGCTGGAGCTTGGGTTCGGCTCTGCGGGCCCGGGGCTGGGCTGCGTGCGGGCAGACGGGCCGGCTGGCGTGGCATTACCCCGGCGCTGCTAATAATCCAACTTGCACCTTCCAGGGCCCAGCCGAGCCACTTGGCTACGATGGCCAGTGCTAAGACGGCGTGCGACACACAGCCCCACTCGATGCCGAGCGGCGGCCTGACCACAGGTGGGTGTCCACACCGCCACCGGCCGGGGCTCCGTGGACCATACTAGGAGTAAAGGATCGAAATCTGTATGCTGGGGCGGCGTTCGGTTAGCTCTGACGCCTACGTACCTGCTCCTCACCCCAAACCAGGCTGTGTATGCTGATGACGAATTGAGAAAGAGTCCCAGTTCCTACCCCAGACCCCACCCCCTTCTGTTTTTTCCAGTTAGATCCAAATTGTTGGTGGTTGTTTAAGAATAGCTTTTTTGTGTGATGTAGTGGGGGGCTTGGGGGACTCGTTATATAGGCCAGGCTGGCCTCGAACTCGAGATCTTAAGTCTACCTCCTGCGTGCTGGAATTAAAGGCATGTGTCATCAGGCCCGGTGCATGGACTCACTTTTCTTTTTAAACTAGGTTTTCACTATGTAGCTCTGGGTAACATTAACTTTGCCACAGTTCCTGCTTCAGCCCCGGCGTGCTCACTGCCACCACACCTGCCTCTCTAGAACTCTGTTTTAAAGACTTATTTAAATGGGGGGGGGGAGAACAGGATGCTTCTGCATGTAATAATAGGTGCCCAAGTAAGGTCAGGGGACTTGATCCTATACAGCTGGAGTTAAAGGCAGTTGTGGGCCACCTGATAGGGGTCATGGAATCAAACCTCATTGCTCTGGAAGAGTACTTCTCCCTCTAAACTGCTGAGCCATCTCTTCAGCCCTAGAAATCACTTTTTATGCAATTAACCTTTCTATTTCCAAATTAGGGTTGGTTGTCTTGCAGGTGTGAGTTTGTTGTCAGATAAGAGAATCCTCTGAGGAGTAGTGGGGATAGTGGGGAGAAAGCCCCAGGATGCCTTGTTCACATTAACAGGTGCACAGTGGCTCTCCTGAACACAGTCACTATATGTTAAGTAGAGTGAGAGAAGACCCTGTCCTAGCCTGAGTTACTGAGAACCTTGAGAGAAGGGAGGCATGACCAAAACAATTTGTAGTTGCATTTCTGTCCTGGTAGTTTTCTTGTGGTTGAAAGCCATCTGGTGGGCTCTGTAGTGGCTGTACTGCTTAATGTAAAGAATATAGCAGCCGGCCGGCCGGCCAGGTGTTGGTGGTCATGGCTTTAACCCCAGCACTCGGATGGCATAGGCAGGCAGATTTCTGTGAGCCTGGGTCCAGCCTGGTCTACAGAGTACAGGCTCCAAAGCAATACAAAGAAATCCTGTCTCAAAAAACAAAAACAAAACAAAACAAAAAAATATTATAGCATAGAAGATGGCCCTGGCACCCCACAGCTGTTTGCCATTTCAGGACAGCCTTTACCATCACTTTCCAAATCCATATAGCTGGTTGAAGAGCAGTGACAGGCAAGATTGGCCTCTAAGGTAAGATAGGCTTTCCTACCAGGTTTAAAGGGTTAGTCTCTTTGCCATTTTCCTCAAAACATCCTCATCAGCAGAGGCACTGCTTAAGGAGTGGAAGGCAGGATGTGCAGACCTCTCCAGTCTTGTCCCCTCCCTCACAGTGTCCCTGAATAGCTGCCAGTGACAGCCTTCCTAGACAAACCCCAAGTTTTCATCTCCACTTGTAAGACCTGTCCCGATTTAATGATCACAATAACTAAAACAGTTTTAAGATTTTTAGGCAGCCTCCACTCAAAGGAACAATGAAGCTGGGTGTGCTGTACTCTATCATCCCAGCAGTCCAGAGTTCGAGGCGACAGGATGAATGCATATTCCAGGCCAACCTGGTCTATATAGTGAGTTGCAGGCTGGGGCTGTATGGCAAGACCTTTCCAGGAGGGGTTTGAATCAACAAGTTTGATTCAAGTGTTCTTTACGTCAGCCATCCAATTCTCCTGAGTGTCTTCTCTAGAAGACACTCTTGGTTAAGTTCTACTGACTTTTTCCTACAGTGCAGTCCCCTGCTCAGCAGAAAGAGATTGTTGGAGCTGATAGCAGTTATTGAATTAGTTGTTTTTTTTTCCAATTTACTGTGAACTCTTTTACATGGATTAGATATATTATTGCATTTAATACTACTTGAGATAAGACAAGATAGTAGCACAAAATAACTTTTTTTCTAAAAGATACCTCCAAAGAACCCATTTAATATTTGCATAGTGTTATGAATATTAAAACTAGAGTTCTGGTGCCCTGTAAGTTGTACTTACAAACAAATTCGTTAACCTGAGGTATTATATATTTACTTTATTGTGGAGCAAGTTATTTGAATAAAATTTTTATCAAATACAAAGTACCCTGCAATGTGACCCAGCACTTTATATGTCGTTTCTTCAACTTAATTATTTAATTAGTATAGCCATTTTACAGTGAACAAAGTGGGGTTAATATAATCTAGAAAACCCTGAGCTGGAAAGAAGTAGAAAGGCTTGGGGGTAGGGCACGGCAGGTGCTATGTCATGTAAACGCTAGTATAACATGTATGCTAAGTGACATGTATGGTGGGGATGGATGAGTTACCCAGCCTGGCCCAACAGGGAGATGAGCAGGAATGCCAAACAGGAACCTCTTGGGTTTAATAAAGGGCCAACAAAGGAAAAGCGCTGTTGAAGGGCAAGAGCCTGGCACAGGGAAGAGGAGAGAGAATTGTTCACACCAGCAGTGTGTATATATACACCAGAGTATATAGCTGATGTGTTCTATCTCGTCCGCTTACATCCTTTACTAGGCAGCAGGATGTAACGATGTCTCTGAGTGGTTAGGGAGACATTTTGGTGAAACTAGACAACACTTAAGAGAAGATAGCTAGATGTTGTCTTAGGACACTGGGTATGGGAACCTTGAGACGGGTCAGCTCCAGCAGGGTTCTCCTTACTAACTCGGCATTTCCTCTGGCTCTTTGCTTGTATTGACCTCCGTATTCAAATACCTGTAGCCTGTCAGTTGGATATATCATCAGGTACACTAAGCTATGACTTATAATGGATTTTGAAGCTATGTGTGTTAGCGCACACCTGCAATCCTAGCCTTTGGAGACAGAGTCAGGAGTATCACTGAAAGTCACAAGCAGTCTCCACATATCTAGATCAAGGCTACTAGGATATAAAGAATCATATCTCCAAAAAGTAAAAAAGAATCTTAGTTTCTAAAGCCAATTAGCATAGAGTCCTTGTCTTTGGAATCAACCTCAATTCCTTTACTGAATGTGTACAGAATGAAAACAAGGGCTTGTGATAGCTCATAAGGGAGCTCTGTATAGCACAGGGTGGCAGCTGCTAGGGCAAGATGCTGTGATTCACTCTTGTTTTCCCTTCCAGATGCACAAACTCGAGCTACTTCTAAGCTACCTGTTAAGTGCAAAGAAGCTGATGTGTTTAAACATCTTCATCCAGGAGGTTCAGATCCTGATGTTCTAAAAGTCACCAAACCAAGGAGAGAGAATGGGTAAGAGCAGATGTTGGCATCTGGTTGGCATCTTGCTAGAGGTATGGGGAGCTCAGTGCCAGAGTGCTTGCAGTCAGGTTGTTGGTGTGCTTAAGGCCCCTTTCCTTAATAAAAAGCCATCTTCCCACACCAGTTGAAACCAGCATGCATGAGTAGCAAGCTTTCTTATCGAACTATCTCTGGACCGCCAGCCGGTAACTAATAATGACCCAGAGACTTGTTATTTATTATGAAAGCTTGGCCTTAGCTTAGGCTTTTCCCTAACTAGCTCTTATAAATTAATTAGCCCATACTTTTTAAATTCTACCATGTGTCTCAGTTACCTCTTCTTAGTACTATACATCCAACTTGCTCCAAGTCTGCTCGTGAAATTGCAAGCAACGACTCCTACTTCTCTCTGCTTGGAAGTCCTACCCCCTGCCTAGCTATTGGCCACTCAGCTTTTTATTACACCAATCACAGCAATGCATCTTCACATAGTGTACAAATATCCCACAACAAGCATGGACCCTCTGGCCCTCAGCCTGTGCTGTTTACTGTTTACTTTGGTTCTTTTCTCAGAAACTCAAATCTCGTAAACCAGGTGTGGTAGCATACACCTGTAATCCCAGAACTGGAGAGGCTGAGGCAGGAGGATTGGGCGTCCAAACCCTGTTTCCAAACAGTAGTGAAGCCAAGCCCTCTGTTGTACCTCATTCATAGCACCCAGCACTGTGGTTCTCTGATCAGCTTTGATTCTGCTTCTGTAGGCAAGTGAGAGTTGCAGAGCCTGCCAGCAGGAAGAACATCAGGAAGAGGTGAGCATGGGGTAGACTGAGGGTGGAGGCTCAGGTCTGTATACAGATAACATGAGCAAGGGGTAGACTGAGGGTGGAGGCTCAGGTGTGGATACAGATAACATGAGCATGGGGTAGACTGAGGGCGGAGGCTCAGGTGTGGATGCAGATAACAGCAGGGATAGACTGAGGGCGGAGGCTCAAGTCCATACAAATAACATGAGCAAGGGGTAGACTGAGGGTGGAGGCTCAGGTGTGCATACAGATAACATGAGCATGGGGTAGACTGAGGGTGGAGGCTCAGGTGTGGATACAGATAACATGAGCATGGGGTAGACGGAGGGTAGAGGCTCAGGTGTGGATACAGATAACATGAGCATGGGGTAGACTGAGGGTGGAGGCTCAGGTGTGCATACAGATAACATGAGCATGGGGTAGACTGAGGGCAGAGGCTCAATCGGGTGTGGATACAGATAACAGCAGGGATAGACTGAGGGCGGAGGCTCAAGTCTGTATACAAATAACATGAGCAAGGGGTAGACTGAGGGCGGAGGCTCAGGTGTGGATGCAGATAACATGAGCACAGGGTAGACTGAGGGTGGAGGCTCAGGTGTGGATACAGATAACATGAGCATGGGGTAGACTGAGGGCGGAGGCTCAGGTGTGGATGCAGATAACAGTCACATTAGGTTTGCTTGCTGTGTTTAAGTCTTGGGTACCATGCCATATACCTGAATGGAATTTGGGGGGTAAGCTACAACAAGGTGTAAGAACCAGCATTAGGGCAAGGATCAGTGGTACCATCATCTTGACAGGAAACCCCAAGGCTTAAAATTTTATTTTTTAACTTTACTTATTAAACTCTGTGTGTGTGTGTGTGTGTGTGTGCGCGCGCGTGTGCGTGCGTGTGCTCGGCATGCATGAGAGCATGTGCATGCAAATGCAGGTGCCTGCAGAGTATCTGATCCAGATGGAGCTGGAATCATAGGCAGTAGTGAGCTGCCTGATATGAGCTTGGATCTTCTGGAAGAACAGTTCATGCTCTTAACCACTGAACCATTTTGACAGCTCCCCTCTGTTTTTGGGGGTGGTTTCTATCAAAATCTCAATAGTTCGATTTTGCCAGTTGCTGGGGTGGAAGCCTGCTAGTTCAGAGAGGCAGAGAAAGCACCCAGCTGACCCTGCTCCTCCATCGTCCCCGAAATGATCCCTCTTCTATGCCACCTCAAACAAAATTCAAACTTCCCTTCCTGTGCATCTCTCTCTGTCCTCCTGACTCCCTCTTACTCTGTTTTTGTTTTGTTTTGTTTTCTTAATAATCCTATGTTCAGTTTCTGTCAACTGGGTGCTTGCTTCGCCTCATGACCTATGGTTTACTTTATTTAATCCTGTTACAGTGTTCTAGCAGAAAGCTCCTCGATTAAAGGTGTGTGTTAGGGCTGAGCCACACAACTTGAAACAGATTTTTCCAGTAAATTACTGGATCTTGGGGTTTACAGTATAATCAAATATCCTGCAACACCCCTCACCCCAAAACAGCTTCTTGCTAGATGTGTTAGATTATGCCTGTAATAGAAGTACATGGAAAACTAAGGTGGATTGCCACAAGTTCAAGGCCATCCTGAGCTACATTCCAGGCCAACCAGGTGTAGGGTGTGCTGACTAGTTTTATATCAAGTGGGAAGTGGGAGCCTCAACTGAAGAAAATGTCTCCAGACAACAGGGCTTCAGACAAGCCTGTAAGGCCTCTTCTTAATTAGTGATCAATGGAGGAGGGCACACCCATGGTGGATAGAGCTGTCCCTGGGCTGGAGGTCCTGGGTTCTCTAAGAAAGCAGGCAGAGCAAGCCACGTAAGCAGCACCCCTCCATGGCCTGCATCATCAGCTCCTGCCTCCAGGTTCCTGTCCTATTTGGTTTCCTGTTCTGTGATGAACAGTGATCTGCAAGCATAAGCCCCACAAACCCTTTTCTTCCCAAATTGCTTTGGTCATGATGTTTCATCCCAGCAATAGAAACCCTAAGGCATAAGGGGAAACTATTTAAAAATCATACACGCTCCCACACACACAAAGGTTTGTGGCTGGAGAGGTAGCTCAGTGGGTGACAGTACTTGCTGTGTAAGTATGAAGGCCTCAGAATCCCCATACACCATTGTAAAAAGCTGGGCATGGCTATACCTGCCCTTAGCTTCAGAATTAGGAGAGTGAAGCAGGTAGATCCTGGGAATTTGCTTGCTGGTGGTCTAGGTGAGCTTCAGACTTAAGAGATCCTATCTCAAAGAAATGAAGTGGAGAGTAATAGGGAAAGATTCCTAGAGTCCTGCTCTGTCTACTACATATGCATGCACATGTACACAACACACATACACACACACGTTTTTGAAAACTCAGGATCTTCAAACTGAAGGTTTAATATCAAGGATGACAGCTGTTGATTACGTTTGCCACATGCCAGCAGATGTTAAGCACTGTCCATGGATTCTCTGTCTTGTAGCAGTGGTATGAAATGAAGGTATTGTCTTAATTCTAGAAATGAGGAGAAACAGCCTCAGGTTACAGGCCAGTGTCAGGAAGCCAGGATTGGAACCCATTTGAATAACTCATCTGCATGTACTCCAAAACCCTCCACCCCATCCTGTTATTACAATTTATCTTAGCTACAAACCACTGAATAAGCAAAAACCAGAGGAGGAACTAAAGGATAAAAACCAGCTCCTGGAGGCCGTCAACAAGCAGTTACACCAGAAGTTGGCAGAGACTCAGGTATGAAGCTCATCAGCCGTCCCTGGGTGCACTCCTGCTGGGTGGGAGCAAGCAGACCACTGCAGACAGAAAAGAGGCTCCTCCTGCTGTGGTGAGCTCACCCAGAGTCCAAGCAAGAAAGACCTGCCACTTACAGGACGCCTCTCCCTAGGGAGAACTGAAGGACCTGACACAGAAAGTAGAGCTGCTGGAGAAGTTTCAGGATAACTGCTTAGCAATTTTGGAGAGCAAAAGCCTCAGCCCTGGTAAGTGACAGCACACAACTGCCGTCTGAAGCAGCACAGGTGCCCCTCCTGGGGCTATGTTGGCAGCAAGGAGTCTTTGCCTTCATGTCCTTAGGAAACGTCCATTTCTGCCTGACTAATAGGATTTCAGGTGGCTGTAGAGAGTCACGTCTCTCCCTGAGCTGAGTACTGCTTCACTCATTGGGTACCAGCAGGTATGAGCTTGCAAAGAGACCAGAAACATTGTGTTTCTTTCCAGGGCAGATAGAGCTTACAAGGTAGCCTGCTCAGGTGACTAGAGGGAAAATTCTGTCTCATGGTTCCTGACTTGGCTTCTTCACAGTGCCTGGAATAATGTGGCCCCTGCGTAGGGTAGAGCTCAGTGAAAGGGGATGTGGAGGACCTTGGGTTCTATCCCCAGTACCCACCCCCAAGAAGAGAGTTTGTCCAAAGACTGAGATGACCTCAGGCTACACTGAAGAGCCAGAGACTGCCCAGGAAAGGAACTTGGGCCTCTTTGAATTAAGGAATACTGACTCTGTGCTAGAGATGGAACCCAGGGCCTGCCATGTGCCAGCATTTATTACACCCTCTGACCCAGTTGTACGGTCTGTTTGGGGGTATAGGACATTGGGGGGGGATTCTTTTTGTTTGGTTAGTTTTTTTGTTTTTTCAGAACAGGGTTTCTCTGTGTAATAGCCCTGGATATCCTGAAACTTGCTTTTTGTCCAGGCTGGCCTTGAACTCACAGAGATCTACCTGCTTCTGCCTCCCAAGTGCTGGGACTAAAGGTGTGCATCACCAACACCCAGAAGAAAATATTGAATTCCCTGGTACTAGAATAGATTTATGGGGGAGCAAAGTCTTTGAGACAAGGCCTTACTAGATAACCCAAGCTGACCTTGAACATTGACTCTTCCTGCCTCAGTCTCCTAGGTGCTGGAGTTAAAAGGTAGGGAATACGCACCTAGCCCACTATCTTTACTATATGCATACATTTACTGTCTTAGTCACTGCTATATTGCTGTGACAAGACACTGTGGCTAAAGAAAGTATTTAATTGGGGACTTCCTTAGAGTTTGAGAGGCTAAGTCCCATCTTGGAAGGATGATAATATTCAGGCAGGTCCTGGACTAGTAGCTGAGAGCTAGATCATGATCCATAGGCAGAGAGGCAGAGAAAAGAGACTAGACCTGGCATGGGTAACACGCTTCTTCCAACAAGTTCTTGCCTCCTCATCTTTCTCAAATAGTGACACTCTCTGGTGACTAAGCATTCAAAATATGAGCCTGTGGGGGCCATTCCTATTCAAACAACTGCAGTTACCAAAGATAATGCCTTTTAAGGCCTGAAAGAATTTTTAAAGTAGTTTTTTATATTGTAAATAAAATGAAAACTAACATGCATTTCCTCCCAACAAAGTTTCTCCAGGGAGAAGCAGAACAGAATAGACTCTGGCCATTTGCAAACCTAGAGAGACAGCCTTGGAGAAAATACAGCTCTGAGAGCTGCCATGAAAGACATGGTCAGGGGAAAGCTTCCAGAATGGGCATTTGAGGGGCTTCCCTCAAAAATAATGCCTGTACTGTCCATGGAGGCTATTTTCCCTCTGGTTACGGTGTACTTCCCATGTGAGGCTGACTTTGTTGTATCTATCCATTTTAGGCATTGAGACCCTGACATCACAGCGGGAACCTACTACAGATCACACGGACTCCATGGTGAGGGCAAGAGTGTGGATTGGTAGGCCCTCAGCCAGGGCCTAATGTTGATCTCACCAAATAAGAGTAAATACATTACCAAAGTCTTTGGTCAAATTAAGCTTTATTTTCTGTTAGACAGGGCTATCCCCCTAAAGGAGGGTTGGAGAAAATAGCATTGATCATAGGAGACAGTGAAGTTTATACAGCCACCAAAACTGCAAGATTAGGGGACTCTCAAGGGTTGGAGAATTTCCAGAGGAATTTTGGTTGCACAGGACTTGGCTGAACATTTCAAAATTATTTGGCAGAACATCTTATCAGGGTGAAGATCAGGGTATAGGGTGTGGACAGGTCAGAGTACAGAAAATGGGTCAAGGCCTGGTCAAATCCAAATTTTACCAAAAGCAGGAATGAACTTATTTTGATCTTATAACAAGATGATTTTGAATCTTTTTTTGGGGAGTGGGGGTGGGGTTCAAGGGTTTCTCTGTGTAGCTTTGGAGCCTGTCCTGGAACTACCTCTTGTAGACCAGGCTGGTCTCGAACTCACAGAGATCTGCCTGCCTCTGCCTCCCGAGTGCTGGGATTAAAGGTGTGTTCCACTACCGCCTAGCTGACTGCTTTCAATCTTAAAATGGGTCAGACTGATCCATCACCCAGCAGGAGCTAAGATCTGTGTTTTGTGCTCTGAAAATGTAAAGATGCTTGGCTTTGGTTGTTCATGATACTAGATGAGAGAAATGGAGTGTGTACTTGCAGCATATTTACTTGAAAGGTAGTTATATCCTCACAGGTAGGTAGATATAAGTGACTCTGAACTAAAAACATACTAAAACACAGAGTGGGCTGAGGAAAGGGCTCAATGGTAAAGTGCCTGCCATATAAGCAGGAGGCCCCAAGTTCAGATCCTCAGCACCCATGTAAAAGCTGGGTGGTAGAGGGGTGGGACAGGTGGCTCTCTGGCTGCCATTGTCCTGCCAGCCTACCAACTGGTCTCAAAAAAAATAAAGATGGACCTACGAAATGGGCTAGCAGGGAAAGGTGTTTGCTTGCCAAGCCTGATGACCTGAGTTCAGTCCCTGAACTGGCTCCTTCAGTTTGTCCCCTGACCACAACATGGTGGTATGAATTACTCCCACATGTAAATAAATGTTTTTTGACAAATGGAGAGCTGTTGAGGTGGCTCAATAGGTAAAGGTGCTTGCTACAAGCCTCACAACCCAAATTAGATCCCCAGATCCCACATGATGGGAAGAAGAAACCAATTCCCCTAAGTTGCCAACCGGCTTCCACACACATATCACAGTACATGCATGCATGTATTCATAAACATATTAAACGTGTTTTAAAAACTGTTTAAGATGTGGGGGAGGCTGGGCAGATGCCTTAAGATGGCTGGTCAGTGGATTAAGGTCCTTGCAGTACAAATATCACCCTGAGTTTGATTCCTGGAGGGAAAAGTAGATGAAGAGAACCTACTCCACAGAGTCAGTCCACGATCACTACATATATGCTATAGCATGCTCACGCAATCAATAATGAAGATATCTGATGTCAATCTCTGGCCTCAAGCATTTGTAGCTGCATGTGTGTGTATATGCCAAAGGAACACATATATACAACACACACACACACACTCACACACGGAATCTGGGGTGTGGCTCAATGGTGGAGTGCTTACCTAGTATACATGACATTAAGATTGACTCCAACACTTCAGACATACCACACATGCACATGTTTGTACACACAAAAACCTTTGATAGGGAGAACTTGTATAGAGACCGTCTACACTTCTTCAAATGTCTTCCCTATCCCATTGCTGACAACTCATAATGCCAAGGTCTAGCCTGTTTGAATTCCCTAAAGAAAAGTAGTTTATCTGGGCATAAAGACTCCCAAACCTAAGATCGATTGTCATAATGCCAGCCGAGAAAGCCACCTCTGGCTTTTCTCTGAGTCTGTAGGGTTTGCTCCTAAGGTCTGTGCAGCACAGAGCATATTGTGGTAGATAAATTTGATATCTCCAGGAAGGGACCTGTAGTAAAAACCAAGTTTCTTGGGTCTGGACTGTAGATATTGCCTGAATAAATGATGGGATATTGGACATGGGGAATTTTATCTCAGTAGATAAAGGAGTCTATGGTATAGAGGAACAGTTCCTAAGAACAGCATCTATTCAGAATCTGGCTCATTGCTGGGCTGGGTTCCTCAGAGGGGAGCAGTGGAGATCCTGGGCTGGCCTTGAACTCAGAGATCTCCTTCTGTCTCTGCTTCCTGAGTGTGGGATTAAGACTTGTGCCACCACCCCAGGCTCAGCTCTCTCTATATATTCTTTCCTTTCACTTTCAGCTGCTGCTGGAAACTTTACAAGATGAGCTGAAGGCTTTCAATGAAACTGCCAAGAAGCAGATGGCGGAGTTACAGGTAAGGCACCCCACCCAGAGCTGCCACTTTTACTTTAGTTTGTGGATTGGGGGATAGTTCTTCCCTAGTTTTCCTTTTCCTTTTTTTTTTTTTTTTTTTTTTTTTAAGTTAATTTTGCCTAAGTGTATGAATGAGAAACAGCGCCCGTGGAGGTCAGAAGAGGGTGTTGGCTCCCCTGGAATTGGAGTTACAGGCAGCTAAAAGCTGTCGTGTTGGGTCCTGGGAACTGAAGTGAACCTGGGTCCTCTGCAAGAACAGCTATTAACTGTCGAGCCATCTTTCTAGTTCTCCCTCCCTCTCTCCTTCCCTTCCTCCCTCCCTCCCTTCCTTCCTTCCTTGTTTGTTTTGAGATGGGGTTTCTCTGTGTAACAGCCCTGGTTACCCTGGGACTTTATAGACCAGGCTGACCTTGAACTCAGAGATCCACCTGCCTCTGCCTCCCCCATGCTGGGATTAAAGGCGTGCACCACCACCACCTGACTCTTCTCTTTGGATAGAGTATTGCTCTGTAGCCCAGATTGGTCTTGAATTCAGTGTGATTTTCCTACCTTAGCCCCTTAAGTGCTATATTATGGGTGTGAGTCACCATGTCTGGCTCTTTTTTTGTTTTTTTAAACATTTATTTTTACTTGTGAGTATGTGTCAGTGTGAATGTATGCCACGTATGTACAGTACCAGTGGAAGACATGAGAGGGCTTCGGATCCCATGGAACTGGAGTTATAGGCAATGTGAGCTGACTAACATGGATACTAAAAATTGAATTGTCTGGAAGAGCGGGGGTACTTAACTTCAGAGACATCTCCAGTTCCCTCTGCCTTTATAGTATTTATTTATTATGTGTGAGTGTGTGTGTATGTATGTATGTCTGAAAGTATGTGGGTCCATACATGCCACAGGACCTGGGACTCAAACTTCAGGTCCTCAGGCTTGGTGGCAGGCACCTTTACCCACTGAGCTATTTCACCTGTCCCCATGCTTGGCTCCTATTGTTTTTAATAAACTATTGTTAAGCCGTGTGGGGGTGGTGAACACATTTAACCTCAGCACTTGTGAGGCAAAGACCAGCCTGGTCTACAGAGCTAGTTCCAGGACAGCTAGAGCTATTACACAGAGAAACCCCAACTCAAAAAAAACCAAAATGAAAACAAAAGAAAAGCCCATTTTCTAAAAATTTTAGATGTATAGAAAAGTTGCATAGATAATGCAGAAAATCCAGCTCCCCTAAGGATAACAGCTCACAAACCCTTACACATTTGTCACCAGTAAGAAACCAACACTGGTGTGCCATTGTTAACTAAATTCCTGGAGTTTTACTAGATCGGTTTCTGTTTTAGATGCTTTTCCTCCACAATTTTTTCTTTTTATGTTCCTGAGAACTCAGAAATGTTCCCAGGGATAAAGCCTGGGTTGGGGAAGGGCATCTCTACACTTAACAGTGGTCCACACGGCAGGCTCAAAGTTGAGACTATGTGAAATCCATGCTAGAAAGCGTATGTCAAGATGTGAAGAGACCTGAGCAGGACATCCACATTCCAGGGCTAGAGAGGAACAGCTCACAGTTGAGAGTGCCTGCTGCTCCTGTAGCAATCCCATAACTCCATAGCTCCAGCTCTGAGCGTCTGATGCTCTTTTCTCCTCTCTACAGGCATCCAAGGCACGCGCATGCACAGACAGACAGATACACACACACAGAGAGAGAGGGAGAGAGATTAGAAGCCTGGCATGGGGACACACACCTTTTGTCATGGGGCAGTCTAGTTAAGTCTAGTCTACATGGTAAGACTCTGACTTAAAAATAAACTGGGTCTGTGTGATTTTAGATTGCCTGGAGAAACCATGGGGCAGGAGACACAGGATTTCAGCACTCCAGTTTAAATACAGAAGTGAAAAAAATTCCCCAAACCAGCCCAGATAAGATCCAAGATAGGAAATTGAGTGTCTGGCTTGGCTGGTCTTCCTCTCTGCAGCACAGGTGTAACATTCTGGTCAGAGTGCTGTCCTCCTATGAGGCCAGAGTTTTGTTGTGGGTTTTCCTTTGGAATGCCTTCCCTTTCAGGCCTTGAAGGTGAAGTTGAAGTCGAAAGAAGAAGAAAGGGTCCGGTTCCTGGAGCAGCAAACCGTATGTAAGGATCAAGTCAGTGACTTCACAGTAGTGTTGGAGGAAATGGAACAGCTTTTAGAGATGTAATACAAGGGAAGTGGCCAGATGGCTTCTTCCTGGGGTAAAAACTCCCAGAGGAAGTCACTTAGGGTATCCTCAAGGACTAACCATCCCTTATGCGCTGTGGCAGTTAATCTTACTAAGGACAGTTGATGTAGAATGGGGTTCCTCCTTAAGTAGACTGCCCACCTTTAGACTGCTCAGCTCACCTGAGCCTCACCAAGTTGTTCATGGAGGCCTGCAAGAAAGGGACCTGGAAGCTTGACTCCACCACCTGCGCAACAGAGCACCAACCCTCAGAGCCAAGGTGTTAAATCAGCCACCTTGGAGAATCTAGAGGCTGTTATGCAGAAATGTGAGAAGAAAGCCTTCATACAACAGCACATGTACTTGTACAGGAGATGTCACTGAGAACCATGCTGTCCCCTTCTTTGTCCATCTGGTTGAGCTAAATTTATGAACTTGAAATTCTTGAAGTTTTTTGGCTTAATAAATGGGGTGCAACAAATAGCACTTGGAGCTTTATAAATATTACTTTTGAAATAAATACTTATGTGAATCTTAATATTCTGACTAACACTGAGAAATGAAATAGCCTTTTAGCCCAGTGTGGTGGCTCATGTCAATAATCAGAATTTGGGAAGTTGAGGCAGGAGGATTGCCTTGAGTTAGAGACTAGCCAAGGCTTCAGAAATCCTGTCTCAAAAAAGGAAGAAAAAGGAAGAAGAAAGGATTAAATAGCACTTCAGTCAGGCAGATGAGTTGAGGATACTGGAGTAAGTTCAAGGCATTCTGACTTACCAGGTGTATTTTTACCTCTAACGGTTACATGCGTGTAACAAGCCCCTTGCCTTCCAGGGTAACTGGTTCTTCTGCACTGTGTGTCATGTTCTATTCACCATGTTTGTGGCTCTGTTGTCTGTGTGCAGTTTATCACAGCCAACCCAGAGCCTCATCCCACAGGTCCTATGGTCTCTATGGCTTATGGCCTGGGACCCCTGGTAGCCTCCCACTTGAGATCACCAAAAGTGCTGCCATGTTTCTTTCTTAACTGAAATATTCCAGCTTTTGCTTTGGCTATCTCCAAACCTCCCTAATATATACTTCTAAATCACTAAGGCTCCCAGAGTCCCCTATCCCCAGTGAAGCCAAGTAATGCCCCATACTTATTTTTTTCTTTCTTTCTTTTTCAAATGTATAAAATGGTTTCTAACATAAAGGCACAAATAAGGTCCATCACATGTAGGTAAAGCAACACACCTTCACCATATACAAGATGGGGCTCCAGGAGGCATGTCTATAGAACAATGCATTCTGGGTTCCTTTGTGATACATATCTACTCCTTTGATGAGTGATCCTTCCAAGACTCTGGTGAAGTCCTGAATGGTATGCAGAATTCAGATGAGGAGTGGACATGACTATGCAGTCTCACAGGAATATGCTGTGCTATGTATGCAGGAGACCAAAGGACACTCACTAGTAGCAGGATCTACTATGGGAGCATAAAACCACACCATCACTTTGAGCTGTGTTACCTATCATATTCCATTCTCATGTCTATAAAAACGAATACTGAACAATGAGTTCTGGGTTGCAAAAGAGCATTTTTGGTTTTTACCTGTCTTCCATGCCTTTTTTCACCAGCAGAACACACACACACCGATCTTGTGTGTGTGTGTGTGTGTGTGTGTGTACATATATATATATGTATGTATGTATATGTATATGTATATATATTATATATATATAATTATTCATTTTTATGTTGTGTACATTGGTGTTTTACCTGCATGTAAGCCTGTGTGAGTGTGGTGGATCCTGGAGTTAGAAACAGTAGTGAGCTGCCATGTTGTTGGGAATTGAACCCAGACCCTCCAGAAGACCAGTCAGCGCTCTTCACCACTGAGCCATGTCTGCAACCCACCACACACCAATCTTAAAGAGCTAAAATTGTTAAAAACAACCTCATATAGTTGAAAATGTCATAAATAGTTCAATAGGGGAAGAATGAATGAATGAATAAATAAATAAATACTCTGTCTTGGGGTTTTATTTGGTGGTTGTTGTTGTTTCAAGACAGTGTTTGTCTGTGTACATTCCTGGATGTCCTGGAACTTGCTCTGTAGACCAGTCTGGCCTTGAACTCATGGGATCCTACTGCCTCTGCCTCCCAAGTGCTGGGATTAAAGGCATGTGCCTAGCCTAAATAAATATTCTTAGCCAGTGATAATGTAATATTTTTCTTTGCCCATTTCCAGGACGTTCAGTTTAAATAACTTTTTGCTCAAATCTGTAATTGACACCTGGCAGAAAGTAACATTCCCTTCTTAGGAGGGGAGGGTGGCTGCTCACTTAGTGGAGCTTTGCTTCCTCTCTAGCCCCTGGGCTCCATTCACTGCCAGCCAGCATCTGTACCCCCTCTTCTGTACTATGGAAGATGCATGGAGGTCTTCAGGTCTAATCTGGTCTCAGATCTGTCCCTCCTACTTGAGTGGATATTACAGAAACCTAAAACACTCTGACATTCCTGTCTGCTAAGATGCTTACAGTATATTTGAGGAAACAAAATGCAATACACAAGCTACATAACAAAGGCTACAGTACTTTGTCTGCTGCTGTGGTATAGATTATCCCTTTACTAGTCATAACTTACTTTAGCCAGGAAAGGCCTGAAAGGGAAAATAAACTAGAGCTTGAAGAGCAACATTTAAAAGCCAGCTGGGAAGTTGAGAGAATATTAACAGGTAAGTCTTGGGAGTTCAGGCATCCATGGCTAAACAGTAATGTATCATGATTTTTGAGGGGCCACCAACCAGTTCCCAAATCATGACAGAGAATGTTCACCCCTATCTTATGCTTATCCCATTAGCTCTTCTAACTTAAATCAACCTGTTTCTCTCCATCTACGTCTTACCTTGGGGCCTTTTACCTTTCCTTCATTCTGTATGTCTTACTTGATCTGGCTGTTGGCTGGCTGGCCTGAGGGTATCCCTTTCTTTCCTCTCTAGTTTTATCATTCTTTCCTCTCTAGTTCTCTCTCAAGCCTAGATTCCTCCTCCTCTTTATTCCTTCTGCCTGCCAGCCCTGCCTATCCTCTACTGTCTAGCTATTGGCCATTCAGCTTTTTATTAGACCAACCAGGTGCCTTAGGCAGGCAAGGTAAAAACAGCAACTCATCTTTACTTAACTAAACAAATGAATCATTAACAAATGTACTACTTTTATGTAGTTAAAGTGATATCCCACAACATAAACAAATGTAACACATCTTTTACATAGTTAACTATTCAAAAGCACAGTAAAATTAAGGCCAGCCTGGGCTACATAAGGCTCTGTCTCATAAAATTAAATGCAAAACAATCTTGACAAAAGATTCTCTTTCTAATCTCCAATGCAATTTCTACTCCAGCATCTTTCTTCATACCAAAACATAGCACCCTGATTTTACTGCAAGCTAGGAACTCTCACCTTTAACCTTTTTTTTTTTTTTTTTTTTTTTTTTTTTTTTTTTGAGACAAAGTCTAGCTCTGGATGTTCTGGGACTTGCTCTGTAGACCAGGCTGGTCTTGAACTCACAGAGATCCTCCTGCCTCTGCCTGGGATTAAAGGTATATGCCACCACCACCCAGTCTCATTCTTACTCTTTAGTTAACATACAAAATAATGGGTCTCATTTTGATATTTTCATGCATGTCAGTTTTTAAATTTTGTAAAACATGTTTCATCAATTCTGTTTTGTATAAAACACATAGTCTATGCTTTTCCACTGAACTGTTTTTAGAGATTCCATGTATCCATTGGTGTCTTCTCTCTGCTACAAGAGCATGAGGGAAGAGCAGGCTGGTTAAGCAACCTCCTAAGCCCCTTCCTACTGTCCCTCCTTCCAATCAGATCTGTGACTGTGCAGAACCACAGATTGCAGGCGGAAGTGATGGGGGTGATAGCCCCTTACTCAGAGATCCATTCCCTGCCAACTCCAGCACCGGTAGCCCAGTACCCTGTGACACTGCCTTAGCCTAGGGCCCTGATCGTGCCTCCCCTAAACACTGCCCCCTTCTCCTGTCTTTATCACTGTGACTCTTACACTCAGATTTAACTGTCTCTAAAACCAAACTTTGGAAAGCTTCTCACAGCCATCCAGGGCTTGAGGGATGAGGGAGGGTGCTCACTGGTAAAGTATGTGTCCACTATGCACAAGGCACTGGATTCAATCCCAGGCAACACATACACCATTTTTTCCTTAAGAACACAAATAGAACCAGTGACGAAAAAGTCACTAAAATAATCAAATTCATTCAGAGTAGAGCAGAGCATGGAAGGATTCAGCGAGTACCATCAAGTTTATGATGCTCAATGGTTTTGTTTAGTCATTTATTTCTCAAGATTTGTTTTTTTTAGCATTCCTCTAATCCCAGCCCACAGGAGACAGGCTGGTGGATCTCTGTAAGGTCAAGGCTAGTCTGATCTACAAAGTGAGATCCTTTAACAGATCAAAAGTAAAAGTATTCTCAATTGCTACATGTTTATATAAATTAAAAGTCCCCCTCCCCCATGCTGGAAATTGAATTCAGGGATCCAGAATGCTAGGCAAGTATCCTACTACTGAGCAACATCACTAGGCCAAAATGACTTTATTCATTTATTAGAAACAGGATCTGTCTGTGTAGCCCAGTTTAGCCTGGAACTCAATATGTAGTCCAGGCTGCCTATGAACTTATGATCCTCTTATTCAACCTGCTGAGAGCTAGGACTACAGGCATATGTACCATTGCAGCCACCTTGAGGTTTTCCAGTTTGATTATTCAGAACCATTTTTCCCAAGAGCTATTTCTAATGTTAAATGATGAAAGGCTAGGGTTGTAGTTTAGTTAGTGATTTTTTTTTTTTTTTTTTTTTTTTTTTTTTTGAGACAGGATTTCTATGTGTAGCCCTAGCTGTCCTGGAACTAGCCCAGGCCTTGAACTCATAGAAGAGATCTGTCTACCTCTGCCTCCTGAGTGCTGGGATTCAAGGCATGCACCACCACCACCACTAGTTGGTAAAATTCTCACCTAACAAAGATGAAGGCCTGTATACAGTTCCTAGCACTGTATTAAACTGAGCTTGGTGGTGTGGTAGTGCATGCCTCTAAGCCCAGGCACTGGTGCAGGAGGATCACCCTCAGCTGGGCTGGAGAAAAGGCTCAGCAGTTAAAAGCCTTCTCCAGAGATCAGAGTTCACTTTCCAGCACTGTGTCACCAGTTCTGTGATCCGATGTCCTCTTGTGACTCAACACACACACACACACACACAGAGATTAAAGAACCTTTTCTTTTAAATCATCCTCAGTTACATACACAACAGGAGTACAATGCCAGGGTTTTGTTTTTTAGAACAGAGAGAGGGTTACAGAAGGCCATTGTTTTGAACTGATCTAAACAAGCCAGGTTAAAATTCAAAAGAGAAACTAAAGTCACCAAAAACGAAACTAAAACGTTTATCTGCTCTTACAGATCAAGATTAAACTGATAACAGTGAAATTTGGAAAACTTGCCACTACCAATTGGCATGATAAAGATGCTCCTTCTACCTTAATCCTCACACAAAGGAAGTTATTTTGCACTCTATTTTAGCTTGGTCAGGAAGCTCACCTACCTGGTAAGAGTTGCTTTCCTACTGCTCTCTATCTCTGTCTCTACCCTCCAAGAAAACTGACCACTTTCGCCTTTGGTTTCTGCCTTTTCAAGCCCTTCCCTTTTTATAAAACCTTGTCAGTATGCACTTAGCTTACTCTATGGAATGTAGTGCTCAATTCTCAAAAGTAAAGCAATTAGAAACCACAATCTGTTTTAATTCTGCTCTTGAACGGATCTGACAGCGGAAGAAAAGACACAAAGAAACTGAAAACTCCCGAGACCCCCTGGAAGAATGTAGGAAAGCTACTGCTGATCCCTTTTAAGGTCTCTCCGCTGGAGTGGATTCTTCCGTCCTTGCATTGAGCACACCACCCGGATGTGTTTTTGGTTTATGGGGTAGTTCATGGTTTGCCTAACAGAGCCTATAATCCCAGTACTTGGGAGGTGGAGATAACAAGAGTTCAGACCCAGTCTGTCTCATACAAGACTTGCTCTCAGAAAAGAGGGTAGAAAGACAAGGGACGTTTTGAGACTTGGGAAGAGAAAATGGGCTCCTTGCCCAGGTGACAAGGGAAAGTGAGATCCTAGAGCTTCATGGAGGCTTTCTTTCTCACGGGCGGTGGGGCTTTGACTCGGAAGTTAGGGAGCCAAACGTTCACAGACACACAAAACTTTTACCGAACCACTGGCTCCAGCTTCTTGTGGATTCAAAGAATGAAATTCGCGGCCCTCGTAGGGCGAGTTTTATTGGAGTGGGGGGGGGGCACTTAAGTAGAAGCTGGAGTGGGTCCCAAGACGCGGCACCATCCAGCCGCTAGACCTATGGCAGAGACTGGGGTTGGGCTTGGGCAGGTGGACGGCCCAGCTGGACCACCCATGAAGAGTGCAGGTGCCCCCTCTCAGTTATGATCACATCCTCACGTGAGCTGCCAGGCAGTGCTGCTCTCTTAGGAGAGCTAACCAGGAACCGGAACGCCTTCCTGGCATTTCTGGCTTGTAGCAAGGACAAAACTGCCGACAGGGCCAAGGACATTTCAGGAGCTGTTGCTTCCGGGGTCCCTGCCTTAAACCTTCCCGACCAGTTTCCGTTGTCATGGAAGCATGGAAATTGTCATGTTTTCCCTGAGGAGAGGTAACCTATAACAGCTGTTGAGGAATCTGAACTTTGACTGCCCTAGCACCTCTGAGCAGGTGTGAGTTTATACAAAAGCTTGACATCAACATCTGTAGGCAGAGAACCCCGAGGGCAGAACAAATGACATGTAGAAATGTCTGCACCAGGGCTGGAGAGATGGCCCACTGGGTATCAGCTATTGCTGCTCTTGCTGAGGGCTCAGGTTTGGTTCCCAGCATCCTCACAGTGATTCACAACTATTCATAACTCCAGTTCCAGGGAATCAGCTGCCCTCTTCTCCCCTCCTCAGGCAACCACTTGGTGCACATACATAAATGCACTCATCCACATAAAAGTCTAAATTCTTCTAATGTCTGAATTATAGCCTATTATAATCCCTCTCTATATAGGCTCACACATCTATATTTGGCTTATTAGGCTCCTCTTGAGTGTTTTTCTTCCCTGACCTTCAAGGCTGGATTCGAAATGAGGAAGCAAGGATTCTCTTTCAGGCTCTATGACAAATGTTGGAAGGGTTGGAATAACAGTGTGGTGTTGCAGGAGTGTTTGAAGAAGAGAGAAAGAAGGAGAGCCATTTGATTCAGCCTGTTTTCAGGTTTGAACAAACAACAATGATACTGACTCAGCTGCCTGTCTCTGTAAGGAAAAAGGGACAGCCAAAGAAACACACTTTGTCCCTGCAATCAGGACCAAAGAAATGCACCCTGATTCTGAAACTGATGCCAAAGAAACACACTTTGTCCCTAGAATCAGAGCCAGTGAAAGAAATTACCCTGGACCTAAAATTAGAACCAAAAGGCTAAAAAGAGCCAGTGAAGGAAACACATTTGGCCCTGAAACCAGAGCCAAATCTGACCCTGAACCTGAGCAGAAAACCCTGAGCAGGAAATCTAGCGAATCTGAGCTCAGGGATTGAAATCTGACCAATCCCACCATGGAAAAACTGCCCCCTAAGAAGCCCTATATAAACCAAGCTTGTTCAGCTTGGGCTATTGGGCTGTCCTCTGTGAGGACAGCCACTCTCCTGGATCCTTCCCTCCCAATAAATCTCTTGAATGAGGTTTGGGTGAGACCTTCCTACTCCAGAATGGAGCCAGTGCAGAGTGGAGCAAGCAGAGCAGGGCTGTAATAACTTTCCCCTAGCTACGCTGAGGAGCTGGCACATTCTGGGGAATGGAGTGGAAGCCCTCCCCTGTGGGAGCAGATCTGTTTGTTACACGGGGAAGCCTTTCCCTGGAGCAGGGCTGTAAGCTGCTACACTTACCGTGACCTATGGTATTCCTTGGCTCCTGAGTACCCAAAATACCTTTCCATCCCTAGCTGTACAACACACAGCATTCGTTGGCTCCCAAGTGCCAGAATTCCCATCCGATCCCAGCTGCCACCATGCTTACAGTCTCATTGGGTGCTGAAGTGTTCAAAGTGATCCAAGGTGGCAGTGTCCTGTATCTGGGTGGCATTTTTCTTGTTTTCAAAAAGGAAATCATTAGTGAGAAGTGGTTTTCTATAATTGCTTTAAATCTGGTGCTTTGGAGAGTGTGCCTACTTGGATTGTTGAAACAAAAAAGACAGGCAAGGTGGCAGATGCCTTTTTGTTATTGTTGTTGCTTTGTGGGGTTTTGTTTGTTTGTTTTTTGTTTGGTTGGGTTTTCCAGACAGGGTCTCTCTGTGTAGTCCTGGCTGTCCTGAAACTTGCTCTGTAGCCTCCAACTCAGAGATCCTTCTGCCTCTGCTTCCCAAGTGCTGGGATTAAAAGCATGGCTGGTTGGCATTTGCCTTTAACTGGGAGGAAGAGGCAGGAGATCTCTGAGTTTGAGGCCAGCCTTCTCTACAAAGCAAGCCAGGACTGTTACACAGCAAGAAACCGTGCTTGGGGGGCGGGAGGGGGGGAAGCCTGATGGAATGGCTTTAATCCAAGCATGCAGGAGGCAAAAGCAGGGGGATCTATGTGAGTTCAAGGCCAGCCTGATCTACATCCAGGCCAGCCAGAGTTACAAAGTGAGACCTTGTCTCAAAGCAAAGCAAAACAAACAAACCAGTCACTTTAATCTCCAGCTATGCTTTCCTGTTGGTTGTTTCAGACTAACAGCCAAAATTAAAAATCACCCACTGTCCACTCACATCACTTTCTTTGAACTGTCAATGCCAGATCTCAGGGTTTCTTGGGACTGGGATGGAGCCCCTGGCTTCTCTAACCTTTCTCTTACAGGTTAGAATGTGTCTTGCTGACTCAGGCTTCCCTCAGAAGCACAGGAAGCATGCCCTGCGGTATTGCTCTCCACTTTGTACACTGGTTAGGATTTGACCTTTGGATCTCTATAGCCTCTGGTCAAGAGAGCAGGTGAGTCACCAGAGTGTCAGGACTTCTGTGGAGATGCCCACAATTCCCCGGGGCCTAAATAACTTTGCAGGCTGTTTTACTCACCTTGCCCGCACTGGCTAAGGCCTCCAAGTATGGTTGCTGAGCACACAGAAGGTCGATGCAGCAGTCTGGTACCTTTAACCTTTGTGTAACATTTAGATAAAGCTTTTGTAAAAACCAAACACATTCAAATCTTGGTTTTGTTAAGACTCAGTTACCCTCGGAGTTACGTTAATTAGATATAGTTTTTACTAGTTATTTTTTTGTAAATGTTAAGAAAATAATAAAAGAACTTCACTGACTTAAACAAAAGTTTGTTATTAGTGTACTGAACTTTGACCTTAGAAATTTTAATGTCACTCATATCAGTGCCAGGTCTCAGCTTTTATATTCCTTATATACTCAGACAGCTGTGATTTGTGTAGGCTTTCTAGCCTTGTCTTATTTTTCTTGTTCTGGAAGAATCTAGCTATCTAACTTTAGGATAGTCTTATCATTCAGAAAGCCTGATTTACAACAAATATCTTTATTCTAACATGTTTTTCTTCCACCTACTGGTTCTACCCTTTTAGCACATAGTAACAAATTTACCATCTTATTAAAAGAGAATTAAATACAAACTACACACTGTAATACAAGTTAAGATTACCAGTATAGGGGCTGAAGAGATGGCTCAGAGGTTAAGAGCACAGGCTGCTCTTTCAAAGGGCTTGAGTTCGATTCCCAGCAACCACATGGTGGCTCACCACCATCTGCAATGAGATCTGGTGCCCTCTTCTGGCCTGCAGACATACACGCAGACATACACGCAGACAGACACTGTATACATAATAAATAAATAAATCTTTAAAAAAAAAAAAATCACCTGTATATACATTGTTATGCTGTAAGGCTTTTGTCTAGTGTAAATTCTCAGGCAAACCCCACAGACAGTAAAAAGGAGCAAACTCTTGTATTCTGTCTGTCTGGAGAGTGAGCTCCTTACCAGAAGCATGATTTTCATTTTGAACCAGCAAATTTATTAACTAAAGAGAAAACACAAATCAAGCAATGAGTAACAAGTAGCAGGGAGACAGCAAAACATTGAGATCAGCAGAAATCAGCCAAAGAAACCCTGTTAAGACCGTCACGATGGAATTACCATTTGGGAGCCTCTGGGCAGAAGGCCTTCCCCATCCTTTCATGGATGCATTCCCATCATAGCCATTCCCACGGCAGGCACTTTCCTATGGGGGATAAACAACAGCAACCAGTTGAAATGGCTTACCCGTTAGCTGGTCTCTGGTGCTACGCTTTTACTCTTGGGCTGTTCTATTGTTCTCCCTGCTACAGAGTCAGTGGCTTTGGAGGACACTTGACAAGCATGCTCAGATCTGAAGTAGGGGTGTCAAATCCTGCCATGAGAGTCAACTTTTCAGTGAGCTTAAACAGCACAGGACAACTTGCCAAAAAATGCGTACCACACCTTGTCGTAGTTTCAAACATGAAAGGCATTTGCTTCCCTTTAGATCTGAAGAAGATTGTTAATGGTTACCCTGCTGAAAGAGGTGCAGCCTGACAAACGTGATGGCAGGCCGGACCCAAAGCATCCATCTGTTTGTAACATGGGCAGATCAGTTCCAGTTAGTTTTGTTGTCTGTTGGGTTGTGCGTTGGGAATGGGGGTTGGCAAAAATCAGAAAGCCTTCAGCCTCAGAGTGATGATTTTCCTTTTTCTCCAGCACCCAGGAAAGGCTGTCATAGAGAGAACACTTGCTTTTGAAGGGTTACCTTCTTACAGTTCAGGTGACAAAGTTACAGACCACTACACATAAAAGGCCAAACCAGAGCTCTTTATTAGCTGGTTAATAAGAGCAGGATCTATCATCAAAGAACTCTGGGCCCCAAAGCTCAGGAGTACAGTGTTATTAAAGGTGAAAGCCACGATGGCGTCACTTCAGGTACAGGTCAGGGGAACTGGTGGCATTTGCTCAGGCTATACATTCAGCTGATATTTTGTGATGTATCTGGGCCATGGTCAAGGTCATGGAAAGTTCTGAATGTGCTGCCAAGATGGGATGTTCAGGGGATAGGGGGTGAAAGATGTCTGTGCAGACACAAAGTGGAGTCGGGGCATGATCAGTACAAAATGGCGTTAACTTGGTCACTTCAGCCCTTCAATAAATTTAAGCTGTATAATGTCCTGAGTGCGTGGCAACCAGAGCAACTGTTGGAAAGCCTATGTACAGAAGCAGTCAAGCTGGAAACCTTAACACATGAGTGCCCTCCCACACAAAAAGATAGCGCTGTGGCTGATATTTCCCTCTGAGGCTACTCTTTTCATCCTCCAGTTTAAATTCAGGCCAGGTTTGAGTGCAGAAAAACATCAGATGTTTGTCTATTTGAAGCTCTGGATCAAACTGACAGTCTAGGAGACTGTCTAAGTCACTGTTCCATTGCTGTGAAGAGACATCATAAAGATGGCTGCACTCCATCTTGGCACAAGGACAGAGCTCAAAGCTGTCAGCAAGTCACAAGACCTAAAGGTCAAAGGTGTGGCTACAGAAGGATGTTTGGGGCTGTCTTAGTCTAAATAACAACAGACATGAATCTGAGGTGTGGCTACTCCTGACCTCAAGGCTAGGGAACAAGAAGCTGGAGCTAAGGTGTGGTTACTGAACCCTTAGAATAAGTGAGGAAGAAAAGTCTGTTTGTTCCATATACATGATGCCATGTTCACTTTTTGGTTAAGGTATATGAGTGGTGAAAAATTAAAGTATTGACCTATCTGCCCTCCTGACCTTTGTTCTCTCTGTCTTTTCTTGTCTATAGCTAGCCTTTCCCTCATCCACACTCCCCCACTCAGGTACAGACTGGGGCTGTTCAGCTGTCTCCAATTGCAGCCACACAAAGAGCGCGCCCGACAATCATGACCAAGGTAGCTTATTAAAAAAAAAAAAAAAAAAAAAAAAAAAAAAAAGCCTTAACTGGGAGTTTACAGTTTCAGAGGGTGAGTCCATGATTATCGTGGTGGGCAACATGACCTCGGACAGGCACGGGGCTGGAGTAGTAGCTAAGCTCACTTCATCCACAAGTTTTGGGCAGAGAAGAGTAAAGACATGAACTTTTGAAACCTCGAAGCCCATTTTCAGTGACATATGCACTCCAATAAGGCCACACCTTCTAGTCCTTTCCAAACACTTCTACCAGCCAAGCATTCAAACTCATGAGCCTGTAAGAGCCATTCTCATTCAAACCACCCCAGGGACCTTGTTGCCTCTCTATAGTAAAAGTAAAAGAGGGATTGGAATGCCTTCTGTGTCTCGTTTATCCTCCTCCCCAGAGCATCATCTGGAGATTTCCCTTATGTTTCCTCTCCTCAGCAACCACAAGGAAGAGGGATCTGTTGGATAAGCCCGCTGACATTTGAGATCACAGTTCTCTGTGTCTTGCCTTCCCTCATGAGCCTCCATAAAAGGGGGTTTATTGGGCTGGTTGCCCTTGCCAACATGGTTTAAATTACCTTGTGGTTTACTTTGATATGTTTTGCTTGGTTAAATTTAAATAAATTAATGGTTTGAAAAAAGTGTGTAATGCATATGAAAATCAAACCAACAGGCCCAGGATCAGTAGTGGCATGTATTTTTTAATTCCAGAGTTACTTTGGTTGGTAAAAACAAGACCCAAAAGCTTACTGGGAATTGGGGTCATTTGTTCTCCCAACTTCTAAAGATACCTTGGTTATCAAAGATTAAGCTTCCTGACCAGCAAGGCTCAGTACACAAAGTTGTCATGATTGGCAAGGATCACACACATGCACTCACACACTCACATGCACTCTTTCACACACATGTACTCACACACACATGCACTCACACACACTCACATGCACTCTCTCACACACATGCACTCACACACACTCACATGCACTCTCTCACACACATGCACTCACACACACTCACATGCACATTCACAACATGCACATGCACTCTCTCACACACATGCACTCACACACACTCACATGCACATTCACAACACACACATGCACTCTCTCACATACATGCACTCACACACACCCACATGTACTCTCTGCTTTGGGAGCACACAGAGGGACTGGGACAGAGAAAGCTTTCCAGGTACACCCTTGCATCATGGCCATTTGTGAAAGCATCATGAACAAAATGAGGCTCCTTGTTGGCTCAGCAGAAACACAGTTGTTTAAATAGTTCACACTGACATGCCTGTGCTCAAATCTGGAGAAAGGAAGGGAACAAAATGGTCAAGAAGGTCTGGCCTATCATAGCCTTAATCAACATGGAGGGCACAGTTAGGACCCTAAGGGGCATGGGAAGTAGCTGGCCTGGAGGAGGCACACAAGGCCACTGTGGCTTTCCCAAATATTGTTTATAAATGTTTGTTTTCATTTAAATGTACTTGGTTATAAATGGTTAATGGTCACAGCCAATTCTTTTTAAAGGTAAAAAGGGGATTATGGTATAGATATGATTACTTTGTTTTGGAATGGATTTTCATTTATTGATACAATTTAAGGTCAATTTTGTGATATCTATATTTCTCTTGTTTAGGTATTGTGTTTATATAGCTCAGTTAGAAATGTAATGTAACATTCAATACAGATTATAGATAGTACCTATGATAGTCAAATCTTATAGCTAAGTTAGTTAAGATTTCTAGATATACAGACATGTATTTGAGATGGATAGGCATTCTTCAAAACTTTCAAAGACCTACAGAATGTGGCATTTAATATGATTTAGGGTTTTTTCTTGACAGTGAGACATAATTGTTCCTGGCAATACCACCTGTGTCAGAAAGGAAGATGAACATTGAAGAAACTCGTTATAGAGTTTGCTTCCAATATGGCAAGACTAGCCATTTGGACAAGATACTGCTCTTGTCTGGACTGTTTGACTTTATGCTGTATAAACTGGGCATGCAGGACCCACAGAAAAGTGACTGGTGATTCAAGATGGACATTGCTACAGAGTTCCTGCTTCATGGAAGAGCCTGCCAAACAGTCTGCAGGACACAGAGAAAAATGACTGATAAGCTGCCAATAAAAGAAGACAGTTTAAAGTTTCCTACTTTGCTGAAGAGTCTGCCAGACACACTATGGCCTATGGGCTGAAGATGGAAGATTACAGAAGAACTTCGGGTGACTGAAAAGACAAGATGTCTCTGTCATTTCTAGAGTTTATATACTATCCTTCTGTGGTCTTTGAAGGTGTTAAAGACAGATAGTTATGGTTATAGTTTTCCTTAGTTAGGAGTCAATGATAAGGTACATATAGTACTTTAGACTCACAAGATAAAGTAGATGATGGAATATTTTCTTAAATTTTTGCTAAATGTTAATGGACTAAATATTGTTAACTGTGATTTCTATTTGATAACTGTTATGTGATCTATTTTGCTATGCTAAGATTAAAACCCTTCTTTTTATTTAGACAGAAAAGAGGAGATGATGGGAGATGTCATTCTGTAAATGTTTCTCATGCTGGTTAATGAATAAAGCACTGTTGGCCAATAGGAAAGGAAGATAGGAGGGACTAGGAGACAAGGAGGAAAGAGGAAGTAGTAAGGAGGAGCCAAGATGGAGAGTCTGGAGAGAATACACATGCACATTCATAACACACACATGCACTCTCTCACATACATGCACTCACACACACCCACATGCACATTCACAACACACACATGCACTCTCTCACATACATGCACTCACACACACCCACATGTACTCTCTGCTTTGGGAGCACACAGAGGGACTGGGACAGAGAAAGCTTTCCAGGTACACCCTTGCATCATGGCCATTTGTGAAAGCATCATGAACAAAATGAGGCTCCTTGTTGGCTCAGCAGAAACACAGTTGTTTAAATAGTTCACACTGACATGCCTGTGCTCAAATCTGGAGAAAGGAAGGGAACAAAATGGTCAAGAAGGTCTGGCCTATCATAGCCTTAATCAACATGGAGGGCACAGTTAGGACCCTAAGGGGCATGGGAAGTAGCTGGCCTGGAGGAGGCACATAAGGCCACTGTGGCTTTGACTCAACGTTAACTCTTTTTGCCAATGCTATTTCTGCTGAGCCAACATGGAGCCTACCCGAGGGCGCCTGCCTGAGGTCCTGGAACATGGTTACCGTCTGAGCTCTCACAAGAACTTCTTTGTGGTCCCTTTGTGGTCCACCACATGTTACCTGGGAAATTCCAGTCCCTCTTGGGTTCTTGTTAGTAAAGTGAGTTAAGATGAGCCAGAAGGAACTTCAAGGACAATTTGTCACAGTTTGAAAGAACAACAATAGGATAGGCAAACTATAAATCTCAGCAGTTGCAGCAAGAAGGGAGGAAATGGAGAAAGCCAGGGATTTCGAGTTCAGATCCAAGAAAGGTGGCTTCAACAAGCAGTTTCATGGCAGAAGACGGGCAGGGAAAGAGTGTGTCAGCTTTTGGTCAGTTTCTGAAAGAAAAAGGCCTGAAAGCAGAGGCTCTGTAAATGGCCACGCTATCTCACTAAGGTGTAGTTACTCCTCCCACGTGCTTTTAGGAGTCGGATTTCCTGTGGGGTGATCTGGCCAGGTAGTTGACAGGCCCAGCTACATTAACACTCTCATGTTCTTTCTTGTGCACGCGCGCGCGCACACACACACACACACACCACACACACTACACACACACACCACACACACACACCAGACACACACACCACACACACACCAGACACATATACACACACACACACACCAAACACACACCACACACACACCACACACACACCAGACACACACCAGACACACACACACACCACACACACACCAGACACACACACCACACACCAGATACATACACACACACACACCACACACACCACACACACACACCACACACACCACACACACAGACACCACACACACACCACACACACACCAGACACACACACACCACACACCAGACACACACACACCACACACACACCACACACCAGATACACACACACCACACACACACCACACGCCAAATACACACACACACCACACACACACCACACACACACCAGACACACACACACAGACACACACACCACACACACACCAGACACACACACGCAGACACACACACCACACACCAGATACACACACACCACACACACACACCACACACACACCACACACCAGATACACACACACACACCACACACCAGATATACACACACCACACACACCACACACCAGATACATACACACACCCACCACACACACACCACACACCAGACACACACACACCACACACACACCACACACCAGATACACACACACACCACACACCAGATACATATACACACACACACCACACACACACACACACAGACACACACACCACACACCAGATACATATACACACACACACCACACACACACCCCACACACACCACACACACACCACACACCAGATACACACACACACCACACACCAGATACATATACACACACACACCACACACACACACACACAGACACACACACCACACACCAGATACATATACACACACACACCACACACACACCACACACCAGATACATACACACACACCACACACACACCACACACCAGATACATACACACACACCACACACACACCACACACACCACACACCAGATACATACACACACACAGACACACACACCACACACACACTACACACCAGATACATACACACACCACACACACACCACACACACCACCCACCAGATACATACACACACACAGACACCACACACACACCACACACCAGATACATACACACACACACACAGACACACACACCACACACCAGATACACACACACACACACCACCTCTCTCCTCTCTCTTATCCTTGAACTCACAGAAATCTGCCTACCTCTGCATCCTGAGCGTTATCATTAATGTTTTAAATGCCTGCTAATTGTGAATGAATTCCCAGAAACTTCAATGTTTTATGTAGTTGCCTAAAATTTCAAAAATGGTTACAGAATTAGTATTATTTTTATTTTGGGTTTTAGTTAAGGATTTATCTTTGTTTCTGTGTATGTATCTGTGTATCTGCCAGGTAAGTGCAGTTGCCCTGAGAGGCCAGAAGAGGGCAACAGAGCCTGTGGAGTTGAAGTTACAGGCAGTTCCCGGAGGTGGAAATGAAACTCAGATATTCTGCAAGGGCAGCCCACAGTCTCAGCTGCTAAGCCTTCTTTCCAGTCCTAATATAACGTTTAGAATGTCAAAGTGTGCCACCCCATATAGCACGTTTCTGCTAGGCTGGAGGAGTTAGTGTCTTCTGTGGCAAGATACCGTCTCTACAAGATGCTCTCACCTCCAAAGGAATGAGAGGTGGCTCATTTTGAACCAAGTATGAGAATGGTTCAGGACACATAAAATGAGGAGTTAAATGTGGAAGGGATGACACAACTCTATGACTGTCACTCCAGGTAGCTCAGGTAACTCTAATCCAGTGACTAACAACCTGTTTGTGGCCACCCCTGTGGACCAAATGACCCTTTCAGGGGGACCGACCGGGACCGACCGCCTAAGACCATTGGAAAACACAAATATTTACATTACGATTCATAACAGTGGCAAGATGAGAGTTATGAAGTAGCAATGAAACTAATTCTATGGCAGGGGTCACCACAACATGAGGAACTGTATCAGAGGGTCCCAGCATCAGGAAAGTTGAGAATCATTGATTTGATCAGATAAACCAGACCCTTGGCTTTGACACAGAAAGGAATTCAGGTTGAGTCAGCATGAAGCAGAGTTGAGGTTTTGAAGATATTTTAATACAGGTATTTTAAGAAATGGGGTTAAGAGAAAGAGAGGTGCACTACAGGAAAAGGAATGGCAGTAAGGGGATCTCTCAGAGAGAGCCACACCGGCTGTCTCTGCATCAGGCACATACAGCCTCTTGGTGCATTTAGAAGCATGAGGGGTTGTATTAAAGTGTGGCAGCATTAGAAAGAACTACAGGATACAGGGTTACAGGAGGTTCGGATCCTCACTGTGAACAAAGTCAGTGTTCTTGTTGGAGACTCCTTGAAGTCTCTGGAAAGGGATGGGGCACTACTCAAGGTCATATATATCCAGGCCTTAGACCAGCTCTCTGCTGCCTTTACATAAAATATCTATATATGAAAAGAATACTCTGCATGTAGACCACCTTCACAGCAAATGCTAACTGTGCTGAAAGTGCTCTCAAGAGCTGCAAGCCTATACAGAAAATGAAGGTTGGGGGCTGGAGAGATGGCTCAGTGATTAAGAGCACTGGCTGCTAGGACCCGGGTTCAATTCCCAGAACCCATGTGGCAGCTCACAACTGTCTGTAACCCCAGCTCCAGGGGATCAAAAAATAACCCACACCGAGTAAGGCTCTGTGGAGACTGGGTCACTCTAAACCACTCCATATTGTATGAAACAGTGGCTTTTCAGGCTGTGCCTTGTCCTGAGCAACTCCATTTTATAAGCAGCCTTTGACTTCATTTTGAAGGCAGAGGATGACTGCATGCCTGGGTGGACATGTAAACACAACCACCTGTCCAGTACCACCCCCGACGCAGCACAGGCTGGCAAATGGCTTATTCCTCCTAGTAGAACGGATGCCACCCTGCAAACTTATCAGGGTGAATTAAGACTGTAAGGACACATGGACCTTTTGAAATCATATCAGGGAAATTAAGGCCAGGATTTATCCAACATCTCAGATTGAGAAAAGGGTGTAAATGCCTCACCTGAGCCCCATAAAGTTGTAGACACCTAGCTCCAAGATGTCACAGCCCCACCACCAACTGTGCCTCTGATGCCTAGTGTGTGGTCAAGGACCGGCAGGCAGAGAACTCCCCACTGTCATTAGGACTTCAGCCTGGCTAGGGTCCCACTGGTGACACAGCCTACTTGCCTGCCCAACTGCTTGCCTGTCTGCAACTGAACACACCATTCATGTTCCAACCCAAGTGTACCCTTTCACCTTACAGCTGCACTCAATTCTGCTCAACCCGGCTAGGTAAGTAGACAGGTGGATAGATATATAGATAGGCAAATCTATAGTTAGCTCTATTTATAGATATAAATCTATATAGAGACATATTGTGTAAAATTATAGTTAATATTAACAATTAAGAATAGAATAAAAGAACCTGCATCAGCCTTAGCCGGATTACTAATGTAAGTGGAATTGTCTGGAAAATTCCTGACATTAAAACCATTGCAATGTGTTCTATTTTTTTTTTTTTTTAACTTATGGCAGGGTTGTGGGGAGGAGAAATGTTTGTTTTGGCTTACAGTTTCGGAGAGAAAGGGTCCATCATGGCAACAGACAGGGAAAGCATACTAGCAGAAGCAGGAAGCTGGATGACCATATTTCATCTACACACACACAGGAAGCAGAGAGAGAGAGAGGGAGGGAGAGAGAACAGGAAGTGGGTTAGGCTATAAACCTCAAAGCCCACCCCCAGGGATGTACTTTCTCCATCAAGGCTGCATCTCCTAAAGGTTCCATAATCTTCCCAAAGGGCACCACCAACTGGAGACCAACTCTGAATACACAAAGTTGGTTTGGGGGTAAAGTATTTCCTCGTGTAAAGGTCCCTAATCTAATCTATATGTCTCTCTAAAGGAGAGCATCACGTGTCCTCATGTCTTTAGTCCTCTATGGTGTATCATTTGCAATATACAACAATCCAAGAGCCTCGGGTGTGCCAGGGTCGTGCAAAGGCTGCCCCTTCAGAAAAAGAATTCTACAAATCACAGGAAGCAATCACTGTCACCACAATGATTCTTCAAGGTCTAAGTACTTTTGGGAGGGAGGGAGCTTTCAAGACAGGGTTTCTCTGTGTAGCTTTGGAGTCTGTCCTGGAACTTGCTCTGTAGACCAGGCTGGCCTCAAACGGCAGAGATCCGCCTGCCTCTGCCTCCTAAGTGCTGGGATTAAAGGCTTGTGCCACCACAGCCCGGCTGGCCAAAGTACTTTCAGGAAACAACTACTCATTCATTCTAATGTCTACCCCAGATACAGTGACTCTGCCAAATTCCTACAACACCAGAGGGGTAGAGTTCATCATAGTGAGAAGACATGGAAATAGCTAGGAAAGGCAGAGTAACAGCAAGAAGCTGGCTCATCACATCTCACCCACAAACAGGAAGCAGAGCTTACCTTCTGAATATGTTGCTTTTCAATAAACTCTGGCATTGCTTATTTATATTCCTGGCATAGCAAACTCATGACAGGCTCCCTCCTTAAGACCCAGCTCCAAGTTCCTGTGCTAAGTTATTGCCAAAAAGATGAAGACTGTTCAAATGTATTATTGCATAACTTTAGTTTGAGGGTCAGCCCACTCAAAAGCAAACAGAGTGAGTTTGGGCTGAGTGGATACAAAAAGAAAGCATCTTTTAGATCCAAGATAAATTGCATGGCATCTAAGAGCATTTGAGTGAGAATATAGCGTGATTGAGAACCACAGGGGGAAATGGCTTCATTTACTGCTCACAGGTCATAACAAGACACTATCTTGGACTTTGCCCTGGTAGCCATGACAACCACAGCAGTGTAATGCAGTAGTAGCCAGTTCTGTGGTAATGTTAATGGAACTATTAGTTCCCTCTAGTAGATGGACATAACGACAGTCAGGACACTCTTGCCTATGATCTTAGCTGTTGTCTGGGGGCAGTCCTATTTACAGTGTCCCCTTTTTTCTGTATGTGGTTCAGGGTGTCTTTGGTGGCTGCTGTCCTCAGACTGCCTTACTGCTGGCAGTTACAGTGAGCCTCCCTCCCTGTTGTCTTCAGAGAGGAATTTCCTGTCTGACTTAGGGGAATCATGGTTCTGAGAAGGCAGCTGGAGCCTTGGTCGGCCTCTTATTTAGCCTTTGATCTCACTTTTCGTGTGTCTTTCTCCCTCTGCTTGATCTCAGTTTAAGAATTTACGGCTACATCTAGAAGTTGTATTTAAGGGTTTAGGGGACCCAATGCCACTTTCTGAAGCTTTTCCTTGATGTGTGGGGCTGACATTCCAATATAGTGTAGTGAGACCTAGTATATAAGTCCCTCTGGGTAAATTTGCATAACTTTATAGTGGTCTTTGTCAATCTCCCATGAAAAAGATGTGATTTTATTTGTGCCTTAAGTCACCTGTTTCATTCATCAAGTCTAACAGAGCTGTTGGTATCTTTTGATTCTTCCCATCCACTTGACCTCAGTAACATCTAGTCCTCCTACACCTCCTCTTGGTAACCTCAGTTAGGATCTGACCATGCAACTGCATTGGCCCTGGCTAGTGGACAGTCAGGGTTAATGATATGCCTGCAGCCCAAATACAGTATTTCATCAGCTGTGCAACAGAGACAGAATTATTCATAGTTTCTTCTAGGTGATCTCACGGGCCATGGTTATGTTTCCAAGACCCTGTGAAAAACATGCTGGCTGCAGAGCAAATTAATTCAACATTTCTTTGCATTGCCTTTATTTTTAAAGATTTTACTTTAATGTGTGTGTGTGTGTGTGTGTGTGTGTGTGTGTGTGTGTGTGTGTGAATGAGTGTAGGTGTTCCCAGTGGTCAGAGGCATTGGATCCCCTGGAGCTGGAATTATAGGAGGTTGTAAGACACTTAATACAGGGTTGGGAACCAAATTTGGATCCTCCGCAAGAGCCATACATGTTCTTAACTGCTCAGCCATCTTTCTAGCCGCCCCTGCCTTGTCTTACATTGGTCATTGGAAAAGAGATTCCAGGATGAAGACACCTAGATTCTGCACCCTCAGCTTCCGAAGATCTGGTTCTCTCAGGTGCAAGTTCATTTTTACCAACTGAAAACTTTAGTGCCGTCAGGATGACGTGACGTGTGGGCCCTGGGAACGCTGCAGGGCCTAATGCCCAGCCATTGCTTTTAAGTCTCCCCACAATCTTGGATATCTGAAAGTTTACAATTAGCCCAAGTTAGGCTGACCAAGGTGGGATAGCACTTTCTTATGTGCTAGCAGGATAGTGAGTGATCTAGAAGATGGCCCCATAGGAAGAAATAATTATTTCTTGAATTATTTATCACAGAACAGAATGGTTTGTAAGAGTAAGTTTGGTGGCAGGTGCAGATTGGACAGTGAATGCTCACATACAAACAAGTGTACACAGAAATAATGTATAACTTCTTCCATCACTTACATGGAAACAGGGCAATAAATGGTATGTAACGTCAAGAACTCTGAAAAAGAGGTGCACAAAGGACCACACATGGGCACATGGACAGAACAGAGCCTGGGAGTCTATGGCTCACGGAATAGTGAAAAAAAATGCTAGCAGTCTTCTAAACAGCACAGTAGGATCCTACCATTCACAGCAACTGTTTAGTCGGGCGCGCAGTGCTGTTAAGTGGTATGACTACCAGGCATTATTTTACCTTTCCAATCCAGGCTGCTTGTTGTATCTTGCAGCATACCCTAAATCCTGTCACATTCTTACTGCAGCATGCTTTTTCAAAAAAGATTTTGTTTGTTTGGTTTGGACGGGGTTTTTGTTTGTTTGTTGTTTAATATTTTTTTAAAATTTATTTACTTTTACTACATATACAGTGTTCTGCCTGCATATCTGCCTGAACACCAGAAGAGGGCACCAGATCTCATGATAGATGTTTGTGAGCCACCATGTGGGTGCTGGGAATTGAACTCAGAACCTCTGAGCCATCTCTCCAGCCCTACTTTTGATGTTTTGAGACAGGGTTTCTCTGTGTAGCCTTGTCTGTCCTGGAACTCATTCTGTAGGCCTTGTCTAATGACAAATCCTTTCCTGTACACCAATATTTTGTAATGTAATAAGACAGAATGGCTGTCTTATTTTCCTCGGCCTGGACTTAATTAGAAATCAAAAGTCTGTAGATGCTGGAGAGATGGCTCTGGTGAAGAAGACTTGACAGCCACTTCTAACCTGCCCTACATGCACACAGCACGCATGCACACATTATGCAGGCACACACACAGAGAGATAAATAAAAATAAATCTGCCTTTAAATGTATAAAAAGAAGGGTCTGGAGAGATGGCTCAGCAGTTAGGGGCACTGGCTGCTCTTCCGGAAGACTTGGTTTTGATTTCACCATCCATGTGGCAGCTTACCACCATCTGTAACTACAGTCCCAGGGGATCGGAGGCCTTCTTCTAAGCCCCTTAAGCTCAGGCATGTGACACAGAGACATACAGGCAGGAAAACATTCATACACATCAAGTAAATTAATTTATTTAATTATTTATTGATTTTTCAAGACAGGGTTTGTCTGTGTAGCCCTGGTTGTTCTGGAACTGGCTCTGTAGGCCAGGCTGGCCTCGAACTCACAGAGGTCTGCCTGTTTCTGCCTACCACATGCTGGAATTAAAGGCATGTTCCACCACACACCAGCTTTAATTTAATTTGTTTTAATTTACTTAAATTTATTTTTTGTGTATTGGTGTGAAGATGTCAGAACCCCTGGAACCTGGGTTACAGACAGGTGTGAGCTGCCATGTGGGTCCTAGGAACCGAACCGGGGCCCTCTGGAAGAGCAGCAAGTGCCATCTACCTAGCCCCTAATTCAATTTTTTAAATGTATATTCCGAAGCCTCTGTAACGGCATGGCTTCTAACAGCATAAAACTCTTCCGGCTGAAATGGAGGCAACCTGAGGCTCTGTCAACACCTTCAACCCAGGAAAAAGACTCCTTAGACTGTCTCACTGAGGCAGCTCCCCTCAGACACTAGTGTGTGGGGGGGGGGGGTAGTGGGGGGTGACAGATCATGAGCTAGTCATTTACACGTGTCGCCAGTGGCACACATGACCCCTTCTCTGGCTGGGATGAGGGACCATCCATAAAGTATTTGGGCCCATTCCAGACTCATCCCATGACAACCAAAAAGGTGAGCACTCTCAAAGAAGGCCTTAGTCTGCATTCCCTCCGTGAGACCTATGAACGAACGGGCAGGCCACTGTGCCGGGCAACACATCTTCCCTTGGAGCCCTTCCCACTCGGGGTTCTTCTGCACCTCTCCATTAATGAAGCTGTGTCTGCTGTCTCTCCGTCTTCTCCTACGAGCCAGCAAGCACGGAAGGCCCTGGCTGGAATGACTTTAGTGACCGTGGGTCATTCCGCGCTGTAACTATCTATGTAAGTTCACCAAAAGCGGAGAAAACCTCCAAAAACCCTCCACACCGTCACACCCAACAGTGCATGCCTCTGACCTCTCTCTCGGGTTGCTAGAGGCTGCTAGAGGCACCGTGGAGACAAACAAGGTTCTTCCTCGCTTTGGTTTGGCTAAACTGTAAACCAGTTTTCCTCTGCCAATTTTGTTTCCTCATTTCTTTTGGAACACAGTAAACTGAGAGAGCAGGCTGTAAATCTGAATGTTAGATAATAGAGTATGTGCCATGTGGCCTACAAATGACATTGTCATGAGGTTGGAGGTTAAGAGTATCCAGGTCACTCTGGCAGCCATCTTAGATTGAGTCAGTGTCAGCTAATCTAGCTGATAAGGGACTTCTGGCTTGCAGACATCCTGTCTTCAGATGTCTGGCAAAACAAGGGTAAAAACAAAGGTAAAAAGTCAACTTGATTCCACCCACTCCCAGAAGGTTAAAAAAAAAAAAAAAAAAAAAATCACCACCTTCACCATCATCGCTAAGAACAACAACAAAAACAAGTAAAAGAAAATAAAATAAAAGTTGGATGTGTGTGGTGATAAATGCCTATAATCCCAGCAAGGAGACTAAGACAGGAGAATTGCTACAGGTCAGAGCTATTGTGCTACAGTGTAAGGTACTATCTTAAAACAAAACAGCCCACCCCACCTCCACAAACAAACTAAATTGAAAAAACTTGCTATTAAGTTGGAGTCTCCGCCATAACTGCCCTTTCTGGCATTTGATTTGGTTGTAATTTCCAGTGGTGGTGGTGTTTTGAGATGTCATGTTGTTGAGGAGCCTGGATTCCTGGACTCCCATCATCCCTAGCTTCTATCTTCTGTGCACACACCTGCTCAGGATTTTTTCCTTTCTGTGCAAAGGATCAAGCTCAAACTTGTCTGTACTAGACAAGAGGTCTACCACTGATTGCTCAGTTTTAAAATTTTTTAAATGCTTATTTATTTATGATTTTGTAGCTTTTAAAATTCTTTAAAAAATAAAATTGCCCCTATAAAACAAACCTACACTTGTAAAGCCTCTTTCTGCATGAGAAGAGGGTGGGGAAAGCCTAAGTCTTCCCTTTGGTTGTGGGGCATTAGTGGCCATCTCCTCTAATCTCCTCCATGCCAGGCCTTTCTTTGTTTCGGGCTAATGGTATTTAGATTTATATGCACGTTGTCAAGCTATACATTACCTGGTTTGTTGTAACTATAGTCACCCCTTGGGAAATGCAGCTAGGGATTAGCCAGCTAATCGGTGCTTGGAGTGACTGCTCAGTGACTTGTAATCCAAGTTGAAGTTGAACTTAAACACGTGTGATCCTCCCACGCCAACACATTGCCAGGCAAAGAATTTCAATAAAGCCATGTGTGGTATTGTACACCTTTAGCCTTAGCACTCAGGAGACAGAGACAGACAAACCTCTGTGGGTTCTATATAGTGGGTCTTTATAGTGGATTCCAGACCAGCCAGCACAACATAGTAAGATGTATATAGTGAGTTGAAGACCAGCCTGGGGTACTTGAGACTTCTTAAAAAAGAATGAAGAAAGAAAAACAGGTTCCTCATATATGTCTGATCTAACCTGCACACTGATATGAAATAATCCCTGTCAAATCATTTCACTAAAAGAACTAACACATAGGTTTAAAGAGATGACTCAGTAGTTAATTTACCTAAGCCTAGGTTCAGTTTCCTAGCATCCATATGGTGGCCCACAGCTGTCTATAATTCCAGTTCCAAGGATCCAAAGCCCTCAAAGGGCATCAGACATGTGATGTACATACATACACGAAGGTAAAACACACTACACATCAATTAAACAACCTAAAAATAGTAATAATAACCCTAGGTATCCTCTGGCTTTTATATAAGCCAGACAAGAAGTTTCTATAAAGTGCGCTGTCTCTCCAGAAGCTCATGTTCCCTGTTAAAGGCATGCTTCTTCTGGGTAAGAAAACTTCACCTCAGCCCCTAGCACTTGAGAGGCAGAGGCAGGCAGATCTCTGAATTCAAGGCCAGCCTGGTCTACAGAGCAAGTTCCAGGATAACCAGGGCTACACAAAGAAAATCTGTCTCAAATAACCAAAAACAAAGAAAGAAGAAAGAAAGAAAGAAAGAAAGAAAGAAAGAAAGGTAAAGCCAAAAAATCAAATCAAATCAAATAATAAAACTCCCTCTCAATCCTTACTTGTCTAGTTCTTTCTCTGACGGTGCCAACAGTACCAGAGTCGTTAGGGTAACAACTGTCAGACTACTATCCTACCTGTCCTCAACAGGTCAACTAAAGAAGAAAGTAATAGCAAAGAGCACAAAAAGGAGATTGATTCAGTGTGGTCACGATGGAAAGGGAGCACAGAGCCCCGGTGACACACCCTCTCCCCATCCCACCCCTATGATGGTAAGTATTAACTGTAAGGCCTGCAATTACCCTGGCAGGCAGTCTCCATGAGAGATTGTCTCCGTCAGGTTGGGCTGTGCATATGTCTGTGGGGAACTGATGTGATTATGTGTTAATCAATGTGGCAGGACTCAGTTAACTGTGGGCAGGCCCATCCCTTGCTTTGGGGCCCTGGACTCTATAGGGCTAAAGAGTTTTAGACTCTGGAATGAGCAGGAATAGATACGTGTATGCATTTCTCACTGCTCTTTATGTAGTCTGACTAGCTGAGCTCCTGCCTTGCTTTCCGTGCTCTGATTGAATGTAACCACTGTGAGCTAAATTAAACCCTCTCTCCTAAAATGTGTAAAAAAAAAAAAAAAAAAAGATACCTCTGTGTGTGTGTGTGTGTGTGTGTGTGTGTGTGTGTGTGTACCAACAGGGGCCAGAATATGGCATCAGATACCCTGGAGCTGAAGTTACAAGCTGATGTGATTACCAGACGTTAAGTGCTGGAAACCAAACTCTACAAGAGCAGCAAGCACTCTTAACCATTGAGTCATCGCTGCTGCCCCCACCACACCCACAAACACACCACCAAGTTTCTTTTTGCTAAGGTATTTTATTACAGAAACAAAAGTGAAACCAGAACACCCCTTGCTAAGGTACTTTTGGGGGGTCCTGGTATGAGGGTTAGGTTTATTTTTTTTATATATTTTTTATTTTACATACCAACCCCAGTTACCCCTCCCTTCCCTTCCCCTGGTCCCCTACCTCCCATCCAGTCCTCATAAGGTGCGAGGTCTTACTTGGGGAGTCAACAGTGTATGGCATACCAAGTAGAGGAAGGACCATGCTCCTCCTTACTGTAACAAGGCTGAGCAAGGTATCCCACATAGAGAATGGACTCCAGAAAGCCCGTTCACAGCCCTGGGATTGGTCCTGGTGCCACTGCCTGGAGCCTCCCCAACAAATCAGGTCACATAACTGTCAACCACATTCAGAGGGCCTAGGTCAGGCCCATGAAGTTTTCCCAGCTGTCAGCCCATAGTCCATGAACTCCCACTATCTCTGCTTACATGTCTCTGTGGTTTTTCCCATTATGATCTTGACCCCCCCCCTTGTTTATATAATCCCTCCTTCTCTTCAAGTGAACTCCAGGAGCTCAACCCAGTGCTTGGCTGTGGGCCACTGTATCTGCTTCCATCAGTTACTGAATGTATGTTCTATGATGACAATTAGAGTTGTCACTAATCTGATTAAAGGGAAAAGTCCATTCAGACACCTTCATTATTGCTAGGAGTCTTAGCTGGGATCATCCTTGTAGTTTCTTGAGAATCTTTCTAGCACCAGTTTTCTCCCTAACCCCATAATGTCTTCCTCTATCAAGATATCTCTTTCATTGTTCTCCTCCACCCCTCCCTCAACCTATTCCTCTTCATCCCTCAAGTTCTCATGACTTTGACCTGCTCCTCCCAGTTTACCCAGGAGTGCTTAACTATTCTCCCTTCCTGGGGCCCTTCACGTGTGTCCTTCTTGGGGTCCCCCTTTTTACCTAGCTTCTTTGGGGCTGTGGATTGTGGCCTGATTATCCTTTGCTTTACATCTAATATCCACTGACTGAGGTAGTTAAGAGAAGGTGGAAGATGAGAATGGAATGATAATAAATGTAAGAAATTGTCAGAGAACAAATTTAAGTTTAAAGGTAACACTTAAAAACTGTCATTTATAGATGAAGCTCTGAGGTCTATAGGAGCTTCTAAAACGATCAGGTTGATTGAATTCTGGTCTCAAACTTGCACATTTACTCAATGTAATCAACACTCAAAATATGTTTAAAGATTAATGACAAGTTTAGTAAAGCCAAATGCTAGGCATAGATATATAGAAATATGCTTGGGAGCTTCTTCATTTGGATATCTTGTGCCTAGAAAATACTACTAGTTATTCTTCGGTTGATGGGCATCTAGGTTGTTTACAGGTTCTGGCTATTATAGCAATGCTTCTATGGATTTATTTGAGCAAATATCTTTGTGGTATGATTGTGCATCCATTGTGTATATATGTACTGGAGTTGCTGTGTCTTGAGGTAAGTTGATTTCCAATTTTCTGAGAAACCGCCATACTCATTTCCAAAGTGGCTGTACAAGTTTGCATTCCACTATTACTCGTCAGGCAGTAAAAAACAATGGCATCTTGTAATTTGCAGGCAAGTGGCTGGAACTAGAATAAACCTACCTGAGTGAAGTAACACACACCCAGAAAGAGGCTTAGGTTTAAATAGAGCACAAGAGCTATTCCTACCATTAGTTCTGGCCAAGGTGTGGTCCTGCCCACCGTCAGTATCAGCTCCAGTTTTCTCTTCAAGGTAGTCAGACAAGTTTTCAGAACTATGTGGAACCTTTCTGGAAGACAAGTTCCTTACACCCTGGCACCAGGCATCAGCTTTTTCCTTCTCTCTCCAAGCAGGAGATTCCTAGGTAGATCCAAGTTCTTCAGAACCTTTGTGTCTCTTTTGAATATCTTCATTTCTACTAGGAGTTCAAACACGAGCCTAGAAACAGTAGGTTGAGGTCTCTGTGTCACCTCTGTCTCTGAGGCCTCTCCAGCCTGGGCCACCAGCAACAGCAAAGGTGGGTAACAGTTGAAAAATGTCTATGGCATCCAAGCTAAAAGTATGTTCTTCTAAGCCTTGTCTTTAAAAAAGCAAAATAACCTACACACATGAGAGCAGCATTCTAGAATGCTGGAGGCCTAGGATTCGCTGGAACTGGAGTCACGGGCCATTGTGAGCTGCCCTTTGAGTGCAAGGAATAGAACTCAGGTCCTCTAGGAAGAGCAGCAAACAGTCTCGGCCACTGAGCCTTCTCCCCACCCTTCTCTCTGGCCTCGAAGGCAGAGGCGGATCTTCTGCGTTCATAAGATTTGCAGTTAGCCAGCTGCAGAGGCTCCACCAATCAGCTGTGATAACTTTTAAGGTTTCAGCATGACTTGGTTAGTTTTACCTGCAGCTGCTAACTAATTAACTTGTTTTATCTCCTCCCTCTGCCCTTTGATCCCTGAAATTAAATTTTGAACGATTCAGAATTTTCCCCTCATCAGGATTGACTATTACCTGTTTTGCATAACATTAGATGCAATATTCTTATATGTGGTTTTTCTAATTTATGTCTGTTCATGAGAAATACTGACCTGTATTATTTTTTTCTTGTGATTTTTTTTTTCATGACGGGGTTTCTCTGTGTAGCTTTGGAGCTTGTCCTGGAATTAGCTCTGTAGAACAGGCTGGCGTCGAACTCACCTGCCTTTGCCTCTCAAGTGCTGGCATTAAAGGAGTGCACCACCACTGCCCAGTTTGGTATCATTTTTATACTGACTTCATAAAATAAGTTGCTCCGCTCCCTCCCGAGCCCTCTCTCCATCCCTATCTCCCTCCCCCTACTCCTGAACTGATTTTTCTTTCTTTCCTTCTCATTAAGCCAATTGTGAGAACACTGTTATTTGGGGAAGGGGGGGAGGGCAGTGCTCCAAACCATCACAGGTTTGTTCAGGTTGGTCCAAGGGCCTGCAGACAGGGCAGGCCTCATTTGGCAGCTGAAGAAACACAGGCTGCTACAGGCAGATAGGTGATCTTCCAAGTGTGAGAGAGCTGGTACACTTTGTCCTTCATGGTTTCTAGCTTGTGGCTAAATCGGGTCATGACCCTTGGTGGTCAGTTAAGCTGTCAATAAAGCTTGGCAGTCTTGGAACCCTCCTCAGCAGAGATTTCATGTAGCTCAGGCTGACTCCAAACTCACTATGTGGCAATGTGTAGTGCCCGCGCTACGATCTGTTCCACGAATCGGGCGAAGGCCTAGACGTTGAAATAAAGAAACAAGACAGCGGGTCATTCTTTCAGTGGCAATGTCCTAACGCCATATGCCGAATGCTGTTTATTGAGGGGATGGAACAGGCTTAAATACTGACTGACAGCACAGTGGAAAATAACAGGATTTTTAGGCTTAGCCCCTCCCCACCAGGTATGTGTTATCCTGAGATGTGTGTTATCAAAACGGGAAGAGTACCAACAACAGCTTTGGGTCAGGGAGTTCCAGCCAACAGCTTCAGGCTTGCTCAAGATGCCTCAGGGGGTCCGTGCAGGGCCCTACAGCAATGATCTTGAACTTCTGGCCCTCCTGCCTCTGCCTCCCAGCTACTTGGATTATATATAGGCACCTGCCACCACAACCGATTTACATGGTGCTGGGGATCATGCATACTAAGCAAGTATCTACAGCAAGCTGTGTCCCCAGCCATCCCATCAGCCTTCAATCCCTTCTTGAAATCACCTATTCCCTGCCTTAGCTTCCACAATACAACACAGTTGTAGCTTTCTTTTTTCCAAGTCTGTGTTGTTTCAGAGATCCCACTATATAGCCTAGGCTGGCCTCATACATTCAAACATTTTATCTTTCTGCTTCCCAAGTACTGGGATGACAGATGTGCCTCACCATGTCTAGCTACAGAGGCAGGGTTTCTCTGTATTGCTTTGGAGCCTGTCCTGGAACTAGCTCTGTAGACTAGGCTGGCCTCAAATTCACAGAGATCTGTCTGCCTCTGCCTCCAGAGTGCTGGGACTAAAGGCATGTGCCACCGACGCCCGGCTTTCCAAGATAATTTTTAAAGACATATTTGTAATAGTTTATGTATATGTGTGTAAGTGTATACAGGTGCTTGTGTAGAGGTGGGTCCTAGATATTGAACTCAGGTCCTCTGGCAGAGCGGCACATGCTGTAAACCACAGAATCATCTCTGCAGCCACCTCCTTAATTTTGGCTGAGAATCTGCACTAACCCAATCTCCACAATCAGAACGTTCTTAATCAGTCTGTAGAATCTTCACACATGTGGCTTTTTCAGGGGACCTCAAACACCGCTCTTCCCTTCCTGCGCTGTCGAGAAAACGTCCTTACATAATCTGGAGGACAGCAAGAACCAAAACCTGTTACACAATAAGAACAAGAGATTTTTTACACATCTTCGCTAACCTGGATCTGTTGGGGACAGTTTATTCCTCCAAACTAGGCGCTCGGACCGCCCTGTATTGGAGTATTTACTTTCCCACTAAGATAATCTTCTGCAGTTAAAAGTTACACTCTCAGCACGAGATACTATATTATGGATCCAGAAAAGACGCTTAGGAAAGAAAGTACCGGAGGCGGCAATCCCTGGAGCCAAGGAAGGCTACCGCCTCACGGCTGATTGGCTCCCGTGGCTGCAAGAGCAGCAAAGCCCTCGGCTGTCCTCCGAGTATGATTGGCTGCTGGAGCCCCACCCCCTTCCAGTTGAGCAGAGTTATGAGACTAGGATTGGTGGAGCTAATGCAGCCCAAGCTCCTTGTGCAAGGCAGAGATGGCGACTGTGATCCGGCTGCTGGGGCGACGGGTGTCCAGTTGGAGGCTGCGACCATCGCTCCTCGCTGTCCCGCAGCGAGCTCACTCGTTGTTGCCTGTGGACGATGCTATCAACGGGCTAAACGAGGAGCAGAAGCAGGTAGGGAGGGCCGCCCCAAGGCCTCATGTCCCACCCCACAAGTGACTTGTGCCTGCCGGGCCTTGGGACCGTCACTCGGAAGCCAGAGTGAAGGACTGCTTGCTCCCTGCTCTTAGCAAATGCCCAAGCCTCTGACTCATCCTTATCTCTAAAGAGGAGATTTGAGACAGACAGCAAGGCAGGGCTGTTAGAAGGAGATAGGAAAGTAAGACCCAAAGTTCCCGGGAGGCTGAAGGGGTTGGGGGTTAGGGGGAATTGGTTGGCCCTGCTTCTAGTGGCAATCATGTGTCAGCTCAGACTCCAACCGGTTCTCTAAATGTTATCTATCCCCTTTGCTGGGGTCTCCATCAGCATAGCTTTGCCTTGCCTTGTAGATCAAGCTTGGCCTCTATTAATCCTCCTGCTTCTGCCTCCAGAGTGATGGGATTAAAGGTGTGGGCCACCACACCAGGTTTTGCGTTTCTCAGTTTATGGTTGAGATTTTGGTTAGCCCGTGGACAACAAAGGATTGTTTCTTGAGTGGACAACTTAAAGAATTCTGAAATGATGCACCCTTAGTTTCCTTTCTTCCCTTCATCGAGGCCTAAAGCACAAAGCTGAACAAGACCTTGAAAGATGTGTTCACACAGATTACCTATCCACTCTTATTGCTGGTTTTAAGATTGTTTTCTCTAAATAAAGCCAATGGATCGTTTCCTGGGATGACTCCACTCCTGGCAGTGTATATATTAAGCAATTGCTATAGGTTGCCTAATAAAAGTACTAAGGAGTGATTGCCTCCCACATCGTGTATCTGAGTCGGATGTGTACAAGGGCACATGTTACTATAAATGTCACCCTAGGTGGAGGAAGAGTCTGGAAACCCCAGGACAGAACACTGTCATAATCTGGGATTCTACGGTCCCAGCTTGTTTGTTATTCCACAGCCAGCCCGTCTTAGTGTTGTCTTGTTACCTATGACCTAGAAAATAATGATTCCATTCATATCTTTAGGGAAAACATACTTTTAGGGTGTAACTTCCCCAGTCATGTTTTTAAGCATCTGGCATGTTAATGTTCATATGGAGTGTCATTTTCGTCTCTGTACCTACCATCCTATGTTAATAAAGGAGTTGGATGCTTGCTGGTTAGCTCGTTTGCCTTTTTAACTTATTTTTAGATTTACTTATTTTATGTGTACATGTGTTTTGCCAGAAAGTATGCGTGTGCACCATGTGCCTAACTGGTGCTAGCAGAGATTAGAAGAGGGTGTCCTCCATGTGCGTGCTGGGAATCGAACCTAGGTCATCTGCAAAGGCAGCAAGTCTGGGGTAGGATTATCATTGTTGTGATAAAACACCATGACCAAAAGCAACTTGGAGTGGAAAGGTTTTTATTTGGCTTAAACTTCTACACCTCAGTGTATCACTGAAGAACATCAGGACGGGAACTCAAACAGGGCAGGGACTGAGAGGCAGGAGCTGATGCAGAGGCCATGGAGGGTACCACTTACTGACTTGCTCCTCATGGCTTGCTCAGGCTGCTTTTTTATGGAATCCAAGACCAGCCATGGCCCCACCCATAATGGGCTGTGCCCTCCCCCATCAATTACTAATTTAGAAAATGTCAGGGCTGGAGAAATGGCTCAGTGGTCAAGAGCACCGATTGCTCTTCCAGAAAGAAGACCCAGATTCAGTTCCCAGTACCCATATGGCAGCTCACAAATGTCTGTAATACCTGGTCCAGGGATCTGACACCTCACACAGACATACATGCAGGCAAAACACCAATGCACAGAAAATAAGAATAAATAACTTACTTTAGAAAAAGAACTGCCCTATAGGCTTGTCTACAGCCAATCTTATGGAGGCATTTTTCCAATTGAGGCTTCCTCCCCTCTGACCCTAGCTTGTGTCAAATTGACACAAAACTAGCCAGCACAACTGACCCCTGCCAATTTGATACAAACACATCAATGTTAAGCCACAACTTCTCTTGTTTATCCCCAACATTACACATTAAATAAAGATCACAATATAAAACACTTTACAATGTAAAATGTAAATGGTAATGTAAATAGTCCCATAGCCTTAACAAATTCAAACACTTCATATTTGTCTCTTTAGAAATATCCAGTTTCAGACAGGGCAGTGGTGTCAGAGACTTTGGATTTTAAGAGGCTGGATTTGTTTGTTTGTTTTGAGACAGGGTTTCTTTGTACTGGTTTGGAGCCTGTCCTGGAACTCACTCTAGAGACCAGGCTGGCCTCAAACTCACAGAGATCCGCCTGACTCTGCCTCCCAAGTTCTTCACAGAGCCATTTTTCTCAGTTGAGGCTCCCTCCTCTCTGTCGCCCTAAGGAAGCATATTTCGGTGGCACCCCTAAGCCTCAACCTGATGCTACCTGGTAAGAGTACCTGTGGCCGAGCCACCTGAATATGCTTTCAACCAGAAGGAGGGACATTGCTCTCAGTGACAATCGTGTCTTAGTTTCAGAAGCCTGTCTCCCTCGCTTCTTCTAGCTTCGTCAGACTATATCTAAGTTCCTCCATGAGAACCTGACTCCCAAGGCCCAGGAGATTGACCAGAGCAACGAGTTCAAGGACCTGAGAGTGAGTTGCAAGGTTGAGGGTGGGGGTGGAAGCTTCTGAAGCAGCAGTGAGTTGAGCTTACTAGGGTAAGGGAAGAGGGGCCTCCCTGAGAGTGTAGCTGCTTTCTCTGAATGGCTTGGTCCTCTTGAGATTCTCCCCACTCTATTCTGTTCACAGGAGTTCTGGAAGCAGCTGGGGAGCCTGGGAGTACTGGGCATCACAGCCCCTGGTGAGTATGGCTTCTTTCCCTAAAGAGAGCTTTCTCTGTTGCCAAAACAGGAAGAAAGGGAAGTGGGCATGATGGCACATTCTTGTAATCCCAACATTTAGGGGCTGCATCACCCGCACTACAATCTGTTCCACGAATAGGGCGAAGGCCTAGACATTGAAATAAAGAGACAAGACAGCGGGTCATTTGTTCAATGGCAATGTCGGAATGCCAAATGCCGAATGCTGTTTATTGAGGGAATGGAACAGGATTTTTAGGCTTAGTTCCTCCCCACGAGGTGTGTGTTATCACAAGATGTGGGTTATCAAAACGGGAAGAGTACCAATAACAGCTTTGGGGCAAGGAGTTCCAGCCAACAGCTTCAGGCTTGCTCAAGATGCCTTGGGAGTTCATGCAGGGCCCTACAGGTCCCCCTTTCTTTTAATATAAACTAACACCTGTCTTAGGTGGCAGAGGATGTCAGCATAATTCCTTACCCATCATTGGAAAAGTCACCCAGGCCCATAACCCTCCTGGTTTAAGTTGGATATTTGCCCCCTTCTGCCTTACCTGTCTCTGGTGAATAGTTTGTCTGTCAGCCACATGTGGGCAGGGGCTTTTCTCTTGAGCCAAAGACAGTAGAATCTGTCTTGTGTGAAAGTTGGCCTGGGCCTGTCTAATGCTATGTCGAAGTAGTGCCAAGTGCAAGGGCTACGAACCCCAGCAATCTGCCCGCAAGTTGAAGTCCTTGTAAAAGGTCTTCTACACTGGCAGGTGGTACTCAGTTTTCATTGATGTTAATGATCTTCATGGCTAAAGCATGTGTATAATTTAAAAATTGGTCACTCCAGGATCCCTGGAGAAAAATGATGCATTAACACAGATATGTGTGAAAGAGAGAGAAGCCATAGCCTTTCACAGTTTGTAAATTTAGTTTTAAAATGCCAATTTGTACTAGATAATCAAGTGTGTTTTGGGTGGCTAAGGCTTCAGCGAAATCACCTGATAGTTGATCCACCGTGCTTGCAGTATTTACAGACTGGGAGAGGGCTATCCTAGAAACTGTTGCTTCAGTGGCAGAGGTGGCACTGGCAGCCACGATCCCAAAATCTCCTTTCCTTTCTGCTGCACAAGTTGGTCATCTGTAGAGGTCTCTGGCATAGGTACTACCTGGCTGGGGTACATGGCCCACGACAGCTGTTACTTCATATGTCCAGCAGCTAACCAGACCTACTGAGAACAATTGAAACTTCCTCCAAAATTACAACAAAAAAAGTTACAACAAAAAAAGTTACAACAAAAAAAGAAGGGACCCAGAATACAAGTGCCTGAGATGCAGGTGAAATTCTAATCCTTTGGATCAAAGTGTAAATTTATAGCTGCTTGATCCAAACTATAATTAGTCAGGAAAAAGGGCCACATAGAGCTACTCAGACCCACAGGCATCAGAATGGGTAGATTCTTGATGAAGGCCCATGAGACCTTCTTTCTGGCTGCTACAATCACAGTCCCTCCCCATATGGTGAATCAGATGCTCAGGCACCCAAACAGGTATCTGTGTCATGTGGAAAGACACAAACCTACCCTCGAGCCCATACTAGAACTGGGTCAGGGCCACACCATTGTCCAGTATTGACATTCTTCCACATAACTGAGCCATAGTCAGATGACCAAGGGCGCCAATGCCTGTCAGCTGCAGATCAAGCAGCACCATCAATAGTTAAAAATTTTAAAATATAAAGGACAAGTGAAAGGTGATTATGAGGAGACCCTGTAAATTCCCCCTTTTTTTGTTTTATGAAGATAGGCTTTAATTGTGCGATGTGCACGTTCCACCATGGCCTGACCCTGAGAATTGTAAGGAAAGTCTGTCTTATGTGAGATTAAAAAAATTTTTTTTGCAAAAAGAATTGAAACCCTGACTAGTATAAGCAGGGCCACTATTAGTTTTTAATTTTCTGGGCATTCTCATATAAGGAAAGGCTTGTAAACAATGGCTCTTAACATCCTTAAGCCTTTCTCCAGTATGAGCAGAGGCAAATATGAGATGAGAATGGGCATCCACAGATACATGAACAAACTGTAGTCGACCAAAGGAAGAACATGGGAAACATCCTTCTGCCTGACACCCCGGGGGTTAACTCCAAGGTGTGGAACAGGTAAGAACTCTGCACATAGGGACAATTCTTAACTATATTAATAGCTTGGTCTCTAGTAATTTTAAGATGGAATTTAAATGAGCCTGCATTAAGGTGAAAGATTGTATGAGCTTTGCAGGCTGCTTCATAACCAGACTCTATCATCATCATCATCACGTCACTATCTGTTTTAGTATTAAAATGGGCAATGGCATTTCCTTCACTCAAAGGGCCAGGTAAACCAGAATGTGCTTGGAGATGTCCTACAAAAATTGGATGAGAGTGCCTCCATTGTAGGCACTGTATGGCTAGTAAATGTTCCTATACACGAGAGACCAGAGCTATGTAGGCAGCAATTTCTAAGGGGGCCAATATAGGATACACATATTTACTGTCTGTGTATAAGTTAAACGGCTCATCAGAACAATGTTGAAGGGCTAATTGTACTGCACCTAGTTCTGCAAATTGTGCAGACTTCACTTTAAGTGTAAACAACTGCACAACCATTGGAGGTGCCGCCTGTAAATACATTGCCCCTTCAAAGGATTTTTGGGAATAATCTTGGGAAAACACACAGGGTGATTTTTTAAAAAATGAGCTAATTTATCAGAAGGAAAATGACTATCAAAGTGGCAGGGTGTGGAACACAAGAAATTTGCTCAATCATCATTGAACTGTTGAAGCCATTGTATCTGTTTTTGAATATAGGGAGTGACAATTACATTAGGGATCTTGCCAAAAACTTGAAGACTCATTTTGTATGCCTTTTGAATAATGGAAAACATTGCCTGGGGATAAGATCTAACTGTCTTTCCTGGGGATGTATGTTCATGTACCTATAATATAGGACCATATAGAAATATGCTGAAGCAAAAACTAATAACATCAAGTTTTGAGACTAGTCAATATAATTTAAATGTACAGATTGGAGGCATTTTTGCACAAGTTGTATGCATTCTCATGCAGCAGGTGTTAAGGTGCACGGAGAAGTGGGATCAGAATCTCCTTGTAAAATATCAAGTAAGGGTCTAAGCTGCCCAGTGGTTAGGGCCGAACTAGATCAAACCCAATTTATATCTCCCAATAATTTTTGATAATCATTAAGTGTGGTCAGTCTATCCAGCCCTAAAGTAATCTCCTGAGGACAGATACCAGAATATGACAATTGATGACCCAGGTATTGATAGGGAAATTCTTGTTGTACCTTTTCTGGGACTATTCTTAAGCCAGCTAGTTGAAGGATCTGGGCCTGCTAAAAGAATATCATCCCTATAATGTGTAATATACAGGGATTGAAATTTCTTCCTAATGGGAGCAATGGCCAAAGATACATAAATTTGACAAATAGTGGGACTATTGGCCATTCCTTGAGGCAACATCACCCATTGATATCTCTTATAGGACTCTTTAAAATTAACAGAAGGAATGCTAAATGCAAATCGCTCACTATCCTGAGGATGCAATGGAATGGTAAAAAAGCAATCTTTAGGTCTATAACTAATATATGATAGCCTTGAGGAATGCCTACAGGGGAAGGTAAGCCAGGTTGTGTGGCTCCCATAATTTGCATACAATCATTAACAGCTTGGAGATCTTGTAGGAGTCTCCATTTTCCAGATTTTTTTCTTTACAACAAAAATTGGCATATTCCATGGAGAAGTAAGTGAAAGGAACAGTATGTCCTGCCTCTAATTATTCCTGTACAAGTTTATGTGCAGCCTGTAATTTCTCAATAGATAAGGGCTATTGCTCCACCCATACTGGGTTATCAATTTTCCAGATAATAGGAATGGGAACAGGCTGCACATCAATAGCCCCTAAGGAAAATTTCCCAACCCAGAGCGATCTCAGGCTCTTTTGATAATTAAGTTTTTGGATTCAACAGACTGAGGGTCACCTTGGAGGAATTTACCCAGTCCTCTTCCTTGTACATAACCTTGGTCAGCTAGCATATTTTTAACAGGCTCAGTAGTAAGGACCACTCCCATGGCCTGAAGCACATCTCTTCCCCAAAGATTAACAGGGATATGACTTAACACAAAAGGTTGAAAAAGAACTGTATGTTCTTCATCATCTGACCATTTAAGAAACTGAGTACTACATTCTGGAGTCACGGCAGTTCACATTTCTGTGCTAAAGGCTATTGAATCACCCATACAGATTCCTTTGGCTCTTAAGCCATGCTGGCTTTGGCCATTTCCTGCTGACCCGCTCTGGAGACCAGGTGTGGTAGGCACAAATTGTCAACCCTTTCAATTAAGATTCCAAGCAATTCAAATAGTACTTTTTGTTAGGATTCACACATTCATAATCACACTTCATACACATGTTTGTGTGGTCACACCATAATACAGAACATACATACATACAAGATGGCATTTGTGTTCATAAGCTTCAAAAATTCTGTTTTAATTGTTCAAATTCTGCTTTCAGATTCTAAATCTTGTACTTCCTCAAAAGTTCTAATCATCTCTGCCATTTTTTCTTTTACTTTATGGCAATGAATTCTTTAGCTGTCTTGTTTTAATTCCAGTGCCCTGCCTTTTCAATAGGGCCACTGATTGCCCACTGAGAATTTCCTTAAGAGTTACTGGCACCCACCCTTCAATATACCCTCATTCACTTACTTTGCTGGCTGGCCTCTGAGGGCGATCTCTTAGGTGATCTTTTCTTTCCCTGATCTCGGTGGGACCTCCGCTTGTAGTGCCCGAGTTATGATCTGTTCCCACGAATTGGGTGAAGGCCTAGAGATTGAAATAAAGAGACAAGACAGCAGGTCATTCGTTCAACTGCTATGTCAGAATGCCGAATGCTGTTTATTGAGGGGATGGAACAGGCTTAAATACTGACTGACAGCACAGTGGAAAATAACAGGATTTTTAGGCTTAGCTCCTCCCCACGAGGGGTGTGATATCACGAGGTGTGTGTTATCAAAACGGGAAGAGTACCAACAACAGCTTTGGATCAAGGAGTTCCAGCCAACAGCTTCAGGCTTGCTCAAGATGCCTCGGGGTCCATGCAGGGCCCTACAAGGGGCCTGAAACCAGAGGACTTCTCTGAGTTCAAGGCCGGCCTGAGCCATACAGTTAGTTGTAGGCCAGCCTGGCCTACAGTTTTTCTGTTTCAGAAAAACAAAAACAGGGGCTATAGAGAAGGTTCAAGCTAAGAAGAGCTATGTGACCATGAGGATCATAGCTCAGAACTCAGCACTGTTTAAAATCAAGGCCTGTCCCACCCAATGCCTATAATCCCAGAACTGACTTGGGGGGGGGGGGCTGAGACTGGAGGCTTGCTTGGACTTGTTGGGCTCACTGGCTACTAGTCTAGCCAAAAAACACTTCCAGGTTCAGTGAGAGACCCTATCTCAAAAGGAACAAGGTAAGCCAGGCATGGTGGAACACATCTTTAATCCCAGCATTCAGGAAGCTGAACCAGGCACAATTCTGAGTTCCAGAACAGCCAGGACTACACAGAGAAATTCTGTCTTGGAAAAAAAAAGGAGGTGGCTCTTCACTTCAAGGATGTGGTAACTTGTGACATATGTAGAGAGAGTATCAGCTGCTTGGGAAGCAGAAGCAGGGCTACACAGAGAAGCCCTGTCTTGAAAAACAAAAAAATAAACAAGTAAATAAAATAAAACAGGACAAGGTGGAGAGTCACAAGAGGGTGCCGATATCTTCCTCTGGCCTCCATGCATGTATACAGGAGTGTGAACTCACACACATGTGCACATACATCACACATACAAACACATACGTACACTCATATGCACACACAAATTAACAACCAGATAAGAAGAGAAGAAACAATCATTCCCAAAGAACGTCTCATCCTTGAACCTGAGGCAGCACCCATTGGCTGAGCCCAGAGAAGACATAATCATTAGTGATGGCAAGAAGGCAGAATCTCTCAGACTCTTGACTCGAAGATTTAGTGAGAGCCTGGCATCCTATGGGATCTGCATACCCTAGTAGATCAGTGTTCCCTCAGTGATTCCTGAGCTCTGTCTCACTAGTGGTCTGTAAGTAGGAATCTTTTTGGTTTTCAAGACAGGGTTTCTCTGTAGCTTTGGAGCCTGTCCTGGATCTCGATTGATAGACCAGGCTCGCCTAGAACTCATAGAGACCCACCTGCCTCTGCCTCCCAAGTGCTGGGACTAAAGGTGTGTGCTCCCACCACCTGGCTTATAAGTGGGAATTTTTAGGAAAAGTATATCCCTGAGTCCTCTGATAACAGCTTGTCCTCAAATGAAATGGGACTATGAGATGTCTGGGTCCTCAGATAAGGTGATTTTGGGTTTTAGTGGGCTCTTGGCCTTCCTAATATTCCCTGTGTGTGCTACAGCTTGTTGTGGGGGGGGGGGGGACAGGCAGGGAGCCAATACATTCTGGTTCTGGGTTGCCATGACAATGAATGCATGAGCTATTGGCCTCCTCATCCAGCCATTCCTGAGGCATCAGCACGACTGCCTTCTGGACTTTCATCTTTTCTAAACATTAAAGAACGATTCTTTTTTTATATAGATATATTTTTCTTTTTTAGATTTATTTATTTCATATATATGACTGCTCTAGCTGCATATACACCTTTATGCCAGAAGAGGGCATCAGATCCCACCATAGATGACTGTGAGCCACCATGTGTTTGCTGGGAACAGAACTCACAGGTCCTCTGGAAGAGCAGCCGGTGCTCTTAACCTCTGAACCAGCTCTCTAGCCTCTTCCTTCCTTCCTTCTTTTCCTTCTTTCCTTCCTTCCTTCCCTTCTTTCTTTCCTTCCCATCTTCTTTCCTTTCAAGATGGGGTTTCTCTATATAGCTATGGCTGTCCTGGAACTCCCTCTGTGAACCTGGCTGGCTTCAAACTCCGAGATCCACCAGAATTTGCCTCCTGGGTGCTGGGATTAAAAGTGTGCACCACCACTGCCCAGTAGAGCAACTATTTCTGTTCCCATACTTGGAAGGCTAAGGCAGAAAGACTGAAGTCCAAAGACAACCTGGACTACAGAGCTAAGATCCTGGCTCAAAAAAGGGATGTGGCTAGAGAGATGGCTGTGGTGAAGGGCACTTGTTGCTCTTGCAAAGGACCCACCTTCCATCACCCACATGGTGGCTCATGGCTCTCCATTGACTCCAGTTACAGGGGGTCTTCTGTCAAACAAGGGCACCAAGCATGTACATGATACACATACATACATGCAGGCAAGCACCTATGTGTGTGCATAAAGTCAAATAAAGGGGGAAGTTAATAACTATTTGTATAAAGCATGCACTATTTACATAATGAGTAATAAGAGGGGATTTCGAGGGTTGGGCAGGTGTGCATAAATTATATAGCCATATTATTTAGGAAAGGATGTATGGATTTGATATCAGGGATGGGTCTGGAAACCAAGCATATAGGTGTTGGTTTGATGAGTGTCTGTATATTTCACCTTATATCCTCCTGGAGTAATGTAGATCCTGAGGTTTGAGTTGACCCTGGAGAGTTACATGAATGGTGATATAAGGAAACTGGGTAATGATTCATTTAAACCATGTCAATGTAAGGGAGTTTTGGGGGAGGTCCTATTGGGAACCTCCAAACAAGATTCTCTTTGTGCTTTGATGGTTTATGAACCAGCACAGCATAATATGTTTCTGAATCAAAATAAATTTGATGGGACAAAGAAGCAATTTAAAATCAATGGGCTGAATTCAGGCTATGTGATAAACACTTGTAACCCAGTACTTGAGAGATAGAGGTAGAAAGGTTGGAGGTTCAAGGCCACCCTGAGGTGTATGAGACCCTGAGGGGAAGCTAAGGATGGGGCTCAGTTGCTAAAATGCCTGTCCCCAACGTGCTAGGGTGGTGCCTGTAATCCCAGCACTTGGAAGTAAGGCAGGAAGAGCAGACGTTTGAGAAGAAAAGTGGAAAAAAGGAACAAAAAAAAAAAATCTGGGGCAGGAGTATAGCTTACTGGCAAGAGTCAACACTGCACGGAGCCCTAGGTTTGTCCTCCAGACCGCCTTTAAAATATCAGAAGCCAGATAAAATCCTTTCAAATGGGAACTTTGAAAAGAAAGCCAGGACTATTGTTTGTACTGGGGATTGAACCTAAGACCTTGCACATGCTGGACAAGCTTTCTAACACCCCACCCCATTTCCTATTGTTTTATCTTGAGGCTGGGTCTGGCCAAGTTGCCCTAGCTGGCCCTGAACACCCTCCGTAGCCAGATAAGACTTGAATGTGTTTCTTCTGGCTCCCAGGTGGCTGGGACATAGGCCTACACCAGCTGAAGGATGAGTCTTGACAGCCAGACAGGAATTCTGTTCCCTACTTTCCTTCCTGGAGAAACGGTTGGCTATGCCTCCTTCACTGGCCTGAGGGCAGCTCAAACAAGCTTGTTTTTACAGGACTTTACACAGCAGCTTTGATAAGGGACCAGGGGGCCCAGACACTTGGACTTTTTGGAAGAGCTTTCAAGAAAAATCTCTCTCTCTTTCTTAATTTTTGGAGATAAGCTTCTCACAGGTTGAGAACCATTACTCTAGTGCTCCAAAACCCTCTTCTTGTCTCTGGGGGCACCCGTACAACCTAAACATACAAACAGGTTTATGCATCTGTGTGTGTGTGCTACATGTATATGTACTAGTCCCGCTTTGTTCCCAAAGCTATGCTATAAAATCTCACATTTGGGGCCAGAGAGATGACTCAATGGTTAAGAACATTTCCTAGTCCTCCAGAGGACATCAGTTCAGTCCTTGGGACCCACATTATATAGAGCACCACCAACTTAACTCTAGCTCTAGGGCAGTGGTTCTTAACCTTCCTCATGCTGTGGCCCTTTAATAAAGTTCCTCATGTTGTGGTGACCCCCACACACCACAAGATTATTTGCATTGCTACTTCATAACTATAATTTTGCTGCTGTTATGAATGGTAATGTGAATATTTTCAGAGATAGGGTTCTCAAGGAAGTCGCAGCCCACAGGTTGAGAACCATTACTCTAGGGCTCTAAAACCCTCCTCTGGTCTCTCGGGGCACCTGTACACATGTGGCATGAACACACAACTAGGTAGGTTAGAAACACTAAGAAGTCTTTTTTCCAATCTCCCCTTCTGGAGGCTTCTGCACATAGATAGTCTGTAACTGGTTTTGGTGCTCTGAACATAGTCCCATTTCCACCCACCCCTTTCATCCATCTGCTTCTGCTTTTTGTAACTTCTGGAAGAGTGGGTACTCAGGTTTTTGCTTGTCCTCACTGAAGACATCTGGGATAAAGCCAGAGTCAGCGAAGATGGTTTCTGAACTTCAGTTCCCCACCAGCAGCAAGCAGAGCCAGTTGTATGTCCTTCCAAGCAGAGTCCCCGGCAAACAGCCTGGCAGCCTTGCTAGGGAACTTGGAATGGCTACCAGGGTGGTTTATTTTTCTGCCAGTTAATGAAAGATTCCTGTCAGTGTCCCAATGTAACCTGGATGCCTTTCTGCTTCCCACACTCCCACTCCCAGTTCAGTATGGCGGCTCTGGCTTGGGCTACCTAGAACATGTGTTGGTAATGGAAGAGATATCCCGGGCTTCTGGAGCAGTGGGACTCAGCTACGGTGCCCACTCCAACCTCTGCGTCAACCAGATTGTTCGTAATGGGAATGAGGCACAGAAAGAGAAATATCTTCCCAAGGTGAGGAAATGGGGATGAAGAAACCCACATGGACTCAACACAACCACTCTCTGACATGCACTCCCCTTGTTGGGGATCAAGCAGATTTTCATTCTTGGCTTGCTGCCATGAACTCAATATAATTAGGAAAGTGACTGAGATTGTTTTGAAATACTTAAGTCAAAAAAATTTGGCCAGGTGGTGGTGGCACACATCTATACTCCCAGCACTCAGGAGGCAGAGACAGGTGGATATCTGTGAGTCCGAGGCCAGCCTGGTCTACAGAGTGAGCACCAGGACATCAGGAGCAACACAGAGAAACCCTATCTCAAAAATAAATAAATAAATGGAGGGGGCTTTCACCCAGGGATGGGGTGATTTGTGTTGAATTTTAGCTGCTTGGGAAGCAGAAGCAAGAGGATCACAAATCCCAGCTTGGGTGATTTGGCAAGACCCTGTCTCAAAAAGCAAATAGGAACCTGTCATCAAGCTTGATAACCTGAGTTTGATACAAGCAGTGCACACATAAACACAGAGAACAAATAAGCAAAAATATAGTTTTTTTTTTGTTTTTTTTTTAACATACAAAGACTGGGAGAAAGAGAGGCCTGACAGACACTGCACTTTGCTCTGGGGGCAGAATGTGGGCAGGAAGAGGCAGCCAGGGGAGTTGCCTGCAGGGTGTTTCCAAGGTCCTAACTGGGCGGCTCTTGTTTTCCCTGTAGCTGATCAGTGGTGAATTCATCGGAGCACTGGCCATGAGCGAACCCAATGCTGGCTCTGATGTAGTCTCCATGAGACTAAAAGCAGAAAAGAAAGGTAAGGCCGCTTGCCCCCAGGCAGCTGGAGAAGGCAGAGGGTAGCAGTTGCGGGTGGTCCCTGCTGGGTTCCCAGTACCGGTTGTCAGCAGGGGGCAGTTGTGGACTGATCCCAGACAGGAGACTTCAGCAAGCAGCCTACACCCTGACTCTCCCTTAGGAGATCACTACATTCTGAATGGCAACAAGTTCTGGATCACCAATGGCCCAGATGCTGATGTCCTTGTTGTCTATGCCAAGACAGATTTGACTGCTGTGCCAGCTTCTCGGGGCATCACAGCCTTCATTGTGGAGAAGGTGAGGGTGGTAGACCTTTGTATCAGGGAGACTTCCAACTCTGACAACAGTTACAGATGTAACTCCTTCTGGCTGGTCAAGGTTAAGATCACTGTTGTGTGCTCTGCTCCTAGGAGGTGGCGGACAAGCCAAGACTCAAGAAGACAACCCCAAAAAAAAAACCAACTCTGGTGCTGTTAGAGCTGCTCAGTAGTAGAGCAGCTAGCTGTCTAGCATGTACAGACCCTGGGTTCAATTTTCAGCACTTAAAGAAAAAAAAAAGAGTGTAAAAGGAGTTCTTAATTGGTCTAGATAATAAAAAGCCAGAGAGAGAGAGAGAGAGAGGCCCAGAGAGACTGAGTCAAGTCTGAAGACAGTAGAGCTGTCCACAGAGTCAAGGAAGGAGAAATCGAAAAAGGAGCCATGAGATATTCTTACTGAGCTGAACAGGAGCCATGGGGGAGACTGAGGCATGAGTGGGAATTGAAATGATGATTTGGATACTGTACCTCCAATAGTATGACAAGGACAAGATACATGAAGAGTTAGTCCCATTTTGGTTTTGGTTTTGTTTTTGTTTTAAACAAACCAGAAGCCAGACAAGGTGACACGTATTTGTAATCTGAGCAGCACTTGACAGGCAGAGGCAAGTGTGAGGCTAGCCTGGTCCTTGTGAGGCTCAGGGCTATATAGCAAGACTGTCTCAACAATAAATAAATAAATAAAATAAAACAGGAAACTGTATAGAGAAAGCAGTATAAAGAAAAGAAAACCGGGGGTTGGGAGTGTTGTTTTGTTGTTGTTGTTTTTAAGATGGGGTCTCATTGTGTAGCCCTGACTGGCCTAGAACTTATCGTATAGACCAGGCTTCCCTTGAACTCAGAGATCTCCCAAGTGCTTGGATTATAGACATGTGCCCCAGCCTAGAAAAAGTTGGAGATCTATCAGTTAAGGGAGCAGATGTTGGCTTCACGCCGTCTGCGTAATGACCTAATGACGGTGAAGAAAAAGCAGGTGCCACTGAGGCTTGCGGACCCAGCCGCAGAGGAATGCTACAAAGGTTCAAAGCTTGGCAGCATACTCCATGAAGGGGTGGGGGAAATGGCTAAGATGGGAACTGAAAAGGCCTGGAGGTAGCAGGGGGCAGCATGAGCCGTTGCTCCGTCCCCTGGGCACTTGGTGACACCCGTGCATCTGAGTATCCTGGTCAAAGCATGTAGGTGATTGGAGTCGGGTTCCTCCAGGGACAGGTGGCTACAGAAAAGGGGCAGAGGAACTAGCCAATGCTCTGAGAGTTATGTCCCTGGGAGAGTGAGGAGAGATGGGGACTGAGCATTTCATTGAGGAAGAACTGCTCCCCTGAGAGCTGCGGAGAAGCAGGCTGGCAGCAGAGGGGTTGGGTACAAAGTGGTGGGGCCTGAACGCTGGCGTATTGCATCCAGAGCGAGAACTTGGGAGAACTTGGGAGTCGGTGCGAGTGTGCTGAGTAGGTATCAGAAAAGGTTAAGTGGTTTTCTCTTTATTAGCCGCCCTGGGGGCAAGTCTAACCAGGGCCTCCTTTGGTTTCCTGCGAAGGGTATGCCTGGTTTTAGTACTTCCAAGAAGCTTGACAAGCTGGGAATGAGAGGCTCCAATACCTGCGAGCTAATCTTTGAAGACTGCAAAGTTCCCGGTAAGTGTCCAGAGATTAAGGCAGTCCCTGTCCTGGTTCCTCTGCAAGCTGGGAATGCCCATCTCACTGTACAGAGCTCCACTACCATTGTGTGTCCCGTGTTATGCACCTAGACTGTGGGCCTCGAGCTACTGGACAGCTGTCTGTCCTGGCTATAGGCCCTGCTGCTGTTTGCTTGCCTGCCTAAATGAAGGATGGTGAAAGGTAAGGCCTACCATGGTCCACTGTTGCCCCTCAGGCTTCCTTTGCATTGCCTGTACAGCTGACATATGTCTGACTTTCTGATACCATTATAAATAACACAACAGAAGCCAGTGTTGAAGGAGGAAAAATTATTTTGGCTCAGGGTTTCAGGTGTCAAGCCTATGGTTCGCTGGCTCCATTGCTTCTATGTCTATGGTGAGCCAGAGCATGAGGAAGAATGGCCTGGGGAGACCTACTTAAGTAGAATAAGAAGCAGAGATCAAAGACACACACCCCAGTGGCCAGTTTTTCCTGGAGGCTCTGTCTCTGTTTCCATTGTCTCTCATTAATGCCATCAAATTATGAATCCATCATCGGGTTAATCCATTGATTAGGTCGGTCTTCACAATCCAGTCACGTCCCAAACTCCACCTCAGAGCACTGCTGCGTTGAACCAAGCCCTTAGCACAGCAGCCCACAGGGGGCCGTTTCGTGTCCAAACCACAACACTATGAATTACACTCGGTAATGATGCTAAAAGCCCTTCTGAATAAATTGACAGAAGCCAGACTCGATGAAGGAGAGGTAATTTGATTTTGCAAGAATATTTTCTCCCCTGCACTGTAACCGTGAACGTGACACTATGTATCACTGCGAGAGGGCTGAGGGCCGGGATCTGGACCTGAATTAGGACTGCTCTGTGCATCAGCCATAAACTGTCCAGAAATAGTTTGCTGTGGTCAGAAAGAGTCTCCGGGAAGGACTCAACCTTTTAGAAAGGAAAAAAAAAAAATTCTTTCACCAGCCTTAAAGGCGGGTTAGGTTGTCAAGTTTCTACAGTAAATGTCTGCCCATATCTCCCAAGTCCTTATTAGGGGGGTAGTTGCTCATCGGCTGCTGTCACTATCACCCTAACTCATAGACAAAGCCACTTTCATGGACGTTGCTGAGAGGTGACCCCGAACCGTGGGCACCTCGGGGTGATGAGTTCTCTGATTTCTGTATAAGTAGACATCAGGTGTAGAAAGAAGTGAAGGGGGGCGGGGGGCCTTGTAAACCTTCTTTCCCATCCCAGGGAGTCCAGGGTGAGAAAGGACAGATCTAACAACTTGGGGCTCTATGGTGTTGTGGATGGTGTGGGGTCCTGAAAGCTCCACTTCCGACTGCAAGCGACAAATTTCATCTTTTCTCTCACTTGAAACCCGTGATGAAGGTCAAGTAATGTACGTTTGTGCCTTGTGTGACACAGTACCTTTTATAAAAGTGAAGAGACTATGATCAGTCCTCTCTAACTGGCATTTATCCTGGCAGCTGCTAATATCCTGAGCCAAGAGAGTAAGGGTGTCTACGTATTGATGAGCGGGCTGGACCTAGAGCGCCTGGTGCTGGCGGGTGGACCCCTTGGGTAAGTGTGAGGGGGCTGTTGGCCTCCTGGGCAAGCACAAAGCGTCACCAGTGTGAGGCTTAAGAGGAAGCCCATAGACCTCTGCACGAGTGTGAGGTTCCGGGCAACGTGAGCTCGCCAGCCTTGTTAGGTTAGCAGCCTCCCCCGACAGGGAGGGGAGGCACAAAGGAAGCTACTTTGTGGGCTGTCCTCTGTCTTGAGAATCTCCTCCTATATTTAATCTCTTCACGCAGAGGAAAATGTCATTATGTGACAGATGGCAGGTGAGGCCTGAAAGCAACTGCTTAGTCAGTGGAGCTGTGAAACAAGAAGCCCCAACTCTTGCCTGCTGCCCCACCACACCCACTTGATCTCTGAGGAAGGTGCCTGGGGGCTGGACAGGTGGTGCTGTCACTGTGCAGGGAGTTCCTCAGGTCCCTTTATCTTTTCTCGGGGACTTCAGTTCCTTATCCTCCACCTCAACTCTCAGGCCTAATCCTCCGACACTCTTTCACCCCACTTGACATCACACCCCCATAGTGTCTTTCTTCTCTCTGGCAGGATCATGCAGGCTGTCCTGGACCACGCCATTCCCTATTTGCATGTAAGGGAAGCCTTTGGCCAGAAAATCGGCCAATTCCAGGTAAGGGGAACACGTGCTAAAATGTCCTCTCCCTGGACTAAAGGAGATGAGGTAGTCATGCATTCGTTGTGGGTTACTGTCCTCTGGCGAAAGGGGCTTGAATTGTTAGGATGCAGCGACTTTCACATTCCACCCGGCTTGGGAGGTTCGTCAGTCACATTGTCCTGCCTGTTCCTATTTGAGATGACTGAACTAGACACTGCAAGGCTGGAGGGTAAAACACACAGGACATTTGAGTTTAGGGGAAAGGGAGCTGCATTTCTAATCCCACCCTTCTGCTGGAGAGGCTGCTGGAAGCTAGCCACACAGGAGGCAACTCTCTAGCCTCATCTCCTAGAGCTGTTTCCATCTATCTCCATTGTCCTAGGCAAGTCTCATCTCCTCTCTGTGCCCTTGGTTCCTCAGCTTGTCCTTGCCATTGACCTGCTTTTAGTAATTAGAGTATACCAGCATGTTGACCCATGGCCTCCCTTTGTGCCCAGCTGATGCAGGGAAAGATGGCTGACATGTACACCCGCCTCATGGCTTGTCGGCAGTATGTCTACAATGTTGCCAAGGCCTGTGATGAAGGCCACATCATTGCCAAGGTGAGGGCCAACTGTGGGGGAAGAAGAGGTGGGTTAGTGGGTAACTATCGGGATGGGTGCCTGTATGTTTGTCTGGTCCCTGCTGAGCAACGCCTCATCCCACAGGACTGTGCCGGTGTGATTCTGTATGCAGCCGAGTGTGCCACACAGGTAGCCCTGGACGGCATTCAGTGTTTTGGTGAGTGGCCCTCACTCTGCACTCCTGGATCCCTTTCTGCTCTCTCTGCTTCAGCTGGCCACAGCCACACAGATACCCCTAGGCTCTGTCTTCCCCCAGGGAATTTTTTGTAATGGCAGTCAGTAAATAAATGGATCTTTTTTTGTTTTAAAGGGGGTGTGGCCCAGAGACATAGCTCTGGCTTCTCTTCCAAAGGACCAGGTACACATGTGGTATACAGACAGACATGCTGGCAAAACACCCTATGCATAAAACCAATTTTTTAAGAGGAAAAAAAAAAAAAAAAGAAAAAAACACTGGGGGGGGGGGGTGGCGTCGCACAGCTTTACTCCCAGCACTCAGGCAACAGAAGCAGACAAATCTCTGTGAGTTCAAGGTCTACAGGGCAAGTTCCAGAACAGCCACGGCTGCGCAGAGAGACCCTGTCCCCAAAAAAATAAACAAATAAGAAAAAGAAAAATAAAGGGAAAAATAAAAGGTTGGAGGCTACAAGCATTCCTTATCTTCACTGACTGGTCTAAGGCCACCAGGAAATGGGGACAGAGACTCCTCAGGTGGGGCAGCATCATTCCTAGTTGGCTTAGGTCTGAATCCCATCTCACTTGCCTACATCTGCCACTCATTCTGTGTTTTGTTTTTTAAAGTTGGGTGCTGGGTACGTGGGCATGTCATGCAGCTGAGGATGACCTGGGATTTACAATCCTCCTGCCTCTACCTCCAGAGCACTGGGATTATAGACATGCGCCACCACGCCTGGTTTGTGTGGTGCTGGGGACTGAGTCCAGAACTTGGGGCATGCTAGGTGGGCTCTCTACACTCCAGCCAGGTTTCATCCTTTCCTTGTCTGGGTCCTCAGCACTCTGGGAGATCTTCTAGACCAGCTCTCCCGTGCCTTCCCGACCCCAACAAGGTTCTGTCATTGCCTCTGCTTCTCTTTGATCAGTCCTTGCCCAGAGCCTATATATCCTGGGGTTCTTCTGGTCCAGCCAATAATCAGCGATATTCAGAAGTGCCTGGGCATGGGGTGCACACCTCTAATCCCAGCACTTGAGAAACTGAAGCAGAAGGATTACAAAGAGACTAAGACCAACCTGGGCTACACAGTAACTTCTTGGTCAACCTGGGCCATAGCTCAGTGTAATATCCTTGCCAAGCATACACAAAACAACACCCCAGCACCGTATTAACCAGATCACAGATGGCACACACCTATAATCCCAGAACTCAGGAAGTTAGAGGTAAGAGGACCAGAAGTTCAAGGTCATCTTTGGCTATTTTGTGAGTTGGGGGTCAGCCTAGGATATGACAGACCTTGTCTCAAAAAGGAGAAGGGAAGGAAGGAAGGAAATGTTCAGAAAAGAAAATTGTATCAGTGGCTTGGGATTTTGCAAGCACTGAAAAAAAGAACCAGCAAGATGACTCTGTGGGTAATGGCTCTTGCTGCCTGGCAAGCTGAGTTTGGTCCCCAGGACCCACATGGTTAATGGAGAAAACTGATACACATTGTCCTCTGACCTCTACATCCATGTCAAGATAGACAAGCATATGCATACACACAAAATAAATAAATAAATGTAAAAAAGGGAAATTGCACCTGAGCTGAACATAGACTTTTTCTCTTGTCATGATTCCATAAACATTCCAATATAACAACTACTTAAATGGCACTTATGCCAATGTGTGTGTCTCTGTGTGTGTGTATGTGTGTGTGTGTGTGTACATATATCCTAGAGATATTTAAAATATGAACTGGGGTTATAACTCAGTAGTAGAGCATTTGCCTAGTGTGTGCGAAGTCCATACTCAATCCTTAGCACAGAGGGAGAGAGGGAGAAAGAATAGACCCGGTATTGGGAGAATGCACGTAAGTTATATGGACCGGAACCAATCCCTGAAGATGCTAGGGAATGACTCCTTGGCTCTCTGTTGGTTGTCCTTGCAGCCTTCAATCCTGTCCTTTCTCTTCTCACATCTGCTTCGTAGGTGGAAATGGCTACATCAATGACTTCCCCATGGGCCGCTTCCTTCGAGATGCCAAACTGTATGAGATTGGAGCCGGGACCAGTGAAGTGAGGCGGCTGATAATCGGCAGAGCGTTCAATGCAGACTTCCGCTAGCCCCATGACCTACTGCCCCTTGGTCCTAGCCCCAGGGCCTTTCTTTGGAAGCAGAGGCATGGCAGCCCGCTCACCTGTCCCAAGATGCTCAGCTGCCCTTCTCACACCAGCTCTCTGCCTGCAGGAGGTTGGAGCAGAGGTCGGATCCTCCGGCCATGTCAGTCAGGAAAGCTTAAAATGAACTGCAAAAAGGACTTTGTTTTTTTCTGGGGCTTGTGGGGGGCTTCTGTGACTGCCCTTACTCTCTGCTTCTGAATTTGATGATCTCACCCTCTGAGATGGTACCTGGGAAGACGCAGGTACCCAACGCCTTTTTTCTTGGGCAAGCCTCTGGCAGGGAGCCCCTTTCCACTCAAGTGTACTGGAAGCTGCTTTCAATTTTCTTAATGGTCTCTTTTCTTGAGGAAAAAGCAAAAACCTGCCCTTGCTAGGTGTTTTCCTAAGGTCTAAACAGCTCCAGAACGTCTGTGTGGCAGACCCATGGGAGGACAAGAGTCCTGGCCTAGCCAGGCAGCAAGGAAGATTGGCTCTTGCTGACCTCCCTGGCGTACCTGAATCTGACTGCATCACTCTGTCACAGGCTAGCACTGGGTATGCTCATGTGACCTTCTGCAGCTGACCTGGCAGCAGGCACAGGCCCTGTGGCCAGCCTGGGTTGCCTGGCTCAACTCCAGTCTCTGCCTGTGTACATTTCTCTAGACACCCTGTGGCTAATTTTGTTACAACTGCACAGCTGCTGCCATTTTGTATTAAACATGCTGCAAATGGTACCTTCAGCACCCAAAGCAGTGTTCTGGGGGAGAGGCAAGCCCCTTGCTGTGGCTTTGTGTCTGCACCCTGAGTGTCCTTGCAGAGTCCTGCCCTGACAGGCTCAAATGGGAAGTCTCAGGCCCAAATCTCCCAGCGATTTCTTCTCTTTCATGGTGCTGAGGTTGAACCTGGAGTGTGCTGGAGAACTGAGTCTGCTGTCTTCTCCCTCCCCTACCAACTTATCCGTGGTTTTAACGGGGGCTCCTTGTAGACCAGATTGTCCTTGAACTAAGATCTTGACCTGCTCCTATCTTAGGTGCTGGGATTACAGGCATGAGTCCCATGCACCTCCCTGGGTTTTCTCTTAAAGAGAGTGGAGGGCTGGAGCATGGGACAGCAGGAGAAGGACCTTACTGAGTTTCTGGAGTCTCTCAAGGATAGAAAGTTGATTGTTTTTGAGACAGAGTCTAGCCTTCCTCTGCCTCCTTCGTGCCAAAATCACAGGCATGAACACACCTGGCACATTTCTAAGTTTTGTTTTGTTTCAATATATATAACCCTGGCTGGCCTTGAACTCAAGAGATTCTTCTGCCTCTGTCTCCCATCTGGGATTAAAGGAATGTGCCACAACCATGCCCAGACCAATCTCTGAGTGTGGTTTTGTTTTTTAATATGCCGACAACTTGACTTTTTCAAGGTCAGAATTGGATCTAGGATGCAGATGGACCAGTAGCAAAAGCAGAATGTCCTGAACATCCCATCCTGGGGCCACTAGGTAGAGCATCTGAGTTGTCCACTCCTCGGTCCCCAAAAGTAAAACTAGTTTTCCTGGATCCCAGCCCAGCTGTGCTTGGTCCAGACCTACAGCTAAGGGATGAGGCTTGAAACAGGTGGAGCTAGAACCTTTCCAACCCCAATCCAATCCCATCGAAGGGAGAAGATGCAGAGCTCATGGCTGCCCCTAACTTAGCTGTTCTGAGTCATACTATGTTCATGAATGCAGTAAGCATGGTGATCAGCTGAGGCAGGTCTGGAGTGACCACACGAGATGTTCAAAATGTGGCAGGGGACCTGCAAGCCTGCAAGATGGTTTGCTGCCAAGCCTGACAATCTGAGTTGGAGTCCTGGAACTGACTCCCAAATTGTCCTCTAACCTCCACAAGTTAGCAGAATGAAATATGTCACCCAGCTGTGCCCACTAGGACTCTACCAACTTGAGAGCATCCCCAGAAGTACACTTGTTAAAAAGCCTTATTCCCTTCCCAGCACTGGGGAGGCAGAGGCAGGAGAATCTCAGCGAGTTCTAGCCCAACCTGGTCTACAGGGTGAGGTCCAAGACAGCCAAGACTACACAAAAAACCCTGTCTCAAAAAAAAAAAAAAAAAAAAAAAAAAAAAAAAAAAAAAGCTTTAATCCCAGCCATCTGTTAATGGCTTGGGTAGAAAGTCCCTTGTGACTTTAGTGGCTTTATAAGAGTCTTAAGTGTAGCTGGGCATTGGTGGCACACGCCTTTAGTCCCAGCACTCAGGAGGCAGATCTCTGTGAGTTCGAGGTCAGCCTGATCTACAGAGCTAGTTCCAGCTCAGGCTCCAAAGCTACACAGAGAAACCCTGTCTCAAAAAGTGTTTCTGCTCTGTCATGTGAGGTCCCCTGCCATGCTATGATGCAACAGAAAATACTGGAGATGGGAGTGTGGACGCTTCTGGAACCTGGAGCTAAAGATAATTACCCAATCTGCACATGTCCAGCTATAGCAACAGAAAGAATGTGATTGTTTTCCTGTTGTTTTTTTTATATGATGTACACAAGAAATGTTTTAAAAATAAAAGACAAAACAAACTATGTAGCCTGAAAAGTGGATTGGGGAGCGGGGGTGGGGTGGGGTGGGGGGAGTAATCAGGTGTGTTAAGTATGATCTGGTCATGCTCCTTATCAAATCTAGTGACATGTAAATGTAGGCACCTGGGTCCCCCGGGGAGTGACACTGGGCTAAGGCAGCCACAGAGTTTTACAACAACCCAACTTCGGCCTGGAGGGAGTTTCTCCCCAGAGACATGAAACTTAACCCTATAACGAAATGGTAGTCCCTTACGTCTGTAATATTGCTTCATTTCGCACATCACCTCCTTCCCTGACCTTTGCAAACAACTAGGTGCTGGAGGCAAGATTGCTTAAGACCCCCATGCAAATCCCTGGAAGGTGAGTTACTCAAACCTAGGTAGGGATCAAGGGTGAGCCAGCCACGCCCCGACGTCGGAGAGGCTGGGTGGAGCCAGAGGCCCTGTAAAGCAGGCCATTGCGGGGTTATGGGGAGCTCCTAGCACATCGCGTTCCGGATGGGAGCTGGGATCCTCGTCCAACTGCCGCCTATCCAAAGTGCTCTCTTTCAGCCTTCTGCCTCAAAGCTCTTCGAGGCTCCTAGCGCAACGATGACTCGCGGGACCTGCTCTGGCGCTGCGTGGAGCTCGCCTGACCCCTGCCGGCCATACACGGAGCCGCACCCGCGCGGACCTGGCCACTCCATTTTCCCACTCTGCCAGCGTGCTTTAGATGAATTTTCCAAGTTAGTAATTTCATAATGAATTGTATCTATCACCACCATCTCATACAAGAAAGCCAAACAAAAACAGGGAGACCCTAAACAGAGCAAAGGCGAATGTTGTATTTTAAATACGGTCACTGTTTGAAAAACTGTAATTTAATTTTATTTCAAGCGTATTTTATGTGTACGAGTGTTTTGCCTACGTGTACGTGTGTGCTCTGCTTACGTGCCTGGTACCAGCAAAGAACAGAGTAGGGCGCTGTATACCCTGGAACTGGACTTAGGGACTTCGCTGTGAGCTGACATGTGGGTACATGGAATCCCAAGCAAGGTCTTCTGAATGAGCAAGCGTTCCTGATGACGCAGCCATCTCTCCGAGAGTCTCCAAAACTGTAAGTTTTGAAAAGTTTATTGAAAAGGAAAGCCTGTCTCTTGTTTCTCCTTTACCATTCCTACTCATCCAGGATCAAACTACTTTTGAGTCTATAAGGAGTTTCTTTTTGGCTATCCATGCCTCTAAGTGCTCTATTGATTGAATTGTAGGTCCTAAGAATAGCGTTTTAATGGTGCATAACTGTGATTTGTGACGATCTTCTTAGAAAAGGTGTGAATGTCTTTTCACTTCCTCGGATGAGTCCTGTCCACCAGCAGGCATTTAGGAAATCCCTGGGTAAGGAAGCAGGGACCTTACCCACATGCCAGCCTCTGCTTCTGCCTGCATTCAGCCTCAAGTGCAGGAACTCAAAGCCACTGTTATGCAGGGTGGAAGCTCTCTGGTGTGTTCTACCTCCTTCCTCTAACCAGGAGCCATTCTGGAATTTTGACTTCTTCTCTACAACAATTCACCAACCTGCCTCCCTTCTTCCAGGCTAGGCTGCTGGAGCCTACTTCCATCCTGAGCCAGTGGGAACCAGGCTCCTCTAAAGCCATCCATGTGTCCTGGCACATTTGCAATCAAAATGCAAGGAGGTGACTATGAGTTTGGGGCCAGTTCAAGGCAAGCCTGGGCTAGGTAAGAAAAACAGTTTGAAAAAGTAAAGGCCCAACATTTAAGCAGAGCACCTTTGTCCCAGAGACTGAAGCAGGCGAATCACTTAGGTTCAGGAATTTGAGGCTGACCAGCGCAACACACTAGACCCAATGTTTAAAAGGAGGAAGACCAGACATGGTGGTGCTCACCTTTCATCCCAGATCTCTGTGAGCTCAAAGACCAGCTTAATAGAGAGAATTCCATGTCATCTAGGGCTATTGAGAACTTGTCTTGAGAGAGAGAGAGAGAGAGAGAGAGAGAGAGGGAGGAGGGAGGGAGAGAGACCGATTGGTGGTTCACATCTTTAATCCCTACAGGTGGACCTCTGTGAGTTTGAGGCCAGCCTGGTCTACAGATTGAATCCCATGACAACCAGGACTACACAGAGAGACCCTGTCTCCAAAAAAAAGGAAGAAGAAGGAAAGAAAGAAAAGAAAGAAGGAAGGAAGGGAAGGAAAAGAAAGAAACAAACAAAAAAGAAAAGGAAGAAGGAAAGGAGAGAGGGAGGGGAGGGGACCTAAGAATTTGCAAACACTATTTTGGTCATCTTGACACTTTCTGTAGCTTCCCTCTCTACAGCTGAGCATGTCTACGCTTGTGCTGTCCTCATTGCCTTCTTTCCTAGCCTATGCCTTTGCTCCCCAGCGGGCTCCTCCATTCAGGAAGCCCAGCCCTTCACTGTGCTCTTGCTTCAAGCCTATATGCAGGGCTCCTTCAGGACTCCCCTGTCCTCCTCACTCACCCCCCCCCACACACACACACCTTCCTCTTGCCTTGGCATCTGTGCATCACGGGTTTGCAAACACAGGCAAGGGTGAGGTGGGACCTTCTTCTCATTGCGCTCCACCTACTTCCTCCAGCAAGGAATATGGTTTCTGAATACCCCACCTGCCCACTCTGAGACAGAGGCTAGCACCGAGTATTTCTTACATCCTGGTTGCTATTAGATTAACCAGACAGAGCACTGAGCAAGAGGAAGCCCCCATCCAGCACAACGGGTTGTGTTTATTTGATGTAACCATTTTTCTCCCATGAGGCCAGAAGCCTGAGGGCTAGATCTGCAACATCACTGTCTGTGTAGCAGCTTCACCAGTGGGCAGTCACGTAATGCCTGGTCCGTAGTTTTCTGTAACATAGTGACTTGGCGTATGGTCCCCTCTAGTAATAATGTTAGATGTTAGAGTTCAAAAGCCATCTCTCACCCAGCATAAAGGTGGGTGCCCACAGTCCCACCACTCAGAAGGTGGAGGCAGGGAGAATTTGCATTTGGAGCCAGCCAGGACTTTGTGTTTGTGGTAAAGGAAAAAAAAAAAAAAACCTACAGTAACAAGAATAAAACCCTTTCACGTCGCTGAACCTTCAACAGCATCCGGGGCTTGCAGTAAGTGCTCAGTGGCTATGCTCATGCTGGATGAGTGAAACAACAGGTGGGCCAGAGCTCTGGCCTAATCCAGAGTTGGCACAAACAGCAGGGCCAGCCGGCTTCGTCTGACCCTGCTCTCCCCAGTCCTTCCCACCCTGGAGTAGCCAGGGCCCAGCTGCAGAGGGGAGGCCCTCACCCCCCCCATATCCCTCTGACCCACTCAGAAATAAAGAAAGGAGCTGTTCTAAGGGACCTTGGCCCCTCCCCTGCTGGCTGGGGACAGGATGGGGTCTAGATGGAAAAGGGAGGCAGAAGAGGACCACACACTGCTTTCTTTCCACAGTAAAATGTGTAGGAAGGCCATGCATGCAGGGTCAAAACTACGAGGCAGAAGCAGGCTCCGTGGTTTACACCTACAGACCCCATCGTTGGCAAGGCTGAAGTAGGACTGCCTATTCCAGGCCAGCCTGGACTACATAGCAAGACCGTGTGTTTTGTTTTGTTTAAAATAGTTCAAATGACTTTGAAGCCCTTCCTCCATTTTATTTTATTATATCTTATTTTATGGTTCTGAGGTGGAATCCAGGGCCTAGTTCATATTAGGCAAGGGTTCCGCCACCAAGCCATCCACCCCCAGCACCCAATTACTATATTTTTGTTTGTTTAGTTATTGCTCCAAGGACAGTCTCACTGTTTGCTCGGGTTAGCCCCGAACTCCAGGCTCAGGCTGGACTCTTGCTTCACCCTCCTGCAGGTATGCTAGTGGGCTTTCTCATTCCAGGTGGCTTCTTACCTGTCTGTGTATCTCCACACAACATTCTATGGTTGCTAGGTTTTTGTTTTTTTTTTTTTTTTCTTTTGTTTCGTTTGTGGGCAGTGCTGTTGTTGTTGTTTGGTTTTTGGAGTCAGGGTTTCTCCATGTAGTCCTGGATGTCCTGGAATCTGTTCTGTAGATCAGACTGACCTCTAATTTCTAGAGATCTGCTTGTCTCTGTCTTCTGAGTGCTGGAATTTTTTTTGTTTTGTTTTGTTTTAGCTTTTTATAGTTGGGTTCACACCATGTATATTTGTATGAGTGAGTGAGTGGTGTGTGTGTGTGGCTGTCTGGTTCATCATTGTATAGTGTTATTATTTTTCTTCCAGGCTAATAAGCAGAACGGCAATCTTTTCTTGTCTAGTGCTGCCTCACGTGGAAATTCTACAGTGTAATTTTCAGTGTACTCTGATGGGCGTTTGGGCATTTGTGGGATGTTCCTCTGAAGAAAATGTGCTGTGGATTCTCTAGGTACATCCTCAGGGATGGAATCTCTTTATTGTAGGATATACACACGACCAACCTGAAAAGGAAACCCAAAGCCGTTTCCTACAGTGGTTGGATGGTGATGGGCAAGATGGCTCAACAGCTGCCCTTCCTGGCAACCTAAATTCCATCCCTGGGACCCACATGGTAGAGGACACCAACACCTGCAAGTTGTCTGATGACCTACACACACACACACACACAACATGCACACCCACAAACATACAACACAAATACAGAATAATGATGTGATTTAAAAAAAACTTAAAGCAAAGTAATGGTATATCTATATATTTTTAGACCAGTGTCTCTCAGTAGGTGAATCAGAACAGAGGTGGGTGGCAGGCACGACAGACTAAGGTCAACTCCAAGTGGTTATGAATGCGCATTACTGCTTCCCTGGTCAAGCCCATAATCCACACATTCAGCAAAGCTTTCTAGACAAACTAATAAGGGCCATCCGCAGGGCCAGGGTGTGGGGACAATGACAGCTCAGCCCAGACCAAACTCAGAAAGACAGTTATGCTTCTATGTACTCTACTCTGCCAGGCAGCCCAAAACTTCAACTTGCCTGGGGAAGAGAAGCACTTGACCAGTAGGTGGGGATTGTCTTGAAAAGAAGAAAGCTATTCCAGGCCCAGCTCCCTTCTCAGAGATAGCAAGGGGCTGTAGAAGAAGACCAGGTCCACTCTGGTGCTGACAGAAAGGTACAACACCAGATCATCCAAGCATACTTTGTGCCTTGTGCCTGTCTGGAGCAGACATGGGTGAGCACACACATGGTCATGCATACCACTACACACACTGAGAGTCTGTCAGACACGCTGTAGGAGCAGAAGCAATGAGCGTGAACACGCAGCTGCCAGTGGGAGATAAGCCCAGGACTGGGGGGCCGCCTGCCTGGCCTGCCTGGAAAGCCACCTTGTGCATCTGCCTGAGCTCCCGGGGGACAGCCTCTGCAGAGTGCTGCATCTCAGAACAGCCTGGGCACCTTGCCCCACCCTCAAGGGCTTGTTCAATTTACAGGAATAGAGTAGCAAATTCTCTCAGTCCAGCTTGGGTTGTGGCTGATACTGGCAGGATACTCAACAGGATCAGGTATTCAGTGAGATCCTTTAATTGTTAAAGAAAAGTTTAATGAAATTTGCTATGAGGCACAGGGCTGGGAGTGTAATTGGGTGATAAAGTGCCTGCCTAGCATGCTTGAGGCCCTGGGTTCAGCAGATCCCTGGCTCTGTGAAAAATAGAATACAGGGAGGGAGGGAGGGAGGGAAGATAATGGGGAGGGAGAGAGGAGAAATGAAACTTTTAAATGGGAGAATCTGAAGAGGCAAGCCGCCAGTAAGAAGAGGCCCAGTCAGCTTGCAGCTTCCTGGCCAAGAGTGAAGGGTAGAGGCTGGGATCATCGCAAGGCTGCTCACTCAGACTGAACATAAGTCAGTCTTCTATGGCTGTAGTTTTCAGAGGAGCTGATGTCTGCTCCCCAGTCCCGTGTCTAAGGCCCCGCGCTGGCTAGCTCAGGCTAAAGAACTGTCACTTAGATAGTCAGACTCAGCAAACCCTAACCCTCCTCAGCACCTCCTCCCTGCTCCTCCTCCCCCACCCCTGGACAGAATGCATATGTGGTCCCTTGAGGCTGGAGAAGAATGGGAAACAGTCTGGCTTTGGGGGGCTCCCTGTCCCCTGGCTGCCCTCTCTCCCTAAGGTTTGCCTGACCCCAGAGAAGAGAAAGGAGAAGCCCTCACTGGAAGGCAACTGTGGCCTGTCCTGTGGCCTGGGTGCCCAAGGCTCACACATCTGTGTTCTATTTGCTGACCTACACATAGTTGTGGCTTTCTGCTCTTGCCATCTGGCCACTTGCTGGGGCAGCAACCCCTCCATTCTGGACTCCTGAGTCTGGGGAGAGATCACGAGTATGTGGCAAGAGTTGTAGATGTTCTGTAGAGTATGGAGCCTGTCACCAAGCAGTGACAAGACTGTTCTCTGTAGGAGAGGCTGTTAGGCCTCCCCAGAGGACACAGCCTGCCAGGGACATCTGCCTGAGACATCAGAGTATTACTATATAAATCCCAATAGCAGTTCCCTCCCCAGAGGGTACCCTTCCTATTCCATGTTTTTCTTCCGCACTCTCCCCCCCACACCAAGGTGAGAAACCCCGCTGGTCAACTGCTTCCTCTTCAGTGTCCTCTGAGAAGCCCACTCCCACCAGGAACAGTCACTCAGCTCATCTCCCTGCTGTCCATTGGGACACAGTGCTCCATATCTCAGAGGCTGTGCCAAGGCCTCCCGTGTCCGCCACACCTTCCCACCACCCTGCGTATGGAGGCATTTTCTTGGCCAGCCTCTTCCCCCAGGCACCCTGCCCTCAGCCCACTTAAATGACCCACCCAACCTGCACCAATCCCCTGTTCTGTTTAAGAACAATTGGCATTTGCTGAGTTGCCACTATGTGCAAGGGTTACCAGGGCAATGACAGGTATTAGTTTGCAAAGCAGACAGAGTTTAAAAGTTACAACAAGAAAAACAAACAAAATGTTCATTTCTTATTTCAATCAATCACCTTTATCAGTTTTGTTTTGTTGTTGTTGAGACAAGATTTTGCTATGTAACATTAGCTGGCCTGTTACTCATTATGTAGCCCAGCTTAGCCTGGAACTCATAGCCATTCTCCTGACTCAGCCTCCCAAGTGCTGGTATTACAGGCATATGCCCCTATGCTCAGCTTTAGGATTGCTGTGCTGAGACCTGGACCCAGAGCTTTGCATACTCTAACTGAGCTGTATCACCCAACCGTCAACCAATTTTAATGTTATTCTTTATGACCTCACATGAGTACTATATTCCTCTCCAGCACCCCATCCCTGCCTTAATGGAGCTACCCACACAATCTTTTTTTTTTTTAATTGGAGTTACTGGGCTGGGGATGAAACATGCTATAAAGAGAGTACCTGCCTGGCAGTGGTGGCACATGCCTTTAATTCCAGCACTCGGAGACAGAATCAGGGGAATCTCTGAGTTTAAGGCCACCCTGATCTACAGGATGGCAATGGCAAAACAGAGAAACTGTGTTTCAGGAGAGGGAGAGAGAGAGAGACAGAGAGAGCCTGGTGTGCATTAGGCATTGGGTTCAACTCCTAGTACTATGTTTTAAAAAGTATTTAATTTTGGGTCTTGAGGATGGTTCAGGGGTTACCAGTGCTTACTGCTTTTGCAGAGGACCACAATTTGATTCCCAGCTCCCATGTCAGTTGGCTCACAACTGCCTGTAACTCCAGCTCCAAGGAATCTGGCACTTCTGATCCCACAGGCACATGCACTCATGATGTAATTAAAAATAAAATCTTCGATGGGTGTACACCTTTAATCCCAGGGCTCAGGAGGCAAAGGCAGGCAGATCTCTGTGAGTTCCAGGCCAGCCTGGTCTACAAAGCCAGCCAGGACAGCCAGGGCTGTTACACAGAAAACCCTGTCTCAATAAATAAATAAATAAATAAATGCATTAAATCTTTTTTTAAAATATACTTATTTTTGAGTTGTTGTCTCACCATACAGCCTAGACTACCCCAGAACTCTTTTTTGTTTTTCAACAGCTTGTAGAACTTTATTTTCCTTCCACCTTTTTCCCCTTTGCTCTTGATCCTCTTGCCTCAGAGCACTAGAATTCCAGGCATAGGCCACCTTTGCAATAAATACTTGCATAATAAATGTGGTGGTAGGTTGCTGCAGACTTGATCAGGAAAGCATCTCTCTTCCCAAGGCCCTCCAGCAAGCTTATCTAAATGAAATCAGAGTGCACTGAACATCAAGGGCAGCCTTGGAGAAGGGAGGAAAGGGGTAGGCAATGGAACGCTCAAGGCTTTGCCTTGAACTAAATTCTCCCTTTTTTAGTCTTTTAGTGGCAGCTAAAAAAGTAGGTTCACAGAATATACCTTCTTGGGAAAGGCAGAGCCAGAATAACTTCTTTTTGGTTCCAAGGATGGAATTCAGGGCTTTGAACAGCTAAGCATGTGCTATACCCCAAGTCTCAAACAGTAGCTTTTGGGTGTTTAGCTTCAACAAGCCTGCCATTACTGGGTCAGACCCATAGCCTTTGTAAGCTGTTGAGTGAATGAAGCCAGTTTATTTTATAGCAAAACCTATTCACATCTTAAAATAAATAATATGAAATGCAAAAGGCAATCCAGAGGCCATGATAACATTGCTATTACTCTAGAAAACAAATGATGTTATCCATCTAGTGAGGAGGAGCCTAGGGCAGTGGGTGAAGCCTGGCACACAGTGTGGCTGTACAAGCTAGTTTCCAGGTTGGTAACTGGTAAAGAAACCCAGTGCTGCATGCACCTGGCCCTGCAGAGTCATACAGCATAGTGTGCCAGCTAGGCTCTGCTAGCCATGGAATGACTGCCTACTGAGAGCCATCGTGTACAGGTGCCTTGCAACCTAGGACACTGGGCATGAGTGCCTGGCAGAAGACAGGTGGCACTGAGGAGCCACAGCAAGCCTGACTTTCAGAGAGAGAGAGAGAGAGAGAGAGAGAGAGAGAGCATCACAGGTTTAGGAGTGAGTCTGAGCCCAGGGATAAGACAGGAGAGCCCCTACCTGAGGAGCCAGGAAGGCAACTCCAGATTCACAGGGTGAGGGAAGAACACGGAAGAGATTAAGCAGGCCATGGAGATGAAGTGTTCTCTGGCATTTTCCCACTGAGATCCATCTGGCTTGGGGAGAGCAATTAGAGGCCAGGGCTTTGGGATGGTCTGGGGCTGGAGAGGAGATGAGGTTGATGCATGCCGGTGGATGACAAGCTACGATGACAGTACTATCAGACAGACGGGCAATGTCTAATAAGGAAGAGGGAAGTGCCAAAGATGACTGGAAAGTTCTTGGTTTTCAAAACTGGGTTGGGGGGGTGCCATTGTAACAGCAGGAGGGCAGCGTTTCCCCTGCAGCTAGAAGCTGGGTTAGTGTATCGAGGCTCCTCAAAGCCCCATTGTTGTTTCAGTGTCAAAGCCGGTGCAGAGGACGGGGAAGGAGCACTTGTGATGAGGTTTTGCCAAGGGAATATTCTTTGATAAAGAAATAGGGCAACCCACTTGCAACATTTTGCCCCAATCTCATAGAGAAAGGAAGGTTGCTCACGGCGACCTCACAAGTAAAATTCAAATGAGTTGCTAACAGACCTTTAGAAAATAGAATAGGGAGCTGTTGGGTAAGACACTTAGGAATACATGATGGCAGAATGGTTGAAAGAGGTAAGGAGCTGAGTGCCCAAACAGCGCTGAGTACAAGTGGCCTATTAGGTAGTACAACATTTGTGGCCCAGACTAGTCTGTACTGGCAGGAACTGATCCTGGCTCTTACTGCAAGTTCACTGAGGTGAGGGGAGATGGCAACAGAAATTCTCCCTCTGCTCTGGGTTTTGGAAAGTTTAGAGAGACCGGTGGGAAAGCCTAGAGGGAGCACCACCACTTCCTCTGAGGAATGAGATTAGGGTTGCCACTGAGAATCTTTCCGAATGCAGAGGAGGGTGTCTGAGGCTATGAAATCAGTCTTGGTATTGCATGGTGGAGTAGAGAAGCCATGGAGTGACCAGCCAGAAGCCATTCAGTCTGACTAAGGCCAGAAGGGAATGTGATGCACCTGGGTGGACAGAAGACAGTCACAGGCACCATGTAGCTGGGATCCAGATGGGAGACCATAGGTATAGACAGAGGCTGTAGGAGGGCTCAGTGAGAGCAAAGCAGACTGTAGGCACCGCTAGATGATGGCAGGATAAATAGATTCACAATCGCTAATGCTTTGGGGGCACTTGGCTAGGGCAGGCACTATTCAAAAACCCTGAAATGTTTTAAGAAGTCAAAGAACGACAACATCTACAAAGGCACCCTGTCTTCAGAGCTTGTATTCTTAACAACTATACTATATGAAATAATAAATACAAAAAAAAAAAAAAAAGGAGCTAGGCGTTAATGGCACACACCTTTAGTCCTAGCACTTGGAAGGCAGAGGCAGGAGGATCTCTGTGAGTTCAAGACCAGCCTGGTCTACAGAGCTAGTTCCAGGAGAGGCTGCAAAGCAATACAGAGAAGCCCGAGAAACCCTGTCTCAGGGGGAAAAAAAAAATCTATAAAGGATTTGACTTCTGGTTCACCTTTATGTTAAATGCCATATCGAAATCAAACAAACAACAAAGGTTTTGCAACCACCCCAAACCTGAGTGATCTCAGTGGTCACTCAGATTGTTCACATTTCTGTTTTCTTGTTCATTTGTAAAATTGAGCATAATACTCACCAGGATTGCTAAGGTAAATAAAGGAGCCCACTGAGTGTTTGTCCATGCCTTCTGCCACAGCACTGGTTTTGGAGGCTCTCAAGATAATCCCTACTCCAGATCTGGATTTCCTCATCTTTCTAGGGGCTACGGGTCTGTACTCACGGAAGAACAGGCTATGCACCCTGCCTGGTTTTTTATTCCCCAGCCTCCACCAGGGTACTTCAGGAAAGCAGTCTCATTTAACATGCTCCATTGTGATATCCGAGTAGACAAGTGTCTGCTAAGAATGAAGGCGTGGGGACCCTGGAAAGTAATGTTGTAAACAACAGGCATCTAGTTCACCACAGGCATTTCACACCTCTCGGAACTGTCCTTTCCTCTCACTCATGAAGATGTTCCTTACCAATCACTTACTGATCCTTCCACAAAATATAGCTTGGCACCTTCAGAATCCAGAGAGTATGCCATGTTGTTAGAAGTAACCGCCTGGAAGAGCCCACAAATTCTAATTTTACTTTCATCAGCAGCCTGGTCTGTGGGTACTGTTCCTGGGGGGGATAATGAAGGTGCTTTGAGATTCTGCAACAAGGATCTCTGAGAAGGTTCAAAATAGGTAAATATTCAATGGCAATGAAAAACAAACTTGAAACCTTCAGGGTTAAGACATCTTGAAAGTTCCCCAAGTAGGAAAGGAGGGACTGTGAGCAAACCAGTGTATTCCATAAGATGGCACTTGCTACTTCCTAACTGCCTATCACTGCAATAAAATGTGAGCCAACAGTGGCAAATCCTTTGATTTTTTTTTTTCCAAGAGAAATTGGAGCTTACTTTAAATCTAAAAAAAAGAAAAGAAAAAGAAAAAAATCAGCATTGGCTTCTAATTTTAGTCTTTTTTGAGAGTCCTGTGAAAACCGACAATACTTGCTTGCTGAATCGTTCTTGGAGAGTAATTTACCTCCAAGTGGATTTGAGGAAGGGTAGAGGTGTCCAGGGGCAAAAGCTAAAGGACTGGCCATGCTTCCTTTGACCCAGGACTATGCTAGGCCCACAGGAAACCACAAAAGAGGATGTGGAAGGCATAGAGCTGCCCTTCAGGTGTTTAGAGACTCATTATAGAGGCCCAGATAAAGCAATAGATGGCCCAGAAGGCAGAGGCAAGGAACTATGAAGTCCTCCTAGAACTCTGAGCTTTAGAAGATCTTTCTAGAAAGTCAGGATTGACCTTGAGAGCAGCAATTCCATAGGCAGAAATCCTAGAGAGCTCCAGAATGGAAGGTAAATAAATTGAACAGAAGCCAGTTAAGTGTATTAACTGGGGTGGAGAAAGATGAATTTGAGGCTAGCCTGGTCTATAAAGAAAGTTTGAAGCCTGCTTGAACTATAATACCCTATATCAACAAATGAGTAGATAAAAAGGCATGACCTGTGCCCAGAGAATGTGTTTGCAGGTTAAATATTATTTGGAAAAGGCAGCACTAGAGTATGGGGTTTTCCTTGATATCAGCATATTGTCATGCGAGATGCAGCAATCCCCAGACTGAGGCAGAAACCAGCTGGGGATGTTTAGGAGAGAGCAAGGCCCTGAAGGTCCTTCAAAATGGAAGGCAGTGCTGTGGGCTGGGGCAAGCATTGACAATTCCAGGTAGATGCTGAGCTCTGATTTAAGAGCCAAGAGGAGGACATGTAAGTCCCCCTTCTGTAACTAGGGATAGGCACTTACTGCTTTAATTGTGGGTTTCCTCATCTGTGAATCATCCACAATAACTATATCTCAAGTGGGATTGGGGTAAAAAGTGAGGAACCAATTCACTTCTCTCCATTTACGTACATTTCCCCCCTTAGAGAGGGTCCCACTAAGTAGACCTGGCTGGTCTGGAACTAAACCGGGGGGGGGGGGCGTTTAAAGAGATCCACCTGCCTCTTCCTACCAAGGGATGGGATTAGAGGATTGTGGTTGCTACCAAGCTGATCTTTCTATGATTTTTATGGCTTGTGAGTTCTAATCTCAGACAGGGTTTGGTCCCCATGTTGGCATCTTTTTCAGTTGGTGCTCCAGTAAACAATAGTTTAGGGCTAGCACGGCTGACTGACTGCCTCTGTGGGGAGAATGAAATCGCTTTTGCCTTCCTAAACCTTTCCCGGGTGTGGTGGGCAGTGAGGGTTGGCAGCATTGTTGAGGGGTCTGTGGCCCTGGAGGGACCCTTTCCACCTAATTCCTACCTGAGAAAGAAGGTGACACCCAAAAAGTTAAACTAGGAGGAAACCGAGGGGCAACCCGACTGCCCCTGTATCTTATTGTTCAACGGTTTGCATTTCGGATCTCCTGCCCAGAGTTTCTTTTCCTCGAATGATCTACAGAGCCACAACGTTTTGGGGGCAGGGCGTGGCGGATCTTAGAAAACTTGAGTGGCCCCAGAGGCTCTCCAGCTTCGTGTCCTACAGTAAGCGGGTCTCACAGATCCTTACCTATGCTAAAAGTGGAGACGTTTGCCGCTGGTGTCCTCATCTTTCCTGTTCCCGGAGATCTGCCCCCCCCCCCCAAATAAAAGGAAATGTCGGCTTCTCTGCAAAATCAGCTCCCGTTGTGGGCTCTTGTCTGCACGCCTGCACTCTTCCCAGCCCCACACTGGGAACAGACCCTGGCACCTGCCCCTCCCCAGCAGCCATTACACGATGTTCACAGAAAGTTTTCAGTCTCCTCCTCCCTCTACCCACAACCCATCCGGGTGCCGGACTGGAAGCATCTTGAAAGTAGGAAGTCACTCTCGGTCTGGCCTCTGCCTAAGGACGTTCCGATCACTCCCTAAAGGATGGAGCGCATGGGGGGAGGGGAACGCAGACTGGTGCAGAACCCAAGCCCCGGACCCGGCTGCCCGCCCGAACCTTGGGATGGGGGCGGGGGTAGGTTAGTACTTCGCCCTCTAGGGCAGGCTCCAGCCTAACCCAGCCCACCAGGCTCAGCTCCGACTCCCAGAGGCGTACCCACCCAGCCAGGTGATCTCGAACCTTCTCTATCACACACCCCAACAACAAACAACCCTCGGTTCTCTCCATCCGGAGAAAGGAGGTGGAGCCTGACCTCAGCCGGAGGCTGCCGCATCTACGGGTTGGGGGGGGGGAGGCTCACTACTCCAGCCCTTGGGGATGACAAGGGTGGGGGCCTTGGAGGGCTCCCAAGCGTCAGGAAAGCCATCTCCCAGCAGTGTCGACCCTTCACCGGCGAAGGGAAAATGCAGAAGAGGTGGCTTTAGAAAATGCGACTTGTGACTGTCCCTCTCCTGCTGAAGTGCCCTCGGGTCCCTCTCCGCCATTTATGCCCCCCCACCCAAACAACCTTAGCCATGAGGATTGGATGAACCTAGTGCCTAGAAGGCGGCGGAGAGAAGATGCAGCTTTGCTGTGCTCTAGGGAGCCGAGGTGTGCCCATCCCCCATCCCTTGACGGGTGGGGGTGCAGGCGGACCCCAGGGACGCTGACTAGGGGAGGAAGGAGCCTGAAATAGGTGTAAGCAGCAGTTGTTGGCACTGCAGGGAAGCAACTCGGGCGAGGGGTAGAGAATGCAGCTTAAGGGGAAGGCCAGAGGACCCAACGAGTGTAGAAGTCCAGTGTTAAAGGGAAGGAGAATGCAGAAACAGCTTTCGCTGGGAGGGGCAGCTGCAAAGACTTCCCTGGCTAGCAATCTGGAGGCTAGCGCTGGACAGATGGGGGTTTTGGACACAGCACCATGGCATGCGGCCCCCAAAGTCTGAGCACATTCGGCTTGTGTGAAAATTGGTCCCACACAGACCCCCTACATCACCCTGACCACCCCCCCCCCGAACCCAGTCTGTGGCAATAGGTGTCCTTAAGGAAGAGAAACGATCCTCTTCTTTGATGGACACTTAACAACTGGCTTCTTGGTGGCAAGAGGGGACCCATCCTCTCCGGCTTAGTTAGAAAGGGAGTACTTCTGACTCTCCCATCCCTACGGGAAAAGGCCACATCAGGTAAAAACCAGAGTTCTACTCTTGGCTTTACCTGGGGGCAAATAATTTCCGGAGGTCCCTTTGAGAAGGGGATGTTCTGATCCCATTGTAGAGGGATCGGAACCCAGCACAAGGACTACAAAAGACCAACTTTATTTTCCCACCGCTGGGGGCTTCATTTTAGGGAGGGCAAGCACTGGCATCGAATTAATCCATACCAAGTTGTTCCTCCACAAGAGAGCCAGTCTTTAATCTTGTCCAGTGGAGATTAGGAGCCAGGTTGCTCAGTGTTCTGGGACCTGGAATTTGGACGCTGAGGAGAGGCAGAGGAGGGTTGCCTGCCCACACCGGGAAAGGAGAGACTTGGGCAGGTGAAACGGGTCGGTACCACCTTCACAGAAACTGCGCTGCGGGCTTGGGTGCCTTGCCCGTGCCAGGTGGCTGGATTTCAGGGCAGGCGGTCTGCTGGGACTGCAGCGGCAGTTAGGGGGAGGTGCCTCGAAGCTGAACTGGGGATGACGGAGCAGCCAGTCTGTCCCTGCTGTCAGTCTGGTTGTACTTGGTGGGGGAGGGGTGTGCAGCATGTTCTCTCTGGCCCTGAATGTTCTCCTCCAGGCATCCATCTTCTTCTCGGCTCTTCTGCTCCAAGGCAGCTTAACCCTTATTGAAGGGTCTGGAGGTACCTAGGTAGACAGCAAGCCTTTGCTAGGGGTTGGGCCAGGGGGAAGAGTCGTGGAGACCTGATGGATCCATTCATCTTTCTAGACCAAGTGACAACCCTTTTTTGGCCAGAGAGAGGAAAGGTGACAGCCCCCAGGCACTGGCACAGCTGCTCTGGAGGAATGGGATGGGAGCAGCATGCACTAAAGAAAGACTGAAGAAACTATGGGAGCTGAAGCCTTTTCCAGGATAGAAAGAAAGGCTCTGGACTGGGAAGGAAGACGTCCCCGTGGAGAGGTTCCTGAAAATGAACTGAAAAGGACAGGAGGCCAAAAGGTCCCTTTGGGGTACAAGCAGCCTGTAAAATAACCCTGGCCTCCTGTTGGCTGGCTTGCTCACCAGCTTTAAAAAGCAAGAGAGAAGAGGACCCAGGAGATCAGTGGGCTGCTGAAGGAGGAACATCAAGTGCCTTTAGCAAGCCTGTGCTGCTCCCCTATCCCCCAGCCATAAGCCCACTGAGCCTGCGCCTCCTGGGGCAAATGAGCCAGCCACCCACGGGGAAAGCTCTGAGGACAGAGTCCTTTGGCTATGAACAGGCTGGACTAAGCAGCTCCTGGGGGCTTTGCCTCCTCCACAGTCAGGGTTCTCTCTGCCCTCCTTCCTGGCTCCCAAATATGTCAACTCTTCACTCTCAGACCAGGACCCACTGGGGATTTGACTGAAGATACCAGGGAGGAAGCAAGCCCACTCCAGCAATGTTGCTGTCAGTTCTCAAGCTGAAAGTGGCCTGCCACTTGAGTCTCCTTCCCTGTGACCAGTTACACTTCTTTCCTGATTCTCAGTTCCAATCCCTTCCAACCAGAGACAAAGCAGCTATGTCAGAAGCTGTCTTATCCCCTGTCCTGCTTCAACCTTGGAAGCTTCAGTGGCCATACGTGGCCTCTACTTCCGATCTGATGAGGACTGAGGTCTACCATGAGACACAATAATGGACTTGGCTGAGGAGAGGGGCTAATTCTGTGAGATGGACAGTAGAGCTAGTGGGCCTGTGTGTGTTGGGGAGGATTGCTGGGAATCTTTGCCTTGGGAGGCTCAGAGAAGGGAGAAGTCCTTCAGTGTCCTACTTTCCAAGATTTGGGATTTTGCCTTCCCTAACGATGGGAAACAGAAGTAAGGGGTAGTGGTCCTAAGAGAATTTGGCCCTTTGGGAAGTTTGTGGCCCACGGTTTTGAACGGCCGCCTTGGTAAACCATGTCTTGCAGACCAGCTAGGCAGTCTGGGGGCCTCGGGGTAGTTCTGTAGGCAAATGAACTTTTTTTTTTTTTTTTTTTTCTTATGCGAGGAAGGCTACTGCCCAGCCACAGAAGCTGGCAGCCCTAGTTACCTTAAAAGCTGCCTGGGTCAGTGCTTCAGTAGCATGATCTGGAAAAGGTCGGGCGCCGTGTATAGTGCAGGAGGGGCCCCTAAGCCACTGTTTAAGGCTCGGTTTTTCCTGCTTACTGGTTAGGCTTCCTCAGCACTCTGGGCGCTTCTCTGCCCTAGGCGTTCCAGGGCCCAGCCCCTCCCCGGCTGCTCCCAGGCTCGGGTGACTTGACACTACCCTTTCTGCTCCTTTACCTCCCAAAGCGCCCCTCCCCCGCTTGAATTGGGAATGAGGCTTTGTTCAGGGGTGGACTCAGCATTTCTCAAGAACCTACTGTGTGCACTTTACAGCTCTTTGAGGTGAAGTGTTGGGCTGGCTCTGGCGCTACAAGGTGTTCAGGACACAGTTCCTTCCCGCATCTCACAGGGACCTCCCACCCCTTCGTATGACCTCAGCCTGCTGTGCCCACCCACCCAGCTGACCCCGAGAGCGTGCTCAGGCTTGGAAAGGCACTTCTGTGGGTGTGAGAGACGGAGCCACAGAAGAAGGTGACTATGGGGAAGCTAGGTAAGTGTCTGCACTGATTCTATGCTGGCTTGGGGACGCGAAGGAGGGTGTCCAGTCGCGCCCGTTGGGCTGCCCGCCCCTTCCCCCCCCCACCGAGATCTCTGATGTTCCCCGCGGTGGTGGAAGAGGGTGTGTGGGTGTCAAGGACTCACAGACCAGGCTCTGCTGTCAGCTGGAAATGGATGAGGGTTCCACACTGGGCTTCTGAAAGAGGGCGAATTGGGAGCCGGGGTGGGGGGCGGTAGGTGAAGGGCAGAAAGAGGAAAAGAGATGCGGGTGAGGGGTCACCGAGCTAGGACCGACCTTGCTAGAAAGGAAAGGAGACGTGGCAAGCAGGGAAGTCGGAAAGATGAGGCAAAGGCGGGAGGGGCTTCTCAGCAGTCGGGGCCCTTTCGCGCGAGTCTGGGGCCCTTTCAGCAGGAAAGGGGGTGTTGTTCTTGCTTGATTTTTCGGCTGGTCTTCCCGAAGCTTTGCCCCGGGGGCAGCAGTCCGAGGAGGGTGGGGTGTTCCTTTGCCCGCAGTTTACTGTGGCGGGTGCTAGAGAGGTTACCAGAGAAGAGGGATGTAGAAGGGTGACGGTCAGGGCGGGGGCGAGCTAATATTTCTCAGGGTGTGGGGGGTCTGCAGCCGAGGGGCTGGGGCTTCAGGGTCAGGTCACCATGGGATACGGGCTTATGCTCCGAAGACCAGCAGAAAACCCAAGAAGCCCGCAAAGAAAATCATCCCCCGCCACCACCCTTGGCACCGTACCCCTCCCCCCAGGCCCCACCACTCCCCGCACCGCCTCCCCCGGCCGCCTCGTGCTGCCCCCTGCGTCGGGACGACCGACCCGCGATTCTGATTGGTTGGAAACCGGGAGGGGGAGCCGAGGGCCGGATTGGCTGGCGGGGCCAGCGCAGGGCGGGGCGGCTGATTGGCGGAGCTTGCCGAGGGGCGCGCTGCTGATTGGCTGGGGACGAGGAAGCAGGAAGGAGGGCGGCGGAGGCTCTGCTCTCGGGGAGTTTGTGGGGGAACCGCGAGCGGCGTAGCGGATCCCGGAGCCCGGCCCCCGCTGCCCGCCCGGCCGGCCGCCTGCCCCGCCCGTCCGGCCCTTGCCGTCTGCCCGCCCCGGCCAGGCGCGCCCGCCCCCCCGACGGCCCCGCCCGACCGCGGCCCCCGCTCCGCCCGCCCGGCCCCGGCCCCCAGGAGGAGGCGCTGACGCAGCAGCGTGGAGCCCGGGAATTGAGCGCCCCCGGGGGGTTCCAGCCGCCGGATTCCAGCCCGGCCGGGGCCTGCGGGCGCCCAAAGCTGCGCCGTCCGCGTTGCTCGTCCCGGTGAGCGAGGGGCCGGGATCCAGGAGGGGGAAGGGGCGGGCGGGCGGGCGAGCGAGCTAGGTAGGCGGACTAGCAAAAGGGAGAGGACCGGCCGCCCGTCAGCGCGCCCCGCCGAGCGCGCCGCGCCGCCGCCCCCGCCAGCCCCGGGAAGGGACGGACGGACGACAAGAAGCAGGTGCGGCCGCCTGCCCGCCCGCGCGCGCCGCCTCCCTCCCCCGGGTCCGGCGCCGCGGTCCCGCCATCGGGGAGCGCGGCGCGCCTCGAGGTGACAGCCCCCGGGGGGCGCCCGCCTCACAGGCCGGGGGCGGGGTGGGTGGCGGCCGCAGGGTGGCAGCTTGGCCGGGCGGTGGTGGCGCGGGCGTCCCGGGCTACGGAGGGCGGGAGGACGCGGGGTGCTTCCTCGCCGCGGCGGAGCCGGCTCGCCTCCGAGTGCGCGGGCGGCAAGGCCCCCGCCGCGCCCCCTCCCCCATCGCGGTCCCCGAGGCAAGGGGCCGCGGCTGGGGGCGTCGCCGCGGGATCGCCCTCTCGGGGTGGGGGGCGCCCTCCCGGGTTGGGAGCTGACCGGCTATTGCCGGAGGGGGGTGGGGATGGGGGCAGCGCCAGGGCGAGGGGTAGTGTGGACCCGATCGGGTCGGGCTGGAGGAAGGGAGGCGCCGAAGACGGAAGGGGACCGGTTCGAACAGCTAGTGTGGGCCGCGGGAGGCCCTGTGGGGACCGTGCGGGGCGGCGGCCGAGTCCGAGGTGGGGCGGGGGCAATCGAAGTTGTCAGACCGCCTCCAAGTGACAGCGGGACCCGGTGCTCCAGGCCCGGCCTGGTTGTACCCTGCCAACCGCGCCGCCTCTCCTCCGGGGCCGGGGGCCGGGTCAGGTCGGGCCCGAGGGGCCCGCTCGGCGGTGAAGGGCCGGACAAAGGCGGCGCCCGAGCGGGCGCAGGTAGTGGTGTCGGGGAGGGGAGCGAGTCGGGGGCACCCACCCCCAGGGGCGGGCGACGGGGCCGGACTCTGCCCTGGGGACTGCGGGGGCCGGGGCGTCCACCGGGAGGAGCTGCGGCACTAGCTCTGGGCTCTAGCCGCAGATCGCCTCGCGGCTCCGGGAAGAGTGGGGTCGACTTAGCCAAGGCGGAGGGGCAGGGGTGGGGGTGTGTGTGCACCAAGTGCCCTGGCCGGTGGCGAACCGGCTGGTGGACTCATGGAGGCGAGCAGTCTACTAGCAGTGAGAGGCTTTCAGCAAGTCTGCCTACCGGTAGAGGTTTAACTCCACCTGGGATGTCTCCCAGTGGCCCATTGTCGGCAGTCTTAAGAGCACCGATGTCTGACTACTTGAATTGGGACTAAGGGACCCCACCCCCCTACTCACACCCCCACTGTGCTTGTCGATGCCTTCACTACTGTTGTAGCAGTTTTCCTAGCCAAGAAGGTACCCTCATAGGGACATGATAAGCTGAGCCCATAAATCCAGAGAGAAATTTGATGATGAGATAAAATGAGCTTCCCAGTTCTTCCCTTTTGTGTCACCTGACACATTTCTTCCCATCTTCTATACCTCGTGTCTAATACCAAAAAGGAGAAAAGAGCTCAGGGTCAGAGCTGCCTTGGGACACTTTGGAATCCCTGACTTAATGCTGTGAGTGCTGCTAACCCCATCTGTGGCCAGCTCTAGGCTGTATGCTGTTTAACCCATTTAGTAAAAAAACCAACTCTGCTCCAGTGCCCCCTCCCATATGATCCTGTTGGGAACAGGAAGAGAGGAGACTCTAGCTGATGATAGAACATGGCCTTTTGCTGAGACAAATCTGAGGCACACCAGTGGGACCGGTCAAGAGCTCCATTCGGCTGTGGTGCTGCAGGCCCACCTTGAGAAAGCTGCCTGTCTTCTAAATGGGGCAGGGGAGTAGGGTAGGGGGTTCATTCATAGCAAGTCTGGACCCCAGCTTGGGTGGAGTTGGGGGAAAAGGGGTATTACTTTACTCGCACAAGGGACCGAAGTTTGTTTGAGACAATTTAATTGTATGTCTAAACTCCAGAGAAGGCTGGAGAATGTTCTTTTGCTGGGGTTGTACTATATGTGACTTCTTTTGGTGGCAGTCAGAAGGGTAACCTGGTTTGGCTGCTGGAAGGTTAAAACTGAGTTGCCAAAATAACATTTCCCACTGTGATTGGGGTTTTACCTGGCAGGAGACTCATGCCTGTCAGACCAGTGTTTAGGAGGGCTGGCTCTGGAGAGTATGGTTTTTGCTCTCTGTTCCTTTCTGTCCCTCCTTCCTTCTCTCTCCCCTCCCCTCTCCTAGATCTCAGCTCTGCAGCTGAGGCTGGCCTGGAACTTGTAGCAATCCTCCTGTCTACCTTCTGAGTGCTGGAGTTATCTGTGTGCACCACCATGCTAGTCAGTTTCTTACTCACTAAATTATGGTTGCTCTCCTTTTCCTGCATCCTGACCCTAGACAGAGTCCCTAAGGCTATTCACTAGTCACTCTCTGCACATTTGTCTCTCCCCTGCCCTTTGCTCCTGGCTCCTACCCTTTCCTTCTCTCCCACTTGTCCATTGTCTTGGTGCTGTTCAGGCCAGTGAGCTTGTGAAAATGGGTTTTCTAACATGGTATCTTCTCAAATGTTTTGTAAGTTTCTTAAGGATGGGGGTAGTGAATTGAGAGAGAGTAGTTATTGAATAAATAAATGTAGTTGCTGTGGAATTCAGTGGGGATAGAGGGGAACCTTTGGCTTTTCTAGAAATGTTCTGTATGGATTCAGTCCTTGGAGGTCTCTGACCTTTTCTGTCAAAGGTATATAAATAGGGCATGTTCATGAGGCTCTGGCCTCATGGATATTTTAACTGCTGTTTCTTATCCGTTTGCTGGTGAAGTCAGTTCTTTAGATTGTTCACATGACATCACACAGACACGAATTGGAAAGGGGCTGTGATCCTGTTTACCTCCTGTCCCCACTAACCCCCCCCCTCAGCTTTGCTGTTCATTTACAATCTACTTGTTGTCCATGCTAAATGAATCCATATGTTTTACCTCTTCTCATCTGGGTGTAAATGAGGAAGAAAACACTATTCGGAGAACAGAAGAAAAATAAACCTGGCCCAGTCCCATGCATGGTCTTTGTAGGGTTCCTTTTATAGGAAGTGTTTTTACTGACTTAGGGGCTAGGTCTGTCCGGAATTGGACCTTTGAGGAAGGAATGCTATCATTCCAGCTTTTAGAAGTTGGTTTATATTGGCGATCAAGCCTGGACCAGGGGGACATGGGAGAAGACTGATGACAGGTTAGAAGCTCCATGGGGAAGAAACATATTTTACATCCATCCTCTTTCCCCCAAACCTCTCTTTTGTGCCCCAGTTTGATGATTAATGGACCAGCATTTCCCTTCCAATCGGGAAGGCCACCCCTTACAGTTGCCATGGCAATGCAGACCTCTCCCCTGTCAATTAAGAAAAAAAAAATCCTACTACTTCTCTTCCTTTACTATAACGGGGAAAGCCACCTCAGAATACCTCTCCTGGGGGGTGCTCCTCCCCTGCTCGCTCTGTCTGCAGTGTGCATCCTGGAACACAGTCCTGTCCCTATTCAGGGCCATTGCCTGAGTGCCTGGAGCAGATCTGCCCCTGTTGGAGCCAGCAGCTCTAGAACCTGAGTCAGGAGAGGAAATAACCTTCTTAGTTTATTCATCCGTGATGCAAATTATAGTCCAGAAAGAGCCCTTCTTTAGGGATGGAGGACATACCCTCTGTATGCTCTCTAGTGTTTAGACGTATGAACTGGGTAGCCTTTGACACCCGAGAAGGAAATTTCAATAGACCTGAAAGAAAGTCAACCTAGCATATCTACTTGAAATTGGAGTTCAATGAAAATTGGCTAATTATTTTCATTTCTCCCCACATCTTCGTCATAGCATATAAGAGGATTAGAATGTTTTCATTGTATCTGCTCTTGTCCCTCTTGACCTTACTCGGGCAAAGTCTGGCCTCAGTGCCCTGTCTGTCACAAGGTGAGTCATTAAGAAGGAGGAAAATAAGATCTTCAGGGGAAAAAATACCCAGAGCTCAAAAGTAGCCTGTGTTGGATGGACTAAAGCTACCAAGTTTGCCAGCTAAAGCTGGCAAGTTTATGGAGCATTATATGAATGGCCCGACATTAAAAGGCCTCCTTTTTATGAATGGGTAGTGAAGAATGTAAATAAAGCAGCATCTCTCAATGGGGAAGCATTTTACATAAGCAGCACTACCCCAGCCCAAGTATTTATGGGAACTTGCTAACACAGTCTGGCAAGGCTCATTTCCTTTGTACCTTGACTTTGGAGAGACAAGGAGAGTGTGCTTTTTGCTCTGTGGGCTTAGCCTTGTCTTGATGTCATCCTAAAAAGATGAAAAAAATACATGTGTGGTCCAGAGCTTGTGAAAATTAGCAGTAGAGGCTCCTGACACCTGGTAATCTGAGGTTCTACAGCTTCTGACCCCTCAGGCTGCTTAACTCTCCCTAGGTCAGGCCCAGGAGGGCTTGGATGATGAGATCCTACCTGGTTTTATGGGAGGCATCTATCTGGAATAAAATGGACTGGTTTGAATTTCAGCTCCTTTATGTTTCTCCAGCCCCTCCCCTGCTTTTGCCACTAATGAGCTGTAAAGTGTCTAAAAGTGAAGGAAGCCATGGGTTGCCAAGTCCTGGGGTCCAAATGAGAGTGTGGGTGTCCTATCTCAGGCCTCTAGGTGTGGAAGCTGAGGATCAGAGGCCACTGGGTTTGGAGAACAGGAACCAGAGTGCAGTCAGTTCTCAGATGCGGTGATCTGGAGTAGTGGTCGTTGCATTTCTCTTTGCACAGTGGGAAATACCTGCAAGGTTGTTCATTGGAATCAGTGTGGTGGTTGTCCTTGAGCTTCTTCACAGGCTTGGTCTGCCAAGAAGAAACGAGGGTTTGTCTCTCCGTCTGACTTTATGAATTGGTAACTTCCAGGGTACCATAACCAAACTACTTGAATGAAAAGACAGGTGGCCTTTCATAGTTAATGATATATTAGTACTAGCTAAGGACTATTGGGTCTGATTATTTTCTCTGGCCTCTGCTCCTTCTCTATGGGGTTTGGAAAGGACAGGTATGTTGATTTCCCTGGCCTGCAGTAAGGTATGTTTCTAGTTTCTGTCTCCACCAATGCAATTTTTCCAGTTTCCTACTGTAGAAGAGAGGAATGGACCCTTCTTTAATGTAGTCACATGCCCAGACTGTTTACGGATAACATTTGTTTATCAGGTTTCTGTGGGGCCAGGTGGTTTAGAAGTGTGTACTTAGAACAGTTATTGTGGGGGTGCCACTGGATGCCAGGAGGTCCTAACAGGTTCTTCAGAAGAGTAGAACCATATCACCCCTGCAGCCAGGGTCAGCAGTGCTTCCCAGCACCGAGCAGGGGCTCACACCGTTTCCACTGAAGGAAAGTTACATAGAGAGGAAGTGATCTTTAGAGAAAACTGAAAGTACTAAAGATTATGTGCTCTGAAGAAAGGAAAGCAGGAGTAAGTTGCTGTGTCTCTGTAAATTAAGGCGGCTGTCTCCACTGTGATAGGCCACTTTCTGTCTCCATGGCAGTCTAAGCCAGGGGAGAGGGGGATTTCCCTCAGGCCTGTAGACTAGAGTAGATGCTTGGGAAAAGTTCCTTCTGTGGATTTACTGTAAAATAAGATCTCTCTCTCTCTGGAATACTCACCACTTTCTAAGTAATAAAATGATGTTGTTTCAAAACATATATGTAAGATTATTCTGGCCAGGCAGTGGTAGCACACTACTTCAATCCCAGCATTCAGGAGGCAGAGGCAAGTGGGTCTCTGATTTCAAGGCCAGCTTGGTCTACAGAACAAGTTCCAGGACAGGCTCCAAAGCTTCAGAGAAACCCTGCCTCGGAAAACCAAAAAGAAAAAAGCCTGGCATTAGTGGCGCACACCTTCAATCACAGCATTCAGGAGGCAGAGGCAGATGGATCTCTGTGATTTTTTTTTTTTTTTTTTTTTAGGTCAGCCTGGTCTACAGAGCGAGTTCCAGGACAGGTTCCAAACTAACACAGAGAAACCCTGCTTCAGAAAAAAAGAAAAATGTATTCGTAACTTTGAGCCAACTTTTATAGCTGGTAATGATGGCTAGGATTTTGAGACAGGATCCTATATAGCCCAGTCTGCCTAGAACTCTCTATCTTCCGCCTTACCTTGAGTGCTAGCATTACAGAGTGTGAGCATATCTGTGGGAAACAGTCCTTTAAGCTGAGAATTCAAGAAAAAACTACTGTTATGTTAGGCTGTGGTCCAATAGCCATCCTGTGGGGCCCTAAGAAGTGGCAGTGTGATCATAGTGTAGAAGTATGGTCTCCGAGACACATTTACATACCCTGCCTCTGCTCTTGCTTTTAACAGTACTAGGTAGGGTTTTCTTAGGAGGTGGGGCGGGAGAGTGGATGATGTGTGTATGTGTGTGTAGGTCAGAGGACACTTTGCAGGAGTCTGGAGGACACCATGTGAGTTCTGGAGAATTGAACTCAGGTCTTCAAGCTTGACAGTGTGTGCCTTTACCAGCAGAGCTCCCCCATGTACATGTATACCCCCTTCCTCCCTTCCTCCCGGACCTGTTTCTGTCTCCTGAAGAAGTGGTGGTAATGCCTGCTTCCCCAGACTGTTGGGGAGGTAGGTGCAGTGTTGGTCGTGTGCTAGGTGGTCCCGAGGACCTAGAATACAGTAGCATTCCTGGTACAGTAGAAGCCCCTGGTGAGTCAAACCCACTCCACCTCCTTATCTTTTCTGAATTTACTGCTTATTGTTTTGAGACAGGGTCTCCTGCAACCCAGGCAGACCGCAAATTTACTATGTAGCCAAGGATAACCTTGAACTTCTGATCCTACCTCCACCTCACTGGGATTACAGCTGTACATCACCCTGCCTGGTTTTATGCAGTGCTGGGGGTCAAGACCATTGCTGCCTGCATACTGGGCAAGCACTGAGCTACATCCCCAGCCTTTCTCTAGCATTCTTTGTCACAGTGTGTGTACACTTACTCATTAATGTTTGGCAGGTGGAGGGTGGGAGCGACAAGTAAAATCTTTCCTTGAGTAGGGCAAATTAGGAGAGAAAAAGGGATGGTCATGAAAGAATTGAATAAATACAAATTAATTTATGAATGTGGATTAAGATGAATAGACACAGTGGATTCCTGAGAATGAGGAGAAGATTGAAGGTCAGGGCTCCCTAATCCAGACATTGGAAGTCTTTGGATTGCTTCAAAAGCTATTTATTAGAGAGCATATTCTAGTTTTTTTATTTTGGGATTTTAGATATGTAACTGGTAGAAAGTATGTACATTTTCCAAAATGGCCTGGGGAGGGGACAAACCCAGAAATCTAAAATACTTACAGATCTAAGTATTTTCAATAAGGTGTTTTGAACACTTGTGAGTTAGGCCAGTGAGCTGGAAGCCAAGTAACCAGTGGATGGAATTTAATGTGTGGAAGTCAGTACCTACCTGGTGGACCCTGTTGAGATAGTATTGAAGCCTGACTTGTGATGCCCTCCCTTGGTGGAATATTTGGAAGGCTTGGCCTTGGGACTTGTTTTTCACGGCTACCTCATTTAGGAGGTTCTTTATTGGGAAGGTCTAGGGCGGAGCTCTCCTCATGCCCCTGTGGTCTACTTCTGTTCAGGACCAGGAGATAGCTGTCAAGGGACTGGGGTCTCCCTGTGTTAACCAAGATGATTTGGAACTTTTATTGGCCTGGCTTAAAACCTTTGCCCACCCAGTTTTACTAAGTTGGGGATTTGTAAATGTCAGGCAAGAAAGTGTTCTCCCTCTGAACATTGTCTCATAGCTGGACCATTCTTTGCTATTCCTGGCCTGGCTCACAGAAGGCTATTGGAAGCTGCAGACTCTTTGGAAGAATGGTTCATCATTAGCACAAGGTTTTCTCCTGGGTTGATGAAATCCAATTTCCAAATTACCAGAAGCTCTGTCCCTATTCCTGTCCCACAACTGTTAGCTGCTCAAAGCAAGTGGGTCTTGCCGCAGGCATAAGTTTACTGCTGATAGCTCAGCCAGGCAGTGTGGTGTGTGGGTAAAGTGGTCTGAGGAAGCCTGGCCTAGAGATCCTGCCTCACCTTGGAGTAACTCTTGTGGAATTCACCGTGCTGAATACAGGGAGTTCCCTCTGACTGCCTAAGACCTGCCTTTGCCTTCCTGCCTCCTAGTGCCACCTTCCCTGCTGGGCTTTTGTTCTTACAGTACACCTGGTGTGCAGTAGACCCTCTGTTGATGAATCAGGAGTGCCCTCTGCAAACCCCTAGCCAAAGCCCAGTTTCTCCACTTTCTTTTGTACCTTTATTTTCACCCCTTAGCCTGATACTTGTGAGGAAGAAGAATGGGTTTGGGCTGGAAAGGTGGCTCCACACTTAAGAGCACTCAAAGGCCTCAGGTTTGATTCCCAGCACTCACAAAGTGGCTCACAGCTGTTTCTAATTCCAGACTCAGAGGACCTGACACTCTGTTGTGACTTTGAGAGGCCCATCACAAACAATGCAGATACATGCAGTCAAAACACTGGTACACATGAAGTAATTTTTAGAAATAAAAAACGGGCTTATATTATTTCCTGGTATATACTAGGCACTCTGCTGGGCACTTTATACATGTTTTTACTTAATCCTTAAACAGTCTGGCTTTGAAAAGTAAACTAAGTAAGGCTTGGAGTTGAGGCTCTTCCGCAGCCCCCCCCCCCCAATCTGGTCTCAGTTCTTCTGTGTGGGGCTGGCGGTGCCTGGGAACCAGCAGTGGGTGCCCTGGGTTCTCACAGGAGCTGTGCACTAGGAAGAGCTAGGGGACAGGAAATTGACTAAGGTGTTTGGGCCTTTAAACAAATCTGCTAGGACCAACAATATGTCTCCATGGGTGAAGGCGTTTGCTGCCAAGCCTGACATCTTGAGTGCCATCTTCAGAACCCTCAATAGGAGGGAAACCAACTCCCCCACAAGCTCTCCTCTCACCACATGTACCGTTGGTGTATGCACTGATAACATATGCCCCCCAAAGTCTTTAAAGAAAGCCCCTCAAGATTAGATGGTGTGCTTTGTGCAGCAGAACCTGGATACTAACTACTAAAGCACAATGCCCTCTGCCCACTGTCCTTGCTTAGATCTGTAGGTATGAAGGTGCTGTCTTTACTCCTTACCTGTAGGAAGGGCTTTGCCTCCATACTGAGGCATTGACAGTTTCTGACCATCTGAGAACTTAGCATTTCTGCAGTTACCACCCCAAATTCTGATCTCTCACAGACATGGGAATCTGTAGCCTAAGTTGGAACTCCTCCCCATCCTAGTGGGTCTATGTCCCTTTACAGTTACTGGAAAAAGGCTGGCTGGCTGGCTGGCTTTGGATCTGGAGCTAGAAGTAAGCCAAGGTCTGAAGCTTTGGCCCTTTAGGCTCTCTTGATGGGGGGCAGGGGAAATCAGACCTAGCTGTCAGGCTGAGATGACCCAACATAACCAGATTCTGCCTTTGTGGGATGGGCATGACTTTACAACACAGCTACTCACTGTGTGTCTCAGTGAGGAGCAGGTGTTGTCTTACAGGCTCTGGACGGTATTTGTACCTCTGAATGGCAGGTGTGACTCTTCAGATGGACAATCAAATGCAAGCCCATGCCCAAATGGGTGGGACCATTCCCTTTGGTTGTACACTATGATGTCTTTGCTGCTCAGGCATTTCTATAATTAAGCTCAGTTTCAAGGTGACTTGAGTATCTGTATGTAGCTAATGACGTTAGACTGGCAGAGCTGGTGGCCAGAGCCACTGCTCTCTTAGCAGGTGGTGCCCAGGATTTTTCTGATTACCTGCTGTGGATCTTCAGTCAGATACTGGGGTGGGAAGAACACATACCACACTGGCCCCATCCTGAATGTGGCCCCATTCACACCATACTGGTTTCCACAAGGGAAAAAGGACAGTGTTGCTGACTTTCCTTGGGATGAACATTTGGATGTTGTTGGCAGAATAGTAACAGAGCAGAGTTCAAGTTCGGGCTGGATATTGGATTCTCTTCCCCAGTTGCCCTGGGTTCCTGCTGTAGGGCACTGATGATAGATAGGTGCCCTCTTCTGTGGCCGGGAGGGAGAAGCGTCTGCTCTCCACCAGGCTTCCCCACTGTAGTGAGATAGTTCTGTAACCCTTATTTAACCGCGTTACCCCACAGTGCCTTGCCATCCTTGTCAGTGCTGGGAAGTAAGGGTTGTTTTGCTATGTTAGTTTCAGACAAGGAACCTCAAGTTCAGAAAAGTTGAAGTGAGTTGTTCATTTGGGTCAAAGCCAGCTTTGGTTTTGCATTTTGCTAAGATGAACAGGACCTCCTCACACTTGGTAGACAAGCTCTACAACTGAGCTGCATCCCAGTCCAAGCCAGTCCTGCCTGCCTCCCTTAGGCTCTTGGTTCTGTCTGCTTCTCACTAAAGAGGTGGAGAGGTGCAGGACCTTTCTTTCCCTGGCTTTAACATAAGCCCTGCTGTTTTCCCCCAGTGCTGTCGAACATGTAAATGGAATGGAGACTCTGCCTTTGCATGCTTGTTGCTTTTCTTTGATAAGTTTCAAGAAAGCCAGTGTTTCTGACAAAGGTTACTCTTTTCAGGGGTAGAACAGCCCCAGTCCTAAGACTGGGGACCTTGACTGGGCACTGTGTCGTAAGGGAGCAGGAGTCAGTTCTAAGGATCTTTTCCTGCTGGGGGGGGGGCAGATTTAGTTTATGGGAGTGATTCCTACTATGACCTATCGCCCAGGCCTCTGACCTCCCTTGCTGGAGCCTTCAGCTGGACATGTAGCATGTGTTCTGCCTCTATTGATTAGGGTGGTAACAGGACGTCTTGCCTTTTCTGCTTCCAGGGATGGCTTCTGCTAGCCCCAGGCAGATCTGAGTCATACTGAAGTCTAGCTTCACTCACCCAACACCAGATTCCCCTCAGTTTTAAGCCTTTGCTGTACCTCGAGTGGAGATCCTTGCTTGCCAACTTTGGCATATACTGATGGGGATTTTGGATTCAACTTGTGGGGTCTTTGGCCTAGAAGCCCTCTGGCCAACCACTGTTCTTCAAGGCAGCTGTTGAGGGCTAATGACAGTCAGACTGGTTTTCCCCAGTGAGAGCTTGCTTGATACCAGCTAGGTAAAAGGTAATTGCCCCGGAGTGTCTTTCCCGGGAACCTTCTTTCAAGGGTTTGTGCAGGACAGGGCTTCCAGAGAGCAGAAGAGCAGTGCTGAAGAACCCCAGCCTCATCACTTGGCAGTGGTGGGGAGTTCCTGGTTGAATATGTAAATGACAGGGCCAGCAGGACCGGCCACCCTGGAATGGGGGCCAGTGCTACTGTGCCCTGGGATCTCCTTCCCTCCCGGCCTTCCCTGCTGAGCCACCTCCTGCTGGTTGATGGGGCCCTGACAGGCTCTAGCCCCTCCACCCAGCCCCACCTCAGGGAAGAGCTGCCGCTGAGTTTCTCACAGGCGCTTCAGAGCGTGACTCACACCCGCTCTCCTCATATCCAAGTGCAGCAGAAGCCGGCAGCAGAGACCCCGGCCTCTTCTCAAGACCGCTGCCGCCACCCGAGGCACCACATGAAAGCTGGAGGTTCTTTTGCAATGTGCTTTGATGGCCCTGGCAGTCTTTAGCCAGCGACAGGAGGTTTGGCAGATGCAGCGGAGACTAGCAGGAGGCTCCTGTGCTTGGCTTGGAAATAGGGTTTGCACTCGGTGATGTAGAGGTTTATCGGATGTCCAGCCTCAGGGGCACCGGCTCCCTGAGAGACCGGAGTACTGAATGGGAGGTTAAAGTGAAACCATCTCTACAGGGACCGGAGCACTCAGGAACAGGCTCCTGAAAGTGGCCACTGCTCTTTACACCTCTCTGCTTGGGACTTTCAGGGTGCTAAGAGGGAAAGGCGAGAGTACAGACAGATATCCCAGGACGGTCAACCCACACATGTAACCAACCTCCAGCAGGCAGCCTTTCTTCCTGCTCCAAGCCCTTCCACCAGCCATGCTGTCCCCAGGCTCTTTCCTGCCCCACCCCCTTTGCTCTGTGCTTGGTATCCATGTCCTCAAAGGCCACAGGCCCAGGTGACCTCACCCTTGGCCCCCAGCCATTCCCAGGCCCAGCTGCTCTGGAGACTTGGGGCCTGTTGAGGGGCTTCAGCCCATGTTTGGCTGCATTGTCTATTCACTGGTCCTTCATCTCCAAGCTCCGTAGGGGGTGGGCAGGACTTGGCTTTGTCCAGAAGTACAGGTACAGTTGTGGTGCTGCTAGTTCACGGTTACTTTGCTGCCGGCACAGGATACCTCCCAGTTCAAGAAAAGGGTCTGTGGGTCGTTTGCACTTGGGACGCTTTGGGGTGTGAAAGGGGCTTGCTGGTGAGTCTGCTGAGCAGCCACTGATTCAGAGCAAAAAGAGACCAAGGCCTCACAGACACCTGGGATTGTTATGAGCTTTGCCATTTAGGAGTGGATGGATTTGGCTCCCTCCTGTGACTCGTGTCAGGGGCCTGATTTCTGGATAATGGCATGTCCCCTCACATGGCCCATTGCTTCTTCCCCTTTGCAGTTTTCCCAGGCCTTTCTCCATGAGGATTACCTACACTGCCCATCAACTGAGTTTCTCAGCTCCCTTTCTAGCCTGATGCAGCTTGTCTGTGCAGAAAAGGCACCCAATGACCCCCACTAATGGCTGGAGACCACACAACTAACTGGGAAGAACTTGGCAAAGCCTGAAAATCCTCAGACTTGGGACCTTCAGGGTTAAGTCCCCGCCCACCAGTGCAACATCTCGTAGCATGAATAACAATAGTGGGGAAACTAAGCAGAAAAGCCTAGCCTGCTGGGTGGGGAGGGGTCCTGGAGGTGCCTGGAGAGGAGAAGCGTGGGCTGTCTGGCACCTCACTTGGCAGCCCCTGTGCTTTAGAGAGTGCATGGGAAGGAACAGCTCTAGTCTGACCACCCTCACCCCTGCAGGTCCACATTGCCTTCGTGGTACAAGTGTGCAGTGCACAGCTCAGCCAGTCTGACCTTTGTAACTTACAACTTGAGGTCAGGGGACATCTGCAAAGCCAAAGTTAGGGATTATGCCTGGTCATGGGCATCCTCAGGCTTCCTGGGACTCCCCCTCTCCCTTCTGCCTACTACCTGACATTTTGCCTATCAAGAAAAGCTAGGGGACAGGGCAAGGTTTACAAGGACCACTGGTTTTTCTCCTGTGCTAGCTTTGATCCTAGCCTAATATCCTTTACCAAGCCTGGCACTCTGATCTGCCTTCCCTGGAATCTGATCAAGTGATATGGGGGCTGCCTCCTGGGGCAGGCTCCGGCCTTTTCCAGAAAGGTGCAGTTGTGGCTCTCTTGCTGGATGGAGGAATGCTCCTTCCCTGCCCAGCAGGCAGGTTCTTTTGTCTCAACACCTCTCTCTGCACATCTCTTCATTCTCCTATGACTAGTCTTGGAATCCCAGAGTTAAGTGGAGAATTGGTAGTTGTACATTGGTCGTATTTCTGAAAGGATCCTACCACCTAAGCTTTATTCTGGCAGTGTTTTCAGAGCCTCCTCTTGTTGAGTGTCTACTGGAAGCAGAAAAAGAGGTCTGACTATTGCTTTTGGCTCCTCCTATACCTTGGCCGTGGTGTCTGTGTCATTTCTCAAGCTTTCTGGGGCTTAATTCATGGGGACTCGATGTTAGGAGAGGAAGCCAGTCCTTACATGGCTTCTGGTAGTTTGACTGCACCTGGAAGGCAGGTCCTCAGAAATTCCAAGCTGGAGACAGTAGTAGTGACCCAGAGTAACTACAGGTAAGGGTGGGTGGGCTTCAGTAGAGGAAGGAGGCAGTGACCGGGTCTTCTCATTACCTGCCTTCTTTCCCACAGGTTGGAAGGATTCCATGACACACACTCGGAGGAAGTCCCTTCCTATGCTTAGTTCTGGCCCCACTGGCCAAGGGGAGCCCCTGCAGATGGAAGACAGCAATATGGAGCAGGGGGCTGAAGATGTGGAGCCAGGCGTGCCTGAGAGCCCTGGGCACCTGACGGGGCGCCGCAAGAACTACCCATTGCGTAAACGTTCAGTGGTTCCAGAAAAGCCCAAAGCCTGCAAAGTGCTGCTGACCCGCCTGGAAAATGTGGCTGGTCCACGGAGTGCCGATGAGGCCGATGAGCTGCCCCCGGACCTGCCCAAGGCCCCTAGCCCAGACCCATCCAGTGAGGACACAGGTCTTGTGCAGCCCCGCAAGCGGCGCCTCGCCTCCCTTAACGCAGAGGCCCTCAATAATCTGCTGCTGGAGAGGGAAGACACCAGCAGCCTGGCAGGTGCCCGCCGAAGCCGAGGAGGGGATCCTCACCGTAGCCGCGACCGTGCCACAGGGGCCTGGTCTTTCTCTAAGAAGCGACCTCGGCTGGGAGACCTTGGAGAGGGAAGTCGGGACCTGTCCCCAGAGCCAGCTCCAGATGAAGGTGCCCGTCGAGATGGAGACCCAGCACCCAAGAGACTGGCTAGCCTAAACGCAGCTGCCTTCTTGAAACTCAGCCAGGAGCGGGAGCTACCTCTTCGACCTTCTCGTGCCCAGGCAGAAGCAGATGGGCGCTCCACTGAGCCCCTGGCACCCAAGATCCTGCGGCCAAAATGGGCCAAGGTCAATGGCAAGAACTGTCCCAAGGCTCGGCAGGGGGCTGGTTCTGGGGAGACTGCAGGGCCCCTCAGCTGGCAAGAACAGCCTGATGAGCCATGTGCATCTGCTGCTCCTCAAGGGCCACCCATCCAGCCATCTCACCAGGCCCCCTGCAAGGCCCTGGAGGACCCCTTGCGTCCCCACCTGCCTCTGCTGATGGGTGGCCAGGCAGCCCTGAAGCCAGAGCCTGGGCGTCCAGGCGAAGAGTCACCTGCCCCCAAGCAGGAACTGCATCAACCCTCTTTCCCTGCACCTCAGCTGTCACCGCTGCCAATGCCTGGCAATCCAGCCGACTATAACGGTCTGTGTGGAGGGCCTGAGCTCACCGCACTAGGCAGCTTCTACCTGTACTGTGGCCAAGATGGGCTGCAGTGTGGGGGCTACTCCCCTTGTCCCATGCTCCCAGAAGGCAAGCTGTCTCCGGTGGCAGCCCCTAATGAGGGGCTCCTCATGTCCCCGAGCTCAGTGCCATCTGGCGTCCCTTTCCAGCCCCCTCCTTGGAGCTCATCTCGCTACTGCTCCAGTGAGGATACTGGAGTGAATGGCTACAGCATTTGTGGAGTGTTGCCCCTGCCTCTCACCCACATTGGCACTACCTGTGGCGGCTGCCCCTACAAAATGCCTTTTCCAGCAGGTAAGCCTTGTCGGGGACACATATGCTGGGTTGTCTCTAAGGCATGCATGGCATCCTGGGGAGACTGGGAGATAGCTAGAAGGCAAAGGATGTTGAGAAGAGATGTCTCTATTCAATTAGACAATGTTCTAGGCCTAGGAACAATCCCAGGAAAGGACCCCACGGTTAGTTCTCATGGTCTGCTTTGCCTAGGCTGTCAGTGAGATTTCTCAGCCTAGAAGTTAATGGACATTGCTATGCAACAGGGTGAGGTCTCTCCTCCCACATTGGGATTCCCTTTCTTAGACTCTTAGATACAGAAATTAGGACCTTAGGTGGGCCCTGTGGTGCAAGTCTGTAAGCTTAGCTACACAGGTTGAGTTGGGCTGGGGGGATGTTCTGAGCTCAAGACCAGGCAGGGTTACAGAAAAGAGACCCTTCTCAAAAAAATGATAGGAGTGTTTGGATAGCATACATGAAGTCCTAGGTTCAACCCCCCAATTGTGGGGGAGAAATTACAAGCAAACTAGGGTTTTTACCAAGTCATTTCCATGTCCCTTGGAAAGCTGCCATTCTTCATGTCCAGGAGTCCAGACCATCTACATTCTGGCTGAGTTTAGTATTCATAGGAAGGTTGATGATTCTGGGCTCAGGAAGCAGTACTAGGTGTGGTGGGACAGCTTTGCCCTGGCTATATAGGCTTTGCAAAAGATGAGGTACACAGATACGGCATTGTGTGGGTAGTCAGGGGTAGACAGGGTGGGTGGGCACACTCAAGAAGAGATCAGCAGTGCTGTCAGGCATGCTTGCAGTGGGTTCCACACCCTCGGTGTTGCTGTCTGTAAGACCCAGGGTAGTTCATGCTCAGCTGGAAAGGTTGTCCTCACCTTCTCTCCAGGCTGCTCCCTCCAGCTTCTGGATAGAAATGAGCTAGCAGACTAAAGCCATCCTGATCAGCAGGTCTGCCCTGAGCTCCTTCCTCCTCCCCCCACACCCCTTCATGTAGGGGTCTATAAAACAGCTTTATAGACCACTTGGCTCTGGCCAGACTGGTTATATCAGGTTCTAGTGTGGATTGGAGCCCTGCGAAACAAGAGCAGGCTGCTTCCTAGCTTTTCCTCTTAGACCCTTACCCTTTCCCCTAAGCAAGACCACCCATAAGCAGCACTGTGTGCCAAGCACCACTCTCAGTCCTTGACACACAGTCACAAGACATGCAATTAGGCAGGTTCCACCAAACTGCCTGGATTGCAACGTTCTCCCCTGCTCGCTTTCCTCATGACCATAGGATAAGCCAGTAACTGCTGTGTCTGTTTCCTCCATTGTAAAGAGGCAGTAATAGTACCTAACTTGGGATGTTGTAAGGGTAAAGTGAGTTAATATGTAAATAAGAAAAATAGGAAATTCTGTGTCATGCTTGTAAGCACTACTTAACATTTCACAGAAGGGCCAGAGTGACTTGCCTGAGGTCACATGCTGGTAAGTGGTAGGTGTGGGGCTCATACATAGCCTAGTCTGTCTGACTCCAGAATCCCTACTCAGTACTGTGAAACCCTGAAAACTTAGCTAGCTTAAGTCAGAGCTAAAGAAGATATCTCTGCTGTCACTCCTTCTTCCAGTTAGAACGGGACATGCAAATGTCTGCTGGCCAGTTTCCAAGGTGAAGAAAGGCCCCTGTCCCACCTCCCGCCTAACTGGCCTTTGAGTTGCACCTTGGAACTAAGCCAGGCTTGGGACCTGAAAGCAGACGGCTAGAGGGCTAGCAGTTTGTCCTACCTACCTTGACCCACTCTCCCTTTTCTAGAAGGCTGCAGGTCCCTCGGCCAGTTGGAATTTCCTCTCCCAGAAGCTGGCCACCCAGCCTCACCTGCTCACCCTCTCCTGGGATGCCCTGTGCCCAGTGTGCCACCTGCAGCAGAACCCATCCCCCATCTTCAGACGCCCACCTCGGAGCCCCAGACGGTAGCCCGGGCATGCCCTCAGAGTGCCAAGCCTCCGAGTGGTTCCAAGTCTGGTCTGCGCACAGGCTCTAGCTGTAGGTACACTGTGAGGAGCAAGGCTGCCCGCAGGCCCAGCCACCCCAAGCAGCCTCGTGCCCAGCGCCCACGTCCTCGTCGCCGCCGCCGCCGCCGCACTAATGGCTGGGTACCTGTAGGTGCTGCCTGTGAGAAGGCAGTATATGTCCTGGTGAGTGTTAGTACTTAGCTTATAGGAAGAGGCTGGGGGCAGTAGGACACCGGACACATAATGAGATGGGTCTGGCTGCTCTTGAGTGGTAACAAGGACCTGCAGTTCACCTCAAGAATCGATAGTGTTGCTTCTGGTTCTCTCCACACATGCCTTGGTGGTTTCTGTCTGTCACTTATTCTTGGTGACCAGAGTCTCCATCCTCTTATCCGTGAACAATCCACCTTCCATCCCACACTGTACAGGGGCATTGGGGTCCACCAGAAAGTTAAGTGTCAGAATAACACCAGGAGAGAGGAAACCGTGTCAGCTAAATGTGTTGAGCACTTCTGAAATTTGATATTAGAACTAAGCTAAAAGCTTTGCATGCTTCATCTGTCCTCTTTAATCCTCATCACTACCATATGTAGTATGTACCCCACTGTCCCTTTGACAGATAAGGAAATTGAGGCTTAGATAACGTTCCTATGGCTCTGCTCCTTAAAATGGTGATTTAAGGGTTCAAACTCAGACCACCCCATTAGTGTTCAAATGTTTAGAGAGCCAGCCACATCCCTACCACATTCACATTACTGTTTTCCAAGCATAGAGTTTCCCCACCCCCAATCCTGTCCCCATCCTCATTCTTGAGTATGGCTCGCAAAACTTATTTGTGTCATTGGTCCATTGCCCAGGATGAGCCGGAACCTGCCATCCGAAAGAGCTACCAGGCAGTTGAGCGACATGGAGAGACAATCCGAGTCCGAGACACTGTTCTCCTCAAGTCAGGCCCAAGAAAGACGTCTACACCTTATGTGGCCAAGATCTCTGCCCTCTGGGAGAATCCCGAGTCAGGTACCTGTCCCTTAGACTGGGAACCCAAGAGACAGCTGCCTTCAGTTGGCCCCTGCCTAGAATTTGTCCTGGCACATAACCACCATTCTTGGAAGAGTCTGCCTACCTTTCAGCTGGGGTTTGTCTGCTGCAGAGGCTTTAGCAACTTGTGACTTGAGTTAAATCCATGTATTCACTGTTAGCCACCAGAGCCCAAGCACTTGTCCCATGCCTCACCCATCAGCGCCTTCTCAGCCATCTCTCCATGTCTAACAGCATTCCAGGCTGCTGAATGCTTGCCCTTGGTCAGGGGACACAGGTGTCCAGAGCCTGCAGGATTGGGCCAGGAGTTGGGGTTGGACAAACCTCTAGGGCAGGTAGCCAGCCTATCTTAAATAAGCGTGGTTGACGGCTCCAGCCATGACCTCTTCTGTTGTCCCCCTAGGAGAACTGATGATGAGCCTCCTGTGGTATTACCGGCCTGAGCACTTACAGGGAGGCCGCAGTCCCAGCATGCATGAGGTGAGCTGCCTGGCAAGGGGGGGTGAGGCAGGGTGGCCAAACAGGAGGTTGTAGCATTAAGACATGGCATATTGAAAGGGCAGTTAGGAAGCAGCCAAGTCCTCTGGGATTTAGGCTTTCCCAAACACGGTCCCAGCTTATGTTTTAAATGCAAATAATGACCCTGAGCTCCAGGGGCTTTCATAGTGGGAGTGAGCAGCTCTAACCTAACAACAGAATGGTGAGGTGGCACTGTGCACCTAGCCCCTTTTATTACCTGCAGTACTCAGCACCTCTGAGCTGAGTGCCTATAGGCTGAGAGTATTCTGAGCTTACCTTTTATTTCCTTCCCTTTTAAGGGGACTGTAAGGAGTATGGTTTTTCCGCCCACCGCCTGGTCTTGTCCTGCCGTCACGCCGCCAGCCCCAAATAATGTACAGAGACTCTGTATTTGATATTATACTGTTGGCCAGTTACTACTTTATTATCGGCTAGTTCTATCTTAAGTATTAACCCATTTGTGTTAATTTATGTATTTTCATGTGGTCTTTTTATAGAGTCTCTGTGTGTTATTTGGGGCTGGCGCAGCGACAGGACAAGACCAGGCGGCGGAGGAAAAACAATACTCATTACAGGGGACTTTTTTTCCTCTTTTTTGTCTCTTTTCTTTCTCTTATTTTTTCGAGACAGAGTCTTGATATGTAGCTGTATCTAGCCTGGAACTTGATATGGATAGACCAAGCTGGCCTTGAACTCACAGAGATGCATCTGCTAGGATTATAGGCATGTGCCACCCCCTTGGTGAGATGTCTCATCTAATGAGGGAGAAAGGGACCAATTTTCTTTGCTTTTAGGGCTTGTGTGGGCAGTCAGGGGTCAGGACTTAGATAAATCTGATCCTGTTGCTTGTTGGCATTGGCTCAGGTCAGCATGCCTGCCTTGTTCCTGGAGTGAGGTGCCTCTTTCTAGCTTCCATAACCAATCTGCTCCTGTCTCCCTTGAGCCTTTGCAGAATGAAGTCTTTGCATCAAGACATCAGGACCAGAACAGTGTGGCCTGCATTGAGGAGAAGTGCTATGTGCTAACCTTTGCCGAGTACTGCAGGTAGGTAGTGCCCTGTGCCTGTAGCTGGCCTCTCCCCTCGGACTCATCAAGGGTAGTTTGGGGAAACTGCATGGAGGTCCCAAAGAAATCACTTTATGCTCTGGGCCCAATCTTACTGGCTCAGCACGTTCTTCCCTAAACCCTTCTTCTAACACAGTTTCTCTATCTGTAGGTTACAACCCCTTTGATGGTCAAACAACCCTTTCACAGGGGTCGCCTAAGACCATTGGAAAACACAGATATTTATGATTCATAACAGTAGCAGAATTACAGCTATGAAGTAGCAATGAAAATAATTTTATGGTTGGGGGACACCATAACATGAATTAAAGGATGGCAACATTAGGAAGGTTGAGAACTACTGCTCTTAACACTTTTTGTTTGGTTGGTTTGTTTGTTTAGTTTCATTTGAGACAGTCTCTCTATGTAACTCTAGCTGTCCTAGAACTCAGTATGTAGCCAGGCTGACCTTGAACTCAGATCTGCCTTCCTTTGGGATTAAAAGTGTGCACCACTATACTTGGCTGGGATTTTATTTTTTAATTGTCAGATAGAACTGTCCCTTCCTAAGGTAGAGTAATTAGAGAACACAGGTTAACCCAACCCTCCTGGTGATTTTTACTTCCTAGATTTCTGAGAGAAATCTAGGGAAATGGGAGGTATTTTGGGAGGAAGCTCTGGAAGGAGGTTTGTGTGTCCTGGAGCTGGAGTTAGCTGGAAGTTGTTGCAGTGTACACAGCCTTGGGGATAAGAACGGAGGCAATGCCGCCCTCTCTGTTCCCGCCCAGTGGGTAGACTGGGAAGGAATTGGTTTTCTTAGAAAAGTGACTGTGCTGAGGACAGTTCTGGTGTGTTGTTGCAGATTCTGTGCCATGGCCAAGCGCCGGGGTGAGGGCCTTCCCAGCCGAAAGACAGCACTGGTGCCCCCATCTTCAGACTACTCCACACCACCACACCGCACAGTGCCCGAGGACACGGATCCTGAGCTGGTGTTCCTTTGCCGCCATGTCTATGACTTCCGCCATGGCCGCATCCTCAAGAACCCCCAGTAGCCTCTTCATGCTCATACTCAGCAGCCTTCCAGAGAGTGGGGCCTGGGATTGGGGATACTGCTTGAAGCACAGCACTTGGTTAAGGGGCCATGGGTTGCTGGCCTGTGGTTCTCTGGGGGGGGAGGGAGGGCAGGGGCCATATGGATTCTGGGCCACATGGGAGAAAGGGAGGCCAGGATATGAGAAAGTCACCTGAGCCCTCTGCTTGGTCTGAGGTGCCCATCTGTGCACCCCAGGGTGGAGACTCCGAAGATTCAGTCTTCCCTGAGGTTGGGCCACACCTGAGGGACGTGGGCCAGGGCAGGGGCAAGTAGAAAGGGGTAAGGTCCTTGCAGAAACAGGCCCACCAGGCCCTTTCTAGCCTCCCCAGGCCTTCTGAGGGTGGCAGGAGCCAGCTTTACCTCACCCACTGTGACCTGCTGCTTCCCTGTCAGCCTGGGACCAGGCTCTGCACATTCTAGCACAGCTCCGGCTTGCTCCAGTGAGTCAAAAGGAGCCGAGCTTTGACTTCCTTTTCCTGGACTGGAGGCTTTTCCCTGGCTTTCTTCTAAACCCCTGCAGTAGCCACTGGTGCTGGCACAAGTTGACCTGGCCCACCCATGGGTGTCTGCCTTCCGTCAGCTTTCCATTAAGGGCCACCCAGCAGGTCTGGCTTCCCAGAGTTCTGGTCAACATGGAGTTTGTCATGTCTGAAAGAGCTGATGAGTGCTGGGAGAGAGGGTGGGGGGCAGGGGACAAGGAAAATTGCTACCTGATTTGTTGAAGATTTTTCCTCTTGCCTTATACTTGGAGGTTCTGGGAAACCTCTCCCAGAACTTCACACATGACTCTTTAAGCCACACCCACCTGAAATCAAACCAAAGGAGTGCTGTGGCTCCCCTTGCCCTGCCACCCCTTACCCTAGTCTTTTGTAGATTGCACTAATTTACATCCCAGTGAGAATCAACACTGTATCAGTCCACAGACCAGAGAGCTGTAGCCACTTACTCTAGGAGCTAGGACTCTGCATTTTCAGTTTCTTCCTGTTGCCCAGAGGTTTGTTCTCACCTCACGTTCCCACCAGAGATTGGTCAGGAGGCTGGGTCCCCTGCTGTCCAGGCCTGGGCCTGGGCTCTCCTAGGGGTTGGAAGCCTAGTTATTTGTACCGTCTTCGTACCAAAGAGGAGCATGGGGGTTGGGGAGGGTGCAGTGTGGTTGGGTTTGGGTCCACCACTGGAAACCTGCCAGCTAAGCACTTCTACAAGGGCATGCTCCAGGGGCATATGCTGTGGAAGGTGGCACTGGGCCCTTCCCTAGAGAGGGGAGACAGGTCCAGCAGTCTGAGGAGATGACACTGGGGTGAGTACAGTCTGGCACAGGCTACAATGGGAGATAGAAGTGAACCCTGAAGGTAAAGCCCTGGCAACTCCAGGTCCAGGTCCTGATTCTTAGAAGATAAATTGCTCCTGATGGGTAATTGGGCTGGGTGAGAGCCTGAAGGCTTCAGAGGTTAATTTTTATTTTGGAAGCCCTGTCCCAGACCCAAAGGGATGACTTTGTATTGAATAAGCTCTTTGGAGGAAGGCATCAATCTGGAAGAGCAAGGCATAAGTAAGAGGTTGGCAGAGTGGCGGTGGACCCTTTGGAGCCTGCTTGTTCTAGGGTGCTGCCAAGGAGCTCAGCCTCGCCCACAGAAAAGGAGATAATACTCTCCTAGGAGGCAGGGGCTGCTGCCCAGATGTTAAATGCTTTTGAAATCTCTGAGATGTGGAAATATTTTTTCGAAAATAAAAATGCGGCTGGTAGAATTTCAATGGAAGTATAATCCATGTAAAATATATTTTAGTTGATATTTTGTAAAATGCACTTTTTGTGTGTGTCGATCCTGGTTTCCCAGATCTGTATTTCAGTGTTTACAAGGGAGGGGGTACCTTTCCTAACCTCCCTTTTGACAGAGATTAGAAGTACTTCTTTAAGAAAAATAAATAAATTTGAGAAATTGTATTGATTTAGAAAAGAATCATGTCCTATGTCTTGTGATTTGGAGGTTATTGGTTTGGGGGAAGTTAATTTTGCTTGGGGTCCTGGCAGCACAACTGCTCACCAAGGCTAACGGGAGTGCAGAGCTAGAAGAAAGGAGGCAGCGCACGTTTGCAGTTAACATCAAGGTAGCCACAGCTTCTTGGTTTGTGACATTCTTGGGTTGCCAGCCCTGACCTGGTCACTGACCTGAGAGGAAATTAATCTGGATGCTTAAAGATAACCATATCCTAACCTCGGGACTGGCTAGAAACTTCTGGATTCAGTGACTGGCAACTGGCATTCTCTTTGTGGTGTGGGAGCAGGACCACATCTTGGGGCCTAGGGGTTTATGGCTGGTGGAGTGGCTGTGTGCCCTAGCCCCACCTGCTAGCCCAGTCCAAATCCATGTTGGTAGAAGTGATCTGAGTGTAAGCTTCCATCCCCAGTGCTCTCTACAGAGCTGTTCATGATAAGGGCAGCCATCAGTGTGCTGCCACAAGAGTTTTAAGAGGTGTCATTTTTGCAGACATGTGGTACCAAGTAATCTCACCACCAGAAATCTATATGTATATTGACTAGAAGCCAATAGCAATATGGTAAAGGGTCAGAAGTGGCCTGAGAAGGCACCTCAGCACACAGCTGTGATGGAGTGAGCCGGCGCCGGGAAGCCAGAAGGGCCACCTAACCTCCTAGTTCTGTTCTGACCTTTACCCTGTGTTTTCTGTGTGTCTGAGTTTGGAGGCCTCTACGTTAACACACACACACACACACACACACACACACACACACTACATTTTATCCTTCAGAATCCTCATCTGCCTGGTACATGGGCTTCATCTTGTCCCCATTATTGCCTGGTCCTTCCATCACCCTCTGAGTATAACCTATCCTGAGTCCAACACTTCCCCCCATCTAGTGGTATGCTCTGTCATAGATAGAAATCTATGAGAGTAAGATCAACAGAGATGGGCGTGGTGGAGCATGCCTGTAATATCAGCACTCAGGAGTCTGAGGCTTGAAGATCCAGAGATCAGCCTTGGCTCCTCAGTGAAACACTTAAAAATCTTAAGAACAAAACCAAAAAACTATGTCACAGCTACCCTCAAAATCGTCAGGTGGCTGTGACGACGTTTAACTCTTTGACCCATAGTCCTGTTGTCTATTTCATAACCTTGCTGGGGCCCCACATGTAGAGTCAACCTTGAGTGTTCAGCTGTGCTCTCTGTTCAGACAGGAACTAGTTGAATACTGCTTTTCAAAGCACCCTTGGAGCTGACTATATATAGCCCACATGGTCACTCTGGTGCCACTGGGCACATCTTGGCTCCAAACCAGGAGACTCTGCTTGCAGGTTATCTTGAAGTGTATATTGACCGACCACACGTGGTTCCGAGGTACTTGTCCTTAGCCCCTGCCCAGAATGCCCCAGGTAGCCTATTGCTTCAAACTTGGGAGAGATTTCATTTACAAAGATCAGCATTGCTCAGTGGATAAGCATTGTGGTTCCCAGGAATTACTAAACCAAAATGTCACCATGGAGACATTAGCCAGGGCTTGACAGAGAGGTCCTGTCCTGGACTGAGGAAGGTAAGGGCGGATAAAGACCTTGCTTCCAGTCAAGATAGATGACCGTTGGAGGGACGGCTCTGCCAGAGCAGGATGGTGGGTGCAAATTCAGCCCCAGAAGGCTTGTGTTGTAAGACGCGGGACCTCAGCCTAGCTTTTCTCGGCTTTCCCGGTCTACTTGAGCTTTTGTCCCCAGGTCCGGGGGAATGGGGGTGGGAGGGATAGTCTGGAATAGCCCTGACTCAAGCGTCCTAGGCTCCCCGGCAAGGCAAGGGTCTACCTTCCTCCTCCCCAGACAGCTCCTGGGACTCGGGCACCCGCCCCCCTCCCCGCCCAACGGGGGCCCGCCCCCGAGCATGTATCGCGGCGGGGCGGGGGGCGGGGTGGAGAGCGGCCGGGCGGGACATCCGGCCCTGGTCCCTCCTTGCACTCGGGAACTGGCCACCCACTAACCCTCCCCTCCGGAGATCCCCAGTCCCAGCTGCAGTCTCTTCCTCAGCATCCCTGAGATCGTCGAGGTCTGCCTGGATCACCATGTTCCCTCGCCCTCTGACTCCATTGGCGGCCCCGAAAGGCGCCGAGCCCCTGGGCCGCACGCTGAGGCGGGCTCCATTGAGTAGGGCCCGGGCTGGACTCGGAGGGCCACCCCTGCTGCTGCCGTCCATGCTGATGTTTGCAGTGATCGTGGCCTCCAGCGGGCTACTGCTCATGATCGAGCGGGGTATCCTATCGGAGATAAAACCCCTTCCCCTGCACCCTCCCAGCCACAAAGGCGCGGCCTGGCGTGGGACAGCTCCCAAGCCTGGAGGCCTATCCTTGGATGCTGGGGACTCCGACTTGCAAGTGCGAGAGGACGTCCGAAACCGGACCTTGAGGGCAGTGTGCGGACAACCGGGCATGCCCCGGGACCCCTGGGACTTGCCGGTGGGACAGCGGCGCATCCTGCTGCGCCACATCCTCGTAAGTGACCGCTACCGCTTCCTCTATTGCTATGTCCCCAAAGTGGCCTGCTCTAACTGGAAGCGCGTGCTGAAGGTGCTGGCGGGCGTCCTGGATAACGTGGATGTCCGACTCAAGATGGACCACCGCAGTGACCTGGTGTTTCTGGCAGACCTGCGGCCTGAGGAGATTCGCTACCGTCTACAGCATTACTTTAAGTTCCTGTTTGTGCGAGACCCCCTGGAACGCCTCCTGTCTGCTTACCGCAACAAGTTTGGGGAAATCCGAGAGTACCAGCAGCGCTATGGGGCTGAAATTGTCAGGCGCTACAGGGCTGGAGCTGGCCCCAGTCCTGCAGGGGACGATGTCACCTTCCCAGAGTTCCTAAGATACCTGGTGGATGAGGATCCTGAGCACATGAATGAGCACTGGATGCCTGTGTACCACCTGTGCCAACCATGTGCTGTGCACTACGACTTTGTGGGTTCCTATGAGAGACTGGAGGCTGATGCCAACCAGGTGCTGGAGTGGGTGCGGGCCCCACCCCATGTCCGGTTCCCAGCTCGCCAGGCCTGGTATCGGCCGGCCAGCCCAGAAAGTCTGCATTACCACCTGTGCAATGCTCCACGAGCCCTGCTTCAAGATGTGCTGCCTAAATATATCCTGGATTTCTCCCTCTTTGCTTATCCACTGCCCAATGTCACCAGGGAAGCCTGTCACCAGTGACAGTGGGCCGTCAGCTTTCGGAGTTTGGTTTAATGACACCAGCTTTGAGGTGCCTTTCAGAGAAACCCCTGGCTCTGGGGCTTGCTAGTTTCCCTAGATATCACTGTATCTCAGTGGTTGGGACTGTCCTCAGGCTGTCCTTGTCCACAGTGAGTGCCCTCAGTGACTGAGGATAGATCTAGGCAGAAGGCCTGGTGCTATCACTCACTGGTGGACTCTTGTTAGGAGCTGGTGGCATCCTTATCAGGCAGAGCCAGACACCAATATGTTACTAAAGCCATATGTTTGGTCTAAAGACTGACTCCAGGCTACTGGCTGCTCGGCCTGTGGGGTCCACCTGCTCCATTGTAACTTAACCTGTGGCCAAATCCGGAAAGCCACACCAGCCAAGCACATGACTGCGCCTAGGACCAATGGCTTTGACCCCCATTTGTCCACTCCAAGAGCCTCATGATTGGAGTGAGCCTGTGGTGCCTTAGAAATAAACGTTGGGCCTTTCTGCTCCAGACTTTAAATTTCCTACACATTTCCATTTTTCCAAGGAAGGAAAAACTGAAGTAGGACTCTTACCTCACAGCTCTAAGACCCAGCCCCTCAAGCAGCCAAAGATCCCTGTGCCTGGGCTCTCGGAGCATCTTCAATAAACCTCCCTTCCCTACAAAGCCTTTGAGATTGTATCTGTGGTTGGTGTATCAGTATAGCTGTCAATTGTCCAGCACATTTATTTAAAATGTATATAAATAAACACACGCACACATATATGTTTTTGTTTTAGTTTCAGTTTTTCAAGACACGGTTTCTGTGTAGCCCTGGCTATCCTGGAACTCGCTTTGTAGACCAGGGTGGCCTCAAACCCAGATTTCTACCTGCCTCTGCCTCCTGAGTGCTGGGATTAAAAGCATATGTCACCATGTCCAGTTGAATATGTGTATTTTGTTAGAACCCTTGTAAGGGCTGACTTTTAATAAAGCTGTTTTGTATACAAAAATGAATGTTCTGTGATTGCTGTCAGTTTCCGTGGTTGCTGGGGACCTCTAGATGCTTGCTTCCCCAGATCAAAAGAGTAAGCTTGTGGGTAGAAAAAGTAAGACTTAAACTGAACCTGTTGAAGCAGGACAGTGGCCCTGTCACACCGTGGAGCCTTTGGGTACTTAATTGGCTCACAGACTGTTTCTGAAATGCCATTTAAAAGGCAAGTCCTGTCAAAAATGAGGTCAGGGAAGAGGGAATGTACACACCATTTAATCCAAGAACCCTGAAGCCAGAGAGATGGTCTGATATATATATATATATGTGTGTGTGTGAGTGTGTGTGTGTGTTGTGTGTGTGTGTATAATTCCAGACCAGCCTGAGCTATACTGTGTGACATCAGCTACAAAGCACAGGTACCTGGAATGAGGGCTGGACTGGTGGCTCAGTGGTTAAGTCTAGAAGGATATGAGTTCAATTTCCAGCACCCACCTCTGGTAGCTCACAGCTGCCAGTAACTCTAGCTCCAGGGCATCCAATGGCCCTGACCTCTGTGAGTATACACACACACACACACACACACACACACACAGGAAACCAAAAAGATGAGAATGGAAGGAGGCATGGAGTCTGTATTATCTTTGTTAGGCAGGGACATGCCAATATTTTTTTTGGGGGGGTGGGTTTTTTTTTTTTTCAATTTTGGTTTTTTTTTTTGTTTTGTTTTGTTTTGTTTTGTTTTTATTTTGGTTTGGTTTTGGCTTTTAGGTTTTTCATTTTTGTTTTTTGTTTGTTTTGAGACAGAGTTCTGTCTCTGTCTACCCTCGGCTACCCTAGAACTTGATATGTAGACCAGGCTAGCCTCGAACTCAGAGATCTACCTGTCTCATGTCTCCGGCTGCTGGAATTAAAGGTATGAGCTACCTCCTCTTTTTTTTCCCTTTGAGACAGAGTTTCTCTGTAGCTTTAGAGCCTGTCCTGGAACTTGATCTGTAGACCAGTCTGGCTTCGAACTCACAGAGATCTATTTGCCTGTCTGCCTCTCAAGTGCTGGGATTAATACCACCACTGCCCAGCTAATTTTTTTTAAGGAAGGTGCTCCATTATATGCTTTTTTTAACTGGGGGGGGGCTCTTACTATACATAGGTTGGACTTACACATGCAATCCTAATTCCTCAGCCCCTGGAGTAGCCAGAATTATAGGTGCCTACCATCATGCCAGGCCAGCTAGGAATACCTCTTAAAAGAGGAGCTCCCACTCCTACCCCATACTTTCAAACAAAAAGAAGCTGTGGGCAAGGGGAGAACTGAGAAGGACAAGAAGGACCTGTCAACAAGTCCTCCACTCCCTTCCCACTGCCTGCTCTCTTTCTTACCTGGGGCTTACATTAACTCGGAAGCTGTGTTACCCAGTCGGTTCCCTGTCTGGTGTACTAGTAGTACATGGCAACCTAGGAAGCCCCGAGAATGGGAGGCCCAGCTGCCGGCTCTGCTTCGTTCCGTTTAACACGGTTCTCTAAGGTGTCGTCCTGTTTTACAAGTGTGGCAATTGGCATAGAGAGGGTGAGTAGCCCGCCCAAAGAGTCCACCCACCCCAGGTGTACATGCCTCCCAGTTAGGAAGAAAGAAGGAAAGGGCAGACACACCGACAGACGGGACCACACTGGAGATCTAGAGTTTGTGAAAAGTGGGAATGGAGAGAAGAAAGGATAGAATGCCGGGAATGCATGAGGGTCTGATGACCGACTTGTGGACAGGGGCTCATTTCTTCACTCTTTTATTGGAAAGAATTAATTGGTTGGCCAGTAAAGCCGCTCTGAAGGGGGAGGGGGAGAGGGAGGGACTAACGAGGTCCTTGGTAGGATTAGCATATTGGTTCTTATCCACCTGGCAGAAAAGGGATGCTGGGCCACAGAGCATAGTGATGACCAGAAGTGGGCAGCTGTAATGGAGGAGGAGGAGTGAAGGTAGTAAAAGCAGAGAGAGCAACAAGACAAACAGCGGCTGCTGGACTTTTTTTTTTTTTTTTGCTTAGAGTCAGCCAAGGAATCTGTCACTGAATTTCCTTTCCAGGAAATGGACTTCTTTAAAAAGTCCACAAGGAAATGATGGAGAGTTGTGGGGCCCGATGGTTCTAGTGGGAACTGGCTTACCCTGGGTGTCCAGGCCGGAGCTGGAGGCCGCTGTGGGCTCTGGATCAGCAGGGAAGAAGGGACTGTGCATCTTCCAGAATCCCTGCCTTTCCCTGGGTCAGCTGTGACCCCACACAGAGCCAAACCCTAACCCATAAACTGGCTTCTGGGAGTACAAGGACCCCTTAAAATGAGCTCCGCCCACAACAACTCAGGTTCCGTGCACTCAGAGGGATGAGACTCTTTGTTGGGTCGGGTCTCCAGAGTCTGGAGCCTGACCCCACTTCCCAGTTCCAGTGCAGCCCATCTCTTTGCCTGTCTGAAGCTGCTGCACAGAGATCGCCTCAAATTCTCAGGTCTTCCCCACTCCCTTCAGGAGGACACCATATTGGGCCCTGCAGGAAGCCATAAAGGCACCCTGCCTCCCTGGGAGAACACAGAACCCTCCCTCACTGCTAGGGGATTCAGTCACCAGAGGGGCCAGCTGGGTTCCTAGGATGGACTGAATAAAACAATTCTACAGATCATGGGAAACAATCACTGTTTTCTACAAGGATTTTCAAGGTCAAAGTACTTGTAAAAAGAAATGGTTGTTCACTCTAATATCTACCCTAGACACAATGATTCTGTTAAATTCCTACAATGAACCACTGCTAGGATGGACCTGTACCTTTCTTTTTTCAAGCCAGCTTCTGCTTTTCAGTCTAAAAACACTAGTAACTAATGGTGGCTGCTCTAAATTGCTGGAGCCCGACCACTGTGTTATGTGCATTCCTTACCATTCACCAACAGTCACTAGAGGAAATCAAGTCCTAGGTAGGGAGAGAAGACTTCTTTCCTAACACTGTAAAATTGGTTCTGTCCACAGACTTCTCCAAATCTGACAACATTTTCCAGGCTTGCCCCCCCCAAAGGTCGGCTTTCTGGTGCTGCTGAACCCGACTATGAATTCAATCTGTCCAGATTTTTCAAGTGGTTATGAATACAGAATTTGATGTGCAAGAGATTTACTGGGAGAACTTGAGCATTGTGGGTAAACTACTCCAAGTACTTGGAAGACTAAGACAGAAGATTTCTTAAGATCTTGATTTAAAGAGGAACAAATGAAGGAAGAAAGGAGGGAGGGAGGGAGAAAGAAAGGGAGGGAGGAAGAAAGGAAGGGAGGGAGGGAAAGAGGAAGGAAGGGAGGGAAGGAAGAGAAACAGAACTTTTATTGGGCATGGTAGCTCATGCCTATATTTACAGCTTTCTGCTGTGACTCTGAAGCCAGGCTGATCCAGGTAAGGAGCAGGGAGTCAGGAGCAACCTGTGTCTGTGAGATGAAAAGCCAGGAAGAATCCTGAATCTACTAAGTCTGTTTATGGCAGACTATAAGAGAAATTCCATCAGAAGGCAATCCCTATGGATGAACTACAGCCATGTTAGTACTCCCATCATGCAGCCTGGCAAACATGAGCACTGAGGTGAACAGAAAGGTGCCACTTTCCCAGCAGGTCATCTTAAAGAAAGATGCTAAGATTCTAGCAGTGTTGAGCCCATGGCTGCCACACAGAACCAGTGTGGCACTTTGACTTATTTACCTCTTACCCCCTTTGGGTTCTGTTGACCTCATTTTGTTTAGTGGTGCTGGGTGTTGACCCCAAGGTCTTGCTCATGCTAGGCAGGTGCTCGACCAGTGAGCTGCATCCCTGGCCTTTGTGGCTTTTGTTTCTTAAGTATTTAATTAGGCTGAGAGGAGAGAGGGAGGGAGAGACATTTGTACGTGAGTGTGGGCACATGCCATAGTAGAGATGTGGCGATGAGAGGGCAACCTTGAGCCCGTCCTTGCCTTTCATCTTGGTGAGACAGGGTCCCATGTTGTTTTGTCATTGTGGGTGCCAGGCCACCTTCTAGAGAGTTTCCTGTCTCCCCTCCCATCTCATCAGAGGAACACATTCGAGGCTATGCTCAGCTGTGGATGGGTAGAGGGGATTCAAACTCAGACCCTGAAGCTTTTACTCACGGACCCATCCATCTCCCAAGCTCTTGTTTGTTTGTGCTCTCTCTCTCTCTCTCTCTCTCTCTTTCTCTCTCTCTCTCTCTCTCTCACCCAGGGATGGGGGGGTGTTGTTCAGACAGGGTGTTTTGGTTTTTTTTTTTTCCCCTTGTGTAGCCCTGGATGTTCTGGAACCTGCTCTGTATACAGGCTGGCCTCAAACTCACAGAGATCCACCTGCCTCTGCTTCCCAAGTGCTGGGTTCAAAGGCATCTACTACAGCCACCACCACCTGGCTTCAAATTTTATTTTTAAAATATTTTATTATGTGCATACATGTGCTGGTCCCTAAGGAGACCAGAGGAAGGTATTTGATCCACTGGAAGCTGGAGTTATGAGTAGTTGTAAACCACCTGAAACGAGTTCTGGGGATGGAACCCAGGTCCTCCACAAGAGCAGTGCACGTAACTACTTACCGTCTTTCCAGCCCCCATCCTGTCTTATAGCTGGCCTCTGTCATTGCCTTCCCGGTGGGCACGGGAAGATATGTGCAGGCACCACTCAAAAAAGCACAGTTGTGTTTTCAGGGTGTTCTCTCTGCAGTTTACCCAACTTAGGAAGCTTTTCACTATTTAGATTGTGACTTTGTCTTTAGTTGCTCAGTATCTACGGTGATGTTCACATCCCCAGCTTCCCCATTATAGGCTCATACCCTTTCAGCTGGGGTGGGGAGGGCAGAATCAGTAGGCAAGGATTACAGAGAGTGAGTACAGAGTCTCGTGCTGTAGACGGAACCAGGCTCCCTCAAAATACGATCTTCCAGCTAGACTTCAGCTCCAAGGCAGCTTGAAAAGCAAGGGAATTCCCCAAAGACAGCGTCCAGGGATGGATGGAGACCTCTTCTTTTTCTTTTCATTTTGTTTTTTGAGACAGGGTTTCTATGTGTAGCCCCAGCTCTTCTGGAACTCACAGAGATCCGCCTGCCTCTGCCTCCTGAGTGTTGATGCAGGCCACAGCCACAACTACCACCACCAAGCAAGCAGAAAGCCTATTGTTCAATAGCACCTCTCCCCAGCTCCTCAGCTGCCCCCTGCCTGATCCAGCAGAAAGGTCCCCAACAAGGCAAAGAGCATTGTGGAATCAGCCCTGATTCTGCCATTGTAGGGGCATAAGGAGGACCAAGGCCAACCCAGCCAGTGTCCTGTAACCTTATAGAAGGAAGGAAGGCTGTGTGTGGTGGCCTTGGCTTTGAGATGGGGGCTCTGGGGAGCAGGAAAAAAAAAAGAGACTCTTCAGTGACACATTTCCTGCCAGTATCCTGGTAATGTCCCCAGACCTGTTAGGCCACTGCCTCATGCACAGTTTGCAGGTGGATGGAATCAAACACTGTACAACAACCTAGGGACTGGGAATGTGCACAAGACACTCACCTAACTATTGCTCTTCAGCACTTGGGGAAGAGATTAGCTGACCCTGTAACCTCTGCCAGAGTATTAGAGGCAATAATAGTATTAGTATCATTGCTTTTTGTTTGGTTTGGCTTTGTTTTGGTTTCTTTCTTTGTTTTGTTGAGGTAAGGTCTCACTCTGTAGCCCAGGTTGTCCAGGAACTACTATGTAGTTCAGACTAGGTTCCAACTCACAGAAGGCCTCCTGCCTCAGCTGTCCATGTGCTGGGATATAGATGTGAGTCATCACACTCAGAGAAGAGACAATAACGCCTTAAAAATCCCACATACTAGCCTTGCAGTGGTGGTACACTCCTTTAATCCCAGCACTCAGGAGGCAAAGACAAGCATATCTCTGTGAGTTCAAGGTCAGCCTGGTCTACAAAGTGAGTTCCAGAACAGCCAGGACTGTTACACAGAAAAACCCTGTCTCAAAAGAAACAAATAACAACAATAACAAAAACAAAAAACCTATGTACTTTTTAATGCTTGGAGAGATGGCTCTGTAGTTAAGATTGAATACAATTCTCTTCCAGATGATCCAAGTTTGATTTCCAGGACCCACCCATGTCAGGTGGTTCATAACTGCCTGTCACTCCAGCTCCAGGGGCATCTGAGGCCTCTGGCCACTTAATGCACATAAACTCATGTGCACATACATGCCAACACACACACATATACACACTCATATAAGCATATATTTCAAAGTAATAAGAATAAATCTTTAAACCAGGCATAGTCAGGAGGCAGAGGCAGGCAAGTTCAAAGCTAGCTTAGTCTACATAGTGAATTCCAAGACAGCTAGGGATATGTAAAGAGATCCTATCTCAACAAACAAAACAAAACAAAAGTTTAAAACAGAAAAGTCCAAGCACTGTCCAAGTACCATGGAATCCTGGTAGTTAGACAGATGAGGCAGAAGGATCATGAGTTTCAGGTCAGTCCCTCCAGCAGAGTGGAAGTTCCAATAATGATGATGATGATGATGATGATAAACTTTTCTAACAAGAAGGGAAGAAGAGGAGAGGAGAGGGACACACCCTGGTGCAATGACATCACAAAGACAGGAAAGCCAGCCCCCATCAACTTTTGGGAAGGGAATTTTGATTGTTGTTCACAGAAACTGCCTTCAACCCAGGCGTCTAAAATGATTTTTAAGTGACTAAATGGAGAACATGGGGAATGACTGACACAGAACAGAAACAAAAAAGGATGGAGAAGCAGCTCAGATGCCAGCCCGCTCCAAAGCCTTCTGACCACGTAACCTTTTTTCCTCTGTTGTACTGTCCTAGCACACAGGGGAACTTTCAACCCAACTTGGTGAACCCTACCCAAGGCAAGAGCTGGGCCTTGGTCCCTCTGCACTTGGCAAATACTAAGAGCTCAATCAAGATTGAACTGTAAGAAGGCTGGGCAATTGGATGATAGATAGATAGATAGATAGATAGATAGATAGATAGATAGATGATAAACATGATAGATAGACATAGATGATAAACAGATGATAGATGATAGTTTACAGAATAGATAGGTATGAGTGTGTGTATATTTGTATGGGTTTATATAAGTGTAGGTGTGTGTACATGTGTGGATATATGTATGGATGTATGTATGGATGTATGTATGGATGGATGGCAGCAAAGAAGAGGAACTGTGCAAGAGAGGAAATCAGAAATCACTGTGGGATCTGGCATTTGGCACTTTGACTTAAAAAGAAATGATAGCTGGAAGGAAGTGAAAGTGTTCCATTAAGAAACCAAGAGCAGCTGGGCAGTGGTGGCACACGCCTTTGTTCCCAGCACTCAGGAGGCAGAAGCAGGCAGATCTCTGTGAGTTCAAGGCCAGCCTGGTCTATAGAGTGAGTTCCAGGACAGCCAAGGCTACACATAGAAACCCTGTCTAAAAGAAAGAAAAAGAAAACCAAGAGCAAAGGTTTGGGGCCCCCAATGGAAAGAAGGGGCCTAGGCATGATGGTACCCTGAGTTTTCAGGATGCAGGAGGGGAGTGGTGATACTGGAGACTAGCGGGAATGTGCCAGGTGAGTTACAATTGTCATGAGAGGTGAGACTAAGAGAGAGGTCCAGGAGTCAAAGGGTGACCGCAGGAATCCCCAAAGGAAACAGTTTTGGAAATCAAATGGTGTCCATAAAAAAGAAGTAAAAGAGGGTGATGTTCACCGATTTGTAACTCACCCAGCCTTCCCTGAGGGGTTTATCTGCCTCTGATGGCGGTTATGGTGACAGTGCCAATGGTGGTAAAAATCCCAGAATAAGCAGCATCTGCCACAAGCCCTTCTCTGATCTCACACACACAGGGGTCCAGAGAAGCTGTGCAGTGAGAGCTTGGGAGTCAGGAAGTCCTGATCCAGATTCATGCACTGCTGTTCAGGAAGCACTCAAAGACCCTAACCCTTTCCTGTACCTTTGTCTCTACAAGTGAAAGAAACAAAACAACCACTATCATGAAGAGTAGCTGCCTGGGAGTAAAGAGACAACACTTAAGAAGGCTTCTGGCTCTTCCATCGGACTCAAGTTCAGTTCCCAGTATCCACACGGGGAGGCTCACAATCACCTGTAACTCCAACCCCAGGGGACCCAATACTGCAGGCACCTGTAAGCATCTCTCTGTCTCTGTGTATCTCTGTCTCTCCCTCCCTCTCCCTGTCGCTCTCACCACACACACAGGACAAATAAAAACATTTTCTTTTAAATTTATTTATTTTTGTGGGCATTGGTGTTTTGCCTGCTTGCATATCTGTGTGAGGGTGTTGGATCCACTGGAACTAGAGTACAGACAGTTGGGAGCTGCCATTTGGTCGCTGGGTGTTGAACCCAGGTCCTCTGGAAGACCAGCCAGTACTCTTAACCTCTGAGCCATCTCTCCAGCCCTAAAGAATATTTTCTTTAAAAAGAGTTGTAAGGTATCAAAGTAAGTGGCTGAAGTCTGCAGAGAAGGGGTTAATCGGTGTTTCAGTGGGCACTGGCACCCAGTTCAGGTGGGTCTCCCAGAGGACAGAGCTCCTCATCCCATTCTCTCTCCAGGTGCTGTCTCCAGCAAGTCTGAGGACTGAAAGCATCCTTCCCACCCCAGGCCTTCTACCTTCCACAGAAGTGATGTGGAAGAGCCAGGTTGATGACCCGGCTGGGTAGGCCCAGACGTTTCCCTCCCACAGTGTGGGGAGCACGATGCCAGCACCCATGGTGGGAGGAGATCTGTGAGTGTCAGGGAACACTGTTTATACCCTTTGGGAAGTGGGCAGAGGAAGACAGGCCCCAGCCTCTCAAGGCCATGCTAGAAACATCTTCCACTGTTCTTCATTTAGCTCACCCTCTTGTATGTCTGAGAATTAACTCATACAACAGGGGACCAATTTAGACTGACTGTTTCTTTGTGCCAAGCCTCGAGCGTCCCTTTTTTTTTCTTCTTTTCTGAAAATGCTCAAACCTACATAAAGGTTATAAAAATAGTACAATGAGCACCCATGACCTAGATTCTCCTGTTAACATTGGGCACTTTTGTTTTCCTTCCTTGAATATGTATGTTTTGTTAAACCATTACTCTGGTGCTAAAGCCCCCAAAACTCTACTATATCCCCTGGCCAAGAAAAGGATATTCTGCTGTGTAACTCACTACTGTCATCAAAGTTAAGACTTTGTACCCAATACATCATTACTGTATAAGTCCAATTGTCTGAAAAATGACCGTTAGAACTTAAAAAAAAAAAAAAAAAGACAGAAAGAAAGAAATCCAGCAACAAATCAAGAATTCTGTGCTGTATTTTGTCAGTCTGGCTTCTTAGTATTTATTTTATTTTTACTATTATTATTGTTATGCTGTTGTTTTCAAGACAGGGTTTCTCTGTGTATCCCTGGCTGACCTGGAACTCACTCTGTAGACCAGGCTGGCCTTGAACTCAAAGAGATCCACCTGCCTCTGTCTCCTGAGTGCTAGGATCAAAGGTGTGCATCACCACCTTAACTGCTAAGCCAGCTTTCTGCTTATTTCATTTTATATGCATGAGTGTTTTGCTCACCTGTGGATCTGTGTAGCATGTGCATGCCTAATGCCCTCTGAGGTCAGAAGAGGGTGTTAGATTCCTGGAACAACAACAACAACAAAATTCCTGGAACTAGAATTACAGATGGTTGTGAGCTGCCATGTAAGTTCTGGGAAGTGAACAAGCACTCCTAACCACTGAACCAGCTCTCCTGAGAATTAAACTTAGGTCATCAGGTTTGGTAGCAGGTGCTTGCACCTGCTGAGCCATGGCAGGGTTTGAAGGACCTGGTGTACTAAAGATAGGTTTACCTGAGGAAGATGCCTCTCCAGCCTATTTCGTGGATTAAGCCTGGCCTCCATGGTCAGCCTGTTTTGACTCCCTTGGGCCACCCCCTTTCTAGACCTCCAAGAAAAGTGCTGCATTCTATTACATACTGCACGATATGGAGGGTGTAGCAATTCTCTGGGTACAGTCATCACTGAATTCTGTCTTGTTGCTTAGCAACTCCAGGACATTCAGCCCTTTCCAGTCAGAGGGTGGGTAGAGGGGTGACAGAATGAGGGGTCTCCACACAGGCAGTAACCTAACAAACAGGGAGGTTCTTACATCCAGAGGAGTTCCCCTCCCCTTCCCTAGGGGTAAGCAGTATCTTCAGGGTCCTTCCTCTGTGGCCTGGAAGACACAGAATGCCGAGGAATGCTGGAATGCGGGGCTTCTCCAGGGAGGAGAGTCCAAGGACATAGAGGAGGTGCAAAGCATCCCCGCAGTGAAGCAGAGAGGGGAGGATTCAGGTGTCAACTGCATCATGCCAGGCTGCCTAGGCGCTGGGTTTGAGTCTGGGCCATGCTTCTGTGTGGGAGACCTGGGCACCTCCTTAATCACCCAGCCAGCTGTACCAATTATCCAAGCTCACAGAACAGGTCTTAGCACAAAAGCAGAGAATCAACTAATCTTGAGTATATATCTACAACTTTACTCATTTTATTTGGTAAAGGTTTAGGATCAATGGTTTTTAGTTGGTGTTCTTAGGACCCCTTAGGGAATCCGGAAATAATCAAAGAGGTAAAATTTGGAGAAAGTTACATCATTTTCTACACATTCCTGAAAAATTAATAAATTTATGTTTTTGTGAATATTGGCAAAATCCATGGCTATGGATATCAGCAACATTTCTATGCCACTTTACAGTTCCTAAAATAACACTGTTGCTTGATCATACTGTGTTCATGATGAAAGACATACCATCATTTCTGCTGTTTAGTTCATTGGTTGTTTTGAGAGAGCATCTTACATAGCTCAAGCTGGCTTCAAGGGTGACCTTGAAGTCCTGATTCTGCTGCCTCTGAGTCCCTAGTAGGGGGATAACAGTCATTTACTTCCTCACCCCGCTACATAAGTATTCTTAGCTTCATATTTATCATTACTTGAAAAACAAGCCTACATCAGATATCTGGAATTATTCTCACTGAGGGAGAAATGCCAGGCTGAGGCATTTTTTTTTTTTTCTTCACGTCTCTTCCTGCAGTTCATCATCTTTAAAATTTTTGTTTTTGCTTTTACTTGCTCTGTGTATGTGTGTGTCTGTGTGTATAACAGGTTCCTACCCTGTAGTGTGAGTTGCTTCAAATTTGTACTCTTCTTTCTGGTTCTGCTCCAGAGTACTGGAGTTACTTTGAAGTTTATCTTTCTCTCCAAAAAGAGACTGGGTCTTGCGCTGAACCCCTGAGCTGGGGCATTCCTCCCAGCTCAGTCTCCCAAATAGATTGGGCTACAAGCTTGGGCCATTGTACCTGGTCTCCAACCCCTTCTGGGGGTGTTAAGCAGGATCTCAAGAATTTTAGCTCACACTAGCTTAAACACATGACAACCCTCAGCCTCCCAAGTATTGAAACTATAGGATTGAATAGTTACACCTAGCTTTGTTTCTAAAATATTTATTTTTAAAGTGTGAGCCTGTGAGTGAGTGCGTACATGAGCACATGTGTGCCTGTAGAGATCAAAGGCATCCAATCCCTGAAATTGTAATTATGGGCCGTTGTGAGCTTCTTAATATGGTGCTTGGAACCGAACTTAGGACCTCACAACAGTATGTGCTCTTAACTGCTGAGCCATCTCTCCACCCACCCTTGTTGGCAATAGGAAAGCAAGATAGGCGGGATTAGGAGAGAAAGAGGTTTCAGGGAGAGGGAGGAGAGTCAACTTGTAAGACCAAGAGAGCAGAAGTCTGAACCCTCTCTCCGGTAAGATAAGACCACATGGAAATACCTAAATTAATAGAAATGGGTTAATATTTAAGACAGAGCTAGCCAATTAGAAATGCTAGTAACAGGCCAACAGCTTTATATCTAATACAGCGTCTCTGTGTGTTATTTGAGGCTGGCACAGCTGTGGGACCAGGCTGGCCAGAAGACATGCTCATAACACACCCTCTTTTCCTTTTGAAGGATGAAATGAGCTATCTCCAGCATTAGGTAGCTGCATTTCAAAGACTTCTCAGATGCAAGGTTAGATCATTTTTTGGAGATGTCAAGTGTATAGGACTTTGGGTTACCCACACTTCAAGGACTGAAGAATCAGTGTCATTTAATGTTAACAAGGATCCCTATACTATTTGATGTTCTCAAGATGCAGCTTCTTTGTGACCAACCATGAGGTGGGGCACATACTGTCATGGACTCAAGAGAACAATGTGGGTTGTATATGGTGTTCATGAATTATTCTCTCTCCCTCTCTACTGCTTTCTATAGTTACATGATCACATATATAATTTGTAGCAGTGTTTGCAAATGTTACAATGAAAATCAAAGCTGGGTGGTGGTGGTGGTGGTGCTCGCCTTTAATCCTGGCACTTGGGCTGCGGAGGGAGACAACCAAGTTCGAGGCCAGGGGTCTACAGAGTGAGTTCTAAGAAACTCTGTCTGGAAAAAAACAGAAAAAGAAACAAAGAAACAAAGAAAAGAAAGGAAAAAGAAAACCAGAATGAGCCAGGCAGTAGAGGCTGCACACCTTTAATCCCAGCACTCAAGAGGCAGAGGCAGTTGGATCTGTGTGAGGCCAACCTGGTCTATGAAGTGAGTTCCAGGACAACCAAAACTGTTACACAGAGAAACTCTGTCTCAAAAAAGCCAAACATACAAAACAAAACAAAACCTCACAATGTATTAGCTCAATCTCCCTCTCCCTGTCCCTACCTCCCTCTCCCCCTCTCTCCCCTGCCTCTCTCTCTCCCTATCTTCCTCTCCCTCTCCCTTCTCTCCCCCTCCCTCTCCTCTTTTAAGACAGGGTTTTACTATGCAGCCTTGGCTCACCTGGAACTCTCTGGGTAGCCCTGGCGGGTCCTAAACTCATAGAGATCCACCTGCCTTTGCTTCCTGAATGCTGGGATTAAAGAGGTGCACAGTCACACCCAGCCCAAAGGGCACTACACCTACCTGGTACACAGGCATCCAGGCAGGCAGGACCTTTCATACACATGAAAAATAAAGCTGGACACGGTGGAACACCTATAATCCAGTGTTGGGGAGGAGGAAAAGCTGAAGAGTCCTGGAGGTCGCCCATGTCACCTAACTGATGAGCTCCTACCAGTGAGAAACCCTGTCTCAAGGCAGGTGGAGAGCACCCTGACACTCAATGTCAACCTTTGGCCTTTACACACACACACACACACACACACACACACACACACACACGAACACACACAAAGAAGGCACAACCAAATTGTTGGATATGAAAGTTCTACGGCGCACCACTGAGTAGCCCTAGCTTCCTGGAACTCACAAAGTTCCTCCTGTGTCTGCCTTCCTGAGTGCTGGGATTGAAGGTGTGCACCACCATGCCCAGCTGAGAGTTCTGTGACTTATCTGCTTGTTTAGGAGTTGGGTAATGGCTTTATAAGCACACATTTGGACATTTACAGACTCTGCGGGAGGAAATGTGTGCCACTTGAACCCCAGACTAAAATAGCATATTGAAATTAGGTGCAAACAAGGCCCCTAAAGATGAATTTAAGTTACTAACAAACTCTTTTTTCCCCACCCAGCCCAATGCTTTTGACAGGAAATTCAGATGACTGGATCAGCCACACGATATGGCAATGGGAAAAACATGAGTTTAAAAATGTGTTCTGTCTCTGGGTTGGCACTCCTTTAGCTGAATGAAATTCCAGAGACCTTTAATGAATTAAAGCCACATTTGCCCACAGAAGTCAGCAAAGTTACCGATAGCTTGGAATAATTTTGCACACGGTAGGATAAGAAAACACTCAGGCAGTGGCGTCACTTTTCCATCGCCAGCATTGTTTGCGCCCAATTTGTGGTTTGCATTTGAGTGCACGAGGAACAAATTTCTGCATCCCCACAACACAGCAGCCTAGCCCAGAAGGAGGGGAAGTTTAACAGAGAATGCCATGTCCCTGTGTATCAAGCCAGAAGAATGTCTTAAGGAGAGCGCCATGAGGAAAATGAATGCAAATGTACTTTCCAAAGAGCCCTGCCCTAACAGGAAAAAGCAGCTATTCCACTATGATCTGGGACTTCCAAATACAACTAATTACTGACTGAAAGCTGAAAGCAGCCCTCATGGGTCACCTCCGGGTGACTGATTACAATCTGGTCTTTTGGGGGGGGGGCTTTTTAAAGACAAAGTTTCTCTATCTGGCTGACCTGGAACTAGCTCTGTAGAGCAGGCTGGACTCAAACTCACAGATATCTGCCTGCCTCTTGAGTGCTGGGATTAAAGGTGTGCGCCACCACTGCCCGGCTGCAATCTATTCTTATACTTTCTCAGATGTTGAATTTTTTTTTTTTTTTTTTTTGTTTACTCCACTTTTATTTTTTGTTCTTTTTATTTACTTATTTATTTTTATTTGTATAGATGTTTGATCTGCATGGTACACACAGTGCTCACAGAGTCTAGGAGAGGGGCATTTTTTACCCCCAGGACTGGAATTACAGATGTCTGTGAGCTTCCATGTGCATGCTGGGAATCGAACTCAGGTCCTCTGGAAGAGCAGTGGATACTCTTAACCACTGAGCCATCGCTCCAGGCCTATTTTCTATCTTTTAAGATTTCAGCTATGTGGTCTTGAACTCCTGGTCTCAGATAATTCTGCTGCCTGAGCCTCCTGATAATTAGTACTGCAGGCACCTGGCTGATGCCAGCATATTTTATAGATCACTATGTACACATGGACACCTGAGTGCCATAAAGGGGCACCAGGTCTCAATACAGATGGTTGTGAGCTATCATGTGGGTGCTGGGAATTGAACTCAGGACCTCTGGAAGAGCAGCCAGTGCTCTTAACCTCTGAGCTATCTCTTCAGCCCCAGATCTTTTTTTGTTTTTGAGACAGGGTTTCTCTGTGTAGCCTTGGCTGTCTTGGAACTCGATCTGTAGACCAGGCTCACAACATTAATTTTATGAAATTTCCCCCAATAAATAAAGAGCTGTCTTTTTTGCATGTTTGCATTTGTGAAATAATTTTTTGAGATTCTGCTCTTTGGTTGACCTATCATGGGTTTTGACTGATTTCATCAAAAGACTGAAGCTGTCCATCGTGGTGTCTCAGATGAGCACAACTAAAACCGGGTGTAAGGCAGACGTGGTGGCACATGCCTTTAGTATGCACTCAGGCTGCAGAGGCTGCTCCATCTCCGTGTTTGAGGCCAGTCTGGGCTACACAGTGAGCCTTTCTCAAGAACAAGCCAAAGCATTAAACTGGTGCACACAGTTACCACCATAGTGAGATATATTAGGATGTATATTTTGCTGCTCAAAATTTCTTGGTGAATGGAGTTTATAATGCTCATGGCCATCCCAAAGTTTACGGTCCATGTTATTATTGCCTGTTTTACTGTACAAAATGCCCTGGAAAGTGTTTTTGTTTTTTGTTTGATTGTTTGTGTATTGGTTTTTTGAGACAGGGTTTCTCTATTAACAGCTCTAGCTGTTCTGGAACTCACTCTATAGACCAGGCTGGCCTCAAACTCACAGAGATCTGATTGCCTCTGCCTCCCAAGTGCTGGGATTAAAGGTGTGAGTCATCACTGCCTGGCCTTTTTTACTTTTTGTAATTGTATATTTCTTTTCTTTCTTTTCTTTTTTTTTTTTAAGATTTATTGATTTATTTATATACAGTGTCCTGCCTGCTTGCATGCCTGAAGGCAGAAGAGTGAACCACATCTCCTTACAAATGGTTGTGAGCCACCATATGGTTGCTGGGAATTGAACTCAGGACCTCTGGATGAGCAGCCAATGCTCTTAACCTCTGAACCATCTCTCCAGCCCTAATTGTATATTTCTTAAGCAAATCCTCTTTCCAAATGTAAATAGATATCTTTAAAAAAAAAAATAACAGGGGCGGGGGACACTGGGGAGATGGCTCAGTCAGTACAGTGCTTGCTGTGCAAAAGAGGATCTGAATTCAGATCTCTGGCACCCACATAAAAGCAACTTCCAGATGTAGTCCATACCCAACACCATTATCAGGGCCAAGAACCTGTGATTAGAGAGCTCACAGGCCCCAGGGGAGAGCCTATTCTCCTAAATGGACAGTTTTAAACTCCTAATGACTTATTGCTATACCCGTATACTAATGCATCTCTCAGCCCTCATCAGAGAAGTTCCTCCTTGCATTAGATGGCAATTAACACAGACCTACAACTGGTCAGTTTACAGAGAAGGGGTTGCCAAGTGCTTAGTCCTGAATAGGACATCCATATTATCCCTCCTCCCTAAGCTCAGAGGTCATCAAGGAAGAGCCAGGCAGAAAGACTACAAGGAAACAGTGTTTCCTGGATACTGCAGGGCACGTGCACATATGAACTCATAGCAATGTACCAGCGTGCACAAGAGCTGCACAAGCCAGATGTCTCAGTTAGGGTTCCCACTGCTGTGACCAAACACCATGACCAAAAGCAAGTTGGGGAGGAAAGGGTGTATTTGGCTTGTACTTCCATATCTTAGTCCATCATTGAAGGAAGTCAGGACAGGAACTCAAGGTACCTGGAGGCAGGAGCTGATGCAGAGGCCAGGGAGCAATGCTATTTACAGGCTTACTACACATGACTTGCTCACTTGGCTTTCTTCTAGAACCAGGACCACCCGCCCTAGGATGGCACCACTCACAATGGGATGGGCCCTCCCCCATTGATCACTAATTAAGAAAATGCCCTGTAGCCAGATCGCCTTCTCAATTGAGGATCCCTCCCCTGGGATGACTCTAGCTTGTGTCTAGCTGACATAAAACTAGCCAGCACACCAGACAAATCCCAGCATGGTGAGCAGGAGGTGGACACAAAGTCCCCCAGGCGAGGAACTCTTGGCATTTGATAGCTGTCTGTGTACGCTGTTCTAGAACATGCTCTGTAGACCAGGCTGATCTTGAACTCACAGAGATATGCTTGTCCTTGCCTCTTGAGTGCTGGAGTTAAAGACCTGTACCACCACTCCCTGTTACTTTCTGGATTTTGATCTTTTGGGACTTCAGCTCTGGAAATTATGGCGCTGAGGACAGTGTCTCTGGGGGTCTGACTGATACCCCTCCCGCTCCCAGCCTTATTTTCCCTCCTCTGCATGGGTGTCTTCTCTCCTTCACCATCTTCCCCTGGCACTGTTTGGTCCTTATTACAGACGCAAGGTCCTGAGCCACCAATCCTTAAAGCTGATTGACTCAAAAGTGCCCAGAAATCTCAGTTTTATATTCTTTTCCTAGAAAGAGCTTAGAAAACAAGTCTCTTGGGGCCTGGCTGGAGGGCTATGCTGGAAAGGTAGCAGCAGAGATCCTTCCGGAGCTGCTGTCTCTTCTCCTCCTCCTTCTTGCTAAAACAAACAAACAAACAAGCAAGCAAGCAACAAAATCAGTCTTGGTGGTTAACATTTGTAATCCCAGCACTCAGTAAGTGAAAGCAGGAGAATCAGATGTTCAAGACCATCCTCAGTAACATAGGGAATTCAAAAATCAACCTGGGCTACAGGATACCCTGAAGAAAGAAAGAGAGAGAGAGAGAGACACAGAGGCAGGGAGAGGGAGGGAGGGAAAGCGGAAGGGAGGGAGGAAGGAAGGAAAGAAGGAACCCCCTGTAACATATTAAACATAGCAATGTGTTAACTGTAGGCCATTCTTACAGAATTGAACTCCATAATGGTCTCATTTTGCATGAACAAAATCCTACTCTCATTGTACATCACTCAATTCCCTCACCCCACCCTGCCCTTGGAAACCACCACTTTATTGTCTCTTTGTGAATTTCATTACTTCATATTTATGGAATCATGCTATAGTTGTCTTTTTGTAACTGGTCTATTTTGCTTTGCATAATATCATCAAAGTTCATCTATGTTATAGCATTTGATAGGATTTCTTTTTGTTGTTGTTTTGTTTTATTTCTGAGCTAAGGTTTTCCTAGTAGCCCAGGCTGGCTTCAAACTTGCAATCGCCCTCCCACAAGCTCCCAAGGGCTGTGATTTCAGATGTGTGGACTCCCTGAGCTTCTCATTTTCTTTCTTAGGGCTCAGTCACCTTCCAGTAGATGTATACACGTATACAGCATAGTTCCTTTATCTAGTCACTCAACAGGTGTCCCCACATTGGTCATTGTAAATCATATACTAATGAATGTAGGTGTGCACATACTTCAAGATCTTGATTTCATACTGGGCGTGGTGGCACAGGCTTAGCACTCCAGAAGCAGGAGCAGGCAGAGCTCTGTGAGTTCAAGACCAGCCTGGTCTTCAGAGCAACTGTATCATTTCACAATCCCACCACCAGTGTACAGAGTCCTGATTCTCCACATCTTTTCCAATTCTTGATTTCTGTTTCCTTGACAGTGGGAAATAATTGCTACTTTTCCTGTTGCTGGGACAAAATACCTGGCAGAAGCAGCTTCCAGGGACTGGCAGGGAGAGGTGTATGCTCTACTACAAGCCGTGGGGATCTGAGTTCGATTCCCAAAACCCTTGGAAAGGTGGAAAAGGAGAATTCCACCAAGTGGGACTCTCTACACGTGCACTGTGGAAAGGCATCCCCCACACATGCATCGCACACACACAGATACACAATAATAATACAAAGAAAACAAGATTTTAGAAAGTTCAGGGATTAGACAGTTGTCTTCTCAGATTTTTAAAGCCATTCTAGAAAGAAGGACTTGACTATGGGACTCACATTTTGAGACTACAGTCCATCAAGGCTGAGGAAGGAAGAACAGCTCTCAGCTGTGACTCCTTACATCTCAAGGGAACAGGAAACAGAGCAGAGAACACCAGCAACACCAGCGCTAGGGGACAGTTTCACAATCTGTTAACACCTCCCCCCAATCTTACTATGCAACCCAGGCTGGCCTCTAACTCATAATGTAGCAAAGATGACCTCCAACACAAAGGCTTTAGCCTCCCAAGTGCTGAAACTGAAGACACACACTACCCCTCACAGCCTGTGCAGGAATTTCCCTAGCATCTTGGATTCTTCAGCCGCTAATGAGATAACAAAGACATAAAATATAATTGTTAGCATAATTGTCATTGATGACATTCTACCTATTAAAACACCAGTCAATGGGGCTAGAGAAATGGCTCAGAGGTTAAGAGCACTGATTGCTCTTCCAGAGGCCCTGAGTTCAATTCCTAGCAACCACATGGTGGCTGACAACCATCCATAATGAGATCTGGTGCCCTCTTCTGTCCTGCAGGGATACATGCAGGCAGAACACTGTATATATAATCAAAAAATAAATCTATTTAAAAAAAAAATAAATAAATAAAACACCAGTCAAGGGCTGGAGAGATGTCTCAATGATTAAGAATAGATATTGCAGCTGGGGTGGGGATGGTGCACATCTTTAATCCCAGTATTTGGGAGGCAGAGGCAGGTGGATCTCTGAGTTCGAGACCAGCCTGGTCTACAGCGTGAGTTCCAGGACAGTCAGAGTTACACCACAGAGAAACCATTTTTTAAAAAAGAAAAAAAAAAAAAAAAAAAAAAAAAAGGAAAAGAAAAACAAAACCATGTATTGTCCTAGAAGAGGACCTGGGTTTGATTCCCAGCATCCAAGTCAGGCAGTTCACAATTGCCTATAACTCCAGCTCCAGGGGTTCACAGACCAGACAGCTTGTCTGCTGGCGCCAGCATCCATGTACCCTGACACATACATGTAAATTAAAAAAACAAATAATGAGCTAGGCAATGTGTGCACACCTTTAATCTAAGCATTTGAGAGGCAGAGGCAGGCAGATTTCTGTGAGTTGGAAGCCAGCATGATCTGAATAGTGGGTTCCAGGACAGCCAGGGCTACTTAGAGAGACCCTGCCTCAAAACACCAAAAATAACTAAATAAATATGATGAATTTTTTTATATATTTTAAAAATTATTTTATTATTATTGTTGTTGTTGTTTTGCTTTGTCTTTCAAGACAGGATTTCTCTGTGTGGCCTTGGCTGTCCTATAACTTACCCTATAGAGCAGGCTGTACTGGTACTGACAGAGATCGGCCTGCCTCTGCCTCCCAAGTGCTGGGATTATAAAGGTATGCACCATCACCACCCGTTGAATCTTTTTTTTTTTTTTTTTTAAATGTGTCAAGTAACAAAATCTTAGTTTCTGTTTTTTTTAACCTACATGATCCTTGCCTTTTGGAAACCTTCACTTGAATTGCAAACGTGAAGTTAATGTTTCCTTGGGCTACCAAAACAAATTTGCTCACCATGTGTCCACTCTGTCCTGTGCCCTCGCTTAGGTGAGAGTCTCTATGGCCCCTTCCCCCTAAGACTCATCTCACTCCGGTAGCTGGGGATACTTTTTGTCAGTACACTGGGTCATGCCTGCTGCTGTTGAATCGAATCGGATCTGTGGGGCCGAGTGACCCACTTAGTGATAAACTTCAGGGGTCAGAGACATTGGGCAAACTCAGAATCACACTGAATTTCCATGAAGGTTTTTCAGATATACTAATATGCCTTACACATTTAAGGAAAGCACATCTCAGTCTGGAGGTTGGAAAGGCACAAATGGAAGGAAACGGGATTGGGAAGAGGGGAAGGGGATCAACAAAAATAAATTGTTGAGGACTGGGGGTATCACTCAGTGGGTAAAGTGCTTGTAGCAATCCCCAACACACATGTGAAAAGCTGGGCATGGGCCCTGCATAGTGGTACATACCTTTAAACACTAGCACTTCAAAGACAGAGGCCAGTGAACCCTCTGGAGGCCAGCCTGGTCTACATAGTGAGTTCCAGCACAGCCAGAGCTACATAGTGACACTCTGTCTCAAACAAAGCAAAAGCAACAAAAAAAGCTGGGTGTAGTGACTTGTTCTTATAATCCCAGTGTACTGGGTTGGAGTGGGGTGGGGTTGGAGTGGCTGAAGAGGTAGAAGGATCCTTGGGGCTTACTGGCAGACCAGCTTGGTGTAATTGGTGAACCAGTGAGAGACTCTGTCTTAAAAAACAAGATGGACATGCCAGGCATACACTTTTGATTCCAGCCCTCAGGGAGGCAGAGGCAGGTGGAGCTCTATGAGTTTGAGACCAGAGCTAGTTAGACCCTGTTTTAAAAACAAATAAAATGAGCAGGTCCTGAGAAACAGTGTTCAAGGTTGTCCTCTGACCTTCACACATATGTGCACACAGGTACACCTCACACATTTGATCACACACACACACACACACACACATACACACACACACACAGAAATGATAAACAACTTAATGTACAATGCCATAATGAAACCTACTAATTTGTATGCTAACTAAATGTTTTAGTAAAATAAAGGAAGGGAAAACATTGAACACTCACAACTTGGCTACAGGATCCCTTTTTCATGGATGGGGGTCTTCTGAACCTGATTTAGGAGACAGGACTTTGGGAGGCTCACACACTCTTTGCTTTGTATTTTGAGACAGGGTCTTTCTATACAGCCCTGGTTGTTCTAGAACTCACTGTGTGGACTAGGCTGGCCTCTAAGGCACAGAGATCTGTCTGGCTCTGCTTCCTGGATTTGGGATTAAAGGTATGTGCCACTATGCCTGGCTGTTTTGTAGTTTTCAAATCAGAAGTTTAAACTAATACATGAAAAGGTTAAAATGACACATATTAATGGAGTAATGTGGTGATGTTTGTTTTTAGACATGTTCTCATAGCCCAGCCTGACCTGGAGTTTACTACGAATCCCAAACTGGTTCAAACTCATAATCCTTCTGCTTCAGCCTCCCAAGTGTCAGATAACATGATGTTTTAATAAACACATACACACACACACACACACCAGGTTTAATAAATTATTTCCTTAAACGTTTATCATTTAATTTCCTTCTCTTTAATTTACTGATTTATTTGTTGTCTTGTTTGGGGTTTAGCTTGGCTTTTTTCCGCATTCTCTTGTTTTTTGGTGCTTTCTTTGAGACAAGATTCCATTCTGTCCCCCAGGTTTGCTTGTAGCTCACTAGGTAGCTCAGGCTGGCCTCACAGCATTCCTCCTGACTTAGTCACTCCACCTGCCTTCTTTCTTTCCCTTTGCAACTCCCTCTGCCCCTTTCACAGGTCCACAGACAGTTTCTCTGGGAGTGGTGGCAAACACCCGTAACCTTACTACTTGGTGGCAGACACAGTCAATCTCTGCGAGCTCGAAGCCAGCCTAGTTGATGTGGTGGAGTTCTAGACCAGCCAGGGCTACGTAGTAACAACAATAAAAAGGAAGTGAAGTTTGCTGTTGGGGGAGGGGTATTCAAACTCTCGGCTCTGGCTCTGGGGCTCCTCTCGTCTCAGCCTTCCAAACAGCTGAAGCAGTAGGCTTGTGCCCCTGTACTCAGCCTTGTGTGTCTGTTTTATATTTCCTCTTTTGTCTGCAGTTTTCCCTATTACTTTTTTCTCGTGCATTGATAATCCCAACAGCATCATTTGTTGGCTCAAGAGATGGAAAAACTAGCGTCCTAAAGTTTTAAATGAGAGTAAAGCAGTTTAAATACCTCTCCCTTATCTGCCATCCTAAATCTGAGGATTTACTCTACCTAAGTATTCACAGAAAGATTGTGGAGCTTTGATTGTCTGTACAAAACAGTCTGAGAGACACGGACCACAGTGTAGAAAACGTTTTTCTCTTGGTATGAACCTTGTCCTCCCAGGATTTCCAGCAGAGCTGAGGGGAGGAGGGAGGGTAGGGCTGGGTCATAAGATCCATGTTCACCCTGGTCCCTCTGCATCTGTGTGGCCACAGTCAGATTCTGTCACTTCCTACAGCATCCATTCTGTCTCAGTAGAACAGAGTTGGATGACAAGTTCCAGTAGCCACTGACTCCAGTGGCTTAGAGACAGTGAGATGGGTGTGAGCCCTGACAATCATAGAACTAGCAGGTGACATCAATGACTGCTGGGCAGCATCAAAATCTTCTTGCTTTTATGATTTTTTTTTTAAAATAGGGGTAGGTACTTGGTATTGAACTCAGTGCTTCAGGCCAAACATTTTTACCACTAAATTACAAACTCAGTTCTGCCTAATTTTTGGTCAGTCTGACTGAGTGGTAGAAAAGTTCTCGGGATGTGCTTGGAGGACTTTAACATTTGAATAGATGGCTTGAGTAGCAGGCGGCCTTTCCTAGAGTAGGCGGGCCAAATAAGACACCACAACATCACCTTTAAAGAAGTGATTTGCACTTCTGTGTTCTCCAAGAGCTCTTGGTGTCCCTGGCCAGAGCTTAGACTCCCAGCTCCTCTTCTACCTGTCAAGACTCTGGACTTGAACTAGAGCTGCAGCTATAGCTTTCTGGGTCTCCAGCTTGCCCAGGTCTCGAGGCTTCTTGGTTCCAAACCATGTCTGCTGATTTGCTGTGACACACCTTATAAATACCTATATCAGACTGGGCCTGTTTCTCTGAAGAGCGTTGATTAATTTAACTTTGATAGACAGTCTTAAAAACTCATTTAGGACTGTCAAAATGATTAGAGGAATATCAAGCTGAGGACTGGTGGGAAGTATTAAATATACAGTGACAGAACTAAAAATGAGGATCACAAAGGGAAATTTATCTTGCAAAGACCAAAGGCTCATAAAGCGTAGCTCAGCAGAAAACGGCCCTGACCTCCGTGTGTGTGCTGTCATGTGCTCCCACATATACTCATGCAAAATAAATAAATAAATGTAAAAATTTATAAAGAAGAAAGTGTGCATGTAATCCCAGGAATCAGGTGAGACGTTCAAGGCCATCCTTAGTTCAAGGCCAGCCTAGGCTATAAGAGACCCTGCCTCAAGCAGCAAACAAAACCTGTCCTTTAGTTTTGGATTTGTATTAGAAGTATCAGTAGTAATTCGTAAGCTATTTTGAATTTATCAATGCATCAGTACAGCTGTCTGCTATTGAGTCGATTGAAGAGATTAGAAGCAGTGTCCAAGCAAGGAAGCAGTAAGTATACCACCCAAATTGTGGTCTTGAGATTCCATCTCCTAGCCTAGAAATCAGAACTTCTAGACTTGCCAGCCTTGTTATAGGAAATAAAAATTGGTAAAGGAAAGTGGATTATTTACAGTTTGGATAAACAGGGGGAGGGGGCCGGAAGACATCTAATTTCCTCCCTGCTGTGCCCATGAGCATCTTTCTGTTTATAGAAAGCCTTGTGACAAAGGCTAGAATGAATACAAATGCAACTGTGAGAGACCAATCAACCCCTTCCTGGGGGGTGAGGGGGCCTGAGAGACAGGTTGCCTCTGTTCCCTTATATAATCCCTGTACAAAATAATCCTGGACACTATTTTACTGGCCCAAGTTACAAAAACAATTCAGGAGCCACTGTAAAAGGGTCACATCAGCTGAAGATGACTGACTGGGACTATTAGTTGTGAACACACCTGTGTTCATAACTCTATTTAAAAAACAACTGGAGGACCAAGTGTTGTGGCCATACCTTTAATTCCAGGAGGCAGAGGCAGGTGGATCTCTGAGTTTTAGGCCAGCATGGTCTTCATAGTCAGTTCTAGGACAGCCAGGGCTACATAATAGGGAGGTCCTGTCTCAAAACACAAAACAAAGTCAGGCAATGGTGGCACACACCTTTAGTCCCAGCACTTGGGAGGCAGAGGCAGGTGGATTTCTGTGAGTTCAAGGCCAGCCTGGTCTATAGAGCGAGTTCCAGGTCAGCCAGGGCTGTTACACAGGGAAACCCTGTCTTGAAAAACCAAACCAAATCAAGACAAAAACAAACAAACAACAAAACAAAAATTAAGTTAATAATTAAAAAGTTAAATAAATCAACAATAGTTTGAGACAATAGCTGACATCTTGAAAACAAAGAGCTAAGACTTCATTCTGACTTTCTATTGAGTTTTATCTTCGTGTAACCAAATAGGAGGCAAAGCACGTATTAAATGAGGAACCCCAACTAATAAATAAAATAGAAATGATGGAGCTGAGGTTATAGCCCAGCAGTAGGGCATACACCAAGCCCAGAGTTCAAGCACAGCCAAAAGAAGGAGAGAAAAAGGTTGTGGGGAGAAAGAGAGATGGGAATGGATAGAATGAATGGAAATTGACTCTGAGCCCTGGCTGCAACTGATCTCATCCAACCTGAGGCAGGTCCAATGCCCCTCCACATCACCCCTCCTGAGGCCTGATCAGCCACCAAACTTGCAGGAAAGAGTTAGGACAGATCCTGCAAGGGAGCTGGGGAGATATGAAAAGTCAAACCCTCAAACACCAAAAGAAATGGCTAACATTTATTAGGTGTTACTACATGCCTGTGGTTGGTCTGGCTTTTTGTATGGGACCTTGATATATCTTCATAAAAACTCATGAAGTAGATGTAATTATCACAACTATTTTATAGACTAGGAACAAGGAACATGAAGACAGAGGGGTTTAAGAACTGCCCAAGGTCACAAAACTGGCAAACAGATGAGCTGGAATTTAAACTTTGGTCATCTGGGTCCAGGGACACTGTATTATATTGTCTCTCATTTTTAAAAAGCCATTGAAAGCCGTCAAGATGGTTCAGTGGTCAAAGGCATTTGCTGTCAAGCCTGAGGGTCTCAGTTCTCTCCTCATAACCCACATGGTGGGAGAGAGAACTGATTCTGAAAGCAACAAATGTTCTAAGATAATGAAAATATATTCATTGTCTTAAGATGCTGACACACAATCATCTGGACCAATGAAAAGACGCTGGAGACAAGTGTGTTCAAACCAGAGCCCAAGGCTTGCAGCGAGGAGAGCCAAGGGCTATCAAGGGCTCCCCAGGCTCTCCCTAACAAAACAGTCAAGCCTTTTGGTTACATAGAAAAACCCTGTCTCAAAACACAGTAGGAAGAACAGCACCCCACTCCATCCCACTCCACCCAGCCCTTGCTTGCTCTCTCCCTCCTTCTCAGACACAGACAGGAAACACCACCACCACCCCCTCCCCCCGTTTCTTGTAGCACTCCGTTCCTTCACGTCTTTTACCTTAGGCCCACCCTCTACACCTGGGAATAAACACCTCAGACAGCAGAATAGCCTTTTAGTACCTTCTGTTCCTTATCTGGGAATTCTCAGTAGGCAGTCCTATGGGGGAGCTTTGTGATTGTAATTTGTTTTGTTCCACTCTTCAGTGGAGGGGACCTTGGGGGAGCGGGGTGGTGGTGGTGTTCCTAACCACCCATTCCCTCCCCACTGCACACACTCTAGGCCCTGCTAGCCTAGAGGCTACTGTCTTAACCAGGGAAGGGTTGGCTCCTGCAGAAGACTCCAGGTCCTCTGATCCAGTCCATGTGGCCATCCTCCATTGTGGGTCTGGATCCCCAATTCTCCAGAGATATCCAAACCCAGGTATCTTCCCAACCCCTGTTTGTATTGCAGCATAATTGACAAATACAAATTGTTTATGTAGCAGGGGTGGTGGTGCGCGCATGTAATCCCAGCAGTTGAAATTACATAGCGAGAATCTGATTAAAAAAGCATGTGTTCACATGTATATGTGTGTTCACATGTATATGTTCACATGATGTTTTGATATACACATACCGAACTATGCATTATTAACACAATCAAGCTAATTAACATATTTACCACCTCATATACTTTTGTGTATGGTAAGAACACTTAAAGATTTACTTTTAGCTAATTTCAAACATACAATATATTATCATTATTCTTGTTATTTTTGTTTGTTTTGAGACAGGGTTTTTCTATACAGCCCTGGCTGTCCTGGAACTCACTCTATAATCCAGGCTGGCCTTGAACTCACAGAGATCTGCTTGCCTCTACCCCACCCCCTTACTGGGACTAAAGGAGTGTGCCATCGTACTTGGTGTCATTATCCTTGTCATTAATGGCAGTTATCATGCCATATGCCAGAGCCTGGGTTCTTTCCTAACCTGAGTGAGGACCAGGAAGATGTAAGCACCAAATGTCTGCTCATAGATAGCAGACACCAACCAATACCCAGACTTGAACTCTGTCTCTGACAGCCACACGATCTAGGAAGCAGAACATTTTAAATATGTCCAAAGGGAAGTTTTTGGGGTTTTGAGACATGGTCTTACTATGTAGCCTTGATTGCCCTAGAACTTGATATGTAGACCAGGCTGGCCTCAAACTTACAGAGATCCACCTGCCTCTCTGCCTTTGTGGTGGGATTAAAGGTGTTCACAGTTACTCTGGAGGAAGACGCAGGCTGGTCTCTGAGTTCGAGGCCAGCCTCGTCTACAGATGAAGCTCCTGGACAACCAAGACTACACAAAGACACCCTGTATCAAAACAAAAAAACAAAAACAAAAAAAGAAAGAAAGCAAGCAAGGAAATTGCACTGTTTGTGAGGAAGCACCCAGGCTCTTGGTCTTGTTGAGGCTGTGATGGACTTACCTTAATGAACAACTTGAAAGCTTCAGACATTAATGCCAGGCCTCATGGCACACACCTTTAATTCCAGCACTTGGCTGACAGAGGTAGCAGATCTCTGTGAGGTCAAGGCTAGCATGATGTACATAGTGAATGCTAGCACAGCCAGGGCTACACAGAGGAATCCTGCCTTGAAAAAAGCAACAAAAACAAAAGTTTCAGACATTCTCTATTCTTCCAACATATGTATCAACCTTCCAGAATCTGCTTATTGCCAGAAAAAAAAGGATAAATTAGAAGGCAGAGAACTCTCTCTCTCTCTCTCTCTCTCTCTCTCTCTCACACACACACACACACACATACACGTACGCACGCACGCACGCGCACACACACACGCACACAGGCACACACACTTGAGGCAGATGTCATGTAGTGCAGGCTGGCCTCCAACTGCTATGAATCTGAGGATTACCTTGAATTTCTTAGCTTCCCCTGCCTACATTAACTAGAGTACTAGGGACCAAGCTCAGGATGTCACAGATGGAACCCAGGACAAGCACTCTACAGCCCAGGACTGAAGGTCTCAGATGTTAACAGTTAGGGTTGGATTTGGACATATATGTTGGTTTCTATTGTGTGCCAAGTGAATGACATTGGTGTCTTGAAATGGGTCAAAATATTTGAGGTTTGAGCACTATAAAGACTAATGTCAAAGTCGTGACTTCAGTATGTGTTCCAGCCCCCCAAGCCACCTCCCTTTCCTTGTACTTAGACTGAGTAGCACATGACTCTACCTCCGGAGCAGACACTGCCTGTTGGCTTTATGGTGGCCTCAGCACAGTCTGAAGTGTCAAAGGCAGTGCGGGGAGACCCGGGTGCTGATGCATGCTGTGAGTCACAACTTCTGATGCAAGCATCCATCATGATGATTAGTCTCTTTTCCTACCACATCCTCCTAGTAGATCAGCAGGCCGAAAAAGGCTCCATATCAGTAATTGTCTCCCAAACCATCTGCACACACAGATCATGCTGTTTAGGTTTATAGGTGCATACCCAAAATGAAGAACATTCATCTTGTTGCCTCCATGATATATGCAGCAATCTCCCAGAATCAGCCCCATGGCTTTTGGGGGAGGGGTAGGCACCAATTCCCCTGTAGTATGTGGCTTTTCATTGACAAACGATGGCTTTCCTTCTATTGAAATATGACACTTGCTTCTGTGAATTCTAATGCAGAGGCTTTAACATCTTCGTTGCATGCTCTAATAGAACAACTAAGCTTCCAAAAGGAGTTGCTTATACTCATTGCCCCCATTTCTTAACTTCCTATTCATTCTTTGACTCCAGCTTCCCCGTAGAACATCTTTTCCCACGGGTGCCAATGACCTCTGCCCTCTCTGTAGACCACACTCTGTGAAATCCCTGTGCTTGGGGCTCAGAATACAGCTAGACTTGGTTAAAACTGTACCCCCCAAAAAAAAATCACACCTCTTAAGTGTCTCAAAGCTACCTCCAGACTAATGAGACTGCTCAGTGGGCAAAGGTGCTTTCTGTACCAGCCTGTTGAGCTGAATTCAAACCCTGGAGCCCATGATGGAGACAGACTAGAGAGCTGTCTCCTAGACATTGTCCTTGGCACTCATACCACAGACACACACACACATACCACGCACACACACAGACTACACACACTCATCCCCCACACCATGTGCCACACTCACATGCCACACACAGAATACACACAGGCACACATGCTAATAATAAACAAAATGTATTCTAAAAAAGATACTTCTGGTTCAGCCTGTCTCAAACCCATGATTTCTCCCAAAGGAAATGAAAAGTGGGAAAGCAAGGGGAAAAGAGGAGGGAAGGGAAGGGAAGAGTCAAGGAAGGACAGCAGGGGATGGAGAGATGGTTACATTAAAATCTTTTCTTGAGGCAGAGTCTCTCTGTAGCCCTGGCTGCCCAAGATGGCATCAAACTCACAGACACACACACACCCCCGACTTTGTCTCCTAAGTGCTGGGACTAAAGGCATGGGCCACCATCACCTGGTGAAAATTAAAATCTAGAAAGAGAAGGAGGATCTGTAGTAGTTAGCAGTTGTTGTTTGGACTGGAGAGACAGCTCAGTGGTCCAAGAACTAGCTGTGGTTGCAGAAGGTGCAGGATCCATTACCAGCGTCCACACAGAAGCTCACAGCCATGCAGGTGAAGTATTCATGAACATAAAATAAACAATCTTTTATTTATTACAAAGATGTATTTATCTTCCATGTATATGTGTGCCTGAGTGTGTACATGTTCATCACATGCATGCAGGTACCCACAAAGGTAGAAGATGGTGTCAGATCCCCTGGAACAGGAGTTACAGTTGGTTGTGAGCTGCCTAACATGGGTGCTGGGAACCCAGGTCCTCTCTAAGAACAGTACATATTCTTACCTCCTGAGCTGTCTCTCCAACCCCAAATTCTCTCTCTCTCTCTCTCTCTCTCTCTAAAATGTTGTCATTAAGCTAGGAATGGTAGCACACAATTTTAGTCCCAGCACTCAGGAAGCAGAGGCAGACAATTCTCAGAGTTCTAGGCCAGCCTGGTCTACAGAGTAAGTTCCAGGACAGCCAGAGCTACATAGAGACATCCTGTCTTGGGGTGAGAGTGGGGGGATGTTGTCATTTGCCAATTAATTCAAGACCCAAGTTAATGACTTGACCCTTCTATTGAGATCACGTCCTCTGTCTATCAGAGTCACTGTGTCCCTCAGCTGATAGTAGGTCTCTCTGAACAGCCTTCTTTCTCTCTCCAGCAGGCCAGATCAGATCTCCTCATCCTCTGTTCCTCTACTCCGTAGCTCGAACTACAGTTTGCAATTCTATATGTGGTTGCTAACTCCAATCTCCTCCAGAGGATAAGGGCGATGAAAGCAGCAATTCTGTATTTTTCCTTTGTCCCAGCATTCTTCCTAAGCCCTGGCTGCGGTAAGGGTTCAGCAGATTCGTGTTGAGTGTGTGACTGAAACTATAATTAATTCATTATGCATCCATCTTTCGTGGACCAGTCTTTAGTAACCTATTTCTCTATGAAGGCACGTATGACAAAATACCGTGAGGAACAGGAGTGTCACCACCAGGAGAGTGCTCAGATGAACACCACGATATTTCCACTAGAGGGTTTGATACTCCAGCCACATATTTTATTAAAGTATTTCTTTCAGGGTGGTAAAACACTCTCTGTCACTGGCTTGTGGGCACTGAGCCTGGCACTGAGGGAAGGGGTCATGTTACCAACACAACAGTTAACTGAGGATACTGGTGGCAGACAGAGAGGAGTCTGCTAGAACACTCAGGGCCTGCTTGGGGGCATTCTGCATCCTCTGCTTCAGAAGGTTTCAGAGGAGACAAAGGGTAAACAGTCCCAGAGGGACTGGAATTCCAAGGGACAGGAATTCCTATGAACCTTGAGGCATGGGTGGCTCTTGAGAGGGGTCTCACAATGGAACTGTGTAGTCTGACTTCAGACATTTGCAAGGTTCTTTGAGGTTTGTCACACTGTCGCACACCCTGGCATTAGAAGATAACACTAGTATGTAGAGGGACAAGACTGGACATGGAGTCAGAATAGCCATCCATGTTTGCTGGTTCTCAGTAAAAAGTCGCACATCAAGAATCAACCTTGTTGCAGTAGAAAAGAGAGCTCCTGGCAAGCTGTGTGGAAGATGGAGTGAGCATGGGTGGTTGTCAAGGTAATAACCATTCTGTTCCGAGCAGCACTTGCCACGATGGGTACTCGCTGCACTTTGCATGCATTGTCTCACTTAATCCTACAACCATCTCGAAGGGCTCTTATTATCACCATCTCTCATGCAATGGGACCAAGTGTCAATGTGACAATACATGCTTGAGGTATGCTAGCTAGCAAACGTCATAAACAGGATTCCAAAGCAGTTCTGCTTGACCCTGTATCTACGCACTTGCCTGAGGGGTTGGGGTCCTCTGGCCACTAGGAAAGTTGAGTTTCAGCCTGACTCCTCCATCACAGCTTTGTGTCTCAGGGTCATTTCTGAAAAACATTGTTGTCTGTCAATACAAATGATAAACCCAAGGCAGAGTGCTGGTGAAGATTTAATGAGAAACAAGTCTTTAAGCCCATTCTAAAATGCAGTCATTGACCTTGTGCAGTGTCACTACTGAGCTTGGACTATGACCCTCTGAAATGAATGGGAGTGATAAAGGTGTAAAATATGAAAACAGTATGCAAAAAGGATGTAAAACATCTTAACTTTTCCCCATACTACATATATAGTCTTTTTGTTATAGTAAAATAAAATGCATTCGAGCTAGCAGGTGGTGGGTGCCACATGCCTTTAACCTGAGCTCCAGGCCAGCCTGGTCTACAGAATAAGTTCCAGGACAGCCAGGCCTACATAGAGAAACCCTGTCCCAGAAAATCAAAACAAACAAATAAATAAATAACATTGCTAGAATTAAATTCACCTTTCTTTTTTTAAAATTATTTATTTATTTTTATTTTACGTGCATTGGTGTTTTGCCTGCATGTATGTCTGTGTGAGGATGTCATATCTTGGAGTTGTGAGCTGCCCTGTGGGTGCTGGGAATTGAACCTGAGTCCTCTGAAAGAGCAGTCAGTGCCCTTAACTGCCGAGCCATCTCTCCATTTTCCATCTGTTTCGTTTTTACTTTTGTTTTTAAATATGGCTATTAGAAATGCAAAATTATGTGTGACTCTGCATTTCTACTGTGGTCCAGCTTGCTGTCCTCGTGAGGCCTATGAAAATGATTTACTATTGTTAGAGTGGTTTCACTCAGAACATAATCCGTCTCACCACTGAGGTCAACACCTAGACAGAGTTGGACCTAGAGTGAGGTCCTGTTTGCTTATCAATATGAGTTTTAGTGGGGGAAAAGATTGCAGGTCTTCAAGTTTTGAATCTATTATTTCTGATCCCTGCCTCTTCCCCTTGGCAATTTTTGAGACAACATCCCATTTAGCCCACGCTGGTTTCTAATTTACTATATAGCTGGGGATGACCATGAATTCCGATTCTCCTGCTTCTGCCTCCGGAGTGCTAGGATTACAGGCATTGTTCACAGTGCTTCTTTTTTGCTTTTTGTTTCTTTGTTTATTTTTTGATTTTTCAAGATAGGGTTTCTCTGTGTAGCCCTGGCTGTCCTGGGACTCACCCTGTAGACCAGACTGGCCTCGAAATCACAGAGATCTGCCTGCCTCTGTCCTTCTGAGTGCTGGGATTAAAGGTGTGTGCCACCATTGCCAGTTTTAATGCTGGTTTTCAAGTACATAGAACCTTCCCAACAAAGGGACTAATAGACTCAGAGAATGTTGCAGGTTATTCCTTTGTGCTGTGCAGCTGTGTGAAGATGTGTCACTGTGATTGGTTTAATAAAGAGCTGAATGTCCAATAGCTAGGCAGGAGGTATAGGCAGGACTTCTGGAGACAGAGAGAACTCTGAGAGGAAAAAAGTTGGGATTACCAGGAGGATGTGTAAAGGAGAGGTAAAAGCCACAAGCCACGTGGTAGCATGCAGATTAAAAAAAAAAAAAGGGTTAATTTAAGTTATAAGAGCTAGTTGGGGTGGGGGGTGGAGGGGCAGCTGGAGGGATGGCTCAGTGGCTAAGAACACTAGCTGGTCTTCCAGGGGTCCTGAGTTTAATTCCCAGAGACCACATAATGGCTCACAACCATCTGTAATGAGATCTGGTGCCCTTTTCTGGCCTCAAGGGTACATGCATATGGAACATTGTATACATAATCAATTAAAAATTTAAAAAGAGCTAGTGGGATAAGCCTAAGCTAAGGCCAAGCTTTCATAATTAATAAAACTCTCTGTGTCGTTATTTGAGGGCTGTCAGTACAGAGAAAGACCCTTCACAAGAGGAAATACAGGATACTCAGGACAGTCTAAAACACTGTGAACCACGTGCTGTGCTTTCTTTCTCTTGTTGACACAAGGTCTCATTATGTTACCCAAACTGGTCTCAGACTCTCGAGGGAGCATCATACCTCAGCTTGCTAAGGTGTGACCCACCAAGCTCAGAGCCCCCTTTCTTCCATTACTTATCAACTGCATATCTCAACTAATAATAACAGCTACATCCATTGCAGTGGTTTCAAACACATATTCAGGAGAGCATTTTTTTTTCCTTAGGGTCTGGTCACCCTGTGAATAATGGGTTGACTTTGAACTCAGAGCTCTACTTGCTTCTGCCTACATAGCACTGGGATTAAAAGTGTGTGTCATCACACCCAGCTAGCCATAGCTTAGATTTCATCCTGTTGCTCTTGAGCCATCATACCAATCAGACAATTTTGAATCTTGATTTTTCCTTTCGGCTTTGTGCTTTTCTGTACCGTGGACTCTGTTGTTCGTTCAGCTTCCAGAAATCTAAAAGAAGAACTCACTAGAAATGTTACAGTCAACTAAGTTATAATCTTTGTAAGGACAGGGGGTCAGGGGCCCGGAGAGATGGCTCAGCGGTTAAGAATACTAGTTGCTCTTCCAGTTGCTGGGTTCAATTCCTAGCACCTGTAACCCCAGTTCCAGAAGTTCTGACACGCTCACACAGATATACATGCATGCAAAATACCAATGCACATTAAATAAAAACAGACAGTTTTTATTTAAAAAAAAAAAAAAAAAAAGGACAGGGGGTCAGATTTACAGAGCTGACCTTGAAGATCGATCTGTGTTCAGAATTCAAGTTGTATCCCAGCAAAGTATAAGCCGGGAGAGGAGTATTACTTGAGGATGACACTAGCTATTGTAACACAGTAGCTTCAGCATTTTAGAGGTTTTACACAAGTGAAGGCTATTTCTCACGGAACAGTTTGGAGCTAGCATTCCTAGGCAGTAGAGCTGTCCTCTTTCTGGTAGTTGAGGCTCAGGCAATTCTTCTATCACTAGACTCTGCCAACCTCTAAGGTCAAGCTGTCCTCTACAGCCAATTAGCACAGAGAACACTTGGAAGAGTCACGCCCATTTCCAACTGGGCTTGAAAGTGGGGCACAATTGCGGCTATTTCACACCATTGAGACGAATTTACCACACGGGCTCGCTGAAATATAAGGGAGCTGAAAATCCAGTTTCCAGGCAGAGAAGTCTCTCCAGCACAGTATTACACAAGAGGAGCATGCAGGCCGGTGAACTAACTGCTCTCTGCTTCTGCTTCAGTTTGTAAATGAAAATTGTTCCCACAAGGATGAATGCGAAATATTGAGATATGTTTGCACACTGCACCATCAATACTATCCATTATCACAGCCCCCGTGTCATTAAAAAGCACGAAGAAAGCAAAGAGTATGGCTTAGGTAGAATGTACCTAGCCCACACGAGGCCTTGGTTTAATCCCCAGCACCAACAAAACAAACAAACAAACCAAGAACACACACAAATTATTATATTACATAATACATAATATAACAAAGACAAGGAGCTGGGTAGATGCTTCAGTCAGTAAAGCACTTGCCTTTAAAGGATGAGGACCTGAATTTGGATCCCCAGAACTCGTGAAAAGATGTGCATGGTGATACACACTTGTAGTCCCAAAATGGGCAAGACCGGGGGGGGGGGGGATGGGGACGGGGGACACGGGACACGGGGGGGGGGGGGGGGGGACATGGCAGGAGACCCTGGCTATTGTTGACCAGCTAGCTAGCAAAGTTCCAGGCCAATGAGCTGAGCCATCCTGTCTCAAAGGGTGGAAAGTAGCTGCAGATTTGAATGTGAGATCCCCCATAGCCTGACATTTGAATGCTTGGTCCACAATTGGTGGCACTGTTTGGGGATTAGGACCCAAGGCTTTGTTGGATGCTGTATCGCTGAAGGCTGGTCTTGAGAGTTCAAATACTCCTGTGGTTTCTAGTTTGCTCTATTTCCTACTTGCCTTTCAAGATGTGAGCCCTCAGCTTTCTGCTCCTGCTGCCACACCTGTCCCTTGCTGCCAAGATGCCCTGACCTGATAGATTATCACCCTGAAACGAACACACAGACACACACACACACACACACACACACACAACCATGTGGTCATTTGTTTGCTTGTTTTGTTTCTTTATTTATGCTTATTTTTGAGACATAGTCTCATATATCCCTGGTTTGCCCTGAACACTTTTACTTATTTATTATTATTTATTTAGAGACAAGGTCTCACTATGTAGTACTGGCTGTCCTGAGACTTACGGGAACTCAGAGAGAAGAGAAATGACTTTGTTTTTTATTGTTGTTGTTGTTTCTTTTGGGTTTTTTTTTTTTTTTTTTTTTTTTTTTTTTGTTAAGATAGGGTTTCTCTATGTAGCCCTGGCTGTCCTTGAACCTGTAGATGCCTGTCTTTGCCTTCCAAGTTCTGGGACTAACGGCATTTGATCGATACTCCACCCAGCTTTTTATTTATTTTTTTACTCGAACTCTTTATGTAGCCAAGGATACCCTTTACTTCCCGATCCTCACATCTCCTGGATTACAGGCACCTGCTTAGTTTTTACAGTGCTGGGGAGTAAACCCAGAGCTTCCTGAACACAAGGCAAACACTCTACCAAGCCCAGCTACCAATGAGCTGCATCTCTGGCCTTCTTGTTCGTCTTTAAGAGATTTTGTAACATAGGCTTGCCTTGGACTCTTGCTTCAGACACCCTGACTCTGTGATTACAGGTCTGTGTCACCTTTGTGACATACCACACTATAGGCAGTGATAAGAAAACTCCATCATTGCTGGGATGGAGGTGGGAGGTGAGGGAGGGGGGAAGGAGTAGGTAGAGGGTATTGAGTGTGGGAGGTGGTACGCAGGCCTTTAATCCCAGCATTCTGGGCAGAGGTAGGTGGATCCTTGTGAGTTCAAGGTCAGCCTGGTCTACAGAGCCAGTTCCAGGTCAGCCAGGGCTACACGGAGAAATCCTGTCTTGAAAACCAAACAACAACAACAAAAGTGTACATTAATGTGTGTACTCTCCCTACCTCCAATCCCCACACAGAGAGAAAGAAGAAAAAACAAATAACAAATAAACAAACAACAACCTTACAAGGCAAGAAAAGTAATAAATATGCCAAATCAAAAGACAGTATAGTTGGGTATAGTGGCACATACCTGTAATTCCAGCACTTGGGAGATAGAGGCAAGAGAATGAGGAGTTCAAGGCCACACTCAACTACATAAAACCCTGTATCCAAAAACAAACAAAATAAAACCATAATGCAAACTTTAGGAAAATATTTGAAACTTGAGTCACAAAAACTAAGCCACCTATGAAACTTCCTAGAAATAAGCAAAACTGTGCTGCAAATCTGATAACACAACAAAAAAATAAGAAAAGGTTATAAAAGACCATACATAGAAATGCAGTGAGCTTTAAATATAGAAAGAAGTGTCTAACCTCATTTTTTAAGATAAAAGTAATGGGAAACACTTTCACTAGGAGTTTGCAAAAAAGCTAACCCTTTGATAACACTCCTTAGGTGACGGAAATAGGAGAACAGTGAGGAATAACCTCTACAGAGAGTAATTTGACAACATCACTCAAAACTCTAAATGCATGGCCTGCTGAGCTGCAAACTACAATCCTAGGAATTTACCTAAAATGTAAGTGCAAAATGACATGCATAAGCCAGGCAGTGTGGGCACACATCTTAATCCCAGCACTGGGGAGGCAGAAACAGGCAGATCTCTGTGAGTTAGATGCCAGCCTGGTCTACATAGCAAGTTCCAGGACAAGCTCCAAAGCTACACAGAGAAACTTTGTCTTTTAAAAAAAAAGGACATCCATAATAGCCATTATACTTTACAATAGCAAAATTACTTTGAAAAACCTGAATGCTCATAGATAAGAGGAATAGATAATTAATATATGGTTTATTTATGCTATGGGATACTGCTGTGTTATGAAAAAAAAGAGTGACTTGAAGTGGCTCTATGAAGTGAGACCTTCAAGGTGGTAAGGTGGGGTAAGGCTGGGGCTAGTGTTTTACTCCTTCAGTCCTAACCCTAGGGAGACAGAAGCTTAGTGGATCTTTGTGAGTTCCAGGACAGCCTACATAGCAAGTTCCAGTCAAACAAGAACTGTAAGTGAGATCCTGTCTCAAAATAAATAAATAAACATTGAGAGGAAAACAAGATGAGGAACAGTGTATAGAGTGCTACATTTTCTTAGGGAGTCTGTTTTGGTTTGTTTGTTTTGTTGGTTTTTTTGAGACAGATTTTTCTGTGTTGCTTTGGAAGTTGTCCTGGAGCTTGGTCTGTAAACCATGCTGGCCTCAAACTCACAGAGCTCCACCTGCCTCTGTGTTCCCAGTGCTGGGACTAAAGGTGTATGCCACCAACCCTGGCTACTCTGGGATTGGACTATTTATTTACTCACAATGAAGTAGAGTGTGTGGGAACTTAACTCTGGGAGGTGCTTTAGAAGGGACACTTTGTTGAAAATGTTGCAGATAGCAGGGGGGTGGTGGTGCACACCTTTAAGCCCAGCATTGGGGAGGTAGAGGGAGGTTGATCTCTGAGTTCTGAGTTCGAGGCCAGTTTGGTCCAGAGTGAATTCATCGAGGGTTACACAAAGAAACCCTGTCTCCACCCCATCCCCACCACTCCCCCAAAAGAAATACGAAAACGTTGTAGATACTTTCTGCTGTTTCAACCTTGTCTATTTGAAAAGTTAAGTTGGGGCAGAAAATACAGCCCTGTGGCAGGGAACAAGCACAAAGCCGTAGATTTGATCCTTAGCCTATTTTAAATAAATAAATAAATAAATAAATAAATAAATAATAAATAAATAAATAAATAAAATCCAGCTAGCCTAGAGGCCCTAGGGTTTGGTTCTTAGCAGTGGTACCAGGCAGCTCACACCTGTCCGTAAATCCAGTTCCAGAGCACTCTACTGACCCTGGTTTAATAAAAAGCTGAACTGTCAATAGCTAGGCAGGATTTCTAAGCACAGAGGACGCTGGGACAAAAAAGGGAGGAGAAAACGAGAGTCAGACAACAATCAAGACATGCAGGAGGAGAGGTTAACAGCCAGGAGCCACATAGACGGATAGGAATGGGTTAACTTAAGCATAAAAACTAGTTAGAAGCAAACATAAACTACACGCCGATCTTTCATATTTAACGGTAAGTCTCTCTCTATCATGATTGGGGAGCCAATGGTCCTGAGGAAGAAATCCAGCTACAAGTTTTTTTGTTGTTTGTTTTGTTTTGGTTTGGTTTGGTTTTGGTTTTTCGAGACAGGGTTTATTTGTGTAACAGCTCTGGCTGTCCTGGACCCTGTAGACCAGGCTGACCTCGAACTCACCGAGATCCACCTGCCTCTGTGGCCTGAGTGCTGGGCTTGCACCACCATGCCCCAGCTAACAAATATTTTTTAAAAATTCAGCGAGCCTGTGTAGGGCACACCTATAATCCCAGCACAGAGCCAGTCTCAGTTATATAATAAATTTGAGGTCAACCTAAACTGAAGATCCTCCTGCCTCAGCCTCTTGAGTGCTGGAATTACAGGTGCTTATGGCCTGATCTGGTTTAGGTAGGATGATGATAGTCTTGGGAAAATGTGAGTTTTCACAGCTAGTGACGTTTTGTATTTTGTGACATTGCATTTTGTAGGGCTCACTAATCTGCCTCTTTGTCCCTCAGTCTTGTTTCCCCAGTGAAATACCAGCTCTCGATTCTGGAGTGTTTAGCCAGAGACCCAAGGGATATACCTGAGGCAGAGCGGTGGAGTGATGAGGCCTCTTGGGCTTTCGTTTCCTTTCATCCTGGCCACTTAAGATTTCCACTTCTTCCTTTCAAGTAAACGAAAATATTAGAGCAAAAGGACAAGCGAAAGTAATTGGACCTCCTTAAGAGTGAATCTTTAGACTTAAAAAAAGAAAAAGGCAGTTTCCATTTTATTGATGAAAATGTGTTTGCTTTCTACTCAGCCAATTACCCATTGTATGTTGGATGGCATTTTCTGGTTCCAATGACTGTCCGTGTAAAATACCAACGTTTAAAAATCTTTTTCCTCCACTTCTATTCAGTGTCGACAACTCCATTAGAATCTTCGAGTCGGTGCTTTTCCAGCCGAAGGTAGTTCGGCCGAGTTGTTTGGTTTTGCTTCTCTTTATGAGCAGCGTCGTTTAAAAACAAACAAACAAACAAACCCACTCAGAGGACAAAAGAGAAAAGGGATAGTTGAATGTGTGCTGGGCTGACTGGGGTGGGCTGGGCGCAGGCTTCTGAAATACTCGCGCCAAAAGCCTGAGTGGGCTCCGGGCCTCCCCTCTGAGATGCAAAGCCGCCTTTGACCGGCCTCCGGCGGGGCGCGTGGCTCCCCCTGCAGGACGGACGGAGAACTGCTCTGAGAGACGTTCCAGCCTCGTGCTGCTCGCAGTCACGGGCTTTAAAGGGCTGCTGACTGCTGCGCTCGCCTGCTCGCCTGCTCGCCATTTCCCGGCTGACAGTCTGGGCTGCAGGCAGTGGCGGCCCGGAGCCTGAAAAGATGACCAAGAGTGCCTGAACCCCAGGGTTCAGCCTGGATAGCTGACCCCTGACTGCATGGGAGACGCCCTCGCTCAGGACAGAGTCCAAAGGTGGCTTCCCTCGGTTTTTGTCTCTATTATCCCACTGCCTTTTCTTCTCCCGACCTCGGCTTACTTTTAAAATATATTCCCAATCAGAGACACTCCTGAACGCTGTTTGTGCAAGTTATCTCAGATAAGTAATTTAAACTGTCTGGGACTCAGTTTTTCATTTTTTTCTAATAACACTAAAATCACAACTCTTTAAAAAAATTTGGTGATGTTTTATAAAATTCAGTGTGTGTTTACTCTGTGCTCAGAACTCCTGAGTATTTATTCAGAAGAAATTAAAAATCTTTGTCCATGTTCAGAGTAGTGTGATAACAACCAAAGACATGGAAGTCAAATGCCGGTCAACACGTAAGGACACAACAACCTGTGATACATTCATGTAGTGGAGTACCTACCACTCAGCAGTAATTTATTATATGTATCAGACTGCTGGGTTCTTTGACTGTTGTGGCTAGAAAGGAACTTTCTGGAGCAGTCGAAATGTTCAGTGTCTTGACTATCATGATGGTTATGTGAGTTCATATTCTTGTTAGAAACTAGATGTGTGCATTTCAATACATATACATTAAACTTCAATTTTAAATATCTTTGTTTGGGGCCGGGTCTTATCATATAGCTTAGGCTGTCCTTGAACTCCTCCTGAGTCTACCTTCCCAGTGCTGAGAATATAGTAGTGCACTAAAATGTTTTTGAAAAATAATAGTATCCATCTCATAGGTTGTTGTAATGATTTTTGTGTTTATGTAATATGTTTGGAGAACTGGGGAGATGGCTTTGGTGGGAAAAGGGCTTGCCTTGCTAGCATAAATTAAATCCCAGAACCCACGTTTTAAAATGAGTGTTTGCCTGGCAGTGGTGGCTCACACCTTTAACCCCAGCACTCGGGAGGCAGAGGCAGGCAGATCTCTGTGAGTTTGATTCCAGCATGGTCTACAAAGTGAGTTCCAGGACAGGCAAAGCTACACGAAGAATCCCTGTCTTGGCAAATAAATAAACAAATAAAATAAAAATAAGTGCTTTTAATGCCCCTTGCTGGGAAGACAGGGGGATCCCTGGGGTTCCCTGGCTGTCCAGGGTAGCCTCCTTATCAACCCAGAGAGGGACCTTGTCTTAAAACAATAAGGTGGATAGCTCCTGAAGAACAATACTGAGGTAGACCTCTGGTCTCCATCTGTGCACACACATGCACACACACAAAAGATGTAATATGTGGAACCTAGATGCCCCCATACAAGTTTCTGCATCATGCTTATGTGCATGTCCTATTTATAGAGCACTTATATAGAATACTTATAGTTAGTCCAAAATCTGATTGACTTTAAGACTTATAATTTAAAGTATTACACATCAGAAGTTTCCATGAGAGAAATCCCCCATGAGAAAGGAAGACTTGCTCTATCACACTGTCTTAACCTCAAAAGTGTTGAGACAATCAAATGGGACCACATACTTACATTTGTATTTGAACAATGTAAAGGAAGACAAATGTGTATTATTAGGTTATTCAGTTTAACTTTCTGACATAATCTCTGTTTCTTTTATGTTGCTGATGATTATAATAATTTTATTCATTTATCTATCTATCTACTTACTTTTGTCTTTTGAGTCAGGGTTTCTCTGTCTCTGGAACTCATTCTGTAGACCAGGCTTGCTTCAAACTCACAGAGATCCACCTGCCTCTGCCTACCGAGTGCATGGATTAAAGGTGTGCCCACTACTTCCCAGCTGATTATAATTTTTAGACAGGGTCTCACTGTGTAGCCTACACTGGCCTCAAGTTCAAAATTCTCCTATTTCAAACTCTCATATGCAATATTATACCTGACTTAATATAATTTCTGTGTCTGAGAAACATTGCTTCTAGTCCAAATGCCAAAGAGTCACAGAAATTAGCATGGGACAACACACGCTCTACTGATGTGGAACCCACATCTGCAGTGATCAGTGCTCTCACAGATGCACCAAGGGCATTGCACTAAATGTGGCTTTTCAATCTGACCCTCTATGGTGCCTTGTAGAGGGGAAGAAGATTGACTGTCTGAGTTCTGTCACTTGCTACATGTGAAATTGAGGAAGTTATTTAACCTTCCTAAACCTTTGCCTTATCTGCAAAGCAGGAATAATTCCCACCTCATGGGACTTTCTGTGCTAGTTGGAGGGAGAAGCTATGTTTTTTTTTGGGGGGGGGGGCTTGCTGGAGCTGGGGTGAACAGCGGATAAAGTATTTGCTGTGCCATCGTTAGGACCAGAGTTCAGATCCACAGTGCTCACTGATGGTACTTATAATCCCAGCCCTGGGTGAATCCCCAGGATTTCCTGCCCAACCAATCTATTAAAATGACGAAGTCCAGGTTCAGTAAGAGACCCTGTCTCAAAAATAAGGTGAGGGCTGATGAGATGGCGCAAAGGGTATAGGCTGTTGCCGCCAAGCCTGAGTACCTGAGTTTGATCCCCCTGACCTTTGTGTTAGAGAGGAGTAATTCTCACAAGTGTGAGTTTGTATGTGCCCGCACACAAACACATAAATGCAATAAAAATTAAGGTGGAAAGCGATAAAGGAAGACACCTACATTGGTTTCTGGCCTGCACATGTGGACGAATGGGTATGCACATCCTTATACACATACAGAAAGGGAGAGAAGGAAGGAGAAGGGGGTTGATATTGTTGACTAACTGTAGAAGCGAATGCTGGTAATGAGAGACTGCCGAGCAGGCTGCCCGGTGTAGGCAAGTGTGCATTCCTATGAGCAATCTAGGAGATGCAATACCTAACCACTCCTCTCTGCATGAACGGGGGAAGACGTGGTACACTGGGTGGAAGGTCTTGGAGGGTGCAGCTAAAGGCAGGCAAAATTCAGAGACTGCTCACATAAAGGGTCCATAAGAAACAGCCCAAAAGGCAAAATGGGAAGATCTTCCCGGAAGAACGAAGTTGCACTCTTTGCCCTATGTGTAAATCTCCTTTCTTTGCGCTTCTCTAGAAGCCTTCAATAAAAATCCACGTGATCTACTAAAGCGCTTGTGTAAGTAGATTTCTAGGGAGGAGTGGGAGAATTACCAAGCCCTGCCTTGAGGGGCACAGCCAGGAAAGTCGGGTTGCAAACCCCCACATCTGCTTTACCCTGCATGTGCCTGGTGCAGTCCTGGGTTCGGGCTATGTGTTTAATGAGTGACAGACATTTTAGGTGGCGCCTCGTGTGCACGTGTGTACGTGTTCTGGTAAAGAAAACTGCTTGGTTCCGGCTGTGGGCTCACGTTAGTGCCAGCGCAAGTGTTTGTATAATAACAAAGGGGTCCTTGCGCCTTCTGGTGGGCGCTTGTGTGGTGGGGGATGCGGTTATAGCGGTCTCCCTGGCATAAATGTTTGTATAATAACAAAGGGGTCTTTGCGCCTTCTGGTGGGCGCTTGTGTGGTAAGGATGCGGTTGTAGTGGGTTGCAGTTCTATCTCCCTACACACCGGAAAAATCTCTTTCTTTTGGACACAAATGATTCTCTGCCACCCTCCACTCCGCTTCACGCCGGTATAACAGGCTCCGGACGAGCGCCGGGCGAGCAGCAAGTAGCTGTCCCGCTCCGCGGGGACCTCGTTACTCCTTCCTGTGGCTTCTCGCCCACGTTGCGCCTCTAGGAAGCTACAACAGTGGCCCGATGGTCTGGTGGGTGGCAGGGCCTGTGCATTCCGCCCCACCCGGCCCTGACCTGGGGCATCTCACGAGCGCCCCCTGCTCATGATTCTGGGACTGCAGTTCTCCGCCCGGGCGAGCCCGGGAGCGCCCCGCGGCGCGTTCCTGGCCGGGTCAGGGTCAAGGTCTCACTCCGGGTGCCGCGCGCCTCCCCTTGGCGCTGAGACCGAGGGAATGTGCGGGTCGCTGCAGCGTGACCCTGGGCCAGCCAGTGCTGCCACCGCCCACGGGGCGGAGACTGAGCTCCGGGTGAACCCGGTGCCGGTGCGGTGCAGGCTCCGGGTGTGCTCCGCGCCAGCCTCTATGCGAGTATGAGCTCAGCCTCATGACAACAGGGTTTTAGATTTGGATGACACTTCCGAGGCCGCCTGCCTTGGGACAGGAGCGTGGAAAAGCAGGCTCATTTGGGTATAAGCTAGCGATGCAACCGTGGAGGAATTTCTGACCTCTACGCTAATAACCTCTCCGGTTTCCCAAACTTGTATTTTGAAGGCAAGCATGATAAACTATGACATCCCCCAGATACTTTGTATTTTTATCTATACAGAGCTGAGATTGCCGTACCTATACTTGTTCTGACCCGCTCTTTCGCGGATTCTGGCGCTTTCTGTTTATTCTGAGAAATGGTCTCAAACTCTGGTTCCTTCAGCTTCAACCTAAGTGCCGGGATTACAGACCATACTAAGCTCCTTGATTCTAGCTGCTTCCTCCTTCTCTCCCCTCCCTTCCTCTTCCTGTCACCATTGTCTTCCTCCAGTGGCTCACTGTCCCCCCAGACCCTCCGTCAGCTAAAGGATATCATCAGCTCTGACCCGAGTATTCAGCTCTCATCTCTATTTTCATGATTCCCAATTTTCACATTCTAAGCTATTTCTGGCTGTCTATTGCACCACCCTCTCACTAATTCCTATCCTTAACACGCCCCAAATGCTGCCCTCCCCCTCTGCCATCATTGTGCCTGACTCAGGCCCAACCTTTCCTAGGATCTAGATTCGCCATCTCAGTCCAGAGCAGAACGGTTTCCAGATGGGGCCTGATGGAGTGTGTGTGACAGGCTGGTGCTCCCGGGACGGTTCCTGGAGTCTCCAGGCTTGGCAGGATCCTCTCTTACTGCCCAACAGGTCAATTGCTGTCTACTGGACCACAGGACAAATCCAAGCTTCTTCTGTCCAAGGGCTTTGACCTCTATTTCTCAATCTCTTGTGCCTTGGGAGTTCCTGAATCCTCCTAGGACAGGCCACAATAACCCTTCACAGTGAAGGAGGAGGACGCTTGCCTTGTTCCTCCTGCTGATGTGTCCAGAATCTCTGCTGGGTCATTCACACCAAGAACTGGCAATGGAATCAGGGCCAACCTGATTGTGTCTGCCAGGTTGTCTCCGCTTCCTTTAGTGGATAGTGAGCAGCCACATTGAGCACCCTGCTGAGTGGCTTAAAGACCACTGACCCCCCACCCCATCCAGCTAAGCTCCGCCCCTTGCATCAAGCCTCACTTAACCCGGCTTAATTAGAGCCTGCCTTTATCACTTACTGTAGTTTTCGCACTCTGTCAGCAGTGTTTCCAGAAAGAGGTGGTGATGTTAACTCTCTGGTCACCTACCACACCTTAGTCAGGACACCCAATCACATGCTTGGGGGTGGGGTGGGGGGCGGTAGAGCTGGGCTTCCGTTCACAGAGCTCTCGGTCTTTGCTGCCCCTTGAGGCCTCCACAGAGCTGTTCTTGGCCCACCTTTGAGGACACACCGTGCCTTTCCTCATGTGCTCACTCTTTCACACTTGAAATAGCACTTCCTGAGTTTCAGAATTTCTTGTACCAGGAAAGCAGTAGGGGAGGGGCCAGTGAGGACAGCTGTATTTTTAGTAAGTTAATTGAAAATACTATCATTTATTATCATTATGCATTTATTTATAAACACATTTCTCAATTCCAAAAATACAAGAATGACAGCATTTCAACTTTTTGCTTCTTTAGAGTCTCATGTTGCCCAGACTAGTCTTGAACTCCTGATTCTCCTGCCTCTACCTCGTGAATGCTGGGATTAGATGTGTATGTCACCACACTCAGCAATACATCTCTTAAATGAAATGAAATGGTGTCTTAAAAATTGGAGTGCCAGCCAGATGGTGGTGGTGGTGTATGGCTTCAATCCCAGCAGAGGCAGACAGATCTCCATGATGTACAGAGTGAGTGCCAGGACAGGCTCCAAAGCTACATAGAGAAACCCTGTCTCAAAAAACCAAAAAGAAAAAAATAAATTAAAAAAAAATGGAGACACCAGTCTAACTCCAGTTCTAGGTGATCAGACATCTGATCAGACTGTCAGGCTCCTATACTCTCAGAGAGCACATATACTCATGCAGGCTCATACATATTCACATTTGTTGTTCGTTTTTTTTTTTTTTTTTTTTTTTTTTGCATGTCCCTACCACACCCTCCACCCTCACCCCCCACTCTCACCCCCCACCCCCAGCAGTATTTCTCTGTGTTACAGTTCTAGCACTCTATTTGTAGACGGGGCTGGCCTTGAACTCACAGAGGTCCACCTGCCTCTGACTCCCAAGTGCTGAGATTAAAGTCTTGTGCCACCACCACCCAGCTAGAAATTTTTATTAAAAATAAACAAATAAGCTGGGCATGGTGGTTCATGTCTTTAATCCCAACACTTAGGAGGCAGAGGTAGGTGGATCTTTGTGAGTTTGAAGACAGTCTGGTCTACGAAGTGAGTTCCGAGACAGCCAGAACTACACGGAGAAATCCTGTCTCCAAAAGCCAAAATAAATAAATAAATAAATAAAGGCTGGAGAGATAGTTCAAAAGTTAAGGACAGGCACTTCTCTTGAAGTACCTGAATTTGATTCCCTGAACCAATGTGGAATGGCTCACAACTGCCTGTAACTGTAGCCCAGGGAGATCTAATGCCTCTGGCATCCATGGCACCAGCACTCCCACATACACCCACACATACACACACATACACATAATTTGCAATAAATAAATATGTAAAGGTAAATAAATAAAAATCTTTTGATGTTGCAGAAAGACATTTAGACAGTAGAAAGATATTCATATATGTAGCTTATCAAAAAACAATGTATATTTTATAATCTTATTTTTTTCTGGAAGAAAGAACAAAAGAAAGACAGAACTAGAAAAGGTCTAGAATAATATATACCCAAGTGCCTTTATTGGGTATTTCTAGGGATTGGATTTAATAATTTTATTATTTTCTTTTTCCTTATTTCACTTTTTCTGAGTTTTCTGAACTACTTTTATAATAGTAAAAAAACAACAAGAATAATGCTTGAAAGAAAAAAAAAAGAAAACCAAGAAGCAGGACAGTGGTGGCTCACTCGGGAGGCAGAGGCAGGCAGATCACTGAGTTCGAGGCCAGCCTGGTCTACAGAGCTACACAGAGAAACCCTGTCTCAAAAAATCAAAGAGAAAGGAAGAGAGAAAGAGAGATAGAGAAGAGAAGGGAAGAGAAGAGGAGAAGAGAACAGAACAGAAGAGAACAGAAGAGAAGAGAACAGAACAGAACAGAACAGAACAGAACAGAACAGAACAGAACAGAACAGAACAGAACAATGTTTGAAGGAATGCTATTGAGTTAAAAGTTTTCTTCAAAAGAATGCCAAGGTCTCTGGGGCCTTATACAGAGGTGGGAGCATGCCCGGCCACAAGGTGGCAGTGCAGCATGCAGAGGCGCCCTCCTTAGGCTGTGCACGCTCTCCCATACCCTTGCATGAGCCCTCCAGTAGCAGCCCGTCTATCCCAGGACCGGGCAGCCCTGAAAGCAGACAGCCTGTGCAGATAGTGGCTGAAGAGCAGAAGGGCGTATTGTGTCAAGTCTGAAGAGAATGCATTTTCTTCAGCCCTCTGTCCACATTCTTCTGAAGTAAAGTAACGCTTTACATTAAAACATGAAAAGAACACATTTCCTTTTGTTGGTGTATTTGGTTTTTGCTTTTTTGAGACAGGGTTTCTCTGTGTAGCCCTGGCTGTCCTGGAACTCTCTGTAGACCAGACTGGCCTCCAACTCACAGAAATCCTCCTGCCTCTGCCTTTTGAGTACTGGGATTAAAGGTGCACACCACCATGTCCAGTTTCAGACTACTTTCTTTAAAACCCAGGTGTTTAAGAACACTGGCTGTTTTTCTAGAGGATCTGGGTTCAATTCCCAGTTTCTATTATATGACAGCTCACAACTGTCAGTAACTCCAATTTCAGTGGATTTGACACCCTCACAATGACATACATACTGGCAAACACCAAATGCACATAAAAATAAATACATTTTTGTTTGTTTTTTGAGACAGGCTGTCCTGGAACTCGATTTGTAGACCAGGATGGCCTCATTCACAGAGATCTGCCTGTCTCTTCCTCCCAAGTGCTGGGCTTAAAGGTATGTGCCACCACTGCCCAGCAAAATAAATATATCTTTAAAAACAAAAATGAACCCAGAATCACCAACCCATAAGTGACTGAGCTCTCCTTGATAAATCACTAATTAAGAAAGTATCTGAGAAAATTGCAGTTTGTAAAAAAAAAGAAAAAGAAAAAGAAAGTATCTGAGGGATAGTTTAGTGGTTAAGAGCACTGACTGCTGTACCAGAGGACTCAGGTTCAATTCCCAGCACCCACATGGCGGCTCACAGCTCTTTGTAACTCCAGTTGCAGGGAACCTAACACCCTCACCCAGACATACATGCAGGCAAAGCAACAATGTATATAAAAATTTTAAAACAGGAAAATATCCAATCTAATGGAGACATATTCTCAACTGAGGTTCCTTCATCTCAGATAACACTACATGTGTGGAGTTGACATAAAACTAGCCAGTACAAGTTAAAAGCACTTTGGGCTGTTATGATTAATGCAGCAATGAATATTTATGTGTAAGTTTTTGTGTGGGGGAATGTTTTCATTTTTCTGTGATGCTAAGGTTTGGATGTTTCCCAGAGATCCTTGTGTTAAAGGCCTCAAGGTGGTACCTGTGGGAGGTGCTCCAAACTATCTCTATCTTTTCTGTATTAGGTGCTAATTATCAAAATGAATGTGAGAAATATGGTTTCCATGGTGTCCTAGTTAGGCTTTTACTGCTGTTATAAATCACCATGACCAGAAGCACCTTGGGGAAAGGATTTATTTCAGCTTATAGCTTATAGTCCATGATGAAGGGAAGCCAGGGCAGGAAATCAAGGCAGGGGCTGAGGCAGAGGCCCTTGACTAGTGCTATTTACTGGCTTGCTCCTCGTGGCTTGTTCAGCTTGCCTTTTTATGTACCCCATGACCACCTTCCCAAGGACAGTACTGCCCCCAGTAAGTTGGGCCCTCCCACATTGATCATCAATCAAAAAAAAAAAAAATGTTTCACAGGCTTGCCTCTAGGCTAGTCCTGTTGGGGGCATTTTCTCAAGTGAGGGTCCCTCTTCTTGGATGACTCTAGTTCTGTTATATTGACCAAAACTAACCAACACGTGGTAAAAATAAAGATGTATCAGTAAAAAATTTATAGATGCCCCTGTCAAGACTGTTGTAAGGCCCAGCTGTGATGTCATCCGTATGTGTACCACTCTAAAGGGCTTTACAAAGGAAACCCAAGATTTTTCTTGTCTTCCTACTTGTCCGGTCTCCCTAAGATCCTGACCTACCCTCCTGAATCTCCACTCTGGTTCTACCTTGATAGCATCCTGGCTTGCTGCAGTCACCTCCAGGAATCATTCTCAAGATGATCCTTGGGGCAGGATGAGAGACAGCTTAAGATTTGCCTCCCCTCTGAAAGCCTTCTCGGTTGGCTATAACCTTTAACCTCTACGGCTTCACCCAGAGTCCAAGAGATGGTATTTGTGTTGCTGGCTACAGAGGTTGTGAGCTGTATTGACTGCATATGCTGCAGTCACTTGTGCTCATGTTGGCGAACTGGAGGTCTGTCCCTCTCCAAACTACAATAGGTCTTTTATATATTTCTGTTGCTATTCTAAGTGACACCTTGCCATGCCTACCATGACAGGTCACAGGGTAGCATAAAGTCCGGAGATGACCCCACCTGGTGTGCTTGCTTCCCATTAGCTTGGAATATAGATACCTAGGCTGGGTCATGGCTCTTGCTCAGGAAACACTGAGTTGCTCCTGCCCGATTTCTCTAAGCCTGAGAAGCCTTAGATCCTGAGAAGGATCTGGCCTGTCCAGGCCCATGAGAGTCTGTGTTGTTTCCTCTTAATATCAAATCAGTTCCTATAAGAACTCCCTCAAAAAAGGGGCACAAAGTCCCACTAGGAACCAAGAAGCTATTCACAATTGATAGCTCTCATGATAGGGAAAATCAGCTTTCTTCAATGGCATGACAGTAGGTTTATTAACACACACCAGTGCAGGCCACATGCTCAGAGGTGGGTCAGTATGAACTGGGCTCCTTGGATTTTGTTTGTTTTATTTTGTTTGAGACAGGGTCTTACTATGTGACTCTGGCTGTCCTGGAACTTAACTTGTAGACCAGGCTGGCTGACCTCATATTCACAGAGATCCCCCTGGCTCTGACTCCTGAGTACTGGTATTAAAGCATGGGCCACTGTGCCAGGTGACTGCATATACTTTGTGGTGCTATTTATTTATTTATTTATTTATTTATTTAGCTTTAGGCAAGAGAAAGAATATTAAGTTGGATGGGTAGGGAGTTGGGGGAGGATCTGGGAGAACTGGGTGAGAAAAAAGAATATGATTAAAACTGTATAAAATTTATAAAGAATAAGTAAAACAAGACCAAAAAACCAAAACAAAACAAAAACATAAACAAAAATTGCATTCAGGGGCAGGAAGAATGGCTCAGTGCTTAAGAGCACTGGTTCTTTTGCAGAGGGCAGGGTTCAATTTCTAGAAGCCACAAGGCAGCTCACAGCTCACACTCCAAATCTAGGGGATCTGATGCCCTGTTAAGGCATCCTCTGGGAAGAGGCACACACAAGAGGCAAGCAGCTTTTCATGCAGGCAAAACATTCATACAGTAAAATAAAATACTAAAAAAAAAGACCTCTGCCCTGTCTTTGTAGTCTTGGAACAAGGTTGGCCTTGAACTCACAGAGGTCCAATTGCTTTTGCCTCTGGAGTACTGGGATTAAAGGCATGCTCAGCCTCTGGAATATTTTAACAAATCCATGAATGCTAGTTTTAGGAACTAGTTTACCCCTTTTGATGTGCTTCAGGGTAAAAGTCATGTCCCATGCCTGGACACAAGATTCTGGTAAGCTGGATGTGATGGTTTGAGTAAGAACTGACCCCATGCACTCATGTTTGAATATCTGGTCCTCAGTTGATGGAACAGTTTGGGAAGAATTGTGTAGCCTTGTTGAAGGAATGTGTCACTGGAAGCAGGCTTTGAGGTTTCAAGGACTCATGCCATTCCCAATGTCCCTTCTCTGCATCACTTGTTGCTTGTTGACCAAGATGTAAGGTCTCAGCTCCAAAATCGTGCCTGCCTGCTGCCATGCTCCCCACTATGATGATCATGGATTCTAACCCTCTGAAACTGTGTGCCCCAAATAAATGATTTCTCCTATAAATTGCCTTGGTCATCATGGTGTCTGACCGCAGCAACAGAAAAGTGACTAAGACACTAGACAACTCCAGTAGTCCAAAAGACTCTGGGCTGTGTATCTCATGTAACTAACATTGAAGGTCCATTCCTTTATACACTGCCCTTCTGATATTTGCTGAATAAAATCTAAATTGAACTAGCATAATTAATACACTCGTGACTTTTTCAGAAATCAAGAATTAGAGACTGAGGAGATGGGTCAGTCAGCACAATGCTTGCACAAGCATGAATACCTGAGCCTGGATCCCCAGAATCCCATAAAAAGCCCAGTATTGGGAAGGCCACAAGAGCATCCCTGGGGTATGCAGGATAGCCAGTGCTGTTGAACCTGTAAGGTGTTTTGTTTTTATGTTTTTCCTTTTTTTGGCTTTTCCAGACAGGTTTTCTCTTTGTAGCCCTGGCTGTCATGAAACTCAGGTTGGCCTCAAATTCACAGAGATCTGGCTGGCTCTGCCTCCCTAGTGCTGGGATTAAAGGTTGGAGGAGTTACCACTGCCTAGCGTATTTATTTATTTATTGGTTTATCAAGACAAGGTTTCTCTGTGTCGCTTTGGAACCTGTCCTAGCCTTTTTTTTTTTTAAATGTGTGTTCTGGGGATTGATCTTAGGTCATTAGGCTTGTACATTTTTAGCCACTAGCCAGCCCCATAAGAAACTTTTGAAGCATACATCCACTTTGCTTCACCAGGCCAGTATGTATTGTTTTGACTGAAGTGTAATCCTTAACAATTGTCTCGCTTAATAAATCATCTCCAGATTAACTGGCCTTTGCTTTTGTGGACTGTTTTTGTCACAAATATCTAAGCATAATTTCAGTGAAATGAATGATAACAGAGACATGTGAAGATAGCTTAACATTTAGAGGATTTCTAGGGAAACAGAGATTCCTTTTGTTGAAATAAATACCTCTTTGCAAGTTTGTTTTGCAGATATGAATTGGAATTTTGTTCATTATTTCTCTCAGAGTGGAGAACATCTTCATGGCGACACAGTCAAAGGAAATTGTCTCTAAGATAACAAAGTATAAGTCATGTATTCTTTGCTTTTGTTTCTCCTATAAATGAATATAGGCCGGGCAGTGGTGGCACATGCCTTTAATCCCAGCACTTGGAAAGCTGGGTCCAGTCTGATCTATAGGAGTGAGTTCCAGGACAACCAGGGCAACATAGAGAAACCCTACCTCAAAAACAAACGGACAAACAAATAAGAAAATAAAAGAAGTGCATATAGGGGCTTATAGATGCATGCAATATCCTAGAAGGCTCCACGGGGGATTGGTAATAGCTTCTCTCACCAGGGAGGGGGGCAAAGTGCCTGGAATACAGAGAAAGTGGGAGACATTTTGATTTTCACCATATACTCTTTCAATTTTCATGTGTATTATTTAGTCAAATAACAAAATTGTAGGGGGAAGGCGGCAGATACAGCTCAGTGATAGAGCACTTGTCTAGCACATGCAAGGTCTTGGGTTTGATCTGCAGTATTGCCAAGATAAAAAGAAAGAGAAATACTTTAGCACCACATAAGAAAATAAGTATCACTATTTCAGTGTCACTGTACAGTCAGAAAAATGACTCTGAAAGCAAACAGTATGTGTTCTGTTAAGGCGCGCTGATGGGGGGTGTGGTGGAATGCTGTGGAGTAGGGGGTGGGGAGGAATCTGATTCCAGGGTGATGTTGTCTTCCAAGTTCTCTCCTTAAGGATAGATTAATATGTGAAGTTATTTTACTTGGATCTCACGCTTTCCTTCCCTTTCCCTTCCTTCCTTCTTTTCTTCCCTCCTTCCTTCTTTCCTTCCTCCCTCCCTTCCTTCTTTCCTTTCTTTCTCTTTTTTTAAAAACAGTCTCACTATGTACCGCTGGCTGTCCTGGAACTCTCCAGGCTGTCCTGGGACTCACAGAGATCTGCCTGCCTTTGCATCCTGAGTGCTGGAATTAAAGGCACCACCACTATCAGGCCACTTTTTTGTTTGTTTGTTTGTTTGTTTGTTTTGTTTTGTTTTTGAGACATGGTTTCTCTGTATTGCTTTGGAGCCAGTCCTGGCACTCACTCTGTAGAACAGGCTGGCCTCGAACTCACAGAGATCTGCCTGCCTCTACCTCCCGAATGCTGGGACTAAAGGCATGCACCACCAACGCCCAGCCACTTTTGTTTTTAATCTTATTTTATTATGTTTTTAGTGCTGGGAATTGAACCTAGGGCCTAGTGTATGCTAGGCCACACTCTTATCACTGGGCATGCTCTCAACTGACCTCAGTCTTTCAAAAGATTTACTCTCAAGACTTAAAAAATTTGCTATGCATTTCTGTGTGGGTATATACCTGTGCAAGCTGGTACTCACAGAGGCCAGGAGCCAGGATCGGATCCCTTGGCATTGGAGTTCCAGGTAGTTGTACATCATCTAATGTCAGTGATGAGAACCAAACCTGCAAGAGCAACAAGCACTCTTAATCCTGAGCCATTTCTCCAGCCCTAAGATTTACTTAAGATTTCACATACTTAAAACTGTATACATGATCTTATCTAGGCCTTGCAGTGAGTGATCTCACTGCATCAGCTCTTCAAGATGGCTGTTTCTTTTTTGAAATCAAAACTTCTAAAATGTAAGGACTTTAGTGATTGTTGAAGGCCTATATCACACAAGACAAAATACAAAGCGTATACTAACACATGAAAAATTACTCCACCTCAGGGCTGGGGACATAGCTCAATGGCAAAGCATTTCCTCCTCAAAGACCTAGGTTTAATTCCCAACATCACAACAATAAAAATTAAAAATAATAAAGAAAACACTTCATCTCAAAAGTCAAATAAATGAAAGGAAAACCCTTATCCAATTAGTAATTCATTCAAAGCTGATTCCCGGCTGAGCGAGAGTTGAAGTTTGCATGTGTTTATATTACTGGCTAAAATAGAAATCAACCTTTTTGTGAAGAATTATGCCAATTTATCTAGCCGTTAAAAATATTAATGTAGGGGCTATGGTGCAGCTCGATGTCTGAGGTACTGGGTCTGGCTCCCCGTACGGTAAGAAGAAATATTTCATGTGCTTGGCAACTGGTCCTCAGGAAATTTTCTGAGGAAGAAGAAAAGGCCTATGTGGGAAGGTCTTTGTGGAAGCTATACCCATTTGTTTAAGTCTGTCCCGGCTGTTATAACAAAACACCATAAACCGGAGGCTTAAACAATTGCACTTACTCCTCAGGGTTCTGGAGGCAAAAATTCTGAGATTAGTGTGGAGGCAGAGGCAGACTCTGGGGAGGGCTGTCTTCTGGGTTTCAGAGTGTCATTTTCTCATTGTATCCTCTCATGGCAAAGAGAGAGAAAGCTGGCCCTCGGGCCTGCTCTTACAGGGGCACTCACTAATCCCATTCATAAAGGCTCCAGACTCACCACTAATTACTTCCCTGAAGTAAATTACTTTGGAACACCATCATGATGGGATTAGCATCCAACATATAAATTTTAGTAAGACACAAATACTCACTCTTTACAATATGGAAGTCAGAAGACAATGTGCTGGAAAGAACAATGGCTCAGACTCAGGCACCTAGGTGTGAGGGCTTGGCTTCTTCATCTGCCCCCTGGGGTCTGTGTGGCCTTGAGTAAGTGATTTGATCTTCCCTCTGCCACAGTGAAAGAAGAGAAATGAGCTAGAGGAAGTCCTGTGGGCCAGATCATGAAGGCTCTGGACTGCTAAGCTGAGGACTCTGGGCTCTGTGCAGTCAGCAAGGGAAACCTTACAGGTGTTTGATCAGAGCTATGTATCAGGAAGATTAACCTGGCAGTGCCAGGCAAAATGAATGGATGGGGGGGGGACGGGGAGAGGGTGAAGGCAGAGGTGGGGAGACCACTTAGAGGGTTTCTGCAGTAGTCTACATGAGAGGCAATGACTAATTAAATGAAACAGCTCACATTGTGTGAGTACCTTGTGGGTGATGAGCCATTATCATAAATCTTCGGGCTCCCCTCCGCATCTGTCTCATACTCGGCACTGAGCAGAAATATTACAGAATAACATCTTATATTTCTAGAGCCCTTTATAGTTCAAAAAGTGCTTTCATACGCATTATCTCATTTGATCTTCGAGGGTGTTTATAAGTTGCTCTCTGTGAAAGATGTTTGCTAGCTATTGAAATTGGACTTATGAGTTTATAATTTTCAGGGTCCATCCTTCTCTCCTCCTCCATTTGGCTTCCTTCTGCTCAAGTCATTTCATTTCACAATAGCAAAGGGGGGGGGCATGCTGAACACACCAGGCTCCATGCTTATGTCCCTCTGAGGCAGGTAAGTCACCAGTGCTGCCTTTGAGTGTGTTTGGTTTATTTAATCATTTGTTCTCTCTCTGATCACAATGGAGTTTCACCATATGCTGTCCCTGAAATTCTCAGCACGCTTGAGTGAGAGCCCACGAGGGGAGCCAAAGCCTCCCCTTCTCCCCCACTCCCAGCTCCAGTCCTCCCCGATCCCGGCATCAAGTCACGTAGAAATGAATCTCTAGATGTTGGGTTAGTGGGGCTCAGGGGGCTGAGGGCCTTGGTCTTTGCGACGGAAGAAGCTTCCTGACTCGGGGCTTCTTTGGCTTCCAGAGGCACTAATGAGTAGGGTTGAGCGGTAATTAAGACTGTGCTCAGTTCCACATCACGCAGCGCAGCTGCAGCCAGTAGAGAGGAGGGGAGGGAGGAAGGACATAAGGATGCCCTCTGCCTTCTCTCTGTGCTCAGAGCCTGCTCTCTAGGACGATCTGAAGGTGTGGGAAAGCCATGGGGTGAAAATGCAGCGTAGAAGCCAGCTGCCTCCGCCTGTGCCAGCCAGACATTGCTGCTCCAGCCCTTGTCCCAGGCAGGGTGTCAACAGTTTTCTCAGTGGTGAGGAGTCACCTGCCCTGCAATCTGCCTGGCACTGGGTGAGAATGTAGGAAGAAGCTGTGATCTGAGAAGGGCAAGGATGCACAACACAGACACAGGATCCTCACTGCCTGTAAGCATGCCTGTTGTCCCTGGGAAGTCTGGGCCGCTCTGAGTTACGCTTTAGACCCCGAGGTCTCTCCAATCTGGCCAACATCATGAACATGACACTCAGGGGGCTCTGGAGATCTACTCACAGAGCACTCATTTCAACAGAGGGGCAGGTGTGAAAGCAGCCCCTACTGCTAAGACAGTAACAAAGGAAAAGTTCCACGGGATCAAAGAGTTGCTAAGGCAACTCAATGGTGGCATTTTTAGGGCAAAGAGAATAGAATACGCAAAGCATAGAGCAAGAAGCAGAAAGTGGGCTGTCCTTGGGTCAGTGAGCCAAAAGCATATATGACAGGCTTGGTCTGAAGCAGGCATGGGGAAGGAGGGGGAGCTTCTAGTGGTGTCATCAGAGGCCAAGGGGTGACCCGTGTTCCCTGATTACTCCCATCAGGTAAGTGGCAGATGCCCCTCAACCTTATCGCTGCATTCTCTGAGAAGCTATCTGAGCGCAGGGTGCTGAGCTGGAAGCAGGGAGCAGAGATGAGTTAAGGGCCTGACCAAAAAAAGACAGAGCTGGAGGAAGGACCTTAGGTAGATCAGAAAAGGAGAGAATCAAGTAGTGGGTTCAGGGCCACTTTTTGTCACCTGTAGGGAAGCAAGCACAGTAGGAGATCTTGAGCTCTCAACACGGATGTGCCTTAACAGCCTGGGTCCCCAGGAGGCCTGTGCTCTCCATGGAGATCACCAAAACGTGCTCTGTATCCTTCTTGCCTCCCTCTTCAGGGGCTGCAGGGGATTTTAGGCACAATAATGGGTTTCTAAATGTCTGCCCCACAGTAGAAAAAAAGTTCTTTCACTTGTAGAAGGTAGGGAAAAGCCTGGAGTCCAAGTCACATTCCTTGTATAACCTGCCTTTCATCAGATTCCCCTTCACATTCACTGTATAACCTGCCTTTCATCAGATTCCCCTTCACATTGACTGTATAACCTGCCTTTCATCAGATTCGTTGGCATTTGTCTCTCCTTCTTAACCTGGCAGACATGAGAAGCAACGGGGGAAGGACACAGAGATGGGGAAATCTGGGGAGGACTGCCATGCCCTTTATTTGAAAGTCTTTGAACTTTCGCACTTATATATCTATTTAAAATAGAAAATCTAGCTGCATGGTGGTGGTGCACGCCTTTAGCCCCAGCATTTGGGAAACAGAGGCAGGCAGATCTCTCTGAGTTCCAGGACAGCCTGGACTGCTTCACAGAGTAACTCTGTCTCAAAAAACAAACAAACAAAGAAATCTAGCTAGGCAGTGGCGATGCAAGCTTTTAATCCCAGCACTTGGGAGGCAAAGCAGGTGGATCTCCGGGTCATGCAGGGTTACACAGGGAAACCCTGTCTTGAAAAACAAGCAAACAAAATAGTAATAACATAAATGAGTAAGTTTAGGGTATTTTCGTTGGAGCCATAAAGGCTTTTGCAGTATGGAAAAAGTGACACGTGCTCTGAAGAAGTCTGGAGTCTCTGTGCAGGGAGCACTGACCTTAAATACTCTCCCACAAGAGCCACTGAGTGAGAAGGTGAGAGCAGAGCCTCAGGAAATGATGGCCCATTGCCCTCCATGGGTCACTTCCCAGCATGTGTGTGCCCCTATACCCATGTTCCTCTAGGTGCCCCTGGCGATACTTCTATGTCTCTTCACTCTGTTGCTAGCTGTCCTAGTCATCCCTTCACCCCAGCCGGGAGCTCTGAGGACTAGGCCACAGGGAAGCCTTCTTGGTATTTTTCCTTCAGCCAGCGCCCACTCACACCTGACACCCACGGAAAGGTCAAGCACATGTGCTTGCACATCCCCTGCCTGGCCCGCCCTGGCTGTTACCATGACAACTGCTGAATTTGGAAATGTCCTTAACCGTCTCTACCAGCACACTGGGTGGCTGTCCCAAGCACTGTTCTCAGAAAAGCACGCTCATCAGCAGCTCTGGAGTTACAGGATCTTTGGGAAGACAGTCAGACAAAAACCAAAGCCAGAAGGCACAAAGACTATGAACAAACAAGAAGGCCACTCCAGCCACTCAGGACTTTTAGCGAATGAAACTAAATGACCTGAGGTAGAGCAAGGAAAAAAACCAAGGAAGGCACAGAGAACTCAGTACAACTAGGGGGACATAATCACAGACTGAAAGAAGAGGAGTCTGCGCAGAAGGGAGCAGAGTCAGAGACCAGAGAGGTAGCACACACGCATGCATGCATGCATGCAGGCAGGCAGGCAGGTGCGCGCGCGCGCACACACGCAGTCCCAAACTAGCAATTTATCTCGTCCACTCACCAGCTTCTCTGTCTCCTTGTCTCAGATGTCACGAGGATCTGTGATGGTTGGCTGTCCCAGCTCTTCCTCTGGACAGTTACCACCTTCAGAGGGAACTTCTCCTAAGCTAACAACGGTAAAGTTGGAGTCTATCCCAACACACAAGGAGAGAGTCTCCTTGACTCTCTCACTCCCAATTCATGGTAAGTACCTACTCCTTCTCCTTCCAGGAGATGAAACTCCAGAATACTGTGCAAGAATGGTAAAAATTAGAAAAGGGAACCAGCATGATGGTTTGGGGTATGATCTTTCTCTTGCTCTCTCTCTCACTCTCTCTCTCTCTCTCTCTCTCTCTCTCTCACACACACACACACACACACACACACACACACACACGCAACAAAATGAAATTCAAAATCAAAATAAGGTGGATGAAAAATAAATCTGTTTCTAAAAAAGCTTTTTTAATTGGCTGAGGTTGAAGCTCAGTAGTCCAGCCCTTACCTCTCACAAAGGAAGACTTAGCTTCAATCCACAGTACTGAGGACCTTAGCAGTCACTTGATCCAACTCTCCACCTATGTAGGATTCCCCTTCCCAGCCATTCTGTATGGAAATATGAACTCCTTCAGCAACAGGCAACCCACTGCCCACGGTTGGGTAAGGGTCTCCCTAAAAGTTCTGCCCACTGATTCTAGTGTCATCTCTAGTACTTCAGTGTCCACCCCAAACTTCTCCAAATAGTCTGAAGTCAGTCATTTCTCAGTTATGACGATATCGCCTCTGTTCCAGGCAAAACAGTGTTTAAAAAAAACTTTAAAAAAACAGATATATTTCATGTGTATGAATATCTTTCTTACATATATGTATTTCTCACATGCATGTCTGGGGCCATGGAGGTCACACAGTGTCTGACCCCCTGAACTGGAGTTATGGGCGGTGTAAGCCACTACATGTGTACTGGGAACTGGACTCAGGCCCTTCCGAAGAACAGCAAGTGCTCTTAAATGCCAAGCCATCTCTCTGGTCTCAAAATCTTTTTTTTTTTTTTTTTTTTAAAGAAATGATCTCACAGCCGGGCTGTGGTGTTGCACTTCTTTAATCCCAGCACTTTCGAGGAAAGGCAGGTGGATCTCTGTGAGTTCAAGACCAGCCTGATCTACAAGAGCTAGTTCCAGGATAGGCTCCAAAGCTACACAGAGAAACCCTGTCTTGAAAAACAGAACCAAACAAAACAGAAAAAAGGAAATGGTCTCACAGGGCTGGAGAGATGGCTCAGTGGTTAAGAGTACTTCCTCATAATCATCTGTAACTCCAGCTCAGGAAATCCACCTCCCCATTTTGGTTCCCATGGGCACCTGTACACACATGGCACATACTTACACAAGCACCCAGACATACATATAAATAAAAATCTAACAAAGGAGAAAAAGGGCTTCATGTATCCTAGGCTGGCTTTGAACTTGTTATGTAGCCAAGAATGACCTTGAACTTCTGATCCTCCTGTCTCTGTTGTGTGGTAGAATTACTGATGTTTACCACCATGCCCAGTTTATATGGTGTTGGGGGATTGGACCCGGGGCCATATCTCCAGCCTTAGACAAAATAATATTTACTGTTTTGTCCTTTTTGGAATGACCTGTTCATCTGAGCTTTACCCTGAACCTCTCTTCTGGAAGACATTTCATTCATGATCCTTTCATAGTGTGGGTCCCACATGGTGCTCTCGGAGTGGTATGACTAGTGTTAGCCAGGTTTGCATCACTGTGATTAAAATACCTGAACTAGCCTCGTGTGGTGGTGCATGTCTTTATTCCCAGCACTCAAGAAGCAGAGGTATGCAGCTCTCTGTGAGTTGGAGGCAGCCTGGTCTACACAGTTTCAGGACAGCCAAGGCTTCATAGTAAGACCTTGACTTAAAATAAAAATAAAAACAACCAAAAAAAAATACATAAATGGGGCTGGAGATATGGCTTAACTATTAAGAGCACTGGCTGCTCTTCCAGAGGCCCCTGGTTCAATCTCTAGCACCCACGTGGCAGCTCACAACTGTCTGTAACTCCAGCTTCAGGGTAACTTTAGCTTTAGGGGATCCTCTTTTGGCCTCTGAAAGCACCTGCAGGCCATCGAACACACACACACACTTATTTTGGGATGTGGGTTCCTCTTTTTTTATTTTGGGATGCTTTTCTAGAACCTTGTTTTCTAGCCTATATCCTCCATCTTCCTAGATCTTATGACTCCATCAGATGCCAGGACAAAGACCCTGCTATTCTGCTGAATCACAGGTGATTCAGGACAGACACAGGGTATCATGCTCTGCTCCTGCCACTACCTACCCTTTCATTCAGTTGGTTGGGGATTTTTTTGGGTTGTTCTTGTTTGTTTGTCTATTTTGCTTTTTTTTTTTTTTTTTTTTTTTTTTTTAAAGAAACTGAATATCCATGGTGTGTAGAACAGCAGAGACTGAGGTCAATAGTAAATAGCATTTAAGCCTGAAAGTGTGCATGTCCCTGCCCGCAGACTGCTGGTGTAGGAGGGTTAGGTCAATCTGGTCAGAAACCAGGCAGTTAGGGTTTCATTGCTCTCATTATCTCTCATGCACCCCAGGCTCCAGTTCCTCTATGTGGGTCTACTTAGGCTGGGCAGATGGAAGGGATGTCTGTGTTCTTGTGCTAACCTCCAAACTCTTCAACTGTCCCCATTTGCTGCCCCTCTAGTAGCCTGAGCCAGTTATTGCTTATTTGATGCTAGGCTCTTAGCCACACACAGGCAGGATGGAATTTGGGTCCTTGCTGTCATGGCTTAGCTTTAGCCATAACAGTTTAAAAAAAAAATGTATTCACTTCATGTGTGTGTGTGTGTGTGTCTGAGTGTATGTGCATGCATGCATGTGTGCAAGAGCTGTGGAGGTCAGAAAAGAGCACAGATCCGGAGCTGGAGTTACTAGTTGTCAGCTACCATGTAGGTGCTGGGAGCTGAACTTGGATTTTCTGCAAGAACAGTAAGTACTCTTATGCACTGAGCCATTTGTAATGTTACATTTATTTATGTTGTGTGTGTGTGTTCTCAAACATATGTGCACCACAGAGCACATGTGGAAGCCTTTCACAACACAAAAGAATGACTTTCAAGCTGGGCAGTGGTGGCACACACCTTTAATCCCAGCACTGGGGAGGAAGATGCAGATAGATAGATCTCTGTGAGTTCAAGGCCAGCCTGGTCTACAAAGTGAGTTCCAGGACAGCCAGAGCTGTTACACAGAGAAACCCTGTCTTGAAAAACAAAGACTTGCACGAGTTGGTTCTGGACTACCATGTGAGTCCTGGGGACTGGACTCAGGTTTCCAGGTGTTCTTGTTGTTGACTGGACTACCCCTGGAATTAATTAAAATTCAAGGGGCTGAGTATGTCTGTGAGGCATTTTTTCTGAATTAAATCATTCAAAGTAGAAAGATCCACACCTTCTGGTGACAGCCTGTATAAAGGACATGGAAGAAGGAGGCTCTCTGTCTGTCTGTCTGTCTGTCTGTCTGCTTGCCCTCCCTCTTGATGGCAAGTCTATTCCTTCACTGGCATTAGAGCCCATTTCTTCATGATCCTGGCATTTACTGAAGACCACCTGGACATGCAGCCTTGTGGACTGAGCAACTACCAGATTCTTGGACTTCCTGTTGGTAGATAGTCATTGTTGGACTTGCTAGACCACAGTCTGTAAGCCACTCTAATAATTCCCTTTCTATTGATATACAGAATCATTCTATCAGTTCTGTTCCTCTAGAGACCCCTGACCAATAGATCTCAGCTTCAGTCTTGAGCAGGTCCTATAGTGCTAAGCTTCAAGAGTTACAGCCTAGGACTGGAGAAATGGCTCAGAAGTTAAGAGCACTTTACCAACTTTACAATAGCCCTGGGTTCCGTTTCCAACATCCACATCTGTCAGCTACAACTGCCCATCCCTGCAATCCCAAGGAATCCACTGTCAACTTGTTGGCATCAGCAGGAATCTGCATGCACATGGTGTACATAAACTCAAGCAGGCACACACACATGCCACATACACATAAAAAAATCTTAATACTGCATAAGAGTTAGGGCTTTTTCAGTTTTTGCTTCTCTTCCCCATGGCAACCAAACTTTTACTGTAGCTTATTATGGATGGCCATGGCTGCTGTTCTCACACAGCAGATCTTTGCAGATTCTACAACCTACAATTTCTTTCTCCTGACCCCGGAGCAGAGCTTTCCTTATCACTGCTTTTCCTCCCCCTGCTCCTTCTTTTCTGCCTCCTCATTGTCCTCCTCCTCTCAGGGTCTGAGACCCAGAACTCACTCTATAGCTCAAAGTCTATACCCTAGGCACCATACCCATCTCACTGATGTGTGTGTGTGTGTGTGTGTGTGTGTGTGTGTGTGTGTGAGAGAGAGAGAGAGAGAGAGAAAGAGAGAGAGGGGGGGTTACTCCCTTCCCAAAAGCAATGGCTCTTTGACTATGTTTAGTGAGTTTGTACTTGCTAAAAACAAATGGGTCTTGCTTTTATCCTCTTCCTAAAGCAAGAGGCTATTATTGCCCCTTTCCCCAGTGACTTAAAGTTTTTACATACAGGAGATGATTGTGAAAATGGTTGAGGATTTCTATTTTCCTACAGCCACCACCTGGACAAGTCTCTCCTGTCTCCTGCACTGTTTCTGCCCCAGGAGACAGGCTTCTTGAACCAAGGCTGCTGGTGAGTGTAGATTCCCGTGTCTGAAATGGCATCTCATTTTTTTCTTCCGAGTGCTGAGTATCCAATCCCGGTCATTGTGCATGCTACTCAAGGGTTCCACCACTGAGGCACATCCCAAGGCAGTCTCAAGCTGTTCTAAACAGATATGATCATGCATACATAGCCTTTACACATTTGCTAACATGTTTGTAGATTTCTTCCTACCCACAGCATGACAGCTACGTCTTTGCCAGAGCTGTAGTCATTCATGTTTGTGTACTTAGGGCTCTTGAGAGGAACTTTCCTTGACTGCCTTGATCTCAGTTTTGTGATCAGTTTAAGGAAACCTATGATTGAAACTGGGGATATACCTCCTTGGCAGAGACTTGCTTAACAACAGGAAGGCCCTGGGTTCAATCTCCAACATCAAACACACACACACACACACACACACACACACACACACACACACACACACACCCTAAAAAAATCCCAAACGTAAACAGCCTTTGCTGGTGAGGTGGAGCACACATTATTCCAGCACTCATGAGGTAGAGGCAGGTAGATCCTGTGAGTTTGAGGCCAGCAGCCTGGTTTACATATTGAGATCCAGGACAGCTAAGGCTACATAGCAGAGAGACCCTGACTCCCAAAGAAGAAGGGAAGGAAGGAAGGAAGGAAAGAAGGAAGGAAGGAAGGCTAAAATTGGAGTGGCATTAAAAAAAAAAAAGAAGAAAGAAAGAAAGAAATGAAGAGAGAATATATAATTATGCAGGCTATCTGGCTATTTCTCTTTCTTAGGCTACAGAAGGCATTTCCCTTCCACTATTCTACATCCTAAGTAGAAATAAAAGTCCTCAAGCCATTACAATGCTTTTTAAAACAAATGTAACTGTTTCAAACTGGCTTCCCTCCTCCATTCATACTGTAGCCAATGTCCTAAAATTTTGTAATCATCAGATACTAGAACAGAATAGCTGAAATTGGCTATATGATATCTGAAGCCTAAGTCATGGTCGTCCATTGACTATGACTGAGTAACAAATCTGACCCAAACTTAGTGATTTAAGCTGTAACATTTGGTTTACCCATGAATTTTTCAGGGTTTGGCAAAGACCACTTGTCTTAATTCCACTTAGTGTTAAGTAGGCCTGATTAAAGACCAGGAATGAAAATAATTTGAATGAAGGTGGTGGAGTGGATGAAAAGGGCTACAGGGAGTGAGGGAGGGAAGGAGGGGGGGAGGGAGAAGCAGATGGAGGGCTTCTGCGACAGCCTTAGACTTACATTCCTAGTGCTGCACTCCATTAGCGAGGCACTGACATAAAGATCTACCAAGTTCAAAGGGAGGGAACATGGACCCATCATGTCAGTGGAGGAGTGTGTGTACACATCACTCTGTAGTGCGAATGCGTGAGATGTCATATACTAAATTGACCGTCATTGGAAAATACAACTTGCCAGGCATAACATAATTCTATTTGTCCAGTAACAGAGGGAAAGAATTTAAAATAAATCAAGTTAGAAAAACAAAACACAAGCCCTGCACTTGTTCCATCTCAAGCAGATATATTTATCACGACTGAAAGTGACTAATTTGTACATTTCCTATCAACTTAACCAGGTCGTGCCCAGAGTAGCGCAGCCATCTTTCGAGATGCAGATCTGATCTGTTCACTCACTGCCCCTCTTTAAGTGGCCCAGTAGAGCCTCACCATGGTTATGGGACCTTTACACATAGCCTTGTGTCATTAACATCTCTTGTGATTGTTGCTGTTTTCTCTGTTCTCTATGCTTCAGCCTTACTGAACAACTTTCTCAAGATCCCTCAAACACACTTTTGCCTTAGGCCATTGTACACACTTAGGCCCCCATACTCTTGACCCTCTGTTTCTCCCTGCGCCTACTGGTTCTTCTGGACCTCTCCCTCACCGGCCACCAGCTGGCCTAGGGCTCTCCTCTCTCTCCGACAGGTGTTCCCAAAGTGTCCTACACTAACACTTCCTTCTGTTGGGGTCTTATTATTTATCACCACACCCAGTGCCTGGAGCATAGCAGAAGCACAGCACACCTTGGTTAGATGAATGAATCTCTGCCTTAAATAGTCCACTGCTAGGCTCAAGTAAACAGTTCTCTTACAAACTATGATTATGACAATAGTGTCCTGTCTTGAATCTTGTAACTGAAGTAGAGCCAGTATTGAATAGGATAGTCTCAAGGAAATGTTAGCAGTTTCATGTGGCTTGGAGAGGCAGTGTCTAAGAAGTGGCTCAGGGTACCTTTCCTCTTCCAGCAATCACCCAGTAAGGCAGGCTTGCCTAGAAGGGACACACCTTGGCAACAGTTGGTGGGATACTTGTTTATGCTGTATGAATGTGTCCGGAGCCTATTTCTGGAGCAGGTACTGGATGCAAGCCTGTGCCATTCCAGCACTGACCTTGCCAAGGCCTGGGTGATGAGTACATGTGCCAGAAAACAGTGGCAGTCACTTAGCTTACTTCCCTGGCTCCCACTCAACCTTCCCTGGCTACACCAGGTCATTACTGCCTTATCCCTGGTGGGTAATTACCCTTTGTTGGCTTTGAGGTCTAGCATTTGCTTTACCTTTTGATCTGTTTCAGTAAGGACACAAGGAAGGAAGGAGGTTGGGGTGATAAGGCTCTCTCAACTCACACATTTCACTGATTTGAGGAAGTTCTCCCTAGGGTTTCAGGGTGAAAGGAAGCAGACCAGCATCTCAGGCCAATCTTATTTTTCCTATGGTTAGTCTAATTACTGAAAGGGAACTGGAACACAAAGAGGTCATTTGACTTATTCATGACCACACTGCAAGCCACAGGACAAAGATAGCACCCCAAACACTTGGTGTCAAATGGAGTGCCATTTCAAGAGCCTGGGTAAATCTCTATGAATATAGAGTGACTTTGGAGCTCATATGAGGTTTGGTTTGGGTTTCACCTTTTTAAAGACTAATTACTGAAACTGCCACTTCTAAAATGGCTCAGAGCCCATAGCTAAAACTTACTGGAGCCCCTTTAATAGAGATTTGCCTCAGAATTAATCGAGATGAGTGGAGATCTGCAACCTTCCTCTCTTACCTCTGCCAGGTTTCCTCTAAATCAACCTTCTGCCATCTTGTACCAAAATGTCTGGTGTGTGTGTGTGTGTGTGTGTGTGTGTGTGTGTGTGTGTGTGTGTTTGTGTGTGAGTGTAGGTGCCCTTAGAAGCAGATGTTGGAGCCCCTGGAGTTGGAGCTTGACTGGTGTAGATATCAGGAACTAAGCTTAGGTTCTCTGCAAGAACAGCAAGTGCTCTTAATCTGAGCCATTTCTCCAGCTCCCAAAATATCTAATTTTGAGGTAGAAAACAGGAGGTAGAGGTATGAAAAGGCTAAGACTTTGCCTTGATTACAGAACCTCTACTTTCTGTCTTTCTGTCCTAGGGCCAGCTGCTCTGCGGCACAGTTTCTCAAGGCCTTGCCACTTTTCTTCCTTGTCATTATTGAGGAAGAATGGTTTTCTTTTATCATTCAGGATGAAGGAAAACCTTAGCCTTTTTCTTTTAATCCTCCCCATCTAGCTGAAGCCATTAGCTGGCCCTGGAGGGATAGTGCGGTCTGCCACCTGACCCACGGACAGAGGTGGCAGCTTGACAGCTTGGTTCAGTGCCAGATTCCATCATTGTTCAGACTTCCCCAGGGTCTACCTTTTATGTCAAGTATATCCTATTGACCAGTAGCAATAGCACTGAAGTTAACACCGGTAGTCGATAACAAAAAAGAGGTGAGAAGAGGGTATCTGGAAATTACAAAATATTTCTATCATTAAGTAAGTATATGGTATGGGCTGTGTGGCACATCTCCTTCTCAATAAGGCAAATACTTGATTTAAAAATGAGCAAGTGTGGCTGGGTGGTGCGGCGCACGCCTTCAAACCTGGCACTCAGGAGGCAGAGGTAGGTGGATCTTTGAGAGTTTAAGCCTAGCTTGGTCTAGAAAGCAAGTTCCAGGACAGCCAGTGCGGCTACACAGAGAAATCCTGTCTCAAAACAAACAAACAAACAAAAAGAACAAAAGTAAATCAAAACAGAAAAAGAGCAAGTATCCTCTGAAGTTTTTAGCCACACTGCTCATCATTATGAATTCACTGTTACCCAGGAGCCACAGCCCCAGAACCTTACAACATTTCAGCTCAGACTGTCAGAGGCATGCATTATAAACACACACAAAGTGAGTTCCAGGACAGCCAGGACTATTATACAGAGAAATCCTGTCTGGAAAAACAAAACAAAACTATCTAAGAGCATTTATTGCTCTTGCAGAGGACCTGGGTCCAGTTGCCAGAACCCACATGGCATCTCACAACCACTTGTAACTTTGGTTGCAAAGGATCTGACATCTTCTGGTCACCATGGGCTCTTATTCATACGTGGTGTACATAAATTCATACAAGCAAACACACATACACATAAATAAAATAAATAAAATCTTTTCTTTCTTTCTTTTTTTTTTTTGGAGACAGGGTCTCTGTATATAGCCCTGGCTATATACACTCACACTCATAGATTTTGAGTTAATGGCCTGCCTCTACCTTCCTGAGTCCTGAGATTAAAATGTGCCACCATGCCTGGCCAAATAAGTAAATCTTAACAAACATACAAAAACAAGAGGCTGGCAAAGGCTTCTAGCCCCCTTCCATAGCATACCTCTGTCTTTACTTTCCTCCTTCCAGGGCCAACAGTACCACCCACACTACACAGTTGTTCCAATGAGAGTTTTATACAGACAACTCAAGCTTCACACGAACAACAACACAATAAACAGTAAATGCAAGCTCAGTTGGGAAAGTTGCCACAGGGAGCAAAGTTTGGAACTAATCAAGAGTTGTGTCAAACACTAAACTGTATTTACAAGTCTAATTTGGAACTTGATACAGAAAGAGGCTGGGGGAGAAGCCATAAAATAGAATATATATCTACACAGATACAAACACCCACGTTTTCACACTCCCCCCCCCCCATTTTTGACACAAAGAACATAGAAAAGCCCGTTTCCCTTGAGTCCTTCTATTTACGATGAGTATGTGAGAAAGCTCCACGGGGGGCTTGGACTCCAGGAGGCTGACCTCACTCTCCTTGGCTACACCTGCTCCTGACTACTTAGCTTTGGAATGCATCACACACACACACACACACACACACACACACACACACACACACACAGAGGAACACCTGGAAGTGAGAAAAAAACATGGTTAGCTTAACCGGTACATTATATACAAGAGCCCCAGTGTCTCCCAGCACTTTCACACCCTGCTCTTCGCTGGATCCTTGCAAACCTCTAACCTGCAGCAACAGAGCTCACACATGCCAGTTCCAAGCAAGCCCTCAGGGGCCAGCAGCTGTTTGCTTTGTGGATTGGAAGTCTGGGCATTTTCTCTCCCTGGATTTCTCTTTGCTGCCATGCTGTCAAGCTCTCCACCATTCCCCCAGGGCCTCAGACAGCTGCTTGGCTTATGTGTGTGTAATTTATTGTTCTCCTGCTGCTGGCTTGTCCCCGGCCTCTGTCTTCTCCGCCTGCGATTCTGGAGGGATGAGAAACTGGACCTCCTCTGTGCTGATGGCAACTTTATCTGGCTGAAGCCACCTTTTGAAATGTTCCAAGGTGCTACAAAAGAGCAGAAGAATGACTAGGTCAGGCCTCGCCGATTAATTACTTAATGACTAGCTCTGTTACTCAAATATTGCCTTCCCGCCCACCATCAGTTGCTTCCCACCTCTGCTTTTCCCTGCTAAGGCGCAGGGACAACGGACAACCGACAACGTGCTACTGCTCTGACAGCTGCGCATCCCGGCAGCTCAACAGCGCCATTTACCCCCTAGTGGGCACTTTGGCTCTAAGCAGCGCAAGAGCCCCTTCATAGCAGGGCCTCTGAAGGCTTGAGGAGAATAGCTAAAGAGCTTGTGCCTCAGTTTTATCTTTTTTTCCTCAAATCTGAAAAGGAGAGAAATTGTTAAGAGAATGAAACAAATAAATACCAAATTATGGGTGAGATGGAAAAATAGATCTTTTCTACTTAGACAGCGTGTGTCTCAATTACATTAACAGAGTTTATTTGTAAGAACAGTAATTTGGGAGCGGGATGATTAAAATGCCTTTAATCCCAGCACTCTGGAGGCAGAGGCAGCCAGATCTCAAGGAGTTAGAGATCAGCTTGGTCTACAAAGTACGTTCCAGGACAGCCAGGGCTGTTACACAGAGAAACCCTGTCTCCAAACCAAGGGTGGAAAAAAATAAAAAGACCCTAGATAGAAACATCTGAGCATCCAATGTTCCACCAAGTGCTCTTTTCATTTGCCTGTGGAGAGAGGCGGGGCTGGTCAGTTGTCATGTTCCTGTTTCCCTCCCACCTCCCTTAAGCACCCAGGATCCTAGATCAATAGTTATTACACATTCACAGTAACATATAAATGACTAGATATAATATGAACTCCATGCTATGCTCTTTAATGACACGGACACGTAGCAGCTAAGTATTGGTGGTTCGCACCCACAGTTCTCAGCACTCAGGAGGCTGAGGCAGGAGGACTGTCACAAGTTCAAGGCCAGCCTGGACTACAGAAAGAGACCACATTGCTAACCAACTAACCAAAGAAACAAAAAGCATAAAGCCATAGGACTGTGTGTTTAACAGTAGCATCTCTCACATGAGGAATCTCTTACCTGGCCCTCATGGAATGCAAATTTGCCTGTTTAAAATGCAAATTTTGAGTATGAAAACAAAAGCCTAACTAAGTTACTATTTCCCAATAGTTTCCCATAGCTATGTTTTCCCATCTTGTTCTGCCAAATGACAGAAGTACTCCTACAGATGTAAGAGGAACAGAGCCCAGTGCTAGAGGTCAGGTTAAGCAGTAGGCTGATTAATACCCACAGCTCAAGAGAATCAGGTGAAAGGCATTTGCTCTTCATTACCACCCTTTTTATGGAACTGTTCAATTATTTCTATAGAAAAGGGAAAGTCAAAACAAAAGGGGGAGCTCACTTAGTTTTATGTGTGATTACACAAGCAGAGTAGTCTGACTACAGAGAGAAGGAATTCTTTCTTGACTATGCAAGAGAAAGTTTTGGTTTCTTTTTGTGTGTGTGTGCTTGTTTTGTTTTTTTTTTGTTTTGTTTTTCAAGCCCGGGTTTCTCTGGTCCTGGCTGTTCTGGAACTAGCTCTGTAGACCAGGCTGGCCTCAAACGCAGAGATTCACTTGCCTCTGGCTCCCAAGTGCTGGGATTAAAGGCATACACCATCACTCCCAGCCAAAGTCTTAGAGTTGGAGCAGAGTATGCCAAGTAGAGTATGAATGGGTCAGAAATCTTTGTAGGTTCAAATTGTCTGTTTGGGGAAGTTTCAGACTCACTTATGTTGAGCCATTACAAATAGGAAAAAAATCTATCTTGTAAGCCTTCTGAGAGTAGTTGGGATGACCTTAAAAATGTTATACTGATTTCTGAAGGGTCTGAGGGTATGCTGATTAAAAATGTATGAAGTATGATGATGATATTTTATTCAGATATTGGCCTTGATTCCACCAGAAGCATCTTTACATGTCACAGTGGGACTTTCAAAATCAATATTAACTGTGTGTTGTGAGCTAAAGTCATTTTCCCCTAAGGACTTTACTTAAAAAATTATAATTATTTCTCCCACCAATTTTTTAAATTGTGTGTGTGTGATGCACATGTGTGGTATATGTGTGTGCAGGTACAGGGCCCTTAGGATACACTCAGAGGTGAAAAGAAGACATCCAGTGTCTTGCTCCATCAGCCTCCACCTTATTCCTTTGAGACAGGCTCTCCCACTGAACCTAGCATAGGTCAGTGATTTTTACAGAGGGCCACAGTAAAGAGACTGCTTTCGGTTTCAGAGACGTTGGTCTTTAAAACAGTGTTGAGAGCTGGGTGTTAGTGGTGAACACCTTTAGCCCCAGCTCTCGGGAGGCAGAGGCAGGTGGATCTCTGTGAGTTTGAGGCCAGCCTGGTCTTCAGAGCTAGCTCCAGGACAGGCTCCAAAGCAATACCGAGAAACCCTGTCTTGAAAAACAAACAAACAAACAACAACAACAAAATAAATAAATAAAACAGCGTTGAGTTGAGACTGTAAGACCACGGGGTCTTTCAAAGTTGAACTAAATGCATTTTGCATTATGGTATAGTCATGAGCTTATGAGGGCCAGGGAGTGAAATGTCATAGTTTGAATGAAATTCTCTCTCTCATACTCAGACATTTGAACACTTGGTCTCCAGTTGGTGATGCTGTTTGGAGAGGATTGGGAGGTGTGGTCTTGCTTGAAGATATGCACCACTGAGGGAGAGCTTTGGGGTTTCAAAGCCTCCCATCATCTCAAGTTTACTCTTTCTGCATCCTGTTTGTGGCTCAAGATGTAAGCCTTCAGCTTTCTGCTCCCATCTGCAGTTTCCATGCCTACCTGCTGTCATGCTTCCCCTCTGAACTGGAAGCCCCAGATAAACCCTTCCTTCTGCAAGTTGTCTTGGTCACAAGGTCTTATCACAGCAACATAAAAGTAACCAATACCATCCTCAAGCACCAAGCAGTGTCATTACATAAAAGATGCTTAAAAAAATGTGTTTGTTTGGCTGGGCATTGGTGGTGTCAATCCCAGCCTTCGGGAAGCAGAGGCAGGTGGATCTGTGTGAGTTTGAGGCCAGCCTGGCTCCAAAGCAATACAGAGAAACCGTGTCTTGAAAAACAAAACAAAATGAAAAATTTGTTTGAACCACACACTTTTTTTTTTTTCAAGACAGGGTTTCTCTGTGTAATCTTGGCTGTGCAGACCAGGCTGGCCTCAAACTCAGAGATCCACCTGCCTCTGCCTCCTGAGTGCTGGGATTAAAGAGATGCACCTCCACTGCCTGGCTGATCCACACACATTTATTGAGTGGCTCTAATAGGACAAAAGGTCTATGGCATGGAGCTTAGGAGTTAAGAAAACATGGTTCCAGCTACTGCTTTCCTACTCCCGTCTCCAGGGCATCATATCCTTAGAAATGAAGACAGTGGTTCATCCTCAAATCTACTTAATCTGTGGCCAAAATGTAGCTGAGGGTATTTGTCATTCTAAAAATCTTTTGTTGCTCTAAGGGCAAACTGGACAATCTTCCAAGGGCTGATTTCAGCTCAAAGAGACATGAGTATAAACTGATGCCAGTACTGTGATATCACTGTCTCTGAGTTCTTTAGTGAATGAAAGTACACTCAGTGAAATCAGCTGTCAATTACCTCTCATCAGAATCAAGTCCATCCACAAAAAACTCCGATGCTAACTTCTCTTGGAGGAACCGATCCCAGCATTCCTTCTTAGCTTGGGCCAGAGTTCGAAGCATGTCCTTGGAAGTTACTTCCTCATTTAAACCTTTGATTCTTCTTAGTTTCTTCTCTGAGAGAGAAAAGAGTATGAGCCAATATCAGTTATACAGCAAGTTTAAGGCTAGGCCAGGCTACAGAAGACCTTGTCTCAAATATCCAACCCAACAGACCAGAAAACAACAGCATCAAAAAACCCTTTTACTGATGAACACATCCAGTCGCTGAAAACCAAACCAAAACAAAACAAAAAACCAAACCAAAACAAAACAAAGCCCTCATTTTAGAGGAAAAATGAAAGCTGACTGAATGTTTCTTTTCCAATCCCTCACTATCTCAAGTAAATGTTTAACCCTAGAAAAGGAGCCAGGTTTTTATTTTCTTTTCTTTTCTGTTTTTTTTTTTTTTTTTTTTTTTTTTTTTTTAAATCATGGAAGCCCAGCAGGTGTCTCTCTAAGGAATGCTTGTTTTCCCTGGCTTGGCATGTGTATTTCATCTCCTGTTTTCAACTCCTTGAAAGCAATGTCTCAAGTGGTTTTTCTTCTAGTTACAAGGACATGAAGTGGTTTCCAACCGTCATAAGAAAGCGTTAGAGAAAATGAAGAGACCCAGTGGTTCATTAGATGCTAAAACTGACTTGATGGGAATGCAATAATAAGAGACCTTTAGGATGTCTATGTGGAATTAAATTCTTGATTAAAGAAAAATGTCTTCCAACATTTTCAAAAGTTCCTCAATTTGTGGCCTGGATGTTGGATCCTAATAAAAACAAATATCTTGTAATCCCTTTGAGAGTGATTCACAAGGCTTCCTGTTGATAGATGCTTAATTACTCTTCTTTGCATTTTAATTGTTGAGGAGACCTCTTTTGAAGCACACAAAGAATGACATCACCATTACTTTCTGCCTTAATTTAGTCTTCAACTGTATAATTCAGTCATGTACTTTGTAATGTTCTAGTCAAGGACAAGCTACATATGTCATGGTGAGAGTCTGGCTCTCACCTTCCTGCCCTTTCAGCCATTCTGTCCTGTTGCATGTGGGTAGGAGCCTCATGAAGTGCTGTGTTACATGGGCTGGGGGAGGTTGACTCAGGGGGACTCCATCTACACAGCTATTGGGGAAAGGCATCATCCATATTGGAAGATTTTCAGGTTTAGCTGCTTTGGGGTCACCCATGCTCCTGTAAGTGGCCCTTCACCTATGCCCTTTAAACAAGCCCTACACACCATTTGGTTCCCCAGGGTGAACTTCCGTGTTATAGTACTTAGTCTTGTCAGTGGGACCCCACAAGGAAGGGGTAGACACCATCTCCCCAGGAAAGGAATATTCAAAACAACAAGTGACTGATAGCTGCTTGAAGGATGGACATCAATTTGAGAACCAACGGAAATTTTTTAATGTGTAGTCTTGTTTCCATTTCTAAAAATGTTACATCAGCTAACAGCCACTGACCAAAACAATAAACACTTTGAATTTCTGTCAGTCACAGGCAAGAGCTCACCCATGTGAAATACCTGAAGCTGATAAACATTAATGTTTCTTTTCCCTTAAGGACATAAAAAGGATAGTGTGCATCTAACATTTATTTGGTTAATTTTTTTTTTACTATTGCACTTTTCAGTGGATTCTTTTCGGCATAAGTTTATTTGGCAATAAAAACAATCTTCAAGTTGTCTGGCCTTAGTTGTCATGGAATAGGTACTCTTTGAAGCTAGAATGAGCTTGCCAGGTTCCCAAGCGTGTGGTTTTAATAGGCAGGCTGACCCAGGCACTTTGGCTTATTCCAAACAACAATCACCTAATTCTTTTCTGGGCTGCAAAAAGGCTCTCAGCTTCCTCTCAAGGAACTTTTAGTTACCAGTTAGTTTCTTAACAGATTTTAGGAAAGGCCAGTAGAACTTTAACTTTCCAACTAATTTTATTCACCAATCAACATCATCATCATCGTCCCCAAGAGTGTTTCCTTTTTTCTTTCCTTTCCTTCTCTCTTCCTTCCTTCCTTCCTTCCTTTCTTTTTCAAAACAGGGTTTCTCTGTGTTGACTGTCCTGGAACTTGCTCTGTAGACCATGTTGCCCTCAAGCCTGGAGATCAGCCTGCCTCTGCCTCCCTAGTGCTGGGATTGGATCAAAGGCAAGTGCCACTACTGCCCAGATCCAAGAGTGTTTCTTATAAGCTCTGGTCATGTGCTACCTACCAGCCAAAGGATCTGATTTTTTCCCAGGCTGCTGCCTCTTATCACTGTGGAGCAGATGTTCTGTCTACCACAAACAGAACTCTTTCATCCCTTGGCCCTGACAGCAGACGCTACTCTTCTCGGCTGGCTCGCTCACACATCTCACGAGGATCCCACATCATGTCTTCTGTCTTTCCAACTGCATTTTTCTCATACCTTTTCCTCTAGCCATCATTAATGAACTCCCTTTGTTCTCCCTAGATATTTGCTAGCAATCACCTGAGCTCTGACCCTTCTTTGTGTCCTTCACATACCTAACAGAGGGCTTAGATTTGACTCCCACCCCTGTAAAAATAATAAAATATTTAAAAACTCCATGGGATTAAACTTCTTCAAATAGTAATTTCTAGATTTGGTTTTGGGACACATGGCTTTTACCATAATGAAAAACATTTAGGGAAATAGATTTATCCTGATTTAAACAGTATACTTTGTAGAGATGAACTGAAACATTACATGCCAGCATGAACTCACCCATAAAACAAACAAACACAGAAAGACACCCTACAGGTTAATAACTATGGAATTTTCTTGAAGGAAGTAAGAGGAGTGATGAATATCTAACATTTAATTAATTTTTGTTTTTTAGGAAAAAAGGTGCCAGGCATGGTGGTGCATGAATTTAATCTCAGTAGTCAGGAGGCAAATCTTAGTGTGTTCAAGGCCAGCCTAATCTACAAAGTGAATTCTGGGAGAGTCAGAGCTGTTACATAGAAAAATCCTGTCTCTGGGGAAAAAAAGTGTGTGTGTGGGGAGGCATAATTGCTTAACACACTGCAAAAAAGAGTATTAGGCAAAAGAGTATTAGTCATGGCAGTAACTATCAATCCTACTGTCCTTGTCATTACTCTCTACAAGATGGGATCATTTAACAATGCTAATATAGTTAATATTTAGAATTGTTATGGTTTTTATATACAAGTTAAAAAGTATAAAGGGGCAGAGGGAAGCTGGGTGTGGGCAATTGCCCTTGTAATCCCATCACTTAGGAGGTGAAGGCAGGAGGTTCAGAAGTTCAAGGTCAACTACATAGCAAGTTCAAAGCCAAACTGGGCTACATGAGACCTAAAAAGCACAAGGGCTAGGGTGAGGGCAGAAGAGAGGGAAGGGAGGGGAAAGAGACAGACAGACAGACAGAGACAGAGAAACAGAGAACTTACCTAGAGATGCTAAATACACTTCTGAATCATGCAAGGGAGCCCAGGGCTTAGCTGGCTGGACTGGCTCCATGTGGCCTTCCCCTGCAGGATGTGGATCCATAAAGGAGTCTGAGAAGGCATTCTCGGCAACATCTTGGGCAGGATTTGGCAGACAAGAACAGATTTCAGCCCAGAGATCCCGGCCAGATTTTGTAGCTGAAGAGTCAAGACTCTCAAACATTTTCATTTGCAGTCTGAGCTGAAAAAACAAAACAAAACAAAATTAAAAAAAAAAAAAAAAAAAAAAAACCTCAGTGAGTAAAGACTAGCTCCAATACAGTATGATGCTGACTGTGGCGCATGCCTTTAGACCCAGAACTTGGGAGGACACAGAGGCAGTCATATCTCCATAAGTTCCAGGACAGCCAAGAATACGCAGTGAGACTTTGTCTCTAATTAAATGAGAGAGAGGAAGAAAGAAAGGAAGGAAGGAAGGAAGGAAGGAAGGAAGGAAGGAAGGAAGATGATTCAGAGATTAAGAGCACCAGATGCTCTTGCAGAGGTCTAGAGTCCGGTCTTCAGCATCCACAAGGCAGTTTACAACCATCTTTAACCCAGTTCCAGGGCATCCAATGTCCTCTTCTGGCTCTGTGGGCACGAGGCATGCATGTGGTGCACATACATACATGCAGGCGAAACACATATAAAATAAAAAAAGTCTTTAAAAAAATATAGTATAGCCAGGTGTGGTGGTGCACACCTTTAATCCCAGTACAACAGAGGCAGAGGCAGGGGGATCACTATGAGTCTGTAGGCTGGCCTACATAGCAAGTTCCAGATCAGGGTTTCATTGTGAGACCCTATGTCAAAAAAAAAAAAAAAAAAAAAATTCACACATACACACACACACACACACACACACACACACACACACACACACACACCCCGAATCTGTGAAGGAGTCTGAGAAGCGCATTAAAGGAGCCCAGGGCTTTACAGCTGACTGGGCAGAAGAGTCTGCTGCCTCCAGATGGCCTTAACCTGCAGGATGAGAACCCATCAAGGAGTGGGAGAAGCTACAGCCCAGCCCTGCATTTTATATATTCAATAAACACAATAATATCTGTGTTAGCCAGGAGTTGGTGGAGCACACCTTTAGTTCCAGCACTTGGGAGGCAGAGGCAGGTGAATCTCTGAGTTGGAGGCCAGCCTGGTCTACAGAGACAGTTCCAGGACAGGTTCCACAACTACAGAGAAATTCTATCTGGAAAAGCAAGCAAGCAAGCAAGTACACAAACAAACAAAGAATATCTGTGTTGTTTCCACTGTGCACAAGTAGCTAGCTACACTCTTCCCTTCAGATCTCCAACACACAGCTGTTCCATCATCAGTCAATTAAAGCCTGTCTTCAGCAGGGCACAAACTGACAGTCTTACATAAGAAAACAGCAAAAATGTTGCTTGGTGAAAACTGTCTGTCAACGAGTCCTCTCCTAATGCATGGACATTCACTCACTACAGTAGCAGCTGGGCTATATACTTCAAATTCCTCCACACCCCTATTCATACTCTTTACCACTTAATTTTGTATTACTATTTTAATTGCCCATATTTATGTAGTAAAAGTGTGATAATTCAATAAATGTATGCAATGTGTAATCAACCAGATAATTAGCACTGAATAAAAACACTGAAAAGAGGCATTTTCAAAATTTTACAGACACAGTTAGGTGTGGTGGAGCACATCTGTGATGCCTGCACTCAGACGTCTGAGGTAGAAAGATTATGAACTCCAGAAACTGGTGAGGAAGAAGGAAGAGAGGCAGGAAAAAGACGAGGACGAAGCGGGAAGAAGAAATAAGATCGAACGAGTAGTTTGCTCAAAGCTGCAACGCTGGTATTTGATATTTTGCTTCCAAAGTCCTTATTTTTACCCAGCACCAACACTGCCTGCTTGGGAAACACACTGAGCCGCCCACGCTGAGACTGATGAGAAGGGCTACGCGCAGAGCCTAGGGATTTCCATAACCATCTAGATTTATAGACTAGGTCGACAGCTTCTTGCAAGAGGGCTTTTAAAGATCAGGAAAGCTGACGAGGGTAAAGTCTGAAAAATTCCACTCTAGACAGCGCGAGGGCCCAAAGTAAGAGGCACAGATCCTCCATCGAAGTCCTGTGAACACACACAAACCCCAGGTCTGCTTTCACCAGGGAGCCTGCAAGTCCCTGACCCCGGAACGTCCAGAACAGCAGAGGAAACCATGTGTCCAGATCCCAGGCCTCAGTCACCACAGGCCTCAAGAATTGACTGGCCTTGATGATCCGGTTCCTGATACCCTCAGCTGTGTTCCGGGGTCAGGCCTTAGGAGATGCTAGACACTGGACACCGTGGCCCCTCACCTACCGCAATCACCTGCCCAGCAGTCTCCAAACGCCCGGCTCTGCTCTGTCGCTGGCAGTCAGGAAGAAGCAGTGAGGGGCGGAGTCTCTGAATGACGGAATCCAGGAGCCTTCCAATTGATGCTTGATTTTCTGGCATCCTGTGAGTTGATTGGTAGAATCGAGTCAGTGACGCCCAGAGGGCGGGCTGTCGGTGGGCGGAACTAGTAGTTGCCAGGGAACGGTGGAATCGCTTTTCCAGAGTTTCCTCTCCAAGACAAGATTGATTCTTGGCAGGTCCCAGAGTTCCAGCTTTCCACCCAGGCATCCCGACTCGGATAGGGAAGCCAGTTTTCTAGACTTTTCTTGGTCCCCAGAAGTCTTGATTTCTAAAATCCTTCTGAAAGAAGGTGCCTGCTTGTCTCCCATACCTAGGTGGTTCGCAAAGCCCCGAGGCTTTAGGCTCAGCTCTTTCCACCAGTCCTTGCCTGGACTGTTTTCTGTGTATTTCCCAGTCTTGGGTAAAAATACGGATTTGGGGAAAATAAGTCGTGTATCATTTACCTCCTAGACAATTCTATGAATATTTGTGTTGTCTTTACCCCTTGGCTACCCCACATTAGAGCATGTCAGTGACACAGAACATCAGGGCCTCATTCACTAACTTCTGAGACATTCCTTTATTTAGTTGAAAAAATACCAAGCTCCTACTCCGCTCTAGGTATTGTGAATGTGAATTTAGGACACACAGGACACACAAGACTGGGTATGGGCGCCCAAGATCCTTTCAGCTTAGTGTAGGAGGGTGTTCACCAGAGAAACAGACAAATTTACTAATGGTGCCAAAGAATTATGGAGGATGAGGGTAGTGTGGGGAGGAAAGAGAGGAGAGAGAGAGGAGTGTGTGTGTGTGTGTGTGTGTGTGTGTGTGTGTGTGTGTGTGTGTTTTATAACACCTGCAATAGCCAGGCATGGTGGTGCATGCCTGTAACCGCAGCATTCTAGAGCTGAGGCAGGCAGTTGCGGAGCTCAGGGCCAGCATGAGGTATGTCAGTTAGTTCCATGTTCAACCTGAACTACAAGGAAAGATCCTATCTGAAAGTAAAGTTATCTTACACATCCTCCAAAGGTTACCAACATGTTCCTTTAGTTATTCCTTGTTCCCAATGATTTAAAACAATTTTTCATGTGTATATCTTCCATTTGGTGTCTGTAGAAGTCAGAAGAGGGTGGTTGGATGCCCTGGAGCTGGATTTGCAAGTGTTGTGAGAGTTCTGATGGGGTTGCTGGGAACTGAATGTGGTCCTCTGGTCCTCTGCAAGCACTCTCAACACTGAGCCCCACTGTTCCCAGTTCTGAGGCTGTCACTCTATCACAAAGAAAGATGTGATGAAACACACCAGGTACAGTAGCCTGGCTGAGGATATTGTCTTGAGATATGTCCAAATCCCATCATTATGGCAAAGGTGACAGCAAACTACTATCATGTGCAAGTGCCACCACAGACTACTCTGTTGCTCACATCTGTAAATGTTCTTAGACTATGAATTGTAGGAAGTGTGGCAATGTTTACTCACAGAGCAGAAGAAAGGAGTCTGGTGTACCTGGTTCGCAGAAAGGGGCATGGGAATAGGGGTTCCAGCATTTCATTAAGGTGTATGCCATGGATTCCCGAGTCACAGACACTCTTTACAATGATTGAATGCCCACCAAACACACATCTTTCCTTCCTTTCTTTCTTCCTTCCTTCTTTCCTTCCTCCCCCCCTCTATGTCTCTCTCCTTGTTTATTCAAGACACAGTTTCTCTGTGTAGCCCTGTCTGTACTGGAACTCCCTCTGTAGATCAAGCTGGGCTTGAACTCAAAGATTCACCTGCCTCTGCTTCGAGAGTGCTGGGATTAAAGGCACGCACCACCATTGCCTGGCTTCCAAACACAGTCTTGATTTACAATTTGTTCTCACAGATATCTGGATGCCAGGATGAGACACCTTTAAACAGTAGCTGTGAATAACACAGTTGCTGAAAGAGTACACTTTCTTAAATATACAATCACAAATTAACAGTTTAGAACACAACCAATTCATTCAAGTCTCCAAATCTGACTCGTGTGGTGGACCCTGGTGTCCATCAGTGATGGTTTGGGCTTTCTTCTTTTTCTGTTTTTATTCCATCTTGAGCAGGTCTGTCATTACCTCTGCTTCTGTACCACATATCAACCCTGCCCCCCCAGAAGTGCCCTCAGTGACATACCCAAAAGTCTGCTAGACTAATACAGATGCTCGAAGATGCTCGATGAGTAAAAAATAACCTCCTGGGTGTGTCTCCATCCAAAAAGGTTGGCAGTCAAAAGGAACCATCATAGCCAGTTTGTGGCTTCTACCTCTTGGAGGCAATAATGTAATGTCAGGAGTTTCTCTCCTCAAAAGAAGAGGGCAGAGTCTGGTAGTATAGTGTAGTGGTAGAACATTTTCTCAGTATGTGCAACACTCTGGGTTTGATCTCCAACACGAAAAAACTCAATTATATTAAAAGTTTTAAATGAGTTCAGAAGATGCCAGACATCCATAAAGTACAGCTCCCTGGCATGTTCTATATTAGTGCTTCTCAAGCCTTCCAGAGAAACCAGGTGATGATCAGGCTGAAGTGCAGACTCCTGTTCAAAAGTCAAGACTAGCGGGAGGAGATTTTAATTTGTTTTTGCATCCAACAATTTTGCTAGTCACTATTCTTTGTTTTAATTGGATTAATTTGTTAATTCCCCCAGTTCTGTGCCAGAACAATCCAGTATAAAAATCTGGCTCCAAGTTGCAATAGACTGAAGAGAGAGGTGGAAAGCCCCAGATGGTATAGAGTTTAAGGGTCTTGCTGATGGAAGTGTGGCAAAAGACCAGTGGACGGATACCTGTAATTCCAGTCAGAAGAATGGAAATTTATTCTGACAAAAGCAAAATGACTTCAAGGTAGGACATACCCGCTTTTCATAACCCAATATGAAGGAATCAGGCATTGGGTGTGCAGGGATCCAGTCATAAAGCTCCACATGTAATTTAATTTACTTACAGTGTACTAGGAAATGTGGGGAAAGCCAACTAAAGTTACTCAGAGGCAAACATGGTTATGACTCAAGAAGGCTTGGATCAGGTCAAGCTGAGTTTGCAGAAACTCTATGATGCCGAAAGCCTGTTTATGTACAACTTTCTTTGGATAAAGTGTTGCCATCATTGTAAGATTATTTTCCTTTCCTCTTGCTGTCTCTCTCTGTCTGTGTGTCTGTGTATCTCTCTCTTCCAGAGTCTCATTGTGTAGCTCTGACTTGTCTGGAACTCTTTGTGTAGATCAAGCTGAATTCAAACAGATCCACCTGCCTCCTTAGTGCTGGGTTGAAAAGCATGCACCACTATGCCCAACTCTCATTGTAAATTTCTTTTTTCTTTTCTTTCTTCTCTCCCTCCCTCCCTCCCACCCTCTCTCCCTCCCTCCCTTTCTTTCTTCCATGTATGAGTGCTCTGTCTGCATGTATACCTGCACATCAGAAAGGGGCATCAGATCCCATTATAGATGCTTGTGAGCCACCTTCTTGTTGCTGGGAATTGAACTCAGGACCTCTGGAAGAGCAGCCAGTGCTCTTAACAGCTGAACCATCTCTCCAGTCCATAAAGTTCTTAATAAGACCACTCATTAAAGAGATAATGGTTTCCTTTTGAAAAAATTCTGTTCTGAAGTACAACCAGTGGAAAATTTAACCTCTTTTCAAAAAGCAGGTGATTAGGAATCTGGCATTCATCTTAAGGACTTCTGTAGCTTCAGATACTTCAGTCTGCTCTGGAGAAAGACTAATATCTTCAGTCTTTCACTTGGTTTGAGGAGACCTTTGTTTAGGCTAGCTTTGAGCTCACTATGTAGTCAAAGACTACCTAAAACTCCCAATCCTCCCACATCCACCTCCCAAGGGCTAGGGCTACAGGCATTCATTACATGCCTGGCATTGTGGGACTTTTGATAAGGAGAATTTAGCTAAAAAGCTTCTCTTGATCTTCTCCAAAATGCTAATACACGAGATAAGAATAGTCTAAGCCAACATTATGTTTATATCACAATATCATAAATGTACATGAAAAAGTTCATGCTCACATTCTTGAATTTGAATAGACAGTTGTCCAGTTTGTAGACACTAGCATCCAAATGTCTACCTATTTGAAAGAATCCCTCTGTGAAGACTAAACAGGATTATAGTCCATTTATAGGCACTCTGTAAATAGAGTGAATTAGTCCCTTTTTGGTGGAAGGAAGGCTCACTTGTAGGATTCTGGATCTTGAGATAGGAACAGAAAGAGGCTAAGATACTTAGAGATTTTTTTCAAGAGACAAAAAGGTGTAAGGCAGAAAGTTTGGCACAACAGCACATCTCAAAGTAGCAGCATCCCAGCTGGGTTTCTTTTCCAGCAACTGGGAGTTTCCAGAGGACTTTGCTTCCCTTGACTTGGTATCTTTGCTGAGTTTATACTTTAGCTTTTTTATGAATTCTAAAAGGCACCAATATCCTTTCCTTAATTCCCTCTTCAGTGAAGTTAGCCAAAATAAATGATAGCATTTTGCATTTAAGAACTGTAGCATCCTGGGGAGATAGCTCCATTGGTAAGGTGCCTGCCATGCAACACAGACCTGAAGTTGATCGCCAGAGCTTACATAAATAAGGTGAGCATTGTAGTGCATGTTTGTAATTTTAGTGAGATACTGTGCTGCTTTGAAAGAAAATAGCCCCCAAAGTGAGTGGCACTATTAGGAAGAGTGGCCTTGTTGGAGTGTATTACCATGGGTGCTGGCTTTGAAGTCTCTTTTGCTCATCTTTCCCTCAATGTGACATTTAGTTGGCTTACTGTTGCCTGCGAGACATAGCACTTTCAGCTTTAGTACTGCATCTGCCTGCACACTGCCATGCTCCCAATCATGATAATAATGAACTGAATCTCTGAAGCTGTCAGCAAGCCACCCCAATTAAATTCTGTCTTTATAAGAGTTGCTGTGGTCAAGGTGTCTCTTCATAACAATAGAAAACCCTATCTAAGACAGAAACTATCTCAAAAAACAAAATCGGTAGCACCAGAGAGAGAGAGAGAGAGAGAGATGGAGAGAGAGAGAGAGAGAGAGAGAGAGAGAGAGAGAGAGAGAGAGAATGCCCTGACAATGCATTTTTGATCCATTTTGGATACAAGTTTATGGAAGTCAAATGGAACATCTCTAGTTCTTTTGGCTCTGTTAGTAGGCAGGACAAGTATGGAAAATATTGCTTCTGGAGTGTGTGCATATAATACACACAATAACTTTATTGAGGTATATAACACACTATAATGTGCACCTTCTGAAGTCATACAATAGTAGTAGTGGGTATAACTAAATGGCAGAATGCTTGAGACTCTAGGATTCCACAACATTGCATTTAAGAACTGTAGCATATAGTAGACAAAATGGTTCTTGGTACAGTTATAGTCATAGCAACTTTCATTCTGATTGGTCCTTTTTCCCCTGCTTATTTGCTTGTTTGTTTTTATTTTTATTTATCCATTTTGTTTTTCAACACAGGGTTTCTCTGTAACCCGGCCGTCCTAGAACTCACTCCGTAGATCAGGCCGACTTCGAATTCACAGAGATCCACCTGCCTCTGCCTCCCAAATGCTGGGATTGAAGGCATGCTCCACCACTACCCGTCTTGTTTGCTTTTAAAAAAAGACAACAATTATTATTTTGCTTGTTTGTTTTTATTTTGAGACACGCTCTTGGGTAACATTAGAAATGAAACTAATGCTACTTCTGCCTTTGCCTCCTGTGCGCAGAGACTACAGGTGTGCGCTGCCTTGCCAACTCTACCTGTTTCAAGTAAACTTTTAACAGTTTTACAGACCCGGGGAAGTAGTACTTCACTCTATGGAGTTTGTATCATCATTTCCACCCAACTCTTTAACATGGCACCCTCCCGAAGATTCCCTTTAGGAAACAACCTCTGCTCTCTTCGATGAGGGGAGTCTGTGTACAGTCATTTGCTGCATAAGCCAATATAGGGAAGACATCCTCAGACTCCTAACTTTGCCAACTCAACTCACTCGCTCCCTTATTGCAAACCCCACCTCTGTCTGGGTCTCTCTGATTGGTTGCTTCCTCATGACGCCATCAGATTGCGACCCGAGAGCTGTTGGGCGGCTGTCATGTGGCGGGGTGTCCGTGGCTGCCCAGGGATCCTTGTGCATTGGCGGGTGGCGCTCTGGTCCCACAGCTTTGCCAGGACTTGGAGTGGCTGTAAGGAGGCGATGGCTGAGGAACTCTCTACCCAGGCCAAAGCAGCGGGCGGGTTGAAGGCTCTGGTTCAGCAAAATGGAGACTCTGGTAGCGATCAGAGCAGAGAGCCGCTCCTGGAGGGCCTGGATCCGGCGGCGATGGGGGCCCAGGTCCCAGGGAGCCGGGGGCAGGCCCAGGGAGGCGAAGAGCAGGTCTCGGGGGACGGGGAGCAGGCCCCAGCTCCAGTCGCCGACTCAGGCAAGAGGAAGAAGCGGCGAGGCGCCACCGGGGAACGGGTCGTGCCGCCCCCGAAGAAACGGCGGACTGGAGTCAGCTTTGGCGATGAGCACTTTGCAGAGACCACCTACTATTTCGAGGGCGGCCTGCGCAAGGTTCGGCCCTATTACTTTGACTTCCAGACCTACTGTAAAGGTCGCTGGGTGGGCCACAGCCTGTTGCACGTCTTCAGCACCGAGTTCCGATCCCAGCCACTGGCCTACTACGAGGCTGCAGTCCGGGCGGGACGCCTGCATCTCAACGAGGAACCAGTTCAGGACCTTAGCATCGTGCTCAAGGTGGTGTCCAACGGGGCTGGCTAGAATCAGGCTTTGGGAAAAGGAGGAAAGGTTTTGCTTTGTTATTTTCCGGATTCAGCTTATAAATGCCGGAGTAAAATGATGGTAATCCAGGAACGATCTCATTTTCCCTTGGGACCCTTTTAGTTCCCGCTTCCCAAGTCATCAAGTAGACAGGCTTTCCATGCTGTAGAACTCACCCCAGCAAGGTGGCTTGTTTTTTAAGAAACAGAAATGGAAATTTTCATGTTCCTTTTACATCTGCCTTGTGGCAAGAGGGCTGCCTACTTTCTACCCTGCACGATAGATGTCTATACAAATAATAATGGTAGATACCTCGCATTCATGTGTTCTTAACTGTATCAGGCACAAAGTTTAGCATGTTTGCTCTCTAACATGGAGTATGGTATTGCTACTCCATTTTGTGATGAAACTGAACCTCACAGTAAGGCAATAGTGCAGTTTTCAAAGCGTGTGCTTGTACGAACGTTTCAGGTATTTGTTGTGAATCCTGATGTTATAGAATTAGGAGTTCAGGGATAGATACTAGCCAGGTGCTGTGGCTTTTCTTTTTTTAAATTCCATAAACCCCTGTCATTAACACTGGCTCGCTGTGATGGTAAGGAGAATATGGTAATTTTCAGATTTGGCAATAACCCCTCCTGTACTGATTTTGAAAACCACAGGTCTGTTGTAACCTTCACTGAGGCCCAGAGAAGTTAGGTAGTGAGCTTGTGTCAAATCTAGATGTAGAGTCTAGAGCTCTGAGCTTACAGCTCGGTGTTAATTGTTGAAGGTAACATGTAGAGGTTCCCCCCCCTCATTTAAAGGACATTTGCTTTAAAAATATATTTGTATTAGATGGTTAGATAGTTCAGCAGGTATAGGTCCTTGCCACTAAGACTCACAAGTTCTTGCCTTTGCATGTGTCTTTATACATACATACACACACATAAATGTAATAAAGAATTTTTGAAGTACAGCTTTATTGTCTGGATTATACAAAGAAGCAAAACCAGAAAACACCTGGAATCTCACCAATTGTGTATTTTTCAACACTAGATGTATGCTTGTGTGTATTTTTACAAAATGAGATCATACTACACCTCCTTTTTCTGCTTACGGCTTTGCTGTGACCATTCCTCCATGCCAATAAGGAATAGAGGAAGCTGGGTGTATAGTAGACTGTCTGTAGGCTGCTAGTTCCAGACTGACTGCTTGCCTGTGTCTTTGACAGGACAATGACTTCTTGCGGAACACAGTGCACAGACATGAGCCACCAGTCACAGCAGAGCCTATTCGCCTGCTAGCTGAGAATGAAGACGTGGTTGTTATAGACAAACCATCCTCCATTCCTGTCCACCCCTGTGGCCGATTCCGACACAACACGGTCATCTTCATCCTAGGAAAGGAACACCAACTAAAGGAGCTACACCCACTGCACCGGCTTGACCGCCTCACCTCAGGAGTGCTCATGTTTGCAAAGACAGCTGCAGTCTCAGAGAAGATTCACGAGCAAGTTCGGGATCGGCAGGTGAGCTTTGTCTGCTTGAGGCTGCTTCCTGGGCTCCCACGTGCTTTGTGTTAGAAAGGGGTCACAGAGTTCTAGATTGAGGTGTAGATACAATTTTCCTACTTTGAGGAGGCTCAGCACCTAAAGGGCCAAAGACAGACTGTCCTGTATGTTTCAGGTTTTGAGGAGAGCTCACTTGGTAGGAAGACTGCATAAAGTTGGAAGATGTGTGAGTAAGATCATTGGCTGGTAGTTAGTATGATCTTGAGACTTGGAATTCTGCATCTGGATTATAATGCATTGATTGAGCACATGCCAGACTTAATCCCCAACACATTAGAAACGAATTTACTACATGCTTATAGTAGCCCTGTGAGGTAAATGTTTTCTGATTTTATATTTTTTATTAGATACATTCATGTTATCTGAGTGTTTTGGCTGCAGCTGTGTATGTGTCGCACATGCATGCATGGTGCCTGCGGAGGTCAGAAGGGGAACAGATCTCCTGGAATTGGATTTAGGGATGGTTGTGAACAACCATATAGATGCTGGGAACTGAACCCAGGTCCTCTGCAAGAGCAGCAGTGATTATAACTGCAGAGCTATCTTTTCAGCCCCTGATGTCATACTTTCTAGATGAGGTATGGGAATGTTCAGAGGTGGTGAAACTGATAAAGCTGGCATTAGGGTTTGAATCATCTCTCAGATGCTCTGACGCACTCTGTGATTTGGCTTTAGACTGACTTTCCCCTTTTCCTCCTTTGTAGCTGGAGAAGGAATATGTATGCCGGGTTGAAGGGGAGTTCCCTGACAAGGAGGTAATTTGCAAGGAACCCATCTTAGTGGTGTCTTACAAGGTAGGAGTGTGCCGTGTGGATCCCCGGGGCAAGCCCTGTGAGACTGTGTTCCAGAGGCTGAGCTACAATGGCCACTCCAGTGTGGTACAGTGCCGACCACTTACAGGCCGTACTCACCAGATCCGAGTCCACCTCCAGTTCCTGGGCCACCCCATTCTCAATGACCCCATCTACAATTCAACTGCCTGGGGTCCTTCTCGAGGCCAGGGTGGCCACATTCCAAAGACAGATGAGGAACTTCTCCGGGATCTGGTTGCAGAACATCAAGCCAAAGAAAGCCTGAATGTGCTAGATCTCTGTGAAGGTGACCTGGCTGCAGGACTCATGGGTTCTACCACCCCCTCTTCAGAGTTGGCCAAGGACAGCCTGGAGGAGTTGGCTACAGTTGCCCAGAAGATAGATGGAATAGCCGAGGCAGCCTCTCAGGATCTGGACGCACCAGAGGAGGCAGCTAAAGCGGATGTTATGAGTCAAGAAACAGACCCACTCTGTGCAGAGTGCCGGCTGTTGCGACAGGATCCCTTGCCCCAGGATCTTGTGATGTTCCTGCATGCCCTCCGCTATAAAGGACCAGACTTTGAGTATGTCTCACCCATGCCAGCCTGGGCACAGGATGACTGGCAGGAAGACTGAGGGATGTGGCCAATGAAAGAATGGCTTTTTGGGTGGAACAAGGATGGGCCTTGGGGCAGGGGCCAATCCCATTGGTTGATACTCAGGGTTTAGAGAAGAATGAGGTTTCACTGTAATGGAACCTGCTTGCTGTTGCTACCTCTTTCCTTTAGCTCATTTGGAGCCTTTCAGGTCTGTAAATATATCATTTTTTAAAATCTGTTTTTAGTGGCCTTTTTACAACTCTCCCCTTTCCCCCAATGCTCAGGATAGAATCTAGGTCCTTTCACAAGGAAGGCAAGTGCTCTACAGGTAAACTCCTTTCCTAGACCCTTAGTACTTTTGAGTTTCTCTTTGCAGCTCAGGCTGCTTTTGAACAGTGAATCCTACCTCTGCCTCCCAACTGGGAACACAGGCATGAAGCACCGTGCCTTGCCTTTTTTAAAATTGAGATAAATTCACATAGCATAAAAGTAGCCAATACACTTTATTGGCATTTACTATGTTCACCAACTTGAGCAACTTTATGTCATGATTTCAAACATTTTCTATTAAGCACTCATTCCCCTTTCTCTTCTCTCAGGCTCTGGTAAACATTAGTCTATTCTTTATGGATTTGTGTGTTCTAGGCATTTTATATAAATGGATTCATAACCTTTGTGTCTTTTTTTAAAAGATTTATTTATTTATTTAATGTGCATTGGTGTTTTGCCTATATCTACTTTGTGTGAGGGTTTTAGATCCCCTGGAACTGTAGTTAAAGACAGTTGTGTGTTGGCAGTAGTTTGTGTCCTCTTAGCAGCTTCCGAAAAACACTGATGCTTATATTGATTATAAATGCTTGGCCAATAGCTCAGGCTTATTACCAACTAGCTCTTACATTTTAGCCCATATTCCTTACTTATTTTCTACTGTGTGGTGATACTTTATTAGCATGGTACATTCATCTGCTTCCTCTGTGTGTGGCTGTCAACTCCTAACTCCATCCATCTTCCTCCCAGCATTCTCCTAGTCTGGTTTTCCTCCCTAACCTTATTCTATTCAGCTATTGGCCAGTCATATTGTTTATTAAACCAATCACAGTGATATTTATTCACACAGTGTAAAGAAATACCCCAAAGCAGTTGTGAGCTGCATAGGGGTGCTGGGAATTGAACCTCTGGAAGGGCAGCCAGTGCTCTTAACCACTGAGCCATCTCTCCAGCCCCAACCATCTGTGTATTAGTGTAGCATAATATTCCTAAGATTGAACGAATTTACAGTATGTATATGTATTTCATTCTTTTTTTTGTGACTGAATAGTATCTCATTGCATGGGTATGCCAAATTCTGTATATTCATTCATCAGTTGTTATAAACAGTGCTGCTGTAAACATCTGTACAAAGCAAGATGTTTAAGTACCTGTTTTCAGTCAGTTCTCAGTGTATTGACTTGAATGGTAATCGTGTTTAACTTTTTGATTAAATCACACAAACTTTTCCATGGCAACTGAACTAGTCTATATTCTTGCCAGCACTGTACAGAGGGTTCCAGTTTCCTCACATTCCTGCCAACATTCTTTTCTTTTCCTTTTTGTTTGTTGTTTTGCTTTTGAGAGAGAGTCCTAGAACTCACTCAGGCCAGGCTGGCCTCAAACTCACAGAGATTCGCCTGACTTTGCCTTCTGGGTGCTGGGATTAAAGGCGTGCGCCATCAGTGCCCAGGGAACTTACTCTTTTCTATGTGTTCTGTTGATCATATCTCTCCTAGTAAATGTGAAGTAACAGCTCACGTGGAATTTAGTTTTTTTGTTGTACTATTATTATTATTATTATTATTATTATTATTATTCTGGATGTGAGATCTTTCTCAACAGCAAAGGAATTAACAGACCAATTTAAAAATGTGCAAAAGAGTTCTGGTTAGCACACACACATAAGCGCCAAAGAAGGCTGAGGGATGTTAACTGCTCTTGGAGTGGCTTACAACAACCTGAAAGTCCAGCATCAGGGAAGGGGATCCCCTCTTCTGGCCTCTGCCAGGGCTGCATAGTGAGAATAACAGCACAGATGGAAGCAGTACAACTGAAGAAACTGACCAGGTTTTAGAATGGCATGTTCACTGGAGGCAGGGCGATTACCACCATAGCACTTACTCTGCTCAGAACCCCTGCCTTCCACAAAGTAAGCGTTATTATGATTGTGCCCTTTCACTCCAAACTCATCAACTCTCCTCTTCTCAGGTGAAGCTTGTTCATGTTTTCAAAGCCATGTTTTATCAGTCATTAGCCACATCAAAAGAAGTGGGTGATGGCTTTCTTTTTTAAGCTCTTTTTTAAGTGTGTGTGTGTGTGTGTGTGTGTGTGTGTGTGTGTGTACAAACTGCCATGCACTTATATAAGCCTGGAACTCAAGTTCTCAGGCTTAGTGGCAGGTACCTCATGAGGCATCATGAGCCATAATGTTCTTAAAAACACTTCAGGCCAGGCAGTGGTGGCTCACACCTCTAACCCAGCACTTAGGAGGCAGAGGCAGGTGGATTTCAGTGAGCAGGGAGTTTGATACCACCCTGGTCTGCAAAGTGAGTTACACAGAGAAACCCTATCTTCAAAAACAAACAAACAAAAAAACCACTTCAGTAATTTATTTAAAATACAAATGATATAATTAGTCTGGTTTTTCCCCTTGCAAATATTCCGTTATTTGAGCATTTCCAGAGAACACCTGAATTCACTCTTGAGGCATTCTCTTGTAGGACCCCACTTTTTCCTAAAGGTAAGGAAGAGACCAAGCTCACTCCTATCCACCTACAACTCAAAACCAATCTTTACTGGGTGTAGTGGAGAACACCTTTGGACCCAGCACTTGGGATTGAAGGATCTCTCTGAGATCTAGTCCAGCCTGGTCTACATATTGAGAACCACCCCCATCTCAGACAAACAGGAAGAATAACCCAACACACAGAACTAATATTTGCAAGTCTTGAAGTCTGGGTTTTTCTCTTTCTCTTCTCTTTCTTCCCTCTCTCCTTTCTTCCCTCCCTCCATCCTTCCTTTCCTTCTGTCCTTGTTTTTCTTGAAAGATCTTGTTACATAGCCCAGGACAGCCCCAAAATTACTACATATTCCTGCTGGCCTCACATTCACAATCTTCCTCCTTAGCTTTCCAATTGCTTGAGTTATAGATAACCATCTATAAGCTTGCCTTGCAGATTATTTTTTTTTTATTCCCAAGTTCTGGAATTAAACTCATGTTCCACCACTCCAGGAGATTTCTTATGTATAGTATGTCATAGAGTGCAAGCAGTCACACACAACACACACTCAAATATCTATTGAATGTTCTTCCTTCAGAACTAAGTCATATAAGAGTTGTTGATGTGTAATCACCCAGCATTGTGGAGCATTGCCAGCTAAACACAATTCTTCCCTGTTAACTTCATAATCAACAGAGGGAATGAGTCTTCCTGAAGCTGGATCCATAAGATGACCCATTTCTTGGCACTCAGTCATTAAGCACAGTTAATGTCTTAATTATGATTTGTACATCAGTCCTTCCTCATAATTTTCCAGAGCCTGGGGGTTGGAGTGTCCTGTAATAGTTCAGTATGGTGTGAGGAATAACCTGTGTTAATGGAGAGTGTTGTTTTGAGCAGAGGCCTGCTGATGGGATTTTAAAAGTTGCAATCATTTTTGTTACTCAAATCTGTAAGTTGCAACTGATCCAGTAGATGGCGCCTCACACTCTTTTATCATTCCAATTTCTTTTCTATTACTAAGTCAAGTAATTTTTCTCTCCTAGGCTTTAAAATAATGTGGTATTGCCAATTGTTCTTACTCCCTTAGAAAAAAAAATGCTGGGCTAGTGCACGCCTTTGATCCCAGCTCTTGGGAGGCACAGACAGGGGGATCTCTGTGAGTTTAAGGTCAGCCTGGTCTACAAAGCTATACAGAAAAACCCTGTCTCAAACAACAACAACAACAACAAAAACCCAACACAAACAAAACAAAAACACAAACAAAAAAAAAAAAGAAAGAAAGAAAGAAAGAAAGAAAGAAAGAAAGAAAGAAAAAGAAAGAAAGGAATTAAAAAAAAAAAGCTGAAGTACTGGTAGTTATGGGTCAGGAGATCAACATTCAAGAGTGAGCCTCCTGAAGCTGGATGAGTGCATCACAACGGCCTTCCAAGGCTCAGAGAACTTTTGGAGGGAAGGGGAAGAAATTAAGAGCAAGAGGATAAGGAGGGTGCCTTAAAAAGACTTCTAGGAATGCCATTGCTTTCAGTACAGTACAGCTGCCAGACCAGCACAAAACGGAGTCCATCAACATTTCAACATGGATGAGGGAGGGGCTCACAAAGGGCTACCCTGAGGGACTACTGACAGATAATGGTTGCTGGGGGAGGGCATGTCATTTTCTTCAGTAGTCTAGCCACTGAAACGTTGCCCAGGCTCCAGAAAATAGCCTCCCACTCAGGCCATTACTAGCTGTCCTAATCTCTCATGTGCCACCACACACAGATCCATTTTTTTTAAAAATAATAAATGTACAATGTTACAAGGTGTAATGGCAGGTTTAAAAGTGACCATAATTGTGAAATAGTGAATACTGTCTTAGGCTGTTTTTTGCTACTACAACAAAATTTGTGAAACTGGATTATTTATAAAGAGTATGAATTTAGCTGGGTATGGGCATGGTGGCACACTACTGTAATCCTACTACTGGGGAGGCTGAGACAGGATGTACAATTCAGACAGCCCGAGCTAAAGAGTGAGTTTCAGACAACCCTCAGCTTTCTAAACAGGGAGGCTGTGGGAAGTGGATTTGTCTCACAGTTCTGGAAGCTGGAAACTCTGAGGGAATGGTCCTCTGTCAGCTGCACTGGATCAAATTTCCAGCACAGGAAGTTGACAGGCATATTTAAACCATAGAAAATCTAAAGCAGTAACAATAATATAATATATAAATATACGCTTTCTATTGGTGGTAAAGTCACAGGCAGGGTTAATAAAGCTTACTGCTTTATTGAAAAAATGTTTTCAATGAGACATTATGCAAATAAAAACAAAATCTCCCCCCTCTCTCTCCTTCATGTCCCCCCACCCCCTCTTGCCAATATGCTACTGAATTGTCTGAAAAGACCCTGAAGAAGACATATGTCCTATCAGGACAGAAAATGAACAGGAAGACATAGCTGAAGAGAACTGACTGAGAGTACTTAGCTGTGGAGGTATCAGTTTCCCAAGGACCCACAATGCAGGAGCCAGGAGAAAGGCTACTGTTCCAGCTCTCAGATTCTCAATGCCACAAATCTTGCTGAAGCACCTGCCAGGTGGTGGGTTCTTGAACACTGCTAGGCAGATGCCTCACTGGGGACTGTAAACCCATCACTCTGAGAAAGATCCCATATGGTATCATATACAGGATGGTAGTTAAAAGGCACGGCATGAAGAGATTGGACTACATTGTCCTGTCTGCAAAGTAGAAGCTGTATACATAGCCTTGGACGAGTTAACCTTTCCATGTAAATAATTTAGAAAATAAAATATAAAAATATTGATCACAGGGTTCTGCAGAACATAACCCAAATAAAATGTATGGTGCTTTTATTTATGTATTAAAAAAATAAAGGTTGTTAAATGTGAGTTGAATGAATCCTAATGATTTCATGAGGGGAAATCTCTGTTCTTTTCTTGCTTCCTAATCCTCTTCCCTGGTAAAATCTAGAAGATTCAGCTTCGTGTCTTCCAGAAAGGTAGTTATGTTCTTGCTCAGTCTCCAGCCCTTACCAAAATTTCAGATGTCATAGGCATCTTTTTAATGTGTACCTTGGAAACCAAACCCGTTCACAGCCTGCTTGAAGACTGGAATAGGTAGCCTTTGTAATGTGGTACTTCCCGTTTTGGACAGGTATTACAAACCCTAAGGTAGCCAGAGTGGTAGGGTAGCCTTGTAATCAATCCTAGCATCTGGGGAGGTGAGAAGGAAGATATTGAATTTGAGGCCAGTCTGGACTATAGGATGAGACTGTGTCTTAAAACAACACTCTGAAGCAAGATAACGAATAGAACGTCACCCTTTGGAAAGCATCACCATAAGACGCACACGTTGTGGCACCGCTTGGCTCTATGCCTATCACCTTCAGAAGTCGACCTGTGGCAAGCCAGGCGAAAGGGTAGCTGGAGTGCCCAAGCTAAGAGATAAACACTCCCAGGACAGGGCGGATGAGGCACCTAAAATTGTCTATCGCAGATTCAGGCAAGGATTGCTTGAATGAACCCTCCTAAACCCAAGGAGGGCAGCCGCATCCAGTTAATCTTGAGGATTTCAATCAGTCATAAAATAAAGTTCTGGTTTCAAAAACAAAAACAGCAATCCCCGAGTAAGAGCTCTTTAAATAACTGAACTCACAGCTAGGTCACATCATGTTCCAGACCACCACTGAACACGAGAGCTGTAGTTATACTCGCTGTGCTGTTTTTACTTTGTAAGAAATTAAATCCAGTAGAATTTCTGATTCCTAGAAAACTCGTTATCTGCCTTTTCTTCATCTGTGAGGTCATAACGTTTCAAAAGCTGCTTTTCAAATATTTCCTTCCAGTACCATTACCACGAAGCAAAACACCTCCACGCCGAGACTAATGGCGTTATATAAACACGTGTAGAATTTGAAATCCGATGAAATGTTCGATTATTCCCATCCTGCAAATTATAAATTCACATTACATTATTAGTGGAAACCTTAGAGGAAAAAAGGGTATTCACGACGAGGATGGGATTCGAACCCACGCGTGCAGAGCACAATGGATTAGCAGTCCATCGCCTTAACCACTCGGCCACCTCGTCCCAGACACTTAGTCCTCCCTGGCACCTATAGGGAGTAGTACTAGAGGGATGTGACGCAACATTATCAAAGTCGCCATTTTGTACGGAAGCCAACAGTCCGAGTGCTTGTAGAGCAGACAATCGAAAGAAGGTGGCCGTTGTCAGGATAAGAGATCTACATCTGCGAGAGGCGAGGAAAATTCTGTAGAAAACGGGAGAGACTTGAGGAAACTTAAGTTAGTGCAGAGGGTGACGGAAGAGTTTAAAGACGCCTCAGGGGAGGGGCCGGGCTGCAGCGGGGGGGGGGGGGGGAGGAGGGGCCGTCACGGCGCGCAGCAGCGCGCTCCGCGCATGCGCGCCACCGCGGCGGTTAGATTTGAATGCTTCTCAGACGCTCTCCGGTCCTTGCAAAGTGACGTCTCATTCCGAAGGAGCGCGCGGACCCCAAACAAAACAAGCAGGTGGCCGGCCCGTGGCGGGTAAGAACTTCCCTTCCCTTCTGGGGTCTTGTCTGGGCGCCGACGGGCCGACGCGGGCTGGCGAGGGTCGCTTGGTCCGCCCGGCGGCCTCGGGACGCCCCTGTGCCATTGGCGAACGCGCGAGCCCAACGGCCGGCTCCTCCTTCGCCTGGACCGACCCGGGTCGCTTCCCCGTTCCTAACGCCGCGCCATCCCGGCCCGGAGCCGCCCGCGGGTTCCCCGTGTAGGCCCTGCGCGCTGCCCGCGTCCGGGCTCGCCCCACCCGCCATTTTTTGTCAGAGTCCCGGGATCTTGTGCCACAGCTTCTCCTCATCTGCGATCTCCCTGCGGTGTGTTTCTCGTTCCCCAAGTCCCCGGCTGCAGTGATTTGAAGGCAGTGAGTGAATTTTAAATTGTAGGCTCGTCTGAGAACAATAATAGAGTCCCGAGTTTCTGCACGTCCAGCATTAATATAAAGCCAACATCAGTGTGGCACAAAGTAGATTATAAAATCCCCTTCATTATCAGGCTCTGGATTTAAGACCCATGGGTGGGTAGAAAAATGTTGCTGACTGGAATTTTAAAATTGTATTGGACATTGTGGTTTGAATAAGGATGGCCATCATAGGATCATATATTTGATTGTCTGGTCGCCGGAGAGTGACACTATTTGAAAGGATTGGAAGAATTAGGAGGTGTGGCCTTGTTGGGGGAGTTGTGACCCTGGGATGGACTATGAGGTTTCAAAAGCTCAGGCCAAGCCTAGGCTTTTGGCCTGCTGCCGTGTTCCCCACCATGATGATAGTGGACTGTGCATGTAAGTCTCTGAACTGTAAACCAGTCCTCAGTTAAATGCTTTCTCTTATAAGAGTCGCTATGGTCATGGTGTCTGTTTACAGCAATAGAACAGTAACTAAGGCAGAAGTTAACAGAAATAAAGGCTGTGGCTAAAAACAGAAGCAACAGTTTATTCCAGACAGTAAAGGCTGAGGTTAGTTTTCACTTTTAGTTAGATCGTTCAACTGGGTTCTTCTATGTGTCTTTAAAAAAAAAAAAAAATATATATATATATATGCATTGAAGGTTTACCTGCATATATGTCTGTGTGAGGATGCTGGATCCCCTAGAACTGGGGTTACAGACAGTTGTGAGCTGCCATGTGGGTGCTGGGAATTGAACCCTTGTTTTCTGGAAGAGCAGCTAGTGCTCCTAACCACTGAGACATTTCTCCAACCCTGAGTTTCCTCTGTGTCTTACAGGTTCATTGTATTGTGCTAAAGTAGACTTGATGAAGATGTTTCATTGTTTGATCAAATGTTGGGGGGATGATTTATAGATAATGAAAAGAGAATATATTGTAAGATTTTGGTCATTAAAGGTTAGGTTCATGCAATGTACTTCTTGACTGTGAATGGCTGGAAAACATTACAATATGATACACACATGTAAGTGGAGTAAAAATGTTGGAATGGTGATATATATATATATATATATATACATATATATATATATATATATATATATATATATGATGTGTTTGATGCTAAGAGAACAAGAGAAGGTAACTCACTCTAGATACTGGCTAGGATGAGCCTTTCCAATAGAATTTTCTGTGATAATGGTGATAGTTTATATATGTACTGTCTAATCCATTAACAACCATCTTTTGAGCACTTAGTGTAGTTATGGTTACAAAGAAATGTAGCTATGGTTAGCAAAAAACTGAATTTTAACTTGTTTCATTTTAATTGCAGTGTAGACAACTATTGTATTTTACAGCATAGATCTAGAGTCTATCAATGAAGACTGTGGAAAATATTTATAATATTTTGGTTGTATACATTCAGGAGTGGACAAAGAGCCAGATAGAATTTTAGACTTTGCTGGATGCAGGTTATTGTGATGTTCTCTGCCACATGTTTGGTGGTTGTTTATTTTCTTCAAGTTGCTATAACTCTTACTTCACAATGATACAATATTATAATTGACAGTAGTGTAGCTAGGTACTATTTTGAATTAATAGTTCACACAGTGCCTGCTAGATTTCAAGAATGGCTGTTTAAAAAACAAATAGTATCTAAACACTTTTATAAGTATATCCCTAAATGCCAAATGAACAGTTTTGGAACCAGTCTCAATAATTAGTATGACTATAATCACAAAGCATTTTATAAGTAAGGCTTACTGGAATAGTCTAGGGGATTGACCTGTTTCTATTAAAGGTGTAACATATAGGCTATATAATAAAATACACATTTAATAGAATGACAGATGTCCAGTCAGTCTGCCCCCGCCTCTACCTTTGATTTTTCAAGTTCCAGTAAGTTTAAATCTCATCAGTTAAATTCTAACTAGTCCACAAGTTGGAGAAGAATGATTTTCAAAGACTTCCTAACAACAGTGTTTATGTTACCTTAGGTTATTATTTCCTAGTATTTTTGTCTGTTTTGAATACAGAACTTGAAACTATTCATATAGAACAGTGGTTCTCAACCTTTCTGATGCTGTGGCCCTTTAATACAGTTTCTCAAGATATGGTGACCCCCCCCCCCCAGCCATAAACTATTTTGGTTGCAGCTGAGCAAGTTGGTCCACACCTTTAATTCCAGCACTCAGGAGGCAGAGGCAGGTCAGAGGCCAGCCTTCAGAGCTAGATGTAGGATAACCAGGGTTACACAGGAAAACCCTGTAATTTTGCTAGTTATGAATCATAATGTAAAAAATTGTAATGTAAATCGTAAAGTAAGTATTTGGTATGCCACCCCTGTGAAAGGCCTTTCGACCCCGAAATGACCCAGTTTTAGAACCACTGCTGCTACAAAAGAGAAGAATGTACTAGTTAGCAGTCACATGTTTACTTGTGAAGTGTACTCATTCAGCATGTAGTTATTGAGCTCCTTCCATTTAAAAGCACTGCTAGACTATAGCAACAAATTGAAGACACACCACCCTATTTTCATAATTTTCTGCTGTGGCGAAGGTAAGTTTGGGAATTGATAGAGACAATTTATGTAGTAGAAATTTAAATTATGTCATAATTCCCAGAGAAGATATACATAGTGCTACCAAGAAAACTGTCTTGCCAAGAGAATAGCACTTATAAATACACTAATTTGGGAAAGATCTCTGCATAGGAATAGAACAGCTAGTGTGGCTACCAAAATCAGGAGATAATAAGGGATACTGAAGTCTTGAGGCAACGTCCCAATGAAGATTGTCAATACAATAACAAGCAATTGAAATATTTTAAGTAGGAAATTGCTTTTAAATACATACATTTATGAGCTGAAGAGATCATTCAGTAGTTAAGATCATTGGCTGTTCTTTAAGAAGGAAGGACCTCTGGATTCAATTTCTGGTACTTAAATGACAGCTCAAAATCATCCATAAGTCTAGTTCTGAGACATTCAGTTTTTTAATATATAATTTATTTATTTATATTTTATGTGCATCGATGTTTTGCCTGCACAAATGTCTGTGTGAGGGTGTTGGATCCCCTAAAAGGGGAGTTACAGATAGTTGTGAGCTGCCATTGAACCCAGGTCCTCTGGAAAAACGGCAGTGCTCTTAATCACAGAACCATCTCTCCAGCCCCTGGATTCAGTTTTCTTGTCTGCCCTCCACAGACATTAGATACAAAGGTCGTGCAAGGATATATACATGCAAACAAAACACTCGTGTGTGTGTGTGTGTGTGTGTGTGTGTGTGTGTGTGTGTGTGTAATAAAAATCACATGTATATATTTAAAAGCAGCCAAGGCGGTTGTGTTGGTCCTTGTCTTTATCTAAGCACTCAGGAGGCAGAGGCAGAAAGAAACCCATGAGGTTGAGGCCAGCATGGTCCTTATAGTGAGTTCCAGGCCAGGTAGGACTACAGTGAGACTATCTTAAAAACCAAAAATAGCCTTTAATCTCAGCACTCAGGAGGCAGATGCAGTCAGATCTCTATGACTTCAAAGCCAGAGTGACAGTCAAAGGCTACACAGAGAAACCCTGTTTCGGAAACAAAACAAAACAATAGCAAATAAACAACAAAAACAAACCCACATAATTATTTCAGAATTAAATTCAGACTTATTGTGACTCACTGTTCCCTAAACATAAACCTGAGATGATATCTTTTCTTACCTGGAAGTACGGTTCTAATTAATGTATTCAGTGAAAAATTTTACATGTATTTATTTATCTTGTGTATTATGTGTTCATTACACACTGCACACATGTGGAGGTCAGAGACTAACTTAATGGGAGTCAGTTCTGTTTCTTTCCTTCTATCATGTGTCTTACAGGGATTGATCTCAGGTAGTCAAGTTAGTGACAAGTGCCTTTACATGCTGAGCTTTCTCAGAGGCCCTCAATTTCCTATTTCCTATTCTTTCCAGGGTAACTATTCATTGAGTAGAATTCCAATTTGAATAGTCAACTATAGTATGTAAAATGCTAATATTGCTTGGTGTAGTGGTGCTTTCCTGCAATTGAGGTTACTCAATAGACTGAGACAGGTTCAAACGTTCAAGACAAGCCTGGTACAGAGTAAGTTTAAGGCTACCAGGCAATTTAGGGAATGTAAGTTGTCTTGCCACCCTTTTTTTAGGAAAAACTGAAAATCTAATTATTGTATGAAATCTTGAGATTTTTTTTTAAAATTTGGGCAGTTAAGTAAAAAATTAAATACTGTGTATGTGTTAAAAATTATGTGTGGTTGGCACATACCTTTAATCCAACTACTTAGAATAATCCCTTTTGCCTCTATTCTTGAGTGTTGGGATTATAGGATACCCAGCATAGTTCAAATTTTTAAAAGATAAATTCGCTATTTTAGGTATTTAGTCAACTTCCATTTAGGGGTTGAATTATTATGCAATGCAAGTATTATATATTATTTAATTATTATGCAAAATAGACCAGATTTTTATTGGAAAGTCCATATGCACAGTTAGTCTACAGATTTTATCTTGGGTGGTTTTTTTGTTTGTTTCGTTTTGTTGGAAAGCAGAGAAGGAAGAGGAATGGCGCATATATATATATATATATATATATATATATATATATATATATATATAGTGATGGAGACAGGCAGATCCTGGAGCCATATGACAGCCATTCCTAACTCAAATGGTGAGCTTCTGGTTCAGTGCAGCCTTATCCAAGTAAGAGAGGAAGACACCTGCCATCCTCTTCTTTATTATACACATACACACATGCAAGCATGCAAACATGAAAAGAATGAATAAACAAAAAAAAGGGTGTATGTGGCAACTACTCCTGGAATACCAGCACTGGGCTATAATTCTAGGCCAACCTAAACAAAAGCTTGAACCTAAAAAGAACCTCCCAGAAAGTCCTGCTGGGAGAATAGAGTCATCAAATGCAAAGTAGAGGCAAAGCCCCTGTTTTCTCCCTTGCCACAGACACAAAAGAAGAGAGAGAGAGATGGGGATGATATAGCATGGAACTTAAATTGTCCCAAATCCCTTATGTTTTAGAGCTCATAATGTGGTTTTTGCTTCTTATTTTTTGGTCTTTACAAAATAACTGGAAATTCTCATCAATGCTCCCAATCAAGATTATGCTTTTTCTCATCTTTCTCGTTAATACTATGCTTTTTTTTTTTTTTTTTTTTTTTTTTTTTTCCAGAAAAAAAGTTTTCGGAAATGGATGGGATGTCTTCAGAGGCTAATGAAGAGAAGTAAGTTCATTCAGTACTGCTGAAATGTTTTCAATTACAAAAAGATTACTTTCAAACTAGTTAAAAACTATCAGTGATGTCTGTCTGAAATTGTTTTCTATTTTGTTTCAAGTAAAAGAAAGTGAGAGCCAAGTTTACTTAGAGTAAGAACTGAGGACTTAAAGGACTTGAATACCACCTTTCATTTCATTAAGGCCTTAGGAGCTGAAATGATTTCTCTAAAATTAGCATCATCAACTAGTGATCTGTTTGCAGTCCTTGCCTGGCCTGAAACCCCACCAGGCTAGCCAAAACTCAGAGATTTACTTGCCTCTACCTTTGGAGTACTACAATTAAAGGCATGTGCCCACCACACCTGTCCTTTTTTTTTTTTTTTTCTTTTTAGCAAAGACTTTTTAATGAATATATTTTACAAATATACTGGAGAATCATGCAATGCTGCTTGCATTGGATGCAATCCTGGGCCACAAGTCTGCACATTCCTTTGCAACTGGACTTCTGATAGCAGAACCTTTCATCTAGTCTTTATTGTTTGCTATGGCCCCTGCATTGTCTTCAAAATAAAAAAAACACCCCATCTTTTCTTTGATACGACTTTCCGTTGTTGAATTTCCACTGCTGGATGGAACTTTTTCCTTATTTCTGATTTGCCTTTCTTAACTGTGGCCATCACCATGTCACCCACGCGAGCAGCAGAAAATCTGTTCAGGAGTCACTTGGCTCCCTTCACAGAGATGATATACAAACTTTTGGCACCTGTATTGTCTGCACAGTTGATCACAGCTCCTACTGGATGATCCAGGGAATTCCGGAATTTCTCTCCGGAGGACCCACCACGTCCTCGCTTCGACATCTTGGACGCCAGAAAGGATGTTTTTTGGGTTTTTTTTTTTTTTTTTTTTTGTTTTGTTTTGTTTTTGAGACAGAGTTTTTCTTTAGCCCTGGCTGTCCTGGAACTTGCTCTACAGACTAAACTGTTCTGGAACTCACAGATAAATCTGCCTCTGCCTCCTGAGATTAAAATCACAACCACCCGGCTCTAATTTTTAACTTATGCACAAAACTTAATTTTTCAGTTAGTTGCCCAAATTGTAAAAAACCTCAAGATTTCATACAATAATTAGATTTTCAGTTTTTCTTTAAAAACCAAATGCGGCAACAAAATTCATATTCTTCTCTGGAACATCTAGCTAGTAGAATATGTAATTCTGTAGTTCATGTGAGTCTCTATACTGTCTTCATTTTTCTTACACCTCACAAGTACCTATTTAGCCAAGAGGCATTTGGTAGTTTCAAAACTCAGTCAAAAGAATCACACCATAGTAACCACAGTTAGTATTTGGTGACTTACAGAGCGTTTAATAATTTTGCCTCTGTAGACATGATAAATTATGTGGTACTGATTATTATTTACAGGAATTTTGTTTGTTTTGTTTTTTGAGACAGGGCTTTTCTGTGTAACAGCCCTGGCTGTCCTGGAATTCACTCTGTAGAACAGGCTGGCCTCAAACTTACAGAGATCTGCCTGCCTCTGCCTCCTGAGTACTGGAATTAAAGGCGAGTGCCACCACCCAGAGAAAAAAAGCTTTTTTTCCCCTAACTTCCCCTACCCCACAGTGTTTCTCTGTGTAACAGCCCTGGCTGTCCTGGAACGCTTTGTAGACCAGGCTAGTTTCAAATTCATGGCGATAAAACATTGAAGTCTTATACTTTAACACATAAGGGATGAAATGATGATAGCTTTTAGAAATTCAGTTGTTAATCTACATATACATAATTTTTCCTTTTCTTTTTTTTAGTGACAATATACAGAAGCCTGTTAGAAGACGTCATTCTTCAGTAAGAAATATTTTTATTTAAATTAATAGCTGTTACTTTTTAATGGATCTAACTACAGTGATTTTGATTGTGGCTTTACCTGGGCATTCCAACTAGCTTCTTGTTGCTTTCTGGATAAATACTCAAATGGTTTGGTTATACAATTCAGTAAATATGCTAAAGTTCATTTTTTTTGCACTTTTAAATATTGTAATAAACTTTTATTAGCATATTCCTACATCATTATATTTTCAAATGTGTTTATTTAATAAATTTATTCCATATAAATTATAGTTCATTATTATAAATGCTTAAAATGTATATTTTTCTCTCTAAAAATATATATTGAATCTGACATTTAAACTATTATAAGCCACAAGTTCACCCAAGTTGATTTATATGTTAAATTCATGTTATATTATGAAACTGAAAAAGTTCAATTGTATAGGGTTATGTAAAACTTACCCATAAGAAATTCTAGCATAACTCTGGTAGGTTTTTCTCTTTTCTTCTGATTTTGGTTAGTTTTTGCTAGTAGGTATAATTTATTTGATATGATTATCTCTTGACTGCTGTGATATATCTAGCTCTCCTTATTTTCATGTTTAACTTCTATGTGAAAAGTTTTGTGTATTTCCTCAAGATAGGAAAACAAGACTTGGGACTGAATTGTGTTAGTGGGATTATCCTATTAGGCATGCCCTCATTCCTGAACTGAACATTATGAACAAAGAAATTTCAGACAGTTAGATGATCTCAGTTCCCTTGAGTTAGTGCGGAGCTTTAACTAGACCACTTGAGATGATTTTGTGCAAAAGAATTTGGGAGAATGGGCCAGGAGAAGGCATATTATTAAATCATGCACATATCACTGAACAATATGACTTTGAGGAATTTTAGTGGAGAATTTAGCTTTCTACTCATATAACCTAAATTGACTAGGAGCTTCATTAGATTTTCTTGACTGCCCTGACCTGCTGGGTAGTCAATGACGAACCAGGAAACACCTAGGAGGGAATGGGGGAGCAGGGGATACAAAGGAGGACAGCAAGACAGTATTCTGATCAAGCTGACAAATTTTATTTTCTTGGGGGAGGCTTATATAGGACTGTGCGCAGGATGTGAGCAGGGTTTGCACATAGCCAGGTAATGGGCACTGGAACGTAGGCAAAGTGAGAAGGTCAGTAGAAGGACTGCCCAAAATTGTTTAGCTAACCTGTAATTGGCTGTAAATTGCAGCAGGAAAGATAGCCCTGAGCTGGTTAGCTATTCTTTAGCTGGCTGTTAAACTGAAGCAGGAGAGATAGCCCTGAGCTATTCTTTAACTGGCTATGAAATCACAAGCCTGTACCTTGGAATGTTCTGCTGAACATTCTGTTTATTTCTTGAAGGGGTAGTAATTTTCTATCTCAGAGAGTCCTGAGGTTGTGAGGATGGTGATGGTCCCCAACACTTGACTAATTCTAATTATTGTCTCTAGATTTTGAAACCCCCAAGGAGTCCTCTTCAGGACCTCAAATGTGGAAATGAAACAGTTCAGGTAAGTCTCTAGCACAGATGCTTTGCAATTTCAGTGGTTTTGTTTAGATTAGGTTTCACTTATATAGCCCAGAGTGACCCTCAACTTGTGGTAATTCTCCTGCTTGAGCTTCCCAAGCGCTAGAATTATAGACATATATCATCATGGCTTCAGTGATCATCATGAATTTTATTAGCTACATGAAGATTCTGATTTAAATATGTACAAGTGGTGGTGCATACCTTTAATCCTAGCACTCAGGAGACAGAGACTCTGAGTTCAAGGCCAGCCTGGTCTACAAAGCAAGTTCTAGGACAGCCAGAGCTAAACAGTGAAACCCTGTCTCAAAAAACAATAAACCAACCAAAAAAAAAAAAAAAAAAAAAAAAAAAATCCAAATTCCCGAGTAATCTGGCATTTATTTATTTTAATTTTATTTATTTATTTATTTATTTATTTATTTATTTATTTATTTTTTGAGACAGGGTTTCTCTGTGTAACAGCCCTGGCTGTCCTGGAACTTTCTTTGTAGACCAGGCTGGTATCAAACTCACAGAGATCCGCTTGCCGCCTGCCTCTGCCTCCAAGTGCTGGCATTAGAAGTGTGTGCCACCACCACCCAGTGGCATTTATATTTTTAAAACTATTATTTGTTGATAATAATTTAACCTCTGCTGGGATTAAAATTAGAGAATGGTATTTTGATTCCTTATCTTGACATAGGTTTATTGTTTTTTGAGACAGGGTTTCACTGTTTAGCTCTGGCTGTCCTAGAACTTGCTTTGTAGACCAGGCTGGCCTTGACATACTATATGTCTTTACATGTTGAGACATCTCTGTAGCCTACTTGTTTAAGTTTTTACATTGTGTTAGGGATTGGAAATCTAGTCCTCTCACTTATATGGCAAGCACTTTACTGTCTGTCATGCCTGCTGTGTCTGATTAGACCTTTGACTATAGAGACTGCTTAATATAGATGGCATGCTATTGGTTGTTTTTAAGATTCGTTCCTAATTTATGTTTATATGTGAATGCCTGCATATCAGTATATATTCCTTGTGTGTGTCTAGAGCCCACAGAAACCAGAAGAGACAGTCAGATTCCCTGGAGCTGGAGTTGTGAACTGCCCAATTTGGGTGCTGGGAACCATGCCTGAATTCTCTGTACAAGCTGTACATATTCTTAACTACTGAGTCATCTCTCTAGTCCCATTGAAGAAATATGTAGTGGCCAAGCCATCTGGCAGCAGTTTTCTGGAAGCACAGCAGGCAGATACCTGGGTTTGAGGCCAACATGGTCTACAGAGCAAATTCTATCCAGGATATCTATCCAGGACATCCAAGACTACACAGATTACCAAAAAAAAAAAAAACAAGAGAATGTCACAGCAACATTATTCACAATTATTCACAGTAGTCAAGAAGTAGGGAAAATCTAAGTGTCTATCCATTTTGTCTAAATAAACAAAATATGATATTTATATACAATGAAATTCATTATTAAAAGCCTGACATATACTCCAACATGCAAGAATCTTGAAGAGCTAAAAAAAAATATCAAACATCAAAAAGACAAATTTTACTTGTTATCATTTACATGAAATTTAGTCAAATTGTTATAAACCAAATAGAATGCTGGTTGACAAGAATTTGGAGGGAGGCTCTAAATGTGTATGTTATTTGTTTGTTTTAATTTCACATGTCTGTGTCTTATGTTCCCTTGAGTGCAAGTGTCCCTGGAGGTCACAGAGGCATCAGATCCATGTCCCTACACCTAAGCTGGAGTTACAGATGGTTGTGAACCTTCTAACATGGAAGATGAACTGTTCTTTCTCTGTAAGAGCTGTATGTGCTCTTAACCACTAAGCCATCTCTCTAGTTCCAATAAGTATAGTTTTAATTTTATAAGATGAAGATCTAGAGAGTGGTTGCACAGCAAGGTGTTTTTAACACTATTGAATGGTACACTTAAAAAGTGTTACCATGAGCTGGGCCGTGGTGGTACACGCCTTTAATCCCAGCACTTGGGAGGCAGAGGCAGGCAGATCTCTGTGAGCTCAAGGCCAGGCCAGTCTACAAAGTGAGTTCGAGGACTGCCAGGACTGATTATACAGAGAAATCTAGTTGGGTGGCTTATACTATCTGTAACTTCAGTTCTAGAGGATCTGACACCCTTTTCTGACTTCTGTGACCCCTGTATGTATGTGATGCACATAAACTACTTGGGCACACATATACACATCAATTTTTTAGTGAATGGTAGAGGGCCAGATGAGGGCCACTTGAGAGGCAGAGGCAGGCGAATCTCTTGAGTTCGAGGTCACCCTGGTCTACAAGAGCAAGTTCTAGGACACCTAAGACTACACAGTGAAACCCTGTCTCAATAAAACAAACAAAAAAACATAAACATGGTAAATTAATTTTTTTTCTTTTTGAAACAGGGTTTCTCTGTATAATAGCCCTGACTTGCTTTGTAGACCAGGCTGGCCAAAAACTCACAGAGATCTGCCTGCCTCTGTCTCCTGAGTGTTGGGATTAAAGGTGTGTGTCACCACTGCCTGGCTTTAATTTGGTTTTTACCACTAACTAAAAAATGTAAGTACCTGTTAAGGCAGAATGATTAAGATGATAAATTATGTTCTAGCTCAGTATGATGGCACAGGCCTATAATTTTAGTACTGGGAAGATGAAGTCTCAGTTTCATTCTTGGATGGGCTACATAGCAAATTTGAATGCAATCTGGTCTACAGGACACCATGTCTAAAATAATTATAATAATCACAAAAGATAGTAATTTACCTGTATTTTACTACAGTTAAAACAGTGTTTTAGATGGGCCTGGTGCTTCATGCTTTTAATCCTAGCACCTGGACCACAGAGGCACACTGATTTCTGAGGTCTAGGACTGCCTGGTCTACATAGAGAGTTCCAGGCTAGTCATAGCTACAAAGATACAAAGCTGTTTGTTTGTAATTTTAGAAGAACATTGTGATAAGGTATAGTTGGCCACATAGCTCCTGTTTTGTGTCCAGTCTTTCTCTTTATGTCTTATTTGTGTTAGTAGTTATTTTATACTTGATTTTAGCAAATAATCCAAAAGCAATAATGATGTTTGTTTTTTAACTATTACTGTGAAAATCACACTCAAGCTAGGAGTGGTGGTATAGACCTCTAATCCTAGCAGTCAGAAAGCTGAAACATAGGGATTGTGACTTTGAGATCAACATAGTGTTATGAGCAATTTTCTCACCAGCCTGGTCCCACAGCTGTGTCAGCCCCAAATAACACACAGAGACACTGTAGTAGTTATAAAGCCATTGGCCTGTTACTAGCATTTTGTATTGCCTAGCTCTGTCTTATTAACCCATTTCTATTAATCTAAGTGTTTCTACATGGTCTTAAGGGAGAGAGGGTCCTGATTTCTTCTCTCATGTCCTACATCTTGATTCTTTTACTACATCTCTCAGAATTCTCCTTGTCACCTATCTTGCTTTCCTATTGGCCAACAGTGCTTTATTAATTAACCAATAAGAGAAACATATTTGCAGAATGACATCTCCCATCAATATGGATTACATATTGAGATCTTGTCTCAAAACAAAGCAATAACAAAAGACCAGATTTACATGAGGCCACAGGTTCAATCCTTAGAACTACCCTCCCTCAGTAAAGTATATGTAAAATCGTATTTATGTTCATTAAGTGCATCTATATTGGACTGTTTGGAGGAATCTTATGTCATTAATCACAGTGATTTTTACTAAAGATTGTGTCCTATAATCTTTTCTCTTAGGAATTTAATGCTCCAAAAACTAGAAAAAGTTCTCGTCGAGTCAGCTTTGCAGATACTATAAAGTAAGTTTAAAGGAAAATTAAGTAAAATGTTATAGGTAATGCTTTTCTTTGTGTCAAATATGTTGGTGGTTCATTTGGGTAATCTTTTTTTGCTTAAATAAACATGGAAGAATAGTTATTTTGTGTGTGTGTGTGTGTGTGTGTGTGTGTGTGTGTGTGTGTGTGTGTACAGGCATGTGGGAAAGCTGGAGGTCATTTCAGGTATCTTCCTCTTCACCTTACTTTTTGAGACCAACTGTCTTTCCCTGAACATAGAACTCTTTGACTCAGCTAAACTGGCTGACTAATGAGTCCCAGGGATCCTCATCTCTCTACCACTCCCGCTGTGGGAGATTTATTATTGTATGCTAGGACTCCAAACTCAGGTCATCATGTTTATACAGCAAGCACTTTACTAACTGAGTTATCTTCTCAGCACCAGAGAATTATTTTATATTGAAAAGTACCTTTTACTTAAAATTTTTATTAGTGTGTGTATATATGTATGTGTGAGTGCAAATTAATGCATGCCCTGGCATGTGTATAGAGGTCAGGAGATAACTTTTGGCATTTCAGTTCTCTCCTGCTGTGAGTGGGGATTGAACTCAGATTTTTAGCTTGCATATCAAGTACTTTTATCTGCTGACACATCTTGCTGGTATACTTTTTTTAATTCTTAACAAAAATGTATTTAGGGGGCTGGAGAGATGACTCAACAGTTAAGGGCACAGGCTGCTCTTCCAAAGGACCTGAGTTTGATTCCTAACACTCACATGGCAGCTCACAACTGTCTATAACTCCCAGTTCCAGGGAATTGAGCTCTTCTTGCTTGCGTTTGTGGGTATGGCCTGCATGTGGTGCACAAATATCCATAAACATAAAATAAAAAATTTTACATGTATTTCTTGTTATTAGTGAGGATGTTGTGTATATATGATGTGAGTGAATGTGTGGATACAATTTTTTTTTTTTTTTTTCTGTGTAGCCCTGACTATCCTGGAACTTACTCTGTAGATCAGGATCACTCTTGTAGACCACCTGGCCAAAATTGTTATTTTAAAGATTGTTGTTCAGCATTATCTTTATAAGAGAAGCAGAATAATTCCTTAAAATCAGTAACAAAGCAACAATAACTACTATTACTGCCACTGGTTAACATTGTACTAGAGGTTCTAGCCAACGAGATAAGAGGAAGAAATTGGATTAGAAATATTGGGGCTGGAGAGATGGCTCAGCAGTTAAGAGCACTCATTGCTCATAACCCCGGGTTCAATTCCCAGCACCCACATGGCAGCACACAACTGTCTGCAACTCCAGTTCTAGAGGATCTATACCCTCACACAGACATACATACAGACAAAACACCAATGCACACAAAAAGAAAAATAAAATTTTAAAAATGTATTTTTAAAAAATTGGAAATATCAAGGTTGGAGTGATAGCTCCAAAGTTAAGAGCTTGGGTTTTCCTTCCAGAAAATTCAGATCCCATGTCTAGCACCTATATAGCTGCTCAGAGTTGTTTATAGCTCCTGTTCTAGGAGAGCTGATGACCTCTCTTTGCCTCCATGGGTACCAGGCACACATGTGGTACATGAACATACCTGCGGGCAAAACACAGACCATAAAAAATGAGTTTAAAAATTAGAAATATGAGATAAACTTAATGCCTTTGCAGATTAATTGTACTTTTTCCCAGTTGTATCTTAATTGTATGGTTTTATTTTTTTCTTCTGTTTCGTAAGTTTCATTTTTGCTGTCTTAACTCTTTTGTTTCTAGTATGTTTTTCTTTGTATTCTTTCATAGAAGTAATTGCTTTATATTGTGAAATGCATAACGAATTAATGCTTTGGTGCATAGTTCTGGCTATTATTTTTCTTCTCCACCCCCCCCTTCTTTTGGCTTTTCAAAACAGGGTTTCTCTGTGTAGCTTTGGAGCTTATCTCTGGAACTTCCTCTGTCCAGGCTGGCCTTGAACTCACAAAGATCCTCCTGTCACTGCCTCTAGAGTGAGGCTGCCCATTGGGAATATTTATCTTTTTATTACTGCATTATGCTTCTTTTACTCTTGTGGTTCTTTTTGTGAAACTTCCTTCTACTCTTTTGGTGTTGTTTTTATAGACTAGGCTGTCCTTGAACTCCTGAACTCCACCTTTTTCTTTTTTTTTTTTTCTTTTTTTTTTTTTTTTTTGAGAACTCACTCTGTAGACTACAGAGATCTACCTGCCTCTGACTCTGAATGCTGGGATCAAAGGCATGCACCACACAGCTATGACTCCACCCTTCTACTGTGAGATACCATATATAACTCTAGATTGTTTTTTTTACTCAACATTGAATGGATTGAAATGTTCTAAACCTAGCTATTTGTGAGAAATTCTTGTGGAGTAGAGGTTATATTGCAAGTGCTGAAATTTTTTCTTTTTCTTTTTTTTTTTTTTTTTTTTTTGGTTTACCTTAGACTGCCTCATATTAACCTTTTGTGAAGTAGCTAGATTAATCTAAACATTTTAGGAAGAGGCCATATTGTTTCATGTTTAGAAACCTTAAAGTTCTGGGGTTTGACCTGCATTTTTTCTCATTCCTTATCTTTTTCCAAACTCCCCCCCCCCCCAATCCCCTGCCTTTGTGGCTTTGGAGCCTGTCCTGGAACTAGCTCTTGTAGACCAGGCTGGTCTTCAACTCACAGAGATCTCGCTGCCTCTGCCTCCCGAGTTCTGGGATCAAAGGCGTGGGCCACCAACGCCCGGCTCTGCAAACTTTTTAAAGTCCATATTTTTTTGTTAACAGTGTTTTTTTTTGTTGTTGTTGTTTGTTTTGTTTTTTTAAGATGGAGTCAGCAGTGGTGCAGGCCTTTAATCCCAGCACTTGGGAGGAGGATGCAGGCAGAAATCTGTGAGTTTGAGGCCATTGTGGTCAGTACATCCAGGGCTACACAGAGAAACCTGTCTTGAAAAACAAAAACAAAGCAAAAAGATGGAGCCTCACTAAGTAGCCCTGGCTTATTTTGAGCTTACTTTATATCCTTGGCAGACCTTGAGTACCTGGGATCTACATGACCCTACCATGGATGCTATGGTATATACTTACCAACATTTGTGCATGTGCACACATTACTTACTCACATAAAATAAGTAAATGTAAAAAAACATTGAAAGAAGTGGGTTTAAATATATCATTTGATTTATTATCAATTGCCACTACTAAACCAGGTATGGTGCTAAATGTCTGTAATTCCAGCCCTTAGGAGTCTAAAGCCAAGGTCATTCCAAGTTTAAGGCCAGTCTTGCCTGAGTAGTGAGTTCAAAGGTCCTATTTCAAAAAACAATAAATAAAAAAAAAGCCACTAGTAATATTTAGTGTGATAGTTACTATGCTAGTTATATGCATTGTTTTCTTGGATATGTAACATACAAGTTACCTAGGTAACAAATGGAGATTATCAAATGATTAAGGTTATTTATATTTTAAAATATTATTTATATTGCATTTTATCTCAGCACCTAGGAGGCAGAGGCAGGTTGATTTCTGAGTTTAAGGCCAGCCTGGTCTACAAAGTGAGTTACAGGACAACCACACAGAGAAGCCATGTCTTGAAAAACAAAACAAAAAACCAAAACAAAACAAAAGATTATTTGCGTTGAGTGTGTTGTGCAGGTCTATAATTCCAGTACTGGGTATATGGAGACAGGAGGATCAGGATTTGGAAGCTAGCCTAAGACTCTGTTTTCAAGAAAAACGAAGTAAAACAAACGTTTATTGGATATAGCAGAATATTACAATGGGAACGCAAGCCAAAGTAAAGCAAATGGGTGTTCACGAAAGTTGAGTCAAGGAGAAAATTTTTATTAGTAAAAATGGAGAAATTCTAGCTACTTGGCGCACAGAGATAGATTTACTTGAGACTACAGTGTAAAATTAATATAGACAGTTCAGCAAAATCTCATTTCAAAAAGACAAAAACTAAACCCCAACAAGTTTTGAAAATGGGGGTAGGGTTGGGTGGCAGTGAGAATATTTACAAAAGGCTATTTAAATGCAAACTTCGAAGATAGGAGGTGTCAGTTCATTGGTAGAGGCACTACATTGCTGGCTAAGTGCTATTGGGAGTATCTTTTAAATAAAGAGTTTGAACAGCATTCTAGAATTTGTTTTGGTTTATGGATTGAGGGAATACAGAATGTCATGGTTGCTAGAACCTGAGGTAGCTGCTCCTCCAGAGGCCTGAAGAGGATGCTGGATCCCCTGAGTATAGTACATTATTGCTTGTAGAATTAGATTGTAGTTTATTTCTAGATCTATCTTGTTGGTATTATAATGTTTTTATTCTTTTGATTTTCAGATTTACTAGACATAGACCTTTTTTTAATTTTGGGTTTTTTGAGACAGGATCTCACCATGTAACTTGACTCTGCTGGAGCTCATAATGTAGATCAGGCAACTAATGGAGATCCACTGGCTTCAGAACCACCCCCATCAACTTTGGAATTAAAAGTGCTTAGCTACATATGGCCAGTAGGAGGCAGAGGCAGGTAGATCTCTTTGTGTCCAAGGCTAACCAGTTTTTGTTTTTGTTTGTTTGTTTTTGTTTAATGTTTTTTGGGGAGACAGGGTTTCTTCTCTGTGTAGCCCTGGCTGTCTTAGAACTCTGTAGACCAGCCTGGCCTGGAACTCAGAGATCCCATGCCTTTGTCTCCTTAGTGTTGGTTGGGATTAAGGGTGTTTTCCGCCTTGCCCAGGCTTAGCCTGTTCTATATAGGGAGTTACAGGCTACGCTAGTTAGTGCTACATAGTGAAAGCCCACTTCAAAAATAAATAGATAAATAATAATATTAATTATTATTTATAATCATTGTTATACATATAATTACAGAATTTTACCATTTTTAAAGTGAAAAGCAAATTTGCACATTAATCAAAAGTACTTCACAAGTTGATAATAAAACTATAGTAATAATTGTTTTCTTTCTTTTTTTTTTTCCTTCTAGAGTATTCCAGACAGAGTCTCTTATGAAAACAGAGAAAAATTCAGAAATTGCAGGTAAATATGTATGTAATTGCAGTCTTTGGTGATCTGTTTTTGTTAAAATTTTTCTGTGCACATACTCGTAACTTCTCATCTATCCTTGTGCATGCACCCAAGTGTGTGTGTGAGTGAGGCATGCATGCATCATAAGATGTGAGGAGGTCAAGAGACAGTCAAGTTTCTGTTCACTTTCTTCCACATGGCCCTTTGAGATTGAATTTGGGTCCTACTTGACAGCAAATACCTTCACCTGCTGAGTCATTTTGCCAGCCCTATCTTACTATTTAAATAATGTATACTTAGGGATAGGGAAGTAGCTTTGTTGGTAAGAAGATTGCCATAGCTGCATAAGGAACCTGAGTTTGGATCTTTAGTACCCACTTATAAGTTAGGTAGTTATAGATGGTGCAGGAAGCCAGGTGTGGTAGTACATACCTTATATAAGTTACTTTTCTATTGTTGGAATAAAGCATCATGACCAAGGTAGTTTATAGAAGAAATAGTTTATTTGGGGTTATGGTTCAGGAGTGATGAGAGTCTATAGTGTCTGGAAAGTAACAGGTATAGTAGTAGGAAAAGTGACCTGAGAGCTTACATCTTGAACTTTGAACATGAAAGAGAGAAATAAAACTGACAGTTGATGAGCCTTTTTTACTCAAGGAAAGCCTGCCAATAGAGACATATTTCCTCTAGCAAGCCGTACTTCATAAACCTATCAAACATTGCTACCAACTGGGGATCAGTTACTCAAATGTCCAAGAATATGGAGAACATCTGTCATTCAAAATATAATCTGCCTTTAATTTCAGCACTGAGGAGGCTAAGACAGGAGGATCCCTGAAATTCATTGGCAAAGTATTGATCAAATCAGTAAGTTTCAGGTTAAGTGAAAGAAACAGTTTCAAAAAGTAAAGTGGAAAGTGACAGAGGATATCACACAGCATTGACCTCTGGCTTACACATACATGCCCATATATGTGCATCTATATCTGTGTACCCCCATGTGAATACACACACACACAAACACACACACACACACACACACACACACACACGTACATATATATGAAACACATAAAGTATATTCTTAGCCAAATGTGGGGACCCCCGTCTGTAATCCCAGCATTCCTAGGGCTGATGCTGAAGAATTAAGTTCAACACCACCTTAAACTATAGCAAGTTGACCTCAAAAACAAAAAGAGGGAAAAAAAGAAATGAAGTATACCTTTAGTCAGGGAAACAGAAAGACTAAATAGTAGTGATATGGGATGTCCTTCTGTATGCTGTGATTATATGTTGCTTTTATTGGTTGATGAATAAAGCTCTTTTGGCCAATGACTAGGCACTATAGAGCCAGGCAGGAGGAGATCCAAACAGAGTTACTGCAGAGAAAGAAGGTGGGTTCAGAGACGCCATGTAGCCACTGGGGAAGCAAGATGTAAGGTAACAAGCCACAAGCTTTGTGGCAAAATATAAAATAATAGAAATGTGTAAATTTAATTGTGAGAGCTAGTCAATAATATGTCTGAGCCATTTGTCAAACAATTATATTTAATATTAAGCCTCAGTGATTATTTAATAAGTGGCTGCAGAGACTGGAGGGTAGGAGAAAAATTGGTTCAGTGGGACTGCACGAGACAGAGAAAACCTTCCAACTACAAGTAAGTTCTTTTTAAAATTTTGCTGTTAACATCCTTATATAACTTTTTAAATACTTGATCAAGCATCTTTGTACAACTTTAATTTTTTTTAATTTTAGAGACAGAAGCAAGAAAAAATGTGCTGACTCTACAGTAAGTAAGGGGCATGCACTCAAGTGCTTAAATGGTTATTTATTCCTATTAAATGAAAATATTTAAATATTTTTATTTTCGCATCCTTTCTGTCAAATACTTTTCATTAATTCAAAATAGTAACTAGAATTTAGTATATGTACTGCTATATCTGAAAAATAAGTGTACAATATAGTTTTAGTAGTGGTGATAAACTCCATTTTCATATACATTCTTAAATTATTACCTAGTATAACTTTTATGTATACGAATTTATTTCACAAATCTACTTATAAATGTTTTAAATGATGACTGTAAGATTCTTCACCAAAGCTTTTATTACAATAGCAAAAAATGTGAAAGACTGTAAAGATGGCATAAAGATCCTTTATGATGGCATAAAGGAACTGATTAAATTATACATTTCCATGTAATTGCTCAACTAGAACAATATGTACATATGTGTTTATATTTACTTGTGAATATATTCAATGCATATGTTTATACATATATTTCTAACTATACATCATGAAGTATCTCTGAAAATAACTTTGTTTTAATGTGAACAAAGAAGAGATCCTTCTCAGAAGATGCATATTTGTATTTAGTTTCTGGCAAGCTTTATTTGTTATATCATAAACAAAATATCACCACATCTTGCCTTGGCTGCTGACAGTGTGCTGTCCATTTTGGACAAGCAGGACACAAAAGAGATTGACTGCTGAACCTTGCCAAGACAAGGCAGGACAGTCCTTCAGAAATCTTGCTTCATAGAAAAGTCTTTCAAATATTCTAGACCTATAGGCTGACAATGGATACCCCAATAGCTGTTTTTGTCATTTCTCAAATTTTTTGGAAGTTGCTTGCTCGTACTTCCTGCTTACTCAGTTAATATTATTTCCTTCTCTGGTCTCCGAGGGAGTTGAAGACTAGGTAGTTTTATTTGTTTACTAGAAGCAGAAAAGAAACACACTAAAGAGGTATAAAGTGTATAAGGTTTAGAGATATCAAAAGATAGTTTTGGATGGTAATGCAAGTTATTATAGAGAGTAAATTAGATACAAGACTTTGAACTCACCAAGATAGGATAGATAATGGAATATTTTCTCCAAATTTGTCAAATGCAAATGAACTAGATTTTGCTGATATACTTATTACCTGTATATATTGTATGTAGTTATTGTACTTAATTAGTTACAGCTTTCTTTATTTTTGATAAAAAAATGAGAAATATAGTGATATTTTGTTTGTAATCTAACAAATAAAGTTTGCTTGAAGAGTAGCCACACACACCTAAGTCACTAGTTAGCCAGAGAGGACAGGCACCTGGAGACAAAGGCAGACAGGATCACCCCTATATGGTTCAAGCCTTGGTAGAAGAGCTTTAACTCCAATATCTCTCTCTGGGTTTTGATTATTCATGTTACAAAGAACAAAAAAATAAATAATAATTTTTTTCTCCTTTGGATGATCCATTTCTCTGAGACAGTTATTTTGAGTGTTCTTGCACAAGTGATCTTTACATGCTGATCCTTATCTTAAATGAAAAACAACATAAATTTGATTATTTAATAGTGTATATAGTCAGCTTTTGGGTTTTTTTTCTTTTTTCTTTTTTTTTTTTAGTGGTAAAATTTTAGAAAATGAATTTATTTACAGGTCTTAACAAAAATAGGAAAACATGTCTTTGGGGACTGGAGAGATAGCTCAGCAATTAAGAGCACTGGCTGCTCTTCCAGAGGTCCTGACTTCAATTCCCAGCAACCACATGGGACTTACAACCATCTATAATAGGATCTAATGTCCTCTTCTGGCATCTAGGTATATATGCAGAGCATATATTTATAAAACAGAAAGAAAAAAAGAAAGGGAACAAAGGAAGAAAGAGAGAGAAAGAAAGAAAGAAAGAAAGAAAGAAAGAAAGAAAGGAAAAGAATGCAAGAAAAGGAAGCATGCCTTTACTCCCAGCACTCAAGAGGCAGAGCAGGTGGGATATCTGTGAGTTTAAGGTCAGTGTGGTCCACATCGTAAGTTCCAGGACCACCATGACTTTATAGACCCTGTTCCCCCCAAAAGCCAAAACAAAACAAGAAAGAGAACAGCATATATTAAAGCATGGTTTTATGGTGTTCATACTATTAAGACTATTCAACTAAGGGGTTCTAATTTTCTGCTAGTTACCCTATGAAAACCTTTTTTATATTCCTTAGTCTTTTAATTTTTGTTTTGAGACCGTGTATAGCTTTGCCCTGGAACTCACTATGTACACCAGGCTGGCCTTGAACTCACAAGAGTTTGCCTGCCTCTTCTTCCCAAGTGCTGTGATTAAAGGCATATACACTATTCCCAACTATTTTCCTTGCTCCTTGAATTGTGTGATTCTTCATAATTACTTGAGATATAATTCTTCCTCTTCTTTTTTTTTTTAAAGAAATAAGAATTCAGAGGATAATTATTGTACAATTACTGGTGAGTATGACCAAAATACTTCTCCTTAATCATAAACCTTTGCTTCACCTAGATTCTTTGATGCAGGTTAAGCATTTATACACAAAATAAAGAAATCTTTAAAAAATTAATAAACAAACAGATATGGTGTACACTTGTAATCCTAGCACCTTGGAGGTGGAGGCAGGAGGATCAGAACTTCAAGGTTACATAGTAAGTTCAAGTCTAACTTGGAATACATGAGACAAAACTATAAAAAATAATGCCGAGTGTGATGGTACACACTGTTGTAATCCAGGCACACCTGCTCCTGCCCCTTGGGGACCTGGCAAAGAGTGCCTACCCCTTCACGAATGGCAGGCAGTACCCTGGCTCTGTACGCAGGTTCCCTTTAAGAGGCAAGATCTGCCTACTTCCATTCTCTTTTCTACCTTTTTTTCTGAGGAGGCAGCTCTTTCTGTCACTCTCTCTGTCTTTCCTTACCTTTCTTTCTCTCTTTTTCTCTTTTCTCTATCCTTAAGTCCTTTATCTTCCCCCAATAAACTTTCCACATAAGTTCTGTCTGTAGTTCTAACCTGCTGTTTGTCCCTTGCCCACTGTAGGATCCCTAAGGTCTCCCTTGTGTCATATTGCTAACACACCTTTTATTCTAGCATTTGAAAGGCAGAGGAGGTAGGTGGATCTCTGAGTATGAGGCCAGTTTGGTCCACAGAGTAAGTTATAGGTCAGCCAAAGCTACATAGACACTGCCTCAAAAAACGGAAAAGGTAGATAAAATAAAATTACATAATTCTCTGTCATCAAAAAAAGGCTTTTAGGGGCCACAGAATAACCCAGTAATGGAATGCTTGCTTGCTGAGTATGAAGTCCTGGATTTGATCTTCAGCATTGGAAAAGGAGAATGGGGGAGGAAAATATAAGTTCAAATCTTAAAGATGTTTAATCATAAGTCCTTATGAAGAGATTAGTAACTAGTTCTCTTTGTAAGAGTTGTATTGCTTTGTTAAGCACCATGACCAGAAACAATTTGGTGAGGAAAGGGTTTATTTTTATTTACAATTGTAATCCATTATGATAGGAAGTCAGGGTAGGATTTCAAGACAGGAACAACAGGGAGGCAGAAATAAAGCAGAGACTATAGGGGAATGCTGCTTACTTGTTTGTTCAATGTGGCTTGCACAAACTGCTTTCTTATACAAAGCAGAAATACCTGGTCAGGAATGCATCTTCCACAGTGAGCTGGGCCTTTCCATAGGAGTCATTATTAAGGAAATGCCTTATAACTTGCATTTTCTCAACTGAGATTTCTCTTCACAGATAACTCTAGTTTATGTAGTTTTTGTCAAGTTGACAACCAAGCAACCAGGCCACTAGTAAAAATACATTTAACTAAAAAAGAAAATCAGACTCCTGCAATATGTTTTTCTTATTATAATTCTTTTCTGTTTGCTCTATAGGTATGAACACATTACTTTGTGCTCCTATTCAGACCCAGATGCAACAAAAGGAGGTATGAGATCATGTATTTAATTTAATCTCACAGTTAAACAACAGAAAAATTAATGATAAAGTATAATTCTAAAATAATTTACCAGAGTAAATTATCATAGCCTATAAAACTTATATTTCCAATTAATTGATGACAATTAGCTCCAATTTGAATAATACCAAGACCTCTCAGATTTTAATGAGCAAATGAAATACCTCAGAATTTCATTGAAATACAGGTTTTACGGGCTGGAGAGATGGCTCAGAGGTTAAGAGCACTGACTGTTCTTCCAGAGGTCCTGAGTTCAATTCCCAGCAACCACCTGGTGGCTCACAGCCATCTGGTGCCCTCTGCTGGAATGCAGACACACATGCGTACAGAATACTGTATACATAATAAATAAATCTTTAAAAAAAAAAAAAGAAATATAGGTTTTACTTTGTTTTTGGTTTCTGTTCAGTGGTAGCTTGTCTAGCATGTGCAAGGGTTTATATTCAATAACCAACATCATACACACAGAAGGTGTGTGTATATATTATGTGTAGATAGACAGATGAATTTATGTCCAATTGAAGAGTAAACTCTTCAGAGATTATATTTCTCATTTCTTAAATATTTTGTCTGAATGTTTCCCTTCATGTATGTATGTGTACCCTGTGCATGCCTACTGCCCAAAGAATCCAGAAGAGGACACCAGATCTACTGGAAGTAGAGTTAGAGACAGTTGCTAGCTGCATTGCAGGTGCTGGAATCTTGGTCCCCTAAAAGAGTGGAAAATGCTCCTAACTGCTGAGTCATCTTTCCCACCCCAAAAATCTACAGATGTAGTTACATTTCATATATTCAATACTTTTTATTTTTTAGTTAGTGTGGAAGGCATGTGATTAATTTTGAATTTTAATTTTGTCTAAACTGCCAAAAAGTAATTTACTGAGAGACTTTAGCACCTTCCCTCCCAAAAAAAAAAATTATGTTTGAGACAGGGTTTTCAACCCAGTCTGGCCTTACCCTTAACTATGTAACCAAGAAGACCTTGCACTTTTTTGTTATTGATGTTTGAGAATAGGTCTTACTATATTGTATAGCATTGGCTGTCCTGGAGATCATTATCTAGACTGGGCTGTCTCAAACTCACAGAGACCCCCTACCTCAGCCTCCCAGAGTGCTGAGATGAAAGGCATGCACCACTGTGCCCAGCTACCTTGACCTTCTGATCCTCCTGCTTGTGCCTTCTGAGTACTAGGATTATAAGTGTGGATTAATAAATATATCTGTTCTATGCTGTGCTGGGGATTGATCAGAAGACTTTATGCATGGTAAACAAGCACTCCTCCAATTGAACTATATCCCTAGCCTTAGAGGGGAAAAAAAGTAATAACAAATTACATATAATATACTACTCCACTGATTTAAGTAACTAATATAGTTAGAAACCATTACTAATTGTGTTTATATAGTATATGTTTTAAAGTACCCTTTTCAAAACTGACATTTTTGGAGTTTGAGAAATGGCTCAGTTGATAAGATCACTGGTTGCTCTTGCAGATAACCTTGATTCCCAGCACCCATATATGAGAACTCACAACCATATGTAGCTTCAACTCCTGGGAATGTGACAAGTTCTGGCCTCTATGAGCACTGGGTATGTGAGTGGTGCATAGGCAAATATGCAGGCAGACTACCCATACACATAAAATAAAATAATAAATTACCAAAAAAACTTAATTTGGTCTTATTTTTTCTATATTTCTTTCATTATAGTTTTCAGTTATAGAATACAACCATGAAAGGAAACATGCAAGTGACCAGACAGTCATCTTTTCAGATGAAAACCAAATGGACCTGACAGCAAGTCACACTGTGATGATTACTAAAGGCCTCTCAGATTGTACCAAAAGTGAAAACTTCACAAAGATAGATACTACATCCTTTCTGGAGAATTTAAAGCGTCATGCTGAGAATTCAAGAATTAAAAAAGAATTAGAATGCCCCATAATTTCCATAAGTCAAAATACTTTCTCAGAAAAAATAAATTCTGACAATTTCATAAAAAGATTGAAAACGGGAAAATACAGTACTTCCCTTGATAAGGAAAATTCTGAGATACCTATTTATTCCAAAGAATCAAACAGTGCCTCTTCTACACATCAAATGCATGTATCTCTTAATGCAGATGAAAATAGTAGTAATAGGACTAAAATCTTTAGAGATGATGGGATGAATTTGACACAGAGTCATACAGCCTATATTCAGACTTGGATTCCTCCATCCAGGGAGGACAACTTAGGATTTCAAGGAGATACTATAATTTATGGCAACGAGTGTATGGAGTTGACAGCTAACTCAACAATACATGTTTTGCCTTCAGAAACTAATTTATCTGAAAGAGAAACTGAAACTCAAAATGTCATGATAAATGTTACAACAATTGATGAAACTAAAGCTCCAGAGAAGAAAACAGTCCATAAGGATAAGCTAAATGCTGCTGTACAAGATTTTTTTCCAAACCAGGACAATAAAATTCATATTACCAAAAGTCATAATTTGGAGTCAGACACTCATATAGTCACACAGACTTTGAATCAAGGCGCCAGCACATTGGCTAAAACCTCAGAATCTATATGTTCTAGTCCAGGTACTCAAAGTTATAAGACAATTTTATATTCTAATAGCAATGATGCGATGGAACTGACTAAGTGTCTATCAAGTATAAAAGAAGAAAAACATTTGCTGAAGCCTGATGGTAATTATACTAAAGTATGTACCAGTCCAGATGCTAGTGCACTCATAGAAAAAACTATTTTTTTAGAAGAGGATAGCATGGACATAACCAAGAGTCACACAGTTATAATAGATAATGAGATATTCAAACAAGATGAAGAAAACATTAAAAAAGAAATTGCAACTATACCAGTATTTGAAAAAGAAATGATGCTCCAAAATCATATGTCAGAAGATGAAAAAGAGAATGTAAATTATATTGTAGTTCCTCAAGTATCTAAGGAAAGTTTACAACATAGTCTGACAAATACTTTGTCTGTTTCACTGGCTGACAGAAGAATTGAACTCTTAGCAGCTGAAGATATGGATTTGACTGAAAGTCACACAAGTAAGTTAAGAAGTCAAGCTATTCCTACAAGTTTTGCCTTAGCCTCAAAGAATGTCACTAAATCTTACTCTCACAGCAAAGGCCCTTCAGATGAGTGGGGAAAAATGGCTAAAAGTCTTACCCAACCTTTCCAGCAAACAAGCAGTATATCCAGAAACATCTTAACTGATAGCCAATGCAAAGAAAAACATCCAATTTTGAAGATTTCACCTTGTCTTGATAGAACATCTCCTCCATCAGTTGATTATAACCAGGACATATCAACAAACCATAATATAACCTCTTCTGTTACAGTACAGGATAAACAAGTCATGCTAGGACATACAGTACAGGACCAGAATTATAAACCTTTAGAGCCACAGAGGAAAAACTTAGATGATTCCACACCTGACTGTTTTAATAATAAGACGATAATTTCTTCAGAGGAGGAACAAATTATGGATCTAACCAAGAGCCACACCATTGTAATTGGGTTTGGTCCTGAAGTACAAGAACAAAGTAAAACTAATTCAGAACACAGAAACAGTCAGCTCACAACAGTAAACAGACAAATAGATGTGAACATTCCTATAGAAAAAACTAGAGTAATAACTAATGATTTGGGCATGTTAAAGGACAGAAGTATACAGATGCCTGAATTTCTGAAGGAAAAGCAAGATATTGAAACTGGAAGAAAAAGTGCTGGTGGACTAAACATTGATAAAACTATTTTATTTTTAGAGGGTCATGAGAATGATATGGATATCACCAGGAGTTATACGGTGAAAATAGACAATCGATCGTTATTAGATAAACATGATTCTCATTTAGTACCTATGGCAGGAACTTCTCAAACCCTTATGTATGCATGTGGACAGGATGAAATGGAAATCACTAGAAGTCACACAACTGCTTTAGAATGTAAAATTGTTTCACCAGATGAAATAACTCCTGGCCACCTGGATAAGACTGTGATGTCCATAGGTCATGAGGAATTAGAAATGACAAAGTCTCACACTGTTTTCATTGACTATCAAGCAGAGGTGAAAGGTGTGCTTCCAGACAGATTTGACTTTGAATTATTCAAGAAGGAACACCTACAAAAGCCAAAAGGGATGCCTACTCCTAATGAAGAGATTGTTTCCATTTCAAAAAATAGTGAAAGCAACCATCCAACAGAAGGCAGCCAGGTAATAGTACTGGAGGAAGTGTCTAATAGTGAGCCTAGAGAAGACACTAATGATGACTCTAAATTAGTCATTTGGAAAAATGCCAATGATGTACAAAAACCTGGATTTCTGAATGAACTTCTGTCAGGCAAAACTCAGAGAAGAAAAAGCCTCAGGCTTAAAAACAACACCATTATGTTTCTAGAGAATGATAAAAATCATAGAGATACCACTCAGAGTTCTGCGGTGGAAATAAGTAATGAAATTAACCTGAAAGATGGAGAGGATTTCAGTTTTGTGCCATCGTCAGGAACTTCTAAACCAGTTTTGTCTTCAGACAGGCCAGAGGACATGGAGATCTCTAGAAGTCAAACCACTGTTTCAGAATGTAAAACTGACCCAGCAGATGAGATAACTACTCTACCTACAGACAAAACTGTAATGTTTGTAGATAATTTTGGTGATCTGGATGTTACCAAGTCCCATACTGTTTTCATTGATTGTCAAGCCAAAGAGAAAGTACTTCAGGAATCTACTAAATCGGGAATGGCAAGAACAAAAAGCTTGAACAGTCCTGAAGGTGATACCTGTATTCAAGAAGCACCAGACTCTATAGTTTCATCTAATGTTTCATGTTTTAGTGGTGTCAATCCAAGTCTGAGCAATTTGAATAGAAAAACTGAGGTTTTAGACTTTCAGACTATTCATATATTACCTCCCGCAGAACAGTCCGTTGAAGTAGGAAATGATGCACATAGTAACATAAGTATAGTTCAAGCTACAGGAATGTATAACCTAGTTTCCAATGATGGTAGAGATGAAGAAAGTAAAAATCTTCATAATGGAACTGAAACTACTATACCACTAAAGGCAGTTGTCAAAGACAAAACAAGAAGATGTTCATTGGGAATCTTTTTGCCCAAATTACCAAACAAGAGAAGTTGTAATATTGCTGGTGTTGATGACCTAGAGCAGATTCCAGCAGATGCAACTGACTTAGATAATTTAGAAATTCAGCCAGTATCTAGAAAAGATTCAGACATTGGATGTGTTGCAGCCAGACTGAATTTGAGTCCATCTCAGTATATAAGTGAGGAAAATCTCCCTGTATATCCTGGTGAGATTCTTTCCTCCGATTCTATTAGCCTAGACATGGAAGAACAGGCTCAGATTGACATATATTGTAAAGAGAGTTTACCATCTGAAAACAGGATAGAAGCTTCCAGTTCCCAAAAAAGAACGTGGGTTCAAGAAGATGATAATGTTACAAATGGAAAAAAAATCAGAACATATGATAATACAGAAGATCAGGAGGTAAGTTGTCTGGAACCAAAAAATGTTGAATTTTGTATCTTTGCTTTTGAGATAGATGCTCTAGAGTCATGCTGCTGTAATGCTCTAGAGTTATGCTGCTGTAACTTCTTTCTTTCCATCCTTCCATCCCTCCTTCAAGATTTACTTAATGTACTTTGGGGTTTTGTCTGTATGTATGTCTGTGTGAGTGTGTCAGATCGCCTGTAACTGGAGTTGTAGTTGTGAGCCACCAAGTGCATCCTGGGAATTGAACCCAGGTCCTCTGAAAGAGCAGACCATTCTCTTATCTGCTTAGCCATCTCTCCAGCCCCTGCTGTAACTTTCTAACCGTTAGGATTATAGGTACGTAATACCATATTCAGCTGTATATATTTTAAAACTTATGAATGTTTTTGAATTTGAAGTTTCTAAGCAAGTAGAAACCATTTCTACGTACTATATATTAGAGAAATATTTCTGTATATAATTTTCAGGGGTCAATTGGTAAAAGGATTTAAGATAATGATGTGGTTACCTATCTCAGTAATCCCATCACTCTGAAGGTTGAGACAGATGATTGCTGTGACTTAGAGGCCAGCCTGGGCTATAGAACAAGACCTATCTCAAAAAAATAATTTGTGGAGGCAAATACCCACAAAAAAATGGAATTAAATTATATATAAATAAGCCTAGAGGTTGTGGTACACACCTTTAATCACAGTCATGAGGCAGAGGCATGCAGATCTCTGTGAGTTTAGAGACACAGAGAAACACTGTTTCAAAAAGAAAAAAAAAAGTTGTACAAATATTATCCAGGGTTAGAACTGTGCCTTGACTTTTTGAGGTAGCATCTTACTTTATTACCCAGAATAGCCTCAAACTTGCATTCCTCTTGCCTCTACCTTTCAAGTGCTGAAATTACAGATGTACTCTGTAATACCACATCAAACTTACATATATCTGAATATTCAGTCACTTTTTGTTTTTTGTTTGTTTGTTTATTTTGTTTCTTGTTTATCGAAATGGGGTTTCTCTGTAGTTTTGGAGCCTGTTCTGAAACTCTGTAGATCAGGCTGGCCTCAAACTCACAGTGATCCACCTGCCTCTGCCTCCCGAGTGCTGGGAGGCATGTGCCACGACCATTCTATTCAGTCACTTTTGCTGTAGATTTGTCAGTATTGCTTTGTATATAAGAATCTCTTGGGAGGGCTATATATAGTTTGAAAATTCTCCCCCCTCTGTGTGTCTTATTTATGTATGCATGAGTATGATGGAGCACAGCACACATATGAAGGTAAGACAACTTTGTGGAGTTGCTTCTCTCCTATCTTGATATGGGTTCTAGTGTTCAAGTTCAAGTCATCAAACTTGCATGGTAAGTGCTGTTCTTACTGAGTTATCAAACACATTTTTTTTTTCTCTTTTGTTTTTTGAGACAGGGTTTTTCTGTGTATAGTGCTGGAACTCAGTTACTCTGTAGACCAGGCTGGTCTTGATCTCACAGAAATTACCTGCTTCTACCTCCTGAGTGCTGGAATTAAAGGCGTGCATTACCATGCCAGGCTCATACAGATTAATTTTTTAAGATAATGTCTATGTAGTTCACACTGGCTTTATCCTCTAAGTGCTGGGATTGTAGGCATATGCCTCCTTGAAAAGAATCTTCCATTTTATAAATATCTGAGGAATACAAAGCATTTCCACTATTCATACTTATCGCTGCCTGGAGGGGCAGCCTCCAGCAGTATAGGACTTAAAGGGAGTCCACTATGACTTTTTTATCTGAGGGAGTTAAGGGAAAAACACTCATACTCTCTTGATGGCTTCCTTCAGACCTTTTCTTTATTCTTTTGTATTCTGATCCTATATTCTGTATTCTCTTCTCTCTATCCAGAAATGTCCTTCTGTCTCTCTTGATGTTTTCCTTCTAACTCTTATTTCTCTCATGCTTGATGTTTTCCTTCTATCTTTATTCTTCCTTATTCTCTCATTCTTGATGTTTTCTTTCTAACTCATTTTAACTCTTATCTGTATTTTCTCCCTTACAGCTAATACACCCCAGCAAAATCTTTCAGTGTGGTTATATTCTGTTTTCCAAGTTTATGAATACAGTGAATACAAGTAAAAGGCATCATGTTTTCTATACATGATTAAGCATTTTATGTGTTATAGGTGAAAATCAAATTATCCAGAGAACCTACATACATTCATACCTAAGCATCTTGTTATAGATCACACTGTGTAAGCAAGGAAGATATTCTGTTACTGCTGGCTGCATTTTGCTGTTACAAAGAAAGGACCAATTACTTTATTACTTTTCTTGAAAGGTAGTTTTAGAAAGAATCTTAAAGGAATCACAAATCTAAACTTTTATATATGGAAAAGAATCAGTCAGCACTATTTTAAATCTTTAGGATATATACCCACTCACCTTTTTTTTTTTTTTTTTTTTTTTTTTTAATATCAGGAGATTGATGGCAGAAATGAGTATAAGGAATTAATCATCACTTTTGATCAAGAAAGGCATGCCTAATGATAATTGGGCTGCTTTTTTTCTTGTTCCCTGACCTTAAAGAGTTCTTCACTCAACTATGTGCCTTTTCTTTTTCTTGAGACAGGGTTTCTTTGTAGCTTTGGAGGCTATCCTGGAACTAGCTCTGTAGACCAGGCTGGCCTCAAACTCCTAGGTGCTGGGATTAAAGACATGCACCACCACTGCCTGATTAACTGTGTGCCTTTAGATTATCTTGTTGGATTTTTTTTTACCTCAAAGCTATTTAACAAAACATCTTAGTCTAACTTTAAGATATTTTCAAAGCTTTGTTTCAGCTATGATGTACTCTGAAACCTGTGAACACATTTTCCAAAATTAAGATTAAAAGAATTTTAACTAGCTGGGGTACTGGGACTCAAGTTGTTTTTCTTAATCATTAACCTAAGACACAGTCTGTATGGCTCCTCAGTAGAAACTCATATGTGTTCTAAGTATGTGACAGTTCCTTATTTATATTTTTTTAATCATCAACATTCTTTTTAAACCAATATAATTATTATCAGTTAGACAGTACAGTTTAGGAAGAAATCCTCTTTATAATAGTTCACAGATAAAAATGTCCTGTAGAATGGGATATTTCTATGAGATAAACACCACATTATAGGCAGTGGGGATCTCCCCACTCCAATTCACACCATGCCAGATACCCAAGAAAGATCGGAACAGCAAACATGTAAAGGCACAGCAGGAACAAAAGATGTTCTGGAGGCTGCCTAGCTGAGATTCACACATCAGGGGTTTTCCTCCTGTTGGGCTGACACCTGAAGTTCAGTTGCCACCCACTGCTCCTCTGACATGGCACTGTCACAAACTACAAAAGGAAAAGCTTGACAAGGTTTTCTCTAGTGGCTGAAAGAATATCTTAAGTCAAGGTTAATAATTTATTGAAAGACCATTTAAAAGAACAAAAAACCCTCATTTGACTAACTTGGAAGAACAAAACTTGTCATTCAAATCCAGTTTTATAGGTGGGAAAATAAACATTAGAAATGCTCTGAGATTTGTAAACTCTTATTAAGAACCACTTAAGTGGCTAGGGCTGGAGAGATGACTTGAGGTTTAAGGGTACTGGTTGCTCTTCCAGAGAACCAGGTTTAAATTCCCAGCAACCACATGGTGACTGGCAACTGACTTTAGCTCCATTCCAGACATACATGCAGGGAAAACACAAATACACATAAAAATGAATAAATCTTTTATTTAAAAAAAACACATAAGGGGACTAGAGAGTTGGCTCAGTGTTTAAAAGCAACTACTTTTGTTATATTTTTGGTACCTGCATTTGTTTGTGTATATGCCCACACAGACATAAACACATGTACATAATTAAAAATGAAAATCTTTAGGAAAAGAACCACATAAGTAGCTAGGTATGATAGCACCTGCCTTACATTCCAGCACTTAGGAGATTGAAGTGGAAGGAGCATGAATTTAAAGCCAGCGTGGGCTGAGTTCAAGTAACTTGGAAGACATAAGGTTTAAACAAAACAAAAGCAAAACCAATATAAATAGGCACAGAAGATAATTTCAGTGGCTCTGAGGTGAGGTGAGAAATAGCCAAAGGTATGAGAACTAATAATAGTAATATAACACTTAAATCTGACTACATTTTATGAAAATTTGTACTTTGTTCAAATTTGGTATTTACTATACACTACTAAGTTGCTTCTGCTTTTTAATGGTTTTTTGAGACAGCGTTTCTCTCAGCCTTAGTTGTCCTGTAACTCAGAGATCCACTTACCTCTGCATCCCAAGTGCTGGGATAAAAAGCGTGCACCACCACCACCCAGCAGTTGCTTCTTTTTTTTTTTTTTAAAGATTATTTTATTTTATGTATATGGGTGTTTTATCTTTATACATATATGTATATTAAGTGCATGCTTGAAGTCTTCAGAAACCTGAAGAGGGCATCAGATCCTCCTGGAGCTGGAGTTACAGGTGATTATGAGACTCCATGTAGATGCTGGGAACTGAACCCACTCCTCTGCGAGAGCAGTGAATGTTCATAACCTCTGAGCCATTGCCCCAGCCCCTAGATACTTCAATTTTATGAGAGAATCTTATGTAACCCAGAGTGGCCTGAAATGCAACTTAGTGAAGATGCCCTTGAACTTTTGATTTTCTGACACTACCTCTGTAATGGCTGATTACATATGTGCACCACTGTACCCAGTTTACGCGGTGCTGGAACTTAATGCAGTCTTCAATAACTGAACTGCATTCCTAGGCCTGCCTGCCTGCCTGCCTTAGATACTGTTGGAGGTGCTAGCAGTACTTGTGAGAGCATGTACCAACAAAAATCTTTCACAGTAAGACTTTCAGTCTAGCATTTAGGCATTTTTTGTCTTCAGAAAACATGTATTGATGGAGACAGTGGTAAATTTTGAGAATAGGCTAAGCAACACAGCAAGATCCTGTTTTAAAAAGAAAGAGGGAAGGATGTGAAAGTGATATTTGAAGCTAAATAAAATATTTTGGGGTGTCTTCTGTTTGTTTATAAGACATGGTCTCATGTAGTACTGGCTGGTGTGGAATTTGCTATATAGAACAGACTCACTTTGAATTCAGAGTCAGACTTGTCTACCTTCTGAGTACTGGGATTAAAACAACCATGCTTAATTTAAATGATTAAAGCAGGTCTATATGATTTATTTGATTTCAACTAAATGAATCTTAAAGAGTTAGGGACCAGAAATGCATACTCACAGGCTAACATGTGTATTGCATTTCTTTTGTGTATTGGGGAATACATGTTTGTACGGGCATGTGTACCTGTGAGTATGGTATGTATAAGTGTGTGTGTATAGGCAAGAAGTTGATGTTAGATATCTTCCTATATCATTCTCTACCTTATTCTGAGACCAATTCTCACACTGAACTTGGAGCTTTCCGCAGTTCAGCTATCCCCAGGGGTCTGCTGATCTCTAGCTCCCCCCTTCTTTGTCTTCCTGTTCTGGGATAACAGTTTCATGCCCCTGGGCCCAGCTTTTTATGTGGACTCTGGAGATCTGAACTCCAGCCCTCATGCTTGCTCTAGTTTCCTCTTCTGATAAAGCTTCCCTATTGGTGACTTGCAGCTAAATAATTGGAAATTTTGACATTTGGTAGCTGATGGTATCTTTCTATAACTGTGATATGTCTAAGAAATAGTTTATTTATACTGTATAGCATATAAATTACCGTTAAAGGCCAAAATTGTCTGATATTCTAAGTTAGTGTATAAGAATTATATAGATACATTTTGTTAGAGATAGTATTTTTGTTGTTCAACACTTAGTCTCTAAATTCTAAGCTCATAAAGTTATGCTGATATTTTTAAGTATGTATGTAAAATGTAGTACATATATATGAACACACACTTGTGCACATACATAATGTGGAAGGAGGAACATGCCACAACCTGCATGTGGATATCATGGGATAATTTATGGTGTCAGTTACCTTCTTTTTCCTTTACATGGGTTCTGGGAATGTAACTCAGGTTACTAGACTTACAAAGCAAGTGCCTTTACTACTAAGCCATTTCTCTTGCCCCAATGCTGATGTTTCTTTCTTAATTTCAGAATTTTGGTCATCATTCTGAAGGGGATATCAATAAAAATGTCAACAGTGTATTGATAAAAAGCCTGAGCAGGACCCCATCTAGTTGCAGCAGTGATCAGGATTCAATCAAGGCTGATGGAATCTCTCTGGACATCAGCAGTAAGCCCCTCCCCCCCAATCCCCCACCCCGACCCCAAGTTACGGATCTCACTATGTACACCAGGCTGGCCTTGAACTCAGATCTGCCTGCTTCTGCCTCCTGAGTGCTGGGATTAACGGTGTTCGCCGCCACCACCACCTCCACCACTTGGTTAGCAGTAAGATCTTTATGAAGGCTAAATAATAACAGTTATTTGAATCATTGGTTGATAAGTATATTTCAGTTTAGAAAATATTTGAATGCTATATCAATCCTTTCAGGGTTATAGTTGATAAGTAAAGTAGTATTTCACTTACATTTGATTTTTTAAAATTTTTAATGAAATAGGAAGTGTTATACTGCAGAGGAATAGTTCATTTCCTCCAAAAGCTTCTAATTAGTGGGGAAACATTGAATGGAACCTTAAAACTGTATTACAGATATTTTGTCTTACTAAGTGAATAGTTCCCTAGAAACATCCTAGTAGATAGAAGAAGCATCATGATCATGAATAGCACATAAATCTGAAAGATAACTGTCTTAGTTTCGGTTTTTAATGCTTTGAAAAAACACCATGACCAGGGCAACTCTTATAAAGAAAAACAAATAATTGGGGTGACTTGCATTTTCAGAAGTTTAGCCCATTAAGGTCATGGCAGGACATTGTGGCATGCAGGCAGACATGGTGCTAGAAAAGGGGATAAGAGTCTAGAGTCTGCAGGCAACAGGAAGTGCATGGTTTTAAGAATATATTGAGATCTCAAAGCCAGCCAGCCTCCACAGTGACAGACTTCCTTCAACAAGGCTACACCTTCTAATAGTGCCACTTCCTATGGGCCAAGCATTCAAACACATGAGTCTATGGGGCACATACCTATTCAAACCGCCACAATAATTAAATTTACATTTTAGTTTAGGTTTGTTTTTGGTCTCACTATGTAGCTTTGACTGCATACAATTAGTCTTAAACACACAGTGATCTACCTGCTTCTCTTTATCCAGTGTTGGGATTGAAGGTGTACACCACTATTCCAAGCCTTATAGTTTAGCTTTGACTTGTTTATTACATAAAGTTTGCTTTGCTTCTAGCACAACGCAATAGCCAAATGGAATCGCAGTTTCTCAGTGACAGTATCTGTGAAGAGAGTTTGAGAGAGGTATGTTAAAGCATTTCTGACTTTAATTATTTTTACATTTATTTAAAGTGTATGTGTGTGAGTGTATGTATGCCATAGTACACATGTGGCAGCCTGAAGACAACTTGCAGAAATTTGTCTCTCCATCATGTGGGTCTCAGGGATTGAACTCAGGTTCTCAGACTTGGTGTTGAGTGTCCTCACATACTGAGATATCCCAAGGCCACTCTTTGGTTTTTGTTTTGTTTCTTTATGTTGACACTATGTAGTCCTTGCTGGCTTTAAACTTGCCATGTAGACCAGACTGCAAAGTGATGGGGTTAAAAACATGTACCACTATAGTTGGCTATTTCTCACTGTTGTTTTTTTCTTTTCCAAGTCAGGGTTTCTCTGCTTGGCCTTAGTTGTCCTGGAATTAGCTATATAGACAGACCAGGCTGGCCTCTTAACTCACAGAAATCCACCTGAAAGACATGTGCCACCACCCAGCTATTTCTCACTATTAATATACCCCTTTATTGTTGGTTTGTATTTTTGTTTTGTTTATTGTTTTTTGGAGACATTTGATGCTAGCCTTAAACTCTATGTAACTAGTGCTGGCCTTTGAACTGGTCTTCCTCTTCCACCTTCCAAGTGCTAGAAATACACATGAGTGCCACCACACCTGGCTTAGTTGTTTTGTTTTTTGAAGTAGCTCCCATGTATCTTAGCTGGGCTTAAACTTGATATGTATCTGAAAGTGAGCTTAGATTTTTAATACTCTTGCCTCTACCTTCAGAGTGTTAGGATTACAGAGGTAGGCCACATGCTCAATTTTATATGGTACTGGGAATCCAGCCCATGTTATATCTCCAGCCCTAGAATTTTTTTTTTTTTGTAATTATAAAGTATTTCAAATATTGAAAAGGCTAGTTTTCTTTTTAAAAAATTAATTTGTTAGCTGGGCAGTGGAAGCACACATCTTTAATCCCAGTACTTGGGACACAGAGGTAGGTGGATATCTGTGATTTCAGAGCCAGCCTGATCTACAGAGACAGTTCCAGGACAGCTAGAGCTACACAGAGAGACCCTATCTCAAAAAAGAAACAAATTATTTGTATTTTCTGTGCATTGGTGTTTTGCTTGAATATATATCTGTGAGGGTATTGGATCCCCTGGTATAGGAGTTACAGACATTAATGAGCTACCTTGTGGGTACTGGGAATTGAAGAGCAGCCAGTGCTCTTAACCCTTGAGTCATCTCTCCAACCTCAAGGCTAGTTTTCTTTGTTAAGGATTCAACATAGTAATTATATGAAATATTATCTTAGTCTGTGCTCTCTTGCTATAACTGAATACCACAAATTGGGTAGTTTATACAGACCAACTTTGGTTCTTTAGGCTTTGTGAAGCATAGCATTGGCACAAGCTCAGTATATAGTGATACTACCAGACTGGAGAGATTCTGCAGAATCTCCAGGTGACTTAGTGTCTCATGGCAATAGAGCAGGCTTTCTGGGTTGAGTCAGTTTTCTTCTTATAAAGCCAATTATGCATTCCTGGAGGCCCTAACATTATGACCCTATCCTCTACTGTCACATACTATTAACATATGACCATGGTAATTAATGTGAGTTTTGGAGGGATCATGTTCCTAGACCTTAGTAAGCAGAAGTTAATATTAAGGAACAAATTGTGTTTTGAAACAAAATGTTTTTCAAGACAAGGTTTCTCTGTGAAACAGCTCTGGCTGTCCTGGAACTCGGCTTTGTTTACCAGGCTGGCATTGAACTCATTGAGATCCACCTGCCTCTGCCTCCAAAGTGCTGGAATTAAAGGCATGCACCACTACTGCCCAGCTTGAAAATTATATTAAATAATGTTAAAAATGTTAGACTGGGAGTGATCGTCCACAGAGAATGAAAATTCTAGCACTAGAGAGACTAAGATTGTGAATTCCAGGCACTACTGATCTGCATAGCAAATTTGAGCTAGAGGGATATCTTGTTTAATAACAATAGCAGTAGTAATCTTGTATAAAAATCAACTTAAGAAAAGTTTACTAATGTTTGGCTATTTCCATAATTCAGTAGGTTAAGCTGTTTAGAAATGAATCGTTTAGTTAGAGTCAAAGTGAATTTACTTTGAGTACTTTGAGTGTTCATATAAAGTCCTTTTTTTCTTTTTTCTTTTAGAAACTCAAGGATGGACAAATTACAATAAAGGAGTTCTTCATACTTCTTCATGTCCACATCTTAATACAGAAACCCAGGCAGAGCAATCTCCCAGCCAAAGTAAGTGCAATTTCTTGGCAAAGTATTAATCTCAGTTAAAATACAACATACTTAAAAAATAATTAAGTTGAACTAGAGCAAGCGTTTATTAAAAGACAACACCCAGAGCTGGGGATGTAGCTCGGTTGGTAGAGGCCTGCCTGCCTACCTGGCTGCAAAGCCTTAACAACCTGTGTCTATATTCCCTGGTAATGCTCCCTTTCCTCGAATTGATGTACTTGTTATAATACCAACTGCTGTAAAATACGCCAGTGCTGCCTTTGGACATGATATCTCAAATTATTATCCAGTTTGACAACACTCCCAGTTTGACATCCATGAAGTTTTTTTTTTCCCTTCGGTGGTATAACTAACAAGATCTTCAACTCTTGGTATCTATAGAGCTAAGCTGTGCTCAAGATGAAAAGACACTTGAAAAATCTTAAAGTAAAGAGAGATCAAAAGAAATGAGAGTATATATAAATCATGGGAAATGAGGTTTGTAGCTGTGGGCATCTAGCCCAGGACTTGGATGACTGTGAGTCTTTTTAGAGTAGAAGTAGGAAACATGTATTTGGTGGGAGCAGAGGTGTTGACTTCATTGGCAGAGCGTGTTTTAATAGCCTTCCATGACCTATGCATGTTTGTGGAGTGGTTCAAGCTAAAGTACTCTAACTCATAAAGTATGATTAGATTGAATAACTCCTAGGCCTGAAGAATCCAAGTGTCAATTATATATAATTTGGACACTTAATCAAAATTAATAAAACAAAAAAAGTAGCTTGTACATACATTCCCAAGTTCAAGATGCAAAAATTAATCTACCCATTGAGTACAGTAATAGCTCTCCACTGTTTCTTGGTCCATGAACCTTTTATCCATTGACACTGCTTTACTTTTTTTAAATTTATTTTTATTTTATATGTATTGATGTTTTGTCTGCATGTTCTATGGATCATGTGTGTATAATGCCCAAGGAGGCCAGAAGAGAACATCAGATCCTGTTGTTTTTCATTCAATACAGTGGCTATCCCAACCAGCAATTACAACTCTGCAGCTACTAGCACTGGATTGGCCATATGAGCTAAAGCCAGGAGGAAATTCTGTTCCCTCAGGCACTTTGAGGCTACTAAGGAAACATTATCTAAATCTTTATCAGGATTCAAAGGTTGAAATGAAATCCTACTAGGCCAGAGAAAGTGAATAGCAAATAACTAACCTTCTCTCTGCTTGTCTTGGGGGAAAAAAGAGAACATCCTTCTGTTCAGCCCCCATTGGAGAACCCTCCGTATTAGTTCCTTCCTATCACTTCCTATCAGCTAGTTGATGACTCAGCCTTCTGACCCCAGGTTAATTTTATTTAATCAAACAAATGTAACACATCTTTGCCTCGTTAACAAAAGCAGCAAAAACAAATGTAACATACTTTTACACAATTAAAATAATATTTTACATTTCCCTTTTTTAAAAAAAAAATTTATTTTATGTGTGAGTGTTATGTCTGCATGTACACCTTTATGCCAGAAGAGGGTACCAGATCTCATTACAGATGCTTGTGAGCCACCATATGGTTGCTGGGAATTGAACTCAGAACCTCTGGAAGAGCAGCCAGTGCTCTTAACCTCTGAGCCACCTCTCTTGCCCCCAGTATTTCCCTTTTTGTTTAAATAAAAGTGAAAGTTTTAAACTTTAACATAGTGAAACTATATACAACAAAAACAGGTAAGTAAGAATTACATTTACAATATTCAGTCTATTTGTATTTAGCAAATTCAGAGAAAATACTCCATTATCCATCCCATCTTAGTGACTCCAAAGTTTTATACTTAATTTACTTTCTATCATAATTAAGAAAAACTATCACTCTATCTAGTCTTTAGTTCCATCAAAGACCTCAGTAGGATGTAATATTACTTAACAAAAGAGACATCTGGCTGCCTGAACAGTCACCAAAGTTCTTCTGAAATATTGGGGTATCCATCTTCCGGCCTACAGGCTGAGACTATCTGACAGATTTTTCAGCAAGAAATTTGAAGGATTGTCAGGTTTTGTTTTGGTAAAGTTTATCATTCATTTTTTTCTGTTCTACAGAATTACCATGCAGACTCTTTGAATCAGGAATCTCAAAGGACTGTCTTACCTCTTTCACTGTTCAATAGTCATTTTTCTACGTCTCACTTGTCCAGTTTGTATAGCATACTGTCATCAGTGAAGACAAGAGCAGTCTCTTGCCCAAATGGCTAGCCTTGGCACATTGAAAGCAAACTACATATGGAGTTTCTTTGGTGGCCATCATTCTTTTCTGAAGTAAATTGGTGCTGCCAGGAGCAGATGTGTCTCATTGTTATGAAAAACCTTAGGTTATTAAACATCTTAAATGCCATGTTCTGTAGGTCTTTGGAGTGTTTGAAAATCATCTGTCTAAAATATACTTGTTTAACCTTGAAAACATACCTAATGTGACTGCAATTTTAATTATTATAGATTAACTACTAACCTCATTTCTTTTTTTAAAAAAAGATTTATTATGCATATAGTGTGCTCTTCATGTATGCCTGAATGCCAGAAGATGGCACTAGATCACATTGTAGATGGTTGTGGGCCACCATGTAGTTCCTGGGAATTGAACCCAGGACCTCTGAAGAGCAGCCAGTGCTTCTCACCTGAGCCATCTCTCCCACTCCCTAAACTCATTTCTTAATTGTACATTGTATTTTTAAATGAGCTGCATAAGCACAATACCCCAAACCTGAGTAGAAGCATATATACAGTGTGGCAAACATAACTTAAATCTTGTAGCAATATACCAAAATTCATACCAATACAAAATATCTGAGATTAATAGTTGTCTTTTTATCCTATATTCCCTAAATGATAACATCTATAATCTACCAAATAACCACCCCACCTTTGGGAATGTGGGCATCATCTTCTCTAGCCTGCTTCCTGTTTTCTGTGGCTGAAGGCATCTTTAGGGGGTCACTGAAAAAATTGAAATAATGGCCAAGTCCTGGAAAGACCACCTGTAACCTTTGTTGATATATATCATCTGTCTAGATTCTGGACGCCTCCCCTGATCAAACCGATTAAAGCCTTATGTGTGTCCTGTGAAAACAAAAGCATAACCTCTTTCCCAGCAGAACATATTTTTTTACTTCTTTTTTAAAGTTAAGATCTCCCTAAAATGTCTAGGTTGTTTCAATTTAGCAGTCCTTTTTATAGTCTTGTGTCTGTCAGCAGCTATTGTTTGCTCATAACATTAAAAAAATTCAAAATTAACACAACATACTGGATCACTCCCTGTGTATTTTTCCATCATTATGTGGCTTCTTTTCTTTTTTTTTAAATTATTCTTCCTTTAAAGATTTTACTATTATTTTTAGGCTATTTACTTTTTTCTGTCTGATTGTCTATACCTTTTTCCTTCTTAAGCTTACATTTTTTTTTTTTTTTTTTTTTCCGTTTTTTGAGATATGGTTTCTCTGTGTAGCTTTGAAGGCTGCTGGTCCCCAGCTCACACAGATCTACCTACCTCTGCCTCCCAATTGCTGGGATGAAAGGTGTATACCAGCACCACCCAGCCACCTACACAGTTTTAAACACACTGTAACCTGTATAGAGGTTTTTTTCTGTCTGGACCTGTCTTTACTGCATAATTTTTAGCTTCTTTTGACCCTTTAAACTGCTAAGTGGTATGGCTAGGATCTTTGTCTCAGCTTTGCTGACTTGCTCCACCTGCTTCTCATCTTTGAGGGCCAAACCTAAAGCTCAGATCCTGGTCAGAGGTAGGTGACCAAGAACTGCATTCAATCTTCCTAGCTATAGGAAATGTAGAGGCCCAAGGTCTCTACATTAGACCTTGTCTCAGAAATGAAAAGCTGTGAGGCCTAAGGAGATGGAGCAGTGGTTAAAATTAACATCTGCTGTTGCAGAGGGCCCAGGTTTGAGTCCCAGCACTCACAACTGTGTAACTCCACTCCCAGGGGATTTGACACCCTCTTTGGCCAACTAGGGCACTGGGCATGATTGATGCACATACATAGATGAAAACAAAGTATACACACTCAGGTCCTGGGGATTAAACAGATTCTTCAGGCTTTCATAGTAAACATTCTCTTCTACCTATTAATAGTTAAGTCCAAAGTTTAAGAGTGGCAAAATAACTAATTCTGTCCTGTGCTGCTTATAAATGATGGCGTGTTATTTAGTGTTTTCATAAGTAATTACATAAAAAGCTGATTTAGATTTTTCCAAACAGGATTAAATTCATTTGTCTTTAAACTAGGGCTCTAAAATATAACAAACTGGTTTTGTTCTTGGCTGAGTGGGTGGGTAGGTTGATTGATTGATATAAAGTCTTAACTTAGTTTGAGCTACATAGCATTTACTATGTAGCAGACGATGGTTTTGAATTCACAAAGAAAAGACTCTTATTGTCTCAGTCTCCCAAATGCTGGTATTGTAGGCATGAGCCACTACCTTGAATTTTTTTTTCCTTTCTATTTTAAATATAGTAGTTCCTTGTAAGCTTAAGTTTTTAAAGCTTTCTTTATTCTTTGTGTCTTTCACATCATGCATTTTTATTCAATCCTCTGTCCTTGCAATACACCCTCCAATGAAATAAAATAAAATTTCAGATAACCAAAGCAAAAGTCAGTCTCATTATGGAAGCTATAGTGTGACACAGTGAGCCACATAGTAAACCCTGTATCCATATATATTTATTTGCAAGTGTTCATTGGTCTGGTTCGAGGCCTCTGGTTTTTGCTATGCTATCGATGCTAGATCCTCACTGGAACTCCTCTTGGTTATCCTATTGTTGCTTGGAGATCCTGTAGCTTTGAGTTTGCAGGACAGGTCCCTTCAGGTGCTCTAGCCGATCACAGATGGGGTGGGTTTTGAGGTGGGCCATCTCATACCCTGGTTCTGGGCCTGGATAGTTGGAGTATTAGTCAGCCCACCAGCTATCCCTTGTCCTAACCACCAGGGTGGTTAGGTTTATTTCTTCAGCTAGTTGCAGAGATGAGTAAGGGGCATGCCCATTTCTCTAGCTTTTATGTTCCCAGGGTCAGTTCTCCCACACCTATACCTTCAGGACCAGCTCTATTGTAGTGCCCAGTCGTGGTGTAGGGGCCGCTTTCCTGCTGTAGCTTATGAGGGGCAGAGACAACGCTCTTACCTGCCTCAGCGGTTGATGGACAGGGGCAGGAGTAGGCTGAGGAGGTGAGGGAAGGCATCTCTCCCCTGCCTATGCCACCACATGACAGATTAGTAATGGGGACAGCTCTCCCATGCTCACAACCTCAGAGCTGGCTCACCTATACATCCATGATTTGCTCTAGTCTGTTAAGCTTAATTTTTAGGTGTTGATTTTCTTTTTTTTTTTTTTAAATTACATTTATTTATTATGTGTATGTGTACATACGTGTGGTGCTTAGAAGTCATAGGACATTATCACAGCCACCTTGCCATCTCATTCATTCATTCATTCATTCATTCATTCATTTATTTATTTATTTATTTCGTTATTGGTTTTTTGAGACAGGGTTTCTCTATATGTTTGGAGACTGTCCTGGAACTCTCTTTGAAGACCAGGTTGGCCTGTTACAGAGATTTGCCTGCCTCTGCCTCCCAAATGCTGGGATTAAAGGCATGCGCCACCACTGTCTGGATGTAATCATTTTAAAACCACTTTCAGTTGATACCCGTAGCTCACCCGAACACCTGGGGAAAACTGGACTTTGAAGTTAGAGATTTGAATTCAGGTCTGAACTTGTAACTTACTATGCAAACTTCATATAGCACTTAAAGTTTCTTTGTAGGATTCCCCCCCCCCACACACACACAGACAGTACTGGAGGTTGAACCCAGAACCTCAGATAACCTACACTGAGCTATATACCCAGCCCTGTTTGTATAACTTTTAAAAATAGCCTATAGCCAGGAGATGGTGGCATACACTTTTAAACCCATCTCTCAGGAAGCAGAGGCAGGCGGATCTCTGAGCTTGAGGCTGACTGGTCTACAGAGAAAGTACTAGGACAGCCAAGACTACACAGAGAAACCTGTCTCAAACAAACAAACAAAAGAACCAAAGTCATTCTAAAACTTGAATCTGTTTGTGTTTGTGGTTTTATCCTCAAAATGCCAATTTTGGCCAGATATTGGTGCACTCACTTTTGTGATTTTAGGACTTGGGAGGATCAGGAAGGAGTTCACTATGATCCTCAGCTGTGTAATGAGTTCCAGTCTAGTCTAGCCTAGGTTATATGAGACCCTCTCTTAAAAAAAAAAAAAAAAAAAAAAAAAAAGATGTGGGGTGGGGTAGCAAGGGGAAGGGGGAACTGGGATTGGTACAGAAAAAAAAAAAAAGATAAAATTTTAAAAAATGGAGTGAGCTGCAGAGATGCCTTGAAGGTTAAGAGCACTGACTTCTCTTCCAGCGTTCCATACTTCAATTCCCAGCAACTACAAGGTGGCTCACAACCATCTGTAATGAGATATTTGTGCCCTCTTCTGGCCTGCAGTCAGGACACTGTGCATTAAAAAAAAGGAAAAAAAAAAAAAAAAAAAAAAAAAAAAAAAAAAAAAAGGAAAAGAACAAAAATCAACATCTGATTCTTCCAGACATGGTGTCATTAGTATGTAATTCAGCAAGAAGATCACAAGTTTCAGGCCAGCCTAAACTTAGTAAGGCTCTATTTTAAATTTTTAAAGAAAAATGTACCAGTTCTGATTGATTAATCAGTTTTCTTTTTTTTTTTTCTTCCTTCCTTCCTTCCTCCCTTCCTTCCTTCCTTCCTTTCGTTATTTAAGTTTACTATAAATACATCACCTACCCCAGAAGATCTGATGTTGAGACAGTATGTTTATGGACCCAAGATACAGATTTACAAAGAAGATTGTGAGGTTCTTCGCCAAAAGATTGAAGAGTAAGAAAGCTTTTTCCCCCTTGTGATTGTATATGGAGGGTTATAATAAACAAATGGTCTGTGTGGTATTTCAATTAGAATAATAGCATGGGAAAATAGATAGAATTAATTGGCAGTATGATATGAATGGAAACCCAGTTCTGTCTACAGTATTGTATAGCCTTGCATAAGTTATATAAAGTGTTTCATATCATGATGAACAAAAAGATAAACAATTTTTTCAAGACAGGGTTTCTCTGTGTAGCTCTGGCTGTCCTGGGACTCACTCTGTAGACTAGTCTGGCCTTGCACTCAGAGATTTGCCTGCCTCTGCCTCCCTAGTGCTGGGATTAAAGGCATGAACTATCACACCCTGCTTTACTCTTTTTGAGTTTGTAAACTGGGTGTTATGGTACATGACTGTAACCCCAGCATTTGGGAGGGGAAGTGGAGGCAGATGGTAGTAGGAAGGTGTCATCCAGGAGGTTGTCAGGGCAGATTTTCATAAGGAAGGTATATTAGAGCTGAGTTTTCTTTATTCATTGTAGGCTATGCAGAACCAGGAGCCAGACATTCCCAAAAAATTCCCACCTTCCAGGGTGGGAGGTCTAGAGTTTGGGACCCCTGGCCTGATCTAACAGGGTGGGGAGAAAGGCTGCAGGTCTCAGTCCCAGAGACTGCCTAGACTTGTCCTAACACTCAGAATCATGTCTGCTCATTCAAGGATTCAGTACCTCCAGCAACTCAGCCTCCTCTGTCGCCTGAGGGTACCAGGGCCTCCTGCGTCATCTTCCAGTCCATCCCTGCCCCACTCTGATTCTCTTCACTCCCCAGCTTCATTGTGATACTCTTAACTAAATGCTGTTCTTTTTAAGTGTTGAAGAACTGTGCTGGACGTGTTTCCTTACCGAATTCCCCTTTTATGTAGGAAAAAAATATAAATAATTAAATTTGGCTGAATGTTTAAGCTGGCTTTTTCAAGCAGAATTTTAAATCCTTTATTAACCTTTTTGTTTATTTTAGATTAAAGGTATCTGCATTGAACCAAGATAAGCTATTAACTGATGTAAACAAGAACTTGTGGGAAAAAATGAAAGACTACTCTGATGAAGAGGTATTTTAATGTCATTTTTCTAAATAAATATTGATGCATTTCAAGATGAGAAACTGTTACTTAGCTTGACATGCCTTTAATCCCAGCACTCGGGAGGCAGAGGCAGGTGGATCTCTGAGTTCAGGACCAACCTGGACTACATAGCTAGTTCCAGGATAGCCCCGGCTACACAGAGAAACCCTGTCTCAAAAAAAGAAAAGAAAAGAAGGAAGGAAGGAAGGAAATAAGACTGTTATTATGGTATGGAGTTCTTTAATTTAGTTTTAGATGTAGTGTGCCACTGTAGCCTTATCTCATTACTACCAAGTAACTGTTAGATACAATCTTTTCAATGTATAATGATTAATTTAGCATGCAAAATACATATGATATTCCCTCCTTTTTATAGGGATTTCTCTTAGATTTAAATGAAGATTTTCTTTCATTTATTAGCTATTTATTAGTCCATTTTACATGTACACTAATATATAATGTTTTGTTAATTAAGAGCCAGTCTTTTTCTAGTCTGTAAAATGAATAAGTGAATTAAAGGCAACAACCAAAACTGAGATCTTTGATTATATTCTTAAATAGATATTCAGAAGTTAGGTGTGATTGCACAACCTATAATCCCAGCACTTTAGAGACAGAGGCTAGAAGAACACATGTTTAAAACCAATGTGGTCTGTTATAATGAGTTCCAGATCCGCCAGGGATTTAAATTTGCACATGGAAAATTCTTGCTTTAGGAATCAGAATCTAGATTAGTCAAAAACTAGGACAGGCAATCTAACCTGCCTTCCCAGACCTTAATTATCTTGTTTTTTAGTACAATGTATTCTTTAACTCTCTCATACAGCTAAAGACCTATGGGATTTACCTGAACAAAATGAAATCACGTTATACCAAGATGACAAAAGTCTTCACTCATCAAGGAAAAGTGGCTCTGTATAACAAATTGGTGCATTCAGCTGAGGTAATTCAAGATAATTAATATATAACAACTTATAGTGTAAAATATGAAGAATGCTTCTTAAGTGACATAAATGAGGGTTGCTATAAAAGCTTGTTTATAAAAAGTGAGATTCTATTAATCAAAAGCTTCAAACTTTGGCATTATAAGTAAAATGAAATATAGTTACTAATATGGGCTATGTCTTGTCATCCATACTTATTTTGAAATAAACTATTTGTGATTTTGTCTTCCCCATTCATACATATGGCAGTACTATCTTCCTTATATTTATAATCAATTGCATGTATATGTGTTTATCCTTTTCTGTTTAAAAAAGCTCTATGTAGGGCTGAGAATGTAGTTCAGTGGTAGAATTTGCTTATTAGCGTTTGTCCAATTTCCCATTTGAAAGACAGGAGTGGGATGTTCCTGCCAGTGATCTGTACAAGAGCAAGCAAGCAAGGTAGCTCTGCTTTATAAAATGTTTTACTAGCAAATAAGTATAGAAACGTTGTATATAGTATCTTCTTTTACAGAAATAAAAATTTTAAAAAGGGGGGGGGCCTGGAAAGATAACTGCTCTTCCAGAGGCCCTTGAGTTCAATTCCTAGCAATCACATGGTGGCTCACAACCATCTGTAATAGGATCTGACTTCCTCTTCTGTCGTGCAGGTATGCATGCTGAGCACTCATGAAAAATAAGTGGGATAAAAAAAATATAGTTGTGTCTGGTCAACATACCTATAGGAAATTGAGGCAGGAATATTACCATAAATTCTGTACCACATAGCAAGAACCTGTTTCAACAACAACAACAAAAACAAACAAAAATCACAGTAAAAAGGCTGTAATTCTGTTTGACCAGTGTTTCCTATATCTATCTGATCACAGAAAAGAAAATCCTTTTAAGCAATAAATAGTAATATCCATAGTCATGAAACACACATATACAAAAGAAATGCTATAATGAAAAGAAATAAAGAATTAACTCATTTACTTTTTAAAATTAAATTTTAAAAAAATTAAGTCCAAACTAAAAGTCTTGATCTTAATTATTTTTGTTTGTTTGTTTGTTTTTTTGTTTGTTTCGAGACAGGGTTTCTTTGTATTGCTTTGGAACCTGTCCTGGAACACACTCTGTAAACCAGGCTGGCCTTGAACTCACAGAGATCCGCCTGCCTCTGTTTCCCGAGTGCTGGGATTAAAGGCTTGCGCCACCAACACCTAGCTTGACCTTAATTTTAAGATTTGCCTGTGCATGCCAGTGTAGTGACATAGGCCTGTAATCCCAGCTACTTGAAAGTCTAAGGCAGGGATATCACAAGTTCAAGGCCAAGGCCAGCCTGGACAATTTAGCAAGACCTTGTTGTTAAATAAAAAGTGGACAAAAATAGATAGGAATAAAAACCAGTAGTAGATCATGTGACCCACATGTTCAGTTCCTGTGTTGCCACTTATGATTGTGACAATAATTGAATATTATAAAGATAAATTATTATAATAATTGAACTATTATTAAGCTTTATAATCTTTGTTTAGAATGAGGAGAAGAAACTTCAGTTAAAAGTAAATGAGATGGACAACATACTTAAGAAGATCAGTAATTGTCTCACTGAAGTGGAAATAGGTAAAGTATTTGATGCTTTCCTCAGGTGGGAATAGATCTCAGTGATAGAATGTTTGCCTATCATGCCCTAGGCTCAACCCCTGGAACTACACAAAGTTAAAGGGTGATTTTCTGTAAATGCTTCTATAAGGTATAAAATTAGGTCTTACTTGGCTATTTTAGCATTTTCAGTTCTTAAATTGGGGTAAATTTAAACCCCTTTTTTGGGCTAATGAGATGCCTGAGTTTGATTTTCTAGGACCTATGTGGTGGAAGAAGAGAACTTATTCTCACAGTTTTCCTCTGATCTCTATAGGCCATGCTATAGTACATATCCCTCACACAAAATAAAGGTAATAAAACCTTGTTTACTATAATCATCCAAAATACGGTAAGGAAGAGCTGCCCAAGAAATTAAGTCAGTTTTCAAAGCTCTTAAATCTATACCATAATCTTGTAGGTTTTTGCTTATTCTGGGGACAGTCTTTCTGTGTAGCCCAGACTGGGCTGGAATTCCCCTAAGCTACTCTTGTGATCCTCCTTCCTTGCCTCCTGAGTGCTGGAGTTACACGTGGGCACCTCTGTCCAGTATACTGTGGTTTTTTTGTTTGTTTTCTAATCACACTTGTTTCATTGTTTCCGAATGTGTATAATTTTGAGGTTCTTTATTTTTTGAGATATATTTATTTTTATTTTAAGTGTATGGGTATTTTGCCTGCATGTGCACTGTGTACATACAGTGACCATGGAGGCCAGAAGAAGGTGCCAGACCCTCCCTGATTTGGACTTGTGATTCCTAGCACCCACATTACAGCTCACAACAAGTCCTAGTACCCACCTCGTCCTTTGGAAGATCAGTCAGTGCTCTTAACTGCTGAGCCATTTCTACAACCCCTATTCACTTTTGTGTGTTTTTGGGGGTGCATGTGCCATAGAGGACAATATGGAAGTCAGAAGACTTAACCTGTATGACATTATACCACCTGTCTCTGATTCTGTTCACAGATTTTCCTTTTAGCTCCTGTGTTGTTTTCTCTTACTCAAACTAACCCATCGGCACCCAGGTCAGGTTATGATGGCTGCCTGTAAGTCTAGTTCAAGGGATCCACCACCCTTTTCTGGCATCACAGGCGCACACATATATGTACAAGCACATGCACACCTGTGTCTACACACACACACAGACATACACATAAAATAAAATTTTAAAAATTTGTAAATTCCATGGAGGCATGTTTTTTTTCCATGTTCTTTAAGTCTCTAGCAGTATGATTGCACAGTGAAAGTGTATAATACATGTGTCCTGCATTTAATTGAAAATGAATATATGAATATATATAGTAGTTTTAAAGTTACTTACCTCTGCTCATTAGTTTCTATTTCACAATAAAAGAAATCAGAGGTCATCAGACTAAAACTTCCAAACTTTCTAATATCAAAGAAATCAGACCTTTAATCTGTTTATTCATTCTTTCATCCTTCGTTTCTTTTCCCTGAGGCCCATCTTTCCATCTAAACTGATTTTGCATACTCTATAATGCCAGTACTCCAGAGACTGAGGCAGAAGAATTAATTACAAATGAGGCCAGCCTGAGCTAGCCAGCACTACATAGCAAGATTCTGGCTCTTAAATAAATAAATAAACTTAATTTCTATTATGTCTTCTCAGGAATCTTACATTACTGATTTCTCTTTCTATCATATATTTAATGTCTCCATTTCCATTCAACTTGTTTACCAAGCTGTGATCCTTAAAACAGGGCTAGGGAAGTAGTTTAGTTGGTGTTAAGTGTTTCCATTCCCAACACCAACCCATGAAGTCAGGTGTGAATGTACATGTATGCCTGTGATCTCAGCACTCCAAAAGTTGAGCCTAAAAGAACAAAAGTTCAATGTCTTCCTCAGCTACCAATAAGTTCAAGGCCACGCTGAGGTACATGAGATCCTGTGTCAAAAACAAAAACGAAAAGATTGGTGTCTCAACACCTGTAATCAAAGCATTTGGGAGGCAAAGGCAAGAAGATTACCTTGACTGCAAGGCTGGCATGATTTACATTGTTGAGTTCCAGACTTGCCCCAATAGTATGAGATCCATTAAACAAGTGGAGAGAGAGGGACGAGAGAGATGACTCGGCAGTTAAGAACTGGCAGGGAAGCCTTTAATCCCAGGCTATCCTGGTCTACAGAGCAAGTTCCAGGACAGGTACACAGAGAAACCCTATCCCGAAAAACCACCAAACAAACAAACAAAAAACAGGAGAAAAACCCAACAGTTGGGGTTGTTAGGTAGCAATAAATGTCTACCCTTTTCTTCTTTCATTACTCACTAGCCAATTTGCTTGGTTTTACTTTATCTGCTGAGTGTGTTTCACTCAGTAATAAAAGCACACTAGAAAACAAACAAACAAAAAAATAATTTGTGCCCTTGTGGACCAATTTTTTTTCTTACACAGACAAGATATCATCTCTTTTAGAATGACCTCTAAGTAAGTAGTTGAGAGTGGACTTAAACTCCTGATCCTCTTTCACTTCCCCAGTACATGTACTACCATGCCCAGCTTCATATGGAATTTTTAATCCAGAAGCAACTGTAGACAAACTGAGTGTGGTATTACACACTTAGCATTTCAGCCTATAGGAAATGGAGTCTGAGGCTACCTATGTAATATAAGACCTTTCCTCAAGAAACCAAAAACACCTTCACCCCAAAAAGTAATTTTATAGTAGAAAATGTTAAAGGTGATGTGATACTTCAATAGAAATCTGACCTAAGATTAAGAGATCAAAGCAGCCTTCCCTGTATAGAAGAGACTTTTCAGTTAAAATCTGAAAGATGAATAGGAGTATAAAAAGTAAAATATAAGAGAATCCAGGCATAAATCACACACACCTCTAATCCTATCAGAAGGACTGCTGTGAGTGTGAGGTCAACCCAAGCTACAGAGTGAATTTTTAATAAAACACCTAATTCACCAGAAGTCAAAACTATCTGTCTCCAAAAACCCAAAAACACCCTACAGGCCAGGCATGGTAGTACACACCTTTAATCCCAGCACTAAGGATGCAGAGGCAGGCGAATCTCTGAACTCAAGGCCAACCTGGTCTACATCTCAAGTTTCAGGATAGCCAGAGCTACACAGAGAAACCCTACACCAAAAAAGACTAAAAAACAAACCACAGATGCCCCTGCACACTTGTGTGGGCATGCGCCACCCCTCCCCTAGACACAGAGAACACACGATAAACTATTCAGAATATGTGCAGAAAACTCTTATGTGGAAAATATACCAACTAAATGGGTTTGAAGGTAGAGCCAGATTAGAATAGAGAACAAAACGGAATGTGATCTAAAACAAAGCTAGATTTTTTTTTTTATTAGGGCTAGACATAGGATAGCCTTATAAGGAGTTCTGTTTATTTTCATCACTAGTGAACCAGTGATGTGTATATTAAGCACTAATGGTGGTATAAGGGTTTGATTAGATGAAAAATACATGCAAGCTGGTTCTTATGGTATACATCTGCAAGCACTATAAAGTCTGAGTTAGAGTCCATATAATAAGTTCCAAGCCTAATTAAACCCTATCTCAAGAAAAAAAAAAGGGGGGGGGAGGGTGTTAATTGTTGGTAAAGTTTAAGCTTAGAGTTGGTATAGTAACACATGCCTCTAATCCCAGTAATTAGAAGTTACAGATGGATCAAGAGTCATCATCAATTTACTCAGTGAGGCCTACCTGGGCTCCAGGAGACCCTGTTCAAAAAAGAAAAAAAAATTTTTTTATGCTACTTGGAACTGGGCATGGTGACACACCTGTAATCCTAGCTACTTAGGAGTCTTTGGCAGGAAGGTCACAAGATTATGGCTTACCTGAACAATGTCTGCAAAACCCTTCTAGAGAAAGTCCAAAAGTTTCTGGTCTTTGAAACCCATGAAGGGAGGACAGATCTGACTCCCAAAATTTTCTTCTGAATTCAAGTGCTTACATCACACACACACACACACACACACACACACACACACAATCTTTTTTTTTTTTTTTTTTAAGTACAAATCAGATGCCATTAGTTCAGAGTTCACTTACCTGATACCAGAAGTCTACAAAATTATAGTTCAGGTCTTTATTAGCACAGGATGATGAATATTTGTAAATATTCCCAATACTTCATTTTGAGCCATCTACTCTTTTATCCCCCATATTTAATGTATTGCTTTTAATTGGAGTTTCTTTCATGTTTGATGTTTCTGTAGAAACTAGGAATTTGGAGAATGAAGAGAAAGATGACCCTATGGAAGAATGGGATTCTGAAATGAAAGATGCAGAGAAAGGTAACTGACTTAGATAGGAGAGGTAAATCCAGTGGGTTTAGTGATATATACCTGTATCCCAACACTCAGAGACTGCCTCAAAAAACGAAGATAAGTCCAGTGAAGAAAGAATTTTGTGTTCGTTTACATGTTAAATGAGATTAGGTCAGAATTTCTAGTAAAGTAAATGATTTTTGTGGCAACTTTCTGCTTGTTTTGTTTTCATAGAACTGGAACAGCTGAAAGCTGAAGAGGAGGAACTCCAAAGGTCAGCTGACAGTTAAATATTAAAAAAAAAAAATAAGTTCCCATCTGTGGTGACTTGTGATTTAATCTGTGTGCATTTTAGGCCTGCCTGGTCTACATGGGGGGCTTCAGGCTAGCCCTAGCCAAAGCTACATAGTGATCCTATCTCAGACAGACACACACACACACACACACACACACACACACACACACACACACACACCCATAATAAAAGAAAATTAAAAATACATTCTAAGGGGCTAAAGAGATGGCTTAGCAGTTAAGTACACTAATTGCTCTTCCAGAGGCCCCTGGTTGAATTCTCAGCACCCACATGGAATCTGAGAACTACCTGTAACTCCAGTTCCAGGGGTTCTGATGTGTTTTTCTGGTCTCCTTGGGCTCCTGCACACATGTGATGGTGCATATAAACTCACGCAGGTACATACATGTGTACTTAAAACTAGTAAATCTTTTTAAAATGTTGAAGATAAAGACTTTCAGATTAGAGAGATGGCTCAGCGGTTATGAGCACTGGCTGCTTTTCTAAAGGACCTGGGTTCAATTCCCAGCACCCACACGACAGTTCACAAGGTCAGTTAAAAACCCAATGTACATAAAAAAATAAATAAAAATCTTAGAAAAATACTTTCCAAATTGTTAGATACATTTAACTTAATAATCAAAAATGCATAAAGGTTATATATTTCAAGATGAACATTTTTATACATCTACATATTGCATTTATTTTTATAATGAAAATAAAAGTTTGATAATTATGTTTTAAAAACATGGAATCCCAAAGATATCTTCTTTGATCCGAAATTGAGAGACAATGATATATACCTTATCTTTTTTTAAAAAAATAATCTCTCCATGGATTTCTTAACATTTTATTTATTATGTAAACAACATTCTGCCTCCATGTATGTCTGCATGCCAGAAGGTGGCACCAGATCTCATTAAGGATGGCTGTGAGCCACCATGTGGTTGCTGGGAATGGAACTCAGGACCTCTGGAAGAGCAGCCAGTGCTCTTAACCTCTGAGCCATCTCTCCAGCTCCAATATATACCTTTTCTAAGTAGACCTATATTAATGTTTTTTAAAAAATATTTCATTGACAGCTATCTAGCTTATAACTCTTCATCATAAGACAGATAATATATAGTTTATATATTTGTAGTGTATATGTGTACATGTGTACCTGCATGTATGTGGAAGCCAGAGGGTAACATCAGGTACCTCTTTGTTTCTCTCCACCTTACTTTTTTTTTTTTTTTTTTTGTAAAGACTGGGTCTCACTATGTAACTCTGGCAGATTTGGAAATTACTATGTAGATAAGACAGATTTTGAACCCATAAAGATCTGCCTGTTTCTGCCATCTGAATGCTGGGATAAAAGATGTGAACCACCATATCAAGCCTCTACCTTAGCTTTTAAAACAAAGCCTCTCCTTGAACCCAGAGCTCAAAATTGGTTATACTGGCTCACTAGCTAACATCAGCATCCGTCATTCTCTGAGCCTCCAACACTTAAGGTTACAGACATACACAACCTTGCTTGGCTTTCATTGGGTATCAGGGATCCAAACTTGGATCCTTAGCTTTCACAAGGAAACTTTTATTATTAACTGAGTCATCCTCTAAACATTTTTTACTATTTTGAGATCACTAACAAATACTTTGTTTTTCTGTGAATACTTGATTTTATTTGCAGAAAGCTCTTAGAAGTAGAGGCACAGAAAACACAGACCCTTGCTCAGATAGAGTTTATAAAAGAACAAACAAATAAAACTGAAGAATTACTGGATCAAATAAGGTAAGAAAAAGCAAGTGTTACCCAGTTTCTGTTCTATCCTGTGCCTTATATGCTGCTATAGATTTTTGGAGGGTTTTTAATATTTTGAGTTGGGCTTTCCCTATGTTGCCAAATCTGGCTAGAATTCCTGGGTCCAAGCAGTCTTTGTGCTTCAGCTTCTCAAGAACACTCACACTCCAACGCCCAGCAATTGCTATGGGCTTTAAAAACCTATAGCATGGGTTCCCAACCTTCCTAATGTGATGACCCTTTAATACAGTGCCTCATGTCTTGGTGACCCCCCAACCATAAAATATTGTGTTGCTACTTCATAATTGTAATTTTGCTACTGTTAAGACTCAAAATGTAAATATCCAATGGTTGTAGGCAACCCCTGTGAAAGGGTCAAGACCCATAGGTTGAGAACCACTGACCTGTAGTATGCTGTAGCCTTTAAAAAGAAAGTCAGTGTATTTCAAAACATTTAGGGCCATAGATTGAGTTTAAAATATCTTTAACTATTTTTTGAGGCTGAAGAGCTAGTTGGTGGTTAAGAACACTGACTACTCTTGCAGAAGACCTAGTTCACTTCCCAGTATCCATACGACAGCTCTCAACTACCTGTAACTCCAGTCCCAGTCCTCTGACCTCAGCAGCTTCCTGCATTTATGTGATACTCATAATATACTCAGACACATACATATACACATAAAAAATAGGCCCCCTTCCCCCCAATATATGACTCAAGATTGAGTTCTGATTTCTTTCAGATATATCAGATTGAATCAAGTATGGTTAAACATACCTGTAATCCCAGCATGTGGAAGGCAGAGGCAGGAGTACTACTGTAAGTTCTTGATCAGCCTCATCTATATAGCAAGTACTAGGGACCACAGGGACACACAGCAAGAACTTAAAAAAAAAAGTAAACAGCCAACAAAATACAAGATTGTACAATCATCATTTCTCTGGGTTTTGTTTTATGTTGTTTTTCCTCAAAATGTCTTCATTGGTGGTCAGTCTCCATGTGTATATGTGGAATGTTACACAAATTTTTGTATTATCTTTGCACAATGGTCAGACCAATCTTGCCTATATTCTTCTTATTTTAGTATGTATGTTGCCAAGTGAGTGCTTGTTTTGTATTTTGAGATACCTCACTGTATAACACAGGCTGAGCTAAAACTCAAGGCAATCTGTCTTGTCTTAGCCTCCCAAGGGCTAGAATTGAAAATGATGTGTAAACCACCCCCCACTTGGCCATTCAAATTATTTAAATTGAAATATTATTTTCCAATTCAGTGAGGAACAAAAACAGTAGCTGCTATCGATACTATTTGAATGGTGTTAGAAATCTTTCATTTGGGCTAGTAATTTCCTGTATTGATCCCCAGCACTGGAAGGAAGAAGGAAATGATAGATTTACTTGTTTTTCATGTTTATCCTTTTCTAGTTTTTCTGAGTGGGATGTCATTGAGTGGAGTGATGATCAAGCTGTATTTACCTTTGTTTATGACACAATAGAACTTACCATCACCTTTGGAGAACTAGTAGGTAAGTAGCAAAACTAAAATAATCCTCTTCGAGAAATACATGGCTGCATTCACTAAAGACAAATACATGTATTCAATTATAATAATTACTGACAAAATGGTAATACTGTGAGAGTCTTAGAAGGGTCGGTTACTTTAGTGATAATAGTTTGGGGAAGTTTGCTTCCCCAGGGCTTGACCCAGGGACTCCGCGTGCCAACTTTATATATACTCTACTGCTATCCTAGTGTGAAAAAGCTGAGCATGTTAGCATGGCTGGGGCAGGATCCTGTCTTAGATGACAAAAACAAACAATAAGAATGAAAATATAGCTGCTGCTAAGTTAGATGACAAAATTCTCTCTATCCAAATAATGTTCTTCCCCTCCCTACTCTATCTGTGTATGTGTGTGAATGTGTATGTGTTTGTGTCTATGTCTCTGTGTGAGAATTTATTTGAATTGCTGTTAGTCTTAATTGATTTAATTTTTGTGCTTAAAAATGAAGAACTAGCCTGGGGATATATTTAGCTCAGTGGTTAAGCACTTGCCCTGGTATACTCAAGGCCTTTGGTTCAATCCCTAGCACTGCATAAAGTAGGTATGATAAGTACCTATAATTCAATAGATAAATGGACAAAAGAGAATCAAAAATTCAGAGTTAGCATTGGCTACATAAGACTTTGAAGCTATGTAAGATCCCAATGAAATGATAGAGGAGATAAAGAAAAATCTCTTTTTCTGATTCTCCTTAGATGGTTGCCCTTTCTTGGACAAGGCTTACAGGAAGATTAATGAGCTCAATTTTCAATCTCTGTTAGATGGTAAGATCAAAACATTTAAGCCTCCAATTTTGTTGGTAACGTATAGGTATAATAATTTGTCCTTAAAATGTATTTTAGACACAAAACTGCTTGTATAGCATTCTAAATATTGAGTAGATTTTAAAAGGAATTATTTTATTATTATTAGATATTGAACAATGATTAATAATAGTTATTTCTATTTGTGAAATTAGCATTATAGGTATTTACTCTGTGCCAGGCACATTTCTTACTTGTATCAGTGCTTTAAGTAGATAGTATTTTCTGTGTTTTATCAGTAAGGGAACTACAGATCAGAAAAATTAAATGTTATGCTTACAATTACTTAGTAAAGAAAACCTAGATTTGAACTCAGAAATATGTTCCATTTAAATTCATGCTTTTACCAAGCACTGTTCTATATGTTTAAGCTTAAAGCTTTATAGAATATCTTATGTAACTAAATCTCTTATAGACTTATTTGAAAATGAAAAATAGCTGGTGGTGGCAGCACATGCCTTTTAATCCCAGCACTCGGGAGGCAGAGGCAGGCAGACCTCTGTGAGTTTGAGGCCAGCTTGATCTATAAAGCAAGTTTCAGGACAGCCAGAGCTACACAGAGAGAGACCCTGTGTGGATTTTAAAAAAAGAAAAAGAAAAAACGGAAGGAAGGAAAAAGAAAAAAGTCTTGTGCAGTTATTAGTTTGAAAGTATTTCTAGTTTATGTAATATACCTTATTAAAATACATGAATAAAATAATACCCTTTTCTTTTTCCTTCTTCAGAAGATAAAGCTCCTCCTTCCTCCGTTTTAGTTCATAAACTTATTTTTCAGTACATAGAGGAACAGGAGTCCTGGAAGGAGAAGTGCACAACACAACATCAGGTACCCCAGGTAAAGTCTGATAGAGTGTTTAAAGGAATCTTACACTATGTATTCCAAACAGCAGAATTCAAATTCTACAAACATAATAGTACCCTGATATTTTAAATGTATGTAATTGTTCGATATTTTTGGTATTATTAAACATTGAAAAGTTATTTTGTTTTGTTTTTGTTTGTAGCTCTTGTCCTGGAACTCAATTTGTAGACCTGGCTGCCCTCAAACTCAGAGATCTGTCTGCCTCTGCTGGGATTAAAGGCATATGCCATCACAGCCTAGTAGTTTTTGTAATTAATATTTTTAGTTCACATTCAAAATAATGTGGGTGTTGTTGCTATTTGGTTTTGTTTTGAGACAGTCTCTCAGTAGCTTAGCAAAGGATAACCATGAATTTCTTATCTCTCTCTCTCTCTCTCTCTCTCTCTCTCTCTCTCTCTCTCTCTCTCTCTCTCTCTCTCTCTCTCTCTCTCTCTCTCTCACTGTAGACCAGGCTGGCCTCAAACCCAGAAATTTGCCTCCCTCTGTATCCCCAGTGCTGGAATTAAAGGGATACATCACCACCACCTGATTAGATGATTAGATTTATTTTGTATTTCATGTTTATAGATATTTTGCCTGCATATATATCTGTGAGTACATGTGTGCATTGTATGACAAGGCCAGAAAAAGGCATCAAATTCTTCTCAAACAGGAGTTACAGATGATTGTTCGCCATTTTGTGGGTGCTAGGATTCAAACCCAAGTCCTCTGAAAATCTTAACTTCTGAGCCATGTCTCCAGCCACTAGGCCTGAACTCCTCCTAACTGAGCTATATCCCTAAATCCCAGAATAATGTGTTTCAGAATGATGTTTTCATATATATACACACACACACATGCACGCAAACACACACACACAGAGTTAATTTTTTGTTCTTTTTTTTTTTTTTTTTTTCCTAGATGCTTCAAGAACTGTCACTGGTAGTGAACCATTGCAGACTTCTTGGAGAGGAGATTGAATTTTTAAAGAGATGGGGGCCAAATTATAGCCTAATGGATATAAACGTAAATAATGCTGAGTGAGTATATTCAGTTTTCTGTAGCTGATAAAGTGTTATAAGTTGAGGACTTAAATAGAAAGTTAATCACTTTAATGTTCTGGTGACTACAAGTCTGGGATCAGTATTAGTAGGGATGGTGGTCTAAGAGCTGTGAATGACTCTTCCATGCCTTTCTCTTAATTTGTGATAGTTTACTGACTGTTTGGGAACCTAAACTCACATGGTATTCTTTCATTATGTCTATGTTTAAATTTCCCTTTTAATAAGCATGCCAGTCATACCAGACAAAGGACCACTCTGCTGCAGTAGAACCTCATCTTAACTCATTAAATTTTCAATGACCTGATTTCTAAGTATGGTCACATTTGATATAATCAAAGTTAGTATTTCAACATATGAATATAAAAGGATATGTTTCAAGCAATAATAGTAATCAAGAATTAATGCTTTGAGATGTTGTCCACTCTGTCCAGGTTGTAGTGATCCTTCTACCTCTGCCTTTCAAATGCTGGGATTATAGGTATGCACCATCTCACTTTGGTTTTTTTTTTTTCTATTTTACATTTGCATGTATTTGTCTGTTTATAAATGTATACACATGTGTTTAAGTGCCAGAAAAGGCTAGAAGAAGGCATTGAATCCCCTGGAGCTGAAGTTACAGGCAGCTATGAATCACCTGATGTAATGCTGAGAACTTAACTTCATTCCTTTGAAAGAGCAGGGAACACCTTTATCAAGGTGTCATCACTCTCTTCCTGAAACAGCTCACATTGTAACCCAAACTGACCTCAAAAGTATTGTCATCCTCCTGCCTTAACCTCCAGAGTGTGCCAAGAATTACTTGTAAGTGTGAAGACCTGAGTTGAGATTCTCTGAACGCTTGCTTTAAAAAGTCCAGTATGAGCCAGGCATGGTGATACATGTCTATAATCCCAGAACTATGGAGACAGAGTTGGGAGGATCTCTGAATTCAAGACCAACCTTGTCTACATAGCAAGTTCCAGGACTGCCAGGGTTATATAAAGAGACCCTGTCTCAGACAAGAAAAGAAAGGAAGGGAGGGAGGAAGGAAGGAAGGAAGGAAGGAAAAAAGGGAAAAAAAAAAAAAAAAAAAAAACCCTAGTGTCACAGCCTGCACTTGTAATCCTAGCAGTGGAAAAATTGAAGGCAAAGAGAAATGGATCCTTAGAATCTTGAGTCAACTGGCCTAGCCTTTGTGTTGACATTCTCGAATATTGAGAGACCCTGTCTCACACAAAAGGTGGAAGATACTTGAGGATCAGTACCCATGATGTTGATCTCCACACATACTGTTCATTTGCATACTTGTACAATCTCTCTCTTTCCTTTCTCTTTCCCTCCCCGAGTCTTACACACACACTCACACTCTTAATGTATTTCATTACTGTCAATTAGGAAGTAACTATTATCTTTTTTAATAATATCTTGTTCCAGATGTTTTACCTTCCTTTCTATTTGATAAGGGCAAGAAATAACAGCCACCTAAATTTCATATGGAAGTATAAAAGACAAATATGTTCATAATTTCATCTATTTTGTTTTATATTTTTAATTGTGTATCTTGTCTTTTATAGATTGAGACTTTTATTCTCCAGTTCTGCAGCATTTGCAAAATTTGAGATAACTTTTTCTCTCTCAGCCCATTATCCCTTGACCCAACTACCATTCACCATTCAAAATCACCTTGGGGACACTGGGTAAGTAAATATCCAGCTCGATAGAAGTTCCAGCTACTTTGGTACACTTCCTATTTCATTTCAAAGGTCCTTTAACGTGTGAGCAAACACATTCAGAGTTAAGTGTCACTTTTTTCTCACTTCCTTATCCAGTATTTTTTCTTCGAAAGTGAGTGATACTACTATTGTCATCAGTGGATGTTGGAATCCAGTCTAGTTTTTTATAATGGCTTCAGTTTCTCAACACTTCTCAGTAAGACAGGAATCAAGAAGTTAACATTTTAGAACTGGAGGTATAACTTAGTTTGGTAACATGCACCAAGGCCTGGGTTACATTCTCAGCACCATGTAAATTGAATATACTAGTGCTGCACACCTGTAATCCCACCAACCTTAGAGGAAGAGGTAGCAGGATCAGAAGTAGCATGTTAGAAGCTGTCCTCCTTAAATTCATAAGCAAACAACAAAAGTTTAGAGTTTTATAGCTAAAGAAATTAACTTGGAGACTAGGGAGATACTCAGTTGGTAAAGAGCCTGCCACACTAGAATAAAGACCTGTCTTCCAACCTAGCACACATGTAAAAGCAGGGTACAGTGGTACACATACATAACCCCTGTTCTCAGGGTATTCGCAGCAGGAACCTGAGAGTCACTAGCAATGCAGTCTAGCCAATCAGTGAAAGTCCCATCTCAAAAAATAAGTTGGAGAACAACTAAGGAAGACACATTTTGTCTAAATTTGGTCTACACACACACATATACACATGTGCATACATGCACAAACACAAAAACATTGTGGGGTAGGAAAAACAGGACCTGGAGAGATGGCTCAGTAGTTAAGAATGCTTACTGTTCTTCCAGAAGTCCTAGGTTTATTTCCTAACAATGACATAGGACAGCCTACAACCACTTGTAATTCTAGCTCCAGGGGACCTAATGCACTGCTCTAGCACCAATCTTTGCATGTGCCATTCCTATACACATGATTAAAAATAAAATAAATCTTATTTTAAAAGCAATTAGGGAGTTTGGAGATAAAACCCAGTGGTAGGGGCTAAGAGCACTGGCTGTTCTTCCAGAGGTCCTGGGTTCAATTTTCAGCATCCACATGGTGGACACAACTGTCTTTGACTGTAGTCTGATGGGATATAATTTCCTCTTCTGGTGTGCAAATGTGCATATAAAACACCCATATACATAAAATACATATAAATGAATCTAAATTAAAAAAAATTTTTTTTTAAACCCCACAGTAGAATGCTTGCCTAGCATATACAAGAGCCTATGTTTAATCTCTAGCATTGTTGGCAAACAACAACAAAAAAAGCAACCAGGTCAAGATACTTTATAATTATATTCAGAATTTGTTTTTCTGTCTTATTTTAGAATACAGTTTCAAGAAATATTAATTTGTGCTTCTTAGGAGCTTAAGAGGTAGTAACCAAGGATATGAATACCCCTGAATCTGAGACAGGTGTAAGCTTTTCAGGAAAAGTAATTAATACCTTTTTGTCCTTTCTAGCCATGATGAAATTGCTGCAATTATATCTAAAGTACCTTTAGAGGACAACTACCTGAAGAATGTAGTCAAGCAAATTTACCAAGATGTACTTAAGGACTGAAACTTTTACCATAAGACCCAGAGATTACAGCTGTAACAACTGAGGAAGAAATGCGTTTACCCAGGCATAGAGGTGCACTCTTGTAATCAAAGGACTTGGGTGAGATAAGATCACAAGGTCAAGGCCAGCCTGGGCTGCCTATGAGACCTGGTTGGAAAAACAGATGAAGTACTTAAATGATACATTAGGGTAACCATTGCTGTTTATCCTATGTCTTAACATCATATAAAACTAGCAGAATGCCTCCTGATAACATCACAGTTAATTTGTATCATTAGTTTTAAAATACTTAGCCAAAAATGGTGAGATCTCAAATACCAGGTATCAACTTGCTTATCTTTATACTAAAGGTTAAGTGATTAGACATCTGGAAAATTTGCTATAATGTAACTCACTGATGGAGCACTTAACTTGTGTGCATGAAGCCCTAGGGTTAATGCCACAAAAACAATTCTTAAAAGTGTGATATTTCCCTTACTATAAGCTTTAAGGAGTAACTTTTCCGAGGAGGTAGGACTACTGACACAGAGATTAGCCATTTTCTCCTATTTAGAGCTTCTGCATTTTTATGACTTTTGCCTAGCATCTATGTCTAGAGTAGAACATACAGAGTGGAACGGAATACTGTAACAGGAGGATGACTTGATCTCATGACTTCAAAACCAGTATGATTAACACAGTGAGATTTATCTCAATAAAAACAATAGAATGTCTCCATCTACAAACTACTCATCCTCTTTCTTCATTTCAGAAATGCTATTAAGAAAAAGCAGAAGCACTCAACTATTGCAATGATTACCATCTTTTCTTGAGAGTCTTGATATTTTTTTCTACAGTGCCTATTAATGTTTTCTTCTTCTCCCAAGAAAAATTCATTCATTTTGACATATTATGTAAATATTTGAATGTTTTTGTATTTGTGAAATATGATATATGTAGTAAAGAGATAATACGCCTTTACAGCTAGAATTTTAATCTTTTTTTATTAAATAGTGACATTTAAAACAGCATCACATTGCAACACTAGTTTCTCACAATCATAAAAAAACTATTGCTTCCTAAAACCACTTTTTATTTTTTTTTAAGATTTATTGACTTATAATAATTTATGTATATGGATCTATTGTCTGCACACCAGAAGATGGCATTGGATCCCTTATAGACATTTATGACCCACCATGTGGGTGCTGGGAATTGAACTCAGGGCCTCTAGAAGAGCAGCCAGTGCTCTTAACCACTGAGCCATTTCTCCAGCACCCATAAAACCACTTTTTTCATATGTAAAAGCAATATATAAATTATTTAGTAAATGGATAGTATTGTCTCTGATGTAGACAAATGTGAAAAGAGTTTTCCCCAGATACTAGTCAAATCACAATCATGCTAACTTTTCTTTCTTTTATATTTAATTCTAAACTATGTTCAAGTCTATTTGTTGTAAATTTTTACTTTTTATATTAGGGTAAATTACTTTTGGTTCCTCAAATGTTATCTTACTTTTTTGATAGTTTTTACTTCTGAGCTATGCATCAAAAGATCATGGTCTTTTATGTTTCAAAAGTCAATGCAGAACTCTTTTGACTTAACTAAGTGTTAGAGATCCATTAAAAAAAGCTTGTAAAGTTACCAGTATTATCTGTTTCCCATACAATTTAATTTATCCTTCTGACTGGAATTATTTTTTCCCTATATGTCTAAGAGGTTTTATTTTATTTATATGTTTTCTAAACTTGAAAACCTGCTCCAAGAATGCTTTAGATTTTAATGATGGTATCTGCCTTTGGAGTATATAATTGTATTTATGTAGGTTTTTGTGTTTTCCTCTGTTTAGAATTTTGGCAATTTTTATATTTCCTCTGTTTCTCTTTTATTTCTTCTTCAAGGATTTTTTCATTATTAAAGTGCATTGATTACTTTAAATCCTTTATAATTACTATCTGTATTAAGAGTATTTTGTCACTGGGCGTCGGTGGTATACACCTTTAATGCCAGCACTTGGGAGGCAGAGGCAGGGGTATCTCTATGAGTTAGAGACCAGCTTGGTCTACAGAGCTAGTTCCGGGCTCCAAAGCTACACAGAGAAACCCTGTCTCAAAAAAAAAAAAAAAAAAAAAAAAAAAAAGACAAAAAGAGAAGTGTTTTGTTGTGGGACTAGAGAAATGGCTCGGCTGCAAGTCCTTGCTGCTTTTGCAGAGTTAGTTCCCAGCACCCACATGGTGGCTCACAACTGTCTATAGGATCTAGGATATCCTTGGCCCTCTTCTGGCTTCCATGAGCAATGGGCATGCTTAAGGCACACACACACACACACACACACACACACACACACACACACACACACACACATAGTTCAAGGTCATCCTTGGCTAGATAGCAAGTTTGGGCTACATGAGACTGTCTCTGAAAACAAAAACAGTGAGACCCCTGGGAATGGGACAATGGGAGTGCAGAGGACCAGACATCCAGGACCAGAAGAGCATGAGCAAGACAGGTCAGGACAATGGGACCAGAAGATTGTGAACACAGCTAGCCAGGCCACCAGGACTGGCAGAGCTTGAGCAAGGAAGGCCAGGCAGCTAGGACCAGAAGAGCATGAGCACAGCCACCGGTGCCAGGAGAGGGCCAGCGAGTTACACCAGGCGCATTACACCAGGCCTGCAGAAACTATCTGACCATTGGAACCTCAGCCATGTAACACATAAAGGCAAGCATGCTTCTGCCTGACTTCTCCATGGAAACAATGAAAGCCAGAAGGTCCTGGTCAGGTGTTATACAGCACTTAGAGACCACAGATGCTGGCCAGCCCAGACAATTATACTGAGCAAAGCTTTCACTTTAAATGGACAGAACAAGATATTCGATGACAAAATCAGATTTAAAAAATACTTATCCACAAATCCAGCCCTACTGAAAGTACTAGATGGGAAAACTCCAACCCTAGGAAGTTAGCCATACAAGGAAGTTAGAACACAAACAATAGATAATACCAACCTGAAAATCCAAAAGAAGGGAAACACACACAATACCATCAAAAAGTCAAAAACAAAACAACAATAAAAAAACAGTAACTGACTAGCAATCACTGGTCATTATTACCCATTAAGATCAATGGACTCAATTTGCTTATTAAAAGGCATAGGGCCTTTCCTCAACTGCTGCCAAAGTGCTCAGTCCTTCCAAGGAAGCTAAGGCCAAGTTGGAGTAAGGCCCTCACTTCATCTGGCCGTTAGCACTGTGCCAGCAGTCCATAACATGGCCTCGGTCTCTGAGCTCGCCTATATCTACTCTGCCCTCATTCTTCACCTGGTGTCAATGTTGAGTCTTTCTGGCCTGTTTGCAAAGGCCTTGGCCAATGTCAACAATGGTTTACTGGTCTGCAAAGGGTAGGGGCTGGTGGACCTACTCCAGCAGCTGGAGCTGCGCCAGCCAGTGGTCCTGCCCCCTCTACTGCTGCTGCCCCAGCTGAGGAGAAAAAAGTGGGAGCAAAAAGAAGAATCTGAGGAATCTGATGATGACATAGGTAGGCTTTGGTCTTTTTGACTAAGCCTCTTGTTAAAATGTCCAAAAGATGAACCTGTTTAAAAAAAAAAAAAAATGAGAGACACAGGATAACAAATTGCATACAAAAATAGAATCCATCCTTCTGATACATATAAGAAACACATATCAACCTCAAAGACAGCCATTACTCTATAGAGTAAAGGGTTGGAAAAAGATTTTTCCAATCAAATGGACTTAAGAAACAAGCTGGTTTAGCTATCCTAAATATCTAACTAAATAGACTTCAAACTAAAATTAGTCAAAAGAGATGAAGGGCATTTCATATTCGTCACAGGAAAATTTCATTAAGATGAAGTCTCAATTTTGAACAAATAAAAGAAACGTTACTAAAGCCTACCTCACACATCAAGCTCCACACAGTAATAGTATTTCAGCACACCACTCTCACCACTGAACAGGTCTGTCAGAAACTTAATAGAGAAACAAAGGAACATGTTATGACTCAAGTGGGTTTAATAGACATCTATAGAACATGTCACCCAAATCTAAAAGAATTTATCTTCTCAGCACCTCATGAATCCTTTTATAGAATTCTCCACATACTCAGTAGCAAAGCAAACATCAACAAAAAAAGGAATATCTCCCTGTATCTTATCAGATCATGATGGCTTAAAGTTAGAATTCAACAACAATGCTAATTGCTGGAAGCCCATAAACTCATAGAAATTGAACAATGCTCCACTGAATCACCGCTGGGTCAAGGAAGAAATAAAGACTTCCTAAAATTCAATGAAAATGACTGCCTAACATACCCAAATTTATAGGACACAATGAAAGCAGTGGGAAGAGGAAATTTCATAGCACTAAATGGCTACATAAAGAAACTGGGAAAACCCCACACTAGCAAATTAACAAAACAACTGAAGCTCTAGAACAAAAAGAAGCAAACTCACCCAGAAGGAAATAATCAAATTGAGAGCTGAAATCAACAAAATAGAAACAAAACTATACAAAGAATAAGACCAAGAGTTGGTGCTTCGAGATAGTCAACAAAATAGACAAATCTTTATCCAAATTAGCCAAAAGGCTGAGAGAGATTATCCATATTAACAAAAGCAAAAATTGGAAAGGGAAACATAACAACAGGCACTGAGGAATCCAATGAATCAACAGGTCATACTTCAAAAACCTGCACTCCACAACATTGAAAAACTTAAAGGAAAGGGACAATTTATTGGATAAGTTCCACATACCAAAATTAAATCAAGACTAGATAAATTAAAGACACCTATAACCCCTATGAAAATGGAAACAGTAATCAAAAGTCTTCCAACCCAAAAGAGCCCAGGGCCAGATGGTTTTAGCCCAGAATTCTATCAGAACTTCAAAGAAGAGGTAATACCAATACTACTCAAGTTACTCCACACAATAGAAACAGAAGTAACATTGACAAACTTTTTAGGAGGCTACAGTTACCCTAATATCCAAACCACACAAAGACACAAGATAGAAAATTGTAGAGCAACCTCCCTCATGAACATTGATGCAAAAATAATAAAATACTGGCAAACCAGATTCAAGAACACATCAGAAAAATCACCATGACCAAGTGCAGGTATGGTTCAACATGAAAATCTGTTCATGTAATCCACCATATAAACAAACTGAAAAAAAAATCATCTCATTAGTTGCTGAAAAAGCCTTCAATGAAATTCAAAACCCTTTCAAGATAAAGGTCTTGGAGACAACAGATACAAAGAACATACCTAAGCATAATAAAGACAATATACAACAAGCCAACATCAAGCTAAGTAAAGAGAAACTCAACGCAATCCCACAGAAAGCAGAAATAAGGCAAGGCTGTCCACTCTCTTACATCTATACAATAGAGTACACGAGTTCTACTTAGATCAGTAAGACAACAAAAGGGACCAAGGGAATACAGATTGGAAAAGAAGTCAAACTTGCTATTTGTTGATGATATAATAACATATATAAGTGACCTCAAAAATTCTACCAGGGAACTGGTACAAACACTTTCAGTAGTGAAGCAGGATACAAGCTTTAAAAAAAAAAAAAAAAAAAAAAAAAAAAATCAGTAGCCCTCCTATATACAGAAGATAAATGAGATGAGAAAGAAATCAGAGAAAAAATGTTGTCTTTGAAGAAAGAAATTGAAGAAGATATCAGAAAAATTGAAAGATCTCCCGTGCTAATGGATATATGGATAGGTAGGATTGACATAATAAAAATGGCAATCTTACCAAAAACAATACATTGCAATACCCAGCAAAATTCTTCACAGATGTTGAAAAGACAATACTCAACTTCATATGGAAAAATAAAAAATCGACGATATCCAGAACAATCCTGTATAATAAAGGAACTTCTGGAGGCATCACCATACCTGACTTTTAACTCTACTATAGAACTACAGTAATGAAATCAGCTTGGTATTGGCATACAAACAGGTGGACTAATGGAATCCAATTGAAGACCCTGATATCAAATCACAAATCTATGAACACCTGATTTTTGACCAAAAAAAAAAAAAAAAAAAAAAAAAAAAGCCAAAACTGTACATTGGAAAAAGAAACCAACTTCAACAAATGGTTCTGGCACAACTGGATGTCAACATGTAGAAAAAATGCAAATAGATCCATATTTGTCACTGTGCACAAAACTCAAATTCAAATGGATAAATGACCTCAACATAAAACCAACCACACTGAACCTCATAGAAGTGAAAAGTGGGAAGTAGACTTGAATGCATTGATTGGCACACCAGACCACGTAAACACAACACCAGTAGTACAGACACTGAGAGCAACAATGAATAAATGAACCTCCTGAAACTGAGAAGCTTTTATAAGGCAAGGGACACAGTTATCACAATAAAACAGAAGCCTAAAGAATGTGAAAAGTTCTTTACCTACCCTTCACCTGACAGAGGGCTGATTTCCAATATATACAAAGAACTAAAGAAACTAGATATCAAAAGACCAAATAACCCAATTTTTAAAATGGGATAGGGAGCTAAACAGAACTCTCAACAGAGGAATCTCAATGGCTGAAAGGCACTTTAAAAAATGCTTATCATCCTTAGTCATTAGAAGAATACAAATCAAAACAACTCTTAGGTACCATCTTACATCTATCAGAATAGTCAAGATCAAAAACTATGACAGCTTATGTTGGAGAGGATGTAGAGTAAGGGGAACACTTCTATGCTGGTGGGAGTGCAAACTTGTACAGCCACTTTGGAAATCAGTATGGTGGTTTCTTAGAAAATTGGGAATCAATCTGCCTCAAGACCCAGCAATAGCACTTTTGGCCCTACACCCACAGGATACACACTCATACCACAAGGATATTTGCTCTACTATGTTCATAACAGCATTATTTGTAATAGCTAGAAGTTGGAAACTACCTAAATACCCCTCAACCAAAGCATGGATAGGGAAAATGTGATACACATACACAATGGAGTACTACTCAGTGATTTAAAAAAAAAAAAAAATGACATTTTGAAATTTGCAGGCAAATGGACAAAACTTGAGAGTGCCATTCTGAGTCAGGTATCCCAGACCCAGAAAGACATATATAATATATACTCACTTTAAGTGGATATTAGACATAAAACAAAGGTCAGTCAGCCTAAAGGCACAACCCCAGAGGGCCTAGGTAAGACAGAAGACTATAAGAGACACATACATGGATTCTCATAGGAAGAAAAAAAGACAAGATCTTAGTAAATTGAGAGCACGTTGTGTAAGTTGGAGTGTGGAATGAGAGAGGAGGAGGGAAGAGGAATGAAGAAAAATCTATAGCTCAATAAAATTAATTTTAAAATTTAAAAACCATAAAATAAACTACCCTCAAAATGTATAACCACAGTGGTTATAGTTTTTATTGTCATTTATCCACCTTGTCAAGTTCTTCCATGCAATAGACACCAACTACTCTGTAATCACAAACTGATATGAGCAACACATAGATGCTGCCAGTCAAGTTAGAGAGCAAATGTGTCAAGGCTTGTGTTGACCTAGAATTCCTCATGGAAAATAATCAAGGGGTTGTGTAGTGATGTACACCTTTAATCTCAACACTCTAGTTCAGTGGTTTTTAACCTGTGAGTTGTAACTCCTTTGGGAACCCTTTCATGGAGTCAAATATCAGATATATATTAGATATTGTTGTTGATGTTTTCTCTTGATTGCTTCCTGTTGTCTGAGAGCAATGACATATTTGAAGGGAACCTTGAGAAAATTAGGATAATGTTTAAGTCTTGGCTGGAGTAGTCTGTTAGACTGGACCATTTCAGCCAGCAGCTTTGAAGCTGATTTGGATACAGAACTCTGAGGAAACTGCAACAGAGGCATTTTTAGACACTGGATTACCTGACCTGGGCCATTCGTTTTTATTGGTGTCTGTTACCTTTCTTCTGATATTATGTAAACTTTTTTAAAAGAGGATTTCTCTATGTAGTCCTGTCTGTCTGTCCTGGAATTCACTCTGTAACCAGGCTTGCCTTGAACTCACAAAGATCCACCTTTCTCTGCCTTGAGAGTGCTGAGATGAAAGGCTTGTGTCAATGCCCAGCCTGAAAATATATAAACATTTAAAGATAACACACATATCTGCCTAAACACAAGTATGGAGTGTGTATTGTAAACATGTTAGCCAAAGATGATTTTATTTTTTGTATTATGCTTGAGCAGGTAAAATGTGTGTCATGTGTTTTGTAGGGGTTTTGTTGTTGTTTATTTCTTTATGTTTGTAGCCAGGATTTTTGGATAGTCTTCTTTGATCAAACCTGATCCATATCAACATGGAATGAATCCCCAGACTCTCATTTCCTGTAGAAATAAAAGTATAACCTCTCACACAAAGCAACACAATTTTTGATTTCTATTTTTAACGCCAAAATATTTTGTAAAAATATAGATTTGTTTAATCTACTTCATCAGTAGTTAAAAAATTCAAAGACAGCATAATAACATACAGAATCTAGACTTTCTTTGTATTTCCCATCTTGATGTGAATTATTATGTTTTTTATTACTTTATTTGTTTTTTAAGGACTTTACTATTATTTTTAAATTTATAGCTGTGTATACTCTTTCTCTCCCAAGCCTATATATATTTTTAAACATACTGCAGCTCATTTAGAATTTTCCTGTGGATCTGTCTTTCCTGAGCATCTGTATTGCTTTTTGATTGCATGTGATGAATCTTAAACTGCTATGTTAGTCGCTGGCATGAATTGGCACATGGCATTGCCAGTTGGCTCCTCCCCCACTCCTTAGTTCCCTGAGAGCTTATCCTCATGGTGGAGGTACCATCAGGGACCATGTGTAGTGCCCCAGCTCTGGAAAGTTGTTGGGTCATGGATTAGCAAACTCGATGCTCATAAACTGCATTTAATTGTTCATTAGCAGGACCTCTTAAAAGAGCAGCACCAGGGTGTGCCAGTAGCACAAAGCCAGGAACCTGCCTCTTAAGAGAACCTCACCTCTGTTTGTTGCTAATATCAAGCCTACCCAAGTAAAGGCAGTTTTCAGGAAACTACATTTGACTTTTTTATGTGCTTAGAATCTTTTTTTTAAAGCTTTGTTATGTCAATGTGAAATTCTGGACATTGGTACGCTTTGAGCAGGTTTCCAAAACCTAAATGGTACTTCCATCAGTTGTGCTAAGGTCTGGGGGCCTGTTACAGTAGTTGCAGTAAACTGAAACTAAGGCCTGGTCAATGACAGGGGCCATTAGAAAGCTGCCATGATTCTGGTGTGGTTCCCTGGCCCTCTCATTCCCCTCTTGAGTAGTGTATCATCTCAAATCCTTGAGATGCAACCTCTGGATCCATAGGCTTGTATTGTTGTTTTAGAACCATTAGTTGGACCGTGGAGATCTAATTATTTACAGTCATGACTAGGTCCACAAGTTAAGGCCAACAGTAAGAGGACCAAGGACCCAGCCAAGGACAACAGGAGAGTAATTAACCAAGGTGATCTGTTATGAGTAGAGATTTATATCATCTTTTATTTCATTGGGTCTTTTTTTTTGATTAGGTTTATGAGGTCTTTTATGACTCCTGAATAGCTAGCATAAAAATAGCATTGTTTTCCCATTGCCAGACATAAACACACACACACACACACACACACACACACACACACACACACACACACACACGCACGCACGCACACACGCACATGCACACACGCATCACACTCCACTTCCCACCCTCATTGGAGGAACAGTAAGTCTAGTCTCCCTTTTATTGTGGAAGACTACCTCAGCTAATAAGGAGAATGAATTCTTTAGATGCTGATGGATTTTTTTTTAGGGTGGCCATATCTGAATCTGAATATATGGTAATGCTCAAAATCCTATAATGTTGGCCTTGGAGGATGAGGATTGAATGTCTAATGGGAGGGTTAACAATGCCCTGAGTCTTTTTCCATTGGTCCACTGATTTGGCCATATAACCTTCAACCCCAGTTTTTGTGGGGGGTTTTTTCTGTTGTTGTTGTTTTTGACATCTAAACAGACTTTTTTTTTTTAACTAACATTATTGAATTGATTTAATATTGGGCTGTTCATCCCTTCTCCAGAAAATTTAGACTGTTAAGCATTCAGACATTTTTGGTTTGGTTCCCTGGTCCTCTCATTCAGCACCACATAAACTGAATCCTAGTAGCCCCAACACTCAGAAGGATTTAAAGTTCAAGGTAATCTTCAGTTACATAGCAAATTGGAGGCCAGCCTGGGCTACATATATCCTGTTTTAAAACAAAACAAAAAAGACATCATTGAGATTATGTAGCTTAGGCTGGGCTGTAGCTTACACCTCTAATCCCAGCATCCAGGAGGCAAAGACAGGTGATCTCTGAGTTTGAGGTCAGCCTGGACTAGAGTGAGTTCCAGGACAGCCAGACCTGTTACACAGAGAAACCCTGCCTTGAGAACAAAAGCAACAACAAAACCAAGCAAAAAAGCATTTTAAGAGTCCACTGATTAACTCTACTTTGGAATGAATGGGTACATCTGGATACCTCATTGATCTGAAGAACAAGACATGTTGCTGGGCCTCTAAGAATTGGAAAGATCTGACATTAACAGAATGTAAAACAGATTTTGGGGGCAGGTATTTCTGCTCCTACTTTCTATCTTAATTTATCTTTCTGAAAATAAACCTTTTCTTTGACATCTACACCGTCACAGGTGTCCTTGGCCTCATATGTTTATAAGCTTAGATTTGCCTAGATTCCAATTTTAAATTTCCAGGAACAATTCATTATTCACCTGCTATCTACAATTAGTTTGGTTATTTCTACAAAATGTTCCCTGAAGTGTTCTGTCATTGTCAGTTTTTTAATTCAAACCTCTGTGTCTCACCTGAAATAGTTTAAAAGTTTCTTGGGTGAGATGTCAGCGGCCACCAAGCCCAATAACCTGAGTTCAATCCCAAACACATGATGGAAGGAAAAAACTCTTGTCTTCTGCCCTCCACAAATAAGGGCCCACCATCCAACACACACATCCATAATGTTTTTTAAAAAACAGAAAAACCTTTACTGTTTTTTTTTCCGTCCTTGTCTTGATGTGACAATAGTGTAAGGGTTAAATAAAAAATTTAAAGCACCCCATAGCTAACCCTGATGGCACATGCCTGTAAGGCCTAATAAACCCAGCTATATGGAAGTCTGAGGCAGGAAGATTCAAAGTTCAAGGCTACCTTGGGAAAGTTATCCAGAGAAAATGCAGAGCACCTCAGGCTTTAATTCCAGGCTGGTGGATCTCTCTTAGAGGCCAGCCTGGACTATGGAGTGAATTCCAGGACTACACAGAGAAACCCTGTCTCAAAACACAAAAACAATAATATAACACACACACACATACACACACACACAAAAAAAAAAGTCAAGCATGGTGGGTTATGCCTATAATGCCAGACTTTGAGAAGCTGAGTTCAGCCTGGGTTACAGAAATCCTGTCTCAAAAATTATCTGTCTCAAAAATTATCTTCTGGGCATGCCGCTAAATCGATAAAGTGCTTGCCCAGCATGCTTGTAGCCCTGGATACAATCCTAGCACAGAATATAGGGGTGGATCACCCCGCAATCCCAGTACAGAAATCAAAGGTTGGGGAAGGATTAAGGTCATTTCAGCTACAAAGAGTTTGAGGTCAGGGTGTTGTATGTGGAATCCTGTCTCAAAACACACAGATATGTAACAAGGAAAAACAAAGACAAACAAACAAACAAAAAAAAAGCTGAAGTTACAAGTCAAAGTTCCTGACAAACTAGACAAACGTTTACTTTTCAATTCTGAGCTTTCTTTTCAGAAAACAGACAAAACTACTGAATGAGTTTTTTGGGGTTTTTTTTGTTTTGTTTTTCTGAGAAGTTTTATTTAGGGGAAGGGAAGGGAGTGAGCAAAGAGAAGGGAGGAAGAGACAAAGACCTGTCTGCCTCTTCAGAGGAACAACAGGAAAGAATATTTTTGGTAGTTTTATAAATGTATATAGTGCATTTAGATTACATCCATCCATCCCACCAACCGCCCACCTAAAAAGTACCTTTTGCACAACTCGCCAAGACCCACACTCATTTGCTGCTAGTAGATGGCTGTTCGAAGTTTTTTTTGTTTTTTTTTTTTTTTTTTTTTTTTTTTTGGTTTTTCAAGACAGGGTTTCTCTGTGGTTTTGGAGCGTCTCCTGTAACTAGCTCTTGTAGACCAGGCTGGTCTCGAACTCATAGAGATCCGCTTGCCTCTGCAAGTTCAGGGATTAAAGACATGCTGAAAGATTTTACTTTGCAAAGCAAAGATGTAAGAAAAGGGCAGGGGAATAATGCTTGCAAGCAGAATATAGAAAATCATAAGGCATGAACATTGACATGGGAGGAGAGAACAGAAATTATGAAAACAAGAAAGTTACTATGGTGAGAGGGCTAATGTTCATGCTAGACTGATCTTGTTAAATAGGGCTAGTTACAGAGTTACAGCCAAGAGAAAGTCAGAGGTCTTGGCCCACAACAAGGAAATAGGCCCCCAACCCTGGAACAAATGGTCCCAGATGAACAGCCCTGTTTGGGTCACTCCTGGCTAACGGACAGTCTAGGAACTTTCCAAGTCATTCTATGGTTTTTCCTTTCAATAAGAACAGGTCATACCTGGGTGATCTCTCAAACATGAGATCATACTTTGTAATCAATCACCTTGTGCCCCATGAATGTATGCTGATTGTGGTCTTTCTCTATAAAAAGAGAGCCTAAACCCTTTGAGGGGTGTGCAGCTTTCCCCGAGATTGCTGTCACCCGATGCACTTGTTCAATAAACACCTCTTGCTTGTTGCATCTCCTGGTTTTGGTGTTTGTGTCACAGGGCTCTCCCACTGGCCCATCAGGACCCCAGAATTAGGGTCCAACAATGCGCCACCACCGCCCGGCTTGTTCACAGATTTATCTCTTTATTCCAGCTTCTTCATCTTCATCCACAGGTCACTGTAAAGCATCTGATTCCGAAAAGCACCCCAACTCCCAAAGGTCGGAATTTCGACAAAGCCATACAACTCAAAAACCTTTTCCCACTTAACGCCAATACCGGTGCGCAAGAATTTTACAGAGTCGCGCGCAGCGGTGCATGCTGGGTGATGTAGTCCTGGGCCTACCACGTCGCCTTGGGGACTTGTAGTCTTCAGTCAGGTAACTAGAAAGGTCAACTTAGAACAGTCATAAAGGTAAAAGTGACCTACGGAATCACTCAGCTTCCAAGTCGTCCGGCAAGTCCTTCAGGCTCTCAGCGGAAGAGGCTGTAGGCGGGTCCCAGAAAAGAGTGATGACGTTAAAGGGATATGGGCGTGGCCGTCTGTGAGCGTTTGGCGGGATTTCTGAAAGTCGCGCGTCGCTGTGCCAAGTACGCGCAGACCGCTTCCTGGTCAAAGCCGTGGTGTCTCCGGAAACGCGGCGGGAAGGCTGAAATTTGCTCCTGTTCTTCATAGAAGACCCGACAGAGGAGCTGCGAAGTGGGTTCGGGCGGTGACGGCGATTCTTGTGACGTGTGCAGACCCAGCCGCCTAAGGAGCGCGCGGCCCACGGCTGCGGGACGGGTGAGTGAGCGCGGGCGGTCACTCCCTGCCGCTCGGGATCTTCAGCGGAAGAAGGCCAGTGCTCCCATGGCCAGCCTGGGAGTCCCCTCAGCTGAGAAACGCAAGGGTGGCGGAGCCGGGCATCTGCCTGGGGCCAACCGACCGACGCTGATTGACTGAGCTCGTGGAGAAAACCAAACCCTACTTCAGGCTTTTGTTTTGAGACCTGGTTCACTTCCTAGGCCAGGCGGGGCTGGAATTCCTGCCTTAGTTTCCCAAATGTTAGAATTACAGATTTCCATGTTCATTTCTGTGGCCGGACGCAGAAAGCCAAAAACCTGAGATAAGTGCCCACAGCTGTTAAATATTAGGGCCAAAAGGGCCAAAGCTAATAGATTCTTGGTTACTGTGGGTTGTTTATTTTTTGGAAGTAGAGCCTAGTGGTTGGTACCAGTGATTTCTGGAGACTGAGGTGGGAGTTCAAAGATTGCGTGAACAGAATAAAGACTAAAAGTGCAACACAAATTTCTAAAGAGCCCTAGCTAGATGACTCACACCTGTCCTATCTATAATTCTAGAACATGAGAGGAGAGGCAGGAGGATGGCATTTTCAAGGCCAACCTGAACTACTTATGAAGTGCATGTTGCAGGAAAAAAGTGAAGTAGGTGGGCTGGAGAGATGGTTCAGCCATTAAGAGCACTTGTTGCTCTTGCAAAGGACTTGAATTCAGTTCCCAGCACCCACATGAAACCAGCAGCCGAAACTCTAGTTCCCGAGGATCCAGTACTTTCTTCTGACCTCCAGTCACCAAGCACCTTGTAATACACACATATACTCATGCACAAAAATAAATCTGAAAAGAACTTTCAAAAAATAGTAGTAAAGTGAAGTATAAAATACAAAATCCACAAATGAGTATACATGAATTATTACAAAATGAATATATCTGTGTAATCACCAAGTAAAAAAATCAAATGTTGTCATCATTTTAAAAATCTGTTATTCCTTGTCTAATATTTCCCCCTCACCCTAATGGCTAAAGAGTGATTTCTAATACTGTTCACTAACTTCGCCTAGTTTTACAAAACCTTATTTAGGCAGGGTCTGACTTCATAACCCAGAAACCGGTCTGGAACTCTGGTTCCATTTGTTTCTACTAGGTTCTATTTTACATACCAACCCAACCATCCCCACAACAGATCAAACCATGTCACTGTCACCCACATTCAGAGGTTCCCCAGCTGTCAGTTCATAGTCCATGAGCTCCCATTAGCTCTGGTCAGCTGACTCTGGTTTTCCCCATCATGCTCTTGACCCGCCTTGTTCATATGCTCTCTGCTCCCTCCTCCCTCTCTTCAACTGTACTTTTTTGCTTTTTAAAATTTATTTTTTTATATAGTGCTCTTTCTGCATGTATACCTTTATGCCAGAAGAAGGCATCAGATTTCATTACAGATGGTTGTGAGTCACTATGTGGTTGCTGGGAATTGAACTCAGGACCTCTGGAAGAGCTGCCAGTGCTCTTAACCTCTGAGCCATCTATCCAGCCTTGTTTTTATTTATTCATTTATTTATTTTTGATTTAGGATCTTAGCCCAGGCTGACCTTGAACTCCATGTCCTGATTCTGCTTCCCTAGTGCATCTTTGCCTGTTTTGTGTAAATATACCAGTAGTAGTGAATGTTTAATTGTTCCACATGCTTGCCAACACTTGGTTTTTATGGTGGGTATTTAATAATATCTTCTGAACTTTGGAGTGGGTGTGGAAGCTTCTTTTTGAGATAGTCTTATTATGTAGCCCAGCCAGTCCTTGAACTTGTGGTTTTAATTTTCTTGGTTACTGATGAGATTGCATGTTTGTTCATGGTTTTTTGTTGTTGTTGTTGTTGGTTGTGGAGATACCTTCCTCTTTAGTTGTCTGATTTCTTTTATCCTTTTTTTTTTTTTTTTTTTTTTTTTTGTTATCAAAGAAGTTCTTTATGTTTGTATTCTGATTATCCACCTCAGATTATCTATGTGGCAAAATTTTTTCTACTGTTAGGATTTGACCTTTCATGTTCTTGATGTCTTTGGTGGGTAGAAGTTTTACTTTTATTTATTTATTGAAACAGGATTTTAGGTAATCCAGGCTAACCTCAAATTTGCTATATAACAGAATGACCTTGAATTTTTTTTTCTTTTACTTTTTTTTTTTTTTTTTAAGATTTATTATGTATATAGTGTTCTGCCTGCATGTATGCCTGCAAGTCAGAAGAGGATGTCAGATCCCATTACAGATGGTTGTGAGCCACCATGTGGTTGCTGGGAATTGAGCTCAGAACCTCTGGAAGAACAGCCATTGCCCTTAACCCCTGAGTCATATATCTCCAGCCGATGACTTTGAATTTCTAATCTCCCTGCCTACCTCCTAAATGTTGGGATTACAGGCATGCCTACCATGTCTTGTTTTATGCAGTGCTTAGCATCAAACCCAAGGCTTCATGCATGGTATGCAAACATTCCACTAATTGATCTACATCCCAAGGCTTAAAGTTTGTTTTACTAGTTATTTAACCTCTTCAGGGACCTGAATTCCATCTTTGGTGCTGAAAATAAAATATAGACAGTTTTTTATTTGCTTTGTGGTGCTGAGGGTTCAACTCAGTGCCTCACTCTTATGCTAGACAAGAATTTTACCACTTGCCATATTTCTAGCCTGTATTTTCCTATTAGATTGTTGTTGCTTTGTTTATCATTCTAAGAACATAAAAATATTCTGGGCTGGGGAGATGGCTGCTTTTCCAAAGGACCCAGGTTCAATTCTCAGCTCATATCTGTCTGTAACTCCAGTTCTGACACCCTCACACAGACATAAATGCAGACAAAACACCAACCAATACACATAAAAATAAATAAAATTAATAGTAAAAAAGAAAATACTCTGTTTTGAAATTTTACTCACTATGTAGTATGGGGAAGGCTTGGAACTTGCTGCCTTGTAAAAATACATCTTTTTTAAAAAATCTGTTTGAGTAAGTTATCCTTGGCTGCATAGCCCACAGCTGTAAGTTGCACACACCTGACTTTTTAAAGCTTATTTTTTATGTATATGAATGTGTTGCCTCTGTCTGTAAGCACTGTGTCCAGTGCCTGCAATTAGAGTTATGGACAGTTATGAATTTCCATACGGGTGCTGAGACCTGAACCCGGATCCTCTTTAAGAGTAACCGTTGCTCTTTACCTGTGGATAGGGTTTGTTGGAAAACTAAATGTGCAGTTCTTCATTAACCAAGAGTATTTGTCTAGTGTTCATTCATACTGATGCCTATCTGTATTTTTTAGTAATGGCTATGCAGATGCAGCTTGAAGCAAATGCAGACACTTCAGTGGAAGAAGAAAGCTTTGGTCCACAACCTATTTCACGATTGGAGGTATGGTCTTAGTTGCTAAGTATTTACTTACAATGTTATAATACATTCTTCTATGTAATGAAACAAATTTACATTTACAGAAATTAGATTGGAGTTTCAGGAGGTGGTCAGTGTAATATATTTTTTTATTCTACATATCAATCCCAGTTTCCTCTCCCTCCCATGTCCCTCACCAACCTCCCCCATCCCATCCCCCTCCGCTCCCCAGAGAGGGTGAGGCCTTCCATGAGGGATCATCAAAATCTGTCAAGTCATTTGGGGTAGGGCCTAGTCCTTCCCCTGTGTCTGTAGGCTAAGGGAGTATCCCTCGATGGGCTCCCAAAGTCCGTTCTTGCACTAGGAATGCATCCTGGTTCCACTGCCAGAGGTCCCATAGACTGCGGTCAGGTCTCTTTGACAGTTTTCATCCTACTCTGTTTTCTCCCTAAGAGCTGAACTTTAGAAACAAGGGTTTGGGATCCCATGGTGGAATCTCAATGCTGCTTACACTAAGTATAAAAATGTTGCCCAGGGAATTAGTGTTGTTACCCAGGAATGCATGTAGGAAAAGGGGAACAGCTTCTCTCCATTGGCTCAGGTGAAAGATGCTACTGAGAAGGCTATTGTAAGGCAGGTTGAAGGGTGTAGGTCGTTAAGATATAAGACCCAGCTCTATTTTAAGACTCAACATTAAGAATATTAAGCATTCATTACCTGGGTGTGGTGGCTCACATCTATGATTCTAGCATTTGGAAAGCTGAGGCATGAGCCCACCCTGGTCTACATAGCAAGTTCCAGGACAAAAAGGGTTGCATAGTGAGACCTGTCTCAAAAACAAACAAGCCATAAAAAAGCAGCAAAACAAACAAGAGGCTTGGGGAGATGCTCTTCGTGTAAAGTCTGTGTCATGCAAACAAAGAAGACTGAGTTTGGATCCCAGCCAGACAGAGTGGCGGATGCCTGTAACCTTAGCATGGAGGCAGTGGAGACAGGGGGACCCTTGGGGCTTCTTGGCCAGTGAGGCTAGTCAGTCAGAATCAGGTGTAGTAAGAGACCCTCCCTGTCCCAGAAGTAATGTTAAAGTGACCTGACTGAGGCAGATACTCAACATCGCCCCCTGGCCTCTTTGCATGGACACTCAAGCACACATGAGCATGTGGGCATACGACACACACAAAACTGGAGCAGAAAATTAGGTACTAATCTGTATAGGATTTCTTCAGGTTATACAAAGGTGGGAGGGAACACCTTGATCTACTGTCTTTGTTTATATACTTTCCCAATCTACCCAAACTTTAAGACTTTGGAAACTACTTAAATGAGCTGAGCTTGATGGCACTTTCTTCCGTGTTGGAGCAAAAAGAATCAGGAGTTGTCGGTTACCCTTTGCTCCTGTCAGGACTGGGCTGCATGAAGCCCTCTCTCTAACTTTGTGGCACTGCTTCTCCCCTTCCATCTTTACTTCAGTGGGGTTGTGATCATCCTTCAAAGTCCATGGTTACAATGTTTAAGATTATTTGTGTGTATTCATACAAGCCCACATGGGTGCTCAATAACCAAGGAGGACAGGAGGGGATGTCAAATCTATTGGAACTGGAGTTAGCGGTGGTCATGAGCCACCACGCCTGGCTGCTGGGAACTGGATTCCAGTCCTCTATAAGAGCAACAAGCACTCCTAACCATTGAGCCATCTCTCCAGCCTTCATAATGTTTTGTTTAAGATTAATTTATTAATTTTTTAATGGGAAGATGCAATACATTTTCCACCAAGTAATTTTACAATAGGACCTTTAAAGGCTCTGGGGCTAGGTGTGTACAATCCAAATTTAATATATTGAAATGAAGATTTATTAAGGTAATGGTGCTAGCTAAACAGCTTTAGTCCCTAGCTCTTCATTATAAATACACAAAATTATTATTATTTCTAACAGGTTGTATTGTCTCGAGATTATTTGATTCATCTTACTGGGGTTTTTTTTTTTTTTGAGACAGGATCTTACTATGTGCCTTGGCTGGCCTGGAACTCACTATGTAGAGCAGGCTGGTCTCAAACTCATACAGATCCACCTGCCTCTGCTAGAATCCTCCTCTGGCCCCAGATTTATTTGTTTCTGTATTAATGGATGTGCTGGCTGGTTTTATGTCAGTTTCACAGAGCTATAATAACTGAGAGGAAAGAACCTTAATTGAGAAAATGCCGCCAGAAGATCAAGCTGCAGGCACCTTTGTGCTGCATCAGTTCTTTCCTCCAGGTCCTTGTCCCTGTTTGAACGCTGTCCTGACTTTCTTCAGTGATAAACAGTAATGTGGAGGTGTAAATCAAGTAAACCCTTTCCTCGCCAAGTTGCTTTGGTCATATATAATAACCCTAAGACATTGTGTATGAATGTTTTGCCTGCATGTATGTGTATCCACCACGCGAATGGCTGGTGTTTATGGAGATCAGAAGATGGCATGAGATCCTCTGGAACTGGCATTACCAGGTAGTGTGAGATGCCAAGTGGGTTCTGGATACTGAACTTGAATCCTCTGCAAAAGCAACAAATGCTTTTAACCATTGAGCTACCTCTACAGACCCCACCCCCATGTTTTCAATGCTTTTGTTTTTCCTTTTTAGTAGTCCTAGGTTTTGAACCTGGGGTTCTGGCATTCAAGGCAAATGTACTGGTTAGTTTTTAATCAACTTGACACATCTGGAAAGAGAAAACCTCAACTGAGAAAATGCCAGTTGCCAAGTCTGTGGGGCATTTTCTTAATGATTGGTGTGGAAGGGCACTGTGGGTGGTATCACCCCTGGGCTGATGGTCCTGGGTTGTATGCAAAAGCAAACCGAGGCCTGGCGGTGGTGGTGCATACCTTTAATCCCAGTACTCAGGAGTCAGAGGCAGCCTGGTCTATAGAGCAAGTGCCAGCATGGGTTCCAAAGCCACAGAGAAACCCTGACTCAAAAAACAAAAACAAAACAAACAAACAAAAAAAACCACACACACACACACGCGCGCGCGCGCGTGCGCACGCGCGCCAGTAAGCATTCCAAGTCTTTGATGTAATTCAAATTAATAAATGACCCAGAGACTAATATTTGAGTTCAAGCTGAAGATCAGGGAAGCAAAGCTTTTACATCTAACAGGGCTGGGACGTGCCTGTTCTCAATGTGGCTGAAAAATGAATGCCTGATATTGACCTTGCTCCTGACTTATATACCTCCTTAATTCTGGGCTTAAAGTGTTATCCCATTTGCTGGGATCAAAGGCATGAGTTGTTTCTCTTTAGGACTGGATATATCTTGTGTAGATCTGGGTGGCCTTGAACTCAGAGATCTGTCTACCTCTTAATCCTGAGTCCTCGGATTAAAGGTGTGTGCCTGGCTTCTGTTGCTTGTTGCTGACTTTGCTTTCTGAATCTTTAGGCAATCTTTAACAAATCATATCACTACAATTCCCCTTTTGTCTTAATACAAAAAGAAGGCTACAACTAATATAAGAAAAACTATATACTGTAAGAACAATAAGTACATACAGGCAATAAGTTTGTCAACAATGTCCATTTGCATTTGACAAGTTCAGAGAAAGTATCTAGTCCACTTTGACTCCTGCCCTGTCTTCCCTCAGGGCAGATTATGTTGTAAACTGGAATAAACACTTTATCCCCAAGTTGCTTTTGGCTGTGGTGTTTATCACAGCAATAGACAGCAAACTAAGACAGCAAGTATTACACTAATGAGCTTCATCCTTCAGCCTAGATACTTATTTTTTTAGTTTTGAGACAGGGCCTCATGCAGCCTATCATGGCCTTGATTTCTCTGTGTAGCTGAGGATAACCTTGATTCCTGATCCTTCTGATTTCACTTCTCAGATGTTAGGATTTTAGGCATATACCAGCATAGCTGTTTTTGTTTGTATTGTTTTATTTTTTAGATTAGTTTTATTATTTTATGTATATAAGTGTTTAGTTTTCATGAATGTGTGCATCACCTATGTGCCTAGTGCCCTCAGAGGACAGAAATGGGCATCATATCCTCCTGGAACTGGAGTTACAGGCAGTTGTGAGCCACCATGTAGGTGCTAGGAACCCAGGCTGGTCCCAAAGTCATTGTGTTGCTGAGATATATGCTACCATGCCAATTTCCCATATCTCCCTTTTGGGGGTGATTTTTAAATTAGCATATGTTAAGTATATATAATTTATTTTGATCATAGTCACCTCTGTTACCTCCACATGTCACCATCCTACTGATCCCTTTTTTCTTTACAGCCAGTCTCCTTTCTTTCATGTTTTAGCTTGTTTTATTGACCTAGTGAGTTTAATTAAGGTTGTTTACATGAGTTTGGGCAAGGGTTTATTTACTGGGATAAAGGCAGTTATCAATGGCTATGTTGCTGAAGAAAATGTCTTCTCTTTTCTCTAGTAACCATTGGCTACAAATAGCTTCAGGGAGATAGGGATTGAGGCCTAATGATCCTTAACCATTTTTCCTGTTTACAATTATTATTTATTGTGGTGGGATGCATATGAATTGCAGCACACCTGTAAAGGTCATAGGACAGCTTTCCTACCATCATAGGATTAGGGTTTGAACTTGGATCATCAGGCTTAAAGGCAATCAGTCACTCATACCCACTTCTGTTTTATATGTATGAGTATTTTTGCTTGCATGTATATTAGAATATGTGTACATGTCAAAGGAAGGTTCCAATCCCCTGGAATTAGCATTAGTGATAGTTGTGAACTGCCTTGTAGGTATTGGGAACCCACCCTGGTCCTCTGCAAGAGCAGTCAGTGCTCTTAATTGCTGAGCCATCTCTCGAGCCTCCCATTTTCTCTATCCTTAATGTCAGTTGTGAGAGCAGAGCTCTCTAGTCATACTCTGAAGCAGTATTATCTGTTTGCCTAGCATTAAGTAAAATAACAATTTCTATGTGGAAAGCATTGGAAAACACTGGTTTAAAATTGTTTGGGGGCTCAGGATACCAAAGGTCATTTCGAGTCATTGTACAAAAAGTTAGGAGTTATTAGTTGTTTGGTTTGGTTTTGGTTTTTTGAGATGGGGCTTCTCTGCATAGCCCTGGCTATCCTGGAACTCGCTGTGTAGACCAGGCTGGCCTAGAACTCGAGGTCTGCCTGCCTCTGCCTCATGTTTGCTGGCATCAAAGGCATGTACCACCATACCCTGCTACTAATTTAATCTCAATTTCTAAGTCCGTTTTAACATGCTTTAACATAGTGCTAGTTAAAAACTGTGTGTGTGTGTGTGTGTGTGTGTGTGTGTGTGTGTGTGTGTGTGTGCGCGCGTGCGCGCGCGCGCGCACGTGCGTGCTAGTATGTATGTATATGGGAGCCAGAGGTCAACTGCAGTATTTGTTCCTTGGGAGCCATCTACTACTTCTTCTTCTTTTTTTTTTTTTTGTTTGTTTGTTTGTTTGTTTTGTTAGTTTGTTTTTAGATACACACTTTCACTTTGCTCTAGAGTTGGCTGGTTAGGCTAGGCTGCCTGGCTAATGAGTCGGGGACCTAAGTGTCTCAGTCTCCTCAGGGTAATAGCGAACACTATCTCCCTAGCCCAAAACTTAGTTTTGATGATGAAAAAGTGTGTAGCTTGTTATTTAATAATTCATATGTAGACAAGCTTTTTAGAGGTTTTGCATGTATTAGTGGTCTTCAAATACCTCTCTAGGTTGTACTTTCCATTTTAGACAAGAGGCCTAAGTTACCCATTGTTTTCTTACAGCAATGTGGCATAAGTGCCAATGATGTGAAGAAATTAGAAGAAGCTGGTTTCCATACAGTGGAGGCTGTTGCTTATGCACCAAAGAAGGAACTCATAAATATTAAGGGAATTAGTGAAGCCAAAGCTGACAAAATTCTGGTAAGTATAGCTATGTGATGATGGGGAGGGCAGACGTATTAGTGAGAATAATTACTGCAAAGCGGTTGTTTGCTGTTGCCGGGTCCTGACCATTGCGGGTGGGGAAAGGAGACATCAGTGACACAGGAACAAGTTGAAACAACAGGCTCACTTTATTTCAGGAAGGGGTTAGCCTTATATACCTCCAACTCTGCCCCAGGGGGTGGATCCACTGCTGAGGATGTGGTACTGTCCATAGGTCTACGTCATCTTTCGTCAGACTTGCTGCTGTTGTCAAGGCCCTCTGGCAGACCCAGGCTGGCTGTCAGGAAATATCTACCGTGCATGCTCTTACTGTCTGTCTGGGCCGGCTGTCAGACCCATTAAGGCGTAGTTATCCCACCGTTTGCCTCTTTCATTCTCTTGTCATCTTTCTAGAAGTGACTGTTGGCAATTTTTGTTTGTTTTTCAAGACAGGATTTCTCAGTGTAACAGCTATCCTCAAACTCACGGGGATGCGCCTGCCTCTGTCTCCCGAGTGCTGAGATTAAAGGCATTGCCACCACTGCCCGGCTGTTGGGAGTTTTAATCTTAAATTCAGATTTCCTGTAGAGAATTACAATATCATGGAGTTTGATACAAATACTGATTAACATTCCCACTAGAAGTGATTGGTGTGCACCTTATCATTTTGAATATGATCTATCCTCATAAAATTTTTCCCTTTTAAAATTATTGTGTTTTATGTGTGTGTATGAGTGCTTTGCTTACATGTTTGTCTGTGCCTCACATACATGCCTTCAGAGGCTAAAAGGGCGTTACATCCCCTGGAACTAGAGTTACAGATGTTTGTGAGCCAACATGTGGGTGCTGGGAATCAAACCTTGGTCTTCTGGTAGTACAACAAGTGCTCTTAACCACTGAGACATTTTTCCAGACCCTAAAATATGTTTATTACGTATGTAGCCACTAAAACAATTTAGAATAATAGTGATGTCACACCATTAGGTGCAAGCCTGTAGTTCAAACAACTGGGGAGTCTGTGACAAGAAGTTGGAGGCCAGACTCTTTCATCAAGGCCAATTTGGGTAACTTATTATAGTGAGAACCTGCCTCAAAGTAAAAAGAGACTGGGTATATAGCTCAGTGGAAAGTACTTGCCTGTTACTGGTTTAATAAAAAGGTGAATGGCCAATAGCTAGGCAAGATTTGCAGGCACAGAGCATGGGGAAGGGTGGAGACCCTAGGAGTCGCCAGCCAACTGAGAGGAAACAGTCATGAAGGAGGAGAGGTAAAGCCACAAGTCACATGCAGTTGATGAATAGAAGTGGGTTAATTTAAGTTAAAAGAGCTTGACTACGTAATTGGCTGAGCTAAGTCTCTGTGCCATTTTTTGTGAGTTGGTGGCCCAAAGAAAAATCCATTTATATGTATATGTGCATGGTATGTATGCTTGGTGTCTGCAGCAGCCATAAGAGCATGTCTGATTCCCCCTGGAAGTGAAGTTAAAGATATTTGTGAGCCCCCATGTGGGTGTTGGGAACCAAACCTAGTCCTCTACAAGAACAGCAAGTCTCTTAGAGCCATCTCTCGCCTATGTCCTTTTTTTTTTTTTTTTTCATTATAATTTCCTGACATGTACATTTTCCATAATAAATAGGTTTTACTTTCTTCAGGCAGTGGTGGTGCACACCTTTAGTCCCAGCACTTAGGAGGCAGAGGCACAAAGAGCTCTATGAGTTCAAGGCTGCCAGCCTGGTTTATAAAGCTACACACAGAAACCCCATTAAAGTCCTATATTAAGTTCCAGTGTGTATGCTCTATAGCTTCAAAAGCATGTGCTGCTACTACCACATCCCCATTTGTTTTATTTTTTATTTTAAATATATGTATTATGCATATGTGTGTGTGTGTGTATATATATATATATACACACACACATATCAAATGATAGGTATTTTTGTTGGTCTGGGTGGAACATAGCAACACTTGGAAGGCTGAGGTAGAAGGATTGCCTAGAATTTAGATTTATCCTGGGCCACATAGTTCCAGGTAGGTTTAGGGTGCAGAAGGACACATTGTCTTTAAAAAAAAAAAAAAAAAAATAGAAAATAACATTTAGGTGTGGTGATAGGCACCTGTAACCTCAGCACTCAGGAAGCTGAGACGGGAGAGTTGTGAGTTAGAGAAAGCTTGCTATATACAAGATCCTGTTTCAAAACTACACAAAATAAAAACCACTGATGTTATTAGTATCTTAGCTATATAATTCACTCACCCTGTTTGAAAATAGTATTTAAAGCTTTCAATACTATTAGATTTTTGTTTTGTTTTAATTTTTGTTGTTGCTGCTGCTGTTATTGTTTAGACAGGGTCTAATGTAGCTCAGGCTGGCCTCAAAGTCAAGGTAACTAGAAACAATTTGAGCTGCTCATTTTCCTGTTTCTGCCTCCCTGGTTCTGAGAGTACAAGGGTCCACCATCATGTCTGTTTTTATACACAGCTGGAATGAGCCCAAGGCCGCATTCGAGCCAGGTGAGTACTCTACTAACAGAGTCACATTCCCATCCTGTCTCTCAAATCAACCAGGAGTAGTAGCACAAGAGGTGATTTGAGGTATACAAAATAATGTAGACTTAGATGTCATTATTCTATCACCTTTGCTTGTAGGCATATATGAATTTCAGGTTGGCAATAATTATGGTTTTACTTGATTTTTCACAATAGAAACTCTTGAAAATGTATGATTGACAATATTGAAACTTTAGAGAAGTAATTATATTTTTAGTACACCATTTAGTTTTATAGTAAATTATGTTTACAAAGTAAAATGTATACATTTTAGAGAATGTATAACTGAAGTATTGGATATACTTTTATATAGAAAAGTTTAAAAAAATAATACTAGTTGGACAGTGGTGGAACATGCCTTTAATCCTAGCACTTGGGATGGGGCAGAAGAAGGTAGATTTGTGCACGTAAGTCCACCCTGGTCTACAGAGCAAGTTCTAGACAGCCAGTGCTACACAGAGAAACCCTGTCCTACCCCCCCCCAAAAAAAAGCAAAAAAGAAGAAGGAAGAAAATAATACTGATATATTTAAATGTCAGTGTGTGTGAGAACTTTTAAATGTACAAGTTTGGGGCTATGGGGATAGCTTGGTTTTTAAAGTGCTGTCATAAAAGCATGAGAACCTGCATTCAATCTCTAATACACAAAAAGCCATGTAAGCCAGTATGCATTTGTGGAGATGAGGAACCCCAAGGTCCAGGGGCCAGCCAGCATATCCTAATCGGTAAGTCTCGGTTCCAGTAAGAGACCCTGTCGTAGGTGGTGCACTCCTTTAGCCCCATCATTTGTGAGGCAGAGGCAGAGGCAGGTGGATCTCTGAGTTTGAGACCAACCTGGTCTATAAGAGCTAGTTCCAGGACAGTCTCCAAAAGCTACACAGAGAAATCTTGTCTCAAAAAAAAAAAAAAAAAAAAAAAAAACCAATGTGGAAGGACTGCTGGAGAGGTTGCTCAGTGGTTAAAAGTATATACTCATCTTACAGAGGGTCTGAGCTTAGTTCCCAGAACCTATGTCAAGTATCTTACAGCTTCCTGTAAGCACACACACAGATAACATGTACAAATACTCTGGTTTTTTTTTTTTTTTTTTTTTTTTTTTTTTTTTGATGGCTATCAATATACCCTTTTTTGGCCTCAGGGCAGATATGTGATAGTTTGGAACACTTCTGCCAAGTATAAGATCACTCGCCAAAATAAATCCTACTCCTTTTTTATTTTTTAATTTTTATTTTATTATTTTTTTGTATGTAGGTGCTTTGCCTGCATGTATGTTTATGTGCCCATTTGTGCTGTGCCCACAGATATAAGCATGACAGGGTCCCACTCCTCTGAGCCCCAAATAAACACACAAAAACTTTTATTATGAAACTGTTGGCTGGTGGCTTGGACTTCTTATTGGTTAGCTCTGTCTTAATTGTTAACCCATAACTACTAATTTATGCATTTCTGTAGTGTATTTCTACTTTAGACTAAAAGGGGCTGGAGAGATGGCTCAGTGGTTAAGAGCACTGGCTGCTATTGGAGAGGATCAAGGTTCGATTCCTAGCACATATGGTGGCTTACAACTGCCTATAACTCCACAGATGCCACCCGGATGCTCTCTACAACTTGACCAGGAAGCAAGAGAGCAAGCTGTGGTCCAGGACCCCAGACCTAGCCTTCCCCATCACATCCACACCTGTGCCCACGCCCAAATGGGTGTGGTCAGTGCAACAGGTGCTTTACAGGGTGGATATCTCACTACATATTTCTATGTTGTGTGTCCTCTCTTCCAGGGTTCACATCGAGACTCCTTTCTGTGTACACTTCCCAGAATTCTCTTCGTCTGATAGCCCTGCCTATCCTTCCTGCATGTCCACAGGCCAAACAGTGTTTTATTCATTAACCAATAAGAGAAACGTATGTAAGAAAGGCAACCCTCATCACACAGAGGCCAGGGGAAGGCATTAGATCCTCTGGAACTGGAGTTACAGATAGTTGTGAACTGCTATTTGAGTTGTGGGAATTGAACTCGGGTCCTCTGGAAGAGCAGACAGTGCTATTAGCCATTGAGTCCATCTATGCAGCCCCAAAATCCTACTCTTTACTCACATGAGAATTTAATAGTGGAGCTTTTTTGTTTTCTTGGACTAGTAAGATAGCTGATTGATTCTTTTTCATACTTAAGCAAAACCTATAGGTATCTGAACATAGAAATGACAGAAGTATTGGAAGAGAAAAGGAAATTGAAGCTGGACATGGTGGTACATCCCTTTAATCTCAGAGACAGGAAGCAGAGAAAGGTGCTTTTCACTACTGAACCATCTCTCTTGAAACAAAGATATATAGTTTTATTGTCCCATTAAAACTAATTTTTTTTCCTACCAATAGTACAGCTTTTGTTGCTCGCATGAGATATAAATGTTATTTGTATATGCTTAGAAAAAATAATTTGTCATGTATTGTTTACTTTTGTTCTGCCTTATATTAGTAGATTCTTTGGTTATTCACATAAATAATAATCTTGAACTTTGTAAATGTTTATATGCTAAGCCATATCATTAAACAATCAAGTGTTGGGTGTTTTGGTTTTTTTTGGGTTTTTTTTTTTTTTGGTTTTTTTCAAGACAGGATTTCTCTGTGGCTTTGGAGGCTGTCCTGGAACTAGCTCTTTTAGACCAGGCTGGTCTCAAATTCACAGAGATCCACCTGCCTCTGCCTCCCAGGTGCTGGGATTAAAGTTGTGCACCACCAACGCTCAGCAAACAATCAAGTGTTTAAAAATAGAAAATATGGGGCTGAAAAGATGACTCAATAGTTAACAGCATTGACTGTCCTTCAGAAAACCCAGGTTCAATTCCCAGGACCCACATGGCAGTTCACAACTGTAACTCCCAAGATCTGATACCTTCACACAAACATACCTGCAGGCAAAATACCAATAAAATAAAATAAATTATTAAAAACAAAAACAGACAAGGTGGTAGTGGCCCACACCTTTAATGTCAGGAGGCAGAGGCAGGTGAATCTCTGAGTTCTAGTCCAGCCTGGTCTACAGAATGAGTTCCAGAACAGATAAGACTACACAGAGAAACCCTCTCTCCAAAAAATAAAAACAAAACAAAAAATGTGTACCTGATAGGGATGAAGAATTAAACATAAATTGAGAAAAGTCTGGAATGGCATATGTCTTGTTTTGCAAGGCAGAATGTTAAAGGATGGCAGAAGAGAAAATAAGGTATAAAGACATATTACATTGGGCTGGAGAGATGGCTCAGAGGTTAAGAACACTGGCTGCTCTTCTAGAGGTCCTGAGTTCAATTCCAAGCAACCATGAGGTGGCTCACAACCATCTATAATGAGATCTGGTGCCCCCTACAAGTCTGCAGGTGGAATACTGTATATATAGTAAGTGAAAGTAGATCTTTTAAATAAAAGACATTACATTGTCACAAAATAGATAAGTCACATATGTTAAAGTTCTTTTTTAAAAGCTCCTGTGGTGTTGCACTCCTGTCATTCCAGCACACAAAAGTTTTCTTGTCGTGTGCCTGGGCTTGTCTTAATTATACACGTAGATTGATCATCTCTATTGCAAAAATAAGAGGTGAAATATGCAGAAGTCTGAAATTTTTTATCAGAAACCTCAAACTCAAGAAGTTTCAGATTTTGGAATATTCAGTGAATTTTCAGTGAAGGATGTTCAATTGATAAAGTCTATCCCAGTACTCCAAAATCTACAAAAGTCACAGTCTAAAGCATTTTGGGTCCCAACTTTTCCAGATACTGGTTTCTTTATCTGTTACGTTATTGGTTTAATTTTTCTTATTTTTCCTAGGCTGAGGCAGCTAAATTAGTTCCAATGGGTTTCACCACTGCAACTGAATTCCACCAAAGGCGTTCAGAAATCATTCAGATTACTACTGGCTCCAAAGAGCTCGACAAACTGCTTCAAGGTATAGTAGTCTCTTATCCTATTCTATAAACCCTAACTACAACAGCTTGTAAGTCAGAAGAAATTCGAGTGTTAATGTACAATTCATGTGAGATGTGAGTATGATGTCAAGAAGTATAAATAGTAGATTTCTTCAAGGCCTTGCTGATTTGCGGGGGGGGGGGGTGTTGAGACAGGGTTTCTCTGTATTGCTTTGGAGTCTGTAGACCAGGCTAGCCTCGAAATCACAGATATTCGCCTGCCTCTGCCTCCCAAGTGCTAGGATTAAAGGTTTGCACCACCAACGCCTGGTGACTGGCTGATTTTGTAGGTTTGTGTTTGTACAATTTTTTTAGTTTAGGATTTTGTCTTGTTTTTTTTTTTTTTTTCTTTGTTTGTTTGTTGGCTTATGTTGTCAGATTGCAGGCTCATTTGAATGTATTGTGGATTATAGGAATGCCAACTTTCTCATAAGTGATACATTATAGTTTGGAAAGATGTTGCCAGTGGAGGAGGCTAGGTGAAAAGTACCTAGAGCTTCCCTGTACATTTCTTTGTAACATTCTATAAATCTAACATTTTTTTTTTCTTATTTTTGGTGGTTTTAGGAATTGAGTCAGGACCAAGGATGTCCTTTAATTCTTGGTCTTCCTGCCCCTACTCCCCGAGTGCTAGGATCTGAGATATAAGCATTAGTCAGTCATGCTGGCTCTGCTTTAGAAAGTACTAAAATTGCCTGTAAATTAAATAACATTTGGTTTGGTTTTGAAACAGTGTCTCACTTTGTAGCTCTGGCTATAAATTAAATAATTTAATCTTTGTTACTGTATTTAGAGCATAAGTTCCCTCTGCTTAAGGAATAAGTATGAGTGTGTGTATTTTTTTTTATTATTATTCTAATGTAAGATGGACATATGATGACTGGTTAAATACAATGGAGGAAGGCAGAAAGATAGCTCGGCAAGTGGTTGCCTCACAACTTTGATGACCTGAGTTAGAACCCTTTAATCCACAGAAGAAGGAGAGAACCCACTGCACATGCCTACCCACACTCACACACATCATACACACAGTACTGATAATAACAAAAATTTAAAAACAAGGGCATTGGTAGCGAATACCTTTAATCCCAACACTCAGGAGGCAGAGGCAGGCAGATCTCTGTGAGTTTGAGGCCAACCTTGTCTACAAATCGAGTTCTAGGGTTGTTACACAGAGAAACCCTGTCTCAAGAAACCAAAAGAAAAAAGAAAATGGGAGTTTTATGGGAATATCCATGTTGTTCAAGAACATTCGTGATTATATTTTCTGAACAGTATTTTATGTGAGGTGCTTTTGGCTTTCATAGGTGGAATTGAGACTGGATCTATTACAGAGATGTTTGGAGAATTCCGAACCGGGAAGACACAGATCTGTCATACATTGGCTGTAACATGCCAGGTGAGTTGTTGGAATTTGGGTTAATCAGATTAGCAGGCATTGGTTGACTCATGATATCTGCATGCATCTGTTAGGATGGACATAAAAGGTACTTTCTCTAGAATCCCATAGCAAGTTAGAAGATATTTCCTACTGAGAATCATTCCACATCATAGAAAGTTCCAAATGATTGATTCGAAACATTTTCTTACCATTTTTTCTGGATTTACCTGCCTTTCTTCATTGGTCTAATTGTATAGATGTATGTATGGGTGGTCTGCTTGCATGCATGTCTATGTGCCATGTTCATGTCTGGTATCTTCAGAGACCACAAAAGGCACCAAACCACTACCACTACCACCATCCCAAACAGGAGTTAACAGTAGTTGTGAACCACCATGTGGGTGCTGGAAATCAAACTTTGGTCCTCTGGAAGAACAGCCACTGCATTTAACTGATAAGCCATGCTCCCTAAGCAGTCTACACTTTATGTCTTTAAAAAAAAAAAAAAAAAAAAAAAAAATGGGTGTAACAACTTGATGTCTCAAAAAAATGTATGACAATAATAACCTGACACAATTCTTAAACACAGTATCTGGTCCTATTAAATAGAAATGTCTTCTCTGTAGTTTACTTTGTGTATATGATACACATAGTGCATATCTGAAGGGATCAAAGGCATGCGCCACTACCACCCAGCCTTAACAAAGTCTTAGATAACAACCTTTTTATAAATATTCTAGGTGCTCAATAGCTGTAGATCTTTGTTATTTTTTTTCACAGAATGCTAATTCATTAATAGAATAATTACATATTAGTAGTCTAATAACTGGAATCAGAAATATGAGAGTATTAGCTCACTACTTAAATTAAAAAATTGTTATTATTATTCATATTTTCTTTAATGAAATGAAACTTCACTGTATTAGATCTCTAATAATTTGAGTTCTAGAACATCTCACATTTGTCCAAGAATAAATGTGTAAAGAATTTACACCATAGCATTATTAAAATAGTAAAAGTGATAAATAACATGCTTCTTTATAAAAACAAGAGAAATTTATAGTACTAAGTATTTAGGAAGAAACTTCTAACCTAGCCAACCATGATGGTGCACATTTACAATCCTGAAACTCAGGAGATCATGAATTTGAGATCAGCATAGGCTCTGCACTGAATTCTGTATTAAAGCACTACTAAAAACACCACCGGCCCTTGGGAGGCAGAGGCAGGTGGATGTCTGTGAGTTCAAAGCCAGCCTAGTCTACAGAGCAAGTTTCAGGATAGCCAGAGCTACACACAGAAACCCTGTCTTGAAAAACCAAAAATAGATAAATGAATGATGTTCGTATCTCCACCTTACTCCTTTGAGGCAGTCTCTCCCTGAACCTGGAACTCATGGGGGTTGTTTGTTTTTGCTAAACTGGCAGTCAGCAAGCTCATGTTCTGCCTCTGCTTCTCACAGTATTGGGATTACAAGTGCCTTTGAGCTACTATGCTCATGAAGGATGTGTATTTGTTTGTTTTGAGACAGTGTCTTACTTTGCCAGGGCTGATCTCAAATTACTACAGAGCTGACCTTGTACTGATCACTTCATGTGTGCTGACATCAGACATCTGTCCTATTAGGCAATCATGTCCTATTATCAAATGTTTGACATTTGAACTGACCAGTCTTAATGTGTAGTGCTTTGTTTTGGTTTTGGTGTTTTGAGACAGGGTTTCTCTGTGTAACTTTGGAACCTATCCTGGCACTTGCTCTGTAGACCAGGCTGGCTTTGAACTCACAGAGATCCTCCCACCTCTGCCTCCCAAGTGCTGGGATTAAAGGCCTGTACCACCCAGCAATGTGTAGTTTTATCTCATACTTTGGGCTGTTTCAAAGCAGTACAACTCTGTCAGGCCACTGCTTTATGTGTTTCATGTCTGTTATCAACTTGTATTATGTCCTGTTGCCTCTGGTTGTCCTTTTTGTTTTGTTTTAATGTGTATGGGTGTTTTGCCTGTTCATGTATGTCTGATGCCCGTGAAGGCCAGAATAGTATGTGGATCCCCTGGAATTAGAATTGTTAGGGTTATGAGTCACCAACTGGGTTCTGGGAATGAACTTCTGGAAGTACAGGCAGTTCTCTTAACTGTGCAGCCATCTGTGTAGGCCCTGCTGATTTCTTTTTTTAAAGTATTTATGTTTAATGTACATTGGTGTTTTGCCTGTATGAAAGGCTGTATGAGGATGTCAGATCCCCTGGAATTGGAGTTACAGACAGTTGTGAGCTACTGTATTAAAGTGTTTTAGCCCTTATTTGGAGTGGAGGAAATTGGATTTATCATGGGGAACTAGGCAAACTATCAGAAGAGTGGTGGTTTCCATTGTTTCTTTTTTTCCGTCTAGCTTCCCATTGATCGTGGTGGAGGTGAAGGAAAGGCCATGTACATTGACACCGAGGGTACATTTAGGCCAGAACGCCTGCTAGCAGTGGCTGAGAGGTAGGTCACTAAATTAGAAGAATGTGTTTCACCTGTTATTAGAGTATTTAGGAATGTTAAATTTGTCCAGAAAATGTCTCATTACTCTACATCCCAGTTATGGGGTTTAAAAGAACAATATTAATAATGTAAGACATTTTTTACTCAACACTATTAAGTTCTCATGGGCTGAATAAAAAACAAGATCCAACTATATTTTGTCTTCCAGAGACCACTTTAAAGACAGGTTGAAAAAGATAACACATTCAGGAACCGTAAGAGAAATTAAAAGACTCCAGAAGACCCCCCTTGCCCCACCCCCTAAAAACTACTAAAGATGAAAAAAAAAACTCTTATTTTAATGTGTGTATTTGTATAGGCATAGACATGCCTGTGCATGGTGTACATTGGAGGACAGAGGACAATTTCTAGGAGTCAATTTCTCCCATCTACCACGTGAGCTCAAGTTGGGTGTCAATCTTTGAGCAATGTCATTTGCCCAGGGAGAACATTTATAATTAAATGATCTGTTCATCAGGAAGGCATGACAATTATAAACATAATTTAAGATTTATTTTCATTTTATATGTATGAGTATTGCCTGTGTGTATGTCTGTGTACTGTGTGCAAAGATTACATATGGAGGCTAGAAGAGGGTGCCAGATACTCTGGAACTAGAATTGTAAATGATTTTGAGCCAGGAGTTGGTGGTGATGCAAGTCTTTAATCCTAGCATATGGATGCAGAGACAGGTGAATCTCTTTGAGTTTGCAAAACAAAACAATAAATGCTTGTGAGCCACCGTGTGTGCTAGAAACTAAACCCAGGTCCTCTGCAGTGGCAGTAATCACCAATATCTTTTTGTTTGGGTTTGGTTTGTTTTTTTCTGAGACAGGATTTCTGTGTAGCCTTGGCTGTCCTGGTACTTGCTCTGTAGGCCAGGCTGGCCTTGAGCTCACATAGGTCTGCCTGCCTCTGCCTCCTGGGTGCTAAGATTAAAGGTATGCTCCGCCACCACCCAGCCCAATATCTTTAAATATCCAAGACTACATCACCCAATTGAAATTGTTTGGAATCTGTAAATCATGTCAAAATTCTAGCAAGTTTCGTTTCTTTTGTTGTTTTTGTTTTCAAATTGACAAACACATAAGACTTATGTAGAAAAATCAAGAGTTTCATTTATTTGGGGTGGGGGGAGGGTTTGTGGGCATGTATATCTGTGCACTATAGTGTGCCTAGTGCCTTCAGAAGCCAGAAGAGGGCACTGGATATTCAAAACTGGAATTTGATCTTTATTATGGTTGTGTGTTGATGTATGAGTGCTGGGAATTGAACCTAAGAACAGCCACTGTTCTTAATCACTGAGCCATCTCCAGCCCAAGGACTCAGTGTAAAACTCATTATAAAATGACAGTCATCATTACAGATGGTTATAACTTAAAAATAGATAAGCAGCTAGGGATATAGCTCAGTGGTAAAGTGTCTAGCTTACAGGGGGCCCTACATTTGATTCTCAATAATGAATAAAGAAAGATGTGTAGAGAGTTATTCAGCAGGCATAGTGGCAAGGGATAGACAGGCTGAGCTGAAAGCCAACCTAGTCTGATGTCTACATAATAAGACCCTGTCTCAAAAGAAAGAAAGAAAAAAATAGATAAATGAGACCAATGGAACTGAATTTAAGATTCAAAATAAACTTTAATTTATAGCCACTTAATTTTTTTCAAATATCAATTTGGTTGTTTCAGGGTTTGGGGGGTTGTTTTTTAATTGTTGTGTTTTGAGGGGTAATGGGGAATGTCCTTCTATATGTGTGTTTCTCTTATTGGTTGATGATTGGCCAGTGAGGCAGAAAGATAGGCTGGATGGGGAGATGAGGAGAATTCTGGGAAAGGTAGGGAGAGGGAGAGCAAAAAACAGTCACCATGCAAGGACTGGAAAGAAAGGACACACCAGACATTCTCCAGTAAGATAAGGCCATGTAGAAATATGTAGATTAGCAGTTAAGACAAAGCTAGCCAATAAGAAGCCCTAACCACCGGTCAACAGTTTTAGAATTAATATGGCATCCGTGTGCTTATTTAGATCTGAAGCAGTGGCTGGACAAGAAAAACTTAATGGGGGAAGGGGTTTGTTTTGAGACAGGGTCTCTCTGTAGGTCTAGCTGTCCTGGAACTAATATGTAGACCAGGCTAGCCTCAAACACAGAGATCCTTTTGCTTCTGCCTCCTAAGTGCTTGGATTTAAGGCATGCACCACCACATACATCCAGCTTCTAAGAATGATTTTAATTAAAAAGAAAGGAAAATAAAAGGAAGAAAAGCCCCAAAGTCTCCCGGGCAGTCCTCTAAAACACTATGCAAGTGTTAGTTACATGTCTTGCTAGCACAAAGGGGTTTCTTCACCGGGAGCAAAGGCTCTCCAGAAGTTTCCTACATTTCTGGGTTCTACAATTTTTATAAGCTCTTGCTTGAAATGAGGACACTAAAGCACAGGGTAAAGGGATTGACGTGAGAGTAGACTTCAGGGAGAACCATGGACCAGAAATCCATCATTCCTCTTTTCTGTATATTCTGGCTGGTCTGGAGATCACAGAGATCCACTGTCCTCTACCTACTAAGTGCTGTTTGCCCTTCTTTTACAAGACTATAAATCCCTTTAGGGAAAACAATGAGTGTCTACACCTTTCCATTGCATTTTGTATATTATTCAAGCACTGAAATAGATACTGTTATTTTTATCCACACCCCAAACAATGAGAAACATACATAGTCACTTTTGACCTAAGTAATGTTCTATTTGTTCACAGTTTTTCTCTTATTTAAGAATTCAAAAGATATTGTTAGGACTGACAAAATGGTTTAGTAGGTGAAGGCGCTTCCTACTACCTCTGATTACCTCAGTTCAGTCCCCAGGCCCCTCATGGTAGAATGAGAAAACAGACTCCTGTGTGTTGTTCTCTGACCTCCACACTTGTGCCATGTAGTGTATACAACAGCATGCAATTTTTTTTAATTTTTAAATTTAAAAGTTATTTAAATGAAATCTAGTGAGCTCTAATTCTTTGGGAGCTTGTGCTGATTCTATCATAAAGATAAAGAGTATTATCTTGGGGTTGGTAGTCAAATAGTATAAATAAATATTTTCTGCATTTAAATCATGGCAATAAAGGGGAAATACATATGAATAATGCTGAATATGATAATGTATACCTGTAATCCAGTACTAGGGAGGCCTAGGCAGGGGAATCTTGAGTTCAAGTTCAAGTGGAGTTACATAGTAAGGCTGTCTCAAAAAAGAAAACCAAGGGCTGGGGCATAGTGGCACACACCTTTAAGCCAGTACTCGGGAGGCAAAGACAGACTCTTTCCGAGTTAAGAGCCAGCCTGGTCTACAGAGAAGTTCCAAAGCAGAGCCAGAGTCAGAAAATACACAAAAAAGAGATTGTCTTACTTGAGCATAAATGCCATCTTGGGCATTTATGTCTTAGGTAGCAGTTACAAAGTTAAGAAAATACAGATCATTCAATGAAAATAGATAAATAATTTGTTCTTTTTAGATGCAAAAGAAAACAATCTTTGAGACATAAATATTAAAGTATCATTCATGTAGCATAACTAATCTCTGAATGGTTTGTTATTTTTGTTTATCCTAATTCTATCTGTAGTTCTTGGCTCTTCCAGAATATTGTTACTTCATACTTCAAAATTTCTCGTAGGTAGGAAGTCAAAAGAAATTTGATTTATCCTTAGGTCTTGCTTCTAGTTCAAAATAGTTGGTGCTGTCATCTCTGTAAATGGTTTGCCTGTACCTCTAATAGAAAGGGAGTCATATTTGTGGGTCTTGAAACCACTGAGAACACTATCTCTTATCTCTTTGGGTAATAGAAATGTTAGGTATTAATTTCTCTTGTGTCTGAAGCTTAAAAATCTCTTTTCTAGATATGGTCTCTCTGGCAGTGATGTCCTAGATAATGTAGCATATGCTCGAGGGTTCAACACAGATCACCAAACCCAGCTCCTTTATCAAGCATCAGCCATGATGGTAGAATCCAGGTATGCATTCAATAAAAGACATTAAGTATATCCCCATAGACCTTTCCTGAATCTGTGTAATAATTTGAATAGAAATGGAGACATTTACATTTTAGGGGTTGGGGGGTGTTCTTTGGTTTGGTTTGTTTGTTTGGGTTTTGGGGGGGTAGTTTAAGACAGGGTTTCTCTGTGTAGCCCTAGCTGTTCTGGGCTCACTCTATAGAGTAAGTTAACCTTGAACTCAGAGATCCACCTGCCTCTGCTTCTCAAGTGCTGGGATTAAAGGTGTGTACCAATATTGCCCAACTTTGTTTTTAAGATTTATTTTTACTGACGTGTTTCTGTAAATTTATGCCTCATGTGGGGTTACTTATAGAGGTCAGAAGAGGACTAGGATCCCCTGGAGCTAGAGTTACAGGTCATTGTGACTTTCCCAGTATGGGTGCTAGGAAACAAACTTGAGTCCACTGGAAAAGCAGAAAGTAATCTTAACAGCTGAGTCATCTCTCCAGCCCCAAGTTCCTTTCTTTTAAAAGTATTTTTGTGTGCCTGATGGTGCTGTGGTGGTGTTTGCCTGTAATCCCAGCACTCTGGAGGCAGAGGCGGGTAGATCTCTGTGAGTTTGAGGTCAGCCTGGTCTACGGAGCTAGTTCCAAGACAGGGCTGTTACACAGGAACCCTGTCTTGAAACACTCCCCTCCTAAAAGAAATTGTGTGTGATCTGTATAAGTGTTTATGTGTACACACTCATGTGAGTGTGGGCATGCATATGAAGTGGCTCATATGTGCAGATTATAGGACAATTTTGAACATTAGTTCTCACTCTCTACCTCATTTGAGACAGCATCCCCTCTGCCTTGAATACCAGGCCAGCAAGTCCACGGGCTTCCAACAGCACTTGCCATCTTGCTGTAGAAGCACTGAGATTACAAACACATGCTACCTTGACTGGCTTACATGGGCTCTGGGGACTTAAAACTCAGGCCCTCCCGTGTATATATAACAAGTTCTTTACCCACTATACCATCTCTGCTCTTCAGTCAGTTTGTATTTTGGCACAGTTGCTTTATGGTTTCAGTCAAGTCCCTAGTGAAAAATGATGCTGTGGCTGGAGGCACAGCATTTTTCTAAATGCATGCTAGTCTCAAGTTTTGTGAAAAACAAAAAAAATCTCAGTTACTTTTGGTCAAGTCTGCTGTGATAGTTTAAATGTAGCTCACAGGGGTGGCACTTTTAGGAGGGCTGGCTTTGTTGGAGTAGGTATAGCCTTGTTAGAGGAAGTATGTCTTACTTAGTTCACTTCCTGCTGCCTGCGGATCAAGACTGTCAGCTCTTTCTCCAGTACCAAGTCTGCCTGCATGCTACCGTGTCATGTCATACTAATGGACTAAACCTCTGAAACTATAAGCCAACTCCAGTTAAATGTTTTCCTTTGTAAGAGTTGCCATGATCCTTGTCATGGTGTCTCTTCACAGCAATTGAAACACCTGCCAAAAACAAAACAGAAGATACCCACCAAAGTACATCTCAGATTGGACATTTTATAAGCATTTTAATAGAATGTGTGTTTGCCAGGTAGTGGTGGCACACGCCTTTAATCCCAGCACTCAGAGGAGGCAGAGGCAGGCGGATCTGTCTAAATTTGAGGCCAGCCTGGTCTACAAATTGAGTTCCAGGACAAGCTCCAAAGCTACACAGAGAAACGCTGTCTTGAATGAAAGGAAGGAAGGAAAGAAGGAAGGAAGGAAGAAGTATGTTTGTGTTTAACTAGGAAGACTGTGTCAGTGGCTCTTATATTTTATCCTAGCACTTGGGAGACTGAGACAGGAAGATCATAAATTTCAGAACAGCCTGGGTTACATAAGTAACAAACCCTCATCTCAAAAAGAAGAGAGGTGGAAAATGTATAATAAATGTCAAATTTTAGATCGGTGAGGAAGGGAGAAGGTTTGACAAAATTATTTTTTCTTGTAGATACGCACTGCTTATTGTAGACAGTGCTACTGCCCTCTACAGAACAGACTACTCAGGTCGAGGAGAGCTTTCAGCCAGGCAAATGCATTTGGCCAGATTTCTGAGGATGTTGCTTCGACTTGCTGATGAGGTAAGCTGTAGTAGAGAAACCAAGAATTCAGTGGCTACAAATTGTAGGAGCCTTCTGAGGACATGAGTACCTCGTATTATCAAAGAAGAACATTAGATAGCCATGGCTTTGTTCTGAGCATTAATGTTTTGGTATGTCTGTGGTCCCAAACTGACATCTTTCCCTTATCAGTTTGGTGTAGCTGTGGTGATCACCAACCAGGTAGTAGCCCAAGTGGATGGAGCAGCCATGTTCACTGCAGATCCCAAAAAACCCATTGGAGGAAACATCATTGCCCATGCATCAACAACCAGGTAAGGTGATGGTAGAAGCTTTCTAGAATGCATGTCACAAAAACTATGAAAATGGACATAAAGTAAAACACTTCTACTTAAACCCTATTACAATTGCTGAAGTACAGACACTTAGGAAGCCTCACTAAATTTGTTGTACAGATGGAGAAATGGCTCAGTGATTATGAGCATGTTCTGATCTTGTAGAGAACCTGAGTTCAGTTCCCAGTACCTCCCATCAAGTGCTCACAACCTCCTGTAATTCTAGCTCCAGGAGATCCAACAATTCTGGCCTCTGACTGGCACCTGCCCTCATGTGCACATAGGCACATACAGCCACAAACAGTGAGGAAAATACATGAGTATTTGATATGCCTCCCCAACTATAAAATAATGTTTCATTCTTTAAGCTTTTTAGTCAGGGAGTCATGGCAGAAATGGATTCCTCTAAGTTGGAGGTAACCAAATACACTAAAAAAGGTCTTATAAATCCTTTTAGGAAATTATACATGCCTGAAAAAATTAGTTCTATCATGGGAATAGAACTGTTTATAACTTGGTGTTTTGGTCTCTTTGGTCAGGCTGTACCTGAGGAAAGGAAGAGGGGAGACGAGAATCTGCAAAGTCTATGACTCTCCCTGTCTTCCTGAAGCTGAAGCCATGTTTGCCATTAATGCAGATGGAGTGGGAGATGCCAAGGACTGAATCGTCAGGACCTTTTTTTTTTTTTTTTTCTGTGATAAACTTTTAAATGCTAAATAGCTTAATGAAGAGGACTGTTCCCTGGGCTTCTTCAGGCTCTTCCTGATGGGACTGCCAGGACATGACTTCCAGGAAAATAATTATTGTATCGGCTTTCTGGTGGCAGAAACAGGAGACAGGTCAGTATTCAAACTGATCTGAAATGTTCATTTCTTACAGAGTTTATTTCTTATAGAGTATATTAATGTCTGATTTCTTTGGTGTTTGGAGGAGAGATAGGAAATAACTATCAGTCTTAAGTTTCAAGAGAAGTAAATTTGGAGAGACCTGAGCTTCCTCTCACTTCTCAATAACGGTAAAATAAAATGACTGTGATAACAATGGGAATAGGTGTTTGCCACATTCTTTTTCTCTATACATAAGATGTAAACTTATGATGGAACTCTCATAATTTAACTGTTTTGGTTAAGGAGTCTTGCATGAGGCATGCTAGACTATCAGCTGTATAGTGCATATTGTTCTTGAAGCATTTATCTAAAGTGTCTAAATTATTCTAGTATTAATAAAAATTTGGAGTCAGATATTGGAGTAAAAGCCTGATAGATCAAGAAAGAGGCAAAGGTACATGTCTTTAACCCCAGCATTCGGGAGGCAGAAGCCTGGTCTACACAGGGAGTTCTAGAACAGTGAGGGCTACACAGAGAAACCCTGTCTCCAAAAAAAAAAAAAAAAAAAAAAGCAGCAGAAGAACAACCAGTTGACCACACTTCCCAGATCAAAAAAGCTCATCTGTCATTCTAAGCCCCTCCCTATTCTTTCCTGTGCTTCTCAGTTGAATCCTGAGTCCTCCAAATTCTCCATGGCTAATTTGGTCAGCTAGTGCCCCCTGATTCAGGGTTAACTTTATTAATAGCCTTGGAGTATCACAGTGCAATCAAATATCCCGCAGTGTGTTCTTTCAATTACTAAACAAATTCATTCTATAGCTGCTAATAAAGAAGTTATGTGCAGTAAATGTGCTTTTTTTTTTTTTTTTTTTTTTTTTTTTTTTTTTTAACAGGAGGTATAGTCTCATGCAAACTGAGAATTGCAAAATAATCTCCATAATATCTTGGGGTACTGAGTTGTTATGACCAGTTGCTATAGTTGTAAGATTTGAAAACTAAAGAAAGCCTACATTCAGGTTGTTATGCTTATATTCTTGGCCTATGTATGAGATTGCCAGGCTGATTTACTATGTCTTTTCTGTAGTCTTTGTTTTTATTTTCTAAGTCTTGTGTTGCAGAGGTCTTCCACTGGCCAAGTGATTTCTACTTTAGGAATGTTTCCAGAAACTGTGCTTTCCTTTTGGACTCTTGAGTCTCATTAATACAGAATTTCAAAACAGATTTGGAAGAAAGCTCAAATGCTGTGGGAATCATTCAGCCAATAGCTTTTGGGGGTACCGACCCCTTCTGGGCTTCTCTGAGGTGTGCTACTTAAGACTGATAACTGGGAAGGTGTACTCACTCTCTTGGGAGGTCAGAGCAGAAGCAAGCTTGTACAGTTCACATCTCCCTGGGGCAGAGCGGCGGGACAGGGCAGCTTCCACATTGTCTGGTAGTCTGTGAGTCTGTGTTTCCTTTTGAATCCCATTTCCCTTTGAATTCCCATAATAAAGACAAGTTGTAACTCTCAAAATATCTTGCTTTACCTGGTGACCCATGCTGGGCACCAGCTGTAGAGGAAGAATTTTTTCCATCCTGCTGGTCCCTCTTAGACCAGTTTCTCTCTGCACACTGGGTCCCCATAGCCACTTATAAGATAACCACTCAGACTTTATAATTGTTTTGGCCAGTGACTTAGGTTTATTACTAGCTAGCTCTCTCTTTTTTTATAAATTAACCCTTTTCTACTAATCTGCATATTACCACTTGGGTGTGGCATACCAGTGATGCCCTTGCATCTGGCCTTCCCAGTGGCTACATAATGGCATCTCCTGTCTTCCTTCTCCCTGTCTATTTGGGTTTCCTGACTAACTAAAATCTGCCTGTCCATTGGCTAAAACAACTGTATTCATCAACCAATAAGAGAAATACATAGTCACAGCATACAGAAGGCAAAAGCAATTTTATTCATGCTTGTGAGAAAAGCAATAGACTAGGTAAGCTGAAAATGCTAGCGGATGCCAAGAGGTGCAGAGCTAGAGAAGTTGTCATGTTTTTTGTTTTTCAAGACAGGGTTTCTCTGTGGAGCTTTGGAGCCTATCCTGGCGCTTGCTGTGTAGACCAGGCTGGCCTTGAACTCACAGAAATCTGCCTGCCTCTGCCTCCCGAGTGCTGGGATTAAAGGTGTTCGCCACCACCATCCGGTGAAGTTGCCATGTTTTTTAAGTTAGCATGGAGATAAGAGAAACAGTAAGGAGTCCCAGAAAGTCAGGGAAAAAACATGCTGAAGTTTCTGGCTGGTATCCAGGGGGAAAAAAATCGCATATATGAAAAACCAACCAAGCCTCTGATCTGAGATCGGAGGGCACTGGCTTCATCCCAGGACAAAGGATTACACTAGTGACACAAGGCTGGAAACTGACAGTTTATCAAAGAAGGAAAAGGCATTGGGAGCTCCAGGGACATGGCTCAATAGTTAAAAGCGTTTCCCTTGCTTGCTCTCTTGAAGGACTGAAGTTCGGTTCCCAACACCCGTATTGGGTAGCTTCACAAACTACTTTAACTTCAGCTCCAGAGGAATCTAACACCTTCTGAAATCTGGAAGCATGCACATTACACATAATTTTTTTTTAATATGTGTGTTTTTCCTGCATGTGTGTATGTATGTACATTCTATGTATGCCTGCCTGCCTGGTGCCCATGGAGATCAGAAGTCATCAAATGTCCAGGAACTGGAGTTACAAATGGTTTTGAGTCGCTGTGTGGGTGCTGAGAACTGAGCATAGGTCCCCTGTAAGCAGCAAATGCCTATAACCACTGAGCCATCTCTCCAGTTGTTAGCAAATGTTTATGGTGGGGGGACTAGTGGATCTCTGATTTTAGGACAGCCTACTCTACAAGGGAAGAGGAAAGGAGTCTCTCTCTCTGGTCTAGGTTATCATTTCTAGACTGTAGTAGGGCACCTCTGTGTAAACAAAGATTTGGGGGGATTAAAACACTTGCATAAGAAACTTACAAAGTAGTAAGATAAAGATTAGAATAGTATTTGATAAAAAAGACTCCTGTTTCTTACTGCTAGACGGATAGCTCAGCGGTTAAGAGTGCCTGCTACTCTTTCAGAGAACCTGAGTCTCATTCCCAACACCCATGCCAAGTGGCTGAGAAAGCTTGTAACTCTAGCTCCAGACCCAATTCCTCTTTTGGCCTCCCTCAGATAAGCACGCATGTGACATACACTCACACACATAAGTCAATTTTTTTTCTCTCTGAAAATATAAAGAGCCCAAAGTGTTTGATGCACTATTTTTGTCTTCAAGTCTTCTGTGGAAGGAAATCTGAGGTTGTCAAATAATGGAAACAGACAAATTATCCTTCTAATCAAATTTAGTTTATTTCAAATTTGTACCAAAAAAATATTTCAGGCACCTCTTCAGATCACTTTCAAAATATATTTATAAACCCTTTGCCAGTGCTGTCATCCCAAAAGCTGCCAGAACTCTGGAAGTCATGTGGTCCAGCCCCTCACCCAAAGAATACAGGAAGAGTCTACATAATGGATGGTAAGAGGGCAGTAACTGGACTGTGCTGACGACTCCTCTTGTCTTCATAGGTAGGGTATGACTTTAGGACAATAAATATCTGTTGGATATTAGTACAGTCCTATGCTTTGTTGCCATGGCTCTTTTTGATGTTCATCTATCTCACTGGCAGTTAGAAGACACTCCTGCTACTTTGTCCTCTCAGCTCTTAGCCTTCTGGGCTGTCTCCACAATTAATCCTATGGCTATACTGTCGTGATTGTTCAGGAGTTCACTTAAGAGGAAGAAAGCAGAAGCCTAAACTGCAAGTCCATCTTCAGTTTTAGATTAAGAGATTATAATAAATTAATTGATAACATAGGAAGTTGAGGGATGAAGGTAGTAGCAGTCAGACCTCAGAGGTCAGGACATCCTCTAAACCAATCTTGCTTGGTTTCCTGAACTCATTGGGGTCACAGGGGGTAAAAAAAAGCAACTTGATTTTCTTTTCTCCATTTAAATTGTAGTCATTGAAATGTGATTATTTTCCTAAAATTACTTCCAAATCTTCCAATTCTTTTTGGAAAGCTGAATCCTAGGAGACAAAGAAAGCAAATCTAGTACAGAATCAGAATTAAGCTTTCGCCTACTCACTAGAACCTGACAAGGGCCCTTTGCTTTTATACTAAGCTGTTACCAGTCTTCCTCTCCTAACTTTCCCCACAATGGCTTGGAGTCTTATGTAATCTGCCTCCTCCATTTTGCACCTCACATAAGGGAGACAGATTGCAGAGCATGTAGGAAACTCCACATAAAATGGTAAACTTTCTTGGGAAAGGTGACTCTGTGGCAGAAATCAGTATTTAAAGTCTCTTTAAACTTTTTACTGAAGCCTGGGGGGGAAGGTGGGCAACAGTAAAACACCTGACATTTTAGTGTCAGGATGTAAATGCAGATCTTAAGGGAGATGAGAAAAGCCGATGGAGACTCAATCTCCTGAAGCTCCCTGGCCAGCTAGCTCAACATGCATAGTGGTGAAAACAAAGAGACCTTGTCTCAAAGGAGGTGGAAGGCAAGGACCTGAGGTGTGTCCTGAGTCAGGACACACACATACCATCCCTACACAAAATATTACCAAGCTAAGTTCTGGTATTTTGCTGCAATCCTAAAACATGATGGTCAGATGGAGGTCAGACTAAAGCTACATTTTGAAACACTGTCTTTAAAGAAATTACTATCTTACCTCATTAGTGACATCTGGCAGCTCCTGAGCCAACTTCATCCACTTTCTAGCTTCAGAGTTTTTTCCTAATTCTCTATAGCACTGAGAAAAACAATGAAAACTTAAAAACATGAAGAGATCAGAAAGACCATGTATATGTGTACCCAGAAGCTGAGTATCACAGTGCATTTAATCCCAGCACTCAGGAGGTGTTCTATATATCAAAACCATGTCTCAAAGGAAATGGGGGAAAGGCAGGGCAGTGGTGGCACATGCCTTTGATCCCAGAGGTCAGCTTGGTCTGCCGAGTGAGTCCAAGGACAGCCAGGACTACACAGAGAAACCCTGCCTTGAAAACACCAATGGGCAGGGGCAGGAGGGATATGGTAGCTTACAGCTAATAACCTCACTCAACATTCAGAGGCAAGAGGATTGCCTTGAGTTAAAGGTCAGCTTGAGCCATTGAGAATCTTGTTACTAGAACACCTCAATATAGCTCTCAAAAAATAGGGGCTTAACAGTATGGATAACTCAGTGGCAGAGCATAGAGCCTTCGATCCCAGAAATACAACATTATTTCCACCTATGTTAAAGGTGAATTTACCTTAGAAATATATACTCGTCCAGCTTTTGAAAATCCTGGCTGTAGTTCTTCAGCCTGGAGAAAGAAAATCACTTTATTAAGAGGTTCATGCATTCCATTCAAGCTAGAGTTTAGGTACTAGAAAGCTCTATACAGTAGTAACAAGATTGATTTAGTGTGTCAGGAAATTAACACTTTTATAAACACCTCATAGTTCTGATTTTCCCTCAAAATAAGGTAAGTACAAAATTATCCCCAACTAAAAAACACACCTTCGAGAATAAGCCAGTGTGGCTTCCACCCACCATTCCCTTGATACCTTTAGGAAGTTCTGTAGCGCATCCTGCACAGTGGCACTAAGAGGGCTTTCGAACAAGGCTGTAGCTGTCTTTTTTTCCAGCCAGCTCAAGTGAGAAACCTACCACCAAAAAAAAAAAGATAGTGTGAATGAATACAAGGTTGGTTTTTGGGTTTTGGTTTTTCAAGACAGGGTTTTTCTAAATGTCCTGGATGTCCTGGAACTTCCTCTGTAGACCAGGCTGGCCTCGAACTCAGATCAGCCTCCCAAATGCTGGGATTAAAGGTGTTTGACACCACTGCCTGGCTAAATAGGTTTTAAGACATTTGTTGGGCCAAACATGGTGTCATGTTCCTCTAATCCCAACACTCTAGATGCAGGAGAATCAATTCAAAGACAGTCTGGGGCTACATGAAATCCCATCTCCAAAAAAACAAGTTTCAGGCTACCAGGTTGGCTCAACAGTGTAAGGTTGCTGGCTGCCAACTCCTAGAGCTGAACAGTGCTCACATGACTGAAGGAGAGAACCAACTTCTCAGGATAGCAGAGTGCCTATAGAGTGTGACTCCCTATATTGAGTCACCAGCACTGTCAAAAGTTGCTTTGAGAATAGTATATACATATATACAGAATGTTATGCATTAAAAGCAGTATCTAGAGAACATTCTAGTAGCTTGAGGTACCGGTAGGAGTGGCTGGAGGAGACATTACCAGACCTGGAGCTGCAGGTTAAACCTGGTCAAGATGACAGCTTCCCAAAAGCATCGTGACCTCGTGGCAGAGCCCATGGGGGAAAAGCCAGTGGGGAGCCTGTCCAGGATTGGTGAAGTCCTGGGCGAGAAGCTGGAGGAAAGGGGCTTTGACAAGGCTCATGTGGTTCTTGGCCAGTTTCTGGTGCTAAAGAGAGATGAAGACCTCTTCCGAGAGTGGCTGAAAGACCCGTGTGGTGCCAATGCCAAGCAGTCCTAGGACTGCTTTGGGTGCCTTTGAGAATGGTGTGATGCCTTCTTGTAATGTACTCTGGGGACGCCTCAGCTTCCCCCCCCCCCAGCCACAGAATTGAGTCTCCAGAGTCTGAAGCTGGGTGGGGCTCCCCCCTGTCCTCCATGAGGGAAGAGATTACCATTGTCACACTCACTTCCCGTGTACTCTAAGGTCTTTTGGGATTTCTCTCCCCTCAGCATCTCAACCTCTTTAAAATTGTTGTGCTTGCATGCCTTGCCCCTTCTCCCCCTGCAGTTCCATGACAACAGCTAGCTTTCCTGAGTGGATTCCTGGCCCCTTTCTCCCTCCTTTCATGATCTGTTGGATGCCCTTTGGCTCTTTTTTTTTTTTTCCCAAAAAAAATTAAGTCACTATCCTTATCCCTTATAAAGACCTTTTTAGACTAATTAAAAAAAAATCAGTACCTAATGTCACATGCCTGTAACCCAGCACGTAGGAGGCTGAGACAGGAAGATCATTAGTCTGAGGCAGCCTGGGCTACATAAAACAGGAACATTTACGAATAGGATGAACACTGAGGACTGTGCTGGAGATTGGCCTTGAACTGTATATACAGCTCACCTGGTAGCACCACCTGCCAAGAAGAAAGTGATTCCTGGGGTCTTCTGGCTCAAGTTGAATGGCTTTGTCCACGTGTTCCTAAAGAGAAAATACCAACTAACATCAAACCCAGGGTTCCTCAGAAAAGAGCAGCAAAGTTCCAAGACTGTGGGAAAGCTGGTCTAAGGAAGCAAGGGATGGGGATTGGGCCAGCACACGGCAAAGAGAAGCCTGTCCTCACCTTGAAGCTAAAGCCACTCTGGATACGCCTGGAGATGCCCTCATGCTCAGCCAGCTGACCGCAGAGCACTGCATACCTGAGGGGGAAGCAGCAAGCTCAGGCACAAGGACTGCACTGAGTGCAGGGAGTGGAGTGATGCCCATGTGTGCTGACACTTCCCTTCTGCATAAGGGTAATCGAGAATGTGCTTTTCAGCTATAAATAACTCTCCTCTTAGATTCATCATGGTCTCAGTTAATCCTTAGGAGAGGGCTTATAATCATTCTCTAATGTAATTGTAAGTTTTGATTTTTGGTTTGTTTTTTAGGCCCTTTCCCTGCTGGACACCCCCCCAATACACATACACAAAGTAAATCTCTCCTTTATACTTTAAAACATTTAGCCAAGTGTGGTGGCACATTTTAGTAATCGCATCACTCACAAGGCTGAGGTAGGCTTGTCTCAAGTTGGAAGCCAGCCTGAGAAAGATTGATTGATAGGTATCAAGTACCAGACTAGGGAGAGTTATCATAGCAAAACTGTGTAAAACAAAAACAGACAAGGTCTCAACGCAGATCTTTAAATGTCCCTTTTTCATATAGTCATAGGTTATCACGAAAACTTAGAAGAGCAGTTAGGTTACACCTTAGTGACCTGCCACCATGAGGCTCTGGGTTTGACTCCAATACTGCAAACAATCTGAGAAATCAGCATCAAAGTGCAAGATAGACGTCTGAGTGTGTTCTTACTATTTTACCTCTGGCTGTTTATTAGGTCTCTTTAAATTAAGAAACATACAGGTAGTGTATCATTAGGCAGGAGTCTTGTTTCCAGCATAGTCAAATGAAATGCTCAAGGACCTTTGTTAACATGGGAACCAATGGAACAGGAGGAACAAATTAGTGCTTGTCTTACAGGGGCTGGGAAGTGTATCTCAGTGGTAAAGTACTTGCCTAGCATATTGTAAGGTCTTTGTTTAGTGATAAATGCCATTTGAGAAGCCAGGAGAATCCAAACTTAATGTGTCTGTATAACAATGTGCATATGAATAGTGTCCACTGAGACCACAAGAGGGCATCGGTTGGGAGCCACCTGACTTGGGACCTGGAAACTTGAGTCTTCTGGAAGAGCAGCAGTGTGTGCTCCTAGCCACTGCACTATAAACACTTTAAACTTAATGTGTGTTTACAAACACATCCCATGATACAATGTGAAGGTCAAAGGACAACTCTGGAGTCAGTTCTCTCTTTACATGTATTCTTGGGATCAAACTCAGGTCCCCAGACTTGCCCTGCTAAGTAAGTGCCTTAATCTACTTAATCTCACCACCCCACCCACCTCTAACCCCAGCTTCTAAGGGCAGTGTGGGCAACTTAGTTCAGTGATAGAGTGCACAGTGCAAGACCTTGACTTCAATTCCCAGCACCACACACACACACACAGAAACCAGCAGGACTTATTTACCTGTCCTCTGCCCCAAACACCCAGTACTAGAAGCAAAGTTAACAATGATGTCTTCCCATGCCAGAGTTTCTTTTAATATCTTGCAGGGGTGGGAGGGTATGTTTGTACCATACTTGGGCTCATTTTCCATGTACAATCCAAATACTTATTCCTTAGGAATAACTTTAAAAAACCTGCCGATTTTCATCCTTGAGAGCCCAGGGAGAGCAATGATACCTAGAAACAGTTACCTGGCTTCTGAGCAGACCCTTGGCACGGAAAGTTTCAGCCATAGATGGAAAAACACAGCCTCTCAGCTTACAATCTGAGGGTAGAGATTTGAAAAGCAAAGGACAGTGGAAGAAGAACGAACGTTTTTAACTAAAACAGATGCTGGGATCAGGTCCCAGGACATAAACTGGCCTTGCCACAAGCCAGTGGCAAAACTTGTCTCCCAAAAGACCACAAAAGGACTCACTGGGGGAGTCTTGGGTTTATTTTTGTGTGGTGCTGAGTATGGCACCAAGGCCTTATGTGTGCTAGGCAAGCATTCTACCACTGCACTATAACCTCAGCCCAGTAAGCAATTAATTTCTATTAAGTTGATCATTGAATTTCCTATGTATAAGCTCACATCTTTTTCTCATGCAAATCAACCAAAGAAGCCAATGTCTACTACCAGCCAGGGGTTACAGCTAGGGAAAAGAGCTTTTTTGTAGGACAGGAATTTCAGGTTGTCTCAGCTTCCCTGAACAGCTCAAAACCAAGTGTGTGGCCAGAGTGACTCTTGGAAAAAAACTCAGTTTTGTTTGCACCAGCAGAATAATGCTTGTGTTTTCCCTGGCGTTACCCTCCAGAGCATCTCCCAAAGCATACTTCCTTGCCCTGACAACTAGGGTATGGTTAGCATATAGGAATTCAAACCAGTGCCCCCACCCCCACCCTAGTTCTTCAAGCAAATGCCTCTTGCCAGGGCAAAGAAAAGGGCCTATTCTGGTCTTCTTAAAGGCCTGCAGGGTGTTATTACCACTGGTGACTTCCCGCACTCTCATCTCCCTTCTCCAGAGCAGCCTCTGCTTCTTCTTTTCCTGGAAGACAGGGGTAGACCCAGTTAACAGGCTCCTGTGCACACGTCCACCAGAAGCAGCGCAGGAAGAATGGCTGCTTTGCACAGCTTCCCCACCTCCATTAGCTTGAACTGTCTCTGTTTTATTTTGAGATATGGGCTCCCCATGTAGCTCCGACTGGCCCTGAACTTGAGATTGCCTCCACCCCCAAGTACTGAGGTTACAAGTAGTGTTCCTGGTTCCAACCTATCATCTCTTTATGCCTACTTGATGTTCTTAAAGTACATTTTAGCATTTCAATATGAGAAAGGAACCAACAGAAACTCCAATAGACCTTACTCTGAAGGGTCCATAAACAGATTTAAGGATACTCGTGGTATCAATAAGGTTGTATTGAAATTTAGATACAATTATATTTTATTTAGAAAAATGTTCATAATTTAAGAAATGTTTGTTTTTCTAGACAGAGTTTCTCTGCATAGTCCTGGCTATCCTCGAACTCTCATAAAGAGTTCCTGACCCAGGGATCCCACCTCTGCCTCCCAAGTGCTGGGATTACAGGCAGGACAACCTATAGTCCTCACACTTGTACAACAGGCACATTGCCCACTTAGCCATCAGCCCTGCCCCTTGATGATCTTCCAGACTTTTTTAAAAGACAGTCTCATTGTGTAGCCCAGGTCACCTCAAACTCATGACCTTCCTGCCTCTGCCTCTGAATGCTCAGATTATGTTCCAATGATTTTGCTGCCACAACTGACTTTTAAGAATTCTATCAGAATACCTACCTGTCCTGAAGCTTGCTCTATAGACCAGGCTGGCCTCAAACTCAGAGTTCCTCCTGCCTCTGCCTTCCAAGTGCTGGCATCAAAGGTGTGCACCACTATTGCCCTAACTAAAACAAACCTTTTAACATCTAAGGGTGTTTTGCCTAGATATATGTCTGGTGCCCACAAAGACCAGAAAAGGATGTCTGAATCCCCAGAACTGGAGTTATGAGCCACCCTGTGTGTGCTGGGAACTGATCCCAGGTCCTCTGGAAGAGCAGCCAGTGCTCTTGACTGCTGAGCCATCTCTTCCATGAGTGTAGTGTTGTAGCCCTAGGGGATAGAGGTAAAAGAATTGCTGAAAGTTGGAGGCCAGCCCAGTCTATGTAGCCAGTTCCAGAACAGCTAAAGCTATATAGTAAAGCCCTGTCTCAAGAACTCATTTTTTAATTTCTTAAATTGTTTTTGTTTTTGTGCATTGGTGTTTTTGCCTACATGTTTGTCTGTGTGAAGGTATTAGAACTCCTGGAGTTACAGTTACAGACAATGGTGAGCTGCCACATAGTTGCTGGGATTGAACTCATGTCTTCTGGAAGAGCAGTCAGTGCTCTTAACCACTGAGCCATCTCTCCAGCCCCTATTTTTTTTATTTTTTTGAAGACAGTTACTCTGTGTAGACCTGGCTGTCCTGGAACTCTCTTTATAGACCAGGCTGGCCTCAAACTCACAGAGATCTGCCTACCTTTGCCTCAGGAGTGCTGGGATTAAAGGTGTGCATCATTACCACCTTGCAATTCTATTTATTTTTAAGACAGGGTCTCATATAGCTTGAGCTGACCTCAAATTCAATCCTCCTAAATGTTGGGTACTAGTATGTGCTACCAACTAGCTAAAAGGAGAAACCTTTAAAGAGAAAAACTAAATAACAATTGAACCTGAAACTCACAATGTAACTTAGGCTGGCCTCGAACTCACTGCCTCAGCCCCCAAGTATTGAGATTGCAGGTGTGATCTACCACACCCAGTTCATTCTGATTTTAAAGTTCCCAGATTCTTACTTCATGACTGACAAGGCCAAGTCCTAAGGGCAGGATGATTCAATTGCATTATACCTTCCAAAGTAGACTTAGGAAACAGATAAATTAAGCCAGCAATAATCTCCCAAACTTTTCTCTTGGGTGGACATATACATAGTGCACCCAGTCTCAGAATCTCTATCCTCCTGACTCTGGTTAAGATAGGCACCCTTCTTTCTGGTTGGGAAGTCAAAAGAGCAATATGACCACAACAGCAACATTAAAAACAATAAGCACCTATGCTACTGGGTTATTAGGGAGCAGGAGGCCTCGGAAGCCAGTCTGTCCCCACTGAGTGACTATACTATTTCTGCCCCACAGTATCTGGGCCTCAAACGGCTCAGCTGTAACTGCACAGCTGGTACCATTCCCATCATGTACCTGTCAGCATTTACCATTTAGAGCATATGACTTCTTCTCGCTCTCCTCCTCAGTAAGCTCAGACATGTCACTATAGGCTCGGGCCAGACGCCACAGAAAGTCTTGTTGGCTTCCATACTGTAGACCAAAAGGGAATAAATGAGTCTCCTCATCCATGAGGAATGGGGCCCTGGTCTTCCCATATTGTATGTTCCCAAGATAGTAGTACAGTCACTGACATCTGGCAACCTCTCTACCCAGCCTTCCCACTCCACAACTGGCCATGCACAGTAAACTGGATACATTATCTCTAGTTGATAGCTTGCACAATTGCTGGATAAGAACATTTGACCTCCTAATAGTGCCAAGATGGAAGGTCAATTCCAAGAAGATATGATGAGACACAGCAAAAGAAGTCTTTGGCTGACATATGAAACTGCTCAGAGGGAGAATTCTGCTGGACACGGTGGCCTGCACCTTTAATCTCTGCACACAGGAGGCTGAGGAACATGGATCTGTATTAGTTTGAGGCCAGCTAGGGCTACTTAGTGAGACCTGCCTCAAGGGGTGGAGGGTAGTTTCTAATTTCAGGAAGGAATTTGCAGAGTAAATTTGGTTTTATGAGCCTAGGGAATTGTTGGATGACCTACACAATGTCACTTATAATAGAAATTTCAAGTAGGGCAGGCAGATTCAGACTGTCTCAAGGAAAACAGAAGAAAGTGGGGGGGAGCACAAATATTTGGGTCCTTTGCATTTGTCTGCAGAGAGTTCTACAGGAGGAAGAAAACCATGTTGGGCAGGAAGCTGTGGGGTAGGCAGTACTGCTTCAGGATTCTGTGGCTTTGTTGGGTTAGAAACCATGTGGGGTTTTTTTTCATTCCCTGGGAGTGTCAGCTTCAAGAGAGCACTGAGGGGGAAGCCAACCAGTCAGCTGGAGTCTCACCGCCAGCTTATTGTTGAGCAGCAGCTGGAAGCCCTTCCGCTTGTTCTGCTCACTGCCCTGGTGCAGCTCATCTGCCTGCTGCAGGAGCAGCCACATGTCATCGAGGCCTGAGGCACCAGTCTCCAAGTCACCCGATGCTGGACTTGAAGCAACCTCCACATCAAGGTCCAGAGAATCCTTTCTCCCCATCTTCACAGTCTCACAGCTCACTTCATCTTCACCGTCCTCACTCTCCTTGTCGGAGTCCCGCTCATAGTCAGATTCAGCATTGGCTGTTGTATAACTGCCAGAGAATTAAGTGACAGGGTTAAGGCAGGGGATTTGTTCTCCAGAACTATACAGCATTGCTGTCCATGGAGCCAGGTCATTTCTTACGTAAGGGTAGAAACTAGTCTTCAAGAGAAAGTGAACTATTAGGGAATGATCAAGAAAGAAAGAAGTATCCAGTCAGCTAGGGGATGTGTGCTGGTCAGAGTCAAATATAAGATCCCTCTGTTTAGCTACCACTCAAACTGCAGAAAGCAAAAAGGAAAAAAAAAATGTGTAAGAACTAGGCTGCATGGGGTTGGAGGGATGGCACAGTGGTTAAGAGCACTGGCTGCTCTTCCAGAAGCCTTGATTTCAGTTCCCAGCCTCCACATAGTGGCTCACAAGTCAATAACTGTAATCCCATGGAGCCTGATGCCCTCTTCTGATGTGCAGATGTACATGCCAACAAAACACCTATATGCATAAAGTACATCTTTAAAAAAAAAAAACAAAAACAAAAACTAGGTTGCAGCACTTGGGAAGAAGAGGATCGGGAATTCAAGGTAATCTTTGATTACGTAGCATGTTTGAAGCCAGCTGGGCTATATAAGACAAAACAAAAAGTATCTCCAAAAGAGGGCTGGTGAGATACCTGGGTTGAAAGTCTTGCTGCTCATATTCGATGACCTGAAAGAACCAACTCATGCAAGTCGTCCTCTGCCCCTCCACACATGTGGCGGGTACATGCCACATTCATATATATGCACAGTAAAACTTTTTAATATAACAAAAAAGAACTAGGGGGTTAGGTACATGTTGCTAGATTACTTGCTGGTCATGCACACAAGTCCCTGGATTCAATCCCCAGCACCAAAACAACAGAAAGACTGGAGGAGGTTGGGAGGAAGTGACCTTACAAACACAGGTGGAGCTTTTGCTAATCATCCTTATCAGTCAAACCTCTGCCAGAACCAACCTGAGTAGGTGCCAGCCTGAGGCATGAGCAACAGCCATTCATTTCCCAATCTCTTTCTCAAACTTGTACCTGTGACCAAGTCACCCAAACCTCACTGACAGTAGAAGTAGCCTTGGGAATGTGGAAGAGTGACAGAAGTCACTTTCCAGCTGCTAACCCCTACAAGGTAATATCTCTGGGGCTTCTATAAGCTAGGTGATTTTTAGCAGCCACCACTACAGAGGAAGCCAAGTGTCTTTAAGTTTTCTGTCCACCAGCAGCTCATGAGGTCGCATCCCTAACTGGCAGGCCAAATCAGACATAAAATGGGCCTGGGACAAAGTAGGGTTTCCAGGGGCCAGAAACAGACACCAGAGAGCCCTCCCAGGAGCACTGGGAAATTTTTATATTTCATTTGGGAGCAAACCTTCCTAGAGTAAAGAATAAAGGCAGGCTCCCTGTGGCCAACACAAAACAAAACAAGGCAGTCTCTGCCCATGTGAGACAACCTAACATCTGCCTGAATGCACAGACAAAGGTACTGCCATCTGGAAAGCCACTCTGGTGAGGTCTAGAAGCACCAAGAGAGTAAGCAGAATGGGGGTCCCAGTCTAAACAGTTGATTGCTGCTGTTTAGAGCAGCTTCTGTTCTATTTGAAAAGGCAACCAGAGCATCAACTGCAAGAACGTGCAGGAGCCAGGTGGCACACACCTTTACTCCCAGCACTCGGGAGACAGAGGCAGGTAGATCTTTGTGAGTTTGAGGCCAGTCTAGTCTGCATAACAAGTTCAAGGCTACACAGAGAAACCCTGCCGGGCAGGAAGACCATATGAAACAGCATGATATTTATGAATGATCAGCCTAGTATCTTTCCCTTCTAGCAGTTTGCAGTTAGAGATTAAAGGAACAAGGAAAAGTACCAGACTCACTGATGAGTGAGAACACGCAAGGACAAGTTAGAGAACATGGACATAACCTGCCCAAATGAGATCCCCAGGGCCAAAGTAAAATGAGGTAAGTAATTTAACTGGTATGGAGAGCCTGAAATCTTGGTGGTTCTCTTTGCTAGAGAAGGGGAGACCATATGCTGGGGAGATTCAAACAGGAGATGTGCCTCCAGCACTCCCACGTGCACTGCTCTGGCTCTGCTACCTTTTCCCTGGCTCTGCTACCTTTTCCCTGGCCCTTAAAGGCCAGACTCGCATGGCCAAGGAGCAGCAGAGGTGAGAAGGGGCCTTGATGCCACTATAGTGAGAGCTAACAGGGCCCCCTGAAACAGGGAGGCTTTACAGCTCATTACACCTCCAAGTTCAGTCACACCAAGCTGAAGTCTCATATTATGACAACAATCAGGCTTCTAGGGGCCTGAAAAGAGATTTGCTATGTGCCAGGGTTACTCTATTTACAACGTTCCTTACCCTCTACCTCTGACCCTTGTGGAAATCTACCAGAGTGGCTTTCACTTGGTTACCATGCCCCAAGGCTTTTCAGATCAGTACTCAAGAGAAACACAGAGTTCCCACAGTTCTCTGTTCCTTACAGAAAGCTGATGAATTAGAAATGAAAGATTCAGCTTCCCACATGTCTGTTCCTGCTGCTATTTTATTTGACCTCCTAGTTCCCATTAGAGAGCTGAGCCTGGTACATTCAGTCATTACCAAGCTTGTGTCCCAAGCCTAGGAGGCTCTCCGTAGTAGAGATGAGCCACATAAGACTTAAAGTAACAGAAAGGGCTCAAGGAGTAACGATGAAAATGCTTGGCTGAGTTGCCTGGGAAGCTGGTGTTTAAAGGCATATTGGGCCCTTCAGGGAAAACATCAAGCTGTGTTTGGTACAACGCCCAGGCAATAAATTCACAAACCTGCACAATGCTTCTGCCACTGCCAGTCAACAACTTGGAAGCTCAAATGCATTATTTGGAAGAAAGAAGAAATACAGGCTACGTGAGACAGTTTGGCAAGTAAAGGCACCTGTAACCAAGCATGACAACCTGAGACCCAGAACCCACATGATGAAGGAAAGAACAAATTACTGAAAGTTGTCCTCTGACCTCTACCTGTGTAACTATGGCACACACTTGTGCATGCACACACACACAAGAAATAAATAAATAAAAAAGATTTGTAACAAAAAGAAATTTTAGAAAGCCTAGCTGGGCAGTGGTGGCACACACCTTTTAAACCCAGCACTTGGGAGGCAGATGTATCTCTAAGTTCAAGGCCAGCCTGATCTACAAAGTTCCAGGACAGCCAGGACAACACAGAGAAATCTTGTCTTCAAAAATAGCAAATGAGCTGGAGAAATGGCTCCGCAGTTAAGAGCATCAACTGGTCTCAGAGGACCCTGGTTTGATTCTCAGCATCCACATGGCAGCTCACAACTGTAACCCCAAGATCTGGCACACTTACATAGACATGCACGCAGGCAGAACACCAATGCACATAAAATAAGAATAAACTATTAAAAACCCAGCAAACAAAAGATTAAACAAAGGCATGGAGCAAGAAGCAGAAAGTGACCTGTCTTAGGCCAGTGAGCAGCCAGCCCATGAGACAGGCTTGGTCTGAAGCAAGTATGGAAAGAGTCTAGTGAAGTCATCAAAGGCCAACAACTGGGGGAAGGGCAGCTCTCGGTGGAAGAGTCTACCACATCATCCCTCAAGGCTCTTTCCTCCCTACGGTACACATGCTTAAAACCATTTCAGAGTTTATGGCCTACACCCAGAATTTCCCCTTGACCTATATGGCACCTATCATGATGAAAAAATTATTTACCATGGTCACTGTTCCAGATAGCAGCCAGCTAAGCCAGAGTCTTGCAACACCACCAGCTTTCACGTGCCACAGGATCAGTCATGGGGCTGAGCCTGGTGAAGCTATAATTAAGAAAACCATCCTCCCTTTGCTGCCCTACCCTGCCCCTTGGAGCCATGGGTGCTCCAGCGAGCACCCACACAGTAAGTCACCCACTCTGGACCCACTGACACCAGGAGATGAACTTATTTATGTCTTTTTTTTTTTTTAAGACATAGGCTCTTACAAAGTACTCTAAGCTAGCCTCAAAGTTACTATTATAATTCTAGGTTGGCTTTGAACTTCCAATCACCAGACTCCTGAATACTGAATTACCCATGTGTACCACCATAGTTGGCTGACCCCACAAGTTTGTATTTTTTTTGTTTGTTTTGTTTTTGTTTTTCCAGACAGCTTTAAAGCCTGTCCTGGAACTCACTCTGTAGATCAGGCTGGCCTCAAACACACAGAGATCTGCCTGCTTCTGCCTCCTGAGTGCTGGGATTAAAGGTGTGAGCCATCACAACCTGGCTGAGCCAACTTATAAATGATGATGATGGTTATTATTATTATTATTATTATTATTATTATTATTACAAAAAAGAACACAATTTAGGGGAAAGTGAGTATAAGAGGTCAATGGAAGAACTCAGAGATCCACCTGCCTCTGCCTCCTGAGTGCAGAGATTAAAAGTGTGTGACATCATTGCCCAGCGTGTTGTTCCCTCTTTAAAAGGTCAACCAGGGACTGAAGAAATGACTCAATGGTTAAAAGTACTTGTTGCTTGTTCAGAAAATCTGGGTTTGGTTCCCAGTACCCACAAGATGGCTCATAACCATCCATTAACTTCTGCTCAAGGAGATCTTATACCCTCTTCAGGCACCAGGCACACCAGCGATATACATAAATACATGCAAACAAAACATTAATACACATAAAATAAATCATAAAAAATGTTAAGCTCAAACAGCTGGAGAGATGGCTCAGCAGTTAAGAATTCTTACCTGCACTTGCTGACCTTGGTTCAGTTCCCAGCATCCACACAGCAGCTTACAACCTCCTATAACTCCAGTTCCAATGGATCCAATGCCCCCTTCTAATCTATACAGGCTCTTGCATATGTGTGGAGCATATAAATTTACACAGCCACAAATACACAAAAATAAATACCAACCCCCCCATCAAAAAAAAAAAAAAAAAAAAAAAAAAAAAAAGACTCAATAGGGCTGGAGGAATGGCTCAACAGGTAAGAGTTCAAATCCCCAGAAGCCAGATGATGTTTGTGTATCTATAATCCCTGTACTATGGGAAACAAAGACAGGAAGCTTGCTGGGGCTTACTAGCCACTAGCCATGCCCCAGATTCAGTGAGAGACCCTGTCTGGAGGAAATAAAGTAGACTCATATGACAGAATATCCTTAGTCCTCTCTAGCTTCCAGGCACACACATACATAGATCATACACATGAAAAAACTCAACCATCAGTCTCCCATCCAAGTAACCTAGTTCATCAGGTTTCCCAGAGATGTTCCTTAGTCCCAGTACTCACTGTCAATTGTATCCTTGCAATGTATGTAATTTTTGTTCCCACCTCTAACAGGGTCTAAGGAAGCCCCTCTTGACAGAACACTGTTGGATAAACTGAAAAAACTAGTTCTAAGACAGGCACATGCCTTTGATCCCAGCACTCAGGAGGCAGAGGCAGGAGGATCTCTAAGTTTGAGGCCAGCCTGGCTGGGTTTCAGGACAGCCAGGGCTACATAGTGAGATCCTGTCTCAAAAAAACAAAACAAAAGACAAGTTCTACTAGCCCTCAAGTACACAATTAGAAATCAGACATCTAGACAACAACAACAATGAGCAAAGACTTGAGTTCTACACCAACATTTCACTTGTTTGGGATGCTCATTACCCATTAGTGGGCTCTGCAACACATGTGAAGCCCTGGCACCAAAAGTAAACCACGTTCAAGAGGCACCTGAGCAAAATCCAAATCTGCCAGAGCAAGCAGTGGTGGCACACGCCATTAATCCCAGCACCTGGGAGGCAGAGAGGTGACTCTCTAAGTTTGAAGCCAGCCTGGCCTACAGAGTGAGTTCCAGGACAGTCAGGCCTACATAGAGAAACCCTGTCTTCAAAACAAAACAAAACCAAAAGGAAAAAAAAAAAATCTGCCATTAAAGACCAATGGCAGGAATATGAAAAGGGACAGACAGTAATTTTATTCTTCCTTTTATTTTTTTATTTCTTTTGGTTTTTGGTTTTTTTTAATACAAAGTTTCCCTGTATAACTGGAACTCATTCTGAAGATGAGGCTAGCCTCAAACTCACAATGATTTGCCTGCCTCTGCCTCTCCAGTGCTAGGATTGCAGTCCTGTGCCACCACCACCCAGCTAGTAATTTTATTCTTAATTTTTGTAGGAAAACCAAACGAGGGACTAGGATTAAGCCCATGGCAGAGCACTTGCTTAGCACATGTGAGGTCCTGGGATTGATCCCCAGCATGAAAAGAAAAAAATAAGAAGCAGGAGAAAATAACAACCCCCTACACTAACAAGACTAAAGTAAGAGAACTACTACTGCACCTTGGGCCCTTCCTGGGCATTGAGCTGTGGCATCTCAACCAATGGGAAGGACTCCCAAGAACATGCCACAAATGTGCCAATATAGCCCTACATGCCCTGAAGACCAAGCCACTCCCCAGATCACAGACTCAAACACAGCTGCAGATAAATCAGATTGTCAGGACAATGGGATTAGTAGCAGACAGGCTAAGTTTGCCCTTGGAAATTGTATAACCTAGGTCCGGGTGTCAAACCTCAATAAGCTCAAGTTCCCCATCTGAGAGGGAGAACCCAGGTCACAGGGTTATTATGAGGATTAAGTAAGAAAACACTGCTAAGGCGCTTAGCACAGTATCAGAGGAAGTAAATCGATGGTACCAGCATTACAAGCTGCCTGCTAAAGAGAGGAATCTGCTCCACAGTGTCCTGAATGGCTGATTTTCGCTTCTAGTTAGCTCAGCTGCTCTGACCTGACAGTTTGGCTGTTCTCTAATCCAGTCTATTCCTTGAGGAGGAACAAAGGTCAACAGAGGCCACCCAGGAGAAAAATCAGCCACTAAGTCTCGCAGACCAGCTAGGTGACTGGCACCAGCAGCACAGAGGGTAAATGCTGCCACCGACAGAATCAGACTGTCATTGGGACCAAAGTTTCAGAATGAAGCTGTGGCTCAAAATTAAAAAGCCCTTCCCCTGACCAAGCTTGAAGAGACTGTCTTGCCCACTGCTGTCTCCCCTCGTGGTAAGTCCTATCATCAGATCTCACCTCCCCAATGTACAGTAGCAAAGGAGCATGGGCCAAAGGAGAACAGGACATGACAGGCTTACAGACTGAGCACAACCTGCTCTGCCACTCAAGGAAAGAAACGAAGGAAGCCCTTGTGATGACACACACAAATGCCCACAAAATAAATAAATAAATAAATAAATAAGTAAAATAAAAATGATGAAAAAAGAAAAAAAAAAAAGTCCTACACTGGGGAGATGGCTTAGCAAGTAAGAGCACTTGCTACTCTTGCAGAGGACCTAAGTTCGGTTCCCAGAACATACGTAGCTGCTTACAACCATTTGTAACTGGTTCTAGAGGATCTAGTGCCTTCTTCTGACCTCTGCAGGCCCCACACACACCAGCAATGCACTTATATGCATAAAATTAAAAATAACATAAAAAAAGTCAACTCAGAGAAGTAACAGATGTACATCATAACAACAGCAAGCATCCCTGTTTGTCAGTCATCCCCTACTTTTATTCAAACATTATTTCTGGCGCCTTGGTTTGGATTCTGATAATCTTTTGATTATCCCGCGCAGCTGCAGCTGTAACGGCCTTGGGAGAGGCCACTCACCCTCCTTCACTCTCGGCATCTGTGAGTGCCGCCCCAGACGAGGCCGTGAAGTAGACAGAGCTGGACCCAGTGGAATCACTCCTCTCCCTGGCGAAAGGGAAGCGGCGCCGCCGAGCCACTCTCTGGTTCTCTTCTATATGAGATCTAGAAAGCAGGCCACATCCCAGAGGGCACATTAGGACCCACACAGCCTGCCTCCCCTCACTCCTCCCTCAGTAAAGGACCAAGGAAGGAGAGCAAGGTAGCCACCTGCTTGACAGACTAAATGGGGAAGAACGAAGAGGCTGAGCTGCTACAGTAGCCCAAAGGATACAGGGGCAGCAAGGCACTTGGGAAGGGAAAGGAACCAGATACGCAGCTTCTTCCACACTGGATTAGCAATAATAAAAGGGGCTTGTTTCTTAAGGAGACCAGAAGAGGCAGAACACACTCCAGCTGAAAAGCTGTAGGAGTCAGGCAAAGTTGAGGGATCGGCAAAGCAAAAGACCAGGGCACTCACCGGACTTCCCCAACAATCTCCCCAGCCAGGCCTTGCAGGCTGCTCCGAAGCTCCTCTACCTCCCGCCGCAGTGCCATAAGACTGGTCAGCACAAAGTCCAGGCGGTCCAGCACCTTCTCCTGTCCTTCCTGTGCGAGGCTGGGCAGCACTGCAGCATCTCCAGCTTCCCCCGGGATGGCCCGCAACTGCATTACTGAAGCACAGGGAACAGGAGACAGACACCCATGGGATTCGGTGTGCGTGTTTGGGGGTGGGAGGGATGGCTCAAACCTAAAATTCTAGAGCATTTGCTTCTCTTGCTCTGTTTTGTTTTTAGACAGGGTCTATGTAGCTCCAGCTGTCCTGGAACTCACTATGTAGACCAGAGAGATCTACTTGCCTCTGCCTCCTGAGCTGTAAGTTTAAAGGCATGCAACACTATGCTGGGCCATCTGCTTCTCCTGAAATTCAATCACAAAGAAGTAATTGAGCCTCTGAGGGCATACACTTCACAGCTAAGCCACAGTACAAGTTCCAGGTCACTATCCAGAAGGGAAAAGAGAAAGAAAGAAAACGGAAAAGTCCAGACCAATAAGATGACTCATGGGTAAAATTACTTGTTGCTAAAGCTAATGACCTAAATTCAAGCCCAAGTTCCACATGGTGAGGGAGGGAACAAACTCCTGCAAGTTGTCCTCTGATCTCCACACAGGTATGTTGTGGAATATGCCTACCACACCCTACCTACACACAGGTGTACATATACACATACACACAACCTCCCTACATACTGGTGTACACACACACACACACACACACACACACACACCACCTACACACCATTGTGCATACACACACAGACACACATAGGCCACCTACATACATGTGCACACACACATACAACCTTTAAGGCCCCAATCTCTAGAGAAAGACTATCTGGCTGGGCAGTGGTAGCACACACCTCTAATCCCAGCATTCAGGAGGCAGAGGCAGGAGGATCTCTGTGAGTTTGAAGCCAGCCTGGTCTAGAGAGTGAGCTCCAGGACAGCCAGGACTGTCTCACAAAGAAACCTTGTCATGAAAAATATGAAACAAAAAAAAAAAAAAAAAAAAAAAAAAGGAAAGAAAAAAGTAAAGAAAGACTATCTGCTTGAAAAACCATTAGAACCCAGCAGATATAATGTAAAATGCCTTTGAGGGTGTGGTGCTTGGAAGACAGGACAGCTGCTCTGCTAGAATCAAAGAAAAACCTTTGGCCAGGAGTGGTTGTGCTTCAGAGGTGGAGACAGGAGGATCAGAGGTTCAAGACTAGCCTCAGCTACAAAGTGTTTGAGGCTAGCCTGAGCTATGTGAAGCCCTGTCTCAAAAATACAAAAAGAAAAAAAAAATGTTTGTGGCTTTATAGTGCCAAATGCCAGGTAGTCGATACCAATTACACAGTAAAATAAAAATTGGGTTTGTTCAAATTCTGATCTCACAACAAATAGTAAACTGCCTTTCTTGAGGCTATAAACAGTGCTGTCAGAGAGGAGCAAAGAGAACATGTGGGCAGTCACCAAGAAAAGGTCCATGGAAAACAACCAGCCATCTTCATCAGAAAACATTGTTACCAAGCTCAAGCTGCTCACCCTGAACTGAGCTCAGCGAAATGTAGGGACCTGGTAGCCATTTACAGCAGCTAGACTGGAATGTGCACTAGAGAAGAACTCAAGGAGGCCCACAGAGGACCTGCACACACCTCTTAGTAAAGGCAATTAGTAGCCTCCTAGGCCAGCAGTACTCACGGCACAGCCGGGAAGATACTAGAATGTGTCTGCTTTCTCCCAGCCTCAGAGGAGAACGAACCACTACTAAGAAATTACAAATGAGCAAGGCACAAGGGAAGGAGAGAAAGACAGGACCCTGGCCATGCTACGTTACTACCATGTTATCAAATGCTGACAGCTGCAATCTAAGGTGATAGATAACTCTGGGAACACTTGTGCAGAACTGACATTTCCAGTTGGCAGAGAGTAAGAGGGTACCTGACTACATTGGCTGTCAGAGAAAACATGTTCAATCCACACAAAGGGAGAAGATCTAAGCAACAAGCACCTAGTACCCAAATAAGGCGGGCAGAGAGATCTGAAGCCCTAAATGCTTTGCTCAATTGAGTTAACCTGAAGGCTCTTTACGAAATGGAACACATTCAGTCTGTTCCTGCTGGCTTTCAGCCACTAGGCTTCAGCTGAGAGTGCGCTCTCAGCCCATGTTGTGGAAAGTACACTGGACCAAAAGGCCAGGTCCAGCTTTGCAACTTACTCTGTAACAACCCTGGCAAAGTTACACAATCCCTCTGCATTTTCCTTCATAAAAACGATTTCAAAAACTTGGATTACTCTCCAAATGTCCTTCACATTTTAATACATAATTTGATAGTCAAGCTTTCAGAGCTTTTCATTTTTACCAGATTATTCCTTTTTCTTTCTTTCAGACTGCCCCTCTGTCTATCACACTCCTCACCCAAGACTGAGCAAAATGCCCTCGGTACACATTCATGAGTTTGACCAGAACTAAAGGTGAAAGCTATCCATTCTTCTTACACCAAGCTTTCCTGGAATCAGAGGAGAGTACAGATTTCCTTCTCGATGCGTTTTCCTAAAAGAGTGAAACACAGCCCTTCCACCGCCCAGTCCACCTGCTCTGCCAAAGACAGCCCGAGCCCCAGGGCCATCAGTAAGTAATGGCCTGTGCTCTTACCTTGGCCCCCGCGCTCTGAAGCCTGCGCATAGTCCAGGGAATTGGGCAGACTGTGGCTCCGGCCATGGCGTTGGGCCCGTTTCCATCGCTGACTGTACAGGACGCACAGAAATCCAAGGCCGGCGGCAGTACCAAGTAACAGTCCCAACCCGGCGCGGGTGCCGCCCAGGGCCCCCAGTCTAGACATATTGCACCTGCAGCCGGCGTGGAAAAAAAGGAAAAAGAAAACAATCAAAGGGAGCGACCCGAGAGGGAGAGAATCATTAGCCTGCTCTTCTACCCCGAGGCAGAGCCCTTTGCCCACAGCCGCACCCAGGTCTGGTCCCTCCCGTGCCGCAGCTGCCCGGCGCAGACAGACGCCCTGCCAGGGGGTAGCAGCTCCGATCCATTGCGCCCCTGGCCTCCTCCCTGCAGCCTCGCAGCCCGCTGCACACTCTCGGCCTCCCCGCACCCCCGAAGTCACTCTGGCCCCAGGAGACCAACTCAGACCCTTACCCGGCCGCCAGCCACCATGGCAGCAGCAGCCACACCGGCCTCACGCTGTCAATGATCTTGACGTCCTTAATCCGCGCCACGTGCTCCGAGCACGGTGGGAATGCGCGTGGAGATGACGCATGGGCTCCGCCTCCACCTGTGCGGGAGCGGGCGGAAGCGGGAGCCGGCGGAAGCGGGACGGGCTAGGGAGTGCCAGTCTTCGGGGTGGAATTTGTTGTCCTGGCACTGGGTCCCTCGGCGCTGCTCCCAGAATGTGTTCCATAAATCTAACGCTGCCCATACCTGGAAGATGCCGCCCTCCACTGTCTTCCTAACACTGTCTTTATTTCTGGCTGACTTAGTCGTTTACGGATTTTTTATTCAAACCATTTACTAAACCCTAAACAACAGCTCCATTGCCAGAAGGAATTAGAGTAGATCAGTTGGCTATCCGCAAGACGTCCCTACTTCGCTGGACCCCGACTTCTGCCTGCTGCCACCAGGGAGGCTGCAGCTGGATAACTGCGAGTTCGGAGCTGGCCAGGACTCATAGTGGATCCCTGTCTCAAACAAAGCTACACAGAGAAACCCTGTCTCGAAAAATCAAAAAAAAAAAAAAAAAAAAAAAAAAAAAAATTTAATTAATTAAATTTAAAAAATAAATAAATAAAAGCAGGGCGTGGTGGGGCGCCGCACTGCTTTGATCCCGGCACTCAGAAGGCGGAGGTAGGCGGAGTTCGAGGACACCCTGGTCAACAGTAGCAAGTTCCAAGACAGCCAGGGCTATGCAGAGAAACTGTCTGGGATAATCAAAAAATAAATAAATACATTAATAAAAATCAATTTAAACCCCTCATATCATCGGACTGTTGGTGTAAATCAATGACAGAGCATTTGCCTATCATGCAAGCAGATCCTACGCCCAACTTGAGCTGAAATATTTATTTTTCTGTCCAGAAGAGAAAAAAATTAATTAATTTACCTGGCGAGGGTTTTTGTTTGTTTGTTTGGCTTGGTTTTGTTTTGTTTTTGCTGTATTTTGTAGTTTTTATTTTTTTGAGACAGGGTGTCTTTGTTAGTGTTATTATTGCTACTGGGGATAGGGGAGGAAAGCATTCATGTCACTCACAATTCCGTACAAGTTTCTCATCAAAAGCAGTCAGGGTGGGAGCTGAAGCAGGGCAGGAACCCAGAGGCAGGAGCTGATGCAGAGACCATGGAGGGTGCTGCTTACTGGCTTGCTCCTCACGGCTCATTCAGCCTGCTTTCTTATAGAACCCAGGACACCAGCCCAGGGATGTCCCCATCCACAATGAGCTGGGCCCTCCCCAACAATCACTAATTAAGAAATTGCCTTACAGAGCCAGGTGTGGTGGAACACATCTTTAATTCCACCACCCTGGAGGCAGAGGCAAGCAGATTTCTGAGAGTCCCAGGCCAACCTGGTCCACAATGTGAGTTCCTGGACAGCCAGGAATAATACACAGAGAAACCCTGTCTTGAAAATCAATTTTATGTAGGCATTTTCTCATCAGAAAGGCTTCCTCATCTCTGATGATTCTAGGTTGTGTCTAGTTGACATAAAACCCAGTCAGTACACAGTGTCTCACTATGTAGCCTTGGTTGATCTTGGAACCCGCTATGTAGGCCAGGATGTCCTCAAATTCACAGAGTTCCACCTGCCTTTGCCTCCCCTATGCAGGGATTAAGGCCTGCGCCACCACTCCTGGCTATCCATCAGTATATTTAAACTTGCATTTGATTCTGAGTGTTCAAACTGGTTCTGATGCCATACCCTTTCTGCTACCTTTGTCAGGGTATCACTATGTAGCCAGACTGGCCTCCAAAACTCTCCCTCCCCACCTCTGGCTTTAGAGACAGACTCTCAGGTCTCACAAATGCTAGGCAAATGCTGTACCAATAAACTACATCACCAATCTTTTTTTTTTTTTCTTGTACTTTTTAATTTGAGACCAGATTTCAAATTGCCCAAGCTAGCTTTGAATTCACTCTGTAGCACAGGCAGACCTTGAACTTGTGATGCTTTTGAATCCTCACTCTGCCAGCACCTGGGACTACAGGTCTTTGCCTTAAGGCTAAGCTCTGGCTTCTCTGATCTTCTGCTTTGCAAATGCTGGGATTACAGATTTGCCAGGCTCCGAATGTATTCATTCACATGTAAGGTATCTCACAATTTAAAGATAGACACAGGGTTAAGGATCAATAGATAACTAGCATTAAGGATTTTTGGAGGACTGGGCTAGGTATTTCCACTGTCATTAAACATTTTGGAGCCGGGTGGTAATATGCATGCCTTTAAACCAAGCATTTGGGAGGCAGAGGCAGGTGAATCTCTGTGAGTTCAAGGCAGGCCTGGTCCACAGAGAGAGTTCCAGGACAGCCAGAACTACACAGAGAAACCCTGTCTCAAACCCCTCCAAAACCAAAGCAAGCAAAGCAAAACATTGTGGCTGCATGAACCCTGGACATGACAAAGTTGGTGATGTGCTTGCAATGCAATAACTACATGTTAAACCTCAGAACTCATTGAGAAAGCTGGACACAGTAGCATGCATCTGTAATCTCAGCTCTACTATCAGAAGAACAGCCATGGAGACAAGAAAGACCCTGTAGACAGCAAGGACATATACCCTCAGCTGTCCTTAGGCCTCCACACTCACAAGTTTTGGACACAGAAACTAAGAACTAATATTTTAGTTAGCACACAAAATAGTGGGTTGTATTATGACACTTCATTTATAACATTTATAATATCTTCCATTGTCCTCTCTTGTACAACAACAATAATAATAACCATCATTATCATCTATAGAAAAGTTAGCTCAGCCAGGCTATGGTGGCTCACACCTTTATTCCCAGCACTCAGGAGGCAGAGGGTAGCTGATCCCTGTGAGTTCAAGGCCAACCTGGACTACAGAGCAAGTGCCAAGACAGGCTCCAAAGCTAACAGGGAAACCCTGACTCAAAAAAAAAAAAAAAAAAACAAACAAAACACCAAGAAACAAAACAAAAAAAACAAAAAAACAAAAAAAAAAAAAAAAAAAAAACAAGAAAAGTTGGCTCAAAAACTTTTTTTTTTTTTTTTTTTTTTTTTTACACAACAGGGTTTCTCTGTGTAACAGCCAAAGCTGTCCTGAAACTCACTCTGTAGATCAGGCTGGCCTTGAACTCACAGAGATCCATCTACCTGCCTCTGCCTCCCAAGTGCTGGGACCAAAGGCATGCACCACCATCACACGGCAGAGATTCTTAAAAGTAGACATATCAATTTTGTCTGGCAAAGTAGTCACCCAGAGCTGGAGTGACCCAGTCTGGTCTCTAGGTCACCCCAAGGGCCACCCACTTTTCTGAGTTTTGAGCGGCTCCGAGGAGTCCTGGGCTAACAATGGAGCTGATCTGGTGGGAGCCCATACCCTGGTCTCCTGGTCTCCCAAATTCACTTTAGGTCTGAGTAGCTCTGCCTGGAGTCTAGCCCTGCTCTCCTGTTGAAGCCATGGTTGAGTACCTAACTTCAGATGTTGCTGAAGAGTGGAGATGGGGAACTTGGAGCTATAGAGATGAACCCCATCTTACAGGGGCCACAGCTTCCCTCTTTGTAGTCTCTGCTGGACTTGCCATCTTTCACAAGGTGCCTGAAGGGACCATGGGATGGCTTCTCTGTCTATCATTGCGTGAACTTTTTCCTGGGAGGGGTGGCGACTATTGGACCCCACACACACACACAGAATAGGTGTACTGGAGAGTGGTGATGGAGAAGTGTGGATGTCACAAACATCGGGGCCTTTCAGATTAAGTCTGGGATGAGGTAGGACAGCATCTGGAAACCAAGGCACATGAATAACGGCAAACCACTGCGAATGTGCAGTGTTTGGCAAACTGTCTTTTAGTACGAACTATGTGCTCATGACAAGCTCTTCATACGTGTGCTAACATGGGAGGGATCTGAAGTACAATACAGATTTCACAATAATCTCGATGGACGTGGGTCATCATTGTTCTTCCATTCTAAATGTGAGGGAACTTACTGGAGTAAAACTGTGAGGGATGGATCTGGAAAAAATCAACACACGTAAAGAAATACAAAATGAAAAGGTTGGGTATTAAGGCACATGCCTTTAATCCCAGCACTCAGGAATCAGGGGCAGGAGGATCTCTGTGAGTTTGAAGCCAGCCTGGTCTACAGAGCGAGTTCCAGGACAGCCAGGGCTACACAGAGAAACCCTGTCTGGAAAACAATAGGAAACAAAAACAAATATGTAAAATAAGTAAATAAATAAAAATGAACAAAAATTGGCACATAATAATTGTGCATATTTATGGGACACAAAGTAACACAAGACCATATTTCAAAAGGGAAGAACAGACCAGTGACATGGCTCAGAAGGCAAGGACGCTGGCCACTGAGGAGGACACCTGAGTTCACCTGCATCTGACAGTGGAGAGAACAGACTCCTGAAAGTTGTCTCAAAATTTGTCCTCAAAGCTTACCTGTACTAGGGTTGGGCATGGTGGCTCATAACCTGCAATCCTGGGCAAAAGCAGGAGAATTCAGCCCAAGTTCAAGGCCAGCCTGGCCTATATAGTGAAACCCTGTCTCAAAAAGACAAAGGAAAGGAGCAACAGAGAGGCAAAGGATTCAGCTCCAGCATCCTTGTTCCCTGCAGCTGAAGCAATCCATAAAAGCTGGCGGGAAGGAGGGAACAGGGGGGCCAGGCAGGCAGTCAGGCAGGGAACTCATTTCCTCCTGGATATTAAAGATGATATCAGGCAGGAGTGAGTCTGCCAGAGAGCTGGTGCTGTGATGGGCTGTTCCAAACAGAGCTCTATCTCAAGCTGCATCAGCACACCAGTTTTGTGAATGCGACAAAGCAAGGCCTGGCCCCACCCTGGATCACCTTCCCACCCTCCATAGCCCAGCTGAGAGGTAAGCAAAACAGACCCCAAACTCCTGCCCAGTCCAGAACATCTGACTCATCTGGCTGGCTCTGCCCCAAAAGGTGACACTGTAGTGCCTTGTGATGGTAGCCTTATGTGGTATCCGATTTCTAAGGTTCTTCACACACACACACACACACACACACACACACACACACACACACACACGGGGGGGGGGGGGGGAAGAAGAATGTCTTGGGACTGGGAGACAACTAAGTTAAGTGTCTACCGTGGAAGCATAAGGTCCTGAGTTTGGATCTCCAGCACCCAAGTAAAATCCAGGCAAGGTGACCTAGAGCTGGTGGGGAGGATGGGCTGTGGAGGCGGATCCCCAGACTCATTGGCCAGTCAGGAAGGGTGGACAGACTAGAAAGGTAGCCCACTGGTAAAGAATGCTTGCTGTACAATCATGAGGAGGTGGTTTGGATGCCAGGATGCCTCCCACCCATAACCCCAGACAGCCAGCATCGACCTCTAGCCTCTAAACAAATATGTAATACCCACATAAGTGTGTAGTGAGGTATCCACCCCTCTCGTGCTTGCTGCACTGACCCCGCCCATTGGGATAAGGGGACAGGTGCAGGCATGACTTTGAGGAACTAGGTCTGGGGTCCAGGACCCCAGCTTGCTCTTACTTCCTGGCCGGAGACAGAGAGTATCTGGAGGCATCCTTGGCACAGGAACCTGCGGCCATCATCAGTTTCTGGTGTAAGTGATTTCTCCCCGAATAAACATCCATCAGCCTATTGTTTCCCAGATTCTTATTTACCATGCTTTATAAATGCACACACACACACACACACACACACACACACACACACACACACACACACACCTTAATTTTAGGGCTCAGTCAGCTACAGCTCCGTAGGTAGAGGGACCACTTAGCACGCACAAAGCCCTGAGTTTGATACCCAGCATTACAGAAACCATCTTCAGGTGGCTCACGCTTGTATCCTCAGGATTTGGAAGCCTGAGGCAGAAGGATTGCTGAGACTTCAAAGCCACCCAGACTACATAAGGAGCTCCACAAACAAAAACTGAGAAATAAGCTGTCATAAGTCCTCATTTCTCTTCTGTCTCAGAGGTAACAGCTCCTGGATAGAATACTTACCTCTTTTGTCTGTTCTTTTTTAACTTTTGAGCACACATTTTGAAGAAATAAAAGGAACAGCACTATGGATGCAACCCTGAAGGGCCCTCTCAGACTCTTGTGACACGTAACTCTAATCTTGGCACTAGAGGCCGAAGCAGGAAGAGTGCAGGTTCTGGGACATCTTGGGCTACCTAGGGTGAGTAGAGAGGGAGGGGGAAGTGGGGAGAAAGGATAGACGGGAAAGGAATGGGAGGGAATGGAGGAGGGGGACAGAGAAGGGGAGAGGGGTGGGGAAGGAAGAGGCTTTCAAAACGAAGTCAGGGTGCCATCAAGGGCTCAGGGCTTAGGCATGTCTCAGGCTTCTGCTTAAGAACTTGAACCCCACCCTTCAGCTGCAGGCCTCTGAGAGGACCAGATAATTACAGTGTGCCCAGAGATCCAAGATGTTTATCAGGGTGCAGCTGACTCCTGCTTCAGGGACAGTTCCAGTGTCTGTGGGTCACAAGGTCCCTGTCAAACAACATCTGCATCCTTTCTCAGCTCCAGGAGTAGTTTCTTCTTAAATAATTGGTAACTTACCGATCCGTCTTCTGGTGTTTTGTTTTGTTTTGTTTTGACAGGATCTCATTTTGTAGCCTGTGCTCACCTTGAACTCTTGCCAAATGCTAAGATAGACACTTTCAGTTATGGCTACAATTAGGTTGAGTGTCCCTCATATCTATGTGTCAATGACTTGATCTAGAGGGTGGCATTACTGGGAAATGGTGACGCTTTAGGAGGTTAAGGTCTGCAGTCGCAGGTGGTGGTGGCGGGACCCTTGTAGAGGTCAGGAGGCCCCAGCCTCTCTGTGTCCTGGACTCGGGGCACTTTATCCCTTCCACATGCTCCCACCAAGGTGCACTGTCCTCACCCGAAACTAGAGTGGACTCCACAACGCCGGACAAAACGGCCTCTACCTCTAGTTAGGGTGTGTGCGTGCATGTGTACACTCGTGGAGGCCAGAGGCAGGCATTGAGTGTGCTAAATTGCAAGTCACCTGTTTCTTTGAACCAATCTCTCCCTGAACCTGAAGCTCACGTCTTCTCATGTAGGTTGGAAGCCAGCGAAGACCAGTGGCTCCCCTGTCTCTGCCTCCCCATAAGTTGGGCTATGGGCATTGGTGGAAATATCTAGCTCGTTACATAGGTTCTGGGATCCTAAGGTTCTCATGATTAGACAGCAACCAATCATGCTCTTCAAAGCCGTGCCAGTTTGGTTGGTAGGTTGGTAGGTTTTGGGTTTGGGTTTTTTGTTTTGTTTTGTTTTCTGGAGACATTCTTTCTATGTAGCCCAGGCTGGCTGCAATTCCCAATCCTTCATCCTTCTGCCTCCTGAATGCAGGGCCTTTCCCCCTTTATTAGTTAAGCATCTCAGGTGGTTTGGTACTGCAACACGACGCTGACTAATCATCTTGTGATGCGTTGTCTTTTCTGTCAGTGTAAGCTTTACTTTCCCTACTCCCTTTGGAACATTGACTCAGCCTATCCACGCCTATGTCTCCCAAGTTACAGTTCCCACTACCCCCACATAAGGCTCCCTTATGTTCTGTTTTTAGACAGGGTAGGTTCTCACTATGTAGCCCAGGCTGTCCTCCATGCTCCCATGCAAGCATTAGCCAGACCTGGCTGACGAGCTTTTGAGAGGAGATCAAGCATGTTCAGGATGACCTAGACTGCCCTCCAATTCCGTGTCCGGAACTCAGCCTGCTGAGTGCTGGAATTACAGATGCACCTCATCCCTGGCCTTCAGGGCTATCTAGGGAGGCTTGGTTTTGTCACAAGGGGTGAACTTTGATTGTATCAGTCACAATCTGTGATCTCAACGGAAGTGTTTTCCGCTGTCGGACAGCCCTTCAGCCAACTCTTGTTTTCAGTCTTTTCTTCTCCTTCATTTTTTTTTGGGGGGGGGGAAGAAAGGCTTTTTTATTTATTTGTTTGTTTGTTTAGGTTTATTTTTATTTATGTGTTGGTGAGTGTGGAGGCCAGGAAAGGGCATTGGCTCTCCCGGAGCTGGACTTACAGGCTCTTGTGAGCCACCTGCTGAGTGCTGAGACCTGAACTAGAGTCTGCTGGAAGTTCTTCACTTCTGAGCCCTCTCTCTAGTCCCATGGGGCAGGGGGGCTTTTTTGAGACAGTATTTCACACTGCCACAGGCCGCCCGCAATCCTGTCTCCTGAGTACTAGGATCAGAGGTGAATCCCCTCCCCCGCCATGGGACATCACTATGTTGCCCTGGTGTTTAACTTCAGTGTTTTCCTGCCTCAGTCTCTGAAGTAGCAGGACCCACAGCTGAGCACCACACACCTGGCAATCTTAACAAATGTTAAGGGTTTTTCCTTTCTTACCTACCCTCTCTATCTCCCCCTCCCTGCTGTGATAAAATACTCTGCTATAAAAACAACTTAGGGAGAAAGGGTTTATTTAATCCTAGCTCAAAGTACACCAAGGCAGGGCGTCAAGCGCCACCATGCCTGCCTTGTGTGGTGCTGGGGGTTCGAACTCACGGAACCATTGAACCATGCCCAGCTCTTGCAGGAGTTCTTTATAGGTTCTATGATTAGGCTTCTATTTTTCCCTCCCAATACTGGGGGTTGAACTCTAAACATGGATGTGCCTTATTCCTCTAGCTAAATCGTTGGGGTGAGAGAGCTGGTCCGGGGCAGGAAGAGACGATATAAATAAAGCAGACCAGTTAGGTGAGAAGTTTCCAGGCTGGGAGCTGGGGTGTTCCCCGTGTGATTTGCTCAGCTTTGCTTTTTAGGGAACCAATCACAAGGTGTCGATTGAAGAATGTTGAACTGTCAGCTTCCAGTGCTTCTAGATGAGGGCGTGGACCAGCTGGCTGTGAACTCATCGCCCTCCCTTGGGTATCAGGTTCAGGAATGATGTTTCTCTGCCTCAGGTGGTACCCTGTGATCTGAGAGTGCTCCCGAGGCTCCCGCCGGGGGCGGGGAGGGGGGGGGGACGGACTGGCGCCCAGCCAAGCGTGCAGTTGCTTCACAGACTGAATGTACAGGGCCAAAGGCGTGCAGGGATCCGCAGCCACACTGAAAATGACAGAGCTCGGAACGGGCGACGGCGCAGAGACCTGACACTCTCGTGCACTTAAGTTCTCCGGAGGCGCGTCCTGGTAAAGGAGCGCAGTCCCCAAGTCGGTTGGCTGCAGCCGGGTCCACGGCGCAGTTTTTGCATTGCACTGCTGTAGGGACAGGCGGGAAGCCTCAGGCATCCGCCTGACTTTTGACCTTCGCGTGGACGTGTTGCAGGAAGAGGGCAAAGGGGCGACAGGTGCCCTGGCCTTCACGACCACAACTGATAGTGGACACGCCCGCCTCCAGTTCTCCCGGGCGGCGGGACCGCGGCACGCGCTCCTGATTGGCCCGCGCAGTGGCCGCACCGCCTCCAAGCGCCGCCTGCGGACAAAGAAAGGAATAACGGGACTGTGGTCGCCGGCCGCCCCAGCCACGCATCATGCCCTACCTGCTCATTAGCACCCAGATCCGCATGGTGAGTACCCGGGGTGGGTGACTGCGATAGCCACTCTGCCGGACTTCCCTGATGGCCCCGCAACCCGCCCTCCACACCCCCCGCGGTGCGAACATTGAGCATGGTCAGGCGGGCTGGCTGGGCAGGGAGTTCCGCGGCGACACCCACCACCCACTGTACAAGTGCTGCAGCCTGGACCCGCACGAAGGCAAAGGCCACGCTAAGCAGCACGCACAGTGGCTGCACCTGTAGCTCCTGCCAGAGGGCTAGTTCTGATGCACAGAAAAAACTCGGGGCTTGAGAGGAAGGAGAGGGATGCAGGTGGCCTGGGGAGAGCACCACGAGGGAGTGTGAGGTCACCCTTCTCTAGGTGCGGTTTCCTCAGCTGGCAGGAAAGGGTACTGTGCTGGATGCTTCAGAAGCCCCTTTGTAACTTTCAAAGGATACATGATGCCCCCTCCCCCAGATGAAAGGCAGGGTGCGCTCTCGTCCCTGTCCAGTGCTCCAGCAGTGGGTAACATACCTTAACTTCCACAAGGTGATGCGGGAACCGTGGGCTCATCATGGAGCAGCAGAGGTTTGGCAGTGCCCAGGGAAGAGGTCTGAGAACCTTACCGTTGTTAAAATATGGATTGCTGGGCATTTTCCCCAGACCTTCAGAAACTTTGGAGAATGTGGGAATCTAAGCTTGGAAATGTCCCCCTCAAATAATAATTATTCTCCTTTTAATTCTTTCCTTTTTTCTTCATGTAGCACAGGTTGGCCTCAGATTTGTTATGGATTGGAAGCTGGCCTTATTTCCCAAGTGCTGGATTTAGAGGCAGGCATGTCCCACCAGGCTTGGCTCTCTTATAGTTTTATTGATATGCAATGCAACCAAAGCAATCATTGGTTGAAAACATACCATTTAATATCTGTGAGAGCTTTTGTTTTAGTATAGTCAGAGCTGTGCACCATCATTTTGATCAATTTTAATGTGTCCATGAGCTCTAGCTACTAACTTTACGTTAGTTAGCCTGTGTGTTCTCCTGGGTCTGAATGCTTCCATGTCCATGTTTTCAAAGCCCATTCATACTGTTACATGTACCAGGATGTCACTCCTGCCTAATAAGATTCTATCCTGAGGCTACACCACTTTCTTTTTCACAACAGTCTCACCTTATAGCCAAGCCTGCTCCCCAAGCTAGCTTCCTCCTCTCTCCGCCACCACCTTTTTCTATTAGAATTGCAGGCTTGCCATTTTGGTTTTGTTTGTTTTTGTTTTGATAGCTCTGGCTGTCTTGGAACTCATTCTGTAGGTCAGGGTGGCTTCGAACTCACAGAGATCCACTGGCCTCTGCCTCCAGAGTGCTGGGATTAAAGGTGTGCACCACCACTGCCGGGCTACGACTTGCCACATTTTACTTCCGTGCTCATCAACTGGCCAGCATTGGAAGATTGTTTCACCTTTTGGCTGTTATGGGTAGCTCTGCTAGGAACATGCTTTCCTGTTGTCCTTTTGTTTTTCAATTTGGTGGCGACTGTAAATTGGGAAAATTGCGTGACTGTGTATAAATTTGTACATTCACGTCTTTCATTCTCCAGGTGACGCCAATACACAGGAAAGATGACTGGTTGGTGGCATCTGGCTTGAAGGAGCAATAGGCAGCAGTTTAGTTAGGGAGAACTTACCATGCTCTCCTCTCAGCTAGTGCTCCGCCTCCATTGGTCTTCAATATGGCTGCCCTTTACCGTAGGGCCAGTGGGGAGGGGAAACAAGGAGGACGGTCCACTTCTGCCCCGCAGCCAGCTGAGCAGCTCCTGTCTTACCTTGCAGGAGGTGGGCCCCACCATGGTGGGCGATGAGCATTCGGATCCAGAGCTGATGCAGCACCTGGGGGCCTCCAAGAGAAGTGTCCTGGGAAACAACTTGTAAGTAGCAAGCACCTTCTTTCTCCCTGGCTGTGCCTCCTCCTGCCTTTCCCTTTACACAACCCTCATCAAGCTACTGTCGGACTTGCTCTCACTCACAGTGCCCCACAGGGCCACACACTTAGTGAGTTTCACACATACCCCCAGCCTTCCTTCACAGAGCTGCTCGCTCATCCTCAGTGGAAGTCTGGGGCAGCCTGCCCTCAGGCTGGAGCTCTAGAAATGAAGTTTCTTGCCTTGTCCTCTCTGCTCTAAATTGGATCCCATCAGCAAAGACAAAAGCTTTGCCTTTAAGAGCTGCCTGAGTAACAGAGCCTGGCCCCAGAAATAGAGCAGGACATCTGGGTCCTCTCTCCGGCTCCTGGCTGCCTGGCATTTGGCCATTTCCCCCAGGATCCTTCACATCATCTCTGTATCTAAACACCATGGCTTCCTTTCCTGCTTCCCCATTCTATTGCTGGGAAGAGACACCATGATCAAAGGCAACTCTTAGAAAGCGTTTAACTGGGGACCTGCACTGAGTGAACCCATAACCCAAATGGCAGAGAGCACGCAGGCAGGCAGGAGGCAGGCAGGGAGCCACCTCCAGTGACACACGTCCTCACAAGGCCAGTTTCTAATGCTCCCGCAACAGTGCCACTAGCTGGAGACCAAATATCCCTTACACAGTCTGTGGGGGCCACTCTCATTCAACCTAACACACTCCTGCCACGAGGAAGAAACTCCAAGTGGGTTCAGGGAGCCTCAGAAGTGCCAGCGTCTCAAGTACAGAAGGGAGGGAAGACAAACAGCCCCCTGATCAAGGGTGGGAGGTGCCAATCCCATCTCTTCCCAGGAGGCATTTGCTTCAAGATGCCACTTGGGGTTTGGGCCTCTTATCCACCTCACCCTTTTCACAACTCAAGGGAAATCAGACTTTCTGTGCCAGCAAAGGGCACAGGGATCCAGGCGCTACCAGTGCTAACCTTATTTTCTGCGCCAGGACTGCAGGGCAGCTAGAGAGGGCCTGAGTCCCCAAGAGGGCACACTGCCTAGTGGGGTGCTCAGACTAACACACACAGTGTGGGCTACCATGGGGTCTGTTCTTCACAGCTGGCAGAGCTAACCGGCCTGCTTTCTCATGTATCATCAGACTGGAGCGAAGTGTGTAGCAAGGCACAGAGCAGAGGACGTGCATTTAGCCTGTCACCAGATAAGTGCCACACACAGGCCTGGCACTGAGTAGACACTAGCTTTGTCTGGCTACCTGCACTGTGCCTTCTGATGCCGCTCTCCTGTCTCTTTACAGTTATGAATACTATGTCAACGACCCTCCTCGCATAGTCCTGGACAAGCTGGAACTCAGGGGCTTCCGTGTGTTGAGCATGACAGGGGTGGGCCAGACGCTGGTGTGGTGCCTGCACAAGGAATGACCTGGCTGAGCTGACCTGTGGGCAGGGCATCCATTCTTTGGAGGACCTACCGTGTGCCCTGACCCCAAATCCTTGCAACATCGTCTGCCCTGCCTCTGTCTTTCCAAATTGTCAGCTTCCTTGTCCAACACTGGCGGGCTGTGAACAGCCTGAGGGACCTTTCTCCAGTTGGTTGGGCACAGCAGACCTTTGCCCTGGTGCTTTCAGGCCCCTCCTCCCCCGGCTGTAGACCATGTGCTGAAGGCAGGCTACCCAGAGGACACTCCCTGGATCCTGCACAGCTAGTCCAAACCAATAAAAGGCTCTCATGAGTGGATGTCCTTCAGCTTTGCTGTAGTAATTCTTGAAATGCGACATTCTTTCTTGGTCCCTATTCATGGCTGAAGCCATTGGTCAGAATGGAACTCTCTCAGAAAAAGCCCAGCACAAGACAAAGAAAAGTAAACTGTTGATTTTTTTGTTTTGTTTTGTTTTTGAAGTTTATTGGGGATGATTCCGAAAAGGGTGTGGAACGGGAGAGTTGGAACTAGGGCTACGTGGGCTGCCCCTCATCTTCCTGCTGCATCCGGGCAATCAGCTGCTGGCGCTCAGCGGCCTGGCGCATGCGCATCATGACAAGACTCTCGTAGTCCCTTTCTGACAGCACTGAGCCCTGGGGACAGAAGGGACAGAGAGAAGTCAGGCTAGCAGGCACAGCCCCACAGATTACAGACTTAGTATAGGGCCTGGACTGAGCCAAGTCTAAGCTAAGAGCCCAAGAGGAAGAAGCACAGAGTAAGGACAGAGTAAGGATCCAGACATCTTGGGTTCCAACTCCTCTAGGAGTCTTCAGAGAACGCAGGCTGTGCACGCCAGGCTGCTTCTCCACCAGCTCCTTTCAGCTCATCTCGAAGCTCCCCCAGACTCCCTTTACCCAGGGTGTCTCAGCTCTCTACATGCGGCTCTGGTTCAGCCCTTCCTCGTGAATCACTTTCCTGTGCGCTGGCCTGGCCCTCCCATTTCATTTCCTCAGCCTTATCTGCCGCTCTTTCCTTCCACCCTGGGCTTCTGCCTGGCAGGTTTCCAACGGAGGAGGATATGTGAGGTGCAGGGGTTCTCTAGACTCTGATGGACACCCCAGAGCACTTCCCCCTGTGGTCTGGCTCCTGCTGAGGCTACAGAAGGGGGCCTTGCCCTCCACACAGCCTCAAAGGGCCCCCACTCCAGATGAGAAAAGCAAGCATGAGCCCAGACTGCCTCATAAAGACACAAAACCAGGCCACTATAGGGCAGGGTCCTTGCCCTTCTTTTATGGTCTTGCTAGCCATGCAGGGGAGTGAGGAGGGTACACTTTCATAACCCAAGAACAAGACAGGCACCAATGGGCCAAGGCTGAGGAAGTGCCAAGCCCAGTCTGTCAGGGCCAACGGTATGAATCAGACCGTTTCCTCCCCAGCTCGGCTGGAGCTGTGATACCCCTGATGATCCTACAATGGATAAAGGGGTGGGAAGCCCACTGGAGTTGGCACAGAGGGAAGCCAGGACAGCGGTTGCAAGTGTGGCAGCCCATCTGTAACAAAAGAGTTGTGGAGTCCTGCTGCGGCACCCCACACTGCTAGAAGGCTTGGAAATCAGTGGCCCAGGGAGTACCACGGGAGTGGCTGGTTAGGCTGCAGATAAACAGGAAGCGATACCCAGTCTGGTCCCCTGTCCTCATGCCTTCCCCACCCCTAGGAATACCCCTTTCCAGCCGCCCTCTCCCCGACCACTGGCAATTCATGGCAGCCTCACACATCCTGGCCCCCTCTACAAGGGCGTCCCCAAAAGAGGCTCACAAGCCAGAGAGAAAGGACAGGAGCATCTCAGGAGCAGCAGAATGCTGGCCTTCTGGGGTGAAGAAGAGAATAAGAATAAGAAGTTGAGAGGTCGTACTGCTGCCCCAGCTGTGGGGAGGGCACTGCTCCTTCCCCGAGTTCATATTGCTCTACCAAGAAAACTTCGAGTCACTCCTGGCATGCCCCCAGCACCTTGGGAGGAGCAAGCCCTTTACAGGCATGGGGCTGTTCCCTGTTGACACACCCTCCACATCCTTCCCCACCATTCCTGTGGCCTGGCTAATGAGGGCCTGTCAACCTGCCCAAGGGCTGAGTCACCCACACCAGCAGGCCTCCTGTCCTCCTTCCCCAACAATTGTTCCGAAAGTTGCCTTTCGATGAGCACTACCTCCCTGGGCTCTTCCCAGAGACATCTGGGGCTAGAGAGCCAGGCGGGCCTGCTGGGGGTCACAGTGGAGGAGCTTTGACTAGAAAGGAAGTAACCTGGTGACACACCAAGCAGGGCTGTCCCCAGACCAGTCCCCAGAGGAATCTGAATCGTCCTACTGCCCTGGGGTGTTGGTCCCAGCTGCCCCAATCCCAGCCAGCGGATGCTGCAATTACCTCAGAGCATGAAACCAGCTTCCCACCTGACTGAGTCAGCTGAAAACAAAACACATCTCTACCACACGCTGGCACAAACAGCCAAGCCACTAATCAGAGTCCCCAGATGCTGGCAGAGAGGGCAGTCCTCCACTGCCAGGAGATCGGCACATGCCAGGAGCCACCAGCCAGAGGGTGACGCGGGGCCAAGCTGCCGCCTGCCTGTAGGAGTGCTGCTCCCCTCCGGAGGTCCAAGCCTGCCCACCAGCCCTCAGCCTTTCTTTTACTCCGCTCGGCTCAGTAAGTACTGCTGCTTCCTTTGGTTTTTTCCTACATGCTGATGATCAAGTAACCAGGCCACTCTTATCTAGGTGGGAACTCCTAGCACTCTGATCTCCGGGACAAAGTCTCCCTCTTGCTAGTCTTGCCTCCGCTTCTAGCCTTGAGGGCATCGCCCCACTTCCTGGCCCCCAGCACTCTAGCAAATGGTCACAAGCTGCTGCTGAGCCCTTCTGTGGGATTTCTCAGATGCCAGACCTGCTGGCTGACTGAGGAGCTCCATGGAGACTTGGCAGAAAGGCTCCTTCCGCAATGCCTCCTTCTTCAAGAGAATGACCCTGGGGCGGCCACGGCGACTGCGGCGACAGGGCAGCACACTTAGCCAGGCCAGCACTGCTGCTGGTGACCATGAAGAGTACAGCAACCGAGAAGTCATCCGGGAACTTCGAGGGCGGCCAGATGGCCGCCGTCTGCCCTTGTGGGGGGATGAGGAGCCCCGAGCCACCCTGCTGGCTCCACCCAAGCCCCCACGTCTCTACCGAGAGAGCTCCAGCTGCCCCAACATTCTGGAGCCCCCAGCAACCTACACCGCTGCCTACGCAGCCACCCTGCCTTCAGCAATCTCCCTGACAGGCCCCCTCCACCAATGCTCAGATGAGGACCTTTTGGATACTCCCCCTTTCCCAAGGACACCTACTCCAGACCTCAACGACCCTTTCTTTTCCTTCAAAGTGGACCTGGGGATTTCACTTCTGGAGGAGGTTCTACAGATGCTAAAAGAGCAGTTCCCCAATGAGCCCCATTTCTGACCCCGGCGAGGGCAGAGAGAACTAGGGAGAAAGGCACAATGTGGATTACGGAGCAGGTGGAGATACAAGCCGCAGTTCAGCCTGCCCTGAGGCACCCAGGGTGAAGGGACTGAAGCCAGCTGGGAATGTATGGGGTCACTTTCTGGCAGGAGCCCTGAAGGAAGCTGGGAAGGTCAGGAAAAGGAAGCCACACCTGCAACCACAGGAACCGGTGGGAGGTCCGTGGAGAGACAGGGTGGCACGGGGCAAGTCAGGGAGTAGGACTCAGACTGGGCAGGACAGAGAGGGCACTGCACCAGCCTCTAAAGCCACCGTCAACAGAGGAAGAAGTAATCTAACTGAGACAGTCACCACTCTTCCTGTGATTGATTTAAGTTCAGTCCCACAGGCTAGAACTGGCTCTGTGGGCCCAGAGCTTGCTGTTCCAGCAAGAGCCCAATAAAAAAAAGTGGAGAGAAATCGAGAAAGATACCTGACATCAACTCTGGCCTCACTTTCTTGTACGTGCGTGTGTGTCTCTCTCTCTCACACACACACACAGAGCATACACACACACACACACATACACCATACAGACATACACACAAACACACACAACATACAGACACACGCACAGAGCATACAGACACACACACAGAGCATACACACACACACACAGAGCATACAGACACACACACAGAGCATACAGACACACACACCATACAGACACACAATCACAGAGCATACAGACACACACACAGAGCATACAGACACACACAGAGCATACAGACACACACACAGAGCATACAGACACACACACACACCATACAGACACACACACCATACAGACACACACACACAGAGCATACACACACACACAGAGCATACAGACACACACACAGAGCATACAGACACACACACAGAGCATACACACACACACACCATACAGACACACACACACAGAGCATACACACACACACAGAGCATACAGACACACACACAGAGCATACACACACACACAGAGCATACAGACACACACACCATACAGACACACACACACAGAGCACACAGACACACACATACACACACACCATACAGACACACACACACACACCATACAGACACACACAGAGCATAGACACACACACACACCATACAGACACAACCCAAAAGAAAGAAAATTCAGTTCCTTTCACCCTAGCCAATTTTTGTTTACTTTTGAGACAAGGTCTCTCAGTAGTGAGGGTGGCCTTAAACTGATGCCGCTCCCACCGCCACCTCCTGAGTGCTGGGATTTCAGGTATGTGTCACCACACCCACCTGGGGGTCAAGCTCAGGGCTTCATGCATGCTAAGCAAGTACTCTACCAAAATAAGCCACACGCCAGTACTCTAGCCACATTTTAAGGATGTTTTCAAAAGTGTGTGTGTGTGTGTGTGTGTGTGTGTGTGTGTGTGTGTGTGTGTGTGTGTGTGTACATAAGTATATATTGGTACCTACAGAGGCCAAAGGTGTTACGATGCCCCTGGAACTAGAGTTACACCCAATATGGTTGCTAGGAATTGAACTCAGGTCCTCTGGAAGAGCAGTATGTGTTCTTAATTAAAAGCCAGAAGCAAGGGTAAGGAAAGGAAGACGCTGGCCCCAAACTTCAAGTGCAGGAGGGGCTGACAGAGCGGGAGAGGCAGGCAGGGGAAAAATCAGGTGAAATGCCCAGTCGTTGGCAAAACAGGCAGCATGAGACTCCAGCAGCTCACAGACCCCCAAGCAGTCTCTGGGAGGGAGAGCTGGAACTAAAGGTGTGCACCATGTCTGGTATGGGCTTCATTGGTAGCATGTGGGTTAATTATGAGCAGGACCCTGGGTTTAATACAGTGCCAGAGAAAAAAAAAAAAAAAAAAAAAAAGAATGAGAAAACTGCCAGGTGGTGGTGCAAGCCTTTAATCTCAGCATTTGAGAGGAAGAGGCAGGCAGATCTCTGAGTAGGCCAATTTGATCTCTATAGGGAGTTCCAGGACAGCCAGGGCTACATAGAGATACCCTATCTCCAAAAACCAAAACCAAAACAAAAAACCCAAAAAATGAAAGAAAGGAAGGAAGGAAAAGGAAGGGAAAGGAAAGGAAGGAAAAGGAAAGGAAGGGAAAGGAAGGGAAGGGAAAGGAAGGGAAAGGAAAGGAAGGGAAAGGAAAGGAAGGGAAAGGAAAGGGAAGATGAAAGACTCCATGATAGGAGGCTCTGGTACCTCAGGGAGAACAGGAATGGGCAGGGAGTCAGCCCTCCTGCCTGGGCTGGTGAGCCTACCCAGCCCATTCTACCCTTATCTGGACTCGGTAAGAAATGGCCTGAGAAGGTGGCTGGAGAAGGTCCCAGACCCCAAGCAGACCCAGCTGGGGGACTCCTGGCTTTTTACCTTTGATAATCCTGTGTCACTGGGGTCCACTGTAGCCTGGGGCTGTCCCTCCAACCAGGAAATCTTCAGAGGGTTGTCCACCAGGCCCACTTCATTTCTGACAGCCAGTTCCTGCCAAACAGAGTATCTAGTCTATGTCCCGCCTGACCTAGCTATAAGGGGCCTCTCTACCCCACAGACAGACTAAAAACAACATTCCAGGCCCCTGAACCTGCAAACAATACTATGCTGAAGCTGTGACTCTTGTGGGAGTGTGGAGGATATGCACCTTCTGATTTGGAGAAACAAGAAAGAATATTCCTGTTGGGAGACCTGTTGGGGGTGCAGGGAAGGGGGGCATGCTTGGGCAGGATGGGAGGCCATGCTGGTGTAAGGTTGGGGGCCATGCTGGTGCAGGGTGGGAAGATCATGTTGGTGCAAGGGGGGAAGAGGGGTTCATGCTGGTGCAGGGTTGGGAAGGCCATGCTGTGCAGGGTGGGGGGCCATACTGGTGCAGGGTGGAGGGTGTGGTATGGAACCAGCCGGAGCGAAATAAGTCAGAGCATTCTCCCATGCAATCTTGAAGCCAGGAGAACTTTTGGGGAGATTCAACTATTGGACTGGCCTAAAGACCAATTGGCAGTGTAGAGCCACAAAACTGGACCCCGGCCCAGGATGACAGGACTTGCCAGTGGCCCCCAAACCACATACAGCACTCACCGCAGCCCGGACACTTGCAAATTCCACTATGGCATTGCCTGCCTTCTTTCTGGAAAGCACCAGGTTAAGAACCTCTCCATACTGTGGGGACAAGAGAGCCACAGTAAGTGTGACTGGACATAGAGCGTAGCCCATTATACCTCAGTCCAACCCTGAAATTAGTTATTATTAGGGACCCAGAGAAGCAAGGTTGGAGAGTTAGTTTTCATTTCCTGAGATATATTAGGACAGCAAAGGTAAGATGTGTAAGCACACTGAGACCTAGGCAAGTACACAGCACAGCTGCCTCAACTTCTAGAAGCAGGAAAGAGGGGGGCCTTTCATTCCAGACACACCTCCTCTCCCCAGCACCTCCAGCGAAACCCTGAGCATCAAGGAAACGGCTAGGCTTAGACAGGGAAGGAGCTGGCCAGAGGGACACATGATAACTCAAACGATGGGAGAACTGGCCTAGGGGAGTCTCTACATTGACCCATGGTTAGTTATGAGACAGACAAGAAAAGAGTAGGTAGCCACATTAGAAGTACAGGGGCTTTTGAGCTCCCTGGCCGAGATGACAGGAAGTGGCAGATGTTAGCAGAGTATACCTTCTGCAAAAGCCTCAGGAGGACATCTCTGGAGTAGCCACCTTGGGATTCATCCTCCTTCTTGCACTTCCACTTTAGCTACAAGACAACATCTCCATCAACCACACCAGACCATACAAGTAAGCTTGTACTCTGAGCAGACCCAGTGCTGCCCAGACTATGCCTCCTATGGAAATTGAGAGGGAGGCAGCCCGATTAGTTTTTTTAGTGACACTTGGTACATTCTAGGAACCCATCTCAAGCAGCACTCAGAGACGGAGGCAGACAGATCTCTGAGTTTGAGGCCAGCCTGGTCGACAGAGTGAGTTCCAGGACGGCCAGGGCTGTTACACAGAGAAACCCCCGTCTCAGAGGGAAAAAAGAACCCATCCAATGGGCTTCTGAGTATGTTACAACCACCTCGTGTGCAAGCTCTGACAGACAGTCTGAGGGCCCAGGCCTAGGACAATGGAAGGACGCAATAACTGTCCAGTTTCCCACAGGAAAGCACCAGGGCTTGCTGAAAACCACTGTGCTATGATCCCCGATCCTGCAGACTCACCTTTAGTTTGGGGGTTCCTCTGCCTTCAATATTTTCTGTTCTCCCTAAAAATATTGGGAAAAGAAGAGAAGTAAAATTTCAGAGAGCCCAAGGTCTCCCAAAGGAGAGGTGGCCCCAAGCCAGAGGCCTGACCTATAAAGGATCTCAAGTCCAAGGGCAATGTCTGCCCTGCCCTGGTGAAGGGTCTGGTGGGAAGCCGGGTACAATCCCATTCCATCCCTGGGTAGCCTGCTCAGCCACTTCCTGAAGGTCATCTGTTAGCTCTCTCAAATGAAAAGCTGGGAACATATTGTAGGGGCCAGAGACAGACACACAGACCATTCAGTTCCACTGAGGCCAAGTACCCCAAGGCCTTTCCCCTTAAGAACTGCTCCAAAACAGAGCCACCTCTGCTTGGGCCTGACACTTGTATAAAGCACGTAGGCTCCCACAATCTGGTGTGTCACAACAGGATGCTGGGGCCACCATGGGGTATTCACAGGGTTCTGGCAGCTGGAACTTCCACAGCCACTCCGTGAAGCAGCCAGCATGGAGGAGACACAGGAGAGCATTCATTCTCACCTCGCAGCCTCTGCTCTCGGTCCTGGCGGATCTGCTCCTGGACCAGCCTTTGCTGCTCCTCCAGCTGACGGGAACCCTCTTCTCGAAGGCGCGCAATCTGCAGAGCAGGGGAGCGGAGGGGGTGACAATTCTGTGCAGATCCAATGCCAGGGTGGCTCACCTTGTGAAGGTCCCTGGGAGGTTCCACCCGAAGCTAGGGCTCAGCAACCTGTGGGTGGGACAAATCACCCAGCTCCCACAGAAGACAAAAAGAGCAAGCTCTCCCCACACAACAGCTACTCAGGTCCCTCCCCCTCCACCTGCAATGACCCTGCAGCCAGGGGTCTGGGTGCTCACCTCCTGCTCTAGTGTTGTGGTGATCCGGCTCTCCTCCTCTTCCTCACTTCCCTGGGCCTGGGCCTGCCGCTCTCGGGCCTCCAGGTCTAGGTACAAGGGTTGAATGGTTCAATTTGTAGTCTTCATGTCTACCATGGCCTAAACTCACCTCAGCTCTGGCTGCTTCCCCAACACCTCAAACAAGATGAGCACCATCAGTAACCCCACCCATGTCTTGCTGGGCCCACAGGGCACCTGTTACTTTACATTGCAATGGGACAGACACAGAAGAGATTTGGGCTCCAGCCAAGCAGCTATAGGTCTGGAAGAAGTAAAACAGCTAACACTGACCAAGCAGGTTCTCCCCATGAAGTGAGCAGAGCACAGGCGGGTGCTGTGTCGGCAGCCCAGGGCCTTGTGTCAAAGACGCCCGTGGGTGGAGCTGCCAGCCTCTGTCTCTGGGGTTTGGCACCACGGCCTGACCTGGGCTGTGCCTCAGCTTTGATTCATTTCCCATCACTGATCTCAAGTTCTCGCTGTCTCCCTTCCGCACTCTCCTCTGCCAAGTGTCCCTGTGGCCCTAGTCCCAGCCCTAGTCCCTAGTCTGTTCGGACAGAACAATCAGTATACTCCCACACCCCAAGCCCTGTGCCAGCCAGCTGTTGTAACTAACCCTTCTCTCAGACCTAGGGTTCTCTGCTTTCCTCTTTGCCTACACTTTATTATCTTATATCCCTCTGCCTCCCACCCCAGGTTTGATCTTGTCCATGCTAAGCAAATGTTCTACCACTACGTGAGGCTCCAGCCCATTTGTTTCTTTGGTGAGTTCAGGAAAAGTGACTGCACTGGGGGCTGGTGAGATGGCTCAGCAGGCAAATTCTCTAGCTGCCAAGTGTGATGACTTGTGTTCGATTCCTGAACCCACACAGTGGAAGGTGAGAACTGGCTCTTGTAAGTTGCCTTCTGACCCCCACAAGTGCTCTGGGGATACATGTGCAGACTCACACACTAAATACATAGATGCAATGAGCTGTAATTTGCTCTCTTAAGCTCTGGGGAAGCTTCCCAGAGTGCAGGCTTAGCAGGAAGAGGCTGGAGTGAGTGCGAAAGAGCCAGCCTGGACTGGAGGTGAGAACACCAACTCCCCTACCAAACTCAGTGTGAGTCCTCACTCAGGCAGGGTTTTGAATTTTAAAGATATTTATTGCTACTTTTATGTGTATGTTTGCCCACCTGCACTCCCTGCATGCCTGGTAACCTGCAGAAGTCAGAAGAGAGCATTAGATTCCTGGAACTGCAGTTACAGATGGTTGGGAGCTGTAATGTGGGTGCTAGGAATCGAACCCAGGTCCCCTGGCTGAGCAACAAGTGCTTTTCACCACTGGGCTCTCAGTTTCTTAACTTTAATAGTAAATCTCCTAACTGGTATCATTCCTGAGAGCACCTTTAGGACTCAGCCTCCTGGACAGTTTTGCCAGGACCTGGGCAAGGGCTCCAAGAAGAAAGGTGAGAGAGACTAATGGCAAGAGCCAAGAGCAGCCAGAGGCTGGCCAGCGCAACCAGGCCACCTACCCAGCTTCACTTTCTTCCTTTTCTCATCCAATCTCTGGGTCCTCTCTGCTGCCTGCTTCTTGGCTCTCCTCACCTTGTCATATGCGGCCTGGAAAAAAAGGGGTAACAGAGCAGAGTCAGCCAGGAAAAAAGGAAAGCTCCAGGCATCTCCCTGGTCTCTGAGGATTGCCGGGGCCTGGAGGGCAAATACTGTACCACAGGGCAGAGGGTTGAGGTCTCTCACATCCTAGTGCCAGCCGAGCCAGCCCCAGCTTAGCTTCTGCCATGCAGAGATTGGGGACGCTGTAGCTAGCAGCAGGCCGGAATCACTGGGCACAATTCAGTTAAAGGAGGTGCTACTTACCCTGGCTGCAGCATCTGTCAGTACCTCCAAGGCCTGGGAAAGCTGGTGGAAGAGTTCAGCTACACAAAAGGAAGCAAGAGGACAGGATAAAATGAAGCTGGGCAGTGATGATGGTGGGCTTCCTCAGGGGAATACTTCAAAGCCAAAACCAGCACACGGCAGGCCAACAGTGGATGGTAAGTACATCCACAACCGATCGGATACCCCAACATATGAAGCCACACCCTTGAACCACTGCTCAAGGCAGACCATGTGTGTCTACACCCACAGCACAGACACACAGAGCTAGGTCAGGTGGGCAGGCCTCTTCTTCCCCAGGTCCTTGAGGGACTCACCTGCTCTGGGGTTATCTGGATTTTTGTCTGGGTGGCAGGAAAGTGCTTTTTGCCTGTATGCCTTCTTCACCTAGAAGAGTCAGAAACATAATCAGTCACCCTCCCTGGGGGACAACAGGAAAGCCTTCCCAAGAGATGTGGTGATCAATCCTGTGCCACCCCACCTAAAAGAGGCTGTGACTCTCTTTTCATAGCCACCATGACGCTTGTAACAAAGAAGGTGAAGGCCATGGAGGGAGCTGGCCACTGACATCCAACAGAAAGGCAGGACCTGGTCCTAGCAGAGCGCTCAGTCTCAGCATCTGACCTTGCTCTCAGCATAGCCACTTGCAAACAGCTACTAGACACTCAAGTGGTGGGCATGGAAGCCACAGCAGCCTTTCAGAAGGAAACTTAACTGCTAGGCTTCGTTATCATCCATCCATCCAACCATCCATCCATCCATCCATCCATCCATCCATCCATCCATCCATCCATCCATCTATCTGTATAGCTTTGGAGGCTGTCCTGGAACTCGCTCTATAGACCAGACTGGCCTCAAACTCACAGATATCCTTCTGCCTCAGCCTCCTGAGTGCTGGAGTTAAAGGTGTGTGCCACCAATGCTGGGCTATTTATCTCTAATTTATCTTGTGGCTCTATGTATGCTTGCACGACACCGTGTGTCTAGAACTCAGAAGACAGCATGTGAAGCTGGTTCTTTTCTTCCACCATGTGGATTCCAGGGATGGAAACCAGTGCCCTTATCTTTACATTTTAAAATATATTTCATTTTGACTCAGCCTAGAAATTTGGATTTGAAAGGAATAACAAAATAATATATAAAGATGACCAAGGCAACAATAGTTAGTGGAACTAGCAAAACCTCTATCACCAGGGGACCCATTGAATACAATAGCCTAGTGTGGTGGTAAATGCCTGTAAAAGAAACGCTCTAAGGAGGCAGAAACAGGAGCTGAAGAGTTCAAGGTCATCCTAGGCTATCTAATAAGTTGCAAGCCAGCCTAGGCTACATTAGACCCTATGTCAAAATCAAATGGAAATAAACAAAATAATCACTATAGGGGCTGGGGATGAGGCTCAGTCTGTAAATGTCTGTTGCACAAGTATGAGGATCTGAGTTCAGATCCCGAGCATCCACATAAAAGCTTGGATTAAGGGGCCGGAGAGATGGCTTGGTGGTTAAGAGCACTGGCTACTCTTCCATAGGGACCTCTGTTCAATTCCCAACACCCACATAGCAGCTCATAACTGCCTGTTACTCCAGTTCTAGAGATCTGACACCCTCACACAGACAGACATGCAGGCAAAATATCAATGCACATAAATAAAAATAAATCATTAATAATTTTTTTAAAGAAAATAAATCAATAAATAAAACAAACAGAGGGCTGGAGGGTTGGCTCAGTTAAGAAGGACCTGTGTTTGATTCCCAGCTCTCACACAGAGCCTCAGCACTTCCTCAGCTACCAGGCATGCATGCAGTGCACAGACATACATGCAGGCAAAGCACTCATATGAGTAAAATAAATTAAAACAGTTACAGAAGCCTGGTGAGGCAACTCATTGATTATTTTCTCAGAGCATCAGAAAAGCTCCGAGGAAGTGATAAGGAGGGATAGCTCGGGAGTTAGGAGGCCGAGGGAGAGGGCTTGCTTCATGTTTAAGACAAGACTAGGATACCTGGTGAGCTCCAGAGATCCTGTCTCAAAAAATAGCTATCTCTGGATGGATGGTGAGTGGGTGGATGGATGGGTGGGTGGGTGGATGGATGGATGGATGGGTGATGGGTGGGTGGGTGGATGGATGGATGGGTGGGTGGGTGGATGGATGGGTGATGGGTAGGTGGGTGGATGGATGGGTGATGGATGGGTTGATGGGTGGGTGGGTGATGGATGGGTGGGTGGATGGATGGGTGATGGGTAGATGGATGGATGGATTGAGGGGGCTTCTTTTTTCCCCCAACAGTGTCTTAATGTGATTGAACTTACTATTATAGTCCTGGCTGACCTTAAACTTAATCTGATCCTGCCTCAGACTCCCAAGTGCTTCAATTACGTATGTGTACCATCATGCCAAACTCTATCATTTCTTATATTAGCAAAAATGAAAAACCAAGTCTAAAGTGTTGTGTAAAATTTCGATTGCATTCTGATGCTCCCAAGACTGCCAATAAAATTGCCTTGAATCAGAGGGCAGAGCTAGCTACTAACTGACCAAAACTAACCACAGAAGTTTTGGAAGACTAAGGACAGACAGAGATAGTAAGTAGTAGGGTGAGGCTAGAGAAGGATGGAGGAATGTGAGACAGGAGGTCACTGGTTGCTTCTCTGATCATTCAGGTTCTTATCCCAATATCTGACTCTGGGCTTTTACTGAAATAGAATAATTGGATAAACACTTCACAAGAGAAATGACTCAGTGGTTACAACCATCCAAAACTTTAATTCCAGGGGATCTGGTGCCCTCTCCTGGCCTCCACAGGCACTGTATGCACATTGTGCACAGACATGCATGAAGGCAAAACACTCTTACACCTAAAATAAAGTAAACAAACCAACAGCTACCAACAGGTATGGCCTTCTCAGATGTCTCCATTAAAGTAAAGAATCACAGAATCGGCCTCTGCTTCTGAGGCCTCTGCCTCTTACTTGTGTTCTGTACAGGTTACCTGCTGCTTAAACTCCTGGAGGAGTAGCTCAACACTCTGGCTTCCTGATTTCTCAGAGGAAACTAATACCACTTCTACACTCAAGTTAGCTAAACAAGATTTCAGAGGGAGGCAGGCAGGCAGGAGAAAGTCCGGAGGCTGGTACCTGATACAAACTACCTCTGGAGCCCAGGATCTCTGGGGTTGTGCTGCCACCTGCTGGCTTGAGCCAGCCCCACACCCACACCAGCCAGGGCTGGTCTGGCTTTCCAGGTGGACAGGAAGAGGCCTTGGGCAGTGTGGGAGCAGATGTCCCACCCTCTTAATGGCTGAGCCCTCTCTAGCTTTTTGTTTGTTTGTTTGTTTTGACAGGGCCTCACAATACAGCCCAGGATGCTTACCATGTACCTGGAGCTGACATCCAAGTAATAGGACTATAAAAATGTCACCAGGCAAGCAAGACCTGTTCTAAGAGTCTAGGATTTTTTTTTTAACTATTTGTGTGTGTGTGTGTGTGTGTGTGTGTGTGTGTGTGTGTGTGTGTGTGTGTGTGTAAGATTCCCCCCAACCCCAAACACACACACATACACACAGTTGGAGGAGTTACAGACAGCTGTGAGCCATATAACATGGGTGCTGAGATTTGAACTTGGGCCCTCTGGAAGATCAGCAAATGCTCTTAACTACTGAGACATCTCTTCAGCCTACAATGATTTTAGAATCTAGAAAGTCATACAATGTCTCTAAATGCTGCTGTTAACACATAGCATTATTCATAGCAGAAAGTAAAGATCGTTCAATTTCCCAAAGAACAAAAACAACTAGCTAAGTGGTGATGGCACATACCTCTAATCCCAGCACTTGGGAGGCAGGGGCAGGTAGATAGATCTCTGTGAGTTCAAGGCCAGCCTGGTTTATAGTGTGAGTTCCAGGACAGCCAAGGCCTCACAGAGAAACCCTGTCTCAGAAAAACAAAATCAAAGTAGCAGCCAGGTGATGGTGGCGCAGGCCTTTGATACTAGCACGGGAGGCAGAGGCAGGCAGGCGGATCTCTGTGAGTTAGGCCAGCCTGGTCTACAGAGCAGTTCCAGGACAGCTAGGGCTGTTACACATTGAAACCCTGTGTCAGGAAAACAAAACAAAACAAACAAAAAACCCAAACAAAAACAAAGTAGCAGCTAGTGCTTATCTAACACTTACACAGAGAGGCCTCTCTGTGCTTTGCGTGTTTCCATTTCTTTAACCCCAAAGGACGCTTGCGCACTTGTATACCTAGGTGCTGCTAACATGCCATCCAGTTCTCTACCAGTTGAGAAGGGCATGAGTGTAGAGTTTGGTATTGGTAAACCAAGAAAGGAAGTAGACCAAGGTTTCTATGGAAATTATAATTCCATGGAAAGTTTTGTGATGAGGAATGAATGCAGTACCTTTCAGAATGCAGTACACTGTAAAAAAACTTTTTTGGATTGAGTGCCATAGATGTTTATAACTAACCTATGTTTCTAAACTATAAAGCACAAATATAAGGGCCAAGGAATGGTTTCTCTCAAGAAATCAACAACTGGGGCTGGAGAGATGGCTCAGCAGCTAAGAGCACTTGCCACTCCTCCAGAGGACTGGGGTTCGATTCCCAGCACCCATGTCAGGCAGCTTTCTACCATCTATAATTTCAGGTCCAGGCACTTGTCTAACCTCAGAGATCATCAGACACAGTGGTGGAACGTAGTACGCAGATATATATGCAGGCAAAACAAAACACCCACACACTTAAAATCATTTATTATTATCTTGGTTTTTGTTTTTCCGAGACAGGGTTTTCTCTGTGTATCCCTGGCTGTCTTGGAACTCATTCTGTAGATCAGGCCAGCCTCGAACTCAGAGATTCACCTTCTTCTGCCTCCCAAGTGTTGGGATCATGGGTGTGTGCCATCACACCTGCCGTGGGTTTAAAATGTAAAAGCAGGGGCTGGAGAGATGGCTTAGTGGTTAAGAGCACTGACTGCTCTTTCAGAGAGGACTTGGGTTCAATTCCCATCACCTACATGGCAGCTAACAACTGTCTATAACTCCAAGATCTGAAACCCTTACACAAATAATATACATGTAGGTAAAACACCAATGCAGATAAAGCAAAAAATAAATATATTATTTTTAAAAATTCAACAATTAAGAATCACTAAGGACAACAACAACAAAAAAATCCCTGTGGTAGATATTATTACCTTCATGTAACATATAAAGAAACTGGTATAATGACTTAATTATTTTCAGTATATAGTCATAAGAATTAAGTCCTCATTATACCAGTTTCTGAAAATTCATCAGCAAAAAACATGCATTTACTATATTGGAAAAATCCTCTTCTAGCTGGAGAGATAACTTAGTGCAAGCCCTTGAGTTCAATCCCCAGGATCACACATACACAAAATCTACTCCAGTGAAATACTGATGAATCCTAGCCCATTAATTCCTTTACCCCTGCCAGATTTAAAAAAAAAAAAAAATCCACAAAAAGGGATTATAGTTGGTATTTACTTTCTACAATGAGTTTAAGTAATAAACCAAAAAACTTAAATAGGCCTTCTAGAACTGTGACATGTATTGTCAAATTCAGAATCTTTCTTATACTAACAGCAAGACTTTAGGCAAATCACCGAATCTCACCTGGACTCTGGCTCTAAAGTGCCCACATCTTAGGCTACTGCAAGGGTTAAAGGAAACAGTATAACACTCCATACAAGTTCCTAAACCCAAAGATGGTGGGCTGGCACATCCCTATGATCCTAGCATCTGAGAAGTTGAAACAGAAGGATCGCTTTACACCAGCAGAAGTTCAGGGTCACCCTACACAAAAGAGCAAGTTCGAGGCCAGCCTGAACCAAATGAGACCCTGTCTCATAAACAAAGGAAAAGCTGAGTGTGGTAGCACACACCTGTGATTCCAGTACTCAGGAGGCAGAGGCCAGCCAAGGCTACAAAGTGACAGAGTGTTGAAAACCCAAACAAATGAACAAACCAAAAACCTCATCCTCACCCATGCAGGAGCATGACAACCTGCAGGACTCCAGGAATGAACCCAGCATACAGGTGACTCCAATCTGCATGGTCTGGGTGGACAGGAATGGTTTCAAGTCAGCTGGAGCTGGTCCTAAAGTTCTGTCTGTGGCTGGCTCCCAGAAGTTCTGAAATGCTCTAACCAAAATAGTAAGAGCTTAGGTATACAGTCAGATCTACCAGGGTGGCCACAAACCAACTCCCACTGTCTAAGAACTCTGGTCAAGTATGTCTGTCTGGATTAACTAGTTATTACTATATTTAGCTGCTAAGCCTGCCCTCTAGTTGAAGCTGGAAGGCTAGTTTTGACTTCGAACCAGTTGGCTTGGACTTTTGTGCTTTCTCACAAACTGGATCCCAGATCTGTCCAGCCCTCCTGATGTGACCGATAGCTGAAGAATTTATCATCAGGTAAACTCAACTCTCCTAAAGTTATCAGGTCTCGCTTATTCAAGCTGGGCCTCGTAGCCTTCAGAGGTTGAGGCAGGAAGATTAAAAATTCAAGGCATAGTTAGGTGTTATGGTTCATGCCTTTGTGAAACCTCTCAAAAGGTTAAAAAAAAAAAAAAAAAAAAAAAGGCCTGCAGATACAGTTCAGTGGTAGAACATTTGCCTTGCATGCAAGGGTTCTAGGTTCAATCCCCAGCAGCAAATAAAGGAAGGGAAGGAAGGAGGAAGGAAGGAAAGCTGGCTATATTCAAGGTTAGAATATTAAGCAGCAAGACAACTTATTGAATAAAAACACTGGCCAAGCAATCTTGACAACCTGAGTTTGATCCCTGAAACCTACAGTAGGAGGAAAACCAACTCCTGGAAATTGTCCTAATCTTGCCTCTTTCTCTCCCTCTCCCTCTCCTCTCCCCCCCTCCTATGCACAGGCACACACAAAATGGCACAAGGGAGCCCATACTCAAACATATAAGAAATATTTATATTTCTTATGGTTTTTCAACAGGGTTTTTTTTTTTGGGGGGGGGGTTGGTTTCCGAGACAGGGTTCTCTGTGGCTTTGGAGCCTGTCCTGGAACTCACTCTTGTAAACCAGGCTGGCCTCGAACTCACAGATATCCATCTACCTCTGCCTTTCCAGTGCTGGGATTAAAGGTGTGTGCCACCACTGCTCAACAGGGCTTCTTTAAATAGCAGCTGTCCTGGAACTCGCTCTGTAGACCAGGCTAGCTTCGTATTCAGAGATTCATCTGCTCTCTCCCAAGAGCTTTGTAGATAAAATAATTTTTACAAATGCAACAAAGGACTAAGGATGTAGCTCATTGGTTGAGCTCTTGCCTAGTATATATAACACCTTCATTTCAGGCGGGTGGTGGTGGCACACACCTTTAATCCCAGCACTTAAGAAGCAGAACCAAGCAGATTTCTGCAAGTTCAAAGCCAGCCTGGTCTACAGAGCTAGTTTCAGGACAGCTAGGGCTACACAGAGAAACCCTGTCTTGCAAAACCAAAACCCCAAACAAACAAACACCTTGGGTTCAACCCCCAGCACCCTCTCACCCACCCAAAAAGGAAAAGAGTTCAACAAAAACAGAATTTTCTCAAGCTTGGGCAGGCTGAGGAGGAAAGGAGCTATCAGGAAGGAAACAGGATCACTGTGTAAAGATGTAGGATAAAGGCAGGGCTTTGGACACAGGGACTCCAGCCAGGAAGGCTTGAGCAGGATCATAGCAGCCAAACACAGCAAGCTGCTTCATCTTTTCCTATCTACAGATGTCCCCTAGTTCTCCTGGTCTCTCCAGTTCTTGGGAACACCTGCATTCCTACACCTCACACAAGCAGTTGGGTGCCCACCCTCCCACCCCTGTGGGACCACCAAGCACAGCTCCAGAATGACACAGATCTCAGGTGACCAAAAGCCCAGAAGACTTCAAACTTCTTACCTTTTTGATATAGAGCCTCACTATGTATCTCTGGCTAGCCAGGAACTTACTCTGTAGACCAGGCTAGCCTAGAACTCAAAGAGATCCACCTACCTCTACCTCCCAAGTGCCAGGATTAAAGCAACACACCACCATGCCCAGTGAACTTTAAACTTGAGTGTGCTGAAGATTTGGGCTTTTTTTGACACAGGGTCTCATGAATCTTAGACTGGCAACAAATTCAACTACACAGCTAAAAAAAATGACCTTGAACTTCTTCTGATCCTCCTGCGTCCACCTCCCGAGTGCCTTTAAAAATTATTTATTTATCTGTGTGTGTGTGTGTGTGTGTGTGTGTGTGTGCACGCACGTGCACACACTCAAGAATGTATCTGCACTGAGTGTAGGTACCTGTACAGGCCAGAGGCTTCAGATCCTTGAAGCAAGAGTTACAGGCAGCCGTGGGTGCTAGGAGCCAAGCTCGTTAACCTTCTGTTAGAGAACTGGGGTCCTCTCAGAAAGCAGAAAGTGTTCTTACTGAGCCATCTCACCCCAGGAAGGGACTCTTACTAAGTTTTTTATTGTTATTGGTGGTAAGTAAGAACCAATGTTAGGATCACTAGCCCAAGAATACATAACTTCCTGGAATGCTGGGCTGTACTTCTTGGGAAATAATAAGCCACATGATTTCACTCTTCTACACAAGTTTGTTTCCACCGGATGTACTGGATTGGATATGGGCAGGAGGTACATGGGAAGGAAATACATCAGGATATATGCTTGTCCCTGCTTGGACGTGGTGGGAAAAACAGTGGCTATATGGTTTTACCTTCTTCAAGCCTCTGCAAAAACATGACTCGTCACCATTTCCTGGGAACCCAAGAATGTATCTGGCTAGGATCCATCATCCTGGCCAGTATTTAAAGCTTGCTTCAGATTTGGCTCAAAACTGTAGAACTGGTTTTTCTTTAAGAGTCTCAGGTTCAACACAGTGGTAGTTCATTTTGTTTTTCAGACAGGGTATCCCCAGGGCCTAGAACAATGAGACAAATAGCATCTAGCAGACATACAATAAATATCTGTTGCATGAAAGGGGCAAATATTCATTTGCTTGCAACCAAAACAATTAGAAAGCCTCAACCAAGTCAATTAGTTCAGGCTCAAAGATGAGGAGAAAGAGATGAGTGTTCTCCTGCCCTCCCAACCAGGTCTCAGCATTATTTCACAACTTCCCATTTTACCTGCTAAAAATCTGTCCCAAAAAACCCATGTCTGAACCAGGTACAGTGTCCCCCATCTTTAATTCCACCACTTGGGAGGGAGAGGCAGGAAGGTCTCTATGAGTTCAAGGTTAGCCTGGTTTACAAGGTGAGTTCCAGGATAGCCAGGGCTACACAGTGAGACCCTGTCTCAAAAAACAAAACAAAAAGGAAAAAAAGTCCAGAAAAGATAACTTACTGAGGCAGACTACCAGGATGAGCACAGTGGGAACCAAACGTTATCTCCCTACAGCCCACATCACAGGGGTGGGGATGAGGTAGAAGGAATAAAGCATCAATAACATTCAACCCCTCCCAAAGCTCCATAACTGGTTCCACAATTAGAGCAGCCTAGCAGAGGTGGCCACGAGATGGACGTCCTGCCACCTTCAGGGTGCTTTTCCTTAGGCACCCAACAGGGCCTGGGACAATCTTCCTGTCTCCAGTTTCACCTCTTGAGGGGAAGGAACTCCTGACTCAGCCAGAAAAGCAAGGACTTAAGGAACCAGTAAATGAAACAGCCATCATTAACTTAAAAGAAAGGTGCTCTACAAAGAACAGATCATTATTTTTTTAAAGGTGGCTGTCCTTTCTTGTAGTAAAACTTGGAGCCAGGTAAGTAAGAGGTACAAGTAATTAGACCCAGTTCTCAAAAGCCAGGCCAATAGGTAGCACTCAGATAAGGACACACAGGAAGGACAGACAACAGGGACAAAATGAACAAAACATATAGGTGAATCATTACCAACCCCAGTTCAGAGATGGCAACCGTCAGTGGCCACAGCCTAGACACTCATTTCTCTCCTTGTTCCCTTGTTGCAGGAACACCAGGGGTTATGTGACTGCCTGATGTCACAGGCAGAAAAGCAACAAAGGGCTCATGACACAGATCTAAGAATCCCTCAGGGAAGAGTTCAAAACCAACCTGAGCAACATTGTGAGACCCTGTCTCAAATAAATAAATAAATCAAACAAGGACTAAGATGGTTTAGCAGTTAAAAGCTCTGGCTGTGATGGCGCACGCCTTTAGTCCCAGCACTTGAGAGGCAAAGGCAGGTGGATCTCTGTGAGGTCAAGGCCAGCCTGGTCTCCAGAGTGAGTTCCAGGACAGCCAGGACTGTTTAACAGAGAGACCCTGTCTCGAAAAACAAACAACAAAAACAAAACAACAACAAAAAAGTTCTGGCTGATCTTCCAGAGAACTCAGGTTAGAATCCCAGCACCCACACAGCAGCTCACAAGTCTGTAACTCCCGTTCTAGGGATTTGACTCCTTCTGTCCTTTGTGGCCATCAGGCATGCATGTGATACGCAGAGGAACATGCAGGTAAAACATCAACATACATACATATAGATACGGACTTTTTTTTGAGACAGGGTCTTACTGTATAGTTCTGGCTGGCCTCGATCTTGCTGTGTAGACAGGTTGCCCTTGAACTCATAGATCCCCCTGCCCCTGCCCCTGGAGTGCTGGGATTAAAGGCATATGCCACCATACTTGACAAAATAAAATAAAATTAGAAAAAAAAAAAAAACAAATCAACTAGGCATGTTAGTACACCAGTGCACTACCAACACTGAGAATGCTGAAGCAACAGGGCCAAAGGTTCAAGGGCAGCCCTGGCTACATATGGAGGCCACTATGGGCTATTAGAGCTGGTCTCAAAAAACACACTAAAGAGCAACAGTCTCCTCTGCCTGAAGGACCGGTCACCAGAAACCCTCAACTTTCTGGGCACTTAGAGGCTGTGGATCACTCCCACTGGACACAAGTAGGGAAGCAGCCACCCGACAACAGCCTCCTCAGCTCAATGTCCCAAAATGTGAGCCCACTTGTGGGCTTCAGATGGTTCTTTGGGTGCCTGGACCCCACACCAAGGCTCTCTCATGCTAGCCATGACCCATGTGCAACCTCTTATTCCAGCCTGGCCTCTATGGCGCTCAGGGTCAGGGTCCTCAGTCCATCTTCTTTGGCCTTCCCATCCCCTTACTCTCACTTCTAGGCCCTCCCTTCCTCTGGCCCTCCCGACACTCCTTCCTGGTCCTCAACTTGCAGGTGACCACCTGGAACCCTCTTTGTCCTGCAGATGCCACCCTCTCTTGGCTCACCTCTTTCCTCCTCCTCTTCTAAAGCACCTCAGTCGTAGCATGGATCACAAAACCTTCCTCATCTTCTTGCCTCTGTCTGTGAATTCCCAACCCCCAAGTCCATGAGACACCCTGGCCTGGCTGCAACCATTTCCCCAGACCAAGAGCCTTCTGCCTGCTCTCTGCCTTTCTTGGGGGTAGAACTCCTTCCTCTCTCCGAGCTTGGGCCTTCCCATGGCAAATTCATCATATCCTCCTTTCATAAGCATCACAAGTTTCCTTCATAAACACACATGTGCGTTCTCTCTCCCTCTCCTACTCAAGAACAAGAGTAAAGGAAAGGACTATACAAATGGAGTTATTTTGAAAGCTGCCTTAGCTGAAATGGATACTGTGGTGTCTAACATTTCCTCAAGCCTCCCAGCTCAGTTCACACCTGCTGGGCTCACCAGTATCAGCTAACTTTACTCACATGGAGTCGTCTCTGTCGCTCATACAGAGCTGGGGGAATCTCTGGGGCCCACAGGCCATCTCTGGTTGCCCTAATTGTTCATGTGTATCAAATAAAGCATCCAGGTCTGGGCAGAGGCTCTGCATTTATTAGTTACCTTATGCCAGGCAAATCAATTAACCCCTTTGAGACTTGGTTTTCTCATCTATAAATTTAGTTAATAGTCCTTGCTTCCCTCCCAGCCTTGTTTTGAAGATCACATCAAATGAACTAGACATGAGAAAGCTCTCTGGGATCATATAAATGGGAGGCATCACTGTGAATGCTAATGGGCAGCTGCCAAACACAAATGAATCACTGCTTTTTAGCAGGCAGCTGAGTAATTCAAAACTCCAGAACTTCAGCCAGAAGTGAGTTAAATATAGAGACCAATAGGACCTGGGGGCTGGGTCCTAGTGACACCCCATGCCTGATCCTTGATGAACAGCCAGTGTCTTCCAGTGAAGAGCTCTAGACTAGGTAGTCTAGAAGGGCTCTCTCTGGAGACACACCCAAATCCACAAATGACCTGAAGATACCCAAAGAATCCAATTTAGGTCAAAGCCTACCACATTTTTATTGGGCAAAGTACTCCTGGGTGACCTTTCCAGCCCCCCCAGAGATGAGGTGGGAGAAGGGAGCGAGAGAGAAATCTCGTGGCTGTTCTGAAGGAAGGGGCCTAAATACCCTATAAGTGTGGTCTTGAGGAACTCGCAGCTTCAGGGGAAGTCACTGTCACTTTTGGCGATTTTTCTGAGAGGGCATGGATTAGAGAGGGGATCGGTAGAGCTGGAGATTCCAAATGAACAATGGATAAGGTGGAGCACAGCTTTAACCTCAGTATTAGGGGGCAGAGACAGGCAGATCTCTGTGAGTTCCAGGCCAGCCTTATCCTACATATCAAGTTCCACAGATAGAACTATGTGGACAGCCACAGCCATATAGTGAGATGTGTCTCAAATGCATTGCATTCTATAATATAAGGGAAATATGTAGTTTAAATAAAATTCTCAGTAAGCATATAAAGAAATGGCTCAGCAGTTTAGAATACTGGCAGCTTTGGCAGGAGCTGGTTCTATCCTCACACAAGTGTGTTTCTATAAGCACACAAGAAGGAAGGAAAAGAAAGTTTGACTTCGTGAAGGTCCAGGGCGTGCCTGCCCAGGCAAGGCACTAGGTACCTGGTATGCTACTGTGAAATGTCAGGGATTGGAGCAGAGATGGGTGACCTTACACCTACTTGGTGGGAATGTAAATCACTGCAACCTTTCTGCAAGGCAGTTTGCATTATGAATCATAATCTTGTAAATGCATTAACTTTTGGTCTACTGACTTCACTTTGCCTGAAAACAACACTGTATGCTCATTCAATCATTCACCAAGTGTTTACTGAACATCTGTGAAGAACTAGGCATTGTTCTAGGAGCTAGTAACTGCAGCAAACAAAACAGGAAGTCTGCCAGGATTTTTTACGCCCTGATGGGAGAGGCCAAAAGTGAGCAAACGACATTAACACAACATGCAGCTGTGAGGTGTCACACCTGGACAGACAAGGCTCATTGAAGGCGTGGGACAACTAACTGAAACAGCTCATCAGGGAAAGCGTCTTCCAGGGGTCAATTAGATGGCCAACCACCAAGAGCAAAGAATGTTCTAGCAGAAGTATTAGGTGTAAAATAAACAAAACAAATAAATAAATAAACAAAAACAGGCTGCTCTTGCAGAGGACCTAGGTTTGATTCCCAACACCTGAAGATGCTCACAGACATCTAAAACTCCAATTCCAGGTGATTGGACACCCTCTTCTGACTTCCTCACGGACTTCATGCTATACACAAGCAACACACAACAGCTCTAATTTCTCTACATCCATGAATTCGGCTGTGCATTCACTTTGACTTTGGAGTTTTACATCTTTATAACAGCTATCCTAGCAGACAGGAAGCAGTATCTCATCCTAATTAGCTATTTGGTGTTTTTTTGTTTTGTTTTGTTTTGTTTTTTGGGGGGGTTGTTTGTTTTGTTTTGTTTTGTTTGAGACATGTAGACCATGTAAACCAAATGGGGCTTAAACTCAGAGATCCACCTGCCTCAGCCTCTCTCAAGTGCTAGGATTTAAGACCTGTCCCACCATACCTGGAGCACACTGACTTGGCTAGACAGTCCATGTCTAGCCAGCAAGCTCCCAGGATCCTCCTGTCTCTGCACCTCCAGCACTAGGATTACAGTTATACACTGGCGCACTTTGGTTATGCACTGGCACACTTTGGTTTTTGTATATGTGCTGGGCTTGAACTCAGGTTCTCATGTTTGTGTGATAAGCACTTTACCAATGGAGCCTGTGTGTATCTGAATGTGGATATGCACAGAGCTGTGGGTGACCAAGAAGGCCAAAGCCCCCTTAGAGCTAAAGTTTCAGGCAGTTGTCACTGCCCAATGTGGGTGATGGGAGCCAAACAGGTCCTCTGCACTCTTAACCACTGAACCACCTCTCCAGGCTCACTTTGACCTAAATTTTAAATTGAATTATTTGGGATATTTTGTTGTTTTCTTTGCTTGCTTGCTTTTCAACAGGTAAAAACCATTCAGAGTACATCTACACTAAAAAGACAGTCATTAGGTGATGGGAGATGTCTTTATGTAAATATGTTTCTCTTATTAATGAATAAAACACCGTTGGCCAATAGGAAAGGAAGATAGGAAAGACTACCAGACAAGGAGAAAAGAGGAAGGAGTAAGGAGTCAACATGGAGAGACTGGAGAGAGCAGGACCACCGGCCCCCTCTCTCCGGTTAAGATGAGACCACGTGGAAATACTTAGATTAATAGAAATGGGTTAATACTTAAGACAGAGCTAGCAGATAAGAAACAAGTAACTGGCCAACAGCGTTGTATCAAATAGAGAGTCTCTGTGTGTTAATTGGGGCCGGCGCCTTGGTGGGTCCAGGCCAGCAGGAAAACCTACTCCTTACAATTAGGGGCCGAAGAAATGGCACAGCAGGTAAGAGAATATATTTCTTCCAGAGGACTCAAGTTCAGTTCTCAGCATCCACATCAAGTGACTCATAACTGTAATTCTAGCTCTCACTCACATGCACACACACATACACATAATTAAAAGTACTAAAATAGGAACTGGAGAGATAACTTAGCAATTAATTGGCCTTGATGCTCTTGCCAAGGACCTGGGTTGATGCTCTTCCCAGGACCCACATGGAGGCTTAACAAACATCTATAACTCCAGTTCCAAAGAATTCAACTCCTCTGGCCTCTGTGGGTACCTGCAGTCATATGCACATACTTATACACAGACATATACATAATTCAAAACAATAAAACTAAATTTAAAATAAAATGAAAAAAATCTTTTAAAAACTTTAATTAAAAAAAAAAAAAACATTTAAATTAGCCAGGTGGCAGTGGTGGCACAGCCTTTACTCCAAGCACTTAGGAGGCAGAGGCAGGTGATCTACATGAGTTCAAGGTCAGCCTGGTCTACAAAGCAAAATCCAAGTTAGCCAGGGCTACACAAAGAAATCCTGCCTAACAAAACCAAATAAACAAGCAAAAAATTCTTTTTAAAAAAAATAGTAATGAACTATTTGACCCCTAAAACCATAATTTGTCCTAGTCCTTTTTTTGTTTTGTTTTGTTTTTTCAAGACAGGGTTTCTCTGATTTATTTTGGAGCCTAGTCCTTCATTTTTACTAATTTTATTTTATATGTTAGTTCTTTTCCTGCAGGTACATCTATGCACTGTCTGTAGAAGCCAGAAAAGGAAGCCAGGTTCTCTGGAACTGGAGTTACAGATGGTTGTGAGCTCTCATGGTGCTGGGTGCTGGGTGCTGGGAATTGAACCCAGGTCCTCTTCCATGTCTCCAGTCATCCTAATTCCTCGTTTTAAAAAAAATTACATTTACATATCTTATGTATGTGTGTGTTTGTGCTCATATGTGCAGGCCAGAGGACAACTTTCAGGAGTTGGTTCTCTCCTTCCCACATGGGGGTCCTGGGGGTTGAACTCAAGTCCTCAGGTTTGGCAGCAAGTGTTCTTTTCCTCTGGCCAGCCCTCATCAGTTTACATTTGGGGAAAACCAGAGAGCAACACTGACTGCTCTAGGTCTACTGACTCTCATGCCATTACAGTGGTCTCTATAGCTCTTTCTTCATTCCTTCGACCAATATTTATTAAGAGCCTACTATGTGCCAGTCACCAGGACTACCTCTGAAGTGAGTTGATCAACCAGATCTGCTTCTCAGAGGTAGAAGCATAGAAAGACTAAGGCTTGAGGCAATAACAACACAACTGAATACTAATTGTGACGTAATATAATGTGCTGAAAAGGAGGGCAGCCAGTTGCTATGAAAGAGAGTACCTTGCAAAGCCTGGGGTGCAGCTCAGTACAACACTTGCCTAGCAAGGTCCTGGATTCATATCCAGCATGGGGTTGAGGAAATACGCAAAACCTCACTGAAGGGGACAATTAAACTGAGTTGGATTTTTTTTTTAATATTATGTGTATACATGGGTGTACATATGCACAGGAAGGCAGATGTCTGCAGAGGTTATCAGCTACAGATGTCCCAAACTCAAATCTTCTGGAAGAGCAGTGTATGCCTTCTTGACCACTGAGCCATCGCTTCACCCCTGTTGTTTTTATATGGGTCTCTGTATTGGTTAGGGTATTTCTGTTTTTTGGAGTGCTTTTTTTGGTTTGTTTTGTTTTGAAGTTTTTGTTTTGTTTTGTTTTTTGGTCAACCTGAAAAAAATTAGAGACAGCAGAGAAGAGGAAACCTCAAATGAGAATTATATTGACCTGTAGGTAAGCCTGTTGGTCATTTTCTTGATTGACCACTGATGTAGAAGAGCCCAGCCCACTGTGGGAGGTGCCATCCTTAGGCAGGTGATCCTGGGTTATATAATAAAGCAAACTGAGCAAGCCAGTAAGTGATATTCCTATGATCTCTGCTTAAGTTCCTATCCTCACTTCCCTCAGCAATGTAATGTTACCTGGAAGACCAAGATAAAATAGACCCTTTCCTCCCCAGATTGCTTCTGGCCATGACGAATATCAAAAAAATAAATAGCAAAGTAAGCCAGTCTCTGACCCAGACTAATCTCAAACTAGCTATTTAGCTAAGGATGACACTGAACTTTTGATCTTCCTGCCTCCACCTCCCAAATGTGGAGATTACAGGTATACCACAATACCCCGTTTATGTGTTGCTAAGGACTAAACCCAGGGCTTCATGCATGCTTGGCAAAGAGTCTCCCAAATGCTACACTGAGTTCTGAAGGATAAGTAAAAGCAAGATGGATTAACAATCTGATATGGTGGCACATCTTTAATCCAGCACTCAGAAGACAGAGGCAGGTGGATCTCTGTGACTTCAAGGCTGTCCTGGTCTACAGAGTAAGTTCCTGGACACCCAGGGCTATGTAGAGAAACTTATCTCCAAAAAAACAAACTAACAAAAATTAACAAACAGGAAGGAAGAGCATCACTGGTGTGTGTGTGTGTGTGTGTGTGTGTGTGTGTGTGAGAGAGAGAGAGAGAGAGAGAGAGAGAGAGAGAGAGAGAGAGAGAGAGATGAATTGTATTGACTGTTATGTGGTTCTGTTTTATTATTGTTTTTGAGACAATGTCTCCCTATGTAGACCAGTCTGGCCTTGAATTGCAAATCCTCTCACCCTGGGATTACAGGGTTTTAAGGAAGTATTAGGATCATTTAATTTTCTGTGAGGAGAATGGATCAGAGAGGTATGACAGATTACAGAAGAATGGACTGGCAGCAGAGAAGTGGGCTAGACTGATGATGGTGAACAAGTTTGAGAACCCTTGGAAGGCTAAATAATTAGGATCCAGTAATGGAAAATAGGAAAAGGAGGCATCAAAAGTAATTCAGCCTTGGCTAGGTAGTGGTGGCACACACATCTTTGATCTCAGCATTCAGAAGGCAGAGGCAGGCAGATCTCTGTGAGATCCAGACCAGCCTGGTCTACAGAGTTTCAGAACAGCCAGGACAACACAGAGAAACCCTGGCTCAAAAATGAATGAATGAATGAATGAATAAATAAAACAATAAAAAGGGAGTAATTCAAGAGTGGCTGGGGTTAGGAGCATAGGTCAGTGGTATAGCATTACCTAACAGGTAAAAGAATATGCGTTTAAGCTGGGCGGTGGTGGCACACACCTTAAATCCCAGCACCCAGGAGGCAGAGGCAGGCGGATCTCGGTGAATTCAAGGCCAGCTTGGTCTACAGAGCTAGTTCCAGGACAGCCTTCAAAACCACAGAGAATCCGTCTCGAAAAACAAAACAGAATATGTTTAATTCTCAGCAATGTAAAATAAGTATTACTTTTTGTCCGACGAACTTCCTGCCTATACTGTTAAGATCACCACGGCAGTCCAGGAGTTAAGTAACAGAAACCTTAAGTACATCTCGATCTGTCTCACTCCGGGCACCAGCACTTACAATAAGTGGAACTCCACACCACTGCTTTGACCTTCTGACCCTCTAGTTGTTAAACCCGCTAAATAGCGCACGATGAGAGGAGCAACACTGGAGAATCTGATACTTAAAAAGCGGAAAAGAAAACCGAGCTCTCTGGGTACTAGGTTTCAACGCCAAATCCAAGGAGAGGCTGAGGAGGGAGTGAAGAGCTAACTTTTTTTCCCTCCCAGGATCAACCTGAAATTAAAACGAAACACCTCCACAGAGGTAAGACTGCTGCTGCGCAGGCGCAACAAAGCAGGCCCGGCTCTCAGGTTCGAACCGGCGCGCACACACTGTGGCCTCAGGACAGCGCAGTCACACAGTTCCGAGTCCTCAGTGCCTCCCTCCCTAACGAGGTCCTTAAGCCTTTCAGGAAAAGCCCCGAGGCCCCCCTTTTTTAAGCATCAGGCTGGTACTGGTTCCCGGTCCGGTACAGGGCGGAGCCTAGAGCCGGGACCAGGCGCGGGCCAGGCTCGAGGACCGAAGAGCCGCCATGCCTCTCAGGTTCTCACCTCTTTGTCTGCCGCTTTCTCCTCAATGCCAAGCAGCGCGTATAGATCCATTTGTAAGAGCTCTTTAGTCACCGCCATGGTTCTGGCCCTGACCGAATTGATACTACAATTCCCAGGAGTCTGAGCGCGCGCAGGTAGGAGGTACTGGTTTGGAGCCGGCCCAACAGCGCTAAGCCTCCTGGGAATCGGCGTGATCCAGTTCGGGTTTGACTGACTGTGGATGAGCGCGTCGCGGAAAATGAACTACGACTCCCAGCATCCTACACTCCGCCGCCGCCCGCGCGGTGGTAAGCGGAGAGAGTCAGAATTCCCGGCGCTGGGCGCGGTGGTGAACGGAGAGAGTCAGAATTCCCGGCGCTGGGCGCGGTGGTGAACGGAGAGAGTTAGAATTCCCGGCGCTGGGCGGCAGATGGATGGCGCGTGTAAGGCTGGGTGCATAGGCTGAGGGTCTGAGCGGCCTGTGCTGCGTTGGTGAGAGGCTATCCTACGGATCTGCGGTGCTGAGAGACACCATGGAGAGCAGGTGCTACAGCTGTGCTGTCAAGTTCACCCTCTTCAAGAAGGAGGCGAGTGTTCTAGAGAGCTGGAGGACCAAGGGAGGACGCGGGGCCAAGGGAAGAGCACAGAACTTACAGGCCAAAGACTTAGTTTGATGCTTCTTTCTAGTGGTGTAGTTTTGACGAAATAACTCATTTAACATTTCTGTAAAGTGGGGCGAATGCCCATTCGCTTTCGAGGTTAAAATGATGAGGTCCAGTAAGATGGCTTTGCAGGTAAATGCACTAGCTGCTAAGCCTGATGACCTCAGTTCGAACCCCAGGAAGGAGAGATCTCCAAGTTATTCTCTGATCCCCCTCATACGTGCCATAGCATGCACACACACTCACAAAGAGATAATGTAAAATTAAAATAAAAACTGTCAGGGGGTTTGGTGAGGTATGGAACTGAAAGTACCCTATAAATTATAAAGTTTCCAAAAGCTACGCTTTTTGTTTTTCCTTCTTCTTTTTTACCATCAAATGGAGCATCTACCTCCTGCTTTCTCTCTGCTCTTCTTTTCTCCATCTCAGGCTTTAATATGCTATGACCTCTGTACACCACACCATGCCCGTTACAGGTTGGATTACAAAGCTTCCTCTTTCTACGGGGCACAGTGGAAAGGCTTTCTTGTTCATGACACATGCTTACCAGGTTCTCCGTGCAAGCTTCCAGGGAGATAGTGGGGAATAAATGGGATGAGTTCATAGTGTGCAGGGCTGGAGCACTTCAGGAGTGTGCATTTGGAACCAGGGTTTAAATTCCAGTTGCCCTGTTAGAATAGAGGTACTAATGGTGGGCATTAGGATCAAATATGATACTGTGTGTAAACTATGATGGTTAGACCAGATGATGAATTTTAAGGTTCAAGCTGTATGCCTGGTAAACACTAAGTACTTAATTTAGTAACTGAAGCTATTGTTACCACTCTGTCCTGAGCAGAACCTCCCACCATCTTGCCTAAGCAGAGAAAGCATGATATCTATACTCTGTCTGATTCTCTTTTGTTGGCTAGCCAGTGACCTGACCCACAGAGCTTTGTTTGTCTTTGTTCTTCGTTTCAATGGTAAGAAAGTGAAAATGGTAGAAAGCACGTGAGTTTTGCCTGAAATTTTTATCTGATTGACAAGACTCTGGGAACCAAAGACTTGCTGTGCCCTCTACCCCATCTCTCCCTGGACCCTAAGGATCCCACTCCTCTTCCGTCCTCCAACATCTGGTCACAACTTTAATTTCTTATTTCTGTGAGCGCTTAGAGAAGCGCCAACAGGGGTGAGTGAGAGACAGATCCTCCTGCTTCGTGTTTCTTGTAGTACGGCTGTAAGAACTGTGGCCGGGCCTTCTGTAATGGCTGTCTTAGCTTCAGTGCTCCGGTACCTCGGGCTGGCAACACTCAACAGAAGGTCTGCAAACAATGCCACACCGTCCTGACCAGGTGAGAGATGGGCACGGGCAGAGGGTCAGACAGACATGAGAGCAAGCATATGACCAGGCCTTGTGGCTTGTGTTTCCTGGCCAGAGGTCTGCCTAGGAAGTATTTGGGACAGGAATCACTGATGGGTGGGATGATGGGACTTCTTACAACAAATTCCTTCTCCAGAGGGCCTGCTGATAACACCTCCAAGTGGTCGCCACCTCAGAAGTAAGTACTGAAAAGAAGACGCGTGGGAACAACAAAGGACAAGGACTCCAGTACAGGGCTCTCCTTCCAGTCTCCAGATCAAATGGGTGCAGGGTGAAAAGAATGCCCGCCTTCAGGCTCCTGCTTCCCTCTTAGAGTCTGAAAGCAGCTCTTTCCCTGTCAGGCATACCTTACAGCTGGTCAGCTGGGTTGGGCTGCAGTACCACATAAATAAGAGACCACAGAAGACTGACTGCCTGTAGAGGCCCCAGTTGATTTGGATGGGTGCTTTCAGTCTTCCCCTTTGCCTCAAGAGTGTCTGCCTCGTATCCTGCCAGGCATGTAGCAGCCTTGGAAGCCAAGAAGAAGCCCAGCACTTCCCAGAGCCAGGGCCTGACCCAAAAAGACCAAGCCATCGCTGATCGCCTAGCACGGCTCCGTCAGGAAAACAATCCCAGTGAGTTCAAGTGGGCACGGGGACCTTAAGACAGGGTGCAGGGCTTGGGACTGAGCTGCCTCCAGCCCTTCCAAACACTCTGCTTGCCAATTGCAGAGTCAGTACCCTCACAAGCAGAGATAGATGCACGGCTAGCTGCACTGAAGGGTGAAGTCCAGGGCGCCGTCCCTTCCACACAGGAGATAGAGAATCGGCTTGCAGCATTACAGGGCAGAGTGCCACCTTCTCACACGATGAGACCGGTGAGTGTTGTGGCTTGGGAGAGAAGGGTTTTCTAGGGCAAGCACCCTACAGAAGCCCAGATACATGTATGATTGTGTGCTTTGCAGGAGTTAGTAAAGCCTCCCACCCCCACCTCCTGAGCCTTAGGCCTGCTCTCAAGACAAGTGCCAAGCAGCAGGACTGAGTGCGTCAGCAAAGAGTGGATACTCAGTCCTGTTGAGAGCTGCCAGCCTATTCACCTATGTGGGCCTTGACTTCATCCCTTTCCATGGGCTTTGAAAACTCTTCAGCATCCACCCCTGACTCACACCTCTTCTGGACTTCTGGTGTGGCCTTCCCCATACCGCTATTCCCCACTGAGGTTCCCTCCTCTGCACAGGCACACCAGGCACCAGATACCAGGACCCAGGCTCAGCAGGTGCAGGATCTGCTAACACAGCTGGCAGCTGAGGTGGCTATTGATAAAAGCTGGGAACAAAGAGGCCCAGGTAACCTGTCCACTTGGCTTCTCCATGGTCATGCCCTGCCTCATCTGCCCACCCTCTTGGGAGGTGAATATGAGTCAGAGAATGGTCAACACTGAAGAGCTTCTGTGTACTGAGTGCTTACTCCAAAGGGAGCCAACATAGGCCTCTTGCACTGACTCTAGAATCAGATGGGGAATTCCAGTCCCACAACCCTACATGTGTTCCTTCACCTGTCTAAACCTCTAATCTGTAAACTCAAGTAATGTGTGGTAAACCTGTCATGTGGGGGAAGTCATGAGGAATAAATGGAATAACACAGTAGGTGCTTGGGATGCCCAGCTCATAGTGAAGACTGAGCGAGTATTGTCTGCAATGAAGAACTGATAATGCGTAAGAGGCTTAAATTAGAAGAGTTAAGGTTCCCTTGCCATCTATTGCCAGCCACATTTCAACTATTGGCTCTCCATGTGAGCTTGCAGCAAATACCACAGACAGCATGAATGTAGGACATGTTGTGGCATGTTCCCAACATGACAGGAGGTTCTGGGACAGTGGTATATGAAGGCTCCAGAGCAGTATCCCAACTAGGAGGACTTTTGCCTTTAGGGCACTTTTGGAAATGTTTAAGGACATTTTTGTTATCACTACTACTGGCATCTGGTAGGTGAAAGACAGGAATACTGCTGGGCACCCTATTGGGCAGTTGCCAGCTCCTCACTGCCTAAAAGAGAATTGTCAGAGGAACTGAGATTGATAAACTGCTTTATAGACACAGTCTCAGTGCGTGCCCTCGCTGATCTCACGGAGGACTGTCGCCCTTATGTATTACTGAGGAAACAGGCTTTGGTAAGCTCAGGGACTTGGCCATAGGCACACAGCCCTTAACTGGCAGGGATGAGCCTTCTACATACCACTGTTTTTGTTTTATTTTGTGAGACATGGCCTCGTGTAGCCCTCATGTAGCTGGCCTCAAACTTACCGTGACCGTGAACTCCTGATCTCCCTACTGGCGCCTCCCAACGGCTATCATTACAGGAGTGCACTGTCATGGCCAACGTGGTTTTAAAGCTCCTGTTCTGAAACTCTAGACTCCAGGTGGTCATGTCAGAGCCAAATCCACTCTGGTAAAATTTCTTCTTGCCCATTATCTAAGACTGCTTCTTCCTTCAGGGTCTCTCACTCTGCTCCCAGAAAATGCTAACTTGAGCCCTGAAAGACAGACCAGCTAAACCTTAGCCTCCCGTATCCTGATCCTTAGGGCAGTGATTCTCAAGCCATAGGATAACCACCCTACATTAACTAGGTGGGTGGAGGTTGATGCATTTGAAAAAGACACAACTAAAATTACTAGTTTTGCCAGGCATCATGGTACACACCTGTAATCCTAGGAATTGTGAGGCAGAGGCAGGAAGATCAAGAGTTTCAGGCCAGCCTGGACTTTATAGGAAACCCTCATCTTTAGTAATAAAAAAAAAAAAAAAAAAAAAAGAAAGAAAGCAACAAAAGCCCAAAATTATTTTATATTTGGAAAAATGCAAAAATGTAAACCTAGTACTGATTTAAAAATTGGTAACACATGGTTAAAAAATAGCTGAGAAATGGGTTCTGGAGTGAGATCTTGACATTCTTCTGTCTTCCTAACTGTCCTAACCCTTCCAGTGGCCTCCCTCCAGAATGACCTCAACAAGGCAGGTACAAGTTCCCAGGGGCCAGCCAGCCTATCCCTGGAGGAGGAGAAGAGCAGGCTGTTGGCCGAGGCAGCAGTTGAGCTACAGGAGAAGACCAGGCAGGAATGGGTCCTGGCTCTCGCCAAAAGATTGGCTGTACTTCAGGGACAGGACCCCAACAGAGATAAAGGCTCCAGCCAGCCTCCTTATTCAGGCCCCCTGGCCAAGGCCTACTGCCACCTCAGACTACGCTTTGCTTGCCAGTGCTAAAGCGGGTACTGAGAGTCCCTGTGCCAAAGGCTCTGTCTCCCCCAGAGCCATGAGATTTGATGGGGCAGAGTAGAGAATGAGGCCTGAGGAACGGGACCTTCAGACTGCCCTCCACTCTCGGGGCTGATGGCCCAGCGTTGCAGGGCTAGGGGAGGGAGGCACAGCAGCTTGATTCTCAGCTCTGAATAGGTGCCCCCAGGGACCAATAGTTCTCCTCACTCCTCCCTTTGTTCCTGTCCCCCCATTCAAGTGGCCCTGCAGGACTGTCACATTCCAGACAGTGCTGAGGAGGAGGATGAAGAGACAGCCATCCAGAGAGTGCTGCAGCAGGTAGCCTTGTCACCCACCCTGTCACTGTGTTCTGCCTCTGCCTCCTTGTTGCACCAGCTGTCTGTTCTCATTCGCTGGTCTTCAGGGCCAGTGGTTATTTCACAGCTCCAATTTTAGTGGAGGCCCATATTTCCTATCTCAAGAAATCAAGAAGAAACAGCAGGAGGTAAAGGGTAAAGAGCTGGGAAGTTAGGCCACAAAACCCAGAAGTGCTAGGAGGGGAGCCTGGACCTAGATAGAGCAAGAAGTAGTTCTCTTCTTCCCTGTTCACAGCTCACTGAAGAAGCTGCCCTGGATGAGGCAAGTGGCTGTAACATCCCTGTGGAACCAGCTCCCCGGCCCCGGGCCCAACCCTACGGGGCAGAGACTGAGGTGAGCAGAGCCCGGCACGGCACCCCACACTTGCCACAGCCTTGCTCCTGGCTCACTGCTCCATCTGCACTTGCCTCCCCCATTCCTCCTTCCCTGAAGACCCAGGCCGAGGAAGAAGAGCTCCCCTGGTGCTGTATCTGCAATAAGGATGCTGTCTTGCGCTGTGCTGGCTGCGATGGAGACCTCTACTGTGCCCGGTGCTTCCGGTGAGTGCGGGTAGAACATTCTGAGGCTAGGTTGATCTTGGCTTGAGGGCTGCCAAATTGCTGCCATTCATCCCTTTGCTTCGCAGGGAGGGCCACAATAACTTTGATCTTAAAGAGCATCAGACTTCTGCGTACCACCCCCAACCTGGCCGAGAACACTGAGGAAAACCCTCCTGAGGGCCACAGGCAGCCAGCAGGGCCCAGTGCCAGGGCGTCCAGTCTACCGATGGTAAACACACTCTTTTTTGAGCTTCACGGTCCCTGTAAGGAAGAAAGGGTCTATTGAAGATAACTCTTAGAGGAGCCAGAGGCAAGGAGGAGTAACAGCCCCTTCCAGGAGGCTGACCTGAAACTGAGAGACAGCAGGGGAAGACCAGACTGAACCTAAGCATGAGTCCTGGCCTACAGTGGAGCTAATAAAAGATGTTGTTGATAAATTATTCTAATTTACAATGTAAAGTAAGTAAATAAATAAAATACATTGCTGAGTCATTGGCCTCAGAATTTTTTGTCTGTACTGGGGAATTGAACCCAGGGCCTTGCATATGCTGGACAAGGATTCTGCTACTGAGCTATATCCCTAGCTCCAGACCCTTTTTATGTGTGAGCTTGATTCTGGCAGTACTGGGAATTGAACCCACATCTCATACATGCTACGTGTGTGCTTTGCCACTGACCTATACCTCCAGGCACCCAATGCCATCTATATTCAGAACCCTGTGGCCTCTGAGCCTGAGGCCTGTGAGAGGTGCTAAGAACACAGTAGGCTAGAAGCAGAGTGCTGTGGAACTCATGAAAAGGTTCCCAGTAGGAGCATTCCCACCATCCTGGTGGCCTCATACCAACTAAGTGTGAAAACTCATCTTAGTGAATTGTACCTTCTACTCAGGACAGTTCCGCTTAGACCCTTCCATGTTGGATATCTGCCTATCTAGTACTTTAAACAATGGATGTAGGAACACTTCATACATACCCCGCTTCCTGCCTTACAGAGGACTTACCTCCTGGCTCCTGTCCCATCTTGCCTACTTCAAAGACCTAATATCTGTCTTCCAACAACTTGGCCCAACCCCTGGCACTCCCTTTCACTCTACATATCCTCTGTCTTTTCCTTCTTTTCCACAATTCACTGAGGGCAGAGACCGATACGGGCAGCCAATCAAAGATTAATAGAGTACCATGTAGACACCCCTGCTACACTGAGTTGAAGAGGGGTCAGCCTCCTTGAATGCTCCAGACACAGTGAAGAGTTTCCTGTTGCTCCTCGGTGAAATTCAAAGCTTATCTCTACCAGGTGGGCCCCTCTTGTTGGTGATGCCCCGGTGCCGTGTGCTTTAGCCACATGGTCTCTTGGCCTCACTATTCCAGGCTCTTCAAAGCCAGGCTATGATCTCCATCTTTGAATTCCCAACACCAGTTGGCATGGGGGTGGGGATGAGGTGGTGGGTAGATGGATAGATGGTGTGGGCACAGCCAAGGGACTTAGGATGTTGGTGTTCCAAATACCACTTCCCCTCTCCTACCCCACCCCCCCCCCAGCATAGACACACCACACCTCACACACTTTGCTGGTTTCCTCCTAAAGTTTTTATCCTGGCTGCCAAGGGAAGTATTAGGCAACAGCCACAACTGCCTTGCAGAGAGCCCAGCAGAGAGAGTCCAGCAGTAGCTGCACACACACTTGGGCTGTGTCTTCTTGTCGTCTGCATCCCTTGTCTGTATTGAAGACCTTTCAGCCAGTATCCAGGACAGAGCTAAGGCTACAGAAGATGGCCTCTCCGGTGTTATTTTGAAGGCCTGCTGAGTCTTCGAAGCCTCTTGAGTTGACTGAGCAGCTCAGAGATGAAAGGCTGAGGGAGAAAAAACAGTGAGATGAGACAGGAAATCACAGTCACTATGCTGCCCTCCTTACTCTATCTTCAAGTGTTTCCAGAGCAAGAAAAGGAAAGATTTACCTAGGGCCAAGCTTTCCTTTCAAATGCTCCTCTATTCATCCTAGCCTCCCCCATTAGGTCATCTCCCACTGAAGAAGCAGAATATGCCTTACCTCTCTGTCACAGGGGCAGTCTTGGAGAATGGCCTGGGTGAGAGAGAGCCAGGTAAACTGAGATGTACACCTTCCCCCACAAGTGCCCATCAGTCTCCCAAGATCCCGCCCGTAACTTGTTCTTTGCAGCTGGAAGTTAGCTCAGGTGGTTAGGGTGGTGCTGTGAGTTGGTGTTCGTGACACCCAGGGAAGCAAGCCCTAGGTTCCCAGTCCAACTTCCAGTCCCCAGCTTCCCATCCTACCTCCAACTGAGTCCTCTGGTCCTCTGAGGATAGTTCCATGAGAGCTTCCAGATCAATCTCGGGCTCAGGAGCTTCTCTACCCTGGTTGAGCGTAACAGAGAGATCTGACCACCTGTTGCTCAAATGGCAGTTACTGTCAATCTCTACCTTCTCTACCTTCATCTGCTCATTTCCATATTGATTCCCCTCCTCCGCTTACTCAAAATGCCCACTGATTATTCTATCCAATAAACACTTAATTAAACACCTACTATGTTCTACACAAAAGTGTGAAGAGTTACTCAGGAAGAGCATCTTCACCTGTACCTGTACTTAGGTGAAGGGAAGCAAATCATGAGCTTCAGAGCAACCTAGACTTCGGAGTGAGACCTTGTCTCAGAAAGGAGTGGAAATGGCTCTGGGGAGATAGACTCAGCAGACAAAAGCACTAGCTGTTCTTCCAGAGAACCTGAATTAGATTCCCAGCACCCACACAGAAGCTCAACTGTCCTCAACTCTAGGGTTTCCTGTACTTTTTCTGCACTCCCTTGAATACCAGGCATGCATTTGGAGAACAGATATACATGCAGGCAAAACATCTATACACATAAAGTAATAAGATACTTGCTGAGTGTGGTGGTGAACAACTTTAATTCCAGCACTAGGGAGGCAAAGGCAAGTGGATCTCTGAGTGTTCAAGTCCTGCTATTCTAGGATAGCCAGAGCTATGTAGAAAGGCCAGTCTCAAAAAAAGTGGTAGTGGCACATGCCTTTAATCCCAGCACCTGTCAGGCAGATCTCTGTGAGTTTGATGACAGCCTGGTCTACAGAGTGAGTTCCAGGACAGCCAGGACTACAAAGAGAAACCCTGTCTCGTGGGTGTGGTGGTGCATGCCTGAAATCCCAGATGCTGGGAGGTAGAGGCAGAGGATCAAGAGTTCAAGAAAACCCTTGGCTATATGGCCACTTCAATGCCAGTCTAGGCCACATAAGATCCTACCTAAAGGGCAGGGGAGAGCCAGAGACATGGCTAAAAGCACTGGCTGCTCTTCCAAAGGATTCAGATTCGATTTTCAGGACTTTCACAGTGGAGGCAGAAAACTACCTCCCACAAGTTGTCCTATGACCTCTATGTGTGCAACTCAGATGTGTGCATACATACAAATAAATACATGTTATTTGAAAATTAGAACAGGCCTGGGGCATGGCAGTGAGTGTTTTAATCCCAGAATGGGAAGGTAGAGACAGGTGGATCTGTGAAACTTGATGCTAGCCAGCCTAGCTTACCTACATGTGAGTTTCAAGCCAATGAAAGACTCTCTTTTGGGGAGGAAAAATGCCCAGTGTGATGGCTCAGACCTTTAATCCCAGTGTTCAGGAGGCAGAGACAAGCAGATCCCTGAGAGTTCAAAGCCAGCTTGATCTACACAGTTCCAGACCAACTACAGTTGTATAGTGGAACTTGTCTCAAAAGACAACAAAAGGAGTCCTTCTAGATAGCCCAAGATGACCTCTAATTTGCTGTCCTTCTGCCTCAGCCTCCTGAGTACTGGGATTATAGGTGTATGCCACCATACCTAGCTGCGTATTTTATAATCATCATTAAAAAAAAATGTGTGTGTGAATGTGTGTGTGTGTGTGTGTGTGTGTGTGTGTGTGTGTTTGCGCGTGTGGGGTCAGAGGGCAGCTAGTAGACTTGGTTCTCTCCTTCTGTCATAGTAGCCAGTCTTGCACAGCAAGCATCTGAGCCCTTCGCCAGCCCCCATCTGTACTTTTCTTTAGTGGTTTCAAAGTTTCTACTTTTCCATTTGACAATTTTATTATCTGACTTTCTTCAAGCATGTGTCCAGCAGCTGCTGTGAACTTGGCACCATGAACTTGGGAACCTCAGTGAACAAAGGTCTTGTCTTCACACGGTCTCCATATTATTGGCAGTTGATGAATCACAGCATAAACAGATAAGAGGCCAGACCAAATGGCATACCAGTGTAATCTTAAGCACTTACAAAGCTGAGACAGGCTGCTGTGAGTACAAGGTCAGCCTGAATTATATAGAGAATATAAGACCCACCAGGGCTACATAGCAAGACCATGTCTCGAAACAAAAGGAAAACTGGAACAACAGCAGCAACAAAACCAGATACAATAGCAATTAAGTTATATAATTTGTTTAAATTATGTTAAATGAAATACATAAAAAATGATATCAATTAGCCGGGCATTGGTGGCACATGCCTTTAATCTCAGCACTCAGGAGGCAAAAGCATATGGATCTCTGTGAGTTTGAGGCCTGCCTGGCCTACACAGTGAGTTCCAGGACAGGCTCCAAAGCAACATAGGGAAACCCTGTCTCAAAAAACAAACAAGCAAACAAAAAATGATATCAGTTAAATTACATAATTTGTCGATAGGTAAATGTTACTCAGGGAACTTCTTGTGTGATGGAAATATTTCTTACCTTGGTGATTTGACATTTTATAAAGGGAGAAATATACCTTTTTTGTTTTGTTTTGATTTGTTTGTTTTCCAGGGCAGGATTTCTCTGTGTAACAGCCCTAGCCATCCTGTAACTAGCTCTGCTGGCTTCGAACTCACAGAGATCTACCGGCCTCTGCCTCTCAAGAGCTGGTGTTAAAGGCATGTGCCACCACCATCTGGCCCCTCTGTATTTTTATACACACACTGCAAAAAGGCACATTTCACTCTTTGTCAGTTTATATTCAATAAAGCTGACTTCAAAAATTACAAATAAGACAAATCAAATTATGCAGCAAAAAGGAAAAGAACCCTCATCTACCTTCCTACTCCTTTCACTAACCGGTAACCCTGATAACACTTGGGGACTTCTGTGCTTTGTAAAAATCAGTATTACTTGAGTTCTCCCCTTTTCCCTGAGCTCTAGGACCCCTTCACTTCTTTTATCTATAGCTCAACTCACTCAGCACTCACACTTTATGCCTGCTTATTAAAGGCATGTTGTATATCAAAGATGACAGTGAGCCTTAGGGCTGTAATAGCAAGACAGACAGACAACATGATCCTGCCCTTGAAAAGCCAACAGACGTAAAAGAGCAGATCCAATAGATGGTGACAGACAAATGCCTTGATGAGAGACCATAGGAGTCTGTGGGAAAGGAAAGATTACCAAGCCAAGGGTCAGGAAGGTTCCTGGAAGAAGCAGCCTCTGAAATCTGGAGAGTAAAAATTAACCAGCTATTGGGTAGTTCAACCTGTAGAGTGCCTGCCTAGCATGCACAAGCCCTGATTCAGTCCCCAGGACCAGCATAAACCCAACACACTTGTAATCCCAGCATCTGGGAGGTAGAGACAGGAGGCCATCCTTGGCTACTAAGCCTGAAATGAGAACCTGACTCCAAAATAAATAAATAAGTAAACCAACTTAACCAAATCGTTATGCTCATGGCCGCGGGGTGGAGGAGGGGTGGGGGTGGTGACAGGACTAGATGGTTCTCATAATATAGGTAACTAGGAAAATGCAAAAGTGTACACACAAAAGTCAGATGCCATGGCACACACTGTCATGGCACACACCTGTAGTCTTAGCTGGGATGCTAAGGCAGAATTATTAAAAGCTTTAAGCTAGCCTGGGCTGTATAGCAAGTAAGTAAAGGGCAGTGAGGGCCCCACACACAATTCTCCTGGTCAGCCTTGGCAGCACACACCTTTGATCCCAACACTCAGAAGGCAGAGGCAGGCTGCTCTCTCTGGATTCAAGGCCAATCTGGTCTGTATAGTGAATTCTAGGTTGGCCAATGCTACACAGTGAGACTCTGTCTAAGAGGGTAAAGGAGAGATGGCTCAGCAGATAAAGACACTTGTCACACAAGGCTGATGACTTCAGTTTGATCCCCAGATCCAACAGTGGAAGAAGGAAACCAGTTTCCAGAAAGCTCTGCTCTTTCTACATGTGCATGAATGACATGTGAGCCCACATTCAGACACAGCTCTCTCACTCTCTCCCCCATCTCTCTCTCTCTCTCTCTCTCTCTCTCTCTCTCTCTCTCTCTCACACACACACACACACACACACACACACACACACACACACACACACACGCGGTTTGGTTTCTATTGCTGTTTTTTTTTTTTTGACCATGGCAATTCTTATAAAGGAAAACATTTGACTGAGGTGGTGGCTTACAGTTCAGAGGTTCAGTCCATTATCATCATCATGGCAGGGAGCATGGCAGGGTGCAGGCAGCATGAGGACTATATCTTGATCAGAAGGCAACAGGAAGTAGACTGTGACATTGGCAGTAGCTTGAACTTAGGAGACCTCAAAACTCAGTGACACACTTCCTCCAACAAGGCCACACCTCCTGATAGTGCCACTCCCTATGGGGGCCGTTTTCTCTCAAACCACCACAATAATATAGTAATAATTAATTAAATGTCAGGCATGGTGGTACATACCTATTACCCCAACACTTGGGCTAAAACAGGAAGCCAGCCTGAGCTACATCATGAGTTCCAGGCCAGCCTGGGCTACAGAAGGAGACACTGCCTAAACAAAACAAACAAACAAACAAAAAAAAATGGGCTGGAGAGATGACTCAGTGGTTTAGAATACTGTTTGCTCTTCCAGGCTATATGGGTTCAATTCCCAGCACTCAAGTGGCACCTCACAGCTATTTGTAAATCCAGTTCCAAGGGATCCAACAACCTCTTCTGGCCTCTCCAGGTACAAAACAGAAGCACTCAAACATACAAAGCAACAATTAAAAGAAAACAACAAAAAGTGAATAATATTTTCAGATATTGCACAACAAGGAACCTATGACTGTGAGCCAAGAAAGAAGAGAAATAAGATTTCTTCCCAGATCCCAGCAAAGAACAGTGGTGACACTAAAGCCATGTGACGAAGATGCTACCTGGAGAAGGCTGAGGTAGCTGGAAGACGCTGCACTAATTTGAGTGATGGTTACACAGAAAGAGCTGGGGCGATCAGCAGAAGGGACTCTGGAGTCTCCGAAGAGCACTAAAATGCACACTCAGGACCAACTGGGAGGCACTGAAGAGGCAGTCTGTTCTCAGGCTTCACTAGGCCTGGACACACAAACAAGCCTGAGCAATGAGCTGCACAATCATTGTTGAGCATACAGAGATTCATAGAGACCTCAAAAAGGTCAGTCTACACTGAGAGGACCAATGATTCCCTGGATTAAAAGCAAACTTGGACTTATCCCAACAAAGAATAAAAACAAGTGTCAGATAGTTCAAACTGAACCAACGAACAGAATAAAACCAACACTACTTGAGCAAAGGTTGTTTGTTTGTTTGTTTGTTTTGTTTTTTTATGCAGCCACTTAAACAGGGGCAATGGCTCAGAGGTTAAGAGCACATAGTGCTCCTGTAGAGAAGGCATGCTCAATCCCCAGCATCTACATTGGGCAACTCAGAACTGCCTGGAGCTCTAGCTCTGGAGGGTTTAGGGGCACAAGTATTCACGTGCATATACCTATACAGAGACATGTACACAGTTAATTTTTTTAAATCTTAAAGCATATCTAGGTACTTGATATTCAATTCACAATGTCCAGAATCCAATGTCTACACCTAAAGTTGGGTGTTAACTTCAGTGGTGTACCTCTTGATGAGCAAGTGAGAGGCCCTAGGTTTGATTCTCTCTCTCTCTCTCTCTCTCTCTCTCTCTCTCTCTCTCTCACACACACACACACACACACACACACACACACACACACACATACCACTAATCTCATGAATGATAGATATGATGGAATTTCCAGGTAGGAAAATAAGAAATATAGAAGATATGAAAATCCTCATGGAGCCTAGGCATGTGGTACCTGCTTAAAATGTTAGCACTCAGAAAGGCTGAGTCAGAAGGATCAAGGCCAGTCTGGAGAATTTAGCAAGCCCCTGTTTCAAAATGTGAAGTAAAGAACTGGCCATAGGGTGGCTGGGAGTGCAGCTCAGGTGGTAGAGTGCTCTCACAGCATGCGCAGGCTCTGGGTTGAACCCCAAGTACCACATAAACCAGTCATGGGGACACAAACCTGCAATCCAGCACTCTGGAGCTGGAGCTTGCAGATTTAAGAGTTCAAGGTCATTCTCAGTTACATAGAGAGTTTGAAGCCAGTCTGGGCTACATCAGATGCTATCTTAAAACATCATAGTAGTAGCTGTAGTTCCAGCTACTCTGAACTCTAGAGTTCAAGGCTAATTTAGTCTCCACAACAAGACCCTGTCTCAAAACTAAGTAAATAATTATAAAGATTATATAAGTTTGGGTCTTTGAGATGGCTAAGTAGCTGAAGGAGCTTGCTGCACAAGTCTGACAATCCGGATTTGATCCCTGGAATGCACAGAAAAATGGAAGGAGAGAGCAAACTCCACAAAGTTGTCTCCTCCATGCACACACACACACTTTATGGCATGAACACCCATATATATCCATCATGTGTATGCATATCCACAATTGTATTATTATTATTAGTTTGGTTTCCTTCTTTTTTGGAAAGGGGGGGTGTTGAGATAGGGTTTCTCTATGTAGCTTTGGAACCTGTCTTGGAACTAGCTCTTGTACACTAGACTGGTCTTAAACTCCCAAATATCTACCTGCCTCTGCCTCCCAAGTGCTGGGAATAAAGGTGTGAGCCACCAGGCCCAGCCAAAATTTTTAAGGAGTTTAGAAATTTGTTTCTATAAAAAGACTCCTGACTCCAAACTATTACTATACCATTTATGTATTCAGTAAATGTTGAACATGACTGTCACTACAGTAAATGTTAATAATAAAGGATTGTATCATAGCCCAATACTTTTTCCTTCAAGTCCCCTCATCCCTAATGCCAGGGCCTTGCACATGCTAAACATATGCTCTACCACTGAGCTACACCCTCAACCCCTCATACATGTTTTGAATTACCAGAGGAAAACCTCACGGAGATGAACAAGCGTGATAAACTTGTGACATTGTCACATGTGGTGGCTTCTTGCCAGCTTGATTTGAACCTCTTTCTCACTTTCATTCCACACCCAAACCATGAAGACTAATAATGGAGAACAGCCCAGATGTGCTAACAATGTCTGCCACACTGACAATACTTGTTTTGTTTTGAGACAGGATCTTACTCTGTAGACCAGGCTGGCCTTGAACTCATAGAGAGCCACCTGCCTCTGCCTCTTGAGTGCTGGGATTAAAGGCATGCACTACCAGCCGATAATACTTTCTAACAATAATTATTATCATTATTATCCTGTGTATGGTGGGAGTAAGTGCGCCATGGTCAGAGGACAACTTTGTGAACTGGGACTACAAAAAGACCATTTGCATTATATGTCTGTTGAGAAAAGCAGGAACAAGCATTTGGGAAGATTTATGAACTTTTATCCTGTTGTAAATGTGATATACCAATGGGGTAGTGGTGGCGCATGCCTTTAATCCCAGCAATTGGGAAGCAGAGGCAGGTGGATCTCTGTGAGTTCAAGGCCAACCCGGTCTACAGAGCAGAGTTTCAGGACAGCCAGAGATGTACACAGAGAAACCTGTCTTGAAAAAAAGAGAAGAGTAAAAAAAAAAAAAAAAATGTAAAAGGTTGTTCCTTTAAAATGCCACTGTTTCAACAGGAATGTGTTGTGGCGAAATTTCACCAAGAGAATCCAGTATCAAGGAAGCTGCAGGAAGGAAATATTTCACTATTGATCCATAGTGACCCCTGCTGATGTGCACATTTGTTTTAGCCCTAATGCAGTGGATAGCAATCTGAGCAGAGCTCCCAGTAGATTTCAGGGGACAGTGCAGTATGGGGAATAGGAAAAGTCAGTAAAGGTAGTGAATGTAGACAAACTCTTTAAGGGCCTGATGTGAAGTAAAAACCTAGGGGTTAGAAATAGTGTTTGGAGATGGCTGTCAAACGTGGGTCTTTTTAAATGTACAGCTGATTAAGTCCCTGCCTAGAAGCCAAATCCTCAGGTTACTTCTAGAGAACAGAAGCTTCAGGACCCCTAGACTGTGTGTATCCCCAGATTTAGTTCCCCACAGACTCCAGGCCAAGGTACACCCAGGAAGACACTGGTTGGTCCTCTGAGGAAGGAAGGTTGAGTGTCATTAAACTACACAAGTGGCACATCCCTTTAACCATTCCTACTGGTGCAGCAGGGCAAGGTGGGCAGGTCAGAGCCATGGAGGCAGAGGGCACAATAAAGGCAGAACAGAAGTCAAGCAAACTCAGTGTCGCCTTGACCTCCGTGTAAGATGCCCAGCCACCTGAGCTTCCCAGGCACTTAGCTGCTTCCTGCCGGCACCTTTGGACAATTGCCATGGAAACTCCAGGTCAGGCGTTTTATGCCGGTCATTGCCTGGGAGTGGTCCTCCCACAGGCTTGTTTTCCAGTATGAATAGGTACCTTACTTCCTCCCCTCCTCCATCTTCACCCTATAAAAGGAGCTCCTTCAGCTGCTGCTTTTCTCTGTTGCCTGGCAGGACTTGCCCTGAGGTGTCTGAAATATGAGACTTCTCATTGCAGTGGGCAAGAAACACTTTAAGATGGGAATTTAGCCAGTGGGGAGGTGCTGGAGCAGTAAAGTGGGGGTGGCCAGAGGTGCCCTGCACAACCACAACAGAAAGACTACCTCTCTAGCTCCCAACTCAGGGGCATTTCTCTACCCTCTACGAGTAGGCTAAGGATGCTTCAGCAGACATGAGCAATGTGTGTACTAAATGACACAGGATACAGAGAGCTGCAAGTCTCAACAGACCTCATCTGCCATCTTTTCCTATTCCCATAGTAGGACAGCTCCTATTTGCAAGAATCACAGTCCCTAACTCAGGACCCAAAGGAGGGAAGAAGGGAGTAGGGTAAGGAGGAAGGACAGAAGGGAAGGGAAGAAGGAAAGGAGGGAGAGAGGGAGGAAGGAAGGAAGGTAGAAGACAGGCAGGCTAACAAATACTCGTGTGAACAATGAGAATCCCTGGTCATGTGGTCTCCTGGAACCAACCATGAGGCTTATAACTGCCCAATGCTTGAACCCACTTTAGTAGATTTAAATTCTCACCGGCTGTTCAAATAAGTGCCCAAACTCTCCAACCATGGGTCAAACTATTCTCCTAGTCCCATGGCATGTATGACTTTGAAAAAGTCACTTACATATCCCAGGTGGCCTTGAATTCACTGGGTAGCTGAGGATACCTGTGAACTTCTGACTCTCTAAATTATACCTCCCATAGGAATACGCCACCATGAACCACGAATGCAATGCTGGGGACCAAAGCCAAGGCATCATGCACATGCTCTACCAACTGAGCTCTCCAGCCCTAAGCCTCCATTTCCACAGCTGTAAGACAGCACCTACCTGATGGAGTTGTGGGGAGGGTTAATTCAAATAACGCCTGCCCGGGCTTGCATTGCAATAAAGATACTGTTAAGAGGTCAAAATCTAACCGGGCGTTGGTGGCATATACCTTTAGTCCCAGCACTCGGGAGACAGATCTCTGTGAGTTCAATGCCAGCCTGGTCAACAGAGTGAGTTCAGGACAGCCAGGGCTACACAGAGGAACCCTGTCTCAAAAAAAAAAAAAAAAAAAAATCTTATTCTTAAGGAATTCAGTTGCTACTGTGCTACTGCTGTTCTGGGATCAGAGTTGACACAGGAGTCTAAAAGAGTATTCCTTCCTGTGACCAAGGGCAAGACCTATCCTTTCCCTGGGCTGCTACTGAAGAGAGGCAGTTAGAGCCACACATCAAAGCCAGCTGGGGTCACACTATCAGTGCGTTCCCTTACCTATCCTCTCTTCCAGTTCTGCATTGCCCATTCTCAGATAGTGGAGCCAATCTACATCTGTGCTTCAGTATGATACATGAGACATTCATGCACCATCTATGTGACTTGGGACCTACATTTTAAATTTCATTTCATTTTGGGTAGTTTTTTGTTTTGTTTTATTTTGTTTTGGATTTTGGAGACAGAGTTTCTCTGTGAAACGGTACTGACTGTCGTGGAACTCACTTTGTAGACCAGACTGGCCTTGGATTCACAGAGATCCACCTGCCTCTGCCTCCCAAGTGCTGGAATTAAAGACGTGTGCCACCACTGCCCAGCTCATTTCATCTTAATTCATTTAAAGCTAATAGTCGTAGTACTGATAGGGACAGTACTGGACAATGTGGCTCTATGCATCAAAGAGACATAAAAACAGTCTGGCAAGGATTTACTTTTGAACTGTCATTTGAATCTCAGAAAGTATTAGCAAAGAGATATGTCAGGCTTAGATAGCCCCATTGTATAGCTCAGAAACTGAGTTCAGACAATGCTAAAAGGCCTTTTCCATAGCACAAAAGGGTTACAGACATAGCCAAGACTTCTTCCACCGGAAGAAGGAGCATGCTCCATGAGAGCACCTCACAGCCCTGGAAGACTGTAAGCAAGCTCTCTGAATCAGTCTCCCACAGCCTCCCTTGAGCTACCCACCTGGAAAAGTTCTGAAACTTGAGCATCTACCCACTGCTCCATCTCCAGCCAGCGCTGCAGATGACCCCGGTCATACTTCACCGTCAGCCGGCTGGGTCTCCGGGACCTGGGCAACTTAGAAATGTCCAAGTGACTCTTTGATTCTGAGTCTGTGGATGATGTCCTCCTTCTCTTCTCAGAATCCCAGCGGACCTTCTTGTCAGGGTTGGGAGAAGTACAGGAAGTAGGACTTGAAGACAGCATGGACAGATCGGACTGGGCCAGGAGCTGGGGGAAACTGCCAGTCCAGGCAAGAGCATAGAGGAAAATGAGGGGACAGAAAATGGAGGGAGAGGCCCACAAGGAAGAAAGGAGGTGGGAAGAGGGCCAAGGCTCTTGGGAGGGGCAGGGGTCAAAGATCAATAGGGCTTTGTTTAGTGCTGGGAATGAGTCTCCTGGCTTCTCTTTGGCAATCTGTGGCATGGACAACCATACCCCAGCCTTCTTTCTGCAGTTGCTAGGGCCCACAGAAATGTAAACCTCAGACAAGCCAAGGTCAAGAGGCTGCCAGGTCTTGAGAAGACAAAGGAAGGCGACTGTGAGTCCTGGGGAGGGGGGCTCCCACCTGTCTTCCATGGATAGTTCTAGAATGTGACTAGGTCACTCACCTGAATTCCCTCAGCATCCAACTAAATGGCCCCCTGCAGACCTGAGCAGCTGTGGTCAGACAGTTCTGGTTCCTGCCGGGGTAGGAACCTTGCCCAGAGTGAGGCACCACAAAGAGCAATCTCAGCCAGGGGGTAGAGTTGGCAGATGGCCACCTCTGACCCCATGCCTTAGGTCTGGGTGTGTCTGAATTTGATCTGCTATCGCTCTGCTGCTGTGATTGTTAAAATGTATGCAGCCTGGCCTACATTGCACATTGTTGTTCTTGAGCCATGTTTACTGTCATGTGACTCTCCCTTGATTCAACTTCTTCCTTATACAAGAATCCCAAAGACCTAACTTCACATAGGTATCAAGACTCAGATTTGTAAACAAGCTTGCCCATCTAAGAGGAGAGTATTTTCATTTATTCAGCCTTTACAAGGTTTTTTAAAAATATCTTCAAGTTACAGAAGACTGGGTTTTTGTGGCTTGTTTTGTTTTTCTTTTTTAATGAACAGCTCAGAGAGGCAAATAAATTAAAAAGAAATGTCTCCCTTCTCCAGATGTAACTACCAACTCCTACTATCATTTCTAGCTTTACTTCTCTTGAAATAGTGATTTTCCTTTTATGCGGTATCGTGTGGTGTGTGTGTGTGTGTGTGTGTGTGTGTCTGTCAGTCAGTCTGTATATCTGTCCATGTGTGTCTGTATGTGCTGGGGACAGAACCAAAGCCTTACATGTATGGGGCAATCACTCTACCACTCATCAATAACTGATTGAACCTTGGGTCTTGTACATGCTAATTTACAAAAATATATGTCTATGTCTTATAGCTGTGTGTGAGTGCAGGCGAGCACATACATGCTGCCGCATATGTGTGGCGGTCAGAGGGCAGCTCTGCCTTCCCTCTTTACTGAAGCAGAGTACCTCTCACTGCTGTTCCTGCAGCATTGTATACTCCAGCTAGCTGGGCCATGATCTGGGTGATTCTCCTGTCCCTGCCTCCATGTCACTGATAAGAGTGCTGGGATTACAGACGTGCATCACTGGGGACAGCTTTTATGTGGCTCCAAGTTCTGAGCGCAGGTCATCCAGCCCCACAGTGTGACTTTATGCCCTGAGCCATCTCATCATCACGACTCTGTTTTCCTTTTCCTTTGTCTGTTTCCTTCTTCCCTCCCTCCCAACCTCCCTCCTTCTCTCTCTCTCTCTTTCTGAGGCAGGTCTCATATAGCCCAGGCTGGTTTCAGACTTGCTACATAGCTGAAGATGGCCATTTCAATATATTTATTTTATTTTTATGTATGTGTATGTGTGTGAGTATATGCACATGAATGCAGGTGACTGCAGAGTCTAGAAAAAGGATCAGGTTCCCTGGAGTTGGTATTGCAGGCGGTTGTGAGATGCCTGCCCTTTTGTTTGCTTGTTTGTTTGAGACACAGTTTACCTTCAAAACAGCCCTGGCTGTCCCCGGAACTCATTCTGTAGACCTGGATGACCTCTGGCCTCAAACTCACAGAGATATGCCTGCCTCTGCCTCCCAAGTGCATAGAACACCACCACCCACCCACCTGGCTTTTTTTAAAAATTGTCTACAGAGCCACTTCCAGGACAGCCAAAGCTACACAGAGATCACAGAGGAATGCTCAGTCTGGTTTCTTATAGAACCCAGGACCACTGCCCACACACAGTGAGCTGGGCCCTCCCACGAAAATCATTAATTAAAAAATTGCCTCCAGGGGTGGTGGCGATGGTGCATGTCTTTAGTCCCAGCATTCAGGAGGCAGAGGCAGGCAGATCTCTGTGAGTTCCAGGCCAGCCTGGTCTACAAAGCTACACAGAGAAACCCTGTCTCAAGAAAAAAATAAAAAACAAAACAAAACAAAAAAAAACCCACAGGCTTGCCTCAGACCAGTCTTGTGGAGGCATTTTCTTAGTCAAGGCCTCTTTCCAAATGATGCTAGTTTATGCTAACAAAAAGCTAAACAGCACCCTCTGGTCTTCTGTGTCCCCAAAGCTGAGCATTTCTCCAGTTCCATCTTGAACCTCTGACCCTCCTGTCTCACATCTCAAATATGAGAACCACACCAGTTTATGCAGCCCAGAGCTCTGGAACTGTAACATGCAGGGACTAAGGACGCAGCTCAGTTGGAAGAGTGTTTGTCTAATATACAAGAAGATCTGTACAACACACTTTAGCCCTGGTTTCAGGGTCAGGGTGTGTTCCTTTGGTTCTAGTTTCAGAACTAAAGTGTTTCTTTCATTGGCTCTGGTTTCAGGACCAGGGTGGGTTTCTTTGGCGGGCCCTTTCACCAATTTTTGTTTATGAACTTCCTTTTAGGTCTTGTGATGGTTGTCGTGATGATGTTAAGTTCTTTTGCTCAGTGTATTGACTTCCACTGTTATATGTTGACTCCTGAGAAATAGCTTTAGAAAAGAACCATTGCTGGGCATGGTGGCACACCTGTGTAGTCCCAGGACCCAGGAAGCAGAGGCAGGAGGGTTATGAACTCAAAGCCAACCTGTGCTACATAGCAAGATCTTGTCTTAAAAAAAAAAAAAAGCCAGGTATGGTGGCTAAATCCTATAATCCCAGGACTTGGGAAAATTAGGCAGAAGGATTGTTATGTATTTAAGGCTAGCCTAAGGACCTAGTGAGCTTTGGACCAGTTAGAGGTCCTATCTTTAAAAAGAAATGGACAGACTGAAGAACTAGTCAGGGGCTAATATTTAACAGAATTTGGCAATGGATTGGAACACACCAGTGTGCAAACGTCATAGATGCCCGCACAGGGCACTCAGGCATGGGCTTCTCCAAGCCTGCTTCTTTGTTTTTAGGATGGGGGATGGTGAGAGTCTAGAGAACATGCAGCAGAGGCACTTGTGTAGCCCAATGGCAAAGGGAGACCAAGAGGGTAAAAGACGGGCAGAGGGAAGGTGTCTGTAGCAAGTCTCTCTCTGTACCACTAGCTCCCAAATAATAACACTGAGACTTATTACTAATTGTGAAAGCTCAGCCATTGCTTAGACTTCTCCCACTAGCTCTTATAAACTTAAATCAATCCATTTATATTAATATATACTCTGTTGAGTGGCTCATTACCTCATCTCTCTATACTGCTGTTTCCTAGGTGTCTGGCTGGCGATTCCACCTTTCTCCTTCCCAGAGTCCCCTCTGTCTCCAGAAGTCCCGCCTATATTTTCTGCCTAGCAATGCCATTCAGCTTTTTATTATACCAATCACACCAATACATTTTCACACTGTACAAATATCCCACATTTCCCTCTTTTGTTTAAATAAAAAGGAAAGGCTTTAACTCTAACATAGTAAAGCTATATACAATAAGAACGATTATCAGGCAAAAATTACATTCACAATGTTTAGTCTATTTGTATTTAGCATATTCATGGAAAATACTCTATTATCTATATTATCTTGATGAATTTAAAGTTTTATACCTAAACCATTTTCTATCATAACTTGTATTACCATCCTAAAACTATTTTTTAGACCTAAAACACTTTCTTGAATAAACAACTTAAGCTTTTATGTTTTTCAACCTTATAGAATTTATACCTCTTTTGTGAGTTTCCTTTTTGAATTTGGTAACAAGGAAAACTGTAACAATAACTATCTAGTCTTCAATCTCATCAAAGACCCAAGAATGACATAATATTACCTGAGTAGACAGGAAGAGCAAGTGACTTCCAAAACCAAGAAATGACAGAGAGAGCTGGAATCACCCAAGATTCCTCTGCAATATTGGGTACCTAGAATATCTGACAGACATTTATGTGAAGCAGGAATTTTAAAAGACTGTCCTACCTTGTCTTGGCAAAGTTCAGCAGTCATCTTTGTCCAGTTTGGACAGCTATCATTTGAGGCAAGGGCAGGCCCCTGCCCAAATGGCCAGCCTTGTTACATTGGAAGCAAACTCAACATGGAGGGTCTTCAATGCCCATCATCTTTTCTTAAAGTAAACTGGTGCTGCCAGGAGCAAATGTGTCTCACTGTCAGCAAAAGTCCTATGTTATCAAAAACATCCAAATGGCCATATTATGTAGGTCCCTGAAGATTTGAAGATCATCAATCTGTTTAAAATATATCTCTATTTGATCTAGAAAACATACCTAACATGACTATAAGTTTGATCATTATAGATTACTAATAACCTGTATTTCTTTATTATCCTAAATAGCTTTCAAGGACTAGAATTTTACATTAAATTTTCTTCTTCTTCTTCTTCTTCTTCCTCCTCCTCCTCCTCCTTCTTTTCTCAAGTCAGGGTATCTCTGTGTAATAGCCCTGGCTTTCCTGGAACTGGCTCTGTAGACCAAGCTCCAAGCTGACATCAAACTCACAAAGATTTGCCTGCCTCTGCCTCCTGAGTGCTGGGATTAAAGGTATGCACCAACACTGCCAGGTTGCCCTAGCTATTTTTATTGGAGTGTATTCATCATACATAATGATGGGTTTTGTAATGACATTCTCATTAAGTATACCATGTTCTTTGACCACATTCATGCCTCTATACAATCCCCTTTCTTTTGAATTTTCTGCTAGTTCACCAAACAATAATCTACTTTTTGATTTCAGGAGACACACATACACACACACACACACACACACACACACACACACACGGCAGGGTCTTACTCTGTAGCTCAGGCTGACCCAAAACTCACTATGTATGTAGCCCCAGCTAGCCTAGAATGTGTGGCAATCCTGTGGTCTTAGCTTCTAAAATGCTGAGATTTCTGGCATGAACCTCCACACTCAGCTTTCTATGCCATTTACATAAAAGTTAAATGAGAAATGTCCCTCACAGGCTTGGGCATTAAGCACTTGGTCATCAGGTGGAGGCATTGTGGGGCTATGGGGCAGGTTTAGATGTGGCCTTGCTACAGGAAGTATGTCACTAGGGACTTTGAGAGTGCCTAACTTCACTCTACTTGCTGTTGACTCTCCTTCTTATTTGTGCTTAAAGATGTGAGCTCTCAGCTGCTACTCTGCCTCCATGCCTGTGGGTTGATGCTAGGCCTTCATGCTATGATGGATTTACTCCTCCAGATCCATATGTCAAGTAAACTTTTCCTTCTACAAGTTGCTTCTGGTTATGGTGTTTTATCGCAGCAACAGAAAAGTACTTAACACATGACCTTGAAGAATATTGCATTATTTCCCCCATAATTTATTATAAAGAAATCCTTAGTTGGACCTGGTGGCACGTGCCTATAATCCTGGCATTCTTAGTTATTTAGCAAGTTCAAAACTTCAGGGCTAGCCTGAGGGAAAAAGAAAACACAACAAACCAAGTGTGGAGACCAGCGGATTTCTGGGGCTCTGTGGCTAGTTAGTGTTGTGGGATAGTTGTACACTGTGAAACTGTATTGATAATACATCTCCATGTTGTTATTTGTGAGCTGGTAGACTAAAGAAAACTCCATCTACAAGCTAGTCTAGCCTACTTAGTGAATTCTATGCAGTGAGAGATCATGTCTCAGAATGAAAGTGGACAATGTCTGAGAAACAATTGAGGTGGCTCTCTTGCCTTCACATGTGTCAAAGTGCACTTGCCCCACGTGTTCAACCATACACGTGACCACACTCTCAACTTGTTTCTGCACTAACCAAGATCATTGTGTAGCAAAGGGCTGGGATTACTGGTGTGCATAACTACACCCAGCTCATTAACAAAACCTTGGGCAAGACTCTACTTCTAAGAGATGAAGGCAGCTGGGTAAGAGAATGAAGAGATGTCTCAGTGCTTAAGAGCACTTGCTGCTTTTGCAGAAGATCTATGTTCAGTTCCCAGCACGTGGGAATTCCTAACTGTCCCTAACTCCAGTTCAGGAGGATCTGATGCCCTCTGCTGGCCATTGCAGCCATTGCCCATACATGGTGAATTTAACACAAACAGGCTAAACATCCAGGAGATGGTGGCACTCGCCTTTAATCCCAGCAGTGGGAGGTAGAGGCAGGTGGATCTCAGTGAGCTGGTAGACAGCCTGGTCTACAGATCGAGTTCCAGGACAGTTAGGGTTACACATACACATAAAAATAAATAAAAGGGGGTTGGAGAAATGGTCTTCCAGCCTTGAGTTCAGCCACATGATATCTTACATCTATAATGGCACCTGATTTCTTCTGGCATGCAGGTGTACATGCAGACAGAGCACTTATACATAAAGTACATATAAATAAATGTTTTAAAAATAAGTAAAGGTTTTTGGCCGGGCAGTGGTGGCATACACCTTTAATCCCAGCAGAGGCAGATGGATCTCTGTGAGTTTGAGGCCAGCCTGATCTACAAAGCAAGTGCCAGGACAGCAAATTTGTTACTCAGAACAACTCTGTCTTGAATGTGCCCACCACCAACCCCTGCAATAAAAGGTGGATGTTGTTTGTGTTTGTTTGTTTATGAGACATGATCTCTCTTCATAGTCTTGGCTGTTTGGGAACTACTATGTTGGCCACGCCTGCCTTGAACTCACAGAGATCCCCCTGCCTCTGCCTCCCCAGTGCTGGAATTAAATATAGGCAACTGTCACCATGGCTGGCACAACTAAGAAATTATTTTTTGAAAGTGAGCTGGATACAGTGTCTTAAGATTGAAATGTCAGAAGTGCAAGCAGGTGGGTTATATCAAGGCTACCCTCAGCTACATAATCTTGTTTCAAAACAAGCAAAGATCAGTTTTACTTTGTAATTATGCTAGCCTTCTGTTTCAGGTATTACTGACATGTTTTCCAGTTGGATAAATCCCTGGAGCCATGCAGATGAGGGCAATAGGGACCATAGATAGTTGCAAAGAAACTAGTGTTAGGAATAAAGCGTACAGAGCTAGGACCTCAGGTGGCAGCCTCAGCAGCAAGGTCCCTCAGCTCAGCAGATAGATGGAGGACAGTGCCTGGATGGGGAAACAGATACCTGTACCTCATACTGGGAGTTTTATTGAGGGGGAGGTAAGAAAATAAGGGAAGGAAAGAGAGAAAAAAAAAAAAAAACGGTAAAGCGACACAGGCAGGACAGAAGAGAAAGGTGAGACATTCTGCTAGAGGGTGTGGGGGGGTCTTTTAAAGAGCCATTCGCAGGTGGGTGAGAGGTGGGGCCAGGTTTGCCTGGATTACAACAACTAGTACAGAGGCCAGGAGAGAAGTTAAAGAGGGGAGTGACTTCAAGTTAAATAGAATGACAGCATTCTGTGTCCCTGTCTTTAGCATGGACATCATGTTCTTTAAAGGGAAACCAGGAAATGTTTTTAAAACTAGGAAGAGGAGGCATGCATGATGGCACAGGCTTGTAATTCTAGCATTTGGGAGATGGAGACTGGAGGATCCCTGGGGCTGGTTAGCCAGTGGAATCTCCAGGTTCACTGAGAGACACTATCTCAAAAAAAAAAAAAAAAAAAAAAAAAAAAAAAAAAAAAAGAAAGAAAAAGAAAAGAAAAAGTCAATCAATGAAGAGATGGCTCAGCAGTTAAAACACTTGCAGGTGGCCAGCAACGTAAGAAGCCCCACTTCAATGAGTACAGTGGACCGAGTAGTGGCAGACGATTTGTGACATCAAGTTCAAGCCCACAACCAAAGTAATAAAAAAGGTTAATTAGCACATGCTTCCAGAGACTCAACAATCTGGCACTCATATCCAGCAGGGGCCTAACACAGGGTCCCAACCACGATGGAAAAGTAGAAGGCCCAATGGGTGTGTACAGAAGGGGCAGCCTCACTCTACAACCTGTTCTCATGGTAACTCATCCAGTCCTTCAAGAATCAACCCAGTTCCTTCTTAATGATCTAATTACCACTAAAAGGCCCCACCTCTGGGACGCCACAGCCGCAACAGCAAATTTCACCATGAGCTCCCAAAGGGACCAGTCCTTATTGAAACCACAGCAGTAAGCACCACACACACACACAAAAGGCTGGTCATCACTTGAAAAAAAAAAAAAATTTTTTTTTTTTTTAATTTCGGGTAAGGAAAACCTGAAGAAAGAGTGGAACTTCCCGATGAAGTTAGAGTTGTGAGCATAAGGAAGCCCAGGGTGTAGGTACGGAAGCAACGAAGTGAGCCTGCTTGGAGCCAGGCCCCACTCTGCCACTTAGCTGCTATAAGACCCAACGTGTTGGCTCACCTGTCTGACTGTTTGTTCAACAGTACAATGGAAATAAAACAGAGCCTACTTCCTTGGTTTGGTCCGATTACACTGGGTAATTTGCCGGAAGAGCTCAGGAACGAGGTTTGGAAGATTTCAGTTCCTGACAACCGTGCTTGCTTTGCTTTTGCTGAAGAGCCAAACTCTAGGTTTTGTGCACATAAAGTGAGTGTTCCACTGCTGAGAGTTACATCTCCAGCCAAAACCCAAGGGTCTGGTTTCATTTTGCATTGTTTCATTTTTTTTTTCTGCAACGGGGTCTCATATAGCCCAGGCTGGCCTCAAACTTGATTTTTAATCAGGTTTGGTCTTGAACTCCTGATCTTTCCTGCCTCCTCCTACCAGATGCTAGGATTATAACCATGTGCCACCACACCCAGCTTTAAATATAGGTATTTCTAATACCATATACATAATGAATGTAATCATAAGCTTCTAGCAATGTAGTATTATCATAAGGTGATGTTTCTGTGGCAGTATATTCTCTTATGTATAAACTATTAGGGAAGGTAGGAATCAAACTGTGACAAAACCCGTCCTTCCCAGCAACTACACAATCATGCTTTCCCCCCAAAATACCATTACGGGCATCACTATGTCAGGGCCTGTGGAACCCCAGAATATCTAGAGAGGAGTTGACATCCACTAGTTTTTGCTCCTAGTATCTGATATGACATGAGCAGTTGGAAGATTTGTATTGATAAAGGAAAAATGACTCTTGGTTCCAAGGTCTACATGAAACTAATTTGGGTGAGCAATGGGGAAAAAATTTCCATGATGGGGGGAAGTTAAGACAGCATGAAAAGGAGGATCTTAAGCTGGGTGTTGGTGGCACATGCCTTTAGTCCCAGCACTCAGAAGGCAGAGGCAGGTGGATCTCTGTGAGTTTGAGGCTAGCCTGGTCTACACAGAGAAACCTTGTCTCAAAAAACAGGCAAGCAAACAAACAAAACAAAACAAAGCAAAAAAAGAAGAAGAAAAGAAAACAAGGAGAATCTTGAGTCTGGCAGAGGTGGCACACACCATTATTCCCAGCACTCGAGAAAGGCAGAGGCAGGCAGATTTATGGGTTCAAGGCCAGCATGGTCTACATAGTGAGTTCCAGGGCAGCCAGGACTACAGAGAGAAACCCTTTCTCAAAAAAAAAAAAAAAAAAAAAAAAAAAAAAAAAAAAGGCAAAACAAAACAAACAAAACAACATAAAAGAACCCTAGTCGGGTTCCCAGCCTCCATATGGAAGTTATGGAAGTTCACAGTTACTCCAGTTCCAGGTAGATACAACATCCTCTTCTGGTCTCAACAAGCACCAGGCACATATGTACATACGTGGTACACACACAGACAGACACTCATACACAAGTTTTATGGGTATGTGTGTGTGTGCGTGAGTAAATATCACAAGTGCACAGGTGCTTGAGGAGTCCAGAAGAGGGCTTCAGAGCCCCTGGAGCTGGAGTTACAGGCACTGTGAACCTTTAGGTGTGGATGCTGGGAATTGAATTCCAGTCCTCTGTAAGTGTAGCAAGTGCTCTTAACTGCTGAGCTACCTCTCCAGACCTCCTTTTGAGGGGGAGAGGGCATAAATAGGACACATCCTGCCAGGTATAGGGATTCCTCTTTGTAATCCCAACACTAGGACGTGGGGCAGAACAGTGACTTTGTGTTCCGAACCAGGGATGCACATCACCACCTTGCCTCAGGAATAAATTAATTTGAAAGAAAACAGAAGCAGCGAATTCTACGATGTAGAGACTGGTGTGAGCGTTTTTCCCTTCGGACATCAAGGTGTCCACTGCTGTGGGAGAGGCATTAACTCAGCCCTACAGTGAGCTGGAGCCTCCACGTGTCCAAGTAGGGAATTCATAAGCCAGTAGTGGAGTACTCACTGGGAGTTCCCTTTCTCGGGATAAAGGAAACCTGAGATTCAGGGAAGGGGCTGCTTACTAATAAAAGGTGAAGAGTTCAAAAGGAAATGTTAACACAAAACGAGGGAGAGGCCCAAACCAAAGGGAATGAACTTCTGTGGGTGACACAGGGAAGCCAGGATACCAGGAATCACCTGTTCGTCAACTAGGACAATAAGGAGGGCTGTCCAGAGCTGCGCCACTGCAGCCCGCATCCCTGAGGCTGGCTTCCACAAACGCAGCCTACCCAGCTTCGGGGTTTCTCTTCCTAGAGGAAAACTGGAAATGCTGTCCAGAGGGCAGGCCACAGATAGTGAAATCGTTTGCATAAGTTTTCCCCAACATTTCTCCCCCAACCCCTTCCCAAACGCCTCCAGCCAAGGGCAGGGAAGGCCAGTTCTAACCGGAAAGGGAGGCCGGAGGCAGCCGCACCCTCGCCACCTGGCAGTGGCGTCGCGGTCCATTTTGGGCTTTGGGGATGCACTTCTGATGCTCTGGGACCCTAAGAGTGGCTGGACTCCGTGGAGCCAGTGTAGAGCCGCCTCCAGGGCATGCGAGCCTCACCCAAGCCACCGGCCGTCCGCAGGTGCTGCGGTTGGTTGGGTCTGGGGTGGCGGAGCCGCCGGGCGGGTCCAGCCGGAAGTTCTGCTGGGCAGGGCGGGAGGCAGTGCAACTGGCGTGGGCGGGGCCGGCGGCGCAGGGGTTAATGTCCGTCCCTCCCCGGCCGCTCTGACTCAGTTTCACCAGAAACTGGAGGAGGAGGAGGCTGCAGGTCTTCCGCGTATCCTGAGCCGGGTAGAAGCCGGGCGGGATTTTCTGCAGCTCCACCCCGTTTACCTGCGCAGGTAGCTCCGGCGGACGGTAGGCGGTGGCCCAGCGGGCGCGGAGCATGTTTGGCTGCGGTCCGTCCCGTGTCCGGGTACGCGAGCTCCGGAACGTGCTCTGCGGGACGTCGGCGGTCGGGTCCTCGGAGTGTGCTTGGGCGGATCGGCCAGCATGCGCCTCCTTGCCCCCAGTGCTCCGCGCCCCTACCCCAGCTGATCAGGTGTGTCTCCTCTGTCTCCTCCCCTCTCAGGTCACAAGCACCCTCGGAACCCGGAGGCCGGCTCTGTGAAGGTGACCCCCGCTCTGGGGAGGAGGGCGACGGCCCCTGGGAGCACGATGGCGGGCCGCCGCCTGGCGCAGGCCAGCATCTCTACGGTCGCCGTGTGGCTCCTTTGCGCGCTTAGTCTCCAGGGCACCGAGACCGCGGTGCCGTCCGCACCCCCTGAGCTTCCCGGGGGAACCGACTGCTTGGCCCGCTTTACCAGCGGGGTGCCGGCTTTCGTGCTCGATACCGCCGCTTCGGTCAGCAACGGGGCCACATTCCTGGGTTCCCCGACGGTGCGTCGCAGCTGGGACTGCGTGCGTGCCTGCTGCACCACCCAGAACTGCAATCTGGCGCTGGTGGAGCTGCAGCCAGACGGCGGCGAGGACGCCATCTCTGCCTGCTTCCTCATGAACTGCCTGTACGAGCAGAACTTCGTGTGTAAGTTCGCTCCGAAGGAGGGCTTCATCAACTATCTTACACAGGAGCTTTACAACTCCTACCGCGAGCTGCGGACCCGAGGCTTTGGAGGTGAGGAAGGTTGCCGGCCTGAAGAGATGGGCAGGTTATGGAGTTATGGCTAAGAGATCAACAAAAAGGAGTGAAGGAGGAGAGTCCTTTATCGACTGCCTTTGAAGCAGGCAGCATTTAGTAAACAAAGGGGAGGGATGAGTGGAGAGGGGCCGCAACACAGGATCAGGTTGGTTCCTGAACTCAGGAGCTGATTATAGGTGGGTTGAAGGCTTGGCCCGGGCTGTACTGATGGGAGAAATGAGGTGACTCTAGGTTTCCCTACCTCTGTCCCTGATAGGCCGAGTCAGATAATGTTGATGAGGCCCAGTGACTAGAAAGGCACCCTGGGCAAGCTTTGGCCTAAGCTCTTTGAGGCCTTGACCAGTGAATGGATAAGGAACAGGCTAGTGTCTCTAACCTGGGAATAGATTGGCCTTTTTCAGGTGGACCAATGACACGGCCAGGCCCCAGAAAGTACAGAACAAGGCTGTCCTGAGGGAGAGGGACAGTGTTGTGGCTAAAATGCCCTAGAGGTACTCTATGAGGGTTGAGAAGGGCTGCTGGGTGAGTCAACCTGCTGGTATGTGTATCTGGTAGGTGAGGGATGTCAGCTACCCCGACAGGTGTGTGTACCTGTCCCTGTGAACCACGAAGGCTGTCATTGCTTAGGATGTGGTAGCCCAGCTGTCTGTCCACCTTGGTTACTTGTAATGATGAAGGCAAAGTGGGAACAACGGCCCTCTTGTCCAGGTCTGGCTGAACAGACAGCTGTGAGCAGGGCTGTTCTTTTTGCTTCAGGACAGGAGTGGGTCACAAGTCGTAACTTCTGCTACCTCTTCACATTCTCTGTCTCCAGTCTCTGGAAGAGGTGCTACTAGTATCTGCTTTTTAGAGGAAACTGAGCCTCCTGTGTTGAATTATTTGTTCATAGTCATCTTAGTGGTGCATGCTTTTAATCCCAGCACTCTGGAGACAGAGACAGGTGGGTCCCTGACTACGAGGCCAGCCTGGTATACAGAGTGAGTTCCAGGATATCCAGAGCTACACAGAGAAACCCTGTCTCAAAAAACAAACAAACAAATAAAAGAAAGGGGGAAAAATCATTTGCCCAAAAAAATAACATCCCTAAATGGTAATCTAGTCCTCACCTCAGGAGTGGACTCCAAAAGTCCTGTTGTGTTTTGTATGGGACCACCTTTGTAGTGGAATCCTAGCATTTGAGTCCACCCAGCAGCAAAAACCTGGAGTGAGGAATACAGGGAACAGGGTAGGACAGGGCCAGTGCATCAGGGACCTTCCTCTCCTGCTTTTTTTTCTGAGCTAGCCCTACTGCACACTGAGGGTCCGCTCTTCTCTCTGACTTTCCAACAGCATTGCTTGGTCTTTGGGCAGAACTGAGGTGGAGGTTCTGGAAAGTAGGGGATGCTGTCTGTTAACTAGGCTGGACCATGGAGTCTCTAGGCTGGAGCCTGTTCCACAAGGAAGGGTATTAGTGTAGGTGGCAATGACTCCTGCCGACTCCTTTGGGCTTTGGTGCCTTTTCTGTTCTGACAAGAGGCTTATAGGACTTGCCCCAGGGCCACCCAGTTTCTGGATCTGGGTCACTTAGTCCAAGGCCAGCCTTCCTCTTTTGGAAACCCCCAGAAATAGGATAGGATAGAATGGGGATTTCCTGGGACATTTAAGGAGCTGGGTAGGGCTCAGGTTGTATGTACTTCAAGCCATTCTAGGCCATCTCGGTGCTACAGTACTTTGGGAAGAAGAGGCAGCTAAGTATGTCAGTGGCTCCTCTGTCAAGCCAAGTCTGGCTGGTAGATTAGAGAGGGTTTGTCAGGACACCTAAGCTGGTTGAAGGACTCCTTCCCAGGATGGGTGTACTTGATCCTTTTTCCCAGGTTATGGCCATGCCAGACCAGATTCCAGTCCAGTCACTTGTCCTATCCTTTGTACCTGTCTCCCCCCTCCCTCCCCAGTGGCTCAGGGGGCGGAGTCTGCATTTCCCTGAATATGTCCTGAGGCCTAGTTTTATTGCCTTGCCAGCCCTTTGCTCTCTTGAGGGTGGGAAGAAGGGAGTGGTAGGTAGGCTAGGGCATTTGCCCCTTGGTCTTTTCCACTTAGTGGGGCTGGGGGTGGAGGCTGGGGTGGGTAGTTTTTCCTTGTCTGCTTCCCCCTTTCCTCCGCTGGTAGTTCTGCCCTGTGCGAAGGGGTTTCTCCAGGCCTGGGCTTATCACTCAGGGTCTGGGGATGACTCAGGCCCCGGCCAGGCCTGTTTCTAGGTAACCACTTTTTGCTCATCTTTTGCCTTGTTGCTCCCTTACTTTCTTGTGTTCCGAATGCCCTACCCCCACCCCCAGCTTTCTAATTGCCCATTTATTTATTTATTTATTTTGCCCTAAATCTAACCTCGAGCCTCATGCATGTTAAGCAAGGCCTCCACCACCAAGCTTCATCCCCAGCCCTTTTGTAAAACTTCGAGCTAGGTCTCCTCGGGCCAGCATTGAACTAGCTCTATAGCCCAGGCAGTTCTTGAACTTACATCCTCCTGCCTCTGTCTGTCCAGTAGTTGCAATTGCAGACCTGTGACACTAGGCTCAGCCAACCCTGCCTTCTTTCCCCTAAGTCCCTGGAACCCAGCTGCCGTTTTCTCCGTACTGTTTGGTGTGTGTCCCATTCATTACCCTGCCATGAAGTCTTCTCATCTCTGTGACTCAGCCTCCAATAGCTGTCCTTATCACTTTGCTCTTTGAGCACTCTTACAGTCTACATAACCCTCTATAGTGCTACCCTTGACACAGTTCTACTTAACTTCCACATGTGTTTGAAAGCATTAATGAAGAATTGGAAACAACATTGGTGTGTGTCAGCACATCTTTTAACTGAATACTGGGATGCTGTTTTAATCGTAATGAAACCAGGCTGGCCTCAGGCTCACAGAGATCTGCCTGCCTCTGCCTCCCAAGCATTGGAATTAAAGGTGTGTGCCATCACTGTTTCGCTGTAATAATAAAACCAGGCTGGCAACACAGCCCAGTGGGTAAAGGTGCTTGCCACCAAGCCTGGCAACTTGAATTTGATTGCCAGGACCCACTCAGTAGAAGGAGGGAATTGACCTCATAGGTGTCCTCTGACCTCAACACTCATGCCTTGTCATGCCCATGCCCACACACATATATATTCTAAACAAACCAACAGATAAATGCAAGATAATAATAATAAGCCCTAAGGCAGTATGGTTTAGGAAGGAAGGAAATTAATTTAAATACTTTCCCTCAGCCTGACGTGATACCTCAGACCTGTCATCGTAGTTTTCAAGTTTGAAAGCCAGCCTGGGCTTTCTGGCCAGCCAGAGACCCTGTCTAAATCAAAGAGAGGAAGAAGTACTATCTTTTGATAGATTTCCTTTCCACCTCCTTCTGCGCTGTAATGGAAACAGCCTTTAAGGAGCCCTGAATTTCACTTTGGGGTGTTTTGTTTGTTTTTTGATATTTCTGTTTACTTGTCAGGGTTGCTCTCTACTCACGGGGAGCAGAGGGTAGTAGACAGGAATCTATTCTCTCTTTCTACTTACTATGTGGGTCCTGGGGATCAAACTGGGGTCTGGCTTGGTAGCAGTTACCTTCCCCTGCTTGAGCCATCTTAATGGCTCAAAAGTGGCATTTTAGATGGAGTGTGAGTAATGGAGGCTGAGAGACCTGGGTTCAAATCCCACTTCTAACGTTTAAAAACTGAGTCATGGGGCTAGAGTTCAGTTCCCAACACCTATGTTGGATAAAAACTGAGCTACGTCCCTCAGGTGTCTGTCAATTTTCTCATCCAATAAGAGTGAAAATACAGGGATGGCAGGTTGGTTATGAAGGTAAGTGGTCTAAATGTTAAATACTTTAGGCTTTCCGTGCCATATACCACGTAGTAGGTGTGGTGACCACTCTATGCGACAACGGAAAGGCAGCCATCGGCAATGGATACGCATGGGGCTAGGCTTTGTTCCAACGTAGAGAACACATTCCACTCCTGCATTGCTGGGGAGCAAGCACAGGGCCTTGTGTGTGCTAGATGCGCACACGCCCGCAAAACTGCACCTCCTGCAACACAGATTTTATTCTTTCTAATTTTCACATCTCACAAAAGATGATTTTCTTCTTTCTCCCCCCTCCTTATTCATCAAAAATACGACAGATGGTTAGCCTGAATTCTGCTCACCCATGCTAACCCCTGATACAGCCTTGGCGTGCACGTATGTAACTTGCCTCAAATTCACCTTTTCTCTGAATGAACTACAAGTTCTTTCTTAATCTAGTTTCTCTTCCACGCAGACCTGGGTCTTCCTTCCCTGTTTCCAGAGCCTTTCATGAGAAAGCAGAAGTGTCTGCCGTGGTTTTTTTCTTTTTCTTTTTTTCTTTTTTGGTTTTGGTTTTTGAGACAGGGTTTCTCTGTATTGCTTTGGAGCCTGTCCTGGAACTCCTCTGTAGACCAGTCTCGAACTCACAGGGATTCACCTGCCTCGTCTCACAAATGCTGGCATTAAAGGCTTGTGCCACCAACGCCTGCTACCCATGGGTGTTTTTTAACCTTCTATACTTTCCTTGGTTGCCCTGTGACTCAGACTCCTCCTGTTACATCTTTCCTGGGCCTCTTGCCCTCATCCACCTGGCAGCCTTCTTGCTCCTTAGAAACTCTTCCCAAACAGATAAAAGCTGATGCTCAGAATGAGTGTCCTAGGCCCCTCCCACAGGACTCCTGGATCTCATTGTGCATTACAGAGGTCAAGGTCTATGGTAACTCCGCTCCACTGCTCACAGCCACTGTCTACCTTCTTCCTGTATCGTTATTTGTTTGATGTTTGAATGTCTCTCCTTGTGTCTCCAAGCACTTGACCTAGCATCCAGAGGTTTGTCTCAGGCTGGCCCTCTGTGGCCATCTCCTTACTGTCCACAGAAGCAGCCTTGCAATTTTCTCTTTTCAGTTTATTCCTTGTTGTTGTTTACCTCATGTATGTGTGTGGTGTGTGTGCATGCACATGTGTGTGTGTTTAGGTGCACAGGTGTGCAGAGGTGGATATCAAGTACCTTCCTCAAGTGTTCTCTACTTTCTTGTGTTGTTTGTTTTGCTTTTTGAGACGGGCTTACTTTGTAGCCCTGATTGGCCTCAGACTGACAGAGATCCACCTGTCTCTGCCTCTGGAGTGCTGGGATTAAGGGCAATCCTGACACTTGGCTTCACCTCATTTTTTGGGACAGTCTTTTCAGGTACAACAGCTCACTGATTCTGATGTGGCCCTTGACCCCATGGATCCCGTTGTCTCTGCCTCTAGTGCTGGGATTCCACATGTGGAAAACCACTGTGCCTCACTTTTCACATGGATGCTAAGGATTTGAACTCAGAACCTCCTGCTCACATGCCAAACACTTTACTGACTGAGCCATCTGCTCAGTTTCTTGTGTTTTCTACCATAAGTCCAAACACCCCCAGTAAAGGACTCTCATATACTCTGAATTGATTTAATAAGTTTGGTGATCGGTAACTTCTCTCATGTGAATTATTTCACAAATATCCCGTTCTTCCCCATAATCAAGTTAAAAAAAAAAAAAATTAAAAACCTGTCTTCCGTTGAGTTGAAAGTTTCCCCTTCCCCCGATAGCCTGCTCTCTGCGGCCTCCTCCTATTCCACATTACTTCATGACTGCTCGTTTATATGACATGTTACTGGGTCTTTTTACTATCTTTTTATTTTGCATAGCCAGTTGTGGTGGCACACACCCTTAAACCCTGCACAAAGGAAATGAGGCAGTCTCTCTGAATTTGAGGCCAATCTACGTAGTGGGTTCCAGGCCAGCCAGGGATACGGGGAGACTCTGACTCAAATAAAAATATTTGTCTGTATGTGTGCGTGTGGGTTTGTGCACATGGACAAGGCATAGTTTTCCTTTTTTGGTGTTTGTTTTTGACATGGGATGTAGTATAACCTGGCAAGAAAGTATGACGTGTGGATGAAGGAAGCCTTAAGCTCAAGCTATCAGCTCCAGGAAGGGTGTGGCTCCTGGAAACCCCTTATAGCTGATGGCAGAAGCACCCTATCCCATGGTCCCTCCTGAGGTCATCTGCTGAAGGTCTCTGTCCAGATTGGTTTCTCAGTGTGGTCTAGACCAGTCAGGAGTGAGTTTTGGGGGGTTTTGTTTTTGTTTTTTACTTGTATGTCATGTACGACTTTGAGTGCCAGCTGCCCATGGAGAACATGAGAGTTGTGGGTGGTTTTAGCCACTGTGTTGGTTAAGAGCCAGTCTTTTGACCACTGAGCCATCCTTACTCCCCAAGCACCCACTTGTTTATTTTTCACAACGTGGTCTTATACATCCTAGGCTGAATTCAAACTTGCTGTGTATTCTAAGTCAACCTTCCGATCCTCCTGCCTCTATCTCCCGAGTGCTGGGATTGCAAGCATGTGCCTCCACTCCTGGTTTTATTTAGCACTAGGGAATCTATTCCAGGTGTTTGTCAATGTCAGGTAAGTAGTCTACCAATGGGAACTCTATCTGTTGCCTCAGAGGAATGATGGTTTTTTTTCCATCACACATTTTCTTATCTGGCTTTTAAAGAAGTTACTTTAGGGCGGGGATGACTCACACCTTAATCCCAGCACTCAGGAAGGCAGAGGTAGGCAGATCTGTGTGAGTTTGAGGCCAGCCTGGTTTATAGAGCAAGTTCCAGGATAGCCAGAGAAACTTGTCTCAGAAAAACAAACAAACAAAAAACGAACTTTTTAAAGTAGTCAGGAGAAGTACCTGCTTATTGTAGAAACCAAGAACAGACCCCCCCCATACATGCACACACACACGATTTTTTTCCTAAATGAGATCAGATAGTAAGTATATAGTATTCAGTTATTTGCTTCATACTACTCATAATGTGACTACATAGAGAGCAAGGTATTGGCTTTGTTTCAAGCCCTCCCTGTGTGCTGTGCAGGCTACTGAGCCCAGAGTTGGCCACCACCCCTCTTGTACCAAGAGTCTACCCACTGTACCCTAGTCTACCCACTGACAGTTGATTTTTACTTCCTTTTCTCTCAGGGTCCCGGATCCCTCGTACCTGGGTAGGCATAGACTTGAAGGTGCAGCTGCAGAAACCCCTGGTACTGAGAGATGCAGACAACACAAACTGGCAGCTACTGGAGGGCGACCATGATGTCAGAGTAGAGGTGAGACACTGGCTTGAACCCCTCACCCTCCCCACAGCCTCCTGGAGCACCTTTTATCTGGGCTGTAGGCCAACCACCGGCACATTTGGTGTTGGCTAGAGAAAAGATCAGGATTCGTTTGATACCAAGTCCCTGTGTTCTCCCAGGGGGTGGGTGTGTGGCTGGGAGGACCTGGGGCAGTCCAAGAACATCAGGAAGTCTCCAAGCTTGATGACCAGTCTTGTGTGTAGAGAAAGAGTGCTGATGAAGTGGAGCTGTGGGGACTTAAGGAAGGGACCTACATGTTCCAACTGACAAGAACTGACTCAGACCAGCCGGAGGACACAGCCAACCTAACCATCACTGTGCTAACCGCCAAGCAGACAGAAGGTGACTGGGAGTGAGCACGAGGTGTCTGTAGCGCCCCTCAGCCCACTGATGATCCTTTAGCCCCAATTCACAAGCTCTCTTCCATCTAGATTATTGCCTGGCATCCTACAAGGTGGGCCGCTGCCGGGGTTCCTTCCCACGATGGTATTATGACCCCGCAGCACAGATCTGCAAGAGTTTCACTTATGGAGGATGCCTGGGCAATAAGAACAATTACCTTCGGGAAGAAGAGTGCATGCTAGCCTGCAAGGATGTGCAGGGTGGGTCTCTGAGAGGCAAGTTTGGGGCTCAGGTGAAATTGCCCAGGGTGGGTAGTTTTACTGGTTGGGGAAGTGGGCTATGGGTATCCCCATCATCATTAGAATCTGGCCATGCTTCCTATTAGTCCTCTGTTTTCTCCCCTAGGAATCTCACCTAAAAGGCACAATCCAGGTGAGTTCTACTTCCTTTCTTTCCATTTCCCTGTGTCTTGGTCTTTAGCCAATATGATGACCATACCCCTGACTAAACCGCCTTTGCTCGGCTCCCACCACCCCACTAGTGTACAAACACATAGCCCTTCCAACCCAGCAGCTCCCTGTCAGGATCTGCCTAGTTTACATGTAGGAGGAGCTGGGCTTGGTAAAGAATGTGCTCGTGATAAAGAGGGCCGCGTAGATGAGGCCCCCTTGGCACCCACTCTGTGCCTGAGCTTCACCTCACCCCCCCCCCCATCCAGTGTGCTCTGGCAGCTGCCACGCCACCCAGTTCCGCTGCAGCAATGGCTGCTGTATCGACGGCTTCCTGGAGTGTGATGACACCCCTGACTGTCCTGATGGCTCTGATGAAGCCACCTGTGAAAAATGTAAGCAGGGAACAAAAGGGATGGGGAGCAGGAGGGCAGACCCTAGCAGCTCTCCCTTATGCCTTTCATCTCCGCAGACACCAGTGGCTTTGATGAACTTCAGAGTATCCATTTCTTCAAGGACAAAGGTGAGAGCCTCCCCGTCCCTCTGTGTCCCAGGGGTTTGCTATGTGTGCAGAGCCAGGGTTTCCCCAGCTTTCCTGTTGCCCTCTCAAGGGCTCATTTCCCAGACACCACTAGGCACTCACTGTCTTACTACTTCATTACTGTAGCTGCATTGAACACATCACTAAGTTATGTGTTTAGGAAATCATAGTGCTGTCATACATGGGAAGCCACCATGACTTAACAAGTTGAAAACAATATTAAAAATAAAGGCAGTGGGGACTGAGGTCGGGCTCAGTAGTAGAGCACCAACCTAGCATGGTAAGGAACTGTGATTGGGTCCCACCACCACTGGGGAGGGGAGGAAACAAAAATCCCATTATACAAACTAATATGTACTAAAAATAAAGCTAATAGTCTGGAAGTGATGGCTTATGCCAGAAGGTTCAGAAGTTCATAGTCAACTTCTGCTAAATAGAAGAGTTCAAAGCCAGCCTGTGATTTGTAATGAGATCCTCTATTAAAATCTTTATTTATTTATTTTTGGCCAGACATAGGCACATGCCTTTAATCCTAGGCAGAGGCAGGTGGATCTCTGAGTTCAAGGCCACTCTTGTCTAAGGAGCAAGTTCCAGGACAGCCAGGTTACGCAAATAAACTATCTCAAAAAACAAACAAACAAAACAAAAAAAAAAACAAAACCAACAACAAACAAAAAACCTTAAGCTCAGTAGTTCTTAATCTTTCTAATGTTGCAACCCTGTAATGATACAGTTCTTCATATCCCAACAGTAAAATTATTTTCACTGATACTTCATAACTGTAATCTTGTTACTTGTCACAGTATTGAATCTTCATGTAAATATCTATGTTTTCTGATGGTCTTAGGTGACCCCTGTGAAAGGGTCATGCAACCCTCTGCCCCAGGAGCTGGGAACCACAGGTTGAGAATCCCTGCTTAAGCTGGATGCTCACCCTTACCTAACACCCACCCCTTTGGTGGTAGGAGTCAGAGACCTTGACACAGAACGTTACTTCAGAAAAGAAAAGTACAGGGCTGAGGATGAGGTACAGTGGTTAAGAGCACTAGTTTATGCAGAAGCCCTGTTCATTCCCAGCACCCATATGGTGGCTCACAACCATCATAAGTCCAGTTCCAGGGGATCCAACATCTTCTGGCATCCGGGGCCGGCCATACATGCACAAGAAACACTCACACACAAAATAATAATATGGAATTAAAAAAAAAAAAAAACCATGGGGCCAACAAGATGATTCAGTGGGAACAGAGGCACTTGCTAAACTTGATGACCTGAGTTTGAGCCTTAAGACTCAGTGTGTTGGAAGGAGAAAACCACCTCCAGTAGTTGTCCTCTGATCTCCCTGTGCTTGGTGTGCTATGGCACACGCAAAAAATAATAAACAATGTGATGGAGTATGTCTTTAAAACGTGGGTCTAAGTCATAGTTTCCTTGGTGCCTAGGATTGCTGTCCAGAGTACCTTTCTTACATTTGATAGCACTACAGATTGGCCTTTGGTGAAGCCACACTAACCTCAGCGGGGTCTGAAGGGTTGCGGCATGGGTAGCTCCATGGACTCACTTGTCCCTTTGCATGCAGGATACTGTGCAGAACTGCCAGACACTGGGCTCTGCAAAGAGAACATCCCACGCTGGTATTACAACCCATTCAGTGAACACTGTGCCCGCTTCACCTATGGGGGTTGCTATGGCAACAAGAACAACTTTGAGGAGGAAGAAGAGTGTCTTGAGTCCTGTCGTGGCATCTCCAGTGAGCGGAGTGGCAGTGGCAGGGTGAAGGGGAAGGGTTAGCTAGGCCTGGGTTGGTCACTCCTCTACTAAATGACTTCAGTGGTAGTGGGAGAGGCTGACGGGGGGGAGGGGGCTGTGGCACGCCAACAGCGGAGTCTAAGGATTTAGTGCTGACTGGTTTCTCCGTGTCACTTTGCAGAGAAGGATGTGTTTGGTCTGCGGAGGGAAATCTCCGTTCCCAATGTAGGTAAGCCCTGCTGTGTCATGTTACCAGCGTGGATATCAGGGACTAGCAACACATGATGAATGCCTAAGCTGTGTTGAGAAGGATCCTGGGGTTACCCAGAGTGCACTATTGAATAGTGAGGTCTGGCATAGGTAAAGGAGGGAGGTACAGTGAATTGCCTGCCATTTCTCTGCCATCAGAGCCCGTCTGGGCTTCTGGAAACAGCTAGTTTGGAGGTCTGTGTTCCATAGAGTTTGGATGGTGGCTGTCAGAACTAGACAGGCCTTGGGAGTACCTCATTCTGCCCATTTTCTCTCAGGCTCCGTGGAGGTGGCCGTTGCTGTACTCCTGGTCATCTGTATCATAGTGGTCATAGCCATCCTGGGCTATTTCTTCTTCAAGAGTAAGAAAAAGAATTTCCACAGCCACCGTCGCCGCCACCCGCCTCCCACACCAGCCAGCTCCACAGTTTCCACCACTGAGGACACAGAGCACCTGGTCTACAATCACACAACCCGGCCCCTCTGAGCCTGGGACTCTCGCCAGTCTCAACCAGGTCCAGCCTGCTGGACAGAGGCTAGAACCTGGGAAAACTTGGGGACCAGACACTTCCTGCCTGTTTCCTGGGCATACTTACTCTGTCTCAGAAGCCAGGCCTCTGGGCCCCTTGGAGGAGTCTCAGCTGCACTCGGGCCAATTCTGGAGAAGGCCCAAGAGTCTGGGAGGAGCAGAGCAGCCTTGAGCCAGGAGTACTATACATACAAGGACCTGCTTGCCCAGGAGCCAGAGGAAGTTGGGGTTTTGTGTTCTGTTCAAAGCTGCCGGGCCCCATCTAATGATGCTAGGACCTGGAGTGGTGTAAGAAGCCAGAGTCTGCAACTCTGCCTTCCACAGCCACCCTTCTACTCTCTACAGTCCAACACTGAAGGATGTCCCTTTGTAGTTTGCGCTGTAAATAATTGCTTGGGGGGGGGGGGCGGGCTCAGCGGTAGATCACGTAGCCCGAGTTCTCTCCACAGCGCCACAAAATGACATTAAATTAAAAAATAAAGTGTTGTGTTTTTGTTGAGTTCCCTTTGCCCCCTTCCCACCCGTTAGTTGTTTAAAACCCATGTGTGCTAGGCAGGTTCTGTACCACTGAGCCATCGTCCCAACCCTGTTTTGTGGGGTTGCTGGGGGAGGGGGGTTTGAATTGTCCTGTCCAACCAGTTCAGCCTTTGGCCACCCTGTTCCACAGGTTTTCCCACCTCTCCTGAAACTGCCCTGGCTCCTCAGAGTAAAGTGTCACCTTTGACCACCAGAGTAGAGGACTGTGGGAGTAGAGTGTAGCTGTGTGAGGTTTCTCGTGCCCATCACTCAGGTGCCCCTACTCGGGGTGGGACTAGGCTGGTTGGGGCTTGAACCCTGGCTGTCACTTCACGTTCCCAGACACAGGCCATCTGTTACCTCCCTGCCCACCTGAGAACCCTTGGCACAGGAATGCAGCCCCTCCCCCAGGCTCCGAGCTCCTGCCTAGTACCTACACTAGGTAAGATACACCACTCCAACTCACCGTCCCCTCCAAGGCTCAAACCACTTAGAGGTACCAAAAGTCTCAGACTCTGTTCAACAGATCGAGGTGAGCTGTGTGCCCAGCACTGCCAGTCCTTACACATAAGGCTGTCAGGGGAGGCACTGCCCCGCTGGCTCAGTATACAGCCCTGTGGCCCGTGCTAATGGCATCCACAAGCCAGGGGGTTGCCGGCAAAGCTTGAGTTAGCCAATTCCTGGTGAGGCTGAACCCTGGTAGGGAGGCTCAAAGGTCCCATGTCCCAGGAGAGGTTAGGGACTATTAAGCAAGCTCAACCTACAGGCATAGCTGTAAGAAAGTGAGTTTCCCCGGCTGAGCACATCTGTGCCTTCCTGCCCACCCAGAGAGCCCTCCCTTTGGTGCTTGTGTGTTTCCCTACCTGCTTGCCCTGGACTGCCTCCCCCTTTTATCACTCTGCTAAACTTAGAACCTTCCTTCGAGCACTGGCCCAGGTGCCTGGCACTCCCTGCTCCACGCCCTGGGTTTGCCAACAGGACCCTGAGCACATGGCATCCTTTTTTTTTTTTTTTTTTTTTTTTTTTTTTTTGTTTATGTATCTGTTTCCCTGCTAGGTGGTGAACTGGAGTCACAGGTGGCATCTGAGTCATCTCCGTCTCCAGCATCTCATGTTCCCTCTGTGACCTCAGTTAATGGTAGTTACTCAGCGAAGGTTGAGTCCATGGCAGGGGTGGAGTTCATTCCTTTTGTTTCACTTCCCAGACACAGGATTTTCTCACCTAACCCCCGATTCTGCCAGTCTATTTACCCACTCTTTGAGACTCAAAATAGATGTTCTCTCCTTGATTCTTTATAAAGCACTTGCCGGGCTGGGATGATTAACAGCTCAAAGGCTATCCCAAATCCAGGAGAGTGGTCAACACAGCGAGTGCCTAGCAAGCATTGGTCTGAAATGAGCAGCCTGCTGGGGTGGTGGAGACCAGGTGTAGGCGGGTAGGTAATTAAAACACCTTCCCTATTAATTTACCAGGTTGCCTTGGCTAGAGGAGGTGGAATCTAACAGAGGCCGCTAGGGGGTGTGGTTACCGTTTGCTCCTCAAACTTGCTCCTTATCTCCTGAACTCTGCTCTCGGTTTCATCCCCACCTAAATAATGCTTTGTCATGTCTTCCCGACTCTGCGCTTGGCACAGGCAGTTAGTTGCCCATGCTTCAGGTGCTCCTTTGCCTCCCCTCCCCCCAAAAAATCAACTTTACCCCATGCAGTACTTGCTTCAAAAAGATTCCACAAATTGTCCGGCTAAGGTCACTGTGGTCCTCAAGGCACCGGTCACTCTTCCAATAACAGGTGAACGGGGTTCTTGTCTTGTGTGTTTGCCCTCATGTGTTTGGAAATCCTCAGGGCAGGGACTGGGTTTGACACCAGTGCCCTGCAAGGTTCAGTTGTGTATACTAAGTATCCAGCTGTGAAGATTCAAAAGATTGGCTGGAGACAGCTCCGCATGGCTTGCTTGCCCGCCCAGCATGTAGCATGTGTAGCCCTGGATTTGATTCCCAACACTGGGACAAAAGAAAAGTCAGTGAGATGGTTCAGCAGGTAAAGGTGACATTCCCACAAGTCTAACGACCTGTGTGTGATATCCCAGGACCCCAGATAGGAGCAGAGCCAGGCATGGTGGCATATCTTCAATCCTGGCACTTGGCAAGCAGAGGCAGGCAGATCTACATTGTGAGTTCCAGGCTAACCAGGGCTACATAGTGAGACCCTGACTCAAAAAAATAACAATAATAATAAATTTTAAAAAGGCAAAGTGGAGGAATAGAATCATCTCCTGCAGGAAATCCTCTGATCTCCACAGACTCCATGCACTCTGATGACCATGTTCATATCACACGTGCAGTTATAAGACAATGCTCATGCCTGTGTTCATATCACCCACATACAGTAATAAGACAATGCTCACGTCCATGTTCAATTCACACACATGCAGTAATAAGACAATGCCCATGTTCATATCATACACACAGTAATAAGACAATGCTCATGCCCATGTTCAATTCACACACATGCAGTAATAAGACAATGCCCATGTTCATATCACACACACAGTAATAAGACAATGCTCATGCCCACACTCCTATCACACACACAGTAATTAATAAGGAAACAATGTTGAGATTTATTTTTAATTATGTGTAGGTGTATATGCCTGAAGGCTGGAGGCATCGGATCCCCATTGCTGGAATTACAGACTGTGTGAGCTCCCTGACATATGTGCTGGGAATTGAACTTGGGTCCTCTGGAAGAGAAGCAAGTGCTCTTAGCTACTGAGCCGACTCTCCAGCCCTGTTTTTTGTTGTTGTTTTTGTTTTTTTAAAGGTTGCACAGATATGGTTGCATATGCTTTTAATCCTAGCTCTCAGGAAGCAGAGACGGGCAGTTCTATGAGTTTGAGGCCAGCCTGGTCTACAGAGTGAGTTCCAGGACAGCCAAAGCCACCTAGTGAGACTTTGTCTCAAAAAAAAAAAAAAAAAAAAAAAAAAAAAAAAAAAGTGAAAGGCAGGGGTGCGAGGAGATTGTCACCAAGTCTGACAATCTGAGTTCAATACCTAGGAGCCACACAGTAAAAGGTGAGAACCAATTCCTGCAAGTTTTTCTCTGACACCCACATGTGTCACGGGACTTGCACTCCCCCCTAAATTAATGGAATATAAAATTTTTAATTTAAAAAATGAGAGAGGTTGGAGAGATAGCTCAGGAGTTAAAAGTACCCATTGCTCTTACAGAAGACTAGAGTTTGATTTTTAGCACTGAGCAATACTGGGCAGCTCACAACCTTTCGGTTTGTAATTCCTGTTTCAGGGAATCTGACACATCTGATCTCCACAGGCTCTTGCATGCACATGAATAGACATTCACTGAGCTGTACACACACACACACACAAACACACACACACACACACACACACACACACACACGAGAGATGGGGTGTGTGTGTGAAGAGAATTTCATACTCTTTTAAAGATTAGCCTGGAAGCCAGGCATGGTGCACCCACCTTCAATCCTAGCATTCAGAAGGCAGAGGCAGGTGGATGTCTGTGAGTTCAAGGCCAGCCTGATCTACAGAGCAAGTTCCAGGACAGCCAGGGCTACACAGAGAAATCATGCCTCAACAACATTTTTAAATAAATAAAGATACACCTGGACAAAATAATAAGATTCTGTCTCCAAAAAGGGAAATTCAATCAAGGAGGTTTTATGGAATAGGCATTAAGTAGAAGAGCAAAGATTCTAAAGAGATGTTTGGGTTATTTTGTGTGCTTTGAGAGGATTTCATTCTTCAGGTGCTGTCCACTCTTTTGAAACTGGCTCTCTCACTGGTCTGGAGCTCACCAATGACGCCATGTTGGCAGGCCAGTGAGCCCCACACTCTGCCTGCCTGTCTCCCAAGCACTAGGAATATAAGTATACACCACCGTGCCGATGTTTTCACATGGGTTCTGGGATCAAGTTCAGTTCTTCCAGCTTGCATGGCAAGCTCTTTATAGACTGAGCTATTTCTCCAACCCTGTTTTGTTTTTTTCTTAAGGCAGGGCTCTCATTCTGAAGTACCAGCTGGGGCAGGATGAGGTGGCTCACGCCTTTAATCCCAGTACTAGGAAGGCTGAGGGCTGAGACAGGAGGATTTCTGTGAGTTTGAGACCAGACTGGTTTACAGAGTGAGTTCCAGGACAGCCAAGGTTATCTAACAGAGAAAGCCTGACTTAAAAAAAAATAAGAATAAAAAATAACATGAACGTAAAATGCACATAGAATAAATTAAAAAATAAAACAAAGGAGAAGAGACCAGTTTAGACTACAGAGGGAGTTCAACTCCAGCCTGAATACCTAAGTGAGATCCTATCTCAAAGTAAAAGGTGATAGATATTGCCCAGTGGAAAGGCACTTGCCTAGCAAGACCCTAGAATCATGCCAGGCAGTGGTCAAGACCCTAGAATCATGCCTTCAATCCCAGCACTTGGGAGGCAGAGGCAGGTGGATCTCTGTGAGTTCAAGACCAGCCTGGTCTACAAGAGCTAGTTCCAGGACAGCCTCCAAAACTACAGAGAAACCCCGTCTCGAAAAACAAAACAAAACAAAAAGATCCTAGAATCAATCCCCAGTTCCATAATAAATAAATAAATATTAAATTATGTGCTGTTCTGTTTTTGTCAACTTGCCACATATCAGTCACCCCTAGAGTGGGAGCCTCAGTTGAGGAACTTTCTCCATCAGCATGCCCCCCTCAGACATGTCTGTAAGAACATTTCCTTAATTAATGATTGATGGGGGAGGGCTCCATCTACTGTGGGCAGTAACATCCCTGAGCAGGTGCCTGGGACACGTAAGAAAAGCAGCCAATCAAGCCAGTAAGTGGCTCCCTCCATGGCTCCTGCCTCTGCTCCTGCTTGAGTTCCTGACATCAGTGACAGACTATGATTGAGATGTGTCAGGCATTTTTGGTCATGGTGTTAGATCAGCACAGCAGAAAGCAAAATAGGACAAATGGCAATTGTGATGTGCTACAACACAAGTGAACTTTGAGATTAGGATAAGTGGGGGAAAGACTATTTTTTAAGGCATAGTATATGATTCCAGTCATATGAGGCATCTTAAGAGTATTCAGAACCATAGAAATGCAGAGCACAGTTGTGGTTGTGGGGGAAGGAAGGGGGATTTCATGGGTATTCTATTTCAGTTTGGAGAGGTGAAAAGAATTCTAGGAATGGACAGTGTCATTGCATAATGGTATGATTGTATTTAATACTATCCAGCTAGACCCCCCCCCAACAAAAATTAAAGCCAGGTGTGAAGGTGCACTCCTAAATTCCAGCACTCAAGAGAGAAAAGCAGAAAGATTAAGCTGCACATTAAGATCCTGTCTCAAAAAACAAAGTCTTATGCCTTTGACTTTTACCATACTAAAAGTAACTGGGGGCCGGGCAGTGGTGGCACATGCTTTAATCCCAGCATTCAGGAGGCAGAGGCAGGCGGATCTCTGTGAGTTTGAGGCCAGCCTGGTCTACAGAGTGAGTTCCAGGACTATTTCACAGAGAAACACTGTTTCAAAAACAACAACAACAATAATACTAATTGGAAAGGTGAGCAGGTGGGTTTGAATGTGTGTGTCTGGCTCGGGAGTTCCAAGCTTAACAAAATCGCAGGAGACTGGCAGACAGGGGATCCACTGCTGAGCACATGGGGATTGAGTAGGGGAAGGAGTGAGCCTGACGTTAAGGAGTGGACTGAAGCCACCTGACCGGAGGACACATCACAAGGAGAGGGAAGAGGCAAAACCAAGTTGGTCAAGACAACCTGTGTGAAGAGCAAGGCATCTATGCTATGGGGTTAGCCAAAGGTGGCACACTGCCAGCCTGCTGGTACTCTGTCCCCAAACAGTGACATGCTGTAAATGTCACTGAACACATATGACACACACTGCTGACTTCTTGGGGGACCTGGAAATCTAGAGCTGAAGCATTCAGCTTTAGCTTCCATCCCAATCTTCCCTCTTCTAACCTGCCCTGCCTGCTCCATTCTGAGGACTGATTGACAGAAGTTATTGGTCCTAGAAGTTCAAATAAACAATAACAAAATGGCATTACTGTCTGGTGTGGCAGAGCTTTCCTGTAATGCCAGGACTGGAGAGGTGGAGGCAGAGGGGTCAGGAATTCAAGGTCAGCTTCAACTACATATCAAGTTGAGGTCAACCTGGGCTACATGTGATCCTATCTGGAAAAAAAATAATCAATTAAATCAATTAGTGCTAGGGGCCGAGGAGGAATCGCCATTACAAGATGGCGCCCACTTCCGTAGGGCAAGTGGTAAACAACTCCATTTAAGGCTTGGAGCCATCTGGGTTCACGCCTGCAAGAGTGCGCATGCGCGTGAACGCCCTCCGTCTCAGGCCAATCCCGAGGCTTGGTGGCTCTGCAGACCGGCCTGGACCTATCAGGACTTTACCGTATCCCTGGTCCCTTTATAAGCAGCTCGCTTGGCTTGCTCCGAGCCCTTCAGCTCCCGCTCTCCCTCAACCAATGTGCTCCAATAAAGTGTGACTCAAGAAGGATCCTTGAGTGGTGGTGGTTCTTCCTCGATGGGCGAGCCAAATTAGAATTGAAAATCTGTCATCCCCCTCCCCCCATACCAGCCCTACCACTGGAGCAAACAGCCCTGAGGAAGGACTGATTTTTGCCCTGTTGCACAAGACCCCATGTCTGTTCTCAACCAAGCACTGAGACTAAGGCTGAAAAGATGTACTTCCCCAGGAAGGGTTGTCAGGAACCACTCTGGGAAGCCTTGAACCCAGAAGGTGTGACTTGAACCCAGTGAGGTGTCTAATCATCCACAAGTTCTGAGAGCTGCAGCCTCCCAAATTGCAGGAGCCATGGAGGGTTGTATCAGTAGAGCCTAAACCAAAAAGAAAAAAAAGAAAAAGAGAGAGAGAGAGAGAGAGAGAGAGAGAGAGAGAGAGAGAGAGAGAGAGAGAGAGAGAGAGAGAGAGCCAGGAAAGAAAGCAGCTCCTTATTATGGAGTTTAAAAAAAGAAAAAGCAAAAAACAAGAAAACCTGAAAAACTACTCAAATGTCCACAAATAACCTCTTGCTGATAAGATGATAGACGTGTCTGTTCCGTTTGCATTTTGTTGTTTTCCTTTTTTTTTAATGGTGTGCCTGTGTGCCTGTGTGTGTGTGTGTGTGTGTGTGTGTGTGTGTGTATCTGTATACCTCATGTATGCCCTGTGATCTCTTAAGGCCAGAAGAGTGCTTTGAATCCCCTGGGATTGGAGTTACAGACAGTTGTGAGCTACCAAGTGGGTGCTGGGAATTGTCCTCTAAATGAGAATCCAGTGCTTTTAACCATTGAGCCATCTCTCCAGTCCCTGTTGTTGCCTGAGACAGGATTTCAGTATGGTTGGCCTAAACAGATCAAGCTGTCCTCAAACTGAACTCAGAGACACCTGCCTGCCTCTGACTTCTGTGAGTGCTGAGATTAAAGGCACTTAACACCATACCCAGCTATAACTTGTTATTAAAAATAGAGTCCCCCTGGCCTTGAATTCCTGCACTCAAGCAGTCTTCCTGCTTAGCCTTAGCCTTCTGAGTGACTGGTCCTATAACATAGGTGCACATCACTATACCTGGATTCGGTTGGCATTTTCAAAATTTTCTATAATAAATAGCTATTACTTTTGTGGGATGAGAGGCATGAGACAGCCTAACTGAGATAGCTCAAGCTGGCCTAAATCTTACTATGTAACTGAGTCTGGGCCTGAACTCCGGATCCTCCTGCCTCTATCTTCCAAGCGCTTGGATTATATATATAGACTTATACCACTACACCAGGCTAAAACCGATCACTTTTGTAATAAGCAAAAGTTTTCAGGTAGATAAGAAACAAATCTGGGCAGACGGAGTGTGGATGAAAAAGAACCTGGAGCTGAGTCTAATGACAGGAGCCTGTTTTCCCAGCCACTCGGGAGGCTGAGGTAGTAGAGTAGCCTGAGCAGCAGAAGGAAAAAGCTGAGCTGTGGGAGGCCGGGGAAGGGAGCCACTCCAAGACTTGATTCTGGGTTGGACAGAGGGACAGCATAAGCCCGAAGAGTCGTCAGAGCTGCAGTCCTGGGAGCTTGGCTGTGTGGGGGCCGCCAGCAGAAATGGATGAGTAGGGGGAGGGGGAGAACCAGACAGAATGCTCAGGCACACCGTCTGCAAACAGAGATCTGTTTCTTTGATTTTACCCTCAGTTATTTACCTGGCCTTACAGGGAGTGGATGACTCAAGGATGCTCAACTGGGTCTGAATTATGAGATAGCACGGCTACGGAGTAGAAACAAGACAAAAGCAAATAAACAAAAGCCAAGAAGGAATGCAAAGCAGGGTCAGGACTGAGGCAAAAGCACCCACGTTTTTGGGTCTATGGGCACTCGGAGAAGCTGAGGAGCTCTGCAGTGGTACTGGGCCCACTCTGGAGATGAGGGGTCTGGGCTTGGCAGAGGCAGTGGAGGCCTTGGGGTTAGGATGTTGTCAGAGTGAAACCTAGGAATAGGAGAGATGATTGTGAGAAAAATCAGAGAGATGGGTAGGAGGCTGAGGGGGGAGAAACAAAGAGGAGGGCAGCATCTTGGGAGGAGGGAGATGATGGAGGAGGAGGGCAAGGAGGTCAGAGGGCAACAGGAAGCATGATTGGCAGGAGCAATAGCCAAATACTAAGGAATCACGGACTTCAAACCCTGCCAGGCTGGGGACAAGGCAGTCACTGTCCATCACAGATGGTTGGAAGAGGGACGGGAAAGAGTCCTGGCTGGAGGCCTTCCAAGCACTTGGAATATATATATATATCACCACACCAGGCTAAAATCGATCACTTTTGTAATAAGCAAAAGTTTTCAGGTAGATAAGAAACAAATCTGGGCAGACGGTACAGTAAGGAGACCATTGGGAAGAGGCCTGGAAGGCTGTGAGAGTGAGCATCAGGCTGAGGGCAGCGGTTAGAGGTCCAGCAAGAGGCTGCAGGCAGAAGGAAGAAGCAAACACTAGCAGAGAAGGCAACATGGTGTCCAGACTCGAGTGGGTTCTGTTCCCTGAGACTTCTCTCTTATCCATACACCTTCTTCCACACAATGGGGTTGGCCATGTGGACCATGTGGTTTGCCTGGGGCCCCAACAGTTAAAGAAACACAGGAAATAAAGAAGGTAGGTTTAGATGACAACATTTTCCTATCCCACATCAGTGACATTAGCATTCAATTACAGGCTCTAGGGTCTCTCCTATCTCAGTCCAGAACCAGGAGGCTGTCATCAATGAGAAGCTAAAGCCCAGAGAGGGGCAGTGACAGGTCCAAGTTCACACAGCAGTGTTTGGGATTATTGCTAGGCTGAAGGCCCCAAAGTCTGCACTGTGATAGTCTCATCTTTACACTCCTGGGCTCAGCTTTGGTTTCTGTCCGTCCTCTGGAAGTGGGACAAAGAAACCAAGAGCCAAGAAGCTGTCAGGGCTGGTCCCAAGCCCCAGGAGGCTGGGAACCAAAGCTCCACACCCATGTAAACACAGACCAGCTCTGATACCTCTTACTTGGCACTGAATAGCTTCCTCCAAATCAGTTCTCGGCTATTATCTTCCTTATCCTCACTGGTCCCCTGGGAGCCAGGGAGGGGCAGAAAGTATTAGCCCCACTTCATAACTGCTAGAAACTCAGACAACAGCGAAGGCAGTAATTTGCTCAAAGTCACCCAGCAAGTAAGGATGGGGCTGGAACTAGAGACCAAATCTCCTAGGCTGTGTGTGTGTGTGTGTGTGTGTGTGTGTGTGTGTGTGTGTGTGTGTGTTATTGGTGAGGGTAATGATCATCAAAGAATTTAACCTATTGCTTGGCAAAGGGATGAATGGGTTGGGCACACAGTCTCCAGAATAAAGGGCCTCCTGTTGTACAAAGATAACAAACTCACCACTGCTGGAGGAACAGCTCCTGGGAAAACTGTGTTAGCTGATTCAGGCTGAAGAGAAAAAAAGCAGGCAGAAACAGTGGAGTCTCATCAGGGAACACAGGCATGAAGGAGGAAATGGTAACGGACAGGTTTCCCTGTGTGGGGTCTACTCACCTGCTTTCCAGTTCCAACAGGCTCCTGGGAATCCCTAAGCACACAGGACCCAAACACGTTCCTGATGCCCCTCGATGCTGGGGTCTGGGGTCGGGGAGAGACATCTAGACAGCTGGGAAGATGGGCATCCTGTTGCAGGTAAGGATCAAAGAGGCATGGAGATGAAGATGATGGGGTCCATCTTCCAGAGGGGTTACTAGTAGGTTACTGTACACCCAAGGCCCTATAGTCTGAAAGTGAGTCCCACAGCCACCCTAGTTGTCGGCCCATCCTTCAGCCTGTTTGAAAAGACACCCCCAAAATGTTCCAGCAGCAGAGTAGATAGCTCAGCGACAGCATCTGCGTTCTCACCCCTCCCCAGCTCTGTCTCCTCTCCGTTTACTCCCCAGCCTAGCACTACCCAGGCTCTTAGAGCCCTGACCTGCTCAGCTTTGCCCTCTAAGAGACCCGTTTCTTTTTTCCTTCTCCTCTCCTCTGCTCTCTTCTCCCCCCCCCCCCCCGTTCTTTTTGAGACAGGGTCTTTCTATGTAGGTTGTCCTGGAACTAGCTATAAAGACCAAACTGGCCTCAAACTCATAGAGATTATCCTGCTCCTTCCTCCCAAGTGCTGGGATTAAAGTGTGTTTCACTCGGCTCAGCTTGAGACCCATTCTTAGAGCAGAACCTTCAGTTCCCCATGCAGAACTCTAAGAAGAGGCTTATATTCAAGATCAGGAGACCCAGAACAGGCACTTGATAGACATAAGGTTGCCTAAGTATTGCTGCATACAGGGACAGAAAGCAACAGTGCTTCGACCCAGGAAGTCACTCCCTACTGTTCCCACTGACTCATGAGGCCCCTCTACTATATTCTGCTCACCTCACCAGGGATCTGGCCCAAGCCCAAGGAGGGCACTGCTGGCGCAGCCTTGCTAAGAGCTGGGTTTCCTGGCAGCCAGGCACAGTGGGCAGGTCTGACCTGTGCAATATGATCTGTGGTTACAGCCTGGGGCCAGGGCTGGTTGCAAAAGGGGCCGGTGCTCCTGACGCAGTCTGCTCTCGGTCTCACGGTCTCACTTGTGAGCTGGTTCCCAGGAGAATGGAGAGACCAGGGAGGGTGCGTCACCTCTGCTCTGGGCACCACTCTGCTCTTATGCAGCAGCAAGGGCACAGCTCCTTCAGGTGCACTCACATTCACACTGGTCCAAGGTGAGCAAGCATACCCAGCTCAAAGATGCTCACAGAAGTCAACAAATAGAACTGAGCTCTGGCTCAGGGATACGGGCCCCAGGAAAGCAGACTGCACCTATGCTTAGACGCGAGCACAAAGACCCTCACACTTTCCCAGCTACAGATGCAAATCTTGAGGACAGACCTAATGCAAACACAGACATATGCACACTTCAGGTAATGATGGCCACCTTCGGTTGGAGAAGTGGTTTAGCTGGTAAGACCACTGGCTGATTTTTCAGAGGGTCCCAGTACCACAAGACAGCTCACAGCCACTATTAACTCCAGTTCTTGGGAATCTGGTATCTTCTTCTGGCCTTGGAGGGCACCAGGCACATCAGATAAGCATGCAGACAAAATACCCACACATATAAAATAATTTTAAAAATTTAAAAAGATGGTCATCCACATTTACATAGAAGTTGATATATGCAATTACTCAGACTTTTGCCCTAAAAAAAGTCTGCGAAAAAAGACAGCGAACTCAGCCATACAGAGTAAGGTACATTTGTGAAACTGTATACACACTTATTGAATACTCATGATCCATTACTCAACCTCCAACAGAGATAACCTCCTTCCCCCAGTCACACATGTATAAACTCAGGCTTTCTCAGGATTCACTTCAGATACACAGGGGTCCTATCACCAATTCAAAGATGGAGGACATGTTTTTATTCTGGCAATGACCTTTCCTCGAAAATAGAAAAAACAAAACAAACAAACAGCATAGCTGTATTATCTCTTATAGTAGTTGAAGAAGACAACCTAAACGTCCATAGATGGGGATCTAGCCAAGTATGCTGAAGTCAGGGTCATGTGGAGGTCAGAAAACAACTTGCTGGCTACAGTTGGTTCTTGACTACCATGTGGGTCCTGGAGATTGAACAAGAACCTGTCCTAAAAATGCAAAGTGAGGAGAAAAGGGAGTGATGTGTGGGCCGATAGGTGGCTCAATGGTAGATCACTTGTGTAGCACACACAAGATCCCAGGTTCAGTCCCAAGTACAGTCAAGGAAGGAAGGAAAGGTGGAGCTAATTACTCATGCTTTGGAGGCAGAAGCAAGAGGCCCTTTGTTTCAGGGCAGCCTGGGCTATGTAATAAGAATAAACAGGTAAATAATAAGTAGACGAGTAGAAAAATAGATAAATGGATGGAATGTAGCTCAGTAGACAGAATGCTTCCTTGGCACACACCAGGCAGTGGGTTTGAACCCCACTACTACACAAACTGGATGTGGCATTGAATCCCTGTAATCTTAGCATTTGAGAGGTGGAAGTAGAAGTATCAGAAGTTCAAGGTCAACCTCATCATCTACTATAGCAAGTTCAAGGATAGCCTGGACTATACAAGAACCTGTCTCAAAAATAAAATAAAATAAAATAAAAAGTTGGGAGCACTCTAGGCTGGGACTTAGCTCAATCCTTGCCAGCCATCATCAGAGAACTTCTTGCAGTAGATGAGAACTAACACAGAGACCCATAACAGGACAATGAACATGAGTGAGTGACCTGAAATCGATGTCTCCATTAAACCTTAGCCTCAGGGCTCAGAGAGCTATGAGGAAGAGGAGGCAGAAAGCTTGTAAGAGCAGTGGGGATGGATGACACCAGGGAAGCAGTGTCTTCCAGACACAACAGGCTGACACATAAGAACTCACAGACTGTAGTAGAACTCACAGCACCTGCATAAGTCCAAGCCAAATGACGTTCCAGTGCTGAGAGGGAGAACTGGACAAGAGTTCCCATCTCTAACCAAGAAGCTATCTCCAACTGACAAAGGAAAAATTAGCTTTCTCCAATGAAGTCGCATTGGGTATATTAACCACACTTTAGGGCAGGCCCCAGGTCACAAAACAAACTCAATGGTGTTTTGTAGACTTATTGTCTCATATTGCTTTGTCTGGGCATTTTTTGTCTTGCCAGTGTTTTGCTTATATATTATAGTTACTGATTTTGTGCTTTCATGGGTTTTGTTTTTGTGTATATATGTGTATCTTTTTTTGTTATTGTTGTTTATCTGTTTTTTAAAGAGAGAGAGAAAGGGCATGGAGTTGGGTGGGTGGGAAAGATCTTGGAGGCATTGGGGGAGAGGAAAAAGTGGTCAGAATATATTGAATGAAAAAAATTTTAATAAACAATAAAGATGGTCTGCCTTTCAACAACTCAATACTAACATTGGAATGATATAGTACAGAGATTAGCATGGCCCCTGTGCAATGTGCAAATCTGTGAAATATTTCTTGTTTTTTTAAAAAAATAGGGAGGTCAAGAGGTAGTGGCACACCTTTAATCCCAGTAATACAGGGGCGCAGGAAGAGACAAGCGAATCTCTGTGAATTCCGGCCAGCCTGGTCTACAAAGTGAGTTCCAGGACACAGAGAAACCCTGTCTAAAACAAAACAACAACAATAAAGAAAAAACAGGGGCTGGCTCTGTTAAAGTACAGAGATGGCTCAGCTATTACAGTTCCATAGGAATCAAATGCCTCTGGCCTCCGAGGGCACCTGCACTCATGTGTACACACCCACCACACACACACACACACACACACACACACACACACACACAGTTAAAATAATGAAAAAAACTTTAAAATAAACAAATACGGCGAGACTTTCTTTTCTTTTACAGGGCAGGGGTGGGGGTGTGATTTTTTGAGACAGGGTTTTCCTGTGCAGCCCCTGGTTGTCCTGGGAATCACTCTGTAGACCAGGCTGGCCTCAAACTCAAGAGATCCACCTGCCTCTGCCTCCCAAGTACTGGGGTTAAAGGTGTGTACCATAACTGTTTCAGACATTTTCTTCAGTGGCGTCTCCACTGCTCTTGTGTATGTAGTACACACCCTTGAAGACAACCCTGATGAGTTCCTTGGGACACACACACTCAGAGAGAGAGAGAAAGAGAGAGAGGGAGGGAGAGAGAGAGAGAAGAGACCAGTGGGAGTAGAAGGAGGACAGAAAGGGTAACTGTGCGTGTGTTAAATACAGTAAAAATCCATTGTGTACATGTATGAAAATGTCATGAAGAACTGGGCCGTGGTGGCACATACCCTTAATCCCAGCACTCGGGAGGAAGAGGCAGGCTAATCTTGAATTCAAGGCCAGCCTGATCTACAAAATGAGTTCCAGGACAGCCAAGGTTACAGAGAAAGACCCTGTCTTGAAAAACAAACAAACAACAAATAAAAACAAGACAAAGTCATAATGACATAACCAATTATTACTGGTTAGTAATATGTATAGTTAATATACATATATATTAACATATAGTTAATACTGCTATTGAAAACATTAAAAATTAAAATAAATAAGCAAATACAATGAAAAATAAAAAACCAATCTGTGAGACTGTATCTCAGAAAATCTATATTGATATGGACATCTGTTTACATAAACATTTACAAACATATATGTACATGTTTGTATGTAGTACAAGGTTGTATGCAAGTAATAATACATATTCCTAGAAGTGTGGATCCCTGTTGAGTGAGTGCTTGCCTTGATTTTTATCCTCAGGACTGAAAATTAAAAACAAAACAAAACAGCAACAACAAAAAACTGTCCCAGGAAGTAGAGAAAGGCCGTCTATCTACATGGAGACAGGATGAGACAGAGCTAGACGGATTTGGCACTGGAAATCCTTCTCCTGCCCCAGTCCCCAGTTGCTGGGTCTCAGTGACACAAACCTGGAGCTGAACATGATTCTGAGGAGACTAAACAGCTAAGGGACAAGAGTTCAGGCTGCCTGAGCCCACAGGGTCTAAGTGTGGGTCTCCCTGGCGAATCTGAGTACACTAAGACACCCCAACACTTTCTGGAGGAGGGAGGTATTGGAAGATGGCTAGAAGAGAAACAGGATACCTGGGAGGGGGCAGGGGACATTTTCTAACTAGACCTTGCAAATTGCAAGCCAAACCTTGGAGTCAAAATCAGGAGCTAGCAGGGTATAGGTAGTACTCACCTTTAATCCCAGAACCCTGGTGGATCTCTGTGAGTCTGAGGGCAGCCTGGGTCTACAGAGCCAGTTCAAGGACAACCTCTAAAGCAAAAGTGAGACCCTGTCTCAAAAACAAAACAAAATAAACAAACAAAAAACCCCAGGAGATAATTGGGCATATGGAGACAAATTGGTCTGTTTCAGAGTACTGTTAGATTGGGTTTAAAGGCCCAAGAGAAGAACTGTGAGTTCACTGAAAACAGTAAGAACTGATTTCAGTGTTGGGCCGGGAGGGAGCCAGTGGGAGGCTGTAGGTAGAAAGTCGACAGAGATCCTGACCAGGTTCAGTGACTGTATGAGAAGCTTGAGGACAGAGGCCAAGGCTTCAGTGACTCAGGGATGCTAGTGCCATGAGAGAAACCAAAAACCGTGTGTGTGGTGGTGGAGCCAAGGTCACTTCATCAGGCTTCTTTGCCCCACAGTTCCAAGGCCCCTTGGGATGGTTTGAAGGTCAGTCAAGAGTTCCGAGTATCTCATTTTGCAAATAAGAAACTAAGGAACAAGAGGGGGGAAATGAGTTGGGTGATTTTAATTCCAACACATGAAAAACAGAGGCAGGGGGATCTATTTTAGTTCCAGGCCAACCAGAGCTATGAAGTTCGGTCCTGACTTTAAAAAATTATTTGCCTGTGGTGATGGGTATCAGGTCTTGAACTTCTGAAGTTGAACCTGGGTCTGTCTCTGTCCTAGAAAGGAGTATGCCAAGTTAGGTTAGGGTAACAGCTGGTTCTGGATGTATCTGTGGTGCTTCGGCTTACCACCTCCACCTAAGGAAACAAAGGGGGGGGGCTGGTGCTCTGAGGGATGCTGAACAGTCTTGGCTAAAGCTAAACTTGGGACCACCTGAGGTTTCACTTGGCTAGTATTTCTGTCCTTCAGCACACAAGTGTGTGCACATACACACAGACAGACAGACACACACACAGACACACAGCTGTAACTTCCTGGAAAGGGACCTGAGGCCCAGTACATTGGGATGTGTGCTCACCTGACCCAGCAGGTGCCTAGGAGGCATTGTAGGTATACCTCAGAAAGACTTCTATAGAATGTCAACCATACACCTGACTCCACGGTGCTCCTCTAACCACTTGGTAATATCTCACTTGACATACTGCCTTTTTGTCTCCAGACCATGATTTCCTTAAGACAAAATATGTTTTGTTTTCACCCAAAATGTTTCTTAAAGTTCCTCTTAGTTCCAATCCTTGGATTCGTATTCCCCTCCAAGCCTTCTGTCAATGAATGACCTCTCATGGACAAAGGATTCCTGGGACCAAACTTTTATTTACATTGTCCAAAGCCAGCACCCTGATCTGCAATAAATCTTTATGTATGAAGACTAGTCGAACCAACCCCAGGCTACACGCTTTGGCCAATGGTCGAGGTCGAGGTTCAAAGCTGGATAGGTTATCCTTGGTACTTAAGCTGGGGTGACATTCCCTAGCTACACCGTGGGGTCCTAAAGACTGTTCAGAGGATGGGAGGATGGGCTAGAGCCTGTCCTAGAGCTCCAGTGCTGAGGAGCATCATACTCTAGAAAGGAGGGGAAGAGGGGAGGGCCCCACCTACCTGGTGAGGTCATGGGAAAGCAGCTCTGGCGCTGACACCTGGGGAAACCCGTTTCCAGGCTGCTTCCCACGCTAGTTCTCCTGGGAACCAACTAAGCCAAGCCCCAAGCAGGGAGCCCCACACCTGTTCCCCATAGTCCAGTTCCCATCACTGTCCCATCAGATCCAGCCCCCACCCTTCGACCAAGAGTCAGCTCCCCATCCATCTACCCAGGCTGTTGAGCCTTGAGAAAGGTTATGAAGGGCATCGGGTTGAGCGATCCAGGAAACCACCACAGAGACAGCAGCTTCAGAAACAGAAGGTTTATTTGCTGATTGTATTGTTCACCTTCTAAGCTATGACCTTGGGGAAAGGGATGATGCCTACCCCTTCCTCCTTCAGGCTCTTATTTGCAGCTCCTCCCCCTCCCTATGCTGGGCCTGGACTCTCACTTCCTGCCCCTCTGCTGGCCCAGCCAGTTTGGGCAGTGCCTAGGGAGCCCTGAGACCCAGTTCTTCCCAGGGAGCAGTCCCATCCTCCCTGGCCTTGGGGCTTGAGGGCAGCCCAGGTGTCAGCCTTCTCCACAGCTGTCCACTCCTGTTCTTTCTCCTTCCAGGCAGTCCTCTAATCTCCTCCATCTCAAACCTCTCCAAATCAAACCTCTGAACCTCCAAGATGCCTCAGCTTTCCCTGCTTTGTCCCACCTGTGCTGGGGGAAGGTGAGGACATCCACAATGGGCCTGCATTCAAGCAAGCTGACCTGTGGCCCCACGGTAAGAAACTGGGAATTACACACATCCCGAGCAGCTCAGACACACCAACATTGATGTGATGAAAGCAAAGCGCTGGGATTTTCCTTTGAGTCTTGACAAAAGAAATCCAAGTCAGAGCCTCCTTGCAAAGCCTGAGCTCTCACCCTGTCTTACCAGAGTGTGCAGCTAGAGGCCCATATCCCCTGTGTTCAATAAAGGACTGAATCCCCAGGGGCTGGCCAAAGCCCTGCTAGTAGTACCAGATGTCCCAGGGTCCAGAAGTCTCGGGCCACCTGCCTACCTCTTGCACAGTCATAACTGCTCAAACAAAGCAGAAGAACTTCTTCCAGCGGCAGCGAGAGAGTGTACGCACACCCTTTGCGTTCAGTTTCTTCTCCAGGCGGGCTTTGTGCTCGATGGCACTGAGAATGGCCGAGTCGAACACCTCCTTCAAGTTCTTCTGTGTCAAAGCTGAGCACTCAAGGTAGCAGCAGGCCCGGATCTTCTCGGCCAGACCCTGGGCTTGGGGTTGGGGTACTGGGCCCTCCCGGCCTCCCTGGTCCAGTTGAATTAGTACATTGACATCATCCCTCAGGTCAGCCTGAGTGCCCACCAGCAACACAGGTGCTTGGGGGTTGTGCGTGCGGATCTCAGGCAGCCATTTTTCTGTGATGTTTTGGAAGGAGCTGGGCTGCACCACGCTGAAGCAAGCCAGAAACACATCAGTATCCGGGTAGCAGAGGGAGCGAAGACGTTCAAAATCTTCCTGGGGTGGCAAGACCAGTCGTTAGCAAGATCATTCCCTTCACAATGGAAGGGGAGTCTACTTCTCACTTGAGGGGTGGAGACCTAAGACTCCTAAAGCCCAAGGCCTGCTCCATTCTTACTCCATGCAGGAATCCTCCCAGCCTCCAACCCTCTCCAACCCCTTACCCAAGAAGGCTACACCCAGCTTCTTACCTGCCCTGCGGTATCCCAGAGCTCAATTCGCACAGGGGATCCATCTACCAGCACTTGCACTGCAGGGGTGGGGAGGGGAAAGCATGAGTTAGGCACAGCATCCTCGTCCCTCTAGGCAGGCCTCATCAGCGCCGCCTCCGGGCCTGCTCCCGGGGTCTTCAGTGGCCCCCCGCCAGCACGCCCGCCCTAATCCACAACCCCACCTCGGCCTCAGGAGTCCCGAGGCAGTAGAACATACCGGAGAAGGTGTCCAGAGCCGTGGGCCGGTAACGCGCGGGGTACCCATTACAGGTGTAGCTGACGATGAGGCTGCTCTTGCCCACCGCGCCATCGCCCACTAGTACGCATTTGATGCCCAGCTCCGGAGGTGCGCTGCGCCGCCGTGGAGGAGGGGTCGAAGCTAGGAGAGGCGGTGGCTCGGCCTCGCTCAGCTCCCGCGGCGGCATGACCCGCTCCTGGGGTAGCAGAGGGGCCAGCCCGGACCAGGCTCCGCAGCGCTCAGGGAAGCAGGTTGCGCAGGAGGAGGCAGACAGTCTGTCCAAGCTGGGCACGCCCGCTAGAGGCTAGCAGAGGGTATATATGTTGGGCCCGCCCACTTCATCTGCATGTCCCAAGTGGCCCGGACCCCGCCCATCGACCTGGACTTCTCTCTGCATAACACTCAGAAAAAGCAAAGCATCCAGGAAAGAAAGGTTTTTCATATGAAAACCTGGCACCACGAAAGTCCAAGGACAAAGACTGGCGTTTGATATCTGGTAGATCCATGATTTAGTGTTAGTAGGAAGACACAAACTACAGAATCCATAATACAGCATGTTCAAATTAAACGCATCACATTAACCCTTTTATACACATTTAATACTGTGCATTAAACATCAGCACATTAAACATCTTATTAATAAAGTATTCTTTCAATCTACTGGAAGTGAGGCTGAGATTATAGTTCAGAGTGTCTGCTTAGAATGTATAAAGCCCTGGGTCTGATCCCCAGTACCACTGACCTGGTGGTGCATTCCTCTAATCCAAGAATCCTGGCGGTGAAGGTAGAAGGATCACAAGTTCAAGACCATCCCCTGTTGCACAAAGACAGCTAGAGACCAGCCTGGGCTACAATGTGAGACCCTGTCTCAAACAAATAACTAGGCTGGTAGCTCCCCCATGCTTTTTTCCCCAGCAGTGGGGAGGCAGAAGCAGAAGCAGAGGCAGAGGTAGAAGGACCTCTGTATGTCTGAGGCCAGCTTGGTCTACACATAGTTAAGTTCTAGACCAGTCAGGACTACACAGTGAAACTCTCAAAACAAACAAACAAAAACATAATACACATATATTATAGGTGATGTCATCTGTGATAGAGTACTTGCCTAGCATACATGAGGCCCTCTGTTTAATGTCTAGCACGTAAAAAAATTCACAGGGCTGGAGAGATGAACTTCTACAGAGAATAGCCATTCAGAACAGACGTGTAGATTTTCACATTTAATTTTATACTTTCACTATCAAATGTATTTTAAATACTTTTTAAAGATTTAATGTGTGTAAGCGTTTTGTCTGCATGTATGTCTATGTACTATGTATTGGATGCATACAGAAGAGGATGTCAGATCCTCTGGAAATGGAGGTCACATGGTTATTAGCAGCCATAGGGTGCTTAGAACCAAACTCACATTCTCTACAGTGCAAAGAGTGCTCTTAACTGCTTGGGCATTTCTTCAGCACCCTCCATGTGCATCTGGATATGTGTAAAGTTCCCAAAGTATCTAGTGTTATCCTTTTTAAATAGAGTCTTTATTTTTTAATTAAGTGTGTGTCTGTACATGGGTATGGATACGTGCATGTGAACAATGCCTGAGGAGACCAAAGAGGGCCTTGGAACCCCTGAAACTGGAGTCACACAATTATGAGGCTGCCTAAGTAGTTGATAGGAACTGAACTCGGGTCCTCTAAAAGGCAGCACGTGCCTTTAACTACTGAGCCATCTCTCCTGCTCAGTACCTAATATGATCATTATCATGAAAGCACGTCATAATTACCTATTTGCAGATGCTGTTTCTGGGCCACCTACAGTCCTCGCCCTGTAAAGAACTTACAGACTCAGACAGGACTTCCTAGGTAGCCATAGGAAGGTCACCTAGAGAGCAAGTGAGAGAATAGCCTGAGCCACAGCAAGTGACACTAGGCCCAGAATCCATCCTCTGATTCCCCAGGCAGTTTTCATCTCAGTCTGCACAAAGATCACCGAGACACTTTCACACAGCAGGCAGATATCCCTGAGTCTGGGGAAAGGACACGACTGCAAAGGGGAGAGGAGATGAATACTAAGGAGACGTCCAGTATACTAGGGCAGAGTTCTCTAAGTCTGGCCTGATACGGTGGCACTCCTCTAATCCCAGCACTTGGGAGGTGGAAGGAGCAGGATTGCCATAAAACAAGGCATGTTTAGTTTACATGATGAGGGACAGGGCACCCTAAGGCTACTCAAGACCCTATCACAAAATACAAGCAAACAAGCAAAAGCCTGGGTGTGAAATGGCTAAAAAGTTGCTGACTTGACCGCTCTTGAAAAATTGTAGGCTTCCCAGCACCCACATTTATATTCCAGTGTCTACCTCCCCCATTACCTTTATCTAAATGTCTAGAGATGCTAATGATCCTAACTGTCGTCTCAAAGGCCCCATATTCTCAGACATATCACCATAAGCTTATTTATTGAGTTACTGAAAGGTGTCTTAAGTGTTGTCTTTCCCTTATCCTGCCCTAGAAAGTCCGAAGGCTGTGCACTTGGTCTTCCTGGAAAGGGAGGGGATTTTAGACTCAGTCTTCCCTCTTCTTCAGCTCTTAACCTGAGTGACTCCAACAGCCAATCACCTCACCACTGCCAAATGAAAATCAAAGGATATTTGTCTCTGAAAGCCCTTCTGTTATCTTGGGGATGCTGCAAAAGTGGTCAGGACAAAACTACTCAACACACACACACAGACACATACACTCATGCACTTGCGCATGCGCTTTCTCTCTCCCTTTGGAATACTCTTGTCCTTTAACCTGGATTTTAACAGTAACTTTACTGGGCTGGTGATATAGCTGAGGTGATACAGTAGTATCACAATGAGGTCCTGGGTTCAATTCCCAGCATGACATAAATCTGGAGTGATTATAGCACACTCCTGTCTCAAAATAATAAAGATGTAGTGTCAGGAACATCAGAAGCTCAAGGTCTCCTTGGCTACATGGCAGGTTAAAGGCCAGCTTGGGATATATGAGGACCATTCTCAAAGGAAAACATAAAGGCCTACTAAAGGTATACATTTGAGGGCAGTATTTTTTAATCCTCTCTGAAGACATACAAATAACACACTAATGGAACAAACATGGGAGATGTCTGCCTTGGTCTGAGACTGGCCATTCTTCACTGGTCTCATGGGTGGAGACACATTCTGACCAAGGTCCCTCTGTCTAAGCTGGTTTAGGTACAGTCTTGTCAGCAAGAGGGGGAGGGAGGAGACAACCTGGGAGCTGGTGAGTCACCTATTTCTCAGCTAAGGACTTGCTATTCTGGCTGCTACTTCTGGGAAAGTCCTCTTAAAGGTGCTGCAGCCGGGGTTGCAACTTCTTCCTGCCGACCTGCCATATGTGCCCCAACTTCCAGACATTATCTGCTAGGAATACTACTTAGCACCAACATTGTTCTAGGATAAATGGTATATTCTAGGATGGGGGCAAGAAACAGACAGGAGGAGCCTGGAACATCTGTGAATAGCAAGTGCTAAACAAACAAACAGGACAGAGAAAATGTAGGTAGTTCATATGGACAAAAAGTCAACTGGGCCGGGCGTCGGTGGCACACACCTTTAGTCCCAGCACTCGGGAGGCAGAGGCAGGTGGAGCTCTGTAAATTTGAGGCCAGCTTGATCCACAGAGCAAGTTCAAGTTCCAGGACAACCTCCAAAGCTACACAGGGAAACCCTGCCTCAAAACACCAAAAAAAAAAAAAAAAGGAAAAGTCAACTGGAAGAGTTTGTGATGGTCCAAACTGCACTGTGAACAAGGCAAAGCAATAATAATAAATTCATACCCACAAATCATGTATATATAAATAAGTTAGGGTAAGAATTTCAAATAGCTGGGCAGTTGTGGCACACCACTTCAATTCTCTCACTCAGGAGGCAAGGGCAGGTGGATCTCTTTGAGGTCAAAGCCAGCCTGGCCTACAGAGTGAGTTCCAAGACAGCCAGGGCTACATAGAGAATCTATCTTTTTAAAAGATTTATTTATCATGTATACAACATTCTGACTCCATGAATTCCTGCCTGCCAGAAGAGGACACCAGATCGTGAGCCACCATGTGGTTGCTGGGAATTGGACTCAGGACCTCTAGAAGAGCAGTCAGTGCTCTTAACCACTGAGCCATCTCTCCAGCCCGAGAATCCATCTTGAAAAAAACATAATTTTTTTATATCCATGGCCTTGAAGGAGATACAAAATTAAAAAAAAATATTGAGACCTGTCATGTAGCCAAGGTTGGCCTTGAATATTCTGTGTATCAGAGGGTAGCCTTGAACTCTTGATTTTCCTGCCTCTGTCTCCTGAGTGCTAGGATTACAAACGTACTATTATACCCCCATCTAAATACCCATTTTTAAAAAATGCATGTGTGTTTGTGTGTAAGCACACACACATATGTACATGTGTGTGGAGACTGAAAGACATCAGCTGTTTCCCCAGGAACACTGTCCACCTCCTTAGGAACACATCTCTCATAGGCTTAGAGCTTACCAATTAGCCTGACTGGACAGCGATTCCCAGAGATTAATCACTATCTTCTCAGAACTGGCACCCCAACTGATACTTTTACAATGTTCTGGGGTTGGAATTTAAATCCTTGTGTTTGTAAGGCAAGAGCTTTAACAACTGATCCAGGAGGCAGGGGCTGGAGGATTGTAAATTCAATTCAGCATAGACTGCACAGCAGAGAGATGGCTCAGTAGGTAAGTGCTTGCTCTGCAAGCCTGAGGATCTAAGTTCAATACCCATGTTCTACAGTGAAAGGAAAAAACTCCTAAAAGTTATCTTCTGATATTCCACATATACAGTGTTCTCTCCCTGCCCCCCCCCACAAGCAGTAAGAGGTAAAAACAACAACAAAAAAAATGATCAATAAACCATACTAATATAAACTAGTCATAATTAAGGTAGCCTGGGTATGAGACACAGGAAAACACTTTGCACTGTCTCAGTATTTCTGTTACTCTAAACTCTTCTAAAATAAACAGCTTCTTTTGGTTTTTGTTTTGTTTTGAGACAGGGTTTCTCTGTGTAACAGGTCTGGCTGTTCTGGAACTCATTTTGTAGACCATGCTGGCCTTGAACTCAGAGATCTGTCTGCCTCTACCAGCCCCCACCCCCTCCTCAGTGCTAGGACTAAAGTTGGGCACCATCAATGCCTGGCCAACAAACATCTTCTTAAACAAACAAATCCACTATAGTCCTGACTTTGAGTTATAGAAACAACATCTTGATTCCAGAATGTTCGGTATAGTTGTATAGGGCTCTAGATTTGTAAAAATGCTTCTGTTTGTCCTGACTGATAACAATCATAAGAAATGAAGTGGTGTGTGTGTGTGTGTGTCACTGAATATATTGAAGTCCAGAAGATGAGTTGTAGAATTAGGACACTTCAAACTGACAGTGTGTCCCTAGACAAACCATGGGTCCATGCTAAAGTGTATATATAATGTTATCAGGCATTTTCATTCATTCCTTATCATATTTAAATGTATTTATTCATGCTTTAGATTTATTTATGTGGACCCAGGTTCCACTCCCAGCGTCTACATGGCAGCTCATGAGTCTCACCATAACTTCAGTTCCAGAAGATTTGGCACCTTCTTCTGACCTCTGGGGTACCAAGCATGAATATGGTGCACATATGCGCATTAAGAAAAACACTTATGGTGGGCAGTGGTGGTGCACATCTTTAATCACAGCAGTCTAGAGGCAAAGACATGGGGATCTCTGCGAGTTTGAGGCTAGCCTGGTCTAATGAGTGAGTGCCGGGACAGGCTCCAAAGGTATAGAGAAGCCCTGTCTCAAAAAAACAAGAACCAACCAACCAACCAAACAAAAAGTTGCTTATCCAGAGCTGGGCATGGCAGCTCACACCTTTGATCCCAGCCCTGGGTAGGCAGAGGCAGATGGATCTGTGAGTTAGAGGCCAGGGTGAGTTCTAGGATGTAACACAGAGAAAAAGTGTCTCGAAAAACAAAAAACAAAAACAAAACAAACCAAAAAAAAAAAAAAACCACAAAACAACAAAACGTGAATTGCTTATCAAGCCAGGGCTGGCTGACCACTCACTCCTGTGAGGCTGAGGAATGCTTGCCAATAGTTCTGGGCCAGCCTGAACTACAGAATGGGGTCCTGCCTCAAAAAACAAACACAAGGTCTCTGCAAGCCTGAGGCTAGCCAGGTCTACAGAGTAAGAACGAGTTCCAATACAGCCAAGGCTGCACAGAGAGACTGTCTCAAAAAAAAAAAAAGGACAAAGCAAACACACACACACAAAAAAAAGCCAAACCAAACAAAAACGAAATAAATAAAACAAGCACAACCCATTTTTCCTGGCCACCCCCCTATCCTCCATCTTTCCTGGGCGGCTGCTGATGAGGCGAAGGGTGGGTTCCAGTACCCTAGCAACAAGGCCATCCTATAGTGGCCCAGTGGTCATGCGCAGAGAAGCATCAACATTTCCAGAACCTTCTACAGAGATGACTGAACACAAACCCTGGCCAAGCAAGGTCCCTACCATTCCTCGGCCAAGCTGCATCTCCCCGTGGCCTGTACTGGACCGGGCGCGGGCGCGCTGCCTGGATGTCCCTTGGGGTTCCTCCCTCCTCTGAAAAGGAAGAAAAACAAACAAAACAAAACCCAGGAGTGGTCCCTGTTATGAGGCTGAAGCCTACCAAAAACGCCGCTTACCTGAGGCGTCGAGCTCATGGCACCGGAAATGTCCGAACAGGTGATGACCACCAACGTGAAGCAAAGCGGAAGGAAGAGGCCGTGAACCGGAAGCATCCTTCGCTCTCCTGAGGCGAGCGCGGGAAGAAACCCGCTGGTTCACAGAGGTCCTCAAGACCAACCCTGTGAGCCCAATAGAGACTGCATGTGCCTAAAGACAGCCTCATCCAGAAGGACTCCCTTTGACGAGGCCCCCATTATCCTTATTTCTAGCGATTGATAAAGCTATTCTCTCAATGAAACCCAGAATGGTCTGGACTTAACTATGTAACCCACCCAGGTCAACAGCAAATTGATCACACAGCTTCAGCCTCCAGAATGCGGGGCTTATACACATGGGCCACACATGGGCCAGGCTCTTAGCCTGTTCTTTCCAAGTGTGACTTCCTTCCCTTCAGTATTCTCTATCAGAATACTCACCTCCTACCTACCTTCTGGTCTTGCTTTTGTTCGTCTCTAGTGCACCCAAGCTTCCTGAGAAAACAGATCTACCACCCTCCCACTCAAAAGCCTACAGCAAAGAGTGTGTGCTGGTCTTTGCTTGACATCACAAACCCTTGGGATAGGGAAATGAACTGACTGAGAGAGATTTTATTTATTTATTTATTTATTTATTTATTTATTTATGAGACAGGGTTTCTCTGTGTAGTCGTGGCTGTCCTGGAACTCACTCTGTAGACCAGGCTACCCTCAAACTCAGAGATCAGCCTGCCTCTGCCTCCCAAATGCTGGGATTAAAGATATGCATCACCATGGATTGAGAGGAATTGTTGTACATTCCAATAATCCCAGAAATGGGAATGTGGAGGCAGGAGATCAGGAGTTCAAGTCCAGCTCCAGTTGCATATGTACTTCAAGGCCAGTCTTAGTTATATAGTGAGTTCTAGGCCATTGTAAATTCCTGTCTCCAAATAAAATGAAAGAAGGGAAGAAAAAAAGAGAGAAAGGATTGAAGGAAAGAAGGAAGGAAGAAAAGAAAGAAATGAAGGAAAGAGGAAAAGGAAGGAGAGGGGCTGGGGGATAGTTCAGTGGTTAAGAACATTGGCTTCTTTTCCAGACTTGGCTGCAATTCCCAGCACCCACATGACAGCTCACAACTGCCTGTAACTCCAGTTCCAGGGGATCTGACACCTCACACAGACATACATGCAGGCAAAACACCAATCAATGCTCATAAAATAAAAATAAATTATAAAAAAAAGAAAGAGAAGAGGACAATGATATGTCTCAGTGGTTAAGAGCACTGACTACTCTCAGAGAGGTCTAGGGTTCAGTTCCCAGCACCCAGATGTGAAAGGAAAAGTATTGGTACAGGACCCCCAAGACCAAGTTCTTGGACCAAGTTCTCAGCACAAAGGAGATTTTCTTTTGTCTCACAGGGACAGGGCTAAGGGACAAAAACAGGAGATAGAGGAAGAGGGAGAAGGGGAAAGGGACAAGGGAAGTGGCCCAGAGGGACAAAGGACTGCCTCTGGACAGAGAGGAGGCAGACATGGCACACAGGAAAATGGCAGTTTATAGCCAGGTGGTGGCGGCTCACACCTTTAATCCCAGCACTTGGGAGGCAGAGGCAGGTGGATGTTCAAGACTTACCTGGTCTACAAGAGCTAGTTCCAGGACAGCCTCCAAAGCCACAGAGAGAAAAAACAAACAAACAAACAAACAAACAAAGGCAATTTTTAAAGGTACAAGGGGAAACTCAGGATGAAGTGCCCACTTTAACTGGGCATATTAATTAGGTGGGCCAAAGATGGCTTTTGATTGCTGGATTTCAGTACTTTAACAGCTGGGCCTTGGTAGTCAGCCTCTGCAGGAGGGATTGGCCAAATAAGGGAATGGGCCTTGGTGGCTGGCTTTAGGGATGTAATCTAACCTTTTTTAGCAAGGCAGAGGCAAGGGGGGGGAGGGGTGGTTCAAGGCCTGCCAGAGCCACATGCCCACGTGGGCTACCATCTTTAACTCCACTTCCAGGGAATCTAATGCCCCCTTCTGGCCTCACTGGCATGGGACATGCATGTGGTATACACACATATGTGCAGGTAAGCACTCATACATATAAATAATGAAAAATATTGTCAGGTGGTGGTGGTGCACGCCTTTAGTCCCAGCACTCAGGAGGCAGAGGCAGGGGGATCTCTGTGAGTTTGAGGCCAGCCTGGTCTACAGAGCAAGTTCCAGGACAGGCTCCAAAGCTAGAGAATCCCTGTCTTGAAAAACCAAAACCAAGCAAACAAAAACCAAAGAAAGGCAGGCTGGCTCAGCGTGTAAAGGCACTTGACACAGAGATCTGATAACCAGACTTTGATGCCTGGAACTCACATAAAGGTGGAAGGAAAAAACTAACTGCACAAAATTGTTCTCTGACATCTATTGTATTGTGTATTGTGTGTGGTACACCTGTACCTGCATCTACACACTACATGTATTGTTGTACACCAGTACCTACACCCACAAACAAATCATGCACACCACAATAATAAATAAAAGTTAAAACTAAAAAGAAATAAAAGTTGAAAGACAGAAAGACAGGGAATGAGAGGAAGGGGTTGTTCATTGATATGGCTCAGAGGGTAAAGGCACTCGATCCAAAGCCTGAAAACCTGTGTTTGGTCCTCAGGACAGACATGGTAGAAGGAGAGACTTGACTCCCACAAATTGTCTTTTGATCTCTGTTTAGATACCATGGCACCTGTATGCCTACACATATTCACACAAAAATAAGTAAATAAATATGTAATTAAAAAATTAAATAAAATGTGCCAGGTATAGTAGTGCACGCCTTTAATCTCAGCACTCCAGACACAGAAACAGATGGATCTCTGTGAACTTCAGGGTACTCTGTCTAAATGAAAAAAAAAAAGCTGGGATTAGGAGTTCAAGATTATCTGCTGCTATCTAGAAAATCTGAGACCAGCCTGGTTGGTGGCTGCACATGCCTTCACTCCTAGCACTCAGAAGGCAGAGGCAGGTTGATCTTTGTGAGTTCTAGGCCAGCGTTGTCTACAGATCGAGTTCCAGGACAGCCAAGGTTACACAGAGAAACCTTGTGTCAATAATAACAATAACAAAATAAAATGAAAACAAATGTGGAACGTATTGAACTACATGGAGTACTTGTTTGCCTGACATATACAAGGAACACTGACCACACCTTTATGGAGTGCTATAATTGCAGGGGTGTGTCACTATAGCTGTCTCTGAACATTTTACTTTCAAAATAATTACACACATAGTGCACAGTGGCACACCCCCTTACTCACAACACTCAGAAGACAGAAGCAAGTCGATCTCCATTTGAGGAGACCTTGTCTCAAAAATGTTGCATTGTGTGTGTGAGGGGTATATGTAAGTATGTCTGTGGGTGAGTGAGGGGTATATATGTGTCATGGTGCAATATGAAGGTCAGAGGACAAATAAAAAGAGTGGGTTAGCTCCGTCTACCATGTGGTGCCTGGGGATTAGACTCAGGTTATCAGTTAGGTGGCAAACACCTTTATCTACTGAGCCATCTCACCTGTCCATTATTTTTAAAGAATGCCTTAGTCTGTATGTTTAGTTTGTATATCTGTCTACGTCTGGTTCTTCAGAGGTAGAAGAGAAAATTGGGTTCCTTGGAACTGCAGTTACAGATGGTTTTGAACCACCATGTAGGTTCTGGGACTTAAACACTGATCCTCTGCAAGAGCAAGTGCTCTTAACCAATGAGCCCTCCCTCTGGCTCTCACTTCAAAAAAAAAAAAGTCCTTATTGTTGTTTACTTGGATTTATTCTTATTTATGTGTTTGTGTGGATCCCCCGGAAGCTGGAGTTACAATCATTTGTGAGCCACTCTACGATTTTTTGTGGGTGTTGGGAACCAAACTTGGATCTTCTGCAAGATCAGGATGCACTTTTAACCACTGATCTGTCTCTCCCGCTCCTGGACTTTTACTTTTGGAGATAAAAACAATGACCTGAAATTATACTATATCAAAAAAAACAAAGGAAATGCACCATGTCAACAATGTTGATTTTTAGCCAGGTGTTGGTGGCACATGCCTTTAATCCCAGCATTCAGAAGGCAGAGGCAGGTGGATTTCTGTGAGTTCCAGGCCTGTCTGATCTACAGAGTGAGTTCCAGGACAGGGTCCAAAACATAAAGAAACCCTGTCTTGAAAAACCAACCAACCAACCAACCAACCACCCACAAAAACAATGGTGATTTTTTTAAATTGCTGAATGGCAGGATTATGAACAGTTCTCTGAACTTACTGTCTATTCACTGGTTTGGAGGTCACTCCATGTTCCTGTGAGCCCACCTCATGCCTCTATTAACCTGGAAGCAACTCAAGAGCAGGGAAGTTCTAGAGCAATTCCTTCACAGACCAGCTGCATCCCACGTGATAGGAGTTTACTACCTATGATGTAATAAAGGAATGGTGATGGCTTGCCAAATGGTGATAAGAGAGTCACAACTTTGATGCCACAGGCATTTGGCCAAACAGCCATGCATGGCACCGCCAGATTTGTAATCGCTTCTCCCCTAAAGACTGGCTCCACTGGCCTAACCCTCTTCTGAACCATGGCCTGGTACCACTGGAGTCCATTCAAATCTCCGGGGTTTACAATGAAACGTGTTCTCATTTGACGGTGATGGCGAGGAGGAAGCTAAGCAGTGTGTGTGTAATGTACATGAATTTATGTGGGTGGGTGCAGACATGCATGCAGGTGTGTGTGCACCTGTGTGGGGGCCAGAGGCAACCTTGTGTGTCTTCTTCTATTACTCTCAACCTTGCTTTTTTTGAAAAACAGATTCTCACTGAAGCTGGGGCTCACTGATTGGTCTAGGACACCTGCACAGTGAGCTCCAAGGATTTGCCTGTCTCTATCCCCGCCAGTGACACGAGTTACAGATGCACACCATGGGGTCCAGCTTGAGCTGTATCTCCAGCCTGAAAATCAGCAATTTCATAAAAAAGAGGGCCCATGTTCTAGTTTCTTCTTTATTTTGCTATGGTAAAGCAACATGGCCAAAAGCAACTTGAAGAGGAAAGGATTTATTTGGTTTACACTTCCATGTCACAGTTCATCATCATGAGAATCCAGGGCAAAATCTCAAGGCAGGAACCTGGAGCAATGACCTGCTTATTGGCTTATCCCCATGGCTTGTCCAGCTTGCTCTTGTTTTCTTTCTTCCTCAGACAAAACATCACTGTGTAGCGCTGGCTGGCTGGCCTAGAACTTGCTTTGTAGCCTGGCTGTCCTCAAACTCTCTCTGTAGGCCAGGGTGGCCTACAACTCATAGAGATCTGCCTGCCTCTTCCTCTTGGGGCCATCACTATCCAGCTTCAGCTTGCTTCTACAACCCTGGACTACCTGGCTGGTCTCTCCTGTATCAATCATTAATCAATAAAATGCCCCCATAAACTTGCCTACAGGCTAGCTTTTTGTTGTTGAGACAAAGTCTTAGTGTGTATCTCTGGCTGTACTGGAACTCACTATGTAGACCAGGCCTTGAAATCACATAAATCTGCCTGCCTCTGCCTCCCAAGTGCTGGGATTAAAAGCGTGTGTAGATGTATTTTTCATTGATCACCAGCTCACAGCAAACAACATAGAGACTTATTAATTATTAAAGCTTGGACTTAGCTTAGGCTTGTTTCTAACTAGCTCTTATAACTTAAACTAACCCATTTCTATTAATCTGTGTGCTGCCATGTGGCTTGTGACTTTTATCTCTCCTCCTGCATGTCTTGCTTCCTCTGTATCTGGCTGGTGGCTCCTCCTTTCTTCTTCCCAGAGCTCTCTGTCACTAGAAGTCCTTCCTATATCTCCTGCCTAGTTATTGGCCACTTAGGTTTTTATTAAATCAATCACAGTGACATAGTCAAATACCTTGCAATATTTACCCCTTTTTCTCTAAACAAAAAGGAAAGGGTTTTAACTCTAACATAGTAAAATTATATACATTAAGAACTGTAAAGTAAAAATTCCATTTACAGTACCCAGTCCATTTGTATTTGGCAAATCTATCTTCTCTTTATGAATTCAAAGTTTTATACCTAAACCATTTTTTATCATAATTTGTATTACCAACACAAAACTATCTTTTTAGACCTCAAAACATTTCTTACATAAATAATTAAAGCTTTTATGTCTCTTAATCTCATACACTTTATACCCCTTTTGTGAACTTCTTTTTTTTTTTTTAATTTGTTAACAAGGAATATTGTAACTATAATTACATCTTCAGTTCTATCAAAGACCTGAGAAGGATATAATATTACATTATCTCACCTTCAACTCTATCAGAGACCCAAGAAGGACATAATATTACCTGAGTAAACAGGAAGTGTAGTGAACTTCTATAACTATACAAATGACAGGAACATCTGGCTGCTTGGCAGTCACCTAAGTTTCCTCTGTAATGCTGGGGCATCCATCTTCAGCCTACAGGCCTAGAATATCTGACAGGCATTTTTGTGAAATGGAAATTTTGAAGGACTGTCATGCCTTGTTTTGGCAAAGTTTGGCAGTCACTTTCTTTTGTGTCCTGCTTGTCCAGTTTATCTAGTATGCTGTCAGCAGCCAAGGCAAGAGCACCTTCTTTGCCCAGTGCCTAACTTTGCTACAATAAAAGAAAACTTCTATACGGAGGTTCTTCGATGACCATCATCCTGTTTTTGAAGTTCCTGCCAGGAACAGACATGTCTCACTGTCACAAAAAGCCTTATGTTATTAAAACATTTTAAATGCTGTATTCTGTAGGACTTTTAAGAGTTTAAAGATCACCTACCTAAAATATATCTCTGTTTGACCTTGAAAACATACCTAGCATGACTACAAGTTTATTACAGATGAATAACTACTAACCTTTATTTCTTTATGGTGCATTGGTACAATACCTTAAACAAGAGTAGAAACATATATAACAAAATAACCTTAAATTTGTATCAATATGCAAAAATCCATACAATGTAAACTATTTGAGGCTATTGGCTGTTCAAAAGTAGACTCAACAATCCACCCTTTTATCCCATCATTTTATTATACCCAAGAGATCCCTGAATCTAGTCTCCTTTATTAGCTTTTTTCCTGACTATGACAGATAAAACTTGTAACCAATCCCCATAAATGATGACAAAAATCATAACCCACCAATGACCAAAAACCACTTAGCCTAGCTCTTGGGAATGTGGGCTGTGTTCTCTAGACTGCTTCCTGTTGTCTGACAGAGATACCATCTTTAGGGGACCCTGAGAAAATTGAGGTAATGATCAAGTCCTGGGAGAGCTAGCAGTATCACTTGTTGCCCAGTCTATGTGTGATGGGAAAGTGCAGAGCTTATCTGAAGTCCCGGCATGGACATGAGGCTGGACCATCACACCGAACAGCTGTTCTGGATGCAGAATTTTGAGAAAACTGCAACAGAGGCATTCTGAGATTCTGAGAGGTTGGATCACCTGGATTACTTGTCTTTTGTAGTATCTGGTCCCTTTTTCTGAAAACACATAAACTTTTAAAGGATATATATATATATATATATATATATATATATATATATATATTCTGCATTAACACAAGTATGGAATGTAAAGTGTGCACAAGTCAGTTAAAGGTGATTTATGTTTTATTTTTTATGTTTGAGCAAATAAAAGGCATGATATATAACGATAAGTCATGAGCACTCTGTAGAAACAGGATTTATCATGACTCAACAAGTCTCAGAGTTTATACATCACCTGTCTCATAGTTTTTATTTTGTTCCATTTTTTTTTTTGTTTGTAGTCTGTGGTGATGTTTTTTAGGATCTCACAAATAAAGTTTGCCTGCAGATCAGAGTGCAAAGCTAGCCACACTAGTTAGCCATAGAGGTCAGGCAGTGGTGGCACATACCTTTAATCCCAGTACTTGGGATACAGAGAAGGAGGATCTCTGATAGTTCAAGGCTACCGTGGCTACACAAAACTGATCCAGTTTAAAAAGAGAAACAGGGTTCACACAAAGGTGATCTCAGTACCTTTAATTCCAGCACTAAGGAGGTGAAGACAGGAGTGATATGACTGGGCTGAGAGAGGAATTAAGGCTGGAGGAGACAAGAGATGCAGTCTGAGGAACAAAGCAGTCTAAACAGTCTGAGGACAGGATCACCCCTTTGGTCTGAGCATTGGCAGAGGTAAGAACTCTCTAGTGGCTGGCTGCTTTGCTTCTCTGATCTTCAGCATTAATCCCAATATCTGCCTCTAGTTTTATTATTAAGAACAATTAGGGGCTGGAAAGATGGCTCAGAGGTTAAGAGCACTGGCTGCTCTTCCAGAGGGCCTGAGTTCAATTCCCAGCACCCACATGGTGGCTCACAACCCTCTGTAATGACGTCTGGTGCCCTCTTCTGGCCTGCAGGGATACATGTAGGAGGAACGATGTATACATCATAAATAATAAATAAATCTTAAAAATAGAGAACAATTAGATTAACTTTGATGGAGTCCACAGGAAACAAAAGCACAACCTCTCACCCAGCACAACACATTTTCTTAACTTCCATTCTGAAGCCAAGACATCCCTAAAACATATAGACTGGTTTAATTCAGCAGTCCCTTCCATAAGCGGTTTCTCTCAGCAGCTGTCATTTCCTCATCAGCATTCAAAAACTTCAAAATCAACAAAGCACCATATAGGATCCAGGCACCCTGAGTATTTTCATGCTTATGTCGCTTATTCTTTTTATTGCTTTTCTCTTTAAGATTTCACTTTATTATTTTTAACTGTTGTGTTTGTTTGTTTGTTTGTTTGTTTTTCGAGACAGGGTTTCTCTGTGTAGCTTTGGAGCCTGTCCTGGAACTAGCTCTGTAGACCAGGCTGGCCTTGAACTCACAGAGATCCGCCTGCCTCTGCCTCCCAAATGCTGGGATCAAAGGTGTGTCACCAACGCCAGCTATTTTTAACCATTTTTATGACTGTCTATACCCATTTTCTTTCTTCTTCTTCTTTTTTTTTTAAGCTACACACATTTTTAAAACACACTATAACAGGTTTAGGTTTTCTTTCCATCTGGATCTGTCTGTACTAAGCACCTGCAATGTCCTCTGATCACACAAGAGACAAATCTTAAATTGCCATGTCAGCTGTCACACAGCTCAGCTTGTCGAATGGCGCTGATTAGGAAGCCGTGTGTGGCTCTGTGTTTGCATGTTTGGAACTTTAAAAGCCTTCTCAGGTCCTATGTGGAAGTATGTGCCCCCATGTTGGATGTTATATGGAGTCAGATTGTTCTTTGGCTACCAGCTCACAAAAAAAACAAAATGGAGACTTATTATTAATTATGAAAGCTCGGCCTTAGCTTAGGTTTGTTTCTAACTAGCTCTTATAACTTAAATTAACCCATTTCTGTTAATCTATGTGTTGCCACATGGCTTGTGGCTTTTACCTCTCTTTCTGTACCTCCTGCTTCCTCTGTATCAGGCTGATGACTTCCCCCTTTCCACTTCCCAGAGCTCTCTCTGTCAGGAAGTCTTGTCTATACCTTCTGCCTAGTTATTGGCCATTCAGCACTTTATTAAGCCAGCCACGGTAGCATATCTTTAGACAGTGTAATCAAATATCTCATAACAGGCATGCTGCACTGTGCCTGGTTCCACAGACCAATCCAATCAAAGCAATTCCTCAGCTGAGGTTCCCTCTCCCCACACAAACTTCATCTGTCTGACTGGACCTCTAGTGGGTGTGCACTAAGAAGATGAAGGCTTGGTAACAGCCTGAAGAATCAGCAGAAACTGAAATAAGGGGACCGGTGACCTCAAGGAGCAAGACTCTACCCAGACAAGCTTGTAGCTTGTGAAATGTATACACCTAAAAAGCAACAGCAGACTAAGCCTACTGGAAATGTGACCCAAGGGGGACTGGGTTCCCTCCAAAGCCAGAAGCAGAACATAGGAGCGTTGCTCACATGGTTCTGGATTTCGAGTCAAGAGGGATAAAGGATAAATATCCCTCCACAGCTAAGGAGAGAAGGAGATATGCTAGCCCTGAGAGGCCATTGTATGAAGCTGTAAAAAGAGGGCCTGGGTTATACTGGAGGCTCCAAGAAGTTGGACATTCCAGAGCTGTAGGGGGTCTGCTAGGGGGAGCTGTGTACAGGGATTGGAGTCAGCCCAGGAGCGAGCAGCAAGGCCAGAAGGGTGGAGCCATCTAAGCCCTTTGACACTGGACATTGAGCTACAAAATGTGGAGTTTGTCATGCTGGGTTTCAGTCTTGCTTTGGTCCAGTGTCCCTCTACTTTCCCCCATTTCCTCCCGGTTTTGAACGGTGGTGCATATTCTCTGCCATTGTATGTTCAAATTATCTGTAAAAGGATCTTGAGATCCTTCGCTAGATATGGTTCATGACTATAATGCCAGCAGTCTGCGGAAGAAGCTAGAAATCAGGAGTTCAAGGTCATCCTGCACTACACAGTCAGTTTAAGGACAGGCCCATTTGTATGAGACCCAAACCTCTCCCTCTAACAAGAAAATAAAACAGTGCCTAGTTCCTTATGCACATGCTCTGCAATCCTGGAGTCTTACAGAAGCATCTTCTTGGTCAGGGCTGGCTTTCTCAGATGAAGACTTTGCCTGAGAATGAACAAGCAGATTAGTCAGGTAAAGCAACTTTCTGAGTTTTATAGTCTGTGATCCAGATAAAAAGGAAACATGAGCCCAAAGGATGGTTCAGCAGGTAAAGGGTGGGGGTAGGCACTTGCTGCTAAGCCAGATGACCTGAGCTGGATTCCTGGAATCCACATGGGGGAAAGGAGAGAGCCTGCTCCCACAAGGGTCCTCTTGAGCACACAGTGGCACACTCCCTGACCCCTCTCCCATCCCCCCCACACAAAGTAAATAAATGGCATTAATTTATTTCGATTTGTTTAATTCTAGTGTGTAGGGATATTTTGCCCAGATAAATTATGTGCCGAGGGCATCAAATCCCCTGGAACTGAAGTTAAAGATGATTGTGAACCATCATGGGGGTGCTAGGGTCTGAATCCAATTTCTCTGTAAGAGCAACAAATGCTGTTCACTGCTTAGCCATCTCAACCTGCCAATTTACAATGAAAACAAAACAAAATAAGAAAAAAGAAAAATCAAGTGATGAAGAAGGAGAAAGAAAATAAATTTAAGAAAATAATAATAAGGCCTAAGGATTGGTTGGCCTTGTGGCTCAGGCCTCTAGGAGCTCAAAGGAGAATTGTCATGAGTTTGAGGCTTGCTTGAGCTACAGAGTGAGACACGGTCTCAAACAACAGCAAAAACAAATAAACTGGACATGGCACGAGCTCATATCACAGCTCTTAGCTAGAAGTGGCAGAAGTTCAAGGTCATCCTCACTAAGTTCCAGGCCATCCTGGGCTACGTAGTGAGTTCTAAGTCATCCTGAGACACATGAGACCCTGTTCTAAAAAACAAAACTTACAAACTGTATATATTTAAAGTAAAAAGGAATTTCAGACCACACAAAGGTAATCAATGCATTGTTTTGCTTTGTTTTTCCCCTACTTGCTCATTGACACTCTGACATTTGGTTAGCGTTTTGCTATTGTCAGTTTCTGTTTGTTTTCAGGGTTAGGGATTGGTGCAGGACTTCACACAGGTACGAGCTCTACACTTCCAGGGGACTTTTCATTTGTTTGTTCTTTGAAACAGGGTCTCACATGTAGCCCTGACTGGCCTGGAACTTGCTATGTAGAGCAGGCTGGCCTTGAACTCACAGAAATCTGCCTGCCTCTGCCTTTTTTTCCCTTTGTGGCTTTGGAGGCTGTCCTAGAACTAGCTCTTGTAGACCAAGCTGGCCTTGAACTCACAGAGATCTGCCTGCCTCTGCCTCCTGAGTGCTGGGATTAATGTGCCATAAACACCTGGCTTCTGCCTTATTTTTAAGCTGAGATTTCTCACTTATCCTGGAGCTCACTCATTGCCTGATTGGCTGGCCAGAGAGTTCTGGGGTGCCACGTGTCTGGTCTTGAAGTGCTGGGATTTCAGATTTCACAGTGCTTGTTGTTCTAATCACTCTGCCCATGGTTAGAGTTAAAGTTTCAGCAGGGGGCAAGGAGGCATCTCAGAAAATCTGGGGACTGCAAGGAGAAAGAAGCAGACAGCAATGAGGATTATAAACAAAACTGTACTGAGCACCACAAAAGCACTGGGTGGTGGTACATGCCTTTAATTCCAGCACTCAGGAGGCAGAGGCAGGTGGATCTCTGAGTTTGAGGTCAGCCTGGTCTACAGAGTGAGTTGCAGGACAGCCTCCAAAGCAATACAGAGAACCCCTGTCTCGAAAAAACAAACAAACAAAACATTTTCTCTCTTTCGAATTTTGATCTTGAGCTTCTAACTCCTGTCTCCACCTCCTGACTTCCAGGACTACCACCACACCTAGTTTCCTACTGTGCCAGCAGTCTAGTCCTATGAAGCTGGACAAACCCTCCACCAAGTTAAGGCACACCCCCAGCCTTCATTTAAAACCCAAACTGTTTCAAATGGAAACTCTGAGGCTGACAATGTAGCTCATGATGCAGCACTCACATGGTGTTTGTGTATTTATTTGTTCAATCTTTTTGATCAGGATCTGAATTTAGTCAACAATCTGATATCAGATACTAATAACACCTAAACACAAACTCAGCACACAGTGACTTAAATGATATCTGATTGTACATACCACATGATTAAGAGATTTTTCTCATTTTATAAATGTCGGAACTGAGAAATGACAGAGTTCGACTACGCAATTGTTAGTGGACATCCACTAGGGACTTACTGGTGACTGCCCCGGACCAGGTTACTGGTGGTGTTGGGGCTTCCCCAGTAAATTCCCTACAAGTATCCTGAGCACCACTTAAGCTTAGTCACATGATCTCCACCCCCCTCTGTCCCTTACACACGTGCCACTATCTGCCAGGTCTCCAGCTGCCCCTACACACTTCCTTCATCTGCTACATCTAACTAAATGTGAGGCTTTCCTGATGTTTTCCCATCTTCCCAGCCCACTCTCTTTCTCATGGATACTTAGGCTGCTATTCTGCCTCAGGTCTCACGTCCTGTTCAAACACCCCTGTCTTTCTGGCATCCACACAGATGACCTTATCCCCAACTACAATCTTCAGTGGTCCACACAATAGCTTCTACAATCTGCCCAAGGCCAGCCCCTTTCTCCACTGCTCTCCTCAGTGTTCTTCTCTTTACCCCCAAGCATCACATCCTTTATAAAGGATTTAGCTCTTGATTTTCCTGATGACTATATAAAATGTCTTTCTCTTTTTCTGATACTGGGGCTTGAACCTAAGGCTTTCCAACATGCTAGACAAGTGTAGGCAACATCGTTCAATTGATCGAGAGTCTGGAAGCAGCCTGGCACCCTACAGCTCTGTTTCGCTTTTCCTGATGACTCTTGCTCCTCCCGGTACACCGAGAAGACAGTGTGAGACACCTGGCACATGGCTTTCCCATGAGCTCTGCTACTTTGTCAGCTTCTTTCTTCCTGCTTTGTTTTCTGAGGGTCTCTCTTGTAGGCCAGGTTATCCTACTTAGAATCCCTCCTGCCTCGGCCTTCCTAGTGCTGGAAATTAAATTCCATATGGTTTTCTTTTTGTGGTGACAGTAAGTCAGACTTCTGACCCATCCAACTACTTTCTGGAAGGTGGTGGGCCCCTAGGAGTGGAGGAAGGGAAGCTAAGACTGTTCTGCTTGTGCTTGTGAAAGTGTACAGATACAGCAATTCAATTTAGTCAGTCCAGAAAATGCAGCACAGATGGTCTTTAAGTGATAATCTGAGGGAGCTAGGCTTCACGGAAGCCTGTTGCTTGACGCCGCAGGAAAAAAAAAAAAAATCTCGGGCTGCCCTCTAGCGCCAAGATACGGAACTGCAGCAGGGCCGGCCGCGAGGACTGGAGTTGCTCCCGGCCCAGCTCTGGCTCCGCCCTGCCAACCCCCAGTCTCCGACACGCCTTGCATTGAAGGCTCCAATGCACTCGGCTCCAGTTAATACTCGCGTCTGAGAATCCGGAAGCACGTCATAAGCACGCGTCACGGGGGCGGGAGTCAGCTGAGCAGCCTGGGTGAGGTTGTGATCACCTGGAATCGGCTAAGGGGAGCCTATAATCTCTTGGGACTAGAGCCGGGGTTCAAAACTGCAACAGATTCTAGTGGGGGCTCCTCGATCTCCTGGTCCTATGCAGCGAAAGCGAAAAGGGCCTCAGAATTTTTAAAAGGTTGTCAGGATCTGTCAGACGCTGGGGAGTCCGAGCTTGCAAATCCAGAACGACGGGGGTCCCACTTGTGACCCCCAGACCCTAGACCAGAGGCCCAGAGCTCGAATACTATGGCGTCCATCCTGGATGAGTATGAGGACTCATTGTCCCGCTCGGCTGTCTTGCAGACTGGTTGCCCTAGCGTGGGCATCCCCCATTCTGGTAAGTAAGAGGCCACCACAGCCCCTTTCAGTTCCGCTAGCATGTACAGGGAAAGTCAGCTCAAGAACTTGGAGCGTGTATACAGAATCTAAGCCCCAGGCCTCTCTTGTCACTCTTCAAAGTTTGAAAGAGCCACAGGAGCAGCCGCGTGATCTAGGCCCTACCACTAAGGTCCTTCAAAAGAGGGAACTGGGCTCAGATAAGGAAGTACTTGCCTACCAGGCTGCAGTTTGGCTTTTGCGAGAACTGAAAGTAGGTTCCAGGCTTCCCTGGGTGTCTGGTTCCGTGTTTTGTTTTTCCCACCACAGCAGAGAGATCGGGAATGAGCATAGGACTTGGTGGAATGTGAATGTTTTAGAAGGAGATTCGCTCCTGAATGGCCTTTTGTCGCCAGACAGGAACGATGGGTAAAGCTGGCTGCAGTTTAGAGTGTAGGTGTCAGTTTTAAGGAGCGTGGTGCAGAGTTGGCATTAGTGAGAAAACAGCCGCCATTGGCAGAACTCTCCCCATGTCAGGGAAACTCACTGAGCCATGTTACTGTGGACGGGGAGGAAGGGACAGCTTTGCTTCTCTTGAGGTTGATGGGCTAAGAATCAATAAGGGAGAATTCCCAAACCATCTCCCCCATACCAAACTACCTCCCCCCATTACCACTGGGAACAAACACATCACGATAACAACCTCCTCTCAAGGTTCAGGGAACTAATTCCTCACTACTGTCACAGTGTTGAGAGGAGCCCAGGGCCCACACCAAAAACACAACCAGAAAATTAGTGTTGAGCTCTTCATGAACCAAGATCAGGCAGGAATATACTTGGGAAGTAGAAGAGTGTTGGGTAGCACTGTTGTTTCTTAAGGTTTTCTGGGCTGCTGAACCCCCCTTTCTGTGGATGCCACAACCTTTTTCTTCACTCCAAACCTACAGGGTATGTAAATGCCCAGCTGGAGAAGGAAGTGCCGATCTTCACAAAGCAGAGGATTGACTTCACTCCGCCAGAGCGAATTACCAGTCTTGTTGTTTGCTGTAATCAGCTCTGCATGAGCCTGGGCAAGGATACACTGCTCCGGTAATGCATAAGGGGACTTGTAGCTGACTGGGGTCCTTCTCTACACTTGGCAAGTAAAACAATAGATGCTCAGGAGATACCCTGTTGCTTCCCGAAGAGAACCAAGCTAGTGGTCGAAGACAGAGAGACCTACATTCAGATTCCAGCTGAATGTTCGGATTATCAGCTAATCTTTCTGGTCTTTCCACAGTTAAAGGTGGTCTCAGCCTCCAGAGTTAGCCACACAGATCATTGGAACTGTCTGGAATCCTGAAATATATCCACTAGCTGACAAGTGTTGACAGAATTGTTTATCACGTGGCTAAGCCATCTGGAATAAAACACTTAGACCTCTATCTCACAAAGACAAATTGCAGAATGAGTGATAGAGTACCCGGCATTCCTGAGGCTCAGGGTTTGATTCCTGGCACTGCAAAGTAAAATGCTGTAAATATGGAGGCCGGGGCTGGAGCTCGGTTGGGAAAGTGCTTATGGAGCATGCCGAGTCCTTGGTTAGACAGACACTCAGCATAGCTGAGACGGGGTGTCCTGATGCATACCTGTAATCAAAAGACTTGGGAGGTGGAGGCAGGAGGATCTGAAGTTCAAGGACAACCTTGTCGGCATAGTGAATTTGAGGCCAGCCTGGGCTATGTGAGACAAATAGACTTCAGTGTGTAGCACGTGCCTGTAATCTCAGCACTAGGGAGGCTGACAAAGAAGGATATTAGGAGCTTGTTCTGGGTTGCAGAGTGAGACCCTATCTCAAAAAACCAGAGAATAAACACACAACAAACCCCTTATACACCTATGACGATTTAGAATAAAGGGGAGGGTAAACAATCACCACAAGCAGTGCTCCCACAAAGAACTTCAGGGATGACGTCAGACAGCAGCCAGTAAAGTGCTTGCTTTGTAAATATGGGAACCCATGTACAAAGCTGCGCTTGGCAGTGTGTGCAAGTAAGTAAACCCAGCTCTGAAGTAGACTAGAGAGGTGAATGATGGGAGCTTGCAGGGCAGCCAGTGTGGCCAGATTAGTGAGCTCCAGATTCCGTGAGAGACCCTGCCTCAGGAAACAAAGAGGACTGGACTTTGGCTCCCAGCACCCACATTGAGAATCTCACAATTGCCTATAACTCCAGGTTGAGGGGATCCAGTGCCCACTTCTGACCCTGTGAAGTCAGACCCCCCCCCCCCCACACACACACACGCACGCACACGATTACATAAAGTGAATTTTATTTATTGCACTCTATATATTTATTGTACACTATTCTAGGTGTGGTGGCACATGCCTTTTATCCCAGCATTGGAATTAAGGACAGTTGTGAATTGAACCTGGATCTTCTGTAAGGTTAAGTGCTCTTAACCAATGAGCCATCTCTGCAGCCCCTTTTAACACACACACACACACAGTTTTGTTTTTGGTTTTTCAAGATAGGGTTTCTCTGTGAAATAGTCCTGGCTGTCCTGGAACTCGCTCTGGAGACCAGGCTGGCCTCGAACTTGGAGATCCACCTACTCTACCCTCAAGTGCTGGGATTAAAGATGTGTGCCACCACTGCCTGACTTAACATATATTTTTAAAATTTTAAGTTATAGTCATTTGTTTCCTTCTTTTAACATGTGGGACTCAGGGATCAAACTCAGGCATCAGGCAAGCACCTTTACCTGCTGAATCATCTCACCAGCCTCTGAAATTTCAAATACATATGTATATTTCCATGACATTTACTTATTTATCTACTGTGTGGTGGGGGTAGGGTATGTATGTGCCATAGTGAACATGGGGAGGTCAAAGAACAGCCTTCCACCATGTTGGTCCTAGGGTTCAAACTCACATAATCAGAACTGGCAGCAAATGCCCTTACCCATTGGGCTGTCTCTCCCATCCTTGAAAATAATTTTAACCTCTGAGCAAAAGAAGTTAAAATAGGCCAGGGACAGTGGCATATGCCTTTAATTTACACACTTGGAAGCCAGAGGCAGGTAAACCCCCAGAGTTCAAGCCCAGCCTGGTCTACAGAGTGAGTTCTTAGGACGGCCAAAACTTCAATAGAGAAACTCTTAAAAATGCAAAAAAAAAAGTAAAATAAAAATAAGTTAAAATAGTAATAAGATGGTTTAGTCATTTATTTGAACCAAGATCTTTGCTCACGATAGGAAAGCCCCATGCAGCTGTGTCTCCATTACAGATCTTTGTGTGGTTTTTTCGTTTTGGAGACAGGGTCTCATGTAGTTGAAGGCTGTGGCTTTCTAATCATCCATATCTACCTCTCAGGTACAGAATTACAGGTGTGTGCCGCCATGCCCAGCACCAAGAGGGGTTACTAAAACCCATCAGATTGGTAAATTCAAATCTAGTAATAAACAGTGCTGGCTAAGCTGCAGGGAAATGGACAGCCGTGCCTGACACGTTTTCAGTCCTAGCCTTTATTTCCAGCATCGCAAGTTCTTTTAAAACAACCACAAACAACTGCCAGGTGTGGTGACACAGTTGTCCTCATCTTTTGAAAAGGTAAGCTGGCAGTGTCTTAAAAGTTTAAATATCTGGACTAGTAAACTGACTTAACTGGGTAAAGAGGCCTGGCTACCTTAGACTCCTCATGGGAGAAAGGAGAGCACTGGCTCCTGAAGTTTCCCTCTACCCTCAACTCATATACCATGGCACATGTATGTGCACTTGCATGTGCTCGCACACACACATGAATGCACATGTGCACAATTCAATTAGTTTTTAAAAGATTTATTTATTATATATACAGTATTTTATCTATATGTATCCCTGCAGACTAGAAGAGGGCACCAGATCTCATTACAGATGGTTGTCAGCCACCATGTGGTTGCTGGGAATTGAACTCAGGACTTCTGAAGAGCCTCTGAGCCATCTCTCCAGCCCCAATTCAATTATTTTTATTAAAAAGGAAAAAAAAAAACTAGCCAGGCATCGGGCCTTTAATCATAGTACTCAGGAAGCAGAGGCAGGCAGATCTTTGAGTTTGAGGCCAACGTGGTCTACAGAGCAAATTCCAGGCAGCCTGGGTACACAGAGAAACCCTGTCTCAAAAAGCAAAGAATCTTTTGTGTCTACTAGTAGCCTTAGACTTTCAAATCTGTGATCTGAAAAGGAACTTCCCAGGTACTGGAGGATGGTTCAGTGGTTAAGAGTACTTACTGCTCATGCAGAGGACCTGGGTTAGATTTCCAGCACCCACCTGGCAGCTCACAACTGTCTGTAACTCCAATTCTAGGGGATCTCCTGACTCCATGGGTTCTGGCATACACTTTTACATACATTCTTGCACAACACATACACATTAAATATTGTAAGTACTGTAAGAAGGGGGCTTCCCTTCTTGAGAGTGACCCTTTGTCTCTTGCCCTTATAGCATTGACTTAGGCAAGGCAAGTGATCCCAACCGTGTGGAGCTGGGCCGCAAGGATGATGCCAAAGTTCACAAGATGTTCCTGGACCACACTGGTAAGTGTGTGGGAGAGCTGAGGAGGGCTCCTGTGAGATTTCATGCCTGCATGTGTGGGATCTGAACAGACAGGAAAACACAGTATCCACTCAGGTGCCATTTTCCATCCACTCCAGGCTCTCACCTGCTGATTGCTCTGAGCAGCACCGAGGTCCTCTATATGAACCGTAATGGACAGAAGGTCCGGCCACTGGCGCGCTGGAAGGGACAGCTGGTGGAGAGTGTAGGTTGGAACAAAGCATTGGGCAACGAGAGTAGCACTGGCCCCATCCTGGTCGGCACAGCTCAAGGACAGATCTTTGAAGCAGAGCTCTCAGCTAGCGAAGGTGGCCTCTTCGGCCCTGCCCCAGATCTCTACTTCCGTCCCCTGTATGTGTTAAATGAAGAAGGGGGTCCTGCACCTGTCTGCTCCCTTGAGGCTGAGCGTGGTCCTGATGGAAGAGGCTTTGTCATCGCCACCACTCGACAGCGCCTCTTCCAGTTCATAGGCCGGGCAGTAGAAGATGCTGAAGCCCAGGGCTTCTCAGGGCTCTTTGCCGCCTACACAGACCACCCGCCCCCATTCCGTGAGTTTCCTAGCAATTTGGGGTATAGTGAGTTGGCTTTCTATACCCCCAAATTACGTTCTGCGCCTCGTGCCTTCGCCTGGATGATGGGAGATGGTGTGCTGTATGGCTCACTGGACTGCGGGCGTCCCGACTCCCTGCTTAGTGAAGAGCGAGTGTGGGAGTATCCTGCGGGTGTTGGTCCTGGTCCTGGGGCCAATCCACCCCTAGCCATCGTGTTGACCCAGTTTCATTTCCTGCTGCTGCTGGCAGACCGGGTGGAGGCTGTGTGTACACTGACGGGGCAGGTGGTGCTAAGGGATCACTTCCTGGAGAAGTTTGGACCACTGAGGCACATGGTGAAGGACTCCTCCACTGGTCACCTGTGGGCCTACACTGAGCGTGCAGTCTTCCGGTACCATGTGCAGCGTGAGGCTCGCGATGTCTGGCGCACGTACCTGGACATGAACCGCTTTGACCTGGCCAAAGAGTATTGTCGAGAGCGGCCTGACTGCCTGGACACAGTCCTGGCCCGGGAGGCTGATTTCTGCTTTCGCCAGCATCGCTATCTGGAGAGCGCCCGCTGCTATGCTCTGACCCAGAGCTACTTTGAGGAGATTGCCCTGAAGTTTTTGGAAGCCCGGCAAGAGGAGGCACTGGCCGAGTTTCTACAGCGCAAACTGGCTGGCTTGAAGCCAACTGAGCGTACCCAGGCCACACTGCTAACCACTTGGCTGACAGAGCTCTACCTGAGCCGGCTTGGTGCCCTGCAGGGTGACCCAGATGCTCTGAATCTCTACCGGGATACACGGGAGTGCTTCCGTACCTTTCTCAGTAGCCCTCGGCACAAGGAGTGGCTCTTTGCCAGCCGAGCCTCGATCCATGAGCTGCTTGCCAGTCATGGGGACACAGAGCATATGGTGTACTTTGCCGTGATCATGCAGGACTACGAACGGGTGGTGGCATACCACTGTCAGCATGAGGCCTATGAGGAGGCCCTAGCTGTGCTCGCCCGCCACCGTGACCCCCAGCTCTTCTACAAATTCTCACCCATCCTCATCCGACATATCCCTCGCCAGCTTGTAGATGCCTGGATTGAGATGGGCAGCCGACTGGATGCTCGGCAGCTAATCCCTGCCCTGGTGAACTACAGCCAGGGTGGCGAGGCTCAACAGGTGAGCCAGGCCATCCGCTATATGGAATTCTGCGTGAATGTGCTTGGTGAGACCGAGCAGGCCATTCACAACTACCTGCTATCACTGTATGCCCGTGGACAGCCAGACTCGCTGCTGGCATACCTGGAGCAAGCTGGGGCCAGCCCTCACCGTGTGCATTACGACCTCAAATATGCGCTTCGACTCTGTGCTGAGCACGGTCACCACCGAGCTTGTGTCCATGTCTATAAGGTACTGGAGCTGTATGAGGAAGCTGTGGACCTGGCCCTGCAGGTAAATCTTGACCTTATCCGGGAGAGGGACCCGGAGAGTAGTGACCTTGAAAGGAAGAGAGGTTGGGGTGGTGAGGTTAGCGCTTGCTGACTTCTCTGGCAGAGAAGTGCTGTACTGTTGAGGTTGAAAGCTGAGTTTGAGGTGTGCTTGTTAACCTGTAATCTTGGGAGGTTAAGGCGGAAGGATCTTGAGTTTGAGGCCAGTTTAGGCTACACAGTGAACACCTGTTTGTTTTTTAAAATTATTTTTTAATTTGTTGTTGGGTTTTTGTTTTTTGTTTTGGTTTTTTTTTTTTTTGGTTTTTGGTTTTGTTTTATTTTTCTGAGACAGTGTTTCTCTATATTGTTTTTGGAGGCTGTCCTGGAACTCGGCTCTGTAGACCAGGCTGGCCTGGAACTCACAGTGATCGGACTGCCTCTGCCTCCTTTGCGCTGGGGTTAAAGGTGTGTGCCATCAACACCCAGCTTGTTTTTTGTTGTTTTGAGATAGGATTTAACTGTGTAGTCCTGACTGTCCTAGAATTCAATCTGTAACCCAGGCTGGCCTCAAACTCACAGAGATCCATCTGCCTCTGCCTCCCAAGAGCTGGGATTAAAGTCGTGCACCACCACCACCCAGCACACATTTGTGTTTTGCCTGCGTGTATGTCTTAGTGAGGATACCATATGCCCTGGAATTGAAATTCCAGTCTTGTGGGTGCTGGGAATTGAACCTTGGTCCTCTGGAAGAGCAGCCAGTGCTCTTAACCACTCTAAGATAATAGGGCTTGAATTCTGACTTTGTCATCTTGCTGTGTTTTTGAGGCTGGTTTCTGAACCGTTCTGTGCCTTAGATTATCCATTAGATGGTGGTAATGAGCCAGCAAGATGGTTCCACAAGGTGCAAGCTCTTGCTGTACAAACCTGATCACCTGAGTTCTACCCACATGGTGGAAGGAGAGAACTAACTGCCGAAAGTTGTCCTGTGACCTGCACACATGCACTGTTGTACACCTACCCTCCCTCCATAATTATAATAAAAGAGAAAATGACATAAGAATTTGTGAAGGGATGTTAAGAGTATTTTTGTTCTCTTTTCTTTTGTAGACAAACCTGTATCTACAAATCTGTGTAGCCCTGGCTGTTCTGTAACTTGCTTTGGAGATCAGGCTGGCCTTGAACTCAGATCTGCCTGCCTCTGCCTCTCAGTGCTGCAACTAAAGATGTGGGCCACCATTGCCAGGGTAAAAGTATTTTTTAACCTCATAATATGAATTAGTATTGTGTAAATAATGCATACAACAGCTGATGACAGTGGCTACACAGTGAGTCCTAGGCCAGCCTGGGCTATATAGTAAGCCACTGCTGTCTCAAAAAAAAAAAAAAAAAAAAAAAAAAAAAAAAAAACGGGCTGGAGAGATGGGTCAGAGGTTAAGAGTGGTTGCTGCTCTTCCAGATGACCTGGGTTTAGTTCCCAGCACTCATAGGGTGGTTCAATACCTGCTGTAATTCCAGTTCAAGGCATCTCCTGGATGCCACAGGCACCAATAAATAAATAAACTAAAGTAAGCACTCCTACGCACGTGGTGCCCGATATACACATTATCAGAAGGAGAAGATGCTAAGTTGCAGCTCTCAGAAAGCTGGCAGTGAACCAATCTTTGTTGGTGTGTGTGCAGCACACATGCACAGGCTGGAGGAGGGCATCTGCTGGCCTCAGCCACCATTCTCTGCCTTATTCCTTTGAGGCAGGGTCTCACTCTGAACCTGGAGGTTCGGGGGTTCTTGTTTGTTTTTTAGATTTATTTATTGTATGTACAATGTTGTACCTGCATATGTGCTTACAGTCTAGAAGAGGGCACCAGCTCTCATTACAGATGGCTGTGAGCCACCATGTGGCTCCTGGGAATTGAACACAGGACCTCTGGAAGAGCAGCCAGTGATCTTAACCTCTGAGCCATCTCTCCAGCCCATGAGGTTCTGGGTTTTGGCTACACTGATAGCCCTCAAACCCTGTCAACCCTCCTGTCTCTATTCCCCACAACCCTGGGGTTACAGGTCTGTGCAAGACCACACCCACTTTGTTATGTGGTTGCTGGAATCTGAACAGCCACCTTCCCAGAGTCTCACTCTATAGGTGTCGTTATGCACCCCAAACTAATGGAAATCACTGTGTAGTCCAGGCTGGCCTCAACCTGAGCCTTGACTCAGGATTTAGAACATTGCAGCAAGAGCTCAGATAGTTCCCTATGTGACTTGTTTTGCTTTTTGAGACAGGGTCTCTCATAGCGCAGGCTGACTTCTAACTTGGCAGCATTCCTGTTTCTACCTCCTGAGTGCTGGGGTATGGGTGTCAACACCATGCTTTGGCCATTACCAGCTGCTCCTTAAATTCACTAAAATTGGAAGCCTGCCACCAAAAATAGCCTCTTCATAGCTATGATAGGACAGACCAATATAGATTTCTGTTGTGCCTCTTGTTGCCTGGGGTGCAGAGAATCCTGCCTATACCCTGTCCTCAGTTTTCTGTGACCATCTGTCTTTCCAGTAATCTGATCCTAGGTGGAGAGCAGCTTGACCCTAACACCCATGGTTTCTCCACAGGTGGATGTGGACCTGGCCAAGCAGTGTGCAGACTTGCCTGAGGATGATGAGGAACTGCGCAAGAAACTATGGCTCAAGATTGCCCGGCACGTGGTGCAGGAGGAGGAGGATGTGCAGACAGCTATGGCCTGCTTGGCCAGCTGCCCCTTGCTCAAGATTGAGGATGTGCTGCCTTTCTTTCCTGACTTTGTCACAATCGACCACTTCAAGGAAGCGATCTGTAGTTCACTGAAGGCCTACAACCACCACATCCAGGAGCTGCAGCGGGAGATGGAAGAAGCCACAGCCAGTGCCCAGCGTATCCGTCGAGACCTGCAGGAGCTTCGGGGACGCTATGGCACTGTGGAACCTCAGGACAAATGCTCTACCTGTGACTTCCCTCTGCTCAACCGACCCTTTTATCTGTTCCTCTGTGGCCACATGTTTCATGCTGACTGTCTCCTGCAGGCCGTGAGGCCTGGCCTTCCTGCCTACAAGCAGGCCAGGCTTGAGGAGCTGCAACGCAAGCTTGGGGCTGCGCCTCCTCCCACCAAAGGCTCTGGGAAGGCCAAAGAGGCGGAGGCTGGGGCTTCGGCTGGGGGCCCCAGCCGGGAACAGCTCAAGGCTGACCTAGATGAACTGGTGGCTGCTGAGTGTGTGTACTGTGGGGAGCTAATGATTCGCTCTATTGACAGGCCCTTCATTGACCCCCAGCACTATGAGGAGGAACGCCACAGCTGGCTGTAGGAGGGCGTCCCCTAGAGGATGGGCAGGTGGAGATACAGCTACCAGACCCTCCTGAGAAGGCCACACTGTGGTTGGTGTTCAGTTCTTAAGGTTGCTGAGCCTGTGATTGTGGGGGTGTGGGACCCAAGTTGCCTGCCTTAGAGCAGCTTGTCCCCCAGCCCATGAGCCTGGAGAGGTCACATGATCCTTCTAACCTGCATCCATTAGCTCCTTTGTTCTTGCCATGCCCTAACATGTTCACTCCGACTGAGCAATCTTCCCTCCTGTGTCCCTGTAGCCTCTTGGCCTCCAGCTCTCTCTCCCTCCTCTGTCTGAGCTAGGCATCCTGGGGCACTTTTGGAGAGGGTGGCACTAAGGGTAGGCATACTCATGTTGGCATGTGGAGATACTAATGACTCTGGGGCTCCGCTGTGGCGTGTCCTAAGGGCAAACCAAGGACAAGTGGACATGGTGACAAATGGAGGACATTAAATTGTCTGCACTACAATATTGACTCTGGACTTGATGGCTTCCTGTTGATACTGAACCTGGCGGGGCATGATGCCAAGAAGGGCTGGGATGCCACAAGATGGCCTCTTGCACTGAGTGTGGCAGCTCGAACCTTTAATCCCAGCATTCAGGAGGCAGAAGCAGGCATTCGAGACCAGGCTGGTGTACATCATGAGTTCTGGGCCAGCCAAGTCTACAATAGTATGACTCTGTCTCAAAATTTAAAAAAATAAAAATAAAAAAGACCTCCCTTGCAAGCCTTCACACATGGTCCCTCACCTTGGTGTGAGACAGGACAATCTTTACAGTTTTATTTGCTTGCTGGTTTCCCTCTATCCTCTGACTCTAAGGCTCAGTTAGGTATTATCCTAAATCATAGAGCTATTCTCCCCTCTGTCTGGCAGGTGGCGCTGCTGCATACAGAATTCACCCAATTCTGGCACCTTGGGGCACTGATTTCTTACATTAGACATAATTACACCTCATTTACTATTCCCTTCTTGTTGCAAGAATTTTCTAGAAGCCTCACCACCTGACCATGATTCTAAGCCCTTAATTATTTTCCCCAGTGTTTCTATTAGCATGTTGCATATAATTTGGGTCCCAGTCACCTCCTCTGTGCTTTATCCTCCCCCCACACTAATACCCTGCCTCTTCCTCACTAGTCTGGCATGCATACGTGGGGGTGTAGCCCTATGCCTCTGTCCCACTGGATCCCATTAAGGATGGATGCAGGAGCACAGTCACCTTACCAGAACACTAAGGAAAATAAGAAACTGCCTCTTCCTCCCCCCATCAACCCTCTTAGTTGTTTTCAAGACAGGGTTTCACTGCATAGCCCTGGTTGTCCTGGAACTTACTCTGCAAACCAGGGTGGTCTCAAACTCACCTAGATCCCACCTGACTCTGCCTCCTGGGATTAAAGGTATGCTGGAATTGAAGGTGTACCACCATCTCCCAGCCCCCCATCAGCTGAGCATAAATCCTTGGGAAGGGGTGGGACTCCATGAGCCTGCCCTCCGCCATGACAGTGATAATGGACTGGCGGATCCTGGGCAGATCTTGTGTGGGTGTGAGATCAGCAGCCACAGCTGCTGTGAGTGCCCAGAGGCAGGCTTCCACCTCCACCACTCTTGCTTTTTCTTCTGCCCTCTTCTGCAGTGTTTCCTGGACCGTGGAGTGGGTGTAGCCTGTAGATGTCTCCTGTATGGCTTTAAGTCCAGAATTCTCTCCAGTGGCTCTTATACATTGTATATTATGCTTACTCTGACAGGTTGGATCTCTGCCAGCCCAGGCGTGGCTTTGCTGCAGTGGCTCTCAGGCTCTGTGGCATCAGATCTGTGTTCTCCTTATCTGGCTCCTCTGACTTTGCCTTACTCACCCCCAGACAGCACTTTCTTAGCTGGGGCCCGAAGCTATACCCTGGGACATCCTGGAGTCAAGCCTTCTGGAGACAGCCTTTGCCCTCTGGACAGGTGTTCACAGTGCATTGTCTGGCTTGATGGATGGTAAGAAATGAGTGTTTCTGTCTGGTGCAGGCGGCCAGCTGATCTGGCTTACAAACATTCCTTCTCTCCTCCAACCTAATGCTGTCTTGGAAATCTTACCTAGTCCGTACTGGATCTGGCCCTGCCAAGTTCCCTAACCCCTAGAATAACAGGACGTCTATGGTCTCTGCCAGCCCAGTGACTCCCAAGGATCCTGTCTTCCAGAAGCGAGAGAGGAGAGGTACCTGTGTGTCTAGTGGGCATCCTAATCCTATTGTCTTCCTATCCAAGGAGGATCTGGGAGAATTGCTATCACTTCTCCTTGTGGCTTAACGCCCTTCACACTTAGATAAGTCAAGAGGCACCAAAAAGCCTCCCTGTCCCACGTGGTCAGTAGGCATTGAGTATGGAACCTTGCTTTCCCCACCCCCAAACTGATTGCTTGCTTGTGGCTTAGATGAGACAGCTTGGAACTGCTGTTTTTGTACATAATGGGCGCCTAATACATGTTAGTTAAACAAACACTGCCCTATTGCTCCCTTCTCCCAGAGGGTTTGGCTAAAGCAGCCTGGGACGCCTCTACCCCTTCTGTCTTATCCTAAAGAGGCCCATCTGGTCCTAGGCTGCTTCCTCTTTCCTGGGAAAAGGCCCCAGTCTTCCCTGGCACTGACAAACGTGGTTCCGGTGAGTCAGGGCAACGGGAAGCCACTGCTTTTAGATCCCTGGAAACCAAGCAAGGCTTGGAATGGAGAGTAGAGAGAAGGTCCTCGGAGCTCTGGCCCTAAGCCTGGGGAGGGACCAAAGGGGGAGGGGAGGGAGCAGTTGTGTGGGCAGGGGCCAAGATGAATGAGCTGCTTCTGGAGCCATCACTGGAAATAGGAGGAGTGGCCACAGGCAGTGACGCTCTGGCCAGGACAGGAGGCCTGTAAACAAGGAAGCCACCTGGGGGTGATGCGGGGCGGCCGCTGGTCCTGGGGAGCAGGTGCTTCCTGGGGCCCGCCCTTGACAGGGCCCTAGAGGCCGCCTCGTCCAGTTGTTCTCAGGCACTAGGGGGCGCTGTGGACTGGCATCTGGACCGCACTGCTGTCGACCAAAGCTCCTTAAGGAGTGCGGCTACTGGAGGGTGTGCCCACCCAGATCCCTAGGTCCCCTGTTCAGCTGCTCTCCCTCCTATGCTCAAAACACACTGGCCAAGGGCACTAGCCCAGACACTGAGTGCGCAGGGCTCAAACTAACCAGCCTGGGTGTGAGCTCATTCCTCCGCAACTACCAATTCTCTGGTTCCTGCCCCTCCCCAATAAGGCTCAGGTCTCTGGCCAGGACCTGGCACCAACTGCATTGGTTGGGAGGGGGCTCCGAGGCCACCAAACTCCTGGCTGCCCTTGACGCTGCTCCCTCCCCCCCATCCCCTGGCGCCAGGGAAACAAAAGGTTAGGGGCCCGGAGGGACTTATCTGGCCCCACCACCACTGGGTGGGGGGAGGGGGCGAGAGGGGGCACACCTCCTCTCCACTCCCCCACCACAACTGATTCTTAGAGACACTTTCACAGGCGGAAATTCCCAGAGGTCAGAGGAGGGAAACGGTTAATTCCTTTTATTCAATGGGCCCCCCCTCCACACCACCCCCTAACTTCCTCCCTCCACTTCCCGCCCCCCCCTGTGTGAACAGGAAGTGGAGAGGAAAAGGCTCTGAGCAGAGCAGCTGGGAGCTGGAGGCAGGGAGTGGGCAGCAGGCTTGGTGCCAGCCCTGGCCCTCATGGTTGCTTGCAGAAGAAACAGAACTACTGTGGCTGGGTATAGAACTTGCAGCCTCGCTGCAACATGGCAACTGAACTGGGGCAAAGCACAGCCTCTATGCCCTCTTTCTCCGACCATTTGTCAGGCCAGGGGCTGGCTTGAGAGTACCAGCCATTCTTTTCCCAAACCCCAGCTGCCCTGGCCACTGTGGCCTCACCCATGCTGCTGGGCTAGGCATCCCAAGGCTGGAGGGCAGCAAGCAATCCATGCAGCCTCCAGTACTGGTATTGGCTCCACCACTCAGCCCCTTGGCCCTGCCAGTCCTTTGAAGCTCAGTCCCAGCTTCCTGTTTGGGGCAGACGATGCCAAGGCCCCTCCCCCACCATTGTTTTGTAGAGACCATAGGTCCATCTGTTGCCCCCATGGTAGGGCCCCTAGGCAGTACCACACGGGAGCAGAACCACAAAAGACCCTGCTGGCAGCTTTGCTCCTTGGGAGCAAGGCTGTCCCTGCAGCAGGTTGAGGATAAACAACCATCAGAGGCAGGCCTGGAGGGCATTGAGATAGGGGCATGCTGCTGAGGAGCTTGGGCATCTCCCCCGGCCCTCTGCTTCCTCCCACACCTGAGTGTGGAGATGATATGTAAGCCACCAGGGGAGGGGCAGCATTCTCCCACTCAGATTCCAAAAGGGAAGACTGGCAGAGGGGCAGCCTTTTGACGGAGGAGATTCCACTTTGTAGATGCCCACGACTCAGTGACTTCCTTTCCCAAATAAGCCTGCCTTTGCTGGGTGTTTGCCTTGAACTGAGCAGCCAGTACCCATACTTCAATATAACAGGATGTTGAATGGCCCCAGATCAGTGGCCAGCAACTGATGCCCATGGAGAACAAGCCAGAAAATACCTTTAGGAATAGGGTGCTAGTGTGAGTCCCAGGAATATGGTTGCTGATCCGGGCTCCCAGGCTGATATGGTCAAAGGTCCGTTTGTGTTTCCCAGGCACATAGCAGATGCCATATTGTCTCTGCAGCTCACTCTTGCCCCTAACTCCCTACCATGGGCCAATCTCACATGTCCAGGTTGTTTTCCTCACCTCTCCACAGGGATTAAAACCCAGAAATGGTCTGGCCCATTTCTCTTACCATATCCCCAACCCAGCCCTCATCCTGCTCCTGGCTCTCAGAGGACTAGAACTCTGAAACCTTAACTAGAGGCCATACAGTGTTATGGAAACTTTGCAACCACACAACACCTGAAGTTGGGGTGCCCATGCCTCCCATTCATCTGGTCTGGTCTCTCCTTCCCAACTCGGGTCTGTTTGGGACGCTAAGCTGCCATTTCTATTTCCTGATTTACAAAAGCTGAATCTAAGAAGAGAAATTGGTGATTGAAAGGAGGCTGCATCCAGGATCCTCTCCTTTCTCCATGAAATTTCATGTTTGTTATGGATTAGCTGTTGTCCTCAGCCTTCTATAATGCTCCTTTTCTTTCTTTTTGTTTGTTTTTGAGACAGGGTTTCTCTGTGTAGCCCTTGGCTGTCCTGGAACTCACTGTGTGGACCAGGCTGGCCTCAGAGATCCACATGCCTCTGCCTCCCAAGTCCTGGGATTAAAGGTATGCACCGCCACTGCCTTTTCTTAAATCTTTTAAAAATTACATGTATTTATTTATTTATTGTGTGTGCGTGCATGTGCATGTGTGTGCATGTGTGTGTGCATGTGTGTGTGTATGTGTGTGCATGTGTGTGTGCATGCACCTTGAAGCATGTGTGAAGATCAGAGGAAAGTTTTTAGGAGTCAGTTCTCTTCTTCCACCATGTGGGTCCTGGGAATCAAACTCAGGTCCTTAGGCTTGGTGACAAGTATCTTTCCCCCACTGAGCCATCAAAGCGGCCCTCATACTCATTTTCCATCACCAGACAAAAAGGCTTGAGCTGAAAGATAGGGAGTGAGGTATCGGGATGTGATCTGGAAAGAATGAGGATACACCTCTCCCTGGGTTTGTCAGCTATTAGCCTAGCCACACCCCTGGAACAGTCTCTTCACCTGCAAGAATATAATAGACCTTCAAGAGCCTATAAGAAGCTTCTCTGAGTACAGTGAGGCACATCTGGATAGGGATACACCTCTCCCTGGGTTTGTCAGCTATTAGCCTAGCCACACCCCTGGAACAGTCTCTTCACCTGCAAGAATATAATAGACCTTCAAGAGCCTATAAGAAGCTTCTCTGAGTACAGTGAGGCACATCTGGATAGTTAGTTCAGAGCCTGGCACCTTAGCAGCCCAGGTACCCTTCTTTCCAAGCTCCACAGCAGCTCTTGCTTCACAACCACTCTTATCTCAAAAGAGGCTTGCTTGGGAAGGCTTTCAAGGCTTCTCGTAAAATGGTCTAAGACCAGAATGAGGATTCTCTCAGAAATGTGGAATGCAGCCCCGAAATGGCATAGGAATGCTCCCTAGGGCAACAGGTCTTGGGTTCCTAGAGGAACACAGGGCACAACTCCAGACTCAGGGGGCTGGGCAAGCATCACTCTGGCCACTGACCAGGCTCAGTCCCTCTGCCAGCCTGTCCTTGTGGTCCAGCCCAGAGCTTGCACAATAGTCTGGCTGGCAGGCACTCCCCTGAGAGCTTCAGGAAGTCCCCCTTGTCCCCCTTTGATCTTTGACTCTTGGGTCTGCTGTAAGCCAAATTCCAGACAGATGTCCTCTCTTCTGCCTTCTGTTCTTGGCCATGTCGTTAAAGGCTGGAACTTGAGTTGTCCCCAAATCCCAGCTTAGGGTGCATCTTTTCCTGTGCTTTCCTGCATAGTCCAGCTAGAACCTTCAATGGTGAAGTCCATAGCAGCCAATGAGGCCTTTTGTCATAGACAGTTGGCACGTAACTTTCACTTGCTCGACATGGGTTCTCCTGACAGCAAGCATCTTCCTAAGTGTTCTGCCCACTTCTATCCCTGTCCCAACAGACAACACAGGAACAGCAGACAGAGCCCCCTCTCTCCCTGTATTCTCTGAAGTCTCAAGGTCCCTTGATACGTTCCACGTTAAACTGTGCTGAGCCTCTCCGCACTTGGTTTCACAATCGTATAATTCCCTTTTGGTTTCCGAGTGGAATTTTTGCTTTTATTTTTTAGGGTTTCTTGGCTTTTTCCTAAAAGCAATCAGTCTAAATTTGTCATCACACATCCCCCATTTCCGTGCCTCAGGGCCTCCTTTCATCCCCAGGAATCTGGAAACCATATGTGTGGGCAGAAACCCCCCAGCATCCCCCAGCGCCCTGGCCCAGCAAGGCCCCCACAGAGCCAGCATGTTCGCTGGGTAAGAGCTTACACTCTGGGCTGGGACTAGAAAGGGAGTTTCTCCTTGGACCTTCCCATCTTAAGCGGTGGATAATTCGTGTGGTCTAGTGGTTAGGGCTAGAACACATGGGGTCTGCCCCCAACAACCTCATTGACTAACGCCAGATGTCTGGGAAAGTCCAGGTGTCACCTAGGGGACTCAGTTTCCCTACTCATTCGGGAACCTAGATATCTCTTCATTTTGGATCTTACCTACTGAGGAGGCTGAAGCAGAAAGATCACAAACCTAAGGTTCACTTGGGCATGGAGGGAATTCAAGAACAACCTTGACATCTTAGGGAGAACCTGTGTTAAGAACTGGAAGTCGGAGTGGGGACACAGGCAAACAGTAACACGAATACCACCATGTGTGACACCAGAGGTGCAATCCTCACTGCCTCAAGAATAAATAAAGGAAATAAATAGGATTTATTAGCTTGTGGTGTGACAAGCTGCCCGACCTGGGACAAGACTAAATTGCTTAAACTTTTTAAAAGGAGTTAATTTACTTTGTTTTACTTACTTATTTATTTATTTATTTTTGGTTTTTCTAGACAGGATGTCTCTGTACCTTTGGAGTCTATCCTGGAACTCACTTTGTAGACCAGGCTGGCCTCAAACTCACAGAGATTTACCTGTCTCCACCTGGGATTCAAGGCTCGGCCATCATGCCTTTAATTTACTTTCAATATCCTACCTCCCACTGTAGGGATTGAACCCAAGGCACTATACCTGTGAGGTGAGGTAGGCACTATACCACTGAGCCCCACCCACAGCCCCACTTAATCTTTCTGAACCTCGGTTTCCTTCTCTATAAACAAGAGACTGTCATTGATTCAATAAGAAAAAAGATATTCAAAAGGGCCTAGAGCTAAGCATACTGTAAAAGCCCAACAAGTAAGTGTTGTTGGTGTTAGTGACAAGTCCAAACTTGACAGGCAGGAGGGTGCTCTCAATGCTGCCCTGCCCTGTCCAGATCTTCCCTGGGCCTTCCCCAGCTTTAGGGCCACAAAGATGCAGCTCTCTTCCCTTGTGAATCAGAGCTGAGGCCTGGCTGCTCTGTCCAGTCTCCATGACGACTGGAGCTCCTCCCCTCCTTCCTTCCTCCTGAGCTTTCTGTTTACTGTAAACAGCTGGCCTAGCTCAACCCCAGCTGATCCAACCAGGACCAGACAGACCCTCTCTGAACCAGGGCCTGGTTTAACTGATGAAAATCTAATGCCCAGTGTCCTCAAGCTCCACAGGCCTTAAGCAGGCCACAGCTAGTGTGTGTGGGGGGGGGGGGATGGAGTGGGGACCTGTCACCTCAGACCAAGCCTCAGAGACAAGAAACAGATGGGGTGTAACTGAAGAGGACCACTCCATTAGAGCTTGCTGGGAAGTCTCTGGTTTGGCCTTAGGTTGACCTGGGTGCAAATTCTGTTTATTGACTTGAATATTGCAGATAATAATATCTTCCTTGAGGGGGATGGCTGGCACAAGGGCAGATCCGTAACGATGCCTGCAGTCCTTGGTCAGGGTTTGGTTCACTATGATAACGACTGCATTTGTTATGTCACTGTTCATATTTTCTTCTACACAGGGCCCTTGCACAAGTCCTGGCCATTCCTTGACCTGGTATGCCTCAGTGACACAAGCCTACACACACACACACACACACACACACACACATGCACGCACACACACGAAAGAGACAGAGACTTGTGTCCACAGCAAGCATGCATTACACACTAGGTATGAAAGAAAGTTCATGATTGCCCAGGCATGGAAGACCCAAAGGGTCTCGCTGTTTCCTAAACCCACAGCTAGGCCTGAGCATGCTGTTACTGCAGCTGAGTTATGTGTGTGCCATGAGCCTCAGGGCTTTCCTGATGTCTGGGGTACCCACCTCCTAGCCCAGTGCAATGCTATTAGGATAGGAATCCCCCTTTCTGCAAGGTATGTCTTCAGGGCATGGTGGTCTGGAATGTGAGGCTACTGGCTCCCAACTCTGAATAGGCGCATGCTGCCCCTCGATTCTCCTGTAGCCTTGGAAGTACTGGCCAGTTAGGAGAGACTCTTGGCCTTAGATTTAGACTTGCCCTTCCTCTAACCACCAGTTCCACCAGCAGTCCTGGGGCAGAAGCTGGGGTTAGGCAGGGGCATTCATTGATTTGACTCACTCCCCACAGACCCATGAGTAAATCCCGCTCTGGATTTTCAGACCCACCCTTCTCCTGGACCTGCTTGTTGGGGGTCTTCCAGGGTTGGGTCCCTGTGGTTCCCATGTGTAACCCTGGTGTTCCCTCCAGAGCAGGCTTTAGGGGCCAGAGGCTTGTGGGTCTAGCTGGCCCTGCTGCTCCCACAACCCCCTTACCCACAGCTCTGCCTAATTGGAGTTTTTGCCTTATACCAGCCTGGACTATTGAGAAAGAAGATGAACCCCCAGTACTGAAGTCAGTCCTGCGGACTGGCCTGGAAATCCCCCACTTCTTACCTTGGCCACTTAGGGAAATGGCCTCCCAGCAGAGGGCCGCTCCCGCCAGGGACTTTTCTCCTGGGGATGACACAGAATGCAGAGCAGCCTCAGGGACCCCAGCCTCGACAAGCAGAACTTTAGACAAGGTACTATGCCAGAAATACGCCATTACTCTCTCTCTTACAGGAAGCATTGTACGCACGGAGAAGGTAGGCCGATGGGTCGAGTAGGGTGCTGCACTCAGAGCTCCCCAGCCTCCCCCTTCCTGGTACTCAGTCTGATAGGACAGAGATGTCGTTAGCTTTCCAGATTATCATTTCAGATTATTAGGTTATTTTTAAAGACTTATTTTTACTTTGTGTGAGTGTTTATGTATATGTGTATGTATATGTGTGTGCACTGTGTGTACCTGGCGACAGTGAGGTTAGGAT